>NC_088176.1:8682500-11082500 GCF_028769735.1 Zonotrichia leucophrys gambelii
TTAGAGTTTTGTTCGAAGAGGGTGTGAATTTGACCTCTGGTGCCAGGGAACCTCTGCTGTACATACAGATGGCAAAGTTCTGATGAAAATAAAAAAGGATTTCTCTTTTAGGGGGGTTCAGCGTCTGTATGTCTGTGCACACAATTTGCATGGTTTGCATCAACCACATTTACCCCTGGTCCCCCACTATTACGCCATCCTAAGAGAGGGAAAAAATGCCCCCAAAAAAAGAAAGAAAGAAACAAAGATAAAGTCCTGCACTGCTTTAGCACAGTTTTGCTGTTCTTTAAATAGCTACTCGCCTCCGGTATGTTTACATCCCACAGAAGTGTTTCTTTTTTTCTTTCTTCTTTTTTTGTGTTACACGGAGCTGTCCGGCACCCGAATAAACCGAATAAATAATCCCTGGGTTTGTGATTCACTGGTAGAGAAGGAGCGGCACGGAGGAGTCGGGAGAAGCGGGTTCTAACACCGCCAGATTTATTTGAAAAGAGACGAAATTTTGCCTTGGAAATACAAGCAAGCATTCATACGGAGAGCTGGAAAGGGACTGATGAGCTACACCATCACAGAACTGGTAAAAAGTGCCATTGGAGAACAATGATTAATATATAGATTTATATTTAAATATTCCCGGTAGGAAAACAAAGTGTCACTGACCCCACTTCATCTAAAAATACATCAATTTTCTTGTGAACTATTTGCATTACAGCAGGAAAGCAAACAAGCTGGCAAAGGATGAGGAAAAAAAAAATGAATAGCTATTATAACTGTGTTGCCCACTGTGTTTTCCCTCTCTCTCTCTCTTCTTCTCTCTCCCCCTTTCCCCCCCAACATGTATGTCTTTATTTTTACTTGGGGTGGGGGCAGAGGTAGGCAATTTGATGAGGGAAATAACACCAAGGGATGCGATGCTTTAGGGGCTTAGGAGTGTGCATTTATTCTCCTTACTGGGGGAACTTTCTTAGAACTTCTCACTGCTTGGCTGAAGAACGGTGCTAGCACAGCAGCCTCCCTTGCATACAATCTATTTCAACAATGTAAACAACTCCATGCCTTTAGTACATGGAGCTTTCATATTTAAGGTCAATATTTACAGTTTGGGTTTTTACAGGTACCCATCAACATTGGCACACACCTCTCCCTATCAGGATGGTTAATAGGCTTGCTTTCTCTGCCTGCCTCTCTCTGCTTCCCCAGCACGACCACATCAGCACTAGTATCAAATTAACTCTCCGACTTTGAAACTTATTGATCTGCTATTAAGACACCAGTGAACCTGATGAAATGAGTGCTGTAGGTGCAGTCAAGACTTCAAAGTGTCACACAGCCACATAAAACAAGCGCCTTTGATCCTAACTCCGATCTGCTGAGGGTTTAAAGCCCAATTCTCCCTAAGCTGCCCTTCTCACTCGTCATGTCTGATGTCTCACCAACCAGCGACTTGATAATGTTAATAATGCAAATTTTAGCAAATGATTTTTACAATGGCAAAATTAATTATATGAATTTATGCTTCTTTCAGTGTCGATGTCTGATCTACAAAAAAAAAATACAGTTGTAGCTATTACACTTGCAACGGAAACTGTGAGCACGTTCAGCTTTTAAAACTGTATTACTGCCTTTCTGCTCTCAGCTTCACAGGGTCTCATTTTACTGCTAAAACTATAATTATTTATTATAAATTAACCTTAGATTGGGTTTAAGAGAGCTGAAAGAATTCTATCCAAAGTCCCCTATTGCTACGTATGCATTATTAAAGAAAAGCCACCTCCACGCTTTAGATATCCCTTTTTCTCCTTCTTTGTCACTAGTTCTCTCCCGATTTCTTTCCCATGTTCATTCTATAAATCCTTGTAGTGCAGTTGCACAGATTATTTTAAAACCACCTGCATCTCTAAAATTGCACCAACTAATAATAAGGTCTTTCTACATTTATGAATGGCAAAAGGAGATTTCATATTTAGGGATGAACATTCAGCAACCTTCAAAGCTAAGAAAAAAAATTTGATCCGTGATAGTTAAAATGTACATTATAAATACATGCACCATATTTTCCTGTAATAGATATTGATTATTTTCCTCATTGTTAATAATATTTTATAAACATCTTCTAATTTTTTTTTCACCTGAATTTGTCAACAAGTATTCATTGTTTAAATAAATTTGATCTGAAAACATCAATAATTTGATTTTTCAGCTGATAGAGTTTCTCAAAAAATCTATTACAGAAGTTTCTCGACTTGATTTTGGATGGAAGAATCACATAAATGGCTCAGTTATCTTACCCACGCTATGTGTGAACACACAGCTATCCTCCTCCTTCTCCTGAAAGCTGCACTTGCAGGATTTTTCATTTCTGCTTTTTAAAAAACAGAATTTGCTAAGATATCTTATTTAGTGCATAATACTTTATCTTACATTACCTGAAAAATCCACTATCTATTACATTTTCAATTACTAAGATGCAGTCAAATTGTGTACATTTAAACTGAGAGGTGTTCCTCAGTTCTGTGCCTGCAACTAACCAAGAAAGAAAATAAGAACTCTAAATTTGTCTCTTCCTTTCTACTTTTTGAGACGCAAATATGGTAGCATCTTTAGCTGTGCAAAGTTGAAAAGGAACAATATTTTAATTGATTCCCAGAATAAATTTTATTTTTATAATTCAGTCAATGTGTTTTCCCAATTTTACTTTAATAAATTTCGATAGTAATACCTTTTGTGGATTTTTTTTTTAATGTTGATACTCACTTAACCTACTTGCAATTCTAAAGAAGTCAACACTTGATTGTGACAATGTTCAAAAGAATTTCCTATGCCACAAGCACAGTAAAAACTTTCACCAATTAGTGCGGGAAAAAAGGAGGGAAAAGCCAGAGCGCTGGTGCTCAAAGAGCCAGGCCTTGCGGCAAAGCTGTCATGTCGAGTGGATTGATCAACAGGACCGCAATTTCTAATGGCATGTTGTCATGAAAAGTCAGCCACGGGGAGCCACCTGCTTTACTCCTCCTAGACAGCTAGCGAAAGGAAGGGGAGAAAAAAAAAACAACCCACCCCGCTCTGTACCTAGTTCTGCCAGTCCCTTTTGCTAACAATTTTGGTAAGGGTCTCCTGATTTTTATTCAATAGGAATATGTCAAATCTCCAACCGTATTATCCAGCCTCTAAGATTAGAGTGGCACAGAAGGCTGATGCTCTTTTTTTGGGGGGGGAGAACGGGGGGAGAGGGAAAAGAGGATGAAAAAAAATTATCTCTATCCCCCAAATGCTTCTCAGATCAGAAAATACATCCGTCACATCTCTAAACCAACAAAGTTTGTCAACGGCTTACAAGGTACATCTAAGACATTCTGCAAGTCAAGAACAACACAGAGCGTAGACCTTCTGTGCGTGGCTTTATTTCAGCACCACCCTCCTTCACCCTCGCTGAATCATGAAAGCCTGCATTTGATGTGCGGTAGTTGCTTTGTTTCAATTTAGTTTACCTCTAAAACTTTCTGGATCGGCTCATTTATCCCAGGATCACGGCATCGTTCAGTCCTGGAAACCTCTCTTAGCTGGCATGGCCAACATTTACGAATGAATTGCACAGGCAATTGTGCAAAACGCCGTGCTGAAGACAAAGATAACAGCTTCCTTGTTTTGCTGTTGGAATATTTACTCGTGCTTGATGGAACATAATTAATACTCCAAGAACTTCCACCAACTTACCATTGAATAACAGTGCCAAATATCTGTCTTAATCACTCTCCAGGAATGTGCTAGTGTCATTTTAACCCATGGCTTCCATTCCCACCACTCAAAAGACGTGGAGATTTCCCTCTTTTAACACATACGAAAGCTAAATATACTACTTTCATTCTGTTGTGTCTCACAGAATGTACTGCAATTGCTGAAGGAATTAAAGCCTAGTAAAAATATACTCTGACATTGCACTGTAAGAGAAAACGGAAACACTGGACTTGGCCAGATCTGTTTGGAAACCTGTGACAATTTTTAAGCTTTTTTTTAAACATACGTTTTTGTTGATTGTTGGAACACACATTTAGTTTTGTTTCAATTGTCCAAAAGATTACATGTTTCATACCTGTTTGCTTAAGAGGGTCCAAACCAAAACTAATGTGGACTAATTGCCAATTTTGGTGATATTTTTGGGAAACAAACCAGAAAATTTGGGGGGAAAATTTTCCAACAACCCTCATCTATGTACAAAAGAAAAAAGTCAAATAAAAGTTAAAGAACTTTTAAGTTCATGAAACCAAACCCCACTTGGCATGCAAATCACGTACTGTAACCTTTTATCGGCGCAGCCTCTGGTCTCATCAGTCGATGAAATTCTCAGCCCGCGGCAACAGCTTAGCCGAGGGACGCAGACCAATGAGAAAATATTCATTGTGTTAGCATTTCAAATGGCGAGAAAGGAAGAAGAAGCGCTAACTGATCACTGCCCGTGGAATTAATTGGATATTCCAAGAATAATGTCTCTCACTGAAGATCCTTGGAGGCTGAACGCTAGTAGAGACCACATTTTGTGCGGCGCCTTCAAAAAGAGACCGCTTGGGGGTAGTGGACATATTAGGGTTTTAGCGCATTTCCCTAAAGGCCAGAAAATAATCAGATTCACTGAACCAAACTCGGCTAATCCATTCCATAATTATACACACAAATCCAATAAACTTTGTCACATTACTGGAAAATTAAACTATTACAGTGAAGCCTTTTGCTACTTTGAAAAAAGTTTGAATTCCTGTTTTATCCAAGGAAAAAAAGGGGGAAAAACCAACTCGGCGAGAGTCAGAAGTTTTGGAGGTTGCACATGCAGGCGTACACGCTCACATAGATGCACATGCACTGGAGCCCAGAGGAAGAGTAATGCTTAGCTGTAGTCTTCTGTTATGCTTAACGCCCAGGTAGGTGTCCCACAGCTTCCTTCCTTTATACGGAGGGGATTTGCGTTTCAGCTTTATTGCACATAGCCCAAGCATATGCAATGACCCTGTCCAATATTAGTACAGCTTTCCTTAAGACACATCTTAATCTAACCTTTTCAAGACTCTTTTGCTTTCAGACTCAAAACAGCATAAAAAATGAGCATTGTTGTGGAGCGCTGAGAGATTGAACCAAGGCTCTGGCTCGGTCCAAAGCGGTAGCCCTCTGGATAAACAGCTGCTTCTGCAACTAGATAAGCTCCATAGACCAAAAGGTAAGAGGGGAGGGAGGAAAAGAAAGAAAGAAAGAAGGAGAGGGGAAAAAAGGGAAGACGAAAAAAATGAGATTAGGAACCTTCCCAAATGTTGCATCTTTCCTATCGACCGCTGGCCTAGCGTGAGGTGTCAATTTTGACTCCAAAGAGAGCACACGAATTCGCAGCGGTCCCATTATGCGGTCTCTGTGCTCATTGTAAATTCTGTCAACGAAGTCAATCTTATTAACTTCCGCACTGGTTCACACATGACATTTTCTTCAATTTTCTTGCTGACATCAAAAACATCAATTAGCAGCCCGAAAATAGGAAGGAACGAATGACAGAGCCTGATAACGTCAACTATTTGAAGCCAAGGGTAAATCTATTCTCCAGTTCTGAATGCGTTCATTACAATTGCATTTTCAAAGAAGACCTCCAAATAGCAAAGAAAATTAAATTTATCATCTAGAAATGCCTAGAAATTGTTTTTTTAATCCTATGTCTATCTCTCAATCCCAGAGTGTAATACAAAGTATCGCAATTCAGTTTTATGATAACATGCCACAACTTTAATAGAAAGTTTATAAAATATGCAGCCCTTGCCATACTTCCTATCACATAACAACTACAAGGGGTGAGAAAAAATTTGTCCAACAGATTGTACCGTTGCCTTGTCTGCTCCATCAGTTCTCATAGGCTGGGACAGCACTTAGACACACACATGCGCGCGCTCTCCCGGTACATGCACACACATCTCCCCCCCTTCCATCCATGCTTGTGAAGAATTTATGAGCTATGCAATATCCAGTGACTTTAAAACCCCAGCAAGCACTACATTACCAGCGTGCAGGGGAAAGGCGCGCGCCAGAGCTGCCTCGCATTTGCATTCGCCCAACTCTTTTCATGTTTCAGAGAAAACAAACCCAACTCCCTGCCCGGGAAAGCAAAGGGAAAGTCCAACCAAAGACTTGACGCGAACTGTCAAGCGCCAAGAACAGGCATTCAATCAGCTGCCAGAACTTCCGCTCACTGAACTCTCACCCTCTTTTCATTTTATTGACATTTTCAAAAATAAATACATAAAAATAACCTCCCGGTAACACAGAAACAAGACACCCATGTCAACACAACATGGTCCATTTGCTGTGCTCAGCAACAAGTTTCAAGAGAAAGGTAAGCGTGTTTAATACGAGGCAAAAAAAATCGAAAGGCAATAAACCTGGGTTTGTGGTCTTTAAAGAAGCCCTGGCTTGCTTTATTTATTTATTTATTTATTTATTTATTTCCTTCGCCACTGTGCCTGCTTTGTGAGCCACCGTTTCATGCTTGTATTACATCTCCTAGGGAGTGAATAAAAGCAAGTTTAGTGGTGACCAAAGACACTCACTCGGACTTAATGCAAACAGAAAGAGCAGCTACACCCCGATAAACAGATCACATTCCTTCAGCCCATTGATTTTTTGATCTTTTGACATTTTTTAGTTCCTTCCTTGTCTTTTCCTCAATGTCACAAAAGACAAAATGTCTCGGCAATTGATGGCTGGGGTATCTATTAGCTTTCAAGCCACCTTTTTTTTTCCCCCCAGCCCTGGCTAAGAAAGCACAAAACAGAAAGCTGAGAACTGGCAAGGAAACAAATTGTGGGAATCATCTAATTTAATGGGCTCCTCATATTCTGGGATTTTGGCTTTTCCACATCTGATCTGTCTGGTAAGCAGCTGGAAGGTGCAAAGGGGAAAGGAAAAAAAGGTTACATTGAACGGATTTCTGTAAATTTTTTTGCTACATGGAAACAAACTGGAGAAGACAGAGGGGAGGAAAAACAGGAGGAGAGCTCCTGGGAGGTTTGGTGTGGTGCCTCCGTGTCTCTCGCGCTGTTTCCCTGCCCGCGCACGGAAGCGAACCCGGTGCAGAACGAGCGTCTCAGCTCAGCCGTGCTTGGGGGGATGCTGGACATGAAACACAGGCTACTGGAGCCTGGAAAACTTGTACAATTTTTTGGAGCAGAAGAGAAAAAATAATCGTGAGAGTCTGATGACTGACGGTGAATCTGCCTGCTTTTTGTTTTGTTTTGTTTTCAAAATTTCATTTTGGACATTTTACTGTTTGCCACAACCCTTGCCAACGCTGAGCAGAATGAAGGTGAAGCGCAGCTTATGTTTTACCTCCTATCATTTACAGTAGATGACTGTGACTTGTTCTTAGAAGATTTTTTTGGTTTAGGCAAATGAGTTATTAGTCAGAAACCAAAACTGTTTAAAACAAAAGCAAATCAGATTGAAACACACAATGAAACAGTCATTATTTAACAACAATAATAAGTAAAATGTAAAAAAAATTCTAGGCAAACTATAAATCTTCAGAAGATAATTATGCAAAAATTCTCAGCGACTATTTGTGTTTGGTTTTGAATGCAAAACCTGTAAAAAAACACCAGAGAAAGTGCTTCTTTTGATTTTACAAGATACCATAAAGCAAAGAAGTGAGTGGCACAAGAAAGATGAATTATTTTACAAGCAAATCTACCAGTGTCATTCAAGGAACAGACACTTTAAGCACAGAAGGGAGTGTAAAACAGAATGAATTTGTCCTTCGACAGCTTTTTTTATGTTGTTTTGCATTTGAAATTTCTAGGAATCTGCCTTTTCAAGTTAGGGCCTGATCCTGGTAATCAACTGTAAATGGGAGAGTTTTTTGCTTGATAAAGGACTTCAGAGTCTCTGACTGCATTCAATCAATTCTGCTGGACCACAGGCAGGGAACACAGTTTTGTCTTTTTTATCAAATTCATATGTCTGACAAGAATTGGCTCATTTTTGCCAGCAATGTTGCTATTTATCTTGATGTTGAAATTTCATCCACTTGGCAGAATAGAGATAAGGAAACTTGACTAAAAAGAAAGAAAAGGGTAGTATCTGTTAAGTGTAAAATATTTTCTCCAAAATATCATGAATCACTAAATTATTTCTTCTAAAACATGAAATATTGTACTGCATGCCAGGAATAAGCTTCTTTTCCCCTCTTTAAGTAAGTTCGAGTTCAACTCAAAGAAGCAGGTGCATATTCTGAAATCTTTATCAGCTTAAAAAAAAAATGAGGGAAAAGAAATCTGGAGAGGAGCTAGCTCAGTTTCTGCAAAAGCACACCTTAACTTTGCTGCTTATAAGAAAAGTTGATCGGTGCTCAGGTAAACCCCTGGGCTTGAAAAGAAGAAACAGATTTTACAAAACACCCCTTCTATTTTATTTTCCCTCGTCATTTCAGTCCGGAAATCCCAGCGATCATCCCTGCTATTCATGTGTTGATATTATCAGAGGTTTATAAAAAAAACATGTCTGATGAATTAAAACATGTGACTGGCCAACAGCAGCAGCCCAACTGACCACAGGTTAGCGAGGGGGATGAACTATGGTTATGTTTTTTTAAACCCCACGCTGTCCTTGGAACGGAGGCTGCATTCGGCGCCATTAGATACAGCCACGGTGCTCTTGATCTATTATTTACAAAGAAAAACCCTTCACTACTTAAGTGGCCCCTTCTACTTCAGCCTTCAATTTCAGCTGCATCAAACAACCTGGGGGGGGATGAGAAAGGAGGGGGGGGAAACTTGAGTTCATAATATAATTCTATGCAAGAGAAAATTATACTTGAGTAGAGAAAATACAGAATGCCTGGAATAAGGTTTGGCATCCAAACTGCAAACCTCTCAGCTTCCTGAAAAACTAAAATGGTAATAATCTTAGTTTTTAATAAAACTATGTGGGGTTTTAAGGAATTTATACACAGGTGCACAAAACAATTTAGCTCCTCTTTTAAAAGTAAGATGAAAGACTGAATGTGAATTGCAGGACTCCTCATTGGAAAAAATCACCATATTTCATTAAAATATAATTTTGCATTAAATTCTGTAATTATCAAGACTATTCTTTAAGTCATACTGCATTCAATCTAATTAGAAAGCTTAGATCTCACCTTTGTACTGAACTTTCAACTCTCTGATGCCAATTAGAAACTATTTTAAATGAATTTCCCAATTAAACTGACTCCTGTGATCAATTCTGACAGAAGATAAAACCCAGAATTTTCAGGGAGGGGAAAAAAAAAAGGAAAAAAAGAGAAGCATAGAGATGTACAGCCTATCTGTATTTCTGAAAATATTTTGAATGGTTTTTGCATCCTTATTATGATGAATATCTCATCTCCTGTGCCTGAAACATCCTCTCAGAAATAGCTTATATCAAAAGTGTTTAAACTGCAATTAGTATTGTTTCATTATTCAGCACGTTTCCATTTGCAATAAATACCTTGCTTTATTATACTCTGTATTTGGTTCTCATGTAATAAACTATCACATTAGATGAATTATAAATGTAAACTATTAACAGTTTAGATTCTTTTAAGTTGTTATCAATTTCAGGCTTTTGACAGCTTAAAGGAAATTCTGTAAACATACCTCCTCTCTAGAAAACGGCTTCTATAAAGCCAAGAGCCACCTTACAATTAATAAATGGCTGTATTCTCCTTTTGTGGAGAACAAAATTAACTGAAGTTTCCCATATAAAAGACCATATAATTAGCATTAGTAAAATGTGGCGAGATATTCCGACAGCCTAATTATATCAATGAGTCATCTAACTCTGCTGTTTGTATCAATTCAATTTATCTTCATTTCAGTCAGAGCAGCCTGACGGATAGGTATCATTAGAGGTGACAAAGGCTCCTGCTGCAGAGAAGCGCGGGACAAGGCGATATCCCAGATAAGGCAGCCCCAGACCTTCCAACGCGGCGGAGCTGGAAATGCCTCCTTGTACACACATCGCTGCCTCCACTAAGGGTGCCTACAAGTTATCATTAGGCACATTCATTGTTAAAGACTAACCAGGTCAGTGTTTCTGATCAGGTTGCAAATTAGACCAATTGAAGTGCTCTTAACCTACAGACTGGTGTCAGTAAGGACCTAACGGTGCTGAAGCTACATAGTAATGTGCACGGGCACACCACCATTACTGCACATTTCATGCTGAACACAAACAGATTTAAGCAAAACGACTGGGGAGGGATGTGTATAGAGAATACAAATTACACAGCGACATAATGCTGTTGTTTTAGTCCCATTTTGTTGCAAAACAATTGCTCATCAGCGAACATATTAACCAAAAGTGCAGACTTGGGCAATGAGAGCATTAGAGGTGCAGATAAACATGTCATTATAAAGCCAAGGAACCAACATGCATTTCTATTTCAAATTATAATCCTGCTGGCTTTCCATATAATAGTTAAATAATAGTTTTCAGAAATACAAATGATGGCTAAATGAGGGGTTTAAAGACTGATCTAACATGAGCATTATACTTGGCTGAAAAAGCTGATGTTGGGAAGGAGGGGGGAAGAGTAAAATCATTTCGCTTCCCACACTTACTGTTTTCTCCTCCATTCTATTTTCCTGCATGAATTCTAGCGGTGAGGGTTGCATCCTGCCTGCTCCTGTCCGTGGGGCATGGCACACTAGTGAAACCAAACCCACGGAGCACCAACACATAGAAAATACCTGCATGAAGTTATACTTCTGTTTTTCATGTAGTAAACCAGCATGCAAGGCACTCATCTGAAGCATGCAAGCTATCAGTGCTTCCCTGTCTGACTGCTACATGTTGGATAAAATGGGCATTGTTTTTGATGGGCTATTAAAGGATTTTTATTTGGAGAGCTTCCTCCCAAGTTGGATCTACACAGATAGAACAGTTAATAGGTGTAGGCTTGAAAGTTGAAAGGATATAGCCAAAATATTCAAAAACACACAAGAAAAAAAAAATCACGCAGGATGCACAAGGTTGTGCAATATAGGAATTCACTAAACAAGTTTGGTACATGACTTTAGGAGTTTGGTGTTGCTTTAAAAAAAAAATACATCCCCATCAGCAAACAAGAGAGATCTCCACACCAGTGTCAATCATATATTTTCTAATCACTGCACAGAAGCAGGGACAACATACAAAGAGCATGTCCATTAATCAATATGCAAAGAATACATCGTCTCAAGAGTATGTATTTATGGTTATAAGTTAAGATGATTATGCAGCATGAATTTCTGAGCTGGGAAACTCTTTATCAGCTAACAAACGGCAAGCAAACCTCAATTTAGAGCCATGTGCAGTTATGTCCTTAAAGCTACTTAAAGAATTCAAGGAGAATTAAGCTGAAATGAGTGACAAGGTGGAGAGGACACGGGACATTGCATGACAAGCAGTGACCAGCTGGAGCATTTCAGGTCAGCTGATAAGAAAACGGTACAAATTGTCTGACCTGGGTTATTACAACTGATAAATGCAAGGAAATAATAACCTTGTACGTGCATTCAAAGCTGTCCTGGGGTTACTGTAACACCCTGGGTTGGTCTCTATTGGGTGGACAAGGATTACACCAAAGAGCCCAGCACAACCCACAGGAGGAGTCCCTCAGCTAGGATCCAAACCCCCAAGCTGAGTTTGGATGGTGCTGGAGAAGATTAGATTTGGAGACATCAAGAAGGACTTCTAGTATTCACTCCACACTCCCAAACTGATGAGTAATAGCAATTTTTCCCTCAACAGCACTTTCTTTGTATGAGCACATGCACTGCAAGTTTAAAAAAATGGAACAACCACAACTCCAAATAAAACACAGAACAGAAGAAGAAGGAAATTAGTAAGTGTCTTGTTAATTAAAAAAATAATTAAGTAAAAGCTTTTCAGACAACCTGACTCAAATTCTGAATGAGCTGCTTCACAGTTTAGAATCCAAGCCAGAGGATGGTTACAAGCTCAAAACAAGTGTTATTACAGACTACTATCTAGACATGGGCCAAACTAAACAAGGCTTTGAAGATCTCCAGACAATGCTCTGAATGGGAACCTGATCCAAATTCTACCACTTGTTCTCATCTCAAATTCAACTCAAAACCAGACAAACCTGGATGCTTTAACATGCACTACTACATTTTTTTTATTCAGAACACAATGAGCACAAATACACACAAGCCAAAATAAACCAGTGAGCCGGGATCTGGAAAAGTAACCTGAAAAGTGAAATAAAGACTGGGATGGATCTTTTTTGAAGCAGTTCTCCAGAAAAGGACTACACACACACACACACATGTGCTGGATTATCTATATACAAGACTGTGTGTGCTGTCAATTGCTATTACATACCTGAACTTGCAGCAGCAAATGTCAGTGGCTCTTATATAACTTACACTTATTTCAGCCTTATTTTTCATGTGTTTACAAACCTGGCCTCTAACTTTGGGTCTGGGGTGATATATAGCTGTGCAGCATGTGTTTCTAGAAATACTCCATTATTGTAAAAAATGTTGAAATAAATTAAAATTAATGTGTTTGGGGTCTCTCAGAGGAACCGGCACTCTCTGTGGTGAGATGAGGCTCTTAAAGTGTTCCAAAAACTGGCATAACCTGGATTACAACCCTTTTTCTATGGAGAAGAGAGGCAATACTACTCCCTTGCATCACACCTGAGTACAGAGCTGGATGGACTATCTCCCAGAAAAGGCACAGTTCTTGGCATTTCTGCTGATGCTGCTTCCACACTCAGGAAGCATGGAGGCACTCTAGAGCTAGAAGTTGTCCAACAGCAAAGGCTCTAAGCAATTCTCCTTGAGAGGGTGGCATTGCCAAAGGTCCTTCCTTCCTCCTCAAGCCACCTCCTCGAGGTGAGAATTTTCTCATCTTAAAGAAACTCATCTTCACAAGACTTCTGCCAGGTAGGGAAGGCCACTGTCCCTAATTTACAGGAAGGACACGACATGGGGAAGACTGTGTAATTTACTTCATTTGTCCATCAGTGGGGCAGGATCCTGAACCCACATCTGGAGCTAACCTCCCAGGAGCCATTCCGTAAAAGTAATTATGTGTCTGACCTCAAACAAATAGTAGGAACTCACTGTTTAAAAATTCATTCTCTCTCCTCTTATCATGGAAATAACAAGGTATAACGAGACTCAGCCATGGGCAGCTGAATGCAGTTATTTCTGCAGAGGGATAAAGCTTTGAACCTTAACTGATGTGTAATAGTTAAATATGGTCACAACCCCAGTCGCTATCCCAGAACAACCTAATGTCCTCCTTCTTCCAATTTCCTCCCTCCCCAAAAAGTCCAATTGTTCTGAGGGGATAGAGATTAATGATATTCATACTAGAATAACAGCTACAGGGGAAAAAGCAACCAAATATATTACAGGACCCAAATTACAGTAGTAAGAAAATGCATCGTGCTGTGATGTAGAGATATAAATGAATTAATCCTGACATCTGTTTCTTTTGCAGAGGAATTAGTCATAGTTTGAAGCTGACCTTGCAAGAAGCATGCAAGGTGATCAACTAAAAATGGATAGTGTGCCCTCTCCCCTGCCATGGAGATAATACTCTTCAACCTCCCAAATCACACACTACAAGGTGTTCACCAAAGGTCACCCCACTTTGTACACTGAAACTGAGAGCTACTGGACAGTCTGTGCATTTGATCCAGATCATCCAAAGGTCAGACAGGTACCCTGAGTCCCACCTCAGCTACAGCCCATAGCAGCAGCACAGTAGATTGCCAGACAGTCAGTTTTTCTCTAAATTTTGATTTTTTTTTTTCCCCCTGATCTTAGAAGAATGTTTTATCTGCAACTGTCACAACGTGCAAGAGATTACCATCACAAAAGCTATTTTCATCTGGTCAGGTGGCTTTTTTTCACAACACATCATGGTGCTTCCTGGCATTAAGACACTTGTCAAATCATCTTTGTGGCATATTTCCAGACTTAAAAACCAAATCTTCATGCACAAGTTTGGGCCAATAGTTAAAAGGCAAACAAAGCCAGTGATCCTAGCAGGTTACAATGCTCTTGCCATATGCTTCCCTTCAGGCTCACATTTTCTGCAAGACGTGAACTAGTGTCAGTAAGCTAGAACTGCTGATTGCATGCTAAGATTAATACAAGTATTGAGGAACTTTGTGCCTCCATCGTGTTTCACCAATATTTTTAAAGAAAATACATTAGCATGGAAGGAAATGTGGTTCCTGCATAAACAGTAGAGCTATTTTTCAGAAAGACTTTAGAATCAGACACACATTGCATGCTTGAAAAATAAACCCACACTCAATAGGCTTTTCTTAGTGAGCCCCAATGTCTTAAAAGGACAAAGAAATCCTGGTTTTAATGAACTCCCTGAGTAAGTTTTTACATAATATATTTTAAAAAGTGAATAAACCTGTTTTAACGTGATAGCTTCCGTAGGGCTCAAGAGACATTCTAGTCTATTGTGTTGGTGGATTAACTCTATTCAGCAAGGAAGAGGATACCAACATGTTCTATTATGCCCAACAACTGCAGAGATCTGCACGAGTGAATGCTGCGCTCACACGTGTGTGCTGAATCATCAAATGCCCTTTCCAGCGAGAATCTGTATCTCCAACTTCCAGATTTTGCTGTGCAAGTTACTTAAGCCTCGTTGCTGTGCAAGGCAAGTCACCCTAGTGGAGACTCCTGGCTCAAAGGATGTTCACAGACCCTGGGTGCTGCTGGAGGAAACAGCCACAGTGCAGGACACAGCCACGCTGCTGCCTGCCCTGCACCTCCACCACACGTTAGGAAACCTCAAGCACTGGCATCCAACCTGAACTGCCACACTATCCCAAACTCTCACAGCCCAGAAATAGGGGAAAGCCCCTTCTCCCTGGAGTGGGATGGGAGCCCTCCAGCAGATCCATGGGGCAGAGGGCAGCCAGCAGCAATGCTTCAAGGGGCCCTGGTTAGATGCACTGGATGATCCACGCTGCAGCCCAGCACTTGCCTGACAGCTCTACTTTTGGTTAAACTGCATTTTTTGGTTTGCAAATGTGGGAAGTGGGAATACTTTGGGTGAAACCTGGCCCCAACTAAGAATGAGAAGCTTTGCAACCCATTTTCCCTGAAGGCAGCATTTTGCTCACTTTTTTTTAAGTCAACACCAGGCAGAACACGAAGTAAAGTATTCCTCTTTGCATTTCACAGAAGAAGGTATTCAAATACTGGAGGCTATCAAAAAGGAGAAAAACTTTGTTTCCATGTGCCTTCACTAACAGACTGAATGTTAAAACAATTAGAAACCCTGGAAAAAAGAAATTAAATTTAAAATCCCAGCATATAAAGAGATTAGGGTCATATTATACATGGCAGAGCTGCCCCCAGCCTGAGATTTTGTTGACAATTCTTGATATTTGGTCTATTTAGCTTCTGGGCTTCACCTTCTGCTTCCTCGGTGTGAGCAAAAGAAAATCTTTTCTTTTTTTACAGATGGGGTTTTAAGAGGAGGCTGTTGATTTCAATCAGTCGTAGACCTTTACCCTGTAATACAGGCCTCAACGCAAAGCCCTGTGTCCTTCTATTTACGTAAAAGACTCCCATGCTATGGGGCCCCACAGAAGGCTCAAATATCCACAAAGAAAATACCTAGGAATGACTCTTCCTACAGCTGATCTGGTAGAAATCCTTCCACCTGCAAAGACACGCTTTTGTGCACTGTCTCGCTCTGAGATGGGCTGTGTGAAACCACAAAAATGCAGCTCCAACGGCACAAGCTCCATCTGCACTATGGAGACTATTAAGGCTAATCCAGCATTCCTAGACTGTGGTGCGAGACATTCCCAGTATAGACCTGCTCCAGCAGCACTCTGCCAGTGAGTTAAGTACTCTAAAACCATAACTCATCTCATGTTTCCCCGGCAGCCGCGCCAGGTCAGGCGATCCCGGCGGCTCTCCCGCGCCTTGCCCTCCTCGCCTGCGTCTTGGCCGTGCAGCTGGTGGCCAGCACACACAGTGAGCTGGACACTGGCACTGACCCCAGCCAGGGCCACCAGCCTGAGTGCTTTGAGAGTGGCTATTTTTAACTCAGAGCCCTTCTCTGATTTGGTCTCCCAGCCATGGCAGTAGAGATGGGAGTATGGTTTATAACCCACTTGAGTGGGTCCAACCATGGGCAACAGCCCAGGTCTGACCATCTCTAGGATTCACACCACAGCACATCTGATCCCACAGTGAAACAGTTTGGAAAGCTAAATCCACACACTGAAAAAAAAAAAAAAAAACCAACGAAAATAAAGAAGAAAAAAATAAGCCCTCCTCTGCCAAGTTATCTGTCACTACAGCTTTTTGAGTTAGCTAACAGGAGTCAGAAAGACCAGCACTGGGTAGGGAGAAATGCTGCAAAGCCATGGTGAGGCCATTCCCTTCAGCTGCTTCAGCCTGATGCTGTATCAGCCAGAGTGCAAAACCATATCCCAGAGACAATCTGCATGGGGGGGTGACTGCTGAAGCTGGCATGGGCACTGAAAGAAAAGCTTGTCAAGCTCTACCCTTGGAGAACACACAATTTAAACTGGAGAAAGCAAGCTTCAGCCAGCATGGCTTCACAACGTTTTGCCCTCCAGTGAGCAAAATCAACCATATCATCAAAAGCGCAGTTTTGCTGGCATAATTGCATTTACGGAATCACCAGGGATTTTGCCTGAACAGCTACAGCAGTGTGGAAAAAAACCCCAAACCAAACACACACTTCATCAATATCCTTGACCAATGTAGCTGCGTTGGCAAAACTCTTCAGAGCAGACCTGGCCTGCATTACTATCACAAATCATATCAGAAAAAGTATTTTTCTCCTGCTTAGTTTAAGCTCTGCAGTTCATGCAGTACAAACCAACTTATTTTCACTTCTGATTGAATTCAATCCCTATTTTTTTATAGGTTTGCAGACCTTACAGATTTCAAATACTGCAGGGGGGGAGTTTAAAACCAAATGCCTTCCCCTTGAATGGGATTTGTAAATACAATTTTTAATAAAAAGGAGAGGGAATCCTGCCTGTGAAAAACTTCTGCTAATAATTCTCCTTACCAGTCAGGTATCTATAACCAATATATAGGTAGAGGTAGCTGCTGGCTAGCAAAGATGAACAGCCATAATTTGGTCCCCCACAATTAGCAACTCTGTCTCCCAGTCAATGGTGATTGGCAGACCCCTGCTAGGATGACAAAAATAAACATAAAATTTAAAAATTGTCTCCTCAGGTGTTGCTGGGAAAATGGCTTTGGGAGAGACAAGACAGCTGGTGGGCTGTAAGGCGAGGAACGAGCAGAGCTAAATGTGTGAGGATGATGTCCCTCACAAGAACAAGCACAGGAGGCAACAGCCGCTGGCTGGACTACAGGCACGTGTGTTGTCACCTGGAGGTGTCACTTACTGGGTGACCAAAACTGTTCCATACCCTCACACTAAAATTCAGATGAATTGCTCCTGCAAGCTTCTTCCTTTATGGCTGCTGCTGAAGGGATGGAGCATGCTCAGCCTGTGGCTGCTGAGCCCGTCCACATCCCTCACTCTGCAAAACAAGAGACTCAGCGCGCTCACAGTGACACCACAGCAGCCCCCTCGCTGCCCTGCCAGCATCCACACACCCCTGGGCAGCTGCTCCAACCTTTGCTGCCTGCCCCAGGACCATGGAGGCTCCACAGAGAGTTTCCAGGTACACCTGAGAACTTTGGTGTCTTTTGGCTGGCAAAGGACAGAGCCCCATGGCTGCCTCAGTCCCAAACAGGGGCACCAGCCTGAGCCCCCTCCAGCTGCCATCCAAAGGGCAAACTTTGGAAAATGCTCCGTCCAGAAACAACTTCACTCTCACTCCCCTGAACCTTTTGTGCCTTTTTTTGTCCCAGTTACTGGGGGAATTCACATGAGAAGAGCAACTCTGTTTCATAAAGGTGAACGGCAAGTTTGAAAACCAGAGGTCTTAAAGAGATACTACAGGCAATAGAAAATGAACGCAGGTTTAAGATTACCTCTCCATAATTTTACAACTGCAAAATGTTAAGAACTCTCTTTCTGCTTTGCAGCTGGCAAATCCAGAGTTAAGGGCAAGACTGCTTGATGTGTGGCTTTTTTTTTTTTCCTTTTAAATCACCTTTTTTTAATCACTTCTCTGCTGCAGAGGAGCCTGAATTCAGAGTGTAGTGGGAACCTCTACAAAGTATAGCCTCCATTTACTAGTATGAGGAAAAAGAGAGAAAATTATTCTGTTAGGTTTCTTGAAAGCATCAGTGTTTTCACCAAGCAACTCAATATTAATTAAACATCCTGTAGAGCAGAGAACATCAGCTCTAACTCAATACCTCCAACAATTCACACTGGATTGATTTAAGAGGTCATCACTTCTACCCCTTTCCCGGGGGCTGACACCTTCATCGGGATGGCAGAAGACAACATGTGCCCATGTGTGAACTGCAGTGCTCTGCTCCCCAAAACACTGACAGTGGTTTAAGGTCACCACCAGAGTTAGCACCCATCCTGCTCCACATTCTCTCCGGCTTGATGGAGGGTCAGGGCAGGCAGTTCCACTGCCAGCTCCTGGGTCAAGGCCCTGAAACTCATGGTTTGTTCTTCCTGTGGTGTCTGCAAATTACAAGATTATCTATCCTTTCCTGGCTGGAAACTGCCAACCATTTGGGCTTTCTGTAAGTTAGCCCAGTAGCTTTTTAACCACATTGTTTAAGTGCTCCCCACAAGACCATCCTACAAATATGCAGCAAGAGCTACTACGTCAACTACAGGCATCAGGCTGCAGCATGGACCTTCAACCAGCAAATGCTCCAGGCCTTGTTATTTATCCAAGACAAAGAATAAATGGTGGTGGCTTAAAACTATTGGAAGAACATCATCTGATTCAGAACGGCCATTTTTGGGACTAATTTGCCACCTCTGCATCTCAGATATAGAGAGATCTATATCATCTCAGATATAGATTTATATATATCTATATAAAATAGATCTATTTTATTTATATCTAGATATAGATATAAATAAAATTTCAATTTATTATATTGAAATAAGGGAGCAGGGCAGTGTCCAGGCAGTCACACGTGAGCTGGGCACTGCCCTGGCACTGCAGAGCAGAATGGGCTCAGGGTCCCAGGCACATGGACTGCCCCTCGTGCCTCTGTCCTGGGCTGCTCTAATACAAAACAGACACAATTTTCACCCACACTGTGACTGCTCCATGCAGAACCAAGACAGCAGCTCCCAAGCACTGCAATATTAGGCTCCACTTTAATGAAGATGGACTCAATCAGCTCTTTGCCCCTTCCATACCTCCTTCCTCATGCAATGCTATTTCTCACCACTATGACTGAGGACAATCCATGTGAACAACTTGAACCATGGCCCTGTTTGGATGGTGAATGTTTCCCTGACATGAGGAGCTAATCCAGAAGCAGATATGCCACCTAAAGCCGGAGGAAGGTGGCCACAGCCAGCCCTCATGCCCAGTCAGGGAGCTCTCCAGGGAAAGCACTTCTGGGAAGCATTCCTCCAGCCCAGACTCTGCTAACAGTGGTTTCTCTCCTTGCTGTGAATGCCTCTTGTGGCCACACAGGCAAAGCCAAGACACAGTCCAGGCTTGGCTCCTTTTATTTTTGCTCTCTTGGCACCTTCGTGCTGGCTGGGCACTACCAGCAGGGGAGTTTTCTTTCAAGGCACCATCACAGCAGCCCCATCATCCCAGAATAGCTGCACAGATGACATCCTGACTCAGCCCAGATGGATGTGTGCAGGAAAACTGACAATCAAAGCTGATGCAGAAATATAAGAAGTCTGAAGAAAAATATTCCAGACTGCCACAGCTTGCTTTCCAGAACGTAAATACATGTTTAATGCATCCTTGGACTTGCCAGGAGGGCTGCAAAGAAGATGTCAATGATCCTGGTCTAAAAAACCATGGTTGTAGACAGAGCTGTGCTCTCAGCATGCTCACCAGAAGCTGGTAACAGAACTGGGAGATCTCATCCAATTTTAGCATCTACCCACCCCAGTACACGCAGAACTTCCTTTCTCCCCTCACTGTCTTCTCAACCCCTCCTTCTACTTGTGACCATAACTTCAGGCACAGAGGGAGAAGGCTGTCACCAGTGTGATGTTGGCTTCTGGTTTTGGGACTAGCTCATGGGAGTCTCACAAGACCCCTGCAGCTTCCAGCAAAGGGGCATTTCTCCAGTCACAGGCCTTGCCCACCAGAAGTTAAACTAAAAAAAAAGAAACCTAAGCATAAAACCCGCCTCAAAAAAAATTCCTAACCAAATGAACCTTCCCAGCAAAGCCAGAATCAAATCAAATCTTTCCCCAGACAATGGATTTGTGGACAGAAGTGATGAAGAAATTCTCCAACTCATCTACTGATCTGCAGAGGAGGAAGTGACCTCTGTAGCTCACACTGATGAAGTTAACCCTGCAGATAGTCCCACTATTCAGAGAAAAACTAACATTAAGCAAGATGACAACTATTCCCATTTATCATTTCCACCACCCTGAAAGGATTCATGCACAAACACCTTTCAAACATGGGTATTGGGCCTACTTAAACTAAAGAGCCATAAGCCAATAGCTGGCTAAGAGGACACAAACCTAAGAACTCAATTAAAATTAAATAAGGAATAATGCATAGAAAAATATGGTCAGTAGCTATTCAGAATGGTGAGCTGAGACCTACCAGGACAGTCTTTCTAAGCCCCAACTCTGCCACTACCTTAGCTCTAGGACATGAAGGAACTTTAACACTTACAACCTCTTCTACAAACTTATTCAAGATGCTCAATGACAAAAGTATTACTGAGTGGAAGGAAAGAAAAACCTTTTGTCTACCAAAACTTTGCACCAATACTGCACTCCAACTCAAGTTTCAATTCCAACCCTAACATGTACTTAAATGCTAGACCTATGAGTGCCAGGAGACCACTGTACAACACTGCATAAGTTTTTCACTAAAGCTCAGAACTTATTCTAGTGACAGGGTACAAACAGGAATTATTCTGAGAGTTCTGCTCCATGCACACAGTCCCACTGATCCCCCAACATAATGCAGGAAAATGCATCCAGGATTTCTCTGTTCACCAGAAAGTAAAACCAAACAGTATCTGATTATTAAAAATGGTCAATAATAAGTGCTCCAGCAACATTTTTAATTTGTTGTAAGTATCTCCACAAACTTATAACCTTAGGACAGCAGCTAAAATTCACTCTAAGCAAGTGCTTTGGCTTGAAGACTGATTGTCCTGTCTGCAGAAATGAAATTTGCCTTATTACAAAAACAGCACATAAGCCTCAAAACCAAATTAATATTTTTTGGGTAAATGCTGTGGTCATCTCCACAGCAACTAACATGCTGTGAGCTGAGCTGAAAAAGTGATTATTTGTGAGAGGAGCAGTAAGTACTTTTATCAGCAACCATGTATATGGAGTAGATGCAAAGCCTCTACATTCTGGGTTTTTTCCTCCTTTGCTTTGGTAATGCACAAGCTACACATTTGTGTATAGACATGTACTAGAGGACAAACGCATACTCACACTCACCATTCACTTTGCAAAGTGCTGCATATTGTATATCAAGTTTTGAATTTTAAAACCCAGAAAATACTGGTTAAAATCTTCTACATGATATTTTATCAAACATGCCAGACCCCTTCATGGTTTGGATGTGGGTGTGGATATCTGCAAATGACTCACCATCGCTGGCCTGGAAGCCCAGGCATGCAGGGATGGACCGTGCAGGGAGGAGCAGGAGGTCCTTCCCTGCACAAGGAAGCCTTCCTCAGGTTCCCACTCACCCTCAAAATGCCAGTTCCAAAGCACCTGCCTCTTGCAGGGTCAAACCAGACACTGATTTTCCAGAATCCAGTATCTGGTTTTGAGGCAAGGTCTGAATGAACCAGGCAGATGAAAATAAAAGTGCAGTAAGATAGCAGGAGGTTGTCAATCCAAACCATGCATCCTTGGCAGGA
The DNA here is from genome assembly GCF_028769735.1 of Zonotrichia leucophrys gambelii. Lineage (NCBI taxonomy): Eukaryota > Metazoa > Chordata > Aves > Passeriformes > Passerellidae > Zonotrichia > Zonotrichia leucophrys. The sequence continues at coordinate 8,704,526 of NC_088176.1, forward strand.
TGGCTTTTGGCTTGGGTGATGAGGCCCTACAGAATGCAAGAGCAAAATGGAAGATGTGCTACTTTTAAACAACTTAATTTCCTGTCAATATCCAGCTACTGGTGAGATGAATTTTCAGATGTGGGATGTCACGAGTACCCTGAATTCCTGTTTCCTAAAGCGCATCAGAGTGCCTCACCAGGGCTGACCATTCTCCTCGGAGATCATGGAGCAAATTCACAGTAGGTTTAAAATTAGTCACACTCTGTGTGGCCAATGATATAGTTTATTTTTGGCAACAGTGTGATATTCACAAGCATTACTTAATTCTATTGCCTGGGTAGAAGAACTGAGGCATGGAGTGAGGTGGGCTCTGGTCCAAGGTCATGCAGACAGTTGGTGCAGCATAATTCCAAGACACCTTTTAATTATTGAAGCCACTTTTGACTTTCTGAAGCCCCTAAGTAGCTGGGGGCTCAGGAAGGGGCTGCTTTTCTGCTCTGCTTGTGCTCTGCTGAGGACATTCATGCCACCATATCAAGTAGGATTCAAGCACAAGCCACTACTGTCCTGCATTAGCTTCCCTCCATGCCTCTTCCCCTGGAAAAGATGCAGGGGGAAAGAAGGAGCCTTAATGATGCCCAGGGGGTGCCAATAAGTTTAACTACAGAGAGTCATTTTTGTTAATGGAATTCTGGCTGATACAGTTTGAGTAAGGAGGATGAGAGAATCTTTCACTGTGTTTTTCTAAAGCAAATATTTGGTGCTTTCATCTTCCAGTGCTTTAACATGCAATCTGTCACCAAAAAAACCCATTTACGTGGGAGTTCATGGAAAATATATCATGTTTGAGACGGCAATTGAAGAACAGGGGGTATCCATTGCACTGCTCAGAAATGTAATTCACGGAAACTGGGTTGCAAACCACACAGCTAGTTATTATCCCATCTGCAGGTGTGACAATAACATACCTTAATATTGATGTTTCACACTTGCCACCACTATCTTCCACCACCACCATCATGGAATAAGATGGGACAAAGGGTAACAAAAGTTTCCACCATCACTTGTCCAAGTGTCCTCATCAACTTCCAACCCTTTCATTTAAAAAGTGATTATTTTTAAACAATAAACACCCTGATTCCCCAGTGCAATCCATAGCTCTCTCTCTGGGGTGCCAACCCCACGCTGTCAACTACCTGGAGCACCTCACACACACCTGTCAGCAATTCATACCACCGTAATAAAATCAGGCAAAGAATCCTACAACCAAGCACACTTCTCCAGGGCTTTGTTTTTCCTGGCTGGGAACACCAAGAATATCATGCACATATTTGAGCTGCTCCACCTAGTCATTATCCCGAGGGAAAAGGACAGCCACACTCCTGGTATGTAGAGCCACACAACCAGCACAAACACAAGCTCCTCTTGGCTGAGCTGCCTGGAGACTGCTGTGATTTGCAACTGACCCATCGCCAGCCAGCTCCATGACCACCCTGGTCGTGGCTCCCATTCTCCGCCTGCTTTTGGCACGGCGACGGCAGAGCCTGGGGTTTTTGTCAAGTTCCCTCCCCCTCCTATTTCACTTTGTGCCCGGCCAAACTCCTGCCTTTCTCCGTGCCATCAGCAGGCAGCATCAATGGGGCGAGCGGAAGGAAGGAGGGCACCGCGCGCTTGGCGGTCGCGGGGCGCAGCCGCCGCGTGGAAATGCTTCCAACGGCGTTGTGGTGGCACCAAAAGGGGACACAGAGAGGGCTGGCTGCACCTTGGCCATCGCTGATCTGCTAATGCGGCGTGGAAAATCACTGGAGTCACTTAGTGACACGCAAACAAGCCAAGGGATTTATTATTTTTCCCCTTGCCTTTACCACCCAGCTAAAAAAAGGTCAAAAAAGAGTCCTTGTACAAACCCAACAGTTTTCTTCACAAAACTCACAGTGTCCTACTTGCTGCTGACTAATTTCTTTTGTAGTGGATTAAACACTTGACCAAAGCTAGCTCTGAGAGTGGACCTGCAACAGGCTGTTACATAGAATTTGGTGGTTGTACGATTAAGAATAATCTATAGGGGTCTTCCACTTGTATTTTTAGATAATGGAGGCTGCTTTTGCACCGCAGCTGCACAGAGGCCAACCACTTCTACTACTGAAAGAACAAGGTTAAGTGACACACCCGAAGTCAAAAAGGGCAACAACCTCCTTGATTTGCAGTCTGCTGTTTTAATACTCAAGACAATCCTTTCCAACTTGCAACATTTCCATTTCCAGATGGAAAATTGCTTCCCTCTTACAACACAGAAATCAGAAACAACATTAAATCAGCTGCTGTTATTTTCTTCAGTCTCCTTTATTCACTTCTGCTTTTCTTCCCTTTCCTTGGCTTATACTCTGGGATCAATTATCTAAATTTCTTGCTCAGCTGAAGTTGCAGTTCTCCAGTCATTACAAAGAGAGGAATTAGATTACAGAGGAATTTACCTGCTGGAAACTGCCATTACCTTCCCAAGCAGAGCAGACGGGCAGAAGTTGTGTACCACGCTCACTCAAGCATGTCCAGCCCACCGTGTCAGTGTTGCTCAATTCACCCTGCTCTGGGGATGAGGCACCTACTGGGTTTCCATCTTCTGCCACTGTCATTTAAAATCCCTCCTCTCCCTAATTCAAATCAAACCTTCTTATCAAGGATTCTTATTCCCTGATGTGGACGGCAATAAGTCTTAACCTACGCAAGGCAGAAAAGTTCTTTTATTGCTATTACTTCCTATCTGGCTGTCTCTAGGGTGGCCCAGGGGTTTCCACAAGCCCAGGGGACATATTGCTGTTTAAGCACAGCTGTGTGCACCATGCACCCATGTGCTGGCCAGGGACATCTGCACCAACATCGCACCCAGAGGCTGGGCCAGGCTCTGGACTCATGTTGCACTGTCCAGTCTGGCTGTGCTGCGGCTTGCTGTCATCACTGCTGGTTTTCTCATCTCCTTCTAAGCTGGAAATGTATCTCCAAAAACAACCAGGGGGGTCATCCCAGCCACATCCACAAACAAGCTGTGTTCACTGGCAAGAAGGAAATCAAAACATCTGCTCTCCCTCTCCCAGCCAGCAACCAACTCACTTCTATTTTCAAGCCATGTTTGTCCTTTCCTGGCCACAAGTGCCCAACAGCTTTTTCCTGCCTGCTGTGAGGAGCAGGTTTCCTCACCTGTCACTTCAGCTCGTTGTAAGCAGAAGCCTGATCTGAAAGCCACCAGCAGTGATGACACGCTCAAATGAGCGTCTACTGATTGAAGGCCCTTGTCATCACCCTTGACCCCAATCCTGTAGATCATGTTAAATCCAGTATTATCTCCCTGCAAACTTTGTTTTCTTGAGAGGCGAAAAAATGACACCAGAGCCTGGACCCGAGGGGCTGAGTGAAGAGCCTGTCAGGCAGAAAGTGGCTGGAGACTGGAGAGCAGGATGAAGAGGCTGAGTGCCACTGACACCTTTTCTCATCCTTCCTTCTCTCTCCTCTTATGAAGAATTTTTTTAGGGATTAAAATTAAATAAAATAATAAATCAGAACTTGTACTTTGCAAAAGAAAAATAAGTCTTGTGTGAACTAAGTGTTCCCCTGTTGTTCTTCACTGGAAAAGAGCTATTAGTACTGGATTCAATAAACCATTCTGCTTTAGCACAACACAAGCAGGTACTCCTATTTACAAATGTATTTACCCCCTGAGGTAAGACACAGCTCTGATTCCAAAGAGCCAGGTGTGATGCATCTCCTCCCCTTGGGTTATCCCACTGCCCATCACAGCTGGGGTGGACCTGCCTCCAAGACGGGCACCTAAGTCCCATCCTCACTGAGCTATCTACAGACACCATGAGATGCTCTCCTCCAGTCTCACCTGACTACTCCCTGAGGGACCTGGATGGGTTAAAAGCAAGACACAAGAGATTGTTTCCATGTGGAAACAACTTTGCCTCTACTACTCTGCCAAACATGAAGTTTTAAATAGGCCTTGGGTAGAAATGACAGCATGCCTGAAGGTATGTGAGGCCTGTATAGAACACGCACAAGAATAGGATAAGCAGGGGGAAAGAAAAAGCCTTAGGTTTATATGCTGCTTCTTAACAGAAACAGAGTTTTAGTAAGTTATTTGCCTGCAAAGATCCACAAATTCATAAAAGGTCCTCTTGAAACATGTAAACCACAGTCCAACACAGAAAAGGCAGGTGTTGAAGTGCTATGTAGAAGTGAGGTCATAGTTATATTATTGGACCTGAAAAATGGAAAAGTCATTGTATGACTAAAGGATTAGGAGTGGGCCCACTAAGTGCTGAACTTTGTATCCTGGCTTATGAAGAGCCATCTCAACCAGGAAAGCCACACAGCTGAGGTGGTGGATTAAAGTCTTAACCTGTTCAGCAACAAAACCAGCAGTAATAACGTGACAGGAAAGAATTGCCATCACACAAAAATTCATGCTCGGAAATTATGGGCTGTATTTAAAATCTATTTAATGATTTAAAAGAATGACACATTTTACCAGGTTTATGAGATTTCATTGTACGAGTTTAAGAGACTTGGATTGGACCTGTTAATTCCATATAAGTCATGTTGTCTATAAAGTAGCTGGTATGTCAGCAATGTGCTCTGGTTTAGCTACGTCTGGTGAGATTTCACATACTGTGCTTATTAAAAAAAAAAAAAAGGCAAGCATGCCACCCCCAGCAGTTTATAGAACATGCTGTGGAAAATGCAGGAGCAGTATCATTCCATAAACACATTTAATACTCATACACATTATATTATACACGTATAGACGCATATACACACACAATGAGGCGGATAATTAGGCGATAAATTGTGGAAACATGATAAATTGCATTTATCTGGCACCTTTGATTGCTTCATCTGCTCTCTCCTCACTAATCCATCTCTGTGGAGGCTGGTTTCGAAGATTAAAAATCCCTGAGAAGTTTAGAAAACAGCCATATTTATTTTTAATTAGCCTTTAAAGATTCACTTGCTTACCACTATAATTTTGTACACTTTGCTTCATCCAACAGTACTCTTGATCCAACATGCAGAATGAGGAATACTCACTGCTGGCATGGACCAAAACACCATGTAATATGGATAGGAACTTTATACCCTGTGGTGCAGGGAATCTTCTTTTTTCTAGTCATACATTGCATGGTCTTTATGTCAAGAGTGATTCTATTCAATGTTTAACTTGGTAAACAGAGATAGTGCTGAAAATAACTTTACATTTTACATGGGCTCAACTTACAAGTAGCAAGGCAATAAGAACCTTCAGGATTTGTCCAAAAGTGGGTGTTCATCAACCTGCCCTGCTCTGAACTAATCCCAACGAGATAGGTTTGTTATCAGAAATAACCCACTCTAAGGCTATTAGAGGTGTACTGCTTTGCCTCCTGTCTCAGGACACACCCTACTATTGTCATTATTAAACCATGTTTAATGACCTAAACACAATTACTTAAAGTGACTTGCCTTTAAATCTGTATTGATAACTAAACAAAAGGAGTGAATGTTCCATTTTCTACTGTATTTACTTACTTGGCAGTATTTGCACAACTGATTTACCAACCTTAATGCTATGTGCAGAGACGTATTTACCATCTGATTGGGAAGCAGCAGGGAAATGTGGAGGCTGAGAGGGAGCAGGGGCGCACCCTTTTCACTCAGTGGCGACCACACTGCTTGGCAGGAGCAGATCCATTTGGACAGGATGGAATTCCTGCCAGACCATCAGTCTATTTTTATAAAAGCCAAGTTTGTTTATCAGCCATGCTCATGAAGTCACTGCCTCCTGAAAGCTTTCGAGAAGCCAGCGTGAAATGAGCTTCATCCTCATAGTTCCTGCTGGAACAGCCTCACTTTCACAAGTGACTAGAGGTGGGCCAGGTACAAGCCCTTAGGAAATTATTGTGGGACCCCCTCAGTGGGCTAAAACCAGCAGTGGGTCTGAGCATGTCAGCTCCATGCCAGCAACCCCCTCTCTAAATGAAAGCTAGCACTTTTAAAAGCATAGCCATGAGTGTGGGACGCTGGGCCAGAGAGGTTTCTTCTTTCTCCATTGTCACATCACCCACAAAAAATTCCCACCCAAATCCTACATTTAATATTCTCCCACTGATTTTGATTAAGGGCTAAAGCTCCTCACATACAAACAAAATGCACATACACATATGGAATAGAGAAGGAAGAAGCCACATTAAAACCACCATCATTCAGGTTAGGATGTTAAATTGATAACAATGGGGATATCCATGAACAAATTCCAAAATCATTAATTAAAACAGAGGGTTACTCCAGAAACTATGAGAGGCCCTTCCAGGTTGTTCTGGAATTCTCTGTATTCTCATGTAAGAGTCCTTTCTTCAGGTTCATCATAAAGGAACACCTGTCACTCACAGCAAGTTTTCCAAACAAACTCTAAGGTTGGCAAATAATCTAGTCCAGTCCCCAAATCCTCCAGAGATTTCTGCACTGTATGAATTCTGCAGCATTGAAATCAAAGTCAGAATATTAAAAAAAGTACCAGGTTGAAAAGTACATCTGTGGCAGGAATAGATTTAAGCCATGTTTCATCAAAATCAGTCCATCAAAATAACAAGACATTCCCTGCTTTCATGCTGTAAGAATGACTACATTTCGGAACAGCACTGCAAGGAGTCAAAACTCAATTAGGAATGAAGCCAAATAATAATTGGATTCATTTTTGAATATTAATAGGATTGAACAATTAAGGAAGAAAAAAGGGAACTCAAAAATCTGAAACAGGATCTCAAGCACCAATTCCTTTGAGCAATGAGAACTGCCACCAGCTCATGGGCTGATGAGGCAGGAAGCACACAGCTAACCCAGTAAATGCAGAATATTGGCTGAACTCCTTAAAAGTTGTCAAAATGCACAAAGAATACCTGTGCTAGGTGGGAGAGGATATTCTGGGTTAACGGCTTTGCTTCATTTCCTCACTCAAATTTTGGAGAAATGCATGCACACACCTCGAGCGGGAAACTTCCATCCATTGTTCCTCCTTAGGAACACACATGAACTCCAAAGGGCAAGTGATAAGGGCTAAACAAAAGTAAATCATTTCACAACAAAGGAAAGCATTAATAAATTCAGTTCACGAGCGTCTTCAAGCTTCATTAGAAAATTGAGAATTAAGGTCAACCAAATACAGGAAGATATTTAGTCAAGATAAATAAACTAGTGGCCCCCTTTTTTCCTCTAAGCTCGGAAGACAGGGGCATGGAGCCAACCAGGGAACATTCCTCAACAAAAGCTTCAGTTACCTCTTCTCAGGGGGTCAGTTGTGCTGTGGCTTAATATAATAGCGGGTTGGAAGCATAAACAAATTAGGACTGTTAGTTTGAAGGGGGACATGACCGTTGCCTTAGTACTGACCATCACAAGGTCAACAATTACAAACAGCTTGAAGGATTACAGCATCACAAAACAGCTGGGGCTGGAGGCACCTCTGGTCTCGTCCAACTGCCCTGCTCAGAGCAGGGTCTGCTACAGCAGGTTGCTCACGGCTGTCCAGTCAGGTTTTACCACCTCCAAGGATGCAAATGCCACAATCTCTCTGGGCAACCTGTTCCAGTGTTTGATCAGTAGGAAAGCCTACTGTTTCTTACACTGAAATAGAATTTCCTGTATTCCAGTCTGTGCCCATTGCCTGCTGTTCTGTCACCAGGCATCACCAAGAAAGGCTTGGCTCCATCATTTTTACTCCCCCACCAGGTACTTATATACAATGACAAGATCCCTCTGGCCTCTCTTCTCCAGACTGAGCAGTTACAGCTCCCACAACCTTCCCTTATATGAAGAATCTCCAGTCCCTTAATCATCTTTAGGGCCCTTTGGTGAACTCCATTAAATTCATGCCTCTTTTGTAGCACTGGGCCCAGCATCCCAGATGTCACCAGGGCTTAGCAGAGGAGAAGGATCACCTCCCTCTGCCTCTTTACACTCCTCCTGGGCCACTGACCTGGACATCTGCAAGGAAAACAAAGGCATGGGCACACCAGGAGGCATGGGACCTAGGAGGGAAAGGGCTACACCTGCTCACATGTCTACTTTCCCTGCCACCTTCCCAGGAACTGTGGGTGAACACAGCCACCACACTAAAATGCACCAGCGTGTTTGCACGAAAGCTCCACAAGGCTGAGGAGGGTCCTTCAGTCTGACTCCCCACTGCAGAGCAGGCAAGTTACACGTTTGAGATGAAAACTGCCTGTGCACTTTAAGACTTAACACTGCCAAGCTAGCCTGGGCTATTTTTCTGGGTGTTGCCCTAACATCTTGATCAGCCACAGAAATGTCTCAGCTGGAGTTTAGTCATGATTCTGACCCAGACTAGCTGGCACCACTGGGTTAAACAAAGGGCAGCCCTGCCTTGCCTCCTTCCGTGCCCAAATTAATCAATTCATCCCTGCTAATATCAAAAGGATGTGAGCACCTGAGTGGAGAGGGGTTACACAAAGGAGCAGGAGATTTAAGTGACAGTTTTAAAGTATCAAGAAAATACCATCGACCTGCAACAGTTTTCCAAAGGAATTCTTGGGTGCCCTCACCTCTATTTCTTCAGACATGTAAAAATGGATATGATAATACAGAAAAAAATACACTATGGCAAGGAATCCTGTTTTGTCAGAGCAATGGAAAGGAAAATTGAGAGTGTCTTACCCACTATAACTTCTGTGATTGCTGCTCGAATTATGATGATCATAACCTGGAAAAGGGAACAACTTCTTCCCCAGGAGTTCCAAGCACGGTGTCAGGGCTATTTTTACCAATTAATAGATCTCCAACTTGTCACAGAGAAAATACATTTTCTTCCCCAGGAGTTCCAAGCATGGTGTCAGGGCTATTTTTACCAATTAATAGATCTCCAGCTTGTCACAGAGAAAATACACTGAGCAACAAGTCTAGCTGCCTCAACTCATCACATGATCTGCCTTAAGAAAACCTTTTGTTTTTGACAGAATTAGCATGGAAATATTAAACTTTGCAGTATTTCGCAGCACCCACTCACACATTACGTTGCATATCCTGCATGTGTATGTAAAATACAAAATATAATTCACATGCGGAGAACACCCACTGATTACTAATTGGGTACAAGATATATATACCACTTCTTTTCCAAAACCAACAATATTTGTGCTTGAATTACTTGTCAGCCAGGCAGCAGGCTGGTGTTCACACTGCTACTTTAAAAACTTATGCAGCGGCACTGAGTTCTGTCTTTCCTGAGATAAAAGCATGTCCTGAATATTCTTTATTCTTCAGGGCTACTAATTTGAACACACTTGTCACTCTAAGTAGAGGGAGTTGTGGAATATTGACATTCTATTGAATTATTTAAGATAAATTAACAATGTTTCACATCCTAGGAGATTGCTATTTGCAGAAAAAGCCTGACATACTTGTGCTCAGACCTAGTAGCCAGAATGGGGAGAAGTTACAATTTATAAACTATTTTTTATTCTGTGCGGAAACAAACAGCAGACACACCAGCTGACTGCATGTGACTTGCCTCAGCACTGCAAGCAGCACTGTGAGTTTTGAATATTTTATTCTGCTTTGTTGCAGATGGCAAGGACAGGAGTTCTTATGTATCATCTTGCTAATTTATGGCAACACCAGCCCCTTTCTAGTCAACATAGACAAAATGTTGATGACTAGACTTGAAACTACAGGATGCTCATTCCCTGTCAGCAGAAGTCATGTTCAGACTTATGAGAAGGTTAGAAGGCATTAGCTCTCCTGCTCTGGAAATCCCAAAGAGGGACCTTGAGCACTGCTGCTGTTCCAGGCCTCTACCCTGACTGCAGGCAAGAGCTGAGATACCAAAAACTCCAGGGATTTTTTTTTTTTTAATGGTAACACAATGTTTCTGTCGGCCCATGTACAGACACGGATCTCTCAAAGTTTGTCGAGTTTGGAGCAAAAGTTTACAAGTAAGAGGCAGCATCAGTTTTTAATGGGTGCTGCTGCATAGGTGTTCAAGCCTAGATAGACATAATGTTCACAGACAACAACGCAGCCTGGTGAATCACCACCATAATTCCTTCACAGAATTACGGGCTTGGTTGATGTGCCGAGAAACGCTGTCCAGGATTTAACACCAGGTCGTGCTGGGTGGGAATGCTGCCTTCCAAATCCTCACCTGACAGACAGGGGAACATTGTCATGGAAAGGCACACACATATGCAGTTACATCTGTATATATATATGTGTACATTATTTACCTGTTTTTAAGTGTGTATAGATATGTGAAGGGAAACTCTGAACCACCTCCCTTTCCTGTTTTCCCTTTCTCTTTTTTTTTTTTTCTGCAAAACACAGAGCAGATGGTGAGAAGAGAAGGATGAAGAAGGATGTTCCTGAAGAGCAGAAGACAGCAGCAGTGTTTGCTTGCACGTTTTTGGGTGGGTGTCATCAAGACCCAAAGGCCCATTGAGGTGCCCAGTGAGAAGTGACCCCGGAGCAGCAGCTGGGGACAGACACAGTGGGAATGGGGCCGTTCCTGAGCTCCATATTCTGGGAAGGAAGCCCATCCCTCCTACCCACCCAAAGACCTTTGAACATGGAGAGGAACAATTTGGCATCTGACAGGCCACCAAGGGCACGGTACCCCGTTTGCAAACATGATGCTGAGTCACTGACCATGCCAGAGAGACTGACAACGGGAGATTAGCATGAATTTATGGCTCAAGTCCCTCGTTTTTCTTCATCATGGTAATGACTCATTTCCTACCCACGGGGGCAAAGGGCTGGCTATAAAACCTCCCATTGTTTCTCTCACTTACCTGCTAAGGAGATTAAAACAGATGTTTATTTATGCTCCCAGTTTCTACAGAAAATTATGTAGGAGGAGTTTGGGAAAATATTTCAAAGACAGAAGTGTGCATGTGTGGATGTGGAAAGAGGCTGTGAAAGGAAAATAAGACAAAACCTAAATGGAATTAATCTTCAATTCAGCATTAGTTGGATTATCCTTCATGTACAAATGGATATACATCTCTAATCTTGCAGATATAACCATAAGCACACATGGAGCCAGGCAGCGTTCATGCTCACACCAACACCTGGCTAAGGCTGATGGGAGCCCTCGGTTATTTTCTCCATCCCACTTTTGTTGGCACATTCCTACTCAAAGTTTCTGAGTCTCTCACATGTTGTAAACAGCTTCTTTCCCAGCCTAAATGTGCCACTCCATTTTCTTTCGTTTTTTTTTAAATAAAATCCCCACAAATATATCCCCATGTTTTTGAAGTTCTTATTTCACACACACAAAAAAAAAAAACACCACGAAAGAAAAAAAAAAAACAGGTAGGAAGAGGTTTCAAAATCCAGCATCTCCAAGCTCATTAGAAAACCAAATCATTTTATCACTGATTAGATAACCAAAAGAGCATAAGATACTAAATGTCAATCATCCATCATCACTGCATGCAACAAGTATTTTAAATACTGCAAGTTTCCAAAATGCTGTTGCTTTTTTATGAATGATCTACAGTAGGTTCAACACAGTTGGAGTCATGCTAAGAAAGGAGATAATTTTATAGCAATGAGGGTAAGAGTACCTCTCAGTAGCACTACCAAAATACTTTTATTTTCTTTTGAACAGCATAAATAGAACTTTGCTACCAGTTGTTCCTAACCATTTAACTTATCAGTCCTCAAATCATACTAATTAAGCATTTATTATACATAGTAAACCACATAAAGAAACCTCTTGTTTAGGAAAAATGCCAAATGCTACATGGAGCTCTGGCGAAGTCTTCTCCCACCTTCTGTGAATCATGCTTTTCAAAGAGCAGCATGATCCAGAAAAAGAATCAACTCAACAACTCTTTTTCACACACAGGTTTTCTATAGTGTCTACTTGGCAATTTATGTGGAGCACCTTCATACCAAGATGGCCATAATAAGTACTTTGAAGTAGCACCCTTAAAACAAAGGGCTTATATACACAATTGAAATGATTGCAAGTCAGGAGTTACCAAGCACCAGTGGAGCTCTTCAGCTGATGCCTGGCACTTTTATTAGTTCTCTGTAATTCCTAAACCTAAACTGTGATTAAATACAGTTTATCTTCAGAAAGTGCTGAACACATCTTTTCAAGCGAGCTTCTCAAGTCAGGTGTCCAGCAACACTTGTCATTTTGGAAAACTCAGCCCAACACTCAGGGCCTTTAACTCCCGCTGACACCACCACAGCCACTCGAGTGCAGCAAGCAAGGACAGGAACCAACCCTTCTCTAATTCCCATGCTATTAAACACAAGGGTTGATTACTGGCTCCCAGAGTAGGAAACCCTTCTTATTTTGCCATCACTGTTGATACAGGCGGAGCCCTAAGTAGAATTTGATATAAAATATGCACAAAGGTGCTAAAGTAACAACGGTAATGTGAGGATTTTATAAAGGAACAAATGCATACACATAGAACACATACATTTTGTTACTTCCCCTCTTTGCCACCCTACTATTTAGTATCACCAATGCAAGAATGAGCAAGAATTCAGATTTTAGATCTTAGGCTGTATTTTACAGACCAAACTGTCCAAAATTCTTATGTGTCAATTGGACAAATACGGGTCAGAAAATATCATAGAGAATGGCATATGGAAAAGGATAATTTTTATGAAATTATTCTCAGAAATGTACTTTAAAATAAGGCTACAAATCCAAGGTATTTAAACACATCTGTTTAGCCACACTAAAAACTGTATTTCCTGGAGGTCACCATGTTCTCTTGGTGTGTAAGAAGAGCATGACTAGTGAAGAACTTTGTACAATTGAGACACTGAAAGAGCTTTAAAAATTGCTACAAAAATTAGAACAATCCTGTGTTAGTGAACTCCGTTTTGCCTTTCCTTTTTAATTTTTTTTTTTACCATTATAAAGTAATAAACAGTAAAACCTTAAATTGCAAGGTCTCCAGTCAGGTCATGCTGATCTCAGTATCTTTAGTTCTCATCCATCTTACCCGCCACCGAAGGTGGTGTACCTTTGATGTGAACTAATTACATTCGAAACATTTTGTCAAACAGCTTAATGCAGATGCCAAATAAGCTCTGTCTGTCTAAACAGGGCTTTAGACAACTTATCACTTTCAGTGTTAACTAAGAGCTAAGTTCCACTTCAAATAGAATATTATGCTGCACAGGAAAAGATCTGCATATAAAACTCCTGCGAAAGGCACATTATTGGTTTTTTATTTCAATGCTGCTGCATTCCCATTGTTCTGATAGAACGGGCATTGCTGTGCATGGGTGTGTGTGCACACATGTGCAACAATAAAATATACAATGCTGAAAGCAACAATTCTTTTATCTGATAATACTATCTACATGACAAGAGGAAGTGTTTAAGAACAAGGCATTCTGTCTGCTGTCTGCAGCATCATTTCACGGTCTCCTCAAACGAATCTTGTTTATTAAAAATTTATTAAAAAGAATGATTATTGCAACACAAAAAAACAACAAGGGGGGGGAACAACGACCAAAATTCTGCATCCAGAGAAATAGAGTCCAGGGTGCTGGAAGGAAGAGAAAATTGTTCTCCTGATCCTGTAAGTAAAAAAAATGGCCTTTCACATCTGAGCAAAAGCATCTAAATTTTCTCCCTGGGAGTAGGGAGGTGAGGCAGGCAAAGTCAGGGGAGAAAGACACAGCAAGAGAAGCTTCTGAGGGGACTGGAGTTCACTCACCTTTTTTCTTAAGAATTCTCCTATTTTTTCTGCAGATACTCATATTTGTTTAAAATGCCTCTGTTGTATTTTCTTTTTTAAAAAAAGCAATGAAGACTGATTCTAACCTGCCTTGATGGAACAACAGCTGTCCCCACGATGGCCACCACCACTGTCTCATTAAATCAGTTTTCCAAGGTGTGTCCTCATACCTTTCTTCTGGTGTACAGTACAAACCCCTCTTACTATCAGTTTTGGCTCTTAAGCATGCAAGCAGTGATCTGAAACCCTTTGCTATACCTCTGCCCATGTTTTCAGAGTCTGGATCACAGAAAACTTCTCCTTTTCAAGCAGAAGGGAAAGGTTACAAGTTTTCCCACAGTTTGAAAAACACCAAGTACACTGTCCAGGAGATTCAGATACATCTCCTTTAAAAAGTTCACCTGCCATAGTAAAAATGTTGTTGAAACTACCTAGAAAGTACCTGCTGTTGAAAGCAGGAAAAACCATCCAGTTCCTGTTATACTGGTGAATACTGCAGCCTCTTAAAATGCAAATATTATATACCTTTACAAATGGAAAACAAAACAAAACAAAATCCAGATTGTTTCTCCTATTTGATGCCATTGTATGCATACAATAACATCCTAGTCCCACCTTTTCCCACTTATTCCTGTGTCCACCTGTTTACATCAGCAAAACCATCTCATCTGTCTTACATAAACCTGGAGGGAGCAGCTGATGTAAGGTTCAAATTAATTTGGGGCAGGAAAAAAGGGAGGGAAATGTGTTAACAGCCCAGTTCTCCAATTTGGTTCACATATCCCCAAGCACAAGGCAGAGGGCAAGAGCTGACTCTTCCCATATCACAATTGTCTGGGAGAATTTAGACGCTTGTGAAGCTCCAGCCTCCTCCAGTCTGATTGCTTCCTATTGTCTGAGACAGCCATGCAACTAAAACTAAGCATCTGATAATTAAATAAGAGGTGATAATCAAGATATACACTTTTAATTGCAGAAAAGTTAATCACTGCTTGCTTGCCTAAGAATTTAACAGGATTCTCAAGGCATTACCAAGTCTAAGAAAACCTTAGAAACTGCTCAGATCTGGAGGTGCTCCTCTGCTCACCTGTCTCTTTGCCTTGCTTTCCTTTTTTTTGACCTAGAGCAGACCAGTTGCAGTTTTCAGCATTTTAAGCCACGTGCTGTGTGCACACCAGAGAGACCTGGTAAGCTCCCTGTGGGTTTTCAGGGCATCCTTCCCTCCATCCCCACCTGGCCAGGGCTCTTCTTGTCCTTCTCCACAAGTCACCAAAACTCTCCTGGGTCCTGCCTCCCCTTCCCCTGCCCTGCCACGCAGAATCCTCACTGTTCTTCATGTGCTGAACTTCCAACCATCTCTACAGGGAGCTCATAACACTCCAAGAAACCACTTCTAATATTGCCTGCTCTCTCCAGCCCCAACCCAAAGGCACTGGTCCCTGCCAAGAGCAACAGATTAAAACCCATTTAAGAATTTAGGAGACTGTTTCTGAGTTTTGAAGAGCCAGTGCATGCTCAGAAATAAAGACCACCTCATTACACATTACCCTCTTGCTGCCTTCTACATTTGGCTTCATCTGAAGACTCTTAGCTCCCAGCAGAAAATTGTATTTATCAAGTTTGAGTATGACTAGGCTTTTAAAGGTCAAATTTAGGCTGAAAACAGGGAGGTTCCCTGCAAGGAAGGCAAACCCATCTCACTCCCTCCCCTTACTGTAAATGGCAGGGAATTAGCCTGTGGAATTCACTGATGCAGGGGTCAAAGACAAAATCCTGCGGGTGGAAAATTTTACAGCTAAAAATTACGCCAAATCCAGCAGCAAAGGAGCAACCAAAGGCTGCAATTTTATTTGCAAATGGCGCAGGAAAAAACACTCTCCACTGTGTATGTCACACAGATAAATGTACAGACAGACAGCTGGGCTCTAATCTGCAAAAGCTTGCACTGGAGAAGTTATCAATGTCATTAAATGCTTGTGACACCTCCCTCTTTGCTAGAAAGAGGGGACGGACTGTACACTGTAATCTCATATATCCTGTCCAGAAGGGGCCCGGTCCTGCTAGAAAACCAGTGGCTTGAGTTATCATCTCAGTATGTGTTTCCCTGGTACATCAATGTTCTAAAAACAAGCTATGGCAGAGGTCAAGGAAAGGCATTTTATAGCAGAATGGCAAATAATGAAAAAAGGGTGCAAGACAGTGATACAGCTCCAGGATCAAAATGCTATTCAGTCATCTCCATTATTGTGTCTCGCTGGTATTTCAAGCAAATCAATCTGATCTCATCACTGTGCCTACTAATGTTTTTAAATACAAAGAGCAGTTTCTTTTAATAGCACCTAGATTTCGCTCCTGGAAATATCTTTAGAATTCACATCTTATTAGCCACAAGAATTCCAATTACACATCTTCTCTTCTAATTCCTACCAGCTGATTATTAGCATTAGACGATAATAGAGTATTTTCTGCTAATATATTTCTTAATAACATCAAACTGCAGAATGCCTTTGTGGTCTAATAATTTAATAACTGCACTGAAGAGAGTACTAAATTACTGGAAAATGTTTTACTCTAAGTCTTTATTGCAGTTCAAAATCATGGAATATTTAAAATGCGCTCATAGTTTAGCTGCATTCATCAGGCAAGTTTTATTTGCAACCAAAGAAAAATGAACACAAACTGTTTAAAGATCAACACATAATTCAAGTTTCTAAGGAAGAAGGAGGGAGAAGACAGCTACATCCACATGCACACACGGATAATAAAAGTTTTAATACTGAGAAGAGAGTGCTGGATTTCTGGGTTTTGTTAGCAGATCTCAGTGCAGGGAATGATACCCCAAGACACGCATTCACAACACAAGCTGGTATCAGCTACTACAGAACATTTTTCTTTCATTTTGAGGACCATTAACAAAAAACATTAAAGCAAGAAATCAGAAAGTACTTGAAGAACAAGTACTTGAAGAACAGACATTGGAGACCACTGTCAGCATAAAAAAATCATCATATGTTTATATTGCAAAACTTAACCACTGAAATAAATTATGAGTAATGGATCCTATGGTGCCAGGGACTCTCTAAATTAGCCATTGACTCCTGCAAAAGAGTAGAGCTCTAGGGCTGGGATAGGCACTGCAAGTCATGACTAAGGAATGATAATGGGAAGCATGAGGTAGCTTGAAGTTCGTCTTCCTCTCACCCTTCAGGCTCACAGAGCCCCCTCTGCCTCTCTCCAAAATCTGCACAGGGAAATGTGCACCTACTGATCAATCCACATCCCCAGATAAACAGCATCTCGACTGGGAAGAGTTCAAGGTAAACACTTCAACTAAAGAAGAAAACAAGCCATGAATGGAGGAAGAGAGTTCACCTCTTTATTCGGTATCCTGTGTGGTGCAAATACTCCCAATTAGATGTGTCCATGTAATTTTCACATCAAACATCATGAACTCCATACTCAGCTCCCAAGGCAACTAATTGCATAGCTCACAGTGGATTTTCCCAAGTTTTTTGAGAACACTGCTGGCACTCTTCAATAAAGCCATTTAACATAACAGGAGGTTAAAGTGAGACACAAACACTTGCTTTTTTTAATTTACACCTTTCATTTACTTCCACAGAAATGTCAGGAAAGGGCTGAGATATTGTGTGATGTACTGTCATGTATGCTTCCTTTTAAGAGCTGGGTTAAAAGAAAAGGCTTGGATTAAGAGAATGTAATCAAGATCTATACCTTTAACAAATTTTTAGACAGTCAGAAGAGGGTGCATGCTCAAGGGCATTGATCTTAACGTGCCTTCAGAACAAAGAACGAGCGTCCTGTCTTATATATTTACAGACATGAAAACAGGTGGTAGGGAAATCTGCAAATGTAATGACTCTGGATGATCTTTTTCAAAAGATCAGGTGGAACTGGCCTTTACTGCAAGGACCAGGCTACTTTAACACTGTGCACATTGCACTAAACACTACAAACCTGCCCAGCCCTGGGAACTGGGCTTTATTTCATCATACTTATGCAGTTGTAGTAATTTTTTTTTTTTAATGTCTTTCACGAACCTCCAAGTTATGGAAGGTCCTTTTTAGTGCAGGTGTAACATGACCCAGCACAGGGAGAGGTGAGGGCAGTGCTGGATGCACTGATCTGACATTGTTGTGTAGGATGTGTTTTCAGCTTTGGGGCTTCTCCAAGGATGACATTTACATCCAAATTCAGCAAGCAATTTAAGCACGTGCATGGTCTCACAGATCTCACCTCCAGCATCAGAATCATGGTTTCAGCACCTGCTGAACTGGGCCTAAATGCAGCTTTTCTGTTCAGGGGACCCCTGCTCACTCTCCTTTTTCCTCTTACCCCAAAATCCCACATTTCCCAATGGGCAGCTGCTGCTCAACACAAAAACCAGAGAGAGATCTCTCTTAGAAAGTCAACACAACCTTCTTCACTTCCCAAAGACATTTGCATCAGCCGATCAAACACAAGGGAATAATTACTGCTGGTTTTCCTCTTCCAAAACTTCACTAATGGAACTCCTCCATATAAACTATTGAAGGAGGACTTCCTTACAGAGCTGAAGTGCCAGATATTCTGTAAATCCAGCAAAAAATAGGTATGTTTTAAACATGCAGTGAAGACCCCAGTGGGTTCAGGACAGACTCCAGCAGTGCTGCCAAGGCCCTGTGTCACTGCAATTTATTTTAATGTGCAAGTACTGTAATTTACAACCAGGCTAGATTTGTGCACCCAGAGTGAGAAGAACCCACGGCTATTATAAGAAACCATATAAATAAAGGGTTTTCATTAAAACCACTGTGCAATATACAAAATAATTACTTTAAGGAATAGCAAGAAGAGGGCTGATTTTTTCCTTGTGCATTTTGAAGATCAGTGTGTGAGAAGGAGCAGGAAGACAATAGTGGAGAGGTACAAAACTTCTCTAAAACTAGTAACACCAGAAATAAAGTGTGCAGGGGGAAAAAAATACAAGGCTTTCAAAAGAAAAATGG
This sequence comes from Zonotrichia leucophrys gambelii, assembly GCF_028769735.1. Classification (NCBI taxonomy): domain Eukaryota; kingdom Metazoa; phylum Chordata; class Aves; order Passeriformes; family Passerellidae; genus Zonotrichia; species Zonotrichia leucophrys. The sequence continues at coordinate 8,723,277 of NC_088176.1, forward strand.
ACATTTTCTCAGGAAAAGGAAAGAAAAATAGGCAAAGCTTACAATGAAACGAACTTTTACAAGTTTACAAAATTTTCTAAAGTGACAATGAAACCTATTCACGTGTCAAGTTTATCTCCTCCCATTTGTAACCACCAAGAAGACACTCCAGTAAGTGTCTCTGTCATCCCTTTAGCTTCAGTTCCCCTACTCTGCTGCCTGAAATTTTGCCAAGATGAGATCCGTGGGGGAAAAGAGGAGAAGCCAAAACAACACTGACACTGTTTGGCAGAAGCGTATCCCACAGCTGCTCACAATATTTAATAAACAGGAGAGGCAAGTCTAGTGTTTAAATTACAGAAGTAAGTTTATACTGAATAACATGAACTCCTGTTGGCAGCACATGGTAACAAAGTCGGTGCAGAGCCTCTACTGATGGCCACCATTCCCCAAGGGTTTCCTCAGAGGGACTGAATTCACACCCTGAGTGACACAGACACAGCTGGGGCAGGGGAAAAGTATGAAATGTAAAGGAAGGTCCATGCTTCAGTGGGAGTATCAATCTTGCACTCACATGGCATTGTGCTAAACCCAGGGCAAGGAGCTTTTGGGGTTTCAGCCCTGTCCAAGGAGGAAGAAGGGAAAAGCCTACAAGGTCAGCCAGTGTGCTGGCTGATGGAAAAATTCCCATTTCCAATCTGGGAATTTGGAGATTTCCATATTGGGTGTGCTGGGCGTGCTGAGCTGCTGCAGAGCTGCTGAGGAAAGCACATCCTGCCCATGGTGGTGAGGAAGAAACCCTCAGCAGAAGGAGGGTGGCAGCCCAACCTCCCTGCGAAGGGTGTGCGCAGACTGCAGCCACTGTCTCTGCCTGTGGGTTGCAGTAGAGACAACACATTCATTCTCCCGTGCTTTGCGAGGGCACTCCCTCTTCCCCCCTACCACTCCACACAAGACCATTAGCACTGTAAATTAAGTGTGATGTGTAAGTAGCTCCGTTCACCCTTCAGGAGATGTGGGCCAAACCAAGGCACACCGCTGTCAAGGATCCTGCTGCCTTAGTCTAACTCTGATCATTTTGTTTCTGGTGTTATTACCCAAAGAAATTGCCTACTTAACAGATGAGAACAGCGCTGTAACAGAGACCAGACACTTGGAAATTTAGCACAACACATGAAATACTGTCTTACAGCATGGTAATTTAAAAAATGAACAGAAAATTGACTTGGCTAAGAACACCATCATATGGCTAAAACGCACACAGCTAAGCACATGTTAGGTACTGTACAGTATATCCACATGGGTATCCCAAAGCTTGGGGCTAGGATAGCTTGGATTCAAGTATTTTGGGAATGCCATTACCTAAATGGGGTTTAGAGTCAAAATTATAAAGGAAATCGCTGCTTCCGTTCAGCAGCAGAAAATTATTATCTCTCCTTGAGATCTCAAAAAGATTAGAACGCCTATTTCTTGTTTGAACAAGAAGCTGGATCAGATTCTTGTTCATATACTAAATACTAACAGCCCATGTCCCTCTTGTCTCAGGGTGAGACAGTTCCAGACAGGGACAGCTACAGGACAGCCCACACCTGTGGGCTCTAGGTACTCTCAGGTACTCTAAAGACCCTGGTTTTGCTTTCCCTCTCTGAACACTGGCCCATCATTAACATTTTTAAATGTTTTAAACGATATACTTTTAAATGCTGAAAAAGAAATCCCTAAATAAGATAGATGAGATAGGCTGGGGACAAGGGGAAAAGAATAGTTTGGCCCAGCTCAGACTATTTCCCCACAGGTCCTACTGAGAACAACTCAGGAAGAGGGATGAAAGCACAGGGAGAGAGTCAGGAGGGCTGGTAGAAAAACAAGAGACGGCAACAGCCTCAACTGCAGAAATCAGAAATGACCATTGGAAAGGGAAGGAAAGCTGAATGAATAAAATTAATATTCCCTGCAGGAGGAGGAAAGAGAAGATTTTGTGCTTCTGAGCACTTAGGGTGAGAGGAGAAGATACAAATTTAATGAAGATAGTAGGTACACAGGAATTGATGAGCTAAGCACAATATATAAACCAAAGTCCAAAAGCATGTTTTGCTCCAACAATGCATTTTACTTCTTCCCTTGTGTCCACTCAACTTGTCAGAGACAGCCCCAATACTGCTGCTGATCAGTCTTATTTCTCTCATTTGTTTCAGCTTTGGACAGGCTGTGCAGAAAACGGTGACTTTTTTGTCCCACAACCTGCACAGATCGTGTTCTTCTGAAAACCCCAGTGAAACACCTAGCAAGAGCACAACACTGGCTAACAAAAGAAAAGCTGAGGCTGATAAAATCAAGTCTCACAGGAGCTTGTTCCAGGTGTCTGTGTGAGGGAGGAAACTGTTCTTTTAAACAATGGGCTGCCTGCCACCCTCAGCATTTGCATCAAACACATCCATGACTCAGGCAATGCAGTGGTGCAACATCACAGGTCAGGGACTGGCTCAGTGCATATGAACAAGAAACAAATGGATTGGAATCAACAACTAATGCCACCAGAAGGATTTCCCTAGCTGGTATCAAACAGCAGAGAGGGCTGGGTACCACCCAGCAGGGCTGATGCCTCCCTTGTGAATCTTGTCTGGGGACTTTGGCACTTTTCATTTTCTGGCAATTACAAAAATTTGGTTCTGTGCTTGCTCAGGATTTTCTGGGATGCATCCGTTCCCCTGGGTTACTTTCAATATTTCAGAAGCCATAAGGCACTTGCAGATAAAACAGCCCATGGTCACCACCCTGGGGTGAGTTATCATTTGCCTTGTCCCTCTTTGCTTGGGAGAGGTGGATATTTGGTGGAAATTTTGTCACCTGCATTGGCAGGACAACTGAATTTGAGAGGCACCAATCCTAGCATTCAAATGCAGCTCCCATTACAAGCAGCAGGGACACACAGCAGCCACTTCTAACCTTCTTCCATTTTCTGATGAAAGACAGGGAGAAGGTCAGCCTACCAGAACCAGGCTTTTCCATAATTATCTTTACCACCCCTATTACAACTTGCTTAGGGACAGGCCACCCATGGTCACAAGTCAACAGATGACAAGCTGGAGGCCCCTGGCCTGGAGTCTCATTTCCCTCCAATGCTGAGCAACAAACCCAGGTGAAGTGTGACCCTGAACCAGAGCATGAAGAGATGTTTTGATACTGAGGATACTCAGCTGAACGTGAGGCAGTGTTACTGCAGGCTGCCTTCAGCAGCTTGCCTTTGTAGCATTAAAGGAGAACAAACCCCACAGTGAGCTCAAAGCTCATTTGCTTGGTTGACTGTAAATTCCAGAGGCCAGATTTGGTTGTCAGTTGCATAAAACACAAAAACAACTATTTCAACAGAATTACTCCACATGCCTGGCCCTTAGTCTCAATCAGTAATAGGGCAGATGCTGGCAAGATAAAGAGGCCATCTATGCTATCATTAATGAAGTTTCAGGTAAAACATGATGCAATGTTATTTCAAAATACTGACATATTGCTACAGGTATTTGCTGCTCTTCCCTTAATTACAATTGCTGGAGAGCACTTTTTTTCTCTCCAACATTTGCTTGCCTGAAACCTAATGGCTGTGTTAGAAAGCCTGCAGCTGGATGGGTTATTTTTCTTTACTCATCTCTGTCATTAGCGTGCAAAACTTACAGAAAGGAGAACGGAATTTTTTTTTTTTTTTGGATAGACAGAGTCAAGACCCTCTACAAAGAATTACAGAATAACAGGGAATCTCATCTACTAATCCATCTGTTGTACAAACTCAGCTTCTATTAAACAAAAGTTGTACTAAAGCAATTTAGCCATGCCCACCCTCACCCCTGGATTTCTTTGCAGCACTTTGGTAAAATAAGCTCCCTCATTACCAATGGAGCCACAGCTGTCAAAGAAGCCAGTTGTTAAACAACACTTTGCAGTGATGCTATTAAAGCTTCTGGATAAAAGCTGCTAACAAGAGCAAAACAACTGTCTGGCATTTCCATCCAAGATGCTTTCCAAAGTTCCCTAAGCCATGCTGCAAGGAGGGCTTGCCTATTAGGGGAACATGGCACTGCAGACACCAGAGACAACATTGCTGACAACCTGCTGACCCCCCAGCTAAGGTAGAATCTCCATCTTCCATGCTATTAACTGGTTTGAAGTGAAGCAGCAAGCTGACAGCCCACCAGAGACCCCACCACAATACACTGCCATGAAGGGTGTAAAAACACAAGACCCACCAGAACATTCATATCAAACAGGCTCAGAATAGAAATGAGAGTATAAGAATAATTGCATTGGGATACAAATGGGACTTGTACCATTTGTGCCATTTAACTGTTCTTCCTAAACTCGACAATCAATAGTACAAAACCCCAAAAGTTAAAGTACTTTGTTAAAAATTTAACAAGACCTATAGTCCATGCAAGGGCTTTTGCTCTGCTAGAGTAGTGTCAGACCAATCACAACATACTATAATTGTGGACATTAAAACATTTAGTTCCAACCAGTGTTTTCACAAATCTTAGTTCTTTCATATAAACAAAAGTTATTTAAGGTTCTCATGTGAGAATGATCAGTCCATACTCATGGGCAGGATTTCTCATGGACCTCAGATGGTGAGGTACCACATGCAATCAGCACAATATGGGTCTGTTACTGCTACAATCTCCTGATAACAAAACTAGATTGTGATTCTATGCCTGGCTACCCTGAGAAAACATTAAATAAACATAGAGCTGCTAGGACATGTGCAGAAAAGAGTCAAATACAGATTCACTGAAGAAGCATGAAACCAGAAATAGACAACTTGACCCCAGTACCTACTAATGCACTGGTACTGGGTTGAAGAGGAGTTATCCAATTACTGTTTTTCTAAATATTACAAACAAGAAAATAATTTGCTTACTATTCTTTTCCATTTTCATTCTAATTTGAAACACCAACTTAGTTAACAAACAATCCCTCCAAAGGAGAATAATGGTGGGAACTGTTGTATTATCTGATTTTAAACAGGCACACTCATCAGTGTATCTTTCCAATTTCCTAATAAGGACTTTGCAACACCAGAAATTCCAGTTCCTTCAGGGAATCTATCCTAGATTTTTATATTGAAACTCACACACACTGTGAAAAGACCTGGGGGTACAGCAACTGTGTGCAGAGTTTCATATTGATGATCCCTTAGAGACAGGCCCTTTGGTAGCTACACACAGCAAGGGCATCAGACACCGATGGATGGAAGTTCAACTCCTGCAAAACTCTGAGACTGCATTTACCACAAGGGTTTTACCAGTTCCATTTTAAACACTTTGAGGCCAGAACCAAAGCTCTTTCCTCTAGCTGTCTGCATGGCAAATTAGAGGTGACCACAAAAATGAAACCTTGTAATACACCAGAGACCATGTGGGATTGTGGGATCCATTGTCTACAGACCCTACTGGAAAATGGATGAGCTGGTTTTGTGGTGGAAACCCCCTTTCCTCCACGAGTACCACTGACATTTGCATTCCCACCACTCCTGCCAACAAGCTCGAGCTGACTGCTGCCTCCTCAGTGTAAGGTGTCTACTTTCACATGAGTGGTCATTCTACACCAAAGAGTTTGGGACAGATATGAAGGATAAAGAAAGGACCCAATTTCTTGGCTTTAGTTAAGAAGTTACCCTTAACTTAAGGAGTTAGCTGAGAATCCCCCCACACTTTATTTCATTCAGTCTCTCCCTACTCCTTGTGCACCCCACGGGATTAATCACATTTGGATCCAGTTTGTTCCCCTCCATTTCACTCAGCACAAACTCTCAGTATAAACCAGAAAATCATTCATAACTCCATTCCTCCTCAGGCACTGGTCAGTCTTCCATCTCCTTAGCCCAGCTCCCTGAGGTGTAACTTAAATCATCGCTTCTCATGCTTTATCCATGAGAACATCTTTGCTAAATACAGCTCATGAAGCCTCTGTAAAGACCTGGGTGCTCTCTGTTGACTGCAAGGAATCGCACAGGTAATGAACCAGCCTTGCACACACCTGCTATTAGCAAACATTGACAAATAACTCACCTATCTTCTCCAAAAATAATTATATAGCATGTGTATTGCCCATATAAGTTAACTGACAGCACTGACAGTGTATTACTGCCCTAGTCTACAAAGACCTTTACACTTTGCCAGTCGAGTCACCAGCTCCAGGAAAGCTCAGATGCTCATGAGGCACCATAAAGCTCAGGTAGGGAGACCAGCCTGGGTCATGGACATTGTTAATGGCATCAGCATACTCCTACACCCAACGTAATTAGCGAGACAAATTAGCCTAGATGCCACACCAGAGTGAGCAACATAATTCTGCATTGGCTTGCACTGAACTGTGAGGTTCAGCACACAGGAGGCCAAACTCCACTGGTCCTTTGTGTTCCTTCTCATCCTCTCTCATGCTTTCCTCCCACCAGACCCGGAGGATCCACAATAAAGCGAGGAAAAGCCATCACAAATATTCAGCTTGACATTCTACATAATACAGGCACTGTCTATTTTTGTGTAAGCCCAAATTAAGCCCAATCTAATGCAGCGTTACTAATGCTTTGGAGCAGGGAACACATACTTGTGCAGGGTCAGCCAGTGCCTGGCAAAAGCCAAGGTGCCTGTGACCTGCCCACAGTGGGCACGAGAGCAAGGCAAGTTATAGGGCAATATTTACATCCAGGCCCAGATCTCCTTGCACACACGGAGGGGTGGCACATCTGAGCACACATGCGCGGCACCCAGGTTATCTGACCTCAGTCAGATACCATCTGCAATTCAGGACAGAACAGAAGAGTTTATTTTGACTCAATGTTAGCAGAGAATGCTTTCTGCCAGAGCAGCTCACTATATTGTATGATAACTGAATGAAGCTAATTTTCAGCAGATTCTATCTAACAGCTCTTAACTGGTAGAAATAGTTCAAGGTCTTCAAAGTATACAGTGTTGCATAGCCCCTGATTCACACATTCCGCTAATAACTGCCAGACAATTGGACTGAATTTATTCAAAAACCATTAGCTGCAGAAATTCATATTCTTCAATTCTGCCTCAGATACATGCTATACACTTACATTAAGGTTAATGTGCAATGCCAGTTCTTTAACAAAGGAACTGCAAATATTTGAAGTTACAGCATCTCTTACCAAGGTGTCTGTTTTAAAGTTTATTGTTTCTCTCTCACAATTCCCCTTTCATCCCTGCCCCTGCCAGGAGAGTTGGGCTGAAAAAATGGTGAGAATATTAGAGCAAATACAGGCACATATTTGAGACAGTCTTTGTACAGCGTGCATATGCTACCAGCATTACAAGGATTTTTCTTTCATCTGTTCCTTCAGACATGAGCCTCCAAAATACTTAAAAACCGCTTCATAAATATCCTTCAAAAAACCATCATCACATCTTCAGAGCGCTGGTGTGTTAAATGCCTGCCACCAAAAAACGATGTTAAAATTTGGGAAGAGCTAGAGGTGGAAGCTGAGGAGGAGAAGTAGCAAGAACAGAGGAATGTTTAAACAAGAGAGCCTCAGTGAGAGGCTGAGACATGGTGTACTTTCTATAAAGAAATAAAACACACCTCCCATTCATGTAATAAAAAATGATACAGGTAGGCAAGCTTCTGTAATTTATCTAATACTCTTATATTCATGTTTCCTTAGGTTTCATGCAATTTATTAAGTTTTCAGCGTTGCCTGCAGCAAAAAGGATAAACAAAAGCAGATGTGAAACTCCCTTTTTTAAGGGCCCGCCAACCTCCCGCAAAGCCTGCAAGCAGCTGGGGAGGCCTGATTGCCATCAGCTCTGTATGGCCAGTCCAGCTGCCCTCCCCAGGCTGAGCCCAAAGCTGGTACACCCTGATCCACAGCACGTCCTGCCTCTCTAAAAGGGGCTTTTCCTCTCTGTTCTCTAAGATTTTGGTTGGAAATATGTTTTGTTGGCCAAGGGTTAAGTAAACCACAAGAACAAAGTAACCTGGACAATAAAAGAGGACCAGCAGAACACAAGTGCCACACGTCCCTGGCTGGTCACAGGCAACAGAGGATTTCATGAACATTTACACAAACAAAAGGCAGAGCCATGGAGTTTGTTATTCCTCACAAGGAATAACCAAGGTATTACCCCTTCACTGCACCTACACTAAAAGGTTCTCAGCGACATCAAAGAAGCAGAAGCTTCACAAAATTGGTGTGTAAGACTCCTCAGTCATAGAAGAGGAGGTACCATGCTGAGGCACGGGAGATGCTGGAAGAGAATAGAGCATTACAAATCTGTATTTAGAAGACTGGTACCCCCATGTCCTGCTGGGCATCACACACAGGACACATCCATGCAGCAGAGCATGGTGCAGGACACCACCTGGGCCCATGCACCAAGCCAGCTCCAGTCTGCAACACGATGTCTTGGGTTTGCATTTGCTCGGCACTGGAGGAAATCCCTGTGTCTCTGTTCCCACCTACCCAGACACACCTTCTGTTAAAGGCCATGGGGAGAACAGACATGGAAGACCATGATACCTCCCACCATTACATGTGTTCCTTTCATATTGTTTCAGCTCTATTTCTGGTGACGAAGACATCAAATAAGCACACTTACTCTACAACCTTGATTTTAACCAAGGGGCTGTCTCTAACCTAATAATCTTGCATTTCCAATGACCATAAAATTCAACTAAAAACCAACAAGCTGCAGGCTCTCTCTCTCCTATATCCCATTGTCTCAAAGAAAAGGATTCAATCTTTTCCTATTTTGTACAAACCAAGAAAGCCTCTGAAACCACTTACACACAAACACATGCTAGAGCAGTTGTTTCCCAAACATTAACAGCCTCCACATTAAAAGTCCTGTAAGGCAAAACAGGCAAGAAAGGGGAGAATCCCAGCTCACAAGGTGCAGCTGAAAAATTAACAGACTGCTTTGAAAGAGGGAGGCAAATGTGCTGCACTAACGTGGCGCTAGCGAGCGCACACATAATAAATTGGGGATTCCCCGTGTCAGGGCTGGCTCCGAGCGTGAATTGCAGAGTTCCAGGGAGGATCAATAACTGTCAGAAGGAGAAGAAAGTGAGCACTAAATTCGCTCGCCTTTCATCTTCAACAAATGGAACAGAAAATCTGATGGATGACAGAACCTTTCGTTTCTATAGCGTTCGTGTTGAACTAAAGACTGGTGACATTGAGATGATTTTCGACATGCGCTTCTGTAGATCCTGAAGCAATTATAAAAATAAAAATAAAAGAATTTTGTTACAAAGAAGCCCCCAAACCAAAAGTAGCGATTCACAAGGGCAGGGTAAAGAAAAAATATTAATGAAAGCCCGTGCCAGTGGTCAGCCCCTAGCATGTGAGAGTGCAGAGTTTTGGAAGCATGGAGTACATTAAACACAACACACCCCTTGCCTCCCCCATAATTAAGTTAGAGATGTGAGAGCAAAAGCAATAGAGGCTGTCTGTTTAGTTTCTCTGCTTGGCAGGGCACCACACACACATGCACACAATTTCTCCTCTTCTCCATTTGTGAAAGGAAGGAGGGGGGGGTCGACAAAGGGGGGGTAATAGAAAGCCCAAATGAGCAGATAAACAAAAAATCCAAAGCAAACAGAAAAAAATCCCCCAGATTTCAAAGAAGGAACACGCTACTGCTCAAAGAAATGCCAAAATATCTTCTCCATCCCTTTATTCTACTGTAGACAGTCACTCAACCCATCAAGAAAATTATATTAAAAAAATAACAACAACAGCAGAAAGGAGACAGGACCTTTTGTACAATCCAGCTGGCTTCTGTACCTTGACTTTCATATCAGATATTTATTTTGGCATGTGGGCAGTGGGGGAAGGGGAAGCATCTCTGGACACTGCATGACATCCTCCACCATGGTGTAACAGTTCTGACACAGGGTACATCCCTGGCTGTCACCTGTGAGTGCTGAACTCGCCATGTGACAATGCACAGTGCCCTTGTCCCGTCCCGTGTCACACAAACAAGTCACAGGGCAAGGTGGCGGGAAGTCCCAGAAGAGAACACATGATCCATCTTCAGCCTTATGATCTGGGCTCAGCAGAGAGGTGGCACTGCCCAAAGCCACTGCTCTGGTGGGTCTGGGACTGAAGTGCTCTCCTGGAGTTTGCCAGGTGGGCTGCCAGGGTCACCCAGCACTGCAATAACGTACCCGCAGAGGATGCGTCACCTGGGCCAGCCCAGAAAAGGCATATTGCCACCACTGAAATGGAAAATTAAAAGCCTGCAAAACAAATGCAATGATTCAACTGGGCATAAGGGTTTGGTGTAAAGTTCAGAAATTGGCCAATGCATGCTAATTCCACCCTGAAGTGTGTGGAATGTGGGGAGGCTATTCCTGCTTTGTCACTGGAATGAAGATATTGAATGACAAGTTCTGAGACCCCAGACTAGCTGATAGCAATTAAAAAAAAAAAACATAAAAAAAATAAAAGCAAGCCCCAATTCTCATATTTTAATCCAAACAGACCACGCCACACAAAACCAAGATTAGCTGGGAGTCTCTGGTATCAGTGACTGCCTACCACAGACTCATTGTCCCTGCAGCTCCCTGGCAGTGCCAGCCCCACACCACGCCCTGTGGTTTCCCACTGACACACCAGCATTCCCCATCCCTGCACCCAGCCACCCTCTGGCTCTGCTTTTTGGGAGACACAGACACCACTCCAGCAGCCTCCTCTGGAGCCTCAGCAGTGGCCCAGTATGTTCCTCCAGCCCAGCTTCATTCACTTCTTTTAGACAGGCAAATTTGTGTATAGCCACAGCCAGTTTTACTGCTGGGAATCCAGAGAAATAATTCAGATATTGGCCATTCAAGCCCATCATCAGAGAGTACTGGAAATGATCCCTCTGAAAATCTGCATCACCCTAACAAAGGAAAAGAGTTGCCTGACACCCCCATTGAATAACCTGGTAATTTCAGCATCTCAACCAAATTGTGGTTTGAGAGATGAGGCTTTGTCTCCATATGAAAAAGATAAATCAACCTAGAATACACAAATGCAATTTTAAATGAGAGTATCTATTCCAGATCAAATACAGATGCGGAACCCACAGCTTCAGATTAACAACATCCTCCCAGTTTAGTTTAATCTACTTTGAAAGCAAATTACTCTGTGCTAGGCAGAGGCACTCATTCTCCAACAAAAGCATCCTCACACACCAAGTAGCTCCTCGAGAGCAATCCCGTGGGTGGGTAGATGGGGCATTGTTTCTCACAGACAGGAGCCTCTTGCTGTGCCTTCTCTCCCTAAAAGCTGTAAAAAGTTGCTGTTACTGCAGAACTTCTTTGTTTCACCTGAGTGCTTCTCAGGCCAGGTCACACAACCCTTCACAGCCTGCCCAGCTGTGGAGATGCCATCACTAGCAAGCAGTGTTTTAGTCTGAACTTTTCTCCACTGAAGGCAATTTTTTGCCTCTTAGAAAGATCTGTAAAATATAAACAGGAGCGAACAGCATTGTCACCAAAGCAGGGTCTCTCTGCACATTTTGAAAGATTTTGCATGAAGTTTCCATGCTTGACAAGGAGCATCTCATGAGGACAACGCACTGCAGTTGATTGCACAATGACAGCAAGTGCCAGAAAACTCCAAGTCTAATCTGAGATCTGACACTGTTGTGTGGGCTTGGGCAAACCACTTAACCTTTCTGCACCTCAGCTTTTCTGCCCATAAATGAGGGCAATAATGCCAAGCTCCCTCTTCCCCCAGGGACTGATAGGGAGCTTGAGGTTTTTATGGCACTTTGGAAATGTGAAGTGCTGCATAAGTGCAAAGTACCATTATCTAGAACTTCCACCACCACCTCAACATGTGGGTGCAGCAGATGCTGGTGAGAAGTGGCCTGCAGGGACGACTCCAGACAAACTGAATGTCCATGTTTACCCTGAGGTTGCACTGGGAAGATGTTCAAGCAGCAAAAGGGGAATTTAAAAGTCCTTTCCTCCCTGCTCACAGAGGCAGGAGGTACCCAGTGCAAGGGCAGCGTGGGTGCAGAGCCATGTAGGAGTCACTCATCCCTCAGAGAGGTACAGCTCTCCTGCTGACAGCACAGGGAAGGGATTGCTCTGCCTCAGTGGCCATATCTCAGATCTGTGGCAGCTCTCAATCACACCTCCCAACACCCAACCAGAACAACAGGGGTGTTCCTCTGAGCCCTTCACTGAACCACCACCACACCTGCATCTCACCAGGCTGAGTCAATATTCACGGGAGAAGCACAGCAACAAGAAGAGTCCAAACACTTACACCACCCAGCACGTGCTCATTCCAGAAGGCAGGCAAACAACATTCAACTCTTGCAAAGTGTGACTTAGCCCATTTCTTGCTTTGCTAGCTTCCCAAACTCCACAAGCAGGATTCAGGTCTTGTGAGGTGAAGGGACATGAGAGCACACGATGCCCAAGCTCCATGGGCTCGTCCAGGCACGTCTTAGAACAAGGGTGGGAGACAAAGCAGAGCAGATGACCTGCTGATTACACCTCACCAAAACCTTAATAACACAAGCAAAGGTTAAAGATGCTGTTCATTCTGGACAATTGAGCTGCCTTGAGCATGCCTTGAAGGGTTATAGACACCACACATAGCTACAAAGAGCATTTTCTCCTCAGTGTTCCCCTATTTCACCTACCAGTTCATCTAAACGAGAGAACTAACTACTTGCTAACTGGGATGGCCAGGAAAAGGCAGCCCTGAAAACTAAACAGACACATAGATGGGCTGTCCAGCTGTATAGCAGACATCTTGTGAACATGTTCTGCATTGGCACTAAAAATAGCATTGTTTCACCTGGAACAGCAGTTATGTCTCTCTAGGAGATGAGGAGGAGCAGAGAAGCAGAGATCTCTTGTAGGCTGTTATTATCAGTAATGAGTTTATTTTCAAATCAAAGCAGCTGGTTATTCATGACTAGAAAGAGGTGGAAATTTCAAAATACTCCTAAAAAAATGCTTCAAACTACTGATTTCTTTACTTCTGTGTTTATAACATACAAAACCACAGCAACCCAAGCTAGACCAGCATTACACTGTGCTCTGCAGCAAATAGGAGAAATTCATTAAGTGACAAAGCTAACTGCTTTCTGTGACTACACCAGCAAATTAATTCAGTGGTAAGGACACTTGCCAAGATGGTGAATTTATGCAAGTCCTGGAGAATCTTCATGGAAAATAAACTTTTATTAATTAAAGAGTATCACTCACTGCTCAACCCAGGGGACGGAAATGTATCACATGTTCCCCATCTCTGCTCAGAGGAGCCCCAACACCAGCCAGCTCAGGAACTGGTTGTGGATGATCTCCAAGACAAAATGCTGAGGCTTGTGCATGAGTAACAAACAAAGTTCCACAAAAAATCACGATCTCTTCAGTGATCCTTCACTAACAGGAAGAGCAATTCATTTTGCTGCACGAATGATTAATTATAAATTATTAAATCCAGCTCTACTCAGGGTACTTACTCAGGGAAGCAACTGCTCCAACCTGTCAACAACTTTTGTTTTCTAAATCTCTGAAACCAATATCACTTCAAAACACATATGGAGCCAGATTTTCCACAGAAGCTCTAGCATGTGTTCTTAGTGCCACTCTCTCCAGTCCTGGCCAGACTCTAAGAGGGCCAGCAACTTTCTGCCTGTGCTCTGGCTTTGGAAACAGCCTGTTTCAATAGGACACTGCCATTGTTTTCACCCTCCTCTCTCTCCTCCATCCATGTGAACCACACACGGAAGCATCTGGAGAGCATGAGCTTACTTTCCCCATCCTTATCCCACAGGACACTGTATCTCCCAGGCAGGAATTTGGGGAGCAGCCTGTCCATGAGCACAAGTTCTGCTGCGTTACTGCGTGCAGCAGCCAAGGAGGAGGCAATTTCCTGCCTGGCAGGGAGGCAGGGGAGAGCCCTGGGATGCTCCACGCCTCCTGCCTGCCCACCAGCAGCAGGCAGGGGCTGGGGAAGGACAAATGTGAGAGCAGGAGAAAGTGTGGGGCTGCAAACACGCATCCGAACACCGAGCAGCCAGAGGATGCACAGATACAAAAATGGGATGCATTATTATTCCATAAATTAAGTTAAAGCAACCTCAGCACATCCCAGACCTTTAATGCCGGGCTGCTGCACTCCAAGTGAGTTGGCTTCCAGCCTGCAAAATGTTTCAACTTCACTCAACTGAGACAAGACCCACGTTTTATTAAAAGAGGTTTATCTTCCTGCAAATAAACCTCAACAGCTTTTGCGCCCTGAAGAAGCAACTTCGGTTTGTGTCTCGCCCTCCTCCCCCCTGCCCACAACAAAACACACATTCAAAACCTGATGAGTAAAGAATTACCAGCTACAGCTTTCTGGACCTTGCCCATGTCAGGCTGGTATGCAACAGGTTTCAATGTTTGTTTTTATAATAAATAAAGCAAAAGTATGATGAGACAGCTAAGCTCCTCGCCTCTCCTCTGCCTTCTTTGAAGATGGATTTTTATTTTGAGACTTAGGCAAAACAGTAAAGCAGTTAAAAAAATAAAGGGTATTCCCTATCACATTTCAGCCTGCTCCAAATAATCTAGACAGCCTTAAAATACCAAGCTTGCCTGTCAGCCATTTAATGAAGAAGTACTAATTTTTAAAAAAATGTAACACACACACACTTTCCCTTATTCTTGTATATCTATTGCTCTGCCCCATGATCTTATTTTTCTGATAAAAACCAAAACCATTTAGAAGGGGGGGAAAAACCCCAAAAACACTTTTCCAAGCAGGGAGCAAAACCTGAATAAAATTAAGGAAGTGTAAAGCCCAACTTTAACAGCAGACAAGTATGCAGAGAACAGCGTGACCTTCCCTTATCACCCACTGACATGCTTGATCATTTCCAAACAAAAATGCTCTTCTCTGCAACTTCTTCACTCTGCGAGCACCTCCAGCTCCTACACGGCCAGTAAAGAGTTAAATCTCCCACTATCCCCTGCTGCCTGCGAAAAATCACTGAAACAATTGAGACATTGTCCAGTGAACAAGACTCCCAGGGCCTGACATTTTTGTTTATGTCCCAGTTCTCAGCCTGTCAATTTTCACTCCCAACGTTAAAAGCCTGGCTTGCCCCAATACAGTCTGCCCTCGTCTGAAAAGGCTCCACTTCATTTATTTTATTAAAGCTATGGTGTGTTTATGATTCAGAGCTCTCCCCATCTGAGGACCTGTTGGTCCCATCCCCCTGCCTTCCTCCCTGCCCTGCAACAGCAACTTCCTAACTCCGAGGAGGCTTTGCAATGCCTTTTGCAGAGCCATTGCCCAGGAAAATAACTGTGCTTGGGTTAAACACTGCTGTCCACATTTTCCTAGAGTATGAAATATCTGTTACTGAACTCCAGGCTCTTAAAATAGCCTTTCATTAGTAACCAGGGTAGGGTAGAGGGGAAGGGAGTTGGATACTAAGCCAGAGTGGCAGGAACTTTAAAAATAAAATAAAGTTAATTAAAAAAACCAAAACAAAACAAACAAAAAAAAGGGAAAAATAAGAAAAACACCCAGGAAAAAAACCCAAACCACACACATCCACTCTCACTACCCAGCAGCAGACTAGAAAATACATGTAATGGAGTAAAACAAACATCTTGGAGCAAAGCAGTGTTTTCTCCGCTGCTTCGCGGCTGCATTTCCTGCCTGTGTTTTCATAATGACCGGAGCGTCAGGCCCAAAATACATCCCTCTCCTTCACCCTGCCGTCCTCTCCCCCCATTCCCAGCAGCTTTTTTTTCCCCTTCGTTACGCTCTCAATACTTTATCTCCATGAAAAGCACACACAGCGGTCACCAGCGTTTCCTGTTTGCCGAGTGTGCTTTAACTATATCACACCCTCGGCTGCTGCGCTGGAATGCACAGCATATGGCATTGTGAAAGGCTTTACTGTCGAATAATGGCAGCAATGCAGCCCTGCTGGTTTATATCAAACCCTGTCACTCTCTTCACGGAGGTCTCCCTCGTGCTCTCCGAGAGGCGAGGTAAAACACACACACACACACACACACACACACACACACAACTTCAGCTCTCATGTAGGACCTCAGCAGAAGCCTGTCTGAACCAAGACCTGCGAACTCAAGGCAAGGAAGATTGCAGCTTATGAAGTGGGAACTGGCAGCCACTCTGAGAGTTATTTTGGATCTTAGCCCCCATCATAATGGAACCTTCTACAGGTAAACAATTGGGTTGTTAAAAGATTTTTGAGTCTCTCGCTGGGATTCCTCTGGGCACAGCCACCATGGGCTAGAGGATGGCTACATTCCCAAGCCCCTCTTCTCCAAGGCGGCAGGGCTGTCAGCCTGAGCACCTCCCTGTGTCCTATCCCAAAGCACAGCTTCACCTTCCCTGCTTTTAAAAATCAGCGCTGATATATTTGGTTATGAAAACATCCACGAGAAAAGCAAACGTACACCATCACCTTTCACTTTGGGTCAAAGTTTCAAAACTGCATTTTCATTTAATTGCTCACAGGTTTATTTTTGGCTTGGCTTTTTGTTTTTGTTTTTTTTAAGCAACTTTGAAAGAAAAATACTTCCCAAGTAAATAAATAGATAAAGTGCTGCTTCCAACTGCAGTCAGGTTTAGCTAAGATGCTCACAAAGGTTATACTTCAAAGTGCTTTTTGTGCAGATCTTGAAATGCCTTCCCATGCCCGGATGCATTCGGCCAGCAGACGCTGAAACGAGTAGCAAGACTTTTAAAGCCCATTGAAATGCATCCATCCACCCTCTCTTCATAAAAGGAAGCCTTACTTAACAGGCATTTATTATTGCTGAACTAGGGTTGAAAGTTCAGTGTCCTTATAGACCAAAATTATCAAGATTTCTGAGTTTGCAGCCCACGTTTAAGTCCTAATGAGCTATTGTACCCACTCACTGCTATTAACTCTTTGATGTCAGGAACCCATGATGCTCTTTTAAATGTCTCACAGATGTCTAAAGGAAAAAGTGCAAAGCTCACCTGTGCTGAAGGACAGGTGAACAACCGGGTTTGGTTTTTTCTTTTGCCTTTAGTCCCCTCCAGCAAAATATGCAAAGACAACTACATCATTAAATATGCATGTCAGAGACAGGCTAGCCTACCAGTCTGGACTGTGAACTCAGACTCAGGGGAGCTGTACATCACTTCCAGCTTTGCCATGATCTGATATGCAGAACACGCTACCTTCCTGGGAAAGGGACGTGAGCATACGGTGCCCGTCACAGCACACACGTACAGCAGCCCAACTGCTGCTGTGGGCACTGCTCAGCCCCATCTCCCTTGTATTTGGGCAGTCTGAGGCAGCGACAACAATCTGCTTTTCTGACAGTTCCGTGTCTACTACATCTTCCTAAATACATGTAACAGTAAAATGATAATGAAATTATCTTTAATTTGCACCAAGTGCTTTGACCTGCTCGTTACACAGTCACATCAATGAAACTGTGTCCACAGGGAGAAGGCACCACTACCATGCTTAAATGGCACTTGGGAAGGGTACCTAATTTTCCATCCCCAGACTAAGGCCCCCAGTCCATCCACCAGCAAACAGGAGCAGGGTGATGGTTTATTTCAAGAACCACAAGCCCAGCTGGGCACCCAGGCGTGGAGGAGATTGAATTGGCCAGACAAGAACATGGCACCAGCTCTTTGGCTTGGTTCCTCTCTACCACCAGTGCTGTGACTGCTCCCTCACACTTTCCCACTGTTTACTCGCCCCACAATTCCTCAGTGCAGTGACCTGAGGTGCCCAGGGTTGCCTGTGCAGGAATGGAGTTTAACAATCCATCTCCGGTGCGAGCGGACGCTCCCTGGACATGCCCCGGGCATGACGAGCAGAACAAGTCACTGCAGGGTGAGCCCAGCAAGGCCTTACAGCACCTCTCTAACTGCCCAGCCACATGCTAGACACCTCCAGCCCAAATGGCAGCTGCTGCCTCACATTTACCCCTCAGGCAGCAATTGTGGAGCAACCAGCATTGCCTCAGATTCACACCGGAGCTTATCCCAAAGTAACCCGTCCTGGCCATCAGAGCCCTTTAATAAGGAGCAGGTTATTTCATGTCCAGTAGATGACTTCCGTCCAAAGAGCTGGACATGCCTGAAAAGCATGGACATGAGGAGTCAATGTGGAGCAGTTATGGCTTTAGCAATTCAAACTCTTGCTTGCTTAATATTAATTAACCACGTAGACATGCCCAACATGCAGTGACAGAAGTTCTGCTGCCAGGGAAAGCTTCACTGCAGACATTTGGGGTTTTCTAATGATATGGCTTCCATGCAGCTGCTGGGTAGGAGCCATAAGTGCATAGTAAGAAAGTCTGGTGGCTTTCAGGTCTCTTCATTCTGTTTTCCTCCATAAAACATCATTTCTTTATTACAGGGCAGTCACATGCCCACAGCACTCAACATTGACATTGCAGAGCTCTGCAGGCACAGATTAGGCCAACTTCTTTTTGTTTTCTTTCCTTTCCCAGACACTATTCTTTCAGCCAGGGAAGGAGACCATGTTCAGATTTTCTTCATTTGTCAGTGGGCAGATGGGCATTAAGAGACCAAAATCCTTCTTCAGCTTTTCTTCTACTACTCCTCCTACAGCCCTGGGAAGAAATATGTCAGCACAAGGACAAGCTCCAGGGGAGAAGGGTTCAGGTCGCACTATTCCTTCTCCTCCTCTTTCTTTTCGGTAGTTGGGGGATAGGCAGAGGCCACAATTGTCTCTCAGGAAAGGACTTTATTTCATACAAATGCTCATTTCAAGCACCTCAACTCAGAAAAGCATCACTACACAAGACAGCACTTTGAGCACATGCTTAAGTGTTGTCCTGAACACCGATGGACATCAACGCATGTTTAATGATTTCTTGAATCAAGGCCTAAAGAGTAAAAAGGAAGGGGAAGCTGGTTTCCACAGTAATAGCAGTTGAGAAGTCTTTGAGTCGTGCCAAAAGGAAAAATGCATGTTAAAGAACCACTCGCCTCTCCTAGGAAACTGCAACTCTTTCTGCAGGCCTGCACTGCAGGGCCCAGGGTCACCATCAGGTCCTTAATCTGTACCAAGAGGGTAGAAGAATAAAGTTGGAGGAAAAAACTTTTAAAAATAACCTTTAAACCAAACCTATCCCTCTTTTTGCACATGTCATTCCCATAGATGGGGGCCTGGGTGCATGGCTACTCCAAGCCAAGGCAGAGGAAGGACTGGTCCAGCTCCCCCAAATTTACTAATTCCAAGACCTGAGGTGTAAGGTACATCTGACACAAGGACCCAAATGACACCAAAAGTAACTTTCCCCTAAGGTTTGATAAGATGCAAGGATTTTAGGTTTAGATTTCAAAAACTACTTCAGTTTCTGTGTTGTTCTTTTTTTACTTATTTATTTTTGCTTTCCTGTGGGGCTACAGGCCTTTTTGCTTGCCTCTAAAATACAGATGTGGAAATCGTCAGCTTCTCAAAATCAACTAGGGAAAGTTACTTAGCATCTCTTCTGGCCAGACTGGTGAAACGGAGGAGTGAGCAATGCTTCCCCACCTGGGTAAAGCGCTCAATGACTTTACTCACAGGTTAGATATGAGCAAAGCTTCCAAGTAAGTTCCCCTGGAACCAGACCCCTATCACCAGCCCACTGCACATCCAAACCCAAAATCTGTTTGACAACTTATTTCTAGCTTCCTTTTGTGAAAATACGCACAGAACACTGCTTGGGGACAGATTTGGGGTGGGAACTTGTTTTACAAAGGAATCAGTCCTTGTTAATTGTAACATCTCTAACTCCCCAAAGGCTTTCCAAAATGGGTCTGCCCCTTGCCAAACAGGTCTGCATAGGGCAGAGCAGAAAGCATCCTTCCTTCTCTTTATTCACTGGCTTACAAGGCAACTCCAGTTTCTTTCACAAGGGAGAGTAGAAATGTCTACACATTCCAGAAAGTAAAGCATCCCATGAATAATCTAATCCCAAACCACATGAACTGGTGAGAAAAGCAATAATCCTCGAGCAAATTGGCAAAAAAATGGTCCTGAGCCCAGCAATCCTGGTTTCCTTCCTTTCTTTTTAATGAAAAATACGTGCTGTTTACTTTACTATAGCACCTGGACACAGCACACAGACCTTGTTTAGACAGAAAATAGGTGGTTCCTATTCAAGTAGGCTCATCTGCACGGGAAAGTTTTTGTGCTCAAGTGTGAATTGAAAAACGCAGAACAACTATTTCGAATTATCTTTCCGTGTGGACACTGTTATTCAGCACTAAGAGTTCCTTTGTGAGATTTAGCTTAATCCGTTTCCAAAGCGGATTAAGCTAAACCACACAAAGGACCTCTTACTGCTGAATGAGAGTGGCCGCATGGAGAGATAATGAGGAATAGTTATTCTGAGACAGCCACTTCCACTGGGTATTTGGGCTTTTCCATTCTGCCTCAACAAGCCCAAAGCTGGACTGGTAAGGGAAGACTGTGGTTCTGGAAATTTGGAGAAAAATAAATACCAGGGCCATATGTGACAGTGTTCAAAGGGCTTCTTGGATGAGGGGAGAGATGAGAATGTTGACTCCATGTTCAGAAGGCTTGATTTATTATTTTATGATATATATATATATATATTACATTATAACTGTACTAAAAAGAATAGAAGGAAAGGTTTCCTCTTAAGGCTAGCTAAAAATATAAAAGAATGAATAACAAAGATCTGTGGCTCAGACAGAGAGTTTAAGCTATCTGGTCTGTGGTTGGCCAATAATCGTAAACATTCAAGATGGCCCAATCAAAAATCCACCTGATGCATTCTACAGCAGCAGATAACCATTGTTTACATTTTATTTCTGAAGCCTCAGCTTCTCAGAAGGGAAAAAATCCCCAAAAAAGGATTTTTAGTGAAAAGATGTCTGCGACAGCCACATCATACCCATTAAACCTTCTGCTCTGTACATGATGGCTGCTCCTGCTCCAGTCAGCACAGGCTCTGGCTCCAGAGGAGGCTGCATTATTCAGTACCTACTTCTCTGAGCTCCAGATTGAATCCAGCCACAAACTTCAGCTGCAGACGGGGTGCGCGGGGAGGAGGACCTGCGGCGAGCGGCCCTGCCAAGTCTGCCACCCTCGGCGCGCATCAACTTTGATCTGACAGGCTCACCCATCTGGCTCTGCAGCATCACCCGGCGCTGCTGCGGCGCCTCGGCCGCTGCCAAGGCCGAGCTGCTGCTGCTGCTGCAGCCCTCGCGCCCGCCCGGGCCCCGGGGACCGACCGTCTGCGTCCTCCCCGCTCCGCCTGGCACGGCCACTCCTCTGATGGAGAGCTCACGGCCTGCTGGTGTTTAATTGTAGGCCCACACAGGTCCCTAGAAGTTCATTTAACACGCATGCTTCAGCATAACAAACTGCCATGTGATTGAATTCAAAATGCACCTTGCAGTCCTCTGTGCTGAAATATCTTCCCAAACTATCTTTCCAGTACAGGTTTCTCAAAATATTGCTCTCTGCAGGTCTACTGCAGCCCAGACTAACTAGTCAAAAATGGCCAGAATTTAGGTATCCTATTTGTGTCATATTAAGGACATAAGGGCTTGTTTTATAAGATACAAGAAGGAATCCAGTAGGAGATGCACTTCCAACCATACTGAAGGCAGCAAGGCTACCTACATCTTTTTTAAGATAATGTGATGAGCAAGCTTTTGTCTTACTTCCCCTTCACCCAGAGAGCTTCAATACTCAGATATGTCAGAGAGAGATATACTTTGGTGTGTCATAACAAACCAAAATGTCAAATCTCAAGGCTCCAACTTATATGCAAGACTGCACAGCCTCTTCAGGAAACCAAAACTGCTGCTGGTTCACTGCAATATCCACAGCTATAAACCTGCACTTCAGGAGGACCTGCTGAGCCACCCCTAGTGATGTTAGAGAAGCCTGACCCTGCCTGGAAATGCTGCAGCCATCCATCACAAGGTAAGTACCCCAGCACTCTAAACCCAGAGCCTTTGCCGGCACCAAGGACCAGGTTCTCCTCCCAAAGTCAAACCAGATGATTCACAAGAAATGGATGATCAACAGATGAGGGTTTGAGCCTATCCTAACACCCTACTCAGCTGCCTTCTCCTGGAGCAACACTCAGGGTTGCTAACTCCCAGAATTTCACAGCCAGTCTAGCAGCACTTGCTGTTTTTCAAGGCATGGTAGCCTTGAAGTCGAGTGTTTAGGGAAGAACCTCAGACTCCTCTTACAGCACACAGCAAGCTCACAAACTGCTATAGAGAAAACTTTGAGATTGAGCAGAGTATACCCTGCAGGCTCAGGAAACAGAACAAATAAAGAGAATACAAAATGTATTATTTAAGAAATAGAAAACAAACAAAAACAAGACACAACCCCCCGCCCCACAAATCCCCATGATCTTTTGAGGCCTGACTCATGATCCTAGAACAATTGGGGTTGGCAGTACTGTACATTTTACAGCATTTATTCACAGCTGAAATATCCCAGCATTCAAATACTTCAGAGTTCTTGGAACTACCCACAGATCTCCTGACTACAACCAAGCGTGACAATTCATCCCAGCTGCCAATCCAGCCCCAAGGTGTCTTCTGAAGGTACTTTAGTGCTGACTGATGTTTGCAGAAGCATTAAATTCCTGCTCACTTCACAGTAAGAGGTGCAAGCCTGCACATTTCCCCAGCCTCAGCATTACAGCAGAGGAGATCCCTCCAGTACTGAAAGGAGGGCTGTAGAGGATGGAGACTGTGCTACTGAGTAAACACAAGGCCATGAAACAGTCCCCTAAAGTCTGAACTATTTCACAAACATATGAAATTACCAAGGGAATTACTTTCAAGGAGCCCAAATTTCTTCTGCTGTCTACACAAACCAAGCACTAGGTTTCCATTCATATTTAATGGGTACTGAATATAATGGGTGTGTTTTATAGGAACCCATCCAAAACAATTTTATTGGGCTGCCGGTAGGTGAATTCTATACTTAGCCCTAAACATTCTGGTTTGTACACAGGATTGCTTCAAACACAAGAAAAAAAAATCAAAAGGAATTAGTGGTGAAAGATTCAGCCACAAAATTCTCAGCAAGCTTAATTTGTTCTGTGGCTTAACTCCAAGAAGCTCCAAAAATTCAGGACAAGACGTTTGCATACTTTTGGGCATGTATTAATGAAACATTTTATTTACTTAGCAATTGCCAAAGCAATTAGCCAAATAAAGTATAGAGTATTTTAAAAGGAGAGAGTCACTAAAGGAGCTTTCCAATTAAGCCTGCGTGGGTGTTTCTGCAGTGTGAGTCTCGGGGATCTGCGTGTTGGGTCCATGACCTGCCAGGCATGAGGGATGAACAGACTGGGCACCAGCACAGCTCAGACACAGCCCTCTCCTCCTGCCCACAACGTGTCCCTCTCAACACCAGGCACTGACATCAATGCCCAGCTAAGTCCTTCCACCACAACACCACTGTGCTGCTCCTGGATCACCCTGCAGATCTCTAGGGACAGGAGAGGGTGTCCTGTCATCCTGCAGGCAGCCTGCAATCCATGAACATCTCAAGAAGTTACTGCAGAGGAAGAACAGCCTCCCTACAACAGAACATAAAAGACAAACAAAGCAACAGCTTTAAAAGCCCTCTCAGAGCACTGTGAGTGGAAGTTGCAAGATTATGGTTCCAGGTGGCTCAACACATACAGGACACATGTACGTCCAGGTGCACCCCACTTCCAGCCTGCACTGAAGGTGCATTTTAAAATCTGCCTAAAATAAACCTAATTGTCACTAGTAGGTATTTGTTTTTTCTTTAAAATGCAGAAGTACAAACCACATTAGACAAAAAAATTAGGGAACAGGCAGGGCAGACTTCAACTCCAGTTGCTCTGGGAAAAAAAACTCCTGACACCCAGAGGTCCCAGATGCCCACAGCCCATGCTCATTGAAGAGGCTGAGAACAGTCAGTATGTTTCAGATGGTTTTGCCTTCAGTTTTGCTTGTCACATTATGTTTTGAAAAAACATTTTTACTTAAAAAAAAAAAAAAGGAAAAAAAATAGATACACTGCTGCACAGTGATTCTTTGTTCTTGATGATTCAGTCTACTATATGGCTGTGTCCCTTACATATTAGGCCAAAAAGTACTGGAAGTCCTCCCCCCGAGGTTAGCACTGACATTTACTTCAAAATGCAGGAATTTTTTAAACCCCTTAGAGTTTTATAAGGAATATATTGTACCAAGACACCATCATCTTGCCTTCTGAATGTTTTTGCCAAGTAGTAAGGAAGCTAAAAGCAAGTCTTTGCACAGCCTGAAGGAGGCAGGATCCCAGGACTGGGCTTTCACCCACACTCCTGCCCAAAACAGGCTGAATCAGAGTATTTACTTTGTAGAGAACAGGGAAGAACAGCACTGGTTTTCCCCTTAATTTTGTAGGAATGCGAACAGATAAAAAAAGGTTTTAAAGGAGCTTGCTTTCTGCAGTGAGCAGATTTCAGAGATCCTCACACAGACAGACCTTGCTCACTTTCACCTGCCTGTCCAGGCTGCAACAGAAAATGTTCATGTGAGATTCCCACTCCTACATCACCCATCTCCCATCCTTATCACCCTGCTGGCAGCACACATGTGGATAATAACAAGTGCACACTGACCATGGGACTTCAGGACAACTAGCACCCCACCCCCTGAGAGCAAGCTGGGATCTGCTTTACACCCAAAACTTCCTGCTAAGGCTGTTTCACAAAATCTTAATACCTTCAATGAAATCAAAGGTCAGAAAAAAAAAAGAGGGGAAAATAACCACAAAAAGCACTTTAAAAATATCCCAGCCTCGTAATAGTACTGTCTGCAGGCTGAATACAAAATTTTGACCGAGCAAGCTTAATAACATACTATTAAAACAATTTTTGCCCCATTTTTCTTTCACCTTTGGACACAGATAAGCAGCATGACTGTGCCATAGCAAGATGCAAAAAGTCTTACCAGATGAGTGAAGCACCTAAATGTAAATAAATGCACTGGTCTTAAATGGAGCCTCATGCTGTACCTTCCTCAAGACACACTGAACATAATTTCAGTTTAATATTCTGTTTCTCATTACGGACCTTGGAGACTCTCTCAAGCACCATGAAAAAGCAGTATTAACCCAGCCCTCGGCACTGGGGACAGCAATCCAGCCAAATTATTCATGCTGGTCTTTTGCTTCAATTTTTGTAGTCTTAACTTAATGTTCTTAAACAAATCTGAAAGGAGGATGGCTGACAAATAGAACAGATTTTACTTTAGACATTACAGACGGCCATGTTATGCAGCCTTGAGTCATTAAGCTGAACTCCTAAGGGGAGTTTCACTGGAGCTGGGAGTAAAAACTGACACAGAGCTTGTGGTTGTCACAGCCAAGCACTGAGAAGAAAGAGTGTTAAAAAAGGGAAGACAAAAAAAAAAAAGAAAAAAGGAAGGGTAAAAAAAAAAAAAAAGGTGGGGGTAAATAAAAAAAAAAGTGGGAAAGGAAAAAAAGGAAATAGAACGAGGGAGGGAAACTCAAGCCACCACACTCTCCTTTCCTCTCTTTGTAATCCAGCTATGAAGATTAGCCTCAAATCCTGATTTCAGAGATAGGGGAAAGATAAGAAGTGATTTGCAGGTGTTAGCATTTTCCTACAGATCTTCAGGGCAGCCCAACTGATTTGAAGATGAAAAACTGGCATGGGTACACTTTATGGGTAGACTAGACTCAGCAACCAGGGTAGAGAACCAGTTTCTATCCCTACATGTTACACTTGCACAGAAACATCAGGATGCCCATGAAATGCACATCCCTGTTCCACAAAAAGATTAACTGTGTTTTCACAAATGCAGGCAGAAGTGGATACAGAGCCCTGTGCAAGAGCAGCCAGGTCCCAGGTGCTGTGGGCAGGCACAGCAGCAGCAATGGGGACACCAGAGATGCCTGACACATCCCAGGCCAACTGGCATCTGCAGCCACTTTATCTCCCACAAATGCCATTACCCGCTCTAACTTTATTTACCAAGGAAAAAAAGAGACCATTTTCACTCCACAAAATTAATGTGGCCTGGGGTCGGTGCCAGGAAAAAGGGTGGAAAAAGCTGCCCCTTATTTATATATTTTAACAGAACAAGGCAAAACAGTTTGCTGCTAGAAATAAACATTAAACCTTGCAGAACCTGCCCCCCTCCCTCCCAAAAACCCACTGCTCTCCCCGCTCCCTCCCTCCCTCCCTCCCTCCTCCTCTCCCTCCAACATTGTAAGTAGCACAAAAGATCACATTACAAATGCCAGCTGTGGCTCTTTGGGAAGGTGGCCTCCATCTCGGAGGTAGTATATGTTCCTCATGGCCTAAGTGGTTGCTATGGTAAATATGCTTTTTATTGAATAGCAGAGTGAAACAGCTTTTAAAGATATCCATAAGAACCCCATAAATGGTCAAAACACAAAGCAGATCAACCTCAGCCTCCCTGGAAGCAGGTTTCGCTTCGTTTTCCAAAATGATTGTGATTTTTGAACCCTTTTTGTATATTTTGTTGACTACTCATCTCGACCTCGCCCACACCTGGGTGGAAGGGCTGGAGAGAGCCAGGGGAGCTGAGAGCCCAGCGAAACCCCTGAGCACCAGGGGCTGCTTTGGGGTTTAAAGGAAGTGTCTGCTCTCCTGCAGGGCAGGAGGCTCAGGGACACTGGATGCTCAGCTCTGGGAAGCTCAGGGGATCCCAACCAAACTCACCCCACCCTCCCCACCTGCCTTATCCAGGAGAAGCCTCTTGTTCCCTCTCCATCTCTTCCTAGGAGCCTGACACCACTCCACCACGCCAGAGCCACAGGGACATTCCCACCCTGTGTCAGTCCTCCAGCACAGCAGTAAAAAGAAAAGAATTCAAATAGGAAAGTTTCTCTAGCTCATTTCTTATTAGGAGTGAGATGATGGCAGGTTTTGATGACTTTAGATTTCTGATTAAGCAGCCAGACATCTTTTCTTTGATCTCTTCCTCCAGTGACAGCCCAAGTGGACAGGAAGGAAAAGCAAAGTAATTCTGGAAAAGTGAAGCAGCCAGCACCAGATATCAACTGGGCAGATACCAGTCTTGTTCCAATTGCTCTCTGATGATTTGAAGGATGGTTTAGAAGCTATGGGTTCTAAAACATAGGAAATATTTTTTTCCTTTTGAATAAAGAACTATGACATTCATCACAATGGGCTGACAATTCTCAGTTTAAAGAGACAACAATGGAAAAAGAAGCACCTCAAACTGTTTGGTATGATTTGAAATTTCTAGAAAAGTCAGTGTGTGCCTTGGATGATCTACCAGCTGTGTCAGCTCTAGACTATGGAGCAGAAAGTACAGAATGAGCAGATTCTTTTCCTGGCATTTACTTTATCATCCAATGGTTGTAAAAAAGCTTTTTAAAAAAATCACATCAAACTTGATGATGAATTTTTTTTGGAAGAAATATTCTCACCCAGTACATGCCATTCTCTCCAGAGGTAAATGTCCCAGATGAATAGTCAGAGCTAAGATGCTCCTTAACAATAAATGGCATTGACACTGATTGTGGGTGAGGATGGACCATTGCATATCTCTGCTCTTGCAAATCACCACATAAACAAACCATTTCCTTCTTGATCTCTATGGATGCTATTTTAGAAAGCAAAATAAACCCCCAAACCACTTTCATGAAAATTTGTACTGAACATTGCAAACTCAACATTGTTTTCACAACAGAAGCGCAAGAAAAATTAACGAAGAATTGAAAATTAAAGTTAGAAGTTAATAAATAACAGTATTTTTTTAAAACACTATTCATTATAAAGAGAGTTTTATATTTTGCAGGTAGCAGTAAATATTTGATAACAATGTTTATACTAAATTAGAAGTCACCACAACACAAAGGAACATGTGCTTTGCTGAACTTGGCTCTTTTGAGCCTTCACCCAGGTAAAAGTCCTGACCAATTCTCAAACTCTCATCCAGGATTTTACAATAAGAAAAGATTTCTTTAGGTAAAGGACATAGAATAGGCTTTTGATTTTTCTAAGGCAATCTTAAGTCTAAGCTTTCCAGACAGTCTCTTCACTCTCTTCACTTCAACACAGGTAGGTCAGATGTGTAAACCAGCCTGACTGGACTCCACTGCCCCTACATCATTCTGCAGTGTGTAAATTTAGAGTATTTTTGACTCCCTGCTCTCCTGCAAGGCACATGGATGATAATTTCATAATTTCAGCCCAGTGATAACAAAAGTATTCCCTCCTTTTACCGCAAGCTTGTTAGGGATTTGTTTGTTTTGGGGTATTTCTCCTTTGGTCTGTGTAAAAGAAAACTGATGACAACCATTGCCATTAATGTCAAATGTTTTGATTTTTTTTTTTAAACAAAGGAAGAACATCTTTCTGTGTTTACTTACAACAATGTGTGCTGGAGATGGAGACCTAGCATCCTTGAGGGCTTGTCTACTCTGAAGGCTCCCTGCCTGAACATCAAGCAGTGGCCATTTCATCTGCAGATACTGGATGGAGGAAACAAAAATGGGAAAAGAAAAATGAGTTCAGAAAAGAAAGGCAAAAAAAAAAATAACAAATCTTAGGCAACATGGATAAAAAAGTATAAAGCAAAACTTATGCAAGGAACTGAAACAAAAAATTAAGACAACCTTACATGTTTGTGGATACAAAATCTGTGCAGAACTAACAATCTCATACCACTGTGTTACAGTTCAGGAATAAGAAAAAAAACCAGATTGCAAAGACATTATTACATTAATTTTACTGATCGCAGCAAATCTAGAAGTAGCATAAAACTCGCAAAGAAACAAAACAGCATAAGCATGGAGAGGATGGGACAAGGGAAAAGGTGGATATCAGTGTCAGGAGAGGGAAAACATATCATGAAATTAAGAATATGATCTCATTACTGAACGAGTCATCGGTCAGCCTTCTTTCAACAAATGTACCAAGTCAACTGCTCCAACTGCCCAGTGCTGTACAAGCCCTAAAGGCAGGGCACTACCCCAAAATGACTGCTGGGTCTTAGCACCTATTTTCTCTACTTTTCATCATTTCTAGAAGACACCATGGATTTTCTTCTTGCTTATCTTCTGTCAGACAACCCCGGCTTGGGGACAGCCACAGCTTCTCTGTGGCACTGCCACCAGCAGACAGGCTGGACACACACAGGGGGCACCTCTGCAGCATATGGGGGCACTGACTCAAAAGCAAGAAAAGCTTCAGCTCACTGCACCAGAAGTGCTCCATTCTGAACAAAAGCAGGTCCACAGAGAAATTAGTTATCCCAAACAAACTTCTGCGCTGTACATCTAAATATAATTTCAGCCCAGGCTTTTCTCTCTGCACGCTGCTGTGTGCTGTCCCAGTTAACACAGGTTAATAAGAGACTTCTAAAAGCCCTGTATCATGCTGGAAGAAATGTGCACAGCCACATACATTCAGCCCCCTCCCAGAACTAAGAAAAGCAGCTGCACACACAGATCAGGCCACTGCAGAAGCTCCTATTCAGCACTAGATGCTGCTTGACCTGACAGATCTATTCCTAGAAAATACCTGCTAGAGAAATAGTTATGTTTACCTATTCCTTCCTTTCTTTTTTTTTTCTTTTTTTTTTTTTTTAAAGTAAGGATAATCTTGAAGAAGTAGCATGCACAAGCAGCCCCTGCAGTGCAGGGGAACAGCGGAAGCTGTATCTGAATCTCCATGGAGGAAGGAAGGAGATCTGGTTCCATGCTTTCAGCACATCACTATCTATCACATTTGCTCACGTATGCAAAACATTTGCTCACATGCAGGGCCTGTTTGCTGCAAGACTCTGGGCACTGAGGTGCCCAAAAAGCAGAAGCCAGCAGGAGAATGTGTTACCAATTCCCATCACTTGGAGGGCCTGAGTTTTCCGAGCTACTGGAATGCAAATAAACAAACCCATACTCTGGATTTGTGCCCCATATGAGTTCCACAAGTTCCAAGAAGTCTTGTTTTTATTCATGTTCACATTTGGGATTTGTGCAATGTGGACCAGAATGTTTCAGCACTTCTTAAAAACAAGAAATAAAACCCAAACAAACCAGAACTAGACTACCGATAAGCAATATTTCTAACTCTTACAACTCAATTGTAAGTCTCCAGATATTTGATCACTTGCATCAAATCCCTGTTCTTCAATATATGTGACCACAACATAAATTTTAAAGTTGAGATCATGTTAAAGCAACTTTCTAACCCTTTGTGGTTGAAAAAAATGCATAAAAATGCAACCCTAGTGTGTAGAATTTGGACCCAAAGCTGAAGCCAACTGAGAGCCAACTTTTAAACTTGAGGGGAAATCTGATACATTGCAGATTTTCAGATGGCACTATTAAACAAGTAAACTGCTACATTTTCAAAAGTCCACCAGTTTTCTTAGACAGCAGTCAAAACACCACCACAAGAAGGGGTGCATGAATTTCCAGAATGGGTCCTGTTGGGTCACAGCTACTTCTGGCTTCCTCAGGTTTTCCAGACAATCAGCGAAGTATTTTTCCCTTCTTCCAAGGAAAACGTCCTCACAGGATGTGAGGCATGTGAAGCATGACTCTGCTTCAAAGTTCACAATGGTTTTTGGAGAGCAAGAACCTACCGCTGCCACAGCTGAAACCTCTACCAGAACATGACAGCTCAAACTGTGGATTTCCAGGGAACAGACACCAAGCCATTACCCACAAAAATAAACTCATCACCTTCATTTTTCCATAACCACTCCACAGTCACAAGCAGCCCTGGAATACGTGTACAACCATGACAGCCTGTGAGGAGCTCAGGTCAGCAGCTGTCCTAAAACACAGGCTGAGAAACACGTGGGCTTCTCCGAGACTGCCCCAAGGGCAGACAGAGGCATTGACAAGCAGCAGGGGTGAGCTCACAGCAGACCCCATCCAGTCAGTAATTATTGCAGGGATTACAAAGCCTTCAGGACTGTCAGTTGGGCTGTTTTTTACTAGCAATAAATTCCATTAGAAGAAACAGAGCAAGAAGGCATGGCTGCTCCCACTCCACCTCTATCCCACCACAGCCCGTGCTTTCAGCACATGCTTTCAGCTCCTACACCAGGCTGACCTAAGGGCAAGATGAACGTTTCAGAAGATCTTACTGTTACACTTTTTTTTTCCTCCTTTTAAAACCCTTAGTCTGGACTCTCAGTAAAGCCCTTCTCTTACCCACCCCTGGCAAAGAGGATCCAAGAAGTCTTACAGTGCAAAGGCTAAAGCACAAACAGCTTCTTTTGGACATGCACATGAAGCCCAGCAGGAACAGTCCAAACCCAGAGGGCTCAATTTTGCTCACAAGCACAGACACGGACAACTTCCATTTCTACCAGTGGATAACACACCAGTGGGAGACAAAATAAAATCAAATAACCACACCCAAGGGAAAGCAGTAAAGCACAAGGGTCCATAAAGCAACTTCCATGAGCTCTACCAAGTGGCCAGGATCCAGAGCAGCTTCCCAGCCCTGCTAAGGGTGAGATGTTCTGTCTGTCAGATAAGCAGAGGGGGCCAGAGCCCACAGCCAATGCCCACGTCAAGCTAGTGAACCCACACCTTCAACAGCAGGATGTTTGCAAAAGCAAAAAAATGTTTGCTGGCTTCAAAATGCCAGCCCTGTTGATAAAGTATGAAATATTAGCATTGTTTAAGGTGACGAGCCTGACTCAAGGCCTCCTCATCCAAGAATTGTCATGCCTGTAACACAATATTGATGTGGTGGCTTATAATTCTTACTTTACATAAAAGCCTCATTGTGTGCCAAATTCAATCTCCACAGGCTACCTGAGCCACAGATTTTTACAAGTCTACATTTCAGCGCTGCGAGTCTACAATACACATAATTTTCAATTATGTTAGGGCAGAACAGGATCACTGCCTATATAACATTACTGGTTGGAGGAAATGAGACTCAGCCCTACTGCCGAGAGAGCTAACTGGATCCAGATGGTGGCCGAGCACAGCAGCCACCCCCTCCACAGCTCTCTCTTTCGCAGTGCAGGGACATGCCAGGCCCTTGCTGGGGCTGGGAGCTGTGACAGGAGGATGCCTGGGCTGGGGGGAGCTGCATCACCTCGAGGAAGAGGAGGGAGAGCCCTGATTGCTCTCGGAGGTTTACTGCTGCTGCGCTACGCTATGATATTCTTATTAAAAAGGAGAAAAATTAAGTCCTGCTACAGCAGAGAGGTAAATCCTTTCCTTCCTCAAGCAACTAAATAGCAGGAAATCCTCTTCTTTTGGCCCTAAATGCAGATTTGAGCCAGACAGTTCCTCTGATTTGCAAGGAGCCCACAAAAATCCAAAGCTGACTTTCCCAGCCTTCTGACACTGCTTTTACATTCCTGCACTGGGCAGCTGGAGGGGGCAGAGGGGTAAGAGGGAGGGGAAGCTCCCACCAGCCTGCTCCTGCAAATGCTGGACACCCACTCACTCCTCTCCTGCTTCTTGTGTCTCAGTGTGGAAATCGGGACTTGCCTGTACAAACACTGAACTTTTCAACAAATTAACTCGAACAAATCTGTGCAAATTATTTCAGAACAAAACTGTTGAAATGGGCTCTGCTGGCCCGCTTTTAACATTTTTTTAAAATAATGTCATCATGGTGGAAGTACTTTATTCCCTGTTTAACAATATGATCTGATGGGGATCATTAGCATGTGTGCATTTAAAAAAAAAAAAGTTTTATGGCAAGTCTCAGAGAGCTTAAGCAAAATAATTGTTAAGCTCCAGGCCTCCACACAAGAATTAAAACAAGTTTGGGGCGAGCGTACTTGAGAGAAACCAAAGCTTTTAAAAAGGCTGTTAAATTGTCAGCACAAGGGAAAAGGCAAATGATTTGAATGGCCCAGATTTTTTCTGGAGAAAGGAACAAAAAATACCCAAGAACCTTCCTACACATCCACACCTCCCATCTACAACTAGAGGGTCCTGCAGAGCACAGACTCACTGGGAGCAGCTCTGCATAGGCACCCCCAAAGCAGCCACCTTCCTGAGCTCTGGCTGGGCAACAAACATCATTCCCAAGTTTTCACTGCAGAGCTGGTCCAAAGCAGCTGAACTTCACATCCAGCACTCGAGGAGTTTGCTGGAAGCGCCAACTCAGGGCCAGCAGCTGCCCCACACGCTGGGGCAGGGCTCACAGCGGTGCAGCCATGAAGGAAAGGATGGCACTGAGATCACAGGTGTTTCCTGCACTGGTGTCCAACCTGGACCCGCCCCCTGTCACACTTTTGTTTTCACTGCTAGATCACCCTACAAGTGATGTTCTTTAACATATAAAAATATAAACACAGTAAGGGGTGGGGGAAAGGCCATATTTTTAAACAGAAGGAAAGCTGCACAATGCTTTCCAGCTCAGGCTTCCTGCAGCTGGTGCTTATTAGCTCCCAGGAACTGAAACAAGCAGGAGCAGGGCTCCTGCAGTCAGCTTAATGCCCCTGGTCTCCAATACCTCCCCTAACCACTGGATCACACCTCCAAAGTCTGCACTTCCTTCCTGGACCTCAAACAGAAATATTCCTGATCCTAACTTTGGGGTCAGTCCCTCCCTTGGCCAGCATTGTAGAGTTACGTGGAAGTACACACCTGGATGTCAACTTGAAGGTCAGGAGCTTCTCCAATATTTAGTTAGAAGCATTTCTGGGAGGGAGCATCTAGACAAATTTTAACCAGAGATAATGCAGTAGCAACACTGAGATCACAATGCTGAGGGGAGAGCTGATATTTATGGGGAAGCCAATAAGGAACAAAGGCCATAATAGCTCTCTACAGACAAAAAAAAAAAAAATTAAAGTTGCAAGAGGATACTCATCTTGGTACCTACAAAGAAAGTTCTGTCACCTATTAGTGCCTCCACTTACATTAGAAGCAAAGCCTCTAAAGATTTAACTGTAGACCCCCAGCTTCTGCTCCATCGCTTAATTTACCTCAGCCCCTTATTTCTGGTCTTCAGTTATCACCTTGTTTGTAGAGGTGTGCGTGTGAGAGCAAAATCTGAAGGATTTATTTTAAATAACTGAAGGAGGCTGTTGAAGGAACTTTAAAAAGGCCTCCTATTCCTTGCAGACCTGCAATGTCTGGAATTTTTTGTATGAGAAGTAATAGACACCACCCACGATGCTGAGCCCTTCTACAGAATATGCAATGCACCACCATGAGGCACAGGGGAGCTGCTCAAAACAAAAGCAGCAAGGTTGGTTTCAGTGAGACCAATCCTTTCCACACAAAAGATTTCCCCAGAGCATTCAAGAAATTAAAGCATAAAATTGAAAACACAGAAGTATTTATCGTATATCTCCACTTTTCATTTTATTAACATAATCTTTTAAAATTATTAAGTAGAATGCATACATGGGGGAAAGTGGTACAAAAACCAGGAAATGGTGTTACATTCCTGCACTGACACATGCACATAAGGCCTCTTCCAAATTTAAAATGTCCTTTAATTCTCTCATTAAAGGGGAGGAATTTAAAATAATTTTTTTAGCTTTACAAGAGGAAGAGTGTTCATGTGACATAGAAGTACAGCATTACTTTCTGCAGTTCACATGGTATCTCTGCAAAGTAACTGCAGGCTGTATTTCTCAATCCTGGGTGGAGCTTGGGAAAGCACCATTACTTTTTTCACATTAAATTTGAAAGACCCCACCATCCTTCCTGCACAAACCAGCAGGCTGGCTGAGGACTATTCAGATATCTGCAAAGTGCTGTTCCAAAAGAAAGGTACCAATAAAAACATAACTTCAGTCAAGGAACAAGAATAAGCATTTTATCTACTTTAAACCATATAAAAACCCAACTTCATTTTTAAGCTACTTTCCCTAAATTTTCTCTGCAACCTGTTCTGTTGCACATAAGCACTGAGTTTCCATTAGA
Organism: Zonotrichia leucophrys gambelii; assembly: GCF_028769735.1. NCBI lineage: Eukaryota > Metazoa > Chordata > Aves > Passeriformes > Passerellidae > Zonotrichia > Zonotrichia leucophrys. Next base: position 8,758,163 of record NC_088176.1, read on the forward strand.
TGAAGACTAGGACAGTCAAAAAAATCCCAAGAAATTCTTTCTGTAGGTCTGTCTTGCTTAGACTCACAGTTTAATCAGCCTCTAAGACTCACCAAAAAATTTGATGTACAGACACACAATTTCTCATCCTGGCAATCTCTCAGCAAGTGAGAGAACAATTGGTAACTAGTGTTTGCATGAAGTCCAAGAATGCATTTTATGGTCTATAAAATATAATTCCTTTCCTCCCCTTTAAATCAAGGCAGTAAAGATATCTGACAGCATGTTAGAGACAGAGATCATGGCACTGTGCTACCTCCACTCAAACAGAGGAGCTGCTCCAGGGGAGCCCTGCCTCCCTTAAAACCTTCCAACTCTGTTAGGAGCATAGCTCTATTTGTAAAGGAGGGGCTGGAACTTTAAGCCTTGCAACTACTTTTTAATTTTTTTTTTTTTTAAGGAAAAGCAAGAAAAACCCCACAGCACAGCTGTGCAAGGAGCAAAGGAGGCCCACCAAATCTGCTCCCATCTTTCCCTTCACTTCCACCACTTGGAGTTAGGAATAGAATTGGAAACATGGGAATGTATTTCCTGATTATGGGAAGCATCAACCAGTCTCCTTAGGTACCCTGGTAGTGAAGCCCATCAGGAAATTCATCTCTACATGACCATGATATTGAACTGGTACCATTTTCCACTGCATGTCTTTGTGTGAAGGCAAAAAAAACCTCAAACCCTGACAGAACAGACATAAAGAGGCCCTATCTTTGTACAACTCTGTCCTGCATCAGTCATAGAATCATAGAATGGTTTGAGTTGAATGAGACTTCGAAGATGATCCAAAGTTCCAACTTTCCTGCCACAAGCAGGGACACTGAGAGCAGGCTGCTCAGAGCCCCATCCAGCCTGGCCTTGGATGGGGCATCCACAATTCCTCTGGACAGCCTGTGCCAGTCTCCCAGCATCCTCACAGGAAAGAATTCCTTCCTAATACCTAATCTAGACCTACCCTCCATTAGCCAATCAAGGGTTGATTTATAAAGTGCTTGGCACCTCCAGCTACCAAAAGCCAGCAGAGGCATGACAAAGGCAAGACAGTCAAAGGATGCTCTGCAAGACAAGTCCCTCTCCAAAGGGGCCTCCAAGACTATCTTGGTTGGGAGGGGTTTCTTCACTCTTGGATCCAAATTCTCATCTCAGATCTTGTGAAGTACCTGTGAAGGAGTGGCACAGGTGGGTGAGATCCCTGAGTAAAAGTGCTACAGGAAAATTTAGCGGTTTGCTCATTATTGTAACATGGCCTAAGAGGGTTTTACCGAGAGTCATATTTTCTTCCACTGTTGGGTAAGTGAAACTCATGACTCTAATCACTACCACAAAAATTCCTGTCGATGTAGCAATTCTGGGTGAACTGCAGGGAGCCACTCTCTAGTAAACCCAGCAAATTTCATACCAAATTTCCTGTCGCCTCCCTTGTGGTTTCCATGTGTGATTGGGCCTTCAGTGCAACAAGGGGTAACTGCAGAATAGATGGCTCCAAGGGTTTCAGGCCTTCATGAAAATGAAGAACTTGCAAAATTCTCTTTTCTCTTTTCCTAGGGGTAGTAAGTTTTGTCCTTGGTTTTTTTTTTGGGTTTTTTTTTTTTAAGGTTAACACAAAAATGTAACCTTAAGGCAACCTCAGGAAAAAAAGTCCTGGAGATAACACTGGAACCAGCAATATTCTGACCTCCTAGGAGAAACTGGGAAGGTTGCTGTTGAGGTTTTGTTTTTCAGAAAGGCCTTGGAAGAGAAACTTTCCACTGCATCATATCCTGGTCCACATTCCTTGCAGTAATCTTTTAGCTCAGATGTGTGGAGATGTCTTTGAAAGATGTAAAAGAGGTCGAGAGTCCCCTCAGCTAATTGTGCTGGCTGAGAAACAAAACTTGTGGGCTGGGGTAGGATTTGTGTCAGCCTGACCTTCTGTGAGACCAGCTACTCCTCTGAATAAAACCTTCTCGCTGCCTCTGCCAGAATCCTCCTGCCACTCAAGTATCATCTTGCTGTAACAAATTACTCCTAACCCAGGATTATGGCTCTTTCCAAATCCCTCCTAGAGAGCCGGGAAAGAAACATTCCCTTCCCAGGATTTGGAACCCCCATCAATAACCGCCCTTTTTGCTTCTCTGATGGCACTGGTTCCTGGGGACAGCCAGAGCTGCACCTATTTTCCTTCCAAATGAAAGCTGGACATCTCAATTGTCCATCAGAAGAGGAAATGAGGAAGGCTTGCCTTTGGACACCTATGGAAAAGACATCCCATCTGGCCAGAGGGAAAGATGACTCCTCGCTAAGTAGGAAGAATTATATTTAGGTGGAGGACTAAGTGAATCATTTGGGATGAAAGCAAAATAAAACAAATGAAGTATTCACTAAATCTGTGCTGTCACCTCTTGTTCCTGAGCAGCCAGCCTGTGTATTTATTTTCTGGTTTCCTCCAGTACTACCAAAACAATGCAATATGCATTTAAGGAATTTAAAAGAAGTATTTTTTAAAATATTTTTAGTTGAATCATCAGCCACACAAACCGTTCCTCAAAAACACATAAAATGTTGGTTTTTCTTAAAGGAGATGCAGAGAAAAATATGTTAAAACAAATATGGCCCAGAATTGACACCATTATGCATTATTTTTCCCCAATTTAAAGGGCACCCCCAATGAAAATAAGCCAAATGACCACAAATTCCAAGTAAATCATGGCAAGACTTTAGAAAGGCACTCTGACTTTTCAAGTACCTTCAGGTTATGCATTAAATGTAAGTAACTTTTCTTCAACTGGCACAGTTTGCAGACTTAAGATGCACAAAATACACAACTAGAAGTTTTGAAGAAGGGGGGCTTATTGTTCATTCAGAGAGAAAAATTTTCCTCAGTCAAAGAACTACACTACCATATCCACTCCCTGAGCTGAAAAGAGTAGAAATAAAAATCAAACAGCAAAATGAACTAACGCAAAATAGTCATTTCAGTTTTGAGAAATTGAGGGGGAAAAAAAGGAAAATACTCTTTTTTGAGCAGCAAATTGAAATAATGCATTGCTCCATGTATGTATAGGGGGAAAAAAAACCAAACCAAGCCAAAACAAAAAAATTTCTGTTGCACGAGGAAAATGCAACATGCATGAGCCTGCATTCTTCTTCTCTAAGTGTGGGTGGAAAAGACGAAGGAGGGGAAGAAAAAAAAATTGAATTAAAAAAAAAAACATGTAGAAACAGTGGCTTGGAGGGTCCTCTGTCCCAGGGAGAAGGGCAGCAGCAGCAGCTCTGCAATAGCTCATGTCCTGGAGGGACTGTGCCCCATGCCCACATTCTTGTGGCTGGGGCAGAGGTTTGTTTTGGAGAGGTGAGGGTGGCTCTGCACGCCCAGCCCGCAGACACCGCACTCCCACATCTGCATCTGCCACACTCTCCTGCCACAGCCCCAAAGCTGAAACAAAGGAGTCATCAGAGCAGCCCTGAGCTGTACAAATCTGCAAATAGCTGAAAATGTTGCTCTTGTTGCTAAATATAGTGCAGGCATTTTGAACCGGCTGGCCCGCAAGGCAAATTTTGTATTTATTTATTTAAAGGACCACGGTTTGAAAACACCGAGTGTTTTTTAAGTCTGTTCATGTATGTATGTTTGCTCTCTCTCAATATCAATATGGAAAAAAAAAAATTGAAATAACTTAGCAGGTACTAGAAAAACAACTTCCATGTAAAGGAGTCAGAGAGCAGAGCAGAAAGATGTATTTGACTTTGCAGCGGGAGCAAAATCTCCTCCAAGGCTGGTAAATCATGTTCATACAGAATTAAACACAGAATAGCTTCAACCCTGCGCCCTGATACAATTAGCAAATATATACATATACACACCTAGATATATATATGTACACATATATATATACATATATATATGCACATATGTACACATGTATATATACACATATATATACATACATATATATACATACATATATACACATACATATACATATACATACATTATATATATATATATATATACACATACAACGGCTCCCTGTGGGAGCTCTCCCCAGGATCATCATAATTCCTGCCTGGCCATGGGAAGGGAGGGATGTGGATGCTCCAGGAGAGGGGAGGAGAGGTACAGCCCCTGGGCTAGGGAATGTCTACAAGAGGGATGCACGCCAGCCACCCTCTTGTGGCATCCCAAAGCCAGCACAGGGATGCCCTTCTGCTACTAAATCCCGGGAGCTGGGCACCAGCTCACCCTGTGCCTGTGCAGGAGCAAAGAGCAGGATTTCCCAGGAAGGGCTCTGGGATGGCAGCCCAGCCCCAAACCACACAGCAACAGAGCACACACCTATGGGATGCTCTCTGAAAGCCAAGAGCACAACCCTGGGCTTGGGGCAGCTGCTCAGACACCAAGGGGACACGGTGATCCCCACAGAAGCTCAGGACAAGGATGGGAGAGCACACCAATCCCTCCTGGCTCCATGGGGAGAACCACAGCCAAACCGGCAGCACCTGAGGCTCCACATGCCTGTGCCAAGTGCCCTGTACCCACAAGTGACAAATGAATATTTCAGGTTTTAGCCTTACCTGCAAGTGATAAAAAACCCCAGTAGCTATTCGAGGTTTGTTACAGCTGTACAGCTGTCTTAAGAAAAAAGGGGAAAAAAAAAAAAAAAGCTTTTTCTTAGCAGGGCGGGGGGTGGAAGGGGCTGCATCGACAGCTCCAGTAGCCAGAGGCACTTTGCAAGGAGGAAAGTAGAACTCACGATGTGGGCAGGCCTCGGGTTTCTGAGCCTCAGGGCACATCCAAGAGACACAGCCTATTTACTGAACAGCCAGGAAAGCAAAGGCTCCAGTCTAAAAACACCTTATAATCTTATTGCGGACGCTTATATTTTATAAGTATTTGAGGTTGAGGAGAGCAGGGTGGGGACACAAGAAGGCACTTTAGCTGCCTGGTGGGGTTCTGAGAGGCAGGTTTGTTTTTTAAAGATGAGGTAGGATGACTCCATATGTGGGTAATTATAAATGAAGCAACTAAGGATCAATGAGCTCCCTTTCATAGCAATCGCTTATTTATTTATTTTAAAAAATCATGACACAGCATTTCTGCTCTATTTCCAAGTCAAATTTATCCTAGGTGGAATCAGAGGAAGAAAAACCAGGTTCCTACACAGATTTTTTTTTTTTTATGAGAGCATTAATAGACTGGAGAGCATCTGCGCAGGACAGCGAGTTGAAGTCAGCGTTTCTGCATGCTGCACAGCCAACCCCACAACCTCAGGAGGGAACTTTCATCTCCACAGACCTGCACACAAAAGGTCACTGCAGTGCACCCTGCTCCCACTAAGGAGCTTACCTCTCACACGTAACATCAGGCTTATTAAGCAACGTGAGATGATACAATAGCCACTAATCTACTGAAAATTATTATTCCTTTCCTCCTGCCCCCAAGCAACACGGGGATTTGCAACATGCTGGTCTGGAGGATGTACCTGAAGGACAGAGGGAATTCAAACTGCCCTACCCTCCCCAGTCCCTTGGTGATACCTCCCAGTGATTTCCAGTGAGCCCAAGTATTGTAGAAAAATTCCTCTGACTTTGTATGGAATTAATCATAATAAAATAATAAAATAAAATATTATAGAATAAAATAAAAAGTTGCATTTAAAAAGAAAAAGGAAAGAAAAAAAAAGAGAAATTATTATTTCTCCAGCAAGCAGGAGAACAGGAAAAAAAAAAAAAAAAAAGGCAGGAGCTCAGTGCCATCATCCACCACCTCTTTCCATTGGTCCAAGAAAGGATTGGCAGCTCCTGCAAGACCTGCTTCAGGCTGTCACTCTGTGTAGCTGGATGTTTTGCCATCGCTTCTAAATGATAATTGGCTCCAAAATTAACGCGCCTCAGTGTGCCTGCAGAAAGAGCCCTGTGGTCCCATCCAGTGGGGTCATTACCCGCCAGAGCATTCCACATTTCCTCAAGTGAGCACGAATGGCCTCAACTCCCACACACTTCAGAGCAGTTAATTCACTCTACAGGGCAGAGTATTCAGGTCAGGATTTTTCCAAGAAGCCATAAGGACTTGGGTGCCTGATTGGCTTTGCTCCTTTGTGAATCCCGTCCCTTGCACTGGTGAGTGATTTAAGACCCACACTGAAGCTCTGTTCAAGGGGTCAAAAATTTGCAAATAATATGCAAATAATACTTTTTCATTTTAGAAATAAATTTGGAGAACTTTGAGCCATATCAGAGAGTGCTTTTATTCTCATAGTAATTTTAAACCTCCTCTCTCAGTTTATTAAGGCCATTAACTCTTCTCCTCATCTGAGTCCCTTATCTTGTTGCAGGATGAAGAAGAATACTCCTCTGTCTGGGGACTGACGGTACCCATGGTGCATCTCTCTCATATAAATGTGCTTGGAAAAAAAAACAGAGTCCTTTGGTTTTACTTTACTATGGAGTTAGCACTCACATCAATCATTCCACATACATACACACCAAAATACACAGCAGACAAACCCATACTCTATCAGTCCTGCATAACAATGCCTTAAACTTATAAATATAATACATCAGGCCAATTCATGCACAAGTGTTAAGAACCTCAGGGAAGTTACTGGAGTTTTCAGTGTTTTGTCCCTTAGAAACTCTGATTACAATATGACCACCAGCAAGGCCAAAATATTTGTGACAGTATCTTGTGCTGTACCTCATACCCCAAGCCATGCCAAATCATACAAAATTCCCTACCTTATTACAGTGCAAAAGGGAAAAAAAAAATCAAATCAACTCCCCAGACACACAGAGAATAGAGAAGATTGCAATGGAAAAATGGATGGTGCAGTCATTCGCCCACAGACATCAGGTACATTACAAATAGAAGTGAATTTTAAAAAATCTGGGGAAGTCCATACTATCTACTGTATGCTTAGAAATTATTTTTTTTTTAATTAGAATAAGGAGGAAGGCTTGCCAACAGACTTCAGCTAAATCATTTTGAAAATGGAGAAAACCCAGAAATGACAAAGCAAGTCAGCTGCAGGACAGGGCTGCAAGGGTGTGGAAGAGGCCACTGCCAGTGCTGGTACCAAGTAACAGCTCCCCAGCCAGCCAGCCCACTGCTTTCCCCATGCAGGAGGAATTAAAAAAGAAAAAAAAAAAAAAACCTAACAAAATAAAATGCCAAGCCTGCCCTTCAGTAGGACCTAGATTAATTGTGAATGCAAATGAAGCCCTTCTGCAGCACTAGGGTCCATTTCCAGGGAAATGTGTGCACCCGCCTCTGTTTACTCCAGCTCCAGCAATGCAGCACAACCTTCAGTCAAGCTATTAACTTGAACGTTGAACTTCACAGCACTGGCTGTCTTTCTCAGCCATTCTTTTGATGTTACCTCCAAAGCAAAAGATCAAAGACTTTGAGTGTGGTGAGGGGAAGTCCCAGGCTCTTAGCCTACCAGCCTGTGATATATGTTAAAATCCTGGCCAAAAGAGAGAGCGAAGGGAAAAAGAAAGGAAAAGCAAGCGAAGAAAGCGCTCTGGCAGAGCGGTGACACGAGGAAGCGGCACAGCAAAACCCACACGCCACGTCTGCCCGGGTTCATGACCCCAGAAAGGGGGTTTGTTCCTCTGCCCCCACGCTTTTTGGCAGTGCTGGGTTGCTCCCCAAAACCTGCAGCCCCCAACACCCCTCTGCCATGAAGCTGCACCTCGCACACTGCCCGTGCCAGCAGCGCTCCCAGGCAGAGAAGCATCCCTGGCCAGCCCTTGGTGCCAGCCCACGAGCTCAGCAGGACAGGGAGAGGCAACACAGGATCAGGCCTCTGCGAGACATTGAATTTCCACGTCCGTCACAGGCTCCCAGGCCATCCTGAATGAGTCACACCAAAATAAACCCTTCGCCTCAGCCTTCCTGCTTGTAAAACGCGGATAATATTGCCCTGCCAGGATAACAGCCTATTCTTCCTTGTGGGGCCCCAGCAGGCTGCAGTGCTAAAGGCCGTGCTGCTATCTGCAGGGTCCAAGTCCACACAGCCCCTCACGTGTAACCACACCCCAGGTGGCAGGAGGAACCCACAGTCACAGCGACAGGCAGCTCCCCCAGCCCAAAGAAGGGGCAGCGTGGCAGCAAGGCAGCTTTCTCACCACCACCACCCTGGAGCAGACCTGGAAGCCCCAGTCCTGCAGGAAAACATCCAGAAAGTAGCCATTTCCCCCATCTCTCAGCCTGTTTTTGGGGGGTTTGGAGGTTTTCTTATGGGTTTGTTTTTTTTTTTAATTTTAGCCACATGTTTAGAATAGGACAGGAAGGGGGCGACCTTTTTATTTTCCTTTTTATTTTTTTAATTTTAAGATTCTGTCCAATTATTTTTCCCCTTCCTGAGCCTTTTTTTGGGTTTATTTATATTCCCATAATACACAACAGCATTCCAGATTTAGATGGTGACACTTGGTTGACACAGTCAAAAGTGGATCCAGTGCAGCCTGTCTGCCAAACCAAGCCCCTCATCCATCAGCCCAAGTCCTTTTACCGCAGGGTCACGAAGGAATCAGGGACTGTTTGTCATTCCTTTCTACCAATGTCCCTCCTAACTCTAGAAACCAAAACCCTCTTATGCTTGTCAGCTCCTCCTCTTCCCCACCCCCATGAATTCAGCTCTTGGCATTCACCAGCATAAAAAGCCATGGGATTCAAAACAGAAATTCTTCAAAACAGAATTCATGGCATTAAGCAGTAAGTAGGATATTCTGATTTTATTGTACTTTACTTACTCCTACTTAGCTCTAATCCTCACTCCCTAGATAGAGGCTCGCTCTTGCTGTCAGTGAAGTCGATAGGAATTTGGCTATTGACTTCAATAGAAGTGGGATCAGTTCCTCACATCTGTTGCACAAGGCAAGCAATATGCACAGCAAAAAAGAAAAATAGGTGGGGAGAGGAAAATAAAGTGGGAAAAAAACAAGAGGAAAAATCTCCACGCTGAATTGTGAAATGATAAATTACACAAGTCAGGACTGCACATAACAGTCACAGGGGACCTCCAAATCTGCAAACCAACACTATCAATTCCTAGACCAATTCCTGCTTTCATAAAAAAGCAATCCAAACAACTTATGGGGGGGATAAAAAAACCCAAAACACAACAAAAAAAATTACTCTCCAGTCACAGTTTCAAATGCACCAGCTGGCCTGTCCAGTCTAGATTTTCATGCCGAGGAATCCCTCAGTTCCCTTCCCAGCCCTCTGCTCCCCAGAGGTTTGGAGCACAAGGAGAGAGGAACAGCAGGAGATGGCAGGATCCCAGCCTGCAGAAGATGGAGCCGACGGAGCAGTGCGAGAAGTCAAGTGCTCGTTGCTGCTCCACGGCAGGAGCAGGATCCAAAATAAACAAGACCTAGATCTGGAACGTGATCCTGCCCTGCGTCACAGCCCCGCGATAATGCACCGACAGTCAGGATTTCTTGGCATCAGCCACGCTCCCAGCAATAAACAAGCCAGTTCTCCAGAGCTGCGAGGGATGCAAAGGTAGCTGGAGAGGGAAGGAAAGGGAGAAGGGGGAAAAAAGAAAGATAAATGAAAAAGAATTATCTGTGTCTGAGACAAAAAAGTGTATAACGTGAGTATGCAAAGGTGGAACTTTCAATGGGAATGGGAAGAAAGAAAAGGAGATGCAGAAATGAACTTTATACACCTCCTACCTGCAAAGATGCTGTTCAAGGATTCGGCATCTTGGCCGAATAATTTCTCTTTCTGATAAATTAAAGGCAGCAGTACTAATTTACAATAGAACAGCCCCAAGATTCAAATTCTCCACCTAAATCTCTTAATATAACTAAGAATTCCAAAGTCTTGTTTAAAAAAATACAAAAAAACAAGTAAATACATAACAATCTAGTTGGATCTCAAAAATTCCTGAAGTCTGTTTGCTCACTATGCTCCATGGCAAATCAGAACAGCTACTCTCCCTCTCTATTTATACTCCATTTCAAGTTGGGGTTCTTACTACGTGCAGCATGTTCACCATGCCAGAAAAATCACTTAGCTTGGAAAAAGCCAGGAAGAGAATGATGAAACTGGGAAGAGAAAGAAGGCAGGGACAATATTTTGCTAAAAAAAGTACAGATGGCATTTGTGCTCAGACAGGAGCTAACGTAGTGCCTGTAAGTCTCCGATCCACCCAAGCACTTAAGCACCTGCTTAACTTTTAAGCTGGAGCAGCCCTGAAGGTTGCAGTGTATTTCAAGGTGCTCCAAGGCCTGGTGGATCAGAGTGAGTGGTGCTGGCCGAGTCGCTAACATTTACTGACTGCACGTATGGCAGAAGAGGCTTAAAGCTGCACAGCAAGTGGCTTTCAAAACCATCAGACCTGTGAAGAAAAATCAATACAATTTGCTTCTAACCACCCAGTGCTCAAGTCAGGTTTTTTCATTGCTGACCCACCTTCTTGCTCTCCCATCCTGCCTGATCCAAAATGCCCCGGGATGCTCGTGTATTGGCACCAAGGGAAACCCCAGGTCAGGGCAGAGGGATGTGATGGGAACCAGAGGAGACTGTCACACACCACTCACTCTAGCATGCTGTAAAAAGTCACCCCCTGCAACACAGAAATTCTCACAGAATTAAATCCCTTATAATCCCATTTAGCAGAAACAAGGTAGAGTGGTATGCTGGTGCTTAAGACATTTTAGTCTTTAAGAAAGTACATTTTGTTTAAAATTAAAAAAAAAAAAAAAAGAAAGAAAGCCCAGTCTTCTGTTTAAAAAACTTGAATGGAAGACATTTTAAACCAGAGTTTTAAACTCCTCTGTGAAGGTTCTTTTTGTTTGCTGGGGGTTTTTTTTAGGTTTTATTCTATTCCTTTCTACAAGGAATAGAATAAGCCATTGAAAATTTTCACTCTTTCCAAATTTTTTATAGGGGCACACATACATGCTACCTAGCTCATGTGTGCAAATAAATGTACTGAGCTAATATTAAAACAGCAACCAACTACAGTGAGACAGAAGCATTGGCTGCAAGACTATACAAATACAAGCAAAATAAAATATACGCTGCTTCCTAAATTAAGAGCTGCTAACTGTGTTTACAACTTCTTTCCCACTGGGAAATGCTATCTGTGGTCCAGCAGAACACCTTCCCCTCTCCCCCAGAGCAAATGACCTACCAACTAAGTACCAGCTTTATACTCCAGTTGGTCAAGTAGGTTTTTGCTTAACCCACAGGCATTTTTCATATTTCAAAGTTTCTATTAACTCCCTACTGATGTACCCTAAAAGAAGTTTTTAAGGGCTTGGAAGCACATAAATAAAATAGACTTTGCTGGACCAGCACAGATGAATTGAAAGCCTTTCACCTGCAGTGGTGGTGATAAAAATTTTAGATGTAGCTGCACACATGGCCCCTCCATAGACTTCAGATAGCTGTGATTTCCAGCCATTCAGCAATCTCCTGGCCACTGAGCTGCCTCAGTTATGAGACAAGCATCAGGACAGGACCTGGGGTTTGGGTTGGGTGTTTTGGGACTTGGTTTTCTTCTTTGGTTTGGTTTTTTTTGGTTTTTTTGGTTGGTTTTTTTTTTGGCTGTAGCAAAGCCCTCTTTAGCTGCAAGCTGAAAGAAGCTGCTAGCCTGTACAGTGATGATAAGAAACCTGGAAGAGGAGAGGGAGATGGCAAGGAAGAAAATCTGGGAGGAGGGAGGGTGACTTGATGTGAAACCCTGAAGCAGAAAAATAAAGGTTTGCTTCAAAGCTAATGCTGTGTACTAACCCTTCTGCCCCTGTCTGCTCTGTAAGGCACATGCCCAGCTAGAGACAGACCGTGCCTGCAAGGTAGAAACTCTGAAGGAGTGACCAGAGACTCAGCTGCTTTACTGACCAAGTTCAAGCCACTAAAAAATGGATGAATGCAAAACTGACCCATCCTCTGTGGTGTTGTATCAGCAAACACAGGGAGAACTAGTTATTGTCCTTTTTTAGCTTCCTTCTACTAACTTTGCACAGTAAAAGTTGATAAAACCAGACAAAAAATAAACACACCTGTATTATTATTTTTCCTTCCTTTAGTCATAAAGTGTTTTCCACATCTAAACAGAACTCCCACTACAATGAAGTGCCTGGCTGCACATTCTGTTTAGAGACTTACTACAGAGGATCAGGTCATGTCTCTCATAAAATATCCAGCAATTAACTCTTTCTATAAAGTTCATTTGGCAAAAAACCCTCAATCCTGCTTTCTCCTAATACAGCTTTCTGCTCCAGCCCCCACAGCACATGTTAAGCTGAGAGCATTTTAGGTTCTGTCTGGGCTACAGAGCCATGATAAATTAAGCACTGCACAGTTGCATGAACAAAATGAATATACAGAACCATTTAAAGCATGCTAATGTTAATATAAGGGAACTCCTACAGATAATCCCAAATTTTCTAATCCCTTACACTTTTCACCCATGTGAAAGGATTAACAGTCCCAGTCCCAAGACCACTCATTAAGCAGAGCATCCTCAGCACAGCCTGGCTGAGCCCTGCTGAGCACAGCTCTCCACTCAGCTGTGGGTCTCCGTGGGTCAGCTTTGCCCTGCGCTCCATCAGTAATCCTCAACAAACCTCTACCTTGTTGGCACCAGCCTGTTTCATTCTGCCTTTTCCCAGGCTCGCTCTTTTGATGCGTTTAAAGCAATTTTCACCACCTTCCAGGGCCCCACCACCCTGGGCAGTCACAAGCCCACGTCCAGCAGCCCCACAGAGGGTGAAACACTGGGCAATGCTCACCATTGTCACACCACCAAGAGCAGCATGAACAGGGGCAGAAAGGCCACCTAAGGCACTGGGTATCTTCCTTATGCAGGAAAATGTTTTCCCTTTAAGATGTCAATATACTGAGAAACATACAGATTTCATAAAGGGCAAAGGAAGGGATGATCTCAGAAATCAAACAGATATTCTCCATATCCCCTATTAGAGACATGAGGCCATTTTCCCTTCAGTTCTGCTCAGAGGGGATTTCTCATACATTTCACATGCAAACATCCCAGGGAAAGCAGGACTTAAGAAGAGACAAGAAAAAACACACCATATCCTTGGCAGCTTAAGGCCAACTTTGCCAGCATTCACTAAATATTCTCAGGAATCCTGCCCTGTAGCCTCTCATGCAGAGGCAAACCCTTCTCTGCCACTTCCCAGACAGATATCAGAGCCCCAGAGAAATGCAGCACAGACCTTTTATTTCCTCTCCACAATATGCAGCAGGTCTGAACAGCAGAAACATTGGTTGTTTGTCATTACAACTTCTGCATATATTTACAGAAGACCAACTAAGTAACTTAAGATTATTATCAGGGTATAAATCAGTTGGCAGCAGACACTTTCGAAACCAACACAACCATTCGTTATTCTGGACCAAAAAATAGAAAAAGGAAAAGTTTTCTTTGTGGTGTGACTCTGCTTCATCAGCTTTATTTATTTTCCCTAAATCACATGGTTACCCACAGCTGCCTTTAACTACTTTCATTTCAATTTTGATTCTGTGATTTTAATTTCTCCTTTCCAATAATGGTCAGAATTACTGGCAGGAGCAATGCCATTGACAAAACCACCTCCCCAAAAAAAAAATCTCACCTGATTAACTCTGATGAGTGTATTTTCACAGGGATCTCATGCTTATTTAACACAACTCAGGCAAGGTGCCAAGGTGATTTACAGATAGGGCTAACAGATGCAAATATACCTGGCCAGGAACCATCAGGTACAGACACAGCACATAAACACACAGGCAGCAAACATGCAAAAGCCATGTGTCTCTTGAAAATAGTTTCCTTAGTGGTCTGATGGCTGTTACTGGCTCTCTGCAGTACCACAACTACAACCCCCCCTAAAAGAAGTGCAGAGCTGTCCTATAAATGACATCAAACCAAAGAAAGACCAAGGTTAAAAATACTGTAAGGAAAGTCCCCTTCACATGCTTGATTCTACCCCAGTATGTGGAAAACAAAACCCACAAAACAAATCCAAATATAAACATACTGTGGATGATTCTGGTGAATTTGGTAAGAAAACAACTCTGTTGTTATCCACTCAACCAAATCCTACATGGAAGGGGGAGAAGTGGGGTACCTGGTGATCTGCTTTGTGCTTGTACACTTGCAGTTATTTACACAGAATGTGTGAGCAGATGGGATTTTGGAAATACAGAGTATTTAACTGGTGAGTAAATGCTCCCTCATAACCAAGGCATTGATTTAACTCAACTGCCAACATCACCTGGGCTGCTGGAAGCTGGGAAAGTTTGAATTCTTCACTCAGATGCAGAAACCAGCCAGATGTGTCCAGGATGAGCAGCCAACCTGATAAAGCCTTTCCTACTCATCCTCTCAATATTTTCTTATTCAGAGGACAGTTATAAGAACTTTTCATTGCCAGCTCTCCTCTTTTAATCTCATGATAAAAAGCCAGGCATGGCAGACTTGGAAGATTTTTTTAACTTTAAAAAAAACCCTGTAATACTTTGATTTAATTTTTTAATACACTTCCCACATGATCACCATCCCCAGTCATTCTTTGATACCCTCTTGGACCCATCTAGCAACACACTCTCTAAGCCAAGACCTATTTAAAGACCATTCCCATGAGGAAAGTACACTCAGCCCCATTCTGCACAGGGGCAGAACAGAGGAGAGGGATTCTGAGTGGTTTGCTCCAAAAATGAAAACGGGAAGTTTGTGGCAGAGCTGGAAATAGATCCCACATCGCAGTTCTCCATCACGTGCACGGCCCCACGCCACCCCAGCCTCCCTCCTGTGGCGGGGGCTGCTCTGCCCTGCTGCAAAGGCCACCCTGGGGGCTTCAGGCAGGGTGGCAGTGGGCAGATGTGTGACCCCAGGGCAGGCAGCAAGGCTGACCCTCAGCACAGGTGATGCCAGGGGAGCAGGGTCTGCGTCCCGCAGCGCAACCTGGGCTCGCCAGGCTGCTCCTATTCCAGCACGACTTCCCACCATTGCTATTCTCAGATATTGTCCTGCTTTTGAGGCTGGCAGAAAATAGCCTCAAGTACAGCAGTCCCATTCACACCGCTTCCCCTCTCCCCGCTCGGGTCACAACGTAACAGGTCAGGTCACACCAAATGCTAATATTAGCGGATAACAGGGACATTTTTAAACTTCTAAATTAAACTAAATTTGCTAGGACAGGCAGGTCATTCACCATGGTTTCCCTTGGTTTACTCCTTTTTCTGAAATGGCCCACAGCAGCACAGTCCCAGCATGAAGCCCAGCTGGCACAATAAAGTGGGATGTTGGCATGGTGGAGCTAGCAACACCTTTTCATGCATCATGTCACTCTCCATCCCAGCCCACATCCTCTCCTCACTGTCTAACTGCCTTGTTGGGGTGGAGAGATGGCACCTTGGATAATGCTGCCTCCTGTGCACCTGCAGCCTCCCAGGCACAGCTCTCCTGTACCTACACCCCTGGGGCCAAGGAGACCCATGCTGGCACAGCAGTGCCTTTATTCAGAGAAGGAGCCACTCCTCAGAAATAGTTTTTTTTGGATAAATACTCCTGGATGACTGTGAGAACAAAAGGGAGGAAGTCAACTGTATGCTGCCCATCCACATCGATAATAATGAAAGAAAAATGAAAGCAGAAGTCCCCAAGTCTTTTTTATCAAAAACTACTTCATGGTGAGAGGACAGGCCTTTCTCCCACACATGGCATTTATTTTTCTGTGAGTTGCTCCATTCAACAGCAAAACCTAAGCTAGTCACAGACCCCCCTCCCACTCCTCTGATACCATCCTATGCTTTTAAGTGACTTTGTGCTCGGTGTGACTTGTGCTGGTCAACATAAAGAAGAGGGAATTAAACCCTTAGGATAAGACTAAGACATAAGTGAACGCTCCTAAAAAGCCTTTCAAGCGACAGAAATAAAACTTCTCTAATTTAGAGCCCCTAAAATTAGGTGCATGGGATTTCCTACAGCCTGACTCTTGGTTTTAGTTTCATCTACAACTTAACTTCCCCAGAAGAGCTCAAGAATGACACAGCTTTTTTTTTTTTTCTAATGAGATTAATCATCTTCATATAAAATACTAACAGAGGTCACAGGGAGGGAAGGACTGAACTTGAATTAAGCACTTTCTGTTTTCCCTCTTCCAAGACTTTGGGGCAGTTATGGAAAATACACTTTAAATAAGAAACAGACTCATTGCTGGGAAGTCAAAGAGAAGGTGGATAGCATGGGGAGCAGGTTATTTCAAACCTCCAGGGGAAATCCTCAGCAGAAAGCCAGGAGCCAAGAGCTGTGGCTTCCCAGCAGCGGATTTCTGGCTGCACTGTGGTCCCCAGAGCCAGCTCCCAGCAGAGCCAGGGACAGGGGCTGTGGGGGGGACAGTGTGACCAACCCAGCCTGCATGAGGGCAAGCCCCAGGTATTTTGGGAGCTGTTCCTCACCTCCAGGCTCCTGTTTCAGGAGTACACACACATCAGGCAAGCTGGGGGACGGCGGCAGCCACTGCTGTCCTTGACAGCAGAGCAGCAGAAAGAAGAGTCTCACCCTTTTTTCTCCCTTCTCCTTAAGAGCTTGCTGTCTCACAAAGCCCTTAGTCACACTTGATTTTTCCAGTTCCTTTTGCACAAAATGCGGCATAATAACAAAATAAAACGGGGGCCCAGAGAACAATGAGTTCAACAGATTAATGGACAGGCACAGCCATCTTCAGCTTTTATAGCCATCAGCCCTGAAGAGCACTCCCTTCCCACAGCCTTTGAAATGAGCCTCAGCAGTCCTTGGACCTTTCAGGCAGCTGACAAACACGCACCTTCCTTTCTCAACTAAATCCCAAAGACTCATCTTCTGCCCGTGTGCACGTCAATCTTACCATCATTATTAAAGTTTTATTGGCACAACAATGCAAACTCTGAGCACAATGCATTAACCTTGTAAAAATAACTGAAAGAAGCCAGGTAATGGAAAGAGCAGGGGAAAGCTTTTTCATCTCTCTCCCTGAAGACAGAGGGGGGGAGAACCACACAGCGCTCTCAGCAGTGCTGAGTCATCACAAAAAGGATTTCCAATCTCTCCCCTCATCCCTCGAAAACCACCCACAACTTCTTGAAGACACCTTGGAAGTACTGTTCTCTGACCCAACTTGTCAACTGAAATTCCTTTCCTTAAAAGACAACACCATCCTGTTCTACTGTGGCATATTCAAAAGAGGAAGAGGAAAAAAAAAATATGTCAATGTCCAGGAAAGTAGGAAAGGTTACACTCAGCAGACAAGGACTCCTATTTTCACCATAGCAACAAGCCTATTTAGAATATGGCCTACCTGCATCAAAGAGCAGCCACAAGAAGCTAAATGTAAGTCTAGTGGTACATTCAAGCACTAAGATGAAGAAGCAGCTCACATAAGCATGTCAATGAAACACTTCCAATTACATTACACGCACAATTATCAGGGTTTACTCTGAACCTCCTTTCTTGGTGTGTTTTTTGTTTATTTGTTTGTTTGTTTGAATCCAGGTAAGAGTAGCAGGGATGGGGTGTGGCATTATGGAAGGTCCAGGAGCAGGGAAGGATCAAAAGGAAGCAATCCCAGTGACTTGGGTTTCAAAGGGGGAGGCTCCACCGGGAGGCATTGCAGGAGGAGGTTGCTAGCTAGGACAGAAATGGGAAGTTACTCACTGATTGTCAATTTGCTTCTAAACAGGGTATAAAATTACACATCCGTGTGTGGTGGCAAGAGCTCTGATGGGGTTTCTCCACTGGTGAAGGACACGATGCTGGCTGGCCAGAGCCATTCCTCCTCCTCTTCAAAGGTCCAGCAAGGACCTGAACAGATTCAGGGAGACTGAGCTACACACCACAAAATGAACAACTTCACTCCCATTCAGCCCATGAAAGGAAGAATGCAGAGGAGAGGCGATGAGGAATCTCTGGTTGAAGCCTCAGTTGCTTATTTTTCCAATTTTTTTATGCCATGGTCCTACCTTTACTGCATGTAGAAATGAACACCTTAAAAATCAGTTCTGGAATTAATTAAACCGAACTCATACAATGTCTTGTGCAATTGCTAAAATCAGGCCACATTTCCACGATGTTTATCACACGTCTGCAGCACTAGATCATCCAGCATCTCTCCAGTTAGGGTGTGGGCACTCAATTATGTTCTTGTCAAATTAACAAGAGACCATGGTATGGAGTTTATGTCCATGGCAGGAGGCCAGATGATACCTGATCTGGCATGAAGTCTGCCAGGACACCAAGGCTCCAAAAGATTTTAAAAACCAGAAACTGGTAGAGAGGTTTTATACAAGTTCAGTACTTTGTTTCCTGAGGCTGCAGCAACCTGTCTCCCTACAATCTGATTAGCTAGTCTGTGCAGCCAAAAACTCGGCTTAGAATCAGCTATACAGTCATTTCCACCTCTACATGCATTAAAACAACAATAAAGACCACTGATTTAAGAAAGTGTACAGGGAGTTGCACTCAGTGGAATATGCTGATTTCTAAATCGCACCCTTATGTAAACACAGGCTACTTTGTGTCTAGATCCTGTTTGAATTCTGTTGTTCCTATTGTACAAATGGGGAAACTGAGACAAACAGCAATTAAAGGAGATGCCTGAGGTCATGTCTTAGGTCTAGCAATCAGCAGAGGAATCTGGATTCCCAACTCCTACTTGTATTTTTTAACCACTAAACCACGATCCTTCCCAGTTCAAGTACAGTTTCAAGTTCAAGGACTCACAAGAAAAACAGGAGCAGACTCTGCTAGATGCATATGCAGGCTGCAATGTTTCTCAAAACACAAGTAACTTTCTGAAAAATCTAACTACTTTAAAGAAGAAAAAAATCACTGCAATATAGTCTTAGTTGGAGCCTGAACATTTTTCCACCAGGGAAGCAAAGTAAATACAAAACCAGCGACATCTAAGTACACAGGCCGATTACAGCTTTACTTTCAAAAGAGCTTTGATTGATCTTTTTTGATAGACCTGAAATAAATTAAACTAGATTGACTCACTTGAGAATGGACTGTAATCCTTTAGTCAGATCCTGAAGAACTCAAACCAAACCAGCTGTTAATTTAGGCTTTATAAGATAAAGCCTGAGAAATCCAACCTGATGTACCCCAGAGCAATGGCTTACATCATCTCTGCAAGCAATCAACTTGCTGCTTCTTTTAGGAGCTAATCAGTGCTCTCTACCATGTGGGTGCCAAACTTGTTTTCTGCCTCTCCAGCAGACTCCACAGCCAAAGTAGGGGGGAGGAAAAAAGAGCAAGGGACAAGAGGGTGTAATTTAAAAGATTCAGCTGTTGACTTCATGAAACACATTGCACAGGCAGTCCCAACATTGAGAGAGGGGGGAAAAAAAACACATGAGCTGACTTACAATAACTATTTCAATTCAAACAATTGCTGGATCTTGGTCGGGAATAAACTGCCCAAATCAACACTCACAACTTGGAAGGGGAAAGGAGGGGAAGGAAGAGGAGAACCCACACATTTGAGGAACCAGATACAGACAGACAAGGAGAGGGTCAGTTGCAGCCTTACATGAAACAACAAAGTAGGCAAAATAAAAGGTGGGGCTTTCCAGCTCTCACAATCCAATAATAAAAACATGCCCATCATTTTCTCATTCTCCCATCTGAGATTAGTCTGCAAAAAACACTTCTTCCTGAAATGCTGTTTGTTGAACCTAAGGGGATCACACTAGAAATACAATTCAAGGACTTGAGGTGCTTTTAAACTGGTTTTTTTCCATTAAAGAAAAGATAGTAATAAGGTTCTTAGGTGAAGCAAACAGAAACTGATTCTTACAATAACATTAATGTGGTATATATATATATACACACACACACACACATAGATATAGTGAATTATAAAAAGGGACATGCAACAGGCAGAAACTCCACTCTGAAATCCTTCACAAAAGGAGGTGAACATAATTCAAATTCAAAAAAAGATACGACTTCTAGTCATAAACCTTATATAAAGGGAAAAGAGGGAAGCAAGTCTTAAGACAAAATCTGAATTCCACCAGACACTCAGTAAATCCTTGGCAATAACATCTCCAACAGGGTGAGTTACTCCTGCAAGACAGCAGAGTCCCAGCCAGGTACTTCTGGGAGGGAGCACAGTGCAATCTGTGTTAAACACACGAGAGGTCCCTGAGAAAACCACAGCTCTGCAGAAGATGAAGCTGAAGATTACTCCAGGTGCCCAAGGTTGCATTTGCAGTCTCTGTGTCAAGAGGACCACTCTTGAAGCAGCTTTGTAGAACATTGGGAGAGGAGGAGAGGAAAGGGAAAAAGAGGAAAAGCAGTGCAAGTGTCATGGGGATTGAGTAAATCAGATCAGCCGAACTACTATGGGGGAGGAAACACCCCATCAGTGGGTAGTTCCTGTATGCTTTGTTTTACTACAGTATATTAAGTTCTTTTTAGAAGACTCCAAGCAGGATTTTATTGATTAAGATCACAGTGAGTTCTTCTCACAGGAAAGGAACATTGCAGGGTGTTCTTAAGAGCTGCAATGCTGGTTTATATTCCTACTCCTCAAGGTAACAAGGCTGTACCGAAACATCAAGCTGGTGCTTCTATTATCAAAGTATTACCAAGCACAATACTTGCACACGTTTTCCTTGGTTCAGAGTACAACTGAATACAGCAAAACACCTTCCTAGCACTTACTAGAAACACCTCTGCAGTGCTCAGCAGCCCTGTTCAACACTGATCAAAAACAAAGTCAAACTTCGCTCTGGTCAGCAGCGCTCCAAGGAAATTGTGGGCAAAGGAGAGGAGTCTATAAATGCCTTGAGATACTTTTGGAGCCTATCCAGGAATAACAGAGGTGGCCTCGGATACAAGCTTGCACTATGCAGTTTTATCCCAGCAAACAAGTAGATACAAGTAAACAGCGTTGCCTCACACACGTCCCAGAGGCGCTGCATACCTCAGACACGCAAGCGCTCCCTCAGCTCCGCGGCACTAACGCGCTCCAGCTGTGGGGCAGCTCCAGCTGTGGGGCAGCTCCTGCCCTGACTCCCACCAGCTGAACAAACCAGCACTGCCAGGCAGGGCTTGGGCACACATGATTTGGCCATCTGGGAGGTGGTCCCATCTCTGACCACCACAAACCTCTACGTGACAAACAGAAGCAAGAACTCAAATTCAGCTCGCTGTCGTTAACATCTAGGTCTGTCCACATCAGCTCCTTGCAAGAATTAAATCAACTCAACCTCATGATTTCTCACTTTCCCCACCTAAAATACATCAGCACCACCTTAGGCTGTCCTCTTCAGGACACCACCTCAGTCAGTCCCCTCTTGAGGGAACTTCAATCTCATAAACACACCAAGATGCCTGGCTCTCCATGCCATTGAGACCTGCTCAGGTCTTCTTAGTTGATCAAGGCCCAACAGTCAGTTTTAAAATCTTAGCTCAATTTTATATATATTAAAGAGCCACCAGACATGAAGTATGAAGTATGATTGTTGAGGCACACAACAACTTGGCTCCAAGGTAACTTCCTGCACCATGAAGAAAGACTCACCAAACATTCAGAGGAAAATCATAAATAATCAGCACAACAGGGAAGAGAGAGATGTCTCCACATACCCCCTCCTTCTCTATTCTTTTTCTTCATTAATCCATAAATTATTTCCCCTGGCCATCTCTGATGTGGACATACATTCCAACACAGTTGTAGGACTACACATGTCTCCTCTCCACACCCATTCCTAACATATGAGAAACATGTCCAGACCCTGGGACAAATTCATAAAGTCCTCAGGCCTTGAGTTATCACAGTCTTCTATCTTCAGTTAGGAAGGCACTACTCTCTCTAGTTTCACCTGAGCTTTTTGGATTCCTGGCTTCTTTCTATGGGATTCTGAAGCTCACCAAAAAATAAATAAAAAAATTTTTAAAAAATTAAATTTTTTAATTTACTAACTATCTCCTATGGGGATGAAGACACATTCACCCAGAGGTATTTTATATTCTTTCTAGGTAATCTGATCTTCTATGCAGAGACAATGTATTCTAAGTAGAACCTTGTTTACTGCTCAGGGAAACAACTTTAAAGAAATACAGGGGAAAAAAATTGAGTTTTTAATGCCAAAGCAAAAAAAAAAAAAATTTAAGGAATTACTTCATAAAGTATTATTCAGGGTTTTTTTAATTAACTTAAGTAACAAGACTGCTACTGTTGTCTTTATAGGAACCATATTTGTTCACAAAGTGAGAGTTTGGAGGCAGGGTTTATAACTATGTTTAAGTCTGCAATCCAGACAATATTAGAGTCAGAGATCACAAAATCAAACTGAATCCTTCACACAGCACCATCCATCTCTGCACCATACAGATTGGCACAGGCACTCCGTTGTGCAAGAAAGGTTGCAAAAAAGTTCGATGCAAACTTTATACCCTTTTATTTGTCTAACAACAGTGCCCAAAGGCACCACCAGAGAACAGAGTCCTTTTGTGCTAAGTACTGTACAAACAAGAGAGTGAGAAAGACTGACCCTGCCCAAAAAACAGATGGGAGTGAACGAGGGAGGCACGGAAAAGGGAAACTGCTCAGAAAAGGGAAACTGCTTGAATGAGAGACCTGTGAAACACAACATCCATGCTAAGGAACGCACTGCCTGTTTGAGTGGGTGACAAACTGAGAATCAGTAACAAAGAAAATCAGTTTCCTGCATCTCCCCAAATGCTGATCCCCGTCCCAGCTAAAACAAGTGTCCCTGAGCAAGCATCCCAGGAACTTCCTACAACATAATCAAGTACTTCCACACCACATCAGCCTGCCCGAGCCTTGTGACTAAGAACAAGAGAAACAAATGAGCTGACTTTGTTCTGCTGGAAAGTTGGGTCCCTCCCCTCGCCAGGGGAATTAAACTCCTGTTTCTAGTGCTGCAGGATAAAGCATCAGGTTTCAGAAATCATGGCACTTTTAGCTGCGGGGAGAGCTGCCAGCAGCTGAGACATAAAAATTGCTCATCTCAGCCTTGTGGTCAGAGTTAACATTTGGGGATATTTCCACAGACAAACAGATAAGGAGGGAATGTTTCCCTGGCAGATTTATTAATCTGTAAATGCTGGCTGAAGACACTGAGCTGTTTGGAGCAGAGTCCCAGGGAGATGGATTCGCAGCAGAAGCGTGGATGAGGTGGCTGTGGGTGCATAACGCTAATTAAATATAATCTGCAATTTATGAAATGGGTTTGTACATATAAAGCTACATTTCTCACCACTAATCACAGAAGATCACATAAAATCACCTTCTACAGCACGTGGGGGGTTATACACTTATTAATTGGAATGAACCATCAGGGGGTGTTTACTGTGCCTGTAAACTGTACCCCCACTCTTGTGAAAGCACTGCTACATCACCGACAGACTACAGCCCTGATGCTGCAAGCCAGAAAAACAAAATAAAATCTTCAAGCAGGAGAGAATTCCTTGCAATCAAAAGAGATGGACAAGCAGCAAAATGGTATAAACAGGCAACAAATTTCCTCTTCCTGCTGCCACTAATTTCATGCCTATCAATAAGATGAATTATTCTGCTGCTCATTTTCTGTGTAGTCTTTTGTTTCCCAACCCCAGGAAGATAAATTATGTCAAAGTATAGGCTTCACCACAAGCCATGGGCCCCAAACTATGCATGGGCCACTTCAATCTCTTCAGCATATTTTTAAGGAATGACATTTCTCTCTAGAACCATCCATGCTTTGCAGGATGCAGTTCCTCTATGTGCTCTAGATACAGAAAGTCTCCTCTACTTTTAGGAAGACATCATTAGGCAGACAAAGCCTTCTAAAAGGTGTTTATGCCCACACTGTGGTGAAACTGGAAAGCAACATTAGACCTTTATTAATAAACAATTAATTAACTGATAATTATGATTTGATAATTCACTTTCACCACTACTGGCTTTTCCAAGGTTATTGATGGGAGCAAACAGAGTTTCTATTTCTCAGTTTTATCATATGTCTGACAGTATTTGATGTTGCTTAAACAGTACAAGATCTTAGGAGCATGATGCTAGAAGAAAAACATTAGCTTTCACCTTGAAGAGGATTCCACTGCTCTCAAACATGTGAATACACAGGAGTTTTCATGCTTGGTAAATTTAAAAAGCATAAATTCTTCACCTTCCAAACATCCATTATCAATGTTCAGGTGGGAAATTCAGAGGTCCTGACTATTTTTTTCCTCTTCAGTATGTATTTTATATAGGCAATATGAAATAAAAGAATTACTGAAAGAAGCATCCACAGTCACTTGTAGTAAAAATTAAACAATTTGTTTAATTCTTTTAATTGTAATTTTTAAATAATTTAATTATGTCCTGAACCAGTGAGGTGTTAGACATGGACATGGTTCTGAGAGAAACAGTTCTTTAACCAGTTTATACTGAGACTTGTCCTTAGGTAGCTTTCCTGAAAGTGAGGTGTTCTGTCTCCATCCAGTTTGTCATGGTCAAGGAGAGGAATTTTACCCTACAGTAATTCTCAAACATTTTTCCTACTTATCTATCTTAAAGATCAAGCTAGAAATGGGACTTGCAAACAGCACAATTAAGAAGTCTGGAAGCCATGCTGAATATTGCTGATAAAAACCACAAAACCAAGAACTCAATTGCAAAGTAGGCTAAAGAGCAGAAACTCAAAGATAAAAAGCCACTCTTGCTGTAAATAACAACGATAACAGAACCACTAAAGCAGAAATCAAAACCCCACGTACTCTGCTTGTGGTTTTTGACAGAAAACCAATTCATTTGCTTCCCCTCAATTTGCACACCAATGTAACCAATATTTTGCATACTGATTGGAAAATAAAAAAAAAGACAATCAACACAGAAAAACCCCAACTCCTTATGTAATATATATTCCCACCACTCAATAGCATGCAAAAATATAAGTAAATACAGATTTTTATGTAAATACCTGGAAACATGATAATGCAAAAAACTGTCTTATAATATTCATGCTAGCTAGCTTGAACATTTCCCAAAAAATGAAGCATTGGGTTTCCAACAAGCCCACCCTGTATGCTTAAAACATGCTTTTCTTCTACACTTTGAAAAATGTTGTTTACCAGAAAATCCAAAAGATGGGAAAACAGTCACTAAATACAAGCAGCAAATGAAAGTTGATGCTGTTGCTAGAGCTCTTCACCATTCTGTTCCCTGACATGTTGTGATATTAGCATGGATTTTTTTTTCTTTTGCCATTCTGCTTGTTTCTTGTTAGGAAAAAAAAATAAAAACCATCAACAAATAATCACAGCATCACACATTTCCAAACAGACTTTGAAGTTCACAAAGTTGTTGAGGGGAAATTCACAGCCCTGTTGCTGAGATTTGGTTACAGGCAGCCCTATAAAAGCTGACTTGCTAGAGTAATCGTTCATCACCATTGAAAATAAGCATTATAATGATTATCAAATAAATTATAAAAATGAGAGTTTAACATCTAAAAATTACAAGATCAGCAATTTGCTCTGAAACAGCTCTTAGAAATGGTGGAATCTATTTAAATGCCTACAACAACCTTGAGGAGAAGTATTTTGTGTGAGCACAGGATTATAAGCACAAAAAGATGAGTCCTTGGTGGTATATTTGGCCCAAGCCTT
This sequence comes from Zonotrichia leucophrys gambelii, assembly GCF_028769735.1. Lineage (NCBI taxonomy): Eukaryota > Metazoa > Chordata > Aves > Passeriformes > Passerellidae > Zonotrichia > Zonotrichia leucophrys. The sequence continues at coordinate 8,783,803 of NC_088176.1, forward strand.
GTACATTCATTTTCTTGTAATTTTTGGTGGGATTATAGAGCCCACTATAATAACAGGAGTAAAGCATGGAGTGAGGGGGTGGGAATCATTGTTTAATAAAACTAAACTTTGGAGTGGTATTTTCCATGAGATTGCTATAATCAATACAACTTTTACTCAGACTTTAGGAGGAGAAGAAAAAAAACCAAAAACGAAATGTGCATGTGGTCAGGCAGAAACAAAGCCTGAAATGTATCATGCAGTCTGGCTTCTCATGGCTACCCCAGTCCAAACACTTCTGAGAACACAAAACCGCAACGCCATAATGAAAATTCTTTCGTATACATAATTATTGAACACAATCAGCATCTGGTAGGAGAGAAAAAGAAAGAAGTCCAAATACACAGCTCCCATCATGACAAACTGTCAGCTGGCTTAATCAATCAGCAGCTTATGTTTGTACATATGATTTCGGTCAGAAGTCAAAAGGAAGGGAGCTTCAGGGGAAGGGAGCATTAAAAAAAAAAAACCCACACCAAAACAAAAAAAAACCCAAACAAAACTATTCTTTCATTTCATCCAGCTCTTATTTACTTTAGCCCCACTTCTCTTAAAGTTCTTTCAAGACAGCACCATTTTCCAAAACACAGAGAATATGACCTTATGCCTTAGGCTAAGTATTAGGTAAGCAGTGCTAGTCCCATTTCATAGATGGGTAAACTGAGGCAGAGACAGCCAGACCAAAGGACAAACAGAATTGTCTGTAACAGTCAAGAGCCATCTCAACCCTTTGGGTTCAACAACTTCTGCATCCTTCCTCCCATTTTAAACAACACCACGTCCAAGATCCTTATCAGCTGAGTGATGTTCCTTAAAGGACAGAGGCAGGATACACACTACATCCCAATAATACACACATTCCATATGACCTGTGCTCTCCAAACCAAGAGTGACTCCCATGTCAGCATCCAAGATCCTGCAGTCACCTCATTAAACAAACAGCGACCTTTTAATTAAGAATGAACCCAACATTCCTGTGACACGTGCACGCATCCCAAGACACCAAAAGGCCTTCAACTCCTCTTGTTTGCACTTCAAGCTTTTGTTTCAGGGTTTTTTTAAAGAAGTAAAAGCTATTTTATAATTTTTTTAAAGTATTAGGCAATTCCAAATCACAGCAGCTGGTGGGCCAGTTTTTTGAGACTTAAAAAAGAATGATCCACACAGGGAAAAAAGAAAATACACAAACTCTCACAGAGTGGGTCACTGGGCAATCCAGACACATTCTCAAAGGCAGACATTGCGGGAGATGAAGTTACTAGGAACAGGAAAAACAGTTGCTAAGTCTGAATATTTGGGTATTCTCAGAGCAGGGATTACAAGAGGAAGTGTTGACAATGTAAGAGTAGCTACCATGAAGTCCCCAGAGCTTTTTAGCTGTCCCTGCTGATCCCAGAGCGAGGGGAGGGGTGAGTGACAGTGTGACAGTGCCAGAAACAAGCTCGTGTGACACTCACAGCATGTTATACATTGTCATTTCAGCACAGATTCTTCCAGGCTCTCCAGAAGGACCTACCTACACACAGACCCTGTAAGCAACACTGGCTCACCTCAGTGTCACAGCTCACAGTGAATCATACTGCTCTTTTTGCCATTACAACATGGCTCCATCCAGAAAAAGGAATAAAACACCTTTCTGCCAGCACCACTATGTCCTAGGCCTTTTAAACAACTTGGAGCTCAATTCCTTTGATCCTCTCAGAGCAGGCTTTCTTAGCTTGTTTTCACTGAGGCTAAATGGACTTTCAGGACCAGACAGGAACACAGCCTACCAGCCTTCCCAAAACGGCTGATGGATCTGTCTTCATTACAATGAAGCATCACTCATTCAGAGTCCCAGGCACAGAAATAAAACTGTTTGAAAATATTTTCAATAGCTCAGATTTAGCAGATATCAAAATGAAATCATGCCTTGCAAAATTAATATGCTTTGAAGTATAGATGACTGAAAATGAAGACCAAATCTTCTCCCTGTGTTTTATTAAATAAAGTCCTGCAGAATCCCTTTTGTTATTACACTGAGCTTTCTGGTGTACCAAAAATAAGGAATTACTAAAATGTCCTAAATTTTTACTTATCAGCAGCAGGTTACTTCAGCCTAGGTTTAAAAGCCTCTAGAAATGTCACAAAATGACTAGCTGACCTCAACAGCCCAACTTGGAGACCCATAACCTTGGGACAGCTTCTCTTCTCCCATGTTATTTGCTACCAGCAGTTGCAGTTGAGCAGAGCACTGTGACAATGAGAGGGAAGCAAGGGGATGCTCAGCAAGGCAGGAACAGGCACAGAGGGATTCAAATAGGAATGCTGCCTCTTTATTCGTGGCTTTTAAATGTTGTGGAAAGGGCCTTAAATGAGTAATATAAGGAAAGATGGTTTGCTGTGGTTTTTTTTGTTTTTTTGGTCTGAAATGAGACAGAACACATGGATCTGGGTTACTGTTGCTGGAACCTACCGAGGACCATGAGCAGAGTCAAATTCATTCATTGTTCAACCTCTCCATCTTACCAATGTGATTCCTCTGTCAGATTGTTCACTTGCATCTTTCCTGGCCTTTTACAGCTGCCTAGTACACACATTTTGGGTATTACACCAAATATTTATATTTATAAATAAGCAGTGACAGCTTCCTGGGCCATCACTGCACAAAACCCTCATCCTCTGGAATATGTCAGTCATTCTGCCTGCACAATATGGTGCTTAATTTTCTCTTAAAATACTGAAAGCTGTAACTGGAAAACCTCTGAATAAGCACAGATTGAATACATCCCACAAAGCCATCACAAGACTAAGACAGACCATGAGGAAGTGATCAGTCCCTACCCTCTGTTCTTGAAAAAATAATGAGAAAAAAATTAAAGAAAAACCTTGCCTCCTCCCTTGCATTTCAATAAATCTTAAAAATCCCAAGAAGTTTGGGGAAAAAATAATTTTAAAAACCCCTTCACACTGAGTAAAAAAAAAAAAATCCAACAAAACACTGGTTTCAATTTATATATATTTCCTTCTCAATGGGAAAGATCAATAGTTTTAAGAAAAATACTACACCTTCTTTCTGCTCCATATGTTTCTCTTATTGGTTCATTTACACTGGGCTGTTCTCATACGAGCAGTTAGTACATCTTTTTGTCATTTTAGCCTTCCCCAGCCATTAGTGCTAACCACTGAGACGGTGCAGCTCTCCTCTGCCATCCTGCCTCAGCACTGCATCTCTTTCTCCAGCCCTTCTCCCTTTGACTAATGTTCACCAACACTCATACATCATTCCCAAATTGGTCCAAATGAATTAAACACAGCTCTGCTTAACATTACGAGATTTAAATGGATTTTCTCTCTGCAGGTCTGCCCCATAATTGGGTTTATCCATCTTGTTGAAGTACAGTTTACACTTGCTAACATCACGCCAATTCAAGCTACATTTTCTGCTCCAGTGGCAGGAGTGAAGCAGATTTGTCATCGGATCATAACAGGTAATTCAAACAACAATTAGTTTGATGACGGCCCGTATGTCAATGTCTGGTCCCAGTCAGCTCTGCCTGCACCCGCTGCTCTCTGTGTGCTAAGATGAATTGTGCTCACAATTCTTCAATTTCAATCGACAAATACTTACCGGGAAACGCTGGGACGCGATTGACACCGAACCCTCCCATCTCCCTGCAAGGACCAGGGGGGAGAGGCCCTGGCAGAGCAGGATGGTGCAAGCTCCTCTGCCCTCCAGCTACAGCAATGCTGAAGGACTGGGGCTGCCCCACGCGTCTGCAGGGCAGAGCAGCGCGCTGGAAACACCTCTCACCTGCGCACACAAGCCTCGCCCAAACGCAAACCCACCCTGCAGGACAGGTGCAAGCTGCCCTGACTCTGCAGCCCTGAAAACTCAAGCAGAGAGGCAAGTCTAGACAGAGGGCTAAAATGAGAATATTTTCTGATGGGTGCCACAAACACGACCCACCATCACTGCCCCAGGGGCAGTTATAAAAAGCTGAGCATCACCGAAGATGAGCTCCTCAAGGTGGGCAGTCAGCACAAGAAAGTTTTAGCTCCAGATTTCCTTGTACTGGGAAAGAGAGGGCAGAACACCCCGAGTCCCAGTTTTCAGTGAAATACTTCAATTCCCATAATAACGTTCAAAATATTTGCAGGCAAAGTCATGAGTTCTGGGTTTGAAAATACCATGCATTTCTTGGAGGGCTGATTTTGCCAATTAGACAAGACATCATCTGCTTCTCTAAATCTGTTCAAGAAAGAGGTCCCTTCATAAACATGGGGTTGTCTATGACACAGCTCTGATAATTTCAAACAGCCATGTACATCTGTATCTACAGTAATAACTAAAAATGTGATGAATCCCTTGGCTACTTTTCCTCTTATTCTTTCTGATTTAGAGAAAGAAAATATCTTTTTAAGCGACTTTTCACAATATCATTTTGTCTGCAATTATATACTAACATGCAATACTAGTTGCTGTACATCATTTAAATGAGAAATCCAGCTAGCTGGCTGAGAATGTAGGAATGCCTTTAATAATTAGAAAAAGATCTCCACTGAAAGAAACCAGCATTTAGATAGCAGCCTTGGTTTAAAAATTAAAAAGTGCTTAATGAGTAACAAAGACATCGGTGACTAAAGATTTTTGAAGCCAATACCAGCACACCATAAAAATGTCTTTAACCTAAACATTGTAAAGGAAGATGATTAAGCTCCAATCTAAAAGTGGTAAAGCAATGGTATATAAAATATTCTCCTTCTGGAAGAGGCAAGGAGAAATTCTGCACAGATAGAAAGCAGATACAGTAAAACCTTACTGGAACCTGGAAAACATCATTCTGTGTCTCTACACTAAAATTTAAGTCAGATACAAATCAAAGCTCTGAAAAAAATTACAGTATTTTGTGTCTCTGGTTCACATTTTCTGTTCTAATACCATCACTGCCTCCCCAAAAAAATTACAAGCACTTCTTTCATTTTCAGCTTTTTTTATTATTCTGATGCATGCCTTATAGATGGAGGCAAATCAGACTCAGCAGGCCTAATGCTTAGTTGACGAAAATCATGAGAGGGCCACCAGGGATTTTTTTTGTGGAGGGCTGGTTTTTGCTTTTTATGGGTTTTTGGGGTTTTTGTTGGTTTGGGTTTTGTTTGAAGGAGAGTTACCACAGCTCTGGATTTTGTTGCCCAAAATCTTTGGACAACATACATTTAGCAATTCTACATTTGTTTTTTACATCATGCTGGTGTTTCAGGATAGTTCTGAACACTGGGAACAGCTCCAAGTGTCTCAGGTCACTTCTTAAAGTACAGTTGGCATCAATCCCACAGGTCATTCCCTTGGAAGGCTTCCCAACATCTCAGGAGCACCCAACTGAAAACTCCAAAACCACGCAGAGCCATCAATTCCCACACAAAGCCCATCCTCTGGTGATTTGTGCCTGTCAAGCTCTGAAGGAAGAAGCCCCAACATCCCAAACAATGGGCAGAAAGAAGTCACAACATCTTCACCACATTCCCAGCACTTGACCCCAGCCCCGGGCAGGGAAGTGGTGGCAGCAGACAAGACTCTGGCAAGAAACCAGGACCCAGTTTTGCAACCATTACTCCTGTCCCACTGAAGGCTGAGGGTATGGGGTAATGTCCCCAGAGCAGACCCTTATCACCCTTACCCACAAGGCAACAAAGCCATCGTATCCCTGGGCAAGGCAGGCACTTTTTGCACGGTGGAGGGGGCAGCAACCTTAACAAGGTGTTTATTTTTGCCAAGCTGGCATGGGAATAGGGCACAGGTGTGCACGTGAGACAACGGCAGGGGTCACAGAGAGAAAAAGTAATAATGACTTCCAGGTTTCAGGATTGCCCGGCACTCCAGAGCCAGCAGATTCCAACTCTTCCAGCTATTCACAGCCAGGAAATACCCTCGCTCTCAGTCATCGCTCAAAATAATAAATATTTATTTATAAATTGCACACAGCCTGTTCACCTAGCACGGGGCTGAACAAAGCAGAAACAAGGGCAATGCAACCCCAGAATACCTGCAGGAACAAACAGGGATCACAAGTTCCATATACACACACTCAGTACCAGGAAGCATCACCAGCATCCAAGAAATTATGAAGACAACTGGAAAATTTCTCCGGGTTTTACATCTATCCTCTCTTCCAAAACAGAGAGATCTTTCCCAAGTCATAATCCCTCAAAAGAGGAGACTTCCTACTCTATCACCAAGCAGGCTCAGCTCCAGCCATGGAGCACAGGTGCCAGGCTCTCATCCTGGCACTAAAGGAGATGGGCGCTGACGGTGCCCTGGATGCAGCACTGGGTAGAGCACAGCCAAAAGTCTACACAGGCAGCAGGAACTGAGTGGAGCCCCCAATAAGTGGTAATATTTTTTTTTAAATTTCATAGGTCTCAGCTATCACTAGCAGCCAGCACAAAGCCTGAGAGCCAAGCAGAATAACCCATCCTCAGGCCTTTGTGTCCCAGCCTGTCCTGACGGCTTCTGTTGCAAATCAGTTGTGGTAGCTGGAGACGGGACTTGAGACGCTGATTAAACAAAGCTTGCTCTGCTCCTGCCTGACACAGCACTCCCTTGTCCAGAGCCTCATTAACAGGCTCATGGATACCCATCCACTGTGACTGCTAACTCCTCTGGCTGGTGAAGGGCATGCACCATGCTGGCAAGAGGCCGGATCTGAAAAAATTCCAGCTTTTCCAAGCAGTCAGAGCCCTGTCCCAGGGCAGCATGGATCACTGTGCTGGAACCACTCTCTTGCAGCGGGTGAGCTCAGGCAGCTGGCACGGGAGCCAGGCTGAGGTCAGGCTGCTTGGAAAGGGCAAAGGGTACTGGACCAGCCAAAGGGCCATCACAGCTTTTTAGATTTGCTGGTTTGTCCCAGCAAAATCCTCAACAAACCAGCCCCGCACTGCAGAGGGACTCGATTTGGAGACAGAGTGCATCCATACCCCTGTGCAAACAGCCCTGGCCAAAAGCCAACCTGAGAGACCCAGCAGTCAAAGTAGGTCCTGCTTTCAGGGGAAAGCAGAACACCAGAGATAAAGGCTGGTATACAATGGCCCTCTTTAAAATAATAATTGGGAAAAAAAAAAATCCTTAAGAAAACTCTCATCGGCTTCATCAAGGCCAGGATGTGACCCAAGCTTGTGGAGCCGCCCTGAGGGAAGGCAATTAGCCTCACTCAAGGGATGCCAAAAAATTTAGCAGAGCATCCATAATCACCCTGAAATGTTCTCTACTAGCAAAGCATAATGCGTTTATCATTTATTTCTCAATTAAGTGGTGCTTAAATTGACTAGGGAGTGGATTTCTATTGTATATTGATTAGCCAATAAAAATACATTCTAAAGCAAGTTGGCCCACAGACAAGGAACATCCATCCTTCTCCCTCTGCCAAGAAAGGTGTCTTCTTGGTCAGGCTGCCCTACCTTCTCTGCACCTCTCCCAGCAGTTCAGCTCTTGTGCAGAACACTTTTACACAATGAATGAATGAATTCCTAAGGCTACTTGTAAAATTACTAGGCGCAGCCTTGTTAAACATTCATTTGGAGCTAAGACAATACATTAAAAATCACAAAGCAAGCGAGTGCCAAGTGCAGTGCTACCATCAAAGCTAAATAAACAGAACAGTCCATCAACGGCTTATTCCCCCAGCTAACCCCAGACCATCCATCTGCACTCACAGTCTCCCACAGATCAATAGCAAGGCTCATTGATTATAACTGGAACAGGAACATCACACCCTTCTCCTTGCAGGTCAAAAGGCACAATGACTACAAGCCATTAAGTACTTTGTGGCATCATTGGATGACTGTATTTATGCCATGTACGTAGTTATGATTATTGCGTGGAATAATGTTCATCTGTTTCAGCAACAATCTGACAAACTATATTTATGCTGCACCTTTGGCCTCCTTGCTTGAACTCTGCTCAGCAACATCTCTCAGCTGGGACTACTTCTAACACACAAACCCTCCAAACTGCTTTCAAACTACCAATGTTTCTTGGATGTTGTTTTGTTTCAATCTACTACAAAAGGGCATTTTTTTTGCTCTCTGCTCTTCCACCCTCCTCCTCTTCTCCTCCTGCCCCTCAAGCTGTTGGCCAAAGAAAACAAAGGATTTTAAGATACATTTCTTGCGTGCCCTCTGCGAGCACTGCGAGTCTGAAGCGTTACAAAGGTTGGCCCAAGAAGCTGCATTTCACCACCCAGCTGGGGAAGATGCCCCTCAAACCCCAGCAAAGCACACAGGAAACCTCACCACTGCCTACAGTCCCTCAGGAGCTTCCAGGGGGCCTGGCTGACCACCTTGGAATGTCACCTTATAAAAGTGGCCTTAATTGCAGACATTCCCGTGTTGCACTCATATGACAGCTTCCCTATCATTCCAGGGTTGCTGTGTTTTTTATGGACAGCCAGCAGCAGAAATATTAATGCTACTTCTGTATTTCAGAGAAAGAAAAAAAAGCATAGACACATACTTCTATTTTATATATATATATATATATATATATGTATGCACACACACTCATATAAAACCCTTTGCTGTAAACAAAAAGGCTGGTTTGTCTGAAGGTGTTATAAATGCCCTTCAGAGCTCATTTAGTCTGGTCTACATAATCTCACCAATGAATTTGCCACTTGTAAATATTCCAAATTTATGCCAATAAAGTCTTCTCAGAAACCAGACAGCCTATATATGCACACATCTATATAATCCATGCATGGAGCCATTAACATCCGTTGGTGGTTTGTTATTCTTGTGAAAGATCAGCAGGGGAAAAAAGGGAAAGTCCAAACCATGTGTCCTCAGAAAGAACACTGAGCACTCAGCAAGTTGGAAAAGTGGAAGCTCGCACCCCATCCATGAGATGGGGCAGGTTCACACCACTTCTAATTTCAAAACTGAAAGCAGAGACAAGAACGTCAAGGAGAAGGGAGATAAATGATGTCTTGTCACGCTCTCATAAAAGGTCTGGGTACACCTACAGAGCCTTCCTTATGACTGCCATATAAACATTACACTGGAACTGTGTGCAGGAGATTAAACTGGAGCAGAGAGAAGCTTCACATGTGTCATTCTACCAAAGGTTATTTTAGGATCAGCTTAGAAGCTGAGTAGTGGGTGGCAGCTGATTATATTACCAGAGGCATATCTAAATATCATGGGCCCATCAGGATCTCTCATAAAGGGTTGTGGCTGCACTGGAACTTGAGCTTGAAGCCCAGCCTGCAGAGCAGTCCCCTTCCCCAGGGCTGTGGCAATCCTCCCTGGGCGTGAACTTCCCTCAGAGCAGGACACACACAGACAGCACAAGCACTTTGGCTTAAAAGCCACTTTATTCAAGGAATAACGTCAAGGGACATACCCCTGACTCAAGCAGCATTTTCCCAGCCAGGACCACTCTGCTGCCCTATGAACCCTGGTGGGCCACCATAAGCACAAAGAACACTTGGGCACAGGGCACATCCAAATATCACACGGACAGTCCTACATGGCCAAGCCACCACCAAGCTGTATTATCCCACAAGCCAGCAGCAAGCCACAGTTTTCTTGCTTCTGTGCATGACAAGTCCCAGCAGTCAGCTACCTCTGGAGTTCCAGCTGCCAGTGGATCACACCATGATGGGAACTGCAGCTGAAGGAGGGCTTTGGAAAAGCACAGCCCAGCTTACCACGAATCCAGAGGAATGTGTGTAGTGGATTAATCTCTGCTTATATAAGAAGAGCCTGTGTTCTCCCACATAAGCACCCACCTTCACAATCTTGAGTCAGAAACCAAGGCTACCTAGTCAGAGTCATGGCCATGGCTTGAGATGGCCAAGCAATGCTGCCAGTCCTGTCTTCAAATGGCCTAATTTCAGGTGATTTAGAGGAAACCACACAGCTTATTCATACAGACAGTGACCACTGAGCACAGCACCTTATGGCAGTGCTTGTTCTCACACACAGACAGGCAGGCCCTCCCTACAAATAATCCTCCAAAACAACTAAAAAATAATCATGATCTTGATTCTCAAATATTGCCATGACCTCAAGTTTGCAGAAAAAGAAATCTCAATATATACCTAAAATATATACGTGTGTATTTACATATATTAAATAATGCATATATCATCATTACAATAATATTATAAATATTGGTGTTACATAGATTATAGATGTTGATGTTATATAGATATTAACATCTATTTTAATATATAACAGATCTTAACAGTTTCCTATCAATTTCTTCCAGATTTCTGCACTAAACCCCTGGTTCATAATTAGCTCTATTTAAATATTTTCAAGGCTTAAAGCACAGTTTCTTGGTATTACTTGTATAAAATGTGCAAATATTTATTGAAGCTTTTAAAGAGAAGTTTATGTTGAAAATTAACCATTACCCTGAAAAGTAGCTAATTATATCTTCATAAATTTGTAACTGTTAAGCCATCCAAAACACTACCAAAAAGCCAGCTTCATTTTCGTTCAGAGGGAGCTCCTCTCCCATTTCCAACTGTTCCAACTGTTGGTACCTATGACTACATTGATGTGCCCAGTTGATTAAAACCAAGTATTTCTACTGCAGTTCTTGGATGAATCACTCTGTCAGGCTCTGCAGGCCCAAAGTATGAATTAAATCTGAAATCTGGGCCTCAGTTTGGGTGGGCAGTATTCCTTAAAGTTGTAAAAGCACTCAAATAACACCACATGTTAACAACACAACTGCTCCTCTGGCTTTGTCATCTGACAGGACATCTCTCCTTGGCTTTTTTCAGCACAGGAGGCCCGTTCATCACAGGAGGCCACATTCCCCGGATTTTCCCTGAACACGAGTCAGAATCAGCTGACACTGGACCTGACTCTTTGTCTGGATCAGAGAGAACAAGATGCCACCCAGTGCCCACCCTGCCTGCTCAAGCATTTCCAGTAAAGGGAAACATCTCACTACAGTAGCAGAAAAAAGTAATTTAGCTGCTCAAAAGGGGTCTCCGGTGACCCCACCTAGCAGCTGTGCAACAAACTAAACACAACATACGCTGCAGTGAGTGCATTTAGCATGGAACAGGCCAAATGATACAAATTTCCAAGGCAGGCACATAACTCTGCTGATAAAGTAAGAAATGAGTGCAAACAGCAGAAATTAATACAATCTCTATTGGTAAACACTGAGGAAAGGCAAATCAACACCAGTTCCATCTTCTCTTAGGTCAGTGTACACAGACTCATACAAAAAGAGATCTTTTTTTTAATTAATTTCCTCCCTCTACTTCAATAACAAGTCTATAACTTGCATCAGGAAAATCCACACAACTGCAAGGGCAAAGAATCACCATAACCACTAACTTACACCACCTGCCAGAAATAAGATCACCTCAACAGTTTGCAATTCAGAGGTTAATCTTCTTAAAGTTTTAAGACAAATCACTACACATTATCCTACTGCAACTACACTCTTTGGCAGGAGAAGGTCACATCACCCACCAAAGAGAAAAATACCTATCTCTAGTGGTTCAAACCATGGCACATCATTGAAGGACTATTTTTAGCCACCTTCCAGACAGCCTCAAATCAGTGAGAAATATCTCTTTCCAAAGTTTAAGTTAGCCTTTAATAAAGAACTCTGATTGTTTCCCCAGTATAAGCCAGGCTGCCTGACATTGCTTGGAGGGTAACTCATCCTCCTCCAAGCAGAGGTACAACCACAACTCCTTTAGTGCATAACCAAGCGAGGCAAATACTGATTTCTTTCTTGATCAAACAGTCCCATACCTGAGCCTCCTGTTGTGCCTCTCAGCTGAGTTATTACTCCTTGAAAAAGAACAGCAAGTCACTTCTGAACCATTTCACAGGCAACAGCCTTTTTCTCCCCTCCTACATGAACTGAAATGCCAAATACCAAACCTATTTGTAGCAGTCAGGATTAGTTCTAACAGGAGAACCACTGAGAGGATAAACTGATCTGAACATTTATCTAATTGCTAACCATCATTCCTACTCATTAGTTTATTGTACCCCAAATGCACAGAGTACTTAATGTAATAGAGAAAGTTTGACCTGTGCCTGGAGGAACTCCCAAGAGTAGGAAAGAAACTGAAATAAGATGAAACTGTAAGAGAAACCAATCTCAAGTTGCAACCATTTCTGATAGCAGGAACATGGATCTTGGTTTTCATTCTGCAAGAACCTCTTTTAGCTGTTACTGGAACTACCCCAAAGAGAGATAACCCTCAGTCAGATAATCAGGAAGTTACACAAAATGTAAATCTCTGCATCAACATCACAGAATACCAAGAGGAGATGTCCTACAGGCCCTAGCACTAAATGCTCCTGGCTGTTTTGATGTTCTTGCCATCTCTGAAGGTTGCTCTGGAGCCATGAGACAGCAAGTCACCTTTGGAAAGTACAGACACCTTCATCTTTAGAGGAACATCATCCTGGGAGCCAGACATCCCAACTGTGCCCCTACCAAACACAGCACAGCCACGTGAACACAGCCCTAATGCAACTTGCTGATTGCATCAGAACATTGCAGTTGGGGCTGGTGATTGCTGGCACCACAAACCACCCCAGTGTCCCAGCACCTCAGCCCCATGCAAGCACTCAGGCTGAGATGTGATCACTCTGAAGGCAATCAGTGTGCAAGATCATTACCAACCACCTCGTGCAGCCATACCTTGAAAAGTGACTCCATGAAAGTGGTATGAGGGTGAGGTAGGGAGGAAAGAGGAGTGTAGTGTTTATTTCCTTCTAACTTTCCATTTCATATGCATTCAGTGCCGTGTCAGAACACGTCCAGACATTTATTCCCCTCCCCATTTACTCTTCCTCCCAATCCTTGTCCTACAAATTTTTTTTAGGATCAGAAAATTAAGCTGAATTCATTTCTCTTTCTTATGCACACAGAGTAATAAAAAAAGACACTGCAATCCAAATCCTGCACTTGTGTACACCTGTGTTAACCCCATTGTCCTCAAATTATTCCCTTAACAATGGCTGTGGGTTTGTACAGGTGTAGAACAAGTCCTGCAATTAGAATTTAACAAACAATTCCAACAGCAGAGAAAAAAAAAAAAGTGAGACTTCAGCTCACTCCTTGTGGTATCAACTAACATATTCAAGTAGCAGGGGGGGGAAAAAAACACAAAATCAAATTTCAAAGGTATTTAGGCATGTGCAGATGCTGGCAGGAAACTCAGGAGATTTCCAAATACTGCCCATTTTCTACTTAGATCCACAAACCAGAGCAGTAGCACAGAGTAAATGAAGTTGCTTCTCATTTGCACCATTTTTTTCAGTACTCTCTTTAGCCTCCTTCCTGCTTCACCAAGTATTTTGCTTCCAGAATAAACTTTAAGTTTCCTCATGGGATCACTATTTAGGCCATGATCCTACAAGCCCAAAAGCACAGACCCAGCTGGGCTGAGGACAATTCCTCAGAGGGCTGGAATGGAGGAAAGCCCAGAGCGTGTGCAGGACCAGGGCTTTGCACCACCAGTGCCTAGGAAGGGAAGCATCTCCAAACTGCTTCTCCAGTCAGAAACAGCACCAAGAGCAGGCAGAGAAGCAAATCGGGGCCAGGCAGGAAAGCAGGACTGAGGAAACGTCACACAACAAGAGGAGGACATCAGCTGCTTTGTGTTGCCACCTCAACTAAACTTGACAGCTGCTCTTCCAGACTGAGCTGGATTTTACACAGCTGAAAGACCAAATAAAAGCTTTCTGTTGCTGTCATGAGCTCTGGCTTGCAACCACCACTTCAAATCAGCTTCCTCCAGCCCTCTTTCTCCATGCACCAGCCAGGACATAGACTACAGACCTGGTTAGGCTTTGTTGTGATGGATAACTTGGTCACAACAGCCGAATGGGAAATGTTATCAGCTGGCAAATAAATGAGATTGGTGACTTTACAGGGCCAGCAATTATTCCCCAGTCACACAGAATTACTACAGAGAACTCCACACTGAAGATATGCCCATTAATGACAAATTACCAAACCAAGAAATCAATTACCAGCTGAGAAAATAATGGACAAGGGCTTAGACTGAGAAAGCCACTTTCAAGAGAGGTCCATCATTTGCAACAAGTACATTCTCAACAACAGTGGGTCCTGGTACAATTAGTCCCACACTGGTACTCTTTCAGGATGGCAGACATCACAACTTGTCTGCAAACCATCAATGGCTGGGACAAAATAGCATCATCTAAAAAAGGAGACACTGTTCAACCTGACTGTGGCATTGTCCAACACACAAACCCCACTCTGTGCTCCAACACTGCACAAGCAATTCAATCAGCATCACTTCCAGGAAAATCAATGTCTCCCAACTCCTCTTTGCAACTCCAAGACAACTTCCCCATGATCAGAAAGCCCTGCCATATTCACACACCGTGCTCACAGATGAGGCAGCTGAGCTAGAGGAGCACCTGCTGCTGAACTTTAATAGGCATTTTTGAAGTGCAACCTCCAAGACAAGTAGTTTTTCCATAGTTTTTCATGTTTGGGCACAACCATGTAAAAAAAAGAAGTCTGCTTTTTGCTCAAACATAAGGAAACTAGCCAAATTCTTCATCATCATCATTAAGTGGAAAGTAATTGAAGAGGGATGAAGGGGAAAAAAAAATCAAACCACACACGAACACATGATCTCTGAGATACAATATTCACAGCCATGGCTATTTAACAAGGTATCCATAATCAGCAACAAGATCTTCCTTTACCCTCTGGGCCATGCCTTAGGAATTCACCGCACTTGCTGGCTGATCCCAGGTCTCCAGAAGAGAAGAGGGGAGGAGACAGACAGCACTCACAGGGTGCCAACAGAACACCTGACCATGCCAGAGGCCTTCCAGGCAATGTGACACAGAGAAACACAAGGCAGGGTGAAGACATTGGCCTAAATGGCTCCTCTCTCCCTCCCTCTGCACTCAGATGTGCATGAAAGGGAGAAACATAAACTGACTAAATTATTAAGTAAATTAGCCAAGGTTGCCAGCTCCAAACCTTAAAGTGGAGATCCTACATAATTTTGAGGAATTGTCTTCAGCCCAGCTGGTTCTGTGCTTTTGGGCTTTTAGGATCATGGCCTAAACAGTGATCCCATGAGGAAGCTTATAAAGTTTATTTTGGAAGCAAAATACTTGGTGAAGCAGGAAGGAGGCTAAAGAGAATACAGAAAAAATTATACTATACTATTATACTTCCAGGCAATGTGATACAGAGAAACACAAGGCAGGGTGAAGACATCGGCCTAATGGCTCCTCTCTCCCTCCCTCTGCACTCAGATGTAGAGGTGAATGAAGGGGAGAAACACAACACTGACTAAATGATTAAGTAAATTAGCCAAGGTTGCCAGCTCCAAACCTTAAAGTGGAGATTCTACATTATTTTGGGGAGAACAAATAAAAGGCAATCACAGAACCTAAGCAGCCTATTTAAATGGAACTGAAATTACCAACATTACACCCTGGGTGATTACTTAAGAAACTCAAGGATCTTGGTATTTTCTTTTCTTCAGAAGTAAAGGCATACAGGAAATTCAGCAGTCACATTTTCTTCCTGGGGCAAGAACACCCACACTGCTCAGTCACTCATTCACTCCCATTTTTCTCTGTGCAGTGTCTGACCAAGAGGAGCCCAGACCGAGTCCTCCAGACACTCCTGCATCGTGCACAAAAACAATCCTGATTTTCACAGTTTTATTTGGCTTGCTCACAAGACTCAGTCTCATGTATCCACGGGCCTGATCCTTCTCCTAATAAGAGCAATGGCAAAACTCCAGCTGATTCAGTAGTTCTGGACAGACCTTGCAGCGGCAAGAGGATAAACTTTAAGGGCCCAAGCCTTATCCATTCACTTTTCTTGCTTCCACAAGTAATCCTTTTAAAAATAATGGGACTGCTCTGAAGAGTCAAACATGCAGGACTGAATGAGAGCAGAAATCAACAGAGAAATAATATTTGGGGCTCCCCCTCCACCAAAGCACAAGTGCATTTTCCCAAGCGTCCTCTTATTCTGGTAAGTCAAATGACAGAACTAAAAAAACCCAACCAAACAAACAAAAAAAATTAAAATAAAAATAAAAGCAAAATGCCAAAAAATGCCATTGAAGGCAGGAAGAAGAAACCTAAGTCCTTCTTCTTTTTAAACACAGACAATCAAATGATGAGTAGCTGAAAATGTGGCCACACACACACACTTCTTCATATACACATACATACACAGAGGCAGTTCATCAGAAGTGAATCGGAGAGAGAAAGATGAATTTGAACCCTTTATCCCCTGTCCTTTATAAAGGCTGCCACTCAGTAAACGGAGATTGCTCTAATTACTGTGACAATTCTGCACCCCGTTCAAACAACTTTTGTGCTCTGGACAGGTTTCTCCGCGAGTTTGAAATTCTTGGCCTGAGAACCACTCTTGTCTAAAAGAGGTTTCTCGTTGCAAACGCAGAATGCAACACTAACAAGTTGTCCCTCTTTTCAGCTCCTTTCATTCTCCTCTTTTCCAACTGCCTGATTCAGGGCTTAATGGAAACTTGTCAAGGCTTTTCTTCCCACAAACCCTGTAGAGCCCCAAGGCAATCTGTGCACAGAGCAACCACAGGAATCTCATATTGTCAATTAAAATTGAATAGACACCTGATAACCAAGTATGTGTTCAAGGATAACATACATTACATGCATATACACAGATGTACCTGTGTAGCCAGTCCAATGCCAACATTTGGGCACACCAGCAGCACAGCAACTCACTACTTCCCATTTACAACCTCCCAGTGACACCCAGGTTCTAGTTTTCACTTTTTCATTCCATATTTATTAAATTTAATTTCACTCTTATGAAATAAAAAACAAAGTACTTTCAAGTACTGTAGTCGAGCAACAGAATACAATGGAAAACAAACTAAGTACATGTACCAAGCACTTGGCCTTTAATAACCCTGGGGATTGTAAAGATATTTAGCTGCTATCCAGATAAAATAAGCTCTGTGGATATTCTTTACACAGTGGTTTGTGACCAATGCAGCAGTTATGTTTGTGACTAGCTCCTGTAAGTACCTTCTTTAATTTTAATTGACACAGACATCATTTAAACTACATTTTTATGACGTAGTTGAAGAATTAATAAAAATCCCATGGGAGAATGTAACAGGGATTGAAGTAAACTGAGACATTTGATTAATAATAATAAAAATCTCAAAAAACCTGACTTCCAGACAGACAACTATAATCTGTAACTCCACTGAAAGGGAGAAAACCTTCCTATTAATGTCCCACAGAAAACAAAGATAGAAACACTAACTGCCATCTTATTCTTCTGATGTGTTCATTCAAGGTCATACCTTCCCTTGGATTCTTTAATATTGGCAAACATTTATAATAGAGCAGTTTCAATAGCTGTCTGTTCAGCCTGGGTGTAGATCAATGCATCATCCATACGCTGACTTCCAGACCTTGCCTATGTCAGAGTAGTGGTCCTGCTTTTATAAATCTCTTAAATCTAATTAAACCAATGCAAACCTCTTACTGTCTATGCTCCCAAACCAGTTCACTCATTTAACCAAGTTAAAATTATTCAGGCTAGGGTTAAAAGCAGTTCCGAGAGAACCTTTATTAAATATTACTATCAGTTAAAAACAGAAATCAGTGTAGCAGCTTTTCTCCAGAACAGAAAAGCCTATAGTCTCAGACTTTTCCAGATCATTATTTAAGGAGTCACTGATTCCAGTGGGAGTTCGGATGTGCTCCAAGAGGTACGCCTCCACCTTTTCTTGCTCTATTTTTTCCTTTCTTAAAATAGGACAATTTGTTTCTATTGTATCAACATCCAAGAATCTCTCATATTCTCCAGAATGTCCTTTTGCAGTATTTTCAGATTGGCAATTTCTATTACTTTATTACTTCCCACACCCTCCTTTTGGAATGGTTTTTTTTGGGTGTTTTTTTTTTTTTTTTTTTTTTTTGTGTCTCTGCTGCATCACCACCAGTAGTGAATTAAGCAGCAGAGAATGATTTTGTTGTATACAGCATCTCTCATGCCACAGATAGTTTGGAAAGACCTAGAAAGCTGTGAGATACACACAAGTTGAGCACATTTATATATTCATACTTGGTAGCCAAAGTAATGTAATTGTACTTCCAATGGAGCCTAGGGCACTAAAACCTGCTCTGCCAAGAGGGGAGAACAGTTATGCAGGACTAATTGTGTCAGCAGGAAGAACAAAATGGTCAAGTCCAACAAGAGTCCCTCCTGAATTCAGCTTCACTCCCTAACTGAATGCTGGCAGGAGTTTGGTACCCCAAACATCTGACCCCGAAAAGAAACTGCCCTCCCATCTTCTCCCTCCTTGCACTCCCTCCACCAAGCAGCAAAGGCATTTCAAACAACATAAATCCATTCTCCATTCAAAGCCTACTTGGCTCCTATAATTTCTATCATTTTCCTGTCATCATTTCTTCTTTGCTGAAGCCAGCAGCATATGAGTCAGAGAACAATCATTAACTTTTACAACTTCCATACAAATCCACCTACTCGTATTAGAAAAGCAGAACTGACATGCAACACAGCCTGGGACCAAACCCTGATCCTGCCAGGATGCTCCACACTTCTGTGGGAAATACTGCAGAAGCAGGAGCTCATTCAAGAATACACCATTGGAAATGCAACTTGACTTCTCCCAGCCTCCCCCCCTCCTCCAGGAGCAAAGGACTATGATGAAGGAGCTATACATCAATATCATATTTAGTTGAGTTTGGCATTCTCAACGCCTTCATCCACTTTTGAAGAACTTGGCCATTGGTTCAAGACACACGGGGCCTGATGCAAAACCCTTCGTTATTAATAGAAGCCTTTTTTCCACTGACTTCAATGGATCTTGGACCAAGCCCAAGGAAGACAAGATTTCACAGCAGTAAGAGTGACACACATTCTCCACATTGAAAAAAAAAAAGGCAAAAGAAACAATACGAAGCATTTACGATGTCAATCTGTAGCACACAGTTTTGTTTGTGTTTTGCTTTTTTAAAATAGGCTCTAGGCTGTTAGATTCTGAAGGTGGAAGGAAGCACAGGCAGATATGAAATGCTATGGTGAGATACATAACAATCCCAGTACCTCCCTCAACTAGGATATAGAGGCATCCTCTACCACAACATTTCTTGTAAGTTGCTGTAGCCACACTTGAAAGTGTCCCAGCACTATAAACTCCTCCAGTAACAGCTACAGTATTACCCATGATGAATTAATTTATATTAATATGGCTATCACGCGCATTTCCATATGAATCCCATTGTTCTGGAATATTAATAAAAACCTTACTAAGTGAAGTAACATGGTACCCCTACACTTAGTTTAAGGATATTTAAAATAAATACATTTAGAACAAAATTGCTAATATCTTTAGTTTATCAAATTTGGCACAGCAAGCAGAAACCCAGCTATCTTCTCAGTACGTATTTATAGCATCACCCGTTCCCATTCATTCTGCATTTTCTTAGAGAATCTGCTGTACCCTACATCTGCAATTCATTGACTTTACAATTTACCACATGTTGAGATGGAGAGGTCTCAGCTCCATTTGAATCACTGCACAAATATGCAAGTGATTTATCGTTTTAAAACTAAAGACTGCAGAAGAACGACTCCACTTTTCCTGAACATTACTCCTTCTGGCAGACCATGAACAATTACAGCGCGTACTAATTAAGCTCTGTAAATGTGCTGTGCCCTGCTAATGCCTACCAGGCCTCAAATTTAGTTGCATGAAGCCAAACTTCAGCCAGAGACTTAACTCATTCAGCACTGCCCAGTTGCCTGAGCGTGACCCCACAAAGAATAAGGGTCGAGGGTTTAGCCAACCTAAAACAAAGGCGTGAGACTGAACAGATTTTTGCCGGAAAGAATCACAGGGGGGAGATGCTGGAGGGGGTGGGAAGCATCTTGGGAACGAGGGGAACATCCTTGTTGATAACCTGTTAAAAAGGTACAATACCACACCAGCTTTGCAGCGCAGTGCTGGGGGATTCGGATCTGTCCCTGGGGGCTAATAAGTCACAGCGCTCCATTGATTAGGGAAATGCATAAAACCTTCAACAAAACTGTACAGCTATTTGTGGAAGAGCTGAATTGACAGCCCCCTCTTTTTTTTCTTTTCTTTTTTTTTTTTAAGTCAGGCTTTACATGGCTCTAGAAGAAAAACATATGTCTAAAGGAGTGCAGCTTTCCACCACACACATAACCCTGCCTTTTTCTTAAATTAGTCTCCAAGCACAACAGTAACCTAGAGGGAACCCGAAATCAACTGCTGGAGAAATTAAAGCTAAAAGTAACACCTAGGCATATTTGAGTAATCACATTATCTTGTTAAAACACACACACACACCCCCAGCACAGACAAGACCGCAGCACTTCAAATCTGACGGTCCACTCTACAAAGCCTGTGTAATGGGGAGTGAGCTGAGAACAACGAGCTCCGCTGAGCCAAGCACTGTTTCTTCTCGGGCCCCAGACTCTCCTGACACTTAAGAGTCAATCCCCAGATCCCAAGCTTCCCCTCCAACCATCCATTCAAATACTGGCGTTTCCCCCGCCCCCCCCCCAAGTTTCTACAATTTCTCCTCCCGCTCCAACATCCCTCCTTTGTCCTCCAATTACTCTCCAGTGGCCCCCCTGCTCCCGCAGTGCCTCCCCCCAGTTAACCCCTCCCCAAACACCACCCTGTGCACGTCCCCCTGCTCCCCTCCACGCTGACCTACTCGTCCATCCCACATTGTCCCTTCCAGCAGGACACAGGGCTTCTCCCCTAAAAACTGCCTCTAACCTCAACATCTTCATTCATTCAGTGCATGTTTTCCCTTAACGTGGGCTTTTGCTGCTTTCTAAGAGGCCCTGTTTTGTACACACAAACCACTCTAATATCTGTATTTCCAAGCATCCTCCTCCTGCATAAAACCCGAGGCAGCTTTTTCTTTCGTCCCCAGCTCAGCGGCATGTGAGAAAATTAAAGGACATTTCCAGGTGTCATCTGTCTTTAAATGTTTGCTTGTGCCGGTATCTAGGAAATGCTGCACGATACTGCTGAGACCTCTGTAAAGGACATGAGCTGTGCTAAACTTCTTCCCTCCTTCAGCCCGGCTGCATCACCCACTGCCCAGCCTCTACAGCACCACAAGCGTTAATTATAAACTTCAGAGCCTACGTAACAAAAAAAAAAAAAAAGAAAGCACAAACATAAAGCAGCGGTTGGGAGGAGCAGCAGAAATATTCTTCGCTTTTAGGTGGGGAGAGAAAGGATTTCCATATCTCCCCCACACACCCCCAGCACCACACTTCATCTCTCATTGCTTATAATTAGTGAAAGAAATTTGACCCACTGCCAGTGTCTGTGGACCTTGGATATTATAAGGCCAGCGTGGCGTCAAATATCTTAACATTCATAAGTGTTATAGGCTGTAAATAAACCCCGTGGATTTATGACCCTGCCGTGCTTGCCAGCAAACGACTGTGGCACATTTCTTTCAGCAGACCTGTCGAGGTGCAAGTTTGCCTTTGGTTGTAAAATTAACCATTTCCTTCACAAATGTGCCCAATTAAAAGTCAAAGTTTTAAGGCTTACTTACATATTTGCCAGGACGTGGGACTAAGGAGACACCCAGAGAACACAGCTTTAAACATCCCCCCAAACCTCACAACTCCCTCCAAAGCAAAACTTCTCACAACAGCCCCAATGTGCAAGGAAAGTGTCTGATTTCACCAAAAAGCCCTGAAAAAACCCCAAGCTGACGACCCGGCTGCTGTTCTATTTCTACGTGCCTATGGCCAGCCCTCATTTTTGGCTGCTCTGAGGCTGGGGGGAGCAGGCGTCTCCCCCCAGGCTGTGCCTGGAGAAGGATCTCCTCCCTTCCCCCAGGATAATGTCATCTGCTTCCTGTGTAGGAGAGCATTTGCTAAATCCAGGTTGTCTCATGCTTAACTGCCAATAATCCAACTTCCACATAACTCCCAGACAGCTGGGAAAAGGTCCTTAGAGTTTTTAGTCATGGTACAGAAACACACGTCCACACAAAAAATCTGCAGCTGTCCTTTTTCTCTACACCACATTTTTTATCTGATTTTGGGGCCCACTCATGAAAGTCTTGACAAATTTAAAACATTTTTACCTACATTCTGGTTTACAAGCGCCAGTGAAAGCTGCAATATATTCCTTCCCCCCCTCCATCTTCAGCTGACAAATCAGCACATACTTGCTTGAACAAAAAAATGAAGGGGAAGAAGGGAAAAAATAAACCACACCACCCTCTTCAACATCCTCAGTCGTTTGTATGAATGCATTCAAAAAACCTGGAAAGGCATCTACTGTATTTTTTTTACACTACAGATCAGCCACTGGTGCACCTATTAAAATTGTTCGATTTCCAAAGCAAATATTATTTTTAATGAAGTGCAGTCCTGCAATTATCCTGTACACTCAAGTAACAGTACTGCATTATATTGTTTTGCAAGGTCCCAGAAACATGAAACTTTTCTCTAACTAATTTTCATAGACCCCTGAAGAGAAACTGTTGGAGTAAGCAATGCAGCATTTGCTCCAGAATAAAATCTTATCAAGGAAAAAAAGAAAGAAAAAGACGGGGGAAAAAAAAGAAAAAAAGAAAAAAAGCATAGCATAAAAAATAAATCAGCATCTTTACTGCAAGTAAGTTAACAAACACAGTCTGTTTGCCACTGTATACCAGCCATGCTAATGCTATAGCAGAGTGATTCAGCAATCTACCTAATTAAGCACGAGCAAAGTTTCTTTTATGGAGGCTCCATTTGATTTACACCACAGGATCATCAGTTCTTATTTAACAGCTTGTTTTTACACAAGTCCAGAAACTTTATTAAGAGCATGTCCATTCATTTTTTTTAAACAAAGCAAATAATTCACTCTCCACTGAATAGCTCTGTATCATAAAGTACCAAAGTGCTGACATATTAAGTTGTATCTACATTATTAAACTAGTTGGGGGACATTAATACTATAATCCATACTGCAGACATTAAACCTCAACCATAAAGATTAGTAAAGAATTAATATTGTCACATCGAGACTGAAACCTTAACACTCCAGCCATAAATATTTCTGAAGGAGATGAAAAACAATTAGCATAAACACCAAAGAAGGGCAAGAACACCTGTTCTTTTTCAGGGCGATAAGCATTTTATTGTTCTCTATTTAAAATGTAATGACCTGTGTAATTACAGTAATATTACATTGTATTGCAAGGGCTTGGAATGTCACACTTTGAAAAGTGTTGTCAAAACAATTGGAGGGAGGGGAAAAAAAAAAAGGACCACCATTAACCCTTCACACCCCAGGGTCTAAAGCTTTTGTAATACGAAGGATTACATTGTTTGATTCAGTAGATAAAGAAAAACATCAATTTTTCAGGGCAATTAATAAAAAAAATGTTTCCTCCTAAACATAAAAATCAAGGCGATGGGGCTGATCTCCAGCACAGCTATTCCCGACTCCCAAACTTTGGGGCCAAACATAAGCTTATCCCTACAGCCTCACTCAGCCAGCAACAACTCAGGGGAAAGGAAGATGCAACAGCACTAGTAAAAATAAGAGCATCTGCCAGCAGGGTTTTCTCACATTACACTGCATATATTTGCTTACCAAAAGCATTAACCAAGCTCCAAATTTAAGCTAAAAATCAAGTACACCACTTCTATGTTTTCCAACTCTGAAAGGAAAACAGTCTCCTTTATTACCCACAACATGCAGCCACCCCAGTCCCTCCACAAGTGCAGGGATGGAACTGGTGCTCTCAGATGCGTCACTTCAGTACTATTTGACTAGACCTCTACTTAATAACATCTATTCTCATAAGCCCACCACAGTATTCTATCAACAGCAAGATTAGCATGCAAAAAATCTTTGATTTTTAAAAATAAAATTATTCCTATCAACCTTGATAAAGAGTTTGCAGTATTTAAAGCGTTATCCTTGAGAATAGATTATTCCTCATAAGCAGATTTTATGATGTTTCATAATTCTTCACATTCCTGAAGCAGTAAAGGAGAAATTGCTGCCCACAAGTTTGCTCTTGATCAGACAATTACAGGTACATTTAAAAAACACAATAATCCCACTCCACCCCCAAATAAAGCAACAAAAAAAATCCAGGAAAAAAAAAAACCACAACAAAAAAACCACACCCACAGACTTTTAAGATTGTACAACAGCAAAAGGAAAAGAAAAACAATTTTGCTACGTATCTGCATCACCTCTTTACCTTGCATGCTCTGACACTCAACAAATATGGCTCCAGGAAAAACTACATAAATAAAAATAAAATTCGTAATTATGCAGAAGCATCTATACCTTTCCAAAGCGCATTTAAAAATAAAATAAAATCAAACAGGAAAGAGAAAGATCTAGTTCATCTGGAATTGAAAGCTGGTACAGCAGAGAACTAGAATCCACCTAAAAATAGTGTGTGACAGACAACAGCTATCCCGCTGAATCTTTATAATATTCTGCTCTCAGGCCTAAATAAACAACTTTAATTTTTCCTGGCTATAATTAAGTGGCAGGCAAACAAACAAGAATACGGAATGTGAAAGAATAAGGTTAAGAAGATAGGAGAAGGTTGCTGGAGCCTGGATGTGGAAATAAGAAAATTGCCTATTGAGTGTGGAAATATCCTTTCAGAATTCATCTGATAACACAAGCAGGCCACCTGCTATACCAACAATAAACCAACCTGTAAGCTTTTGTACAGCACCTTTAATTCACACGGACCCAACATTCCTATGGAGGCCTTTTTTAGCGGTGGGGGAGCAAGGGGAGGAATGCTCCAGGAGAGCTGACTGCTGAAGAACCCTACCCCACATGCTAAGGGAAAAGGGATCTGTAATAAAGGTAATGAGGAAAAAAAGAGCTGGAGCTGGTGTAAGAAAAACGCTTTAAGAAAAAGGCAGCAGAGGTGTGCTTCCGATTAGTCTGCACTTGGAACAGTGGAATGCACTGAAGGTAAAAAACGAGGGAAAAAAAAAAGGAATACAAAGCTACAAAGCTTCACAATTCGTAACAAAGTGATTTGGAACAAAGATTGTTTTGCCATCTGGATTCTGGTACTTATGGAATTTGGAATTTATCACCATCATCCATATACATGTGGGCGACCATATTCAAAAGAAAAAATATAATGCATTCAGCCCCTGAATTCCCCTCCCCATCATTACAATTGCAAACTGCAGTCACCCCTCTGCTACTGTCCCAGAAATCACCTCCTCACAAAAAGAGCCTCACAAGCTTCCAAAATAAAACTCTGCCACAGCCCTAAACATATGCAAAGTCAGAAAACCTTCCTCACAACCTCCCTGTCACTCTACATTTACTAATCTGTGTCTACTGACGTTTTACTAAGTGAAAACAAGACTGACCCGATGTTTAATATTTTAATGCTTTAAAACACTTGTAGATCTGATATACTGAAGTTGTCCAAGCCCTCAGTCATTAGTACGGCTTCAACATCTACCCAACAGTAGATCTATTATTGTAAATCGCTATCTCGTGTTACCACAAGGAAAAAAAAAAGTGTATAAACACACATGGTGATGGTGGGAACGCTTCAGACTCAGAAACACTCTGAAGAAACAAAACAGCAACGCTAAAGCCATCGGTAGGAATCAGTGGTGTTTGGAAGTCCCAGTGGATTTAAGCATTCAAAATGAAAAATTTTTAAACTCTTTTCAAAAGGAAAGGTGACACTTGAGAAATCTGATGTTAGAGTAGAGCACACCGTGGGTGACACTACGAGCGGGGAAAACAGCTGGGACTACAAACCCACCAGCAGACCCCAAAGTTTCCTGGGATCTGGGCTAAACCTCGCTCCAGCTGCAGGCACACGCAGACCTGCACCCCCCCGCCAGTGAACCCCGAGTTAGGGGTGAAAAAAAGAAAAAAAAAGGTAAAAAAACCACCAACAAAAAACCGGACGCTTTCAGCAAATTGTTTTCCTGCCAGCATACTTCCAAGAGGAATTTTTCTCGACTTGTCTGATTATTTTTTGCGCTGCTGTTGTTGTTGCCAGAGCCAAGCGAGGCGAGTTGTTTCCGGACTCAGCCCCGTGCCCCGAGCGCGGCTCCCCCCGCTCCGCACCGGGACGGAGCCGCTCCCCGGGCTCGGCCCCGGCCCCGCCGGGCAGGGCAGCGGCGCTCGGCCCCCGCACGCCGCGGGGCGCGGATCGGGGCGGCCGGAGCGGGCTGAGCCCGGGCACAACTCGCGGCACGCACGGCCCGAAGGGGCACAATGAAATCGCCGCTCACGCAGGCCGGGGCGGGCGAGGGCAGGAGAGGGTTAAGGGGGAGGAAAGGGGAGGGGGAGCCGGCCCAGCCGCCACGGAGGAGGGCAGAAGGCGACGGATCACCATGGAAAACGAGGAGTTTGTGGAGGAGCGGATCTCAGGCTCGGCCAGGAGAAAATAACCCCCCTCCCCAAGGAAGGGGAGAGAAGGGAAAGGGGGGAGGGGGAAAAAAACCCCGCCAACCCCAAACTTCTTGGGTTTTTAAAAATTTCTTTCCAGTTTTGTTTTGAGGCTGAAATAGGTGTTGTTTGGAATTTGTTTGCTTTTTTCTTCCCCGCACCACACCCCCCACAGCGGAGGTTACAAGGGCTCAAAAAAACAAAACTGCCCACAAAACTGAAAGTAAAAAAGAAATTAACAACAAATAAGAAAAAGACAAAATAAGAAATAAACGAGGGGGGAAAAAAAAAGGAATATGGCGAAGTGTAAACAATCCCCCTCCCGCCGCGGCCCGCGGAGTTTGGAAAGTTTGCGGCGCGGGGGAGGGGGCGGCGGCAGGGCCGGGGCGAGCGGGGCACCGGGAGCGCGGCGGCGGCGGGAGCCGGGCAGGGAGCGGGGGGGAGAGGAAAGAGAGGGGGAAAAAAACCGGCACTTACCGTTCTCGCCGTCGGAGAGAGCGATCCATTGGGCAGATACGGGCTGCTGAGGTCGGGGATCATTATAAAGGGATAACCCGGGTATGGTGGGCCCTTAAACAACCCTCCATCTTGCCTCTTCGCAGCTAACATGGCGGGGAGACACGAGCGGGAGCGGGGAAGGAAGGGGGCAACAGGGGGAAGAGAAGGGAGGAGAGGGGGGGGGAAGGAAAAGTTTTTTTAGCAAGTGTCCCCAAAAGAGGAGCCGGGCGCCCGGCGGAGGGGCGGCGGTGCGGGGCGGGCGGCGGTGCCGGCCGGGCCCGCGTACTCACCTTCCTCTAAACTTTCCCGGGATTTATCTCTGAAAGTTTCGGACCGAGGCGGGGGCCGCCGCTCCGCCTGGGAGCGAGCCGGGGGTCGGCGTGGGGCAGTCGGGGAAGGGGTAGGTTGGGGTGGGGAGGATGGTTTTTGGGGGGTGTGGGGGAGAAGGGAGAAGAGGAGGAATGAGAGGCGAAAAAGAAGGGAGAGGTGCGGGGAGAAGGTGGAAGGGGAAACAAACAGAACAAAACAGAAGGCATCGTTACAAGTTGGTGCCGCGGAGAAAGTTGGGCGCCGGCGGGAGCGGGACCCGGCACGGCGCCCCCGGCCCCGGCGCGGCCCCGGGCACAGCGCGGCCCCCGCCCGCCCGCCCGCCGCCCCGAAACGGCCCCGCGGGGGGCTTCCCCCGTACCTCCGAGTCTGAGGAGCTGTTTTGATTCGTTTCTGATTCATTGACGAGAGACGACTTGACATCAGCTAAATCCCTCTCCGCCGAGGAGTTCTCGGAGATCTTCTCCTCCTGCTCCCCTTCGTCTTTGAAAGAGATCAGTTCATCGTTGGCGCCCAGGTCGTCCCCTCCACCGCCGTTCAGCTGCGGCATTTTCCTCCTGCTTCACCCCACCAGCAGCAATTTTGCAAAAAGGGGAAGGGGAAAAACAAAAGAAAAAAAAAAAAAAAGGAGGGGAATGGGGGGGGAAAAGGAAAAAGAAGGGGGGGGGAGGAAAGTTTGCACCAAAAAAGAAGAGTCCAAGGTGAAAGTTTCTTTTTTTTCCCCTTCTCTTTCCTCCTGGGGAGGGGAAAAGAGGGAGGAGGAGGGGAGGGAAATGTCTCTTCTTTGCTCCTTTGCACCAGTGACTTTAGGCTTCTTCCTTTCCTTCTTCGGGATTTTCTCTTTCTTTCTTCCCGGGAGCTGCTCGGCGTGCACTGCGCGCACACGCACACCCGCGCACGCACTCGCGGAAAAATTAATAATAATAAAAAATATATAAACCGTGGGGAGGGGGGAGCAGCGGGGGGGAGGGGGGGTTAAAAAAAAAATAATGCAACAAACCAAGCCCAGAAGTCAGCTGTGACGGGGGGGCAGTCGCCGCGGATATGGGGAGCCTGTGCCGCTCGGGTTTGAGTGAGTTGAAGTTGGACTGAGAGCTTTTCAGTTCAAAGGCGGCGCTGATTGACAGATAGAAAAAGGGGGATCGAAATCCGGAGGAACGGAGAAGTCTGGGATCCGGGATTATTGACAGGGAGCGAGAAACACACCAGGCACTTAATGAGATGCAGGAGAGGGCGGGGGCTCCCCGGTGACGTCTGCATAAATAAACAGGTCTGGGGCGCGGGAGGGGGAGGAGGAGGAGGGTGGGGGAAGTAGGAAACTAACAATGATCCTTTTTGGCATGGGAGCGGGAGCGCCAGGGGAGGGCAGCGGGGGCGGGGGCGCCGCTGGGGGGGCCGGCACGCAAAAGGAGGGGGGAGAGGCTGGCAAAAAAAAAAAAAAAAAAAAAAAAATTTAAAAATTGTGCGCCGCAGCTCAGAGCTGCGGGACGGGGGGAGCGAGGGGAAAAACACTCGAACGGGTGTCCCTGACTCCGCGCTCCGGGAGCGCCAACTTTTACATTCTGGACATTAATAAACATATCATCCCCCCGCAGCCCGGCTTCTCCTGAAGGATGTTTGTGTGCCCTTATTATTTGGGTACATGTGACGGCAGGGTGGTGCGGTGGGTGCTTTTTTTAAACCGTTAACATTTTTCATGCCACTCGTTGGAGGCAAGAAACTCCAATCATAATAAACACTAGAATATAGTAAAAAGTAAAAGCCTTTTTTTTTTTTTTTTTTTTTTTTTTGGGCAGCACTTGGTCCTTGCATTTATTATGGTTATAACACGCAGGATGAAAATGTGTGAGATCACTCGCTGAAGATCAGATATTTCCAAATTATCTTATAGTAAGGCATAATGTTTTCTGGTCCTTGATGTAAAAAAAAAAAAAAAAAGAGAGAGAGAGGAGGAAAAGGAATGTGACTGCTAAGAAGTTAATTAGCATGGCAGGACGGAGAATCAAGGACTCCCAGACTTCAGAAGTGAAAAGTTGTGGTGGCGTAAACATCGCGCTGCTGGGGGGCAGTCAAAGGGAAGGGGGGTCCGCGGGGTCCCTGCCCTGTCCGGCCGGGGCTGTGCCCGCACGGCGACAAAACGGGGAGCGGAGTCATGCGGATGCGAGAAATGGCATCTGTTCCCCGAATCTAATGTGGCGAGGGGAAGGGGAAAACAAATTGATCTTCCAGCAGTGACAAATTGTAACAATGGACGAGTCAATTGGAAACTTTAACATGGGCAAGGAACAAAAGGAGGGGAGTGGGGAGGGGGGCGGGGGGAGACAGTAATTTCAATGGGAATTAGTAAATTGCCTAATGGAAATGGTGTTTGAAAGCAAGGGACAGGCTGTACTAAATAATCCAAACATTCCTCCAGAAATCTAACCTGCTGCTCATGCTAAGGGTCATTCAGCACATAGGGTTTCCAAAACAAAGCCAATTTGTCATGCAATATTTAGAGAGTTTGGGGGTTTCAGCTAAACTGTCTTCTATAAAAGAATAATAAAAATAATAATACAGAGATCGACGAGGCTAACACGAATTCTCAGGCATTAAAAAGTTCACATAGAAATTTGCATACTAAAGGGAAAGATGCAGACAAAATAGAAATAAAAAAATCACTGCAACTTACAACTTTAATATTAATCAGTAAAGCAGAAGTAGAGTGAAAGGAAGCATGAAAAGAAGTAAAACAAATGTGTACATTTAATCAGACAGGATTGCATAGGACACAAAGAACAGGGCTAATTAGTCTCAGCAGGTAGGGACTAACCTTCAGACTTCATAAATAAATAAGTCTGTGAACAATGTCTAAGTGGGAATATGGAGACAGAAAAGGGATTATTTTAAGACACCAAGTAAAAACATGACTAATGAAATACTTCACTGTTAACTCAATGTACAAATGCATTGAACAGTTTCTTTTTCCACTGGTCTTTTGACTAACTTGCTTTTTACTTTCAGAAATTGTACTAAATAACTATCTGTGGGCATGCACACTCCTCATTTACCCCTGATTATGTACTTACTGTTTCTGCAAACTAGTGCCTTGCAGAGTGACACCTTAAATATTCTCCATTTTTGTTTGCTTTTTGATTTCAGACGCCTTTATATCCCAAAACAATACAAGATTAGAAATACAAATGTGACAGACTCCTATTTATTTTGCAGGGCCATGTGCTATAATTTGATCCAAATGAACAAAAACAGTTGCACAGTTTTGTTTTGTTTTCCCAAGATCTTTTTACAATCTGCTATGGATTTTTCTTTAAACAAGCATGCTTTTGCTTCAATCCCAGTGTAGTTGCTAACTACTTAGTAAGCACCATCAAAAGTCAGTGTGCAGGACAGAGGCAGTTGTTGCCCAAAGCTGGTTGCAGAAGAAGGGCCTGATTCTGTAGAGGCTCACACATGAGTCACATCACTGACAGGTGACTTGAGGAGGTGATGCCACACCCGGACTGCTCGTGCAAGCAATGTTACTCACACGAGTAAATGCTGCCAGAAGGGAGCTCAGTGCTGTTTGCCCCAGTGCCAGTGCTGGTCCTGGGTGTGGAAGATGGCTCTGGAAGGGCAAGGGGCTGTGCCCCAGCTGTGGAAGGTGTTTCTTGGGCACGTTTTTGCAGTTTTGCCCCCATGGTGGATTCAGAGGAGTCCCGTGAAGGGCCAGGAGACTGCTCTCGAGTTTTCATCAAGTTCTTCCTTTTGCAAACTTCCAGGAGTTTGTTTTCAAATTGCAGCCTAGAGCGAGTGTGGTTGTGAAGTCCAAGGACTGTAGATGTTTACTGAACCAACTCGGTTGAATGAAGGTAGTACAAGTCACTCTGGATGGCTTGTGCATCTGATTTGTATCATTTCCCCTTATGTAACAATTTGTTTCACAGTCAGGGAAGTGAGAGCTCTCCAGGGGTCAATAGCAGCTGTTGAGTAGTAGAGTCTCAGATGATACCTTGGATTTAAAAAATAGTATAGCGTTTAACAGTGAAAGAAACACAATATTAAAAAAAAAAATAGAATAAAAAAATTCAAGCTAGCCCATGTCACAAAACACGATTTATTGTTTGAATAGTCGATTTTAAGTGACAGCTGGAGAGACAAAGCCAGGTGCTCCACATTCGAGAGATGTCTTTCTTGCCAAAGCTGACCTCTAGCACAGATGAAGAAGTGGAAGTGCCTTTCTCCAAGCTTTTGTAACCCTCACCACTCGGTGCAATTGTACCACATCTGAGCTGTGGGGTTTGGTGACTGACGACGGTGTCACCATTTAATGTTTTGGCCCAACAGTTTGGTCCCGAGACTCCTGCAGTAGAACAGCAGCAGTGAAAAACCTCGTGAGCTTCACCTCACAGCTCACAGTGCAATGAACTGAAGAGGGGAGAGGTTGACATGGGGCGGCCAAGGAAATTTACTGTTTTATGAGGAATGTTTTGGAGTCTTAAACATCTCACCAAAGGCCCAAGCCTTTATTGGAGAAATATGGCCTGCTAAATGCCAGCTGGATCTCCTGGCTAATGTTTACATATTTGGTGTGAATCTGTTTTCATGGTCTTCTCCAAGAGGTCTCAATGTAGGTTGCAATGTGTAAAATTCAAATTATTTCTTTTGGAAAGATAAAAGGACTTTGGTTGACCAGGCTGGGATTTGAGTCTACAGCTCAAAGGAATCTGCATGTTTACAAATAATCTTGGATCATTAAATCTGCTCTGAATGTCAAAAAAAAAAAAAAAATCAATATTGAAAATGTTCCAATAACTGGAAGCAAACACATCTGCCTAGTGTCTTACCAGTACTGGCTCTTCCAGAGTTAGCAAAGAGGGGAATTTTTTTCTAGGGCAGACAAGATGACAGCATGAAAACACAGAAACCATGGCTCCTGTCTGCAGTCATTTGCATTGACTGAAACAAGCACACGTGAAAATTCAAGAAACCTATTAAACAGGAAAATATCAACAAACAGCCAGATCATGGTGCTACTGCCAGATTTCTTTGTGGCTTTAGATGTCACACATACTGACCAGGTCACTGTGTGCTACTAGATAAAGGAGGACTTTCTATCCTCATTTGATGGAGAAACATTGGAAAATTAGTTCCAAAAAAATGCATGCATTATTTTTCAAGCTCATAACACAGCTTAATGGCTCTTAATCCATGCTCTGCTTCCCAAGCCATGCCTATTGCTCAGTAGGAACATCCCTCCCTTTTAGCACCTAAACCACAGCTGTACCACTTGCTTTTGTTAGAGATAATTCTGTCAAATAATAAAATCGTTAATGGGTAGAAATATGCATTCATGCAGGGATTATTCACACTTTATCATGAGGTGATATCAAGCACTATAGGAGTGAATGACAAGAAATAGGCTTCTGTAACACGGAGCCCTCCATAAATATACCATTTTTATTGACAACCCATCTTTTAACCCTAATAGTAATGGAAGAAATCCAATAAATGAAACATTTACTGCATAACTTGCCTTATTTTCGGGTGGTGTCTGATTCCTTTCTAGCTGTCTCTAGAAGATGTTTTTAGCCTAATTTGCTCCCTAGAAATTTCACTCGCTAGAGTTATACATCTATGACGTTTTATTGCCTGAAGCCAAGTCTGAATAAGAACTTTCTTAAGATATACTTATCCTAATGTCAGTCTACAAGAACTGGGCTGCTTTAGTTTGATTTATTTGTGCAGCAGAGATATGGTGCACCTATATAGCTGGCCATGGCCTCAGACTGCATGTAATACCCCAAACATCAACAAGTAAGTGAAACCAGCAAGTTTAGCATGGTTAGTTACAAGTAGACACTTTGAACTAATCACCTTAGATTTGTATTTATATGTGTCTGTTTTCCAAAACAACCAAAGCAGAAGACCGTTGTAAAGCACTCTGATTTCACAGGAAGGGTGAGTGTAGGTGTTTATAATGTCTGTATATGGTCACAGGCACACACCAAGCACTAGCCAGATGCAGCGTGCTTCTACTGTCTAAGGAATACAGGTTGGCATTGAAGGACCAGGAGCGCAGAGGTCACTGGCTGAGCTTGCACTGCCTGGCTGGTTCCCTGGGCCCTTTCTTCTGCCTGCTGCCTCTAGCACCCACTTGTGCAGTCAGTCAGTGCTTTGGAGCAAGAGCCTTCTTTTTCTTGGTGGTTTTGCTGGTCCCTCACCAGAATTTGTGCATGTTATGGTGATGCAGACAATGCAGTGATAATAATTTGGCTTGCACGAATGCGGTGTCAGTGAGGGTGGTGGTGTAGGTGAACCATGGCTGAGAGCAGATGGTGGTAGGCAAGGAACCCAGCAAGCTGAAAGCCCCGAGCATGCCCTGGGCCAGAAAGGACTGCCCTTTCAACTGACACACAGTAATTAGCTGTGTGTGCATTTGTAGTCTGTTGCAATATGAGGTAAAAGGGATTAGTTTTGCAATGGTCTAGGAACATGAACATGCGCCAGCTGCATTCCAGCTGTAGGGATTCTGGCTGATGGATGACAATACTCAGCACAGGGGTAGCAACTTCTTAAAACAATCAAGTTTAACAGCAGAAGATTATTTGATCCTACCAAGCAATCAAAGAACCATTCATGTTGGAAGGGACGTGAAGACATCTTCAGTCCAGCCTCCTGCTCAAAGCATGTTTTAGCTCTGAATTCAGACACATTTGTTGAGGGATTTGTTCAGTCAGGTTTCAAAAGCCTTCAAGGACAGAAATGAGACAACTCTGAGTTAGAACTTTGCGTTTATTCTTTCTGAATTTCATAATGTTCCTGTTGGCTCATTCCTCCAGCCTCTCCAGGTCCCAGTGGACAGCAGCTCTGCCCTACAGCATATTAATTGGATGTTCCAATTAGATGTCCGATGTCCTCTGCAAATGTTATGAGACCTCCTCCAGGTAATTGATGAAATGCCAAAGAGGACAGGCCCTGGTTTAGGCCCCTTTACTACTGCACCTGCCATTGATAACCAGAGCTTCAGGGCATAGTCACCATTCTTTGGGTTTGGTCATCCAAACAGTCCTGTGTGCATCCAGTTATCTGCCTATTCAGACTGTAATGTCCTAATTTGGGTGCCGAAGTTTCCTCTCCTGAAGCCATAGATTTGTGCTCTGCTGCTTGTCTTCTTCACTCCTGTCACATTTGTGGCTCCTTGTAGTCACTACAGCCACAGCTGCTGTTGTTACCACATCCCTGTCCAATTCTTCCTTGCTTGCGAGTAGCAGATCCATCACCCACCTTTTGGCCATCCACCATCTGTGTTACAAAGTTTTCCTCAACAAACTCCAGAGGCTTTCCAACCCTATTCCATCCCACTGTTTTGGTCTTTCACCTGAAGCCAGAGAGGTAAAATTTTCCCAGTAGCCCTGTGGACTGTTATCTGGAGACTTTTAATTATGTAAAGACATGATTGACTTTGTCACCTTAATCAGATGATCTGTAATAAACCCATCAGTGTTACCCTTCCTGGGTTGCCCTCAAGCTCCCAATCAGCCTGCCTCTGTCTCCTGTTTCTGTATATTTGTCTCCTGTTTCCATGTATTTGTGCTGCTCCTTCACATAGATTCTCATGTGTTTGTTCTCCTCGGAGCACAGCCAAGTCAGTGCATTCCCTCCTGCCTCAGTTTTTTCTCAAAATCAGTCCACTTAGATTTTATGGTCCTCAGTGTACCAGTCTCTGGCACTGTGTTTTTCTGTCCCAGATCCCTCAGATCTTCAGAGCAGCCTATGGCCACTGTCCTAAATGCAGCCAGTAAGGGTGACCAAGAGGAGGTCATTTTGGGCTAAGACAGGAAGTTTTAATTTAGGCTAGGAAGTGAATGAGTACTGCATTTCCTGCAAGGCCAGAGTTAAACACGCAGCCCAAAGCCCAGGAAGGTCTGCAGGCTGGAGCCACATGTCCACATGAAATGCACTCCTCTCAGGAGCCATCAAAAGCAGATTTCATTTTACAGAAAACTACAGGAATGAAAAGGTTTTCCTCCACAGAAGCAGTAATTACCAGTATTTTGCACAGAGCCACCTCTATGCCACTTCACATGCAAACAAACTCCTGACACATGAAGCTTTTACAATCATATTAATTAATAGTTGATCTATTAATTCATAAACAAAGTAAATGAGTTCTCAGGAAAATCCTTCTTAACTTCCTTGAGAGTATTCCAGTAGCTTGACCAGGCCATTCTTAATAGAGATATTTACTGTATTTTACTATTTCCTAACAAATAATTTTCTGATTAATAATTCTGCTTTAAAACTTGCTTTGGTCTTTCCTTTTCTTCCTCCAGCTCCTGAAGCATATGTCTTCCTTTTTTTCTTCCTCATTTGGCAAAGGCCTCCCAGCTACATCAAGCAGTTTCAAGTCAGCCAAGGAGATAGACAGAGCTCTGCTGAAGGAGCAGAGCAGTCTCTCTTTGTAAAATATGCTGCCATTTATCAGCAGACAGAGGTTTTTCTTGCAACGAGGAATCTGAGCTAGTGCATACCAAAAGAGTGGCACTGGAGACTTTGTGGTTGGCTGTTGTTTCAGGCACATTCAGCGTTTACATAGCCTGAGGGCATAAATGAGCAGGCAGGAGGGAATGGACAGACCTTGCTACAGCACAATTAGGTGACAATGAGCTATCCAAAACAATCAGGATAGCAGCAACATCAAGTGCTTTCCCTGTGTCTCAGGAGTCCTCCCAAGACTTATTGCATCAGAGGCTCTGTCTATTGCTGGTGCCTCTAGATGGTGTCTCTGGAGAAATGCAGTTGTCAGGCGCTCTGGAACAGGATCCTTTCTGGGAAACTTCTTGCAGCCTGAAATATTGCAATTAGCTCCAGTGGAGCTGGTTTCTGAGCTCCCTGTCCTTACTTAGTGGTAGGAACAGAGGAAATGGACCTGCAGGCATTACAGGAGGCATATGTAAGGGGAATAATTTACAGGAGTAATTCCAAACATCCTCCATCTACTAGACTGGGAAAAGAAGAGAAAGGTCTCAGGACCTTTCTGCTCTGGTTCTTCAAGCCAGTCTTTCTTGGCTTACTTTCTCCTTCATAAAGCTTGCCTCTGAAAAAGGGAAGCCAGGGAGCTGCTCTCCTGCTCTTCCACCTCAGCTCTCTGGATCCATTAGCTCCTTCCAAGGACCCTAATCCCACAGAGCTCTGTTTTACAGGGGAGAGATCAGAAAGAAGGTTGCAATTTCAAACCAAAAGGCATAGAAGATTGTGATCAGCCTCTGTCCCACAGAAAATGCACCGTGTTTGGATTTCAAGGCATTTGGTAGATGTAAAATTCCACTGGAGACTGTTCTGTTTAGTTAGGGAGACACAAAGGGCAAGGGTGAGTCCTGCATTCACAAGAAGAAACCCAGTGTGTTTTGTCTGCTATTTTACCTGAAGCTCAAATCTACCATTTACACCTGCTCCATTCACTTTTCTTCAACAACTCACAGGTTGTACAAGTACCACTGTAATTCTTCAGGCAACAGCACCCTTAGGACATCTCCTACATCCGTGGGAAGACGTAATCTGGCATTCAAGGCATTGTGGTAGAATTGGCATCACCACAGTTTGCCTGGGGCACCATCTTCTTTCTGTGCCTTGCCAGCCTGCTTAGCTTAGCCTCCTTCTCAAAGGCAGGGAGCTAAGGCAGCGCTTTTGCCAACGAAGAATGCAGAAGAAAGCAGAGATTACATAGATAGAATAACATTGGCCTCTAGATTTCTTTGCTGCCCCAGACTGGAGAAATCTATGTTCAAAAGACCTGGGAAAACTGTGCCCATGGTTATGAAAATACATGTGTCCTCAGGCTTGCTCTCTTTGTCCCTCTGACCTAAAGCAATCTTTGTCCAGACAGGAGTGGAGAACATAGCTAAAATAGCACATGTAGTCCATTTTGCATACTTTCCTGTGGCACTAGGACTAAATGATTTATAACTGAAACATTGACTCTTGCAGTACAGGACAATTACAGGAAAGTTGGCAAGGCAGCAATTTACCATCTTGTAGGAGTATGAAATTCCTTTCTTCCTCCTGGTTTCAAACCTGTCAAGTGGCAAACTACCTTCACTCTCTTTGGGAGGATAATCAAAAGGTTGCAGAATCAGACCATAAGTTGTTCTTTTCAGGGCAAATAAGAACTGTTGTCAATGACCACCTATAGGCACCTCAGGACATGCAGGGAGCTTCTACTGTGCCTTGGGTACTTGACATGCCCAGAAATAAATCCTGTTCCACCAATTAGGTAATTTGTGCATGAATCTTTTACCAAAATCCATGAGATTCTTCCTGTGCACAAGTCTAGTTGTTTATGTTAGAAAATGGGTATTATATGCTTTTTTGGCAATGACTCTCTATTTTTACTAAGTGACTTTACAATGTTTAGCAGAAAATAGCAATGTTAGTTTTGATTTAGCACAACAAAATTTTTAAGAATATGTTTGGGGTTTTTTCTTCAAGCAGATGTTATTTGAATCTAAGCACAACTTTAATACAGATAAATAAAAGTAGGATTTTTAGGAGATTATTATGATCTTCAGCTCTGAGGTCCTGTATTACAGAGGTCATTGAATTTCAACAAGTGGTTCCTGCCATAAGTCTGTCATTTCTAGCTGAGCTACAATATTTCATTTAGAAAGACATCTGACCTGGTTTTAAATATTTCAAGTCAGAACTCCCCTTCCACTGTAGGCAAATTTTGTTCCAGCGATTGTTCATTACCCTCTCTGGGGAAAACAGAAAACAAAAAGGAAAAAAGAGCACCGCAATTCTATTTCAAACTCATTTCCCTCTTGTTCCAGCCATATAATACCATAAAAGAGTATCATCTTGTATTGCCTTTTCCTCACCAGTAGCTTTCATTCCTTTCCTGCTGTTCTGTGGTCCATGACTGAACTCCTCTTGCCTTCACATTTTCCTCCCTGGCAGCAGAGGGACACCACAGGCAGAGGGCTCTGCTTGTGTTTTGCATATTGCAGGATAAGGCAGTGAAAACAAATTTGAAGATTATCTGCAACAGTAACATATCAGAGAATATTTTGTCTTTCCTGGCCTTAAGCTGGTCGTCTGAGTGGCCTGCAAAGTTAATATAGAGGCCCAAACAGCAGCTTATCCCAGCTAGACTAAAACATCCCCGCTGTGCAATGCCTCACCTTGCTGTGGTACCTGACTTACTCTATTGACTGCAGCCAGTGCCTGCAGGACTGGCAGAGACTACACACAAAAGGTTTATATCCCTACAAGCTGGACTTCACTTCTAATGAAGATACTTTCTAGGACTTCACTTCTAATGAAGATACTTTCTAGAAGGAAAATGCTACTAACTGCCAACAGAAAATGTCTTTATATACCCTAAATTTATTGTCTGGAGTATAAAGCCACTGTACAGTAAACTCCTATTTGCATTCCATAGCTGAAATCTTGGCCATAAGGACTCCAATGGATAGACATTTCCATTTTTTAATAAAGAAAGCACAGAGACTCTGAGAGACAGACATTTAGGAACTCTGGTTTTAAGAGAAATGCCAAGATTGAGACATTGGGGATACAGTCTCTTGAACTGGCACCAACATTAATTCAATAGAATACGTGATATTCTAGCATAACTTTGACCAGAACTCATAAAAGTTTCTGTAAAATCCTTCTGGATTTGCTTCTCTGAACAACATAGAGCGCCCTTGTTTTGTTTTACTTTCTAAAAGATTTATTATGCTTGTTTTTCATCAGAGAGATATATGAAGTTTAACTTTCCCTAGTTTTGTTGGCTGACAATCTCACCTCTTTTATCTTGGCTTCCTGGAGAAAA
The DNA here is from genome assembly GCF_028769735.1 of Zonotrichia leucophrys gambelii. Taxonomy (NCBI): domain Eukaryota; kingdom Metazoa; phylum Chordata; class Aves; order Passeriformes; family Passerellidae; genus Zonotrichia; species Zonotrichia leucophrys. Next base: position 8,822,950 of record NC_088176.1, read on the forward strand.
GCAGCTCACCTCATCATGCTGTAGCATTTGTAACCATAGATTAACTTCAGCTGAATGTGACAGGAGATGGAGACATCAACAATATTTATGTCCTCCAATTTAATGACTGTTAGAAAAGTCCAGCTTAGCAGCCATGGGAAGGAAGGTCCATATGGAAAGGCAGTGGGGGTGGCAGAGAGCAGTGAATCCATGGGGAAAGGTGTATGGAGAACAGGCTGCCCAAGTCCCACTGCTCACCCCACTGCTCGTTCAGTGCTATTAATGCTGTGGTCACACACAGATTACTCTGTGAACCCCTTCTCCCACCTACAAATATCAAGTCCTTTTCCAGCCAAGATCACATTATATGCCTTGCAGTTACAGTCACTGGAAGGATTATTAGGGGAAAATGCACATATTGTTGACTGCCTTTAGATTTTCTTATAATTTTTTCTTAATTTCATTACAAAAAAAAAAGGAAATAAACATGTTCAGACCCACCATCCTCCCACAGATGTACCAATGGTTTCCTATGCAGAGTTTGGGGATTTCTGTGCAGGAGTTCATCCTGGAGTTTGTAGGATTTGTAAGATTTTTTTTGTTTTGTTTTGTTTTGTTTTTTAACAAAAGGTTAAATAGAATCTCCCAATTTACTCCAAACTGGCAGTGTAGACAGGGAAGTGATACTTCAGCTGTTGTAACATACACTTCAGCAGGACCAGCTCGTACATCATAAAGCACCACTTGCCTTATCTGTGCTGGAACAAGTCGCTCTAAATGCATGAACTATTCTAACAAAAATAGTGCAGACTTATCTCAGAATGCGCAGGGGGAAGTCTCACACGTCCTGATGGAAGGGCACAAGGGCTGAAACTTTGACAATGATTTAATCTCAGCTGCATATTTCACAAGGTTATAGTTAAGAGCAAATAAGCAAAACCAGAGGATTTTAACAGTTCCATGAAAAGTGGCTTCCCAATTTGTTCAACTTCTGATCTTCACTTAATGGGTAGTCCTGCTTTTTTTTTTAGAACTCCAGTGGCAATGTAGTCTGCTGTGAAAGATAAGACCTATACTAGCAATGCAAACAAGCAGCAAAGAAATAGCTTTGACTACAATTTTTAAGTCTTCTTCATATATTACAAACAAGCACCATACCAAAACCAAACCAAAACAAAACAAAAAAAAAAAAAGAAAACTAAGGGACTAAAAAAGAAGAAAAAGCCCACAACATCTAGGATGCAGTGATTTTTATATCATCCAAAGAACAGGGGGAAAAGCTTGATTACACTTTAAAAAGCCTTGGTAGTATTGAAAATACAGCAAAATCTTACTTGGGAAGTAACAAGGCTCAGTGGCTTCCTTTGCACGAAGCCTTCAAATTTCCAGATCTCTGTGCCCACTGTTTACACTGACAGATCTACTGCTGCCCAAGAAGAATGAAGGTTAACAGTGAAGCTGGAAATCCAGTGGCCCAGGTGGAGTTTACATCTATGGAGCTGTTCTTGGGCAGACAATGATCCTCTCTGTCCCTTTTCTAGCACCTTTGCAAATTGGAGGTATTGCTGGTCGAATGGGTGAGGGGTTTGCACTTTAATTAACTTGTAAGGTCTTAGAAAATGTTTTCAGTCTGTGACCTATAGACTTCTGCTACCTTTACTAATAAAAGGTTAAGGAGAATGGGTTTGCAGATGCTATGGAGCAATCTCTGCATATGGAAATGCTAAAGGGGGCTATACTTTTCACTGGAAATTTGTAGGGGTCCAAAAATCAAAAAAGACTGGAAAAAAAGTGGCTCAGATCTGATCTATTCAGATGAAAGAAACTGCTGAAGACTGAAGTGTAGATATGTATTAATATATCATGATATTGTAACTAAAGAACATTATACAGCAGCACAATGTTATGAAATAGTCCCATCTATTGAGTCTCACAGGGCTCTAGCAATAAAAACATAAGAAATGAAGCCAGACTGGGCTGTTTACTTTTAGCTTCTGCTCTCTAAAAAACGTTTTATTTACAATAGGTGGTTGTTAATGTTTTTAGCAATGAAATCCTTGGAATTATTAATCAGAGTTAGAAAACAGCTCCACACACAGGTTTGGCTTAAGAGTAATAGCTGTGTATGGCAAAGGAAGCCCTGAAGTCATGCAGGGCATCTTAATATGATACATGTACTAGAAAATATTGCATAGATGCAATGTGGCCCCCAAGTGTAAAACTCACACATATTCTCTCCTCCTCCCTCCCTCTCTTTTTCTCTCTGTCTTTCACTTGTAGTCTCTTTCTACATTGCTAAAACTGAAAACAAATCTGTTTGTCACTAGACTATATGAAAGCCAAAACCCTCCACATTTAGAATTGTGAGATCTAGCACAAGAGAAGGAGTACATTTTGGGGGAGGGAGACAGGATTTTTTTTCTTTTCATATCAGCAAAAAATATTGGAGGTAGATATCTGTGCAGTTGCTGAGCTTTTGTGTTCTGGGGCTAGGAGACTTGAATATTATTAAGGGATCAGTCACAAAGTGCATCAATCTGGCATGTACTAGAGCCAGATATCTATTTGCCAAAAACTGGAAAAAAAAATCTCAGCAGGCTCACAGTTGAAGAATGGTGGACATTGCTTTGATTCAAGAAAGCCCTGGCACAGATATCTTCCTGGATATGGATAACATAATGGACTTTGGGGAGCATATTAAGTCACTCCCCCGTGACTTGCTAGCAGCTCTGGATGTGAATTATACAACTCTGGATTGATATGTTAAGGACTTAACAATTTCTGTCTGCAGCATTTCCAACCTCTGAGTGAAATATTGGGTTATATTTTTTCCTTTTGGTTTGATGGCAAATTGTGCTATGCTGGGTAATACTTTTTTAAAAGCCTGCAAATAAAAGAAAGTGTAAATTAAGTGGGGTGGGGAGAGTGACTGTGAATGTGTGTGTGATGCACTGCATTTAATATTTCTCTAGAACAAAGTCACACTTGAAGGCTGGCTTCTTTATTTATACTGTTTGTTTATGAGGTCCACAAATGCTTGTTTTCAGCATGAAATAATTTTTGCAGTGGCTTCAAATGAAAATATGTTTTCACTAAAACCAGAAAATCAGCTGGGAGCTCACCAGTGCACTGAGGCCCATTCAGACTCACAGCAACCCAGCACCCAAGGGCTCATTAGAGATTCACCAGGAGCAAACTGCTGCATTGGCTCTGCTCTGGCTGTGTCTGGGGTGGGTTTCCTGGAATTCAGCTGAAAAGTACAGGTGTATGCAACAAACAGGTTGGATTTTTGGTACCTGACATCAGCTGGAGATTGATACTGACTGGCAGGTGTTGGCAGTTAGGGCAGGTGCAGACTTCTGAGAGGTTTCCTGGCCCTATTTGGTTTTAGGATCAGAATTTTTTCTTGATGACAGGACTTGGATTTGATTACTTGAGTTTGATCACATGTGTTCATACACATTACATTAAAGCTTTATTTCCTTATAAAACCAAACTGGTTTTATTCCTAAGTGTGATATGCAGAAGGCAATGGAAGGCCATGTCACTTTCTAGAGTATAATTTGGGTGAAAAATTCAACAACAGATACAAAAAATATTAATAAAGAATGAATGTGGGCTCCCCAATCTGTGTATAATGGAGACTAATTCTTTATATTGCTCTGTGGGTGCTTTGCCTTCTATCCCTGATTTCATGGACCATTATTTTTTATTTCATCCCACACAGACCATCTCTGAGCCATAATTGCATAACATATGAAAGATACACTATTTGCTTATCTGAGAAAGTAGCATTAGTAAAATAATGATATATTTTAAACCTAAACACTTTGTCCTGTTTTCTTTTAACAAGAAAACTGGCTGCCTGTAGGAGCACTGGGAAGTGACAGCTTGGAGTTGGAATGACATGACTGGACATCTCCCAGACAGAACAACCATTCATGCCCCACAGACCACTGGGTTTCAGAAGCTGTGATTTTATAGCAATAGCAAAAAAAGGTCACTTTGCAGATGACTTTTTAAAAGAGATGACCAAGATCCTGCATATGTGAGGATATTGAAGTTATGAGAGGAATTTATGCTGGAAAAAAAGATGGATCCAAGAATGGCAGTGAAAGAAGTAAGACTGGAATTATGGGTACAGAGAGCACAGGAGAAGAAGTCTTGGCATTTTACATTTGAAGCTGTTTAACTGCCACACAGATGTGATTTGCCTGGAACAATTCCCCATAAGCATCAGGGAAAAAAAGGGTATGGTGTGTAAGATGACAATTAAAAGACTTATTTTTTATGATTGCACAGGCATCAGTAAAGGGCTCAGAGTTATATATGAGGAATTGTAACTGTAACACACAACTTATAAACTCTGTGACTGTACTCACAAAAACACTGGACAAACAAGTTAAATTGCTCACCCCTGGCTGCTGTCACTGGCTGAAAAAAAATCAGAGAATATTTATTTTTTAAGTAGTCTCTTCTTCCATCACTCCACTTGGTCTCACTTGTAAAACACCTGGTCCATGGGGGTGCAAACATCAGGATGGATAAAATGGTCTTTCAAGAGAATTCTTTAAGGTTTTCAGGTCTGATACTCATAATTTACATGAAGAAAAAAAGAACTATAATGGATGCTTATAAATTCTGTCAGGAATGAGGAAATCTGTTAGCAGCTGCAAGTAACTACCCAGCATTTTAAAAAGCAGCCGTTTTCTATCTTGTTCTGTCACAGGGTCATTGAAAGTCAGAATCTAAAAGATCTTATCCAAGTAGATTTTCGCCATCATCCTGGAGCCCATGGGCCAAGAGGGATGGTTAGTGAGATGGATAATCCTGCCCTCCACACATTATGCAGCCAGGGAGAAGGGCAAGCATTCCAGTGGGAGAGACACTGCCAGGCAGCCTTTGTGGAGGTGGTTTTCTGGCAATAAGAATGAATTGGAGAATGAAGTGCAGCACCTGTGATAATGAGTCTTTTAAATCATTATGTCTAAACATTCTTCTCAGCCTTCTAAAAACATGTTTCAGTTTAAGTCAAACAACACCATTCAGCACAATATGTCTGAGGAAGAAAGCCACATATTGTTCTTGCATTTGTCTTTTTCTTTTCCCTTTTTTTCAGTTTTTTAAAAAATTTATTTAAGAACACATTATGAAAGGCCCAATCATTACAGTAAAAGAACAAGTCCTGCAAACCTTCACACATGTGATTTTAATAGGTGTAGATATGTGAACAAGGATTAGTAACACTCAGCCCTTGCTTAGCATTAGTGTGTGGGCTCAAGTTATGTTCTTGCTGTGAATTGGCAATGAGACACAAAGCCTTTCGCCTCTGGGGCTGTGGTTCAAATGCAGCCTGGGTCATTGGTGGCTCTACACAAAATGAGGGGGCTGTTTCTATCCAATTTCACCCTCTCCCTGTTAAAAGACAGTAGAGAATTCAAGGTCAGAGTGATCTCAGAGTCTCTCATCTTATTATGAATTGTTATTTTTCACTTACTATGCTATACTACAGAGCCTGGAGGCTTCTGCCAAGCGTGGGGCATGTCACACTGGTACTGTGAGAACAGGTGCAGCTCCACTTATTTACAAACACACTCGGTGGAAGAGGAAGATGAGCATAAAGAAATGAAGCTTCATATCCAAAGGACAGTGGCAATGCCCAGAGCAGAGCACACCTTTCCCTGAAACCTGACTGTTCCACTTCCTTCTGCACCTGCAGCTGTGGGCAAAACAGTGGCAGGAAACAGTGTCCTTGGACTTTTGCTTCCCAGCAGGTAACCTGCAAGGCTGTCAACCCTGCAGAGTTTATGGTATTTTTTTAGTAAGGTGGGGATAATATAAAACAAAGTGTGTGACAGATGAAATGCATTAGCCCCAACAATATTAATGGATGATAATGTATACAGTAGATCATTTTATCACACCATTTACATGTAAGTTTGTTTGGTGTATTATTTTTGACACAGTGGAAGATTCATAGATCAAGAGAATTGGTGTAACCCAATTTCATATGTTTTGTTGGATCTTGGAACAAAAGTGGATGCATTTTGAGTATACATTAAGCAAGTGCTGCATTAAGAACTTCCTTGCGACACCTGGCACCTACTTTTATGGCTTATTTTGTCAGATTGTTTCTTCTATTCAAAGATTAATTTTCCCACTTGCTGAATTTGTTAAATCTTTGAACATTTCAGCCAACGAAGAGGTTTTCAGATCTGAGTTTTCTCAGGATTAAACACTTCTGTAACAGAAAAAACGCTACTCAGTCAATACAGACAGACTTGTTTGAAACCTAGCATTTGTTAAACAAAAAAGGTTAAGCTGTTTATAAAGAAAAGCCCGGAATCAAACATGCCCTGGCTTTCAAACATGCCATCTGTACCTAAACAGGCATTGGCTCAAGCACTTATAAAAATGCTGTTTTATGCTCATTTAAAATTTAAAACAAATATTGGCTTATCATGTATATGGCTTAAAATCAAGGTATGTGCTGGTTCCTAATGCAGGAGAAAGATGTGACACCTCTTCCAAGGAGGAGATACATCTTTGCAACACTTTTTTGGGGGGTCAGTCCAATTGCTGTATCAGGTTAGTGCTATGCAGGCCACTGAGGGGGAATCTCCACTCAAGTACATCCCCGTGCCCATTGCAGGGCTTCTCCCAACACTTGTGCATCCTCTCACCAGACCTGTCAGTTCACACCATTTTTATCAGTCACTCCCCTTGGCAATGATAACACAGAGAAAACTTCCCTGGGACTTTCTGTGAGCTTAAATTAGAGATGAGGTGCTGGCATCCTCAAAGCATTCCACAGCCTGGGTTGTACCCAGTGGCACAGCTGAAAACTGGCACAGCTGTAGGATGTACCAGGTGCCAGGTCCACAGTCCTACCTGTGAGGCACACAATCATCTGGTTTAAGCCCAAGATTTCTACTGTGTGCCTGGCATCAACACCTGCAAGCTTGTTCTTCATCAGCCAGACTCGATGACATCCCAAACCTCAACTCAAACACTTACAGGCATTTGCTAATTTCTATAAAGTCCTTTCCCAGCATATTGGCATTTTTGCCATTTTTAACCTGGAAACAGGATTCTACTGAACTGTACCTGTCAGGGCTGTGTTTCTCTGAGATTTCGAGGCCTGTATGGAAAATCCCAAAGCCTCAGTACATATTTGGGTGGATTTTGCTGGTTCTGGGGAGTGCTGCAGAGGGCTCTGGGGTGTGAGAAGGGAGGCTGAGCAAGGCTGCTAGTGTGGCTGGTCTCTGGTATAGCAGTGGAAAGACTGGCTGCCCTCCTGGCTTGGCTCTGCCTCAGGAGCACTAAAGAGCCTGCACACAATTAGGGACAAGCCTCCAAACTTCTTCAAGTTCACTCATTTGAAAAAGAAACTAAACTCTAAAAATAAAATGAAGCCCAGACAAATGAACAAAAAGACAAGACAAATGCTTAAAGAAAATGAAAAGAATAAAGGATTTTAAGCTATTTCCTTGTTACCTTTGTTTCTCCTCAAGGAAGTAATAATTTTTGATCATTAAGATCCCTCTTCCATAATAAGGTAAAACATTAGATTATAAAGAACATTTTTTAATGAGAATTCAGGGACATTTCTGAGCTGGTTGAGAAGTATGAAAGTATTTAACCTCAGTTCAATGGACTGCCCTTTATTAACATTTTTCTTCTAGTGCCACTCACATAACTGCCCTTTCACAAGCCCCGTCTCAACCATTTGGTACGTATAACTTGGTTTTAGCCAGAGGGTGCACTGCAGAATACAAATCAATCATTGACTTTATTTCTTGTGACTAAAGGATTTCATAGACAGTATCTTTATGGACAGAGCTACCACTAAGAAAACAGTGCTTAATGATTAAAATGTGTCCATTTTTTCTCTCCATTCAGCAGTAGAACTATCAGAAGTGTTTGGAAGCCTGTTCAGTGAGTGATGTGGCACTGACAGTGCAGCACACCTCAGCTCAGCTGAGCACATGCATATGTAAACAACTCTGCTATCAAACACTTGTGCCTTGTCAAAGATTAAACGTGTCTTTAGGGAATGGGAACAGTGCCATGCTAACACCTTGGTAATACAGGCCAAGTGGCAGGACACTTGGCTTCCCATCAGTTTGTCATATGCCTCCCTTGGAAACATTCTTCTAAAAACATAAGAGCATCCCTGTCATGGGTTTCTGTCCACTGGCTGCTCTGGGTGAGCTGCCAGTGCTTCACACATTGCCAATGTTAGCAGTGCTTTTGTCAGGTGGACACTTGCCCACTAGGAAATGGATTGAAGCCACCCATGTACTTTAAATGTGCCATTGTCTGAGCTCCAAGTGCTAAAGAGAGTTAATGGCATCAAGTCTGGTCTGGAGTCTTATAGGAGCTGTATCCCTGCTACCCACTGTTACCTCTGAGGGTTCTGTCCTACCTCTCAGTATATAATGTTTGTACTACACCTCCCTAATGCAAGAGGAATATATTTGTATTTGTACATTGCACAAAAGAAGCAGAGCCAAGCTAGAACAGAGAGTAGCAACACTGTGGTTTAACTTAGAAATTAAGGTCAAGTTGATGAAAAAAACCCGATGAGGTTTTGCTATTCATGTAGAACAGCCGAGTTTTATCCCAGAGACTCCCATCAGTTAAGTGCATTTTGCTCTATCTGCTATTGGAGGGTGTAGAATGGACCAGCTGCACCTCTAATGTTTTGGAGAGCACTTCCAGAATGTTTTGCAAATTTTAGCTCAACAATTTTGACAGAGCACAAATTCTCAGGCACGGTCATGAGAAATTTTGCAACCCAGTGGACATGCACTAAACTCTGTCCCCCAGCCATGGGGCACAGAAGAGCTTTTTGAAATAAAAGGCTTTTCTTACAGGTCTCTTCCTTGCCAGTCTCCTGATGCCAACATTCATTAACATCCCAGTGCAGACGCACTGTACCTGCTACATTTGGATGCACGGCCAGTGCTCACCCTGCTTGGGCACACCAGAAACACTCAACAGCAGCCAAGAAAAACAAGAAGAAAGAATGTCCATTAGGAGATACTTTGTAAGAGTTACAGATTCCCAGAACAGCTCCAAGTTTTGAGGTTGAATCCTTGGGTTTCTATCTCTTGTCTTATTTTACAGACATCAGCTCAGACAGGTTTGCAACAGTTGACAGGCAGAAGTCAGTAGATTCCTGACCTCCTTGATGTCAGTGGATTTTGCTGCTAGCATTCATGGAGCCAATATTTAATTCCATTTTAGTACTGGATTAACTGAGGTACATAAAGCAACACACTTGTGAATAAAGGCAGTGCATTAGCCTCTGTTTTTCTAGGCATTTGGTGACACATCTCATGGTCTCAAAGCATTATAGCAGGAATATGAGATTTAGGCCTTTCAGACATGAAGGAATGCTGTGGCAACAAATGCAGCAAAAAGCACAGCTTATGAGAAATGCAAAGCAGGTTAACAGTAACTGTCTTTATCAGAATACACTTGTGTGTCTTCTGGTGTGAATATCAGCTCTCAGAGTTGGAGGTAGTCTTGCAGTCTTGAATATGTACAATACTCAGCAAGAATAAATTTTAGCGTGACATTAAAAAGGGTGCTTTTTTGTTGTTGTTGTCCATTTATTTTGTTGTTTTCAGTTACTAATCTGAACTGCATAATAATTTTTTTAGTAGTCATGTTGTTTGTTGGACAGTTCTGTCCAAACCTTAGGGTAGTGTACAATGAATTAAGACACACACACACATATACACCTGCAAACTTCAAAAATCCACAATGAAAATTTTAAGTAAATACATCAAGGAAGAAACTGGCCTCACATCCACCAATCTTCCAATGCTGTGTTTTAAATGAGAAAAAAAAAGAAAGCCACAAACTTTTGTTCTTGGAACCAGCAGAATGGTTAACACTTTTTTTTTTCCACTTAAGGAGTCTCTTGTTTTAGCAGTGAAAATAAAGGATGGTTTGCTTTTGCCATTCATGTATGACACTATTTTACAGCTCACAGCTAGCTGCATGCAGACTTTAGTAGATGCACAAGGAGGTGTTCATTACCTGAATGAAAAAGTTTAAGCAATCACAACTTAGCAGAATCTCTTGGCCCAGGTCTCATTAGCCTGGGAGTTCCAATTCCCCTGGAAGCACCTTGTTGAAGCAGACAGCTTGCCTCTTCCAGCACATCAGCTCTGCCTTTGTACAAAGGATGTTACAGGAGAGTGATTAGATGGAGGAGGATTTTTCTGCTAAGCAAAGAGCTGGCAGAGGAGGATGTTATAGTAGAATATAAAATCATGAATGGCACATGGAAGGCAAATAAGAAATGGCTGTTTCTTTTGCTGCCCCTAGCTCTTGCATGAGGCAAGCAAGTGGTACGTTCACAAAAAATAGCAAATGTTTTGTTGTACTCCTTCACAGAGTACAGACTGGAGCAAGTTGTGAAACTTCTTGCTGCAGAATTTTGTGTGCCAGAAGTTTGCACAGATGAAAAAAAGGAGACTAGATAAAGCAATGGAATTAAAAGCATTACAAAAATTAATGTACCAGTAAATCTGGATATGCCATTCTGTCTTGGGAAGATCTGAGCTGCTGGAAGCTAAGTGAATAAACTTGGGACATATAAATGCCAGGATACATTTGCCCTGTTCTTGTGCCCTTATCTGGGCACCTGGTATAGCAAGAACTCAGACCTTTGGCCTGACCATGCCAGACTGGTCTCGTGTTTGCACCTCTGCCTGGTTTGTGCTTATCTGCAGCCTGCTGGTAAACTTCTGTACAGCCTCCCCCAAAATGTCTTTTAAGAGCTTAAAGTATCATGAACTTTTACCTAGCAATTTGTGCAGATTTCTTGAACTTTAGAAGAAGCTATAAGTAATGACATTTGCTGAGGAGCACAATAAGAATACAGAGTCAAGCAAGCTTAAGTCTCCTAAGTGTGTGTGTGTGTGTGTGCATGCATGAGAAGGAGAGAGAGAGACAAAGAGAAAATATGTGCATGTGAAAGTAACTTTGTGTATAAACCAGATATTTTCCATGACATATGCTGATGAATTGAATTCTGTTAATTTATAAACTACATTCAGAGCTGGTAGAATTTCTGTAGTGTTTCACAGGCCCGATCCTGTGAATGGACTGGGAAAAATCTGTTCCAATTTACTGCACGCTCTGCAGTGATTTTCTGACCAACTGTGTGTGAATTATTATATTTCGATCTGTATATAGAGCACTGAGCACTCTGGCCCCAGCCCAGACAAGCAGTTAAAGGAAATGTCCTGCTGAATTCACAAAGACTGTTTGCATTCTTAAAGTTAAGCATGTGCTTAAGGGCTTTGCTAGATCATAACCAAAGATCTCAGAAGCAGTTGGCAAGACTGATACCACAGAGAATAGAAGAAGAGGAAAACAGCAAGAAAGATGTCAATAGATATATTGACATGAATTTGGAATGGTGCTTAGCATTTGAGCGCATTAAGGAAAAAGAGATCTAAAAAGCTCAAGAAAAGTATTTGAGAGAGTGTGTTGACTTCTAAAAAACCACTTCTTTCTAACAGCCATACATCAATCACTGACTTTCAAAGGAGAGAAACATTGCAACGCGTGTTGCACCATTCTCATTGTATTATTTTGCTATGTGTAACACTGCAGCAATTTTCAGCATACAAATTCTTTATCTCGTTTGGTTCTAAAGCACACACAGATCACATCACTGCTGAATTGGCATCTCTAGAGGTTGTCCTTTCAGAGCAGGGGCAGCTATAGCAGGTTGCCTGAGGGGAAGAGGATGCCACAGTCTCTCTTGGCACCTTGTTCCAGAGTCTGACCACCTTCACCAAGACTTTGGTATCTTCTTCCAGTGGTACAAAACTCCTTCCAGTATTCTCATAAATGTTTAGACCTTCTTCCTATACTCCTGCTCTCTTCTACAAAAATAGGTAGGCCCCAAGATTTCAAAGGGATTAGCCATAGGATTGTAAAATAGACATGAGTGCTTTCAGCACTTTAACTGGCAAGTCAAAGTGAGTTGGTCAAAGTTGTCGTAAAAATGGAAAAACCCCTCAAACTACATACTGCAGAACTCACAATTTCATGACACGGATATGACAATATGTGTGCACAATTTTTCCCCTTAAAATTTAGAGGAGTATTATTTCTTAATCCTGGGTCAGGTTTGAAAAATTTTCAGTTTTAGCTGTGGTAGTGGAGGGCTTTTAAGGATTCATTCACATTCTGCTTCCCCCCCACCCCCTCCCCCTTAAATTTAAGAGCATTTTCTCACTGATTCTGATTTCCATAACAGCCATAATTTCACTCTTTCTTTTCAAAAGTTCAAAGCTCCAGTGCTGGTAAAGTGTATATGGATAAGATTGAACCCTTGGAAAACAGCAAAACACACGAAGGCAAAGGTGCATGATAAAGCGATTTATCTGTGCCTTTGCAGTTATTACACAGATAACATTTTGATATGTGTATTATGTTTAGTAACTCAGTATCTATGTGTGTAATAGACAATTTTTTAGTTAGAAGTTTATCTTCCAAAACTGTAACGTGTTTTTCAATGAGTCAGCTGGTTACAGTGACTCCTGCAATTTGTGAAGTAAATGCATTTATGTATTATGACATGAAATGTGCTTCATTCATTTCTGCACCACTGTTTATTTATGATAATACTTCACAGGAGATGAGTGAATATTCTATAAAACCTTTCAAGAGGTCAATGTAGCCTTAACTATAGTGTCTTCACTCTGCACTGACTAGTAAATCTTTGTTGAGGGACAAGGTGGCTGGGGTTTGTATGCTCACCATGACCTGCATGGATTAACAGAGAGCAAAGGTTCCAGTGAGTGTTTTTGTGCAAACATATATCTACAGGAACCTTCAGGCATCCTGAAAGCTCATCTGCTTCCCTCAAGGATTTGAAAAGATGGGGAGGAGGACTAAAAGAGTGGCTAACAGATACAAAAATATTACAGTTATGTTAACTTCTAATTTTCTGGCCTTGCTAGTAAAAAAGAAATTGTTATTGTTTAGTTAGCATGGAGATGCTGTGGGGTATTTGCATCTTTCCCTAAAATAGGGCATTTGGAAAGCGGTTGAAAAGAATAATTATTTTGGTTCTGTGCGGATTTAAAGACAGAAAAAAATTGATCTGCCCTCAAGTCCACAGCTACCTAAAGAAGGGAAACAAAATATTGTCTGTACTGTACATAAGTGGCAAAAATATGATCTTAAAGTAAAATTACTAGCACCGCTTGAAAACTTCTTTCTTTCTCTCCTGGTGCTAAATTTTCAAAACATTTCAAGCACACAAAATCTATTTCATCTTTTCAGAGCAGTCCAGGTGCTACCAGAGTTGCCATGCCCATCCATCTCAGCAGCCATGCTGCTTCCAGTGTTTTGCTGGGATCACACAGCAAGGTGGAGGAGCATGGACTTTCAGTGAATGACTGACTTAGGGGGTTTTCCTGGCACCAGCTCTCCTTCCTTTGCACCACATCCCTTGAATCAGGCTCAGTGCTTTTTTAAAACAGCCCACCACAGGGTAGAAGACTCAACTGGCAAAAAATGTGAATAGCGTTCCAGTGGTTGAGTGAGCTGAACTGCCTGACTGAAGAGTGAGAAGGGAGGGGGAAGAAAGAAGAGAGAAGAGAGCCACTATGTTAGAGCCACTTTCTCTTGAAGTCTTATCCTAAGAAAAAACTCTAGGTAAGTATACCTGCAGGCAATGAAACTCAGGTCTGTTTTTCTCAAGTGCTCAATACTTCTGCTAACTCCCATGGCGACACCTTAACAGTCAGATTCTCAAAAGGACTTAGTCTTCAGTGAGCACCCAGGGTGCTGAGGCCTTTAAAATTTCTGCTCTCTTCCTTTGCTGCCTACTTGGGAAATGAGATTTTTGTAAAATTCTGGCTTTACTCAATAAGTAAAGCTTCTTAGTTAACTCCACTAGCTGGGGGAAAGACATGGATCTTTAATACGCTCTACTAGTATTTGCTAGAGCAGCCCAGGTTGATTATAAAGTGTGTCTGTGTGAAGGAAGCTGGTGTCTGTATTTCCCTCCAAAGCCAATGCAGAGTGTAGGGCATGAAATGCTATGAGATGATGGGTCAGTCTCCAGGTCATGGCCAGGACACACAACCCTTCCCTGAAAATAATTTCTTCCTCTCTCTAGCCCCAGGCTGCGTAAAAGTCCTTAAAACCATATTCTGAATTTTGGTGAAATTGTACAGTGCTTGAACCCAAGAAGATGTAAAGACACTCTCTCCAAGGACTCCAGGAAATTATGCAATCTACAAACCATTTACTACCTGTGTGTTTTACCCTTGGATTTTGCCAAGGTGCTTAACTCTGCTTTATGGACTTCCCATTAAACTTATCTCATTGTAAAACAGTGTTTCTTTAGGGAGGGGAAAACGTTTCAACCTTAAACGATTTAAATCAAAATCGCTGAGGATTTTTACACACCGGGAAGTGGCACCAGTTAGTTCTAAAGAAACTGTTGATGTGAAAGCACCGGCACACCCCACTCTCACTGGGGCAGCATTGGCTGAGGAAGGCTTCACCACTCCCACCTCCATTCACAACAGAATGGCAGGCAGGGAAATGTGCCAGGGCCTCAGCTACTCAAGTGTAAAATCTGGCATATTATCACAAAGGCTGAGAAAGGTAATGGAATATAGATTGGGGCACCTAGATGTAGGATGCAGAATCTGTCCCTTTGGTGCTTTGACAGCCTCTGACAAAACCTCGACAGGGAGACTTTCCAGTGTGATTTAGCTGAGGAAAGAGCATCCTTACAGGCAGCCATCCTTTATGGGTGACGAGCCCTCCTCTGGCGGGGTGGGGACTGAAGGGTGGCTACAGTCCCTGCACCTCCCCAACCACAGGCTCCAGACTTTGTCCTCTCTCTTTGTCCTTGTTTTTGGCAGCCAGACAGAGAGGAGAGCACGTGGGTGAATAGGCAGAGACACAACATGTTGAGGCTTGGCCTCCTGCCTCTCAGAGGTGGTGCGGTGGTGCCACCTCTTTGGGCTCTCTGCCTCCACACACTCAATGTCCTCCTTTTCCTTGCTCGTTAACACCCCCTGACTTGGTAATGAGCATCAAACTGTAATTTAGAGCATCCAGGAGAGTGGAAGGAGTGGAACAGGACAGAGAAAGTGCTGCTCAGCTCACCTCTTTGGCCCCACAGGCTCCTCCTGGACAGCTGACACTTCAAGTTTGGGATGGTGTTCAGAGCTTCTCAAGCAGCTCCAGGCCCGGGCAGGGAGCCTGGCTGCTGCTCCAAACTTCCCTTGGGGCTGAGGAGCAGAGTCTGCCCCATCACCTCCAGGGTTGACCTCCCAAGTCTGTCCATCACGGGACTGGTTTCCCAGACTGTTGGGGAAGGTTGTGTGGGAAGGGTGGGCCTGCTCAGCTGTCCTTGCTAAGCCGTGGCACCCAGGTCTCCCTGCTCCGGGGCTGATTCTGTAGCCAAAAGCACTACAAAATGCATACACATCCTCAATTTTGCATGAAAAAAGCCAGTGTTGTGCAACTCTCTCTCCAAAAGAGGATCCAATAGCTCTGTTTACATGGCCTCAGGCTGATGCTGGCTAGGCCATAAATATCTCACAGCCGTAGCCATGGGCATGCTGGAGCCTGTTTTGGGGAGGAGGGGGATGTCTTCATTCCAGACATTGCAAACCAGAACAGCTTCCCCGCTATCTGAACTTGCTGCTCCCTACTTACTATTAATTTGTCCCTTCCTGTAGCTGATTTGTACCTAAATTCCCCTGCTATCTCTAAAGTTAATTCGTTGTGTTTTGTCCTACAGAATGGTGCTTAAAGACTGATTCCTGGCCTGGCATTAGCTAGTGAATATCCAAACGAGATACCTTAGTCTTTCCTTTAAGGCTTCAAGGATTTGGATCTAAAAAATTAGCTAATTTTCTTTGTATTTTTTTTCCTGCTTTGAAATCCTGGAGGATAAGGCAATGTGGTTGCAGCACTTGTGAATGGATATCCCTGTCTCAGGGAAAATAAGGACAAAAAGGAGACTTCTAATCTTGACTTTTTATTGAGAAAGGTTTGGCAAAGATGCACAATTAGAGCTCTTAACTGGAGAAGCAGTTTTGACCCCCAGTTAAAAATATTTTTTACATATTTTTTCAATATAGTTAACCAAGGCTAACATGTGTCAAGAAAGTGGAATGAAAGGTAAGTGTAAAATGGGAATGAAGGCAGCTTAGAGTGAATGACAGGGAAGGAGACTGAAGGGACACGTAAGCCCAGAGTCTGTCCAGGTTGTGACCACACCAATGCCTGGATCAGGGGACAGGACACAATTAAAAATCTTCCAGTGGATCCTTTATGAGAAGGTGTGAGAGAGAGACAATAGCATTTCCTGACCGCACTGATTCCTGTGATCCTGTGTGGTCTTAAGCTCATTTATATGGAACACTGCAAGCTACATAACCTGAATTAATGCTGTGAGACAGAAATGAAGCCACTAATGGACAAAAGGAAGCATGAGTCTAATGGTTCAAACACAGAGCTGGGGAGTCAGGAGACCAGAGCAGTTTTACCTGATTTAGCTACTGACTCATCTTGAGAGACTGTGAGGAATTCACTAGTATCAAAACTCTTGCTGATTTTGGTTTGGTGTCTATGTTTTCTGAGGTTATGGTCATTTTGAGCACTTAGACCTGAGTTCCTGAATGCCACAGCTGCCTCATCTGGAGGCTGTGAGCATACACTCCTTCATGCTAGTGCAGCCCTATGAACCTCTCAGGGGAAAGGGCATAACATTATAATTTAAATAATTTACTTTAAACCTTGGCTCAAGGGACAGCACGGCTATTAAGTAATGGCCTTTGTAATCTAGAAAGCCTTTCCTGTCCTTCCCTGAGATGGATCCTGTACTTAACACTTCACCTGGCAAAGCAGAGAACAATTTTCCTCCACTTACCTTAACAAGGCAAGTCTTTTACTCACCACACCACAGGCGGGCTGGACGCTTTGATCGAGATGGCCCCGCATAGGCTGTACAAAGGATGACTCAGGAAAAGTTTTGCTAATCCTAAGAGTCTCCATCAGGCAGCTCTGCGGTATCCAGGCATTGCCACTGGTAGCCAGCTTGGGGCTCCCGTCTGCCCATCGGCTTCTGTTGCAACAAGCACCAGGTCACACATAGTCATATGTTAAAGGCTTAATTACAAACGAACTGTCAGCTTCTGCAAACTTGTTTGTGGGTAATTCTGTTGAGGATCATTCAGCTTCCAGGGGTAAATTGGGTGGAATTGAATCTCTAACTTCAAAAAGGCTGTGTTTAGGGACAGGTTTGGTGCCTGTCATGCTGTCACGAGTGCCACTAAGAGTACTTGGCTTGCTTCAAAATTGTGGGGTATATATACAGGCATACAGCTTATGTAGTGGTTCATGGGGGAAAAAAGAAAAGGAAAACAAAACAAACCAGCCAACCAGACAAACAAAAAAACCCTGAAGTCTGTCTTTGTGGATAAACAATTTGCTTTCAGAGGTAAGGTGAAACAAGGTTCTGACCCAAAGATACCTATTGAAAAATTTCTTGTGAGGCAGGTTTGTGAGGTACGTGTAGTTGAAAGCAACCAAGATGAGTGCAGCCATGAACTCTGTCCTCCCTGCATTTTCCAGTGGTGGGCATAGTCTGGAACGTGCTGGGAGGGAATTTATCCACACCAAGGATGAGTGCAGCCCCAGCTTATGCCTTTCTCCACAGCACTGGGTCCTGATTCCTGTAAGAGAGGTCACTTGATGAAGTATATCCTGTCTCAGGCATGATCTGGCATGGCACTGCCTGTATGTTTTCTCAAGTAAAACTCTCACTGACATCAGTAGAAGTTTGACTTCAGAGAAAGCTGAATTTCTGCCTATTTAATCTGATTCAAGCCTTCCTACATGAAACACAAGGGACTGACACAGCCTCTCCACCTTGGGAATCATATCTCCCCACACCACAGCTGAACATGCCCCAAGGTCTGCTGTGGAAAAGCTGAGCAAGTCTGAGCCATTTTCAAAATGTTAGTGGAGTTTCACAGCCTCAAGCAGTCATTATTGCACTGGGTCATACCCCTGAGGTAAATTATTAATAATAATAATATGTTATTTTTGTTAAACCTGACATCTCCTTTCATCTCAGCCCCATGCTTATCAGGAGCTCTGCAACAACAAAAAAGGAAAGTTTTATTTCCACATTTCCATCCCTTCGTCTCATCACGCCACGTCTGCTTTGGGGAGTGAAGAGTAATCTGTGGAAAGCTTTCATGCTCTCAAACCTACCAAAACATGCAATATTAATTGGGATTATTAATTGTATTTACTGCACTAGCAAGTCTAACCTTGTTAGAGGCCAGTGTGAAGATGTGGGATCATTTCTGTCATTTGGAACATCCTGCATGCTACCTCCTCTCAGAAATCAAAAGGAAAATTACCTCACTTTTATTAATCATCCTTTTTCTTACAAGATTTTGCCTTTTGTTTAGCTGCACTTCACAAGGAGAAGGTGTGTTTTTCTGTGCTGCTTTGAGATCTTGGCAGTTAATGGAACTCTTTGATTTTTAAATAAGAGTTATTCCTCTGAGTGTACAGTATAAACCTAACAGGCAAGGGACTGTGCCTTTAAGTTCATCAGTTTTCCCAGTGCTGTACTGGAAGGATTGGACTGAAACTTTAAACATTTCTAGCCATACCTAGCATATGTATAATTTATAAGCCACACACCGTTTTCTGTCAAATAGGCGATTGATCTGACTCGGATCTCGTTAATTATCCTCCACATACATTATACGTTAACAGATCTTCAGTATACTGTGTATCAATATTAATAAGATTATAAAACACTATTGATAATTAGGAAGAGAAAGAGACCAGGCCTTTGATTCACTCTGTTACTAACGCCCCTGCATCTCTAGATTAAAAAGAGACCACTTTTCGTTTAATAATATCAGATCAGTACATCCATCTTCTAAAAGGCTTTATTAAGAGAAAGCTAAGATTTGCATCCCTATGCAAGGGGCTATTTGAAATTGATTATGGAAGCATCATTGATGTGTGAGAAATTTGTTTCTCTGTCTTGTCTAAAGGGGGACCTAATAGGTGGGAGGGATTTAAGGTGGAGCACTGCACTCTTGGATCTTTGATCAGGAAATTTCTATTTTTCTTTGTCAGGCTATATTTGGTAAGCCAGATTGTCTTGTTTCAGAGGAAATTAAATGGGATGTCATA
This sequence comes from Zonotrichia leucophrys gambelii, assembly GCF_028769735.1. NCBI lineage: Eukaryota > Metazoa > Chordata > Aves > Passeriformes > Passerellidae > Zonotrichia > Zonotrichia leucophrys. Next base: position 8,842,165 of record NC_088176.1, read on the forward strand.
TTTCTTCCTTTAAAAAATAATAACATCTATGCTATCACACTCCAAAAGAGAACGGTGAAATTAAATAACGATATTTATCTTTAAATTATGTGGGTCAGATTATTTTTTTTTATTGCTTTTTACAGTTTTCATTTTTTTAAAATTTGGGTCTGAGTTGCCCTTTTTATTTCCATTAAGATTGTTTGCAACAAGCAAAACAAAACAATGAATTGCTAAGGAGAGCTCTGAAACTTCATATCCAAATTGAATCAGGTAAACTTTGCTTTCTTAGAAATTTCATGCTAAAAGTGAGGGGGAATCATTGAAGGATGACAGGAGTCATTGCATAAACTAAAGTTGCCACATGACTGGTCCTCCACTGGAATTCTGTATTGCACCATAGTGGCTTGGGAACAAATGCTCTGGCCAAGCCCAGGTGGTTTTTCTAACACCTTAGAAAAATGATTTGGAATTCATGCAGGAGACCTGATTTTGCCTTGCTGCTAATGTCCACTAATTACTGAAGAACTTATGTCACTAATCACCCAGTCATTGTCTTCATGCAACTCCAGAGCAGCTCTTCCCCAGCTCAGCTCACACAGAGCTGAGGCAGCGTTCTCAGGCTCCCTCCCTGCTCTGGGGCAATTCTGCAAGGCATCCTTCCCACTGCTGACTCCCTTGGGCTGGCCACAGTTAGGAGACCTCATACCAGCCACCACAGATATTTTAAGCATCATATCCTGCAACCCTACAGAGATGAGATTTCTAAAATACCATGTTCAGGACCCCACAGCTTCTGCACGGGTGTGCAAGTGTTGCTGTGCAGAACAACAAGCTCTAGTGGAAAATAGTGTGAGCAGCAGAGGGAAGCTGAGAAAAACTGCCCTCACTTGGCCAGGGGCTTAGCTCAGGGAAATTTTACACATGTATTTCCCTGCAAAGTAACCCAGTAGATTCTGATTTCTCATGGCAATTCTGCTAAAAGCCTAAATAAAACCATCAATTTATGGCTTCCAGGAAATCTGCCCTATATATAAACTTTCCATTCCCTAGAGATCTGTGATTTTCAGACATACTGGGACAGATGGTGGTTTGCAGGACTGTGGAAGTGGCTCTGAGATGAGGGAGGTCCCAGGCTGCTGTGTCCATTGCAAAATCTTGAGAAAGTCCCTTTATCTGCCTGGGACATCCATCATACTTGTGAGGGATCACAGGAACTGCCTGGGTGGGTACAACCATGGGTACAGGACAAACACCCACAGTTCCTTCCTAAAAAGCCAGTGGGACTACACTGACACCCGCATCAACTGGAACAAGGCCACCAAACAAGATCATAACATTTAAATTGCTCATTTTGTCTCATCTCATTCCATGTGAAACTAGGAAAGGGGCAATCAGCTGAGACAGAGGTGGCAGAGCACAAAGAGAGCTGATGACCTGCTGGAGAAAGGCTAAGCTGAGAACAGGTACATAAACCCAGATCAAAATTTATGTACAGGGTACATCAGGAGCATAAAGGGCTTTCTGTGTTGCTACAAGTGTAGGCAATACAACATCCAAGAATTGTTCTTTTTTAACCTCTTGGATGGTTGTGCCCTTCTTCTTTCTTCAGGGAGCCTTGAAGGAAACTGTAGAAAGGACAGCGAGAGACAACAATGTGAAATGAAGCCTAAAGGCTTAGAAAGACATAGAATAAACCAATGGAAGTGCCACAAAATAGCACAAAACTTCCTAATTTTACTTCCTGATTGAGAAGTCTAATGGCTGGCAGATTTTAATGAAATTCCTGCAAGTCAAGTGGACATGAGGGCAGGAGGACTGGTCTGTGTCAGCCTCTGGCTAAAATCCTGCTGCCCTTTCTCTCTTCCTGGATGCACCGTGGTGCAACTTCCTGAGCCGAAGTTCATTTCTGGTGGCAGGCTGTCCCCTGTTGCATGGGGCATGAGCCTGGGACCCTGGAGACCTATCTGAGCCATGTCACATCCATTCACACCAGGTTTTTCATACGGTTCAGGCCATAAATAACTTGCTATGTGTTCCTGGAGATGCACCATTGCTGCGTGCTGTGTATGCCGTGTGTGTTGTGTGTGAGCACAACAGCACCTGCATGCACAAGGATGTTTACAAAAGGAAGCAGGCAAGTGCCTAAGGTATAGGATTCTCATGAAGGAGGGAGTTCATTCCCCTAGGCCCAGAAACACTTTCTCTTATGTCATTTCACAAGAAACACATGGGAAAACAAAACTACTTTCATTGAAAATGTAGAGAAGTAAAGATATTTACAGCACTGGGAGCTAGCTAGAAAGCCCTGAAGATCCAGTTCATATTCCATTGGGAATATCCTAAGTTAATGCATTCACATGAATGCATTTCCCAAAAGAAATAAAGGAAAAGGAGACAGTACATAGAAATTCGGGGTTCTGACCTGTCTTTGGCATTATTTCTTTAATGCCAGGCTTGTCCTCTTGGCTGCTGTGCAGTGCGGTGGCTCAGCAAGCCTGGCAGACTTCAGTGAGACTCTGAGGTCTGATGCTGCTCCACAGACGTCTTCAAGTGGCTGGAACCAGGAAATAGAGGCCAGGAACAATCCCTCAGCTGACTGGTGCAATGTGTGGGACAAACACATACTGAGATCATGATGAAATGCTTGTCTATCACCTTGTACAAATGAAAGATCTCCTGATATAACCAGGGCCATAGATGGGGCTGTCAGCACAAGAGGCAAAGAGCTTTGATGGCCAGTCTTATCCATCAGGCAAAATGGGTGTTGAAGCTGTACTACCCCAAGTCATGGGTCCTGCCAGCTTTGGGCTCAAATGTGTTATAGAAGAGCATGGAAGACTTTTTTTTCATCTATGGCCTTGCTGTCTAGAACTGTACAAAATCTTTCTGCCTCTACAGCTCTCAGGCTGGGTCTATTAATTAAGAATCAAAAGAGGGAGGTGAGGAGAAAATATGCATGATTCCTGGTATCATCACAGCACATGCTGAAAATGAGATCCTTGGAGGCAGTGGCAGCAGTCAGTATTTAGGCAAATTAGGGCAGTGGTTTAATGCATCAGTGCCTTCCTGATGAATCACAGAATTGTTTGAGTTGGAAAGGACCTTAAAGACTGTCTGGTTCCAACCCCTTGCCATGGGCATGGACACCTTCCACTGCACCAGGCTGCTCAAAGACTCATCCCACCTGGCCTTGAGCACTCCCAGGGATGGGGCACCCACAACTTCTCAGACAGACAATTCTGCTAGTGGCTCACCACCCTCACAGTCAAGAATTTCTTCCTGATATCTAATCTAAACTTACCCTTTCTCAGTTTGAAGACATTCCCCCTTGTCCTATCACTACATACACCTGTAAAAAAGTCCTTCTCCAGCACTCTTGTAGCCACTTTAGGTACTGAAAGGTGCTCTAAGGTCTCCCGGAAGCCTTCTCTTCTCCAGGCTGAACAGCTCTAACTCTTTCAGCCTGTCTTCACAGCAGAGGTGCTCCAGTCCTCTGATATCTTTGTGGCCTCTTCTAAGCTCACTCCATCAAGTCCACATTCTTTATTTTCTGGGGCCCCAGAGGCAGATGGAGCAATCCAGATGGAGTCTCATGAGTGCAGAGTAGAGGGGAAGAATCACCTCCCTTGGCTTGCAAGCTTGTGTTTATTAAATAGAGTTTCTTTTGATACAGCCCAGGGTATGGTTTATGGTGTGGAACCCTTATGGTGGAAACGGTGAGAATGATCCATTATCACAGAGATGGTGCTCCAGGTGTCTGCATAGCCCAGAGCAATTATTACATGGCTCCTTGACATGGTACCTCCAGACAGCTCCATTGTGCCAGGATTTGCATGTTATTAACCTGCTCAGTGTTAGTACATCAGAAGAATTAGAAAATAAAAGGAAAATAATATCCCCATTTGAGCTTGAGCATGGTAGACTATTTTTCAAGCCTGGCAACATTTTAGTTTCTATCAAAGAAGAACATTTGCTTTTGTGTTAAGTGGGGAAACCCTGCAGATGAATGTGCAGCGTGAATAAAAATAGCAAAACCTTGGTGGTTCCGCACTTAAGAAAAACAATACTTGGGCCACTTGAAACAATAAGGATTGGCTCCCAGCTTGAAATTTTGTCTGACAAATTTCAGAGAGAAGGGTTTTTTTCTCCCCTCCTCTAGCCCTGAGACATACTGCAAAAAAATGCATGCACACGAGCCATTGTCACAGGGAATGTACCAGCCTTCCATTAACATTGCTCTCTATAGGATGGTGGTTGGCAGGAGTGCTCATTTTAAAATCCAAAGGCTCATGTCTAGTGCTCCAGCCCTTATTCCCCAGAGTTTTTTCAAGCCACTTGAGCCACTTGTCTGGAGCCTGCTTGCTTTGATCTCCTTCTGCATCGAACGTGTCTGGAGAGAGCTCTGCAAGGGGAAAGCATGAATCGAATTGTGCGCTCCCATCTCAAATCTTGCCCATTGCAAAGCCATACCAGGAAATTGAGGAAATGCTCCAGGTTTAAGCTTTCTACCCTTAGCCAGAAATTAAAACCCCTTCATTAATCCAATCTTAAATCTCAACTAGCTGCTGCTTAAAGTGGTAATAAATATTTCATACCGATTGTGTTGCGTTCCTTGCTGTGTTTATTAAATGGAGTTTCTCATAATTCCAGTTATTCATTTTAATAGGTCAGGACTTGGCTGTGATTTAAACAGACCACTGAGGAAACAGCCGTGGTTAAACATTGTAACAATATGGATTATTAATTTAATTGGCCAGCTATTACTTGTTTTGACTCTGTGCTAACACATTTAGCTCAGTCTCTTGTGGCCTATAAACCACAAAGGTCGTGACTTCAACATTCAGAAGAATGGGAAAAAGAGAATCAGGGCTGAGATTATGAGGAAAAATAGAGAAACAGTGTGGGGAAGACAGAGTGGGGAAGGCTAAGGGCTTGCTGGAGGCAGTGCAGGGCAAAAGGGGATTTATTTAGTAGCTCAGCAACAGAACATCCTCTAAACCACCAGCCAAACTAGCAGTTTCTTTCAGTCTCGATCCCTCTGAGGTGATTTCAGACAGTGATATTTACCTGTGGGTATAACAATGGTATCCCCACATGTTTAATAATACCTCTATTTTCTTTCTAAATTTTTATAATCTAGTTGAAATTATGCCATGCAAAGACTTCACATGTGGATAATCAGCAATAATATTTATAAGTGTGTTAAAAAGCCCAATCAGGCATCCCCACCCTGGATATTTTCACTGCACCTTTATTGAAAACCATCTCATGATGCTAGTTAGATACAGTGGGGTGAAAAAGCACATTCCAAAGGGCATGCTAGCAAAAAGTGGCAGCAAGCTAAAAATGTGGGGTTTATCTTCTGTGTTCAACAAAGGCAGTGCAACCATGGACTGCTCCACTTGAAAGGGGTCAAATCTTTCCACTGATTTTTTTTATGCACCACTCTCATTGACTCCAAATAGGAGTTCCGTGCTTTGAATAGCATCAGGATATGACCCCGTATTTGTCTTAGCAACTGTGTATAAAATGTGGCGGTGGGCAATGTTTCCTTACTGGTTCCTGCGCCAGGTATGTTCAACATTCAATTCATACAGGTGCTAAGACTACCACGAAGGAAACTATATGAATACAAAAGGCAGACAGGTGTATTAGGCAGAGAAGCAGTCAGGTATGAATCTCCGTTTTCAGTGTTTATCATGTGCCTTGGAATCTGTAGCTGTTCCTGTAACAAACTGCACAGCTCAGTAAGTTGGAAGAACACAGCCCAAAACCTTTGTCTGCAAAGGCAGGCTCCAAATCATGAATCTAACATGGGAAATGTAGCATGCATGAGCACAGCATACATAATCAGCAGTAACAGCTGCCCAGACAAGTTGGTGGGATTCCAAGGCTGTAAGACTTCTTCCATCCTTGCTCTCTTATCCTCCTTTGCATAGCTCAACCCAGTTTTCCAAGACACAGGGACACTGGGAAGAAAAACACAGGCTTGAAATCTTATTGATTGTGTAGAAAAGAGCCAGATGGAGAAAAATTCCTTCATTGCTCCTTTCTGGTTTTTTCACCTCTCCTCCTTTTCTGTCTCTCTCCCCCTCTCCCTGACCTAACTTTGGCCCTGCTAGAAGCCTTTCTTCACTATGCCAGCCATCACTCACACCCCTATTGCACAGCTCAGCTCCCCTGCAGGCAGAACCCAGCCCCAAAGGAGTTCCCATCTTCCAGCCCACATTTCCTTGTTCACCTCTTGCCTTAGGCTTCAAATCCACTTGCTTTCTATCATTGCATCCCCCATCATGCACACTGAGTCTTGGCTCCTTTCCAACAGTTTTTATCCTACCTCTGAGCACCTCCTACTCCTTCTATACTCAAGAACCATTTCCAGACTCTCACTTTGTCCGTCTGGTGATACCAGCATCAACATCCTGTAACACTACTGTCCCCTTTCAAGAGATGTAATTTTTTGCATGCACAGAGTACAGACCAAAGGCTAGGCCACATAAATTCAGCCTCTTCAGAAATCCTTTAAAAGCATCTGAGAAATCCTTGCTCCATGTCGTCAAGCTGTGCACCTCCCAGACTCCCATCCTGCAGTAGTCTGGCTCCACCACTCCTCCTGGCTCTGTGTGGCAGTCAAGAAACCCCAGCCAGTGGAGCACAGCTCCCCATCCAGGGGCCATCCTTAAGCTGCTGCAGGTGCCGCGTGCTGGGCCCTGTATTTCTAAGTGCTGCTGACAAACAGGGCTTTCTTCTGTGGTGCCTAGCACCAGCAGCCCCTAAGGACAAGATACACTTCCCTTCTTCTCCCCCACCCCCAGCCCTTGCACACAATACAGTATTTGTCATGAACTTGTTTTCCAGTACATGAGTAGCACAAAAAACACGTGCTCTTTTATGATAAGGTAAGCAGAGTGACCCTGTAACATTCCACATCTGAACTCAGAACGGCATCTGCCTCACAGCTGTCCTTGTAGCGAGCATTTCAAAAACACAGACAGCAAAATCCAGCAACAATATCTCATCACCGATGTAGCTGCTTACAGCACAGTCCTGTCTTCCAAATACCCGTGTTTGAGAGGTGACCTACAGCTGTGAAATTTGGATGCAGATTCCAACACCACCCCTTAATTTCAAGGATGTTCCAATATGAGTTTCACACAGAGTTGCAGGCCAAGTGCAAAATTTGTGGCTGGAGCTAGGTTCAGACTCTGTACACCCTGAGTCACAAAGATTTCCAAGAGTTTTGGCTTCATTGCAGTATTCATGTTCCCTCATACTTGAGTGCATTGACATATCCTCTAGGAGTCATGGACTAGGAACTCACAGTGAAAGGCTCTGCACAAGCAGAATAAAAATAAAGGGAAGGGTTTTAAGTTCAGAGTCAAGAGATAGATACAGAGAAATGTGGAAGTGCAGAGAAAGAGTTGCACTGCCAACAGGACAGTCGAAGTGCAGTTAAGTTTTCAGTGGTCATCCAGACAAAGGAGAACTGAGGGAGATTTTGAAAAGTGAACAAGTCAGAAACATTGCAAATGCATGTAGAGTACTTCTGAAGAAACATGGATGAAAAGATAGCCAGCACGAAAGGACAGCTGTGGACATGGACATCTCAGACCAAATGGAACAAGAGCTGCCTTTGAGGAAATGAACAATGGGAAATGGATGGAAGGGGAAGAAACCTTGAAGGGCACTGAAGGCAGAAGCAAACTGTTGCTACTTGCTACAATAGCTAAGGTAGTGTAGGAAGGCAAAAGGAAGATTGATGGGATCCAAGTGATGAAAAATGGGCACCATTCAGAATGAGAGGAGATACAGAGTGAGAGAAAGGGATTTTGCAATCAGATGAGAAGAGCTTCAACGAGCAAATTGGTTGGTAGAAGAGTATCTTGAAGAAGTTGTGCAGAAGGTGCCAACCAAGATAACTTGGATGCAGGATTTTAAAAGAGAGTAGTCCAGATTAAATCCAATTTATTTATTTGACCCTATAAAAAGATATCCCAAAGAAGTGGTGGGATTTTAACTTGGATAGAGGGAAAAAATCACAGTGGAAAGAGGACTCAGGAAATCAAGAATGGTAGATGAAATTGAGTGGGTCTTTCTAGAAGTTATAGTTCAGTTTGCATGTGTAGTCCTTCACATAGTTCTGTTCTACCTTGTTTTTTGGATCTGGGGTTCTCTGGCAGGCAGTGGAGGAATAACATCATGAACTCCTCCTTGTCTTCAGATATCATATGAGAGATTTTGTAAATAATAATGTGGCTGCAGAAAACCGGGAGAATATTAAATGTATCTTTTTATTACCTCTAAGATGTTTCTCTCCACAAAATGTTGACAAAAATCAGCATTTCTAACATCACAGATTTTTTAAAAGAGGAGGGACTGTTAGGTCATCTGGAGAAGGTCCTGTTGAAAGATATCAGAATGTCTGTGGTTGCTCATATGCAATGCCTTCTTGGCAGTCTTTAGGGGATTAAAATGAATACTTTGAGTACAGGAGCATGAGTTAACTTTAGTCAACATCAGTAGCCAAAGAACTGATTACACTGGCTTGTGTCTCTGCTGTGGCACAGATGGAGACCATTCAGTAAATTCCTTCATGGTGAGAATCATCCCCCTTTGTTTTGGAAGAGAGGTGAGGACACAAAAAATATAAGAGAGTGTAGCAAAGAGCAGGTGCTGGCACTCTGCTTGTGCTAGCGAGAGTGATGTAATACTTGAATAAAAATAATTAGGCTGTTGGACACAAGCCTTCATATAAAAAATGACATAGAAAACACATGTTTTCACATGTTTCCAATGCAAAAACCACCTGTCCACAGTTGGTTTAATGAATGTTCACATTACTGTGAAGTTTAAATGAGCATGCAGTGGGTGTAGCCAGCACACAGCGGGTTGGTGTGAGCGCTGCTGTAGGTGAGCAGCAAGTCCTGAGCTCCACACACTCTGAATGTCATGCATTGGGCCAGGGGAACATGTGGAGGAAATGCCTCATTTTGTACTTCTTCAGGAGAAGGAATGAACCTATTGTCTGTTCTTCTGGGCAGCAAGTACCCGACTCCAAGCCCAATAAAACTAGTGGGAATCAGATTCCAGGATCCTGTTGACATTCTGCACATTCTGTGGTTTCTCTTTTGTCAGGATGCACACTGCTTTGGTGAGGAAAGAGGGGAAGGGAAGGAAAGAAATGTTCAGAATTCTCTCCAAAGTCATTTGTGGGAGCATTTATTGGTTTTGCTCTCTGTGCATAAACTTGCTTGCGTGGTCTTGAGCTGGCTGGGTCATTGGTTTCTGCCTAAGAGTTAACTGAAGTGAGAGTAATTTTTTGTTTCCCATGATAACTTGTATTTTGAAAATGGTATTCAAAAACATTGGCTTTTTGTCTTTAAGGAAAACAATTGTTCATTTGAAAATATGACATTAAGAAAATATTTTGCAATGTAAGGACAGCTGAAAATGCATTTTGCAAACAGTACAGAACTTGACCATGTCTCTTGGCAGATACATGTTAACTCCACCTTAAAGAAGAGATCTAGTCACTTAAAACTTGCTAGCAGTGTATATCGTGAATAACACCAGGGCTTTTTGTATTTATAAACACTATAAAATTAGTTTAAAAATAGATTTAGAACATACTCCGGAACACAGGAAAGAGCTGGTGTACAGTGCTTTGGAGGTTTGTTTCAAAAATACATAGCAGCAATGGATCATTACTTGGTTTTCATTCTCACCTGCCTCTGACTTGTCCCACAATACATTTCTGAAACTGTCCTGACCCATTTCCACAACATATTTGTAGCACCCACACAAATATAATCTGTATTTTTGCAAGATAAACATGTGAATACTAACTTATCTTGCCTAAACAATTCAAGTGGAACCCTAACTGCCTTACTAAAATCAAAATATTTGTAACTTCAAATAATTAGCCTTCATCATATGCATAAAGATATTTTCATCCATTTTTCTACCAGCTCCTAGATTTAAATCTGGACTCTCTGAAAAAGGTGTAAAAATCCAAAGTCTTCCTCTTCTGCATCCATTAATCAGATTGAAATATCAGTATTTTCTAAATATCCAACAATGTTTACCATGCCCAAGTGGTTTTTTTTAGTCCCCAGCCTTTCTCACAAGCTCAGGACATGCAGATTTGCAGACTTTGTTACCCCTTAATATTCATATCCGTAGAAAAGAGTGACAGGCTTGGGGAAAGACCCAGAGAATTACTCCAGACTCTTCAACTCAGATTTCATTTTGTTTCTTGATAGTCAGCACCTGACTGTAATTCATTTTGAAAAGTTTAAACAGAACCTTCTATTTTTGGTGACTTTGGAGCAAGGGCATTAGTCTATACCTCATTAATCTTTATGTCACTTGCAAGAAACATCACACCTTTTCCTTTTGGAATAGAGGAATTCTCCAAATAGAGGTCCAATGCTGCAACCCTTGTCCCCATTAAGGTTTTGCTAATGACCTTACACCACTCAGAACAAAGATTATTAAACTGGGCCAGATGCTTGCTAGATGAAGAGAAGTTGAAAAGTGGCACTAAAACAGAAGGTTTCTCCTTTGACCCTCCAGTAGAGTTTAAGGCATCAGCTTTCAGTGGGATTGACTTAACAGAAGCAGGGTGAATTTAATGATGAGTATTTTCCAAAATCCCACCTGAGAATTTGTTGGTGTTGGGTGGAACCATCAGCCAAGTGCTTCCTGGCACAGTTTGAAAGGTTATTGAATCTTTTAGCTGTCCTGTAGATACAAGTTCTGGGCTTGACAATATTGGTAGGCATTTACATACTTGCTAATGCAAGAGAGTCGGAAAGCACTCAGTCTGAGGATTAAAACTTCCAGCCAAAGAGTGAGAACTTGTTAATATACTCCAAGAGTATCTCAAGTCCCCTTTTTTCCCCTGCTTGGGTTCACAAAATATCATCCTCAACCTCTCAGGATTAAAGCTAACTAATAGAAAGGACAAGCATGCACCTTCATAGCAGAAGCTATCCCAAACAAAACCAGAAGTATCTCCTATGTAGAACTTTCCCTTGCTGAGCCCCACCTTTGGTAATCACAGAAAGAAACTTGGAGGAAAGAGTACCCAAAGCAAGGCTTGGAGATTTCATAAGAAAAGGAATGAAGAAAGAATAATGACATTAAAAAAGTATTGGAAAATAAAAAGGTACAGAGGATTTGCTATGGATATATCTGAGGAATCTATGTAATATTCTAGTACTGGAGAAGGGCAATGTTATTCTTAAATCTCCAAAACCTGACAAAACATATAAAAGACAGAACTGGGTTCATAATTACTCCCAAGTGTAATATTATTAAGTTCTTCCAGAAGGGACTTCACTGTAATAAAAAACGGGTTTGTTTCTTCATTTTACAAGTCTCCCTGACCTCATATGTTCAGTCTGCCTTTCACACCATCATTGAGTTTTCTTATTTCTGGATAACCACACTCTCTCACTGACACAGGAATGTTAGAGTCAACCTGACACACACAGAAATGTTTTCTGTCTGTTAAGCAGTGCAGTGCCAGAATATAACCCAGGATGTAACTGCAATGCACAGTGTCCTCCTAAAGAAAAAATACTCAAGAGATATATGTGTTAAGGACTCTGTAAAATGAGGGAACTAGCTATTACCAGAGTTTCCTTATTCAGGACATCAACAAAAGTGGACATTATTCCTTCAGTTGAAAGTCAAAATAACTCGACTCATCCAAATAGTACTGGTGGGAAAGGAGAAGGTTAGGAGAAAAAAAGAGTTTTTACTAAAGCTTGAGTTTTTTTGCTGAAACACTGGGGAATTTGGACCAAGTTAATACAGCCTCTATTTTCAAAGGGGCCTTTAATTTAAGACATCCAGCTTTCTGGTGTCCAGCTGCAGAAAGGGGCAGGCTGGCTACCGAGTGTCAGTCTGAGTTGTTGGGATGTGCAGGTGGCGCTGGGGAATCAATGTCAGGCCTTCTAGGAAACACAACATCAGTGGAAAGCGCTGACCTCCGCTGCTCCACGCCGTATCCTTCTGCGAGGATTCCAAATGGAAGAGCTGGTGTAATTATACTGCTGCTTGTAAAGCACAGGGATTGAATGTGCTACATCAGCACTCGCTGCTTTTATTACTGAGGGGGAAGAAAGTCTCGCAAGGAAAGGAGTGAATGAAATTCTGAGTGCTGTGCTGCTCTGGTTAACTTCTGGGAATCTAATTATTTGAGGAGATATGCACTTAGGAATCATTCTGTGTGGGTGTAAAAAAATTGCTAAAGAACACCTTGTCTTCCCTCCTCTATATCTTACCCTCAGAAAAAGAAGGCAGGTAAGGGTACATTTAACATTCACAGTCTTTTATACTACTAAGTGAAATCAGAACAAAATATGGTAATTAATCCATTGTGCATTCAAGGATTCAGGTTTGAGCAGCAGATGGGAAAAGTTGTGGATCATAACCCCATGCAATATTTGACAGAATATCAGTCAAATATAGTTCACACATCTTCATGTTTCTGTCATTCCCTCTCATCTAAAGTTAATTTAAAGTGACAAGAACTACATTAGCACTTTTCAAAGGGTAATGCAAACTTTAGAATATTCACCTCAAATCAATACCCATCCAGACTCCTAAATGGTCAAACTGGCAAGTTCCTGAAGGCGATTCCATTTTGCTTTTCATGCTAAATTTTCCATCTGTTTCTGGCGTTTATGCATTAACCTTTAAAACAACTGGTTCAGAAGCATGGCAGAGAAGGTGGCACCTGTTTATTCTGCATGATACTGTCATGCACACATGTACAAAAGAGTCAAGGCAAAGTGACTCTTTTGACAGACAATCACCCTAAAACTGCTCAGAATGAAAAATACTGTGAAAATTTTGAACTTCTTATCAGATACAGAAAATCTAGTTGTGCAAAGTAATAGTTTGGATCTTAGCCTGCGGGGTTTTTTTTAACAATGCAAGTGGTGAACTTTGATGCCCTGCTTGCGAGTCGGGCACCTCCTTTCATTTCACCACTGCAATAAAAGCGAGTCCAAAGCAGAGACCTCACACAGGCTCCCACAGAAATTTTCATCTGATGGCACTGGTGCTCACAGCAAAGTTCAGATTTCCTGAAAAGTGTATTATTTGATAGAAACAGTAACTTCTCCCTTTTTTTTTTTCCAACCAAAACAGCCTTTGTGAGCACATGCACATCTGCAAATGTACGCTTGCGTATTTTTGTGACTGACTTGGGTGTGGGAGTACAGCAAAGTCCAAATCCTCTGATCTAATGCTATTGCTGTGCTCGTTGCTTGTGCTTCTGCTCCTTGTGTTCACATTACCAAATAAGAGATCACACCCTGCAAGGCTCCACAGAGCTCATCTCCAGGGAAGGCAAAAGCACGTCCTGGCATTCGGACTGCACACAATCCCAGTGTTGTCCCCCTTCCCCCCCGGCCTTGTTACAAATGATTTAAGGCAGGCTGTGAATGAGAAACATAAGGTAAACACTATTTAGCCTTTATTGCCTTCTGTCCCAAGCATAATTTGGCCTTGCCTCTGGAGAGGTGCCCAGCTCAGCCCTTCTGGAGACACAGTCACTGGCTGGGATGTGTGTGTGTCTTCTGGAGAAGGTACAAAAGAGAAAGGATCACATTGGTGAAAGGACTCCGGCTTCTGGACTTTGCTGGGGCTGAGTCACACGTGGTATGGAAGGAGGCACAGAACCCACCAGCAGCTGGCGGGGTGGGGAAGGCTGAGAACATCCAGTCCCTTCTTGAATTCTCCAACTTTCTTTTCCATAGAGCAAACCCTAAGATAATCCTTTCCCTGGCAAAACTGACTCCACCTCACCTCATATTCCTTGTACAGGTTGTGCTCCAAAAGGGGTGATGAGGCAGAACAGCAGGCCAGCCCAGGCTGTTCATCATCTTCATGGGGTACTTAGGTATTACAAGATGGATAAATGGATCAAACTTAGACGTGTGCCTGGCTCATTTATAAGGCTGCATGAAAATACAGCAGGAAAAATAGCTAAAAGGGTCCCCAAAGAAAATTGTTAAAATAGATCAGACACACTTTTCCTCATTATTTCAAACTTGAGATAACTTTACCAAGATGTAGCAGGAACTTTGGCTACTTCAGGTAGGTGTGAGTGGTAACTGACTAAGATGCTCAGCTTGCAGGACTTAGTTTACTTGTTCCAGGTGGTATAAATCCCTACTAAAAGCCCACTGCTGCCAGCATCTTCCCAAAGACTGAACTGCAGCCTCTTGGTGCCTCAGCCTGGAAAAATCATGAAAATGCTTCACCATGGGGACTTTCTCTGTGCAGCAATTCAACCACTAGAATAAATAAAACATTTTCCTCTACTTCTTGACAAAAAGACTTGACTGGGAAAAAGGTTCTTTTCTTTCATAGCCCTGACCTATGAGTATTTTTAGGTTCACATGAGGGGATTAAGTGCCAGCTGGTTCCACCCAGTGTAACCAGGGAACCTTGTTTTTTTGTGTGTCTAGTCATATACACGGAGGTGACACTACACAGGGTTTTTTTCAGCATAGCCTTATGTTTATGAAAATGTCTATATTTAAAATAAAATAAATACTGAAATCCACAAAGGCAGAACCTGACATGTGCCCCACCCATCTGCCTGCCCTCCTGTACCTCCTTTACTGTCCATAAACCCAAAGTGGACAAAGTGGGTTCTGATAAACAGGAGAAGAAATTAACTACTGGAATCAGGCCACACCTCTTCTTCATGGTTGGACTCAATGATCCTAAAGGCCTTTTCCAACCTAAATGATTCCATGATTCTGTGATTCATAGACCACTTGACTACAACACAAAGTGGCACCAGCTGCCAGGTGCCCAGGACAGAGGACTCCAAGGCACAGGAACCTTGAGCTCCTTTTGCCCTTGGTAGGGTTTCCAGATGAAGCACAGACATATAAACCAGGCTTACCCTCTTAGTTTTTACCCAGATGTGCTCTGGCAAAGACTGCTTGCTCCTCTGGGCTGGCCAAGGGCTGTCAGGCTTTGGAAAAACTGTCGTGTGCTGCAGTGGCTCCCCAGGAGACTGGGAGGATAGCCAGGAATAAAAGGAATCTCCTGCAGGAATCCAGGAGCCAGACTATACCTGAAACCTCAGGAAAAAATCCCTGGTGATGCTGCCAAAGTTAAACATGGCAAGCAAAGGACAGACTATTCAGTGTTGGGGTTCATGGGAAACTTCTCTTCTGCCTCCTTCTTCTGCAGCCACTCTTTGTGCAGACCTCCACGATACCATTTGGTCACTGAAGCCAACACTAGCAATCAGACATTGGGAGTTATAAAAATGTCGTCATCCTTCTCATCTCTCTTCTACAAGAAAGAATTTAGTGAGAGACATGTTAGAAATGAGGAGCACATCCCAATTCGGGGGTTGAACACTGCTTTTCCTTGCATTCAGGAATTTGTGCTATTTTTCTTTTCAATTCTTGATGTCAGAACTATAGTGATCTGTAAAGCCAGAGCAAAATTATTCTTCTTTTCCCTTCTGTAGGGGAATTACTTGTATTTTCTGCAAGACTGCCTCCTTTTGAGGTATGCACTAAAACAGTTATACAAAATGCTAGGGAAAAACTGTGCTCGCATTTTTTCTGCTGTCACCTCTTTGCTAAGAAACACAAAATCAGTGAAAATCTCTGTGTTCTCCCTGCCCTACATTTTCTATGCAATTTCTGGAACTTTTAATGCCTGCTAAGAGAACCACATCGCAGGAGGAAGGCACAGCACCCTGGGAGGACTGGTATTGCCAGCAGGGCTGGCAGCAGAGCCACAGAGCCATCCGAGTAGGTCACCCCCTGGAGCGAGAGCCATGAGCTCCTCCAGCCTCCGGGGCTGCCCAGGAATGGAGCTGGCACACTCCCTCTTCTCAAGCAGACCACGGCAGCAATTAATTGCATAGTAATGCAAAGATGCAATTAGAGCCTGGCCAAGCACAACCTACCCCCTCCTGGGGCCTCCAAATTTGGAACATTTTCATTCAACAGCTCACCCAGACATGTGGGTGAGAGTTGATCTCAGAGGAGTATCTGACACCCTTGTCAGCACCACCCTGCTCCCATCCTCTTCCTCAGTGGGCGAGAGTAGCTGGGTGCTGATGCTCTGAGCAGGCACTTGGATATCTTCCCACTTTGTTTTGCCAATGTGCTTGCTCGGGGTTGTTTTCCTGACAACCCAGCAATTCTGATCTTTCCTCCAGGAGGCCTTTTAGTCAGTGTAACTCCCCGAGTTTATTCTCAAACATGCTGTACTTCAATTATGCCACTTATAAAGAGTGCAAACTACTACATATAATTTGTTTGTTTGTTCTGCCTGTGCTTTCTCCTTGGTTTTGTCCTCAATCAGTGAACTACCCAGAGCAGGGCAGTTGTCTGTGCTTGTTTGGAAATAAGCCAAGCACATAAAGTCTTATGATTCTGGGTCCATCCTCTCCCCTTCCCCCCACCTCACCACAAATGGACTCTATTACTAATCATAACTCACAGCCAACATCTCTTTGGTTTTAGAGAGGAAGAGATTTTCAGCCTCGGGCAAAAGACATCCAGTCTGATCATGAGAGATGCTGAAAGCTACGGGGGTTGCTGGCTCATAGTATCACTGAGGATATAGTCCTTGGGGAGCAGCTTCCCTGCTCATCTAAGTTTTCTTTCATCCAAAATTCAGGCCTGCCCTGTCCCAGTTAGCTGACTAAAATCTTTACAAGAAAAGAATGGATTTGGGTGGTGTATTTTTGGGTGTTGACCACAGTGGAGGGACCTGCTTTGCAGAGATGGCTGAGCAACTTGCTTTCTGAAAAAGAAATCTCCTTGCACACGCCAAGCAGAGCACCCTGAAGTGCAGGAATCTGAGCTGTTAGGGCACTTTTGAAAATGGCCATAAAACTGCTCAGAATGAAAAATACTGTGAAAATTTTGAACTTTTCATCAGATATGGAATTAGGTTTCACCTTCTATGCTACAAAAACCTTTTATTGTCATGTCCTGTAGCATTTTTAAAAAGAAAGACAATAAACATTAGAAAGCAAAGTTTTACTTTGGCTGAGATAGAAGTCTGCTACCTGTACTCTGCTACCCTTACCACGGCTTCTCTTTAAAGCCAGTGGAGGAAGCTCTCCTAGCACACCCAATCCATGTGTTTGTGTACTGTTTCCACCTATATTTATATTCTCCTAATTACTTTGTATCCCATACAGATTTAAAAACTTCTCTTTTAGTAACAAAGCCTTCCAGCTCACTTTTGTCTTTCTTTTAAAAATAAACAACTTAAAAGAAGGCAAGATCAGAGGATTAAGCAAATTAATGAGAAAGATACTTAAAAGGCTTTCAAAGTATCCTTCTTGCAACACTGGTATGTAGATTTCTTAAATAAGTAATCATGAGTTCGCAACTCAAATTAGCACCACCGTACACATTAGGGAGGTCTGGCTCAGGAGCTACAAAATTTGAACTCACCTCCGTGAAAGAGACAAACCACGTTTGGTTTCATTTTGCTTTTTCCTTTCACTGCACTTTCCCCTCGGTGGCTGGTGATGGCATTTCAGCATGGCAGGCATGCTCTGGGTTATTCAGAGCAGGAAGCTGTGCATCTTTATGCACGAGACAGCGCAGGCCGGCACCGCGCTCAGCTGTGGAAAGGTGGGAAGAGCTCGGTCTCCGCAGCAGCTGGCAGGTGCCTGCACACTGCTCTGCAGGCACCAGGGATGGGGACACAGGGAGGGAAGGCTCCAGCTAGAAAGAGACAGAAAACACAGGTAGACACAACTGAGGCCAAGCTTTGAAAGACGAACCATAAAGGCTACAGACGGATGTCTTAGCCAGGAGGCACGGAAAAGTATGAAAGGAAGAAGCAATTAGGAGTATTTGTCATAAGAAGCATTAGGGAAGAGAACAACTTTGACAACTTAACCTGTGGCATGTAGGCAACTTGCAGCTTGCTGTCACCGAAGCTGAAGGGCAAGGGCCGCCATTTTACAAAACCCCCAACTTCTTCCAGTTCAGTCAAGGGCCTGTTTAAGTTACTGGAGAGTACAGAACTGCTACACTCTGCAGTGCAGCACCTCCTCTCCTTCATACTTACTTTGAGAGAAAGTTGGGTGAAAATACTGCAGGTTTTTACCTCGAGGAGGAGAGGCTGAACACAAAGAACTCAGTGACCACTGCCTTCCACAGGCCATAACCACAGGGAAGCAGTGAGACCAAGGAGTCTGCATTGCAATCTGACCTCAGACACAGATAGATATAAATACAAATACAAATATTGTTCTCTTCTTAACAGATGTGTGAAACTCTAAGGCTGGATGAGAGGTAAGAGTATGCAATATTTTTTACCCTGATTAGCAAAGGAACCTGTGCTTCTCATCAGTGGCATCCAGACCTCCTCCACTTCCCCCTGCAGATTAACCCTGTCCTCCTTGGCAGGACAGTGGCAGAGCATATCCCCAGCCTAATTTTGGGAATCTTGCCCATGTGTCCTTGCTGCCTTGAGAAGACACCTCAGCTCACTCACCTTCCAGCTGCATTTCTCAGGATAAGAACTAAAGTTGTGTGGGACAAGTCTGGGCCTGGGTGATGAGGCCCATTGTCCCTTTGTGTCCATCAGCAGAGTTGTGCAGGCTCCCAGCATCTCCCCTGATTTTGGCTGTGTGAATCCTGGACTCCTGAAAAATCAGCGCATAAAGACCTAATTCCTCAGGCTGGTGTCTTAAAGAACCTTGGAGTAACATCCCTGTTTGGGCCAGTGGAAGTACCTGAGGCCACAGGAGATGGCTGCATCTCCCAAAGCCCTCAGGACGAGGAGGCCCAACAACTGGAGAACACATTTTTAATAAAATATTTAGTAGCATTTAGAAATTTAATTATCTAAGATTTGTTAGAAGGGTTTAGTCTTGGTTAAAAAAAATTTCACAAAAATACTGTTGAAAAGGTGTAAAATAAGATGAACAGTGAAGTAAGTGTGTGTGTGTGTGGGTATGTGTGTATAAGCATGCTAGAGAATTCTTTTATCTCATTGAAAGACATTTGATACTTATTAAAAGATTATTGCTTTAAGGCATATTTTGATTTTCTGCCTAAGACTGTGGAGAGTCTTGCTACTGAGATAATAACAAAGAAACCTTAAACATGAAAAAAAATACCCACATGAAAGATAATATGTTCCTTATTAGTAGTGGTATCATTTTCGGTGGGATTGCTTCTCTCCAAATATAACAGAAGTTTAAAAGTAAAAGCTCATTTCCAGTAAAAAGAGACACCACACAGTAGTTTTGAACTTTTTTTTTGTATTCAAAACTGCTGGTGTGTGATACTTCATTAAGCAATTATCATGACTATTTACTTCAAAAATTTATTTACAGTTTCAAGATCTGTGCAAAGGAGAATACAATCAACTATGTTGTGTGTATCAAGACAGAGAAAGTTAGACAAATCTATTAGACATGCCCCAACAATGCTTTCAAAACTAGACTTTTTTCTGCTCTTAGATGAAAGCATTTTGGGGAGCCTAAAAGCAATCATGTGCAATTTTAGAATGATTGAAACCTTTCAGAAACTTGACTATGTATTTGATGTATTTTTTACATATATATATATTTTTTTAAATGTGTGTTTTTACTTTGGTAGTTCTAGTCTCTCTTTACAGCACCTTTCTGCCCTCAGACTCTGCAGAAAGCTGGAGAGTCGAGCCCAGGGTGGTGGAAGAATATTTCAGTCAATGAGAGGATACAGCTGCAAATATAATCTCCTTGTAGCTGCAAACTGTTAGTTTAGAGGAGTAATTTATTTTTTATTGAAGTTAATTAAAGTCCATTTGGATTGATCTAGGTGCAGAAGATGACAACCTTCTTCACGGGAAAGAAGAAAACAATCATGGTACATGAAGCTAAATAAACAGCATGGAAGAAAAAGACCATCCCAAATTTACAGACTCTTCCTGGTTTACAATCTACTGAAGTTTAAATACCACATTAATAACCTCCTGAGCACGGAGGCACTTGAAATACATGCCTGATTAGGGAAATGGCACATAAAATTCATTTTTCTATGAAGATGTGCAAATATTTTATTTACTCAGGAGCATTTACAAATTAAGATTTAGTCAGATATTTTCTGTGTTTTGACCTACACTTATTTTAACAACATCCATCACTAGAATAACTGTGCTGCCTGCATGAACATGAACTCATTTGTATGAACATTGAGGAGCACATTATGTGGAGCACATTTCGAAGAAGAAAAAGACATAAATAAATAAATATGTGATTTTTTTTCTCACAGAACAGAAAGGTTAAGGGATCACTGACTGAGGCAAGAAATGCTTTGGCATTAGAGGAAAACTGTAGATCAAGAGAATATTATTTTTAACAGCAAAATAAAATCTCTTTTACATTCAGTACTTCCTTTGTTTCATTCAGGACAGTAGGCATTAGAAAAGGGACACAGCCCCAGGAATGTAGCAACCCAAACCCCATTAAACATGCATGGGGAAGATTTCCAGCCTGCTGTGCAGGGAGTTACATGCCCAGGCTCTGTTAACAACAGTAATTGTGCATATAATTTCCTGTGCATTGCTCTGAAAATTCACCCTACAGTCTTTAGCTCCATGTCAAGTAACTCTGCAGCCATTTATTATAGTCTGAGGGTGGAAACCAGAACTTTGAAACTGCAGAATGGCAGCGGTCCCCTTTGCTCCCCTCCCTTTCCCTCACTTTTTCCAGAATTCATCAATGAAGGGAAGGTCCAAGGTCCTCAGACAAAGCAGGGGTGCATCCCTGAGGGATGCAGCAAATCCTGTGAGGTGATGGCTCCCTGTCCCTGGTCTGTGCTCTGCTGGCCTCCTCACAGTCCCTGTTGGGGTCAGCAGATGTCTGATTGTGTCCAGAACTCTTTGGATCTGGGTTTCACCTCTGGAAGCCTTGCAGAGGCCTGGGTGTGGATGGCCCAAGGAGAAAAGACACAGCTGCAGTGTGGTGGAGGGTTAATACCCACAGGAGCCCAGAAAGTGGGAGAGGTGGCAGCTGCCACATGGCAGGAACAGATAAACTCACCTAAAGTGACAGACTGAAGGTGCTTCAACAGTGGGTTTGAATTGGGCTATTAAAACACGAGCGGCTGACCCCAGAGAAGGGGCTGGTGCTGAGGTCCTCAATTTCTGGATAGGGGAATTGCTAAGAAAAGTTACCAGGACAGAAAGTAGAAGTGAAGCTTTGAGAGGAAAAGTTTGCAGTGGGAAACCCAGCTGACAGTGCCCTGATGCCAGACACTACCGTGAGACACGCCAAGAACCCACAGCTGCCCTGAAAGCTCAGAGTTTTATGGGATCAGACCAAAGCACAACTGAAATAAAAACCTTCTCTCCTGGAAAAGCAGTGAAATGCCAAGCTGCCTTCCCTGGCAGAGAAGCAATTAAAAGTTTGGCTCTATCTGCTCACGGAAGAGTGAAAGCAGAAAGTAAAATGGGAGCTACATCTGAGGACACTGCAAAATCAGGGCAAGCCATGAAGGTAATTTGCTGTAGACCACTGGGCTCCAGAAGATCTTACAGTGAATTATGTTGAATAAAATCACTCCCTATCTGGTCTTCTGCACTTAGATACTAATTAAAAAAGTATCTTCATCCACAGAAATATGTACATACTCAGGCATCCAAACCAACATCCTGACTATGAAACAAAAATCCCACCTTCTCCACCGCACTCCTCACCAAACTATCCCCTCAGCACCAGGAGGAAAGGACAAGAGGAAAAAGCAGAACAAAACCAAGATGTTCTTGGCACAGTGTGCCCACAAGGTTAGGCAGTGATGCACTAATGAAAAAGGTTCTCCAGGGAACAATCCCACATCAGTAGGTGGAAGAGCTAATCTAATAGTTTTCTTCCATATCTAAATTCTATAAAGGTGTAACTTGCAGCAGGGAGCATGTGATCACTCTTTGAATAAGCAGTGGGAGGGGAAAGGATATGTTTAATGGCCAGAATTAGTTTCCTTACACTGGTTTCCTGAGCCATTGTGCAGAATATGCAGCCTAAGAGTAGTGTGAGACTTTTTTTTTTTGATTTTGAAATGGGTACACATCAAATGCACCCATCCCCCAGACACAAGAAAATTCTCGCCACATGCTTCTGTCCTCCAGACTTACACAGCATTTTATTGTATGGAACACATCAAAAGGGTTTGGTTCCCTTGTAAAAGTTTTACAGGAAAATCATTGAAGAGCAATGTAACTTTTCCTTTTTTTTTTTAAATTCAAAACTAGAACCAATATTCTGGATTCCCACACTTTGGTGTGGACTCAGAGAAAGCTGTGCTTTTCTGTACTGTAGAGCAGAAATACAGACCCTGTATAATTAGAATTGCAGTCATGGCCTGTGGGATCTAGTGATTTGGACATATTTTATTTAACCAGCTTAGTAAAAGGTAATATTCAGCAGCTGTGATCTATAGCAGAATTACAATTTTCAGGGTCAAGGAGGGATTTTGATATTAGGAGGTTGGGCAGAATTGCTGTAAAATCTCATGAGCTGTCGTTAAAAATAAATGAGAAAATAGGTTATCCAAGAGTCATTGTAAGGGAAAAATCAATAGGCAGTGTCTATTCACTTGGGCTGTCAAAATCCTTGAAATTTGAACAAAAGTTTCACGTTTAGTGTGCTGTAGGTTTTGAAATGTAAGTGGTGAATGCTCTGTGGGTACAAATTCATTGTGCTGTGCATTCAAACAAGGAGAAACCCTTCTGAAGTTCTGGAGTTCTCTATTAAGACAGTACAGCTCCTTCGTCACCAAGTCAGACATGTAAAACAGTTGCCAGCAAAACTTCAGAAGCAATTTTAGCTAACTGGTGACAAACTCTCTCTTGGAAATAGCGCGTTTCTTTCTCTCACCTTGCTCCTCGGGGGTTCCCTCCCACGTGTGGCTCCCAGCGGGTGCAGGGAGGGGCTCCAGCCCCGAGCCCGGGCTGCTCCATGCGAGCGCACGCGCCTGGTGCGGAACCGCGGCCGGCGGAGTTTGGGAGTGAGGATTATTGATAATTCGCTGCAGCACACATAATTGATATGGAAAGGGAGTATCATCCTCATTCAGAAACAATTAACTTCCCCCTCCAACACAGCAGTTCAAAGAAGACTCAGCCTTTTAAATATGAATGAGCAGAATTTCAAAATATGCAACTATTAGCTATTACAATGTACACATGGAGTAGGATTTTTTTTTTTTAATATTCTTGTGGCTACCAAATTTAAGGGTGACGTGGATGCAGATCTCCCGGAGCCCAAGTCGTGCATGGACTCCAATCACTTAGAAGTGGAAAGGGGAAAATGAGAGCTTCACGCTGCTCTTGAATTTTACTATTTTATTTGAGCCACAGCCTGATACAACCCAAAAGTCCAGTTAATTCCTGGTTCAAGACAAACAATCGAGACTTTACAGAACATACAAGAATTAGCAGAAAACACTCATTCCTAATGGACATCCAAAAGGAAAACCTTTCCCCAAAGCTCAACAACGCCGAGGAATTCAACAGACTCTTCTGCAGCAGCCCGATGAAGATTTGTACATTGTTAATTTGATTGCAGAAGGTGCATGTTAAATAAAAAAGAACTGAGTTTGTCACTGTCATCTGAATCCATTCAGTCAGTGCAACAAAGGTATATTTAACTAAAATATGAAACAGACTTGCTAACATCGCATTATTTTCTCAGGCTTACAAAGTTAAAAAAAAAATTAAACTGAATATAAATGACTTTGAGCATTTTTTATGACACCCACAGCCTAAGTGATCCAGATAATGTAATCTAACCATCATTAGAAACCATGAAATTACAATTCCTCTGGGATGGATATTTATCTCTCTGTTACATACAGAAAGGCGATTAATTAGTAGCTCTTTCAGTGTTTAACATTACTGTGTACGGAGGCTGATTAAAATCTAACTATAGAACAGCTATGATAGCTAACACGTAATCTGGGGAAAGTTTAGCTGGGGCACGAAGAAGCACCTTAAAAAGAAGACTTAAAAAAATGCACTCTTAGAAGTATATAGCTTCAAAGCCAAAACACAGACTTCCTTCTAATTTCTATTACACACAGCAATCATGACAATTACTGAGATTTCAAAAACCTCAATATTCAAAACAACTAAACCCACGTCAAATATTTTTGCAAAGTGGTACAATTCACAGAATACCTTTTTTTTTTTTTTTTTTTTTTGAGAAAAGTGTACAGAACACAGTCAGGAAGGGAAACACATTGTCTTGAATGTCTTATTCTGAAATTTAAATGGGAGGGTTTGCCAGGGTGTGTCTGTGTATGTCCTGCATGGATAGCACAGCGTGCACACACTGTGTGGGCTAAATTCATATTTCTGGTGTAATTTCACTGGCTCGTGTGGAATGCACCAAAGATGTGTCAATGTGTGTGTGCAGGCAGTTTCCTGCAGGATCTCACGGGGGAAAAGAGGACATGGATAATTTCACTTTGGAAGGAATAAACAGAGGCAACTTTAGCAGGTTTGCTTCCCAGAGCATTCCTTTTGTGAATAAAAATACTGAAGGAATTTCACGCAAGAGTGGCTGAAAAATCCCAATTCACTAGTTGTTATTTTGAAAATAATTTCTTACTTTGGTGTCACTGTATCTAGGTATGAGAACTAAGAGGTTTGGTCTGATTGAGAAAAGGGAAGAAGCTTTAAAAGCAAATGTGAACAACTCAGCAAAAACTCCAAGGTAACCCTGGTTATATTTAATTTTTTGAAACTACCAGCTGAGACCACAAGTCAGTATTGGGCACAGGTTGTATTTTAGTGACAACACACAGAAAGAAAGTGGAACTACCTTTAAAATGTAGTGTAAAGAAAGGACACTTTACCACCCCCACAGCCCCCCAGTTCAGGTCCCAAAGAACTGAGCCACTGATTCCTAATCCTCTCCATTGCATCAAGTATTGTGTAGATGCTGCTCTCTTCTGGCTGCCTACACAAATTTTAATATGTAAAATGTTAATAAAAAGTGAAATAAAAGGCTGTGAACAATCAAAGATGGCTTCAAAGTGCTGAGGGCAATGGAGGCACTCTGAGGCCTTGCTGAGGAGAGGTGACCTATAACCAGTCACCTCATAATTCTGATCCTACACCACGTGGGCCACAACCTCCTTCAAAATTTCCCTCCTCTCTTCCTGAAGATCTCACTCAGGATGACCCACGTTCATATTTGGAGGCAAGGGGAAGGCACACACTTATTTTTCAGAAGAAAATTATGATGGAGATGGGTAGCACTATCTACTTGGACAAACCATGCAGGGCAAGGGGTACAGCTGTGATGCCATGGGGTGTGTGTGTTTGGCCATGTCACACCTCATGGCAACCTGAATATCAACAGCTCAGTTTTGTATTCTTACAGAAAACAAGGACAACTGAAACCTAGTGAAAAGGTTAAAAAAAAAAAAAAAGGAAAAACATAAAAAAATTCTAAACTCTCAAGTGACCCTTGCATCAGGACAAGGATCTTCAAGACTATACTGCACAACTAAGCTGCCAAACCAAGTGTATCAGGGTCACACCACCCCTCCAGAGAGAGCGGAGGAGGAAAAAGATTCCTTTGAATAGGTTGGAGGTAGGAAATTACTTCCCATTGCTCCACTGCGGGACACAACAGGGTAGAACATTACTGGAGTCCAAGATGACCCCAAGATGGTTGACTTCTTTCCTCCCTCCAGTTCTACACAATAGACATATCCCTGTCAGGCACCTCTGACCATGCTCTCTGGAGATTTCCTCAAGCAGATCTGGCTCAGTCCTGTGCTTGAGAGGAGGTGCCACACCCTGCTCCATCCCTCTCATGTGCCCATGTGGTAACATCACACAACCATTGTCGGCCTGAGAAAGAAGGAGCTGCTCTGAGGGCGGGTGACACCTGTGGGTATGTGCGAGTTCACACTGTCCAACAGCACCCAAGTCACCAGTCCAAGCTGCAGGACAGCTCAGGCACTGTGTGAAAGCCAAAATATCTCATCCTAGAGGCAGAGGAAATAACCAACACTGCTCTAACCCCACACTAGTTCATTGTCGTCCTTAAGGCTCTTAAAAGATCAAATCAATCTTTAACTCAAGTGATATCTGGCTACGTTCTACATCCCTGGAGCTCTGCTGACCATGCAGCCAGGACGCATGGGCAGGGCAGAAGCCTTGTGAAGGTGAGAAATGCTGTCCCAGTGACAGACCAGCTGGTTGTGGTGGCTGGGGATGTGCACTCTGTGCCACGTGTTTGTGTGGCACTGGTTTATTTCTGCAGCGCGAGGAAGTGCAGTCCTCACAGCATCCGCGGGACTCGCAGGGATATCTGTTACAATTCATTAAGTAGTGCTCTAAGAAGTTACAATAATAACATTTCAACACAGTTTCCAGAGGGAGTCTCAGAAACTACAGGAAAAGCTGACAAGTTTCAATCCATTTATCAAAGCACTCCAAGACAGATGAAACAGCAGAGCTGCTTAGTGAGGAATGTCTCTCTTTCTGGGTGTCCAGAGCATTTTAGTAAATAAAAAGCTCTTTAAAAATAAGTCAATACAATGGAAACCCTTTTGCCTTTTGCCAGGGCTTGTATTACACTTGCACCCAAATGACCCTCCTACCTATAATACTGCAGCATTTACATATACATCAAATGGGTGCTTTTCACTTACATAATACATTTAATCCAGGGATTACAGAGCACATTATATATTAAACATCACACCACCTCGTGAGGTAGGTTAGCATTAATGAAATTGTGGTGGGTAAACTGAGGCACAGGCCAGCTTTATTACTTGCCTGTGGTCCAGAGGCAATCAGTGGAAAAGTCATTAAGATGCTGCTCAAACAGCAGAGACACATGTGCACCTACTTGAATGGGTAAAATAGACTGATCCACGTGTTCTAAAGCAACTTCAGCTGCTCATCTGGAGACACTCAGGTCTTGATTTGCTGAGGGCAGGAGAACAAAAGGCAAATAGGAAACGTCAAAAAGAAAAGAAAGCAAATGTTTCCTGTTAGAAATATATTTTTTTGTATGCCAAACTGTTTACACAAAACAAGAGGCATCCAAGACTGAAGGACACTTCAGATGCTGATCTCTAATAATTTGATTTTCTGAGTAAAGATTTTTCTAGACCTGCAACAGGGGTTTTGTTAGGTTTTTGTTCAATAATGTTGGTTTATATTTAGCTTTCGTATAGCAGAGAAAAAAAAAATCTTTGGTTAAGGTCTTTGAGCCAAGCATCTAGGATGAAATTTTCAAAAGCACTCAACAGTGGCTTTTGAAAATAGAATTAGGCTAGTTGCTGAGACAAGCTTTGAAAGCCACCCCCTGCCTCCTTTAGCATTTTAACTGAGAGCTGATTTCCTCAGCGATGTTCCCTGTTTTAGTCTCCCCATCTCATGGCCTTCCCCAGTATTGCTGAGGCAAGTTGGATTTAACGCCAGGAAAGCAGGCAGGAGACAGGAAAGGAGGGAGCCTGTGGTCATGACCTCCCCAGCAGGTCTGCTGCCCCAGAGTGCTGTAGCTGGACACAGGGATGCTCCCTGGGTGGCTCCCACTTTCCAGCCAGCCTTTGTTCTCTTTGTGGGAGCCCTGGCTAATAGAGGTGTACACCCTTCGCCTGATGGGTAGGTGAGGCTATAATTACCTCGGTAATAAGGTCTGATTCTTCCCTGCTCTGCACCTCCTCAGCTGGCCAGGAATACTTGTCTAAAGTGGGTGCAAAATGCTACCAGATCAGAAAGATGACATTTTACATCAATGGAAATGACCAGGTGTAAGGAACAAAGGCCTACAATAACAATGCTCTCAACTCTGTTGTCCTTTAATTAAGTAGTTCCTCCAGCAATGACACTAATGAGGCCTTGTTTCCTCAGGGTTGGATTCTCTAGTATCTAAATGGGATGTGAGCTTTTCCTGGGGAGAGAGGCATTTATAATTTCTTCCTCCTAGGTAGTGTCCAATTTGGGTGGATGTCACGCTGCAGACTCTCTTGGTGAGGACGCCAGTGAGGACATCTCTCCTCTTGGCTGCTGATTTCCTGAAACTGAAAGAAATTTTTGAGAGCTCTGCTCTCCTATTACATTTGGCTGAGTTAGGTCAAAGGCTCCAACTTGGCAGGGGATGGGAAGACAAATTCATCAAATGAGACAGAGCAAAGACATAAGCCTGTTTCTTCTAGGAAGAGAAGATTAAATATTATTTTTTATTTAAAAGCAAGTTTTCTAGTGGTGTGGTAAACTCACAGGGTATTTTTTTGCTTCCTTGGAAGGTATGCCTGGCTGCAACTCCTGCAAGCAGTATCAACAAAAGGAATATGTACAGAAAAATACATGCAGGCAGGACATGCATCTCAGGCAACAAGCAGTGTTACTTAGCTGGCTATAGAAGAGAGCTGGAAAGTTCATTAAATCCACAGAAGCAGCGATTGTGTTCACTGGGGACAGTGCTGACCGGACAAGGTCATGGGTCTGAACGGAGAAAGCAACTGAACAAAGAAGCAGCAGTGGAAGGTTTTCTTTGGGTTTGGTCCAGGAGAGCAGTCACAACATGGCAGCCAGCAGGATGCATGCACCATAACACTGGCAATGCAGGCTTGGCAGCCTGCTCCAGACCTCTCTGGCCACAGGACAGCAGGGACAGCCCCTTTCCTGTACAGAGTTTAATGGCTCAGAACCACTTGAGGCCCTTGAAAATGTGTAAAACTTCCACTTTCCAACACTGCTTTCTGGCAGGACAGACATCCAGGGAATGCCTTCACTCTGCATGCTCCTGAACATCCCATCAATGAACAGGCACCAGCCTTGTGAGAAAACTGACACTGCCTTGCAGAGTCCACATCCTTTACTGGTTGTGCCGCCACTACCACCCAGTATCTCTTCTTTTGATAAAGCCAAAACACCAAGGGAACACCCAGGCTGCACTGCCATAACTCCAGGATAAATCTGCAGCAGTTCCCCAAAACACCGCAGTGCCTGGGTGGTGGAGAGATACTGGCTGTGAGTGACACAAATTCTCACACTTAGCCTACCCCACAGAATAAAGCAACATTTGTAGGTTAGATTATCTAGAGGTTTTTTTGCCAAATTATTGTTGCCTGGGGAAAAGCAGACTATTCCTAAATCCACCCTGGGATGCCTCTCCAACTGCAGACACCATTTTACTTATACTTGTGCACAACAGTCTCCCAAGCAGGTTTTCCAGCCAGGAGAGGTAATCCCGTCTGTGTGTTAGTGGGAGACAGAGAGCTGCACAGAGCGAGGGCTGGGAGCTCCCCCTCTCTGTGTCTCCCTGTTGAACTTGTCTGGTGTGAGATGGAGACAGAAGCAACAGATCCCAACAGTACCAACCTGTTACAGCCATACCTTCAGGAAAAGTCCATGGAACTACCAGTGGACCTTCCTGAGCAACGGATCAATACAGAGCTTCATATCAGCTGCGCCGTTATTCACGCCAAAGGCAGTTGTTTGGATGAAGGGATGAAGAGAGCATAAGTTCACCAGTTCTCAGTGTATAAGCTCTTCCTCCCCCACCCCGTAGATGCCTTCATTATTTATGTGTGACAAATAAAAGACAGCAGTGGAAGATGCCAAAGTGTTTCTCAACATGCACCTCTGTTTCCTGACACACACAGGCCAGGACTGTGCACCCAGGCCAGGCTGTGGGCACGGCGAGGAGCTGGTGTGCCACTGCTTAACATGCACAAAAAACCCACTGCCAGGCAGTAGCTGATGAAATATTCACCTGCTACATGCCTCTTTCCCCACGTGACTCCAGAAGTGACAAATTATCGCAAGGAGGTGCGAGGGAGCATCGTGGACTCGGATGGATTTGCTCTGCAGCATCCTGTGATACGTCATCACACCTCGCTCGCCATTTCTGCCATCATCCCTGCTCAGGGACCCACTGAATGCAAACTGCATTCAGATGTATTGAATAAGAAAAGATCAAAGACTGACTATTATAAAGCAAAGGGAGCCTAACACATACCCTGCCTTTGACTGTTTCTTTTTTTACCATCTTAAAATTCTCCTGAAGCTTCTCCTTCCGTAAGACGATTATTTACAACCAACAACTGCAACTACACAGAGAAAATATACTTAGAGATAAATACTTTTTCTCCTATAAAAAGTAGCAGTTAAAAATATCTGTTTCAAAACAAAATCTTCCCATGGTTTCTTATAAAAACCAAAAAAATGTCAAAACACATGCTGTCCCCTCCAAATGAAAAAAAAAAAGCCTGAACCCACATCCTCCTTGAGTTTATCATAAGCTGTCAAGTTGCTAGAAACAGAACTGTGTAAGACATTGCCACAGCTAACAACTTTACTGGGGATCCACATGTAGCTTTTTCCCCCCTACAAAAGTCCTACCAGATTTTGAAATGTGAGTGGTGCAGTTCAAAACAAAAAAAGAAAGGGACATGGATTTTTTTTTTATTTGGGATGTGTGCAAAAGTGGTTCATTTATGACTGTGTATTAAAAAAAAAAAAGAGTGCATATAAATATTTATGATTGGAAATTTCATTATTTAAAATTATTCTATAAATTTGCTAGTAACTCAAAGATGAATGCCTGCTGTACAGTTTGCAAATTAAGTACCATTATTTTTCTCTTCTGCACTTGAATATTACTCACAGCTAAAGTCATTTAAAGGGGTTAACATCAGCCTTAATTAAATATTAAAGTGTGCCTGTACCTGCTGCTATTGTTGCCCTTAGAATAAGATATAACCTATTTTTGACAAGTTTTCATCTTTCTCTGTGGAAGACGCTACATGAAACCAAATCAGTGGCAAAGAGGAGGGTAATGAATAATCTATTTCATATTCCAGCAGTACCCAGAGCTCTGAGTGGAAAAATATTCAGTCAGATGATAGTATGAGGCTGCTGAGGTACCACATGACGCAGCTAATGTTTAAATAATAATAATAATAATAAAAAAAAAGCGATAAACAAATCATTAGCCCTTAACAGTTGTTTAATGCAATTTGTTAATGAACGTAATGGTGGGGACTAATAATGAAAGAAAATAAAAACGTCTAAACAGGCGCCAAGTTGCCAGTGATGCTCAATTATTTCCTTGTCAAGTTTTTATGATTTAATGAGCTCCTCTGGGACTGACGGCTGTCAGTCAGTCGTGACTTTTTGACACCATTACAACTTCAAATACAGCAGCAGGCAGGCTGTTTTCCTCGGATTTGAAATACTGAAATGATCTGACAGGTTTAAAGAAAAGATGTGCAAAAAAAAAAGGAG
Organism: Zonotrichia leucophrys gambelii; assembly: GCF_028769735.1. Lineage (NCBI taxonomy): Eukaryota > Metazoa > Chordata > Aves > Passeriformes > Passerellidae > Zonotrichia > Zonotrichia leucophrys. The sequence continues at coordinate 8,873,422 of NC_088176.1, forward strand.
AGAGAGAGAGCGAGAGAGAGAAAGAGAGAGAGACACAGTTGCTTTTTCTTTCTTTTTCTTTTCTTTTTTTTTTTTTTTTTCTTCTATGGGGCAGACAATCTCTGGATGCTGTTTGGTAATGAAAACCCAATCACAGAGGTCATTATCTGATGAGGTTTTCTTGGAACTGGCAGGGTTTTTTTTTCTTTATTTCTTTACTTAATGATAACCCTCGATGGGTTTGCCCCGCATGGGATGGTCAGAGCCGCACAATTTTGTTCACCATTAATTTCAGCCTTTGAAGCTCAGAGCTCTGAAGCAGCAGCAAAGAAAACCCCCCACCAAGCTGGCTCCAAAATAAGACAATCCAGCCTGCCTTAAACAGAATAGCAAATGGCCTCCCATCCCAGAGATGAGAACTGACGTCAGTCAAGCTACATTTTCTGATATTTCCCCAAAACGTATAGCATTTAAAACCCTTTAAAACTTAAGAGTCTTTAATTAAATTGCTTTTGATTTTATATCAGTGCAGAATTAGTTTATTTATTCTGTGAGCCCAGCTGTTTAGCAGGGATGGATTTCGCACACAGCACCACGCGTGCGGTTTTTAATTTGTCGTTTCTCCACAAAGGCTGGCAACATTAAAAACACTTTGCTCTTTGAGGTTTACATTTGTAAGCACTTGGATTCATTCACAGACGTGCTGTAAATGTGACCAAACTAGTCCAGGGGAAGCCTGGACCTGGGGATGTCACACTACCTGTGGGTGGTTGGGGCTGTGCTCTCAGTTGAAGTCGCTCAATCCCCACCAAAATGTGTGGATTTGGTGAATCTCACCTGCACACTTCCCAGGCCAAATGAACAGGGGTGAGAGAGGAGTAATAATGTGTTTTGAAGATGTAATGTCCACCTGAGCACTATTTTACATGTAGGAAGTACGTGAGGATGCAAAGCAGGCGCAGAAGAGTTATTAACAGGTTAGCATGAGAAACATAGCGATGGCGGGCTCATCAAAAGTGGAGATGAAGGCTTTGCGTGGCAGTCTCTCTCTCTCCCTCATTCCTATCTGAGTGGATGTATCTGATGTGACACTATGCCCTAGATTTATACTGGGATAAGGAAAACTAGCTTCCTTTCAGCTTTTTGCTGATTCCAGCAGGTGGCTAGATAGAGGGCAAAACCTAGTCATAGGTCACTGTTAAGATCAGTAGTCATGAATCAATTCCCATGATAGTTAAATTATTGAGGCAATGCAGAGAATGTCTAGGCAACAGACGGAGCTTAAGATTTCCTTCTTGACAGTTTTCTGCTTTACAAAATATGCATCTCCTAATTTGCCGAGCTGAGGATAAATATCTGTAATGCTGCCAGGCTTCCTCCTAATTTGTCTGAACTCAGCTCTGTGCCATCACTGGAAGCTAATGGCCAGAGCTCTGCTTACACAACCCAAAGGCTCAGTTTGAGTGTCTGCTGTGCCTGAAGGCTGGAAGCTGAACACCCAAATCTTTCTGTGTCTCAGAGCCACGGGGTAAATGCCACACACCTGGCAAGGATGAAACCAGAGGATGCCCCAGGAGGCAGCTGGGGGGTCCCATGGCCTTGCGGCAGTGCAGGGCCATCAAGGTGAGGAGCTGAACATGACTGTGCTGCACAGAGCAACACCTCCTGAAACCTGGGTCTGGGCTGCCCAGGAACTTTTGTTCCAGCACCATCCTGCAGCCAGTGACATGAGCTGGTAGAGAAACCCAGCACATAAAGCACTTCCAAACTTTGTTGTGAGCTGCATGTAACACTCAGACAGCAGAGCTGACCCGACATGCTTACATTTGTTTCAATAAGTAGCATTTTTCCTGTGGATCCTTTTATTCTACATTTATTACCCTCTTTCTATGTCTTAGCTGTGGCATTAGTACCAGATCCTTTTAACTGAGTTATTTGTTTCTATGTAGAGAAAACGATGACATTTAGGGCCAAAATCAGCCTCCAAGGACAGCACAGCAAATCAGTAGAGTCCACAGGAATGCCAAAATCCCAAAAAAACTAAGGCACACATGAAAATTCAGGGCTCAGCTCCTGCCTAATGTGGGAGGAATTTAAAAGTCACCAGATTTTTGTTTCTTTGAACATCTTTTGGAAACATTTAATGGCTTAAGTTCAAGGGCTTAATATTCCTCTTCATTTGCAATATTTGTAAGGGATTCCAAATAATGAATTTAAGAGTTATTATAAAAATACGAACTTTATCACATCAGCAGTGATAGACCTTTGTTGGAATTGCAAACTTAAATATAAGCCAAATGACCTCAACCTGTCTAAATCAGAAGCACAGCCAATAGGAAAAGAGAAACAGCTCATTTACACACAGGTAGATGAAACTATGATATATTATATCAGCTAAAAGCATATATAAATTAACATTTTTACAGTTTCTGTTTAAAAAGAGGAATATCACATCAGAATTTAATACACTCAAAATACTCCAACATGCAGTCTCAACATAGTCAGGCCAGTATTAAAAATCTAGATTGTTTAATGCATTATAATCACACATTTGTTGCTGAATTATTATTTAAGATCTCTTTTCAATCAGCAACAAATAGATAAGTATCTTTAAATATCTTCATTAAGGGCCTAGTGTGTAATGCTTATCAGTACATATATCAACACTGGAAGATTTGAAAGAGATGGGCTGTAGCCATAACTTCATTTTAGGTAAGTGATGTGTTTTCATGATCTTGATGAAAGTGGAATTGCTTTGAATAAGCAGAAAAGAAAGCCTAACTTTAAACAATAAATTGTTAAATTGAGTTTTGGATTTACATTATATATTAAACACCCTCCTAAGGTTGCTCTCTTTTTAAAACTAGCTACTGTTCTTAACCAGGTTACATCTACTACGATAATGCGTGATTGGGAGTTAGTCACAGGAGACAGGTTCACTTTCTACATCATTTGGTCTTTGCTTTACTTATATTTTAAATCACAGAAGGTCAGATACTGCTTGATATTCATACACCCTGCACAGTACAAGAAAAGTGCAAAGACTCTCTTCCCTCATGAAACTCTGACAACTTACAGGCTAATTGTCTGTGGGTGAATTCAACACATATTAAATCTTTTTATACCAGAACAAGCCCTCACTCCAACAAATATTAAGATCCTGAAAACACTCAGATAAGGACAAATATGTAAGAAAAAAATAGTCCCACATGCCATCAACTATGCCATCAATAATACAAAATATTTTACACCACTTGCACCTGAGTTGAAGAGTGGAAAAGAGAGGGAGACTCTGTCAGTGCAAGAGAATGATTCATGTGACCACTTTGTCTTAATTACTCAGAACAAGCAGTTTGTTGCTGTTTAGTGAAGAACAAAGATATCAGCGTCCCCTGACAGAAAAATAAATAGCCATCATGGTGGTGAAGATGATGATGACTGCCAGCACAACAATCAAAATCCGGTTTTGGATGATCCTGGAAAAAAGCAGAAGAGACAGAAAAAAATTGCAGTGAATAAAACAAAATAAATCAAAACAACAGAACAGATATAAAATTATAAAATGAGGTGTACAAAAAAACTGGAGAAAAGACATATGCCCACAAATTCAGTATTCCCTCTACCTTTTTGTATCTTGGTTATTTTATACTTCTCCCAATTTCCAGTGCTTTCAACAGTATCTTTATGTAGCTATTAAATCCAACTTTTGCATTCATGAAAGAAGTAGAATTTTCTGAATTATGCATACATTTATATACATATTAGAATAAGTTAAATAAATTATGTTCCAATTTATTAACCTTCTAAGAACAAATTAAAAAAATAGCATTCAGTCAACACAATCCAAGCAGGGTGGTCTATAATAGTAAATATCATTATATAGTTTAAAATAATTCTCAAATCTTCAGTATTTTTAATCTGAAAAGAAACAATTTATTAATTTTCAAGGGATTTTACTATTAAGGAACAAGATTTCAAGGAAACACATGTCAATGAGATACTCACTTGTACTAAAATACCAAGGGAAAAGTACAAAAGATAGTTTTGAAGAAAAGGATGATATAAAGAAGCAAGTGTCAAACTGTGAAGCTTATGTTGTAAAAGCATCTCTTGTCTCTGTAGCATACCTTTACTTATGGTAATAGGCAATGTTACATTTCTATGCAGTATGAAAAAAAAGAAGATTAGTGAAAATAAAAATTGCCAGAAGTAGAAAATCCTAATATTTTCCCATTATTTGTTGGGAGAAATTCCTGCTTCTAAAATCAGTCATCACATCACTTCAGATTCTTCCTAAAATTAATAGGTCAATTAAAATTACTGAATCAGGAAACAGTAGAATTTGAGACACTTTACAGGAGGATTTTGGATTGTAAGAATTCACTGCTTGTTATTCCATTTTCACAGAGAAGGAAGAATATTTTCACAGGCTCTTAATAAATAGGGAGTTTTGCAAAACACACTTGTACATGAAGCTGATCATCAGAATTGGAGAAAAAAAATTGGAGAAAAAAAATCCCAACAACCAAGTGCAATAAAAGCACCCCAAGTCATAATTTTTTTTCTCATGCTTCTGCAAAACAAAACAAAGTCTGCAAGAACCAAACAATGGTAAGAAGAGGTAAAACTGCGTTATGTGAAACATCAAATCTAGTACAACTTGAAGACAAGGAGTGTAATGTGTTAAAATGAGCATATTTCACGCAGTGAAAGAGAGAAGAAACTCCAGAGAGCAGAGGGGAGTTTTTCTTGGTAAATGTTTTTCATTTAGATGTGGGTGGATATACATATAAATTATACTGGGAAGTGTAAAGAAAAATGCAGTTTTAACCAACTCCAGCTCTCTCCTTGCTTACCCCCCACCTAAAGGAAAAGCAGTAGATGGATGGATGAAAACTGTCACATCAGACAGACACCCTCCCCTGTGACACTCTAAAAGGACTAGCTCTCTATCCTCCTGACAGGTTACAAAATGATCACATTTGCTGACACGTCTTCCGCAAAACTGCTTTAGTGTTTGTGTCCACTTTCCTAGCAGGAGATGAATGGGCTGCTTTGTCCTCATTTATCACTTAAAGCTGAACTAAGATCTGTCTCGTTTATTTTTCCCTTCCTCACTAGAAAGGCTCAACCACAGCATTAATTCTTTCGCGATGACAGCTAATTCAAACTTAACAGGCAATATTTACTCTGCCAAAAGGATGAGGAGGAGGGAGGGATGGTTCTCACTCTTTTTTTTCCCAAAAAGAAAAAAAAAAGTGTAGCAGGCTAACAAAATAAAGCTAATTAAGGGCTTTTGGTTCTTGTTGGTTTGCACTTCAATTTAACACCTGAACTTACAAGCTTCTCTTTTGTGGCGGGGTGTGACATTCTCTGCCAAACACCTGATAACAAACGATTTGCCCAGGCAAATGCATGAAAACCAGAATATATATTTACTCACTCGCCCTCATCACTCCTGAAAGGACACTCAGCAAAATTGAATCTCAGCAGTGAAATAGATTAAAAGCATGAAAACTCTTAAAACATTCAGCCTTAAGTAATACACAGTGCAGCTGGCTTGACAACCATTTTATTTGTGGGATGTGGGCCCCAAGGCATCCATAATGCTAATTTACAAAGGATTAACTGTGAGTGAAACTCGCTTAATCTAACACATAGTTAGGCAAAGGCATACATAACATACTGAGTGTTTAAATCAACTCCTCCTATCTCTGGCCCACCGAAAAAATCATTGCATTGTCTAAGAAGCAAAACTAAAGAAAAAGAAAAAAGAAGCATGAAGTCCCCCAAATCACAATTATTTTTAATATTTATTTTTAATACTCTGTCAGTACACACGTGATTGCAAGATTATTTAATCAGTGTCCCTGTCTCTAAAATATTTTTCAAGAAAACACTGAGTGAGGCAAGCCACCACCTGTATCTGCTAATTGAAGGTTCCCTTACGGTGTGAATCTAGGAAATACATATCAAAGTTCAATTTCTAGGAATCTGAATTAGTCTGCACAGTGCAGCAAAAGAATATCATATTAAAAGGAACAAATTAATCATGAAATAGGATGGATGTTATCAACAGATTCCTACACTGAAGCATTATATACTTTTAATATTCAAGTCCACAGTTAAAGATTAATTTTATATCTTTAAAAAAAGAATAACATTGAGTTTTACTGTTTTCCTTTCAAGTGAGCAAGTAAAATTAAACTAACTGCATAGTGTCCAGGGGATGGGGCTGGGAAGAGAATGACAGAGCTCTTAGGCAGCAGCAGGACAGTCCCAAGGAGGACTCGGTGGTGCCTGTTGAAATCTGAGTCTGGGAGCTGCTGCTAAGACAGAGAACACAAGTTCTGGGTGTCAGCACATCTCAGATCTCAAAGTCAACAGGCAAGGACGACCCTTTAGAGTAAAGAAAAAAGGAAGAGGAAAGGGGGTTTTGAGTGATCCAAGACAGTCAAGCCAGCTCACAGTTGCAGAACAATGGTTGGCATTGGCAGGACCCATCTGTAGGGAAGCCTATAGTACTGTCACAGCCAGACACTGCCAGTGGGTATTGCTCTAGGCAAAGCATCAAGGAATTTAAGTGGGGGAGGGAGTGATAATACCAAAGGAGAAGAAAATGGGGCCTAAGCTCGCTACAAAAAAATCCCAAAGGCTAACATGCTCACAAGAAGCAGATGATAGTCTTTTATCTCTATTACACCTTAAATTCAACAAAATCTGGTGAATGAGGAAGCCCAGATTTTTCTTTGAAAATGCAAAGCATGTTTACAGGGTAAATAATTTAGGAAAGAATATATACTTGAAAGAAGACACCCATTGAAACATCCATGGCTAAAATGCCTGAAGGCAAAAACTTGTGCATTTGCATGCTGCATTTTATTAAGTTAGCACACTGTAGCTTTAAAAGAATGCATGGCCAAATTAAGAGGAATGTGTGACTGAAACATCAAGGATTCCTCAAGTTTACATTATGAATCACAGTGCTGTTGATATGAGATGAATTAACCATTTAGTCGATGCAGCTTAGGCACTGAATTCACACCAAGTTCTGCTGGAGCCCTGTGCGGGAGCTCGTTAACAGCCAATGTCTACTGTTCCTTTCATACTCGAGGCTCTAGGAGCACAAGGGCTCATTCTACTTTGAGTTAGAAGAGACAAAAAATCTGTGCTTTTAACCAAGCTCCATCCAGTTTATTATGGACAGCAGCCCGAAATATTTGGGTGCAAAACCACACAGAAACCGTGACTAAAGCAGATGCAAGGGTAACGTTAACTGACGCACTGGAAGAGCACTCTGGACTAATAACACAGAAAGCACATGCCTCTCCTCTCGAGTTTCCTTCTGCTCCACCTTTCCAGATGCCTGACCCTTACGGTCACAGTGCCTAATCTCCAACCACTGCTGTGCTGGAGGGTGCCTCCAGCCAGTGCCAAATTCAGGGCACCACCTGCTTTTGAGGATCACCTCCCTGCTGCACAGGGCAACCACCGCTCTGCAGAACAGGTCCCACATGTGTTACCAAACACTGATGCTCCTGGAAAATCCGTTCCCCTCACTGCTGCCCCAACAGGAATTGTGCTGCCTTTCCACATTTCAAACCCCCAAAGGATTCGCGCCTGTCCGTGGCTTCACACACACACACGCACACAATGGGTCTAACTCTGTTTGTGCCATGTTTAGATCTGCTCCATATAAACACAAAGCAGCTCCCAAATAAGCTCTTGCAAACCTTACATTAAGGATGCCAACCGTGTTTAAACCTTTCTATGAAACTGCATTCATTAGCAGGGGAGTGCACGACATCTATATGGGTTCAGCCTGATGTCTTGCACATGTCTTGGTGCCTGATTGACCAGCACTGAATAATGATGCCTTGCCATTAAGCACTGATGGTACAATAACAATTGTCATGAAAATCAGCAATCATGGTAACATGTTAACAAAATGCAGGATATAAACGAACCAGTGCAGACTCTGGGTGCATAAAGAGTGTGTCCTTAACTTGAGGACTACAAATAAAATACTGAAAAAATTTCCAACAGAAGCTCAACTCTGACACTGATACAAATAAAAAAAAAAAAATGAAACCAAACAAATGGCTTGGGGGATCAGTTAGCACACATTCATTACAACACAGGGCTTTATTCTTAAAGGAGGCATCTTGAAAAATAGTGTCCTCAAGAACACAGACTGATTGATGACAGAGCACTGTCCAACAGTGTTTCACTGTAATATGTATTTATGATTTAACTAGAAGTGATTCCTATCAGTTTACTGCACAGAAAGGCTTGCTCTGTACACAAAATCACATCTTAAATGGTCACTTTGAATACTTGGCTGTTGCATTTTTTTGTGCCCTTTTATTTCTGATTGGCAGTTTTTGCTAACATGAAAGAAAATAGGTGCATGCAAATCAGTGGCAAGCGATTTTTAAGCGTCCAATATTCATGTGCAAATCAGCAGATTCAAACAAACACTAAGTGTGGGTCTAGTCAAATAGGCAAAAACATACCAGGCAAAATTAATGTGCATTTAAAGTAATACTGCTATACTCACATAGCTTCTGGACAGACACAATTATTACTATATATAAGGACATCCTTGTTACGATGAGTTTTCAAATGGAAGCACTAAACCCCACACAGGGGAATAAAATGTTATGATTGGTAAAGCAAAGCCTTAGATACATAATGATAAATCTCAAGTTCAGGGTATCTGGGGGCTGTTCAATCATTCACATCTTCAGGTTTAAGAATGCTGTTCTTAAATAAAAGCAACTGAAAAGAATGAGACAGGCTGTGGCAAAAACATAAAGACATGGCAACCTACTGTAATAAAAGAGCAAGAGAACATTGCCTAGCAGAATTACAGCTGGCTGGCAGTATCTGACTCGAGACATTTTTCATCATTAACGACTGAAATTAGCAAACAGAAATACCAGTGAAAAAAATATCTGCACAACTTGCATATGATTCCTTGGCCCTCCTCTAGTGACCATGGGAAAAGTGAGGAATTTGGAAAACACTCAAGTTTTTTTCCTCTTCCTCACCACAAACTCTGAACATATGTCTACGTCTTTATGTTCTCAAGCCAGAAGACCTAATTACATTGTAATTGACATTGCATATTTAGATGTGAATAGGCTTTGGGAGTGCTGGAGAGGGGATGGGACCCCCTCATGGCTTTCTGGGGACAAAAAGACAACACTTCCTGAGGTCCACCTTCAGTCTGCACACTGTTCCTAGCAGAAGCCTCTTCCACGTCCTCTGAATTCCTTCCCAAAGTTGCCTCTTTGTAAGAACTTGGGAAAATCCATAAAAATTGCTGAAAGCTGAACAGATAACAAAATGAAACCCTCAAAAATAGAGGGCCGGTGATTAAAAAAGGGGCTTTTTCTAGCTGATTTTCTAGCAGGGTTTAGTGAAAGAGCCAGGCCATACAGGGCACCTAGGATTTTGTTGATAGGACTGAGGAATTGTGCAGTGGTATGTCCTCTAGTTTAAAAGTTCAGTCTTAAGGACTGGGCCTGTCTACTTGTAATAACATGGATACCAATCTCTAGTTATAATATTACACTCAAACCACATCAATGTGTTTCCACCTGGGCCCTGAATGAAAGAATGAGTCATGTAATAACAGGTGCGGGGAAGTAGTCACACCATCCCACTTTAAACAACAAAATTATATCTAGCTGATCTCTCTCAGCTCCCTGTATATAAGCTCAAATCCTGCTCTGAACTGCCCTCCCTTTCTCCTGGCCACACGGGCACCCCAGCAGCGCTGGTCAGCTAGGTTAGGTGCCTACAACATAGGAATGACCATCTCTTGAACATGAGGCCCAGGCAAGAAAGCTTGGTAGCTCTGAAGGCAAAATCATACAGAAAGCCACTAGCATGTAGTAAAGTGTGTGTAATCTGCCATCAATCAGAAATATTGCAGAGATGAAACTCACCAGTGAAGCAGAAGATGCTAATCAATAATTAGACAGTAAAGACCTTGATCCATCATCTCTTTTTAATGGATCCTATATTTGCACATTAAATTTTGACCAGAAGCAAATGTACTTTTCCTTTGACAGTTTTTCTGGAGGAGTAAAAGAAAGGATATCCCTCTTTTGGCTGAATGCCTGCTGAAACACATTGGCCTTCCTTGACTCAACTATGTTTTTACCTTGCTGTGTCATCTTCTGACAACCTTGCCATATATTAAAACTTAAAATTATTTTGATTATATCTCATAGCTAAAATACTTATGGAGACATTTAATTAATAATAGAAATCTTGCAACACATTCCAAATGAACAGCATTGGAGTACAGTGTTATTTGGTAGCCATCAGGGCTTGCATGGGCCTTCTCTCAAGGAGCTGGCAGTCTCAGGAAGTGAAAATTGTACCCAAGTGATCAGTGGGGTGTGTGGGGAGGGAGAGGGGACTGACTGACCTGGGAAGGAGAGAGATCTACAGGAACAATTGGAAATCAAATGTGGTAATAGGGAAAGCCCGATTGAGGACCTCATAAATGTGGGACTAAAGGTCAAAACACAAAATTGAAGGGTGCTGAAAATCTTGTACTAGCCAGATTTTACTCATTGCTTATTTTAAAAACACATGGGAAGGCATTTCTGAAGGATGAAAAGTATCCTTCTGCTCCTGAGACCCTGACATGGGACTTTTCTCTCCACGGTTTTGATGCAACTTCAGCTTTCTGCCACCTCCTTCCACAGAGGGAATCAATTAGGTTGTGACTGTCACTAGGAGGCACAGTGAGGCTTCTGGGGCCGTGGAAACTCACCCACCAAAATGAGAGAGGGACTAACTCATTTCATGCAAAGCACAGGCAACCCCAGATCCCTTTGGCAAGTCTCAATGATGATCACATGCAGAGTGGCAACTGCAAGTGGAAGGAGTCAAGGTTGTCTTAATCTCCAACCAGCCTTTCTCAGGGTACTGAAGTATCAAGAAGAACAAATCACACATTTAGTCACCTGAGCATGACTAAGAAGCATAGGCCTCAGCAAACATTACAAGAGCTTTAGCAAGAGCTCAGAGGGAGAGCCCAGCTGTCAGTGCAGTGGCATTCTTCAGCACGTCGGGTACATGAAACCCTGGTCCCCAAACAGTTAATGGAAAATAAAAAGCCCCAACCCCCTCGTCAGCACTCAAAGCTAAAGCAATTATTTCTCCAGCAGAAGAAATGTATGCAAGCTATAAAATGACAAGAACGTACAAGATCTCATATTGGCTTTTATGATAAATATAGTTAAATTTACATTCTGTGCAATTTAAAGAAAACAAAAATGTCAAAAGTCTGCATCTTATCAACTTCCATAATCATTAGAAGCCACTAAAAGATATATCTTAAACAGATGAAAGGAAGTAACGTCTTTCACCCTGCCTCAATTTAATTAATGACTAATCTACAGGTTTTAGCTGTGATAAAGCTGGAGACTGGACACACACACTCTTCTTGCATTATTTTCTTCTGATTACACAATATTTGACTGGGCATCTTTTTGTATGGCAAGTTTCCTACAATTGTCTTAACAATGTTGACCTCTTTTGTAAAAACCTGAAGGCATCTGCAGCAATTGTTCCTGAAGATCTGCTATCCAAAATGTTACCATTTCATGGCACTTCTTGAATGATAGAATAGAATTTTTTTTGGTATATATTCATTTTTTTTCAAATGCTATAAAAGAAAGGAAAACAATCATGGCTAAGGCCATTTGTGAGATGGCATTAAAAGAGCCTACTCTGAGACAGATAAAAATAATGAGAATCTTTCTGTCAAGAAGGATTTAGAAAATATCACGAGCATTATTAAAATTTAATTTTTTACTGTGCTTTTTGGTTCCCCCTTTTCCAGTGATAATGAGCAGGACTGCACACCTCCACAATGCTAGTACTTGTTTTGAGCAATAAATTCAGCCTTCCAGTCTGAAGACATTTCAGACAACAATTTTGACTGCTATAGGCTTATTTTTCAACCTTTTCTGAGCTTTGAGTCTTCCTATAAAAACCAGTTCATAAGCTAATTTTCCACAAGGCCAGTGGAACAAATAAAAATCAATTTTTGCCCAACCGGTTCAGAGAAAACCTGGGAACACTGAAGACAGAACAGTGAAAAATAAAAAGAATCGATGTATTCACAAATGGTTTACCTGATAGAGAACTATCAAATTAGTTGTCAGGAGATACTTGCCACTATGAAAGCATTTTCTTTCCAGCATGTTACAGTATTTCTATTAGGGAGCAGAGAAGCCTCTACTTTGTCATGACCTCAGACCCCTTGGTTTAACAACCCCCAAATATTGGGTAAAACCACAGGGCACAAAGTCACGGTGCAAGAGCCCCTCGCAGTCCTTGCAACCAGAGGGACCTGCAAGCCCAACTGGCTTAGGGTGGGTGTAAGGCTTCATGATCTCCTGCAAGGCACAGAGATTCCTGTCTCACAGAAGGCAGGGAGACATGCATGACCTCAGGCCAACCTTGTCAAGAGGAATTTGGTCCATCAAGAGAGGGAAAAAATCGTAAAAAACACCGCCCAGACTTCCCTCCTCTGTTAAAACCCCAAGTGTTCAGGAGCACGCTGAAGACTAAGCAGTTTAATCTCTTGGACAGCAGAACACAAATTTCTCCAAAGATAGGAATCCCATTTGTAGACTTCAAAACTTTTCAGAATCTCAAGGACAACTCAGGGCACAGACTTTAATATCATGGCCCAATCCATTTCAACATCTCCCCCGCTAATTGGGCAAGTGCTCCCAAAACTGCCATACTGAGAAGGGATGGGATAGGTGCTCATGTCTGTCTGTCTGCAGCCAGAAAAAATTGTCTGGAAAATTGATTGAAGAACAGAATCTGCTTTTTAATACAAATTACCCATCACTGCTGTGGAAATAAAGCAAATTTATAATTTACAAGCTTAAATAATAAGGAAGCTATTTTTAAGTACCTATAATCTCCACTCTGGTATGTAGCATTTTATACACTCCTATATTTTTATGAGTTGGCATTAGAATGTGACTCATTTTAACAGAAAAAAAAAAGTATTAACTATGTTACTCAGAAGTAAAGCTCCATATTACCTATTTAAAATATTGTAACACACCATGGAGACATCATTTCTAGGGCCAAACAAAACATTACTCAATGAAGAAATGGCATGAAATATAAAATATTCAGCAGAGGAAGGGTATTTGGAGCTAAGCAGTTTCACTGCCAATAAACAGCATCATAATAAATAATGTGCATGTAGGAAAAAATAAGTATACCTGTTCTTCACTATTTGAGATGTAACACCTTAGTGGGGGAAATGAATAAAGATACTACTCCTCCACTAAGCACATGCAGGGAAAAACTAAAACCACCACACATTTTGATTCTGAATCTCTTACAACTGATGCTAATTTGCTTATGATATCTGCCTGATTTAGAGCTAATCTTCTGTAAATTAACTCCTAATGCTGTCTGAAATAATCCTCTTAATGCTGGTCTGTCTTGAGTACTTTATATCAAACACCATGAAACGCACAAGCGTACACAAGGCGTTCAGCAGCTGCAGCGCTGGTGGCTGCTCAAGAGTATTTGCTGCGCCATGAAGGCACAGAGCTGTGGGGCCCTGGGGCAGCTTGGGGACAGCTCTGGTTGTCCCCTTGGAAGGGGACAGCAAGCCAGAGCCGTGTCCCACCACTCCTGGCCACCAGAGAGAGGAGGAGGCTCTTTGTCTCCTGACAAAATGGTGCAGGGGGGTCCGGCTCCGTGCTCCCACCTCCAGCAGCACATGATAATGAGGAAATGTAAACGGCTCAGGCTTCGAGATTTCCCAGCAATGAGATCTGTGTTAAACAGCACTAATTATCAGCTGGAAGCCTAATCTGATAACGGGTTTGAGAAGACAGAGACAGACCATTTTGTTTCTTCAGTGGACGAAAATATTTTTAAGGGTGTTGCTTCAGCATTGGCCAGCTTAATAATTATTGTAACTGCTTACAATTCTGTATTCAAACATATATTTTTTCTGCTAAATCCACTCGAACAATTTTCTACTCAACATTAATTTAATGACAGAGCCAAAAACCTAATTGATATCGGTGAGAAATGCAATACAAACACATTATTTTCTTGGGTTTCGAAACATAAATGGCAGACACAACTTTGACTGAATAGACTTCTTTATGTTTTAACAGACAGTTTACTGGCCCAGACTCCTACATATAAAAAGCACAATCCCAAAAGCAATACATTTTTAATTGAAAAATTCATGTATTTTTACTATGTACAGGTAACTTTGTCAGGTAAAGGGCTTTTAAAACAATTTTAATTCATGGAATGTTGTTTAGAAATTATATTCTCATCATAGCAAGTGCTTATAGGAAGGTATTAAAAGAAAAAAATCTATTGTTTAAACCATACTTTATTGGAACTTGCTTTTTTAATATATTGAAGAAGAGATAAAGCACAGCGATCACTGAGCTGTATGTGTCCAACAGCCCTTCAAGAGACTTGTGGAAATGTATAAAACAAGCAGTGATACAATCCTTTGCCAAACACTGTCATAAATTTTTTATTTGGCAGCTAACATTCTCACTAGCTTTCTTGGCAGCAATTGGGACCTTTAGCAAGAAAGGTGCAGGAGAAAAATACCTTGTTTAGAGATGTTTTCAACACTTTCTGGGATTTTTCAGAACTTCTGCCTGCAGCATATTTTACAACCACAGTCTCCAGTCACCTGATGAGTGGGTGGTGGTTTTAAACTTTTTTTTTTAATATAGACAGCCTACTACTTCCCTCTGGCCTTCAGCCTAGGATGTGAGCGTGTGGAATGGGGCTGTGTGTTCCACAGAGATACAAGTGGTTGCTCCTCTCTGTCTAGACAAAAAAACTTGAAAATAATATCAGAATGTACCTTTCATTGCTCCTGATACTATCTGTATCTTATTCCCGGATGACAGAGATAAATGAAAGTCAAACATATGCTGATTACTTTTGCATTTTTCTCAGGAGATATCTGCAGAAGAGCTGGTCACAGGTGCAGCTGCCCTGGCCAGCCAGTGGGTTGCTGAGAAACAGAATTGGGAAACAGATTTCTGTGCCCAGGTCCAGAGGTTTTGTTTGTTTGTTTTCCTTTAATATAATGAATGTAACATCTGATGCATTACCTTCCTCCATGAGCCCAGATGTGCTGATATATGCGTCTTACCAATTCACTTATGGAAAAGATATTCTATATTTTGGTATTTCATCATTTCAGAATAAAAAGAAGATGAACATACTTTACATTTCAGCAACTGCCTCCAAAACTTTCACAGCATTAAGATATATTTCAGTTCTTCACATGAACAGAAAGGAAACAGTCTTCAACAGATGTGGACAAGAAAAACACCTTATCTGCCTCAAATGAGAAAGGCTGGAATTTGGTTTTAGACAGTACACATTGCTTTAAACACAGGCCTAATTAAAGTAATTCTGTTACAATTATAAACACAAACTAAAAGGCTTCCCCACAGCCTGTGCTCCAGTTTTGCCTGTGTTTACCAGGGGCATCACCCCTCGAGAAGGTTTCAGAGCCCACACAGACATCTAGTGGCAGGTGAGGACACTGCACGGTGGCACCGCCACCTGGCACAGCCCCGCGGGGCCCTGAGGCCGTGCCAGGGCTGAGGTGAGCTGGCTTTGCTACGGCTGTGGTTGGGCAACCCAACAGGGAAAGATGCGCTGCTCCCTCCGTGCCTTCCCAGCAGCCATGGAGAGACAGCTGCTCTCTGGCAACTCTGGCTTCCCAAATTTACATTACTATTGATTCTCTTCAATTAAATCAGAGCTCTTTTTTGTCTTTCTGAGTACCTTTAAATGTCTCTCCCCTTGCTACTATTTTATCTTACTTAAAAACTGCAGAGGCTAATTATGTAGCATCATTTGAAAGTCTCTCTGAGCGTGGCTATGCACAATGCAGCTGACTGGAACACACTGGGGCAATGAGACTTTACAGAAAGCAAAACACACACATGATGAGCGAGACCAGTCAATAATAAATTCTAAATGGTTGGAGGAGGAATATGACTTGCTCCACAGTCCACATCAATCAATGGAAAGATGCCTAAAACTTCAGTGGGGTTTGAGTCCCACATCTGCAAAGGAGATCAAGCGCCACAGCTCTGCACAGAGTTGTAAGAGCTCAGCGCCCTGATTCTGCTCTGTTACACCATTTTAAATCAAGCAGTACTCAGTGGTGTCATAACCCTGTACATCTGTGTCAGACCCTGTGTTGCAAGGACAGACTCGATGCCAAGAATGCAAAACAGATGTTGCTTTCCTAATGTTTTCTTGTTGTCCTTTAAGTTGTTTTCATGGGGTTCTGTTTTCATTTTGGGGAGCAAAACAGGTTGACAGGACTTTTCAGAGGGCAGACTGGAGGAAAGCTTCTGCATCTTCCTTTTTCATTTTGTGTGCATGTGTGAATATGCAGAAGCTTTGAGTTACAACTGGGAAAAATATCTTTTTTTTTTTTTTTTTTTAAGCTTCATTTGTGCTGTGCTTAGTTCCCTTGGGGCAAAGGGAAAGGTAGCTATTTGTGGATGGGAAAAAGAGCTTTTGTGAACAGCAAAACTGCATCACCAAACGGCTTAAGAAAAAGATTTTTTGAAGTTATTTTTTACTACTACTTTAAGAGGAAACAGGGATAAATATATCTTTTTTGCATGTTGACTCATTAACAAATTTAGCAATAAACACCTTGCAATTAAGTCCACTAGTTTACTGCTATCCAGAAGTTTCTCAATACTCTGCACAGAAGGTTTTGGAAAACACATAACTAAGAAATGGTGAAGGCAAATCCCAACAGCTTGCTCAAGCAAATCTAGCCAAGGCTTAAACTCACTTCTGAACACTGAAATTCGAGATGCTGTATCAAATAAGCAGCTCTTTTTCCCTGAAGAGAAGAAACTGGGTGTAGCTAACCTAGTGCATAATAGGTTTATTCTCATTCACAAAACAGGAATTACTTTATGGCCCCAAAGTAAAACTAGCAGAGAAATATACTGGCAGATTTGCTGCAGATGTGTGTTGTGACACGTATGCAGGGAATCTGCTATTAATCACACGCTAAGATTTTAATATTATGTAGGGTAATGCAGGCAATCATTATGGTGGAGGTTCTGGATGCATAACAGCCTAACCCACAAATGGGACTTTTAAATTTAACTCATTTGAGCTCACTCTCACACTGCACCAGTTGAATTCCCTGGTTCATCCCCCCACTCTCCACTACATACATTTATTTCAATATCTATTGTGCTTTTCTTTTTGTGCTTGTCCTCCGCTTCTTTTCTTGAGACACGACAGTTGTTGGGGAAAGTGCAGCTTTTCAATTCTCCCGTTTGCCAGACTATGACAGGAATGTTCTTGTTAGAGGGGCTGTTTGTGAGACCCCTGGACATGTACCCAGCACAGGAAACAGTCTGGCTCAAATGCTGGAAAAGCCATTCTTCACCTGAATCCTTCAAAATTTGTGTCTGAACATAACTAGAACCTATGTATCCATACCCGGGCTGAGATTACTGCGGACAATTATACCGTGGAAATGCATTATTCTGACAAAGCAATCAATCACGTTATTTCTCACAATTTCAGTTCACCCCTAAAATTTTCCTTACCTCCAAAGCCAGCTGGATATTATATTACTGAAGCTGTTGAAAGGGTGTAACACTAACCATGAAGCCAAAGGCCACTAAAACTATGCAATGCATAAATTTTTATTGTTTGCTCAGCATTGAAATCTCATTAGGGCTCATAACTCATCGGCGCACTGCAAACATTTGCATCTGCTGATCATGAGAACTTGGACGGAATGTACACCTTTGGCTAATTTACTTGTTATGTTTTTAGATGAGACTGTGTTGCTTTTTATTTTCTTTTAAAAAGTCCTTATGCAGTTGTGAGTCAAATGTCCACTTTTTAAACTGAATACATGAAAACTTTCATTTGCAGTTTCTCAAGGTTGTTCTGTTGCTGGCAATGTTCATGATCATCATTTTACAAAAGCTTCATTTGACTTAGTATTCAGGGTAGTCATTGTTTGAAAACTGTGCCCCATAGAGCATTTCACTTCATTCATCCTTTCTGTTTTATGCAGCCACATTTTAATTAGATTAAAATTTGTCCTCCAATTAGCTTTCATTAAAGTTTATAGATTACAGGAAAAATCTCCACTGAGTTGTGCTTCAAAACTGTGCCTTAAGTTTAAAATGAAATAACTGTGCAAATGAAGCTATTATGAAGATTATTACTATGCAAAAAACATCAGTCGTTTCTTGGTTTACTTATACATTTAACTCTGTAATTCATTTTGCCAACTTCAATACCTCTGTGTTCTCTAGAGTAGTCATCATAATAATACCTTACAGTTACAGGATACCTTTCATTACCAAGGATCCTTAGGGGCCTGATTCTGCATACCAGTACTCCTGCTGAAGTCCCTGGAACTATCTGAGCAAGTGCTCCTTGCTGCATGTGAACCAGAGCCCAAGTACAGGTCAAACCCTGCTTCCAGATACCCACGTAGCGTTAGTGCTGATCTGCGCAGCTCAGAATGCAAACCAGATATGAACATTATGTAAAAAGTCCTTCTGGGTGAGATGTGGCAGCTGTTTAATGGTGCATGGTTACAGGACTCACCTCTGTAAATGAGGGTGCGAGGACAGATACTTCCCCCACAGTTAAAATTGCAGAGAAAGCTGAGAATGTAATTATCCAGGGAGGAAGCGACTCCGTGGGACACGGGCTGGGGCTGAATCTCTGCTGTCACTCACGTCCTCAGATGTGACATTGCCAAGTATCGGATGCCCAGCCACTAATACCTCCTGCACATGCAAATCTACTATGTGCTGAAGGCAATATAAAGTTTACAGTTCACCAGGCTTATCCTACAACCAGACATTTACTCTAGAGCAACCTCTTGGTGGAACACAAGGGACTCCATGTCGGAGCAGGGCACCACAGAAATGGATCTGTTTGCAGGAAATTCCCTCCCAATAGCAAGAGCTATAAATATATACATATAATTAAAAATAAAGAGAGAGAGAGAGAGAGATGCAGCCAATGTTTTAAAACTAAAAATAGAGACACTTGGGTTACAAAAACAGGGACCTGTCTTTGCTCTAGCAACATATTTCTGATAGGAAGAACGCAGTTGAAAACAACTACTTTACTACAAATGAAATGTAGGTCATTAGCATGGGAGAATTATTTCAGCAAAATGCAGGAGTGTAAAAAGCAGTTTTCCCTATTTTTCATATGCTATTGGTTGATCAACCAGTAGTAAGTCTTCACATCTCTGTGGTAACTAGTGTTATTCCCACTTAGCAGATGGCAAAAGTAAAGTTTAAGGGTGTCAAAGGCTAGAGGGGAATTTATAGTTTAAATGCTCTGACTCAAGCCAAGACCATGTTTCCAAGATGCAAAGCAAACAGCAGTAATACTAATTTTAGGAGTCATGCTCAAGTCTGTCCCTTCCTCCACCTGTACTTCTCCTGGTGTTCACTTCTGCCATCACGTTACAGCATGCCAACCTCAGTTGTGCTGACTCATGAGCTTATGGGTCCATGTGATGAAGCAGACCAAGGGATTGATTCAGGACAAAAAAAGAAAGAGAAAAATGAGAAGGGTGGAGAGATGAGGAGAGATATTTTGCACTAGATCAATTAAATCTGAATATATTGACAGGAAAACAGAAGTACCCATGTAAACAAGAGAGCAGCTGGATGCAGCATAGGGGCAAGAATGAGTATTTTTGTAGTATTTCTGTTGTTGATGTTGATGGTTTTGTACCACAGGACTGAGGTCCAAACCATTCTGAAATAATTCAATTTTTGTGTTTTAACTCTTTTATAACTCCTCTTCTGTTTACCTCCCTTTGCCTGCTTTGCTCTGGGGAAGATCATAGTTACTCCTCACTACCTTAGCTCAACAAATTTGAACAAGAAAATTCAGAAACTGCAAGTATTTGACTTTCCGCAATCAAGACCTGGAACACCAAGTTTGCCTTCTCAGTTACACTGTCTGTATTTCAGTAATTCTGCTTCATTTCCTCAATAGAATTGCCATGTTTCATAAAATACAGACAAACTAGTCATGCTTTATGTCAAGGGTGCATTTACAAATAGTTTATAAAAGATTTAGATGATTAACCATATATTAGGACAGTTAATCAAATTTAAGAGGCTATTTCAGAATTCTACAGATCAAGCACTTATTTATAATCCTTGTTATTGCTTTCTACCTTACATCCAATCCTAATGCACACCATTAGAATATTCTGCTAACTCTTTATCAATTATTTGTGTTAGCAGAAAAAATCCAAACAACAACAACAAAAAAAACCAACAAATCAACCCCAAATCCTATCGTAAGGAACAGGTTAGATAATTAGGACATTGAGACTCCTAGACTAAACGAATCAGACCCAAGAATCAAATCTTTGGAGATAATTAGCCTCTGCCATGATTTAGATGCTTCAAGGTCCTTAAAAATCTCAGCCCTCATCACTGTGCACATGGGATTTAGGCAATTAAAAAAAGCAGGCAAAGTGTCATCTGAAAAGGCACAAATGCTGCAGTAACTGCAACAGCTGAGGAACACATATTTTCTTCAAAAAACCATCGGCATCATGACAGGTTGCTTAAAGCTTCAGTGCTTCATGCTGGTTGGGAAAAAAACCAGACAATGGAAAACTTGAGGAATGTTAAATTTAACTGTTATCCGTACAAAATGTAGTTCAGCTCAGTTAGAACAGAATGAAAAGTTATTTCTTGTCATTTTATTCAGTCATTTGAAGGAGCGTCTTCTCTTTTTCATAGTTTTCACTTGGTACTGGGCATACAGAACGTTTTTAATGAAGAACTAACTACAGATTACTTTTATTGTGATATGATTTATATAGCTTAAAAAAAAAATCTGTTCTGGAAGTATAGTGTATTTGGTGCTATTTTTGCCTAGGAATGGAAACTCGAACTGGAAATAGAGTCATTCATTCACACTTCCAGGATGACATCGCGTTGACAGGCATGCAAACTTGGAAAGGTGCTACGCAGTCACTCTTAAAATACTACACTGTAATTTTTTTCCTTCTAAGCTTCAATTAAGAAAATATTATAGAAGGATCAGTACTTTGTGAAGGCTAAGGGTTCATCATTTGCAAGAGATCTTCTTTCAGAAGTACAAAGACAGAAAAGTCAAGGCACTAACAACTAAATAAACTGTTTTCACAACAGAACTGGCACCTTCAAGCCCCTCTGCCGTGAGGTGCTGTGCTGTCAGGAGTTCTGCTTGTTCACACTCATCTCAAAGAGCATTCCCCAGTCCCATCAGAAAGGTCATCAAGCCTTCCTGCCAGGTAGTCAGTCACTTGCCTTGGTTGGGCTTTTTTTCCCTCAATTTGAGGAGAACGAAAGTCATAAAAAGTGTGAGAATATGGTTGAGGTAAATAAACTTAGAGATTCTAAAAGAGCTGGAATGCTGTTGGTGCTAACAAGCCCTGAGCAAGTGATCCATGTCTGGCATGCTCTGCCAAACAAACTGCAATTACAGAAGAACCAAAAATAAAACAAGCAACTTTAAACCTCGTGAACGTGTGAGCCTGGGTCTAAGAATCATATTTGCACTTGCTCACACAGGCTTGCTTCCAAAAGGCACCCAAAACTGGAGGGACCTCTCTAATGGGAAGGAAGGAAGGAAAGTTTCCATTTGAGACCTGGCATTTTGGAATGGCAGAAAGAGCAGCTGACCCCAGGGGCTCTTGCCCCTCAGTGTCAAATTCCTGCAAGAGCAGCTTGTGAGACTTGGGCTGTATCATACCTGAATCAAAACGTCAGGGCTCGAATCCACAACACAAGTCATGCTCTCTGAAACTGAGGTACATAATCCTCTTGGCTTTGCTTTCTGTTGGGCTTTTCCACCCTTCTGCATGCCTCTGCAGTGGCAATCAACATGTGCTTCCCCTTTTTGTCTTAAAGAGAAAACCTCAGCTAGGCCCAAATTTTAATGATTTCAAACGATGCGCTCTGTAACTTCCTTTGCAGCAGCTTCCTTGTTTGCTGCTGGTTCTAAAAACCCCCTTTGACCCGCTCATAAGAACACCATTTCTGTTTCTGTCATCCCAAATTAACAAATGAATGAGGAGAGGGAAACTCCCCTGTCACTCCAAACCTTCACCCTTCAAGTCCCCCTGCCTCATTGCAGCCCTGGTGCTCTAAAATAAAGGGAGCATTAATGGGCTGAAGTTTCCATGGGACATCAGCACTTACTTAAATGATATTCTGAATCGTGGGCTAGCTGGTGGTGGGCAAGGGCAGGTATTTACTTGGGGCAGTCTCTTAGGATACAATGGATTTATGGCCGTCAATTCTGAACAACACCACCATTGTCTCTTCACATTCTATCTGCCTCCATTATTCATTTGTGTTGATTTTGATTGATGAAGACACTTTAAAAAAGAAGGGGAGGAAGGAGGAGGGGGAGAGGAATACTTCAACTGTTTGGTTTCTAATTCCTGTAAATCTACAGTTCATACTGCAGAAGTACTACTCAAAAGAAATGTCAATCCCCACATTCTGGTAAGGGGTTTTCCCTTTTAGCAGTCTAACTTCTTTCTGAAAGAAGTGGGGTGCAAACAGTGCTTCCATGATATGCCTAATCACCATAGGGGTGGCACATCACACTTCAATCAGCCAAGAAATGTTGGGTTTTTTAATGAAAAAGTATTAAGACTTCTGCAAAACCTCTTCTGCATGTTAACTTCCTATGCTACAGTTAATTAAGTTTTAGAGCAGGTTTGATAAGTCAAAAATTGCTTGGACCACAGTCTTGAACCCAAGAAGAGTAGACAAAACTTCTTCATTCAAAGTGAATGCACCTGCTAGAAATCTGACCGTGTAGAAGTCATCAAAAAAGCCCAGCCTTGGCTTGCTTGCTTCCAAATATATGGTATTTTCTGACCTCTAATTAAAATATCCTGACAGAATACAGATTATGAACCACCGATACATTTCTTTCCATGGGAGGCAACGTCTGAGGCCTGGGGGTAAAGAGATTCCTGAGAGTTGTTTATATTCAGTTCACTCCTCTCAAAGTTTTAAATGAGCTTCTGAGCAAGCACTACAAACTTGCCCAGCTCTCTGCTTACTTATGGAACAGAGAGAAAGAAACAGAGAAAGAAAGAAACAAAGAGAGACAGAGAGACAGAGAGAGAGAGAGAGAGAGAGAGAGAAAGAAAGAAGGAAAGAAAGAAGGAAAGAAGGAAAGAAAGAAGGAAAAAAGAAAGAAGGAAAGAAGGAAAGAAAGAAAAGAAGGAAAGAAGAAAGAAGGGAAGAAGGAAAGAAGGAAGAAGAAAGAAAGAAAGAAAGGAAAGAAAGAAAAGAAAGAAAGAAAGAAAGAAAGAAAGAAAGAAAGAAAGAAAGAAAGAAAGAAAGAAAGAAAGAAAGAAAGAAAGAAAGAAAGAAAGAAAGAAAGAAAGAAAGAAAGAAAGAAAGAAAGAAAGAAAGAAAGAAAGAAAGAAAGAAAGAAAGACATTCACCACAGGTTTCCATTTCTTCTCAGAGATCTACCCCAGCACATGCTGACTGCCTGTAGCCAAGGGAAGCCCAGTATCCTCCTGAATATTTGGCCACAGGATTTCCTTACTAGTTCCACCCCTTTTTGCACTTTAAATAGCATGAGCTATAATAAAGCAAGAGAAGTAAAAAAGAAAGTGAAAAAAAAAAAAGACAGATAATTTTTTAATAAACTGGCGTCAGATGTCACAGTCACCACCACCTTCATAAATCAACTCCTCTATTGTAATTTTCGTGTCTAAAATGCTGGTGTTTTAAAATGACTGCAGGCTCAGAAAGAAAGCTTTGCTGTTTCCTATTATCTCTGAAAATGTGGGCTTAGAAACATTACTTACAAAAAAAAGAAAACTTTACTTCCAAGAAGAAATAGGTGAAAGGAGGAAGAGTCTGTGGAACTGCTGAATACACAAAAGCTTGCTGCTTGACCACTTGGTTTGTTCTACAAAGCATAATTACATCTGCCTTTTTATAATGTTGTGTGGTTCATATTATTACTTTCTGCACCATCTTTCATGTTTCAAGGGAGTAGGCTGCTACTAACTGGTGTTAGGAAGAAACTAATTCTAATTACTCAGTATTTCTGCAGCTCCCTGAGAGGGATACAAATGTGTGCAAAATCATCCGGTTCTGTTTTTGAAACTCCCGTCTTCACAATTTTGACTTTTCAAAATGATCTGCTCTTAATATAACATGAGTTGTCAAAGGCTGTCAAATAAACGATAAAACTCTCAGGAAATAAACATCTCTCCCCTAGTAGGTTTGTATATATTTCCGCAAAAGTAAAGAATTCTAAAAGTAAATAAACACATGGGAGGATTAGAGAAGCAATAAACAAAAGCATTTCCACATTTTGAATTTAAGAAAATAGGAGCCTCTTTCCAGCCATTGCCAGGAAATACTAATGCACAGAGGTGAAGTTTGTACTAGCTAAAATATTATTTCATGCTAGGGCATATGGACATGCATTCACTCATACATGCACACATTGCACGTATATATATATATATATATATATATATATATATATCCCCAACCAAAATGTAAATCAGATTTCTACTGTGCCTTGATGGATTGATGGGCAGAGGATTTTAACACCCGTTTGGACCGACACAGGCACGGGGACTCCTTGCTGCAGGATGATAAAGACTAAACCTTTTAGCCCTAATGAAGGAGTTTACAGGATTCCTAATCCCTGCACCCCACCTCACTTCTCCCGCAGCCCTGCTGAAAGCTTTAAAACAGTCCCCAGCACTAACATGGTACAGAGCCTGTTGAACATGCTGATCTGCTCATGATTACTCTTTGCCACTGTAAAACAATCTAACTCCTCAAGTGAATGGAGTCTGTAGCAACAATGGTGTTATTGACTTGTTGCTCCAGCTCTATTTAGTTATTACCCTCGAGGCCACAATCAATAGACTTTGCACCAAGTCAGCCTAATAAATCCCAGGCTTTCACTGGAGCTTTGCCAGGAACTGCTAGAAAATCTATGGCAGTCAAACACTTAGAGTATGAATAACATAGAAAGCTGTACTGACAGCTGTATAAATTAATTAACAAGGAATGTTCTTACTCTTTTAAGAAGATCATAATGCACGTTTACCATGATTTAAGGAGTCACAGGTAGAGCAACAGAAAAATTACCTTTGTGCTTTCATTTAAAATAAAAATCAAATATGATTAAAACAAAACAGCTTCAGACTACTTTTTCCTCCCTTTGATTATTGGAAAATCTGCATTCACATTACTGCTGTGGCCATTTAATTATTTCAAGTTTGATTTTAAAAGGAACTGAGCCCAGCAAGCACTGACCACTCAGTGCAAACGGTGCTGGCATTTTAACCGGATGAATGTTGGCTGCTGTGTGCTGGTATCTGCGAGGGGGACTTAAATCACATTTGCAATGCAGTGATTAAAACAGAAACAAAAGGAAGGGGGAAAACAGCTGTTCAAGAAGTAAGAGGTTGGTCACTAGTGAATTCCAGGTTCTTTCAGTTCCTTCTGTAATAAGCAAATATTCTGCAGAGTCAGCTGCGAGGCGCCTGATCGTGGTGTCCGGAGACACGCTGAACCCACTGTGGCAAGAGCTTGGTGCCAGCCCCGGAACAAAAGAACCTCCTTTTTGCACGCTGGAAACAAATGTAACAGATCAATAGGCTCTTACAAGTGATTAGCTGCCCCAGTGGTACTCTCTGGGAGCATTCAGCTTTCCTAGCGAGGGTCACTGCTTTGCTGGGAAGCGAGGAGGGGCTTGGGCACCTGCCAGGCTGGCTCCCCACCAGGGGAGGTGGGCACAACCTGGGGCACACACCAATGCTTGAGACAGAGTCCTGGCCTTTGGTTTGCAGGGAAGTGAAGGAAGGCTTGGGCAACACGGCAGATCTAAGCCATGCTGTTAGCATGGGAGAGATGAAGGAAATCTGTCCTGGCCCTAGGCAGAACTGATCTCATGAGCGAGGTGAGGGAGGTCAGACCAACCTGTCCCGTCTGAGGAGGGGCAGCAAGCAGATGAGGGGGTCACAGACACCTTTGACAGGAAAAGACGGTGTGACCATGCTCTGAGGTGTCTTTCACCATCCACAGCCAGGAAAGGACTTCAAGCAACCCTGAGAAGCAAGCAGAAAGCCTACTTGCTCTCAATAATGGATGCTTGTTTTGCTCCTTTTGGGCTTTAGGGGCTCTTAGGAACCTCACTGGAAGCAAGGGGAATCTTTTTTTTTCATTTGGATGAGGAGATTCTCAGGAATCAACATGGGAAAACCCATTAAGCATTACCTTATCTTGGGATACTTGGTTTATCCATAATTTCTAAAAGAAGGAAAATCCTGCTTATTTAACTTGGTGAAGAAAGGTGTCACGTTTGGATCCCAACTCATAGGAAAGGGGATGTGAGTGCTGGAATGGATATATTCTGAACATACTCTCACATTGAGGATGGACAACCTCACCCTGAATGGTTGGTAGACAGTTTTTTAAAAAATTAGATTTCAAAGGTCATTTTGATACTGCTTGTTATCAGCAGAGAGGAAGGGATGAAGTTCATTTCACAGCTCTCAGTTCCTCTCCTCTATGGGCAAATGCATTTAGTCTCAGCTTTTGAATTCAAAAGTAGGGCTTTCAGGAACTTCAATGTTTCTAAGGATTGAGGAAGCAATTTCTACTGAAGTTTCCAAATTCTGTTTTTGTCCTCCTGCCCCAAAAGGACTCATGAGGTTTTTTGGGGAAAAAAAAAGTTACACTTTTCATCGAGAACATGACCTCAAATTTGAGGTTATTTGATTGCTTCTGAGTACTGCTCTTCCCTTCTCCCTTCCATTTCTTTTTCTTTTTAAATATGGCAAATTACTTTGTTTTAAAATACTCCTTTCTACAGAGTCATATGTAAAGGATCAAATAAAAGATCTGTTTGGGAATTAGGACATATTTTCAAGAATAGTGAGGTGGAGAGCCAGAGTTTCTGAGGGCTCAGCCCTGTGAAAAGGGCCTAATTTTCATTATCAGATGAATATCTGTCCTTTTAAAACATAACTTCTCTTTAATAAGGTCAATTTCAGTCCCCAAAATTGTGTCATCAAAAGAACTATTCATATTTGAAAATTTAGGATTCAGAATTCATTGAAAGTAATTTGAACCCACCAGGGATGCACCTGGAACCTTACAGCTCTTCTGGCAATGTACCATCAATGCCACATGCCATTGTCTGGCACCTTGTTAGCAAAATGGAGTTACTCTGTGTGTGAGGAAAAAAAGCCTGCACAGTTTCTGGGCCCTGGGTCACCCTTGAGGTTTCCTGTGCCATGTGACTTTTTATTAATGAACTTTCTGAAGACTCGGTCCATCACTGTGACATGTTGATGCAGCTTTTGTAACGAGCAGAGGCAATAACACACCTGTATTTTTCAAGCAGCTATTTCAAACACAATATCTAAACTCCTGCACCTTGATTTTGTGTGTGCAAACATGTCAATGGAGCTCAAACCTCAGCACGTGTGCCAATTCCTGACCTGGCAGCAGGACACAGCAATGCAGTGCTGGAAGCTCCATGAGTGGAAGGCAGAGACTGAACATCCAGGGCCTGCCAAAAGCAACAGTGCTGGATCTGGGGCTGGCATCCTTTTTCCTTCTGAGCCAGTTTTGCAGCAAGCTCCACGGTGCTGTCAGGAAGCTGCTCTGCTTTGCTGATGAGATTTAAAACTAAGCTCCTGGTCTTTTGGGAGTCGTTAAAGATCCTGAGATAAAAGTGAATCTCATTAGCCAATCTTAAGAAACTCATAGCAAGAGGGGCTGTAGAAGGAGAAATAGCTGTTTATGAGCACAGCAATGCAGAATTTCATTAAGTTCTTGCCCATATTCTGCATCTGACCAATACAGAAGAAGACAACTACAGAGACACCAAAGGACTCCCAACCTCTCATTTCCTAACATCTTCAGAAATATTAATTATCAGCTTCACAGCATTATCCAGCCTACTTGCTTTTTTCTTCACTGCTCAGCCTCTTGATTGAGGCCCCCCTGGCCTCTCTGCAGCCAGCTCCACACACAGCTGGCACAGCTGACTCTGCCTGTCCTCAGCCCTCTTATCCAAGACACAGTGTCACCCTGGCTGCCTGTCCACCAGGAACTTTCTAGAGTGACACCCAAAGCACAGAGCATGAAACAGCTTCACAATTTGGGTCTGATGTGCAATTATACTACCCATTTAAATTTTAAAATAAAACTGCTAATGCTTAGCAATCACAGGAAAAAAATTATGATTATTTTAAACAGACACCAATCAAATGTAGGCTAAAAATCTGACTCTCTTTTTTCCTAGTCTCTTCTTTCCCTGCTCATTGCACTGCATGCAAATCCCTCTCCCCTCTTCACAAACTAATTTGATGGTCTTATTTTTAAGCATAGTAACAACTGTCCATACTAGTAATCAAATAACAGCATTTTCCCCTAAGTACCTAGGTTTTTTCACTTGTACATGAATAAGTACAGTAATTCCCAGGCATACAGCCACAGCAAGGCAGGACTTCCAAAAAATTGCATCACTCTTCACAGCAGTGCCTGCTACACTACTCTGCAATTGCTTCTGCTCCTTGAAATAATCCCCTCTGAAATGGAGTTCTGGATTTTGGCGGGTGATAATCCCAAGGGGTACCACAGTGATAGCCAACTACCCGTAACCAATAAAAGTAAGCTTGCCAAAGCATCCTCTTCCTCTTTTTAGTTCTCTGATTTCCATATTCTTGAGAGCTGGCCCAGAAACCCTGGCCAACAGCAGACAGCTATATCATGGCACAGATTTAGAGGATGAGGAGTATAAATGGAAATACAGAACAGTTGAAAAATTACATTTTAATTCAATTTTCTAAAAAACAGTCCCACACTTAAATGCACTTTGGACGAAGACCATAAAAGTTGTACAGCTTCTCTGGCTGCTTTTCTAAACTCAAATGTGTGCTATCTCACTTCAATCTTAACTGCTTCTTAAGGTGATAACACTGAACAATGTGGCTCTAGAATATATAGGCCAAACAAGAAGCAGGAAACATTTTTCTTTCCAGCAGGTCTGCAGAGGTATAACAAAAAGAAACACTCCTGAGCACTAGACTAGCACTGAACATAAATGATAACATTGTACAGGGCTGAGTTTTCACTGATTTGTTCCTTTCTACCAAATGTTCTGAAGGTAATTGGCTCTGGAAAAGAATCTGTGCAAAGCTGGTATGGCCCAGCCTGCTTTAATTGGGGTGGTGCCCACCAAGAGCTCCTCAGGATCAGGGCAAGGCATCCTCCTGCCCAGCCAGGCTCTTATTTACTCCTGTCACTTCAAAATCTCTCCATGGTGATAGACTGGATCAACCCAATCTAAATGTTCTGATCTGTTACATACGTGGAAAATGAGAGACTGGCACACACACACATACAGCAGCTGTTTTCTCAGTGCAGTCCTTTAATGGCCTCAACACAGAGCACAAGGCAAGTGAATTAGTCCAATGGAGACTGAGTTACCTTCCCCTGTCTGTGCAACACGGGAAAGGAAATTCAATGCCTGCTTTAAATGACAGAATTAAGCTAGATGTAACTTGCAAATTGATTAATTTTCTCAGCAGACCGAGATTGATCTGAGTTTTCTCTTTTTGTGCAGTAAGTATTCTACACTTGTCCTGAAACAAGTTAGCTAAAACAAATTAGTCAGCGAGGAATAAATTTAAAGGGACACTGACAGATCTAATTTAGCCCCAAATTAAGGATAAAAGTGAGAACAATACCAAATAAATATTAAAAAGTCAGCCTGGAAAAAATCCCAATGCTTCTGTGGACTTCTTATAAGGAAATAATTTCTATTTAAATAATATTCACAACCTGCAATCAAGTTCTGTGGTGAAGGTGAAATTTACTTTCAGTGGGGTGACACCATCAAGTGCACTCAGCTTTTCAGCTGCAACCACCAGCAGCAAATAGAGTACAACAAGCAAATGCAAAATTTCTAACCAGTGACCCAGGGTTGGTAGTTGACAGTTTAAATACATTGCTATCTTGATAGCATAATATTTTAGGGATCATCCATAAAAATGTCAAGTATTTTAAAAGGCACTTATGAGAGCAGGCAATATGATCATTGCTGGTATGATTGCTTTTATCCAGAGGTCCTCCTGGACTGCTGTGCCAACTTGTGCACTTGGAAATTCATGCTTCCACCACCAACTTCACCCACTTAGAGGAATTCTGCAAAGATGCAGCTCTGTGGGCCTTAGGACCTGACCTGGCATGACTGGACTAAAAAGGAGACTAGTTCATTCACATTCATTTAACAATAGTTTAGTTACTTAGTTTTAGGTTAATAGTTTAGGTTACTAACTGGTTTAATAGTTTAGGTTACTAACTGGTTTTGTGGCAATTTGAAACAGTTCTAATTTTTTTTCAGTTTCAAATTCAGCATTTGTATTGCACAGATATTAAAAAAAAACCCAAACATTTTCAGATTGGGTCTGTTCAGTAGCACTTTCC
The DNA here is from genome assembly GCF_028769735.1 of Zonotrichia leucophrys gambelii. NCBI lineage: Eukaryota > Metazoa > Chordata > Aves > Passeriformes > Passerellidae > Zonotrichia > Zonotrichia leucophrys. The sequence goes on from NC_088176.1 coordinate 8,904,009, forward strand.
CACCATGCCTTTCAGTCCTTCTTTGGTCAAAAACCAATTTCAAGCTCACAGCACCTCCTGTGATGGGGACTCAGACACATGCAGACTCTCCTTGCTGTTGTATGAAATAAGACCCATGGCATCCATACCATAAATGATCAGCCACCCCTCATTAGATCTCAAGTTGCTAACTGAGCTCAGAACTTTCACATTTTATTTACGAGACACTTTAAGATAGTAAATAAAACCTGATGTGCTGAATAAAACAAAAAAGACAAAGGAATGACAATAGCAATTGAAGCTCCTTGTGGGGGAAGCACCACAGAACACAACATTATCCATGGCTGCAATAAATCAGCACTGAAAAGAGTTTAATAAAGCTATTGAGTAAAAGGTAGAGAAAGGAAGTGTAAGGGCAGTTCTTACAGGAAGAAGTAAATTGATTATATCACCCTGATGGTGATAAATATGGTGATATCAGCTGCCTTGTTGTTCAACTGGATGAAATAGCACGTATTTCACCAGCCTATGGGATTAAAACCTGGAGGTGACAAATTGAATTGGCATTAAGAATAATGTTTGCCTTTGTAATTCTTTTTTTCTCAAGAAACTTACTATATTGAATGGGACAAAACTTACATTTAAAGGAAAGCTTTATTTGTCACACATATGATCTTAACTCAATAAACCAAACAAGGCTTTTCTCTCTCCCTAAATCAGTATAATAATGGTAGTTTTGTTTAAGCTGCTTGTTTATACAAGAGCCTGTAGATATATAGACCTTAGGCTAATCCTATTGCTGAAAGTAAGACCTAAATGAAAACAAATCTTTACCAGCAGATCTTTATTTTAAAGACAGCTCTGTTCAAATCAGCTATGCTGATTATACTCTGAGATAACCCACACACCATTTAAGGTCGATCACTTCAGCAAACATGAGCTTTGCACTGCAATTTTCTGGTCTTTTATTTTCCAGGATAGCAAAGACCCCCAAAACGACTTTATCAGAGAGTTACACAACTTCAGGCCAACAGATTCTGCAGGGAAAATAAATAAATGCAAAAGCTCAATTTTAAATCTCTGTGTTAGATTCTCCAACAATGCTGGATTTTGGTATTGAAGAGCAGGTTCCATTTTCTCTTTTTCTCTTTCATGCACACACTAACTAAAACACAGAGTGATGGCACCTTGACTTTTTCTGGTCCACATAACATCTACACAAAACTCATGAAAATGACGTGCAAGAACCTGAATGTGGTTTTACTCCTCCCAAACAAAATATTTTTCCAAGGAGTACATAATATCTCTCAGGGATACAGGGGAGTGTGGGAATAAGGGAAATGGAAAAAAAGCAATATCTTTTAAAAGCCAGCAAACTTTTAAAATTATTATTATTATTTTTCAGTGTGAAACAAAAGCCCTATACCAGAAAAAGCTTGGTAGATCCTTGTCTTCTGCAAATACATTGGTAGGGTCCATCACTTTATGTGCTCACTCATTACATGCTGGTGGACTTAATCTTTAAAAGAAACTTAATTTTCTCTGTGAAAACATTTGCAGAAGAGAACTGATAAACTTGGTCAACTTCCATTTTCCCCATTCCTCTACCTTTTCTACTGAAGAATAGAAACAGGCCCCCCTGAGGACTCTGGCCCTCAATGATTGACCAAAGCCAACAGAGCCCAGTGCCAGCAACAGTGGCTTCAGTACTCCCTGCAACCCTACAGCTCCCTGTGATCTGCCCAGATGAGTCTGCAGTCCTTTCCTAAACACACATGCACAGATTTGTTTGTGGTTTCTGCAGAAGAAATATTGCCTCAGGTTGTATTAACTTCTGGAAAGAGTTTTCAGTGGCGATTTTTGTTTGCTGGAAAGAAAAACTCCGTGCTCTTGATAACCCCTACTCCCCCTACAAAGAGATTCCATGAGAAACCCTCTGCTATGGCCAGCAGAGGTGGGAAAGCTGCTGTGGAGCTGCCTGGCCCTCCCCTCTGCCCTGAACCCCTCCCAGGCTCGCACACACCAGGAGCAATGACCGGGCTTGCACTCCCTGCTCACCACAAACGCCACGGCTGCAGCTAAAGCACAAGTTTTAACAAGTCTGCTGACTTCAATAGCAGCATTTGCTAACACAACACATGTCCACAAAGTCAGCAGCTCTTTAGAGCAAGGATTACAGATCTCCAAGGAAAAATAAAGTCTAAACAAGGGAGGTGATGGGCTAACTCTGAAAGGACAGATGATTTGGGTCAGAAGTGCATTAAAAGCTTCAAAAGTCATATAGCTTTTTCTCTTAAACCCTTTGTTTATATGTTCAACCCTGCCTTACCCTTCTGTTTCTACCTAAGATCTTGCTTCTTTCTCTATACCTGAGGCCTCTACCCCCTCTGTTTTCATTCCTTGTCTGGTTACCTCTCCTTGTTACCATAAAGCAGTTTGTTTCCCACTCTTTTCTACTCTTTTGTTCAACCTAAATATTTGTAAAGATAATTTCCTTTCCCAACTCTCCCCAATAAATCTATTAAGAGAAGTGATGAATTCATTGTGCCACAGCCACATTTTGAAAGAAAGGGGTGACATTTTATTGCATGTGGGGGATATGAAGGGGCTGAAAGAAGTGGCTTTGCCTGCAATGAAGTTTCCATTCAAGTCTGTATTTCTGAGTCTTGGAGATAACATTTAAGTCACTACATTGCTCACCCTCATTGATGTCTTAATTCACTTGGCACCTCTTGTTGGCCAGTGATTGAATTTAAACCTGTGGGCTAAAGGGCTCTCTTTGGATTATCTCATTTAGCTAACTGGGTGCTAATCAGAAAACGTGCACAGAGTAGTGAGGCAGTTATTGCTGTGTATAACCAGTTACAGCTCTTCTAATTCAGTATCCAAGACTGAATGTGTCAATAAAAAGTTCAAGGATACCGTGTGAAATTATACCTTCTCCTGGAAGGAAGTGCCCAAGGAACTCTCACCCCAATTCTAAATATTAAAAATTATCTAACACCTTTCAAATGTGAGGCTTTATCTCCTTCTCAGTGATCTCTTTGTATTAGATAATAATGTTAGATATTTTCATTCAGTTTTGCAAATTCTTGGCTTGAGTGGATTCCAGTGGCAATGAACCTTTAGACTGATCACACATTGTGTGAAATGGCAGGTCTGGTTCTGGGAGCCAAGCCAAAGCTGGAAGCTTGTTGGTACAGAAAGATATTTTTAATTGGGAAAGGAACAATTTCAAAAATGCCAAAAACCAACCTGTACATATCTTAGTTTTCTGTCAGATTGATGATGTGACAATTTATTAAGTTTTCTCAACTCTTTGGTCCAGTTGTTAGTCAGAAGAAAAAAGGAAACTGGGAATTCTGGTAAGAGCAATGCCACTAAAAAAGTGGTACACATTCTTTTTCTTCTTGACTTATTCATGCACATCATTTGTCTGTTTCTTGATAAATGAATTTTCTGGACAGCATTGCTCTTATGGCACATCAAGGCTCATGAACATAGTACACCAGGGGAAATAAGAAATGGACTTTATTAAGTTTATTAGCAGCTAAAAACATGATACTTCAAGGCTGGAAGTAAAGTAATCCACCTACACAATTTGAGTGGAATGAACATTTGGCTTCAACTACAGCTCATATGTAAAATATAAATCCAGTTTCTCCATTGAAAATCCTCTGGGGCTGGGTTTTACACTACCTTGATCAAACTAAGAATTAAAGTTCAAGCTGGCTTCCATTCCCACATGGCAACATGACCTACATGTTTGTATTAGTGGTGCTACTCCTTCCATACCCTTCTTCATATCACCATTTCCCCTAGCTTCTCCTTTTTTTTTTTTTTTTGCTTCTTTTCCCTTCTTTCAAAGTCAAAGTGAGTTTTAACACTATATAGACAATATATTGTGCAGAAAACAGAAAAAGTAATTAAAGAAACATTACAGAAAGAGCCACTTCTAAACAAGGTCCCATCTCTCCATCACTATCAAAATGGAAAAGAGTTGCTATCAGAAACAAATGAAGCAAGAAAAAATGGATCATTTTTGAAAGAAAAATCTGAAGCTCAGTATAGTTGCTGTCAACCTAAACACAGAGGAAATCTCATGGTTGTATGGTCAAGGCCATACTGGAGAAACAGGACTTGTGAGAACCAGCATTTCTGGGCTCAGACGTGCCCCAGACACCCAGTGTGCCTCCTGTGGTTACCTCTGTGCCAGAGCTTTTCCATCTGGAAAGTGAAAGCAAAGCTCACCTCCCACAGAGGGATGGAGCAGGGCTCAGCTCACATCTATGGTGCTCTGATGCCCTTGGATGATGAGAGGTGTCTGTATCTGAAATGCTGTCCTTACACACCCACTACCCGCCATAGTCTGTTGTGGCACATATTGACTTCTACGTTACCAGAAGAAGACAGACCTGATTTCTTCCCAGATCTCACTCCTTGTACTCTGGGAAGCAGCTCCAAAGCAGAAAGCTCAGAGAGTGCTGCTGCTGTTCTTATTGCAAGGCTTTCGCACCCAGACTGTTGCTCTGATGGCCTTGCCAGTAAACTCACACACTGCACTGTCCCTCAGCCAGAAGAGGCCTTGCTGAAAGTCAGTTCAGGCAGGCTGAGGTCTCCAAGAGATCTGGAATGACTCAGATCAGTTCTAACCACTAAAGCTCTTCCAGTTGCTGTTATTTCCATTGACACTCAAAGGCTCTGGTTAGCATGGAATAGTATGGTCAGAGGACTGACTGAGGAAGCAATGGCTCTGATAATCCAGTTCACCTTCCCCTTATTCCATGGTGGAGACTTCAGTAAATATTCTTCCAAAAACCACTGTTTTGAGACCAAATAGGATCAAAATTGACAGATAGGCAGGAGACCACATCTGGGTACCAAACAAGATAATAGGGAGGAGGAGCAGTTTCCTGGACTGGGTGTTGCAGCAGTGGAGCGCAGGAACACAATAACCAACTCCTATAAGTGATCTGTCTGTGTACAAGAGGGAGTTAAATCAGCTAATCATGTATGCCATCACAGGATGGGTACTACAGGGCAGCTCAGAGAGTCCAACAGGCAGTGATCACTCCTTATCTATACAAGCAGCCATGTTTTAATATATGGCGCTTCACCCCACCCTTTTCAGAAAAGATTGATAAGCAAAATGATGAAGCTTTAATGAGCTTAATTGCAAATGCCTTATGTTCTTGCATTGTTGCCAAACAGCTACTTTGACATCCAGCAGTTTACTTAATAACTCCCCCCTCCTTTTCCCTACCCCCTCCAAGCCCAGTAACGTAATTATTCCTGTGGCAACCCCCCTATTTGACGTCTCTTTATTTATTTCCCTTCTCCCCCTCCCTGAATTACTGTAAATGGGTATCTTTGAAAGGAGGGTGGCAGGCAGCTTTTGGTACAGGGCTCACCAAGGAGCCCTCCATCAAAGGGCCCTTTGTGAGCATGCCCTGGACCGAGGCCAATCAGATCATCTTGCTGTCTGTCTCTGAAGAAAATTCGCCCCTGGTATGCAAGCCAAGCCAAGAGCCTAGACAGGGTGACTGCACTCCTAGTCCAACCTGTCTTAGCTGAGTGAAAAAATGCTGAAGGGAAAATTACCTGTTTGGCTCCAGACTGAATTAACTTTTTAATATACAAGTATGTTTATTATTTTTTCCTTAAAAGTGCCTGCCTATCTAATATATTCATTAATGTTATCTGGTCAGTTCGCTTGAAATATTATGAAAAATGTGCAAATGCAATAAGGTGACAGTGCTTGGAGGCAAAGCAAGATGTATTTTCTAATTATATGACAGAAAACAACATTGTTATTAACAAATGACAGTGCAGAGTAATCTTCTTATGTCCAGGCCAGTGCAAGCTAGGATATCTTGCTCCTTATATCCAGAGTATCAAAAGTAGAGGGCCTTGACACCAACTCCTTCCTCATTCAGTGACCACCACAAATCCTCAGCATCCAACTCCATCAAACTCCTGGAGCCAGCCTCCCAGCCCCAGTTTCCAAGTGGCACAGCCTCTGTTCCCCAGCAGAGCCTCCTGCTCTGTCCTGTGCCCTCCCAGCCGAGGGGCTCTGCATTCCATGCTCAGAAATGTTGCATTTTCACCATTTTCACTTAGCTGCTTGCTAAGTCCCCTGCGAGATGTGCCTGGGACTGCAGAGGGAGCGCAGAGAGGCTCTGCCTGCCCCCAGCCCCTGCCTCTATCTGGAATTCCTCCCTCTGCTGCCACTTCCCCTCGCAGCTTCTTCCTGCTCCCTGTGTGCTCTTGACTCTTTTGTTCCCCCTTTTAGAAACACCTTGTAAGTGCCAGACAGGAATTTCCCGACACTATGTCCTGCATTAAGCAAGCGATAATGGCCGAAACAATAGAGAATTATGTCAGTAGGGTGCCCGAACAAAAGAGCAGAATTTAAATGAGGACGCAGCTTTGGTCTTTGGAATTTGTCCACTATAAATGACTCTTCTTATATTATTAGCATGTCTCGTTTAAGTGGAACACATTGTAATTTTAAATGGACAATAATAAAGAAGGATCATATGTCCTATTCTTACATGTGCACTTAACATTCCCTGGGGGTTCTTTCCGCCTGCCATCCCTTCTCTTTCCCCCATCAAAGCCCTTCATATTTCTCACTATATTTAACTATCTTTTTAAAACTTGTTTTTTGCTCCTAGGAGAACCCAAATCTTCTAATCCAGAGCTGTGTAAAGAAAATATAAAGTAGATTGTAGAACTACAGCTTGCTACTTGTGCACCATCCCTGCTCACAAAATGTTCATTTTGCAAATACTATAGAAGAAAACTTAAATTACAGACTATATTTACAAAACCTGCTGACCTTAAACTTATCCTGGGTTTTGCTCTCTGAAAATTTAAATGACATTAGGATCCCTATATTTCTTTCTTAGTTCAAACAACAACCTGCCAGGCTGCCTTTCAAAGCTGGCCATCACCTAGCAGGAGCAAGGATACTTAAAGTAGTCCCTTAAGCAGCCATTCCTTCCTAAAGAGCTGTGCTGGTTTCTGACTACACCTCAGATTTTGCAAACTAATTCAAGCCAAAACAGCCACTGACTTAAAATAAGTCTGCTTCCTTTACAATACAGTCCCATGACCAGTTGAACTTCACAAAAGAAAGTCACACCATGGATAGAAACCTGTGTCCAGCATGTCCATTGACACTACTGACAGTGGAAGTTATAATCATGAAACAAAAGATTAAATTTCCTAAATTTCTGTGCAGTAGAAAATGAATGACCCCATTTGTAGTGATATTTTTCACTCATTTCTCATCCCTGTACTTCTTTACAAGCTATTGTCACCTGAAAACTGGGGTTTCAGAGCAACAGCAACAAGAAAATACTGACAGATTAAATAGGGGTTGTCCAAGACAATCTCTCCAAGGTGAATTGCAAGACTAGGTTCAAAAGTCTCATTCTGTAGCCTAGATAGTGTTATTTAATTGCCATTCTGACTGCTTTCTTGACCATCAACATAGCCCTTACTAACCCTATGTCTCACTTTTGCAACTGGCTATCAAGCAAACCAAAGTGTTGTTAGTAAGCCTGAACAAAGTGTAAAAATTCTTTTGTAGAACATGCAAGCCCATGCAATGGGTTAGTGCTGTTAACTTTCAGAAAGACTTGGTTTAAAAAGGATGTGCTACAGTGCTCTTGATTTTCATTCCTCAGATTGTGGGTTACAGCCAGGGAGCCCTATGCTTTTTTTGCTGCACATGACAGGCTCATTTTTGCTTACTTGAACTGTGATCAGTTTTACCAGGCCCTGACAAGGTACACCAAACACAGCCTTGTTTTTCTTTTAGCAGTGTGCAAGAAGAATAATTTTACATACCTTTTTCCCCCCCTGCAGCCTACAACAGGGCCAAGGAGTACTTCAGATGAGGTAGAAGCATAGTCGAATCATTTTAGTGGCCTTAAATCAAGCTGGCCAGTATCAAAATACTCTGATTTCTGAAGCACTCACTGGAATTTAAGGGGTCTTTCTGGAATTAATCATTCTGACACAAGACACAACCACACACCATCTCTTTCTTCTATGCACTAATTTGTCATAAAGATCTGTTCCTCTGACATTGTCTCTGGTGCCAATAGATGACAGTTGAGAAAATATATGTAAAAACAGCCACAGACTAAGCAAGTTACAGATTACAGAGTGAAGAACAGTCCAAAAAAATCTGTCTTAAACCATAAAAAAAGGATGAAACTTGTCTTTTCCTAGAGATAAAGATTTCTGCTCCAAACACCAGTTTTCCATTTCCCAGATGTGGCTTTTGAAAGGATTCACCATTTGTAAAAAAGGAACATGATGAGCAATAGCTATTTCCTGCTAATTTTGCTTCCTGTAGGGATTTGCTCCGTGGTGTGATCTCACATGTTCAGGGAATTGTATGTCCCAACTGGAACCTGCTTGGTCTACAGCCCAGTGAGTGATGATATGAAGAGAATGGAAAAAGCCCTTCAGCTTCAGCATGCTGGCACTGCCTCTGCAGAAGGCTGATGAAGAAATGAAGCTGACAATCTGAAGGAGGGATGTGTCTCCACCAACCTGGTACGTGCCAGGCTACCACAGGACATGGCATCCAGGAGATGTGGCCTTTTTAATCGTGCTTCTAGGTCTGGCATGAGGAGCAGTGAAAGCACACTGGTGTTACAGTCCCTGGGGAAAGTGCCCTCCTGCATCTGCTCTCTCTCAGCTTTTGGCTTTTAAGCCCTGTAGAAGGAGCAGCACCCATTCAGGAGCACAAAGCCCTATCCTGGCACACAGGTCCCCATGCTGTAGCTGCTCCTTGTTTGACTTGGCCGTCCAAGAGCTCTAAGCCCTTAAACAGAATCCTAAAACATGGATACTGTAAATGTAAAAGAGAAAGAGCATTTGGGCTACCAGGAAACGCCCATGGGAAATGTGGTGGCGCAATGTATCCCAAACTGTGATACACACCTCATAAAGGCAGGGGAGCCTCTTCAAAGCAGTCACACAGGTTGGCCCAGAACCAAGGCCTTTGCTGCAATAGCACTTGGTGCCATTGGAACAGCTGCAGAAGTAGCTAGGCTGTTATATTTATCTTTTTTTTTTATTTTTAATTTTAAATGTAGTGGCTATCCATTTGGGGATATAAATTTTACTTGTGTCCTGGAACAGAAACATGAAACAACTAAGTCTCACAAAACTCCTGTAAGACAAATTCCATAACACCCCCAATTTTAGAGGCAGAGACAAATGAAGTCAATATCAAACCCAGGGTGTGCACGAAGAGCTCCTACCCCTGTGTTCAAACCACAAGATAATTCCCCTCCTTTCAGGCCCTGATCCAGAGCAAATCAGTTGGAGTCCTTCTATTGAGTCCTCAATCAGCAGTGTAATCACTTTAGCATGTGTCAGGATTAAAACCAGCCCTCCAAATAAGACCATGTCTACACTGCAAATGCCTTACTGATAAAGGAATACCAGCACAGTAAACAGACAAAGCATTCCTGGGGCGGTGTAAACTTACACTGGCAAATCTGCTCTTTGTAGCGGTACAGTAAAATCATCCCCGCAAGCAAAACAAGCACCATTTTGAGGTATAATTGCATCTACATGTGTAGTGTTTGCTCACTGAGAGGTGTCAGTCTGACCAGAACAGCTGTGCTGATAGAAATCTGCAGCACAGACCTGGCCTTATTTAAAAAAAAAAAAAAGTTTTAAGCAATTAATAAAAATCAACATTGACTCTCTGGTCAAAGTGGTGTCAGTTTGTCTCTTCAGAAGTTTACACAAATTGGTTGATTTAAAAAAGAGAAAGGAAAGGAATTTAACATGGTTACATGGACTTGCCTTGGCTGGTATTTCGAAGAGTGTAAAGCTATGGAAATCAGATCTACTGTGTGGAAACACCATTTCTGGACACAAAGCCAGGCTTTGTGAGTTTACAGCTAGATTTTTCCAAGCCCCTATTCAGCAAAGTCCTGTAGTCATAGCCTGCTAGTTCCACAGATGGGGGAAAATGGTGATGTGGAGGAGATCTCCCCATGGCCAGCCTCCCTGCAAGGCCCTAAAGGCACACGGCCTCTTGCTGCAGATATCTTTGTGTCACCTTTGCTCCTACAAGTGAGAGTTTGAGACTGGAGGGAAAAAAGGAAGAAGAATACAAGGAAGGTACAAGGGATACAAATGCAAACAGCCAAAAATGAGACAAAAATCTGGCTGGGAAAATTCTTTGGAGGGAAAATGCTTCTCCTGAGAAGCCTTTGAAACACAAGAAAAATCATAGCTTAGCCCAAAAAGTTCCCTTCCATCCTTGGACCACTCTGCTTGCTCCTATTTCCACCTTAGGTGCAATTTATGTTCTGACAGTTTCTTAAGATCCACTTGAACAGAACGAGATTTGACTTGATGATGTGAGATCTGATAAAATTATGTAAAGAAATCCTAATTTAACAACCAATCCCTTGAATCACATTTCCTTAGCCCCAGTAGAATCTCATTGTGATAACCTAATACGAGCTGCCTCCTCTCTGCTCCCTTGCTGTGCCTAATGCCATCACTGCTCTGCTGAGCTTCATGTTCACCCCTGCCCAGCCTGCTCCCTCCACTCCCTCCTGTACTGATTCCACACAGGGTGTCTGATTTACTCCCCTCCTGCTCCCAGCCTCCTTCTTTGCTGGATTCTCAGCAGCCAAAAGGCTCACTGCCCTGTGGTGTCTTTGCAGACACCACCTCTAATCCTTCTTTTCTGTTATGTACCCCTCCTCTATGGGCATGATCTTTCTCAGTCTCCATTCTTTCATCTGCTCAAAGATCAGTTTCATTTGCCTTTTCATTACCCAATTTACAACTGAAGAACCTTTTCTGACACAGGAGCTGGAGAAGACATAGCAGTGAAGCTACCACAGCCCCTTCTGCCTCACCTAAGCACTGACATTTCTCTTTCTTTCCATACTGATACCCAGACTATCATTCTATGCCAGCACAACTCATCTTTCCTTCCCTTGTTCCCACAAGGAAGAATTAGTTAAATAAACAGACAAAACTAGAAACTTGGCAGTCTCTTGTTTACTACAGACTCTCCGTGGCTTCCAATTTTTCCAATTGTCCAAAATTAATCAGGTACAGACAACTTCTCTATTCCCACACTCTAATCAGAAGTGCTTACTTGCTAAACAGCACTTCAAGATCTCTTCTTTGAAACACCACACTTCATTCCTGTGTGAAGCACACAGCCCCCATTCCCTGGCAGAGACACGGCCTCAACGCCTACCCTGAAGGAAGATGAAAAATGAGATGGCTGTTTTCTAGCTGTGCATACTTGAGAAAGAAATATGTATTTTCTTCCCTCCCTTTTGCCTTGCTGAGCATGTTGCAGTTGTGATGACATGTCGGAGGTGATTAGGCGCTCAATTTCGATGACACACATAACTTATCCATGTGGCCAATAAAACCTCCACACAACACCTCCCCATCCACCTCTATAGATCCTCTCAATTCCTACCCCAGGCTTCAACACCCAGGAAAGTTATTTATGCCTAAGTGAATTAGCTTGCTAAGAATTTCTTAAGTGGAGTGCAGTGAGCCAGCAGTTTTCTTCCACAAATGAGAAAATAAGTAAAGGGCTCTCAGAGATCAGTGCTGCTGAAAACAAATTGGCACAGCTAATTTTGGCCTGACAAGTGCACTAAGGATTCTCTACATTTCCCATACAGGTCAAGCTTATCGGTTCACACTTGTTAGTGCAAAAATCTCTTTTCCTATCTTTGTTTCTGCCACTTCTCTTATCCTGTCACTCTGCTGCAGTAAGTGCACTGGCTGGGCACTTCAGTAGCCATTTTTGCAAACACTCTTATTCCATTACAGAAAGATATTCACATTACACACAAATGACAGTAGACTTCAGTGTAGTGCTTATCACAGAGAAAGGACAAGACAGCGTAGTGCACCTACAGCATTTCATGCTGCCTTACACAATGTGATCTCTTTTTCAGCAGCTTTCCTTCTGGAAGAGACAGGCAACATTTCAATTGAATCCTTTAAAAAAAATTCAGCATGGAAAGGACAGAGAGAGGAAGGGAGAAAAGTTATCCATTATGATGGATTAACTGCAAAGGTAGCACTTGTAATTTCCTCTCACTTTTGAGCCCTTGGGTCATAGACTTGACTGGGGTTGGATTGTCCTACATTTCAAGTTTGGGGTTGTTCCATTGCCTGACCGTGGGTGAAGCACACCAACCTGCTGACAAAGTTCTTTCCTTTCCAAAACATGGGAAAAGAAACCAAAGAAACACAACCCAGCCCTAATTTAACAGGATTGGGATCTGCAGATGGGAAGTGCTTTACCGAGGCTTATCACTCCTGGGAGACTGGATATTTGCTGAATCACACTGCAATGGGTCAAAAGGATTCTGCTGGACATAGGCTGAATTTGATGCTGATCCAGCTGTTGCAAAACACTGCTTGCAGTCTCAAGGGAAGTGCAGAATGGTAGAAGGCTGGAGATGGAGAGCCCTGCTGGGAGGAGAGCTCCTCTAGGTACACATGGATATTAGGACCATAGGCAGCACAGTGAGGGATCTCCATGGGATGTGGACACTTGTGTTATGATCCTCTGGCCCTCCTGAGTGCTAGGAGAGATTGTCTAAACTCCACAAGTGAAGGAAAACCACAGAGGGAGTATGTGTGACATTTTTCCTTCAAACTCAAATCATTCTATGGCCCATTTTTCCACTGAGTGAGTCAAAACTGCAAACCACAGTTCCCATAGGAAAGCAGAAGTCAAGCATTGGGCAAAGCACTTTTCTGAAACTGATTTTAGCATTTGCTTGATCCAAAGCAATAATCTGAAGTCAAGTAGAGGCATTTTTCTTTTTCAGTAATGAATGTTTAACAGTGGAGCAACTTATGGAGATGACTGCTTTCCCATCAATACTCTGTTCTTTCCCATTTATCATGCCCAGGGCAATGCCAGCAGTTGTCCTCCACTGTAGATTTTGAAGCCTGATAAAGATAAAGGTATGCAATAAGGTCTAGTTGGCATGCAGGCTGATTCTGTTCCTACATAAACACCCTACCAGCACAATATGGATAGTTGTAGCATCTTTGATGCTCTCAGTTTTGGGGGCAGAAAGAAACATTGACAGAAGAGGAAGTAAGGTTCACTCCATGTAACAGCAAAATGCACTCTACAAGCCTAAGGAGGAGGAGGAAGAATTATTGGCCTGCTTAATAAGCTGCTGAGATGTCCAGAGGATGTGAAACTTCTCGAAGTTCAGGATTCCAGTTCAGAGTATTTCACACTTTACAATTCCCTGGCAGGCCAGCCTGTTTGCACAGACTCTGGCTTCTGGGATTCAACATCTCACATTAGGCCATTTGGAATTTATTAAACACGTGTCCCACAGAACACAAGGCTTCCTTCAGAGGAATAGGCAAATCACTTGTAAGTGTGCATTTACAAGATCAGAAGTCATGAAAACCATGCTCACTGCTTGTCAACTTATTTAGGGGAAATTGTGTAATCAACTTAGCACAGCAATTATCCTTTACCTAAAAGATCAAACTCATTCTTCCTGTATGTCACCACACTTGCCTATTAATCACTCAGAAAAATAGATCATTTTTGTTTAAATTAAACTATACAAAGTGGGGTTAAGTCTGAATTCAGGTATCTTCTCTCTATTTCAGAGAAGCTGGAAAAGTCAGAGTTCCTCTAGTTTAATCCCCATCTTTTGGAGAAAAATAAAGAAAAAAAGAGAAAAAAAAGATGAAAAAGAAAGACATTTGAGTGAAGGTTGCTATAAACTACTTATGTCCTCATCACAAGCTGTTAAAGGAGACAGGTAGCTAAGCCATTCAACACCCTTTCTTTCATCTGTTCCTCTGTTTTCCTCAAACAATTTGGATCCCACATAGAATTTTTGCCACTGGCATTTTCTCCTTCTACTTCCTGCATTTCATCTCCTGTGCAATTCATGGCAACTCATGAAATGAAGCAAAGAGAAAAAGAGATTGAGGGTCACTTTATGACTAGACAGGATGTTCTCCCTTGTCCAAAGCCAGTAGACAGCACTTTTGGAAGACAATGTGAAAACATTGTCATCCCAGTGTGGTGCCTGGAAACACATTGAGCTCCCGTACTCTGAGTACTGCTCATCCTAAAAGCCCCTCAGGATAGTGATCCAGCTCATTAAATGAAAAGTACTTAAATTCTGGAGAGACATGATCACATTTTTCCCTACTTGTCCTTTCAAAACCTCATATCATGTAATTGAAACTTTTTTAATAATTACGCCAGAAAGCTGACAACAGCTCAGATCCCCTCTCCCCACCATGACTTTACCTGGGCTTTACCTGCCATGAATGATGTTATGCCATTTCTGGGACTGTTTCAGAACCTGCCACTTTGGGATATCTCTCCTGTGCATTAAATTGCATCTGGTTACACTCCAGAAACACATCCTGCCAGGTCAAGGGTTTTTCTTCCCTGGGAATTAATTATGAAGTCTTCATCTCCAACATGTACGCTACTTCTTATTTGCTGCCTACATGCTTTTCACTTTCCTGTTTTTAAACGGGTTGGAAATGCTAACAAAAGAGGTAATCTGCCTTTGTGGGTACTCCCATAATTAGCAACACGCACATCTGGATAGAGTTTCAATAGTCCACTGTTATTCAAACAATTTGTAATCACACAGACTGTGTAGTGAACCAGCAGACCGAAGCATATAGCTTTTCATTATTATGTAGTATACAGTACCCATAATACACAAATAAACTCAAAACCTGCAGCAGCAACAATGACACATTCTGTGTGGCCTCATTCACCAAACAGCTCTCTAAGAAGTCTTTATCGAAAAATGCAACACATCCACTAATTATTCGGGGTTGTAAGTGGGTAGGAAGTGTAGGAAAATCTTGCTGCATCTGTTCAACATTCTAAAAAGCCAAGTCCAACAGCATTTACAGGATTTAAAAACTAAAGTCTATAAAAACCAGGAGAGCTTAGTTATGTGGGTACACAGTACCACGTACCATGTAACAGTAGTCGATTTTACAGGATATGTAACAATACACACCAGCATAGCCAAAGGCAGGATCAAGCCCTTAAAATTTTATATTGTGCTTCGTGCTCAAAGATTTGTTTCAGTGTGGATGCCATGACTCATATTCTCCATTCCCCCAGTACTTCATCCCCTCCTTCCTCACAGCCCAAGCTAACTTTTTATTAAAATGCTCTGGATGCAGATTCGCTTGTTTAAGCCTGATATTTATGTACTTCATCCTGCAACCTGTGCTCACAGAGCTACTTACACAAGGACTGTGAGACTGGCCTGTCTGGAAATGTTTACTGCAGAAAGAAAAGATGTCTATTCCTGCTCCTTGGCTGAAGGAGGCTTTTCCTTTTAATGACAGACTGCCCAGATTTCCTCAGCACAGGACTGACTAGGAAATATCTCCCTTTGTTGGCCCCTACACAGCTCTACAACGATCCTATCTGAGCCCACACTATCACAGGACACTGCTGAACCATTTCTAAGTGGTGCTTCAAAGGTTTCACAAGATATTTCTACTAGTTGTTGTCTACAAGACTATATTAAAAATTTATTATCAGAAGAATATATAATTCACTTAATCAGTACTGAATCAAGGACATAATTTTTAATCTTTATATTCTTTTGCTTGTCCTTCTGCATTATACAGAATGAGACAACAGTAACAGCAGGGTTACCTTTCTCCCCCAAAAAACTGCTTTGCATCCTCTGCATCTTGCCTGAACAACTCTGAGTTTGGAAGAGCTTGAGAATGTTTATTTCTCCTAGAAGGAGCTTGGGTCCATACTTGTAGTGCAGCCTTTTGAGGCTTTTGGTGACAAGACAAAAATAGCGATAGGACTGAGTTTCCCCATTGGCCTGCTGCTCTGGGATGAGGGATATTTCAGAGCATGCTAAGAATAAATATTTCTCCCTCTGCACTTCTTCAAATTCTGTGAAATGCGTTTTTGAATGATGTTAGGTATATCAAGGATTGTTAAACTGGGTTTTAATAATTACTCACATTGACTTATCAAAACTTGTGTATTTATGTGTCCTTTTAAATAACAATTCTTCAATCACAAAAAATTATATTCACCAAAACCTGATGTCTGCACATGGCACACATTCTGGCAACACAAATCCACATGACAATTACCTGGATGTTTTGACTAGCTCCTAGTGTTACAGATCTAGGTGGCATTGACAATAGATGTTTTCCAGCCAATCCCACACTTTTTTCAACCAAACACAAGCAAAGAATTTCTTCTCGTATGTGACAACACATTCTTATTTCTCAAAGGTATTGTATAGCTACATTAATGCATGAGAAATGTGTTGAGGTGATGAGTTGAAAAACACAATGAAGGTGCCAATCAAGACTTAGAATACTGACAAACACTGAAGAAATTCAAACCTCCATACAAAAGCTGAAGCTCAAGGCCTGTGTGAAATAAAATAAAAATTTTGTGACATAACAAGCATTATATTTGATTAAAAAAATTCCACTTTTTCATGTATGAAATCCGAATTATTTCATTTTTCAAAAGTAAAGTTACAATAAGCAATAAAATCTCTTGCACAAACTGCAGAGTAAATTAATTTTGAATATAACTAAACAATATATCAGCGAAGTATTCCTTTCAGCTTCCTGGAGACTTGTATATTGCCAATTTATAATTAGTTGCAGATTTTCAATTACTTTCTAGCTAACAAAACAGTTTCATTTGCATTGTTTACTTGCCACTTAACTCAAATTGTACCCAAATTGGTTATTTTAAAATGTGACACAGATTTTCAGGGCCAAAGCAAATTCTATATATTTTAATGTAACAAGCATCTGTATTTCAGTCTTCAGTGATAAAAGTGTACAGGATTTGGCCAAAACTCAATCAACTCCATCACAATCTCAAAATGCCTCCTGTGCAATTTGTCAAAAGCAGATTTCTTGGCAACAACACATAAAACTACAGCAACATATAATGAAGAACATAATCTCGGAAAATACGCAAAGTTTGTTTTGTGTACTAATTGAAACTGGGAAACCACTGTAGGCATATTTAAATTTAAGAGAAGATCAAAGGAATTAACCATCAAAATATTCTGCTACTGTGCTTAAATGTAGTCCACTGCACTGAGTCTCATTCCTGGTAGCCCCACTCATCAAGAGCATAATAAACTCAAGGTGCAGGGATTTGGGGCTAGAGTGACTAACTGGAGATGCTCAGTACCAGGCAGACCTCAGCTAACTCTGTTACATGATATTTTTCATGATAATGCACCCTGCTATGAGATTTAAGAACTGGCTGTCTGCAGCAATACCCTATGCCACGAGATTCCTGTTACCAGGGGAGAGAAGTGTTCTCCACTCCCTCTCCTGCCACACAGACATTAAATGCAGGTGATTTTTGACTTCCAGAATAGCAAGTGCAAGTGTCTGACCAGCTTTTGTTGTAGTCCTCATTCTGTAATTGATCATCTCCTCCCCATATGAAATAGGCACAAGTTTAATTTTTTTCTCATCCAGAATGTCCCACTCAACATCTGTAATTGTTCTGAAAATGTGTCCATCTCTGCTGGATGTGGGGTTAGGACACCTGTTATTGGGCCCAGACAGTCTCCTGAAGATAAGGACACACCCAGCATGGAGCAGACTTTTCTTTTTCTGCACCTGGAGGTGTCCTCATGGACCAGGGTGGAACACACTGGTGACACTTTCCTGATGAGTTATGACAGATTCAGGGCTTACAAGTTTGCTCTAAATGTATGCACATTCCTGTGACACATATTTTACCTTTTGTGTGAAAAATCTTATTCAAAATTTTATTATCTGAATGAGTCTAGGTTTGCAGAGCTGTTTTACAATTTCTCTTTCTCCTCCCCAGCCCCACTTGAGGCCAGAGGTGCCTTGGCCATGGAGTGCCTTGGTGCCAGCCCCAGCAGAGATCACAGCTCCACTGTGGCAAGGGCTGATTGCAGTAAATAGGCACATATGCTGAGTTCAAAGGAAGGACAAAACTTCCCTGGACATTTTAGACCAAAATTTGGTTTTGTTCTTGGATTGGGGCTGATATGTTTCATGAATTACACTGGTTTAGATTACATGGTACAGAAAGCAGGTCATGTTTTTTTCAGTGGAGAAGCATCTTTTGGGGAAGTGTTATTGCTATTGTTCCCTCTAATTTCCTGTTTCTTCTCCTTTTGAATGCAGCATGACAGCACTAGAGCAGTCTCTATAACACAGATACTTAATATTAACCTACAGAATTTCCTAGGGAATACTACTTAATCATATTCTATGCACAATAGCAATTTAACAAAATATATATGTTAAAAATAACGAAGTCTACCATTCCTAGCCCCACCCCTGAACAGCCATTATTGTCTCCTTCCAGCAGCAAGAAATGGGCATTTAATCTTACTTTCAACTTTCAGTCTTTAAATCAGTTTTAAATCCATGACAAGACTTTACATCCTACCCTATTGTTAGCAAGATTCCTTAATTGCCTCCTTTAAAAGACTTTATCCAACCCTTTTGAAAGTTTAAATAAATTATATCCACTGGTTCTCCTTTATCCATTATTTGTTAACTATTTCAAAGAAATCTGAGAGGCTATAGAAATCGTGCTGATTTGCCCCCATCATATTATCCTCATCTAGGTCCTTTATAACTTGATCTTTAATCATTCCCTCAACCATATTTCTTTACAGTGAGGTGCCTCCCAGGTTTATAATTTCAGGGATCGCCCATAACACCTTTAAAAAGGAGGGCAACAATGTTGATCACCCTCTCATTAAACTTTTTTTTTTTTTAATAATGTGCTGTTGCCATTTGTCAGTGGCTCTGTTGCCAGCCATGGTTTTCTTCATTTATGGCCTCTAGGCTTGGTTACTGCATCTAAATATATTTAAAGACAAATTTGGCAAATCTGAACAATTTGAAATTGGTACAGCCCACCTTAGCAGCCCCAGTTGTGTGAGTACATCCAGGACATCCCCATGGGACATCCCCATGGAATATCCCCATGGAATATTCCCATGGGACATCCCCATGGCCCTCTGCTTTCACCACTGGCTCTCTCTGGAGCTGAACACAGGCAATGTCTCCATCCTGCCATTCAATGGACCCGCACTTCCACTGAATGAGACAATCTCCTGTCACACTGAACCTCACCCTTCCCTGAGGATCTGCTGCAGGATCAGTCAGCAACAAAAGTGAGCCTTGCAAAATTCAAAAGAGAGTTGTCTCAGAGGCTGGTGCAAGAGCAAAATTAACTTTTGCAAGAGACAAAAGTAACAGTGATACTGTATCACATTCCCAAAAACCAGCCAAATTTTTTTCTTGTGGTTTAATTAATAATAACAATAGGCATATCCAGACCTCTGTCAAAGTCAGTGGGGCAGCTAAATAAGGAAGCAAGATATGTATTTTCTTAAATTTTAAAATGCATAAGGCATGCAGATGCTATTTTGACATGAGAATGAAACCTAAAAACCTAGAGAGCTATTCCCCTTGAGTTTCTTCCAAACTTGTATCATTGCCATACAGATCCAATTATCTATTACAAATTAATTCTTCTAGTCCTTCCAGCACATTTTTTATCCCTTTGTCTCTGTCAAAACGCTGCTGTCACTACTTGCAAAGAAAACCAATGGAGGAGGTATTTCCCCATTGCCTAGTGATGCAAACAAATAATCTAGCTTTTCTACACTCTCCTGCTCATCAAGCTGAACTGGGTTTGACAACTGGAATGTATTAATTAAACCCTTGCACATTTAAGGGGAAAAGAGTCACTCTGCCAAATAAAATGGGACAATAATGAGGACAGCATTGGAGCATCTCTACTGAAAGCTTGCCACATTTCTAGACATGTATTCATTCACCCACTCATCCTTCCCCCTCCCCCAGGATCTCCAGTTTGGTATGAAGTTCAGAAACAAGGATAACAGCAAGCAGCAGACCAGATAAGCAGACACAGTGAGTATTTTTTGATTTCCCTTATTAATGACACGAAGAATTGGCTCTTTTAAAAAGGATTTTGTATTATTTCCTCCCACTATTCTCATGAAGCAAAAGCATAACACTAAGAAAGGGGTCCATGCAGTACCATGCAAACACACAGACTCAAGGCATTTGCCATCACATTTGGGATCTCAACCACCCTCTTCTGGGTTTTACAAACTACATCCACTACAGAGTGCCCCTTGCTTTGAGAGAATGGGATGCAGCTGGGGAAAACACTGCTTGGAGGCCCAGTATCTGCAATAAATGGGCTTTGGGGTTGCCCAAGGAGAGAGAATACCCCAAACTCTCTTTCCTCATTCCTATGGGTCAGGACAGTTTGCAGCTGCAATCCAGGCGAGCCCGGCTGCAGATGGTCACCAGGAGAGATTTGTGCTGTTGTCTGGTGGCCATAAAGAAAAAGCCCTGTCACCACATCCTCTAAAAGCACTGCATGGCAGCATTTCCCAAGGATAGCCTGGAAGGGAAAGCAAGGCACCAAACCCTTGGAAACAACTAATTGCTTGAGAGAGAGTGTAAACTTAATAAGTAGGCCACACAGATCACATCTTTACCACCAACACGTTGAACCATTTACAAAAAAGTTTTGTAATTCTGCATAATTAAGTCTTTTAATAATGTAGATTTGAAGACTACAGAGCCACTGCACTTAAGGTTGATGCTATTTTAATTACATGGAAAAGACATAATTTGGGAAGAAGCCTTGCAGTTTATTACATTTACTTCTGTCAAATAACTTATAATTGTGTGCCAAGGTGCCTGAGAAAAGTATTGTGGGTTTTTTGCTGTTTTTAAACATCTTATGCCACTCGAAAAGGATTACTTCCTTTGTAAGTTGCTGCTTCAACTGAAAGGTAGCAATTAATTAAGCCATTTACATAAAACTGTCTTGGATCAGCTACCTACAAAGATGAAGGCTGAAATCTACCTTCTAATTGAACAAATAAAGTTTTAAAAATAAATATACGTTGGTAATTATCTGTAATAATACAAATTAGGAAATTTAGCTGATAAAATGAGTATGTCAGAAATTAAGACTAAATTCTTATCATCCAAATTGAATAGGATAGTCTATAAAAAATTCTTCTAATTTATCTCTCATTTATTGTCATTTTGCACATCTTTGTATCATTTGATGTTTTGCCATATCTCATGATGCAAATGGAGAGGAGGTGGAAAGTGTCTCTGTTTCAAGGGATGTGCATATTCTGATCAGGGTTTTGGCTTTTTTTATGTTTGTTTGTTTGGATATGGACAGGACAGAAAGAAAAAAATCTCTGTTTTTCATAAACTGTCATTATACAGAGCAGGAGATAATAAATGACATAATTTAGCAAAATAACCTGAGGTACTTCAACACACACAATCAACAGTAAACTGTTCATTTATCTAACTGTATACAATTGATTTGAGTTCATAGTGTACTAATATATCAAGTAAAATAAAAAAGGGGTGTCTTATTGCAATAGTTTTAACTCCAGAAACACAGAGCAAAATCATGGTCTCACTAGCATTTAACTACGGTCTATATTTTTTCCTTCTGTACTTTAAAGAGGAAATTGTACAAAAACATCTTATGCCAGTGGTGAAAGAGATCTACACCAGAGATTTGCATTGCTGCAGCTACAGCAGCACAGACAGACGGACCCCGTGCAAAGCAATTTTTACATCCAACCTCCAGCACAGAAGGTGGTTTCTCATCCTCCACCTGTGTGGTGGTTCAGCTGATTAATGGTCTCACTGTGACAGCTGTTACACATGCAAAACTTGCACTGAAGCGAGATGTGGGGGATTTTTGTCTGCATAATGACTCGAGGACACAATTCTGAGTCATATCACATGTTCTGAGCCAGGTATCTTCCCTTCCTAATTACAGCATTCTTTGCTAATGGATGGGATACATTTTCTTCCAATATATCTCATCCAAATGTTCTTCCCACACATAAATCAAACTTATAATACTAAAAACTTAATCTGGAGAGATTTCATATTAAAGCTTGCTCAGTCTGTCTCCAGGCAGCGACTGAGAACCTCGGAAGCAGCTGAGATTGTGCATTACACATGTTGTGCCTGCACTCACCAAACCAGATCTCTGAGATGTATGAAAATATTTATGTACACAACTTGGAGTACTCACTGGGAGTATGCATCTGCATAACAATGAGCACAGTGTTAAGTGCTCACAAGACCAGAGCTCAAATCCACAAGAGATTTCACTCTGCAAACATCCCAATCTCATTTTTTACTACTGACTAGTAATGGGACGTGCAGTCAGGATTATTGAGCTTCTACATCTGGAAACATCTGTGCAAGCAACTCTTCAGAGCAGAGGACAGCACTACTTCTAGGTTTATGCAGAGCCTCCAGACTGTGGGCTACCCTTTGATAATCAAACCAAGTAAATATCTGGCAAATAATAATTTAATACATCTGCTGTGTGATCCTTTACTGTTGTACCTCAAAACATTATAGCATTTTGTAAAATTATTCTAACTGAATTACTGAACTAAACAAAACTGTCTTTTAACTATACAGCAAACTTGTTCCATGTTCCAGCACTTCCAGGTCCTCAGCTGAGGCGCTGAGCACCTGTGGCAATGATTCCTTCAGCTCCAGTCTACCACATGAGGTAATTTAGTGAGGCATTTTAGAAATTGGATAGAGCATTTCTGGCCCTGTTTTTATACTTGCTTAAAGGAAACATTTCAAATAGGATATAATAGTGGACAGAACTGCATATCTAACATAATAAGCAAAAATTGAACACCTTTAGAGGTACACTTTTGCACAAGTTTTCACACATGTGAACCAAAGAATAAATACAAAGATATAAGTGCACTACAGAAAATACTGTTCATGAATGGATGTTATGTAGGAGAACATGTCACTTCTTCATGTAATCTTTACTACTAGTCTGAAATCATTAGTAAATAGGATGCAAAAATCTAAAACAATCCAAGAGAAAAAAAATAAACCTGTTTTCTTTTCTGCTTCTCTTTCAAACAGTGTTTCAAAGAATTCCTTTGCCTTTTATAATTTCTACAAAATTGGAAAAAAGCATTACCCAGGTAAGTTTACTGATTCTTGATTTAATAAATATAATGTAGATTCCCTGCCTCAGTGACAGTGAGCTACATCCTGACAGCAAGCAACACTTCCATCTGAAGTCCAGCACAAAAGGTAGCACATGATAATGCAGCCATTGCAATGAGAACCCTTTTGCACCAGGCATGGTCATTTCATAACAGAGGAAATAAAAGATAAATACTTCTCACCACATTACAAATAACAGAACACATATAATCCTCCCACACTTCTCCATCCACCCTGTATCAGTCACTGGTGTTAAGATGATTAATAAAACTCAGTTTGCTCAATAATAATCTGCTTTTGCTTTCAGCAGGAAGCTCATCCTTCCTCCTTTGCCTATGGCTCTTTTATTGTTCTCTGCCTCTGGTTCCAGAAAATGGTACAGCTTTGCAAAATGCTTAGAGATGTTTCATCTATGGAAGATGCCATGGTGAATAAACTTCTACATTGCTTCACTCTACATGTGTCAAAAGTGAAGTTTCTTCTGCCACTTATGACAAGTGTCTTCTAGGAGAGACAAGCCTAGCCTGAGGAGTTATTCAAAGGGTAAATGCTGTGTTTAAAAAGAAGGTCTACCCTTGGCAGAAAATCTGATATGTTCTCCTTTGCAGGAATATAATAACTTCTAATATCAAGATCGATTTGAACCAGAGAAAATAGCTCTACCACAGTTGATTTTTTACAGCTGAGGTTTTAACTTTACACCAAAATGTTAAATCCCTGCTGCACATATGTAAGGCTGCATCTCCAGAGTGGTTCATTTCTCTGAGGTCCACCTAGAAACTGGCCATAGGTAAACAATTCCATTTTAAGGAAATTTTTATTTTTATAGCTCCTGGACCATTATCTAGAGGTATCTATTGAGTTACAGGAAGGATATTGTCTTATGAAAGATCATTACCTCTGAATTGCTCATCCTATTGCTGTTGATTTCTGTGATGCAACAACAACCTTTGGCAAATATACTTGAAACTATGTCACACTTGTCTCCTTCTGAGGAGGTAATGCCAATGAAAGTTTCCTGGTATCTGGAAGTTTTCTTTTGTACTCATGGAACAGGTAGACAGGAGTTAAAAACTATTGCCTATTTCCTTTACATAAAAATGAGTTTGAGAAATCAATTCTGGAAATTATAATTCAGTTTCTACTTCTACTTTGCCCCAGATGACTTAGACATTACCTCATTGACAAGGATCAGAAAGAAACCACTGTTTCAACTTGCCAAGCCTGTGGCTAGAAGTGACATTCTGAGTCTGATCTTAGGTAACAATCCCTAAGCAAAAGGCTATATAACTAATTACTATTCCCTTGAGCTGTCTGGGCTATAGATGGCACCATCATACACTATTTATTTATTTGGATGAAATTCTGTGTCAAAATATTTCAGCAGGACTACAGTGACCTGGCAAGATACTATAGGGATGGATGACTTAGATATGCCACAGATCAGAAGATATTCTTAGCAAGTGTATGACTCTCAGAATGTTAAAACATACGAAGCTAGTTATCAAAAAGCAAAACATATCATAGATTTTCCTTCTGATTTTTTTAAGTTTAAGAACAGCATATAAAGAAACAATATTGCAGAGTCTTAATTTTTTATCAGTTAGCTCTATTCCTAATTATTCCTATATTTTATCCTCTGCAGATGCCAAAGATAAAATAGAAACATAATTAAACGAAAAGCAAGGAGGAGATGTCCTGAACCTAAATGTGTCTAAGATAACCTAGTTTTTGGAATCTAAACAAATGCCTGTTTAAACATTTCTTCTGCAGTATGCCTCACTTGGAAGCATCTTCATTTCCAGGTGAAAATTGCAAAATTGAATCCCTGACACCAATGCAACTAAGACCTCAAGAGCTTTGCCTCCTTAAAATGTACAATCATTTCTCACTAGCTGACACTAGCTGTTGACCTGTGTGATTTGTTATCTTCAACATAAAGTACACAAAAAGCTTTAGAAATTCCACATACAGGACCATCTGGTTAGTGTTACCCCATTTATTCCACTCTTTTTCCATTAAAAGTTTGAACCAGAAGTACACGAAACACTAATAATAAGTAGAATGTTCAACAAATGCTAATGACTGACTATAACTTATCACATTCTTCATTCTAAATACCTCATGGAAGAAATCCATTTGTTTTCAGAAATCTTCACCATTAGAGAATTTTCTCACTGGCCAGAGGAACTGATATTTGTTCCTTTTCATAATACTTGCCAGTTATGTGTGTGCAGGATGCAATCACCAGGAGCTGAAATGGTGTACATTTTACTTCTTACAGCTGTTTAAGTCCTGGGACAGGATTGTCTCTATTGCTTCATGTGCTAAACAGGAAAGGCATGTGCTGGCTTTTGAGTCCATGGCAAACAATATTCTGCACCCAGATGCACAGAATCCTTCTCTAAAGTTCACACCTGGCAATGTGTGTAAATCCATTTTCTTGTCCTTCAAAGATTTTCCAAGCCTGCATCACCTTGAAAACCAATTGTTTTTGTATGATAAACCAGGAGGGAAATGGGCACACACTCATCCTGCTTTAGGAAAGGCAACAGCTCCATACTTATTGTGCTCTCCTGTGATCTGATAGATCCAAGATCCTGTTTCCAGTTCAGACTGAATGCTCACATTTCACACATGAGTTTAAGCTTCTGTCTACTGACCCTTCCAGGGAAGGTGTCTCTGTTTCTCCTCTTGTAATCATTCATTTCCAAATTATAGTTACTCATTGAAGCAGGCATTTTGATCCTCCCCCAGAGCTCCTCCAGAAACAGCCACAAGACCATTTGGATGGATGAGAAAAGGGCAATGGATGCTAGGTCTGTATATATCTCTTTCACTCTCCTTTTGACCAGAAACTCTTTGTCAAATGTAGTAAAAAAGTGAAAAATGGCAGTCTTGTATATAGGTTTGGGGGGGGGGGGACACAACTTTTTTTTTGTCTAAAAATTTCTCCTTATCCTCACTGAAGTGTTACCACTCTCTGTACATGTACCCACATATCAGAGAGCATCCACAGTACTCAGGACTTTCTGAAAATGAGAATTGAATATTGGGCAGGTCACCTCTCAAACCCAGTGCTCTCACCAGACCAAAAGCCAGAACAAATCCCAGCCACTGGTGTGGGGAAATGGATGTGTTCCAACTCAGTGTTTTATTCCAGCAGTTAGGAATTGTTCCTCAAGCTATGAAGCTCCCCTCAAACTCTCCCTTCCAGGCTGAAAAGAGTAACAGAAGCTGCTTGGCACACCAGGCAACACCTGGAGTAGGAGAGCTATTGCCATATTGAGGGCCTGGTTACCCTCCATTGCACTGACAGGATTCCAGGGACTGAGCCAAAGATGGGCCTGGAGCTCTTGTGCAACCTCGTCACATCGAATAAAACATGTTTGAGATTGACTTCCTTGCATTTATGTGCATTATAGGAATGTATATAACAGGCACTCAGGGGAGAAATATATTCTAGGAGCACACCCACGTCCAACATGTCAGTGAACATTTTATAAACAATTTTCATATTTACAACAAATCCAAGTGTTAGATTCTTGAACCAACAGTAACCCCTTAATGAGTCTTTACGTGTAGCAAGAGCAAAGTAGGAGCAGGATCATGCATGGCTTGGGAAACTGTAAGGGAAACTGAATCTTCTTTCACATCATTTCAGGTTCATCCTATCAAACACCATTATGAATTAAAGAGCTACAATGAAATTTGTCATGGGTGGGGGTTTAGTTTGAAGCAACAATACTACATTTGATTCAAGAATAATCAATTGCGACCTATAATACCAGTGTGCCAGCTTTTTCAAATTAACTGACCATGGCTAGCAAACAGCTATTAACGTAGTGACTGTGTGGGGATACAAAGATATGCAGTGTCTGTGCTGCTGAACCACAAAGTATTTTTAAAAGAAGAAAAAATTAAAGAGGATGACCTCCTCCTCTCCAACTGGCCACTAAGACAATGAACTTATTCAATCTTTACAGTCTTTTGTGCTTCTTTATAGCAATATTCCACCAATTTCCAAAATTATAGCTGGTAGCTGGCTTAATATGATTTTTGTGTTAAAATAATGACAGTGTTCACAACAGGGCTAAGTGTTCTATTAAATCAGTGATTAGTGCACCCTTGTATATATGCCACATGTCACAACCATCATACATCTTTGTAATTGATTATAAAATCCTCTGTAAGTATGTATAGTAATAAGGCCACCCTGATGTTAAAACATCCAGACACAGTTTACTACTCACTGCTAAATTCATCCATTCATGGGGATTGACACCAACCTTTTCTATTTTCTCTCCCTAACAAACTGCAGATGTGTCTTCTGTGCAGAAGACAAAAACAAAAGACTTGAAGGACGACCTTCAGCACAGCAATTTGGCCATAAGCTGGCAATGGCCACAGGAGCCCAAGGAAGATGGATGCACCAGTGACTCGTCCCCAGCACAGGACAGGACAGAGTTATGCTCCTGCTGCACCAACAGGCCAGTCCAGATCATCTGTTCCAGCCTCTCCACCAACAACAGATGGTTCATATAAGAATACAGTATAACTCAGTTGGGGTTTTTTTCCCAGATTTTGAGGAATATGGTTGCCTAAGGACAGATATGTGCTTTGCTATAACACTGCCTGGTAGTAAACACCCCTTTAAAAAATACAGCAATATTTTTCAGAAGCAATGAAAACTGCACAACTGAGGACATAACAAACCCAGCATTTTTAACAGACTGAGAAATCTGTTAGGCCTAATTTTAAATAAATATGATAAATCAACAAAGCAAGGACTCTTGTGCCATTCTTGTACTGATTTAAAAAAAACCCCAAAACACAAATGAAGACACCAGTTACCAATTTTTTCTCCCTAGCAGAAAAGTATACTTTTGTTCTATTTCCTTATAATAAAGAACAAGAAAATTATTGGGTCTCAGGCAATATAACTGTTCACCTCAAAGGCAGATGCCAGGCTTAGAAAATTTCTAGTGATAATTCCTGAATTTCAGAAAGCAATTGTGAGAAGCTGGTTATGATGGGGATGCATACAAAGCCATCCTTACAATGCACCTCTTCCTTCTGCTTATTGAAAGAGCAGCTTTGGAAAAGCTTGAAGAATTTTGACCATTGTTACTCCTCTTTGCTATGGTTTCCCTTTTTCTGTTATATAAACAT
The DNA here is from genome assembly GCF_028769735.1 of Zonotrichia leucophrys gambelii. Taxonomy (NCBI): domain Eukaryota; kingdom Metazoa; phylum Chordata; class Aves; order Passeriformes; family Passerellidae; genus Zonotrichia; species Zonotrichia leucophrys. The sequence continues at coordinate 8,932,302 of NC_088176.1, forward strand.
AATCTACTTGATTTTTCTTTCAAAGCATTCTCAGCCTAATCCCCTCCCAACCTATTCTCATTCATTTATTCCAGAGGGGAAAGCTCCCACCTCCAGTCAGCCCCTGACAGTAGGCTCCATCACCCATTTGTTACCTTTTCAAGCAAGGATCTTTGTGCTTTCTCCCCTGCTGCCCCCATGCTTGGGTAGAGCTCCTTGTTCATGTCCACAAAGCTGCCTCGTTATCCTCCTTCAAATCCCCTCTCAAACCTCCTCTTAACTCTGCTGCCAGAAAAAAAGCTTGACAATGGCTGTGCTGCTGCAATATTGAGCCCACTACCTATGAAGCCGACCTTCTTATTCACTCCTCATGCTTCCCCATCTGCTTATACCCACCTGTTGTCTCCTGTCATTTGGTTTAAAATTTATCAGAGGAGAAAGAGCTAAATCAGCTTGAATTACTCTGCCTTTGCTGAGAATGCATATTCTTGTCAGCTGACATGAGGCAACTTGTTACCCTGAGAAAACATCTTTATATGCCTCAACCATCTGGATGTAAATTCTCTGGGGGAGGCAACTCTGCTCTGTGTTTGAATGCTGCCTAAGGGTCCTGGTCCTGGCTACTCCATAGCACAAAAACACTGCTGGATCTGCAACAAGGATTGTGTTTGCTCTTCTAGGCACCCAATTGTGTGTGTCACCATAGCTTGGGAGCCTGAGTACATGGACCGAAGACAGAAAGTTTACTAAACAGTGGAATGAAATATGGGTCAGCCTCTCAGAGTACTGGACATATGGCCCATATTTAAGTATGACTAATACACAGGCCAAATTCTACTAAACATTTAAGAAGCTGGGTGAAAGACATATATACAGCTACAACCTACCTGGTTACCCATCCATGAACACAGTTACCATGAGCAGGGGGTTAAAACAGCTTTACCTCAATACCAACATCATCTATCTCTACAAGGCTGCTATTTCCACTGCCTCCTCTCCACCCTGTTGGACAAACAATAGAGCAGCATCACTCAGTCTCAACAGCCTCACAGGAAGGATTGAAACTTTTAGCTACTGTGAAATCATCTTTTTTAAAAAGCCAGGTGAAGTGGGTTGGTGCTGAACAGGGCAAAGAAGAAGACTTCCCTGAGTGGTCAAATCAAGCCTCTGAGTCATTCAAAGTATAGGAAAACATCTTTGACTAAACCAATCAATGCAATTTTCAATCTGTCATTTAGTTAAGAAAATAAATTACTATTTTTACTCTAGAAATAAATATGCAGCATTCAAAAGCAAAAATCCCAGCCTTTAGCTTTGTGCTTGCTTATTGTCTGAGGGCGAGGTTTGAATTTGCCCTTGCCTAGAAATCCCATTTAGGAAAGTATGGGATCGGTTTCTTCCTTTTTAAAAAAACCCAACTTTTACAAGTGGAAAAAAATCCCACAGAGGCTGCAGGGTAATGTTTTTCATTAACCGGAACACGCATTTTCAAAAGTAAATCTGCATGCTTTTTTTCTGGCAATAATTAACAAATTATTGTATAGCATTTTTTTAAAATTACTCCCCAGATAATGACTTTTCTGTTAGTTTACACCAATGAATACTGCCAACCTGTTTGTTTTTAAGAACAAAGCAAGAAGTCCAAAGCCCATTGCTGCAAGCCATATTTCCAGTCCCTATCTTCTGCATAGTTTTGAACTATAAAAAAGAAAATCTTTTTCTAAAACTTAATATAGAAAAATGAGCATGACCAAAACAGTTTCAAACCCCAATCTTCAAATGAAAGTGCAAAATGAATTTGAAACTGCAAATGAAGTAACATTTGTTTTAGTAAACAGCAATTTGTACAGATAAGGTTATTTACACAAGAGCTCAACACATTTTTTCCATCTGCATTATTTGACAAGATGGATCCAAAATTCAAGAAAGTTAAAACTGAATAAACAAGGGTATCCGTATATTTAAAAATCCATTTCTTTTACTACTTCACCTAATACAAAATCAGCCCAATGCAACTGCCATTTTAAGGAAGTCTTACAAAGTTTGAATGAGCAAGTGTACTTCATTACAAAAGATAAAAGTTTCTTCTTCCCTACAGTGAAAACAGGTAATTTCAGAGGCTGTGGCTTATAATTATTCACTGCTGAAAGGCTTTTAAAAGGTCCATATTGAAAACAGTGACCCCCAGCTTCGCCTCAGGATGAATGGAGGTAGAAATTCTCATTTTGCCAGAATGCTGGTTGATAACTGTTAAGCAAAACATGCATTTCTTCATTACAGTGTGGTCTGCAGGTTCATTTAAATAACAATATCATCCAGCATAAAAGTCACAAAAGAATTATCTAGCAATTTCAATATGTTGAAATGTATTATTAGTGCTAACAATGGGCACCTTGAGTAAATAAATGAATGTTATTGGCAGCATTACTTCCAACTGTTTAGCTTTATGGAATATCAAACTTTATAATTCAACGCCTTGGTCAAGAGTGTTTGCTTGTGTAACTTTTGAACTAGAATTGACATTTTTTAATGTCTCTCCAATTTCCTCTTCCTTTCCCCACTGTTACCAATAAAATAAAAAAAATACATTGCCCAAGCATGGGAAGCACTATTATGTCCTTTTGTGAGGTATTTAAAGAGCCACCTTCATACTGTCATTATTTTTCATGACAAAACCCCCTAAATATGGAAATTAGATTTTTTTCAAAATGTATGAATTTATAAATGATATAGACAGTATACAAAATCCATCAACAGTCTTTTCTGACCTGCAAATCCCACAGATCTCACAGAAAAAAATTAACATTTTAGAATATTATTATTACAAGAAATCATCTCTAACTCAAGAGACCCCACCCTATTAATTACCATTATGATAGAAATCACAGCACAAGAGGTGCACATGATGCCCTAGGTTTTAGCTTTCATATTTTCCAGATTCTGTACTGCCACAGTGTGTAATTCTAAACTTCATATAAATTGTTAGCAAATTCTTTTCACAGTTTAGTTAGACAAAACAATCCTTTCCCAGCCTGAGAACCAAGGACACTGTTGCATCTTTGGGCCCAAAAAAATACAAACAAGGGCAAATTGAGGAGAGCAATCTAGGAGGATGGGATTTCATAACCTGAATTATAGTTCATAACCTGTAATTAGACAATTAACCCCAATATGCAAATGGACCAAAACTTATAAAAGAGTGAAAACTCACAACTGGTCATCCATCTTAAGTCCATCTTAAGCAGAGTGACAGCCAGGCTCTTGTACTACCCAAGATGTATCTTTTAGAGGCCTTTTAATAATTACCTACTTTATTCCTTTAACTCTGTCCAGCCTCTGTTCCAAGTAGCCTCTCTAGACACAACACAGCTTCTGAGACCAAATTCGTGTCCAAACCCATGCAATGATGGCAAGTGCTCTGTAAGAAAACCTTCCCCACTGCAAGCCTTCAAACGGCTCTATAAGGAGGAGGAGCTGTGCTGGTAATCAGAGATCACCCCACACCTGACCTTGGGGGGTACCCCGACCTCTGATGGAGTTTTCAGGGTGGAAATTCAGCCTGGTGCCCTCACCCCCATGCACACAGGGCTCATCCACACTCTAGTCTTTCCCCTCCTCCCCACTGTCAGTGATCCAGGTGGGATACACGTGGTGCCAGAGAGGACAAGCTCTGATGTGACCCTTACCAACCCAGGCGCCCTGTGATGTAACCATGGCCATGAAGGGGGCTGTGACAATGACTGCAGAGCTTTCACACAGCTCTTCCTTCTGGTGATGCTCTGAGGGCTCAGCTACTGATTTCTCTCAGCTGCCTTTTGGATGCACAGTCCCAGCCCTTGGGTGCTTCCCCTTTGCATGACATTTCTGCCCCCTCAGCAGAGCTGATGCCACAGAAGAGTTTGCTTGGTGCAAAGTTGGCTGTTCAGCTTATTTCACCAACAAAGGTTAGTTTGATTTAAGGCACTGTTCTTTGCACTGAAATGACTGAAACAAACCCCCTCCCATTTGATTTTGTCAGGTTTCTGTAGGGTTGGCAGCCTCAGGCAGATGGATGGGATGGACAGCAAAGAGATGGTAATACACACCACAGCTATTTCCTTGGGGTACATCTGCCGATATCCTACACCTACTGAGCCTCTTAGCCATTTCTTCACATCCAAGATATCCACTAAAGAGGATACTCAAAAAAATAAACCACATTACAAGAAAATGGCAGATTCAGTTGAGCCTAAAGAAAGAAAAATCTTTTCCCAAAAGACAATGCATACAACCAAGGTGTGCAGCATGACTTGTGCAAAGATATTTATACCATTATCAAAAAGATTGAGAAATGAATGGAGACTGCTGGGATACGCTGAACCAGGCAGCAGCTTTGAAACATGGATGTAGTAAAATGTTCCCTTCTTTTATAGAACCTTAGAAAGGATGCAGTTTGTAATTCAGGAAGACAAAATTTACTTATTTTGACAGATCTGCAGGTAAAGAGAACTGCAGTTCTGTTTAACATTAGCTACACTGCCTTCATGCCCATACGTAGCCTGGCACAGTATCAATCTCAAATGATTGTAGAGTTTGTAATGACTGACAAGGCAGAAGTCAGCCTTGTAATTCAGGTAGAACATTCAGATATGAGAAACGCAGCTTCAGTTCTAAATGTTATAACACATCCCCTGCACCACCTTTGGTAGGTTACAATCTGTGCATCTGCAGCACATGGGAAAGATAACACTACTCCCTTCTCCTGTTCTTTTTCTTGACAACCAAGATTATTAACTCATCAGCACAGAGAATTTCTCTTAATTTGCGTTTATACAGTAATTTGTACAACATGGCCCCAATTTCAGATGGAGACTCTATGCACCACTATACTTCTAAATAAAGCCTGGCTTGATTTCTTCAAGTCTACAGAGCCAAATTACAGCAATTCATTTCAACAAATTGAAGAAGGGCTTGTATATGGGAAGACAGAAAGGGACTGAACATGTGGTTAGCAAGGGGGAGTTACTTGTGCTGTTAATCCAATTCCAGGGTGACTGCTGGGAATCTTCTTTACTCAGTAAAGCCCTTAATTATGAAGAGAGTCTATACAGAACTGCTGAGGACAAAAACAATGAACAAGTGTCATGGTTAAACTATCTCTTCTTTTATAACTGGTTCATTTCAAATGTCTAACAGAGAAGTCTGCAAAATCAGAACCCCTGGATCAGAAGCACTATATTGTTTTTATACCATAGGTCAGTGCATCAGCATCCTGTAGCAAAAAGGGTATTACACAAGTGCTGAAAGGAGTAAATATCAATGAATAGTAGTAGCCTGTGACGTCTCCAACATGTGATACTGCAAACTCAAAAAGCAATTTGGCACTTCCAAATGCTGGCACCAAATACGGCAGCGTAATGTGTTTCTACAGTTCTCATTCTATACATGTGTGATCTCACCCTCAGGTCTATAGCCAAATACAAGAAAAAAAATAAGGGGGAGCTGCAAAAACATGTGAGAAAGAAACATTAAATAGTAGTTCTCCAACCCCCACTGCTATGTGGCACAGAGACAATGTTAGCAATGGAAATCCTGTTGCAGGCAGCCGAACATTCAAAGAGAAGAAGAATCCAAGCAGCAACAGAGCTGAAAATCTCAAGAAGATCCTACAGCCAGATTTACAGCCTGTTTTAGGTCCCCTGCACAGACAGGTCTGATCAGGCATGCCATCCTTTTTCTTGTTTCTCTAAGTGTATAAAAGGTTGATTGCATATTTTTTCAGCATATTTTTGCTCTAATGTGCAAACTGCCAGGAAGTCCCACAATAGAGATCGATATCACCCAAACACTGCAAGGGGTTCTGATAAAGTATTAACTGAGTGCTCTGGCCAGTTATTAATGGGAGCTTTCTCTGTTATTACAGCCATCATGTCAAAACTCGAGCCAAAGGAATTTACCCAGGCTCTGTCCAAGGAATACGACACAGGAATGTAACACACATATGGCAAAGATTTAATGTATGTGATGACTGCTAGGCAAATGATGTTTTTATTGTTCAAGAAACAATGGCATATTCAAATCTGGTATAAGTAAGGAGTGAATAATGATGTTAGATCATTGCACCACCAGGGACACACAAAAGAAAAATTTGTTGCAAAATTTGTCTCTGTGAATAGAGTAAAACGATACTGAGGACAGGCAGACCATCAGGAATCAAACTGCCTTCAGGAAGAAGGGGGGCTGGCATTTTTTTATTGCCAGTAATTTTCTAATGAACTGTTGACAATCACAGATGTTCTCACACCTCAGACAGCTGGGGTTCTCAAAAATTCACCATGTGGCCAAGTGTCAAATTTTAACTGGCTTTTACCTGCCTTTGTGGTTCTGACTACTCAGAGTATGCCAGTGGTTTACATTTTTGCTGTTTGGATAGTCGCTGGCTAAATGCAATAGTTTCCACTTGCCTTTGCCCTGTCATGTAGGTAAAACACTGCAGCTCAAAACCAAGAGTAAACCATGCATGGACCAGCAAAATGAAAGGCAACTTGCAAATAGCAACCACAAAGGAACATGAATATCTGCTTGGGAAAAAACATACAATTTTTCACTTAGCTTTTAGTAGCATCATAAAAATGTGTACAAAATCACCAGTTTTCCAATCCCTTTTTGGGTCACATAAAAAAAAATAAGCAAATTAAAAATGGATTTATAACTGATTCCTAAGCCATGAAATTTTCACAACAGCAGTGATACAAGTTCTAAGGCAAAAACCCAAACATTAAGAATTAAAAACTCAGGACCTGCTATCAGACAATCACAATTATCCATTTCTCCAAATTATAGGGTTCCTCTGGACTTTGTGATTGCAAACAAGAACCTTTAGAAATCTACCAGAATGCTGTGTAAAAGTATCTTTATAGTCTCTTCTGTGGTTTGATTTCCTGAAACAAACTACAATAAATTCAGAATTGCCCTGGATTACAGAAGAAGCCACTCTACAGAAGTCCAAGAAACTCATTGGAGACTGTAACTTTTATCTAGCTACATCCTCTAAAATTCAAGGGTAGAAGAATATATGTCCTCCACAACTTTAGGGTCTCAAAAAGTCTCAGTAATTTTCCCATGACAGGCCATTCCATCTGATTTAACAGAAAACAAAAACTGAACTTTTACATGGGGCTTCTTAGAGGCTATTTTTTATAACTATCCCAATATGAAACAGTTTTCTTTAACAAACACTGTTCTTGTTAGCTTCTGCTAAAACAATAGGCATGAAGTGGTACCTTTTGAATCTTCTCTCTCAGATAAGGTATTTCTGAACTTGATAACATCACCTGAAACACTCTTCCTTTTTATGACCTAGAAAAATGGCTGGTATTCTAAAAATGTGTCTATTTTTAAATTATATGTATTTGATAGCTTGACTTGTTTATAATCATCTCATACAGAAGTGATATGCTACTAATGACAACTGAAGTACCAAAAGATACCTTTCATTTACAGATTTCAAATTAAACATCTCCCAATACTGTGAGAATTGTCACCTTCACTTCAAAAACAAGGGGGGAAAAAAGGAGAAGAAAACACTTTTCATATAGTGGAGAGAAAGAGAATAAAGTCCAGCCAGATTACATATTTTAGTCTGGTGCTTTATTTCTACATGGCACAGTCCAGTTTTCTGCTGGCCATTAATGGTATTTAAAGTAAAATAAAGAAATTAACTACGACTGGTACTTTAGAACAGGGGCTTGTACATGTCACAATCCTGGTAACAATAATTCTGATGATTTCCACTATGCATTACAAGTGCAGATTACTTTTAATCTTGCAGATTAAGCTACAATAGATTGTCAGACTGTGCCCAGTGTGCTCCTCACACACCAGGACCAAAAGGCAAGGGGGCTCTTGGCCCTGGGCCCCCATTGGGATACCAGAACTCCTTCAGTGCCCAGAACTCCCAGCTGATCAGCAGTTTGTGATCAGCTTCACTCTTCAGGGCCATGGGAACACCTACAGCAAATGCACCCAGATTTTTATGTTTGATTTGCACTACCACTGTGAATGCACAAGAAATGCATGGGAACTGATGTAAGGATGGGGACAGCCTTTAGTATGTCAGTGATGCCCTGTGTTGTGCTGCTCCCCAGACTTGGACTGGATTTCTCCAAGATGAGACTGCACACACTCCTTCTCCACATAACTCTGTGAATCATGGATTCTTCTCTCATGCAGGAAGCCTCTTTCTTCTGGGGTCACCTTCAGCAAAAAAGCAACCTCTCTTAGGAAAGATTGCCTTGCTTGTGCTCCCCTGTCCAAGCTCTCTGCACATTCTCAAAAATTATATTTTAAAGTCTTGTGCTAAAGCAACTGGCCTTTTGTTCTATCTCAGGGGATATTTCATTGTTGCAGACCCCAAGCCTGTGTCAAGAAGCCAAAATGAGTGGGATTTCAAAAGCTGCTCCCATCCTATTGTGCTATGAAGCATCTTTTGAAAAGGAGCCAGCTTGTCACTCAGTCTGCACTGTTAGGACCTTCTCCCTTCCCAGGGAATCTCAATCCCAAATGAAGATGAGACAACAACGGAGAAAGCAAATTAGCCGAATATTCAAAATGGACATGGCAGTCAGGTGTAGAAACACAGTATTACTATAATTTGAAGGGTAATTTGTAGATTTTACAGAGCTGCTAGATACAATCTAGCATCACTATATTAATGTATATATTGGTGTTCCTTTAGTACAGTTTGGTAAATATGGAAACATACTGAAATACACTTCAGATTAAAAAAGCAATAATTTAAAAACCTCTCCAGTAAGACTTTCCTCAGATACTCCCAATAGAAAAATTTCTGTCTCTTTCTCTGTCACATAGTTCCTCCCTTTTCCTCGTCACCTCGTAAAAAGTAAATCATCCTCTCATAAGCCAAGAAAAATTTTAAGCAATATTTTTTTCTGGAGTCATGTAATGTTTGGCTCTATTCCAGCTCTCATGCAGGAAATCTAGATAACATCTAAATAGTAATGACTTTTTCACTGAAGAGAAGCTACTGTGTAGATGTAATGCCTTGTCTCCTAAATGAAATAATTGGTTTGACTGTAAATGACCAAAAGCTCTATTCTACTGGGTTACCCTGGCCACTAAAACGAGGAAAAGCTACTGAAGACTGCCTCCATGTGAGCCCATAACTCATAAGCACTCATTTACCTTATGGTCTAGTGTGAGCTCCAGCCCAAGGTTTTATTGTTTGATCCTCTGAGTGGCCAGCAAAACCCAGTGAGCATGGGGATGGGATGGACAGAGAGTGCTGACACATGAGACTGCACTGGACTGACTGAAGCTGCGCCCTGCTGGGCTCCTGGAGGATATTGCCTTCACTGGAGAGGTGCCTGGATGGGAAATGAATCTATTTGTGAACAGCTGCAGTTTACAACCCAGTACTATACTGTAAATTAAACCAATGTCAGGCTACATTAATACAGCAGATTATAAACAGTGGTGGAGGAGCAAATGCACATCCCATTCAGCTCTCACCACAGTGGTTGCACTGACTTCCCAAAAAAAAGGCAGATGAACAGTCAGGAGTGGAAGCTGCTTCAGCCATGTAGCTTAATTCACTGTTCAGTGTGTCAGCAAAGCCTATACAACACATGTATAAAACTGGTTTCCTTTGTTTTTGAGCTGGGACACAGGGCAAACCAGCAATTTCCAAGAAAAAAAAATTAGAAGATGAAACAGGATCAGATTGAAGCCTGCCTCCTACCCTTCAAAGCCAGGCCCAGTCACAGCCTGAGAAGATGGACAGAACGGGTTACCCTGATCTGAGTAACAGCCTTGGGCCAGGGGCAGGTGAGGGGCAGAAATCATGTTTGGAATCTCAAAGGTAAGTCTAGACCCCCGGAAAACATGCAGCACCTATATATGTGACATGTAGGTGGAATATAAGCACTTCTACTTAAGACAAAGAATTGCAGCTTTAGCAGAAGAGGTGAAAAGCACTCACTGCCCAGCCTCTCCTTAACCTGGCTTCTATGCTTAGCTGATTTATGAACCCCACACTTGGAAACAAGCCCTTAAAAGACAGGAGTGGCAAATGTGCTTTGCATGACCAGGGCTTAAATGTCTACAAGTAACCAGAGTGAAGGGTACTGCCAGATAAAACCTTTTGAAAGCAGAATGCCAGTAAAGGAATCTTAAACATACTGACACACACAAAGTATTTTCCTAGTGGCATATTTCATGGACTATAACCTTACAAAACTTTTGAATTTATGGAAGCTTTGCCAATAGTGAAGTGTCACTAGAAATGTTCTATAATTGGGACTAAATGCAAGAAAAAAAAGACAGTTGAAACTAACCATGAAATCAAAAGTGTTTACTTTTCTTAGATTATAAAACTGTATTTGCAACAATGCCAGAACAGTATAACTAGACACATTCAAAGAGCAAAGAACAAAAAGGAACTAGCTAAATGCTATGCAACAGCCTAAAAATACTATCATTAAGTTAAGAAACGGGTTCTCCTAGAACATTAAAACTACCCATTAAATGAAGAAACTAATAATTGGTAGTCCTGAGTTGTGACACTTCATAACCTGTGCAGGAAAGCAGCAAATGAGATCTAGGAAAAATCACTGGAAGCAGAATTTAATTTGTACTGCAATATTATCATAGTCAATCACAGTCTAGAAAACCACAGAAAGACAGATCATAATGGGAAGGTTCTTAAAACCATGAAGGGAAGGAATTCCTGAACTGTAAACCTGAAACCCAACTGGGTTATGGTACTGCAGAACAGTTCCCCAAGTACTCTATCATATCAACACACAGGCTCATGAGCTTTTACCTTGATGCTCTTGCATAGTGAAAACAATTCCCAGCCACATGAAAAGAGAAGTGAAAGAGGTCAGGGCATCCAAACACCAGCCCTGCTCTTTACTGTTTTTCCCACAGTTAACTCCCTTGACTTCACTGCCACTGAGCAAGTGTAAGATTGAGAACAAATCACGTTGATGAAATCAGCTATTAAGTTCTGAATATGAATCTATACTTCAGTGAGGGAGAGGTTGGAAAGGACATGGGCCAAGTCCAGCTTGGGTGGAACTTCTGAGAGAGCAGCGGTTCAAGAACCACCTTCAGCTTTTCATGGCAAGAGTGCCCTGCTGCTATTTGCAGCACTTCAGAAGAGGAGCCACAGAACAAGAACAAGGCAGCAGAGTTTACTTTGGACCCCTCAAGTTTGCTCTGCTCAGAAGAGGTGAGAGCAGGAAGTTGCTCCCAGCTGGGATCTGCAGTTTTCACAGCCACAGAACAGCACTATGGTTTCTCTGCTTGGGACTCTGGGCAGAACCTGATGCTGGTCAGGTTGAAGGACGGATCAGCTGCATTCACAGCCTAATGCTGAGTGCTAAGGCTCCATCAGAGCCTTTTTCTGGCATTGCTATGCTGGCTAGGAACAAGAAAGACAAAACCAAACCTAACCCCGCCAACATTACTTTTCCAGCAAAATTTCCAGTTTGAATGTAGCAATGGTGACGGAAACATGCTATTGTTGACTCAGCTAATGTCCTTCAGAGGAGCAGTGTAACCATGCCAGGCACAACAGACCACTGGCACCAGCACCAAGCTTGGCACTGACCTTGACTGGGGATGATGCCAACTACAATGAGTTTCAACACCTTCTCAAACAAAACACGGCAACAGATTCAACAAGGGATCCCTGCGAGTGACAGAAACTAGTAGGAAAAACTCCTTGGGCAAGCATGTGATACATCATCTAAAGTGTCCTTCAGCAAAATGACAATACCAAACAGCTGCTGGAATGGAGAGATAGCATTGTTGAACCTGAACTGGAGCGGGTGTGACACAGCTTAAGAAACAGGCTGTTGACTAAGTCAGGGGAAATGTCAGCCTGACAACCAGCCCGTCGGAAGTGATTGCAGATCCTCTCTTTGTATCTATATCTGCATGTCAAAGTCACTGTGGTTTTGACAATGACCATCCCTTTACAGGCCTGCTATAATATTTGTGTCATCACCTTCCATTGAGACACTGAATTAATTATTTTTTTTGTAAATGATTCTGCAGCTTGAATTAGCACCAGGTTGGCTCTTAAGCTAATATTACTAGAAAAAAATGAAAATAATACTAAAAGGAAAGTATCACTGAGCACTAGAGAAGTGTATTTACATACTAAATCTTATTAATAAACACTCCAGTACAGTGGGAAAACAAATAGATATCAGTGTGAAATATTTAAGTGCTGGATGTAATAGTGCTGAGCTGGCATGAGCTGTCATAATCGATGGGAATTGTTTACACAGACTCCATTCCTCCAGTTACGCAAACAGAGCCCGTGTAAACACCAGACTGAACACGTCGGTGCATGGCCCCATTCCAGGCTTCTCAGAAATGCAAGACACTTCCACTCTCACTGACAGCATCATCCCATGGCCAGAGCTCACAGAGCAGGGATGAGGCAAACACTCATCTGAAATTCCTCACTCAGGACGTACACGGGACGTTGGGCAAGTTGCTTTTGCCCAGAATGGATTTTTCCCACTTCTCTAAAGCCTGCTTTTCTCCCACAGCTCTTTAGGATTTATGGCAGAAATTTAAAAGCTCTGTGATTTTAATTACTCCTATGGAAAGATCCTATAGGATTCAGCAACTAGGTTGGGGATGGGTTCGATTTTTACCTAGGATGACAGAAAGGATTTCTGCAATGGAAAGTTAGAGAACAATTCAAAGCTGAAAGTTTTAGCAGAAAGAATACTCACTTTCACTAAATTTGAATAGAGTTGTGAGAAAAAGCTTCAGAGCCCTACTGACTTCTGTGGATTTTCCTTCTCAAATTCACTATTTCTTTTTAACAGAGAACACTTCTCCCAGTACCATCCTCTAGAAGCTTTATTTTTCTCATGTTTCATTAAATACCTTCTTATAATCTCCCTTTTCTCTTTTAATATCAAAGTAATGTAATACCCAGTTATTTTAGAAACTTTGCCAGCATATGACATGATGCTAGTGCTTGTAAAATGAGAGCCAACTTAATTATGTTTTACCTCAGGATAGTTATCAGGGGAACACTGTCTGATTCAGAAGAATGAAAACATGCTTTCTTCATGCATTAGAATGTTATCAGCTTATGATACCTAAATAAACTTTACTGGGATGAAAAAGTTTACTATACACTCATAAAATGGACCCATTGCTGAAGCTCCTAATGTTTGTTTAACAGCTGATGGGCAAGCATACTAAAAGGAAATTATGTGGTTGAAATGGAGTTTCATAGTTTATAGACAAATTTTAGATAAACATTCAAGGCAGACTCTGAGTTTTGCACATGAAAATGTACCAACTATCCGTTTTCTATATCAAACCTATGCAGGATAACATCACTACTAATCTGCTACTCCAGCTCTGTTCTCAGTAACAATGGGGCACATAATTTTTATCTTCTATTTACCAAAGCTGCAGAGATCATTAATAGTGGTAGCAGATCTCCTGGAGTGGTGGAAGTTAGCTTTCCAAGTGGAAACATAAAAGCATGGCTGGGAGACAGGAAAGGTCAGAAGGGCTGTGTATTCCTGAAGGATGATTTTCATGACACTGGCATACAGTCCATATCAAAGTCAGCCCAACAAAGTTCATTTGATAATTTCAGAACACGTAACTTAAGAATCTGAAGAGTTTTAAACCTCGTGGAAGTGCAGGCCAGCAAAGAAAAGCTTCCTCCCACAGCTCTGCTGTAATATCCAGCTTGAGCTTGTGAGTCCATGACCAAAGCAAAGCCATTGTGCTGGGCTTTCCTAAACACAAACTCAGGTGGGAACAGACAAGTCCATTCACAAACCAGAGCGGGTCTGAAGCGAGTCTGCCAACATTACAAGTGGATGTGCTAATCACCATCTCACTGACTTCCACCATCCTTTCCCTACCCTCCCCACTTTAAAGAGCTTTTTCATAATTTATTGTCTGGAAGGCAAAATAGTTAATGCTAATGTATTCAGGAATAGTATGCAGTAGGTTCCTGGGTTCAACAATCCATTTCTTGCCTTATTTGACAAAAGCATTTTGTCTGTTTAATAATAACAAAGAAATCCACATTTTAAATCTCTGGGAGAAGATATTTGTTTTAATTAGGAAGCTGTTGATTAATTTAACCCTGTGTAAGCACCATATTTAGCTACTATTAAACTGAAAAATACCTAAAGTAATTAACATGGCATCTTTTGAGAACTTTCTTCTAAAAGCTTTTAAGAATTTTTCATTGTTTTCTGCCATGACAATAGAAATGCATACTTTCTTCATCAAACAAATAGAATATCAGAGCAGTTACCTTGCATGTGAGAAGTGTTTCTACCTCCTTTCTGGGATGCATCAAAATCTTCTTGAATTACTCTTTAGAGAACCTGATGTGGATCAACACACAGCACAACTCCTGAGGAGTTGAGAAGTTCATTGCACCTAAGCTTGTCTGTTTATAAAACTGGCAGAGCATTTTAAATTGCATCCTCACCTCATGCACTGGTCATTTCATTTTGGGAAATCAAACTTTTTCCAACCATTAATTACATAAATTTAACGAAAGATTTTTGAGAGTGTTAGCTGAGTAGCTGCTAAACAAAGAACCCTCTGGTTTCTTAAGAGTACTTCATGATGTGCAATGGCTAAGAAATATATGCATCAATAAAATTTTTAATTGTCATTATATTAGTGACTGTATCTCTTGAGGATGCAACTATGAACAGCACCATTGTTTTCATATGTACAAGAAGTTGTATTTCAGCTGGCTGCTATATACAACCAACTAAACCCATGGTCCATCACTTTTACTCTGAATACTTCCTTACTTCCCAAAGAGACAATTAAGCAAATGGAACCATTCATAGGAATTCAGCCTCTAAATCAGTCTGCTAACTGATTAAACTGTGCTTACTTAAGAAATGGTTAGAAAACAATTCCAAGTTATAGCATAAATAGATTAAAAACTTCACAGCCAGCCAGAAATCTTGGACTGCTTCAGCAGTCAGGGAAAGTTGAATGCCAGTTTTGCTCTAGTTTTTAAGGACGGCTTTTGGCTATGTTATGGATGTATTACATAAAAAATTGAGCGCTTCCCACTATCCCTAAATAAAGTTTTATTAGTTGTATCAGAAGTTCTTCATATAACAAGATCTTTAGTCTTGCAGAAATTAGAAGCACTGCACCTTCAGATTCTAATTTATTACTTACTATTTGTTGCATAAAAGGAAGTCAAATTTCATTTGAAGGACAAATGCAGGATATGCTTTCAATTAAAAAAAAAGAAAAGACGTTTCTTGTACTTATTTAGAGTAAAACCTAACAGAAAATGTCTTTGAGATCAGATCAGTTCTGGAAACAGCTTGGCACTAGTGTAGCAGTAAGAAAAGGTGAGAGGAATGTGAACCAAACTACAGGTGGTAAGAGAAAAACCACTTAATGCTAAACATGTTAAATGGGTCCACAAAGGCCTTTGAGAACCATGTACTGCAGAATTAAGGGGCCTCAACGTTTCCCATTGGGATGTCTCAAATTTCACTACTGGAAGGACTTGCCATTACAGAACAAGCCCAGGCCCCAGTATCACTGCACATGATGCTGAGTACCTGTCACGCTCCAGGCTTCACCACAGAAACAATAGCACTGGAAACCTATACTCAGGGGCAGCCTTAAGCTTTTCAGCTATCACCAGTTACAAGAGCTGAAGTGGTTCTTCAGTTTCCTTTCCAGGGCAGTAACATTCCCCAAAGGCTTCTGGCATTGCATGGGAAAGGGTGTGAGGGCCTTTCTGGGCAGTGCTCAGCACCACAAGGAGGGACAGAAGGACACCTGCAGATCCTGGAATGGGGGCACCAGGGAGATGGGCAACCCACCTGGGAACAAATCAGTTAATTGACTTCAAAGGTGAAGGAAGATGCAAAATATTTCCATGCAAGGTAAAAGCCTTCAGAGAGAAAAGAGAGCTGTGGCAAAGAATACATGCACACGTATGTGGCTAGATATACATGCGTCTGTTCTGGGGAAGTCTCAAAAATAACAAACTACTTAGGAAAGTTGCAACATTTATGATGTAGAGATCACTGCCCAGTCTCAAAACATCTCATGGACAATAAACATCTATCATCAAACTGTCAGCTCAGAAACACTGTGGGTTATGTGGTTGTGGGTCACCAGGTCAGCAGTTCCATAGGAACAAATGAGGAACTTGGATCAAGATGCCTTCCCAGTATTAAAATATTGCAGTAACAGGCTAGTTTTCTTTGCAGGTATCATACAGCTGAAAACAAAGCCACATCCTTCAAAGTTACCTCCAGCCTTGTGTGAAGGATAGTTTGCTGCATGAGAAGCACATCAGAAACTGTTCTGGAGTCACTGTTCAACCTAATGATCCTTTGAAACATCAAGTTATGCCAAAGGGAACGAAGAATTTGTAACAGAGAGATTCAAGGCTGATGGTCTGTACAAAGGTCAACAATACAGAAGCCTTGCCAGGGAATGAAATACTTTCCCATCTTCCTTCCATCCCTCTTCATCAGCCTTTTGTATGGGTAGCTTACCACTGTGCCTTTTTGCATAAATATAATTATGAAGTTAAATCAAAACAGGATGGTAGCAAGAATGTGTGGAATCCTTGTAAACACAGTATGACAGCTTACATTTTATGACATAAACTAATTAAAACATGCTTATTCTGTCTCCAGAACTGCATCTGAACTCAGTGAAATAAAATTTTTCATGAATTTCAATGGGGAGAGAAGAGCAAACAATTTATCACACAGCCAACCTAGAGAAAAATTTGTGTATCCACCAACAGTTTTGTTCTCTCATGAGAAACCTCTACAAGTCAGCAATAGATGATCTGACCAAAGTGTGAAAAGTCAGAGACTGAAGACATGTTGCATTTTCACAGGAAAGCTGACCCACCCAGCCACAAGACATTATTCAAGAAAAGCCCATCAAAACCAAACAGGTCATTGTAAATCTTCTAATTTAGAAGATTTTTGTGACTGGGATGCAATTTCTCCTCAACTCTTGTTTCTGTACACTAGATCCCAGCAAAGAGCTTCCCAAGGGAACATCACATTAAGGATTCAAAACAAGATCTTTTTTATACATGGCTAACTAAAAGCATGAAGAAAATCATCATTATCATTTTTAATGAGTCCTGGTTTTCAAAAATCTGATTTGTATCTCATATCATATTTAGGCAATAATTCGTTGGCCACAGATGTTCCTCCAAAACCGGAAGCAAAATACATTTTTATCAGGGATTTTTTAATAAGGAAGGGGAAGACTCATATTGAAAACACAGTCAAGTAAGAAAAAAATTATAAAAGTGTATATTTAATAAAGGATATATATGTAGTGCCATTATCAGGCAAGGTTGTAATTTTTTGTTGTTTCCTAATGCCGTAGCCACCTGGCAAAGATCCAAATTTTGTACATAATCTGTTTCAGTTTCTTCCTGTGGTTTAAATGTAAGGCAAAAGGTCAAAACACAACCTGAAATATTTAAAGTGGTCA
Source organism: Zonotrichia leucophrys gambelii (assembly GCF_028769735.1). Taxonomy (NCBI): domain Eukaryota; kingdom Metazoa; phylum Chordata; class Aves; order Passeriformes; family Passerellidae; genus Zonotrichia; species Zonotrichia leucophrys. The sequence continues at coordinate 8,949,807 of NC_088176.1, forward strand.
ATGACAGTCATACTGTCAATGAATTATCTCAAGTTTACTGTTAAATATGGATAGCCTTTGAGGTAACCTCCAGTATATGTCACAGTTTTCTAATGAGTTATTAAGTTATTAAGCTATGAAATATTTCTGAATTTTAAGCAAGACTAAGGAGTAAAACCAAGTAAAACAAATTAAAAGGATAATAATTATGCAACATCTTGAGATGTACCAGTCACACTATGCATATATAAAAAAATACATTAATAAACCGAACATATTAATAAAAAGCGAAGACTGGCCCTTCAAGACCTCAACACTAATTGGAAAGGATTTAGACAGCACATCTTGAATAACTTTCATTAACAGTTTTGGTAAGTCACTGTTCAACTATCTAAAACTGGAATAATTTAAACTGCACAGTTCATCTACTGTATTATCATTTGTGAAAGATCAGTGAAACATCATTAGACAGTTTGAGTAATGAAGCAATTGTCTAATTGCCCCAACTTGAATCTTATTTCTGATGAACTTAAATGATTAACCATGAACTGGTTTCTACATTTGAAGCCCCACAGTTCAATTAAAGGCCAATGATTATCATCATCCCTGAGATAATTTACTTTGAACTCTGAAGAATTCTTTCAAAGAGGGTGACACTTAAGCAGATTTTATTTTTAACAAAGAGGCAAGCTTCAGACCCAAGAGGCAGCTGTTATGCCACCGTACCTAGAAGGGTAAGAAGCCCACGCAACCCCTCAGCAACTTTGTGGTCTGCTCTGGTACCATCCTGCAGAACAAAGAGATTATTGCAGCAGCAGCAACGACCAGCCCTCCCATCTGGCAGCCAGCAAGTTGCTCCTGGGTCTTTCAGATAATAATCACTTATCCAAAGCGTGAGCTCATGCACGCACACCGGGAGCCCACGCACCAGGAAGCCGGACTGAAGCCATCAGAGAAGGACTCCATGCAGGCAGGCAGGATTCCTGCTGAGCTGGGAGACAGAGTCCTGGCCCACACCCTGACAGTCCTGCCCAGGGCTGTCTCACATTGGGACTTACCCAAATACGTCAGGAATGGGCCCAAGCCATGGTTACAATTACCTTGAAGGCTGTGACATCCCCTCATTTAACTGGACCCAAGCTGTAATTCATGGTCTAGATGAATTTCTGTATTCTCCAAAATATCATACCCTCAAATACAATTTTGGAAATGAATATCAACCAGGTTCAGCTGCTTGCTTGTTTCTTTAGCTACCAGAACTTAACACATTCATACAAAATATCCAGACCACGAGCTCACATAGTTGGAACATCTGAGTCACATAGTTCTCCTGATAAACTTCTGAATGCTAATTGCAAAGGTGTGATGCCTTCTTCTTTATAAAAACCTGGTAAGAAACAAGAGAGTCAGAAGGACTGTGAGCATCTGAGAACACCTCATGGTTTCAGAAGGTGCAGATAAGGACAACACTGTCACAGGGTCATGGACAGAGACAGGACAGTGTGTTTGCCAGTGAGCATCTGGTAGAAAGGAAGTTCCCACAGGTGGGAGAGTTTGGGTGGTAGAGAACAGCACCTTGTGGTGATGGCATTGCACAGGGTCAGAAGTTTTGCCATAGGGCGTATTCACACCTTTTTTTGTTGTTGATAAGCAGCAGTTTTGTCACACTAATAGCAGAATTCTCCCTTGATTTAATGAAATCTACATTAAGGTGCAGTATCACAATTTAGCACTTGCCTTTAACCCCCCTGCAACACAACATGTATTACAAATCTGCTACAGGAATCACTTCATCCAACATAGATATGCAGAAGTCTCAAGGGTGGAAAGTGGCAGCTGTTCAACACATTCACTCATAGAAACGTTATTCACCATCAGTATTTGTTTTGCTATTGTTACATAGTTATGTTTGCAGTGAAAGTGCCTGAAATATTTGTTTTCTTTTCAGAAACTATCCCATAGTAGCATTTTTTTTCTGCAAATAATGCTTTCTGAACTGCAGATTAATGAGTAAAACAAGTGGTTAAAGATATCTTTTAAATATCATTCCTTTTTCATTTTATAGCTCCAGAGCCATGTGTCTCTCTTTAACATTGTGATTTGCAATGTAATACTCCATGAGCTTCCATATCTGCCTTGTATAATAGTTTCAAATAAAATTTGGCTCTCTGTATATCTTAACCTTGGGAACAGGACTGTTAAAATCCTAGAGGCCAAATACCAATATCCCTATAGGATTCTCATGCACATCTGCATTTCTGGAAAGATGATATTTTTAAGGGAAAAGCTTTCAATTAAACATTCCTCCAGAAACCATAGTTTTGCCCAGCTCTTTCCTGTTGCTCACTTGGTAATGGACACACCACAGGGTAAAATTTGCCATATGACAATTTCATCAGGTAGGAGACCTAAGAATACATTTTTGTAATAAGTTTTATTTTTGTTTAATTCCCCTTCAGATTTCTGGGGGTACAGCTGCCCTGAAACTTGGTGTTACAGCAAGAGGACTGGAGGAGCTCTCTCATATCCCCACTCCAGACTGGATCTCACCCTGTCATTTGCAGGCAGAGAATTGCAAGCAACCCACCTGAACTGTGAATGAAGCTACAGATGCCAGAATTTGGTCGGTTTTTTATGTTTTTGCTTTCACCCATAGTACCTAAGGCACTGGGATGCAGACACTGAAGAATCAGATATAAGTGTGTTCCCATTTTAACCTCTTGCTTATAGATCATTTCTTGAAAGCTGCACTTTTGAGAAGGAAATTTCTCCATTTTGGTTTTGGCTAGGTGATCTTCTGCTTGCTTGAGGGGTTTATTTGTGGTATTTTGTATTTGAAGAAATGCAGTTCAGCTATTTGAACAACCAAAATGTTAAACACAAGTATTTCCCTTAATATAGGCCATGGGTTTTTTTCAGTTGATTTTTTAAAGCTGGAATGACAAAGGGTTAACAGCTAAAATCCAGAATGAAAACTGAGAATTCTTACCAAGAATGAGGGACTGTGCTTGTCTTGGAGAGAAAATATTCTGGTTTCAACATGACACATGAGCCCAAGCAAACTGAGCACTGACCACATGCAGTAGATTTTTTTGTTTGTGTTTTTGCTGAACTAAGAAAGGATGCACCCAAGGGAGAGATTAACAAACTGAGGCTACTCAGTTCACAATGTTTGTTGTCCAAGTCACAGAGCAACAAAGAAAAAAATGCCACAAAGCCCAAATATCCTAAAACCTTATTGATTTTAACTCATTTCATGCTTCTAAAGTCTAGAAAAAGATAAGCTGTGAGGCTGAAAGACCAGGAATACTGAAAGTACAGCTGCAGATGTCTGTGCGTATTACCAAACCATCCCCACAATTTTTTTTTCTTCTTTTTGTAAAAAAAACTAGGAAGTGCATTACCTTAGAAAAGTAAATACTCTCAAACTTGACATGTTCAGTTTCCTTACCTTACCAGCTTCACAGAAAAACTATATTTTTGAATAGGTTCTAAATGAGTGTTTAGGGTTTATTTTTTTGCCCCTAAGATCAAGAAACTTACTGTCCGTGGTTTTGTGATGTCAGTAATTATCCCAATAAATCATTGTTCTCCTCCAGAGAAATGTTATGCCACCACATCTAACTGAGTCCTACACTGGACATAAAAAACCAACAGAACCAAAACCAACTGAAGGGTGTGATTTCCAAAAGCATCCAGTACTGGCCGAATTTTACACCCATAGAAGTCAGAGGTAATTTAAAGCAAAAATAAAAGAAACCCAAACAACCAGAAGATTGGCTTGTACCATATCATAATGATGCAGTATTAGGCTGAAAACACCCCCAAGCAATCAAGGTTCCAGTGTTGGCATTCACTTACAAAAGTCATTTGGCATGAGATACCAGTGGGAGATGAGCAGGTACTGATCACTGGGGCAGACTGCACAGCTCCAGGGCTCACCTCCCTGACAGTATTGAGGACAGCACTGGGTTTGCTCTCCTAGTGTGAGAGCACTCTGGAGAGACCACAAAATAGCTGAAATGTTCTTGTGACATGAAACTGAGGCCTGAAATATTTAAATATTTAGAGTGTCTCCCTGGAGTATTTAAGCCTTCTGATTGCATGTATTGAAGAACGCTGAAGTAGTGTGCTCCAGAATTAGGAAAAATGACTTCTGTCTCATTCTAATGGGTGAGCAGAAGGAAAGTTCCCATCAAAGACCTGTGGCATCACACATAACACTGTGTAGTCCCACAAGGTCATGGCTTCATCTCCTCGATAATCCCAATATATTCAAAAAAAAGATTGCTACAGAAATCTGCAAAACTTAGTTCTGAACACTGTGTTACACCTAGAAGAATGCTTCACTATAAACAGTTGCTTTCAGACCTCTGCAAAGCACATGGGCCTTTTTACTTGAGTAATGCTTGAGAACTGTAAAAAAAAGTCTTCTGTGCAAAAGATGGAGTCCAGTGCAACTCTGTTTGCAATTCTCCTAGGCATGGGGATTAAATGAAATGCAGATCTGTAAATTCAAGATCATTACAATGCCACAAAGTCTAAGGCACTCAAATCACCTTCAGATGTTGCTGCTGTTAAAATTAACAATAACAGGAGCACAGTTGCTAATGTTAGGACAGCAGACTCAGAAGGCCAGTCTATGAAAAAGATTTGCCACTACAACAGTATAACTATTCTGGCTTGAGTTTCTACTGGAGGTGCAATTTACCAGCTGGAAAAAAAAGCTTTTATTGTTAGAGGCTATACCCTCCCCAAGCAAAATAGGATATACTGGCCAAAGCTTTTTTTTTTTTCCTGGTACAACCATGTCTACTCTAGGGCTTTTGCCAATACACACATACAGCCAAAAATCACACCTCCAACTGACATTACTAAACTGGCAAGTGTTTCTAGCACTGGCCTTAAAGCAGTTATTTGTTCAATCACTGCTTTCCACATTCATCCCTTACCCTAAAAATACTTTTATTTTTTTTACAGGTAAAAAACTGGGAAAAAAACAATCTTGGATCTTATTAATCTGTTTCTTATATAAGGAAAGGATCTTTCTTTTGCCTTCACAGAAGTTGAATTCCTCCTTCCCTTACAAAGGCACAATAAACATGGGGGGCTGGTGGGGGGGTGTGGAGAGCATGAATCTTTAACCCCACAGCAGAACAAACAAACAAAAGTTCAGGTCAGCCCTTGCTCATCTTGCAAGAGGGGCAGAGAGACAGAGAGAGAACAGAATTCTCAGTCCTAATGACTGCTTGTTGCCATTCTCTACATACCAAAGTGAATACAGTCCCTCAGCTTTGAAAGTGCTATTTCTGTTTCCTATTGCTGCATCTGCTAAAGCAGATTCTTCCACAAGCAAAAAGTCAAACAATCATCACCCAAAGCTCCCACAGAAAGCAATACTTTAAAGGGGGCATAATTAGTACAAAACCAGGGGCTGAGGGGAGAGAAGAAGGAGAAAAGAAATGTCTTTTCAGGAAACCTTACAGTACTCTCCACAAGAAGAGGATTTTCCTGTGAGTTGTCTTGGTCTGAAATTATAAAAACAACTATGTATTTCCAAGCACATTTGTTTCCAATAGTTGCAATATTTTTTTGCAAAAAAAATTATCTAAACAATGGCTTTAAACATTGTATGGGAAAATAGAGCTTTAAGTGTTTCATTTTACTTCTAAGGCAGCAGTATAATATTTTCTTAATATCCTTCACCTCTCCAAGCCATTTCCTGTGGTTTGTCCTAAAATTTACCCTTGTCAGCCTAAATGGAAGTATCTACTACGCATGAGGAGTCAACTTGCTCTTGGACTGAAAACAACTGTACCCTTTTAAAATGCCATGACTGAAGCATCACTAGAGAAGGCAAAACCAGTGTGTTTTTAGAGACAGAGTTGTTTCTCCTTCTTCAGGTTGGTATTTTTCTCAAGCTAAGGGTCAGAGAAGTTGATTTGGAAAACACCACGTTATTTATGCTTCTGCTGCTTCTGTTCTGCCCATGTTCAAACAGCTAAGTAGAGACTTGAAGATGTACAGCGGATTTGGCTTGGTACTAAATTAAATAAAAATTTCCTTTGGAAGCTGTCTAGCAGAGCTTATAGAAAGTGTTGTAACTGTCCCTGGAATACTCTAAGTTTTAAGGAAATTTCCATGTCATATACTGGTTTAATGCATTACTGGCACACATAACCTGCAGAACTCAGATGCAGATACAGATTCCAAGGTGTTGAAACATCCACACTCGGGGTTTTGGTTTGAGCTCCTACACAGTAAAAGATTCCTTTACCATGAGCACGCAATGATACTTTACAAGTGGTGAGCTCTGCTATAACTCTTTACAGGTCAGAAAAACCTGAACCTTCCATTGTGCAAGTAACCCAAGATCACCAAAGGAAGGCGAGCCCCAGGGCCAGCCCATCTGACGCAAGGAGAGTGACATCCGGGCGTGTTTGGAGTATCAACACCTCCAAGCCAGCTCCGTGCTGCCAGCAGCTTTTTCCTGTTTGGATTCAAATGTAAAGACACCTGGGATCAAACGCAAGCCATCTCTTTCGATTTCATCCGCAGTGACGTCGGGTGAGGGCGGCTGACAGCACCCCGAGGAGCCAGCGCACACGGCCCCCGTTACCTGGGGCTGCTCGCGTTCCCCTTCCCTCAGCCCCGGGCTCCTCTCAAGTGCTTGCTGCCAGCTGCACTGAACTGCACACAGAAGAACAATATGCAATAAACAGACATCATTAGAGAAATGTTATTTTTCTTATTACAGAGAAGTTGAAAACTTTCACAATATCTTGAAACGCTGCTCAGAAATTACCTCTTCAGCTTGGCATCCATTCCTCTTTAGGAACAAAACAACCCCAGCAATTACAGGAAAAAGCCAAACTGACATAACTAAACCAAGAAAGTCTTTTATCTGTTCATCTCACAAGGTTTTTGTTTGTTTGGTTTTTTTTTTTTTTAAACTACTTCTTAGGGGCTTGAAAAAAAGGCATTAGGTGCTCTTTGCACGCAGAACATTTATGACCTTGTTCAACTTCTTCAATACATTTCTTACTAATACTTGCTGTATTAATGGACTCAGCCCAAGAGCTAGTAATGTTGAGCTTTTTAATTGCTTTACATAATTAAATACTAGTGTTTCAATCATTAATAAGAACACTAAATATCATTGTTTGGAGCACAATGTAAGCAATGTATTAAAAAAAAAGCTTCACTAGGTTCCTACCTTTCACTTTTTATAAGTAGTTCAGAAAAAGAAGCCTAAAAATAAATAGCATTTACTGTCAGTGGAGAAAGTGCTGCAGTAAAGAGCAGCAAACAACTGGGAGACACAATTATAACCTCCACCCCTTACAGCCTTCACAGAGCCTTTGCTGTTGCTGTCTATGTAAGCAGAGCAGAGCTGTCTGCTTCAGGGTTAGAGTTTTCTTGGAAATGTTTACTATAATGAGAGAATTTTCTGTTCTTTTTCTTTTAATCACAACACTGTCCAGTTTTTAGACCTGAATTGATGCAAAAAAACCCAAACCAACAAAAAAAAAAAAAAAACAAACCCCAGATGACATTTCAAGGAATTTAATAATCAGATGCCTCATTGCACAGCCTGAGAGTGTGTTTCACATTATATTAAAATTATTGACATCTAGTCATGTTATGGCAAAAAGAGCTGACACCATGCTTGGTTACAGCTGTTGCCACAACAGTAGTTATTTGGCAAATGATGTGAAAGAGGACAAAGTGCTATTGTGAGTTCACACCAAGCTTTTACACACTCTGTCTCCAGAACATAAAGAGGAAGGAAAAAAAGAAATGCCGTCTTTTTTCAGAGCAACCACATTGTGATTCTAAGTGAATATGTTTGTCAAAAGATGTCAAAACCATCTCCAAATGACAGGCTATGAAAGCCACTGGAGGGGATGGAGAGGGAGCCCAAGAATCCTGCAAGAAACTCACCTCAGACTTTGGGTAAATAAGATGAGGAAGCCAGAAAAAAGAAGGACAAAGAGGTCTTGGAAAGCAAACTTGCTCTTTCTCCTACCAGGAGGAGCAGAACTCAGCTGCAACTTTGTGGAAGTACCATGAACGGGTCACACCCTGAAATGGCCACTTGTGCTCGCAAAGGAGTGTCTGTCACGGATTCTCTGCTCTTGAAATTCAGGTGAAATTCGTGAGCATGCTGAGGACATGCATCCCTGTCTACTTTCTTTGTGAGTCCATCCACATTAGAGAGAAAAGAAATGTATGTTTGACTAAAACACTTGCATCTCATGGTTTTTTCCCTGCATCAAGGAGCTGGAGAGCCTGCCTTACCACAGAAATGGTTTCCCAATAAAATAATCAACAACAGCGTTGGAACTCTGTTCCTTGAAAGGAGGTTTGTCTCTGTGCCCCAGTGAGCCAGCAGGGAAAATCAGCTGCTACACATTAAGGAAAAAGTAATACATTTAAAACAACAAAAAACAAAAGGAAAGGAAAAATAATTTTCATCCAGTATTTAATTGCAAAAACATGGTGGAAGAGAAAGAAGACTAGAGAAACTCCAGGCCTTCTTGCATTTAAATCAGCCATTTTGCACTTAACACAGAAATGCTTGAATCCTGGTTGTTGCAGAGATATTTCTGCAATCTTTTAAATTAATTTACTGACCCTGATGTTTTTTCCCCAATACAATGTTACCCTGAACCCCTCCTCACATCTAGTCGAGCTCTAAACATGACCTAAGAATTCATTTTGATGTCTGTGGCATTGAGACCCATTCTTTATATTGATCCAAAATGAAAAATTCAGATGAGAGAAAACAGCCAAACAGTTGACCTATGTGAGTATTGACTGTTGTCTACATGAAAAAGTTGGCTTTTTCCAGAAAACTTGAACCACCACGTAGTATTGAAGATGCAAAAGTGATTTCCTCTAGTAAGAACAAGGTATCTCATGTCTGCTTTTGCCAAAGGCTGATTTTAACAGTAGCCCCTGGAACATAATATGTATAAACTTACTATGTGACAAACAATTTATAGAAAAGTAGGACTAAATAATTTTTTAAATTTCTCATAACACTAGTTATTAGCAACACCAGATGCATGTAGTATAATTATAGCACTTATTTACTTTTAAAATATGGGAAGACACTAGAAAATATTTTTAAAATATTTTTTTCTTTCCTTCTTTATTCTCCACTTATTATTTAAATATGCTTCTGCAGTGAGGAATTGCTCTACACACACATGAAAACTGCAAAGTGAAACTGAATATAAACAGAAAGTGACTGATCTCATTTCACTGAGCAAGAGGGTTGAAGGCCAGAAAAGAAATAAATTGCTTAAGGGGTGGGATGTTAAGCAAATATTTATACAATTTTCCAGTTTTTATCAAACATAAAATATAATCTAATAATCATCTAAGGAATGTTTTGAGAACATTTTCCCTTAAGTATTACTCAACATTTAGACATGGATGATCAAAAAGTCGAGACCCACTCCCACCAAGCATACAACAGTATTTATCTGAAGCTCTCTCTACTAGGAAAGATTATAAAGATTAAATTTCAAGCTTGTGCAATTGTCTTTAGACAAACACAACAATATGCAATAAACTAGTATTCCCCAGATGACTTTATGAGAAAAAAAAATTGTGCTAATGACAATTAAGACTGAAAGAAGAGCCAAATAAGTAACAATGTGGGACAAAGAGGCCCCCTTGAAAGATGCATTAGCATGGAAGCCATCAAATCAGGGGGTGGTGGCTTTCCATGTGGGAAGGAATTCTTTGGGGCCACTTCATGGCTTCCTCCTCACAAAACAGTTCATTCCTTTAAATGATGATACATATTCTCAGGGTTTGGATCAAAGAAAGCAGGGTACAGTGGGTCTCAAACTGAAGTCAGCCTCAGAACTCAATAGTTTAGGGCCAAGTTTAAAAGCCCTCCCAAACAACTTCTATTATCCAGTTCAGTCACAACAATATTTTCCTATTTAAACTGTATTTAATTGGGTCAGCAGAGCAAGAAGACAAACCAGAAACTGTACTGTAAGCTAGTCCCTGCATTTATAAAATAGCTTTTTTCTGGTATATTGAGCACCTGCTCCTCCTCCCAGATTCAGAGAACAAGCACTTGGGCACAGAGTTTTCGACTGATTTCAAATAACAGAATTGTAAGCATACAAAAATTGATGCCTGAAATAAGTGCATAGGTCCATTCAACATTCCCTGCTCCACCTGTGTTGTCCATTTACAGTGAGCATCTCTTGAGCCTTTTTCCTTAGCTGACTGCTAAGGATCTTGAGCACTTCTAATAATGTTTGTGTAATTTCTTCCAAAAAATACTACATGCGTTACATACATAACATCAAATTTGAATATAAAATAATTCCAAATACACCATCTTACTCCAAAGAGGACACTGGGAATTTACTAAGAAAAAAACTCCTTGAGAGCAATCCTTGCATGAAGGATTATAAATGCTCATCTCATTTGATCACTTAGATTCTTTAAGTAGGAAGCATCTGATGGAACTGGCATGTGGAAGCTTGATTCTCTCACTCCTTGCTGGTAGAGCTTTTCTAACTTTCAACGATTCAAAGATGGCCATGAAAATATGACCAACCAAGTGCATCAGGCACAAGAGATGCTCTATAAAGAGCACTCTTCATGGAAATTATGCTCTACAGCATCATTACAGACACCACATTCAGACCTCATTCTAGTCTAGCTTTCAACATGTGCCTGCTACATAAACTGTCTAAGAACCTTTCTTCTAACTTTACAGCTAAGACCACCATCATTTCAAATGATATTTCAACAAAATGCAATTAAAATCCATGTTTTTATTTTCTTTTTAATCAGGAGTTGTGCAGTAAAATACTGGCATTTCAAAGGCTCACTAGTGTGTTTTTGGTCATTGAGTTACTGCACCAGATAGCATTTTTATGTATGCCCAGAGTATCTCTGTGGCTTTACCATCTGTTCTGTAACAAACTATGTTTCTTTTTATTTCTCCACAGGTGAGAGGTGATGGTGACAAAGGAAATTTTAGGCAGAAGAAGTGACTGTCTACCTTAATCCCTGAGCCTACATGTCTCCTCCACACCTCCTTTGACAATTAAATTGCAGTGCTGTGATAGTAAGTCATAAAACATTGCATTTGTTAGGATCTGCTTCTGCTTTGAGGAACCCTAAAGTACTTAACAGATTTTTGTAAAGTCCCAATTGATTGCAGGTTGACAGCAGACAAAAATAATGCATTACAGTCCACAGCATATAATAAGAACAAAATTTCTGACAGAAGCAGTAAGGAGAGATTTAGAAGGAAGAAGTTGCCTGGGCTAGCACATCAAATTTAACATTACTGCTACACTCTCTCTCTCTCTGTCTCTCTCTCTCTCTCACTATATATATATATCTATACACACACATCATTATGTCTCAGGGATGTGTTAATTCTATTTGTTAAACCAGCCCAAACACTCTTTTCTGTCTGCAACAAACCAAAAATGCCACCCAACATAAGATGAGCTTGTCACCTGTAGCCCTCAAATTGATATCTGAAGAAGACAACAAAGAATTGATACCTACTCTTTCTCCTAGCTTTCTCCCAGTTCAATAGCTGAGGAGATGAGGTATGTACTTGCCAATAGACTATTATGGGAAATTAGATACTCCATACCCCTCTAGTCTAAATTCTTCCCATGCTTCTCTTTCACTCTTTTTAAATCCATGACTCCATGGATTTAAGCCATGACTCCAAATCAGGATGGGCACCACTACCAGTCAGTCTATCATTCACAAACTCTCATCAGGTCATGTGAGGACCATGCACAGATTAATTAAGAGCATTTGCTCTTGGAATGCTTTGCTGTGATATGGAACATTATCCTCGTTTTAGAGATACACAGAAACAGATGTGTTCACAGTTACCCAAGATCTACCCAGGACAAAGCTAAGAATCAAATATCAGTAGCCAAGTTTCTGATTGTTTTTACTGGATTGGGATGGGGGAAAAGCCCTTTATAAGATTAGAAATAAGTTGGTTAGACAATATCTCAAAATCAAAAGGCAATACATCACAAAGCCTATGGAAACCTGCCAATGCTTAATATTCAACTTACATGCAATACCTATGAAAAGACTATAAAAGGAAGACTTATAGCTGAGTCTTTTGTAATATTTTAAATATTTTAACTAAATAGTGCATATTTTGAAATATATATAACAGCTCATAAAATGAGATATTTTCTTCTCTTTGCTCATGCACTTGAAAATACTTTATCTCTAAAATTCATGCCAATACAAAAAAGTCCTAGTAAAAAAGTCTTCTTTCTTCATACCTCAAGATTAAGAAAACCCCCAGTAATATAATTAGCTTGCCTTTGAAATAGATTTAAAGACTTTGAAAGCTATTTCCTCATGTCTCTAGGAGTAAATGAAAAGTGAACACATTTCAGCATACAGACTTTGTTAGTGGGTATGCCCCTAGTGCCTCTGATTCCATCTGCATTATGTAGGACAAAAATCAAAATGAATAGAAACCAAGCTGTGGTGTGAAGCTCAAGACTCCTCCAGCCATGAGGACCTGCCAACTCACTCTCAGCCATACAAATTCCACAAGTCCTTTCCCCTCCCTGTCTACCATCAATGCCAGCCAAGCGTTCACGTGGTGATAAATCCAATTGTATTTCCTCATAAAACACAATGAGAAGTGAGACTGAGTCCTCCAGTAACGATTTCAAATTCTGGGCATCTTAAGCACAAGTTGTTAAGTAAAACACTAAAATGAACATTACTGTTGTAATATGGGGCTGTGTGATCTTTCGCCTCCTTAAAAATGTGCCAGCAAGCAAGATTTTACTTGTAAATTAATTTTTAATGTATTTTGGCGATTATATTTTGGTGCTTATGAGGGATACTTTGGGGAAACTGAAATATCGACCGATTTCCTTTGTTTCTAGCAGAAATACACCCATTCACCTCTGTCCCTTGAATAAGATTGGGCTTTGCAATTACTGTCTGTTTCATTCTGCTTAAGCATTGCTGAAAATAAAATTAAATTAAATCAACTGTAAGAGAAAGCAACTTCTTGTCTCCAAAGTTTTGAAATGACTGAACCATCTCATATTTAATAATTCAGACTCAGTCCTCTAAATTTTGTCCAGGAAAATAAGATGCTCTTTATATTTCAAAGATGTCTTCACAAAAGTCTGCAGTACTGGATTTTCTGACGCAGAGTGATTATAAAACCCCCTTTTGTTCTCATAACTTCATGATGTATATCTATAACTCTTTCTTGTTTGTGAAGATAAGACTGGCCTTGTCTCTCTAAATGCCTTTTCAAAGGAAGATTCACAGTTGTTTGACTTTTGATCTGTGTGGCAACTAGCTCGACCACCTGCACTGGGTTTGAGCAGTTACTGAGCTTGCTTTGTACCAGCATATGAACACAGCAAGCCTTTGACACCAGAACAAGCTGATGTGTGAATACACCAATTTACAATGTAAATACAGGGTCCAACAATATGGGCATCTTTAATGACCAAATGTGTAAAGTGCATATATTGTTTACTGATTATATCATTAAATAAAACAGATGGCTCATATTCTCCATCCACCTACAGTGGATTAAAACACAATGGTGTAATAGTCTGGTAAACTGGTAATGTGAAACATTGCTTTGTACTGGTGTAGTAGCATAAATAGCTGTTCACAAATGAGCTACAAAGCTCCACTGCCACTAAGAGTAATTAGCTTAAGGCAGTACTGAAAGAATGCTACCTTCACAATCAACACGTGTGTGCCATTCACGCTGAAAACTGCATCTGAAAAATACAGCGGTGACAGAAAGTAGCAAGGAAGTTTCTTGGCATGGATAAAGAAGACCATATGCTTCCCAACATCCAGGCAAGATTGGACACACTCAGAATCATGTTTCTCAAACAGTTCCCTATTTAAATGCATTATTTGTGGCCATGATAAGCATGTCAGAGAAACAACAGTGGGTGTTTTTTTCACTTGCACAAGCATTTTCATCAGGAGGAAAGTGGGGAGTGTGTGCAAAAATAATTTTAAGATGCAATTTTTTCTTCAAGAAGAAAAATTGGTGTTGTAATCTTAAACTATCAGTAGATCTATAAAATAAGTAAAAGAAAATATGAAGACTTTGCTCTAACTCACAGATGTTACAAAAACCTTCTGGGCAACACTTTGGTTAATATAGCAAATTCCAAGCTAAACAAGAGCTCTAAGGTAATAAATGCCACACAGTGAGATCCTGCACAAACTATTTTAGAGCTTCACAAATGTTGCAGAGAACATAAATAACACTATTTATAGCAAAAGAGTTTTTCTCTGTCTTTCTCATTTTTCTCAATTTCCACACTGATTTTTCTTTGCCTTCTTGATTAGATTCAAGTCAAAGAACCATAGAATGGCTTTGGTTGGATCTTCCATATTAGGTAAAGAGCCAGTCAGAATCAGGAAATTTTCATCCTTCCTATCACCAGGTCGACTAAACAATCTCTCACTGTATGGCCACACTTTCTCATTCATGGCTTTTTTATTCTTCTGAGAGATGCTCAGCAGGTCAGTGATGTGTGAACATTTCTTTTGCAGACTTTTAAAGGTCCAATACAACATATTACATGCTACCAGGGATATAAATTCTTCCTCAGTTTTGGTATTGTCCCACCGCAGCACTAATTTATCTGTAACAAAGTGAGTGATACCCCAAAGTCATAATTTATGGCCTTCTTTGTAAAACTACAATAATAACAGCAACAGCAACTACAAAACACCACCCACCAGACCCCAACCAAGGTTTGCTCGAAATTAGAGTTCCTTGTTCAACATTAGGGCTAGGGATGAGCAAACCACTCGCACAACTGTGACTGGCAGGTTCAGGTCCTGGGTTTTGAGGTAGAACATCACTGACTTGGACACAAATTGTACTCAGCTGAGTTTTCCTTTTCCCAGTTGTTGGTCATTTAATCTCTTATTAGCCAGAAGTCTGACCTACTACTGGACTGAAAATGATCTAGACTAAAGTTATTAGCTGAAAGATCAGCTAATAAGGACAAGATCCTGATATCACATCAGTTTTATACCAGTTGGATCACTTCATTGTTTTCTTACAGATAAAGCTCTTAATGTGCAACCAGAATCATGCTGGAAAACCAAATTAACTTTGCTTTTATTAAAAGTCAACAATTTTAATCAAGTGTGGCAAGAAAAGTGCCAAGTGCCACAGAAATCATACTGAGAAGGCACAAAGGAGCTTTTTTACCTGACAGAAGACGAGGCAAATCAATTTGCATTCCTCCATTTGTTTTCAAACACTATCTCTGTCCAAAATACTGGTGTGTCTATGGGCACACATAGGGTGGGAGAAATGAGTTAAAATCATGTTTGTTTGGCAGAGTTACTGTCTTTTTCTGTAAGTGTTTGGTAAGTGCTACCAAAAAAGTTAAATCTCAGTCTTTTGTAATTTTGTCTTGCAAATGTTGCTTTCAGTCAGCATAGTATGCAGTCTAGTTTTAGTCCAGATATGCAACTTTATGAGAATGATTTAATTTGGATGTTTCTATTTGCAAAGCTCCAGGACATGTACACATGAAGCTACTGTTTGGAAAGGCTGAGCTTTCAGGATTTGCCTATTAGAACAAAATCCAACTCTTCTATTTTTACATTCCTGTATCCCATCATAAGGCTTGGCTTGATGAAAACTAGAAACTGTAATTTAATTCCGTACACTCTTATTTATGTTCTTTAATTCTTGAAAGGTTGAGCAGAAATTTCTTTCCACAGCACAAGTCACCAGAAATCACCTCACATGCACCACCACATAAAACAACTCTGCCTACACAGGAAAAAGGATTTGGGCTAAACATTAGGGAAAATTTGGAAATATCTGACTGAAGAGATGGGGAATGTTGATCAGTGGAGAACAGGCCAAACAAATATCTGTCAGGATTAAAACAGGGTCAGTCAATCCTGCCTTAACACAAAAGGATGAACTTTTCTGAAATAATTTCCAAGGTGGTTCTATTTCCTTTGGTAAATACATGGATTAAAAGGAAGTGACCCAGTGGCAAGATATCATAGATACCTTGTGTTCAGAAAATGTTACATTTGGGAATTTATGGCTTAAACACTCTGAAGTAAAAGGCATGTGCAAAATTCAACCTATATTGTTCTTCCACAGTTATAGTGTGAGTAGTGTCAAGAACACGATCCCTAATCAACTACTGGCCTTAAAGAGTTTGACTTAATTGATTTCTGAAAAGTTGTCTCCAATTATTTCAGCAATTACCAATGCCAGCTTTTGCTAACAGTTTCTCTCCTTCACATAAACAACCATATCATATCCAAAACATGTTCCCTACCTTCACCATTCCTGAACATCACATCGGAGAGAACTCATCCTACTCCTAGCAACTACTGCAGGAAAGCCCTGCATTGCTTATGCAGATATAAGACATGGCTTCTCAAGGAAGCATGTTGTGGGATACCTGCTGTGGCTCAGACAGGACAATGCTGGCTGTGAAATGCCTTTTGTTTCACTCATGACACTGTGAACCTTTTTAGGCTCTAGCTGCTTAATGGCAGTCAACATTCCCTGTGCAGAAAACAACCACGAAGGGTTACACAATACTTAACCTATCCTGATGCTTTACATTGTTGGTATATGCAGTCTAGGACTAGCTAGGATAATTATCCACTGGGATCCTGCTTTCCTGCAGAAACACAACTGTGTGTTAATGTTCTTTCCAGCTGTTCCGCTGGACATGAGTAGACAGAAGGGGAGCAAATGAGATAGCAATTCCAGATGATAGAAAAGAGGGAATGAAGGGGATGGAACAAAGACCATTGTACACTTCAAAAAGGAACGGAAAAAGAGAATTAGAAATGTGGTCTGAAGAATGCTGAGAACCCTGCTCATAATGGACATAGTGTAGGCAGCCTAACATGTGGATAAAGCTTTCCAACAATCTGAAAAATAAAACAATGCTACCACATAAATGCTCTTACCTCACTGAATGAGGGACATCCCCTCTAAAGCTGTCTGGGCACAAGGAGATTAAAACACTGACTTATTTTATCCCATGCATTTAAGTTACTAGATGTGAAGATCAATCGTGATGTTCCTTTTTTCTTCCAGGTTTGAAGAAAACTTAACTCTGTATCACTTAGGTTGTTAGAGATGAAGGTTTGCAAAGGCTACGGTGGCATTAAACTAATCCCAGCTACATGCCTGCAATGTTGAAATTGGTCCCTTTTAAAGGCATTCAGTGCCTGTGGCCTGGAACTCTCCATGTACACTGATGGCTGGTGGCTAAATAGCAGCTCAAAAGACTTCTGCACCCTCCATGGTGCATGGGCTGAACAGTATTTCTAACACTGAATGAAAGTAGGGCAAGATTTTTCAGAAGTATTGTGGAAACAGCAGAAACAACACCATCTAAGAAAGATGAGTAAGGTTTAGAAAATGGCTTTCCATTGATTATTAAAAATAAGAAATGCATCTTACATGCATCAAATTACATCATACCTAAACTAAGGACAAGGAACCCATATTATCCCATACTATTTTAAAATATTTGCTGTTCAGACCTGGAGGTACATTTCCTGTTTTTTGGTTGGACCCCTAATGATAAAGAATGCTCACCCTTGGGAATTTTGCTGACGACACATTTATGTTTTCCAGATGTTTTGTCCATCACTTCAACAAAGAAACAAGGTTTCTTTTCAAAGTCAGAGACAAAGCGAGGAACAACTAGGTACTAATTAATGCCAAAGTTTAATCTGGAATAACAAGCAGTATGTTCTTCATCCAAGGACTAGATTGTGATTAACATCACCACAGAACTTATCAGTTTCCTTCTGAAAAGATTCAACACCTCACAGTTGATAAAGGTTAGCTGCATAACGAAACACAAATGTACAATAACATAAGAATCAGGTAACTATATTAAATGCTCAAAAGTCAGAAAATTATAAAAAAAGTTCTTATATTGACAGTAACAAGCACTAAAATACACTATGCATATTTTACAGCTTCCAGTTAACAACAGAAATATTAAGGACATGATTTGTAAGGAGCACAATAAAACCTGTGTTGCCCCAAGAGATGACCCAGAATCATTCTGCCACCTATTCCCCCCCTTATTCAGTCTCCCTCAAGTTAAAGAACTTGCTCCTCTGGTTTAAGTTAACCATGTGCTTAAATATGCTCCTGAATCAAGGTTTAAATTACTGAAATAAACAGCTGCAGCTGTAAATATTCAACACGGAGCAGACATTTTGCTTGAGGATTTACTGTTTCAATCATTTTTCAGTGTAGAAATACATCTTGAATTAAAAATAGAAATATATGTACAAAAAAGTTGCTGAAACAATTCCTACTCAAACTTCTTTTGGCTTGAGACCAAATATCCTGGAAAAAGGAACTCCTCTATTAGCATGAAAACAAAGCAAATGTAGCTGTATGTTAAACTCCACTCTGGATTGGTGATACAAAGACCTGCCTTCAGAAAACTGCAGAGACTCAACATTCATGGCCAAGTATCACTGGAACAGGCTTTAGCTCAGAAGAAAATCAGTTTTTTGTCATGGACTTTTGGGGATGGAAACAGAGATTGGTAGGGAAATAGGGGAAAAGGCAGTGGTAACACTCACTCTTTGTTTGGGTTTGTGTCCCCACAGGGACATGACTGTCCCTGCTGCTCTTCAGACATATGGAAATGTGGGCTTTGTAGCCACGCAAGGAGGCAGAACAGACAATCTAAACTTTGCACATCTCTAGGAGCCAGAGGAAGCAATAAAGAAGTCCTGTGCACACACTGCTGAATGGCCATGGCCAGGTCAGTGGGTGGAGGCACAGCACCCCATGCCCTGCTTCAAGAACTGCCCCACACAGAGTGTCCCCCTCAGCCCAATGACCACAACATCCCCACTGCTGAAGCTGTATGAGAACTGCTAGAAAAAACTGCAATCCAGGCCCAAATTCTGAAGGCCAATTCTGAAAATCACTTCTGCTTAGGACCAGAGGCAATGGACACAAGTTGGGTGCTGGGAAATTTTAGTGAGGTACCTGGAGGATTTGCTTATCTCAGCTGCTACTGGAACAGATTGCTCAGACAGACATTGGTATCTCCAGCCTTGTAAGTGTTTGAAATGTGACTGGAGTAGAGTCTGAGCAACCTACTCTAATGAGACTTGCTTTGAACAGGAGGTTGGACCAGATGACCTCTAGGGGTCCCTTCCAACCTAAATTGTCCTATAATACTGCAAAATGTTGAAAAATAACTGCAAGGTCTAAAAAAGTAGAACAAACTTTGACTAGCAGTGATGCAAGAAGCAGAACTCCCAAAATTTTCCTGGAAAGAGTGAAAAAGCTTCACCAGAACTCTCGTTTCATTTCTGACTGCAGTTATATTGGTCATGCAGCTGTTGGCAAGCCACATAACTTATTATCTGAGAGCTGAACTGAACCTTTACTGCCTCATTTCTATCAGGCAGAGGTAGTGTCTCTGTCCTGCTGGGAATCAAATTTTAAAAGTCTGTTTTATAAATGCAGATGTGTTCATAAGCTTCTCAAAACATCATTGACAACAATTCAGAACACTGAAATCTGAAGATTAGAAGAGTATTTTTAACACAAAAATTTCCTGGTGAACCAGACAGGATAAAAAGTTGTTCTAGAGTGTAGCAGCCATTCTTCTAAAATATTTTCCCGCAATTCGAAGGGGGTAGACAGAACTTATCTGCTAATTGAAAAAAGATTCAAATCTACTGAAATTTTTATCTGGTTACTTTTAGGTTTGTTTGTTTCCCACTGGGCTGTGTGTGGCTTGGAGACTTTCCAAATTCTTTTCTTATAAGCTTTTCTAGCCTATTGGCTTAGGATATGGGCAAAACCCTGAAGATATTCCAGAACACATTCTTTTCTACCTCTTTCTAGCATACTGTGCACTCCCCAGTTCTCACTGGGGTACAGGGCAAGGGATAGAGACCTGAGACAACCCATTCCAGTGCCTCACAGACAAAAACTGCACACTTCATCTAAATCCAAAAATTAATTCCCACTCTAAGTTAATTTTCTGAACCTCCATGGCCCATCATTGCACTCACAATAAAGAATTTCTTCCTAATATCTAATTTAAACATACTCTCTTTCCGTTTGAAGCCATTCCCCCGATCCTAGTAATGCCATGCCATAAGAGGAATGTATTAGCTTAATAGCACCTAAGCAGTTTCTACAGAAAAAAACAAGACCATGGAGGTATAGGTTATTTTTATGTGAGAATACTTCCAAACACTTATTACAAAAATACTTTTACCCACATACTCAAAATATTGTGAGACAACAAATTCCAGTACATAAGGCTGGGTACCTTATTGCTGGAGCAGCAAACGGGGATAGGAAATCCTGTCCCTATTATCCCACTGATTTCCTTAGTGAGCCATGGCCACCTACAAAACCTGTCTCTGCTTTTATTCCCCATCTCCAAAACATTTTATGCACAAACACATGGCCAGGGAATTTAGGTCATACAAAGGCAGTAATTTAGCCCTCTAGCTATCTAAATACATGATCTCTTAATATATTCAGCCAGATTCAAAAGAGATGCTGCTTTACCTTTCCCAGACAGTAAAATTATAAAGAGTTAGGTATTAATTTGCAGTACAAAGTTGTTAGCATGGCATATGATTTCAAGCATATCAGCAAATATATATTGTGGGAACAGCAACTACATTGAGCAATGTTCAATTTATCATTACCTTTTCTGTATAATATTGATGTAGAGATGGTCCTCCAGTGTTTTATTTTATTGGTTCCAGTAATTATGCAAAATATTGTGTGGTGTGTACTGAAGTATGCAGAAATCAGGAAACAACTGCCAATCTGTGCAATTGTATTTATTTAATACATGCTGATTTCTTGGGGTCTGTATTTCATTATTATTCTTGTAACTAAACAAATTGGGATGATGCTGAGGGTGGGATAATGCTAGACCCTTCTACCCAACAGTCACAAACAAATTAAATTCACTGTAGTTCTATCAATTACGAGATTTTAAACAACATCCCGAGAATTGTCTACTGAAAGCTGCTTCTCTGCTGGCATTGCTTTTGGCACATTTACCTGACCTGAGCTTAAATCCTAACCTGCCTTTCTTCTAGATGGGTGACTCAGCTCAGCAGTTTTGTTGAAGAACAAGGAAATCCAGGGCTGTTCTGACACAGAAACATGCCATCATGGTGTTCAACTACATAATCCCTTTGTCTGAAAAGAAGAGCCCAAGTCTATCTCAGAAAGATCATATTTTTCATTTGGCTTATGGAACACTTATAAACTAGGACTCCTAACTGTGATTCCCAAACACAAAACAAAGTCAAAGGTTACAGCATATGTTTTTGTTTCAGCTTCTCCAAATTACTTGCAAATGTATTCAAACACAATATGAGGAGATACTTTATTTTATTGAAAATAACAGACTACAGGGTGCTGCAAAAAAGGCTGGGGTACCTCAAGCATAAACATGGAAAGAATACATTGGTTTAGAAACCCATAAATCCTTATTTGAATCTGCCAACCTGAAAGCCAAGTAAAGCCCGAAAAAACTATTTTTCCTAAATGCTATGTCTGATTAAGCCATACTAGTAAATGACAGCTGAACTTTAACATTAATATGATATTATTTAAATAACTGCATGATTTTTTTTACACTAAAATGATGAATGATTTTTGGACAGCTCAATTGACATAAAGCAAGAAACCCCTTTAATGAGATTTGACAAAATGGAGACATATGCAGAATATTCGTTACAGCTCATGTCGCAGAGCCCTTCCAGGGGAGACTTGGGTTTAGTTGGTGTCTTTTCTTTTCCTTCATTTTTTTTATAGTTTATTTTGATTGTCTACAGCCACTGAACCATCCCTTTCAATTGCCACTTCCTTCCTCCATGGATTTTGAATTTAGCTTTTGTCATTTACATATTACTCTTAATCAGAGAATTTTATGTGTTTCATTTTGGAGTTGGAATTGTAAGAAATCTGTGGAATGAAGGCATCATGTCCAGTCACTTTAACCTTAGTCAGTCTGGTATACAAGGAACTAACAAAGGTATTTTTCTGAGGAGACTTATGGAGAAATAAAGCTTGTGCTAAAGAACAGCTTATAAAATTCCAGTTTTCACATTTCCTAAGCCAAATGACAAATCAACAACTCTGCTAAAATTTTCTCCTCTTTTTTTCCTTTTTTCTTTTTTTTTTTTTATAAGCAAAGTGCATTAAGCAAACACACAACATAAAAGCCTGTGGCAAGGGTAATTTCAGACTGAACTCTTCAGAGGATGCACTAAACTCCTTTAAAACTGTGCTGTCTTAGCACCCAGCACTGCTTATTAGAGGGATGCTTTTCTTCTTTAGGAAACTGAATATGTACAGAAGCACACACATCACAGAGAAGCTCAGGTGCTGCCTCACTGGGTAAAGAACACATATCCAGTGGTGCCACTAATTCAAAAAAATCCGTCTGAGAATGCACCCATGCAAATTTAAGAGGACAAATAATCAGTGGATAACTCCCTCCCTTCAGTCCCACACAGAGTTTTAGGACATTTTCCTTTTCATATCACCTCATTTTGATCCCAGGGACAATTTTCATAACATTGAAAGCGTGGAAAAACATGCTAAAACCACAAGGGTTGACAATGTGTCTGTCCCATCTATTTAGGTAGAATTGATAATTTTAACCATTTCTCTGCACATAAATTTATGCTGCCCCAAAACATTTACAAACTTTCTCATTTTAACAGGCAAAAAACTCCCTCAAGACACAGAAATCACTCAAGAATAGGAAAGACAGAAAATCATCATCAAAAGATCTTAATTTTAGAACACATCCAAACCCCCACCATGTTTTAGAATGTCCAAGACCCCCAAATAAATACAAAGAAACAAAGATGAGAAATCATTACACAAGGGCTATCCTTCAGGTTCAGAACACTCTTTCCATAGGAATGACAAAGCCTTCTATCATACAAAGACCTTCTACACAGCAGTCTGGGTGAAAAAATGTCAGGTACACCAGCAATATGCTGAGATTGAAGTAAAATTGAAAACAAAGGCACGGAGGGAGAGAAGAAAAAAAGAAAGAGCAGAAATGTCCCTACCTTGGCCTTACCTTCGCAACATTCCCGTCAAAATCCTGGAACTCTTCCCCAGGTTTGCATCTGCTTCTCTAAGCTGGGGAGAAAAGAGTCCCATTAAAGGTAAAAGGCACAGGCAGCCCAGTCTGTACAAAGGACAGAGGTTTCTGCAGTCATCTATGTCTGCAAGCTTCAGGGTTAGTACACAACAAGCTTGTAAAGCCACCAAAGCTCTGAAATTTAAAAATATCTTCTCTTGTTTTCACTTACATAAATATGAAACCCAGACAAGGGAAGTCATTGAGGCAAGAAAGGTGAGTCAGGATAAAGAGCAAAAGCTTTACAAATAAAGGCTTGCAGGTAGAAGCTCTGTACATTGGAATCCATAAGTCCCACGTGTGTGTATATTGTTTGTGTACACCAGTGAAAGGATCAAGGGATGAAGAGACAGCCATGTTCCTGATGCTTTATGAAAAGAAAGCCATATCTTTCTTTCACTGTCTTTCAAAGACTGTAGTTAAAAGAAAGAAACAGAAATACAAAATATATCACTTTAGCAATTCTGTAAAATAAATATGTCTATACTGCCCCTTAAATATAAAACTTGTACTGACCTTACAGCAGCCACCTGTGGCCGGGGTGCTCAAATGCTTTGTGTATAGTATATGCACATGTACAGAAGAAACAGCTGTACAATACATATGGTGGTTTTTTTCATGTAAGGAACTCTCACTCACTGAAATGACCATTTTTGTAGTTTATTAGGACAAAGGAAACCTACAGTTTACAGCTATACCTAATTAGCTGTCTTGTTCTACAGCTCTCAAAACATTACAAAATAGGTAAAAAATGAAATAGAGTAGATGAAAAGTTATGAAGCAATTGAACTTCATGTTTATTATTTCTATTGCTTTTTAAAAGGGATTAAAATGGCCCCTCTCTTTTTGTGTTTATTAGGAAATCTAGAAATTAGAAGATAATAGGAAGAATGGAGTTACTTTCCTATCACCTCTTCTCCCACTGGCAGCTAGAAGAGACATCTTTTGACATTTTAGGCATCTTGGAACCAGTGAGACATCAAAATCAACTGTAAAAAGATAATGTAATGATTATGACTATTTCAGTTATGAAATAGCAGATACCACTGTTTCTAACATGCCCCGAAACACAGCTGTGTGTATATACATAAAAACCTTCTTCTCCTTGTGAATGCCGAATATTTACCTCTTCATAATCAAATAAGATTGAAAGGATTACCTGAGTCATTGACTTCTTACTGAAAAAACTTTGTTGTAGTAGACAAAATGCATCCTGTGTTTCAAATCCATCAAGACAGTAACACTGCCAAGGAGAGTGGCAGT
This sequence comes from Zonotrichia leucophrys gambelii, assembly GCF_028769735.1. Lineage (NCBI taxonomy): Eukaryota > Metazoa > Chordata > Aves > Passeriformes > Passerellidae > Zonotrichia > Zonotrichia leucophrys. The sequence continues at coordinate 8,974,280 of NC_088176.1, forward strand.
CTTCCAATAACAAATCACCTTCACCATAACAAACCACTATTATATCTTGAATATTTGAACAGCAGCAATATTAAACCCAGTCTCTATTCTGGAGCACAATACTGTAAATATTTGCTGGCAGATTTAAGGCTTATTACTGGAATCAGTAGGTGATGCGACAATCAGTGTCACATAACCTTTTTGCATAAATTTCCTCCTTATTCTTCTAAAAGCTATTAAGAAAATACCACGTAGAAGCTGGGGCTGGATAACACCAATCAAGTCTTGCTCTTAGCAATATCTTATTCAGTGGGAAGGCTTGCACTAACTCTCAGATCTCTGTAATTATGTGCTATGATGGAACAAAGATGAGTATTATATTCCAGGGAGGCCATTCCCTCATTTTTTCCTGATTCATCTAGACAATTCAAGCTCCAGAAAAGCAGTTTAGCCCAGTTTGACACAAGTAACAGCAGAAAAAACGTCACAATAATTTTTAAAAGGCTCATTAAAAAGCCAAGTTCTTATCTATGCTAGAAGGGAATCTGAAGTACAAATGTATGCTTTACATCGGTCTTTTATTATTCATAAAGATGCATTTAACACTTGGGGCTTCTCCTCCCTTTTCACAGAAAAGTAGCGCTCTCCTTTTTACCATTAAATGTTTGATCCTAACTTTCCTCTCTTGCTGCAGGATTCTACCTGACAGCTAGAATCAGCGCTGATAGTTAGGAAGGGGAAGCTGAATCTTAGGGGTTTGACAAACTCCTCTAAGCAAGACGACCTCATGTTTTTATGGTAATAAAAAACCCACAAAATAAGCAAAAGAAACATTAAAAAAGAAACAAACACATACACAGATAGTTGGAAGATCTCTAGCTACCTCCCAAGAGAATGCTAAGAAAACACCTTTTCTTCTAGCTCTGGCAGAGAAAAAAAAAAAAAAACTTGAAGAGTTTCAAACTGTAAGTTTGTTTTTATTTAAAACTGAATTATCTGAATGCAGTTCTTCCACCATTTCTTTACCAATGCCAGCATATCACAGAAGTGTGGAATGGAACTGGTGGAATGTGAACCTCTTAACCAGCGTGTGTTTCACAGAACTGCTGTAGTGAAAACATTTTCAAACAGGCTTTGATGTTAGCAGTGGCAAATCTATATGGTTTTTAAAGATAATATTAAGAATACTAATGAGAAAACAGGAAGATGAACAAGATGCTGACATTGATATCTTGTCTGCCTTAGACAAATTTTGAGGTTTCCTAAAAGATGTTGCATCTTTTAATGTCCTGTATAATCCAGCTAACCTATTTGACTTGTAGCACAGCTTTTATCCCTTCTCTTTGTCTTCAGAAGAAAATATGAGTTTTACTCTACAGACAGGAAAATTCATATATGTAAATTTAACCAAACCATTGAGACATGAGTTTATTTACATTTTGCTTTTAAAAAATAATTGTCCCAATTTTCTTAACATTGAACTGTTAAACCTGACCATCATACTCATGGTGACTATTTCATTCCAGAAGACAAGTTTATTCCCTGGTTGATAATATAATAATTCCATGTATTTAATGTACAGCTATCATGCATTGATAAAGCTCCCTCTGTTCTGATCTTTCAAAATTTCTAGAAAATGGAAAGCTAGCTAAATTATCTAAGATCTCCCCTGAATGTTCATCTGAATGCACATAGACAGCTGGAACAGGTAGAGCCATGTGGCTCCACTGGAGAACTTTCTGAATTCCCTGAAGAAAATATTTTAAGTATTTTTAAGTATTTAAGTGGCTTCTGATAAAAAACCTTGGAATCTGAGATCTTCCATTACGACAAGAGGTTTTTTCCCTGCATTGTGGTGGAGTATGTATGTACTACACTTTCCTAGAATATCCTTCTTATTTTTAATCTTGCTCTTTGCATCTTACAGGTTTTGCCTTCAAAGAAATTTGCTCCTCAGGTGGAAAGCAATGAAAAGGAAAAGTTATGCTATGAACCATGCATACATTGAGTGATCAGAACTACATCCCTGGGATATACAGGATCAGCAGAAAGGAATACATGGCATTAATCTCCATTGCCTAGGTTTTATTTGTCCAGCTAGAAACAGAAAAGCATTTCAGACTCAGCAGTCACTGGGGATATAAGAAGTGGAGGTGAAATATAACACCAAGTTGCCAGAACAAAACTTGGTCAATCCTCACAATTCTCAGTTACATTTAGTGATCTAGCTATATTTAGTGTTTTAAAGTAGTTCATGCCCAGCACTTCAGAAAGCAACTGGTATAGCTGGCAGAAAATGCCACATTAATGCTGTTATAGGAAGCTTTACTAATCAAAGCTATCCAAGTGAAGAAACTCCCTGGGACAGATAAAGGAGTTTTTTTAAAGTGACACTGGTCAGTTAAGAGATATGTGGGAGAACCTGGCTTTGCAAAAAATTGGTCACTTGTGAAAAGTGTCTGAACAAGAGGTCATGGACAGAAAGTCCTGGTTCTGTGAGCAGAAACCAGAGACAGAGAGTTTCCACATGGGTTTCCACATGGAAGTTCAGAGAACTTGTACACATTGGATGGGATGGGCTCCTGAGCATCTTCATTAACTCTGCACAGTGGAGCTGATCCCCATGGAAGCCCCAGGAGCCAGAAGTGGCACAGATATGTGGCCTTGGCTGCAGAGACAGAGCAGAAGCACCTGCTCCTCACACAGACCTGCCCCAGGGGCTGTTATTTGCATCTGCAGCTACAAAGAGTAAGGTTGCTCAACTATTAGAAGCCCACTTATCATCCTGAACTGTCTCATAGGAAGCCCAAGAAGTCATTGGAATGGACAGCATAACAAACCCTTCAAAGGACAGAACACTGACCTAACTGTGATGGTGACAGAAAATTTGCTCCCAGCAGCAGATTTGGTGACTACAGAGTGACTCCCCATCAGAGAGACGTGGCAGGATGGGGCCCATGTAAGACACTTTGCAAGTTCTTCATTGCAGATGGTGATTATATCTCATCTGGATTATTTTTGCATGCACAAAGAACTTGCCCAATGCAAATAAAATGCAGAATCAGCAATTACTTATTATCAAACTTACCCTCTCCCGAGCCCGCTGGATCTTCTCTCTGTCATGGCTGAGGTTTTCAAGCATCTCCTGTCCAATCTGCTCTGCATTAAAAAATGAAAATGTAAATCGTGAAAAATACAGCTTGTGACTGCAAGGCCTTAAAATGCCAAGTTAGATTCTAACAAGAGCACTTAACACATGTGGTAGCCTAATCATTCCTCCTAACTGCAAAGAGGAATGCATCATTATTTTAAATTTTAAGTTTTTCAAACAACAGAAAACTGAAGAAGCAAACCAAACCAGAAACTGTCCCTCTGCAGTCTCTTGAGATTGTCTACACCCTGGGAATTGATGCCGACCTTTGATCTGTGAAACAAAGGCAAGAAGACTTTCAGACTTGCTCTAGATGCTGGGTGCTCATACTTCCTATCTGCTCCTTAAGCCCAAGGAAGTCAGTAAGCCTTTGCTAAAACACCAGCCATCCTTGTACATCTAAAGACACAGAAGTCATATTAGAAGAAAACCTCTCTCACTGCCTCTCAGCATTTACCATTGATGCTTAAATGAAAGCCTTTTCAGGCTCAGCCCAGTCACTGGTGTGTGCTTTGCTCCACCATGGACTGTTTCTGGCTGGCTTAGAGATAGGCTGTAATCTGCTGATGTTTTCAAGAGCAGACAGAGACATTAATTTATAGTCATCACCGTTTGTTTACACGGGGCTTGTTTGCTTCCGCAGCTTATGCTGAACCAAAGGTTGCAAAATTATCGTGGAGAGGCCTCAAGATATGGTACAAAGACAACACAAGATGCCAAAACTTTACTCTTCAAACAGCTTCAATCAAATGCTTCTCTAACACTGAAATATTAGCAGCAAGTACAGAGGAGAGATTTTAATCTTCAAAGCTCTATAGAAATATTAAGGAACCCTTCCTGTATTTCCCCGAAGGAGAAAAATAAGTTAAAGCATTCCCATTTTACAGATGGGGAAGCAGGCAGAAGGAGCTGAAGCAGCTGTAGCTTTGCCTCAGGACACACAGCACGTGTGAGACAACCAGCATTTCTGTGCACATTCATTTAGGGTACTTAGCAGGTTTACAAGAGATACGAACCAAAACAGTACAACTACAAAAATATGGCTTTTTTTCCCCCTAAACAACAAAAAAAGTGCCTTGCTTTTGTTTTGGTGAGAGAGTGGGATCCTAAATGTCATTATTCAGGAAGTCTTCAGAAATGGATCATTAAAAATTCAGCAATATGTTAGTAAACAAAATTATGGGGTTTTTTAATAGATAATCAGTCCATTTTCAAGGAATAATCCAAAGTAGAATCACCTCAAACTTTAAAAGTTTGAGACAAGCAATGTTATTTTTAAATCCATTTAACACAAGGTACACAGTCTGCCAGATAAAGTCGGAGGAAATTCATTACATATATATTTCTCTATCAGTTGCCAAGTATAGTACAAGTAAGATAAATATTTCCTCTGACCACAAATTGACATCCTCATTATGCTATCTTGTCCCTCTTGGCTCGCTGCTCTTTACTTTTAGCTGTATATACAATGCCTCCCAAAGGTGAAATGTGGTAAGATACATGGGTTTGGAGTTAAAAAGGCTGCACAGTGCAGTGCAGTTACACAAATGGCAGCCTCAGAAAGTGATTCACAAGAGCCTTGCTAATGTTTGCATGTCAAAGGACTTACAGGATGGAACTATACTGTGCTTTTCCTCATTAAAGCACTCAAAATACTGTAACACACAAACAGAAATATGTGTTCAATATAATCCAGGGGAGAAAAAAAAACAACAAAGCAAAATCTCTTAAAAGAGAGAGGAAAAAAATAAACAAATTACCAACCTAGTTGCATGAGGTGAAATGATAAAAAGTGTATTTAGTGCTAAAAATTACATGTATGTTTGCAGACATAAAGGAGTACGAGGTACAGATCTTCCTTCAAAGGAATAAGTATAAAATACATGGCTAAAATGGTTTTGTATCTCATGAACAAAGCTCAAAAATATCTTTGTAGGGAACAGTTTTATTTTTATTACACCAATTTTTAAGCAAGTTACTGTGGGTTTGTATATTTTTTTTTCATCTTCTTCCTGTCAGTGGCAAGTTCAGACTCTTAGCTTTTTATAATGATTGAGTTTATTTTCCAACCATCAATGTGACAGCAGCATCAACTGTAAGTGAGGGTAAAACACCGTCACTTTGACGAATAGTGTATTTTCCTCTCATTGTCGATGACTGAAGACATCAATAAATAAGGAAGGAGAGCATGTCAGCCAGAATATCACAGAATGAATTGTTGATATGACACTTAGGGATTAAACCTTCAGCCATGAAGTTCAACCTAGCAGAGGGGTCTGAGAACTGAGATAGTTGCGTTTCTTCCCAGCAGCCTCTATAGATAAATAATTGGACGGATCATCAATTTTACAGGAGTAGCTTTACTCTACATGCACTTTTGTTGATGATCTCTGGCCTTTTTTGGGCTAAAATAACAACATAAGTTGAACAAAGAGATAGGACGGAGATAACATAATCTCACAGTAAGTTTGCAAACATAAATTGACACCTTTATCCTCTTCATATCCTCATTCTACTCAGAAAATTCACTGATGACAGTGAAACTTGATTTTTAGCTGGAAGGTCAAGACAGTCGAACAAAAATATTATTACACAGAGAAGATAAAGACTTCTCAATGAAGACATGTCTCTTCACTTGGTTTGCAACTGAAAGCACCTGGGACTAGGAAAAATGCAGCATTACCCCACAGTACAGCTAATTACAAGCTTGATATAATTGCTTTCTAACATTTTTCAGGTTTCCCCACAACTCTGATGTTTTCCTTCTAGTTAAAACATTCATCAGTGTAGCAGATTCATGCTTTTAGTGCAATGGTGCTGCATGGATCTTCCCAGCCTACTTATAATGCAAGTCATTGAAGAAGCTACAGTTATGCGAAAAGGTCAGGTTTGTAAGATATACTGTAGTGCAGATGCATGAATTAAGACCAATATACAAACTAAAGGGTGTTGCCTGTTGGCAGTAATGGCGTTATTTCCACAGAATCTTAACAATGTCAATTATTTGGGGATTATGCCAACCTTTCCCTTGTTTTGTACGGACAATGTTCAGTATGGTGCAGTCCCAAGTCCTTCCAAAGACTGAGTGGTGCTGCCTCTTCAAACTGAAATTCCCAAAGAGATGCATAAAATTATGTTTTAAAATTACAGCTAAACTGTGTGAAGCAGAAGGGTGAATGCATTTACATCATTATTATCTGTGTACTGACAGAGGGCAAGAATATTCGATAGAGCAATTATCTCAGTCTTAAACAATACTGTGATGGCCAGAAAAAAATATTTCTGAAAAAGTACATAATGTTAACAAGCATCATCCTTAAATGGTGAATGCTAAAATCCACAGCTCTAAATGTATTCTGCCCTAAAGGGTTTTTGAACAAAGTATAGGAAATCATCTTCTTTAGTGCCAAGCACTTCAAAAATGCCATGTTGTGAGTCCAACACAAATGGTGCCTGGTTCTATGAGACTATGTAATGCAAGAAAAATATAACATTTCTTATCCTAAAACACTGAAATGAATCAGAGGAATGAATATAACTTTCCTCACTTGAAGAACAAAACCAACACCCCCCAAACATAACAAATGCAAACCTAACTTCCCCCTTCATGTGTGCACAAATTGGCACATGGCTTTCAACAGTTATGCTGAGATAAACCAAAAGACAATGATCACTTCTAGCAATGATCTGCACTCCTGAATAAGCCCTTTCTTTGGAATTTGCTTGTAACCTGTATGCAGTATTTATACATACAAATTGTAATTATTTAATATGTGATCCACAGAGTTTAATTTCTAATACCTACACACACATCAAGAATGCAAAATAAGTTGTGCTTGACTGGTTTCTTTTACTTTTTTTGCCTCCAGCCATTTAAGAATTTATGTACTTTATCAGCTAAACTGATTCTGAAAGAGCTTTTTCTAATCACTCAAGTCAATAATACTTTTTTTGCCCTAAGAATGACTAACATATTTACTCAAGAGACAGGAATGACACTGAATGAGCCTCTCCAGGTTTTAGGATAAACAAGCATGAATTTTTATTAATTTTGAAGACAGACTCCCTATTTTTCTTTTCATATGAAAAACAAAATAATCCAACATAGTTTATAGAGCACTTTTTCTCCCAAAGTGTACCCTGTGTGTTTGCATATATATGTATGTACATATATATGTGTGTGTGTGTGTACATATAAAAGTGTCCTAAGATGCAGCAGATATCCTGATATGATTTAAAATACAAAAAAACCCCCTCAACTTAAAAGAAATAAAATCACAGATAGCATGCCTGGATGTATGATTTGCTCAGTCTCATGATATATACAATGAATGCATCTGAGCTATGTAATAAGAGGTTGGAAACAACAAATTAATTTAACTGGTAAAAACAGAAGATTACGTTAAAAATCAAGATGGCTGTTCTACAGAACCATGAAATACACTACGAAAACCACTGTGTGCTGACCAGAGTAGAAGTGGGGAACAGTTCCAGGCTGAGATCCTCAGCCCTGCCCAGTGAGCAGTGCCATTTGGGGAGTGCAATTTTGTGTGGTCTTTGCACAGAGGCATTGCATGCTCTGAAGATATAGCAAAAGCTTATACAGGAGTTTCAGAAACTATGCTGACAGAGGCTGGGGCTTTTTTTTTTTTCTTTCCTAAAGCCACTCCATTTTGGACAGGTTAAAAGTTTTGATTTTAGGAGACTAGGATAAATCATCAAGAGCAGTGTCTGGGAAAAAATACTAGAAAGTGTTAAAAGCTCACTGTTCAGAGGTGACAGCAAGCAGATTTACAAACTTGTAAAATATATGTTGCAGGAGTTGAAGAATTCAGGGCTGAGTTGAACACCTTACACTTCTGACAGCAGAAAGTTAATAAAGAAAGTGATGACATATCTTGAAGTATAGGGACACAGGTAAAAGTCCAATAAATTCCACAGTTCACAGCTGACATATATTTACATTGAACAGCTGATACGATTAGAAACAGAAGGATTTAGATCATTAAGGGTGTTAAAAAACAAGTACAGGGTAATACAGATAAATGAAGGGTAATGTAACAGCCATAAGCCAATGGGGAGACAATTTGTAGAGCATTAACTGAACAGTGAAACATGAGTTAGTGCTCAAATGCCTCAAGAATCTGCCATGAAGATGTTAATCTGCATGCTGATAAGTGGTCAATTAACATAATAAAATAAAAATTAGCTACTTTTTATAAGGATTAGTTGGCTTCTTCAGCAGAAGCAAATGCCATACAGGTGGAAAGGACACCGACAATCCACAGCATTCACCAAGGACATGCAACACTTCCAGAGCTGTCAGAAGTTCAGTTGCAAGAGAGGATAAAAGAAGTTGCCCAGTCTTACTGTGGAGGCAAGTAACATCTAAAAATACCTCCCAAACTTCCAAAGTCCAAGATGTCCACCAAAGTAAAAAATACCAACATTTTTCAAATGAAAAGGTCTCCCTATAAGCTATAATGGATGTTCATGAAATTATTTTTATTGGTCAAGAGCAAAAGGGGTTGGTTGAGACTGAGGTCGGAGAAGCCAGAAAGAAAAACATCCAGAACACCTAATCAGAATTCAGTCTTTGTGTTTTGTTCAAAATAAAGAAGAAAAGATATTTGAGGAAGGTGCCACATGCCTTTAAGAACAAACTGGGAGCATTTCATAACCAACGCCTCCCATGGTCCAGGCCTGGTTTGTCCTTTCCCAGTAAAAAAATAAGAAAAGGCAGATGAATGAGAAGAAAATAGGATAAAGAAAGAAGAAAGATGACAGACCTAGTAACTTCACCTCCAGTTGCTTTTTCTCTTTCTAAAGTTTCATATCTTTTCTGAAATCCTAACTTACATCAATCTGCTGGTAAAAAACAAGTCATTTCTCACTAACTGATGTATTTTTTTTCTGTCTACTCCCATCACCAATCTAGCTGAGCTCCCTTACTAACATCCTCACAGCAACATTCACAGGAGGTGGCAGACTTTGATTCTGCTGAGCACTTGTCTACATTGCAGGCTGGCCATTGTTCTTGCCATGCCCCAGCCCAGCAGTGCTTGTCTGCTCCAAATTCCTCCCATCACATCTTCCTCCCCATCCCTCTTCCTTCAAGTAAGTTCTAAGGCAAAAAAAGAAATCTTTCCTTGGTGCATCCATAAGTAAACAACTTGCTACCCCCCTTTCAATCACTAATAATATACCTAAAGTTGGTAGCCAACCCTCAGTGTCTTCTTTTGCTACTTTTTAAGTGTTCCCAGGATGGAAGAAGCCCCTGCTCGCTCTGAGCTTGGTGCAGGAATGGGAGATGCTTCACTGCAGTACTGCCAGTCTTGAACTTGTCTGAAAGTGGTTCAGCAGGGGAGAGTATTAAAAATCCTGATTGCATCTAAATTAAGTTGAAGAAATACACTTTAGCCACAAACTGACATTTAATTAAACTTGTGACTCCAAACAGCACTGAGATGACACAATGGTGATCTTTGGTTCATCTAAGGCTGTATTCATAATCATTATTTAATCAAAAGTGCTCCACCATCTACCCAGTTTGCTATAAATTCAGAGCAGCACAAATAATTACTTTGGACTCTGTATTACTGGTAATTTTAAAGACTTAAAATGTGCAGGTAGGGAGTTGGCAACTTAAACTCCTGCATAAGCAGCTTGAGGCTTGTAAAGTTGGCCCTATCTCTAGAGCTGATCCATTCTTAAAGCAGTAAGTGCACTTCAAGACACAGAGCTGAGCACAAGATAGGTGAGACAGGCTATTAGCCAATCAGGAAATACAAAATAAAGTTACATTATGTTTTTGAAAGAGAAGAAAATGTTTTGAAATTCATGAATAATATTCATTGAAGGATATACTTTAAAATTGAAGAGTGGAGTGAGAATTTTTTTCCATCTTATTTAATTACATAACCACTACATACCACAGTATATTACATTTAGGCAGCACAATGATGAAGAATAAAAACTCCTAGTTAAATCTGTAAGCACTGGAAGAATTTATTAATTTTTCAGATTGATTCTTTATGATCCATTTATGCAGCTTAAACATATCAAAAGTAACGAGAGTGTTTTGCAGTATCTCCTCTGGACATCAGCAGACCTATGAGAAGAGTATATCCTTCAACTGTTTCAACCTGAGAAAATGCTCCTTGAAGCAAAAAGCAAAGTTATCATCAAAAAGTAAAGCCAGAACCAAACAAAATTACATTTGGGCTTGTTCAGGTTTCTCCCAACATCCTGATTTACCAGATTTATCTTGGATCTACAGGTCAATTAGAAAGTCAGGAAAGCTGCCAACATGAACAAGAAGTCTATGCCTGTTTGATCTCTAATACTTCCAGGAAGCTAAGAGTGTTTTAACCTTTCTTACACTGTTCAGAAATACATCTTAAATGTGAATGGAACTATCTCCTGCTGTATTCACATTCATATTTAAACAACAAAAGCCAGAAATAAAATAGCACCCAGACATTAGAAAAATAAAACAAACCTAGAAGCTGATTAATAAATAATGCTTAAACACATTGACCAAAAAGTGCAGCGGTCTGTGCATAAATAAAGCATTCTGTAAACAGTGTGTGGATATAAAAATATAAATGTATAAACTTTCTTAAACATGGTAAAGCCCACGAAGCAGGTGAACAGCTCAGCAACCTCAGAGCTGGCTTCAGTGCAACTCACTCTTTGAATACGAATTAGCAGTGGGTAATAGCAGCATATTTATGAGGCCTTTTGCCTGGTCCTTCTCTCCAGTGAATGCTGTATTATTCATTGCGTGTGCCCTGACCCCAGTGCGCTCCTGTTCTGACAAATCATACTTGATTAAGACAAATCTTTATTAGTTAGCTAGTCAACTTCCCCATTTATCATTTGCAAATCCCATTCTCTTTTTCAGGTACAGTAAAAAAAGTAACTGAAACCAAAACCATTTTTTCTCCGTGTAAAATGAAATGCTTGTTACAGCCAGTAAGTGCAAACTGAAGCCTAGAAGTCAGTAATAGATGATAAAATAAAGCTTTAACAGGCATAAATTACAAATGGGGCAAAACTCTAACAAAACAGTGTGCCTTGGATAGCCAGAAGAAACATTAATTAGTTCATTCTTTCAATGTTTCCCATTTTTTTCACAAACTGAATCCCTCAAAATCTAAATGCCATAAAAAGAAATGCATTGCAAAGTTGGAGGATGAAAGTACTAAAGTATAAAAATTAATAATAGAGAATGCTGAGGAAAGTTATTGTTCAAAGTTTCTACCAATACTAAAAAACATCTTTTAAAAGGAAGAAAAATGAGTACCAAATTACTAATGAAGATTCACTTTCCCTTGTAAATGCAGTTTCTCTCCAAAGAGGTGGCAATTTGGAGAGGAAAAAACCCTTTCAAGACAATGTTAGAGTATTTATTGGGCAATTTACAACCATGTGATGTGCAGTGCACAATGGTTTTGTCATGATGGTGGTTTTGCTTGCAGGGAAGAATGTTTCTTCCACCAGGACTCTGGAGATCTGAAGCAGCTTCTTGGAGATGAAGGGACAGGGACAGAGGGAAGGGACAGCCTGTAGCTTTTTGGGCTGGCTGCTGTCCAAGTTCCAGCTCTTCCCCAGAATTTTATTCTCTGGAAATGTTCACTTGGCTGTGTTTTTGTCTGGTGATGAACTTAAGTAGATTGTGCATTTTATTACATTTTGAATTTTGTTTTTCTACATTGTGATATTTATACCCATTAATTAGTATCCGTGTTCATTTGAAATATACAGCAATTTAAAAACCTGCACCAAAAGGACAAAACATCAAGATAAACATCTTGATGCTCCTTACCCAGAACACTTCTTACAGCTTTCCTCCACTTACAGCTTCCCATCTCAAGCCATTTTCCTTTGTTTTTTCTTTTGTTTTCTTTTTTTTTTTTTTTCCTGCAGGACCAATGCAGCTATGGATTCTGCTGCTTTTTCACACAAATGAGCTAAGTGCTAGTTATTTCCATCTGCAATGTTGCCTTTGATTACACACAGACTATTGCTGAGAAAACCACTGCCTCACTAAGCCCACAGCAAGGTTCAGAGGGAACAATGAAAAATACCTGATGGCCTTGCAAATCAGTGTTATCAGGAGGTATACAAAAGGGAAAGAATCCAGACCAATTTTAAAATCCTGGTTGAATTTGCAGGACTATATGTATATATATGCATACATATAAATAAAATTAAAACATCTCTGTCCTTGTACTTGTAAAACAAAGATATTTCTTCTGGAAATTGCTGAGATGGAAAAATAGACTATCCCATAATGGAATTTTTACAGCACTCCTCAGAGCATACTGATATTTCAAGATCAAGTTAAGCTCTTCAGATGGTGTTTCAGAGGTTGACTTACATGGGACCTTTATTGCATATAGACACAATTTGTTTCTAAGGCATCCCTGCTAGGAAAAATTGTTGAAAAATCTGATTTTTCAGTACGTGCCTAAGATGACAAGTGTGATTTCTTCTGATGGAGCAACCCAGCAACACTTATGAACAGTTTTGGCACCTGTACATTAGACTACCACTACATGACTTGATTTAGGGCAGATCTGGAGGTTTTTAAACACAAACTGCTCCAGAATAGAGCAGTTTCCTGCATGGGGCAGCAGCTTCTGCTTGGATGCTCCCAAAGCAGCAGCCTGGAGAGCTCCAAGTGCCATCCTCGCTACTGGAATTGGTCTTTGGGTCCCCGAGGATTTGGGCCAGGATGACCAGGATGCTGCTGGGTGCTCCCGGGGCTCAGCTCAGCTGGCACAGACACGGGCACTGGAGGTGCCCTGGAGCAGGGCTGGCAGCTGAGCAGTCCCTGTGCGGATGTCCCACGCTCGGGTGACATCTCCCCCCTCTCCTGGTCTGCCACACTTGTCAGCATGCAGGACAACCAAAGGCACGGGTGGTTTGCTGTGGGACGTCTTTAACAAATTTGTGGGACTTGTTGGCAGGCCACTGTTGGAGTTTATTTGTGTGGATGGTCACTATGCTGCACACACAATGGATTTTGTGTGTTTTTCTTTGCTGTACCTTAATTCTTGATTTCTAAAAGACAAGCATGAGTGAAACATTGTCTAGCAGCCCTTAGCCCAGACAGTAAAGAGACAAATATCTGGATTTTCTATCATGCTCAAAGATCAAGAACACAGGGAAGCAAGGTCAGATTTGAGAAAGGGCCCCAGACTGCTGGGTTCTGTATTTGAAATGAAGTCATGCCACCTATGGGCAGGTACCATCCAGCCCAACATCCTCACTGACATTACAGACCTGAGCCCATGGCCATTTTCACATTTTACTGCTGTTTTGGATGCCAGGAAAAAAAATAAAAATTGATCTTTCTGAAATTTCTTCAAGCAATCTTTAATGTTGCAAGATAGGAATTTGAGAGAACAGAACTGAGTGTCTCAGGCACTACTGTACCCCTGGTAAATTCTTGTCCCTGCTTCCCTGGATCTAAAATGGGTGTGAAGGAATCCACATTAGTCAAACAGTGTGTAACATTAAAATAATAATTTTCCTATGGAAGGCATTTAAATGCTGCACTTAGCTTCTTATATATTAATTTTCATTACTACTAGTTTGAATACCATTTTAACTGAAAAAAACCCCAAGATTAAAAATAATTTTTAAAATTAAATCTGAAGTTGCCAACTCTCCTCAACTACAGAACATTATATTTAATCTAATAAGGGGTTTTTAGATTATTCAAACCCCAAAATATAATTATCCCATTATCTATTTAATTGTTAAATTATTGCAGTATGGCAATGTAATGCAAACACCCAGTTTACAAACATAACTTTGCTGGAAATTCTCAAGAAGTGTTAAACCGATGTCAGTGTCTCAGTAATTTCGCAGTTTAAAAACAGTTAGAAATGTAATGACTACACTGCACTTGATTAAAGCATTTACAGCTCTAATCAAAAACTGACAGCAAGATCAAAGATGTTAACTTAAATCTCTCTTCTAATTATGTTTAAAATGCCACACCTCAGGCCTGTCTCTCCTCTTCTTTTTCAAACCAAATTCTGCTTAAGAAAGATCTAACACTTCTTAACAGTTCATTATCCAATAAAACTATTCAAAGCTTAAAAGCAATCTACACAATTAGTCAGGACCTCAGGGAGTCCACCGGTAGTCTTTATTACAGGGCTTCATATTAAAACACCTTAATTATATTTGTCAAATGGATTTCATTAAAACCCATCGTCACTTTAATTTTCATATTTTGACAGTGCTGGCATAGCATTATTACCACCTGCCAAGCTACAAACTACAACAAAATTATCAAATTCCTTCAAATACTAAGCAGTTTCTTTTTGTACCTGACCAATGATTTCCCTCTTTTTGGTGAATGCACCATAATTAAGAGGAATAATTAAAATTTCAAATTCAAGCAGCACACAGGCAAACCAAATGTGCAGTGTATCTGTTGCAGGTGTGTAAATAAGAACCTATATGGATACCTGGTTGCCAGGAGCACATAATACAAAGGTAGGGCACATATACTGAAGTGCTTCTGAATAATAAAGCCAAGACATCAAACAGAATGCACTATTATTTAATCAAATGACAACCATGAGGATTTGAAAGCAGAGGACATTTTACCTTCTACTCATTAGACTGTCATTTCAACACAACAGATCTGGGGATTATGACCATAGACTGTAACCACAGTTTTATTTTAGATTTAATCCATGGAGGTTCCACTTGACTTTAGACAATCACAATGAAATTTATTTAAAACAAAATTTTTCATCCTCTCTTCATACAGTTAAGCACTGTGACAGGGTTTCTGATATTTAGGATACATTTCCACTGCAGGACATACCAATTGTTGTTCAATTTTTTCCTTAATACTCAATGCCACAGCAATTAACGACTTCAGATAATTACCAATAATATAAAAGGTAGGTACGAGCATCTGTCATGCAACACAGTTTGGGCTGTTAACATCATCTGGGATATAGAAATAAATTGTGTCCTCTTTTTTGTTATCTGAAATGCTGCACAGAAAACTGAATTTATTGTTATTGTGCATATATTTACTGAGCTAAATTCAAGCCTGATTAACTCCATGTTCTTCAGTGAACATGTGTGTGAGATGACTTTGGCCCACAACAGATAAAACAATGGCATGCAGATTGCAATGGGGAAAAGAACAGAGAATTTTCCTTTCTTCCATATAATCATAGCAAGAAATAAGAAATTAAGAGGTTTCTGCCATATGTCTAACACACTTCACTGCTTTGTACAAAGGTCTCAAGAGTAATGATCTCCGTGTGTTATGAATATTTTAAGACTTATTAAATGTTCTTGGATTATATGAGTAAAACTATGGGATTCTAAAGAACTGGTTTAAATGACAATCAAATATTATTCCTACTTAAGGTGAAATAAAAATTTTATAATTATTTAATGTATTATCAAGGAGGAAAGCTTCAACCTCCTTCACACCATATCACAAGTTTTAGCAGAGGAATTGCTGAAGACGTGCTGGGGTCTATTTTATTTCATTTCTTTTATTTCTTTTCATTGCTTTAATTGCTTTTGAATTACAAAGAAATAGATAAACAGTACTTACAAGCAAGGGACTATGAACTGATTACAGATCTCTTATTTGATTTTTTGGCAAGTCATCTTATTTCTTTTATCCTATTTACTCTGTCTGTAAAACAGGGGTAAATAATGTTTCTACCAGAATTCCACTGAAACAAGCAAATGCCCACATGCTGCCTAGCTTCTGTTTCTAGGACATCTTACAGCAAACAATCAGAATTTTCTGGTGTCTCTTGTTCAACTTCAAACTACGCTGACAGCCTTGGGGGTTTCTCTTAGAGAAACCCAGAGACAGTCTAGGAGGAAAGCAGTGTTTTGAAAACAATCCCAGCCCAAACCAGTGTAGATTTGCTTCTACTGACCTGGTGGGAGCCAGCTCCTCCAGCTAAACATGGGGATGGATGGAGGGATAGGGAAACTTCCCAGCTGAGGAGCTGGTGGATGAGGGAAGCTCACACGTGCCTTTGACACAACTTTCCCTCTTGAAATCTCCTCCTCCCTCTGCACCCAGGCTCCTGCCCTCTCTGTGAGAGCTGTGTAAGGCTCTGCCTTCGGTTCCTTCCCCCCCCCACAGATCTGCAGCTGATTTATGGCTGGAAAATCTCATGCACCAGCCCAGTTACTATTTAATAAGGGACAGATTTCCCTCCCTGCTACACTGCTCTCTCCCATCTCTCTCACTGCTCAGCCTTCAACTCAAATTCAGCACAACACAGCAATTCCTTGTCCCCCAACATGTCTCCACACCATCTATTCTCATGACATGTAACATGATTGTCTTCCTTTCTACCCAGCCTCGACAGCTTTTTTTACTCGGTTCTTTTTTTTCCATCATTGCATTTTGGGCAAGCTCTCTGATTCTTTCTGCATGACATCAATAGGAAACAGACTGGTCCCAGCCACTCCTTTCCTAAAACCCTCTTCTAAGCTCTCATCATTTATTTATATTATCACACACTTTTGTTTTAGCCTTGACAAAAAAATCGATGCACCACCAACAATAATCTAGAACCTTGCTACAAACACTGTTTTTAGTATCATATTGGTCTTTTCCTTTCATGCCACTGTTTCTCCCCAGCTCAGCACATGAAACAATAGCCACATTCCTTCTGTAGCCAATCCCTTCATGGTCTGACTTCTCCCATTGTCTATCAGCATATTAATTCCTCTCTCAGCTCAGATATCATTCACCTGTTAAAACTTTTACTCAAGCATTTCTGCACTTTCTCCCATGCTGCCATAACTGAAAGGAGCTGAGCATAAACAACTCATCACCTCATCCCACCCCTGCAATCTCTGGTCTGGCTTCTCTTGCCAATTGATATACCAGGGATAATAATTTCTTCACAGTCCATGGAAATCTCAGGCACCACCATGAACCTTTGTGTTAGCTGAATCTCTAAATGTCTAGTCCCACATGCAAAAGCAATAGCAGAAAATCTAGTGAGCCCATGAGAGTATCATCCACAGGGGAGGAGGAAGGTACAGTAAGAAACAAGTTAGCACCATTTGTCTCCAGTGTTTCAGAGCAGGTGTGACACAGGGATTTATGATGTACACTGCATTACTGTGAGGTTTTACCTTCCTAAAGCAAACACTATCCCCCACAAGCTATCAGCAAACAGAATGTAAATATTGTTGTCACGAGTGAATAATTTATTAAATTGACACTATTACTAATAATTACAGAAGATGTGCCTGTTTTTCACTCCTGACAAACAGGAAGCCAGCCATGTTTCCCATTTCAGCAACGATACACAAGGAACAATTCAAAGTGATGCTCGTCCCTGGCTGGCACGTATTCTTTACCATTTGAAGTTTATTTGATACAAATGAGGGCCTACAGAACCCTGCTGACATGAAGTCACAAAGAGCATATACATTTATGAATACTGCATTTACTGCACTCTGTATGCGATGTTTGTTAGGTCTCGGGGCTGAAATCACAGCTCTGAATCCATCTTGAAGATGTTAAGGATGCGTTGTGAGCTTTTGCTTTCTCTCCTCCTGCCCCCCAAACAAAACAAAACATCACCACAGCCTTCATGGCTTTAATTATTAAGTTTATATTTTCTGTTTTATCTTAAATCCCATAATGGAAGCAACCAGGGTTTTTTTTCTGTCTCCTTGTTTCTTTTTTTTTTTTTTTTTCTGTAATAGTACAGACTCTTGATGTAGGAAGGAAATGTGAAGACAGAACAATCCAGCTGGATTAGACATTTTTGAAACCCACTGCCAGCAGTGAGCTGTCAAAGCCAGCAATCAAATGTAACCCTGGCGAAAAAGAACTGGGGACTGCTGTGAGGAGATTTACTTAGAAGAAACTCTCAAATAGTGCTTTTATGTCCTGATTCTCCTCCCCTGAACCAGTTTTATACCTGCTTGTTGTCTCCCCCACCTCCTTGAAGCTACACCTGGTTTACAGTCTGTGGTAGGAATATTTTCTCTATTCCAAAATTAACTATTGCATTTCTATGGCCTCAGTGCAGAGCACCTTAACAAATACCTATTGTTCTCCTTCTAGATCTTAAAATCTATGAAAATGTGGGGTAGCTATTAATACAGAGATCTCTACAATATGTCCAAGAATAAAAAGACTTATTACCATTTTTTTTTTCAGCTCAGAAGCTGACAAAAGAAGGATGTCACCAGAAGTCAGAAGGGTAAGAATTCACTATTCTGACCTTACTCCCACTTTTCCACAAGATCATAATTATTTAAAATTTATATTCCATCTTTTCACCAGAAAACTGTTAATAAGCATAAGGACAACTTGGTAATAAGCACCATTAAAATTAAAAGATACAAGAAGACATTTTGCCATGGCAATGAAAAGCAAAGGAAGACAGAAGTTAAAGAACTGACTGGAACATGAAGACAATTTAGGGTTTGGATCTGGGGTATTGAAGAACAGGGTCTCAGACAACCAGTGGGGGAAAAGCAAAGACCAAGAATATGTTGACTAATCATTACAACAGCCAGATCCTTACATTACAAAAAAGGTTTTTCTGGATTAAAAGAGGAATGACTACAGAACAGGAGAGTAACATCTGAATTTTGGCTATATTTAGGCTACCAACACACCTGAGTCTCTCTTCACTACAAAATGAAAGAAATGCTATTTAATTATTTTCTAGCAATGGCATGAAGATTTATTGATTAATACCAATTTTTAAGCTTTAAAACCCTCTGGTTCATGCACAATCTGAATTTCAGTGCAACAGACAAGGAAAAAACTAGAAATACAAGAGTGTCCAATTTGTGTGATAAGCATATTCTTTCTGTTGGACAGAAAATTGCCTTTAAAATTGGAACATGAGACGCTACAGAAGCCACTGTAGATCCATGCACAGGAAAAACTTGCAAAGAGTAAAGTGAATAGTTTAGTTTCACAATTTATGATCTGAAAACTCTGTACCACCTTAAATTTTAACCAGAAGAGAGAGTTTATAGAATACTGGCTACTTTCCCTCTTTTAAATTGATCAGCCATTACAGTGAACAACCTTCCTACACCACAGAAATAAATAATGTTGTATCCATTCTAATTTAAAAACTCTTACCATCATTAAAAACACAGTTGATTTAGTCAGAAGTTCCATCTATTATGTGCTGTAATGATTTAATAGTGCCAATTAGATCTATAGTATTCCTAGACATGGAGGAGTTGCAGCTGGAGCTCTGCCGACCAGTCAACCAATTTTCAAAGGATATTCAAAGGTCTGCACCACTCTACTCTAGATAGAAGATTAAATTGTAAAGGAAAAAAGAAGCAGGATTTCAAAACAAATATTCCAATATGACAAATAACTCTTCTCCCCGGGCTTTGCTTTTGTAGAAAAGAGAAGTATTTCACCCTCCTATTCCATAAGTAGCTGGAAATGCTCTGCATATTTTAATTATGACATCAAATAACTTGCTAATTCAAGATACTTTAGCCAGCCATGTGTCCTAGTGAGAGACAATGCATGAGCCCTTTAAAGTATCTACAATACAGAATATGTTCCTTGATAATGTCATTAAGCCACGATGACATGTAGCAAGCAATTGCTGGCAAAGGTCAATAACCTGATCCATTTATACAAGGAATGCCTGTTAAAACAGTGTTTAAAGAACAATCAAATGATTGATGACCATAAGCTCTATGTTGGCCATGACGTGCTGGGTGCACACACGGCGTGTTCTGCAAGCACTCCACGTACCTCTGCTGCTGGGGGGAGACTGTTCTGCCAGAAAACAAACCAAAATGTTTAGACAAAAATGCTGACAACAGTAATTGAGTAAATAGAGGTCTGAACATGCATTTGTGAGCACTGAGCACTACAAATGTGATGCAGATCTGCATACAGCTCAGTTTGAAAATAACGTGCTCTGCAAAACAGACTGCAAACACCCTCTAAGCTCCATGTCACAGCCTGGGGAAAAAAAGAAGTGACCATCCCATAGATCTCCATCACTGATTTCTAAAATTCCTAATTTTTAATTTAGGCTGATGCATTAAAATGCAGCTTGATTTCATGCACGTTTCAATTTCGCCACCTCAAAAGCCATTGTCAAAATTCACAGGTCCAATTTGCTGTGTTATTTAAAAAAAGGGGAGAAGGATCATTTCCAAAATATTTTGTTGTTTTAATCTGTCAACAACCATCATTCTGTCAACAGAGTGCTGCACACTTCTTTGAATTTAATACCCTTTTCTAAACAGTAATTAACCTAACAGCTTCTTACAAGTCATTTCTCTGTCTCACCAAAAAGCGTGGTGACCTGTGTGTTCTTTAGGACAGGAATGCTTTCCAAAATTGTCATATAGTCCCCACAAAGAATTAATTCTGTCATTCTAAAGTGACCACATTTCACTTTTCACAAACAAGAACAATCTTGAAAGTCATATATATATATCTATCTATATATATATATATCTGATCATAAACTAATAAAATAAATATGATCCATGCAAGGCATTTGATATTCTATAACTGTAATGGTTCTGGCTTTCATGAGATAAACATGCTGGGACCACATTGTGCTGCTGAAGTGCACCCTTCAATTAAAGAGCATTTCTGCACACAAGCCAGTTCCTCATGGAGGTGCTGATTATAAGTGGCATTCATCAGAATCAATGGTATAAAAATAAGCTCCCTGCCATTTTGCTGCATCCATAAACAGGTGTGGCCTGAGCTTTATTAGGTGCCCAGACAAAACGACATGCAAGGACTGTATCTCAACATGAGTCACAAAGCAAAATTACAGTTCTGTGCTGCACTTGTGAGACTTCTTAAAATACGTTTCCCAAGTCAGGGGCAGCAGTCAGTGTTGTTGGTTAGGGCAGTCAGGAACTGGATCCACCCCTTCCCGGGCCCTGAAGAACTCCTGCATCGTGGTGCAACAGCCAGACACGTTCCATGACTGTTCTTAGAGCTCCACCTTTCCTACAAAAGTGCAATTTCTGCATGGCACAGTGAGCAATGTTATACTGGAATTATGTTTAAAAGCATTCATATGAAGAGTCATCACTTCTTGCCCAGTAATCTCCATCCAGCCACAAAACCAGCTGAAAAAGGGCAGAAAACAGTTAAAGCAACAGTGAGTTACACATTGATGACTTTTCCATCTTGCCCTCAGTGCAGATGGAAGTTCAGTCTGCTCCTTAGCACACATGTGCCAAACAACTGATAAAAATGGATGCAAAATACTACTTCTTTACATTTTGGAAGCTAACACCAACTGACCTACTAAAGGAATCTATCCTGTTTCCATCCTGTTTGGCTCTGCACTTGAAGCCTCCCCTGCCTACATTGTTTTAACCACACATACTAGGATGGATTTTCCCCCACAAGGCTTTACAGGCACATCACAATTTTCACTCAAAGTGTCCAAAGATCTTTCAGCAAGCCAGTGGTTCCCATGTCCCTCCCGTGGAAATTAAGTTTTCATCTTCCTTCTTACTCTGTGAAAGAAATCAACCTCTTTCCCATTTTCCATGACACAATCTCATTTCTCCCCTTCTGCTATTGTCCTCCTGCCAGGCTTTTCCCACCAGCTCCTCTTGTGTCCTTCTCTATCTTGTCAGCCATCAGGTGAATGCCAACACTGGAGCCTGATGATTTCATTATGAGCTGACAAAGTCAACGACTTGTCATTTACAGATCAGGAATGGAGATGTGGGAATGTTATGGTTCTTCCAAAAGTCGGAATAAATTAGTGAGACAAAGGTGTATCTCCTGACCTCCAGTTTCTTAGGACAGATCATTGGAACATTTAGCTTGTGATTTTTCCATGTTCAAGAGGGGGAAAAAAGGCATCATTCTCGGGTGCTAGGAACTTCCACTCCACATCCTTACATGTCCTTCTAAGATGTTGAAAGAAGTGGGGCTTTCTTTTTTTAGTGTTCCTGGTACAGAAGTCAGTACCTTTGAATTCTGCCTCCTTGGCCAGGGGAGCAAGGCCAAGCTGGGGCCCAGAGCTGCAGGGGTAGGAGCTTAGTACAGACCACAGACCAAAAACAGCTCAGAGACTTGCAGTGAAGGCAAGCATTCTATGGGAGGATGTGTTTAGATGATTCTTAACTTCTCTCTACATTAAAGAGCACTACATTTTGTTGGGTTTGATTTCCCCCCCACTCTTTTTGGCCTAGGGAAAAATCCACCTTCACTTTATTAATAGTGAATTCAAATGGTTTTTCTGCTGCAATTTAACAACTTTTTTTTTTCTCCTGCACAGAGACAAGATAGTCTTCTCTCTCGAACCCTTCAACATATTTGTTCTGCATTATTTTTTCATTCGCAGTTATCCCGGAGGCTCTCAATGTTTAAATAGCTCCCTCCCTCCCATGTAAAGCTGTGCACTAATATCGATCAACTTAGGCTGGGAGTTACTATAAGGCATTTTTCAATAACCAGCCAAGCTGTTCAGAGAGTGTCTTGGATATAACCCTTAGGTAAACAGCACAATACACAAGGAACTTTCACTCAGCAGGCACATCCTTCCAATCTCGAGGCTGGCTGCCAGTGCTTCACCAGACAAAGAACTCGATTCTGACTTTCTACTCTGCAGGTCAGAGGCCAAGTTATATTAGCTGAGGATGTCTTTATCCTTATGCACAGCATTTAAGTTTCTTAGAACGCGTGCATATTTAAAGATCTCACAGTCATGTGCCCTTCAAATAAGGGGTCGGGAGGTAAATAAGCTTTTAATGAGTATCAATTTACTTTCTAATTTTAAAAAATAAACTCAAATAAAATTTCATTCATCTAAGAAGACAAAGGTGTGGCTGTGCAAGAATTTTAGGTATTAATTAGGTGAAACATCTTTATCAGTTGATTTAGAGTCAATAGGAACTCTGACCTGGGTGAGGGGAGAGGAAGAAGAAAATAATTTTAAGCTAAACAACTAAAAATAAATCATAGCCAAAGGATGATACATATAAACAATATGTCAAGTAGCATCCACACTTACAGAGAGATGAGTAAGCTACTCTGAATTGTTAGGTTTTCATTTAATTCATCCCTGATATAAAATGCCAGGTTTATTCTATTTTTACATTACCTCATTAATGAAAAATGGGAGAGAAATGTGATTGGCATGAAAGACTTAAAATCATTCATACTTTATGCCTTAAATAGCTACATTCATTGGTTACTTCCCACAGTACTTAATTCTGAAATGAAAAACATGGGGTGTTTTAATTTCCTCTTCTTAACTGTAAAGCACCAGATTATGCTACATTGTTATTTTAGCTCTGAGAGATCCTTAAGAGACAAGCCTGTGTAAACTAAAATGGCAAAAAAAAGTCTGGTGTAAAAATAGTCCTAGGTCGTTGCTTTGCACACTAAAAGCAGTGATGTTCACACCCACCAGTGGGCGAAAGATAAACATCACAAAAGTAAATAACACTCTGAAATAGCTGGCTCCTATGAGTCCTGCAGACAGCACAAACTGTTTTGTTGTTTTAAAAAAAGATTACGCATAAGCAAATCCACATGACTTTAATGGCAATTTCTGAACGTGTGTTTTCAGGTCAACATCTGTGCTGGGGAGCCGGGGCAGAGCCCTGTGGTGCAGCTGCTCCCGCTGCCCTGCTGGCTCTGCCCTTGCTGCTCCCTTTCCTGCTGGACCTGTCCGTGCCCAGGCTGGCTCCTGCTGCAGCAAAGCTCCCTCACTGAGGAGCGAGGCAGGACACAAAAGTGAAGGTGAGTGTGGCTGGGCAGCACTCAGGCACCAAAGCTTTGGGGGATGCCCACATGTATTGAGCTGAGGCACACACAGGGATGGGCCCTTGGAAAGCTGAAAGCCCCACATTCAGAGTTGTGTGCACCTGGCAGATGGCTGAGGAGCACAGCACTTACCTCTCTCCCTCCCCACAGAGCAACACCTTAACCATCAAGAATGAAAAGGGTTGCAGCAACTCAGGAAAATTCCTGTGCAATGGCAAATGCAATTCAATGCAGGTAAACGCGGGATAAAAATTGTAAGACAAAAGATTCCAAAAGAAAGCCAAGACATTAGGGGAAAGTGTTCAGAGGCATAATGATTGAAGAGAGATTTAAGTGTCCTCCTGGGTTATGAAAGTCTTAAGCTAATGGATAACTGCAGTGGGAAAATAATGCTGCACAGTGAGCTGCATGCCTAGAGGAATAAAAAGCTAAAATTCTGGTGCTGACTGGCACATAAGACTGACTGGAAGCCCTGCCTATAGAATTGCATTGTCTTTTTGCACATAAATTAATATTTCCAAGTAAACTGACAAAAGAGGAAGAAGAAGGGAGGGCCATCTGAATCACTAATTCATATTTTATAGCCCACTGTAGCCAGCTCTGTATCACACAGAAACTGCAGGTCACCACCACACTGCTGCAATTTTCCATTTCTGGCCATGTTCTGTGAGAGTGCAGATGGGATTGCAAAAGAGAAGTCACAGAAAGAATCTCCACAGGGTCATTCAGATGCCTTTGCTGTGAATGTATGCTACAAGCTCAAGGGCAAGTTAAGTGCTGGATTTTTTCATAAAATAGATTAGGAATATTCAAAGGGCTGAAGCAAAGTGGTAGGCAGAAAGGACAAACAGTGATTATACTGCACACATACAGTATAGCTTTCCTTACTCTTAAAAACACAACAAACCAAAAAAGTCAACCAACCAAAGATGGAAATTTAGCTAAACACCAGCTTATGACAGATCTTGAATTATGGGAGGTGATGTGCATGTTCTGTGCTTTGAGACAGTAATCAAAACAAAACAAGAAAATAACATCACCAATGTGCCCTATAACATGGGAAACATTTAGAATAATTTGCAAGATGGAAAAAACTTCTGTGGTAAATACAAATTATAATGCTCAACTCTTCAAAACAGTGTTAATTCAAATTATTTCAGGACATGAGTACTATAAAGCAGGTTCAAGCATAATTTTACACTTCAGAATAACTTCAGCACAGCTCCCCTGAGCCTGGCTTGCTTGGGCAGAGCACTGCCTGTCTCCAGGTCACCCTGAGCTCTGCTCAGGTGCCACCTCCCCAGTGCAAGGGAGGCAGGACTCAGGAACACACAGTGGCTCAAAGGTGATGCTGGCCCATCACCTTTACAAACCAATTTGTTCAGATATGCTCTGTAGAAACTGAAGTCTTGGAGGAAGAAGTGCAGCATCTGATTTGGCACTTTTTTAGGATACAACATCTTTGTCATGTCCCAAGTACTGTGTATCAAAAATTGATTTCTATTTCCTCTAGAGCCTATCTCAAATTAAGATCAAAAAATGTAAGACTTTTTGAAAAGGAATGAAACCTCACAAATATGCAGGATCTTTGCCAGATTTCTGTACAACCAGAGAGGGACTTAGGGTAGAAAAGACAGTTCTAAGACAATTCCCCAAGGAAGTTTCTGAAAATAAAGATGCTGCCTTTAGTTACCAAAAATTAGTTCCAAGTTCAACTGGTGGAAAATTTGAAGCTAGAAATGTGCAGTCCATTTGAAAAGTGTTTAAATTTAAATAAATCAAAATAAAACCACACCCCTTTGTGGGGTGTAGGATCTTTGAGGTAGACCATAAGCCACAGCTCAGCACAATGCCTTCCAACAGGGATCTGAGCCCTGGGTTCTCAAACTGAGTCAACCTTAAAGAGCAGGCAGTGGGCAAGGGCACTTATATTAAGGAACACCATCCTTATCTTCCCACACCTTCTCTGAGGTTCATTAATCCCCTGAGGGTCCCAGGGCTGACTGGAAGAACACGCCAAGGCTCCCTGCCCAGCACATCTGTAACAGGCACAGATGTTACAGATGTTCCTGCCTTCCTTTCCCTCAGAGCTCTGGGCAGTTCCTCCCATCCTGCTAAACCACCAGGACAAACAGTTACAAAGGTTTGTTGGCAGATAATTGTAAAGAAACATGTTCTGAGAATGTTTTTACAATCTTCACCTCTACCTGTTCCATCCTAAAATCCGTTTTTCACTATTGCTTCTCCAAAAGACAAATTTTATGTTTCTTTCTTTTTTTTTTTTTTAAACCCACTAGAAGGAATCCCCTACTGCCTACACAATAAAGTCAGTCAGAGGCAAGATTCTTTCTCACAGATCTTATCCCTCTAAGCCATCAGACTGACTAAACCACTATCCTTTGATCAATAGGCCGCAAAGTGGGAATTTTCAAAAAAACCTTTAAGCAAAATAAAGTTGCTTCCTTATTACACACAGGCCTTACTCCCCCAAACTAGAAGAGTGGTGGGATTTCTTTTTTTTTATTCCTTCACTTTTATTTTTTGTTCAAAACTTGTTCAGTCTGGATGGAAGACAGATCCCATCAAGGCAGAGAAAGCACTGAGAATAAGAAAGTATTTACTACCACTGAAAATGGTGATTTCATCAAAGGCTCAGCAAAGTGGCCAACTGCGAGAAATTGTGAACCATACACTGAATTTCACCATTTGTTTACAATTAAATGTATTAGAAAAGGTGTCTAATTAACAGCCTGTAAATGTAAATGTATGCTATGTTTAATTAAAGGGATGTGAATAAAAACAGTGGTTCTACCTGCAGCATAAATGGGGACTGATTCTTCGAGCTTTATTTTAAGCTGTCCATAGTGTCAAAAAAAAGAAAAAGTAGTTTTATGTGTGAGACTCAGTTTGGACATTGGACTTCTGAGATCCTATTACAGCAACCACCTAGTGTTAAAAAGCCAAAACATCTTTTCAGAGACCACTGTCAGACAGAAAAGAAAATGACTCTCTAATAAAATCAGATCAATTTTCTAGCTAACCTGTCCCAAGTGGAAACAACATAAGACAGGTTCCCAGAGAGTCAGCATTAATGATGGGTCCATGCAATGAATATCATATGCTTCCCTGGACATAACAAAATTGCCTGGGGCAACTTTCATATGAGGGCTGGATTGCAAGTTGTCTGTCTTGCTTCTTTCCCCTTCCTAAGCTAGCTCCTAGGCTTTTTTTTTTTTTTTCCTAAAGATTTCTCACTGTGCTTAACTGTGGTACAGAGTATGTGCTTAACCATATGGAAAAAAAGAACTGATTAAGACAGCTGGGCTCAGTTCCTGTCTCTGCAGACAAGGCACAGCCTGGCCCTGGGGAGGTCACTCTGGGCTGCTTTTACCAGGCCTTCAGCAGCCCACGCTGCTGGGCTCTGAGCAAACATCAAGCCCCCATCAGCCTGCGGTTCCACAGCCCTCCTTCCACCCTGGCAGTCCCTTCTGGACCCACGAGGCTGAGGTTCAACACCATAAAGACATTATCCATTACCATAAACCATTATTCTATTTTCCACATAAGGAGCTTTGGGCTGACAGAGGATGCTCCTGTGAGCCTATGAAATCTGGGACATCCAGAAATCCAGGCAGCATCCAAACTGTGCTCAAACCCTAACTGAGATAACAACAACAACATCCCTGGACATAGGCATGTTGAGGATAAATTGCCAGAAGCAAATGAGACATCCCACCTAAATGCTAGATAGGTTAGATACATTATTTTGAAAAGAAGCCCAAACATATTGATCTGAAAATACTTGGGGTAGGATAAAGGAGAATTTTTGCACTAAAAAGCCATATGTAGGATTTAAGTGCCAGGTATCATATAATCAGCTACACTATTGAATATGACTGCAGAATGTATGGACACTTGACTAAAGTATCTGTCACTTAAAATTTTTATATTGAGAGAGTTCAGATTGGTCAAAAGTATTTATATCCAGCTTTTTACCTACTAAAGACATCATTTAAAGAACAATATTTAGAACAAAATTTATTGTGCCTTTTTGCAACCATTTTCATTGTAGAAGTAATAGTACTCCAGTGCAGTCTCAAATCATGACAAAACCAAACAAACTAAATTCCCCAAAACAGCCCAAGAGACAATAACTGCTATTTCAAATGCACTATTTCCACTCTTTGCTTCTTCAAATATCTATTACTTTTCATGAAAGGAAACCTTTTTGTACACAAAAAGGGCTGGGCAACATTTTTTTTTCTCAGTTAAGGGTACTCTGCAGACTTTTTTTAAACTCAGTTTTCATTGTTGCAATTTTTAATTTTTTTACTTTTGCAATGATCACTATCTATATTACAAAGAACTGATATAATTTAATTTGCAGATAAATATTCCTTCATTGCATCAGTGTACTAAGAAACATGAAAAAATATATATACTATGGAAACCCAGCTGCACTGTTTCATGCAACAGGAATATTTCAACCTTGAAGTAGAAAAATTACCTTTTATTTCCAAAGCATTGTCAATAGTACTACAGCAGAAAGCTAACGTGGGCATCTACACTTGTCAGTCAAACATAGACAGGTAGTAGAATTGCACTTTAAATATAAATATCACAAAAGCAAAAAATTGGTAGAGTTCATCATCTGTACACCTTATTTTCTATTCACATGACTCTAGTGGTTTAGTATCCTCAGTTCCAAATTAATACAGATTCTATACACATATGGTAGCTCAAAATATTTTTCAACAAATTCACAAGTTGGCACAAAATCCAGCTTCCCTCTGCCACCAGAAAAGCTGGTCTTGTGCTGCCTCTGGATTTGGAGAATTGGGTTTTGCTCATTGCTCCAACACACATCTGAGAAAGTCATTTAATTATGTCCTTCATAACATGGGGCTCATAATTTCTCTGTCTTGCCTGGTGGCATTGTTAATATTGGAACAGGGGCTGCCTCTTGTGCTGGGTCTGTGCTGTGGGATCAGGTCACGATGCTGCAGGGGCACGTAACTCCTGGTGCTGCTCACTGGACACCCACTTGCCTCCATGACCCTGACCCACCACTCCTGACACACAGCAGCCTCATCTTATTAATTTTTTATTAAATACCTGCAAAGAATGGGAACTAAGTATAAGAAGCTGTTGGAGGCAGGTGCAAATTACCTTAGTGCAATTAGTCAGAAATTTAGTTTTAACAAGCAAGCATTTAAAATGCAAAAGCATTGTAGAGTCATCTGATCTCTTTCCCCAGTTGAACTTTCCACTTGACAGTGAAAGACACAGGGACATGAAACTGAGAAAAACAGGTTAAGCTATGCTTTATTATTCTACAGCAGATCAGTCCAGCCCCTGAGCAACATGTCCATTAAACGCTTCAGACAGTGATGGAAACCCTGTGGATCTTTGCATCTCACCTGTGAAGATTCAGTCCTAGGCTGTAAGAAAGCACAATAAAGAAATACTCCATGATTTACTCCCTTATTTTATTTTACTAATAGAAACCAGCAACCCAGCTAAGAGGAGGTACTGCTTTACAGATAATGCTGGGGATCACCAGAATCTGTAGAAAGCACAAACTGAAAAATTCAGGTACTAATGACAAAGTACAGGGAAAGAGTAGTAATTAGAAATACATTAAAGCATGGGGCAGCAGGGATTAATGCATTTGCTTTTCAACACCACAGTAATAATAAAACCACACGACAGTAAAGGTTAGTTTGTACTCCTCCTGCTAACACAGCTCAAATCTGCCTAAGGATTCAAAAGGTCTCAGGACCTTCCCATGGAAGGAGCTGCAGGAGATGCCCATCCCAGCACTCCACACCATGCTCTGCTCCAGCCAGTGTGAAGAACCAGATTTTGCACACACAAGAAACAGCCCATGCAGGAGATTTGTTGCACTTTAAGCTCGTGCAGATGCTTGAAAACAAGCAAAGCTTAACACTAATCCTGCCCAGGAATCAGTGCTAACTAATGCCAGAGTTCCCTCTTCCCATGCCTGTGGAGGGCACAGAAGGAACCCCACAGCAAGGCCAGCCTGCAGCCAAGGGCTGCATTCCACATGGACAGCTTGGGTTTGGTTCCCAGTTTGAGTCTGTCTCTCCCTAGGTTAGGGGGGGAGAGGAGAATGATTTAATGCTGCTCAACAGCAGCAACCCCTTTGGGCAAAGAAAGCATGGATGGGGTCCAGCCAGAGAAGGGGGGAGTCAGAAAGGCTCTGACTGTGAAGACATTCATGTGACCCAGGGCAGAAGGAGATTTTACTCATCGTATGAAATGTGAACTAAACGAACACCCAGCAAACTCTGCTTTGGTATTTTTAAAAAAATCTACTTCATGCATCAAATTATCTACCAAACCACCTACTTATTTGTCTTTAATGACTAGTATGAAAACAGCTATCTTTTCTTAAGTGCATTGTAAACTGAATGACCCCTCTATAAAACCCCACTGGATTTATAGTGTTAAAAGCCAAAGTCCCAGAACCGTACCTCTGTTTACTTGAGAAGTATAAACCATTACCCAGAAAACAGAGAGGCCTTTTACAGAGACTGGAAAACAAATGGTTTAAAAGCATTAAGATCTACATATCTTTCCTTCCCATACATTCAATGCCATCAATCATATATAATCCAGAACATACGAGGTGCAAAAGTGCTAAAAAGGGCCCATTAAAATACAAGTCTTTCCAGGTGTACCACCCAATCACCAGAACTGAACACAGAGCAAAACCAGCTCCCACTTATACACACAATACCATTAAAGGTAATTTATCATGTCTTCTTAAAGTGATATATAGCACGTTATGAGATTGCTCATTAAGTCTCCCAGCTAAAGCCCAGCTTGCCCCCATGTACTTAAGTGACTGTAATTGGCATTTCAGAGACCTTGGCTTAGAATTCACTCTTATTCATAAATCTCAGCTTCTATAATCAACTTTTTAATCTGCTTCCAGTAATATCAGTAAGTTCATTTTTTTCTGTGTTAGTTTTGCATATTATGCAATGCAGTGGTTCCTTTTGAGCCCTCAAACAGACAGTATTTGAAGTAGATTTCTTCTTCCCCTTTGCCATTCTCCCTTCAAGAAGACCTATAAAAGCCTAAACCCATACAAGCCATGCCTTTACTATAGATACAAAAAATGCCTTCATTAAAATACCATTTTAATAAGTGCAGAGCCACAGAATTTTTTTTTTTTAAATGGGAAAGAAAGCATTCTCATAAATATCCAAGATCATGATTGTAATCATCCTACCACATAAGTATCATTAGTCACAAAGAACTGCATTTAAAAAGCATTTCAGCACATGCCTAAACTCCAGCATATGTTTAAGTCCTGCTGCCTCCAAAGGGACTTATGTGCATGTCTGGCTAAGGGCCAAACAGCCAAGTTCACATATCAGCACATGAGAGGTTTCACACCCATGCTTTGCAGGATGACTTTCAGCCAAAGGTCTCAATAGCCTTCCCCTGGGAAGCCAAGTGTCACTGGCTCATTCAGCTGGATGAGAGAGACACAGGGCTTGGCCAGCTTAGAGCCTAGCACTGTGCCAGAGCCAGGAATTAAATCTTTCTGCTGAAACTTTAGCAACCCCAAATGGTTCCTTATCCACGAGGCCTCTCCTGCCTCAATCAGGATTCATGCTCTGCTGTATTTGCTTTGTCTGCTCTGCACTGGCAAACACAGGCCTGATGCTCACAGCAGCCACAACACTGTCCTGGAAAACAAAGTCCTTGTGGAGGAGCCACGCAGCAGTTCAGCTGCTGGACCATCCAAGGCAATGCTAATGGACTTATCCAGCTTTGTCTGACTAAACCTACACTGGAGAGAAAACATTTCAGCACAAGTTGATATTTCCAGACTGGCTTAGAAGTCCTCATCTCTTGTTTGTTTGACTATTTCCAGTTCAGGTCTCTACTCATTATTATTGTGCCTTGAAATTACAGCAAACATTTTCTTTTCAACTTCATCCCATTTCAGTCTTTTTCTGAGAGCAGATGACAAGGTTCACTGTCACAGGCAGAAATATACAGAAATGCATTACAAAAGAGATGCTTCTACTAAGGGTGGAAAATGAAGCTCAGCAGGCAAAAGTCAGTGAGAAGGAATTCCCTCTGAGAGTGTCTGTTGCTTTATAGGTTAATATAGAGGTCCTCAAACCATTTCATAATTGCATCACTTCTTAATAGAAGACTGGCTTGCTGACACCTTTCCATTTGCAGCTGTCTGGACCACCTGCCCTCCCCATTTGCAACCACATTACATCCCTGTGACACCCTAGAAGAGCAATGCCTGGTTAGTGATCTCTTTTATTTCACCTTGTGGCAATTTATCAGACTGAAACAAGAGGAAGGGCCAGCTCCTTACCACACACAATTAGTTATGCAAGAAGCGATTTTTAGGAACAAAGCTAAACTTCATTGTTGTAATTTATTTGATTCCTCAGTACAGACAGAGCACTTGCCTATGACTGTGCTGAGATGTCTGCATGGCACAGTGCCCACCTCTGCTGTGACTGCCATTGGACAGTTACCCAGGGCATGGCAACCTGTGACACACTAATAAGCCCAGTGCACTCAGCATAGGAGTCCCTGTGGATGGCTTGAGAAGGACAGGACACAAATGACTGCAAATTAGAGTAAGTTTTGCCGACGGGAGCATAGCCCCATCATTGCCCCTTTAACTGTTCTAAGCCCAATTCTAAAACGATCCCTTTTGACACTAAGAGATACAAAGATATCAAAACCATCCCCAATCACTTAGAGAGCATCTTGAATAGCTCATTCACAAATTAATTGCAGTGTGTCATCCTTTGTAGTTCACAGTCTATTGTTACTGCCAGGTGCACTGGCAAAGGCAGTATTTGCCTCATGCTTTAGGCAGCATTTCTCCCAACAGAGGACGTTTTCCTCTGGTGACAGCATTACAAGATTTAGAAAGTAGGCTTGAACAAAATAGGAGCAATACTGTCCCAGGCATCACAAAATATACTTGGATAAAGCCCACTCCAGACCCTGACAGCTGAAATCCAACAGAGAGATCACAAGTATCTCTAGGAGAAACTGTCTGATATCCTAGTCCTTACAAAAATAAAAGGCAAGACTCAGAGACAGTGATTTGACCAGGATCACTGGGGATGCCTGTGGCAGAGATGCAAACTGAACAGAGCCCTTTGTGACCAAATACAGCTCTCTGCCTTGTAACTACAAAAACACCTTATTCTGACTGCCTGTATTCAGGAACTTCATCATGCTGTATTGGTTTTGGCTGTGATAGAGTTAATTTTCTTCATAGTAGCTGGTATGGACTGTGTTTGGGATTTGTGCTGGAAACAGTGTTGATACTACAGAGATGTTTTTGCCATTCCAGACCCCAGGAGGGACTGCATAATAATATGGCGCAGTGTTTGATAGGTGCTGGCTGGGGCCCAGAACAGTGCAAAAAGTTTCACCATCCTTGGAAATGTTCGGAAAACATGTGGATGTGACACCTGGGGACATGGGTGAGCAGTGAACATGTGGGCAGTGCTAGGGTAATAGTTGTATTTGATGATCTTAAAAGGTTTTTTCCGGCATTAAGAATTCTATGATTCTAAGTTGCACCTCCTTGGAATGGCTACAGCACTTCTTTTCCCCAGGCATTCCATCACTTCATCAGGATCCTGCAATTGTTCAGGAATAAACTATTCCAGACTATTGCAGGTAAGAAATTCTCTAAGACACCTGTCCATATTCTCACACATGCTGTACCAGGACTGCCATCCCCTCACAAAGCCTGGGCCATACTCCTAAACTGCTTGTTAACCTTAGAACCAAAGCATCATTCCTAGGAAATACCAACAGAAGTATTTTAACTACTACATGTTCAAGGTACTGAGAAGGTCTCGTAAAGAGGGAGAAAACATCACAGAGAAAGATAGCAAAGGTGTCATTCTGTAATTCTTCCACAAAAACAATATAAAATAATATTTTTCAGCAAAAGAATGACAATTCCTACTTGTCTGCATGAGATAGTACCCAGAGTACAGTAGTGGCTTCAGTATAGAGCCCAAATACCAGATTAAGCTTAGGTCAGTGTTTTAACAACAAATCTTCCAGGCAAAACATCACTAATCACTACAGAGCACAGCAAACACCAATCTTTAACATGTACAGTGAAAAAAAAGCACATGGTGCAGATCAGATAAACTAATATCAAGAACAGATGAATCAATATCATGACCCACAACTATTAACAGACATAAATCACTTCTAATATGCTCTGGTCAATCTGTTATTATCTCAAACCCTTTGAGCCCCACCTTGGGTGCCAAAGAGGACTGCCATGGTTTAACCCTAACCGGCAACTCAGCCCCATGCAGCCACTCACTCACTGCTCTCCTGATGGGATGTGGGGGAGAATCAGAAGAGGAGACATGAGAAAACTCAGGGATTGTAATAAAGACAGTTTAATAGGGAAAGCAAAAGCCACACACACAAGCAAAGCAAAACAAGGGATTGATTCACGACCTCCCATGGGCAGGCAGGTGTTCAGGCATCTCCAGGACAGCAGGGCTCTATTGTGTGTAATGGCCACTGGGGAAGACAAACACAGCTCTAAATATCTTCCCTTCCTTCTCCTCCCCCAGCTTTATGTGCAGAGCATGATAACATAAGGCATGGAGTATTCCTGTAGTCACTTGGGGTCAGCTGTCTTGGCTGTGTCCCCAAATTTTTGTGCCCCCCTAGCTGCTCACTGGTGCTGCAAGGTGAGGAGCAGAAAAAACCTTATACTGTCTAAACTCTGCTAAGCAATAATGGAAACTTCTCCATATTATTGAGTGCTTTCAGCACACTCCCATCCCACCATAAAGAAAATTAACTTTATCCCAGACAAAACCACATACAAGTTAAGACATTGGTGTATTGACAGGGTAAGTAAGAAGAGACTTAATACTGAAGGTAGGAAAAAATCATATAAATATATAAAAATCTAAGAACTCAATATATTTATTGCCTCTGAATTTTCACTGCTTTTGTGTTCCCATGGCCTGCCTAACAGTGCAGTGTGTCCTCAGCAACTTCCTTGTGTGACCAGAACAAAGGGTTTCACAAGACAGGTAAACCTTAACATGACTGCAGAATTAGAAAACACCAGTCTTACTGTGTCCAGAGAAGTTACCATTTTTCTGTACTGCTTTTGAGATTGTTATTGGATGCTTCTCAAAGCAATTCCATTGCTGCCATAATAACACATCTCCCAAAAAAAAGTTTCCTTGCCAAGACTAAGTATGAGGACAGGAAGCTAATGACTTGCTGGAGATCTCCTAAAAAACCACACTTCAGGTTATTGGAAATATTTTCCCACTTGAATACTAGTGTGACTTTTCAATATTTCTCCTTCTAAAATATTTCAATATTTTCAATACTTCTCATTCCTGTCACCCTGAGGCTCACAGATTAGGATGCACACAGTATTTCATCCTGCTCAAGACCTTTCTAAGCATCTTGGAGTCTTCAAGCCAATCTTGTCCCATCCCAAGTATAAGAAAGGCCAAAGAATAACTATTTTCAATACATCTCAAGCTATTATGGACCAGCAAGTTTTGGATGTTTATTTAAGTCTTTAAATGTGGTCAAACTCATGCTGAGCAAGTGTCTCAAGACTGTCAGAACTGCACTTAATGTGTAGCTTTACCAGAAAAAGTCAAGTGTGCTGGTGGTGTACTCAACATCCTTCCTTCTCCAGTTGAGGAGCATACATGTAGCTGCTCTTTTCCTTCTGCCATGGTGCACATCAGTCAGTGGGGACAAAAATACAAATAACGCAATGAAATCAATAACACAAGGCTGCTTCCTAATTCATTGCAATGAAATGTGAACAGCACAAGCTTTGCTTTCACTCTAATTCCTACCTGATGTTCTTCATCAGTAGCTCTGTACAAAGAGGTGAGAATCCTTATTTCCAATTTCCAGATAGGGAAATGGAGGTAAAAACAAAGAAAATGGCATGGCAAAACACTCACTATTAGCAGAATCAAGAAATTAACTTCAGTTTTCTGAATCATATTTCTAGGGGCCTATTTGTTATACTATACTGTCATGGTTTGACACTGGCAGAATGCCAGTGCCCCCATGAAAATATTTTTTCCTTAAAAATGTTTTTATGGAATATTTTTCAGAGATATTTGTCCTTAAAAATATCAACATCAACATCATTTTTTCATATCATATTGATGCACTTTAGATTTTTATACATATTGAGCAAGCAATTTTAAAAAGTAAAATTAATACATTCCTCTTGTACAGAACACTGCCAAACATTTTTAAAATGTCACCATCTCACACTTCTGTAATCCAGAGATCTGGAACTGATGCTCTATTACCCAAACAGAGAGCTCTATCTCCAACCAAACCTGAGTCCATGGATTTAGTTTAATTTCAAAGCCTGTGCAGTTGGCTTCTATAAAGCATGTTTCTGAAGGACTTGAGATCCAAGACTGAGATGTAAATTCATGGCAAATTAAAAAAAATAAGAAAATAAATTAAAGGCTGTATGATTTCAAATGAGGTCCCCTTAAAGCTTTGAAATACTCCTGTAAGGCAAGACCAGTGAATTACAGGCAGTCTCTGATGTTCCCATCATGATATCTGGCCATGAATTACAAGATGCTCTTCTCCCAGAGAGCCTTTTAGCACTTCAACTTTCACCATAAGGAATAAATGACCCTTTTCCCCCACACATTGGACAATTTGAAACCAGATCTTATGCAGCATCAACTCCAAGCACCCTTGTCTCTCTCATTTTCTGATTTCCAACACAAGCCAGTTTTGTGTCCATCCTGTGAGCTTCTCATTTCACCTGTGAACTTGGAGAAAAAAATCACTTTTTTCAAGAATCCAGCACTTCCAGCTGGATCTTTCCCACATCACTCATTCCTCCTTACTGACACCATAGACCCATATAGGTTTAACTATGGTATCTATCAATGTTTTGTAATTTGTTTACCCAGGACAGCTCAACTCTGATGGAGCATCTGTTTTACAGCAAGGTCTTGCTTTTGTTACCCAATTTTCCAGCTGGATTGACAGAGGCACAAAGAAGTCAAGTGACCTGCCTGGGTCAGGCAGTGTCAGTGGCTTGGAACAGATTGGAGCCCATCATCTCCTGTCTCCATACCCTGCACTAGACCAGGCTCCCTTCTACAAGTTGTTCTGCACTAGAGATAAATTTTGTTGTGTGTTGTCCTTGTTTCATAGTAATTCCCCCCATTTCATTTATAAGTTGTTTCACTTAACACAGGTTTAAGCTGTTTGGAGGTCATTGAAATATACATAATGAAGCATTCAAGGCAAATTGTTCACTGTTCTGGCCTCCTGATCCTTCTCCTGAAGTCAAGGACCTGGCAAACATTTCTGTATCAGGTGTTCATATTTCCTCTACAACTTCCTCCAGGAAGAAGGAATGCAACTCATTTGCCACTTGTGCCTTGTCAAATTCTAATTGTTATTAATTTTCCAGCTAACCACTTCCAGTGAGATTTCAGGCTATTTGCATCTTCATTTATCATGGGATTTCTATTCCCATCACACAAATACAACCTACTGTTTACAGTTATTACAAAGTAAAGATGCTTGTACAGACCTGGCCTTACTATTGTGCACTTTTAACTTTATAACTTTCAGGCTATAAACATGAAATTCCCGTTTTAACTACTAAAGGCCAGAACCAAAAGGCCAACTTGCTTGGGGGTTTTCTGGCTTTTCTGAGACCTTTAATAATTTTCTTAGACTTTCTCAATCTCACTTGGACTGTTTGCAAAACTATGAGTTTCCTACTTTATACAATTGAAATGAAAGTAAACTGGTTAAGGCTTGCAA
The DNA here is from genome assembly GCF_028769735.1 of Zonotrichia leucophrys gambelii. Lineage (NCBI taxonomy): Eukaryota > Metazoa > Chordata > Aves > Passeriformes > Passerellidae > Zonotrichia > Zonotrichia leucophrys. The sequence continues at coordinate 9,012,073 of NC_088176.1, forward strand.
AGATGGAAATAGTTAAAAAGCTATTCCACTGGGGGCATTTGCTTCCTAATATAGCCTCATTTTTAAATTCCAGCTGAACCACACTTTGCTTCAGACCCAAAATGGGTTTGGAAAGGTACACATGCTTTTTATCTATAACAGGAATGTTCTACTAGAGCACTGCTGAATAACTTCCTTTAAGCTCTATTTTTTTGAATAAACTCACTCACCTAACATCTTAAATTCCTTTTGTATTTCAAACCAAGGATTATGAGAACAAAGGGAGCTTAATATTACTATTTCAATGGTATTTCAGAAGAAAGCACATACACAATGGTACCTTGGTTATTCATTAAGCCAAATCTTTACTAAGTCTCAAAATAACCTTTTGTTTTATAAATGGTAGGGTTTTTTTTTTTCCTTGAGAATAATTGGATACACCATTACTAGGTAATGAAATATCTGATTTAAGGCAAACAGATAGAGGTAGATGACTGGCTATGATATATCAAAATTTACTTCAGAAACAGCACAGTCTACCTGAAAGTGCTAATGCTCCTTCTGTTACCTTCAGTCAAATTCACTTCCATAATCATGCTGGCTTCTCTAGAAAAGAAGTGTATTTGCTAAATTTGTATCCTCATTTTTTTGAAGTCATTCAGAAATAAATATTTACATTAATAGAACCAAACCCAAGTTAAATTGGTAAAAACAACCCCTTCATGCTAAGCCTACTTGCTCTCCTTTCACTCACAACATAATGCATATTTACATATATATGTAATCCATAAATACCACACACAGTTCACTTCCTTTAGTGAAATTCTGCCAACACCTGACCATTAATTTATGATTCCTGTTATCATGGTTTTCCTGAAACTCTTTTATTTACGTCCCTAATGATGTTGTTAGGTAGTTGTACACTTTATCAAGCTCACTTAAGCCCTCCAAACACGGAGGAAGCAAGGAATTTTTGCCCTGTCAGGTGGATGGACAAGGATTCTCACCAAAGCCACTCATCACTAATTCTCATGTCTCCACAGGGGCAGCTTCTGAAAAAGCACAACTTCTATTCAAGAATGTTTATTCCAGAAGGACCCTCTCAGCCCTCCTTCACACACATTGCAGGTTTGCCTGTGCCTTCAGTAGGGTTCTCTGTATTTACATGAACCCAGGTGTGCTGACGCCACCACACTTCACAGCTTAGTGGGCATGAAAGGGCCTGGATCCACAGCAATTACAGGCAAGGCAAATTCCCCATTATGCATCCCAAAAGAGATATTTTTATGTACTTCTGTGATTAGGGAATTGTACTTTTGGGTGCAAGATCCTCTCTGCACACCCCACATTCCTACTTTGAGTGCTGTGATAAGAACTGTTGAGTATTAGGTGAATATCTATCTATTTCCACATCCCTCTCATACTTTATGGATAAGAAAGAAAATAAGGCAAATATTTTTTCTTGGGGCAAGAGGTGTTTAAAGGTGCTAACTTGCATTCTTTTGGGAGACAAAAGGAAGGCAGGGTTCAGTTAAAAGGCATATAAAGGGTGGTGGCATGGCTGGGTGTGTAGTTATTTCTTCCCAGAAGCAAGGATATTCAGTAGCTAGACAGACATGTAAAGGCTGGTTATGATACCATAAAGGCACCAGGGCTCCTGCAGAGCTAGAATTACAGGGTTAGTGTGCAAAGAAAGTAGGCCCAGAAGGACATGAGGTATTTAGGAGGAAGCAAGGGTGTAAATGCTATTTTGGATTTTGTTTTAGAATTCCTGGAACCAAAGAGGAGACTAAAATGAAAAAATGCTTTTGGGTGAGGGCTTCCCATAAGAGCTGATTCTGAATGCAATTTTAATTTGAGGTGGCTCAAGTAGTGATAGAAAAATAGCAAGCTCAGAGCATGAGTTAAAAACAATGAATAATGTAATACTTGCTGAAAAATGCATCTATTCTGTTGTTTTAGACACTGTGCAAACATTTGCACTTTTCACTTCTTCAAAATCCTTCTTTCCTGTGGCTAAACCTCCAAGATCAGAAACATTGTGAATAACAATGTTAGCCAGAAACTCAATGATACTTAAGGTCAAGGTAGATGCGATCATTCTTTGGTTAGACACTTGGTTTTTTGGAGCAGAATCAGTCTCAGACCTCCTCAGTGAGGTGTAATTGTAGTCATTCAGAGTAACTAGGTTAATCATCATCACTTTTTTATCCAAGAGATATAAAGTTAGTCCCTGCCCAAACATCTTCCTTGACGAGCTGGGAAACACAGTCATGGAAAGACTGGGAAGCTTTATGCACAAAAATGTGGAGCTTTATAGTAGATCTAGAACTGAAATAATTTTGTCAAGAACCAGGTCTTGGTTCTTTTTCCCTGCTCCCTACAGTCATATTATTCAAGACACCCTCAGTGAGGTCAGTCTTATGGATAAAGGATCTCTGGGAGACCTGTGCTCCTTTGGATTGGCAAAAAAGATGGGAGATGCCCTGTGCCAGCTCAAGTGTCCACAGTTCTGTATCACTGGGCAACTGAATTGTGCCTTCAAATGTGTCCAGTCCTCTTCCAGTTAGTTCACAGGCCAACCCACCCTGTCACTCATGTGGTTTGTTTGAGCCTAGAGAAACTTCAAATTATCTGTCCATACTTGCTGGGACTAAATGGTAACTAAACCATGGTCTCTTAACTATTTACCAGGCTCCACAACTGTTATTTACAAAAATCAACTGTATGTAGTATGTTCTTATTAAAAGCTTAACCACTTAATCCCTGCTACCCATCCTTCTGAACCTATTGCCTGTTCATCAACACCAAGAATACCATACATTCACTACTTCACTTTCATTCTCTCTGTTCCAGGATTAATGAATCAGTGCAGAAGATGCTGAGACTCCATGACATTTTTGGGGTTGGACTTAATGATCTTCAAAAGCCCCTTTCAACTTAAACCATTCTACAACTCTATATTTGCACACAGACTTCTATTTTTACATCAACAATTGAACAAAACTAACTTCTAAATGAAACCAGCACTATTAATAACATTGGGAGATTAATTCATAGCCTCACACCTTGCCTGCAATTCTGCATGCACAGAACCATTATCGGACATCCCAAATGGTTTGAAAAAGGGCTTTACAAAGGCAACAAAGCTGAAAAGTTTTAGCTGGTAAGGAGTGGTTTTCCCCCACTATCTTCAATGCAAACCTGCCAACTATAGCAGATCCAGTCCAGTCCCCCCTCCTAGAAAATTTTCACTTTTCAAAATGCACTGCTATAGGCAGTTATTTCTGCAGATCCAAACCCCTGCATTCAAGATGCTCAGAGACTTTATATCTCCTGTTAATGTATTCCTTGGGGATGTCACTATCCCCTAAACCCCCCATAGTTATTGTTAGGAAATCATTAACCCACAGCTCTTTTCAACTCTTGGTAATTATGATGTTAAAAAAAGGGAAAGTTTTGCTGCTAACAGTTGCAACAATGTATTTGTTTGCCACATGCAATGGAAATCTGATAGACAATATCTGTGCACTCCATCTGTTACACTGGATTGATCCGCTGATGAGATTCTTTTTAGAAACCTGCTTACCCCTGCTGGTGCTGCAAGCTTGAAAGAGAAAAAACACTTTCTTCTCCTTGTTCTCTTGTGTGGTGGTCGACCCTGTCTTCCTCTCCATTAGAACCCATCCTGCTGCCACAGATCTCACAGGATTTATATTGTTTTGATTCCTTTCAAACACTGTCTTGTTACCAACATCTGACAACAGTCTCTTGGGCTATCAGGATTTTACAAACTGACCAGGCCTGCAAGTCTCCATAAATCCCATGTGGATACAGACCTGTGAAAATGTCTTCAACTATCCACTAAAGTACACAGTAGCTCTTTTATTATATAAATAGTCATGGGTGTTCTACACTTACACGGAGGAAGAAGCTGTATTTTGGGGAGGGGGGAAGGAGGGAAGTGCTGGAAAGCTCTGCCAGAAGAGGTTGTTCCCTCAGCACTCACTGCACATCACTGAACCCATTTGCTCACCACGCTGCTTGATGAGGACACACCATGGGTGGTCTTCTTGCTCCCCACCCCCTTCATAACAGCAGTGAAAAGCCACAAAACAGTGACTCAAATTTAGGCATGACCACACATGTTGGTTTGTCGCAAAGTCGGGGAAATTTCAGCAACAACCAATTCAAACAACAATGCCCAGAAAGACAACAATGCAAGGATGTATCTACAACTGGAAAACTGGAAACATGTTGAGTGTATAATACAGCAAGACAGTTTTAATTAAGTGTTTTTGTACCGTGGCTTTGTGATAAGTTTAAAGCTTACAATTTGTGTGTGTGCGTGTGCACGGGAATGAATATGTACAGACAGACAGACATCAACACTTCTTCACAGCAGATGAAAGGGAAATCTGACTGGGTTGGAAGTGCACAGGCTGTATCTAACTTGCCTGTTTAATCAGCAGTAGCAATAAACCAAACTCCTCGCAGCCAAGCCAACTCACCTGAACGAGCGCATCGCTTTCAAACAAACCTGCTGTTTGCAAGAACAGCCGTGACCACGCTTCTGCCAAAACCAACATCTCTCCTGGGGACTCAGATGATGCCCGGGGTAGGCGGGGAGAAATCAAATGGTTAATAGCAGGGCTGCTGCTTTTCCCAGGCGCAGCACACTGAGCCTAATTGATGCTGACGCGTGACAGACTCGTGTGCGCGGTATTGCCCGGGCAGCGAGTGAAGCTGCTGACAGAGGGTAAATGGTGCATGGCAGCTGGTCCTGCCCTGGCCTGGCATGGCAGAGCACGCACACACTGCCTGTCAGGAGATATCATGAGGGCTAATGAAGGGCAGCCTACATTTTTAGAATTCTTCTCACTGAGTTCTGGATCAGGCTTTACGCCGTGAAGCCTTCTCAACCTTTTAGCGCTCGGTTAAGGATATGTGACACTTGTTTAAAAATTAATGTGGTCTAATCAATTTAAAGTTGGGAAACTAAAAGCCAGTACATTTCTGTTCAAGAAAGAAAAGAGTGTGGATACGAGTGTGTGTAAGATGGAAAGATATGGCAGGGAAAGAAGAAGAGCAGGAGAGGACAGAAACACAAGCATTTTTTGCAGCCTGAAAGTGATAACATGGAAGTACCACCAATTTGTCTGGCTGCATTTCAGTGGTCTTCTACAACTCTTTTTAAAACAAAAAGTAGTAAATTTCTAAAAGGTTTACTAAAAATAAGTGATACCTTACAAACAAATGCTTCCTCTTTTCCTGAATCCCACTGCCTGTAATTGCAGCTGAATAACTGCATCAGCCCCAAAGATGAGAGAAATTCTGCCCCCCAGTTCTTAGGCATAAAGAATTAAATACAGGAAAACAGAATTAGGATAAAAGAGACCATCTGAGAAATCCACCTGATTACTAACTTCAAATCAGAAGTAACAGCCTGGTTGGGCCTTCAGTTCTCAGGAATCTCTGATGGTTTCACATTCCTTTATGTTATTTTGCATGGTAATAAATGACAGAGATATTTCTGGCTTTGTTTTTTCTGAAAAATTCTGCTTATAGACAAATGGAAAATCCACATGCAGAAGACTGTCAAGACTTTTCATGCATTTCACTGACCAGTGCAGAATCATTTCTTGCCACAAATCCCTGACGGCTTTATGTTGGTTCCAAAAAATCCCTGGCATTTTCACAACTGACTTCAGGATTTCAATAGTTATTTTACATGCCAGTAAAAAAAGTGCTTGGTTCTCATCTAACCTTATCCCCTGACAGTCACTATTAGTTTATGTGAAATGATCTCTGAGTTTATCAGAGAGAAAGAATTTATCTTCTGGGGAGACTGACCATCTTCTCTGCCTCTGTAAGTCAAAAGGATAATTTTAGAAAAAAAAGACATTATAACGTTGTAGCTCCTTGCCACCTCTTTAGGTCTTGCACTTATATCTTCTTTTCCAAACTATGAGTAGGCAGAGCAGAGGGGAAAAGACACCATCTGAACTACTACACTTTAGAGGAAAAAAAAAAAAAGGAAAAAGAAAAAAAAGCAAAGAACTTTCTCATTCAAAAGTCAAATTCCTCATTCAAAACCTACAAATTGCTGTATTTACTTGGTAAATAAAAACTGCCAATTTTTTAGGTTTACCAGTTAATGTAGGAAAAAGTGAACCTAACCTTGGCAAGTACAACAGACCATAAAGAAGTATCACACTCTGAAAAACAAACAAGAGAAGCTGATGATGGTTTTCACCCTCAGAGTGGCAATTTGCTCATTGAAAATGCTTGTATTGAAGGGACACTCAAGAAACCTAAAACAATGGCAGAAGGTACAAAATGAAGCACCTTGCTCTCTCTCTCATGCAACCTCAGAACAACACAGCTTCACTCCCCAGGAGTGCCTCTAGAGAGAATTTGTGTAAATTTGTGTAAAGCAGTATTGGAGAGGATAATTTTTTATCAGATTGGCTGATAAATTTGGGGAAAATAATGGGTGATGGAATATAGAGGTATTACTCATCCCTGTAAAGCTAAACTATCACACATCAGTAGGTTAACATGGTTATAAGCAGATTGATTCTACTGAATGCAAGAAATTTTGTGCTAATAAAGGGTATTAAAATATTTTCAATTGGATATTCAACATAAGAATTAATATGTATTAAGTAATAAAAATTAAAAATTTTAGTTAAAATTAATAAATTAATAAATTAAAAATTCCCAAGTCATTACAAATTTTCTGGTTTCTGCAGTTTGATTTAAAAAACCTCTGTAATTCACCTTTCTTTTACTCAATTTCACATTCTATTTCTTCCATTACAGGATGGATATGAAGGACTTGATTCCATATTTGTAAAGAAACAGAAGCATGCATGATCATACACCAAACAAAATATACAAAATATTTCACTTTCTACTTCCAATACTGTGAAGTCATGAAATGAAACAGTTTTCAATAAAAGTCAGTAATTTTCATTTTTTTAAAAGACACATCTTTGTTATAGTAATCTCCAAAATCTCTTACAAGATCTGATCTTTGTCTAGTTTAAAATAATAAAGTATTTTTGTTATTTTTTTTTTTAAATTCCAATGAGAGGAACACCTGGGGCCCATATAAAGGCCAGTAAACTGTATAAAAGCACTTCATCAATTTTGAATAATCTGATTTTATGGCTGAATCTGTAATTTAGCTTAGTGAGAAAAGGCTGCAGTGTCATACCAGCCTTGCACTATTCAAGTTCACATTGTACTGCATGATTTTGCCGGTCTGGTTGAGGAAATAACCTGTTTTCTTAGGAGAGAATAATTACTTTAAGTGTTTGACACCTTATTCTAGACTTCAAGGCAGAATTTGATAAGTTTGTGCTCATGAATCTGCTGCCTATAAAGATTCAAAATGTGAGCATTTGTACTAGATTTGAGGACATGTCAGCATGGTAACAAAAACCAATTTTTTAACAGAAGAATTATCACAAACAGTATTTGTAAAGCTAGATGCAAATTAGAAGAACGTTTTGAGCATGGGAAGGGTAAAATTTGATTTAAAATTATATGCCTGAAAATGTATGTATATGTGGAGACATACACAGTGATCTACACTTAGGATTGTGTGCGCACATTTGTGTACTTGTTCACATCTACAAACAAAGGTGATATATTTGAAAAGCTAGTTCTAGGAAATTTTTGTCCAAAAGAAACTCCATACTAACTGTTGCACCTTGGATTTTACAGGAGCTTTGTTTGGTTTTAGCTGTGAAAAAGCCACTGCTCATCTCTGAGGACTTCTCTAATAGATATTTTGAACAGGTCAAGTCCAAACAAAAATAAGAGAGATATTTGTGTGCATCAGGACTGTAAGATCAGGCCCTTTATACTCAGCTAATTTAAGGACTGGCACTGTGCTGGTGTGCAAGTATATGTGGGTGCATAAACTATTTAAGTGCAAATTGCCAGAATGTCAGTAAATTACTGCTGGAGCTGCAAAGCATTTACATACCTTAGGCATGAGCAACCAATTGGAACTTTTAATCTTTTAACAAGTTACTGCTCAGTGACATAATAATGAATAAAATGAAGAGTAATGAAGTTGACCATAAAGCTTAGCAAATAAACACTGTATACAAATATAACAATTCCTGATTAGCTCTGCACACAAAATCTACTCCAGGTTTACTTCCAGTTACTATATCTCATGCCAAAACACAGTAACATCCTCCATGCATTGCTTTTGGCAATGCTGTTATTGGTTTTTTTGTAGATCACTATCTGCTGCCCTCACCATGCTGGGATTCACCCTCATTATAAGCTGTTCCCCTGCAGATAGCTTTATCTTTCAGCATTGTTCCAAGGAAGTTTTTAGAAGCTTCCTTGTCTCAATACTCCTGTCAAGGAAGTTGCGGAAATCAGCCTCAGGATTACTGACAGAAACTTTCCTTTGCTTGAAATCTGAATGTGTAGCCTGGGTTATCAGCACTGACAAGGTCAGAGACCAGGCTCTATCGTTATTCTCACCTTCTACCAAGACTCCACGATTAAGTCACCTAAAATAAAATTCCACTTCTGTCAAAAGACAGAGCAAACCGCTCGCAAGAGCCGCAGAGATGACTGACCACGCACGGTCCTCTGTGGGTAGGAAAGAAGTGTGTCTAATAAGGTAATATAGCTGGGGTATCTTTTCTAATTGTGACTGGCACACCCTAAATTCACCTCATTTTTGTAAGTAGAGCAAGTCTAAAGGGTATCAAGTTCAATTTTGTTGAAGATGAATTTGGTTCAGTCATTTGTTATAGTGCAGATAACTACAAAGGCAGGTGAGGAGCTACAAAATAAGCAGTAGGATTCTGCATCAGGCCCCAACAAGACAACAGCAGAAACAAAAAAAGGCAATAATGGGCACAAGTTACTGCTGAGTGACAAGGCTTTGAGGCAGAAATCCACTTCCAAATGAAGTTCCTATCAGAAAAATGACCACCAAAATTCCTTCCTCTGGCAGCCATGCCAGTAGCTGAGGACAACAAACATCAACAAGGGAGTGTGAGAGGCTGTTCTTGCAGGATGAGCACTTGGTGGAGCCTTGAGAGAAGTTGAACTGCTGTTGCCTTTGTGTTTTTTTCTCTGTAAAAAGAGAAAACTGCCTTTTTATGATATGATTAAGGACTTAAAACAGTATTATATTAAAAGCTCTGGGGAGGGTAACTGAAAAGCAAACATTTACCTTTTACTTATTCCTACAATGAAGTAGCATAGTAACATGACATTATCACTCCAAGGTAAATATTTACTTGTTAGTATTGGGCTCTGCACAAAAATATACCTGCCTTCCCCACCCAAAATGATTTGCATTTTCTATTACCAAGACCAAAACAACCACCCACCCCACAGTTCCCAGTTTAGCACACTGCATATACTTCTTGACCTATACTGAGAAGCTAAAATGTACAGAGCAATATTTGGGGCTCCAAGAATACAACTCTCAGTTCACAGAATTGGATAATGAGCTGAGGATGTGTGATGACAAAAACAAAGGAGGAAATTTCTACTTTCAACTTCTACCTCCAGCCCAAAAGAGCATTACCTGTGAACAATCCACAGCACAACAATACACAACACCACCACAAACAGGGCTCTCATCTTCTCCCCATCAACTTTTATTATTATTTACTTGTCACTTTCACTTCAGGAAAAAAACAATGTGATGACTATCGAGACTAAATGGAAATCAAACATTGTAAATAAACTCTTTATGATTTCTTATATGTTTGGCAAGTACTTTTGTACTATTTTAGCAAAGATTTTGAAACTTCACAAAGCCAGGACACACAGTTTCTCATGAGGAGGAGCCTTTGTTTTTGCAGTGTTAGGGGATAATGGAAGGCATATGGCTTTTGAAGTTTGAAGATTTTATTTTAATTCTATAATTTGCAAATACAATTTAAATTTCATCTATACCACAGTACTCCAAATACCGTGAAGTTCTTTGTGCTAAGCCAGCAATGAAATTTACTGAGAGTTTTTAATTTTGCCTTAATTTAATCTTTGGCTAAAACAGACTAGGCATTGAAGCAAAACTAAAAGTTTCATTTTGGTACTCAGATACTTTAGCTTGAACTACTGTGCTCTCATTTTCCTATGGGAGGAGTAGCAGGGAAAAGAGAATTTTTATCCAACAATATCTTGAGAATAGGTCTGAATGGTAAATGATTTAAGATGCTACTGTCAGATTCCCACCTTTCTTGCTCCATGTGTCTTCCTAAGGCTCCTGCTTTCCTGTTAGAGGTACTGTCATCATGACAGCAGAGAAGGCAAAACATGTGTGAGCATTCCTCATCTGGCACAGGCAGGAATCAGACAAACTCCAAAACTTTTGGAAGAGCTCACAGTTTCTCTCCCATAGACTCCTGAGCCAACTGCTGCACAGAGAGATTTTCCCTGCCAGACCTAACTAAAGTGGCTGAATCCAAGGTCTTCTCTTGAACTCTGCCATTGGATCAGTGGATGTGATGGATCATGGACCTGCATTATCAGGAAGCCAAACTCCTTCAGTGCTCCAGCAGCAAGACTCCACATTATCCATGCAGCTACCACAGAGCCAGGTAGCAATTTGGGAAACGAAGGTCTAAACAGAACGAAATAGTTCAACAGTCTTTGGCAACACTGGAAAGCTTAATTTCAAGATTCACAACCAACCCAAAACATTCTAGTGTTTCCAAGCCAAAAGTCTGCAGAGCTTCCTTTTGAGTGAAAAAAAAAAAATTAAAAAGGATATGTCAACTTTCTGTTCTCATTTGAAATAAAAATGGGTGATTTCCCAGGAAAAAGCACCGCTCCTTACAAGCTTGAGGAGTCATACATTCAGAAGAAACTAGAAATTGATGCAATTCTTGCTTTATAAATATAGTCCTGAAGTTAATAATTCCTACAGCCAGACTCACCTGACCATTAGTGCCCTGCTACAGCCTCAGAATTGCTGCCTTCCCTCACAGTAGCCAAATTACTGCTTCATGTCTTTCTAATGTCCTTTGAGTGCTCAAGATCTCAGAGTAGCTACCAGAAATACACAAAAAGGTGTAGAAGGAAAAATCATCAATGTCAGGGAAGGAAGGAAAAAGAGAGAGCAATGAATATTTGTTTAAATGACAACACACTCTCCTCTTTGTTTCATATAAAAAAACCCAACAACATTAACAAAACAGAAAAAGTAAACAATTAATTACTCAGTTTCCTTGCTATCAACAAAATTAAACTCTTGGGGAGCATTCTGATGCAAAACTATTTTTCAGATATGAGACTGGCAAACTTATTTCCTCTTCCAAGGCCAAAAGCATTTTTTTTCCAAGGAACAGGGCTATAATATAAATTTTAAAAAAGCGCCTTTGTATTTTGAAATTTTCAGTGGCAGTTTAAATAGTAAAAATAAACATTTTGAATGAACTAAAATTCAAGTAATAACAAGAAAAATGGTGGAGAAAGATATTGATTTATAACATATATAATTTATAATTCTATAATCAAGATTGTGATGCTTGGTGCAGCAGAAAGATTTCCTTGAATAAATTCACTGTATTTTTAAAGAGAGAAATTTCAGAGAACGTAGTAGTTAGTAAATATTTAAAACCTTTGTGGTAAAGGCTCAAACCTCAAAATAACAAGGAAATTACAACTGTTTATTTTTCTCCACATAAAACTGAAAGTTATTGTAAGGTCATTATAATGTAAGCCTGTTTTCCCTTTAAGAAGTAAATAATTACACCACTGATTTGAGTAGACCTGCCAGTAAGTCTACATGTGGTTAAGTCAGATAAACTGATGCTCTAAAATTGGCAAGGAGCTGCTCCCACAAGCTATTAAGCAACTCTGAGGTCTAGGTAGCTCACAGCACTTTTATCATAGGTCTCTGAACAGAAAAAAGAAAAAACCCCACATTTAGACTGCAGTTGTTGTGCAGCCTTTGAACAGGGTTCTGCATATTCCATGATAACACAGAAACAGAATTTGATGCAGTGTTCACTCTCTGCTGCAATATTTAACTGCAACATCTAAGCTTTCTTCAGAAATGTGTCTCTGACTCTTGTGGTCACAAGGAAAACCTTCATAGCCATGGAACGAAACCATTTGCAAAGATATGACGATGCTCTTGAGCTTGCAAACAGCCTGAAATAATGATGATGTCACTGCAAAAAGATTGCATTAAATTAATGTCTGCAATCAAAACAATGAATGTTGGCTGTTTGACCACTACTTTAACCATGGCTGAGTTACAGATTTTAGCACTACCATCAGTATGTGCTTAATCCCACTTCTTTAGGCACCAAGACCTCAGCTGGTGCAGAGCTGTTGATTCCCCAACCTTTGCTGATGAATTTCCGTAACACAAACTATGCAGCAACCTGGGCAGCTCCAGTAACCACTACACAGACAGCAAATGTCCTATACAATCAATACTTTCTGATATTCAGCTGAGTAAAACTCTTCATTTACTGATTTGAATAAATCTGTTGCATCACAGTGCCATGGGAGCTCAGGGGACACCACTGCAAATTCTAACCCAGCCCATTACAAGACAAATGCAACTTTGCCTGTGGCCAGTTCCCACCGTCATTTCTCCATCTGGGCTTCCACTGAAGGCAAAGAGAGCTCTGCATGGGGGACAGCAACAGAATATAGGTCACATCACCATTTGTGGTATGAATGTTCACCCATTGTTAGTAAAACAATCTACATTTTCTTCCCCAAAGATAAAAATCAATCCAAGTATAAAGTTGCAATCCAGATTAAAACCAAAACAAAAGTAGCCAAACCATTCACATCATGGGTCCTGCCTTGCAGCTGTTGGGAGGGTTGGATGCCTCAAAGCCCTCTCCATAATAGTGCTAGCAAACAGAAAAAAGAAACCTGTATTCTGCTGGTGACAGGACTGCCATCACAACAGCCCTGAGACACACTGAAGCTCCTTCTCTCAGGATTTCATGGAACAGCCCAAACAGGAGGGAGCCGAGGGAGCGACTGACACACAGAATAAGGGCTGCAAGGAAAGCAGGGGACAAACTTCCATGGCAGCACAAACAGAGCTCCTCTGGAGGGTGTGCTGGCTGTAGCTGGCAGAGTCAGCAGAAGGCTGAGCTCCACACACAAACCCCAGCACACAGGCAGGTAAAGCAGCTGATGCTTGCAGCATCCCCTAAGAGATAAGCCCTAGTGTGGTTCCTGCTCCCACTGAACTGCATTACCCCCCTTTCCTGTAACAAACAGATGAGCAGGCACCCAAACACCATGAGTCTCACAGCAAAGATTTCCCTGAGCTAGAGCCTAAAGGGAAATGTGACACATGGAAGGTTGGCAGCAAATCTCAAATTCAAGACTTGCTTGTTCCTTAAGTCACAAAACTCTAACCTCTGTAGGTCTCCATTTTGTGGCACAGTCTCCACTGGTGACACACAGAGTCCAATGACAAGGGACTGTGACCTCTGGTTACCAATCCTAATGCTGAGGAACAGAGAAGCTGGAGAAACTGAACCATTTGTCCTTCCAGAACACAGAAAAGCATTTTCCCAGGGCAGAATATGAAAAATGCACCATTGCTACTTGAATAGTGGTTACAAAAAAGAGAGCTTTAGCTCTTCCAACAAATCAAATTATTTTCAGCAATGAAAGTATTAAAAAAACAAAGAAAATAAAAATGACAAACAATTGGAGATGATATCAAGTCCATTTAAAGACCAGCACAGAGGATGATGAGACAAGTTTTGGAAATAGACTAAAATAACCAGGAGAGGAGTTGCAAGACTAAACAAAGAAAAAATTCCTTTGCCTTGAAGTCCAGGAGCAGTTTGATGCTTTTAAAGGAAGCATTCATTTTCTTCTCTATAGTTTTGCAATAATTCTGCTAAATACCAAAAATATACATATATTCTTTAAAACTTCAGTTTTCTAGCAATGTGATGAATACAGCACCTGAAAGGATCAACCTATATGTTTTCTGAATAACCATATAAAACTTCTGATTTTTTTCCTTCCTTTTTTTGTCATAAATGTGCCATGTAATGACAAATTTGGGCATAAATATGACAAACAAATAAACAAAATCAGTAGATCTACTCACAGTAGTAAAGCTATGCAGATGTCTAAATATTTGCAGGTGTCGTAGATAATAAGCTTTCACAGCAGGAACTACATATCTGTGATTAGTTCACTAGTACACTTTAGAATTTTCTAAATATATGTAATAATAAGGTTAACTCTGTGGTGTATTTTTGTTTGGCTCATTGTATATAAATGCAGCATAAATCTTCTGTATTTTATTTTCTTTGTACATTTTCCACTGACACACACATATATACATACATAAAAATATTTATACATTCTGCATAGACACAAAGAAATATCTTCATGAAGGTTACATTCAACCAGTAATGTACATTGGTCAACAAGCAACCACCCTCATCCTAGAAACTGTTTAGTTGCAAAAATGTTAATGAAATCCACAGAAACACTTAGGAACCAGTTTTTTAATCTCATTACCATATCAAGGAGCTCCCTGTTAATCACTGTCCAAATTCATTTGGATTTATTGCATCACAGTTATGCTTACAATTAAATGCCACAAGGTCCCAGTCAGATTAAACAAATGATTTTTCCTGTAGTCCTTACAGGACTAGTAGTGACAAATCACATGGAAGTAAAATATATCATAATTAATTAGCAGAGCCCCATAGATAACCTCTCCCACAAATCTCCATGGGCAATTTTAATAGGTTTCAATATTTAAATATAAAACCCTACAAAATTGCTTAAAAATTCAAGGAATACTTGCACTTATTATAGGTAACGAATATGTCAGTCATGTAATTTTTTATTACATAATTGTTTCTTTAGGGATGTTAGAAACAAGTAATTATTTTCTTAAAAATGAATTGGCAGCAACTATTTTAAGCATGCTATTGTGAATGAAATATTATCAAATAATTGTTGTATTACTAACAACTGACTTACAGAAAAGAAGAATTTCCTTATCAAAGCACATAGCATCTCACCATTGTAAGAAAATTTAATCTTCTTTACAGAAGCTTCAATAAGCCAGTAAGAATTACAGGAAGATAACTGGTCTTAACATAAAATATGAACACCCATGTGAAGAAAAAGGGTTTGGCTTCTTTAGCTTGATTTCTAATAACCCATGTTAGCTGCTCATTCCTCTTATATGTTTTAGGGAAAGTAACAGATGACAGCATTCCAGAGACATGTCAGGAAAAAGTCTTCCTTTACAGAAAGAAATATTTTGTTAAATACTTATAAACTGTTCATGGTAATCTCTGTGCTTAAGAAATAGCAAATTCTACCTAAACCAATTCAAAACAATGTGTTCCCAGAATGGGCAGGCTACAATATATAAAACCTGACAAACAAAAAGCCCTCATTTATTTCCAGAATTAAGCTTTCATCTCAGTGATGTGGATTTGTTTATCCAGTAGAGGCCTTGGTGCTCCTTCATAAAAATCCTCAGTACACTGTATTTTGTCTGCCTTCAGTCTCTTCAAAACATCAAAATGTCTCATTTCTCATTCATTCCTTGCTAATGTTCACTTAGGGGGATATTCAAAAATGTCTGTGCTAGCCCAGGAAGACTGGTCTCCTGACACTGGAGAGGAAGGAACCTAACTTAAAATAAATGTTTAATGATGAAATTATTGAACTGAGTTTAGCCTTGACATGTCTGCAATGTCAAAAGAAAGTCTTCAAGTTAAATAAAAATTTGTAGAAAATACCAACTCTGTAGAAAATTTCAACTCTGGTTAGGAGCAACTTCAGCTTGTAGAAAACATTTACTTTGAGCCACAAACTTGAGCTGAATCTCAAGTTATATTGCCTTCAGTTAATTTGAGTTACTTAATTGTGGTAGTCAATCTTCGGTATCCAAACAATCTTCATGAAAGAATCTCTTGGAAATTACACAAATTCTTTCATTTAGAAGCATATCAATACTGACTCTTGTGTTGGGCACAAAAATACCCAACAGTGCAAGAAGAGAGGTGGGAAATGAAGGATATGAAATTTGTGGAACAGCATCATGATATACTGACAGCAAGTAGGCTGTGAATGAACTACGCAAATGTTACCAGGGTCTCCAAGTCAAAATGTGATACAAAAGAACAATAGAGAAAAATTCATTTGTGAAGTCAGCCTCTATAATAGGAATTAATATATACTGGATATTAAAAAATACTGGAATTTGAAATATAGCTCTTCAAACCATTTGTGAAGAGTGAAAAAACTGATGTTTAAAATATACAGCAATATTTTATGAACACTACTTAATCTCGAGTCAAGTAGCAACAACAAGATTTTCAACAAATAGAGGTCAAAAAAGGGAAAAAAGATAACATCATAAACTAAAGAACAAAAATTTCAGTCCATTACACCCATTTCTGCTGCAAGGTAAATTTTCAATTAGGTTAGTGTAAATACCTCAAAATGTAAAGTTCATGGTACCTCAAGAGGTTTCAGCAAATTACCCTGTGTGTATCAAGTAAATTACCTGTTATTGTATAGATGAGGAGAAGGTCTGTACCTGAGCCTTTCAGTGGCAGCTCACCATTAGATTAGTCCAGTTCTAGCACGAAATCACACTCACAATATGTGAGCAGGGTTAATTTTTGTTGAGGCACTATGTGTGAAAGAATAGCCAAAACCACTCTGTGCTGATGGAAGTAATCATCATTAGTTAAATGAATGTGCACTTAATCTCCTGACAAAGAGCAGGAGATAAGCACTGAGTTGGGGAAAACTCAGAAAGGACTTTAAAAGGCTGTTTCTGATGAGCTAGAAGATGGAAAGCTGCTGGCATGGTAAAACAAGGAGAGGTAATGCAATGGGACATCTGACTTGGGAAATATCTGCAGCAGCATTCAGAATGGGAAAAAAAACACTGTAAAGCAAAACAAAAATAATTTCTGTTCATAAGTGAAAATATCTGGGTATGTGTGGGTGCTCAGGGAATACTAGATCTGAAGAGTGCCACATGAGCCTATTCATATTAGGACCTGCAGAGATCAGAAATAAGAATGGTACCTGTCACTGAAGGGAGAGAAGCAGTTGGCAGAAATACCTGTGGCCAAAATATTAGAAAATATTTTAGCTTCATTACATGAGAAAATTCTGCAAAAATCCATTTTTGTTACTCACAACACCATGTTAATCAAACCTAAAGAATTACTCTGGTAAAAGCAAGCCCATCAATACAGCTGGCAATTACCACTATTAACCTTTACAGAATTGGTAATATATTTTCAAGTTTCTGACTACAATCCATAACATAGGATTATCTTTTAAATAGTTTGTTCATCTTTGTTTTGTATTTACTTCTAATAGCTATCCCTCTTATAGAAACCTGTGGGATTTCAAGATACACAGTTTTGTTTATGAAAGTAAAAAATGATAATATATTTTGAAACTTGAAACATGAATAAATCAGTACATAATTGTTAAACCAAAGTAGCATCTAATCAGTTGGCTTTCACATCATAGCACTGACCCTAATCTCTGAGGCATAAATAAACATGCATTCTTCGTGCAAACTTTAATCATAAAAAAGAATGAAATATATTCCAACATAAATATTTCAGCAAATAGCCATGTGAAGGAGCATGAATGTTTAATTTAGACATCACCTCTGTCACTATCTGTTAGACATCATACCAGTATTTCTCCTCTGGGAATTCCAAAATCTAACCAAGTTTCCAGTGCCAACTGAAAATGATATTCCTTCTTAGCCCCATAATACCCATGTTCTTCTAGGAACATTAAAATATTTTAATGTTTAGCAAAATTCTTCTTCAAGGTTATCACTCCACATTTGGTTGATCCATGTCTACTAATACTATCTACAAATTCTGAATAACCTTCCAGTGCCTTGCTTAAGCTGGAAGCTTCTTCCAGATATTCCTACCAAAGATCAAGTCATTCCTAACAAAATTCCTCAACTAGAACATACATTGTGGTCAATTTAAGGATCTTCTGTTACACTGAACTTCTTTTCATTTATTCCAGGACTTAGCAATGGCACGTGACGTAGGAAGATAGATGTTTTTAATACTGGCTTTCAAGGACTGGAGACTTGAGTTTAAATGAAACAGACCAGGTGAGGAAAAATGTATGGTTTCCATATGCTTTGTCATTCAAGACAGTGATCCCCCTTCAACTGCATAAAAGTGCCTTTGATCTACTGCCTCAGCTAAACAACCATGTGATGACCCTTAATTGCACTTGAGCTGTGGAACTGTTTGGGAATACAGCATGGAGGGATTTGTGGCTGCATGTCTGGAGACTTGTGGATCTACAATACATACAATAAATGTGTCTAGGTGGAAGGAAAAGTTATGTTCAGCAACTGAGTTCATTGCTCTAGGTACAAAAATAGTGTCTCATGAACACTAGAAAGCTGCACTTAAATAGCACTCTAACATTAAGGGTTTGCTCCTCAATCTCTGTACCCATTAAGTCTATAGAAAGGAATAAAAATATAAATCATCATCATTTTGAAAGCAGATACTGCAGCACTTCTAATGTGACATTTTATCTTAAAAATGAGCTTAAAATAGTATGTCTCAGAGGAGCCACAACAGCACATAACCTCTTACAGCTGGTTTACAAGTGGTCTCATATTTTTCCCCATTGGAGTTCAGTAAAGAATTAGCACTTACCAAAACACACTGCCCAGACTTAATGGAGTAACAGGATGTGAAAGAAAGCAACTCAACAAAAGCTGCAACTGTGTCCTTTTCTCCTTTCTCTGCTCACCTGGTCTCTTCTGAAGCACTCTGACAAGTTCTTGGTAGAATGGGATCCCTGTCCATGGCCTTACAATCACATTTCATTGTCTGGATTATTAGGTTAAACTTTAGGTACTTATGGACTTCATCCTAACTTTCTCAGAATCTCAGTATGGGAGGGTCTGTTCAAAGGAATGAGTAACTGGAGCTGGCTGCACATTTCTAATGAACTAATATATTACTACATAAGAAAAATGGGTAATAGAATAGAGTTCAGAAAGAAATGGTGAAAGTACAAGTCTAGTTCAGAGACAGTTACAGAACATCTATCCTGTAAGCCAACATACACCACAACCTGAAGTTCCTCCCAGGATCCCTTGAGAAGCTTAAAAAAACCCTTAAAAATTAAAAGCCACAATTATAATGCTTGAGAGAACAATAATGACATCACATGTTTGAAAAACCCAACAGACCAGCTATAAGCAGCCAAACCAATGTTCTGTATATTAGCAATACACAGGATAAATGAAGATAATTTTAATAAGGAATTTAATATCACCAGTGAAAACCTCAGAAAGCCAATGGCCTCACAATGCCAATTTGGTTTTTCCTCATGGTTAAGAGAAAGCCTCTTACTTTACATTACAAAACTCAATGTACCTAGACCATAGCTTTCTGCCCAAATTTTAATCCTATTACTACCCCAAAAAAGTTACATGTCTATGCTGTCACATAAAATCTAAAGGAATATGTGGTTTCACAAAGGATGATCATTCAAATTAACCACAAATAAATCTTCAGCACCTTAATACACATCTGTGTATCTCGCTGCATGAATATTAATAGACCCCACCATTATTAGTCTTTCTTATTTTAAGAGAAAACTTAAACTTTCATAGATAGACTATGAAGCAGTAAATTCATCAAAGGAATAAAAAGAAAAAAAATCCACATAATATTTTTGTCCTTCTTTTCAAACTACAATTCTGAGAGGCAGAAGCTCAGGAAAAGCTAAGACAATTTCTGATCACAAGTAGAGGAGAACACAGTGTTACACCTATCAGGCATTGTTAATTCAGTAGTGTAACAGATCAGAACTAGTGCTTGTCTATATATGTAACTTGGGAATGAAAGCAGCTGTGTCCATTACTTCCTAACATACTTTTGGAACCTACTATAGCAACAGGAAAACCACAGTCAATCCTGGCTGAAATAGGAACAGCTCATTTTCATGGGAGAAAAGGTACAAGAGTAGCTCATATGCTTGATGAAGAACTGGAAATGTGTACATATCAAATTGCAGTTCAAATCAATTATCTGTATGACACGGCATTAAATGACTTCCAAATTAGCGGAGAGCATCCTGAAAAAATCAGTCTAAACCCATCAGTGATGGGGTTTGAAGTTCCCAGAGTGTGTACATCTCTGGAGAGATCTGTGTCTATATTATTTCATTTCAGGGATTTATATTGAATCTGTCAGAGTATTTGGACACAGA
Source organism: Zonotrichia leucophrys gambelii (assembly GCF_028769735.1). NCBI lineage: Eukaryota > Metazoa > Chordata > Aves > Passeriformes > Passerellidae > Zonotrichia > Zonotrichia leucophrys. Next base: position 9,032,317 of record NC_088176.1, read on the forward strand.
CCTCATAAACCCTAATCATATGGATGCTGCCTTCTGTTCTGCTGGATTTGCCATACAAGAGAATAACTCTCACATTTTGGGAGCTCTGACAAGTGCAGAGCATGCCTCTAAGTTGATGGGTGGCTGTGCTCCTCAACTCAGGAACTTTACAGGCAGAAAGCAGCAACTTCACCTATGCTCCAAAGAAGCAGGTAAGTTGCCAGCTTATTTCTGAATGACTTGGTGCTGAATGAATTCCAATATTTGAGATGTTTCTGCATTTCTGAGCAGCATGAGGTGCTTGAGGAAGGCGCTTCCCACCAGAGGGAAAGCTGCCACAGCACTCTGAGCAATGGCCCACACCACAAAATAACTCTCAGACTGGAGAAGTGGAGGCAGCAGCTTCAGTCTACAAGGTCTGATGCAAAGTTCTTGGGATTTCTAAGATCTGCACAAGTGCAGTAAGCAGAAAAATAGAGTAGTCGGACAGGAATGGCATTGTGGGACATAGTACTGTATATTGAAAGTTTTTCATTTCACACTTAACCTGTAACAAGTCTTTTTCTCCCAAACTGCACCTTGTTTCCAGAGGTTGAGGCCCAAGACTCTGCCCATTGGTACTTGATCAAATTGCTACAAGCTGAGGGCCATTCATTGCATGAGGTAAATCAGCTCTTGGCCCATTATGTACTTCCAAACCACTGTGATTATAGAGAAAAACAAATAAGTTTAAACCACTCCTATAGGTCAGAACTGATTGTAACAAAGTAGTAATTAATACAAAATCAGTTATCAATACTCATCCGAGGAGCAATTCATGAAGCTAGCACAACTGAATTGATCACAATCATCCATGCTAAATTACATCATGTGCCTATAAGACACTCGGTACAGTGAAGTCTTAATTACAGTTGCAGGCACCATACTAACTGAATAACAAAATAATAGTAATAATCATACTAATAAAAACCATAATAATATAAGTTTTAAAGAAACTGCAGCAACTTCACCTGAATATATCTATCATACTCAAGTATCTTCTGTGTGAACTTCCCATGAAAGACAATACAAATAGCAGAGCAGTGATTATGAGGAAGCTTTCACAACTTTGGTGCCACATCGCCTCTGGCTCAGTAGACAGCCTGCTGTATGCACAGCCTATACACATTTTGGGGCCCTACACGGCAGCAAGCTTTGTGCCAGGCAGGACTACCAGAACTACACAGTATTTTTCCAAGGACATTGTTCTGTCCTGACCACAAACTGAAGCACAAACTTTATGAGCAACAACTTCAACAACTTTGGAAATGGCCCCGCTCCAGCAGGACACGCCCCAGAGTGCATTACAGCACTGCCTTGTAAACTCTTTTATTAATTTCATAATTAATGCTTAGAAATCAGACTTTTTGCAGGTGATAATTAAATATAAAATCAAGGCAAAACAGATGTGTGATAAATTCTTGGCAATGGTCCTGTTTAACTGAGTTTTAGCATGGATTTCTGGCAGGCCCAGCCTTGCCTCTGCTCTGGATCCCCCTGCAGCGCAGTCGCCAAGGCCCTTCATGGAGCACTTTGCCTCTCTCAACACTGTCTTTAAAGTTTCACTTACCATTACAACATATCAATGTGGAAAGGTTTAACACTTGATTTGGTTTTGTTCAAAATCAACTGCTGCAGTTCATGGTAAAACTTATTTAAAAGTTCCATAAACTTTTTATGCACTTTTCAGCTCAATACCAGCTCATTTTTCTTTGATGACATCAGTGCAACAGTGGCTTTCTGTTGCACTTCCAAAAGGGACAAAACTACTGAGAACTTTCAATAGTTCCATAAAATGAGGCCTATACCCCCAAAGAGGAAGATACATAACATCTCAGCTCTCCTCTCTCCTCATCACCTCTCTGGCTGTCAAAGGAAAACTACAAATGGTAGATTTAAAAAAAAATCACAGAAAACTTAAATATTAATAGAGCTAATACACACACAGGGTCACAGTTTAATAACACATAAACTGCTGGCCACACAGTTTGTTTGCAGAGAATAAGACTGGACGTTGTCCCTACAAACCTAATTTAGGTTTGGAAATCCCAGGTATGTTTGAAGAGACTGACACTGGACTTCACCCCACAGGTCTGAATTAACTTTGGAAATCCCCATTCTGAGCCTGTACTAGCCAGCTTCCTTCTCCTCAGAAAAGGATGGGTTTTATTCTCTCTGATGGGTTTTACTCACTCCAGCTCATGCCGGAGAATGAGGGGAGGAGGTGAGTGAGGATGGACCCCAGTGAACGGCCTGTGCTGGCCTGAGAGCTCCTCATTCCCTCTGCTGGGGCCACGGGCACAGCTACAACTTCAGCCACACAGGGACACACAAAGGCCTCTGAACACAGGGTGTCCTCCCCTTCCCAATTCACACTGTGCACTTGCATCCAATAAAATGACAAGCCAGGCCCAACACAGGTGGTTTCCCTTCCCTTCAAAGTGACCCTTACACTCTGCTGCACTGCCTGGCTCAAAACCGTGCCTGGTTTGCTGCCATGAGCCTGCCAAGGCTGCAGAGGGATGGGATAAATGTGCCCAAGAATGGTAAAAGCCACTTTAATTTGTCATATAAGGAAGTGTATAACTAGATGCCATGTCTCTACTAAGGCCTGTCTGGTTTGGCTCAAGAGCAGGACCACATCCACTTACACAAACCACTAAACCCCTGACCTGTGTGAACCCATGGAGGAGCAGAGCTCCTCTGCAGCTCACTCATTCCTTACCCTGCTGCTCCCTACTGTCCCGGACATGACACACTTCAGGAGTGTGGATGATGAGTGGGATATATTTTCTAGCTTGGACTATTGTTGCTACAACTAAAACCATAAATAAAGTTAACTTCAGCCTGCAGTCTGCATTACAAAATTCATTTACTACTAAATTCATGAGGACATGTTCATAAAGCCATCCTGATTGCTCTGTTGGTCACCTACTTGGGGCTGACTGAGAAAATTCTCTGCACTGGAGGGGACATCTCACATTGCAGGCAGGGATCCCACATGGTCCCCACCCTCAGGAACCTGTTTCTGTCTGGGAGGAGAGGAGAGTCACACAGTCAGTGAGCTTGTGGGAACATGTCTCCCACATTAACCTCACCCATCCAGTATCAATGCCTACAAACTACAGAAGCAGAGAGAAACTATTTTATAAGTTATTTTAACAGTCTGTTTTGCACAGTAATTAATCAGATGAGCCCTCTAAGGGGCTCCAAAGATCCTAAGGTAAACTTAATTCACTGTAATTGAATTAAAAACTATTGAGCTCTAAAAGTTACAGTGCCTGGAAAAGATAAAAAATATTCCTATAAAACCTCCCTGGAAGTAGGGAACTAGCAGTTTTGCCAAGCAGCAGCACAAGAGGACGTGCACTGCAGAAATGACAAAAATCAAAACACAAATAAAAATATATTTATCTCTTTTATCAGTCTAAGTTTTAATATTTTAAATTAATCATAGCACTGTGCTCAAAGGAAAATATCTGATATTTTTCAGGGTTATGCCATGCATTGGATAGGGCTGACTGTCAGCTTGCTTTACTTAATGCTTAAGTCAGTTCTAAGGTAAAGATTGTACTTCCCACTCTTGAGAGGTGAAACACAAACAATGGTCTATTTCAAAAAAGGAACTTTATAGCATCTATAAAGTAAATGATTTATGCAAGTGTATTAGTTCATTTTTTTTGTTGATGACTGCATACAAAGATATCTATGTATACAAATGTCCTCACCTTGAAACAATTCAATAATTTGCTCATGTGAACATGTGTGGCCTGTGGATTGCCTGTGAACTATTTGTCCTAGATACTGTTTTGATTATTTGTAATTCATATTTTTCTCTCTGCAACACTTGATTAATCACCTCCACCTCATGTTATTGCTCTTACTTCCAGCCTGGATGAACCCCAAAGAACTTTCATACTCACATGCCTGGGACAAATATTCAAATTACATACCTTTGCATGATTATCTGTTACCATTTCTTTTCTCTGGAACATTTACTCCATTAAGCACTTACTATTAGGAACATTCAAAGTGAATAAAAAGCAACATGAAAACCTAAAAGGCATTCACAGAATTTTCCTAGTGAATGCTCACAATACTTTTTTTTCAACTAAATGCATCAGTGCAGAAAACAGGTAAGCAAAAAAAACCAAAAAAAAACCACCACCAACCAAACTGTAGAATAACTAGAGTGCAATTACATCAACAAAATTTCTATTACAACATTAAACTTCAGGAAGAAGTTCCAAAACAAACTTTTACTGTCAAACAGGAAAAACAATTTTCCTGGGAAGTTTTCTTTTTAAAAATAAAACAAAACCCAGAACTCTGCATACTCTCAGCCCCAAAACGTAGACAGTAGCTATTACTTTTACTAAAATTATCACAGAACTTATACTCAGAAATACAGGCTCAATGGCTACTTGATTTGTCAGGAGAATGAAAAAAGATAAACAACTCAAGAGTGTTCTGAATAAATGGCAATTTAGCAGAAATACAGTGTTTCCTTGAATGCTCTTTTGGCTATAAGCAATAATGCTGCCACAAAAATCTGGTTTGCATCATCTAAATGCTTGAAAAAAGAACACATAATTTAGGAAAAAAGTGATGGCTGCCACTTAGCCATAAAGAGCAGCACTAGTGTTAGAAATAGCTTTCCTATGATATTTTTGTTCATGTTCTGGGTTTTTTCAGCAGTAGAAGTAATTACCGTGGTTTGTGAGGGCAGTGTTTAGTGCCATTATCCTTTAAACACTGTACACAAACACTGAGCCTGACTCCAGGAAGGTTGAATGTGGCCACAAGCAGGGCTGCAGCCACATCCTTGCCTTTAACCCACCAAGGAGCCCCAGTGATTTCATGAGAAATAAAGGCTGCACTCAGGAAAAGGTGCATTGCCTTTGATCCAACTTCTTGTGTGTTGGAAAAAATCATTCTTTTACACCTTATATGATAATTTTATGCACAACACTTTAACCTAAAAGACAATGAGTGGAACAGCCCTTGAAACTTTGGTTTCAGAGACTGGATATTCTTTTCCTTTTCTTAGAAAATGGAACCCAATGCCAAATCCCTTTCATCTGTGCTCTGTGAACTTCATATTTCTACTTCCAGGAAGATGCTTTACATGCCTGAGAAGCTTTGAAAGAAGACATCCCTAAATAGCTAGAGATGAATTTCAGACATGCTGTCACTGGTGAAACAGGTACTGATGATGCCAGAGGGGCACAGGCAGATTTGAAGCTCAGTGTGCACCACATAAGGCTTTCACCACCAGTATTTGTGGAATTAGCCTGGACCAGCCTAAGCCATAGCAGTGACCCCTTAGGGTCACTGTTTGAAAAAGCTCACAACAGCCAGCTGGGAGGTTTGCAAAAGTTCCAGATCCCTCCAGGATGCTGTGGATTCCAGTGATTCCTGGAGTGTGCACACCCCGTGCTGTCAGTCCGCACCAAGCTCCCCTCCCCAGAGCAGCTCAGCACTATGACCAGCTTCCTCTCCAGCCAGCAGAGACTGCAGGGAAATCACCCAGTGACACACACACACTGCTTCAGCTCCTTTCTGTTGGCACACAACTCCATTCTGCTTTGGCATATCATCTGCAATTAATCCAGATGCCTGCAGACAATACGTAAGTGCTCGGCTGAATACCAGCTCATTCTCCTCCTGTTTGTAAAACAACCTCCTTTTGTAAAAATTTTCTAGGAAGGTGCCCCTGGGACTGGTTCTTTAACTACCTTCCAAGACTCAGAGGAACTCTGCTGTATTGACCCTCCAGCCAGCTGGAGGAGCCTGGAAATAGCCTTTCTGAATGACAGACAGGATACAAGGAATGCAGGAGTTTCTCCAGCTCCAGGGTAACATGAATCACTTCCTACAGATAATAGCATGTAGATCACATGAATCCTCTGCTGTGTTTTTAAACTTTGCTGAGAAAAAAAAAAAAAAGAAGTTGCTAGCAAGGGCTGTGCACTTTGAACATAAACAAGCAACACCTTGCACTTACCATTAGAGCATGGGGACGGCCCATTTATTAACACTTGGGTTTGCTCCTGTTATAAACAACTATGTAATAGTTGGCTTTTGCTATAATACATTTCTTTCACACTCTGATTACAAAGCTGGTAGGTATTCCCCTCCTCTTCCAGCATGGTAAGATGACTACACCAAAATCAATATGCCAGTTGGCAGAGGTTTTGAACACCAAATGCCCTTTATCAACTGTCTGGTTGACAGCGCAAGGTCACTTTAACAGCGAGGTGTGGGGTCACCAAGGATGCAGGTTACACCACGGGACAAGCTTCTGAGTTCAAAGAAATATTACCTTTCCAATCAATGGATTAAATGCCCTGCCACTGGCTTTGCACCAAGGGCGTGTCTGCTAATTGCAAGGAGCAGATTGAGCACCGCACATTCCTCAGCCCAGACAATAGGGAAGCAGCACACCTAATCCCTTTAAATGGGATGCCTGGTGTTGCCTGCAAATCTGTTTACACTGTTTAGCAAATGTGAATTAGTATTAGCTGGCATAAACACCCCGCTGTGCAGACCTTTGTTAACTTGAGGCTACTTCCTTGTTCTCTCAAAGCTGTTTAATGACTCAATCTGGCCTTAATATGTTTCAGTGCTGTGTTCACTACTTATCTCTCAGGCCTATTGTTTTCTAATGCATCCTCATAAACGTCTAAGAGGTTCTTCATTGTGACAACAATTTGTTCAATAATTACAGGTTCACATGAAGAAAGACCAATATACCGTGTGGAAAACCAAATACACACATGGAGGTGGAGGGAGAAGAGATAAAGACAATCTCAAATTACTTTTTTAAAAAAAGATAGGTCTGGTATGAAAAGTCTTTAAGCGCTTTAGGATTTTCATAATTACAGAAACAGGAAATTAATTAACGGCTATGTATTTTACACAGCCTTTTAGGGGTCTGCAGGGATAGTGCACCAGGAAAAAGATTAATTTGTGTAGTCTGTGCTGTTCTTTGGTTCATGATATGATCAAAAACAATGATATTTGGCATTAAGAAAGTATTCAGTATTCACTATGTGCCCAAGGTGTGCAAGATGAGGTCTGCGCTCCAAACAGCTCACAAAACAAATGCATTGACAAAGGAACCAGTAACAAATTATCCCTGTACCCGGAGTTTCTTTAACATAAAAAACCTCCATGAATATTATAGCTTCTCTATACCAGGAAAGAAGCCACTGAAAACCTTAGTTAACTTTTCAGACCTCAGTTAAGTCTTCAAATACTTGCAGTTGGCAGGCTTGCCATCCAAATGAACACTCAAATCATACCTGCACATGCAGATTTGTCCAGGGCACAGGTTTATGACCTGCCAGCAGTGGCTCTCTGCAACCCCTCAAACTTACCTTCTGACCTGTTACCTCTCTGTCACTACCCTAATAGGAAAAATTTGCCAAAGCCAACTGTGATGTTCAGCAAGAAAGCGACAGCTGCTGGCCTGGGTGCAGCTCAGTTCTGCAGCTACAATAAATCAGCACCCTCCCAGTATTTCAAACAGCTTCCCTCTCCCCCTCACTCTCCTTTGGCCAGTGGAGCAAGCCATGCTCATCACCAGAAGTCCCCTGTCGCTTTAAGAACAGAAATGGGAAAACCTGTACCATTTTTATACTTTTGTTCATTCTTTTCAACCCATTCTAGCTCCTTCCCCCTGGGAGCTAGCCCTCCACCAAAAGTTTCTTTCAGTAAAGCACTAGCTCTGTCTATTAAGCTTACCCACCCCTGCTCAGCCTTAACACTGGTTTCTTTGTACTTGCCTGGTGAACTGACCAGCTATACAGCACAATAGCTACAATTACTAAATTACACTCCCTGTCACTGCCTTTTGTGTCACACCTCTAACAGGTGTCATTACCATGATAGGCAAATTGTAATAATCCATCCACAGGCCCCCCCGGTCTTCATAATGTTTTTCTTTTTTTTATTATTATTATTATTATTATTTTAGTTTACATAATATATGTGTGAATACTGCACAGAGCCTGAATGGTTGGTAAATGCACAGGACTGGAAGACTGAACTGCGTGGACTGCACACACAAACAGCAGCATTTAGGACAACAAAAACCAAATGCTGACACATCCCTGACACTGTGAATACATGCACGTACACAGATATATTAAAATAGTTATAACAATGCCAATAAACGTGGCTATAGAAAACATGGGTTTGAAAAAGAGGCACAGGAAGCATTTCTGAGCTGAGGCTGCTCCCCTGCCCTCACCTCACCCAGATGTGCCATGGATATGATGGGTGCACAAGGATAAACTGAGATCCCTGGCAAAACCCTAGCAAGTGAGGCAAGCAAAAGAAAGCATTGCAGGTTATAAATCCCATGGAGCCAGCAATTAAAGGCAGGTTTTTAGTATAAATTTAATATAAATATTTATTGACTTATATGATTCGCAAAATCAAATATTTAAGCAATGTTTAAGTAAACCAATAAGAAACTTCTTTACTGAGGCCATTGGAACCTGCCATAACCTTTTAAAAGTGATAAATATATCAATATGTTGCTGTCTGCTGTTTTCTGGAGTTCCACTCACTACAGTGTTATCCCAGTTGTACACCACACAAATCCACTGACTGTATTGACTGGAATAAAAGGTCACACAGCAGCAAAATGGGTTCCAAAACTCAACCTGATAATGATGGCATTGACAGCCCCACCAACACAGTTTGGATTTCCTCAGTGCAATGCAAAGACAGAAATAAAACACGGAAAATTTCACACACTTGCAATGTAATACCTGGAGAAAAAAAAAATACACTGTGCTTCAACACTTAGTTGAGAATCTCCATTCTGTGATTCACACTGCCAAGATATTCTGGGTAAACAAAAAGAAATTTAAACAAGTCCTGATGGAAAAAATTGTTTTCTTTGTGCTTCATTTAAAAATTGAAATCCATAGTTAAGCCATTTTTAGCTTTACAGGGTATTGTAGGAACACAGTTGTTGTTCTAGCCTGAGAGAAACACAAATGTGGCCTGTGAAATCTCACTGTGATACTTGTTTAGATGCTAATAAAGGTAAGAATGATTGTTCTTGTCTTCCTGAAAAACTGTATTTCAGAGCAGAAGCAATTTATGACCTACCTGCACATTTTTGGACAATTAGACCACAAAATTTTTGGCCCTACAGCATCCACTGAAATAGCTACAGCTAAAGGCAAGAATCCCACTACCCAGCTGTATTCCTGCTGCAAGTTTGGCATCTCCTTACACAGTTGTTTCTCAACATGACAAAAAATTGAATGCAGACCAAAAGAAATACAGTTTGTCCTACTCCATCATGCCATTCTTCCACCTTGCACACAGCATTTAACTAAGTTCCCAAGCAGGACATGCTTCAGGATGCTCCTGCTTCTGAACGCAACAAACCTCTGTAACTCAGAAAATGCAGCACAGATGTCAGTATTTCACACAGCTGGAAAAAAGTTTGGATTCTAACATTTCTTCTTCAAGAGGGACACATTGTACCACACTGAGTAAGCAGGTAAGCTGCTTTGAAGCACATGGCCTCCAGGCCTCATCCCCTTTTAAAACTCTAATATCACCATCAAATCATAATGCAAAAAAGCTTGCAGGGATCACTGCTATTCATAGGCAGGAAAAAATGTCACCCCACTTCAGGCACAGAGCTGCTGTCATTTGACAGACCCCATGATTACAGCATGGATCTCAGACAGAAGAAAGAGGACAGGAAAGGTATGAACATGTTTTATCCTCTTTAGTCTAGACTAGGGTCTGTAATGAAGATGTCAGTGTCATCAGAACAAGTGACAAGTGGTGGACTGGGGTTATCACTCACAGTACCAAATTTTACAATCTACAGAAGTTTCTACAATACTCACAAATATAAGTTACACTTCTGTAGATCTCAGCTCTGGGAATTGCATATTTAGGAGGAGGAAAACATAAAAATAGGCGCTGAAGATGCTCTTGCTCTTGATTCTTTACCACACTTTCTACAGTTAGACAAAAAAGTAAACCAGAGTTGGTATGACACACTGTCATAACTTGGCAGACATGAAACATAAAAGCAACACAGAAGCTGCCTCGTGTCTTGCATAATCTTTGTGAATCACCTGTGAATCATGCTCCCCTGAAATACATCACCAGACTGAATTGAAAGTGCCTTACTTCTCCCCTCCATATCTTAAAAAGGGTCTTGAATAATTGAAGAGTACAGACAAGGGCCACAGAAAAGATTTACAAATTGTGGGCAAAGAACCCTATTTTACAATGAGGGATTTAAGGAATTCAGTTTCACAATAAAGCTGAAAACAAGTTTAATTTATGGTTCTAAATATTCTTATGGCAAAACATTCCACTTGCTAATACAGTCTCCAATCTGTCAAGAAAGGGAATGTGAAGGATTTAGGATTTAACTTTGAAGCTTGGCAAACTCAGATTAGAAACAGAATCACCTGCTCCTTTAAATGCAGACTGAGTCACTACTGGAATGATTACTATGGAAAGAGCTGACCTTCCCATCTCTTGATACTTTCAAACTAACAGATGCTTTTCTGGACAAGCTATTTTCATGCTTACAATTTACGGAGTTAAACGATAGAATAATTAGGTGAGATTTGCTGGCTTTGTTTTATACAAAGGTGAGACAATGATTTAATAGTCCTCTATATTTAAAATCTATGAATTTATGAACTGTGTCAATGTCTAAACATTTTTCTCCATCAGGTATGACAACAGTTTCTCTCTTCAATTTCCAGGTAAGTTTAAATACAGATTTATCCTATTACTTTCCCTCCTTATGGTACATGCAAGACAATGGGCATGAAAAACATTGAGAAGATGATGCTGAATCTGAAACTATACAGTGCAAATCCAACCTTTTCAATAAGGCCCTTAGGAAAAGCATGCATCTATGAAGATATCCTGAACAGAGATATCTGAAGAGCTGAGGTGAGTACAGAGTAGTGCAAGCAAGCCTCTTCATTCACAGAACTCAAAATTAAAATTCTTAGGAAAGAAATGACACAACTTGCTACGTAAAACTCTCTATGCAACATTTATGGATCATTGCAAGAGTGAGCCACATTTAGGAAACAAAACACTTTAATACCCTATTAAAAATACCCTATTAAAATCTTACTGGACCTTTTTCTTCATTTTACAAAGTCTGGATGACAGCAACTTCAAAATCAAACATTATATTCTACTCACATGAAGGCCTCACTGAACATGCCACTGCCACAGTAATAACCCAGCTCCCTCAAGGTGAAAAGGTAATAGTTTGAAATCACACACACACACAACTGGGAACACAGGCCCATCCTCAGGTCTGCAAGAGGCTGTGCCTCATTTACAAAGATTTCATTAGAATTAGCCATCCCCTATTGATATGGTGATAAACTAGCAGGGATTGAATTCCTACCTCCCAATGTATGTGTATATATAAACAGAGGGAAAAAAAGAGGGAGTGAGAAATTGTATTGATCTGGATGTACATACAAAAGATATGTCTTACATACAAAAGATACAAAAAAATCTCATCATGCCCTGTAAGGCTGTAGGAGTTATTTCAAATTTTTCCCATCATGGCAAATAATTATGTTACTTTTGCCCATCTCAGCCCATCCTTAGCATTGAAGAAAACAATTCATTCTAACACATTCCATCGCTGCTTCTACAAGTTCAACAACCAAGCCTTGGATCTGCCACTCTTTAAAATATTCAAGAACTGTGCTGTTAGAGTCAAATTATTGAAAAACGTTAAGTGTGCATGTCTGTTAGAATGTGCAACCATTTCCCTAAATAAAACAAACCTGGAAAAAATTCCTCCCATGGGCTTTGATGATATGAAGGATAAACATGTCATTTTATCATGACCTTTCCTGTCCACTTTATCTATCATTAACACACTACTTAGCATACTGCATGAGACAGATGAAAGTTTGCTGGGCGACCCAATTTTGTTCTAGCTTCCTGATTTATTATGTTAAGTACTTATCTGACATCTGAATTAAATGAGACTATCAACAGTGCAATCTAGTTTTAATGAAAAAAAGAAATGATTGAGGAATACTTGCCTCTTACAGGGACATACTTGAATATATCCAGCCTTTGTTTCAAGCCAAACACAATCAGAAAAGAGTTCTTAAACTTTGTACTGTCCCCAACTCTCCCTGTTACCTTTTTCTCTTTTACCTGGTATCATTGCTCTTACTGCAATATTTAAGCTCAATTTTCATGTTCTTTTTACCAGACTTAGTCTAAAATCTTGTAGATTATTTCCTGCTAACACTGAAATACAGACTCCTCTATCAACTGATATGTAAATCTTCTGTCCTGGCTTTCATCAGCTTTTCATTGATTATTCAAATAATCTCTTCCCTGGCTTTGATAAAATCATTATTTTTCTAGCCAGTCGTTTGGGCAACTTATCTCTCTGCAGTGCTTTCCTTCCTGCTACTTCCTTCACTCCTGCCTCCAGTTTCATTCCTTTCCCACACCAAATTTTAGGTGCCATTCTTCAAGGCCAGGTCAATTGCACTTTTAATCAATTTTTATTCAGTATACCATTCACTCTCTTGGCTAGTATGTATGACCAGCCCAAGTGACCAACTTTCCAATCAAATCTGCAAGCAAATATTCTCCTCTCTCTTGGTCACTGTCCATGACAGTTGGGAGGATTTTCAGGCCCACCTAAAATTATCTTTCTATTACATTTACAGTTACTATTTCTCCTTATGAGCTTTGTAACTTTCTGTTAAACTCTATTGCTATAAGTTTTGTGAGAAGAAAAAAAAAAAACCAGCACAAATCTTACCACTGATGCAGCAAGATGCTGATCATCACTCTTCTTCTTTTCCTTTATAACCTGTTAATCCTCATTCATCTTCCCCTGTCTGATTGTTGGTTTTTGGAATAGGAAGCAATTTTTTCCCTACATTTACAAACAGTTGAACAGGACCTTCATCCATGACATGGATCCTTAGCATTATGGTATTAGAAATTGTAAGGTAATGTATAGTAAGAATGTATAGTAATTACAAGGCCAGAGATCTGCTGGACTGCATGATACACAATAAAAGCTGCAGATACAGTAGATTTCCTCACCACAGCTGCACTGGCACAAAATAAACCTTGCCCCATGCACCACATCGCATTTATACAATATACTTTTAATATACCAGAAAACAAGGAGGAGTTTCTGATTATTCTGTTATTATTTTATATATACAAGGTAGGAATAGTTCAAACCTAATGACTCTGTCAGTTGCTCTTTATACTGTAATTTCTGCTGTGCTTTTTTGTGAACACAGACATATGTCTCCTTACCAAATTAAGTACATACACATTTAAGTGACAGCATATTTTTAGAATGCAACATTATATGTTGGCAACAAAAAACTATGACATCACAACATCTAAATTTATAAAAAAGCCAGCATAATACTGTGATAGTATCACATTAAAATAAAATTACACTATATCATCATAGCATTTGAAATTAATGGAAAATGAATATTTCAAAATGTATTCTGTTTCATAAGAATAGATCTTATAATGACCATAAAGAATTTGTGTTTCAGGTACGTTGGATCTTGAATTTGGTAACACAAGAAAGAAAAAGAAGCCACAGAAATAGCAAACAAGATTTCAAAGATGCAAATAATTATTTAAGAACACATGTAAACCACCCCCCAACTCTATTTTTCTCACAAAGCTTCATAAACAGGGCACACACACAGACACAGCCACCATTGCAAAACCAGTTGTAATGACAGCAGTCAGAAAAAATACACTATCAACATAAACCAAACTGGCATTCAAAAACAAACCACACTCATTTCCAAACAGAAGGTTTTATGAAAAAAATGGAGTATCTGTAACAGTGCATCACAGATCTACACAGTATGAAGTTTATCTCACTAATCAGTCATTAAGTGAAGGTTTAATAGTTCCATAAGGGAAGGTAATTCCCTCTTTTTCTAATACCTTCACATCATTAAGTGACTGCCAGTTTCATAGAAATGTGCTTACAACCTTCTGATTCAGAATATAAAAATACCAAACATCTAACACTGGAGGAAAACAAACCCCATTGAAACAAAAAATATTGAACACCCTGCTCAGAAATCCTGCCCCCTCCTCCCCCATTAGATGTGGTTAGTGTGTATGCAAACATATTACTAATGTGTATTACAAATTAAGCAGAACAGAATAATCTTTTGCCTAGACTTACAGGACATTTTACATCTTCAATTAGATGAGCAGCAATAATATTCACTTTGAGTTCTAAAATACCTTTCACAGATAGAGAGGTTAATTGGTTGATCTTAGACTATGGATAAAATTCAATACTTAAATTAAATGTATGCGTATAGATAGATATAAATATATATATATATATATATATATATAAAAGCATCTTTGCACTTTTTGATAAAGTTATTTTAATTAGAAAAACAGACATCTTTTTAAAATTAATTAAGTTTAAATCCTGTTTAGGAAAAACTTGCATATTATTAACACTGTATTTTTAACTCTTACTCAAATTCAGCCATTTGCTTTTTTTGGTAAATTTATTATTAATATCCCTGGTATGCAGATAAATGTTTAATAGCAAATTGATATACATTTCAAAAGAACAAATAACTGTGTTTTATAAGCACTGTATTAAAAAGTATCTATGGCATATTTATGGATACAAAAAAATCCTAATAGGGTCAAACTTATAAGACACTGACTAATGTTACAAGTAGGTACTTAGAAACATGCTGCATTTTCCCCAAATTCCATTATGGTAACAAACACAAAAAGATGCTGATATCCAGTTCTGTTAAGTACATCTTTAGTTCCACCCATTACACAATCTCAAGTCAGAAAACAGTTTTATCTGACTGGCGGCTCAATGGCGCAGCCTATGTGTGCAAAAGTAGAACACAGCAAGTTTCTGGTTTTAGAAATGAGTGCCAACCCTCTGGTTTTGTTGCACTTAGATAATCAAACATACCTACAATCTGCAAAAGTGATGAGCTGCATAAATGAAGGACTATTTTAATACAATATGCATACTTACAGACCTAAACGAATTAAATTATTGACAACATGTAACATGAAATCTAAGTGATTCTGTGCAGAATAAATAAATAACTACAATTTATTTGGATATTTCTCTGTAGGACTTGATCTGAAATGATTTTCACTCAACCTTTATTAAAAAGATACTGAAGAATATAAATATATATGTATATATAACACGTTTCACCTCACCACCTTAAAATATCCATTTGGGTACACTAATACTGCTCAATTTGTTTCTTATTTTCAGACACAAAATACCTACTTAGACTTATATTGCTTTGAAAATGAAAGCGTATCAGTATAAAATGTTTAACTACTCTGATACAAGTAATGAGTGAATTCTGTAGCACAGAAGGATGCAAAGCACAAACAAATACTCTCCCCCTATATATACATTTAACACAAATTAGCTTTTCCACTTCCCCATCACAACCCTCACTCAGTCCAAAGCAACCAAATTCAGTAATTCTGCTTAAATATGGTCACAAACCAGTTAAAGCCCAGGATCTAAGTGTGGGCTGTAAAAATCAGGGAGAGAGAAGACGTGAAAGAGACAGGGACTGATCAGCTCATGCCTCTAAGTGAGTGGATAATACTTTTCAGACTGGTGAAAATACCAGTTTGTTCATTCCAGGTGGGTGTCCAATACCTGGCTACGACATGTCATGACCTGAATCACTTGTTCCAAGTGAGCTGAACAATCTTAGGGAATCTGAACTCGGGAGACCTGCAAGCAGTGCAGTTTGTTTAGTTAAAGAAACACTCCTCTAGTTAATTTGACAGATTTAAAATTAAAATAAAAAGCCTTTTTAAAAAAATACCAAAGGAGTAACTGTCTTTCTAACAGAATATAAGCACATATCCATAGAAATATAGAGGCAAAACTCTCAAATAAAATCTTATTTAACAACCAGATATTTGTGTTCTGTTTTAGAGAACAAAGTCATAATGGTTTTATAAAGCCAAGTATACCGACATAAAGAAGTCTCTTTTTTTTGTCATGCAGAGTTCGCTGCTAATCCAGACATAGAAAAGATCAGTGTTTTATATTTACACTCCATTCTTTTTTTTTCTATTATTCTAATAAAATGACCCCGCATATTTACTCAAGCTGTTTAAGCAGGTAAGAAGTGCAAATTACATGACTTGTATCATGTTACAAACCCAAATAAGTAAGAAAGCTGCCAGCACAAAAATATATATCAAATTCAAAAAAGACAGATGATTTACAGAAATAAATAAAAAAATATATATTAAATTCAGAAACACTTATGCAGCAGTTAATTTGAGGTCTGCAAAATCCCTTTTAGATATTTCAGGAATTTTTTTTTTACTTTGTTAGCATCTCTTGGTTTTTGTAAACATGCAATTAATGAAAAATTCCTGGATTTAACTCAAGCTTGGATAATGTTGTCCCTTTGTGTTACACCTGAAACAGTTTTGAGGTTTGTTAACAAATAAATAGGTCAAATGCTCCTATTTCTTTATATGCAAAAGAACACCATACACTAATTTCACTTTATTTGCTAATGTTGTTCATTGCTGACTGTTAGTTTCTCTGGACATTTTCAAGTTAATTTTTGAAGAGCTTGTAGTGCTTAAAATGCATGGAAATGATCAGCCACATACTTGTCACTAAATTGTCCAAGCCAAGAAATCAGATGTGGGAAACAGCACTGACAACCTGCATTCTACAATGCTTTTAGGAAGCTTGTTTTTAGCAGTAATAGCTTTGTGTATTTATTTAGCAGTGCTCTTTAGTGCTAATTCAAATAGAAATTTGTATTTGGCCACGGACATGCTCATAACCTGAAAAGAGATATTTATTCCGTAAAAGTTAAATCCCTACTCCAACTGTTTCTTTGGCTGCTTTTGGCTCATTCTAGAATTAAACTGGTCACACACATTTTTCATGTTTGATCCATTGAAATAAAACTAGACAACTTTTATAGACATGGCTTTATTGAAATGGATGTTTATTAGTTAGATCATACTACTCTACAGAAAATAATTCTCCTGCTGCTTATAAACATTTTGATCAGCCATATTCAAGGGAAAGAACAAGTCTAAGGGGGAGGGGGAAAGCAAAAGAAAGAAAATGGGAGGAGTAGAGACGGATACCATGCACAATTCTCATGTGACCTGTGGTACTACCTAATTAGAAAACATAAAGTTTCCATAAACCTTTCCCTGGAAGCAGCAGTATTCCTACTATCACATTTCAGTCCATGTTGGCTGATTTACCTACGTTTCCGTGAGTAGAAGAACAGAAAATGCAACGCATGGTTTTGAGGAAGAAATCTAATGGCACAATGTAAACAAGCACCACCAATTTAGAAACTGAATGCAAATACAGCAAAGGGATTTTTCCAATAGATCTTTCTTCATTATGGTACAGGACACATAAGAGAACGCTACTGAACTGCAACCTCAATTATACTGGCCAGCAAATTACTTTTAACCATTAAATTAGAAAATGTTCTTCAGCGCTATTCAGTTTAGCATTCTACACTGTCTCCAGGCTGAAGGTGGTCTGCATGTTGAACTTAGTACTGTGTGGGTTATAGTCTTTGTTTGCAGTCTTAACTGGGGATTGCACCTTAGCTACCGTAGTTCAAGCGTAAAAATACTTTGTCTGTAACACTATATACTGTTGCCAGCGACCCTCTAAATCCTTGAACCAACTGTGTCCTCTGGTGTCACAGAAGATAATGCCAATTTATTGCAATGTGTGGCTTTTTTAACTGATTAAAATTAAGCCGTAAACACGTGACAATGGAATTAGCACATTTAGAGAGTCTGTTTTCCCACATCCCATTTTGCGCTAGTGCGGCTGATCCCTGCAACTCTACGCGGGTGCAATTTTAATGACTTCGCTGGGTTTTGATGTTCTTATGAAAAAGCAGTGCTTGGTGTTTGTGGAGAAGGTAGATATGGAGGCTGAGTAGCTGTGATTGCGGACACTGTGACATCGCCTCTGTTTTTCGATAGGATCGGTGTCATTTTCCTCCCCACGATAAGACACCTCACTGACAGAGCCCGATTAGGGAAAATTTTATTATAAAATTCACTTCTATCGAACAAGGATGGAGTGATAAACAGTTCAGCCTCAGGGAAGAAACAGGGAAATATTTTTCTTCTCTCTCTCTCTCTGTCCCTTTTTTGTTTTCCTTTTTTTCCCCCATTTGAGAAAATCCTCCCTCCTTGTAGGACTTTTCCTGAACGTGAATGTGTTAAGCTAATAAGAATTCTCCAAATGTAGAGATCAAAGACATACAAATGTTGTTCTAAAAGGAGAACAGTTGTGTTACCTCACAATTCAAGAATATGATTTTAAAAAGTAAAAAGTGAGGACATTTTCTGAATTACATTTTCTGTCAAATTCATTAAAATCAAAAGTCTTCTGAACAGGAAGCTCAGGGAAACACAATTTTATTTTCCAATATTCAGTTACATTCCTCCCTGGTTAGAAAACTGGCAAGCTGCAGGGTAAACAGGGAAAACGGATAGTTGTGGCGCTCTAATGCTTGAAGATGGACTAACCTCCAAGGAAGAACATAAAAGAAATATTGATTTTATCTTTTTTTTTTTTAATACTAAAACATCTTTGCTTCCACGTTTGGTAGCTCACAGAGGATACCTCTAACAGGGTATCCAGTGCCATATATGCAACATATTTCTGTAATCAGCATAATGAGCACTGAGGTAGCCAGTAAATATCATTTCTAGATGTCTTGGGGAACTTGGAGAGTGAAGTCCAGGTACACAGAGTAATTAATCCCAGTTCTTATTTCTTTACATATTTTCTCAATTTACATTGCGTCACTGATAATTAACTGATTAGGAAATAAACAGTGCTACAAAGTAATTTTTCTAAAAAAAGAAAAAGAAATTAACACAATGGAAAAGAGTGTACTGATGGTTTTTTTCAGACTTTCACATCCAAGCTGTAACAATGCCATGAACCAAATGGTTGTCTTGGTTGCTCAACAATAAAACTTACAAAGGAAGAAAACCCTAAGCACTGCCAGTGATTTTTTTATTTATGTCCAAACTGGAGTCACTACATTGAAACCATTCCCTCAAGATGGTGGCCTCAAAGTTACAGATGCTCCTTAAATGAGGTTTAAGCACTTTCAATTAGAACATAACAAATCTGCTGTCAAAGAGAGCCTTAGCATACAAGTCCTTCTGGCAATATTCTACATTTGCTTTTATTAAATAACAATGGGAGGATGTTTACAAGCATATATAATTTTCATTAGGCACACTCAACCCAAACACAGTACACAGATGATGCAAACTTCAAATAACTTCAGTAGCAGTTGTAGCCCTGAAGTAAAAACTTGCCAAAAATGCCTCCTTATTTGGCTAACACATCTTTCTAGAAATTGTATTTACTGACATCTGTGCCCTTCTATTAAGTTGAATAGAAGTATTAACTGAAGGGTCTGCTGAAATAAACACTGCAATAAATTTTATGACTCTATGAAACTACATTAGACTCAGCCATCAAGACAGCTCAGCTTTTCTACTTGCAACTTGTGTGAAAGAAGAGACAAAAATGTTATTTTACACTCTTGGAATGGTCAAGACAAAACATGTGTTCCATCTATCTATAATTTCAAGTTGAGCACACCATATTTTTAATAACACACAAATTATTTCATAAGTCATGATCATACTACCTAGTCTTATCTTGAAACACTAGATTCTATCAAATACTATCACCATGTTTTTCAATTGATGATTCAGTTTTATGCTGTGCAGTTCCACACAATCAGAAAAAGAAAAATGTTTACAAAGATGACTGCATTACAACAAACATCAGTGTGAAAAAATATGACTAATGAAGGTAAGGCAAATCAATTAAAGGGCAAGTTGGAACTCCAACAAATTTCTTTTTAGCGTTCAAAGTAAGGTTTTAAACAATGAGTTAGTGATTTCAGTAGGGGAAGTAGCCAGAGGAAAATAGTACATCATTTGACTAGTGGTCTGTTAGATAGATTTCCTTCAATAACTTCTTAAAAGAACATTTGCTTCTGATTGACTGCAGCTGAAGCGTCAGAGCTGTTAACTGTGTATTAAACATGAAAAAAAAATACAGCTCAATAACCCCATCTAAACACAGAGGAATTCTAATTAGCAACAACAAGGCAATAAGGCTGTTCTCCCCTACAACCTCTTCCACATAAATGTCACTAAACCTGCTTGGAACTTATGTTTTCTGGGATGGGGGGCAAAAGAAAACTACTCAAATAATTTAAACAGCTCAGTGTTACCTACTCCTTGTGCTAAAGTTGGCCATTCCTCTCCATGTGCAGCCTGCACAGGGGGCTGGTGAGAATGTCAGGAAACAAAGGTGAGATCAGAGATCATCATTCTGTTCTGTGTAAATACATGGCATTGCACTTTGCAACAGAAACCAGAGTTATACCTGAACTCCAGTACCCAATTGCATAATTAGCATCTGAATACAATTCTTAGATTTTTTTCCCTGTAATATACCCAAACAGCAATGTTAACTAGAAGTCTCCTGGAAGGCACAAGCAATTCCCTTTTTCTCTCCAAGACATAGCACATGAGTTGCCTGTGTGGATCTGTGTAGCTATAAATACACTTATCTAGAAGAAATAGTCAAACAGTCTTTTCTAAGAGGAGTGCCTGATTGGTTAGCAGAAAATTGATACAGTGGAGTGAAGAATAACTGATAAAGAGATAATCCAGTGTGGCAATGTAGTTCTGCAGTGCTGTAGCTCCTGCCTTCATTGGGTGGTGAGTGTAGGGTGATGGAAGAAAAGGACAGGCTTCTGTTGTTTGCATTTGAAGTATGAGGGAGACATGGTGTGAGCAAACTTCAGATGTGAAGAACAAAAGCCCAGTTTTCCTCTATACCATCTTTAACTATATGATGAAGCCTAAAGCTGAAACACTGCTATTCCATTTTTACAGCTGATGTTCTCTTTATCTGTTTTTTACCTCTACAAAGCAGAGATGCAAATACCTGCATGTACTTATTTGGTGTATGCATAGCTTTATTTCCAGAGAGAGTGTTAGTGTATATGTTCTAACCTGACCTTAATTTACACAGTAATTTCCCAGATTGTTACATCATGCTCATTACTAGTATAACTAAATATTTCCCAAGCAGGCTATATTTAACAAATGTTTAAAATTATTTCTACAAGGATTAAACACCCACAGATGATTTTATTTTATATAAGTGAATAATTTAGAGAGAAGAATAGTACCTAAGCTGGTGGTGGATCAGAGTATGCCAGTTACAGGAGCAGTTAAGCGCCCATTGGCACAGCAAGACTCAAAGACCCGGTAGGTTTCAAAGAAACACTTTTTTTTCTTCTTCCCCCCCTTCTAGAACTCTTTGCTTTCTAGTAAAGCTGCAACCACAATGTTCTCTCTCTTAATGCCACCATAAAAAATCAAAACACTTTAAAACAAATTGATGTCCTCTTTAATATAGTCATCACATCATCACAGTGCCCTTGCACCCTGCTTGGTGACAACCAGGGGGATGCACACACACATCTCTCTCTTGCTTGCTCTCTCTCTCTCTTTTTTTTTTAAGGCATTGAAGCGGGCAACAAAGAAGGAGAGAAAGACTGGGAGAGACACTCAATTGAGATATTGGCACCTTTGATTGACAAGATCTAATCAGCTTATCTCCACACTAATAAAGTTGATGGCCTGTGGAGCTGGTATATGTCCAGCTTCAAGTGAACTTTCAGTAGCCAAAGCCTCAAGGGCCAGGACTAAGACTGAGCTTATCTAAACTGATTTAAATCAATTCCTAATGGGCTATTTCAATTTGATCAATTTGAAAGGTTGGAAACCTGTAACCACTTGACTAAATTGTCCTGATTCGTGCTGGCATCACTGGAGATTTGGTCAGAGACACAAACTATTTATCTACAATGAAACAATGGAATACAACTGATACACTTCTGAAATTATTTCATCCTCCTTAAAGTACAGTTTATTACAAATTGGGTGTTTTACAGATGATCTTCTCTTGTACTCAACAGAACAATTTGAAGCATGATGTTTGAAAATGGGTAGTGAATGCCACAAGCAAAATTCCCTATGTCATGAAAAGGGGCTGAAATGCTTTGTAGCTATGGAACAATTGGATTTGTTTTTCTAAATTAACAGATGTGTTTGGAGGGACTGCCTGTCCCACTGAAGGTGTGATGGCAGAACTGAACAAGGAATGACTTGAGCATTCAGATAGATTTCATTCATTATCAGCAGAATTAAACAATTCACTTCTGAAGTTCTTGGAATTAATTTTGCAAAGCTCAATGCACTTTCAACTCCAGAATAACATAAATAAACATATGTGGCTATGGGTACTGCATCACATGAGGAAAAGGGCTTGCTGCTTCCTTTAGGGTAAATCACTGCTTTTAAGAATGCAGAGAATTTCATAGCATCAAATTGCATCTACACAAGATAACTTCTGAATTAAGAACTCTGTTATCCATATAAAAATTAATATTTTTAGGAAAACATGGTATTACTAAACAAACATTTTATAAGGCGGAATTATATACTCATATATACTTTACAGATTTAACAAAGCATGAGCAGTAAAACCAAATATAAGTATTTTTCAGTCAATAGCACACATGAACACCTTAGGAATGTCTTGTATTTAATAGAGGTAATTTAAGCACTTTCCAAAGGAAGAGTTTTTTGGTATTAATGCTAGATTACAAAAAACCCTGAGCAATATTTTCATTCAGATTGTGGTTTTCAAGTTGTAATTGCTTTATACAAAATCCACTCTAGTGTTATCACTCAATATCATCTTCACTGCTGTACATCTGAAGATAATTTTGCAATAAAACTTAATTGATAGAGCTTATTTTTCACTAATCTCCTAATATAGAAAAATGAAAAAGTACTAACAGTATGTATTATAAGCTATGACCCTCACAGAGCAGGATATTTCTAGTTTATCAAACTAAAATAGATCCATTTTATGGCATCAAATATTTTATATACTTTAATAATGTAGAGACTTTTTCCCCAAATAGGAAGTAAATGGAAAATTCCCTTAATAAAGGAAAATGTGGAGAGTAAAAGTCATTCACAAAGAGGATAAGCAGAACATCTCATCTCATAACATTACTAGCTTGTGCCCCACTGACCATTAGAGCAAAATTTCAAAACATTTCAGTTATGGAAATCAGTAAGTCTGCCATCAGTGACATCTATTAAGAAGTTAAATTCAGTGATTTTATAATTATAAACTGAACTCCTTCTGATGTACTGCATAAACTGGGTTCTGAACATGACTTTTTAAAAATTAAAACACTGAATTATTTTACATTTCCTTCTCCTTTGGGTAAGTTAGACATAGTGTCAGTCCTAAGACTTCTCATCAATTAAGTAAACAGTTCTAGTGATTACAGAGAATATCGAAGAGAAAATAAAGCATTAGGTGTTCATAGATGGCATTTTGCATTCATAAGGCTTTTTCTTGAACTTCAGTACACCTTAAAGACAATGCTTCTAGAGCAGAAAATTCCCCAGGTACCAGCCAGCCCTCATGAGAAATGTCCAGTAATCCTGACACCTGGGGTCACACAGCCACTGCAGCACTGTGCTCCTGAGCAGAGTAGGTGACTTCTGTCTTGAAAAAGAAATGGTCTGCAGAGTCAGGGAGCTAAATTTGGCTCACAATCAACAGTTTGTCTGCTTGCCCCAGACTTTGTTCCCAGTTCTACTACAAAAAAATCTGCTGGAATGGACAATTTGACACTTTGAACACCAGGGTGCTGCTCTGCGATCTCTGTAGGCTGAAATGAGATAAACCTAAACTGTAAAACTGAAATTATCTCTCTGCTCCTGCAGTGAGACTTTGAACTTTCCTTCCTCCCCAAATCAGCCACTTTCCTGCACCCTTTCTGTTTTGGTCTTTTGCAGAAGGATCCAAACTTATTGATTACCCAGACATGACTCAAAACAACAGAGAATCAAGGAAAATGCTCCTACTATTTGGGATGCCTATATAGGATTTAAGATACCACCCTGCCTGATCATTCAGACTTCTGCAAGACAGAAAAGATAATCATCATAACCACAAACATCTTCCCAGATCTTCACCAGCCTCATTTTTCTGAACCTCTGAGACAAATCTAGCTTGGTGCTGTCTTCTCACCTCTTTTTTTTTTTTTAATTTAACATCACTCTGCTTTAGTCT
This sequence comes from Zonotrichia leucophrys gambelii, assembly GCF_028769735.1. NCBI lineage: Eukaryota > Metazoa > Chordata > Aves > Passeriformes > Passerellidae > Zonotrichia > Zonotrichia leucophrys. The sequence continues at coordinate 9,056,648 of NC_088176.1, forward strand.
ATCAACAGAATGAGTATAATATCATTGTTTCTATCTTGCAAGAGGATTATATGGATGCACAAATGAATTTAAAGAACATGGTATTAAAGAGCAAAACCACATTCCCATCAAACTGGCAAAAAATTGCAGCAGTTGTAAAAATGCAAGTATGGCCTTATTTTTGTATTTAAATACCTCTCATACTGCCATTTAATGATGGAAAAGTTTTCTAAACACAGCCACCAGCTTGCCAAGATCACTGCAGATGCATCAGACAGAATTAGAGAGTGTAAAATGCTGAAAGATTTGAGCTTTGTCTTCTGCAAAGGAAGACACGACCCTCCAGACCAAATCAGCCTCTGCATCTTTTAGCAGCCAAATCATAACAAAGCCAAAGTAATACTAAACTATTGATGAGGTTTTTAAGTTTAAATATTAAAGTGGTATATATGCAGAAGAACTGTTGACATTTGAATTTCAGCAACAGGCATTTTTTTAGGCATTTCAAGCTCTGTAAAACCTGACATTTCAGTGTTTATATACAAAATCTGCTATGATACAAAACAACACCACTTCACCAATACTTTGTCATTTAAAACTTTCTCTTCTTTGTTATATAGTCACATAGTAACATTTCAGAACACTGTATTACCTAGAAACCTGTCATCCTTATGTAAATAGGAAAAATCTGCTGTATATTAATTATGATTTTTTGTAGTGATCACTTTCAGTCTCCTTGTTTCCTTGTTAGTCAGGTTTTCATCCCCTTTATTATTCATGTAGAAATCTGGCAGGTAAAATATAGTACTTTTATGCAATGTTTTGATGAAGCACACCAGAGAAAATTAAATGGACTGGACTACCCAAAAAAAAAACCAACACAGGTGAAATACAACTGTTCAGTGTATTCTTTTCATGACATATGGGAAATAACCTGCACTGCTCCTTAATTATTCCATAATGTACAATGTCTGTTATCCCCAACCTTTTAACAGCTGGGATTGAAATGTTTTGACATGATGATCTCTAGGTGGAAATACTGAAAGCATTAAAATATAGATATAAATAGGTGATAATGAAGAACAAAATGTGCAGCATTTTCTTGCAGTCATAGTTTGCAAATTAACAAGCTGCTATTGATTTTTCTTTGAGGTCAATAACAGCACTTATTGATCTGAGAAGTTAATACTCACAGAGGCCAATATTATATCTCAGGGGTCAACATATCTGGATTCTGACTTCTATTTCCTGTCCATATATAAATATTATATTGACAAATGGGAAAATTTCATCTTTGGAGATAAAGCACTGTATTTGACTGGATACAAACTCCCCAAAACATTAAAACTTAAGAACAGAGTCTACCTGGATCATTTTCAGACAGCTCTCAAACACTTAAAATCTTAAAATCTAGAAGTACTGTCTTCATGAACTGTATCTTCAGCCCTGAACTTAACATCTCCCAAGCACAGAATGGTCATTGTGCTATTTCCCCATAGTAAAAATGAAACCATTGTAGAGACTACTCAATATCAAGGGATACATATTTTACCAAACTAAACTAAAATTAATTTTAAAAAATATTAGCTGATTAATATTTGTGGTGGTTTTGATTATGGTTATTCCCCATACTTTCCAATGTGATCTCAGAGAAAATCAAGAGAAACTTCCCTGATGCCTTCAGTGAACTCTGGATTGGGCCCTTGCAAAATCACACAAAGTTTTCTACTGTAGTTTGTTACCCAAGCATTAACATGTCTGAAGAAAAACTACAAGTGAGCAATTAGTCTCCTGATAAATTACTCTAACAAATGTCAATGAAGCTGTAGCACACTTAAGGAAAATGACAGGAAGATAATAAATTTCAGAAATGCCAAGCTCATACAGGGATTTTTACATCTCCAGTGCAACAAATGGTCAACAGCATAACATCTCAAAATATTATCTTTGTAAGGAATTGCAGTTGTGTGAAGAGATACTATTACACTTACAGCACAAACGAGGCACATTGTGGCAAGCATTTAAATTGGCTAAAAATGATACTCCAGAACTTTAATAATATTCATCACATTTGCAGAACTTTACAATTCAGGAACTTTCTATCATTATGCAAAGCAGAAAATGTTATTTTATGCATGAATAAGCTGTAACACAAAAACTGATAGTCCACAAATTGTACAGAACTAAAACTGTTAATACACCAACTCCTGACCTCTGTAGTAGGAATGAGTGAAATATGGGTCCTCTGGCTTTTGGCACCAGGACTTCTGTTTGAGTGCTTGAGCAAGTAAAGAGTCACTAAAACAGGAGACCATAATAAGCTATTTTTATCTTTAATTCAATATTTTATCTTCCTGTATTAAAATTTTGCTTCAAATGTCATAAATTTACAGGGCAACTATTTAAAACACTCATTGTTACCAAAACACAGTAGTTCCCAGACAAAATGTACACATAATGGTGCAAGTGTGTTGTGCAGAGCATCATAGATGAATAAAAGGTTCCATTACAAATGGTCTAATTTTTTTAAAAGTTTTAAGAGACATGATCATGTATCTAGTAGGAAAACACAGTAAAGTAATAAACATTGTTCCTTGAAAACATACAGAAAGACACAACTGATTTAATTTAGAAGTAAAAAACAACAGTCAATCTTATTTTGAATCACTAGTTAAAATTACTTTCTTAATCAAATATTCACTCTCTGTTTTTTCATAGCTGCTTAAACATGGAAATTTCCACCAAAAGAAAAGAAAACCTTTCAAACTCAGTTTTGTCCCTCTGGGTGGTCAGGGGGACCACCATATATTTCTTTAAGAGCTACATAGGTTATGGCATATTCTTCTTTATTTCATGACTTAATTAATTTTAAGTTTGAGTTTGAAGAAACTTTCTTGGAAAAAGGAGATCACAAACATTATTTTGTTGTCTAAATAGATGAATAAAATAACTTAAAAAATGTCATCAACATAGGGAAAACACCAAAGTCTATCCGAGCATATTTTACAAGTGATTCATTTATTCCACAAATTTAGTGCCATTTCCATTTCTGTGGGCCAGGCTTTAAAAAACATTTCTAAATGTTTTCTCCAAAGATTAATCTTAAGATGTTAAAATTAACATTTATTCTGTTATAAATAGAGTAAATACCTAATCTAGTTAATGACATATTTATAAAGTTTTGCTAGAATACTTGTTGTATAGAACATTTTATGGGTATGCATTAAATAACCCTTCCCTTGAATTATTACCATTTGAGCAATACTCTGACTTGCCACTTTAAACTCATTAGAGAAAATATCACTGTTTCTAGACTGGATTTAAAATATATCCTCTCCATAAAATTGAAAGCAGTTAATTAAAAAAAAATAATAAAATAAAGAAAAAAATTAATGTGATCTCTATGGTTCATTCTTAACACTTCTATACCTCATATTTCATTACTGAAGAATAGGGCACTAAAACAGAAAAATCACTTGCATACAGAGTAAAGCAAATATAATAATTCTCAGAAAATTTCTCAAGATGGCATTCCAGCCAATTATTACAGTAGGCAAGTGCCAAAACATTCAACACATGGAAATCTTACAGCACTCAACTATAAAAATCAGATTAATGCTTTCAAGACATCTGTAATGAAAAGACAGAGTTATTGCATCCCTGTGAATAACAAAAAATCAAAACTTAAACAATACTCTCATTCCAAGTGTTTTGCATGTTGGCTGTTTGGATCCTGCAAGGAAGCTAAACAGAAGACAAAACTAAAACACATGAACACTTAAAAACTTCAGTTTTACAGAGTTTTACACCAGCCAAGTAGATGCAAGAGATACCTCTAGAGTATGTTTATCTTTGCAAGATATGCAAAGTAAATTATGGAATTTATTTCACAAAAATGCAAACCACAACAATTATTGACTCCCGATCCCTTGATTTGGAGATAACCAGACAGACCTCGACATCCCTGATGGAAACAAACTCTTATCTTGCAAACCTTTTTGGAAAGGTACTAAGCAAAACAGAGAAAGTGACCAGTGACAGATTGGCCTGGAGTTGTGTCAGGAGAGGTTTAAGTTGGATATTAGAAGAAGGTTTTTCCCCCAGAGGGTGTCTGGGCACTGGAACAGCGCCCAGGGCAGCGATCACAGCACCAAGCCTGACAGAGCTCAAGAAGTGCTCTCAGGCACAGGGTGTGATTCTTGGGGTTGTTGTGCAAGCCAGGGGTTTGGCTTGATGAACTCTAAGATTCCTATGGATCCCTTCCAAATCAGCATTTTCTATGGTTCTGATTCTTCCTCAGCATGCACATCAATGTGTCAATCAATGTGCATGTGCCCACACACACTTGCAATTTAATATGTAAATATTTATGCTCTGCCAGCCAATAACTGGGCATGTTTATAAGCATGACAAGTTTATTACATTTGTTAGGATTAGGCCAAGAATATAAAATTCCATATAAAAATTTACATTTTTGGAGATAGGGAAATATGATGAAGTAAAGAGAATGTGGCAGAAAAAGAAACACAATGTGACAGACAGCTGATACTTGGAATTAGGAGCAAGGAAAAAGCTTGCAAAATATGGAAGGAACACAGAATCACAAAAGAATACTAAAAGGTTCTCTTGAGCCAAGAAAAAGTACAGAGAAACAAGAAGGTACAGATGTGCATAAGTGGCCCATGACTGATATAAAATAGTGAATTTGTATTCTCAAAACCATGAACTACAATTTTTTTGGTCTACAGTTCCTCACAACAACTAGTAGCCAATAACCAGAAATAGTTTCTCAAAATAAGATTGTAACAGCTCAAAGAAAATCACAGTGCTGGTTCATAGTGCCAGTTCAGAGAGATGAGTGGTACTGCACATCAGCAGTTCCACTCACACTGACAGGATGAAATCAAGCCAGTCAGTAAACAGCTTCCAACATGGAACTCCTGAGTCTTAAGTTTTGATTTAAAAGTAGAGACTTCGATGGTCGGCAGTTCTTGCACAAATTAGAGGTTATGTCCTCATCTGACACACATTACACAAGCTGACATTTCAACTGTAACTGGACTAAGGTTTCACAATGCTCAGCATCTTCTCAAACCTGACTGCTTGTTCGTACAACACACAGATAATTTTTTGGACCATAAACGTCAGTAATTACAGGACAAAATAAACTCTATCAGCACTATAATAAAATCATTATCATACAGCAGTATGGTGTGATTTTAACTGTATGTAGAAATACCCTTCCATCATTCCACACTGTGATAGAATTATGTTTTTCAGTTCTGTATGTCCTGTTTCAGGACAGTAGTTTGGGCTTCTCCTCCCTGCTCCTATATTTCCCCCCTCCAAAAAAAAGGTATTTGTGTAACTGTAACCCTTCAGTCCTAAGATGTAAAAGGGCAAAATACGGTGCTTCAAAGAGCTTGTATCATGAAAACCTTTTGATATTGGCTTTACCTAGAAAAGCATGCTCAGTACAGATATATTTTTTAATGTTCAACTTCATCCTTTAGTGCATTTGGAGGAAAACAATGTTAGCCTATCAGGAAGCAGAGGTCAAAAGCTTCAAACAAAAAATATATAAAATATCTAGAAAACACAGGTGAGCTTTGTCAAGTCTAAGCTCATCAAATTTCTTCTTGACATAAGCTGTAAAATAAAAAGTCTTTGCCAAGCAAGACCTCATGCTCTCATGCTGTGCAAATTCAGCCGTGCCCATGTAGCAAAAAATCTGTTAAAAACTATTGAAAATCAGGTTGTTTACTTAAATACCAGAAATTCCAATTCACCAAAGTCTGTTTTTTTAATGAAATATACAGCTGATGTTCTGTGGAGAATGAACTCACCAAATGAAGTCATTAAATTAGCAGTGTATTAATATATTTGAAGGTCAAAATGTGGACTTGTAATTCCATTCAGCTGTGCTCTTTCAAAAGTTGCAACAGACTGACTGTCGCTGCCAAGCCAGTATCACTTGGAATCAGCTCCATTCACTTGGTGAAAGTTCAAAAGGAGAGCCAGTGGTATATGGGATGAGAGGGAGAGAATAAATCATAAATAAATGGGAACAGTGTTTAGGGACAACATATCAGAATTTGAGTTCTACCCATTAAAGATGAACCAGCAGTTCCCAACTTTCTGCACAAGTTTTCTACACTGGATTTTCCTCAGGGAGAATCCGCAACCTGATCAAGACATGTTCTCAGGCCTGTACAAGTTGAACATTTACTTGCTTTAGGCTTGACTTGACACTTTTTGTCCACCTGTTGAAATGGGTTTTCTGGACAAGCTGTGTTAGATTAAATTCTAACATCTCTTGGAGACACCTAAGCAGGGTGGCTGAGAGTTAACAGATAACAAAAGAGAATATAAACATATATATGGAGGAAACAACTCCTATACATGGAAGCCTCATCTGGTGGCTTTTGCCTGCTCCATTATCTCTTTCTCAAACCAAGGTGGTTTGGAGAGTTTATTCACATTGCTAGAAACAACAGATACTGCTCAAAATATCTTTTTATTTTATCCGTCTTTTATTTGCCTTACCTGCTCAGAACCAGACAACAAACTCTGAAATGTTATCACAGAGGCGAAAGCTCCCTGAGGCTAAATAATTTCAAAACTGAAAGAAGCAGGTAGTGTAAGTTCAGACCAAAAACTAGCCATGTACCTTGACCTGAAATCCTCATATTCTTATTAGGACAAAAAGTCTTCAAAAGCTTTACTACAGACTTAGGAATAAGCTGCAATGAATACAGTCATCAATAAACACCATCTTATATGAATAAATACATTAAAGAAAGAGGGTCAGCACCAAAAAAGATGACGCTGAAATACTGTTTTCTCTGATTCAGTTAGAGGTTATCTCCTATACAACAGTCTACACACTAGAGGTGGTCCAATAGAGAACTTGTAAAATAATACTTTAATGTTATTTTCTGAGTTCAGCTTATAATTCAGGTATTAATATTATTCACAGGTATTCTATGACAAATGCAAGGTATTTGTGAAAATATATACAGATTTTAGCTTATGTGATTATTTGTCTGGCATACACACAGGAAGTACTTAACGGGATCTGATAACCAAAAAAAAAGTTTTCATCATTCTAGCATGGAATAAAAACTCCTAAAATTATGTTTCTATTACATGCAATAATGAATCTCTATAAGGTTATTGCAACGTTTGCTCATCCAAAAATCAGTCTTAAGCAAACTTCAACTGGATGCGAGTTCCTAACAAGACTGAAGTTAAGTTGTCCCATGATGAGTGGTACAATAATGAATTCCTGCACATGTAAAATATCCTGTGACTTCTTCCAAAACAGAGGGCAAAAGGTGAAATTTGGATCACTGTTTTTTCCTACTTTGACTTAGCAAATCTGTACTACTGAACAGATTTGACATTCCTTATTTGCTGCATTAATGATATAATCCCAAACCTACTGAGGTGAAAGATAAGCCCTCTTTTTATTGGAAATACAGTTGAAAGGTACAGAATACCAAAAAGATAATCTTTTAACAGAAATGGTCTTACAACTCCATAAAGTAAGTGTTTCCTCATCTCTTCAAAAAAAGTAGTTGGAAAGTGGTTTTTTGGTAGCAGTTAGAGGGCAGTACTCTCAACTAATGAAAACAAACAATTTCCTTATTTAATGGTAAGTACTTTATGTATTTAAAAATACAAAAAACCACTAAAATAATCAATATCCTGCATTTGAAACAACACATGGAAATGCAGAGGACAAAGGAGCAGAGGGAACAGGCTAAGAAAACCAGTAGACAACACTGGGTGAGTTACTGGATAAACTTTTCATGACCACAAAGGTGCAAGGCCCACACTGTTGCTGAATCAAATCCTTCCCAGAGCTAAGGAAAATTGGGATGGTGCCAGAATTTGAATTAATGTGCAAAGAAGTATCTGAATAGAGAGAAAGGGTATTAAAGAGCTGGAACTGGGCAGGTCAGAGCTGGGAAGGACGGTGAGAGGGAGGGAGGAGGTGGCAATAGGGAGCAGCTCAGTGACTGGACAAGCAAGGAACCAGCAGGAAATATTCAAACTGAAGGTGTAAAAATCCCTTCCCTGGTATCAACAACTGCAGGTAAAGCACTGAGGAATGGAAACTGAGTAGTCTGGTCTCTCCATGCCCTCTCAATGCTGCTTCTGACTGTTTATTACAAAGCAGCAGCACAACCCAAACATGATTCCCCCCCACGACCGTGGAGCTGGGATACTCCTGAGGCCTGACATCCCCAGAAACAAAAATCTCTCCCTATTTCTTCCTCCTCACCACTTTAAAGCCCAGACTATGAAGAAGGGCAGAGGGCTTAGAGATGTAGGAATGCAATATGCCACTTCAAAATGAATTTCTGAAACAATAAACAGATTTTAATAGAAATCAGCCAGAAAAGAAAAAAAAAATTATATATGAAACATGAAATACTGCTGCTAGCAGAAGAAACAGAGATCATGAAAAAGCTCTCTCTGATGGTGACTGGAAACTGCATAAAAACTCATTTCACTATAGAAACTTTGGATTAAGATTTCAGTAGAAAGATGTTCTGGCATATCAAAGAAACACCTGAGGAGGAGATATTGGTATATGCTCCAGAACTCAGAAGCCCTCTTTCTCTAATGAAAGGTTTTACACACAGTATTCACATATACATGTATGAATAATTCATTAGAGATGAAATAGGTAGATATTAAGTGTAAATATCTAGGACAGGAATAGCCTTTTTTATTTAAAGCAAGGGACACTGGAAGCAAGGTCCCGATTTTCAAAACTTGGTTTCCATTTCCATACTCTTAGTTATTTGGAGCTCAAATATAATCAGAATATGCATAGACCTAAAGACAGAACAGGGATGTGAAGGTCCAACAGATATTAACTAATTCAAGTAAATTACTAAGAATACAAAATTACAACATAGGAGACACAGCAACCTTTCCACTACTCTAATGCAGCCCAATATGTATGAACACCAGAATTTGTTACTTTGTTAAATTAACAATGGATGTTAGAGCCATTTGAAGTTTCTTTAAGTTGAGCAAACACTTTTTAATTCTATTGTATCTGTAAACTCCAGCTCTTGCAATTGTAATGGAATGGAAGCAGCTTGGTCAATATACTTATTTTCATTTTAATGGTTTCACAAGTGTTATGACAGTTCTGGTGTGCTTCTCATTCATGACACCCAACCAGCACAATCACCCCATGAAATATGGTGGGAGAAGGTCTTTCAGGGCAGCTGCTTGGAGATTGAGATTGTTCCATCAGTAAAGGAATGAGAGATCCAAATCTGTAACATGCTGCTGTGGACAATGTGCTTGTACATGAAATTCCATTACTCATATCTGGCAGGACACCTCCTAGAGTTGTGTTAAAACAGTTCCCTTTTCATGCTAAAATCATTGAAGACTCCTGCCTTCAGAAGCACCTTATAAACATTTGTTGACATATTTTCACTGATCTGTTCACTGCACTTTCACTCAGTGCTGCATCCAGATAAGACAATAATTAATATTACTCCATAAAGAAGCAAACATAGAGATCCCTATTTGCTTCCAGCAAGAAGGCTATCAATGCTTTGAGGTGGGTCTGACCATCTGCCCATTGGTCACAACATAAATTACATCATGTTTTTATGGCTCAGTCCAGAAAAGGAGGTTTGACTGTAGCTCATTACAACAGGTGAAAGCCACTGAAATTTGCTTGGGTCCCTTAGTAACAAGAAATAGTCATGTCACACGAGGGAGGAAAATAAGCTGTTGTGTCCCTTGCTGACAGATATTTCTCCTTTAACTGCTTCAGAGTTACATATTCCTGAGATTCCCAATGAGTAAGGAGGAGTGAGAAAAAATAATAATTTTAAGCAACCTCAACTCAAGTTTCAGAATTATTTTCTATATATGGAACAGGAGACTTTTTTCCTTGATTTCTTAACTTCTACAACACGATGTTTACATGCTACAAAAGGGGTATAAAAATAGAAGCAAAGACAAAATTAAGTACAAAGAATAGATCTATTATCCACAAACTCTTCTAGTAGCACAGATATTTCCAAGAGATTCAAAGCCACAGCATAATATGCAGTAATCATCACTCATAGAGGCAAGCTCAACACTTCTCAAATTACTGAAAGCTATAGAAATATCCAAGGGTGATGAAGAAAATAAAGTAAATACATGCAGCATAGTTTTTCCCTAAAATATTGGACAGCATTCAATGGTTGGATTTCTCTCACACACTGTCCTGAGACAAGGTGAAACCTATATTATATAAATACCACTTTTTTTTTTTTCCCCTGGAAAATATCTAGCAGTTGAGAAGAACCCAGTGAAAGCAACTCAACTGCAGAGCACAATGGTCCTCTACAACAAGGTGTGCTCTCCTTCTCCTTGACAGTGTTTTACATTTCCATGCCAATTTTATCACTGAAGATGAATGAAGCATTTTAAACTATTCCTCATTCAAAACATTCCTCTTTGAGCAAACATATCTAAGACTCAACAAAAAAGGGTATACCTTACTATGCTACATTGTGCAGACAAAATAAGGAAGTTCTAGAATTTATTTTGGTACTGTAGAAATCTGAGCATGGGGAATAGAATTAAGCCCCCTCAAAACCAGGAAGAATTCTGTGATTAATCAGGATTAATTTCATGAGCTCTCTTTTTGACTGAAACAGGTTTTAAGAATGCATAAAAATTGCTTTCTCATATTCTGAGGGTATATGGTCAGACTAAGTGGCTTGAAATTAAGAGAACTGAGTTGCAGAGTTGCAAATAATGTGTGGTGTTAGAAATGCCTATTTTACAAGGCTGTAAACTTGTCTCTTTCTCACCAGCAAAGCAGATTATAACACAAATCCAGAAAAATAACAACAAGAAATATTCTTTAAAAGTGTGTTTTGAATTTAAAAAGCAGATGAGTGCACTTTGCAGTGTTATCAACCATTATTAAAAACTTCCCCTACTTGGAAGAAACAATGGAGACCTTTGAGATTCAAACAGCTGATTGTTTCTCTTTATGTCTTGAGAGATTTTCGTCATAAAATTGCTATAAAATTCAGGCAATTTAAAAGCAAAAGCTCTGATTTACTCCCAGGTGTACCAAATCAGCTTCTCAAACACCTGTTAAATTTGCAACATACTCCTACAAATGTTTATTCTAAAGTTCTTCTGCTTACAGTGGGCCTTGAGTACTGCAGAGCTGGCTGCCAGATACGAAAGGCTTTGCGTAGCCCTTCAGGAGGTTTCTGCATAGATTTAAACATCCTGAGCATCAACAAATGACAGCAGAGAAACTATGAAAGCCTGACAGTGCTGGGCTGCCTTAGAGATGGTGACATAAGTGGCATCCTGTTCAGACACCACTGAAGGCATGAATCAATGACACTGCTCAAAGAAGGGAGTCAGACCTTCCAACAGATCTCAGCTTGTATGAACAACTGTACATAAGATGAAAGGGCTTATCAATTTAGAGATGCAAACAGGAAAAAAGCTTCTAATTTATCATGGTAAGTTTCAGGAATTGTAATGTGAAATTGCATAAAATTAGTTATGTGATGTCAGATTAATCCCTAGATGATCACAGGGGCAGGTTAAAATAGTATATGTATTTTTGCTGATTAAGGTAATAAAAAAGACCCAAATGTGACTTATTCCAGAGGTGAAAATCATCCAGCTTCATTACAGTATGCAACTTACATATCCATAATTGTGAAAAGACACCACATAAATAAAGTAGAATAGACACTTAAGGGCTGTCACATCCACCTCACAGAACCACAGAATGGCTGAGGTGAGAAGGGACTTCTTGACATCACCTTGTCCAACACTCTGCCCTAGGGTCACCCAGAGTCAAGACTTATTTTGAGTATCTTCTGAGATGAAGAGTTGACAATCACTCTGGGCTACCTATTTCACTGTTTGACCACAAAAATGATCACGTTCTGATGGACTTTCACAGGTTATAATTTGTTCCTCTTGTTGTGTCATTGGATATTACTGAGAGGAGTCTGGCTCCCCTTCTTTATTCCAACCCATCAGCTATTAGCACACTTATAAAGTCCTCCAGAGCCTTCTCTTCCCCACACAGAACACTGTTTGCTTTCTCAGCCCCTCCTCACATGAAAGATGCTCCAGTCCCCTAATTCTGCTCATGGTCCTTTCCTGGACTCACTCCAGTAAGTCAATGCTTTTCTTGTACAGGGGAGCTCAGACCTAGAAACAGCACCACAGAAGTGGCCTCACCAGTGCTGTGTAGAGAAGCTCTTTATGCAATAGAAGTAATAAAAAAGGCAAGACATGGTCTGAGGAGTCTTCTCAAAGAAGAACTGAAAATGTTTTATTTTATTGGGAGAACTCAACACAGAGAAACCAAAAATACTTCCAAAAATAAGTTCTTTCACTGCACTGGATTAATTTAAATTCTCTTATACCTAGGATCAGTGTGGTCCATGCCAGGATTAAAATACTTCATCAGTTTCTATAAAAATCTTCAGAAAAAAAAAAATCTACATTATAAGGAAGTCAATATTTCCAAAGTCATTGTCTCAAAATTATTTAATATTAAGAAGTCATATAATACCACTCCACTCCTAGTCTTCTCAGAGTTTTGGGACCAAGAATTACACATCCCTCTCTCTCTCTCTCTCTGTGCATGAGATAAAAAGTAGAGATGGACACAAAGATGGGGTGAATTAGAGACTCCGTGGAATTCAATGCAGTTTCACCTGGTTTTGATACTGAAAGACACCGTTTCCATATAAATATACATTTGCACTCAACCATCTTTCTCAGAAATCACCATGGAGATATGCAACCGAAGTTAACATGATCATCTCCATAAAACAAATTCCACATGGAGTAAAAAAGTATATAAGACATCTCCTCCACAAAAGGATCAGTCTGAATTTTTATATACTGCTTCTTTGTGAAAGATCCAGGCTCAAGTAAAGCAGATTTTTACAAGTTTAAAATAGTCCTTCTAAAAACAAGTTATTGACCATTTATAGAAAATCTGCAGGAAAGCAAATTTAATTGCTATCATATGTCTGTCTATATAATGTGCCATCCTCTGGCACAAAAGAATTAATGCTCCTTGTGCCCTCCAAATTCTGCACTGTATGTTCCATACATCCATTTCATTGTTATGCACAGCACTAAGCCCAGAATAATTAAAATGTAGGCACTTGAGCAATACCATTTATTTAGCATAGCCATATTTAACTCTATAAGGGTTTAATTCGATTTACCTCTTATAAGGTTTGAATTTTAAAAAAAATTCTGGATATGTATCAATTAATTGGGACTCTCTTCCAGAAAATTATTCATGGCTCAAACATGCATTTTCTGAAACTTTCTTCAACTTTGCAAAAGCTTTATTTAAGGGGATTAGACTTTGAAGGCTTAACTATTGCTGGTTTAAAAAAAAATCCACTAGAAATTGCTAAAACTTAGAAAAAACATTTTGAAAATACAAACTGAAAAGTTGTAGTCAATTAAAAACACCACTAATTCAATAACTGTGCTGCAGTTTAGCCTTCTCCATTAATTTTATTTCCATCTGTATATTTAGGGATGTGATTTGTTTACTTCTTTCATTGCACAGAAACAGCTGCATAATCAGTCACTGAACTGACTGTGAGAAAATTGTGCTGAGAACCTTATTATATAAAGTGTAGGTAATATCTTATACATTTACTAAAATGAAATTTTTTACATATATGAATGAAAGTAAAAGACAAAAACAACTGGAGTCTGCAGTGTGTGCTAGCAATCATTGCGGGTGGGTAAACTGACAACATGTAACTGCATATTAAGACAAATGTAGAATTTAGACGAAGTATTCCATCTCTTTTCAGATGTATACTTTTAAACCTCAGGAACTGTTTTCAGTAGATGTCATGCCTTTTAACTTGAAAAAAGATAAGCGCAAATAAGCTCCCAATTGTCTCCCCAATATGTAAACCACATCTCGGGCTGCTGTCTCTGTTTCGCCTTTGAAGTTTCCCTGAAATGTCATGTGTTGTGAAGACTGCTGTGCATAAGCAAGACAATTTGCTCACTCTCAGAATTCTTACCGGTTTCCACTGCTATTTGGTATCCAGCCTCTAGTCTCCGAGATGACCTTTCCAGCCTCTCTGTGTTATCGAGCAGATGTGCCCTCTGAAAAAGAAAAGGGAAGAGAGAGGAAAAAAAAAAAAATCAGGCAGCAGCCTACAATGTTCTCTCCCCCTTTTTAATTGTGCTTTCATATTCCAAAACATAAAAATATCCACGTATATTTTATGGAACTGTCTGTTACAAGGACCACTGGAAGGGGCAGGATCTATGATCAATCATAATTATATGTACCAATCATTTTTGTTTTGAAACATGGAATATGTGCTTCACTCTTCTTTCATGAACCCACAAATCAGAATGCAACTGTTACGTGGGAAACCTGTCTGAAGAGCATTTCCAAAATAGATTTCTCTGTGACACATGCATGCAAGCACCCATGATTTCTATTCAACTATAATTTGATGAAACAGTCACTTTAAGTGCAAGTGATAGTTTTTAATAAGAACTTAATTTTCAGCAGAGGGTATATTTCCTTTATATGTACTACTCAAGTGAGGTGATAAAAACAACAAGGTATTCATACAGAATACTGAACAGCATGAATATTCTTCAGACTGTTTGATGTAAAAAGATGTAGAAACAAAACACTGGTTTCTTGATTTACATCTCTTATGCCTAAATATATGTGAATACATAAATAATATACACAGATGGAGGTATAAAATATTTTTTCATAGAAGTCATTTGCCCATTTATAACATAGTGTAACATATTTATAACATATTTGCCATATATAACAACAAACTGTGATAAAAATGCATCTTTCAATGCATTTTTACTTGGGGAGTCCATAATGGTGAAAAAGCAAAATTATTATTTTTATTAGTTTTTCCTCCATCCAAAACGCCAACATTTCACCATGTAAGCTCATTTCCTTTGAAAATTTGATCCTGGACTAGCTCTAATCAAGTCATCAAAAAATATAAGCCACCCCCTCTCCCTCCCACTAATCACACACACCTTTCCAAGCAGTTCTTTACCCAAAAAACCACATTTTGGAAATTTGTCAAAAAATATTCCCTACAACTTTGCCTTGTTGACAGATGTCATTTTAAAATGGACGAAATGCTTTCTAATAATAATAAAAAAAGGAGGTGCCATACATATTATCTGAGTGGCTGTCTACCGAAACGATCTACCTTGCTCTAATGAGCCCCTATGGATCTTGGGAGATGCAAGCTGTATTGACATGCACACTTAAGCTAATACACCTAGACCAGTGCCTCCAAGCTCTAGCAGCCAGGGATGCTGACAGAATATCTCGCTTCTATCTTCAAAGAAAGGAAGTGATTAGTATGTTATCATTACCATTCAAAACGTGATTTCCCTATTCCCTCCCGGCATAGGTGACACATCTCTGAGATGCGGCCAGACGATCGAGGCAGCTAAAGCCACATCAAAGCTTGCCTTGAATTTTTTTCTCTTTTTTTTTTCCCCCCTCTCTTTTTCTTTTTTTGGAAATCATTAAAACAATGCATTTAGATCAGCATAGATAGGACCCAATGTGAAGGTCAGGAAAGCTGCAATAACAGTCTATAATAATTAATAGACTTGTCTAATACACAGTGGATAGGTTAAGAGAAAATTGCAAAAAAGGCTTTTGCATTCATGGGGGGCAGGCCACCAAGAAAAAAATAATCAGTGCAAGCACTTAATAAAATTTAAAACCACAAGCTACAATGCTTTAATTGAAATCATGACAGTAACTAGAGTGGTGCATGTTCTTAGTACTCATGGTCAATCTAGATAATTAGTGTTAATTTTGCTTAATTATTTTTAAAAAGGCATCTTTTCATAACATCTGCTGGTTCCTCTTCATTGCCCATTAGAAGAAAAAAATAGTATGGTGCCTTTCTCCAAATAGTATCCTTCCAAATGATATTGAACTAGTGTTAAGTATTTTAAACTTTGTAAAAACCCTCAGAAACCTAACACTCACATAAATGTGTCTCAAGAAAGAAAAGTAGCAGGGGTAGAGGGTGGGAGGTGTGGGGCATAAAAAGAAGGAGTTTAGAGGGTAAGAATCCTAAAAGTTAGAGAGGAGATACTTAAAAAACCACCAAAGGCTGGGAGTGAGCACAAGGAGTACAACAGTGATCACAGAACAGATGTACAGGGCTGTGTACGGGAAATGAAAACACCATCCCGTAATGTTAAGGGAGAGAGCGGGAAATAATCAGATTTCACATCACAAGGTGAAAGAGCTAGCCAACAAAGAATTAGCATTTGTATATTTTTCTATACCATTTAAGCCACATTTAAATAAAATAAATTACCATCCCAGTTCAGTCTTACTGTGAGCAATTAGAATACTAAAGCCCTGTGAACTCGGTGTTAACACTAACTCAGAGCCGTTTCTTAACTTGATTTCAGAGCCTTTCCACCCAAGGCATCCTATAATGAAACCTAATTTTATTATAAAGGGTGGTGTCATTTACATTGTTTGGATTTGGAGGCTCCCTATCCTTTGGACATGAAATCAATGCCCTGTAGCAGCAGCTAATGCTTTCAACTGCTTCCCACCCCTCCCCAAATTCCTTCTCCCACAGTATCCCCTGCACTCCGTGAGGAGGGTAGCGAGGTGATGCAGTCTGTCTCACAGCTTCAGAAACAGCTTCTATCTGGAGTTACATAAGGAAGTTTTGCAAAGTGGCAAGCTATCACTAGAGATTTAGTCATTCCATGTGGGCTGGATTCAAACTGAGATCTCAGGAGCTCAAAAGACAGAGCGACACAGCCTCCATGGAAGCCTGTGTACGGCAAGTGTGCGAGAATAGAGCCTCGTAATGAGAGGAAGCACAGGTTTTATTAACAAACAGTATGGCAAACCACAATTTCTTTTAAGATCACTTCATACCTCCTTAGGAGAACTATAATTGGGGATGCCTTGATGTTTCGCTCTGTGACGAGTTAAGAATTATGCCTGAGTCACTGTACTAGCCTTCATTTAAACTTTAATGTGCATTTTGCATTGGGTATAAAAACACCATTGCATTTACAACCTATCCAACACAGAGTGGGTACTTTCATGCAGAGAAAAGAATGGCAACAATTGGATTTTAAATTATTTTTCTCTCTACTAGTAAAATTTTGTTCCAGACTAAATAAAGGGATTTATTACTTTATTTTCTGCTGTTTTCACTGTATGCAGAGAGAGGAAAAAGTAACTTATGAAGATAGCAAGGAAAAGAAAAAAAAAAAAAGAGAATTACCAGAAGCAATGTCAATTTTTTTAGGCAGCTAACACAGGATTTATAAAATCGAAAAGGTGTAACTGAGTTCAGTATAGCTCCCAAGTCACAGTCCTTTGCAATAACACCCTGAATATTCTTACTTGTCTTCATAGCTATTTCAAAAAAAAAGCAGATAAGCAGCAGCTTTGTTCTTTACATATAATAAAATTTTCAGAGTGAATTTAAAAATTAGGAATCTTTATAAAACTATAATCTTATGTTTGCAAACAAAAACCCTACTGCACTCTTTGCAAAAGCACAGGAGCAGACACGCAGGTGCTGTTAGAGGGATGAGAAAATGAACCGTGTTCTTCTGAAAAAGCTCAGAAATCAGGCTACACAAACCCTTGCAACAATACTGTCATCTGTTTAAATACTGGGACTATTGGGGAGGGGAGCTCAGCAGTGGTGGGAAGGCTTTCATGTGGTTACATGTTTATTTTATTTAATTTTTTTGTTAACTCTTTTGCTCTGCAGCTTTTACATATTAATATCAGCTCTATGAGAAGAGGGGGAAAATAAAGCATTTGGGGAACTAGTGAAGAATGTTTGTATCACAAATACCTACCTGTTTTTAAGAATTCTCTGTAATTGTCCTTAATCTGGTTACTTTACAATTCTTTGTCATCACCATTTCTAAAACTCCCAAATCCTTTCCTGCAGAGTTCAGTATGTATTACTGATACATAACTGGGCACACATGTTCCACAAAGAAGATACCAGACAAATGAGTGATGTTAAAAAACTTGTGCTTCTAAATATATTTATTCAAATACTTCACTGGTCCAAGCTTTCCGTATGAAATCCCTCAGAAATCTGACCTGTAAGTAAAACTTGACTTTACTCAGCCCCTCTTTTTCAGTGGTTACTAGGAAATAATAAAAAAATAGCAGGTCAAATACCTGCTTTGCTACAACAGTTAGCAAAAGCAGAGATTAATTTCAGAAAATACACTGAAACATTTGAAAAACTGACCATTAAAACAGGCTTCTTTATAAATATTTATGAATCGTTTATAACTGGAAAGTATTCTGGAATACTGATCTCTAGTGTTACACCTACAGATCTACAGCACTCACAAATAAATAATAAATATTGATATGTGTGTAGGTCTCTCTACTTCTACTGTATTTTCAGTGGGTGTACAATATCCAGTATAATGCATAAGCTATTTAAATACCTCACACCAAACTCAAAACACTGTGAAATACCGTGTAATTTTTAAAATGTTTCAGCAAAGGTTTACACTAAAGCAATGCTTTCACTTTCAATACCAGTGTATAAATGTACTTTCCCTATCAAAGATTTTGTGATGCAAACATGATTATTACTGTACCTGATTTGATCATGGTATTCTTGGAAAGATCAAATAATAGAGTTTTTTTCCACCCTTCTTTTTCTAGTGCCTTTTAAAAAAATTCCACTATCAAAGAATGTTAATTTCTAAGGATTGATCTAGAGATTCCTATGTAAGTATACAATTATTAGGGAAGAGGAGGCACAACAGTGAATATTTTAAAGCAATGTAATCAATATTTTTGCTTTGTGTAGATTTCCCTGCAACAATGAACAAAAAGATCTACTTCAGATTTAGAAACTCAGCTTTAAAGGGAAAGCTAGACAACAAAAAGCAAGAAAGTACTCACCTCTTCACGTAATTTTATCAACTGCAACATGAACGCACAAAAAAGATAAAAAGGAAAGAAATGGCAGGAAAGAAAGATCAGTTGTGTGACAGGATACAGAATTAACATTGACAATTTATCTGTTTACATGTTTAGCATTTAAAAATCACAGACAAACACATTAAAAGAACCTAAACATAGACTACATGCAGAGTTTTTTGAACGAATAAAGATCACTTTCTCACACTGTCACATTAAACAAAGAGAATAGTGTGAAATTCTCTTTTAAACCACATCTAAGACACCATCATGAAATAAAGGGGAATGACTTCATAGAAGTCTATATTATAAAGAAAAAAACAAGTTTACTATTCCTCTCTTCGAAGATTGTACAGCTGAAGTGGTTTTGTATATACAAGTTTTCAGAATGTTTTCTGTATATTTTAGTTGTGACAACTGATTTCTTATTTTACTAGCAGATCTAACTTATTAATAGATGACTGCATCTTTATAGCATATATTTCAGTATTTCAATTTTTATATACCTGAGTTCTACTGCAACTATATTATTTAATTTTATTATTGAACTTCATACTGACGGTTTCTGCCAGGTAAAAAAAATGAAGCAGCTCAGTTAAATGTCTCAGAACTATGATTTATTGAATAGCATATTTAAAAATAGACAAAGGAATAGGGAACAACATGAAACATATTTCCCTCAGAAAAGACCCATTCCAGGTTCTTGATCCAGACCACTATACAGTGTGTGTGTATATATCTAAATATATACATACAGGGGGTGTGTGTATGCTTATATAGTATATAAATTTATATTTATTTACTTATGCTTGCAAATCAACACAATCTAACACAAATAATATTGCTCTGGCAGCTTTACTGTAAAACTAAATAAAACCCCAGCCTGATTATAAAGCTATGTTGTAATATACTCGCCTCTTAGAGAGACAGATAAATTATTTGTACCGGAACAAAATGTATAATTACTCACAACAAATACCTGCACAAGAATGGCCCTTTATAAAAAATTACAGTTCTCTCACCGATTCCAGTTCAAAATTACAACAGCAACACAATTATCTCAGTTTATGCTGATACTTCACCTACAGTTTCATAACACCAATTTTCAACACATGTGTAAGCTGAGAATGTTTACTACTAACAAAGTCTCACCAGCATGAAGGAAACAAAAGAACCTCCATTATTCTCTATTGTCTCATATGGCTCATCTAAAACTGAAGGCTTGCCTCACCCCATTACCAACAGGGACAAGAGCTCTAATGAGATGTAATTAGGGGGGCTCCTACACCACCCCAAGCTGAACTGGGCCAGCTCTTCTGCACCCAGCTAAAGGAACTTTGCCACAATTTGGTATAAAGGAAACTCACACTGCTGGGCAAACCAGCGCTTAAATTCAAGTGCTTGGCCTATCATAAATTGGTCTCTTTCTCCAGCTCTTCCCCCCCTTTTTCCCCCAAAAAGGCAAACATTAAGGCTCTTTAGAAAGAGACGATCTGGGAGTTGATCACATAGCTATCTTTTCTTTCTGAGGCCACCATTCTTCAGTTGACTATGATACTTAAAGGGCCAAAGTTTAAAACGACTCTCCCGCAATAGAGCCCGTCCGGGCATGCCACCCTGCTATAATCAATGAGAGTTTTAAAATGCTGCACATTTGCTTTTTCAATAGGTCCCAAACAAAAATGTTCTATCTTGTTTGTGCTGCATGGCTGAATTTAAGCTCTGCATGGGATTTGCAGCTAAGCTAAGTAATGGGAGAGGGTTGGGGTTTTTTTAACATTGGCTGAAAGATATTCATTCAAATTAACAAAAGATGTATTTTTCCCCCATTTAACAATGCTCTTGATGAAAATGTGTTACCTTTATATTTCTATTTTGAAACATTATTTTTATTATGTTCACTCCTGAACTGTAAACAGCGTTAAGCCGTGCACAGCCACCATTTTAGGTTATGATAATCAGCATATTTTTGAAACAAAGATATTTTTTTTCTTCTTTTTTTTTTTTTTTTGCAATACAGAATTCGATACAAGAGGTAATCTGTTCCTTTGTAGGCTAAAAAAAAAAAAAAATCTGGTTTACGCTGGTTTGAACCAGTGGAATCTCTTGTGGCTAAGCCTTCTGCTGTGACTAAAATCAAAACTGCACCACAGAGAGTGAGGGAGCGAGATGGGATGTGTGTGTGTGTGAGTGAGTGTGTGTGTGCACGCACGCGTGTGGCCGCGAGGCTCCTCACGTGACACAAAACTACCGAATTTTTTTTAAAAAGCTGATAACGCCACCGCCGTCTCTGTCCGCATATAGATAACGAATAAATGCTGAACTCTATTAAACGCCCTTTACACATTATCGTGGGTCGAACACACAATTTTCTGAACTTATGATGACAGTCTATTTATTTTGCTATAAACCCTCGGCATGTAACGAACAGATTTGTGTCTGGTAATGATCTGCTCTGCCAGGGCTATATGAAATGATACCGACCTTCTTTAGATCTTGGTGAATTAAATTGACCAACTTCACCCCCTGGTCTGTAGCTGAAGTTTGACACACTTTATGCACAGCAAGCCCAAATCTAATATTATCACAACTTTGTAGTCAGAAATTAAGTAGACACAAAATATTTGTTCACCATGAATCACGTATAGAATGTATGGGTATACGGATATGCAGTTTAACCCAATGTGAATTTATTTAAACTTACTAATGAACATAGCTGCAAAAGAAAAAGGAACACTGTTACACCTCAACAAAGTTGGTAATACTGAACTTCACATCATTTCTGTTGAGAGAAATTTCTGATTTAACCCAACACATACTTCCTCAAAAACATGACTTGCTACATGAACCAGTTCTATTATTATTGAAGTGAAGCTACAACTTTTGGTAGTGTATCACTGCACTGAAAAACTCAAAACTTTCAAGAGATTTGCTAAATGTTGGTGGCCACAACAACAAATAAGACTTGAAACCAACAGCCTCTTTAAGACCACTCTTGGAAAATAAATAATAACCCAATGCACACAGCAGCTTTTGGGATTGGGTTTGTAAGGTGGGACTTTTTTTTGATGCAAGAAGGGACATTTCTTGATTTTCATCCTCTGAGTGCCTCATCTGAGTGCCTACATTCACATGATTCAAATTAAGAAAAAAATTAACGTATGTTAAGCAATTACTTTATTGAACTCTAGGATTACTAAGAGCACTACATCACTACCTGTCTCATGAAAACCAGCTGTGCTTATTTAAAAAGAAACTTTCAATAGCAGAATTATATAATTCTTACAACTTCTTACAGGAAATGCTTATATACGCTCTATCTGGCAAAATCAGTTAAATTTTGGTATAGCCATTAGAAGGGAACTGTATTCCAAATTATTCTGAGTGTCTTCTAGACACGATGGCTGCTGCTTTTGAGAGACATGTTGGGAAAATGAAGACAAAAGAAGAATCACCATTACCTATTCTTCAATCTTTCTCCCTGAGAGAACAACTGGAAACTTTTACCCACCATCCTATTCATTACAGCTTATAACTTGGCTGTGGTTTGCTATAATTTTACCTTTGAAACTCAACTGAAAAAGAGAAGCTGAATGAGGATAAGATCCAGATAATTTAGTTTTCCATTAGTGATCTGTTTTATTTGTAGCTTTTTAATATGGTCATACTAGCCAGCAAGCATTAAGTTCCTTTTGTCTCCTCCCTCCACCGAAAACATCATGCAAATGTTTATCACAATGACAAAGACCAACAGCTCATACCTCACAACCCTGACTACCCAGGTAATCAATATTTCTATTGGCAGATTTTACCAATTTCTGTGGTTTGGTACAGGAGCAATTCTGAGCTGGCAAGTTTTTTCAACACCTCCCCTGTCAGAAAAGGAATCCTTTCTCTCCTGTTTCACAGATGGTGACTGAATTGGGGAAAACAAATCCACCACTTTTCAGTTAAACTAATTTAATCTAATCCAAACTGATTGAGAAGTAAAAATCCTACAATATTAGGGCCAGGATCAGTCCACATATCTATATTTATTTCCATGAGACAAAACAAAAGCAAGCATTTGAAACATCTTCAAATATTTAACATGGCTTTGAGTTATATCTGGGCATCCTTTCATCATTTACTCCAAGTTTTCTACTGATATACTATTGTACAGGAGTGAAAGCATATTAAACCTGGGGTTACTGAGTTAAACACAACAATATCTCATGCTCAGTGTCTCCTAAGGACCCAAACCTACACTTGATTTTGAAAGCTGTACACTCTAATAAGCTCAATACCAGCTGAAGTTTTTGCACTAACTGCTTGCACCTGCATCTACATGTACATAAGTACAGGTATAAATAAAGATATTTAATAAGAAAAGGAGAATATTATATTTATTATAGAAACAGCATAATAAATAATAGATTTTTAAAATCCTGGCATTTGCATATTTAAAAGAAATTAAGTGACTCCTTTATGGTGCTATTTCATTATTTTTCAATAAAGTAATGAAGAACTTTAAAAGGTACGGAGGTAATAATTTCAAGCTGGGCTATAAAAAAGGATTTTGATTACCTAAAAAACTATACAAGAGTCCTTTAGCAGACAAATTTTTCATCCATTTAAATAGTGGACATTTGGAAGAAAAAGCCCAAAGTTGGCAAATGGTTGAAGTTATGATTTAGCTCCTTGAGATGAGAACATGGCTCTTTCACCAAGTTTGGAAAAAAGATCATCAGTCACAGCAAGTGCTCACATGAACCAGTTATTTAAACATTCTTTAAAAAGTGAAAATAAAATATTTTATCTTATCCCTACACATAAGATATTCTGTTATAAGTAAAGCTTCTTATCACAATTGCCCTTTTATGTCTGAATTCACACATTTTTTTTCTTGAAATGCAAAAGTAGCAGCACCTTAAGAGAAATAAAATGAGAACCTTAACAGTTTCACAGGACTTCATTTACAATCATGACATACAGACTGTGAAATTCTTCTCCCAGAAATAATCTTCTCCATAAATTCAGTATTTAGGTATAAAATCCCCTCTTTATTTTACTCAAATTTTGGAATCTCCCCTTTCTATCATATATAAATATGAAGATTAACGTCCTTTAAATTTGTCTTCACATAGATATCAGAGCTGCTATACTCCAGTCTTATGTCTTCAGATAATGTATCCTGTGTCTAATTTCATTCATGTATGAATTAAAGTCTATTACAGAGTTTAAAACTTAGTGAGCATATCTAAAATACTCTATAAGACTGGGGTTATGGGGTCTGTGTTTTGAAAGTTCTTGTACAAGGTAAGTCTCCAAGTCTTTATTTTTTCTGTCCTTAGTGGAGCTGAGCCTATACTGAGCATAGAAGATACAAAAAAATTTCAGAACATTCTGAGCCATTTCCTTATTTAATAACACATTTATCAAGTAAACATTTAAATATTTTTTTCTTTCATAAGCAAAATAGTTTGGATTCTATTTGGCCAGAAGAGAAAATATGATGGGTAAGAAAACTTTCAGCTAACTTCTAACTCCAAAAATACAACACTTTGATAATATAAATTTTAGAAAGAAAAGAAATATTCTCCTTTCAGACAGAGTGTCAAACAAGTTTCATCTCAAAAAGAAATATTAACAGGTGGGTCAAAGTCTCCTGAATAAAGCATTGCCATCACAGTCTATCAGGATCTCACTGTAGTATGCAGAACAGCAATACGGGTACAAGATTTTTAAAAAGCCCCAGGATTATCAAGCTTTCATTCATTAAAGGAGGTGGATAGCACTCTGCATCCTAGTACAACATGCATTATGAAAGCACATTCTTATTAGTACAACTTGTGTTTTTGGTACAAGGAGAGAAAATCTGGTTAAAGAGGGAATCACACAAGGAAACTGAGTGGGATACTGCCTAATTCTGAGAGCGCACTTTCATTTGTTTTGCCTGCCAGTGTTGATTTAATTATACTGCATTATTATCAAAGCTGCATTATGTACTTTTTTATTCCTTTTACATGTGTTTGAGGTGAAGACCTTGGCTTTGTCGGCAAACAGCGTGTTTCAAGTTATTTCTTAAGTACTAAATAATAAAGAAAAGAGAAGAAAAGATTTTTTTTGAGATAGCAGACAGTGATCACAAGTTAAAGGGTTAAATGTAAGATCTCCAAGAAACATTTTGAAGTTGATTAAGACCCCAGCTTTGCATTAAACAGTATCACTTCCACATGAGTTGTTGCTAATGCTGTTAAGGAGCAGCTTGAGAAGCCCAGTGTGCCAGTGACCTCCTTCACCCTCCAGCCACCCACTAGGGCTTCTTGATTAGCATCCTACCTGGTTCTCTGAGGAATTCCCGTCATCCCCCAGGAGTTCATTCCGCACCTCATCACTGTAGGCGATTCGTGACCTTTTCTGTAAAACAAAAAGAAAAAAGGGTTAGGAAGTAAAGCTCCGGAGCCACTGGCATCAAGGCTGATCATCTTAAACCTCGAGAGCCCCCTAATGGATACCTATTTGATTAAAAAAAAATAAAAATCTGCAAGTGAAAGTTATCACAAAGTTCTTCAACTGCTGTGCCTTAACAAATCTGCATGGCAAAACTATAGGATTTCTAAGGCAGTCACTCCCTCAACATTGCAGCAACAAAAGCAGCTTCTGTGAAGCTTGAGATAAGTAACATGTGAGGCAATATATACTAACAGCAGAAGCATTGAAAAAATGCCAGTGCAGGAACCAAACACATCTTTCTGAAGAACACTTGCTAGCAGGTCAAAGAGCACAACCTAACAGCGATGGCAGCAATGCCACCAGACAGGAAAGAAGACTGAGCTTTTCCCATATTAAAAAAAACCAACAAAAAAACAAAACAAAAACTGAACCTGAACAACACACATGTGATGTATCTGATTCAATTTAAAGATGCAAAAAATTAACAAGTATTTTCTATGCTGCTAAGGCTGCTGGGAAAAGATCAGAAATTAAAGGGCAAAAGAAAGAAGAGAAAATAACAGCACAAGGAAACACTGATTTTCAGCAGTTCATGGAAACACCACAAAACTGACACAGGCATCCATGCGATCATTATGACAGACAAGATATTAAGTAAATTCACAGCTTATGAGCACCAGATTTGCTCTTGAACTGATAATTATGTTGATTCTAAACTAGATCAAGTGCCAAGCACTGGAAAGCAAATGTGTGATGGTTAGCAAGGTAGCACAGGATTCCACAGAGCAATAGAGAAGGCCACAATGAGAACACCAGCCCAGCTTTCACTTTCTGTTTGCCAAATAACAGGCTATTACTCAGTTAATATTCCCACACTTACCATTAAAGGAGGGTATGAATTTTGAACACATTGTCCAATTTATTTTCTTTTTCAGAGTAGTTATGGTAATTTTTACACCTCATCAGAGGAAGAAGCCCAAGAGAAACAAAAACTAAGCTGTAGGGCCTTCCTTTATTGATGGGGGCTTCCCTCACACCCTGCCATGACAGTGACTACTGGTAGGAAATCAGAAAAAATGAATCCCTCTTCAAACCTTCCCTGCTTGGGCCACCATGCCAAAACTGGTGCTTGGGACTGAGGCACAGGAAAAGAACACTAGAAATTATACTGAGCACAGGGAAATTCATCACCTTAGTAACACAGAGGTTTGAAATGGGTCACCCTTTGTGCGAGGGACCTAGCAGCGAAGTAGGCCTTGTTTGGGTCACCCCAGAGCAAAACATTTTAGCTCTTTATGCTGGGTAGCTCCCCTTTATTGCCAACATGATCACTACAATGTTTACACATTTGTGATTCTCTTGCCATCAGATCCCAAAGCTACAGATATAAGTAATAAGGACAAAGCCCTGGACCACAGACCCACGGCAAGAGGAGAATTGTGCCAAATCTTTTGGAGATCTCAGCTGTCACAGTTTCACACTAACCAAGCTAAAGTAGTCTACAGCATTAAAGGAAATGAGAACCTTTAAACAGGCTGTGGTATCAGAGCTGCCTGTTTAAATTATTCATTTCATCACTATGGGGGACTAAAACACTCCACAGTATGCAAGAATATCATATGGAGATCGGTTTTGTTTTTCTCTTTTCTCACCAAAAATCCAACAAATTGGCATAGATTGCTCAATTACATTATTTTCCTATTTTCATTTTATACACATCAAACAAGGAAGGAAATTACAAATATATAACAATAAATATCTAATCATCTTTTCTGATTAAGATTCAATCTTAGGACTTCATTTGAGGTCTAGTAGTTCAACTGTACAGTTTCTCCCAATTTCACAAAATGACTCAGCTCCATTGATCCTGTTAGTGTTGAACATATTTATCATTATTAGACTGAGATGAGGAGCATGATGCTTCATGAGCTTGTTCTCTAGTGAACAAGCTTCCTAATAATATGTAGGGACTGAAATGGTCCTTGATTACACATCATTTATTTGAAAGATATAACTGGATGATATTATCATTCTTAGGAGCCTACATGGGAGAAAGGAAAAAGAATATACTTCACGGGAAAGAAATAAATGTTAATAGCAATACAATTTTTAGAGGCCTTTTATAATCCTTTATTATCATCGCCAGTGAACTTAATAAATATATTTGTATCATTGTTCTTTGATTGTAATAATCTGTCAGGATCTGAAAATCAGAATTTTTATTAAAAGAAATAATGCTTTGGCTACAATTAGGTAGAACTCTTTGCCATAATCAATAAATAATTTGATACTACTTTTGATCACAGTTTCACTACCAAATGAATCAATAATATAAAAGGAAAGGTCTTTGAACTAAAGTGTTCATTTATTCTTTCAGGATTTGTCCAAAATATCAATATCTTGAAACACTATTCTTATTTTTATTTAAGTATTATTGGTTAACATTTTTAAATGTGGCTATCAAGATTAGTTCAGCTTGTCTGAACTCAATAATTGTTTTTTATTGTTATTTTTTATTTTATAACCTTCAGCTGTTTATAAATATATATACTTTAGCCAAATGCAAGAATGATAGTTTGAGCTGGAAATGTCACACACTCTGCTACATTTTGAAGGAACCCAATTCATAATGCATTTTATAAATAGTTAATGACTTCTATACATAAGCTAACCAGGCAAATCAAGAAATTGTCAACATTTTTAGTCTTAGTTGTCAGTTACCACTGTCTACTGGTACTTTATATGTATGTTTCTAGAAAAGACAGAAGCTTTACAGAGTTTGTAATCCAAGGCATTTCTGGGCAGCTCAATATAGGTTTAAGAGGTTCTGTGTGCAGTTTTTTGTCTGCAAAGCTCTGTCACATATAGAAGTTTTCCTTGTATTTTATATTTTCTTGTATATACCTAGACAAAAAGTCTAAGCACACCAGTGGTTTTGCTCAGTGGATGTGTTTGCAGTTGAGCATAGCATGTGCCCAAACACAGAGACACAAAAGGGTTAAGCTACTTTCTACAAGAACTTCAGCACTCAGAAAGTTTCAGGGGCTGTTTTAAATGTACTACAGTACCCAGACCTTCTGACAAGGAAGAATTTCTGATTCCAGGCAGATCTCTCTTGGTTTATGAACAGGATTTTTGCATACTGATTGGGTGATTTCCTTAAAGCCCTGTTCAAACAGATACACTTGCTCAGTTCTGTCTGGCAATTTGGCTTTAAACAATCTGTCTACTTGACCCAAGCCTTAACATTTCCCAATAGAACTGAATGTGTTCATAGGCAAGCCCAGCTAAATTAGAATTGAAATGAATTAACTCAGCTTAAACTAATTAAGATCTGTGATCTGCAGCACCACCCCCCTGTATGATTCTACATGTGAAGCAGGGTACACGTAACCAGACTGTAAGAATTCTGCTGTACCACTAATCTGAGCATACCAATGAAGTTCTTCTATTACTAAAGCATATGAGAAGTTAATTTCCATGGCCTACACATGGCAAAGCAATTGCTTAAATTGCCTCACCTGGGAATTTAATACAATGTTATCATCAGACCAGCCACACTGTAAATAGATTTATAATGCTTTCCATGTGCTAGGCTAGGTTGCATATGAATTAAGTAATGATCTGGTATTACAATACAATCAGCTAGTTCCCACACCTGGCAGACAGGATATTTTGCTAAATTACTACCTATACAGATACATCACAACATAAAAACAGAGAAGGTAATGGGAAGAGAAACAATCTACATGGTGTATGACCGAATTTTACACGGTAACCAAATAAGATGTAGATAGAAAGAGGTATCCCAAATAATCTATTTCCAACATCTGCACAACAGAACACATGCTTATTCATTTCTATTCAATTTTGGCCTAATTTTCCGCATTCTGTACTTTAATTACCATCCACATTCTGAAATGTTCCCATTAGTGAAGGCCAGAACTAGGCAGTGCCCCCTCACTCCAATGCACTTCCAGCAATCAGTCAAATAATTGATGTAAAGTATTGCACATTTTCATACATGAACTAAAGAATAGCTCTCCCCCTCCTAAATGCTAAGCAGCCCCCAAACAGATGAGCAAATGTAGGTGCATTTCAGACAAAAGACCCAGCAGATCCTTTTATCCCAACCTTTCAGTTTTTCAGGCTCAATGTTTTAAGAACAGATTAAACAGATTTTTCTGGTGGAATATGTGTAAACAACAAAAAGGCTTATTTATCCACAAACACCTGTTTTCATACAAAATCTATTATAATTTCCAAGTATATATAAATGTTTTAAAAAAATCTCCAGGCACCTGTTTGACAGTTTGGCCCTGCTCTAAATGTAAATAAATACTTGAGATTAACATAACCAGAAATAATTTGTGGGAATAGATCAGATTTAATTTGGGTTCTTGAAGTAGTCACTTCTGCCATTTGCTAAAAGCAAGGTGAAAAAAGTGACCTGATCCCCAAAAGGACAGCTAAATACTGCAGAATATACTCTTTCATGTCTGCCTTTTGGAATAGGTATTTAAGTAATTTTTGCTGAGCAAAATGGAAAAGATACAGTTGAACAAATTTAGAGGAAAAGTGGCCCTGTTTAATAATCCTAAAGTTTATAATGAAACAGAAACCCAAACTGATTTCTTAGCAAGCAAGAAATATTGGAATTTCTTTTCTATTTGAAAAATTGTGTTCAAATTTCAGTTTTCAAAACTCATACTTAATTTTAATTTTCAAAACTATATTTCTCTTTAAGGTCATCAAGAAACAACAAACTAGACACTTCAGACTGCAATTCCAAAGGGGTTTCCTGTTCCTAAGTGCTGAGTTTTTAGCAACTGGGTGCAAGAAGCAGGAAAATGGTGCTAATACAGAACCTGATGCAATGCAGGACTTCCAAGCATTTCCTTAAGAAAACTGAGAAAAAAACCCCAAATGAATACATTCCTGTCCAAAAGTAAATAAAAACTATTCCACAAATCCACTGAAACTTCTGATTGAAAGAATCAATTTACCAGTACATGTCAGCTGGCAAAAGTCAATGTCTCAGCCACCCCCAGTGCTGCCTCCCTCCCTGCACACGCAGAGAAGAGGCTGCAGGCAACTCTGAAAGAGAAACAACTCAAACCCCGCGTTCTGCCATTCTGCCAAATGTCAGCAGCTTCCTGCAACAGCACTGAGAAATCAGACTCCAAGTGCTAATGTGAAATTAATGCAGAGATGCTATCATCCATCTTAAATAGATGTCACAGGTCCATAAATCTTCTTTTCAATAATCCTCATCAAACACACTTTTAGTTTCATTATGGGGTGAGGGCAGGGAGGAAGGTCAAGCAAAGCCCCATGAGGACACATTTTGTTATGTTGATGGTGAAAAATGCAGCTTCTGCCCACAAAACTACTTCCACCTCAAACTCATGGCCAGCGGATCATGTATGTCACCAACAAGGCAGATATTGCACCTGCTGTGGGTAAGGAAGGAAACAGGTGACCTGAGAGAGAACTGAAATTCACTGTTTTTGTGAATTTATGGAGTAACAGAGGATGGTTCCTATCATGAAAAAGACAGTTCTATTTAGAAAACCAGCTTTTATTTACCTGAACTCAAACTTGTAAACTTAACAACCCAGAAATGGAAAGATTTTTTATAATTCAAAAGGTTGGAACTTACTGACCTCTGCCTCATTCATGATCACTTTTAGAGAATGATCAAATATTCACTATGATCACTATGGAAATCTATGGAAACATCTAAAGAAACCTAATATAATGCAATACAACAGTTATAAATCCAAGCATAGAAAATTTCAGGTGAGTACTGCTTGGGCTTGAATAGTACTCTACAAACATAAACTAACTCCCCTTAGCATGGCATGTAAATCAATGTTATTTTTCTTTTTATTATAACCACTCATCTTTGCTTGTTTGAATTACCACATACTAATTCCAAACCTTGGTCCCTCCATATACAGTATTTTATTCTTTCATCAGAATTTAGTTTCTCCAAGGTGCCTGCAGTTCTAGGCTGTTCTGCACGGCAGTTTGCCAGCCTTTTTACTCATGTGCCATAATCTCAAAATGTGCCAGGCATCAGCTGCTGCAGGAAGGAAGACTGGGTATATGTGCAAATTTAACTGTAACATCTCTGTAGGCCAGCAGTGATGGATGACCTCTGCACTGCTGACTTGCAGTTATTCCACTGTCCACTGTTACCCACAGCTCACAGCCTGCTCCTGTAATGTGCTTTTCAGTACTCTAATTTCAGTATTTCATCCAACCCCCTTCTATGGATTCCTTCAAATGACCATTATTAAACTATCTTCTTTCATTACAAAGCCCATCTTTTCACACCTACTTAGCTGGCTGAGTTAACCAACTTCTCTATTTAGACAGTGGAAATTCCTTTAAATTGTGCATGAGATCACATAAATTCACTCCTTCTCAGATCCACCCTCCTGAAAAGCCTGTTGCTTCCTTGTAACCACCCTGTGTGTGTTCAAAGACCAGTCTGATAATTTAGATTGGTGAATTAAAAGTCGGTTGTTGTGCTTTTTGCTTTGATATTTATGGCACACATATATTGGCTAATTTGCTGACAAAGGATTTGCAACTTGCAGACCTTTTTTACTATGGCCATTTCTATCATCAGAGCTGGAATAAAAGGCAAGAGCAAGGCTGGAGAGGGGGGAACACCTTCTTTTCCCAACTCAGGAAACAGTTTCATAATAAAGATATCTCAGGTGAAAGACCACGCCTGATGCAGGTACAAAGTAATCTACATACAGACAATTAATTTGGGTGTAGGAGGACTAAGTGGGATAAATTCTGCTATTTAGAGAATAGGTTCACAATTGGTCTTGAAGTGAAAAAGGCCATGTCCAGACTGTGGCCTCAAAAAAATCCATCTGTATGCAAAGAATAGGAACAGCCAAAAATTAAGTGCTCTTGCTAGAGAAATTAATCCTTAATTCATGTTCAGGCTAACCTGCAGAAATATTTAAGGATACCAAGATGATTACTTAATTAATTTACTGTGTCAAATCTGAGAAGACTCTCACCCCTAAAACAGATCTTCAGAGTCATGTGAGGCACTTGAAGTCAGTCACTAATATCATACAGGCTGCTGGTTTTCTACAGAAGTCTCTGAGATCTGAATCACTTCCATTTAAACACCAGCTGAACTAGGCTACAAAAATAAGCTTATTTTGAGAATGGTTTATCTACAGCAGGTTCTTGAATGTAATATATACATGTAAGAATTACAAGTTTCTCTGCAAAACTACCTTTAAGGAAAATTGTTAAAGATAATGGTGGAACAGAGAACTCCTAGTGCCTTTTAAAAGCACACTACAAAGCTTATGTTTCTTTTATGAAATTTTTATTGGTTATCTCAACTCATCTCCTTGCTGTAATGACCCAAGCCATATATTTGTGGTTCCTTTTATGAGTTTGGTTTTGTGCCTTTTTTAATAAAGTCTATTTTACCACACAGCTTCCTTTATCCAACTAATGCTATTTAGAGGACAAGGAGCAACTACACATCACGATCATGTACTTCAGACTGTTTTGTGGTCCGAAGACTTTATGCTGTGTGTAATCAACATAAATGTTTTCCAAACCTTGGAGATGGAAGATAAACTCCAGTGTGTTGGACCAACAGATAGATGAACTGAGAAAATAAAAATATGGAGCCATTTTCCTCCAAGGGAGGAAGTTTAATAAGAATGCCAACTTTTAAAGAGTGCTCCCAGAGACACTAAAGCAGGGAGGAAAAAAATCTTAAGGAGGCTCAAGATTTTCTAACTAATTAGTTCACACTAATTAGCTCATGGTGAAGGATGATAAACATCTCAGATAAACCAAAACATTAAATGTTCATTAAAATACCTTTGTTTCAGCCAGTATCTCCATCTGGAGCCTGGGTTCCCATTGCTAACAGCAACAAGACACCTGCTGGTACATTCCACAAGCTCCTTCCTTTCCCAGGAAAAAAGGCATCCAAGTTTCACTTCCTTCCTCTTAATTGCCTTTATCAGTCTGTACCTAACTAAATGAAAACCTGTATATGGGCTGGACCAGTTGCCATTTTTGAACACTTACCATCATCTTTTTCAGCTCTCCCACTCCCTGGATTTCTAACAGCAGGCAAAGCCCAGGAAAGATGGTATTTTTTAGGCTTCCCAATTAAAAGTACAATTTTGCTACAGAGCTCAGTTCTCTTAATAAATTATACATTTTGTCCACAGTGAACTCCAAGTGTAAAAGCCAAAATGAAACCATAAAGACAGATCTCATTTTGGACATCCAGAATGAGGACAGGGAGAATGAGATGTTTCTAAGGCAGCTGAATTGTCCCACCTCCATTTGTGCTACTCTGATAGGATCTATTTTAAATCAAAGAAACTTAAGCAAACCTTTCCAAAAATACTTTCTAGTCCATAAAAATCTATTTTTAGACACTGTCCTTTTTTTACTGAACACACACACTCTCTCTCAGCAGCATCTTTCCAGTCATATATCAATATATGCTTGATTTCTGAAAATAATACACAGAATAAGAAATTTTCAGTTGACTCCTAAGAATATTAATCACAATGTGAAGAATCCTATCCCATGAGAGTAGCATATGATCATTTCTGACCCCACCATTAAATAATAATAAAATGATGCTTGATGCAAAGAACAATTAAATAGACACATTGTGTAATTATGGTGGCTTGCATACAAGTACACCCACAAGGTACTCATTCGGTGTACTTCACTGCAAACACTGAACTATACGCAAATTAGCTCAAATTATTGATTAATGAAAAGGGAAATTAAAAATACTTTGTGTATAACATGGCCCTATCAAAACTAATTTTTGGATCTTGCTCTTCATGCTTCCTGAATTTATTATTTTTGCACTGACATGATTTAGCTGAGATTCCTTTCCTTCCTTCTACAACATATGCACTTGCAGACAGACATGCTGCCTTGCTTGAAAAAGATAAAAAAATTGTCTGAGTTTAGTAATTTTAGTAGTTAAGTGGCCACAATTTGGCTTTGAAGTTTGCAGCAGATTGATGGGGGAGTAAATCTGTACTTTCACTGCTCCCCACCAGGCACTACTGGGACAGCACCAGTTGTTTCATGCTGTGTTAAATCAATAGCTAATATGGTAAAATACTAACCCGATGTTCAGACATGGCATTTTCTAGTTTTATCACAAGCTGATGATGAGCAGTTCTTGCTTTGCAGTACCTGAGATAAAAGTCAGTAACTAATCCACTACCTCTAATTTATTGAAAATCCACTACCTCTAATTTATCAACCCAAAGTCCTTCTCCTTTTTATACTGCCTCTCCATTTTTCAGTCTCCCCATTCAGTGAAAATACTTGTTAAAATATTCATTCAAGTGGATGAAAAAATATTACAATACACATAGCTATATGAAAAATAAGCATACCAAACCATTCCCTACTTCATTTATTTCTTTAGAGCTCAAGTCTTAAGCCTAATAATACAGTGTAAGGGAAAGGCAGGATACTGATAGAAAATATTGATATTTACAGATATTTGGTATTTAAAGTGTCTCTCTAATAGACAAGCTTCATCTAACTTGTTGTTTTTTCCTGTTACCTGAGGCATAGTCAGGAGTTCTGCCTCCAAGTGGACCAGCATCCCACACAAAGAATAATGAGCAACACCAACACTGGCAGTAGCTCATTTCACAATAAACACTGATGTCCAAACTCTAAAAATTCACTGAGTATTTCTGTTTTGTCCTTGTTACTATGTTGTCACCAACAATGCTTACACATTTCTATTGATCTTGTTTATAGCTGCCTAGATTTTCACTGTCAAGACAATGTAGTGTGAACCTTAAGGAAAGTCTCACTTGATGTATGACTGCATAAAGGCTGTTATCACAGTCAAAGCTTCAATTAGTCCAGAACTTGTACTGCCTCCTATAGTGGCCATTAATGGATAATAAGGAGAAATCTTAAGAAACAGAGCAAGGATAGAATTATTTTCATTTCAGTAAACGCCGCTTGTTTCTGTTGATCAGCAGTTCAGGGAGTTTGAGATATATCTAAGAGCTTCACACTTAATAATAAACCTTGGTGGTTACTGCTTAAATAATGCTTCTTTTATTTAAATAGCAATTGAAGAGTGGCATTCATGCACAAAAAGAAAGATGTTCAGATCTCAGTATTAGGACAAAGAT
Organism: Zonotrichia leucophrys gambelii; assembly: GCF_028769735.1. Lineage (NCBI taxonomy): Eukaryota > Metazoa > Chordata > Aves > Passeriformes > Passerellidae > Zonotrichia > Zonotrichia leucophrys. The sequence continues at coordinate 9,092,294 of NC_088176.1, forward strand.
TAAATTCAAAATTTATCCTACTTTTCACTTGACAAACCTTGAGTGAAATTCCAAACAAAGAAGCTAACAATTAAAGTATCAAAAGCAATTAATTTGTACCACACCGAGTGTTGTAACATCTCTTCCATGAAACACATTTTGGTAATAAGAATTTAATCCTGAGGATCTCATCTTTACATGGTGAATTCCAGAATAAGAAAAGATTACCTAATGAATTACTTCCCAATTTCAGCTCCTACAAGTTAGTTGCTCTCCCAATCTCCTAACAAGCTATGGCAAATATTCAAATTATTCATATTAGAAAAATAGAACTATACTCTACAGTCATATTATATTTCTGCTCAGTTCCTTTGAAGTGCAAGAAAGGCCCAGTACCATTTGACCAAACATCTGTCCCTCCACCCCAGCAGCTGTTCTTGCATGGCACAGTGTAGAAACTTCTGGTATAACAAAGCTGTTAGCATCAAACATAGATGATCTGATACAAAGCCAAACAAAGTTTGATAGCATATGGCAAACATAATAGTTTCAACACCAACTCATGAACTTGACATGCAAAACCAACGTGGAAAGAATATAAGGAACTAAAGGAAGAAAAAATTGTGTAGCACATATCTGAGTTTGATTTCTGAGTATTCAAGGACAGACAAATTTATGCAATAATCTCAGTTTAAAATTTCATTACCACTGTCCACTGCTACTATGAGCAGTTCTATGATTCTACAGGACAATGACAACCTTTATCACAGATATCACCACAACAGATTTCGAAGATTTCTGAAGTAGTGGCCTCACATAAAAAGTTTAGAACATTGTTGGGTGACAGCTTATACATTTTTCCCTTAAAAAAAGATGTATATACCTGATAGTACAGGATCCTGCAGTAAATCACAAGGCTGATACTTGAGCATTAACTCCAAAACATAAGTGATTCCACTTAAGCAGGAAAATAGGAAGCATATTTGCACACAGCTGACTAAAGGTATATTTTTATATAAGGATGAAAAGCAATTATTGCACCTTAAAAAGCATTCTATCAAAAAGTGTTGGCTAGGTCATTGGGATTCCTAGTTTGTATTTCACATTTTGGATCTAAACACCTCATCAAAAAGAGGGTATTTCAGTTATTTATTGCATCCTGAAAGAATCATTGCAGGGGATCAGTAGGAGCAAGTATGTGTTTTCCTAAACATTATTTCCATAGATGGCCACTAAAACTGACACATTTGTTTGTGTCACTCTGGGAAAAACAGTCGAGACCTCGTGGCTGGATTTCCTCCTCCAGTGTATTATGGATCTACTTTGACTAAACAGATAAAAGTACAGAAATCACCACAAAGCCACAAACCAGATCCATAGAATAATTTATTTAACACTATCTGCTAAAGGGGAGGAACACTCTAAGACTTTCCCAATCACTCTAATTTCTTATAGGGACATCCCTGGTGTCAGTGTCCTGTTTTTCTCAGGGGCTGGATAGTCCCCATGGTTATTAAGAAGAAACTACCCGTCCACTATCTCAAAGAGAAAGGTGCACATACATATTTCTCCTTTGTCTGTTTGATTTACAGACCTGAGGAATATGGATTACCTCTGTTATCTGCACAAACAAGCTCTACTAGAATCTTGGCATTCAGTCAACTTTTATCTTGGGGACCCCAAATTGTACTGTTAGGCAACACAGAGCACCTATCTCGACTGAATTGTCACACAAATAGATTTTTGTCAGATGTTCAATTTGTATTGGGGAGCATGCCAGCAAAAACAAAAGTCAGCAATTTAAAACAACAAACCAGCCCCTGTGCTGACAGGAACAAATTACTATATTCCAAATGAATAAGAATTACTGTAGATCACAGATCCTCAGTATGAGCACTACACAAAGGGTGGAAAAATGTTCCTCAAATTAATTCTTTCTGGTAACTCCGTGCTCTGAAACAAAAAGAGGCTGAGTACAAATAAAATACAGAGCAAAATAATACAAATAAGTTTGTAAAAGCACATAAAGAGGTACAATCAAAGAGGAATTAATTATTTAACAACTGGTAGTGCAAAGACGGGAGATGAGCAAAGACTCATTAGAGTTCAAAACTAAACTTTTGCAGTTGGTCAAACAGAGCAGCAGTGTGCTGTACTTCTAACAACTGCCAGATCTGCTTTCGAGGCAGTGACCTTACAGAGCTGAGTGCCCTGCGAGGTGATGCATGCATCTTTCGGGCAAAGATAGAAGTAGCTGCAAAAACACAATACATTTTGTTAGCCCACCCTAGGAGCAAAACTTATTTCTGTTCTTCCACAAACCACACAGAAGGTCTAGCACTATCTTTTCAAAGAAATCTTCTGATCACTCTGTAATTATTCCTTTTCGAGTGACCCCATTCCATAACACACCATTTATGAAAAGACCTTGAAAACACTTTCCCTCTGAAACTTGGTAGTACACTACACAGACCTTAGCATTTGAACTAGGAATTATTTTTCTTTTATGGATTATAGCACTTAAAAAAGAAGCCTTCATCTACAAGCTAATTGGAATGAAATTTGTCTAATTTTTTCTGTTTCTTTTTCTGCTGTTTGCAACATTTTTGGGGGTTTGTTTGGGGTTTTTAACTCTGTTGAAAAACTCAGCATGTTCACTCATAGTCTATCTCCTACCCTGACAAATAAAATGATTTCCAGTCTTGTCTTTGTGACTGTAATTTCTTACCTTAGAAATTACAATGCCAAAACAGCAATGTGAAATAATAATGTAACGTTGAGCACTGGTAGGCATAAAATTATATAAAAATCCCACCACCCTAATGGAAAAAAACATATCACCAATAACTACAGTGAGAAAAAGCATGTACAAAATCAAGTAAAAGTAAAGAAATATTTATTTCTTGAAAGTCATCTTCTGAAAAAAAATTATAAAAAATGCCTGCATAATGCACTTTTAGCAAACAAATAATATTAGAAAAATAAAGCTGCAAGCAGAAAAATATTTTCATTTCATTTCTGTTGGATCATTCCATTATCTGCACAGTGTATACAATGATTTTGAAACTACAGGGAAACCACCTCTTCCCATCATTTTAAGACATTCCACAGAAACTTTACACAGAACCAGCACAAAAAAGTGAGCAGTGGAACAAGAAATGGATATAATCCAGCCTCTAGCTTAGTAAATTAATTTACATATAATGGTATAAATGTAAGGCATCAGTCAAATAATTAATACTAACTAAAATGGTGACAGCCTAGTTTTGTAGAAAATACAGAGCAGCCACTTTCCAGTTTACTTTTACCAACAGAGAGATGATAAACCAGTTTCATTGAAATTTGAGCAGCTACAGATACTCAGCATCTCAGCCTTGGCCCTAAGACAACAGAATCAAGATGAGTTTTGTTGAATGCTGCCATGATTAACCTAAAACATTGACGGCTGTATTTCCCAACTTACAGGAGTAAGTGTGAATGCAGGATGCTCCACTCCTGGCCTTTGCTCTGTCAATCCTACACACATGTGGAGAGATCAGTGGCAGCACACAGAGGTGATGCCAGCCCTAGTCCCTGCTTGTATTTGAGTCAACTCTTGGTATGACCACATTAGAGAACAAGTCTAGAAAGGGAACTATATATTTACAGATCAAAATGAGATAACATACATAATACAGGCACTATACCTGCACAGAGAAGTACATGTCATTCTAGTCCTGCTTAGTAAACAGAAGATGAAAGAAAGCAAAACTAATGTAATTTTGAATTATGATTTCATTATTTCCTGTAACATTAAATAAAGCATTTGGCAGTGCAGAATTTTTTTTCACATTGTTACAAAATCGATTTACAATTATGATGGTGATGTGGATTATTTGCTATTCAATCTATACCTGTCTGATTCACAATCAATACATGAACTTAAAAAACCCTAACATGTCTTTAAAGTAAAAGCTGTGTGTCGTGGAAGACTATATAAACTGTATTGATGGAAGCTATACAATGTACAGAAGCACACAGCTACCTGCTTCCTGTGGTCATTGTCTTTTTCTCATACACTGGGAAAAATACCATTCTGCTAAGATCTGAAGTTTTAATACTTTCTTTGTGGGGTTATGACTCTTTTATGTGGAATTCAGAAGCTGAAGCATAAGTACACAAGATCTACCTGCATCTTTTGACTTGAATTTTGTAAAATTGGCATGGGACGAAACCCTTTGGTGAACAAATATACGAGGGAGATGGGAAGAGGTTGATCAATTGATTACTTTTTAAACAGAAAATGTAAGAAAGCTCCTTCCCTGGCAAGATAGAACTTAATAATACAAACCCTTTCAAATCTCAGCAGCTGAAGTTCTTTCTAATGAGACTTGATTTGGGGAAAATATCAAACTTTTCTCACTGCACAGGGACAGCATTCCTATCATATTTTCCTATTGAATGAGCAGGAAATATATGAACACCAGCTATGTGGCTGCATCAATACACTCTTTGACACAGCAATTCATAGAGGAACGTGGCTGAAAGCCTAAAGATCAAGCACTTCAGTTTTAAAGTTTTAAAATTTAATTATTAGGAGCATAACAAAGTAAAATAAAACACTGCCTTATTTTAAAAGAAGTACAACTGTGTTGTTGCATAAACCTGATAGCATCAATGTGGGCATATCCTTCACTAGCAAAGCCAATGCAAAGGTCAGATACTGAGCTCTTTGTGCAGAGAAGACATCTTTCTGACTCTGGCCACCAGGCCTGAGGGAGTTATTTGAGACCTACTGAATTACCAGTAACACAGTAATATTAGACAACACTGTTTCTCATTAACAGAAGCGCTAAGGGGGAAATACTGGGCTTGCTCTGCAGTTACATAGCTGTTCTAAAAAAATTAGCAGTCTGAGTGAACTGCATTGTCACACTCAGTAGAGCACAAAATACTGCTTCACACAAAAAACCCTGCACTACTAACAGAGCACTCTATAAAAAATTTTATCTAAGTAAAAAACAGTAATGGTTCACATGAATTCTTTAATTGTGTGTAATATTTAATGACAAATATGAGACTTTACACAAGGACTGAGAAGTGTGTAAGTATTTCAAACTCAGGTTTTGTGTTCAAACTTCCACAAAGTGGTTAAAGAAAATTTTCAAGGTACCTCTTTGAACACAATCTCCTCATTTCCAGATAGGTTTCTAGGTGGTTGTTGCTTATATTGTAAATGCTACATTTTAAAAATAAATGTGAAGTGGTAAGGGTCTAATTCCCAGCTGGATAAGTTATATAGAAACAGTAACTCAGAAATGTACAGCTTAACATTTGCACTATCTTTAAGTGGGCATATAAATCCAAAGTGTACAAAGTTAAAAATATTTCCATTTACAAAGCTTTTCCTGAGAATGTTCCTATGAATGAGGCAGACATAGAAACAGATGGAATGTGTTTGTATTCCCAAATAATAGTTGTGGTATTTTCCCCACTTAAGTTATACTATTTCCAGAACTAGGATCACACCAGAACAAAGGAAGTCTTACTATTTTCTGTATAGGCTGAAGCTAAATATATTGATCTATCACTCCAAGTAAACCAACACATGCCTGCTATATTGTCAAACTTTAGTTGGAATAACAGGCACTACTTACCTAAGCAACACTTTCACTGTTCTGGGGCCAGGAAGCTCAGACCCACTGTTATACCTCACCTGGGCACAACACTGCAGAAGTGACTGCATCCCCTTCTGTGTCACGTGTGGTCAGGAAAAAATAAAATTTATAAAGCCAACTTAGCCATGCCAATTCAGACCAAAGGTCTATCCAGCCTAACATGCAGTACCCAGAAAGTTCTAATATTAGAAACCCAGATAAGGGGTCAAAGTGCACAACCCCTGTCTGGTACCCCCTCTTTTCTCACCCACCTGGTGCTGGATGACACATCAGGCACTTCCCAACTCTGATGCCCTCTCCTCTCTTGCATTTTAATCTCTAATTCAATAAATTAATTTGATACCACCTGACACATATTATGAGCAGAGGTGAAAAACTTGACACTGCACCTTCTCTACATGCCACTCCATTTACACAATCATCTCCCTATACAGCCCTTCCCTCCTAACCCTAACTGAAAAATTTCTTTCCATTACCCAGTTCCTTGTACTAAGCTGCTCCAGAGATTGTTCTGCTACTCATTTTTGGGGAACAGGGAATTATACTCACACAAAGAGTCAAAGGTAGAGAGATCATTTGGCTCAGTCTCTATTCCTTTCATAGTAATTCCTTCAGTGCAATTTTCTTTTCTGAACACTATTGAGTTTGGACTTTTTCCTGTATTTTCCCCAAACAGTAACACTTGCCTGTCATTGGGAATGACAATTCAGAACTCTTTTCCTGATAGGTGCATTCCTTTCTACTTATCAACAATAAGCCTCACCTCTGAGTTTAAGGCTTAACCACTCAGAACACTACTCCTGAAATAATGAATTTAGCTCTTCCTTTTAATGTCCTGCATATTTTAGTACCACCAGTAGCTTTGTCAATTCTTTCCTTTTTTATATTAAGACCATCTAAAAATGTGCTGAACAACACAAATAGGAAGTTGTGGGACAACAATGACGAGCTTCCTCCACTGTGAAAATTGACCATTTCTTCTTACCCTTTTGTTACTTATTTTATGAAAGTGTCTTCCCTAATGGCCCACACGGTAACTCAATTTTGTGAAAAAAGCTCTGCTGAATGGAAATCTGTGAAATCTTCTCCACATAAAATAAACTTGTTAATTTTGCTTAATTAAAGAATGGTTCAAAGTTGCACACATCAAGTAAAATGCAATAGATTGAATTAATTAAATGAATGGTATGAAGTGCAGCTGTCTCTTCTAGACACTGACTAGTATCTATTTCCATGAATATTTCCTTAGAAATTCCTTCTCAGCCTCCAAACAGATTTGAGTCATACAGCCTCAAGATCTACTATTTGAATGCATACAGTTTTTAATTTATTTATCTTAAAGAGAACCTTTGCTGACACCTAGCAGATAAATGATTAATTGCACTTCTTACCATCTTTGTGGAGCCCCTACAGCTGATGCTTTAGAGCCCAAAATGAAAAGCTTATCCAGATAGAAAATAGGTGGTACTCATACTCTTAAAACCCCCCACACTCACAAAGTAAACAGAAGTGCCAGTTACAAGCATAACAAAGCATTTCCTACAATTACATCTCTGGATACAGATATTCTCATTTGAATAATTTCTAACATCTGCTTAACTCCTAGCAGAAAATAGCCTTAAGACACAAAAATAAAATCCATGCAATGCAGAAACATTATATAATTTCAGAACCCTGATAACTTACTAGACAGGATGCTTTGCAACCAATACTACTAGAGAAGGACCTCCTTCTACCCACAGAATAAAGTCATCCAATTACATAGCATGAAACAAATTAAAGAAAGCAAAGGAATTTTCATATATCCAATGTTATTCAGTTTTATTTAATGCACTATCATTTTCCAGAGTCTGTGCACCCCCACTCCTCCAACAGCTTTATAGGGAGCCTGGGAACAGGTCCAAAGCAGAAGGCTGCTCATGGCAGGACCACCCATTCTTCTACCTCCATACCCAGCCCTGATATTTTTTGCCACCACTGGTTTTAAGTTCAGGTCTTACATTTGGACACTGTAGCAATGACAAAAATTAAAAAAAACCCCAAAAAACACTTTCACATTTGCATCCTGCTTCATCATTCCCTGAGTTTAGGACAAAACACAACTGACTCACCCTCCACAGAAGTTCTGCTCTGACTTTTTAGTTCCCCTGATCCTGAGCCACAACTTTAATAACTAATTCCTGTTCTGGTAATGTACTTCTAGGTTGAAACACCACTTTTCACTCAGGAATCTCTCAGTCCCAATTGAAGAGTGTAAGACTAACAACAGCTCACACCTCATTTACCCCTGCACCCTTCTGCAGTGATCTTTTCCTCACTCACAGAGAAATAACATGAAGCTGTTTGGGGTTTTGGTCCAACCTAATGTACTCATTCTTGTGGCAGGTGGGGATATACCAATGGGAAGTGTTTGACAGAGGTTTCAAAAGTGATGCACAACTCTACTGACTTCGCTAAGCTACCCCACCTCTCTCATTTTTAGCAACACACTCCTATAGGAAAATTTTAAAACTTTTTGCTAACTGAATCACCTCCAGTATAGATAATATTATCCTCAAGAGTATGTTGTATATTTCTATCTTTTTCTCAGCTATAACTTCAGTTCCACTTCAGTCTTGTTATCTGTCTACCTTGTAACATTATAAAAGAGGGAAAATCAATCATTTTAGTAAAGATGGAATAAGAGGTGGTAATATTTTGGTGGTAATATTTTTTTTCAATACGAGCTGTATAGGGACAAACACTCTGCATCATACCACAGAAAAAGATGATCACTCCTCAAAGACTTTATCTGGGTAACATTACAGAATTTCTTGCATTTCGTTTTTGCAACAACCAACACTTTAAAATCTTTGAGGTATTTCTGTCCCCTTCATCAATGACTTAAGGATTATCTTTTCTATATATAAGTTTCTGATTTCATTACTTCAGCTGGTATATTCACCTACCCAAAAAGCCTTTGGATATCCTGGTTGCTTAACCATACTGGAAAGTCACATGAAAGAAAAGATATCAATGAAATTCTCCAAATGGCAAGTGATCTTCTCTGAATTCAAAACTGTTCAAACCCTACCTTGCTAAGACTGAAACATGTTTCTTGCGACAAGATCATGTCAAAGGATGAAATTTCAAAAGCACTTATGTAATCTGAAAAAAAACAAGCCCTCCTTGAACCATGAAATGATGTGCAGGTTTCCACGTATCTTCCTTTCACAGGTTACTCATGAGAATCTGAAAATCCCACCTGAAAAGACATAAGACTAGAATTTTTAAGAGGTCTAAGCTGCTCAGCGCTGAAAGCCATTGAGGATTGAGCACTGACTCCTTCAGGGTCCTTTCTGAAAAAATCTCAACCTACATCTTTTAAGCTGCCACAGGTAAAAGCTTATAGCAGCTACAAACGATGGCTTGACAATGGGGAAAAAAAGATGATAAAGATGGCAATGGCAGTGGTCGGAGGTAATGCTTCTGCATGTTCCTGCAGACCCAGAGAGAAAGCAGCTTTTGATGGTGGCCTCAGAAGCAGCTTAATCGTCTGCACTGGGGCATGAGGCAGCTGCACTGTGGACTGCTGTAAAGGGGGAAGCAAATCAGAAGGAATAAAATGAAGGAAAACAGAAAAAATCAGGCTACCATCTAATCATATCCTTGGTGGAAGAGAACCTCAGAGAATTACTGGGATGAGAAAAGTTTTAAGTCAGCATCTTTCCCCTAAATGCAAAGAAAGGATTTAAAGCTGATAAATACCACTTTACCAGCCTACTGCATTTAGTTCCCTTCCTTTGGACTCTCAACTGATAACTTTGTGAAAGGGCACCACATTAAATGTTCCAATAATGCTTGGCTTCCTCAAGCCCAATTTCACCAGGAAACAGACACAGGAAATAAAATCACTGAGATACCAATTTATAGTTCTAACTTAAACTTTTCACTTTAAAGGAGTACTTCACATGAAGGTTAGTTTCAAAGAAGCAGATCTAAAGCCAGAACATTTTACAATTTCACCAAACTTTATATTTTAAAAAATGTTTTGGTCTGAAGCTTTGAAGCTTTATTCATTTTCTTGAGTTGAAAGCCTCATGAACCATTTAATTATTTTGGGTTCACAACATAGAATCATAAACTTTGGTGTTGTCTGTAATTTTGTCCAATTCCTCCCTCTCCTCACCAGTCACCAGAAGCAATGCAAGGACAAAATTAAATAAAATGTGTTCATATATTAGTTTTAAATTACATATAGTTTTAATTGTTCCACAGCTGCTGCAAGCTAAACTGGGATCACTGTATTCCATATACAGCAAACAATGCACGTGCATCTATACACACACACACAAAGTACACATCTGGATCTTGCACAGATTTTGGGCAACATTAGAAAGCTTGCAAAATAGAGCAGCATTAAAGTAATGTTCAGCTTGGCTGAGGAACCAGACACTTTGAATGAAGACAGTTCAATACAATTGCAATTTATCTTGCATCATTATTATAGCCTACAGTTATAGAAATACCAGCTATGTTTACATATACTGAATTTTCTTCCTCAATCTTTCATATTTTGTTCCATATTTGTAAACAAGCAATATGGTTCATTTTATATCTCACTGGCTTCTGATCCTTAGTTACGGTCCCCACATGGAACACAAGCTTAACAACATTGCAAGAAGAGACAGTTGCTTGACCTTGCCTTTGTACCCAAAAAAACTCCCTGTTGGTAGACCATGACTTCCACCAATCCAGAGAAATCACTGGATCACTGGAGTAAAACCATAAGGCTCAAATGTAACGTGTCACACACTCATAGGAAAGGAACAACAAACTTGGGAAAGGGACTTCTTTACAGGGAAGCTGGGAATAAAGTGAGCCACAATGAAAAGCTCAGATTTAGCCACTTATAGCTGAAAGAACAGCAAAAGGTCAATGATGCAATTTATCTTTCTCTGGACACATCCTCTGTCCCCCAGTTACACCCACTGTGGAAGCCTTCAAACTAAAAATACCTCCTTTGGACCCTCCATGTAAAGAAGAAAACCCCACATTCCACAGCCACATCCGTTATATTTAAACGTGTCCAAATGTTAATGTATTTCCTCTCAAACACCATCCAACAGTTTACCAAACCATTAGGATCTGAGCAATAGGATCCATCAGCTGTCCAGTCAAACATGCACTAAAAGGGACAGCAGTGCTGATATGATCTTCCCAGTCCTTCTGCCAAGTTTGCTACCACAGAGTGTGTGTGTGTGTTGGGATGACTCCTATAACAAGGAGGGAGCAATGGTAAGAGGGACAACTGTCTCCTTTTAGCAATCTTGTTTCTAGCTGAGGAGGTGGAAGGCTGAGCAGCTTTCCTTCCACTCCCAGCCATCTGTTAAAAACCTCAGTGAGGACAGATCTACATCAGCAATTATTATTGATAAAACAAAAGTGCTCTGACACAATTTTTAAAACAGGATACTTCATTTTATCAGTCTAGAGAGGAACTTATTCTTTCACAGAGTTACTAACAGCAGTCTGGACCACTCAACCCCCCCCTCACTCCTCTCCCCAATATGCAGCACATTCTGTGCCAACCATCTCCCCTGAGTTTAACACTGTCATCTGTGTTTTGGGGGGGAAAGGGGAAACCTGACCTCACACAGCACTTTACTAGAAAAGCCTGGAAGTCATAGGGCACTAATAAAAATACCAGAAAAATAAAATTAAGGAAAAGAAAACAGAGAGAAAAAAAAAATCCACAACCAAAAACACAATAGAAACAATACTTTGTGTTCCTATTTTAAGTGCCTCTCTCAATGCTATATGCATAGCAGCTAAAGGCAAGCTGGAAACCAGCCAGGTCCTGGCTGCCAGCAAAAATTTTGTCACCTCCTTTGAACATCTGAAGTATGTTTACCCAATAGATTTCATTAAATTACACTTCCATTAGGAAGCATACAATGTTGATACTCATCTCAAAGATAAAAGGGATCGCTAAGAGGCATGTCATCCTGCTCCCCAGCTGATTGCTATTTCTGGGCCAATCAAGGAAAGGAGCCAGAACAATACTTAGTTAAAAAAATGCAGCATCTCCCCAAGGACTACATACTAAGAGACTGCAGCTCCATTATCAAAATGAGCATATCATTAATGACAATACACATAGAGTATGTTATTTTAATACAACTCATACACAACAAACAAGCTGTATTTGGGTCATTAGCTGAATTTGTAAAGCAGAATTTCCAAGGGTTAGAAACTCCTTATCGAGATATGAAGTTTATAGGTTGGGAGCAGGGAGAGAACAAATATTTTATATGATCCCAAAATACAGTGACTCTAATAACAGTCTGTGGTTTGAAGTGCAATGTAGTAGCTAACAGAACAATAGGCTATTCAAACAGAAGTTCTCATATTAAAGTAAAGCAAAAGTAATTTAAAACACCAGGCACTGTTTTGCTAAACATCTATGAGGGATAATGAAAGCAAAATGCCACTGATGCAGTTTATACTGTATGTATCACCCTTTAATTTATTATTACAGTACAGTTAAAATAAAAAAAATACTCAAAGCAAATTTTACAAACATTTAAAAAAATCCATAGAAAAAACAATGCTGATTGTAAGGCAAGGCACTGGGGAGGGAGTAACACAGGAGAATCAAATAACTTATCCTATGGTAGGCTGAGCCTTTCCTAGTAGAGAGGAGGAGATATCTTTGTCTAAGCATTGCTGTTAGATGTATGATGTTTAGTGTGTTTCCTAATCTCCAATTCACATAACAGCAATAAAGGGAAGAGGACAAAACCCAACCCATGCTAATTAAAATCTGAAGATATAGGAAAGGGCTGGGAGGTGTTAGCTCTTTACAGTCAAGCTCTGCCTCATCGTCTTGCAGCAATCTGTGACTATTAATCTCTAAAAACACTCCTTGCTCAATATTCTGCAATCTAGACTTCAGCCAATCTCTTTCAACGTGCAGAAAACCTTTTGGTTTAGCCATATTTGACATATCATATGAACTCCAATTATCCATCTTTTTGCAGTTAATCATCTCACAATTACATTTCCTGCACTTATAAGCATCCAGCTGGGAACTGAGTTTTAATCTAGGAAATAAAAAAAAAGGATTCAGGTTTCTAACAAATTACTTCTAATTAACCAGAACCTTTTCTAGTCATTCCAACCTAAAGACGCCTACAGCAAATGAAAGAATTTATTGTTTGCATTCCTAATGATACTTTAAAATTTCATTTCAATTTCCCCAATGAGTAACTTTCAGGAAATTCACTGCACTTATATCTACTTAAACAAACATTCTGTTAAGCAGGAAATGCACAGCAACACAAAACCTAGGGGAAGAAAGAGAGAGCTGGTATTACATTGAGCAGAAAAGCTGCTAAACAAAGCTAAAAAATCAGAATGCTAATTAATGGCAACTTCCAGAAGTGCACTGCAGCTATGGTGCCCATGCTCTGCTAGAGTTATTTGGAATCTCAAAACTACAATCCCAAATAACAGTTCAGAAATTAAAAGTTTGGGGTTTTTTATTTTTTCAGGGAAAAAAAAAGGTCAGTTCTACTGATACAAGGCAGCAATTTGTAATCTGTACAAAGGAAGTGGATTAAATGAAGCCACATCTCTAGATAACTCAGGAAACTAAGTCAATGCCAGTAAAACAGCACATGAAAGAGCATTGTCCCACAACTTCCAGTGATTTCCCCAGGGAAAGATTTGGAATAAAAGCATACAAAACATGCTTACTGCACAATTGGGAAGTGCTTGATACCACAGGGAGGTAAAATGAGGTAAGAATCAAATGTAACAGTTTCATTTACATTAAGCCATATCAATTTTCTCCAACTGTTTCAGAAAGTCAATGCAACCATCTGACAGAATAGGATTGTTGCAAAGTAAATTATACCTTTCATGTTTTTTGGACAGTCAAATACCAGAGGGTTTTCTGTCAATTACATGGTATAACAGATGTACATCCCAAATCTGTCCATCTATCTAACAACAAGAAAACAATATACATCTGAAAAACACTTTTCAGAGCTAACTGTAAGTAATACATAATATATAGGTCAGTCTAACTGCAGAAATATCTGCTCAAAAGGTTGGTGTTCTTTAATGCAGTACAAAAGTTTCCACAATACAAAACAGCACTGCACTAACTGGCTGATTGATTTAATACCAAGTTAAAGTAGTTAATTATTCTGGAAAAGAGTTATTTTTAATGCACCTGAAACCTTCCAAAACTATTAAATTTTATATGCCTGCACTAACCTCCTATTACTTTGACTTTCATTAAGTACCTCTGTAGGCACTTAGAGAACACCAAAACTTTTGATACATTTTTGGTTTCATTTATAACAGAGATTGAGCTGTGACCATGGACATTTTAACTCATTTATAACAAGGGAAAAACAACAAAACCAGTAGCAACATCCTTTACCACTGCTAAAATTTATTATACTCTAATTCAGCAACAGCTTTGATTCCAACACTCCAGCATCACAAACCAATTAATGCCCACCTCCCCTTCCCAAATTTCTGCATTTCTGGTTAACTTCTCTATCTGAATGTACATGGAGTACATTCAATGACATAGGAGGAAGGGATGGATTCCCCCTGATGAGATTCACAGATATATCTTTAGTTATTATAGAGAGAATATTCAAACCACTCAGCTGGAATTGTGTGAAACATCATGAGGTTATCTACCAACACACTCCCAATCTACCTGTGCACTTTCAGCTGTGATAAATGAAGACCTGCATGAAGCAGCAGTAAGAACACTATGGGAAAGTTCATCTTAGTTGTGAAATTGGTCACCAAAGACAGAACGGAAAGCCTGGCTGACAGAAGACAAAGTTTTTCTTCTTGAAGCTCCTCCCAAATCTAAAATGGGAAACAGAGACACAATTCAGACAGGCCACAGGTTTCTGTAGGAACTCTGCTTGCAGCCATCAGGATCAAGATAGGTGTTCCCATTCTGAATGCAGTGCAAGGTGGTTGCTATTCCAATGCACACTCTAAGTGAACACTATGAAATCCCACCAAAAAGTCCTGCACACTGGACACAAAACATCCCAGGCTGCTCACCCAGACTCCAGACCTTAGGCAGAGGTGCCCAGGAAGGGGACAGAAATCACCACTGGAGTTTTTCCTATCAAGTAGCTTTAAAAGTCAGAAAGAACAAGGCCTGTGAAGTCACACGTGCCACAGACACCTGGCACAGCGGCCCAGCTCCCAGTGCCAGTAAGTTCAGGCCAGAATTTTATCAGGGGACCTGATAAATTTTATCAGCAGAATTTTATCAGCAGGGATCACAGATGGGCAGGGCCATGGGGAGCTGAGAGCAGCATCCCACAGCTCCCCCAAACAGGAGCACACAGCCCTGAAGTGGAGCCCTGGGTCATGGTGTGTGGGGACACTGCTCAGGGCCACCGAGGGCCCCGGCCACTCAGAACTGACCTTAACTTGAGCAGGAGTTCATATTAATCACAGCTTGTGGAGAATGTGGAACAAACATCAAGCAGAGAACACATAATGGATTTACATTGCCACTGAGAAGACAAATTTCAAATCAGAAATATCCAGCATATGAAGCAACCCTGATGCAGGTTAAGGCCAAGGACATCTGTCTGTTGTTACAAGAAACTGCTCCAACATTTTTAGAGTTTTCACTGGTTTACTGCCCTTGAGTCACATAAGCCCTGAATCACTGGCAAGTAAGGAATGAACAGATAATATTGCAAAAAGATTCAGATGGTACCAGGCAAACATGAAAAACAAAAAGAATTAGAAGAAAAAACACCCTCTCAGCCGCAGTCATTTAAGTAGGAACACCACAGAGAAAAGCTCTTAAGTGCAAATCTTTCTTATTGCAGTGTTACTTTCAGTGGCACATGAAACAGCAATGATAACAGGCTCAAAAAAAACTTTGAAAATAAAGTTAAAAGATACATGTAACTTAAAACTAACATCTTTTCCTACACAGAAAGGTTAAATTGTGGGGTTGACATTTGCATTTGTTACGTTGTCAACGTTTCCTGCCTATCAGCCTATGTACAAACAATATCTAAAGATGTCATCTACATATTTATACCAAAGGAGTTTATGAACAAGACCTGTCAGTATATTTTAACACCTTTCCAAAACGTCAGCTTTCATCAGGTATAAACACAACATGTTTAATTTATTAGTTTGGTTTAATATAAAAAGTTGACAATCATATGTCACCATAACTATTGATAAGGTAAATAAGGACTACAAGAAAACGTCAGAAAGTTATTAAAATATTTCTCAGCTTCCTGAATCAAATTGGATTTATTGGCTTTTCTCTGTCAATAAGTGCATCACACATTTTTCTTCATATGGCTATTTTTGAAGTGATGTGTCCAACAATGAAGTTTCCAGACAGACGATATATCCTAGAGAATCTGAATTTCACTTTGACTTTTTGGGCCAGGGGAAAGGACTTCGTTAATATTAAAGAAAACCGCAACAAATTAACACAAACACACAGATTTCTTCAACAATATTTAAACATATGCCAAAAATTTCTTATTCTAAAATATACCAAGTCTCTTAAAAGGTAAAATATAAGGCAAAAAAAAAAACTTTAAATACAACTCTGAAGTTGAGCAAAGCAATGGATTTGTTTCCACTTTCCACAGGAGGTGCTTGATTCAATTCCCTCAAGAAGATTGCTACTGCCAAAGGTCCCCTGACTTTGTTTGCAATGGCAGAACAACCTGTTGTCACTTCATTCTGGATATTTCCCCCAAAAATGTAACAAGAGGGCAGCATAGCCACTTTTCAAGAATTTTATCCCCTCTATGGCTGTACAGCCAAACACCTCACCAGTGACTCACTCCAGCCAGACTGCAGCAGTTGGCTCTATAGGGGAAAAAAAGCCTTTATCTGAATGCAAGGATAAACTCCATTGCATAGATTAGTTCAAACACTCCTGCCCAAGCCACACTCAGAACAAGGAACAGCACAGAGAAGAGGCACAGAAGTTTAAAGGCAGGGGGTGCCAGAGAATGGACAGCTCTCCTTACTGGAAGAGGCTTTTCTTTTCTTCAGAAAGTCCAACTCAGAATTAGATACAGTGCAGAATTTACAATTATATAACCAAGATCATACTAAATTTAATACTAGGGACATCATGAACCATGCACGGCATGGCCCAGCCCAGTCTCTTAATTAGTCTGTAAAATGTATCTGGCAGGGATAACAATAGTATTTTCTTAGAATTCACCAGATACGCTAAATGTGCTCTCAAAGACTTGATCTGGACTTCCTGTTGCTAATTTTTGTGGGATTTTAATGATTCATGTCACTTCTGCACCAAAATCACAAATGCAGCAAGTACAGCAGGGACTCAGGTATGCAATATCAGAAATGCAAACCACTAATCCTTTGTTGCTATCAGAAATTTAGTGCTGAAGACCTTGAAAGTGGATTGGATAAAATGGAAAACCAGAGGCGTTGTTTTTTTGTTCAAATGACAAGAATGTAAAGGAACTGATACATGTTCCACCATAAGTGACTGGAAAGACAATTTCCAACAATGAAAAATAGTTCAAATTTATTAATAAACATATTTAGTTATGCCTATTAGCCATAGGATTATCCAGGCCCATCCCTGGGAGTGTTCAAGGCCAGACTGGATGGGCTTTGAGCAGCCTGGTCTAGTGGAAGTTGTCCCTGCCCATGGGGAAAGGGTGTTGGAACTACATGATTTTGAAGGTCTCTTCCAATCCAAACCATTCTGTGATCCTATGATATTTCAGGCTACAGAAGCACCTGTCCTGCTTTCCTTTGTCTGATACAGGGTACAAGAAAGGGAATGGAAATTCCACAGGGTCCAAATTTTCCACAAAGGACGGAAGGACCTCAAAAGGAAATCTTGCTCCAAAAGAATACATTTATCTACATCAGGAACATGTTGGAGTTCTTCCACTACTTTTTCTGTAGTGTACATGATTTCAGGTTTTATTGCAGAATAGATTTGGCCCAGTTCTTAGATCAAACATCTTCCCTTCAACATGGCTCAAAGCTGCCTGAAACACCACTATTTTCTTCAGACCCTCATGTCTGTTCAGTGCACACCTGAAATGGAGTTTCCAGTTCATTTTCCTGAAAAAGCAACTCTGTTCAGACTCACAGGCAGTAAGTGAGAAAAATAGGGGGATTTTGTCCAGGCAAACACCACCACTGTACAAGAAGCCCCAAATGGGAGAAAAGTCCTTAGCTAAGACATTTTTTAAAACATACAAATGGGTTGGAAACTAGTCCTACATTATGAGAGAACTCAGTGGTTCTGACCTTAGCAACAGAGTACTTTTTAGGTACAAATCAAAAGTAAAAACTTTTAACATTTGCCCCAGAAAGAGAAACAGAAAAAGGAAAAGGGAAAATGAGGGGAGAAAGGAGCAAATTTTCCTTATGTTCATTCTAAAATACATGCATTTTAAACCAAGCTCTCTACAGGGCCCAAGTGCTGAGCCACCGATCTGCATTGCTGAATGCCAGACATGTAGCTCATGAATGGAAAAAAGGGATTTAATAACACGTTTGAAAGTGACTCCAAGTATGGGTCAGGAGAAAGATGCAGCCCAGGTGCCTTCAACTGAAATAAAGATCTAACAGAGGACAACATGACAGAAGGTAAGAAAAAGACAAAAGGAGCACTAAGGGCTTAAAAAGGCTGGGAAAGCAATTCAGGTTAGCAACCCCTAACTTAATCCTGACCTTTCTGTAACTTTTTACCTTGATTTAGTTGACTGAACTAACTTTGTGGGAAGCTTACACAACTGAACCAGAGAATGTGATTTCTCCTGAGGACTGGGCAGACAGGAGAGGGGAATCACATGGTCACTTGAGGGTCTTAATGACATTGAATTATGAAACTATACAAAAGAGTCAGTACAAATCAAATCTTTTCTTTTGACTAAAAAAATCCTGGTACTGTGGTTTAGACCCTGCCTTAGCATTATTTTACTCACAACCCCATTAATCACAGACAAATGCTTCTCATTTTTTAAGGATGCTAGAAATTTTAACAGAAACACATTACATGAAAACCTATGGTTTCAAAGACAGCTGCTAATAGAACAACCTATAATACTAATCTGTATTTCTTAAACAAATAAAAATAATCACAAGAAACACATTAACATAACAAGCTAGTCCTTTGCATAGTTCTATTTAGTTAATACTCATTACAGTGCCAAAGAGCTGTAGTCATGAGTGAGAAATCCCTTTGTGCTAGGCACTCCACAAATGGGGATCTCTGTGACAAAACAGCTGCAGTTACATGTCCCAAAATACCAACCACCATAATGGAAAGTAACTTTTCAGATTTTGAAATAAGAGAATTTACTTTGATATTAATGCAGCTATTCTCTCAAATAAAATATTAAATAAACACTTTTTTTCCTGCTTGGTGACACAACCTAGCAAAAGTTAGAGCTCGATTTAATAATGGCTCAAACCTTTACTCAGGAATCAGTGAAAAGGAGGTGTTAAACTCATAATGCAGGAGCATTTTCTAACTAAGGCTCAAGCCAAGACCCACCAGACACAATACAAGCCTTTTCTTTGACTTGCCAGAATTCACATTTGAATCTTTAGTGAACAGGTACAAAGCCTGCAATTGCAATTCAGTGTTTTCCACACTGACCAGGAGGGTAAGTTGGCAAACACTACCCTTATTCATTCTGGTCTTAACTTCTCAGAAAGTGAAAAAAAAAAAAACAAACTAAGGGCATGTTGGAAAGTTGTGGGGGTTCCAAAAGCATGCACAAATGCCACTCAATGGGAAACATGCAGAGCCCACACACACACTCCCCCTTTTCTTTCTCTTTATATGCCAGGCACCAAATATTTAGTTAGCAAAACCCTTTTTTCATTACACCCATGTGAAATGGTTAAATGTTACTATAGAAGGAAAAATTATTCTGTTCCACTGCTGATCCCTGAAGCCACCTGCTATATTCCTTTTTACTATCTGTAATCTTTCTATTTCGACTCTAATTTTCATTGATCACCTCTTTTAGGAGTGAAACCTCTGTAGTATTCATTAAATATTGGAAAAGGCCTATTTTCCTCACATTGGCACCCTAAAGGCAGTTTATAAAAAGCAAATGAAAAGTAAGGGAGGTGCTGCATTTGATCCACTTATTATAAATGTATACAAGCATTAAATTGTCAAATGTACAACTTTAGATCCTCTAGCCTTTGCAGGGATTTCCTCCCTAACTGAGCAAGAACAGCAAGTTTAAATAGACTTTGTGGCCAAGAACCACATTTTGTTGAGGTTCGTACAGCAGCTTTAAGGGAAGCTGGCTGTATTTGGGACAGACTACTAAATGATTGCAGAGTAAAAACAAAAAGCTACCAAACAAAAGAACAGAGATATTTCACACTTTTTCCATATGTTTCACATAGTAAAGAACATTGCTAGGAGGAGGCAGAATCACTCTAATACACTTCCAGCTCCATTTTTTTACTTTCTATTCCTTCCTCACTAAAAGCCAGAAACAAGATGACATCTCCATTGCCATAAAAGTCCATCTTTTTTACCTGATAGCAAGTTTTACAGAATCATGAAGTTCCTTCCGAGCTTATTTCCAGTAAGTTAAAAAGAACCAGCTTAGAGCACAAAGTGGGAAGGTTTTTTCCCTGAGACAAAAGAGATGTGGTCTAGTTTTTACATAGCATTTTAAAACATTTATAGCTAGAAAATACTAAAGAAATGTAATTTATTTAGTGCAAATTAAAGTCTACTTAGAGAAGGGAACAGCACTCTCTCCAACACTGATGACATCTGCCTAAATATCTACTTTGTTCTTGGGTTAGAATTTGGGGTGAAGGCAGAAACAAAAATTTACTATTTTGGTTAGTAAGAAAAATCTGCATGAAAAAAGGTGGACTTACTTGATTAAATGATTTCTCATAAGAACCCCTGACATGTTTGAATTCATCTAACACTTTAGCTTTTCACAAGGGCTGTTCAATCAATTATAGTAGACTTCTTGAGAAAAGAGCCAGAAATGCAATTTAATCGAACTGTATTTCTATTGCACTCAATTTCAGTATTCCACTTTTGGAAACCCAAGATCATAAAAACAAAACTATGCAAAACATGATACCTGGCAACTCTGATTTCTTGTAAAACACACAAGTTAACATGTAACATCACTAAGTCTGTGCTGTGGAAAGCATCACAAAGAAAGAGCAAATACATCCATCACTGTTTCTTTATCTCTCTTATTAACAAATTCAGAATGTATTTACATTTACAAGAACTTGCAACTAGCATAGAAAAAATTGTATTATCCCAGTAACATCGCCACAAATCTACAGTTTCCTGCTATTCTGTGGCAAAGGTTTTCAGCAGAAACAAGATAACTAAAATATTATTAGTACTAGCAGAATATAATGAATGCCAGTATTTGTAATGTTTGACAACTGTTTAACAACCAGACATGCAATGTATTCAGTTATGCTAAGAGGTTTTTTTTAAACACTCCTATATTTGCTTACAATGCCATGAGAATTTCAACAAGCATTTAATATATAATGACCATATAAAATTTTCTCCTTGAATTCTGATTGAAAAAATATCAAGATAGAGAACAAACCTCTTGAAGTTGGATAGAAACAGTTATTTTTAACAGCAGTGCTTGTATTTCAAGTTTCTCTTCATAGAAGCAACAAAACCAAGCTGGCAAAAAAAGCTATTAACCACTCATTTGCCAACTAATTTTTGACATGGGACAGTTAATCAGTCACAAATAAAAAGTTCACCATTTACCAGATGGCAACTTCACTATAAAGGGAAGCTATTTTTGACCATGGCAATTAGTCTTCTCATGTTTCAAACACTACATTCTATTTTCACATTAATTTTTAAATCTATGTGGCTTTAACTTAAAATAAACTGTACATCAAAAGAATGGAAAATAAACAGCCAGGAACACAATTTGACGAATTGGATTTATTTAGTTTATTTAGCTAAACAGGGTCCATTGGATCTCTTTAATAGGCTGACAGTTGCACTGGGCTGGTTAATAAAACATTCAACACAGTATCTTCAGCCAATATAGAAATGCAAATCCCACCAGAAATATTTTATTCATGAAACAGTAATTTCAGTTACTACCAAAGCAAAAAAAAAAAAAAAAAAAAAGGCAAAAAGCAAAAAAAAAAAAGAAACTGGAGGGGAGGGGGAGAAAAGGGGGGGAAGCGACGCTTGCTTTGCAAACAAACAGCGCCACCCAGCGGCACTGCAGGGACAGCACACCGGGACATCGGAACGGCCGGAATTCATCCGGCCCCTCAAAAAGAACCTTCTTCCTATTTTTTATTATTTACCATAGCACGTGTCTCTTCCTGTGCAGCACTGAAATGCAAACTAGCCTCTCTCTAGCTTGGAAAAAAAAAAAAAAAAGAAAACCCACAATAACAAAAAGCATCATAACACGTTAAGAAAGTCGAGAGTGCAGTTCTAGCCTGAAAAGTAAACACGTTCAAATGGTGGCGGTTTTGCTCAGTTTGTCTGATTTCTTTTTTGGTTATCTTTGTTTCTAGCTCGTGGTAGAAACAAAACCAAACTTCTACTTGAAGGAGTGCAGGTGAGCAATACAATGCAGTGAGCATGAGGTACACCCTGCTTTCCTCATTCATCATTGCCCTCTACACCCACGTTCAGCTATAGCACCTTTATTACAACTGCTACCGAAAGCAGGACAGCAACAGCTGCTTCTTTTTGCACAAAAGGTATGGGAGTGTCATTTAGGTAGAATAATAAATCACTGAGGGAATGAAAAACAATAAAGCCTTCCCCCTTGTGCCCTCCCCCCATTCACCTTTTCCATATGAAGTCACTTTACCCATCTGCTGGTCAGAAGAAATTTTGACTGAACATGGTTTCTTCCATTCTCTTTTGAAAGAACAGCAAACATACTTAACTCTACTATTTTGAGAAGTAGAAGTTTTCACATAAGAGCAAACTCCATGGTAAACAGAAATTGCAGCTCTCTGCTTGGGAAAGGGCTGAAATCTGAACATGTCTACAAACTATCAGCTGGTCTGCCACAGACCACTTTTCAGTTACTTTAGTACAGAAACATTGTGTGTGTGAAGGGAGAAAGGAAAGAGGCATGAATGCTTACAGTGCTCTGAGTCATACACCTTCAATTATTCACAGCCCCCAGTCACACACAAGAGTTATCAGACACACCAAATCACTTCCTGAAAACACCTTTATTTGTAATCAGTCAGCCAAGCCTAAGCTACACAAATGGGTTTTTCTTAAAATCATGTGCATCACCTCCACCACAACTTGCTGAGGGACCAACAAAGAGCCACAAAAGCCACCAGTCTCAGCCCTATGTGTTAACAGATGAGCCAGACAGAATTTCCTGGGAGGGTCAAGGGGGAGTTGGTTCAGAGAAGACTTTAGTTAAGGCATTAGCTTTGCTGACATTAAAAGTTTGCTGCTTGGTTGCCCTCACCCAGCATATTACCTCTTCACACACTGAATTATGAGATGCATAACACACTCATTGGTCAAACAACGGATGATTCTTTGTAAGCAATACCTACAGAATTACAAAGCCCAGGAGCTAAGGTGTGTTTCACTGGTGTGGCCTCTCAGGAATCTCAGCTAAGATGATCATAACCCTTTAGGTTAATTACAAATTAAGCATGTTAACTCCCATCTTTTACACTTTCCTCCACAGAAAATCATCTCATCATTACTAAATTCCATTATGAAATAAATTGACTTCCATCTTCATACTTCCACACTAAATAAAAAGAAATTTAAGACACAAGTAACAAAGAGCAAATTTTCTCCAGGTGTTCTAAGTTATACCACTTCCTAATATTTTATGAGTTTAGGCCTTGAATGTTACCAAAAAAAAAAAAAAACCAGTTTTTTCTGTATCACTTTTTTCCCATTTAAAATAGCAGTATTATAAATCAAGTAATTTCAAAAGGTGAAATGCCTCCACCTTTTTCCATCACAAAGCCACCAGGGTGGGACACAAGTGAAAACAAACTGAGGACAATGTGGAGTTAGCCTCTATAGAAAAGAAGCCAACCTAATGCTCAGCCCCAGTCAGGCAGACAAATATATCAGAAGTTATTAGAAAAGTACCAGAGGAAAACAAACAGTGCCTCTGTAAGGAGCAGTTTGAGTTGAATGCAGAGGAGTGATTACTTATCTCAAGAAGGTGACAGTATCTATAAAAATGGCAGTGAAGGAACTTTTGTTCACAATATGCTTTTTCAAAATTAGATTGTCAAAGTACATGGCCAGATAATTCAAATTCTTTCTTCTGAAACTTAGTTCAACCTTGTGTGCCCTAGAACAAATCCTCCACAGCCCCATTCAAAAGAGCTGTACTATTCACAGAGCAAAAACCAATCTGGTTTCAGAACTTTATATGTGTCAACAGATCAGGTTTCACTAAAGGCACCTGTACCTGCCCAGGCAAGGTTCTTGTGCACACATGACATTTTGGCATGACAGATTCCCTGCTTTCAAGAACACTGTTAGGATATAACAACTACGATACACACACAGCAGTCCCACACATGGCTCACAATTTTTTAAGTACAGAACATTACTGCACTATTTGCTTTATAAACCAAAATAACCCAGCAGCAACAGTGGAGTTTTTAAGTTTTAGTTTAAACTGGAGACCTGGGGAAGACTGGCCATAAAGATACAGCCACCAACTTGTCATTTGAGAAATGGTTTCAGGTGCCTACAGCCATATTTGTCTGGGTAGGTGACTGAACCTGAAATGGGGGAAGTGGTATTTGCAAAAAACAGCCAGAACACAACAGACACAGCTGCATGAGTTGTTCAGGTGAGCTTCTGGACTCAGGTGGTATTTGAGAGTCATACAAGAGAGCTAACTTTGTCCAATAAAATTATCTCCTGGTTATCTCCTTAAATGTTTTTAAAGCTTAAGAGCAGCTGAAGTTTTAACAGTAATCTGAAAAACAACCTGCAGGAGGTATAAATTGTAAATACATACCTCACTAATGACTGAAGCTATTGTTAAAAGCCAACAATGTTTAAATGTTTACTCAAGTTTTTTACAATGTATCTATATATATCTGCAAATTTACCCCACCCCTTTTCTTTTAAAGGTTATTCTCAAAGTCAGAATTACCAAAATCAGTACCAATTCTGAGGATTTAAAAGGAACGAGCACTGTCTCCTGAACTGATAATAAATGCTAGCTGCAAGATTTACCTCTGTGCTGCCAACAGAATAGGAACAGTTTGTATGTAGCCTCCATTATTTGATGGCTAGTTCTTCTTTCTCAATATGCTCATCTCATTTTCAACACTGATTGTGCAATATTCATCTTTGTAACACCAATGTTACTGTATAATGTAGTCTTACAAGATTTTTATATTTCCTCATCTATTTGAATGCCTTATAGGCCAGCAGTAAGCTTTTCAGGAAAATAAATGCCTGCCTTTGGTTTTTTCTATTTTATGGTGCCCTGACATTGAGCCAGTATATGGAACCCTGGGGATGGATACAAATGCTAGGAAATAACCATATATTTACAAGGTTTATAGAGTCACATTTTCACATGGACTGGGACTTAGCTTAAAGTAATGTTTATAAAATCTGGAAGCCTTTTACCACTATAAATCCCCACTAGTTAAAGAAAATTGGCTACTTTTAGGTAACAATTAACATGAAATGCTTTATTTCTATGAATAAACAACACCTATAGTCCACATACTTAAAATACCCTTTTTTGCCATCAGAACTTACTTCAAGTAGGCACCATGGGCATTCTATATATAAAACAGGCAGAAAAAAAACACTTACAAGCTTAAATCTGTCCCAGCATATACCACAGCACACGCTGCAGTCGAGAGGGCCATGATACACAGAGGGTCACTATACAATATCAGAAGGCTTCAACCCACACAGAGTAATGCCACATCACTTCAGAAGGCTGCAAGCATTGGCCCTTCTTGTTCTTCAGCCCAACCTTTTATCCCCTCCTGTTGATGCATTGCCCCTGTGTGCCCTCTGCTCCCTGTGGTGGTTGGTCAGTGCCCTGGGCACTCCCTGGCTCACTGCTGTCAGTGCTGCTCACACTGTGCCCATTGAGGTTCAGCTGCAGCCCCACTCCCAATCACCACAAACTGTACCTACCTAAACTGCACAATGGTGCACTGTTAAATGCAGGGGAAAGACTTTTGATAGGAAGATTGTTTTAAGCTTCAGGAACTCTTTGGCATGTGCTCCCAAGCCGTGGAGCAGCCAGGAAAGCACAAGGCTGTGATGTGCAACTCCACTTGGGGCCACAAGATAGAGCCACCAGCGCGCTCACAGCCCGGCAGAGCCCCGCGGTCCTTCCCGACCCAACGGGGACCAACACCCCTACAGAAATGAAGGGCTTGGGATGAGATATTGAAAATCAGATAATAAACACAAGATTTACATCTGCAAGTGAAAAAAGACACAGCATAAGGCTTATCAAACAGTTTCATATCACAAGCCTGAAAGTTGGCTTTTGGAGATGTGTGCAGCTTTTCTGCAGAGAAGCATCACTTCATGTTTGCCCTGTTCTGGTATTTCTCCCCAGGGAAGACTGCAGAGCACTGAGGGGAGCACCAGAAACCACTTCTGCCTAAAGCTGAGGTGCAGTGCTCGCTCTGCTCATTTTCCCCATCAGTATTAACAGTGCTATGCTTCCTGAATACTTTTAAAGACAAAATTGTGCTATTCTGTTTTTCATTATCACTGTTCTCCTTCAAGAGAGAGGGCTCAGACTGGGCAAGGTGTTTTTTTCTGCTCGGATATTATTTACTGCAATTAGTGTGTTACCACTATGCAAGTGCAATCCAGTGCCTTTGCAATCCTTTGCCTTCACACACCCCTGGACTGCAGAGCACTGACACCTAACTGCAAGGATTAGCAGTGAGAGGAAATAAATCTCCTATTTGCAACTTTTTCCTATTTGATTACAAAGTTAGAGATGAAAAGCCACGTTTGGAGTAACTTCTCAACAGCGCTTAAATCTGTATTTTTCAGAATGTACTTCAACATAGTGAAGTGTACAGGAAGAAAACCCCTACATATTCACAAAGATGCCACAGCACCTAATAAATAGTATTACAGTAATGGCCTTTTGTCATTATTACACACGCTGCTCAAGACAAAATAAATTCACCACTTACGTATTAAATGTCAAAAATAAACTTTAATGTTGTTCATCCTGCCAGTAAAGAATGGACACGTGAACAGTCCACAAACCTCATGTTTCCTTCTCCTAGCTTTAAACATGCTGCTATGGTGCTGTTTTCCATAACTGTTTGGGTAAGGGCAAATTTTCAGATGCTATAAGGCATTCAAATAATCACAAGATCAATTTTCATGCTATCAATGAATATAAAATAAAACTACTAGTGCTGGTTCTGCGTTCACTTTACATTTGAAATGCAGAACTTAATACAAGACTGTGCAGTGAAGTATGTAGTTTTTGCCATGAATTTTGTTCTATAGTTTCCAACAAGTTGCTATTTTCCTGGATAATAATCCAAAAAGAGTCTTAAATCCTTACATACAAAATTAGAAAAATATTAGTACTTAGAACCTGTAACTATGTAAGGCACTTTTTTGTAACCACATTATTTGCTATATAAGAGATTTTTTTCAAGCACAGTTGTTTTCTTCCAGCACTTTGCTCCATCCTTCACATTATTTTCTTTCCTTGATCTTCTGCTGAAGATCCTTGGGTTTGGAGCTGTTGTTTCTATCCATTATTACGACCTGTTCCTTCCTCTTTCTCATCTTGTTTTTGCTTCCTCACTTGGAGCACAAACTCATGTTCTTGTGTTCATGTAACTCCCAGTGCTATGATGCATTTCCTTGCACTCATTTCTCCTCTTCCATACAGTGTTCAGCTCTGAACTCTCTCATTCTCACTTGCCTGGGAATATGAAAGTATGAATTCCACCATCTACCTACATATAGAATAGGCCAGGAACAAATATATGCTGACAGCAAATTCTCACACATCTGAGAAGATAAACAGCATTCACAATTGGTCAGAAATTGCTCTCTCTGGGAAGTCACTGTTTGGCCACACACAATTCCTATAGGGGAACAGATGAGACTGCCTCAAAATTTTGATGCAAGTCTTTTTATTCTAAGGTTCCTCAAACTTTACAAACTGCAACCGTCTTCTCATACATTTTTGTGCAACTGCTCAACTTGGCAGAAGCACAGAGGAGTGACAGTCAGCTGGATTTCTTGGCTGCAGGTATAAACACTGACTCCCCTCCCCTGAAGGATTAAACTGCTGCCAGCAACCTGAGGAAATTCACAGCTCTCCAGTGAATGGAAAATACTGCCACTAGTTATTTCTTTCTCCCTACCCTGGAGGAACTGAGCTGCTGCCAATTAACATAGCATTTTCCTACACTTTGCAATCCCTTTGAACTTTTTCATGATTTTACAGGAAACAGTTTTGTCTCTATGTAAATCTATTCAGTGCAAATCCCAGCCACAAAAAAAGGACTGATAACTGTAGCAGAAGCCCCTAGACAAGGGAATCTTGTTAGTCTGCATCCATTACTCAGAAAAATGTAGTATTTATAACCAATTTGTACAAAAGCCAAGAAGAATCTAAATGCAATGGAAAAGACAACACAGTGACTAAAAAATGAAGTGCACATGAGATAAGCTACATTGAAAAATTCCACAGATTGGAGATCATACTGCTTTCATGTTACTGCCCACATCACTACAAGCTGTCATTCCTTGCAAAATAGGATTAAAAGCTGACTATTTTGCATACATCATGAACACTCACAGTATCTACTGATGGAGAAACAAGAGTTTCAGAAGGCCAGCAGCTGGAATATTGGTGTGGGACTGCTGCTAAAAGCTTCTCTTCCCCAGTTTGGTTTTCATCGATATACATAGCAAGACACGTGCAGAACTCATCCCTCACACTAGTCAAAAATGCCCTCTTGTGTGCCTGAATAATTGCATTGTTTTATTTTGAAAATTCTTAGAGATGCCTTCTTTATGTAATAAGTTAAAAACTCACAAAGTCAGCTTCAAGTTTTCCCATTTCTTGTTTGTAGCTCCTCATTCGACTGCTGTACATCCCTCGGCTTTGGGGTGGGATCTCTCGGACTTCAAGTTCCATCTGCTCAAGCTGACAAGGGAAAATAAAGAGGAGGTATATAAATCAAAAGGTTAATTAAGGCAAGAACAAATTTACCTGAGTTCAAGAAATATACCTAAAGTCAAGAAATATTCCTTCTTTATAAGGAAAAACATTGCTTATTCTGCAATATAGAAACAATTTATCAAAAACTTCGCACAGTCTTAAGTCAAGAAACAAGTGACAACATTAGTATTGTGAACACTCAGAAGGAATGACTTGAGCCAAATATTTCTGGATTTCAATTCCAACTGTGATGAATACATCTTCTTAAAGAAAAAAAAAAAATAAAATTAGTAAAACAGTATAATTCCTGCCTACCTTCACCTAGCTGTGCAGTTTTGGAAACCATTGGCTAAAAAATGGCTTTACATATATATATATGTGTGAAGTTTTATTTTCCACCAGTGTGTGTGTTTAATAAAGTAATTGTTATATTTAATAAACTAATTATTTTTTCTTTAAATATTGCTATCTCAGCAGACTTACATAACCTGAATTGTCTACCTAAATCTACATCCCAAATTTACATGTAAGAATATTAAATAGTTGAATTTCAGGGTTCAATGACAATGCTATTCAAGAACTTGCATACAGTCAAATGGATTGAAAAATTAGAGACGTATTCTATCCTTCAAAAGCTTTTTTTATTTATTCTTGCCATGTAGAATTCTAAGGGGCCTGAAATACAAGAATATGGCACAGGGATACACCAAAACAGAAGTTGTAAATGAGGGCTGCTAATTACCTGCCCACTGGGTCCTGGAGCCTGCTCTATATGGTGCTGCCTGTTCAGGAATTCTGTTTTGAACTGCAGAAGAATTCCACACCTGCCTTTTAAAATCTTTCCAATTTACTCAAAAAAGATAAAAGAATACCTCTCCTTGGTTGCTGTAAGCACCTGAAACAATATTTACTCACCTCCTGCTGATCTGGGTTGAACAATATGGCATAGGAGCAGAAATGCTTCTCAATTAGGGTCCCAGGCTACTGGTTGCAGATCTTCACAAGGGACTGCTAGAATTTATTCCTATGTAATCACTTGCTTACACTTTGAAATTTCATCCTCATATCATAAGAAAAGCATCTGAATTTAATCAATGGAATTGCCAGATACTTAAAAGTCATTTTGCCTGATGTATTCTGATTATACAAAATTATATTCAATAATAAACTATAAAGCAGACTTTAATTAAATAGTCACTAATGAATTGAAACACACAAAGCAATTTCTAATTCTACCCAGTTCTTTAGCTCAGGCTTAACTTTCCAAAGGGGGTATTATAAATTAAACCAATAGCTGGAATTAATAGCTTATTTCTTATCAATTTCATCTTAATATATTTGATCTCAAATGTTCTATAAACATTTCCCTCATATATATATATATATACATATATATGTATGTATGTATATGTAGATTTTAATGAAGTCTCAATTCTGGTCTGTTATATAAAAACAAAAACATATACCAGTAAATCCAGAATTTGCACTAACAATCAGACCATGATCCATGATATCTAAAATGTTCATTCTAAAGAGTCAATATTAGAGAGTGTAAGGTCCAAGGAGCAACAATGAAACATGTTTAGGTTGACCAATATTTACCAATGTTTTTTCATCATGAGATTAAATGGGTGCATTTTGTGCCCGGGCTGAGAAATTTCCATGAGAAGCCATGCAGAACATAGTGGTCCAAGCAAGGGTGAACCTAAATGCAACCTAATTTCATGCATCTCCACTTTCAGAAATGGTTTTATTGGTCTTAAAATCATATTTTTCATAAACGAGCAAAAGCAGAGCAGCCCTTCATACTTCCACTCAAAAATACAACAATGTAGTGTGGCTGATGTTGCCCACTCCAAAATAAGATTCCCCCTCCCACAGGAACTTCTCCATATGAATCTGCTCTGGACTCTGGAATCAGCTGCTGTATTTTAAGAAGCTTGTAAGCTTCACTATTTTATTCTGTTTCTAAAGCTGTGGAACTAAAATAGAGATCTAAACCAAAAAACACAAGACAAGAATAACCCAGCATCTGCAACACAACAATTTTGTGATGTGTTCTTCATCAAAGATAAAGGCAAATAACAGAGAGAGAGTTGTCTTCTTTAAAAGTAGAATTTCACTCAAAAAATCACAATTCTTCTGGCACATGCTGGATTTTACACTCAATTTCCCCAAGGTTAGCTCAACAATCATCTTTCTTAAAAACCTGTTTAAAATAACAATTAGATACTCCACATTGGATGTAGAACAACAAGATTTCTCTCCAGAGATTCTTTACTCCACAGCTCTGGTTTGAAAAGGCAGCCTGGGAGTCTGAAAGTTTTCATGTCAGTTCTGCATATATATCAAATCAATTACACCAGTGATTTTACCCAAACAAAGCAGAAAGTGTTTTAAAACCATCACTGGTTAGTGAACACAAATAAATTATCTCTATAATAATATTTATAATACATGAGAGTGTTATTTCCTAGCCAAGTAGGAAATAAAAATCAGCTAATCCCAGCTTTGCCTATGCAAGACAATGAAGCAAACCAATGTATGAAAATTATCAGCAGCAAGGAATTAGGTTTATTTTGATTTTCTACTGTAGCCTCTAGTTTAAAATAGGATCCTCTTAATCAGTTCTGTTATTAGCAGGTTTGTTCAAATTGATTTCTAAACCAAGCCTTGACATTAATCACAAACATGTTGGGTAATTGCTTAAAGCCAATAATTGAATCTAAAGATCTAAAACAAAAGTGTGAAAGAAAAGCCAGTACATTAAATGAAGATCATAATTAGCATAAAAATGCAAATACTGGATTTATATTTTAATCTTGTAATAAATACAAATGTAGATGATCTTTTCCTGACATAAGGAGAGAAGTAAGAAGCCATTACCTCAATTTCTGCTCCTTCCAACCTACTTCAGCAGAAAACCAAATCTGAATGACCACCCACACTGGAGCTCCTCTGTACTGCTCTGTCTTTTGCCATGTCAACTTGTAGTGAAAATGAGCTGAAAACCATTTCTAGATTTCTACTTTTTGCAGCTGTTTGAATATGAAAGTGCCCAAAATGCCTTAATGTATCTACAGAACATCCTCATGAAATGAGTCAATAATTTTACCATGTGTCTCACTGGGAATAACAAATCAGAGAGGTTAGGTGCCTTGTCGTCCTGCAGGAAGACATCCCAAGATCCAGCTTTACTGGATGCTATTCCAATGCTCTGGTCTACAAGACTAATTCTATTTTTAAACTAAAAGCACTATGTATGCCTTCAAACAGGCAAGAGACTTTTTTTCTTCCTATGCCACTTCAAAAAATTAATTTTAGTATTTAGTTAGTAGCCAAAAAATTGATCCAAGTTTTTTCCATTACAAGAAATTCTAGGGTAGAAAAGCTAATTTCTTTCCTTATTCTAACATTCAGATTACATTTCTGACATTAGATACACCAAAGCCATTTGCAAGCAATAAACAAAAGCAACTTCAGGTAAGGAACTATTGGCCATGTGGGAAAAAGACAATCTCAGCTGTCACCAACACTCAGTTACTCCACATCTACAAAACTTTACTCTTATCCTCCTCCCAGATGGAAGATATGCCAGGCTGTAGCGGGAACAAAATAAATAAAAGAGTCACAGTTGTTTGTCACATACTGGGATTTTTTGTCAGTGTGAGCCACAAACTAATGCCTGGTTAACAGCTACACTCTTGTTGGAGCAGTGACCCACACTGCCATGGCCCCTTGTCCTCACCTTTATGTCTCACTTGCTAAAATGGAAAAAAAGATCTACTACTCTACAAGACATTCTGATAGATGAAATTAAGTAGGTGCTTGGGTCTTACAAGCCAAAAACAAAGTCATGGTGTGTAAAAATTTAATTCCATTCCTGAAGACCTAATCCTCAACTATGTCTAACTATTTATGGACTTACAGCAATAGTGCAAACCTTGTATCACTTAACAGAGGATTAAAAAAAAGATACACTCTTATTTCATATCCTCAAATAAGAACTATTTCAAGACTACTATTTCATTTTCTAATATATCATTGCTAAGTATTTTTAGGGCATGGGTGTTAAATGTTGCTATCAATGATTCTATTACTTTTTTAGGAATTTGCAGTTAACACATGAAAAGCCAGAACATACCAGTTCCCTCGCTTCTTCAAGCTGTTTCTCAACATTTGCAACCATCTGCTTCTTCTCATCTGAAACAGAATTGTGAAAAAGCCAATATAATTGTGTTCTTACCATGAAAGAAAAGCATACCATTTCAAAAGATTGCATGTATCAACTAAAACAGACTCGAGATTTATTCTGTGTGACATCCTCACACATGGTGATACACACATTAGTAATTAAAAAAAAAATAGACTGGAGAATCCTTGAAGTTCTGCCCTGTTATGCAGCATTTGCTAGTTAGGAAAGCACTTACAGCTGCTTCAGCTGTAGGAATTCTGCCTCAGCAGGCATTTGCTGGTGTGCACAAATGCATGAGAAGGCACATGCATACACTAAATGGAAAAAATATCATTTAAGAACAAAGGCATAAAAGATTCACCTGCAAAATATGAGATGCACAAAACCAACCAAGCATCCCAATTAATACTAATTCAGGGTCTGAAGAAAAATGATATTTCTATTCCCCTACTTCTATGCTGGGTCTAGAATTGTTTCTTTTGGTTCAACAGATATAAAATGAAATGCCACAGGAACTACAAGAAAAACACTGTCTTCTAGTAACAGTAAAAATGGAAATTAGTAATAAAATATAGAATTTTTTAAAAAATCCAAATAAGATTTAAGCTATACATAGCAAACACCATCTGCCAGGTTCCCCAGCAAGGTCCCAGCTACAGAAACTGACTTTTGCCCTGCCTCCAACCATCCATTTGCAGGCAGAATCCAGTCTGAACTGAGAACTGAAATTCAGTGTCACATCATCACAAACATTCCAAGTGCTTCACAACTTGGTTTGTTACAGCATGAAACAAACTGAGAAATATTCAGACACTGGATAATAAAATGTCCCCACACTGCTTCATTACTGTGGGTATTCAAGGTTTCCATCCTACCATCACATCTTCCAGCCCTCAGACTCTAAATCCACTCATTATGTCAATGAAGTTAACAACAAAACTGAACATACAAATGGTTGGTTTGAAACCAGGAGTCTCATGAGACATCTCTACTGGTGGTTTGCCTGATGAAGCAGATAAAAAGTGAATGTCACCAAAGTGTCTCCAGTCACAGCTCCCCAGAGGTCACGATGGATAAGTCTATGTCAGCACAAGACTGAATCATGTGTCTCTAAACTTCAGAGCTTTGTTTTTAATCTGAGTCCCCTTGCTCCTCTTCCACATGATCTCTTTGTATCCTGGAACTGACACGTTAAAACCCAAAGGGACAATCTGATGATCTCCTTCGATCCTCTGCATTCCACAAAGCACTGAATTTCATGAGAGAACCACTTTAATAAAGGAACATAAATCACTTCTCACAGGCTGAAATGCCTATCCATCCATCTTCTCATTCACCAAAATACTCTACACTGTCATTCAGGGACACAGGAACATCACAATCTGTCCTTCCTCAGTTCCATACACTGGAGCTCTGCCTGCACAGAGGATCAAGCTTGGGACCATCTTTCCTGCAAATCTGGAATTCATCCTGACACATCCAGTGGATTCCACCACAGCAGAAGATGCAGGAAAAATTTTCTGTGTAGCACTTTTAGTTTTCTGCAGGCAATGTCTTCCTTTAATTCCCCACCAGGTTCTCATGATATCACCCAGGCCAGAAAATTCAGCACTTTATCTTCCCAACACAAAAAAACTAAAAGAAATCTGCCCCTTCCCATCCCCCCCATATATTTCTATTCCAATATCCCAGAACACCTCTGTTCTTCCCTTCATTTGGAAGTCAGCAAGATGACAATGGACAAAAATAAAAACAATGGAAGGTATGAAATACACAGCACCATTTTATTGAAGCTGAAATAAAATTTTAAAACATAGCAGCAGAAAATAAATGTACTATAGCATTTTCAGTACTTCCTTGAGTTATACTGGATCACAATTTTCATACACATTTAGTAACCTGAAATTTAGGGATATAAAGTTGAAGTTTTTTGGCAGGTATTTCATACTGAGAAAATTCTGCTTGTACTTGTGATTACAAGAACTACCCAGCACTCCACTGGCCAGTAAAATCTTACTGACCCACAGAGAAATTTAGCTACAGACCTTTTGTAGGGAAAACTCATTAGTACAGAAGAAGGTCTAGCTAAAACTGCTCTCATAAAATTAGGAGGAGAGGGTATTCAAATGACCTCCAATGGTTTAGTTAATTAAATTTTAACCCAACTACAGATTTTAATACTGGCCCAGGTACATAATCACCCGATGCTGCCTTTGGTTTTGCTTCAAATACAGATATGTGAGCAGGCACATGGCAACATCCCAGCACTGCAGCTCTGGAGCAGGATCTTCAGACTTCCAGGAGAGCAGCTAAACTTGTTGCAACTGCTGATCCTCTAGGGCACACAGTACCATGTAACCATGGCTCCCAAAGCATTTCTTTTCAATTTTACTTTTACTTCAGTGGTTAAGCAAAGGAAATTCTTTATTCCACAGCCAGAATCCCCATAGGAAGGGGGCACAGTACTCACAGGATGATTTGTTCAGAGACTGAAAGTGAGATCCAAGGGAGTTCCTCTGGTAAGAGAAGTTTGCCACTAATCAAGTAGATCAGGATAAACAAGTTACAGTCTAATTAAAGATGCTCATATTACTAACTGTATTAGTCCACTGTGACTTAGCAGTTTTCAACCTGCCTACTGCATCACTTCCCTAAATACACTTCCACAGGAAGTAAAAAGTGCTTTATAACTCTTTATTTTGATTGAGAACTCAAATATCCTTTAGAGAAAATAAAAAACAATGCTCCATCAAATATATCTAAATGTAATCTTTTCCTTACATTGCTAGACAGAATGTCCCAAACAAAATATTTCACATAGCTTGTATATTTTAAGTGAAAATTGACAAACTATGGATAAAGACTGGAAACAAAAAGGGTTTTTCCTCTGTGGAGGATTGTAAAGAAATCTGTTCTCTGTTTGTACACAAGGTTGTATAACTTTCTTAAACAAGCTTTTCACATTTTCCCCAGTTCTTTCAGCTTTGCCCTGGCATTAGACACTTTCTTTGTCTCCCAAAATACAGCAGTCACAGAAAGGTGGGAATCTGTCTACAAGACTGGAAAGATAACACAGCAGTGGTTTGATCTCAAAAAACCCTGGCTCAAGACTGAGTAGTCCCACTGCTCGTGGAATTGCATCTTTTCATTAGCACGTGCTGAGGAAGACACTGAGTAACAAAGGGCTTCAGCTCACTGACCACTTGCTGATGCTGCTGTGCTCACTCAGGTGGTTACATGTTCACCACTGCCAGAAGTTACTGTCCAACAGCAGAGACAAATGAACAGTACAGGCATTTCTCTCTTTGGGTCATAAAACTGGGTTCAAGAGGCATGGCATAATGAGCCAGACCTGAAACTGAGACAGGAAACTTCAGTACAGCAGGAGTACAACAGAAAAGTGGGGCTTTCTTCAGTTAAACCTGTTAGCAACTCAAGTGCAGCACTTTGATTGCCCAGCAGAAAATGCAGGTACCAAGTATGAGAAGAATGGCAGCACTCCAGTCCAAGGCCATCACAAACCAAAAGCTACTGTGCTGGGAATAGACTAAGATCACCATTTTTGCTGATAAAACTCTCTTTCATATCAAGCAATCAAAATCTGTATGAAGTTTTGGTCAAATCATAAGACAGATGTTTCTCTGAAACACCGAGGAGCATTAATAAAACACATCAGTCAATGATCTTCATTCTTCAAAGACCTGCAGCAGCAACACAAAAAATCTATTTAAAAGGCATTTCTCTATTTATAACTTTCTTTAATCCCCCAGGTGATGTCTGCCTCAACAACAGAAGACATTTCTTCCCAAGATGTTCTATTGTCCCTGCTGCTTATTGTTTCTGCGATATCAGAGAGCCTTTGTTACATTTCTTGCTGAACTATTTATGCATTTGTGACAACAGCTGAGCCATCATCCTCCTAGAACACAGGACAGCATCATCTCCTGACAACAGGGAATGCAGGAATGTTGCAAAACCAATTAAGCAGCATTTCTCCACTGGAGCAGGTCCATCTTGGGCAGCAGAGGGAAATAACCAGTCACTAGACTTCAGGAGATCTCTCTTTATTATGCAGAGTGGCACAAGTCCTTACACCTTTCATCCTGCTTCTTCCAGCTGGGAGGAAGAAGGCCATCAGCAGTCTCTCAAATCACTGCTGCTGCAAACTGTCCCCTCAGCTCCCCTCCCACCTCACATTCCTCTCTTTGAGGCTCTCCCAGTCACCGCCACAAGAACTAACTGGAACTTCTGGTGATGAAGAAGCAAAGATCTTGCAAATGTTCCTATTAAGAAACAAGGGAAAAATATGTATTTAAAATATTTCTGATAAAGGGTTCAGCATAATCAGAGATTTCTTTTTCCAAGTGGTCAAATGCCTCTGTTAGCTAAGACTGCAGTTTGTTTTGAAGTCGTGGAATTTTTTTTTCCCTGATGAAAGACAGAATAGCCCTGAAAACAGAAGCAATAGCTAAGCCATAAGTGCACAGTGCAAGAAGCAGCTATAATGCAAGTCAGTTCAAAATCCATATAACCAACCACAAATATAATATGGGGTGAAAAAAATTAACTTTTGTCTTATCTTGACTCCATTTAGCCCAGTACCACATTCCTGGTCCTGCAGGGAGCATTCATTCTGTCTCCTCCAAGAGGATGGCAAATTCTATTACAAAAGTAAACTTCTAATGGTCTCATTAAAGAGTGATGATTGCAAAGCCTGCTGCTTCTAGGCTATGTCACTGTTGAAGCCAATACTCTTTAAACATCTTTTATTTAAGCTCCAAAATCTCCCTAAGTGAATAAGGGAGACTGATTCAAGGAGAGGATTATGGAAATCCACTACTATTATGCAGAATATTCTTTCTACTATTGAGCAGACTCTGATGACTTCCAAAATCTATACAACAAGGAACTCAAATCTCTATTCTTTACAATTAGGGAATTAAATCTCTCTTTTCCTATAAATCAGCCTGGCACTATTGATTTTCAGAGGATGAGCCAGTAGTGTATTTATGATGTCTCCTTGTTCCTATGAGATGTCTTTAAATTTACAGTTCAAAAGTTAAGAAGCCTTTGTGAAGGATTCCCTGCATCATCTCAGCAAACGGTTCCAGTGGCCATTTACAGGTTAAATATAATTTCTGAGGAGATTAAATTACACACCAGTTCTAAAATTCAATCACAGGAACTCTGATTCTCTTTCATCTTCATTTTGTAAGTTTCCATTAGAAAACTGACAAATTTTTCCACCTCAGCTGCAGGTTCTGACTGAATTATCTCTCTGTGTCCTTGCTGTTAAGATCAAGAGCAAAACATCTCTGTTAAGCCAAGGAAAAGGCACAGTTTCCTTTAACCATGGAACTCAACCCTGTTTTTTCAGAAGACTTTCCAACTTGCTGAGATTAGAATTGGACATAACCTTCCAAAATCAAAAAGATATTTTATTCAAAATCCCCTGAGATCACACATTTTAGTTGACCACCTACCTCAAATCCCGTTTAGGGTCCCTACTCATCACTTCATGATGCATTTCCCACTCTAAAAGTAGGATGCTGTTGTTTGGTCCTGGATGCATGATACCTTTTCCTTTAGTCATATGGAAAAGTACACCATTAGTATGTGTTTACTTCCTTCTTACACATTATCCACTCCTATGGTTAAGGCTCCCAAACTTCTGGGTAATTTGCATGAGAAGCAAAGGCAGAAGTATTAAATGAGCTGGAAGAGGCATTAAGCAGAGCTACAAGAGGAACAGATGAGAAAACCCCGAGTGCCAACTTCCCTCCATGTCACACTCAGAGCCCCGTACTGGGGCACTGATTCCTGTGGGCTGGAAGATTCAGCTGGGCTGATTAACAAGATTAAAATTTTCATCTTTCTACTCTTACAGACAGTATTGACTCTGCTGCAGGGATACATCACGAAATAGACCATGAACGCTGCAGGCTACTGACAAACACATTAAAGTAAACGAACACGGATTTCTTTGAATCTGCTCCTGCCTGTGAGTCACCACAGTCAATTATCCAAATCAAACGTACGAGGAGCAGGCAGCAAAAATACTGATTCAGATTAAGTCACGCACAAAATCTGTCTGTGCCACAGGAAAAACACTTGATTTCCATGAGTGATGTCGTGGCATGATCACAACAACGAGGATTCAGCAGCAATGCTGGCACGGGGAGCATCCCCCAGCAGCTTTAGCTCTGCCCAGCCCTTCAGGAGCACCGGCGGAACCCCAGAGCGGGGCAGAAGGGAAGGGCTGATCCTTACAGCGACCAGCGAGCAAATATTCTGTCACAGTATCCTCAACACATCTCGCTGCTGGGACAGACCGGGGCAGGGCGGTGACAGCGCTGCGTAAGGAGCGAAGAGTGACAGCGCCGAGGGCTCCCTGAACCACGCCGGCACCTCCCGCCACCGCCCTGCGCGCCCACCGCCGGCTCCCGCGCACGGGCCTGCGGAGCGAGGGCCGCGGGGGCGGAGAGCAGCCTCTCACCTCCTACCAGCTTCGGCACCTTCCCGATGCGGCCCGTGATGTCCGCCGTGAGCACGGCGAAGTCCTGCTCGTAGCTCTCGAAGTCGGAGGACATCGCGGCGATGGCGCTGCCGGTGCCGGGGGCGCCGCTCCGCACCGCGCCGCTTCCGCGTTCTGCCACACCAAAACGCGTCCCCCACCCCGCCCCCGGGCTCCTCGCCACACGTTCCGGCGAAACTCAGGTGATTTAACCGGCAAGGCCCAGCCCCTCTCGGCCCTCCCGACAACCCCTGAGCGGCCTTGACACGCGGGATCGCGCCGCACCTCAGGCACCGAGCAGAGGCGGCAGCGGCGGGTCACTCCCGTCCCGCAGCCCCTCATGCCCCGCCTCGTAACCTGCAGGGGAGGGGAACGCGGCTGCGGCGCTACCGGCGGGCCGCTGTTTCCCGGGGGGGCCGTATTGCGTGCGGACCGCGGGCGGGCTGTGGTGGCAGAGCGGGCCCCGCTCCCGCCCCTTCCCCGCCCCTTCCCCGCCTCTCCTCCCACTCCCTTCCCTCCCCTCCCCTTCCCGCTCCCTTCCCTCTTCCCTTCCCGCCCTCTCCCTCGGCGGCCGGCGGGAGCCATGCACGGCGGCGGCGGGGCGGCGGCGGCCGGGCGGCGGTAGCGGCGATGGTGGGGCCGGGCGCGCTGCAGCGGGCGCGCCGCCTGTGCCACTGGGGCCCGGCGGTGGCGCTGGCCGTGGTGGCCGTGTGCTCCGCCACCGCCATGGCCGACGCCGCGCTCTGGTACTGGCCCCTGGACACGGCCGGGGGAAGCGTCAACTTCGTGATGCTGCTCAACTGGACCGTCATGATCCTCTACAACTACTTCAGCGCCATGTTCGTGGGCCCCGGGTACGTCCCGCTGGGGTGGACGCCGGTAAGCGCTGCCTTGCGACCGCCTCGGCCCGGGGCCTGGCGGGGCCCGGCGGGCAGCCCTGGGGCCGGGCCGGCCGCCCCGCGGTCAGGACTGTGCAAATCGCGTGTCCTTCGGTGCCGCTGCTTCTCCTCTGTCCCCCGAGAACGCTGCTCGCTCTGAGGCCACTCCTTCCTCCTTATCTTGTTCCGAAATCTTCCCTTTGCCTCTCCCCGGTTTGCTCTTGCCGCTTCCAGAGTTTCCAGTAGAACCCAGTTTGTTCCTGATACCGAAATCGGACAGATAGAAACTTTCTAACGCAGTTTTGCTCTTAGAAAGCAGCACGCTGGGCCCTTCAAATATCCTTCCTCTAATGGAGTATGCCGAGCGTTGGGTAAACAGAGTTTTTATCCGCCGCACTGATTACACATTCACTAGCTATCCCCACTTATTTAATGTATATGTAGTGCTTTACTTTACATTGTCACTTTCCTTATTGGAAGCCCTTATGTGGCCTTTTGGGGTCTGTTTTGGTGGTATTCTGTGTTCAGTGTTGTAATATTTGGAGGCCGTTCCTTGACCCCAGCTGCAGCAAGCACAGCTCTGTTGATTTCCGTGCCTGCAGCTTTGTCAGCCTTGCAGAGCTGAGCGGGCTTCCTGCCTGCCTGAGTTGCGTCCTTTATCTGCTTCTCCGAGGCTCTGTTCTGTTCTGCTGCCCTTCTCCATCCCCTCCCTGTGCTGTCAGGGCTCTGCTAATGCTGCTTGGCTGGCAGCAGTTGCTGTGCTTTATTGTATTAGGGGCTTCTCAAAGCAAAGCACAGGAAACAAGGACAGATAGCTGGGAATGAGAACCTCAAGGTTATCTGCGTGCTCCTGCAGACACCTGGTTTGGAGATTTTGCTGCTAGCAGTAACAGAAGTAATTAATTTAGAAAATTTCTTTTTTATTTTATGCAAGCCAGAAAATTATATGGTTACCATCTGCTTCACACAGTGCAAGAGAGAAATTTGCATTTCCCGTGCTTCAGTAATCTCTTGGAAGAGTTGAAGCCAAGAATGACACAAGTTCAGTATCTCAAGGCAGTTGCCCAGAGTTGGTGTTCCAGTGGGGTGATGCAGAGTTTAGTGCTGGTCACCTTTCTAATTGTGGAGTATTACTCAGGACAGAGTCTGGGCAGAAGAGGATCCTGATAATCATCTTAGCAGGACAAATGGGTGCAAGATTTTGGCCACTGCCTGCTGTCTGCAAGTGTTGCTGTAGTTGGGGACTGTGTGTGCAAAAGAGATTGTGAGAGAGTTGAACATTAGTGTTTACCAGTGCTGTATCTTAGTAATAAGCTTAGAGTAGATTATTGTGTAAAATGGAGAGAAAATGTGTTCGGAATTTTTTTTTTTTCTTAGAACAATAACGTGCTGACTTTTACTCTCAGAACTTCACTGTGAAATCCTGCTTGTACAGTTGCTCTTCCTGAAGGAAGAACTGTTTATTTCTTTTAGCAGCCAGCACTTTCAACAGTGGGAGATGGCTGTGTTGATAGCCAAGAGATTAGCTGGGAGATGATTTAATTTTGTTTTTTCCTCTCCTTGACGCCTACCATTAAGTTGGGTTGGACTATGAAACACACCCTGTCAGAAGAAATCAGAAGTTAGGAAAATGCCAAGATAAACATTGCCAGCAGAGTTGTGTATACATCTAACACTGCTGTTCTTCTGTTTAAAGGAGAAATCTCAGGATTGCATGTATCTCCAATACTGTAAAGTGTGTCAGTCTTACAAGGCACCTCGTTCACACCACTGTCGGAAGTGTAACAGGTACTGTTCCTCTTCACAGTTGTTGAAAATCCATTTTAGAGCAGCTTCAAACCTCATGATGGGCTGTTACCATAACTTGTGCTTCCAGCACCTGCATTGTAGTTTTTTTAAAACCTTCCATATGAGCACTATAGCCTTTCAAGTGTTTCCACTTTCTAGTTGTATGGTATCTCTACAGTTTTGCTATGTTTTAGTTTAGAAAAATGACTGTCTTTAACATTTTCGTTATAGTTTGAAATCAGTTTCTCTTAAAAACTTCATGATGGTACTAACAAAACAATGCAGTCCTGCTTCAGAGATGCAAATGTAAATACCTAAAAATCATTTGAAATTTTTTTTAAATTCTTAGTCAAAACATTGATGTGCTCTGAGAGTAGAAATACCTCTTCTGTCATCTTTCCAAAGGGGAATTAAAAGTTGATTTGAGTGGAAATTTTGGACTGCTTTTTTTCCACTCTTCACCAAAGCAGGTTTTTGAAGGGAGTTGACACTTTAAGTGACATAATGAAACCTTTTTGGTCAACTTAAGAAGTTTGCACCTTGTTATCTTCCACCACACTTGTCCTGTACAAAGGATATTTTATTATAAATAGCTGTCACTAGAATTTAGTGCATCTTGAAAAAATCAAGGCACTTCAGCTGTCTGCAGTCCGGGCAGGTTGTCCTCTGAAGGACTCCTATGGGAGTGTGGAAAGGATATTGCAACATATGTGTTCATTTGTTATTTCTATAAACCCTGGAAGCACTTTTTATTTGCTTTTTTAATTCTACAACATGGAAATATAATTCTGAATAGCAACTGAAAAGAAACTGTGTCGATCTGATTGTAGAAGTTGGTGGGTTTAAATGAAAGAATGGAGGTTGAGGATTAGAAAATCAGCCATCCTTTGAGTTTTTTGAGAAACATCTTCTCTGTCCTTTATATTAATCAGTATTTATTATTCACAGATGTGTTATGAAGATGGATCACCACTGTCCTTGGATCAACAACTGTTGTGGATATCAGAATCATGCATCTTTCACTCTGTTTCTCCTCTTAGCTCCACTGGGATGCATTCATGCTTCTTTCATATTTATTATGACAATGTACACTCAGCTTTACAACAGAGTAAGAAAACATAACTAAATGCTTAAAATATTATTTGAGTCAGGTGCATAATTTATCTCTGGAAGTAGGTGAGAATTTGGTTTTCTGAGAGGAAACATGTGGAATTCCTTGTTCTTCTTCCACATGCACTCCTAGTTCTGCTGGGTACCTGTAAGATGTATGGGAATGGAGGAGGATTCAAAGAAAGTTGTTTCTATTTTAATTCTTTTTTTTCTTTTTTTTCCCTGTGGCTTCTCATAATCACAGGGAGTTTCCTATTGCTCTACATTGACTGAAGACAGTTTCTGAGTAGCACTTTATGGAGAGAGAGAGAGAGACAGGCTGTGTTTTGGCTGGCACAGAAAACAGCTGCTATTTATTTCCAACACACAAGTTAGATCATATTTATTTTCTTTTACTGGCCACTTTTTTTGAATTGTGTCTTTTGCTTCAAGAAAGAATGTACATTATTTTTGAGACTAAAATATATTAGCTGTAGTTTTTTTAACTGGAAAACTTCAACAGTGAGTAAAGCTCATTCTGGAATA
The DNA here is from genome assembly GCF_028769735.1 of Zonotrichia leucophrys gambelii. Lineage (NCBI taxonomy): Eukaryota > Metazoa > Chordata > Aves > Passeriformes > Passerellidae > Zonotrichia > Zonotrichia leucophrys. The sequence continues at coordinate 9,136,168 of NC_088176.1, forward strand.
CACCCCTTATCTCAGATCCATGGTTAAGATTATAAGCTTTGATTTCAGCCTTTGTGGTTGCACTGAAGAGCTTGATAATGTCACCTGAGTGTAACAGATGAAGTTGTATTTGTAGCAGCTGAGTTGTGTTTGCAGAGGGATAATGTTGGGAATTGCTGTCTGCAGAGCTTTCAGTGGAAACCTGCAGCATTTCCACAGAAAACAGGGACTGTCTGTGCAAACATTGTCCATCTGACACTGATGAATATGAGTTTTTGAACATACCAGAGTCCAGATTTTTTTGCTGATTTTTGGGTGTGTGGAGCTTGCAAGATGGGGAATGATTGTAGTTTCATTTTCCATCTAGCAGCAAACTTCTGAAGATACAAGTCTTTTGAGTACATTTTTTTTGTTACTCTACTTCATCTCTGTGAGGTGTTGGACACTTACTTTCAGAGCCAGATTTCTTAGGGATAACTTGCTTTGTTTCAGCAGTTGGAAAGTTCTAGAGTTGAATGGAATTTTTCTCTTTGCAGATATCTTTTGGGTGGAGTTCTGTGAAGATTGACATGAGTGCAGCCAAAAGAGACCCTCGTCCCATTATTCCCTTTGGACTGTCTGCATTTGCTGCATCTTTATTTGCCTTAGGACTGGCATTAGGAACAACTATTGCTGTTGGGATGCTTTTTATTATCCAGGTGAGTCTATGGCTCTGTTACAAAGAAGTTAAAAGCTGTAAGTTCTGTGTGCTTGTGGAGCAGAAACAGAATTCAGGATTGAGATAAGTACAGTTGTTCAAAGCTTATGTTGTATAACTTTTTCAGGGATTTGTGTAGCTTTGTCCCAGTTTTTCTGCTACCACAGTTTTGTTTTTTTAAAATTATTTTTTCATATTTTTAAATTACTTTTTTATTCTTTTTGATTTTTTAAAATTATTTTTCATTTTTAAATTATTTTTCTTGGATGTGAAAATCTAAGTAAGTAAGAAAATATGAGATGGATTTTATAAACTCCCTGAAAAAGGAAAAATACCTGTCCTGTCCCTGCAGATAGGTGTAAATATATTTGATATATTTCTTAAAATGTTGGAGATCTTTGGAAGGAAACAAAGACACATTTTAACCATAAAGTGCAGTACTGTGTGGTACTGTCTTAAGTGTGTAATTCTAGATCATGTATCTCTGCTGAGGGTTAGCTTCTAACAAATGTTTCACTTAAGTCTATAAAAATTGTTTTGTGCTTTAAAACAAGTTTAGTTTGTTAAATGAAGCTTTCTTTGTATAGGTGATGTATGTCTGCAGAAAATAAATCCTAATTTCACCTAACACTTTTATTTCAGATGAAAGTAATTTTGACAAATAAAACTTCAATCGAATCCTGGATTGAAGAAAAGGTATGCTTTTATTATAATATTCTTGTACTGTTACAAAGTCTATTTTCCATATTTATAATTTTTGTTGCATCTCTGGGTTAAAACCAAAGATGTTATTTCAATTGACAATTTCAACGCTGACCTAACACCTACAACAAACTTTTCCTTTACCATCTCTGAAATTCACTGAAAGAAATGAGAAATCATGTAAATGAATAGATTTTTCTTTTGTTTTGGAGGAGCTTGTTGAACATACAATATTTGCTTTGAAAAGACTTTACTTACCTACTTGAGGGTGTTTTCATCTGAAACTTGAGCTTAGTCATTACATTTGCCTGTAGATGTAGATTGTCCACCTCGCTGACCCATTCAAAGTGGCATCTTTTAACTCATAGTTTTACCTGTTTCTTACTTTGGATTGTAAGGGAGGATTTTCCTTGATTTTAAAGAAGTACTAGAAAATACCTAGTTTTCAGTCCTTTAAATTTCGATTGGATCTCCTTGTCTCTATAAAGGTTTTCACAAGACTTTTCAGGAGAAATACAGTCAAGCAACAGAAGCTAAGTTTAGAGGAAGCAAAACTGACTCAGTATTTAGAAATTAGTTTGGTTCTGCCTGGTTATTTTTTTGTGGAAGTCCACAAGCATTTCATTAATGTCTTGTTGTCTTTCTTTTATTTTGTGTGGCAAATTAGCATGAGAATCTTGTAATACTTAAAGTATTGTAATGTCAGCTCTTTGTATGGCTGGATCCAAGTTCTGGGATAATGGAACATAAGTGAAAGGAATCCCTGTTATTGTAGAATTTGGAATAATATGTTAAAATTTTTACTGTAAAACTCAGGCTGCTAATATGTCCCTTTTGAAAGCTGAGCACAGACTATAATACACAAATATTTAATAAAATGGCATTTTTGCAACAAAGAGAGCACTGTTCTGTGGCTGCTCCACTAGATGTCATCAGAACTGTGGGAATGTAAAGCCCGTGACTACGGAATGTTGGCAATTCAGATCATGCCTGTGTGTGCATTCTTAGAGGAGGAGCTGGCACCACCAGTGTTGAGTCATGTTCATGATCATTAGCCAAAGGATTCTCAGCTGTGGAAGCTTTTGTATGTAACTGAGAAATAGTCAGGCATTAGTCTCTAAAAGAAAGCAGTTAAGTAAGATCAGAGCATGGAGGGAATTATCAATGTAGTCAGTGGACTGTTGTTAAAGAGTAAATGGGGGTTGACAGGGATAGGGGCACCCAAAGCAGACATGCTTCTGAATTTAAGGAGGTTTTAAAGCCTGGGTTGATACAGCAGGAGTTCACTACTGTTGCTTGAAAATATTTGCTCTAGGTCCTATGGACCCATACAGGGCTTATGACCCTTGCTGCTTGACTCTAGTGTAAGGTGTTTTTATGTACTGCATTTCCTAATTATTTTCCAGGCCAAAGACAGAATCCAGTACTACCAAACGGGTGAGACCTTTATCTTCCCCTATGATATGGGAAGTAAATGGAAGAACTTCAGGCAAGTGTTTACATGGTCTGGGATTCCTGAGGGAGATGGCCTGGACTGGCCAGTTAGAGATGGATGTCACCAATACAGTTTGACGGTAACTGCTCCTCAGTGGTGTCTCAAGCTGATTCTCCCCACTATTGTCTGCTTTCCTTTCCAATAATAAACCAGCTTTTTTAATAACTAAAATAAACAGGCTTTAAATACATGTACAGGAGTTCTGTTAAATGTTCTCCCATTTTTGATGCACTAAAAAGTTATGCTTTTGTGAGTGCTTCTAGCTGCTAATGGTACTTCCTGTGTTTGTTGAATGATTTCTATACCTGGTTTCATTTTGTGTTGAATTCTGCCTAAATTTCTATTTTTAATCATTTATAGATAGAGCAACTGAAACAGAAAGCAGACAAGCGAGTAAGAAGTGTAAGTATTTGTTGAAGCTTGGTCTAAAATTACTTTGAAATAATAGAAACAGTGGTATAAATAAATGTAATTAAGTGACACAAACAATGTATAGCAATCTGCTCAGTTACTCTTGGCACTTAGCCTTTGCATTTGCTTCTTAGTTTCCAGATGGGAAGAAACATGATAATAAAGAGGATTGTGCTTCACTGTTAAGCAGTAATTTAGAATTTAGAGTCCCTTTGACAGCCATTGTCATTATATTTAAATCTGTGGTATGCTTGAATTAATTTTTTAGTGTGAAACTTATCAGTAGGGCCATAACTCCTTCAAAAAACCAATTGCTGTGTTCTGTTCCAATCTGTAGGTGAGGTATCGAGCCATAGAAGATTACAGTGGTGTCTGCTGCCCTGTGACTAAAGGTGTTAAAACATTCTTCACAACACCCTGCACTGAAGAACCTAGAATTGCACTGAGTAAAGGAGATCTGATTTTAGCCACCAGAGGCTTAAAGTTAGTGGCTCCACCCCTTTATATTTGGTTAAAAGAAGTACTGAGTTGAGTTCTGGCATCTAATTACCTATTGTGCTTCCTTCCCCAGACACTGGATGTATGGTGAGAAGATTCTCATCTCAGCTGCTGATGGTATGGAGCAGTTAATTTCACTTTTTCTGTTGAAAATTGCAAGTCAATTTTATAGCTATCTAGAAATGTGGCCAATATTATATGTTCACTTCTCAAAATGTAGAATGATAACATTACTGGCACTAGCTTCTCTCCACAGACTTCCCAGTTTTGATAAACATTAATTCATTCTGTCAGACTGACAGAACACTGATGTAGTAGTGTATTGAAAGTTGAGTGGTAAGGGGGACACTTCATATTCTAAGGAAAAGTTAGAGTTTTAGACCATAAAGAGGTTAAGGATTATTAATTTTTTTTATATTTAAATGGTGGTCTGTCTTAAACACATCCAGGCTTCCTACCTACACACTCTATATCTATAGAGATTAATCTTTGTGTATCTTAAAAACTAGGAGACAACATATCTTTGTTTGAAATAATTTCTAGAGACATTATGCATTTATAAAACTAACTGGGGCTGTTGAAGATATTAAAGACTCCTGCTGATCTGCTGGTTAGCATCACAGCCACCTGCATTGAAGCTTTTACATTTTTCACTTCAGATCTCTTGCTTTGGACTGAACTAAAATTTTACCTGCCAGAGGGTGTGTTGGAGTCTGTTGTTTCTTCCAAACAATTGTTAATTCACTGCATGTGCATTTCATATTTGTACGAGTGAGGCTGCCAGCCTCACTGAAAGAGTTCATCCTTTTTGTGGGACGTCTGAAACCTTCATGGGCTGGAAGTGCCCTGGCAGCTCACTCTAATAAACCCGTCCAAACATTAGATACAAATGAACATGTTTGTATTACATTGCTTATTGTGAAGATTAGTAGGACATATCTCCTCTATTGAATGTTGGGTTTTTTAAATCAGCTAAAATGAGTTATGGATGGAGAACTTGGTGAACCCTGAGAGGCTGGATCAGACTAGGCTTCAAAAAAAGGATGAGTTTTGTTAGGAAGGTATAGCAAAATACTGTAAATAAGCAGGAATTAAAAGTTGCACTACAGCAAGATGGCAAAATGAATAAGTAGCAGTTCTTCTGTGGAAAAAGACTCAATGATAATCTTAAGATGAGTCAACACTTTCAGAAAAGAAAAGGCATACAGCTTCCCAGATGCTGATGTAAACCTTCCATCTTCCTGAGCATTGGCAGAGCCTCTGCTGAAGTACTCTACAAATAAAAGCAGTTACTGCATCTCAGGAAAGAGGAAGATCAACTGTAAAGGGGTGAGAGGAAAACAGAGAAAAATGAGAATTATTAGGATAATAGAAACTGTGACTTATAAGGAAAAGCCAAAAGAATTGGGATCGTTTACCTGGAGAGGAATAGGAAATGGGAGACAGCCTGGGTGTGAACACATAGTCATCAGCTGTGTGAAAGTCTGTGGTAGACAAGTTTGTTTTCTGCTTCCTGTGCCCTTGCTGTGTAGAAAAAGGAGCTGTAAACCTGATTTATAGACAGAAAGATTCAGATAGGGTACGAAGACGAATTTTCTCAAGGAAGGTAGAGCACTGCAAAACTTTGGAGATGGCTGAAAGCATTTTAGGTAGTTGGAGAAAATCCGTACATCCCCAAGCAATGATGTTAGAAATTACTTAGCTGTTCTGTGTTGTAGAAGAAAATAACTTGGGTAAGTGCTTGATGGATGTCTCTTCCAGTGCTGTGTTTTTCCTCAGTAGTGGGCCATGTTTTGTTCTAAGTTAATGCAACTTTTCATGTCTTAAGGTGGAATAAGAGAACGAGGCTGGTTCCCTAGGAATTGTGTGGAAAAGTACCAGTATGACTCTGAAACGGATCAACCAGTGGATGGAGAGAAGAAAATCAAATAGCCTTCTAATTTTTTTAAATATGAAATGGAATTTTTACTTCAGACCACAATCCTTTACTTGAAATTTTCTGTATATTATTTTAGACTTCTGCAATGAATATGTTAGGATGAGGTTTTCTTTTCCTCACTGCTGAAAGGGTTGTATTATGCCTGTGCCATGGTTTGCATACTTTTTGAACAATAAATAATTGAAGAAGCCATTCAGTGGATTGCCTTCAAGATGCATCTTTTTCATCCCAAGTCAGGATTGTTTTTTTCTGTTTATTCCTCAGCCGCATCTGATTGTTATGCGTGCTGCTTATCTTTTGTATTTCTCTGAAGCTGCCCCTGAAAATAAACACCTGATTCAAATTCCAGATAAAATTTGTTACCTGTGACTTTTAATGATGTGATTTGTCCACCTCAAATAAATTATACATTCATATTCACTTGTGGGTTCAGTTGTTCTTAGACCTAGAAGAACTTAGTCCATAGGCATGGGAGTGTGAACTGACTGGGAAATTAACATTTAACTTTGTAAGTTGCTTTTCAAAGGTAAAAAGGCAGCAGTTGTTGCAGTAGGAATATTTTGTGCTTTTAATGGCAAAAATCACATCCACCACTGTCTGTTCCCTCTGAAATCTGAGCCAGTACCCAAGAGATCTTGATCCATTTTAGAGTAGAAGGAAGCAGTATCCAAGAAGAAAAATTTTTGTGAATTTTGCTACTAATGATAACAGCGTTTTTAAAGCATTTTCATTTAGTATCTAGTTTGAATTATTAGAAGGAAGACCTTAAATTGGAGTAACTTATACCAACTCAAGGCTTTTTAAATGTCTCCAAAATGCAGCTGGTGCTTTTGTTCTCTCATAGTGTAGAGTTACATGTCAGCCAGGTTGAGAGATTTTGAAAATCAGTTCATGTGGCCGAAGTGGCGCACAAGAGACCAATATAAGACCAATTTACACTTGAATTGCTATATATATTTTATTGTTGAGGCAGTGCCATTTGCCCTCCAAGCATATCTGTTCAGGGAAACATCACTTTATTGTATCAACAGAAGTACTTTCCAGGCACTGCAGCAGGGGGCATCACAGGATTCAGCCTCGATTCTGCAGGTCTCAGTTGCACTGGATTTACTCTCACCAAATAACTTGCTCATTTTTGTGTCCACAACCAGTTCTGGGATAAATTTCTTCTTTCCTGTTTCTTTTTTTTTATTTTCCTCCCCAGTCTCCCATGGGGAGACAGATTAGGCCACCACTGATGTCATGTCACATTGCTTTAAGGAAAGGAAAGGAAAGATAAGCAGCATTGTTACATGGAGTTTCAAAGATGCCTTTACAGCCTCACATTTCTGACAAGCACAGTAAGTGACACAATGGTTACCCTAAGATGTCAAGGTCTTTGGGCCCAGACTAGAAACAGAATTAGGTCCATTGTTTTTACTAGTCAAAGCTAGAGCTGCCTAACAGCAAGAGGGGATCTTTTGATAAATCTTACTTTCATTTTGGGATAGCTGAGCAAGAGCATTAAAGAGGGAGAGGAAAAGCCACTAGCTGTTGAAACAAGACAGGGAAGACAATTTTTGTCTGCAGTCAAAGAGAATTGGCCTAGGAAAGCTGCAGATACACCTTCCCCATGTTGCATCCTTGTTAGCACTGCCTTTTGAACTACTAGAGCTGACTACTGCAGGGACAGGGAGGAGCTCTCAGCAGAGACAGCACAGACTGATGGAAGACATAAGAAAGTTTTCATCTTGCTTAAATCATTTTCTGAAGCAGGAGCTTAACACAAGAAAATCTCACATCTTATTTCCTGTGGTAAATTCATTCTTTCACCTCAGCCTAAGCTGAAGACAAGGAAAAGGAAGTTGGCAGAGGAGCAAGTAGACTACAGGAGCAAACCTGGACTACACTACATTACTGGTTCATGTCTGGAGCTGTGGCTGACCAGTGACAGCATAGGGAACAAGTTCATGTTCTGCAGGAGTTGAGTTCTAGCTGCAGCCATACAGAGCCAGGCAGCAAGGCTGGCCAACCAATAATGTGATTGCAGCAGAGCCACAAGTAGTTCACACAGGCTTTAATTTGATTGTGCAGTCTCAATTTATTGCATCCTATAACCTTAGGATTGACAGCTAAAGTTTTACACTTATTAGACTCAAATTCATAAGTGTATAGGCTTTAACACTGCCATTTCATTTGAAAATGTGCAAAGACTAATCCAGTGCTTCCTAAAGAATGAACATTTGCTGTAGACAAATGTATTTTGCAAATAATTACTAATTTTCATTATCAACAACTTGTACCACGTGGTCCAGGGCTAGGAACAGGAAATTCACTTCTGTATTTGCTAAACAGATGTTAGCATGAATTCATACTGTGTTCAGTCTGATTGCAGATCAGTCCACAACAGGTCACAGTGGAGTCTGTAGTTTTAGCAGGAAAACAAGATTTGCTTTTGACAATGAGAAGTGCACACAGCTGTCTTTTAAAGGCTGAGGGTTCTTGCATGTTACAGCATTTCAGTCACAGTCCAAGAAAGATGAAAGTTGTGGCTTAGCCCAGACAGTTGATGCTCAGTCCCACAGGATGTTAACACTGCAAGTTGTCAGTTATACTACAGCCATCTTCATCCACAAGTCATTTTTCAAACTTAAATTTATTTAAGTTCCTGCTCCCCTCTGCTCAAGCCTGTCTTCACCACAGGCCATGTAGTGTCACAGATTTAGCTACTCCATGCAGTGTAAGTTAAACTGGCTGTTTATTCCTGAGTAGCTGAATAGAGGGCCTCAATCTCCTTCTGGAAGAATTTAACAACATCTCCTCGCTTTGCCTTCAATGTTGGCGTCAAGAGTCCATTTTCTACAGAAAACAACTCTGTGTGGATGTACAGGTCTTTAACCTATTAAAAGAAAACCATTTAGTGCATGACACATCATTAAAAGACAAACAATAGTTCTTTCCAGCTTCCTTGGGCAGAAATTCAGTCCCAGGAGATCTAGTAATGGAACTGGTTTTTTGGCTGACACAGCAAGAGGGTGGAATCCCTACAGCCTGTTGTGAGCCTCCACTCCATCTCCTGGCAATTGCTATGCTTGCCCTTCACAGCCCCTGGTCTCCTGGTATAGGGACAGGCAGCCAATGTTTCACTGAGTGCTTCCATCAGGTGTCAGGGGCAGCTGCCCCAGGGCCCCTCCTGGAACAGGCAGTAGCAGCAACGGAGACTTCCCAGCCACTGTGTCAGCAACACAGGTGCTAGTGACAAGCAGGATTTGAAAGTACTCACTTGTTCAAAGGATTTAAGGCCAGCCTGTCTCCCCAGTTGGATCATATCATCTAAAATAGCTTTCTTCACAGCCTAGAAGAAACACAGCAGAAGCAGAGTGGGTAAAACTGTCATTGCAGCTCAAAACCATAACCATTTGCCCAGTCAGGGACAACTGAGGATGGCAAGAATACATATTTCAACATTCAAGATTTCTCACATTAAGGCCACTACAGAGTCATGTCTCTCTTCTCACTGGAAAAGAAGCAGTGATAGCCCTTGAAACAAGAGACACCTATACTGAGTTCCAGTTTTTACTGGAAGGCTGCTTGCCTGACTCACCCAGCATTAGACCAGTTCAAATTACTGAAAAGAGGTGGATAGAATAAATTCAGAGCATTGTAGGATTGGACTTAGAATTAAATTCTGTCTCTAACCCACTAAGCACAATGCCACTCACAGGGTTTTTGCAGAGCTCTTCAAAGGAACCTTTGACTCCCAGTTTTGCTGCAAATTCTGGAAGCATCTCAGCATCAGGAACCACTATACCTATTAGAAAAGACTGAAAACAAGTGGAAATAGTCAGGCTGAGACCAAGCTAAGGCATACTAAATGTCTTTGTGAACTTGATTGCAGGCACTATTTCTATGACAAGTCAAATTTACATTTCCATTCATTTTCAGTTTCGAAGGTAGGAAGGATTTCCAAGTCACTGAGAGTTGTGACAGCAGTAATTGAGGTACTGACACAGTTTGTTATGTGTGCTGAATGGTCCAGAAATTACTTTTGGCTGTTTACAGACTGAAGACTGGCCTCTGCTAGCATTGGTAACATGTCTGTGGCAAAGGAATGGAGAAACACTTCTGCTGTGCAGAAAGAATTCTGCTGAGAGAATTGGGGTTGTTCAGCCTGAAGAAGAGAAGGCTCCAGGAAGACTTTTTTGTGGCCTTTCAAAACTAAAAGGGAGCTTGCAAGAAAGATGAGGACAAATTTTTGGTAGGGCTTGTGGCAATAAGACAAGAGGTAATGGTTTCAAACTGTAAGATAGTAAATTTATATTAAATACAAGGAATTTTTTTAAGTGTGAGGGTGGTGAAACAATGGCAGAGATTGCCCAGAGAGGTGGCCTAGAAATATTCAAGGTCAGGCTGAATGGGGTTCTGAATCTAATATAGTTGAAGATGTCCCTGCTTATGGCAGGGGGGACTGTTCTATGAATCTAAACTGCACAGAAGTGAAGTATGTAATTAGCCTTTACCCAGCTTGCAACAATGCCATTGGTCACTTGGCAAGTCTGTAGGTCTGAGAACATCTTCCTATAAACACAGCTCTCTTAGGAACAGATTTTGTTCAAGGACTCTTGTACATGCATCCATTTGTGCTCTGATGATCCAGAACTTGTTGTGGAAGGAAATCTTGCAGGATTCTCCTAACATCACTTACCCTCAGACTTTCCCCGTGCACAAAGACCTGGGCTACAGGAGCACTTCTGATGTAGACATTTTCTATCTTCTCTGGAGCAATGTATTCACCTTGTGCAAGTTTAAATATATTCTTCTTCCTATCAATGATCTTCAGCGTTCCATTCTAGAAGTAAAAAGTGGAGGTCATTAGTTCCAAGTCACTGTCTTATATAGGAGAATATAAACAGGCTTTGTTTAGTTGTATGAAAGGCACTTCTGGAACTAGTCTAGAAACCACATACTGGTCTTTGCTTTCTACAGAGAGAAGGGTTTGTGTAATTTTTCCAGTTAGCTCAGGACATGATTCAACAGCTCCTTTATTCTCCTCTGACAGAAACCAAGACACCTTGTTATATTATTTCTACAGTGAAGAATAGTCTTAACTATGGGCTAGCAGGTGTTATTTGATATTCTGTAACCTAACTGGTCTTTGGAACTTTGACTGGAGTTACCTAGTGAATCTACTGTGTAGAAACTTTTATCCTAGAATTCCATCTTTAGAGAATACTGTGGAGTAACAGGAATTCACATGCAAGAGATGATTTGTGTTAAGCAGCTACTCACTGGCAACCACTTCCCTATGTCTCCAGTGTGGAGCCAGCCATCTTTATCAATTGCTTCTGCTGTCTTCTCAGGGTCTTTAAGATAACCTTTGAACACATTTGGTCCTTTAATGCAGACCTATAGCAAGCAGAGAACACTGTTAGTCACCAAGTCTTATGTTTCAGTATTTCTTGACATGCACAGCAGATGGTACCTACCTCGCCTTCATTGTTAGAAGAGAAGTAGCTCATTTCTTCCACATCATCTAGTTTTATGATATTACAAGCCAGAGGGGCTCCAACATGGCCTAAGAGAAAAAAAAAACAAAAAAAAAAACAACAAAAAAGGCTGCAGTGATAGTAGATCCTCACTGGGTTTGTTCACTACTTTAACATGAACCGCCATTATTTAAAGGAGTATGGCATCATATGTTCAAGCAAGTTGTTGCAATTCCATTTTCAGACAGTTAGTGTAGGACAAATAGCAGCTAAGTCTTGATGCTTAGAGCACTATTGGTGTCATCTACCACACCAGCCATGAAGCACTGAACCACTCGTGCCTCCTCAGGACCCCCTCTCATAGATCCTGGTATTCATTTGCATTTTCATCCTTGTTATGCTTTGCAATTACTGTGTTCACAAAGATGCTGACTTGAGTCTAAATTTAGAATATCCAGTATTGCTAAAATAAAAGCTAAATCTCCAGGTCCTTCAGGAAAACAGTCAAGTATCATGTCTAATATTTTTGAGTAAAACATATCATTTAAGAGACCAAGCTAGTTTCTTAAGGCCATTTGAGAAGTCTCTATCCAGTTTGCTCAGCTCTCTCTATTCCTTTCCTATATTCTGGGACAAAGTCTAAACTGACCTATGACACTTTACACCAGGGTTCCTCATCTGGTTGAGTCAAGAATTTTAGTACCTATTAAACAGACAGGTGATGCTGCTACTGAGAATCACTTTGAGTACCCATGATTTAATTTTCATTAAACTTAAAGCATTATAGCACCTAGGCTTGAGTGCCCCTTTATGTGGACAGCTCTGGGAGACTTCACAAGTCTCAGCTCCCATACCTGTTGTCCAGTCTCCAGGCATTGAGAAAGTGGATCCAGCTGAGCATTCAGTCTGGCCATAACCTTCAAAGATCTGTGTGAGAAAGGATGAGTATTCCTTGAACATCAAGTCCTTGGTGTGAAAGGCCTCCGTTTTGATAGTTTTGACAAGTTTTCTTAGGAAGGAAGCCAAAACAACCTTTGCTTTTAAGATATCTTGATCTTATTGGTGTGACCAGATGTTAAAGTTCACTTATTCAAACTTTGCTTTGGTCACCTCATTTTCTGTTCTCAAATGTGCTATGTTGGGAGCTCTTTGACTGTCAGAATAAGCCACAAAACTCAGAAGCAGCTGCCTGACTATGAGTGCTGCATGTTCCTATTTCTGCTGCTCTATTCTTCTCAAAGCCTACAGCTTAGTTTTTTGGTAGTGTAGTTTAAAGTGGACCCTGCAGAATTTTTTTTCCTGTTACAGTTAACTCAGATGAAGCAGTCTGTAAATGCCTGAGACTTGACAGCATTGAGCTGGACCCCAGCTATATCACTGGTCACTCATTTGTGCATAGTCAAACAAGGCTTACTTTTAAAGAAAACTCAGCTTACCTGACAGCCTAATGCTGCTCTAAGAAATGTCAGGACAGAGGGAGATATAGGGGCTGCACCTGTCACCATGATACGCACTCTTCCACCCATGCTTTCCTACAAGTGAAAAAGAAGTCATCAGCTCCTCCAATGTTACCTTGCTTAGCTCCCTTACACTTGGAATAACTTACCTGAATTTTTTTGAAGACAACCTTGTCCCAAATGCTGTCATTTCGAATGATGCCCTGTTTTATTTCAGCTGTCTTCATAAACACAGCAAAATTTAACAGGAATTTCTTTACTGGGGTGTTTGCACCACTCTGGATCTGCAAGGAAAAAGAGTAGTGACTCTTGGGTTTCACTCACATCTGTACATCTCAGTCTTGCCTTGGTAAGAGGCACCAAATTTTACTTCAGTGTTCTAGGGCCTGTCTTCACTGCAGTATCTAGGAGGTGACCCAAAAGGCAAATTAATTCATGTTAATCCTGAAACACTACAGCCATGGCTTTGAGGAACTGGGATCCTGTTAGCTGTGCACTCGATTCATTTGCATTGCAAAAGTAAACAAAGTTTTTACCTCTTAACAGCAACAAACGTAGCCCAGTCATGACTGGATATGCTGTTCTTATACTCCCAGAATGCTTTCCATCTCCTCAGAAAGGACTCTAAAAAATTCCTCTTGCTAAGAGGTAATTAACTAGTGATGATGTTATGACATATTAATTACTATTTTGTATTTGTATGCTTGTTTGGATATATGAACACAAAGAACACAGCTAAAATTGCTCACATACCTTGTCATAGACTCTGTTGAGCAGTCTTGGTACAACTGGAAATAGCGTTGGCTTCAAGGTTTTCATGTCATCTGTAAGCAGCCTGATATCTCCTTGGAAGAAGCCTACTTTTGCTCCACAGCTGTATACCACAGTCTAAAAATTGACCAGACTAACTTTAGTCAAGCAGAATTCCTACCTTCACTAGCCATAATTGTTAGTCTATGAAAAGCAGCATGATTTCCAGTGCCCAGTTATTACAAAATAAGCAAAGTTATTGTGTGAATAGGTTTTGAGGACATACACATTGCTAATGTCTTTTACTGTAATTTGGTTTATAAAAGCTCAGATACATATATCTGTACATACCTGCACAACTCTCTCAAACATGTGAGCCAGAGGAAGATAGGAAATGACAACATCTGAACTTGTACACTCAATTGTGTTCTAGAGGGAAAGGAAGTAGATGTACGTTAGCATTTTCTATGCCTGCCTGAGTTACTTTTAAGTAGAAAGTAAATAAAATTGAGATCAGTTTGAGTACTTTTAGACAGACACTTCCAATGACTGCAACTCAGGCTCATCCATCACCTCTTCAAGATTTGCAGCTGTCACTCAGCCACACTAAATCAAAATTAGTTTAATGTTTTGGCAAGTCTTGAAGTAGATAGTTCAGTACTCTTGGTATTTAGGACTGACTCTTTCTAGAGTAACTTCTATGTACAAGTTCTTGTTCAATTCAAACCAAGTTTCTTGCAGTAGTATTGTCTCATTGAAAAAGGGGCACTTAGGAAAGCATCAGTTTCTGGGAGTGAATGAATGGTTTACAGAAAATGCCCACATTAAAGCTGGTTTCAGGACTGAGGGACATATCCTGGAGAGTAGCTCACCTCTGTGCATCTAAGGAAGGCAGCAGCATTTGAAACAACATTCTGATGTGTCAGCATGGCTCCTTTAGGGTTACCTTTGGAGAGATCAAGCAAGGTGAGCTGTGGCTCTGACTGCTTCTGCTGGCAGTTCCCATGTCTTGTTTGGCTCAGTTTGAACTATCTCAGTACTAGGCTCAGTCCCAGCAATTATTCTCATGAGAGATTACAAATATGCCTCATCTTGAGTGCTTTCAGCTATGGCTGTTACATAAAGGAGATGGATACTGAAACAGCAGAGCAATTGGGAGTAGCATAGAGAATGCTGAAACAAGATTTTTGCTTTAGCCCCTGTGGACCAAAATACACAGTTGAACAAGCAATCTCTTGAACATTAGGCTGCATTTTTCATAGGGTAAGCCAACATGAATTTGGCTTTTCTTGCCCCAGTTTTAAGAAGATTTATCATAGTGCACTTCACTTGTAATGATAGTATCCCAAGTAAAACTGCAAGAGCAGTTTGACATTGCTCTAATTTACTGGTTTACTTCCATGTTCATAGGATTTCTTTACTTTTGTGCAGGGAAGCTGCATGGGGAGTCTCTTTCAGTGGGGAACCATCACTATAAATTCTTACCTGTGGTTCCACTTGTAAAACACACAACAGAAAGATCTTCAGGCTTAGGAGGCTAGAGAGAAAAAGCCACATAAAGTCAGCATGAGGATTATGATGGTTATCTGTAACTACATACAATTCCTAACTGTGACAAATCAGGAATTATGGTTCACAAAAAAATATCTGGCAGCCTCCTCTACTAGCAGCATAGCAAGAGGTCTTTCCAGAGACAAGTTTTACAAGTCTATAGGTGATAGTATCATAGAGATACTTACAACTGGATCTCTCATGTTGTTTCTTCCCAGCTCCTGTGTTAGAGAAAAAAAACAGCTTAAGAGATGTGCACAATAGGTGAATAGGTAATTGCATTTCAAATGCAACACCTGTTTTACTACTTTGCCTCTTGATACTCTGTCTCATTCAAACAGAAACCTCTTCCTGAATCGAATACACATAACTCTGAAAAACTGTCTGCTGCAAGTGTGGAGAGGACACATCTGAATGTGTGGAAAGTGATCAGAACTACTTCAGGAATTTGGAAGTCCTGAGTGGAGAGGTTTCCTTTTATTTGAGGTAGGCCACATCTCTAGATGTATGCAAGCTTATGCCTAGTATTGGGTTGTCTAAGAAGCCAGTAATTTGCACTTACAGTTCCAATTAGATTCAACTGCCAGCTTAGAAGCCAAATAAATCCTGTTACAACAGGATCACAAATTAAGCTAAGCAAGTCTTGGCTGTTCACAGCACATGGGCACAACTTTAGTCAACTGTTTCAACTCTGCAACTCTGTTTAGCTAAAGATATCAAGTTTCAAAATGACTGCTCATTAAGATGTCAGGTACAGGCACGACAATTGGGTAATGCTTACATTAAAGTGTCATTGCTGCCACAGAAGATCAGGATGTTTAAGCTGGCAAAGTATTACAGAAGCCTTTATCCACCTACCTCAACCTCCTGCAGTGACAGAATTTCAACTCCCACTTTAGCTCCTCTGTCCTTGAGCTCTTTATCAAAGAGATCCATGAGAACAATAATCTTCAGACATGGGGTCTTTTTGTCCTCACAGTTCTTAAGCAAGACCTCTGCCTTTGCAGGCGTGTCACAGATCACCACGCTTATGTCAGCTACAGAAAAGAAATCATCAGAAGTCTGTTTAGAAGACATGAGGCCAGTGACAGCTCAGCAGCACATGATTTTAGAGCATAACATTGTTTTGGTGCCATTTGCATTTGTTCATATGGATTCAGTGGCTGGCTTACAGTGCTGAGAAAGTTCCTCCTACCATATTCAACTGATTGGGCAAACCTGATGTTCTGGCACTATAAAATGAGGGAAATGCTGAAAAGCTGAAAAGAAATTTCATTGCTCATATTCAAGATGGGCATTGAAACTTTTGGTATTGCCATGATATTGTTTAGGTTTAGCCATCTTCCTTAAATCAAAAGAAATTAAGGCCCAATTGAAAGAGGTAGCTAAAAATAGTGAGTTAATACTTCAGCTTCCCTGTAGATGCAGTTACAAAAGCCTTTTCCTTTAAGTCAGCAGAGGAACTGGAGTTGCCTGAGCCTGCCAGTTCCCAGTTAGATTGGTAAATTACAGCTGTGTAATCAATCCCAAAACAACACCTGTTTCCAAGATTCATCACCATAATTCTTGACGGGGTTTTGCTTGGCAAATCCTATTTTTGGGATGGATACCAGATCACTGTAACAACAGCGGATATTTATTCCCCCCCATATCTCTCCTAAGACAGGGGGAAGAAAGTCTGAAGATTTATTTAACTTCCTTGCCAGTTTATTCCATGTTGGCCTGCTAGATGTTGTTTCTGTAGAACGTGCAATAACCAGATAGATTAAACAGATTTAGGCAAATCTTTACCCTTCCCTCCTCCAGTCTTTTCATACTACAGACATATACAGACAGACATATAAATCTAGTCTTAATTTACATGCAAGTCTGTCTGCATTGTCTGATTGTTTGGCAGTGTGGGAGTTCAAGATTGCAAAATCTCAAATAGCAAATAGTTGAGCACTGATTGCAGAATGATCCACAGGATCTGGCAGATCCTTCAGTGGTCTTGCAATCAAGACACTAGCAGACATAGAAAGCCCCCTGGATTCTTGTGGACATTGAATCATGTGCTCTGCAAAGCAGCTTCACTAAGTGTCTATAAGAGCAGTAAGGTTAAAACTACTCTGATTTTTGCAAATTCCCTTGAACTTAGCCCTCCCAAAAAAAAGTTTCTTAGAAAAATCCTTATGAAAGAGTGGAAGTCAATATTTACCTTTGTTAACAATATATACAATGGCCTCTGGTCCCAGAGTGTCATAGAGTGGAACAGCAACCATTGAGTAGGTGTAGCAGGCATATTCTGAAATGATCCACTGAAAAGAGAAAACAACACAACTTAGGAAAACTAGGAGCCCTCAAGACAGGATTGCCTGCAGACTTCATACAGCTTGACAAGCCCATGTACTTGGCAGTGGGGGTGTGGAAGGAGCACATCCATGAGAGTAAGAGTTGTGAGAGGTCGTTGTATTACATGCTTGGAATGGTATGTGCTCAGTCAGTAAAAGGGAATTGGGAAGGAAAAAGTGATCCTGATGTGGCCTGAAGCTGTTTAAATACAGAGTCTCCTCTCATCCCAAGGTGTCAGAACAGTTAGGAAAGAATACACAATTTGTTGCTTACCTCTGGCCTATTCTGAGCAAAAATGCCAATATACTGGCTTGATGATGGTTGGCATCCTTTTTGCAGAAGTCCTGATCCCAGGTATTTAGTTCTGTCTGAAACCTGCAAGATAGTTATTCCCCCACTTTAGTGTTTCAAGGCAGAATCCCAAATTTACTCATCTGTCATATACAATACTCACCTGTTTATATGTCAGCCACTGATAAGGTTGCTTGGGTTTCCTGTAGCCTAGACAGTCACCATTTCCTAATGAAAGAGTTCAGAAAAGCAATTTCAAAGCTCAATACTGTAGTTGCATAACACCAAAGTGCATAACACTAAACACTTGAAGTGGGAAATGTTTTCTGTCAGGCATTCAGGCAACTGCATGGAGAGCAGGTCAGTGTCCATAGTTAAGCACTTTGCCCAAACCAAGGTTGTAAGACTTTAACTTTGTCCTTACAAGCAATACTTCTAAGATCTGGTGATATTTGTTGGATTGCACAACCCATATGAGGTTGAAACACCTTGCAAACCATCACACATTTCCATGCATAGGACTTGTGAAATGACATGCACAAATTCATATCTGTTGCAAACAGGCAGTAATTTCACAGGAAAACTCACATCATAAGACAAAGGAGAGGTGTTTCCCCCCCAGTTCCTCTGATGCTCTGTATCTGCTGACTCTTGACTGAACTCTACCATCTTCAGCTTTCCAGGATTTGTTCCTGCCCAGTCTCCCAAATAAGACTAAATTGGGACAGGGAGAAATATGGTCACTTGTCTCTCCACCCCACAGAAGGTTACAAGAGCTGTTGCTAGCCTGCATTATTACCACAGCCAAGACACAAGGAGAAGGATCTTGGAAAAATTTTATTTGTGATAGACAAGTACTAACTACCAGATGCAAAGCTTACCAGAAATACTCACTCCTCTCTGGAAAACTTCATACAGGGTCTTAGCATCTTCAAAGTAATAAGAGAGCAGGTTATTATCTGTCAAGAGTGCAGCTCTTCTGGCTCCTCCCTAGGAACAGAGCATGGTTATGAAACAGAGCAGACCAGATAAAATACCATTTGTTCCTCAGCCGTTCTCTCATCAGTCCCATTTAAAGCATTTCAATAGCATTGTATTGTTAGGGAAATCTTTTTCCCTTCCTGATTTTGATCTACTCAGTCACATGCAGAGTGATTTTCTAGATGGCCCAGCTTAACGTTGAGTTACAGGTTATTGAGAGGCCTTGACTGACTGCTACCACTTCCCTTATTACATGAAGTCTAGCACCAGTTTCAAAGCTGAAACAGTGCATTGAAAATACAGGAAAGTCAGTGACAGCCAAAGCCATCTGGTAAAAATCCCACCTAACTCTGGTTGGAACAAGCTGCTGTTTCTCATCTTAGCATCTTAAGATTTCCTATCTCCCCACTGTGCTTTTGAGTTGTACACCTGGGAGAGAAGGCTGTGCCATAGGACATGAGAGCTTCCACTGACACCCAGAGTCAGAATGGATCAGTATTCAGATGAAGCTCCTAAACAGACCATGCCCACAAGCAGAGAAAGCATTACCTCAATTCCTATCGACTGCTTGTTCAAGTCAACAGGAGGTAAAAGGGGTTTTGGCCTGCTTATCACCCACAGGAAGATGACAGCTCCAAATGCAATGAGACTGATCAATGCTGGTGTTGGGAGCGGTGAGAACAACACTTGAAGTATCCAGATCATTGTACTGGATCAGTGGAGCCAGAGCTGAACCTGAAACAAATAGGAGGTTTAGTAGACTTGAGTTAGAAGCTTTAATTACCTATGAGCTATGGTTACTTAAGTAGCTTGTTAAACAATACTGCAAATCATTTCAGCAGTTTGCCCCTGGAGAGCCCTGGTACAATAGTGAAGCACACTTATGCAATGTTTTAAGCCTCTTAAGAGATCTTAAGTCACCTGTCCCCATAAATCTTAATCTATGCAGCATCCACCTCCACAGAAAGCTGAAGCCTGATGAAGTCAGACAAGGGACAGATTCTTTCCATCCTTAAGTAAAAAAATATGCCTGAAGAAAACCAGTATATAATTTCCCAAATCTGTCTCCCCAAGTATAACTAAGAAATGCCTATGGTTCAGTGTCGTGAATTGTGGAAGTAAGAAAATTTCTCAATATTGTTAGTGTTCAATAGGAAATGGTTTTGCTGAAATAGGAAGGGTATTGATAAATTACATGTTTCATACACCTACATATATGTCTGCAAGACAAACAGTATATTCACTCTCAGCTGCTTTTACAGGTCATGCCAGACAAATATTGCAGAGAGTGACAGTGTGGTCAGCCAAAAAAAAACCAGCACAAATCAAAACTGTGAAAGTTGCTTCCCACTAGGAAGTGGTGACCTGGATGTCAATGTGTGCAATGGAAGTCTAACTGGGAAATACAGAAACAATTCTGCTGCTTGCATTCCCCATGGTATCTTCCATCAAGGACAGGGAAGCAAAATCTGAGAATGCAGATGCTTTTTATAAGACACAGAGACCTGAGCTTTCTTCTTTAGAAACAAGCAGTTTTAAGATTGAATTGCCAAGACTGCTTTCTATCTGAATCAGCTCAGATCTCAGCAACTTGTATTTGCTAATGTCTAAATATCAATTCCAATGAAGTTGAAGGTATTTTACAAACCAATAGTAAGTTCAGACAGGACCTGAAGTCAGAATTTGGGTGTCTGAGCCCAGAGTGATCATTTAGATTACCCGTTTTACAGTTTTGTAGTTTCCAGTGGCAGGGTTAATCAGCAATCCTGGTGTGTTCTCTGGTAAAAAAGGCATGCTTTGCCTGCCCTGCATCTGGATAAGAAAGGGTACCTCAGAGGTTTTCCAGCTAGTCCAAGCTGCCAGATGCACATCACCTACATAACTGAGAAATACCAACTCCCTAGTCCTCTTTCCTACTCTAAAGCTTAGTTGCCACGTGTCCTTCAAACTCCTGACCTTGGCTTCATATACTGAGAGTCCAAAAAGATTGTACTACAGCCTGAAAGGCAGGAACTGCCCTTGGGACTCTCTACTGATAGGCAATTCCAGTCACTGGGCATACTGATCCTGTGGGAGCACAAACCTGTTTGTATCACAGCATATCACTCATCTCCCTTTGGACCTTTATCAATTGAGCCTGGATTTAAAAAAAAAAAAAAAAATAGCAGACCCTAAATCCAGGTCTGCTGATCAAGTTTACATTCAGGACAAATCTACTTATCAGTTTAGGTTTAGCACTGCTTGGTTTGGAAAACTGAAGATTTTTAATTAAGTGAATTTGGTAATCAGCTACTCTTGACACTATATATATCTGGACCATCAATGGAGCAGTTAGCAAGCAGCTTTCTGCAGTGATTAAACTGCATATGGCTTGTGGTTTATATTTCCTCTTTCACTAACATGAGCCCGACACTTTTTTATAGCATGAGCACTGAGGCAGCTAGGTAGAGGCATCTCCATTCTCCATCATGAAACGTGGAATATACAAACTTTATTCCTTTAGCTCAGAGCCCACTACTAAATCCAAATGACAGAACAAATCACATTTGCACCATTTGTATGTTGGAAGCTTTCTAGACTGACAAAGTAGTTCTCACTCACTGCATTTCACATGACTCTTCCCTGGTCATTTTTTAATCAGCAGTGAGAGAATAGAGCTATATGCAGTAACTAGAGAGACCACAGGCCTGTACAGCTGGGCCAGTTTTATTCGCTAAAGTGTGCTCTCATCTGCTTATTTTAATAGTACTTTAAGACAATTTCCCAGAAACCATGAAGGATAGGTTGTTTTTAAAGTATCATGCTAGAGGCAAGAAACAAAACTATCTTATTTATGGCACCAAGTCCTCTTCTTTAACTTATTTATATGGCTTACCATTAACACTGCCTGACTAGGTCAGACAGACCAGAGCAGTTGTCACAAATAGCTACTGTCTGTTATATGGACTTACAGAAAATTTACAGAAGACACTTGTCTGACCTTTTTGTGATAAGGATCAGAGAACCCAGTAACGCCAAATGCTCCATGCAGCAGTAGACAAGTCACTGAAAATTTTTCCATCTGGGTATTTCCCTGTTCTCACTGACTCACATGCGAAGTACTTTGTACCAGGACATGTAAGAGGACTGAACATCAAACCCTGAAGGATATGATTTTTTTGCTTGGATCAAAGAACTCAAAGTCCAGAGAGAACAGCTAATCAAGAAATGATCATTTAATACAGCAAAACTTTTGCCTTCAGTTTCTGAATTGATTCCACAAACCTCTTGCATAAAAAGAAAGAGGGAAAGATGAGGCCGTAGTCTAATCCCATTGTAGCCCTCCCAGTATACCTATAGGAAGTCAAGGATGATTTTCAATTATATTTGAATGAATTCTTAATTTAAAGAAAGACCTGGTGACAAGTTTCTTTAAGGTCTGGGAAGTATTATATGCTCATTAGCTTCTAGGGTTTGGTGGGTGTTTTCAGTAACTTTTAGTCTTCATTAGCCCACTTACAGCCCTGACTGAGACTACATATGCAGGACTTTGCATATATACCCTTTAAAGATAGAGAGGTTAGTGCTGCATAAAAAACCCCCATAGATGCACAAAAACACAGATCTAGGTAATACAAAACAATGTTTTTCATATCTGAAAAACTATTTTCAACACCCTACTTTATTAATAGAACAGTGATCATGTTTTCTTTTGCTTTCCAACAATGTTTCCACAAAAGGGCTTTAGTCTCTTCTATCAAAGCACATAGGATGTGTTACTCAGGCTGTGGCAAGAGATTGTCAGCAAATTTGTCTCAATTCCCAGAATTAGGACAGTTGTTTCCTATGCCTAGAGCTTTTACTGTAACTATTTGTCAGTCCAAGTAGCTGCTAATTTATCACCTCTGGCATCATCCAAATGCCATTTAATCCTGTTGCCATCAAAACAGAAAAGCCAGAGAGAGGACAGGGATCTGTACTTGATAGACCTTCCTGTCCATAGTGAGAGAACAGCTGCAGCCTAAGTCTGTGCTATGGAACAGCTACAACCAGATTTCATCCCACAAATCCAAGTGCCCTGTGCATACATAATACCTGATCTACATCAATTTAGTGAAAACAGTGCAGAACAAGAAAAAAACAGAGCATTTTGGACAGACACCCACTTCCACTGCAGGGTAAGTCTGAGCACCAGTTGTCTTTTTAAACTTCAGAGGGCTCAGAGGTGAAGTGTCTGAAACCCCTGAGCTCTGAGGGCTCAGCTCCCAGGGACACAAAATGCAGAGGATGTCTCAAGCCACCTGTTAAGCTTCTTGTGCAATAAGATGCTGGACAGTTGAAAGTGCACTTAGGTTGTCTGCCCTGATCAATGGTCAATGGGATAAGATGCACTAAGCTCCAGAGTCAAAGGCTTCATTTTTATCAGAAGAGATTACAGGGATACCATTTACAGCCTTGAGTTCAGGAGTACACATTCTCATTTCTACTGTACCTCCCCCTTTACAGCTATTCCTTCATTACCTAAAAGGAATTAAAGTTATTCCTTATGCTCTCCACGTGAGACTCTCTCCACTGGAAAGTGGCTGATCTTTGTACTTTTGATTACATAAATATGAAGAAAAATCAGTGTCATCTCCATTGCAAGAGTTCATTATGGACAACAAAGCACCCTCTGATACTTGCACAGTTTTGGAAGCAACAGTCTGCACTGCCTGGGAGAATGTCTTCTGTAGTTCTGTACTTTGCATCAAGTTTGCCTAAGCTTTTGGCATGATCATGACATCTTTTTCTCATCATTAGCAAGGCAACACTGACTGTTTACAAGCAGGAAAAGTGGAGTACAGCCACCTACACTAATTAGTTACTTAACCATCAGTAACTCACTCTTTCCATCTGCTTGCACAGTGCAGCTCTTGCCTGGTGTTGTCCTGCAGACCTGAGCCACTTTGCCAGTTCTTACTCCTTGGAAACTTTGTATTGCATATTGCTCCTTGATGCAGCTGGAGTCTTGTGTTCCACAGGGTTTAGGAACATCAAACTTTGAGCATCCAGAGGGAAGTTAAAGCACAAAAGCTCAGCAGTGATTTCTGAGCAGAACCATGCAAAAAACAAAGCAAAATGCTCAGTAACCTGCATTAAGCCCAGGATATGCTTCAGTGAGGCTTTGCTTTTAGAGTACCTCTTCAGAGAGTCAGAGCCAAACAGTTCAAGCACCTTTTGATCTTAGCTGAGAAACACCCTGCTAGAGGGTGGGAAGGTCTGAGGCCTCAGTAACTTTCAGGAAGCAGAGTGCTGTGGTTTCTGAGCCTTGCTGCTGAAACCAATTGAATTCAATTCAGTATGTTTAAATAGAAAGACCATTTTTTTTAAATAAGGAATTTTACTGTGCTGGATATTACTGTCTCTCCATCAGGAGGACAACAACATCATGACGCTACTTAGTACTAAAAGTAATTTTCTCAGATAAATTGAAAAACCAATATTTCATATAGTCTTTATATCAGATTTTCTCTTTGAAACTAGCTACTCAGAAACATGCACAACTGGCCCTTTGAAGCTTTTAAGAATCTAAAATACAGTCAGTATAGCAGGTTCTGTTACTGTTTATCCTATTGGATAATACAGGTTCACTTCTTGCAAAAATGCAAGAAGTGCCTCAAAAGAAGTGCATTAATGCATCAAAACTATATTAATAGGAAGTTTTCTCTAGTGATAGGGCATGGTTTTAAGAGCAAAGACTAAAACTCGACTTGAAAATTCACATAGAACTCCTAAGAAAATTAGAATATTATCACTAGGCACCTTAGCCACATAGAGAAAAGGTAGCACTTGAAGTTTCTAGCTGTTAATGTCCATTACTTCATATCACAGCACTTCAATTATGAAGAGCAAAGAACAAACACATATCTGAACTTAACTCTGCCCAAGGTCCACATTTAACTGATAGCACACTACCAGAGATTTCCTAGGAGGCTCCTGAAAAACTCATTATCTTGAGCCCTGCATCTAATCACTGCACTTGCACATTGGATTTACTAAAGCCCATGTGAGTAACAACCAGCAAACTCATGAGCAATAAAACAAATACAGTAAAACTTCATTACTTACATGGAAAATCTGGCAGAGCATGTATAGAGACGAGAACTAGTGAGTAAAGGCACCTTCCATTTTGAATATAGGGTTGGAAATCAACCTCTTCTTAAGTAAAAGGGAGCCTTCATAGCACAGTACAAAACCAACACCACTTAGGTAACACTCATGTCAAAAACTACAGCCACTTTCTTGTCCCCAGTTTAAATAAATCAGCAAGAAGAGAAGCACATTAGTAATCAATTTGGGCACTTTTGGGAGGGGAGCTTTAAGGGAGGAACTTGCATGGGGAAACTGAAGTGATTAAAAAAAATAAACCAAAAAAAACCCCAACAATCCACCCACACAAGAGGAAGTAATTGAGCTTTTTTGTTTCTTAATGAAAACAGCTTGAAGTAGATCTAAATGAAAAGTAAACCAAAACATTTTAAAACTGTATTTATAGTTTATTCTTTCTAAGCTGTTTGCTATTATCTTTTCTATGTATAAAGCTGTATTTTCAACAATAGCAATTTTCTCTCTATAGCTGCATGTATGTTATGGTGAGCAAAGCTTTGCAGCCTGTAATACCAACAAAATGTTTTGACTACAGCATCTCTCATATACTGCTGCAATGGACTTGCTGGTGGGCTGGATTTCTGCTGATGGTTTTGTTTTATTTGGTTTTGATGTTAGTTTTCTTGTTGCTGTTGTTGGGTTTTTTCCTTTTTTTTTTTTTCCAAAAAGCTAGCTAGTTCTTTCTGTTCTGTTATAGACATACATAGGTGCAATTATTTGTACCAGGTAACAATGAATCCTGTTTCAAGCTTCAGTTTTGTTTCTGCTGTGACATGGATTTTTAAAAATTTTTTCACAGTTTTATTTCTTTATTTATAAGTTTATAGCTGTTGCAGTTTCCCTTTTTCTCTTCAATGCTTGTCTAATATAACTGGAATTTCGCAGTAGGTTTGGAGGGATGGGAAGACAGCAACTTCACCTATCTCTCTATTGACTTAACCTCAGATTTTAGAATTGTTTTCTCCACTTAGGAGTTTCCCCATCTGACAGTTTTCCTATGCTGCATGATTTCAGAATAATCTGCTTAGCTAGCCAAACTGTAAAGCTGAGATGGAATTAACACAGCATGTACTTGTACCCAAAATACAACCTGTACTGGACCTTGGCTTGCTAAAACACGTAGCCCCTACTAATTGCAATTATATTTTTATTGCTGCTGTAATCTTGATACTATTCAGGTAGAGCTAACTTACACGTAGTTGTGGCATTATTTAGCTACCTAGGTATGTTTTAGGGAAACTGAGGGTAGATTCACTGATTTTCCTGTAAGCTGAGCATAAAAAGAAATAGCTTTTTCTTCATGAAACTTCTCTGCCTTCGGCTCTTCCTTCCCAGACCTCTTCCTGTGGCATTTCAGAGAGGCAATGAGCTTCAGCTTGAGTAGTGGCTGTCAGGGGGCATTTGTGCTTATAGAAAGGAGACAAGGCCAGGCTCCCAGCCCAGCCAGGTCCTTTAGCACCCACTCTGTTTGCCTCCCTTAGCATTTTCCCCCTTCTGATATCTGGCCTCGGGCTGTTGTTTTTCCAGGAGCAAGAGAAGAAGCAGTGAGTTTGCCCTGACACAGGTCAGCTGTTGGAGAGCAGTGCTGGGTATCTCAGGTGCATTCACTTTGCTGCAGGGTGGGAGAAGATGCCCACAGCATGGTCCTACCTGCCCTGCCAGGAGCCCAGGATGTGACCCAGAGCTCTAAAAGGCTGTACTCTATTGCCTGGGCTCAGTGAGTATCACATAAATTGGATTAAAGAACGCACATAGGAATGCTTCTCCTTAATGATCATTTCTGTAAAATGCTCATAAATTAGAATACAGATGACACTCTTCCCTAGTTACACATAACAAGTGACATGCAAATATTGAGGCTTTTAATTTTTCATAAATGATTTGAATAAACTCCAGCTTTTTGAAAGGCACAGATCTTTTTTTGCTAGCAATTTTCTGTCAAAAAACAAAGCAAAGTTATGAATCTCAGCTTTTGCTTCTCTTTGTGCATGTATATAAAATTTACACCTGCACCCATCATACACATTAGTGACTTAAGATGAGCAGTAGGTAGCTCATGCATATGGGGAGTTCATGTTGTTTCCTTTCTGTTGTCACTGTCAAAAAAGTTTTGCATAGAGGATGAATCAGGTGAGCTTTTGTAACAAACCTTAAGGTCATAGCAAAACATGAGCTTTTGTTATCCAAAGATGCCAAAATAACCTTTCTATATATAGGAAATGGCAGAGGATGCAAACAAGTGAAAGGAAAGCATTGGCTCCATTTACCAT
This sequence comes from Zonotrichia leucophrys gambelii, assembly GCF_028769735.1. Lineage (NCBI taxonomy): Eukaryota > Metazoa > Chordata > Aves > Passeriformes > Passerellidae > Zonotrichia > Zonotrichia leucophrys. Next base: position 9,163,111 of record NC_088176.1, read on the forward strand.
TTACTCTGTTGTCCCTTCAAAACTTAGATTTAAATTTTGTGAGTCTGTGGGAGTTGTGAGCTCACTTCATTTGAATTATTTTAAAATTCCAGTTTGTTTTCTTAATGCTATAAACACAACAATTCTTTATTGCTCTGTTCTGCTTTTCAAGGGCCGTGTCCGGCTTTGTAAAGCAGAATAACTGCACTGGAATAGAAATTATCTTCTCAGAGTACAAGTGAGTTCCTCAGGAAAGGAGGTAGGGATAGGAGATGGGCTGCTCTAGGACTCGGAAGAGCAGCATGATTTTTTCCAGTTCTCTTGCTTGAAGCTTGATTTCAGGTTGATCTTTGTCTCCACCACCCTGTCTGTACACAAGCAAGAGCTTGGAGAAGGCTCCATCTCGTAGCTAGAACAAGCAGTTGTACCAAAGCAATGGCGACAGTCTGGTGTGCCGTACTCTATGATAGGGGCTTTTAAACCATTACAAAAGGCATTATAGCCAGCTTCTCTCTTCCTAGTTAGGGATTAAGCTAGATTCTGTTGTATTAAATGTTGCCAATAAGCTTGTGTATGGAAATGACCTAGCATATTGCAGCCTTTTACTGCTTGTGAAACTGTGAAAACAAATATTCTTATATTTTTGGAACCTAGTTTAAACATTAGTCTGAGTGGGAGCCTGGCACTGCTACTTTGTGCACTGTATCTTTACATAGGCATAACTAACAAATTGATAAGAAAATGGCTTCAGCCTGGGCTGTAGACAGGTTTCTACTTCCAGCCAGCCTATAGCAACAGGGAGTGTTCAGCTGGCTGCTCTCATTCAAGCTGTGATTTCCCTGTATGCCACCCTGAGCCCAGACTTGCTTCTTTAATAACATCCAGCTGTTGCCTTTAACAGCACACAGGGTGATAAGAATGGTGCATTGGATCCAGGTATTGCAACAAATTGGGGTTATTATCCCACTTGCAGTATTTCCCTGCAGGAGCAGGAAGCCCAGGACTTGGGAAACACAGGCTCTGACTAGGAGGGATTTTCTTACCTTCCTTCAGTGCTGGAGGAGGGTGGAGGGGCTGGCACAGCTTGCTTCCTTTGCTGCTTTACAACTCCCAAGGGGTGTTCTAGGGTTGGTTCTTCCCCAGCTGCAGTGGTGCTTCCCCAGCTCCCGTGGCAGGACTAAGCCCCGAATCATCAGAGTGTGGCTTTAATAAACAGGCGACACTGCACCCAGGTAACCTTTGAACCTGCCTTGCAATAGGTTCAAAGGTAAGAAAAAAAATTATTCCTGATCAAATATAAAGAGCAATTTTGGCTGGTTAGAATTGTTAAACATACAAGTCTTGCACAAGAGCGTTAGAAGAGAGCAGCGCATTGTGAAAACTAACCCCAGCCCTGTGAAAGCTGCAGCCCTTTTCATAGGGCTCTCATTTACTCCAGGTGTGCAGGGGGACTGAATAAGTCTTGCTTCACTGAGAAAAGGAGCCTCTTAGATTGCACTTTGAGCAAGCAAACATATTCCAGTGTTTTTCACCAGATGCTTTGTGTAGAGTCCTGTCCATAACATGTCCAGCTGTTGAGGCATGGGTTTCCCTTGCAGCTCCAGGGGTCTGTGAAGTAGTCACTCCTTTGGGGTCAGGGCTCCCATCCCCTTTGGGATGTATGGGGGCTGGTTATCTCACCATGGTGCCCCTTCCCTTTTGACACTGTGCAAAGGTCAGTACACTTGCTCAACTGCCAAGTAGGCCAAGCCTGTTTTGTGAGAGATTTTTTGTGTTGATTTAAACAATTGTGGTTTTGGTTTGGGTTTTTTTGCCTTCCTCTCTATCTGAAAAGGGAATAAGAGAGCACCTGTGCTTAAGGCTGCATGAGAAAGACAAGTGCTTGTTGTGGGGTGAGGTATGAAGGCTGGGCTAGCAGTTGGAGCTTCCTGGCTTTGCTTCCAAAAGCTGTGGATATGATCTGTGGAAGACATTTTCTGCACATGATCCAAGAGATAAATAGCAAAATCCTTTCAGCACTCACTTATTAGAGAGCATCCAAAGGAGGGTAACAGAGATGGTGAAGGGCCTTGAGGGGAAGCCATATGAGGAGCTGATGAGGGCTCTTGGTTTGTTCAGCGTGGAGGAGACAGGGGAACAGCTTCCTCTTGACTGGGAGAGGAGGGACAGGCAGTTCTTCTGTTTGGTGACCCAAGGGAATGGAAGCTGTGTCAGGAGAGCTTTAGTTCAGATATCAGAAAAAGCTTCTTTACCCAGAGGGTATTTGGGCACTGGAACAGGCTCCCCAGGGAAGTGGTCACAGCACCAGTCCTCACAGAGCTCAAAGAGTGTTTGGACAATGCTCTCAGGCACCTGGTGTGACCCTTGGGAATGGTTCTGTGCAGGGTAGGGAGTTTGGCTCGATGATCCTCGTGGATCCCTTCTAACTCAGAATATTCTGTGATTCTGTGACTGGTCAAGATAATAAAGCTTTTGTTGATCTGGGTCTTGTTTGTCTGAAGAAAAAATTAATACACTTTTCACTTAAGACCTTAAGTATTATTAATTAGTGTAAGGGAACCTGCCTGTATCACTGGGTATGAATAAAAGTGAAAGTACCTGTGCCAACACAGCATTCTAGACCTTGTGGTTCAAACCTCCTCTTAGGTTTTAGAAAATGCCATTTTAAGGAAGATGAAAGAAAATTCTTAGGGGGGTTTTCCAAACTTGGTGCAAGGAGGTGACACCAATGTTGAAGTCTCTTGGCTTCTGTCTGTGGTGCATCTTGCATGTGGGAAACAATGCATTTGATTCAAGGTTTTTACAAGTATGCAACAGATACTAATAATTAGTAGTTGGGCAGGTCCCCGTTCAGCCTAAGTGAATATTGCATCATCATCTCAAAAGATCTGGAGTGACTGACACCATGTGTGGTTTTGGCTCCTGGATGTGTTTCATAGAGCAGTGGGGGTGGGGAGGAAGGCGGGGAAGTGTACCAGAGTCACTTGAGAAGGAAACAAAGCCAATTACCTGAGCCAGCTGTGTATATAAAGCTGTAACTGCTCTTCCTTCTCCACCCTTTCTCTCTGGTACATAAAGTACATGGCATTTTACCTCATTTCAGCAGCAAATTTGTCCAAGTTGTGGTGTTTTGTCACCTCTCACCTATACAGTTTATTCCTAATGAATTAAAACTATTGATTAGTTCACTGTTGAAAACTGTGGTCTGAGTCACTTGGAACAGTGAGTGGGTCATCCTTGAGTCCGGCAGGGGAGGCTCTTGGTCAGATGTCCTGCTGAACTGCTAATAGTGGGTAACCTTTTTACTGCTTGTTTTGAAAGCAGGTGTGAGAAAACACATTCATGAGTCCTGGAAAACAATGGGCTGTGTTCTGTAGTGCAGGCTTGTCTCTGCACATCATCTGTGTTCCTTGTGGTCTGCAAATCAGTGATGCTGTAGTTTGTGATCTCAATGACCAAAGCACACAACCAATGACATAAAATAACCTGAATCAGCTGTGCAAACATCACCTCTGTTCCAGTTCTGAAAATGAGGTGCTGAAGGCAGACCCACAAACACCAGGTGGTTTTTTTTCATAAGATTTGAAAAAAAAATCAGGTACTGAAAATGATAATTTTTCCCCTCAAAACTTGATTATTAAGAAAATGGATGACAAGTGCCATGATGAATTCTCTGTAGGATAGCAGGGGTTCCATGAATTTTAACAGGCTAGTCATTTTTTGAAGTCTGAGCAGGTTATGGCTCAATATTTATTCAAACTATTACTTTTTGACAGAAGTGTCTGCATGCATGGGGTTTTCAAGATGGTGACAATATGATTTTTCTTTTGTTATTTGTTACAGGAGACAGAAAGCTCAGTAGTTTCCCTTCTTTCTTTAAATCCACTTTCTCTGCTGATCTAAAGTATCACTGGTTCAGATTAACACATCTTTCAAATGTAATCATTTGCCCCTTGTGCAATTCACTTGACTCTTGAATAATGAAGAAAGAGACCAAAAGGGAGCAAAAGCAATTAAAAAGAGTGCATCTTCCAGCCTTGTTCAAGCTCCATTACTAAATGCAGGATTCAGAGGTGTGTTTTAGATACCTGCCAATGAATATACAACTGTGGCATATCCCTGAATGCTGCTTGAAAGTTATTCTTACTGTGGTTGGGCAACCAGTCTGAGCCATGAAAGAGTGGAGCTAAAGGTCATTACTACACAAGCTGGAGTTTAATCAGTTCTAGGTACCATATAAAAAGCCCTTTTTTTATTGGTCTTGTGAAATCTACTCAAATGCAATAGGTTGTTGAACGATAAACACAAAATAAACTCTAACCCTTCAGCCTAAATAGTTGCCCTGACATAGTAAAAGTTGGGGCCACGATATTATAAATAATTTTTTACTGTGTTAAAACATTTGTGTGAAAGGCATAGCTGTGTCATCAAACTGTTTTAACAATTAAGGAAGCTGCACATGTATTTGCAGTTTCTCCCTAGGGCTCAAGAATAGCTGCACATTACTTTTGTTGTAGGATGCAGCTGCTGCATAAAATTGAAGAATCTGAGTGAATTTGCTGCTTCCATGTTACCATTGACAATCATGCATTCTCCTCTCTTCATGCAAAGTTGAGTGGTGTGTGTGCCTGTAAGTGTCTATGGTTTTAAAACCAGACCAAACAGAATGTTGAGATAACTGTGGGTGTTAAATACATACAAGTATGAACTGGTACTCTCCACCTTGCAGGGGAAAAAAGCATCTGATTTCTATCTTGACCAACTGACTCTAAGCATAACAACTGACATAATTCTACTGATTTGACTGGAAACTTTTTCATATGTTATAGAGTGTATTTACACTGGTATATTTGGGATCAGAATTTGTCCTCAAAAGACTGATTTTTCTGAGCTCTGATACAAAAGAAATATTTGGCATTGATCTCTTCTGTTCAATCTGATAAGATCCATAGATGATCCAAAAACTGAAGCTACTGATTCATTTGCTCAGTAGTTTTCAAAGTCCAGTTCTCTTGTTCCACTTACACATTTACTTGAACATTTTGCTGTACTGCCAGGATAAAATGTGGACAGCATAAGCACGCATGACAGTTTATGAACAGACTTTGACTATTGACCATTCAAACTGGAAGTAGGAAGATGGAGCAAATCTCTCCAAGTGACTTTAGACTTTGGATTTTCATACTAATAAAAGGAAAAAGCTGATGTTCAAAGTGAGCAATACCTGACGTGTAATATTTAGATGAGGAAAGTTTAAAGACCATTTGGATTGCTTCTAAGTGTTATCAGTGCTGTAATTTCATTAGGTGGCTAAATTCTTATTGAAACAACTAAATTCCAATTTTTGTTTTCAAGATAACAAGCTTTTGATGCTGCAGTGGTAAATACAATGGTTTGCTAGGATGTCTGTTCCAGCCCTCTATGTGTTGTGTCTTGGACCTTATTTGTCCACTTCTGCTTAACAGATAGGATAAGCCTTGGAGTTTAGCTCTTTTTCTGATATTCTGAGGAGCCTTGAGCTCCATCTGTAATTTAGAAACTGTCTAATACAGGGACTCTTTTTTTCCTTTCAGGCTGAGATAATGCCATTTATGTTGGTTACTGGTAATTATAAACCATTAGAGGTTCAGCCTTTAAAAATGGCAGATCTTCTACTTACAAATTGTTATAGAAACAATGCAGAATGCCTGTAATTTCTGAAATATTTTCCCTTGATCTGTGCTTCAGCTCAAGCCTTGACTGAATCAGCTTTGCCCCAGGTAAAGACCAGGTTAAATATAAGAAGTTCAAGACATTGTGAGATTAGGTGTCCCAATGCTTTTGTGATTTTATTCTCTGGTTTTCATTAGATACATAAATTTAAAAGACCAATAAATAATGCTGTTGGATCAGTACTGCCATGGTTTTTAATTTCCATATATATTTCTTTAGAAATCTGTGTAAACAGACCACTGCTAAATTTTAGAAGGTTTTTGAGATCACTGTCATGCAAGATCACAAAGAGAAGCATTGCTTTGAACTGAGAATTTGGATTTTAATTAAGCCTCTCTTGCTGAAGTTGCTTATGTAATGATTAAAGCACTTGTATTTTGGCACCTAAAAATAGGTTCAGAAATTGAGAGACTGTGTTTGAGGTAGTTTCAATAGCCCATGTTGGTTTTCAGGGTTGTACAGATAAAGAATTTTCAAATTCAATTTAGTTCCAAGTGAAGCTACTGACTTTGAAAAAGCTAATTGTTTGACTAAAACCCCATAGCTATATATTGCAGTTCAGGGGAATACATTGAGGAAAAAAAGTAGTGCTATTCAAATTCAGGCAATCAGTGTTTCCTGTGGCTAAACTGTAACCTCTGGGTCATGTTTAGTAAGGGTTTGGAGCAAGGTGATTACATGACTTTGTATACCTGATTCAGTACAGTATGATTCAGAATCAATGTGTGATAGATGGGGTTGTAAATGTTCCAATGTCCTTCAAAGGCATTTCCTCTGCAGTCACTGGAATAGATTTGCAAAAGGGATGGATCTGATGCTTTTAATTGAGCTACAGCAGATATGATTGTCAAAAGGTACTGTAGGAAGTCATGACAAATCACTAATCAGATGTGTCATGGTGAGCACTTAAGTACAGACACTTTTGTTGAATTTCTATTGTGTTCAGTGTGACTTCTTAAGTGTTGTAAAACTAGCATGTTTCCCAGATTTGGACAGAAAGGATCTGCAATAAATATGTAACAAGAACAGGGATTTCTCTTGGATTAGGATGGCAGCAGAAGTGTGTGCTTTTCTGTCCAGGAAGAGAATTTCTACCTGTGCTATATAATACAGAATGTTACTTCTGGTTTAAATAGAGAGAGATGAACAGCAATACCACTGAGGCAATCATGCACTTCACTGTGTATTTGCCTCATCCTCAATTACTCTTTTACTAGATCAAATATACCCAGTTGTTTTCCTTCCAGCTGCAGTGTGATAAACAATATATGATAACCTGTAAAATCTGAGCTGCCCTGGGTTGCAATATATATTGAGTCCAAACTCAGGATGCCATTGAAACAATTAAAACAAAATGCTCTGATTAATTATGATTTAATTAATATCTGGTGACATATAAAGAAGTCAGAGCCAGCAGAATATAAAATTAAATAAGAGGAAAGTATAGAGTCTGAGGTATGGCTGTACTGCCACTTGGTGACAGCACATCTCATTGTGCCCTTCAGTGCCACTCCTGTCTGTCAGTGCTGCAATAGCTCTTGCTCTCGTGAACCTTGCCAACACTTTGGTTAATGTGCCAGACACCTCTGAGCTTGTTTGGGCATCTCAGGCACCCTGGAATGCTTCCTACCCACACGGCAGTGAGAAGCAAGGCTCAGCTCTCCAGATTGCTGTCAGCAGCCACTTCCGACCAGTCGTCCTTAGGTAACTTTAGCCCAGCTTTTGTTTATGCTGATTGTGTTTGCAATGCCAGGGAGTCTTCTGATGCCTTCACCTGTCAGGTTCAGCAGGAGAATGTTTCATCCCTTTTGGACCAGGTTGCTCAAAGGATGAGGTGGAGTTTCTGTTTCTGTGGTTAGCTTGTTTTGCCCTCCAAGTCCTGGGATTCTGGGGTTTGGATATTTGAGAACAGCTTGGATCAATGTCTCTCCAATTTCAGTGGCAAATGGGAGAATGCTGGCATGGGAGAAGGCTTTGTCTAATTTTTGACTTGCACCTGTCTTCTTTGGTAAAACCCAGTTTGACTGCTACTTTCCCACAGATGCTGTATTCTGTTTCCAGGCTTTTCTGGAGGAGTGCTTTGGAGTAAGACTATTGCTCTGAGGAACCAGGAGGATTTTGTCAAGGGCTCTGTACCCTCTGGCATTGTTTCTTCTGTGTCTGAGCTCAAAGGTTACTGCAGTGCATGCATCTCACTTTCTCCCTCAGTATAAAGTTCTGAAATTCTTGTGATGACCCCGTGCACCTGCCAGTAGTTGCTAAAATGACATGAGACTTTGGACAGCAAGCTGGGAAATAGGGCATGGGGAGGAGATTGAAAATTGCTGCCTCTGTGTAAGTCTTCTGTGTAAGTTAACATAGTGTTAACACCGTTTTCCTGTGGCTTCTCATCCGCTTGTGGTGAGAACTTCCTTTGATACAGATTGCTTTGTGCCTGTGCCAGATCTGGGAGCATAATTCCTTCTGCTGGGAAGCTGGTACTTGCTGTTAGGAAATGGGATGGAAGGGGGCTTGTTTGGTAGTTATGACAAATGACAGAAGGGTAAGAATTTAACAGCAAACCCAGGCAAGTAGCGCTCTTCAGCTGTGCTGAACTTGAGTCAGCCTTTTTTGCAGGCAGCTCTATCATTTTCTCTGATGAGAAGCTGATTTCTGTTCAGGCTGTTTCCCACAAAGTACTTTCTAGAAGACCTCAGAGCTATTTAGAAAAGAGTTTTATTTGGTGGTCAGTAGTTTCAGAAAGCTGAACACTATTTTGCTTTGAGGATCTTTCAAACTTTAAAAAGCAATAGAACAGTTTTATCTGCACACAATTGCATTATTTTTTTTCTGAAATGCTGAAGCACAGTGTCTTCACTTTATTTCCAGCTAAGCTCAGGTGTTTGGCAATATGATTGGCCGCAGTTGATACCAGCCTTGAGAAATACTTTAACTAGTCAGAAGCAGCCTGCGTTTTCATCCCCAGTCTTGTACATCCTGGGGTGGCACTTCAGGCACTGGCTCAGCCTGCCTTGAGTACCTTTTAAGCCTGAGGCAGCACTTGCCAGGATTAATCTCTGTACCATGCATGTTACTGTACTTGAGGCTGCTTGGAGCTCCTGAGTGTTTCCTCTTCTTTGGCACACAGCCTGCTCATTTCTCAACCTTTCAAACACAACACCCACCATGGTATAGTTTGCCCCAAAAGTGTGCTTTGAGGTTCTCTGGCAGTCTGCCCATAGCTTTAGATGAATTTGCTATGACTGCAGTCACAGCATTTTGACTCACTCTGTAGCAATCCAAAGGTGCTTCCTGGTAGAGGTATGCAATGCAAACACTGGAATATATTCCTGCAGTACCATATCTCTGTTTAAAACTGGTAACATCCAACTTCAAACCTTCCTTGAGGAAATGGCATTTAAGCTGGGCTCATGTCCTATAGCACATAAGGAAATCTGTCTCTGTTAGCAGGAGTATGCAATAAATGCTGTAAATACTGTAAATGTCAAATCATCATCACCAGTGAGAAATGGATCATTAATTATATGAGCTTTAGGTAGCTGATTCTGAACAGCAGAGGAACACTTGAAGAGTGTTAAACTGTTCAGTCACTTTGTAAACACTAAAAACTGCTAGAATATAGTAAGCAGTATCTGCTCCATATGCTGTGCATACACTCCATGAAAAAGACTTCTGTGGTAACACCCTCTGTTGTCCTCTTCTGGCTGCTGACATCCGCAGCTTGCTCATGTTCAGTCCATGGTGAGGAGTGCAGATCATTGCAAGACTTCCTCCTGAGGTGCTGTCACGTGCCACGCTTCATTTCATACACCCACAGATTGTTGTAAAACCTTTGGTGTAACCAATATCACTAATTATTCCATGTTAGAGTAATACATCCCGAACCCATCTTGTTGACCAAATGACAGGAAAGGGTCCCATATTCCCACAGAGCAGGAGCTTCTATAGAAGGTGCTTGACTTCAGCCTCCCAACACAGCTGGAGGACAACCAAGGCTCTGGAGATTCTGACAAGTGCTGGAAGTGATGAGTCTTTCTTTCCTTTTCTTTCCTTCTCTTCTATTCCATTCAAAAGTGGTGCACTCTGGTGGTTTTAATTTTTTTAATTAAGTTTTTGCAAGAAGATACATTAGGAAACACTTCTGTAACACCCAGATGGATTTCATCTCATTTGCATTCTCATCTCCAAATTTTGCAATCTGTGTTTGTTAAAAAAAAAAAAAATTAAAAAAAAAGGAAAAAGGAAAAAAACCACCCCAAAACTAAGGAGGTATATCCAGGCAGTAGAATTGATGGCTTCACTTAGCTCTGTGCAGTCACTAGGGTACTTAATATTCTGTAGTACTACTTCATCATTTGAAAAAATAGCATCCATGATGTTGCTGGGATCCTTCTTTTTATCTTGTGGGTTGAAGTGCTATTTGCTTTCTTCCAGTCTTGCAGTAATTCCACGTACTCTTCAAAAATTCATACCAGTATACATTGATTCATTATCTCACATATTTCCATGTATCAAATTGTTGTCATAGAATGTAAGAATTTAGAATTTTTATTTCTCCTATCTCCATCCCCTTTCTTTTTCTCATTTCCACTCCAAAAGTGCAAATGCACCAAGCAACACAGTAGCTGTTAGTCAAGACTGGTAAATGGAACTAGATACTCCAGAGAGGATACTCCTCACAAATAAAACCATAAAAATCCCCTAGCATCTTTTAATGAGCTTACTATGAAAGATCAAAACATGCATTATGACATACGAGAGAGCAGAAGAGATCAACAATATCATTGAAGTCTTAAGTCTGAAGCAACAGGGAGTTGTTAACTTCTGCTAAGCACCTTTGCCCAAGAAATGGATAAAGCAAGCAAATTTTTTAAATTTTTTTTTTCTTTAGGTTACTTTTGCCTTAAGTCACTTACCTCTTTCAGTAGAATATCAGTTGTTGTTTCTTTAATCTCCTTAGCACTGTTGTTAGCTTCCTGCTTTTTGCTATTCGATCTGCTTACTCAACCATCTTTTATACTGTGACAGCTACACCCTCACGTAATAACAACTTGTTTTTGTGCAGTGCATTCACTCAGTGATTTACCCAGCCTACTCACAACCTTACAAACCTGAAAACACTGTTTTAATGGGATGCTGTCTACCCTCTAGTTGTCTAATCTATTAGTGGTATTTTCTTCTGTGATTTCAAGATCACTTCCAGTGTGGCTTCAAGGACCCATAAGCAAATGGTACAGATTTACAATAGATCCAATATGGTAAAGAATTTCAGTCTGAAATTGATTTTTCCCATTCAATTGAAATTATTTACAAAAGGACTTTCTCAATGAATCCACTTTGACAGGAGAATTTCTATATGCTTATCAGACATCAAAACTTTTCTAATGGAGGTTCAGTGTCCAGACTTAACAGAGAGTTTAAAATTGAAGTAAATTACCTTTTCATCCAGAGCCTTTGTGATTGTTGTTCCTAGTCACCTTAAGACAACGCATTTAAGTGACTTCCACTTACATGGACTTTTACCAGAGTTGGGGGGAAGTCCCTCCTGGTTCTCCCCCAGTTTGCATGGCCAGAAGCTTGAGCAGTTGCCTATTGCTGCAGAGATTGTTATTTTCTAAAAAAGGCTCTCAGAGAGATCTTGCTGTAGTATTTGACATCCTTTCAATGAGGCCCAGCTAGAGATTGTCCAAGAGCAGCAAATGCAGCTATTCCTGCTCTCATCTGCCTCGCTGGGCTCCTCTCAGGTGGCAGGGAGGGATTAGCAGTTCTCTGTGCTGCCACAGGGCTGGTGCAAAGAGCACGATGAGCTTCTGTGGAAGAGTGGTTAGCTTTCATCTTGCAACATTTTTGTTTGCTCCATTACTTTTTTTCATTCCTTACTGACCTTTTCCCAAGTCAAATGATTTTTTCAATTTTTTTTTTTTTTAAATCAGAGACTTGAGAGCAAAAGTTGTCATCCCCTGGATATAAATCTTGATACAGATATACATTATAGAGAAAAAAATTATTTTTGCTGATTGCCTAATAGTTACTTAGGTAATACATGATCCCCTGCAGTTAATTCTGTCTGCTGATTTGGATCACTGTCATCTGTTGCATCCTTTAACTCTCCTGCAAGCTCCTCAGTTTCAGTATTCCCTTTCAGTATGAATGCCAGGCCAAAAACATAGAATTTTTTTGTTTGATGTAGATATTCTGGTATTATTGTGATCAGCCATGTTTTGGTAGAGGAATTTGGACAAATATATGTTAGTTAAAGAACTGGGAAAAACACGTAACTATAGCTTTTTCTGGAGCTTAACAAGTGCTATGTGAAAATCCTTCTGAAGCTATCATGGTAAGGAATGTATTACATAGTACTATAAAATATGCAAACACCTGAAATCTGTGGGAGGCCAATAAATCCAAATTGACATACAAGAAAAAAATAAATCAGTAGCAATTTGGATTATTGAAGATGATAAAACAATTCAGAGTTGCTCTACAGAACGGCTCTTTTGTTTTTATTTTCTGGCACAAAATAAAAGGCAATCTTCATGTGACCATCTTTAGATCACATTTTTTTTTGGTCTTCTGAAATATCCCTGTGTTTTGGCATGGTCAGACAGTAAAGCTGGACAATGTCTTTCTCTGACATTCTGTCAGAATTGTGTGCCCTCTGCAATGAGTAGCACAAGTAACTTTATAAACATGCTCTGACAGGACCTCTGCTGCATTAGCTGGAAGCTCACCTTGGTGTATATTTGGGTTTTAACAGTAAATAGTGTGAACATTTGGTCAAAAGCAGTCTGGTTTTAAGGTTTTATGTGGTTCCCAAAGACGATAGTGTTTCCAAATCTCTGTGGACTCTGTCCTTACTGTTAGTTGTTTATAGGATGATTTCTATTTCTTACTAGCTCTTGCAGAAAGCCTGTGAAGCTTTACAAAGAGGAAATGTTCCTCTTGGCGCAGCCTCCCCATCCCCAGTGGGGTCAGCAGCACTGAGGAAATATCTGTTATGTCTGAGAAATTTCTGAGTGCTGTGATTCCTTTAGAGATAGGCAGTGTAGCCAGACAGGAGCTGGAATTGCACTGTTGGCCTTCACATGAGCCAACAGCCCAGGTCTGGCTGGCTGGCAGAGGGTGAGGGTCCAGGTACAGTGGAGGGTAAGGACTGCCACCCTCTGAGGCACAGTGTCACACCTAGCTCAAATGTGGGGGAAAAAGTGTTGATGTAAGCTTCCTCCCAGGTTATTAACCTTTGAGTTTTATTTTATGTTAGCTATAGTTGTGATTTGTTACTGTGTGTCACCAGGTGCATAATAAATTGCATATCAGAAGCCTTGAATTTATTGTATTGATTTTCTGTATACATGGATTTTCTCTTTCCAATGCAGATAAAATAAATGCAAAATTTGCAAGTTTTCTCAGTTCACAACTCATTCTCAGAAGTATCAGATCTATCTGCCTATTTTTCCTTGATTAATATTATATTGGTCCACTAACAATCCCCTCTACTGGAATGAGTGCCAATTTGATATGTCCCCCTGCCATGACCTGCTCATGACGTTCTTTACATGTCAGATTTTCTCAGTTTGTAAAGGGAAGATTAAATCTTCCAGATTAAACAGTTACTGGTCCTAGAGTACTTTGAAGTATTCACTGTAAGGTGCTAGCACAGAAGTGTTGGGCATGGAGACAGTAAGAAGTGCTCAGAATGTTCTTATCAGCACTGATTAATCACCATGTAATTTTATAGTGCTGGGCAAACATTTCACAGTGATAAGATGTCTGTTTTAGCATTAGACCTTTGCTTTAGCATTAGGCCTCAGCTTTAGAGCTCTCCAAGCTGTAGGATCTATGTACCCCACTTCCTGTCATGCCTTACTGCATCATTTGCACTCTGCAGAATGTGCTTATGGAAAAGCAGAATGAAATTCAAACCTTCAAGATCTTCTCAAAACACATTTTAGGGCCATGTTACTGCTACCAATTGTGGACTGTCTTTTATGATAAAGTTAATTTCATATACATCCTGATTGTGTCTGAGGTATGTTGATGTGCTTGCTCTCAGAATAAAAATGCTGATGTTATTTTTCTGTTAGGAGCAGGTGAGTGTAAGCAGAAGAGCAACAGGGTAGGATCCCTTCCAGTGGATGCTTTGTGTCACAGTGTAAATTCTCAGAGAAAGGTGGTCTGGGGGAGGAGGGTGTTAATGTGGATGAGACCACATGCAGAGAAAATTCAGCAGGGGAGGAGGCACAGGCTGCCAGAAAGCAATCTGGGAAGGCTGGAGACTGGTGGCACCCCAGAGCAGCAGTTTGCATTGCAGGTGAGTTTCATACCATGGAATCTCACAATATTTCTCTTAGAACCTTATACATAATAGGTTCTAATATACCTATTAGGTTCTAATACCTACTAGAACCAGAGCATATCTAAGGTAATTTTTAAAGAGGTATGTTCTAGGTTTTCCCAGTAACAACAAAGTTAAGAAAAATATATTGGAAAGTAGGGCTGGTGTCTGCTTCTCAGTGCAACGTGGCTTCAGATAGAGCTCAGGACACCTTTCTCAGCCTTGTGTCCCTGACTGCCAGGCTGCAAGAATTACCATTTATTTCCCAGAAGCCACTGAACTTGACCTTTGTAGGGTTGCACTGATATGCTACATGAAAGGGACATGGGGTCCAATCCATCAATAGCTATATTTTTCCTCTGCACCTGTGAGCTGCTCTTTGGATGGGAATAACTTTAAAAGACTTGATCTTCAGTGCAGAGTGAGAGGTTCACTCCTCATACAGACCATGTACATCTATGATGTGTTTTGGATGTAGTGAGTCATGATACTGTTCTGAGGTAGGGTTTTTCCTTGTCCCTGACCTGGACATTTAAACAAAATGTCATGGATTTACAGAATAAAGAGATAAAGTTGGTATTTAATTGAGGATTAAGACTGGGGAGTTTCTATACATGGATCTGGATCTGGGGCATTGCCTGTTTTTATATTGTGTAATGTATTGCCAATTCTGGCAGCACATGCACTGTTTACCTCAGTGTGTGTATCTCAGAGCTGAGATCCCCTACAGAAAGGCTTTCAGCCCTGATGTGCTTCCCTCCTTACAGGGCAGCCCTAGCAGGGGTTGCACAAGGTGGGCATGTCAGGTCAGACCCAGCCTGGCATCTCTGCAGCAGGATCATGTGCATGTCCCCCAGCAAATACCTGCTGAGGTTTAATTCTAAAGTTTGCATTTGAAATTGTGAGATCCAAGCACAGGATATGAGGCATTCATGACTGAACGTTATTAATTCTGACTTGACAGTCTTGGTACTTGCTCCTTCTTCACTATTGAGCATGGGGTGGCAGGACAGGAATCACAGTGCCAATAGTAATGCTTGTTTGGGAATACTAAGGATAGATTGTCCACAATGGGAGGTACCAGCTTGCATTGTGGCATTCTTGCTCATTTTGTGTAAGATTTGACTCATTCTTTCATTTGCAGTTTTTGTTGGACCTCTTCTGAATTGTTATTTGCATCTTCAGTGACTATCAAATCAAGGCCACCCAGGTTAATGCTGTTTACCATTTGCAAGTGAGAAGTGAACCTCCATTTAATGAAGAAAATATTGTGTAAAGTGTGTCACTGTACTGGCAACATTGTGCTGCAACCTGTGTTGTTATCATCTTGATGCCTGTGTGTGTTCATTTCTCTCCTACTTCTTGTCATGACCTCTGTGACCTTGTGCTTCAGCATTGCAGTGCCAAACTGTGGGA
The DNA here is from genome assembly GCF_028769735.1 of Zonotrichia leucophrys gambelii. Lineage (NCBI taxonomy): Eukaryota > Metazoa > Chordata > Aves > Passeriformes > Passerellidae > Zonotrichia > Zonotrichia leucophrys. The sequence continues at coordinate 9,178,553 of NC_088176.1, forward strand.
AGGAAAGCATGCAGAAATTCATGTCCCATTAGAGTTCATCCAAATGGAAGGAAGAACTGGGACAAAGCCCAACTGGAATCTTTGTGGAGACAAATGTTGGGTTCCAAACAGATTATCTGCATCCTCTCTAAATAATATTCCTTTCCCTATGTTTCCATGGGCAGACTTGTGTTTGGCTTTCAGATGCAGAGATCAAGGCAAGCATCTTCATGCCCTGACTAGAAAAGATTGGATTTTAGTCCATCTGAAATGATGAAGTCAATCAAACTTCATCTTGCACTAAAATCTTTAGCAGTCATTGCATTTTCTGATACAGGCAACATAAATAGACTAACTAAACACTACTTGTTTACTAGAACAAGTAGTGATGAGCCATATGCTAGGTTAGGAAAATAAAAGGTGGATACTTTTTTTATGCAAACTATTTAGGATGGACAACTTTTGCTTTCTTATGGAGCAGTACTGCTTGAGCTGAAACCTGTTCATGTGTTGTTGTTTTCTCTGGCAGATAGACCTTTCCACAATCAACTCTGGCAGCTGTTTTTCAGTTGTTTTGATTGGTTTTGGCAATAAACCATTTCTGGACTGTAGGGAGACAGTGATGCAGACAAAACAGACAGGAGGGCTGCCTGATCCCTACTTGGTGCAGGAGCACGGGCAGGAGATGTGTGTGCCACAGGGACAGATGAGTGTGCCACAGGGACAGGAGATGTGTGTGTCACAGGGACAGATGTGTGTGCCACAGGGACAGATGTGTGTGCCATAGGGACAGATGTGTCACAGGGACAGATGTGTGTGCCACAGGCTCCATCCCACGGCCGGTGGGAGCGTCCTGGGAATCCACAGGCGCATCCAGAGCTGCTGAAATCCTGCACGGTTGGTTCCAAAGCCACACTTCTTGCATAACCACAAAGGAATGAACCAACCTGCCAGGTCTTTCTGCACAAAACACCCGTGACAGCAGTGCAGTGACTGTTGTAAAAGCAAGGCAAAAGAAACAAGCTTTGGGGAAGGACAAGAATTTGAAGAGGCAAACGCCGCTCGGAGGTGCTGAAACGCGGGGTGTCAGCGGGAGGAGAGCAGAGGAGAGGGAGGTAATGCAGCAAACGCGGGCCCAGAGCCTGAGGGGCGATCATGCCGGTCAGAATGTCCTGAGGAGCAGCGGGCATGGCGGAGAGGAGGAGAGCAGAGGAGGAAGAGGAGAGCCGAGGAGAGCAGAGGAGAGGGAGGAAGCAGAGGAGAGGGAGGTAATGCAGCAAACGCGGCCCGGAGCCTGAGGGGCGATCATGCCGGTCAGACCGTGCTGTGGAGCCGCTGTGCCGCAGCGCCCTCTGCTGTGCCCGGCGGGGAACGGCGCCCGCTCCCCGCGCCCTCCGCCCCCGGCAGCGCCCGCGGACCGAGCCTGCGCCGGGAGCAGCGAAAGGAGCCCCTGGAAATGCACTAAATGTGTTTATTTGATCGCTAGGGTCTAATGGATGCATGTTCGAGCTCTGCGTTATCTTCATTACAATGAGCTTTATCAGGGAGCTGAAAATCCTTCACAGTTATTCAGGAGGCTCCCTCGCTACAAACGATAGTAAAAAAATCTGTAATGCTCTTTTGCTTCAGTGTATGCAAACACAGGTACACCCACCGTGTTCATTAATTGGAAGTGTAACAACTGTAATCATTCTTCCCTCTTTCACATTTAGGATCTTGGAAGTTTTATGGAAAAATTCTAAGGATATTTCTGACACTTTCAAGGATTTTGTTCAATATTGTTCAAATAACTAATGGAAGTAAGGAACCTACTGTTATGCTTTTTGGGGAATTGTTTAATGTCCTGACATTTTCTGCTATTTATAAATCATTATTTCCCTTTCCACTGCTTTTGTCTTGCTGTTGTTGCTCAGGTACAGACCTAACACCTGGACCCTGCTGTGTCTGCCCCTGGCTATGTCTTCAAGGAAGTGCAAGGCTCATTAGCTTGTTTTCCAACCTCAGATGTGCTCAATATGCTCCCACACCATGTCACCATCCAGCACTGAGCCTGTCCAGTCAGCAAGACATCCTACTCCTACAGTGTGCTCTACTTAATCCAAGCAATCAATACTGACAACGCTGAGAATCAGGAAAGAAATGTCAGGTAATTAACTCTGAGCCCCTTCTAATTACTGCTACATGAAAAGAACCCTTTCCTCCCATCCTTGACATGTTAGGCTCGTTTTTGTTTTGTTGCAAGACTTCACAGAACAAACTGGGACTTTGCAAGACCAGGCCTGGAGGGGAGTTTGGTACCACACTGAGACTGGCAGGGAAGGGAGACCCTGAAGGTAAATTTAGCACTGAAAAATGCTGAGTTTTCACATCCCTATATTCTCTTTAGGAACAAGTCCTATTGCCATCGCAGATTTTTACAAGGAGGCATTGGCATAACCCAAGGGTTTTCACTAGTTCAAAATGCCAGCAGAGACTTGTGAGAAGCAAATCTGCTTTGGGATTTTCCAGAATTTGAGGCACAAAGCTCATGGAATGTTTTATTTATCTGGTAAAATGGTGCACAAGGATTTTTAGTGGCTTTCCTTTTTCCTCTGTAAAATAAACATCTTTAGTAAAGAAGTCCAGGTCCAAACAGGATCAAGGAAAGTTCCAAAGTACAGCTGGGCTGCATTTTATAATAAAACAGCAGAAAATCCAATCACAAAAAGTAGGTGGAAGATGACATCTGCAAGAAAAACACAGGCTACATGTGAGTACTTCCCTGTCAGCTCCCTTTCACCTTCTCTTCCCACCCCATTCAATAAAACTGCAGGCCCTAATGTGGCTCTGTCAACATATCAAATGTTAACAAATGGACTTTGAAAGGTGTGTTTCAAAGCCTTTCCAATCAGAAATGCTTTCAGACACCCCTGTTAACCCAGTAAAACATGATTGTTCCTTTTTGGGAAGGGGGTGTGACAATTGGAGAAAGAAGATTGTTCTGTATTGGAAGTAATTGCTATGATTTTATTGTCTGGTGTGAGGGATATACCAAAAAAAAGGAAAACAAAGTATATTACACCAGGAAATAAAGTCTGATTTTGAAATATTTACTCTTCTGTCAAATTTACTGGTATTTCAGTTTTTTTCTTTGAGCTATGGACTTTATGTTGACATAGACACTCAAAATGCATATTTGGGATTGATACTTTCATTGTCATACTTTGCTGTTTACCTGAGAGTGTGTAAAATCTGGATAAACCTTTGCCTGTATAAAAGAGGAAGAAAATAATTACATCAGGATGATGATTAAAACAGGGCAAAGTGCACCGGTGTGTTTTGTTAAAGAACAGGAAACATTTGTCATGTTTTGAAATTCTGAATATTTCTTCCTCTTGGATTTACTGTTTGAAGTTATAAAAGGATCCTCAGTTCTTTTACCTTCTAACATTGATAGGGGTTTTCTGGTGCGACATAATGGATTGTAATAATTCTACTGTGTCTGTATTTGTAATTTTAAATTGGCTTTCAGATTGGTGCAGTTGATAAACTAGTATAAAGGGCTCCAGTAAAAACATTGTTTGTTCCAAGGACTTGTTTCAAAAGATGAACCAGCTCAGAGAGAAATCCCAGGTGCCTGCAGGAGGCAGCAGTTGGAGGGAGCAGTTGCTCTGCAGTGGGGAAGGCCGATGGCAGTGCCATCAGTGTGTCAGGAGGGATAGGCACAAATCATCCCTGCAACACATGAAGGTGTTGTGGATGTGCTGAAATACAGACCCACAGTGTAAAGAAAAACTCTCCTGCTGCTCCTGACCTCTCTCCCACTCCCCTGCAACCTGCCAGAGCGTGTCTGAGCTGCTGCTGAGGTCACAGGCAGGTGAGCAGAGCTTTCACTGCCAGCTCTGTGTGCCAGTGGTTTGGCCATTTATCATAAATGCCAAAGGGCTGCCCTGACTCACTTGGCAAGCGAAGAGAATGTCACTGAGCTCTCCTGCCAGAGTTGGAGGGGACCAGCTTCTGTTCAAGACTTCTGCTGCCCCGGGGGACAGGGGTCTGGCAGAGGGCTGTGGCTCTCTCTGCTTGCTCCTCTCTGCCAGTTTCCTGTCTTCCCAAAGGGAGAAGCACCCCAGGAGCCCCGGCACTTACTGCGCACGGTGATCTCCGCCACCAGAACGCCTCCGGTTTGTTCCGCGCGCTGCCCTCGCTTGTCACATATCTCAAGAGAGCAGACAGAAAACCAAAACAATTAAAAATCATTAAAAAACCCCACAGACACAATTCTTATGTTTCCAACCAAGGAAATTGCTGCATATTTTCTAGGGACTTTTTTTTTTTCCTGCCTGTAATTATTGGGGGCTTTAGTGCAGAAGAGATTTGAAGAGAGCCTTACAGTTAATTTTCTGAAGATTTTGGTGGGCTGCTTTCCCACCCTGCCTTAAACAAAACTCCTGTCAAGAAGAGGGAAATTGAGCTCCATCTGTTTAACCCCTGACCCCTGTGAAGGCTTCTGTGGTTGTTTATTGCTCATGGTAATTGTTGTCCATTGGGTAGAAACAGGAAGCACCAAATCCTTTCCAAATTGATCAGCTCATGTCCAGCACTAATGATGCCTGTCACAGCTGACAAAGTCTGTATTGGAGGCAGTGCTCTGCAGATTAAAGGTCCTTGTGCATCTCTCTGACCTTTGCAGATCCCCAGCTGTGGGCATTTTTATTACTAACTCAGCATGTAGTAATTCTGGTTATGAGTTGCTTGTAAGCACAGACCACCAGCTTGGTTCAACCTTAATTGCAGGAGACCACCAGCTGCATTTTTGAGTGGGAACTGGACTCGAGGGATGTTGCCTGATTGAGCAATTATCCTGCACTGGAGGGTGAGGTGGGGATTCCACACAGTGCCTGAAAGGATGATGTAGGTGTTTGACAGTACTGCCAGAGGGGCACATATGAAGTAATGGGTTTGTGTTTTCTGTTGCCTTTGAAACTTAAAATTTCTAACAATGTGCTTTTGTCAAACTTGCAACTTGTGCACAAGTCAGTTCCTCCTGCTTAGCATTGAGGCTGTATATTACAAAATGCTGCCTTAATTTGCTCCTGGACTGAGAAAGGGGTTAGAAAGAAAAATTGGGGTCATCAGGAGTCATGCTTTCTCTTCTTCAGCAAGAAACATTTTTTATTGAAATGACAGCATGTTGGCCAAGGAGTATTTTGTGCTTTCATTTCAGGTTAAATAAAATTCTATTTCATTACATGAGAGAAAGAATGGCAAAGCTCTGACTTGGTCAAGGGTGGAGAAAGAAAGACATTTTATGGGCACCTGCCCTTGTTAAATTATGTGCCTGTATAGCACCCTCACCATGCTCCCATCTAAGGATACAGGAATCCACTCTTCTACCTCAGTTCCTGCTCCAGAGACAATTTATGTATTTTATGCAGAGTAGATGTCTGCAAGAGCAATAACTTATTGCAGCATGGCAGGGAGGACTTTCCTTGGGAAGGGGGACTGGGAGCTTTGGGACTCCCACTGCCCTGAGGCTGCTCTTAGCACCAAGATACTTGGTAAAATGGAAAAAGCTCAACTTTCTCCTTTTTTCCAGGCTTGTGTTTAACTGTAGCTGTTTGTCAGACAGGACTGTAGTCTGGGATATGAACAGGAGCTGAGTTTTTCAATGGCTGCCTTATTTCTCCATACGTTTAAACAAGTTTCCCAGTGTTGCCTGTGGCATGACAGAGGTTGGGCTGCCCAGCTGGGCTCACACAGTGCCTGCCTCCATCTGCTGAGAGCCCTGGCGCTGGCTCTGCTCCTGCAAACCCTGGGGAAGGGCTGGCCATCCTCTGCCTGAAGGTGGCACCGTGTGTTTCTCCAGCAGGGAGGCCTTACCACGGGGCAGGAGAACTTCTCGCTGTCGCAGATGTGCGTCTCGCAATGCAGCCAGACCTTGGACAGCTTGGGGATGTTGCGGAAGCGGAAGGCGTTGAACTGGAACGTGGCCCGGTTCGTTTTGCCGTTCTCGTGCACTAGGATGGAGTAGTCCGTGGCACACCTGTGTTGTGTGGGGAGAAGCAGTGTCAGAGCCCCGTGGCTTCAGTGAGACATCTCCTGAGGTGACATCTGATGAAAGCATTTGCCCTGCTGTGGGCCAGCTTTTCCTTTGCTCCCTTATACCCCCACAACCAGCTTTCCAGTCATCCTCAGGGCTGGGCTGAGGTGCTCTCCTGGGTCCCACCAGCACCTACCCCTTGGTGATCAAAGGCCAGTGGATCTGGTAGAAATACTCTGAGGAGGGAGTTGCCCAGCAGTTGTTGAGAACAACTTTAAACCTGGGGAGATACAAACCCCAGATTAGCAAGGAATGTCCCAATTGCCAGTTTATTACTCATTCCTCCTTCCTTTGCCTACCTGTCACTTAAGCCCTTGGCTTCCACTCCAGCGAATATGTCAGAACCAATTTCTGATGTTTCAACCACAAAGGGGGCTTCCTTTATACTTGAGAACTTGGCATTCTTTCAAAGACAAAGACAAAGTCATCATACATTATTTGTAACATACAAAGCAAGGCATCATTAAACTTCAGACACCACTGGAGAGATTGACCCCAGAAACCTGGGTTCTTATAACCTGCAACCTCCAAACTCTACACTGGTAGTAGGACTATTGCATACCAAGATGATGTTTAAAAATATTTTGATTAATATTTGGTGTAAAATGATGATCAGTGAGAGAACTTGATGCTGTTTGGGTTGTAGCATGTATTGCATGTATTCCCACAGAGGGAGTGGGGAGCAAGCTTGCTGCTGCTGCTTGTGGTGGTGGGAGAAGCTGGTGGGAGTGAGAGTGAAGGTGAGTGTGCAGAATGGGAATGGAGTTGGGACATGGCCACGTGTTGGAGAAAAGGAAGGAAGACAAGCAGAAATCAGCCTGCTGAACATGGAGCAGTGTGGTGCTCAGGTGAAATGTTTTTGTTACAAATACACTGAAATGCCTACTTTAAATCCAAATGCTTCTTGTTGGGTAAGATGATAACAAATCTAGCACCAGAACTGTACAAAGAATATCAGGTTTAGCCCTAGCATTGGCTTACCTAGTGGAAAATACTCCTTTTACCTGGCCTATAATTTTAACACAGTATGTTCCTAGTTGTGCTTTTTCTTGCTGTGCTAAAATAGAGAGGCTGTTTGGGAGCTTTTGACTGTGCTTTTGTGGAGAAAAGATTCCAGGATTAGGAGCTGGCTGCTCCAGCAGTGCAGTGAAGCTGCAGAGAGGAGAGGGAGTCTTCAAAAGATCTGCCTGATATCAAGGGACAATATTTTGTTGGCAACAAAATTCCAGCATGACCTAAAGATCTGTGGGGTACATGAAATATCTGTCAGGTGAGAGGATCAGGGAGAGAGCTGCAAGAGAAATGCAGGGAGCTTTGCTGTGTCTATAGAGGCCATGCAAGGCCAGCAGTACGTGCAGATTCATGCTGCTCTTGCAGTGGGACTACACACAAGTTTTGATTTTTCTTATAAAACCTGTCAGCAGGTTAGAAATGTACCTCTCAGCAGAAAAATCTGTCTGATTCTGAGGGATTAAAAGAACAGTTGGCATGAGTCTGCTCAGTTCACTTTAAGTATATCCCTGTTAATCAGCAGAAACAAGAACCCCTGCCAATCCCACTGCAATTATCTGTTCCAGGCTAGTAATGTGCTCCATGACACATAAAAGTCAGGAGCAGCTGCCCTGTTTTTTCCAGCCCTTTGGCTGAAGCCTTTGTAAGGTAAAGGTGAAGGTGTGAGTGGCAAAGAGCACTTACAGAGTAGAAGTTGAGGGACAGCTGGCTTTCAAATGAGCCGGAGCTCCCGTTCTTCACATGGACAGTGGCCACCCTGGGGACAGGACAAAATTCTGCATGAGTGAGGCATGGTAATGAGGACAGGGTGAGACACACTCCCAGGAGAGGACATACCTTTGGTCAAAGGCAGCCTGGTTCACCAGGTAGTTGGCATTGTATGAGCAGGTGAATGAGTAATTCACAGGCTGGTTCTTCACAATCACCGAGGAGTCATTGGAGACGATGGAGTTGTAGAAGTGGTATATGGGATTCTTGAACTGTGAATGGTGAGACAGAGAAATGTGAGCAGTACTGAGTCCTTGAGGCATCAGGAATAAACTATGAAACATGAACACTCTGATGTCAAAACAGGCTCCCCAAGGAAAATTGGCTTGGTAGCTCTTTATATGCTGTGCTGCCTATTCATATGCCTTACTAAACATAAGTTCTGTGTAACACAGGTGCAGGTGAACAGCAGACTAATATCACTAAGCCTGTGAGTATTTTGCCTGGAACTGCAAAGCACAGCTGTGTGATTCTTCCTTCTCCTTGACTCTGCAGTTTGGCTGCTTCTTCCATTGGTACCTAAAGCTTACTTCAAGCTGAAGAGGACAGGACTCTCTCAAGTGAGTGCAGCCATTTCCTGAGTCAGAAATGCTGACCTTCATAGTCTTACCTCTGACTGTGTGCCACAGTATGATTTGTTTTTAGGTGACAGGTCTGGGATTGTGAATTGGTAATATCCTGAATCGTGGATCCCATTGTAGCAAATGCCTCCAAGTGCCAGCTGATTAACCTCCCATCCATAGGGACACTCTGGAATTCTGGTTATGATGGTTTTAGGATAGCAGTATACCAGAATTACATCTGGAAGGAAAATGATATACCTGAAGTTATTCAGTAGTAATTTCCTTTCAAAGAGGTGGGTCCCCCCATTTACTTTCCATTTGGCTTAACCTTCTGTGAACAGGGATGTGTGCTGGAAGGTCCCCTAATGACAGCAGCTTTTGCTACACAAAACAGACCTTTAGGTTGTTAAATTCTGTCCTCTTTGGAAGAGTTTAGCCTTTGCCTTCTAATCAATGCAGAACTTTGTGAGAATTTTTTATCTTTCTGGAATAGCCAATTGAAAAGCAGAGACACTGGTGAGAAACTTGAAGTTAAAAAAAGACTGCACTGAAAATGTCTCATTAACTTATGCTGCAAAGCTGGCTTCTGCAACACCACTGACTCTGTAAAAATAATATTGGTGAGGTTGTTTGGTAGGCTTTGTAGATCTGCACTGTTTTGTACTGGTGTATAAATCTTGGCTGCAATAGATATTCTGCCTTTTCTTTTCTTGGACTGGCACTATAAATCCAGCACAAACTGAATTTTTCCAATTGTCAAGTCAAAAGCCAAGTTCTAAAACTGAACCTGGGCCTGCTAACAACAATAGGAAATGACTCAAACTCCCAGCCCTGTTAACAGCAGTGCTGTGTATTTCCAAACATGGTGATTGCTAATGCACACGTGAATGCTGAACATCATAACAGACAGACAGACTGATACCTTCATGACAGCAGAATTGGATATTTTTCACAGGCACAGCTAATTTGAACATCCGATGGAAATTTTAAGGGCAAATATTGACTAACCATTAGTGACCTGAAAACTGAGGAAGACTTCCAATTACCACAGTGAGAAAAAAAGGTACCCTCCCTGGAATTATTCAGTTGCTTTTTTCAAAGCCCTTGCCACTCTCATTTCTTATGCTAAAAGCCTCATTTTGCAGCTTTTCCATGTCTGCTGGGGAATAATCTGGGAAAGTCAAGTAGAGACATTAACAATTTGGTTTTTCTGATTAACAAACCTTGAGCACATGCAAGCTGATTCTGCTTGTGTTAATACTCAGATTTAAAACTGGCAACTTTAGAGCTATGAAAATTCCTGCAGTTAAGAGAAACTGCTTGTGCAAATAAAGGTACTGAAATAAATGGCCAGAGGGCCAAATACTTTAGATGTACCATGAAATGACTGACAGCAATCTGACAGCAGTCATGCACTAAAAGCAAACACTAAATTGAGGCATATTCCAACACATTTCTGGACGACATTTTGTAATTGTAGTGAAATCTGTTTTACAGGTCTGGCAATCTGACTGTAGTCTGTGGGACTAAAGCCCAGTTTGGGCAGCAAAGATTTGCTGCATCTAGCCTGTACTATTACAGAAAATTTCTAATTGTTTTTGTTCCCTTTGTTACTTTATGCTTTTGTGATTAACTTTCTTGCACTATGGTTATTGCACAGAATTTGCTACATGCCTAATTCTTTGTGGGGTTAGGACTTGTATGGAACATTCTTTACTGTGCTAGCTCAAAGCAGGTCAATAAAAGAAATTTAAGGATTAGCTCTACAGAATCCACAGTTTAACTTTCTGAAGGAAAACCTTTTGATTTTGAATGAAAAAACCCTTTGGCATCTTAATTACAGGAGATCTTAGGAGATTTAAGTTCTTTTACCTGCTTTATTTGGAGTGCAAGGCCCTGCAAGACCTCGAGCCAAAATGACCAGCAGATAAATAGCAAGAGTCACCATTTCTTGCAAAGATCTGAGGACACAGGAAATAAAAGCTGAAAATGTCCTTAAAAGTGGAAATAAAAACAATGCATTGTCTGCAGTCCTGAGCTTGTAGTAGCTACTGTTAAAATGTCATTTTTGCAGAGAGAAAAAATAACATTACTGATATCCTGTCACCCAATTGCAACTACAGGGTAAATATTTCAAAGACCATTGCTATAATTAGGTCACTATTGTGATAATTTTACTATTTCAGTGTAGTGGTGGCTTTTAATTATTCTTGTTTGATTTCTTGCAAATAGTCTAAACCTGAAGTGTTAATATAACCAAATGAAACTGAAACAGTGGGATTTGAAAAAAAGAGGAAATAGAAATTACTAGAAGAAATATGACACAAGAACATATATAACGTGCTTAAAATTTAGTGCTGAAAGTATTCTCTGTGACGATTGGTATTCTGGTGCATATAAACTTAAGATAGCTCAGTTTTGGTGAATTATGTATTTTCTCCTTTGCTGCTGAGGAAAGCATCCATAGAAGTTATTTACATTTACATTTCAGGCCTCCAACCTGAAAGCTGTTTCCCATAGGGGAAAAACTTATACAGCCTGTGGGATTTGGACTGCAGTTCTCCTAATTTCCCTTTGAAGACACTCTTCATCATCAGCCCTCATACACACATCACTAAGCAGACTAAGTCACAAGTAAAAAATATAATTTACAGGAAAAAAAATCATTCCATTTCAGTAATTGTAACAAAACAAATCAATTTCAACATTTTCACTCAGCCTCTATTTAAAAAAAAATATAAATATATATGAGTTTATAAAAGGGTCTTAAAGTACATATCAGTGATAATTCCTTCTAATTATCATCCCATGAATTCTACAAGAAATTAAAGGTTATACCTACGAGACAGGAAGGTGCTAATTATTTCAGATTTTCATTCCAGTGTTATTCCAAAAGCAGCGCCGTCAGCTCTTTCCAAGATGTCCTCTTTCAAATGAACCCAGCTGGTGTTATCTTCGCTTTATATAAGCAATCTTGTAAAAGGAGCCCATCTCTGGTTAAATCTCAACCTGCCAGTATTGTCCAGTGTGAGAGGAAAAAAAAAAAAGAGTTATAGAAAAGGAGTTCTCTTCCCCTAGATGAGACTGCATTGCTGCTATTTGATTTTTACAAATCTTTCTACAGTGGTTTTTTACTGATTTTGCAAACAAGTGAAGAGAAACCTCCTGAAGGTACAAAATTTTTTGGTTTGTGAGTTTATTAGGAAGATGTAAAATTTCTGGAGAGGTGAAGGTGCAGCTGCCTGCTAGAATTCAGTGAAAACATATTTATAGGAATTAGCTGCTTGTCTTAATTGGCTTATTGAGAATATCAAGCTTTTGTGCCATACAATTGAACAAAAGTAGTGGCAACAGATCATATACTACCTTTGGAGTTGTTTTTTTACTTATTTTTTTCTAAAAGCTCACAGGTAATCTGAGTTTAGGTAGGCTCCTCTATAAGCCTTAGCATTATGCTACATATAATAGTACATAATACTAAATGCACACAAGGCTGTGTAATATACATTTAACATTAAACTATGGATTGTATAAAATTTACCATTGCACAGAAAACTGAAACAAATTTACTCTTTGTATGACCACCAGTCATGAAGCTGCCTGTGAAAGTCTTGGCTAGCTGGTGGGATTTTCTGGTGCCTCATTAGATCCTGTTTGTGTCAGCTTATAGTGAAAGGCCCAGAAAAAGTAGTGGGTGCACTACTGCTATTTTATACAGAATATGGGTTTTAAACGCTCTTGCCATGGGAAGTGGCCCAGGCTCAGCTTTGGGCACTGTGTCCCAAACCCGACCCAGTCCCGTGTGCTGTTGAACCACTCCTGCTCTGATGTCTTGAGTCACTAAAGTGGGACCCAGCCCCATTGGGGATCCTCAGAGATGGTCTGGTAACTCCTCTTGTGCAGAACCTCATTCTGCCCCACCCACAGCAGGACTTTGGTGTGGATCTGCCTTCTCCCAGGCAGTTTTTGGCAAACAGGGTGGCACAGTAATAAAGGTGTACCAGTTGTCAGTAGTTTGGAGTTTTTGAAAGAGAGAATCGAATGGAAGAGCACAGTGGCTCTGACCTAAACCTCAATGCTCAAGAAGGAGTTTTTAGCTGGCCTGTGAGTGAGATTTGTAGGAACACCTTGATGACAGCGTTCATTACAAGAAGTGTCTCAAGCCAGAAAACCTGAGCAAAGCAAGGCCATGGGTGCACCTGCACTGTGAGGGCTGCTTGGTGATGATCGTGTGCACGTGAATCTGCAGTGACATGAAGAATTAAGTGATCAGGGTGACTTCTTCTGGCAAGCTGATCCAAAGCCCTAAAAGGTTGAAAAGCCATGTTGGTGCTTGATTTCAAATATCAAGTCTGAACCAAGACTGAAGCTTTGTAAGGAGTTGCTCTTACTGCTCTTGTGAGCCTGCAAGCCACCACATTCTGATTTAAATGAGATTACTTAAAGATGGACACACAGATAAAATCCTCTGGGCAGGGTTTGTTGTTATTTTAATTGAATTAAAGAACAATCCACTGAACAAGAAGCAAAGCTCATCAATCATTTGGTGTGATCTCTCTTAACTAGAGATTATCCTCTAGTTATCAGAAATCTTAAAGCAAGGAAGATTTAACTCCAGGTACCTGTTTTATAGCCTCACCCCAAATCATACAGGGATTCAGGCCTAATTATGATTTCCTAAGGCTAAATCTAAATATACACTGTGTCAACATGCACCGTTTTATTGTCTTTCTGTGTGTGAGTGTGTATTTGGTCTGGAGGAAGAAACCAGGGTTTATGGTGAGACTTTCTTTCTGATCAACCCTGTTGACAAGAATATTTAGCTCAGAAACAAGGGGACACTTGCAGAAGAGGGCTTGTGACTTGAGAAAGGACTCATGGCTGTGTACAAGCTAATTCTTCAAACTCAAAGAATCAGATTCAGTCCTGAGGGTGGACTTGGCCTATCAGGCCTGCACACACAGGGCTGATTTGGAGTATAAGATATTTGGCTAATCTTGATTAGGAATAGTGTAAATGCCTTGCTGAAAATTATGTAAGTGATCCGCCTCACCATAACATTAACAAAATTAACAAAGCTCTTGAAACACAGATTAGCTTTTTACTGATAATTTTTAGCAAATACGCTAATTAAATTATCATTAGTATAACAGTACAGGTTTCAGTGGAATTACTCCAAAATGGATCTAATCCCATAATTTGTATGAGAAAATAAATCTCTCACTATCTTCTCACAGAAAACTTATCTCCACGTACATAATACTCCTTTTAGGCAAAAGGTAGAAAACAGAATGAAAACCATGAAACAAATTTGGCAGTGGTGCCAGCTGGTGTATAGTAGTTTGCATTTGCATGAGAAACAAGCACAAAATGTACCTAAGCCAACCAGCATTTGATACCTGCACTGATCAGAGGTGAAGGCTTGGAGCAGGGTTAGGTTTCTCTCAGTAAGTGCTCACTCGGAAAAAGGAAAGCCATTAACTTGTAAAGCAGACCATTGAGGATTGTTGCAGTTCCCTGAATCTTTCCAAGACCATTGAATAATCTCAGCAACCTAAGTATTTGTACAGATTTCAACCAAGAGCAAATGAAGGCCTTATTGTGGATTCCACCTACAAGGGCAGCTTGTGTCTCCAACCTTGTTCCTCACAATGTGATGGAAAGCTGTGTGAGTATCAACTGTCTGGCTCTTACATGAAGCAAATGAGGTTCTGCTGTTTGAACCTGCAAGGGATATAGCAACATCCAGTTTTCACTGGTTTTGGACAAAACAATAAACCTGAAGAGTCCCTCAGCTATATGGAAGGACTTACGGGATAATGGAGACAGGCAGCTGGTCCCTGGGGAAGGCAGCTCAGCAGACACACATCTAGAGGCTGCAATGTAAAAATGATAATGTTTCCACACACCAAAACCTGGCATATTCAGTTTTGTCTGAGATAAGAGGTGTATTTATCCCACAGGCATAGAGACATCCATGCTGGGTCTGGAGGCATAGCAGCTGTATTTACATTTGGCCTGATCGGAGTGAGTGGATCCCCTTGAAAGTGCAGCACTCTGTTGGTACAATCAAATTTTCCTGAAGCCTGATTGAGCTGAGCTGTGTAGACTTGTTCCCTCAAGTCATAAATACCTTAGGGATTTAGGATTGTTTTGCCTTTTACAGTGTAAATACCTTTCCTGTAGTTTATTACTCATGGCACGTGGCTGGTCACTCACTTCAGCACATGACTGAGTCACCATCCCTGGAGGTACATGAAGATGTGGCACTACAGGACATGGCTAGTGGTGCTCTTGGCATTTAGGACAGTTGGACTTCAAGATCTTTTTCCAACCTAAGTGATTCTACAGTTCTATTCTGTGAATGTTTAAGGCTTGTGAGCAGATTATAGCACAATGCATGTACGTACAGAGAGCTTGGGACACACAGATCTCCTGCACTCCAAGTCTCCAAGTAGCTGATATTCTTCAGTAACTGGCACAAGACCTATCAGAAGAAGGGGAAATCAGAGGAAACTGTCATGGTGGAGGAGCTACATAAAAAACAGAGATGGATGTTCAGACCACTGGAAGAGACAGCCTTCTGCTCTTGACTTACTCATGTGTTAGTTGTGTAACTACGCAACACTGAATCATAGTTTTTCAGCAATCACCTGCAGCCATGAGCTTGGTGAGACAGTGCTGCTGCTGGTACAGGCACTCCTGTGAGAGAGGGTGTGAGAGAGGACAGTCTCTCAGCTGAAGAAGCCTTGATAAATCTGCTATTCAAAACAGATATTTACATCAGCAAATCTTGCTGAACACAAAATTGTGGCTGAAGTCAATAATCATATTTCATGTTCATTTGAATGCCTGATTCTATTGCTGTTTAGCTTTGCCAGCACATTTAATGTTCTTTGGATGCTTCTCCAGCAAAATCCTGCCTATTTTGCAGTTTGCTGCTGTTGGAACAGAACATCAGTTTGCAGCTGAGTTTCCTCGAAGCCTTTGTGTGGGTAAGTGCTTTATTTGTTGTGATTTTTTAGGGGATGTCTTGGATCTAGCTAGTTATGAAGGATAAGACTTTGGAGGTTGATTTAATAAAGATGTGGTGCTTGATTTAATGAGTGTATGAGACATGTAGAACAGGTCATGCGAGACCAGAACTGGTGACTAACACCAGTCATGTGAGACCTCAGTCCTTGGACTGCCTCTAGTTGGGATGCCTAAACTTGCCATGTACTTAATTAATTTGTCTAAACGAGGCATGTATTGCATTAGCAAGTGCTGTAAGGTGGCCAAGATACCTGCACAGACATCTGCAAGGTGCCCAAGATATCCTGTGACACAGGACCTCTGGGACACTCAGGCACTTTTGGAGCAGGAACTGGAAGCCAAGGATAGTCAGGACATCTTAAATGACACTGGATGTCTGTGTGTGGGCAGCTCAGTGGAGACCAGCCAGACACACTGCTCTGCTTGGCTTGGCATTCATTTTTGCTCGCCCTGGGAGCCTGAGCAGCCCTGCAAAGTCAGCAGCACACATGCCTGAGCCTGCTCCAGCACCCTCCAATTACTCACTGGGTGCCCAAGGACAGCTTCCAGGCAGAAGCTGGAGCACTTCGGGGGAAAGATAGCTTTGATCTCAACAAGCAAGAATTGGGTCTCCTGTAATCCTGGGCGAGGGCTCTGACCACCAGTCTGCTCCAGCTGTTCTTTGAAGAGGGTGTGGCTGTGGCTGCTGGGCTCCACTGTGTCCAGAGCTGCTGTCCAATCTGGCACCTGTCAGAGCAGAACTGCAGGGATTTTCTGCTGAGAACACAGGGATTAAGTATTTTGTAATGGCTGGTTACTGCTGTGGAATAGCATTCTGTAATCACCTGAATGTGGCCTGAATGGCTTCTGAGGTACCTAAGTGCTTTTTTGGATCTCAATCATGCCATCCTGTACAACACCTTGTAAACCTTTTAGTTCTTCTTATCTCAACAACAGGTCTTGATCTCTTGGCACTTGGGTGAGGATCTCACCTCAGTGTGGGGGAGGATTTTAAGAGGAAGGTGAGAACAAAGCAAGAATGAACTCTTTGTGTCATTCATTAGTTTAATCTTCTCAGTTTGGCAGCTGGCTCTGACACAGTGACCATCTCTTCTTGGTTCAGTAATGCTCTCTTTTCTGGGCATTATCCCACTGGTGCTGGGAAGGGTGCTGAAATATGCTGTTTCCCCGTTTGGGTTGGGATATGTCACCCCAGCAGATGTCTGATCTTCTGCCTCATTCCTGGCCATGTGTGCTGACCATAAATAATGCTGCTCACTCAGCCTGCATGCTTTGCTACAGAAAACCTGACAAAAACAGGACGGCAGTGCAGTGACACATAAAAAGTATACTAAAGGCAAATTTATCCTCTGGGGTCCCTCAGTGCCAATTCCGCTGATTGCTCAGAAACTGATCCTAAATGTATGCTGCTCATTTAAAAAATATGGTTAAGGAAGAAAAAAACAAAAGAAAGACAAATGAAGGGGCAAACTGATAAAGAAATTTCAGAAGCAGGAGGAATGCTGAATTACAGTAAAGGACTTGATTGCCTTGAAGCTTGGAAGGCCTCCCATTCCCAAGCCCGGAAACCTTTCCTCAGACTTGCAATCTGTATTGCCCTGGGAGCCTGGAGTGCTCCTGCTCCCTCTTTAACCCCTCTACTCTTACCTGAGCTACAGAGCAGTTCTCCAGCTTCCTTAGTTCTCCATGGTCTAATCCAGCTGACTTATAAACCTGCTTTGTGGGATCCAGATAGGAATGCACACATGAACGACTGGTAAAAATCATGTTCTTGAAATGTTCTCCATAAATTCATATCCTTTGAAGAGTTAAGATCCATTTGTTTTCCCTATGAAATAAGCTTTCAGTATCTGTAGTGCTGCAGTCTCAAATCCAACACAAACCTTTGCACTTCTATCAGTGGCAGCTGCTGATTAAAATCACAGTTTTGGTTTCCCAAGCTACATAATCCTGCTAGTTCAATCTTAGACCTACTTTTCTCAGCACACTGTATCCATTATACCAGTGTTGTCCTCATTTTTGAAAGTTTGTGAGTTTTGGCAGTCTGATAGCATCATCCTTGGAGACAGTCTCTTTTGCCGTGAAAGGGATCTGTTTGTTGTAAAGAGTTATGTGGCACTGAGAGCTACATGTATCAAACTTAGCTGCATTAATTAGCTGGTGCTGTGCTTGTAAACTGATCATAATAATGCTTATCACAATCTTAGTACTATTATCTCTGCTTTGCAGATAATGGAACTGAGCCACAGAATGGCAAAGCTCAGTGTAGGGCTCTTGAGCTGCCCATCCTGCTCTTACTTTTCCTTTGCCACTGAAAGAATAAGCAGCTTGGAGCAGGAAGTGTCCAAGCAAACTCTGGATGGGTTTGTCTGTGAATGAGAAAAGCTTTTTGGGAAGCTGGAATGATTGTTTGGAGTGCCAGGTCATGTCTTCTGGAACAGAGGACTCACATGTCAGAGGCTCTTTTGCCACCTTAAGTAGTAAACTCCCCCTCGCTTGTCAGTTTACCATTTCCACTGGCCTTTATGGCTTTTTGACAATGATTTGGTGACTTGATTACCAGTTGAGTGTCTCAGTGGGTTTGCCATAAACAAAGCTTCTCACTTAGTCAAGACACATTCTTTAGCATTCAGCCTCCAAAAAGGTCACATTCTGAGACTTCCCACAGATAACAGATCAATTTTCAGATCAGTTAAAGGGTATTGTTTTCTTCAAATTGCACCAACACACTATTGATGACATCCACTGAAATGGTTCTTTCCATTCACCGTGTTTCACAGTAGCAGAGAAATGTAACAGCTTCATGAAGTGGAATGGAGCAGAGCAATTGATCTAAAAGTTTCAGGCACTCAGTTGAGTTTTCATTTCTTTGTTGCATTATGACTCAACCAATGCCAAACAAAATCCAGATCTTACTTTTTAAATTGGCTGGATCATTAATTTTAATTATTATTAAATGTTTATATTATTATTAATTTTAATTACTTCTTGTAGAATTCACTTAAACACCAAATGCAAGAGGTGGCTGTGGTCCATGTACATTTCTTCAGAGATTTTCATGGGCTCCCTCTGATAGGTTTGAGAAAGCTGACACCTTTGTGTTTTCTTCTGCTGAGCTGTAGCTGGTGTTGTATTGATCATTCAAAATCAATTCAACCATCCTGGGCAAAAGTACTATTTGCTAGCTCTTAAAATGACAGTTTCTCCCTTCTGGTGTAGCTTCCAGTAATGTAATTGGAGGAAATACTCAGTCTGCAGCAAACCATCATTTCGATCAAAGCTGGCTGAACAGAGCATTGTGGTCATAAAAATGCTTGAAATTATGATACCACTGGCATTCATGTAGTATTTCCTACAAGCTATTCCAGAAAGTATGACACTGTAGTTCCCTTTTATGAAAATCCCTCAGGAATACAATAATGTGATTACCTTCCAAGGGATTCATAGAGTTGTTCTCCTCCATAACCCACCACGGCTCCAAGTACTCAATCCTCCAGGACAGACTGTGCTCAAGACTCCAGATTGATTATGCTGTTAATGACGCAGGAAGCTCTGCTGTTGTTTGTTTATTCTAAGATTAGCTAAAATTAGAAGTTGACCTTATGTTCCTGAATTAATTTTATTTAAATATAAAAATTCAAGTTACTGATTCTGATTATTTATTTTCTGGAAATATGATCTTGAAAGCCAAAGCTCCTTGAGCTGTGAGTCATTTCTGAAGTGATTTTGAAATGAAAGTTGTCTGGCCCAATTGATACATAGGAGCAATAAACCCTAAACAATCTCCAAGGTAGTGCCCTTACATGTATACTGGGCATCTACAGATATGTAAGATTTTGAAAGATCAAGAAAATGTCAAATCCTTGTTTTAAATCCTTGAAAATATCTGGATAAATTCAGTAAATAGACCTCAAACTGCTGACTGCTTGGATATACCAAAAGCACATGAAGTTGAAGAGTTACTCTTTGCGTCTCTGGATGGTCTTGATATCTTAAAAAAAAAAAAAAAAAAAGGGAGAGAATAAGAAGAGCAGGGAATACTGAATCTTTTATAGCAATAGGCTGTAAGATACATTATTGATGCTTCAAAAAGTGTGTAAGGCTTAAAGTGCTGAACTTGAAATACTAGGAAAGGATCTGTTTTCACAGCTTTTTCTTATTATCAGTTTTGTTTTTTTCTCAGTGGGCTCCAAAACAAAATGTACCTAAATACATCAATCAATAGTCAGTTCTGAAAATGTAAGCTGATTTGAGAGTATTCGGATACATCCTCCCGGAAATCCTTTGGGAAAAAAGAATGTAGTTGGAATGCCCTCTCTCTACATCTAATTCTGGGGGTGGGTATGGTATTATTTGGGTGTAGGTGAAATCAGTGGATATGACTGTAGAGAAGATATGGCAACAATGGTATTTTCTATGTTTGCAATGCCATTCATTTCAGGCTCCCTGAGACCTTCATAAAGATTTTAGTCCAGACAGCAACTGGCCAGGAGATGGTGTTAGTGATGTACTATAAACAGACACATGTGGCACAGAAAGGCAAAGTGACTCATGAAATCTGGTGAAGACGTCTCACCCTCCTCTGAATGGTGCCCATCTTTTGGACCCTTCCTTGGCCTGTTCTGATTATTTTCATTGTCTATAATAATTATTATTTAGTATTGCTATTTCAATATGGCAAGCAAGTAAAATATTTTTCTTGTATCTTTGTCAATATATTCGTTAACAAATATTGTAGATAATTTATTAACAGATAAGTAAAAATAGAATAGATCAAAGCTTAGATCACTCAGGAATAGCAGATTTGAATGAAATAAGTTCAATCATCCAGACCTTTTTAGCTTCTCTTGCAAGCCTTAATCTTGTGGCTCGTAACAAGTAGTTTGGAAAGATGCTCCTCTCTAGGACAACAAATGCTGTATATTTCTTTCCTTCTGCACCTCTTGTCAGGAGCCAACTCAGCTGAGCTCCCCAGCCTTTCAGTCAGCTTTGTCAATTCCTGTACCAGTTCATTTCTCCACTTCCCAGTCTTCATTTTCCCCATGTGATTGCAACCCTTATGATCTGCCCAATAAGCCACTAAACTCACAATGTCTGAAGGTGTTAGTTACTATGTAATGTCACCTTCTGGTATTCTCACCTTCCCACCCCTTTCCATGTTTCCTGTCCCACCACCTCTCTGTGCACTACCCCTTCCACTCAGCTCAGCAAACACTGCTGCTCCATCAATCTCCTCCATTTCATGACTTTGCCCATGCTACTTAAATATGCTTGTGTGTGAAATTTTGGTTGTAAATCTTTCCTTCCAACAGTCCTTTGCTTTGTGCAGGGTTTCCATGGTGGTTTCCTGCTGGCTTTTCACCTCTGCTCCTCTCACCAGCAGTATGACATTGGCCAGAAATGGCTCTGCAGGCAGGAGCTGGTGTTGGGCAGACAGTGGTGGTCAGCTAACATGATTCCTTGGCAGCAGGCTGCTGCTGTGGTCTCAGGTTATACATCCCTGGGTTTGCACTTTTTAAAGCTATTTTAATCATGCCTATCCAAAGAGATGGAAAGAAAGGCTCTTGTCTTCCTGCTTTGCTGCACAGTCACAGCCAGCCTGGACCCTTTAGTCTCAGTCTAACCAGGCTCTCTTGAAGTGAAGTGAGGAGGCCAGGTGCAGCCTGGCCCCAGGAGCTCAAAGCATGAAGAGGGAAATTGTACCTTGATATTTCATTTCTCTGCCTTCCTCAGGGAGGATTCTGCAGCTCACCATGCAAAGGGAACTGCCCCTGCCTTCCCTGAGGTGAGGACTGCCCTTTCCTCTCATTTTGCACGCAGAAGGGGCAGTTCCTCTGGTTCTCTTATCTCTTATTTGCCTGTCCATGCCAAAGTTGGGGGCATCCTGACTAGTGGGCAGTGTAGCTCAGGTGAAGGGACAAGCCCTGGTATTTGTATCTAAATGCTGTATATAGCCATCTCATGGATATTATCTTTTAGATGTAACATACTGGACAGGGTGTCCTGGATGGCTTGGGAAAAGAGCCATTGGGATTAAAGGTCACTGAGATCAATCATGCTGATGATTTATTTAAGTGCTTGAGAATTGTGAGTTTTCTGCTTGGCAAGTATGCTTTTTTAAAATTTTAAATTATGTGATCTTCTCTGCAAGACTTCCTGTTTATGAGCAAATATCTTAGGTCTGGGGAGCTTGGCACCTAAATACCTTTTAAAAATTGATCTAAGAGATTTTAGATGACTAACTCATATTTTTAAAAAAAGTTAGTTAGGAATCTAAATCTAGTTATTTTCAGGATTGCAAAACTGATGGACTTTTCTCAACTATTATTAGCACTGGAAAAGTGTCTTCCTCTATATTTGCCAAATAGATCTATTGAATTTTGAGTGTCATGCACTAAAGCCTTTTAAAAATTAACTCCTATCTTTCACCAAGTACTTTTCCCAGTGACTCTACTTTGTCTGAAGTGACACTTTACAACAAGGCTGCTGAGGCCACCATGTATTCTTCAGACTGGTCTTTATCCTGCAAGTACAGGAGCCTCCAGCACTGCTCAGGGCAGCTTAGAGTTATTCCCTGAGAATCCTGGCAGAGAGGGCCATTTGGAAAAGCAGTGTTCACTCTGAAAAGGGTCTGTTGCCATTAAGTTACTTAAAACTGAAAACTGGTAAGGAGATAATGTTCCATCCCATCAGGAAAGTATATCTTTAGGATATAGATATATTTCCATAGAATTCATTATTTCCATTTTTGAACCAAATTCTATAGAGAATGAATGTGGAAATATTGCAGTGCTCTCCAGGATTGAAGGTCTGGTATTTGATCAGTTGTGCTTAAAAATCTTCTTGTTTGGGAAAGCACTTCTTGTTTGGGAAAGTTTTCTCTGTCACAGAATTCTCTGAAGCAGAAACCTTTTCTCCCAAGAGTAATATAGACTAAAATTTTTACTTAGGGAAAACACACTTATTTAGTGTGTTCCTTTTTAAAGATTGGTCTTTAAGAAATTGAAAATGCCTGAGTGTGTGCATAAAATTGTGTTTAAATACAAAGGACTGGTTAATACAAAGTGAATACAAAATTGGAAATTTTTATATGAGAATGTAAAGAAGAAAATAGGCAAATGTGGCCAGGGTAAACACGTATATGGAATCCTAAGGAAAACAGCAGTAGAATTCAGGAAATATTTAATCAGTGGTTTGACCATACCTTTGGCTCAAGCTTGGTAAATATGTGACTACTCAAGGTAAGGATGCCAGAGCAAGAACATTTTTAACAGGTCACTGACTGTTATTTTAAGTGGACTCCTAGCTTCATGGCTCACTTAGATATAATGTTAAGAAATTCTTTGTGTGGAATGGCATCCTGTTCTGTTGAAATATTTTATTATGTTTACCAGGCTGACAAATCTTTTGATTGCAATTTAATTTAATACAATTTAATTGCTACTAGTAGGATACCCTTCAGGAGTTTACTATCCTCACTCTTGCTGGAATTCCTGTTGCTGTAGTGATGATGTTTTCCAAACATTGTTTTGGAAAAAGAAATTTAGGGTTATCATTAATATATAATTATGCTAATGAATTACGATAGCTTCAGTTTGCCTTCCTGTAACACTGTGGGCATAGCTACAATAAGATAAGAGCCTTTAGGTAACATTTACATTAATTATATTAATTAGAGAGTTGTTAGGGTAGTATTACTACTTTATAGCCCTTGTACTCACTATTTTGATAGCCCATGTGCAAGGGCATTGCTTCCTCTAATTTTGGTGAATAAGGACGATCACAGTTACCTGGGAAGAGGACTGTGAGTGCACCTGTGGCTGTGCAGCAGAGCACCCCATGTCAGCCATCCAAAATGACCAGTTCCAGGGCATGGCAGCCTTTACTTTCTTCTGCAGACATGATGAGTGTGAAATATATTTCTAAGAAACTGGAAGAAATTCAAGAAATAAAAAATAATTTGCATGTATTGGCCAGAGACATTAAACTGCATAAGACCCCAAGTAAGACTGTGTTTGTGATTTGCAGTTTTAATTTTTCTAACTTTTATTTTTTTCCAGTTTATCTTTTAGTGCTCATACTTATTGAAATTGAGAGTGTAACTGCATCTATTTAGACAGAAATTAAAATGAAGAGTTCTCTTCTTTTTCTATTATATTGAAAAGTTCTTTTTGTCACTGTGATGGAGGGTGCATATCTACATGCAGAATATATTACAATTTTGGAAGATGGAATTAATCCATTTTTTATTCATTTCCCTCTTATTGATAGTGTCAAAAAGACTGCAGGATCAGCACCAACAGTATAGTTGATTGAATGGCCTTGGCGGGACTTCAATCACAGTTTAAACAGATTCTGTTGCAGGAAAGGCCAAGGAAAGGAAATTGCAGAGCCTGGTTTAGTGAAGGATTTAAGAGTGATACAGGTGTGCATGAAGGACTAGCCAAGGCAAGCTGGAGAATTCTAGAGTGGTCTGGTAAGCTCCAAGACAGAACTGAATTCAACAGTTTTGTGCAGATCCTGACAGCTCAAAAAATGCCATTTTTAAAATTATACAAAAGAAGTGTAGCTTCCTTTAATCATTATAGAAGGCTCTGAGAGGCAGAGGTAAAGGAGGAAGGGGCAGGCTGATCAGCCCAGGCATTAATTAGGGCCAAGGTCTCTTTTGGAAGTTAATGAGTTTCTAAATAGCTAACGAGCAGCTGATAGGGATCGGAAAAATACTCAGCCTCTGCATCCTGCTTTTATTTCTGCCCTAAAATGAGAGATACCTTTAGGAGATACAGACAGAAGACTTTTGTGGTCTTTTATATCTGCTTCTCAGGTGAAAATCCTTTTCTTACGCAATGCAAGGGAAAATTTAAAGCTTTTTTAGTCTCCTGAGATTCAGAACGATTTACAAGAGTATTTTTTGAGCCTTACTGCAGTGCTCAGGATAGGACCTGAGTGATTTCAACTGTTCTGGTCTCTCTGACCCTGCCTTGTCTGTGCTTCTGAAAGTGTCTGACATAACTGCTCTTGTTTGCCCTTCTCCCTCATCCTTGTAAGGCTGATGGCTTTTGCCATCTTCCTGACCCTGCCGGGTAGGCATTGCACTGACACAGCTCTTGCATAGCATTCATTTGATTTTGAAAAACACTGAAAGGCAAAAGAAATGAGAAAAAACCAAATAAGATGGGAAGCCAAGTAAGCACAAAGCAGGGGGGGATCTGCTCTTAGGGCAGACCAGAGAGGGGGTTCAGGCACTTCTTCAGTGTGTGCATGGCTGTGCAGGCACGCTGTCCTGAGCAGAGGCAGAGGTGCAGCCTGGTGTGTGTGTGTTGAGCTGTGAGTGTGATACACCCTTAGCTGAGCACTCACCTGGGATACAGGAATCAGCCATGCAGAGGCAGAGGGGATTTACTCACTCCAGTTCCCAGCTTAGAAGGGTCTGGCCTTTCTGAACCACTGGCACAGCAGATCTGACTTCAGCAATTTTCCCCCCCGCCCCATAAGATTCTCTGCTACTCATGTCTTAATAGGTATTTAATAACATGCATGAGTTAAATAGAATATTCTTTTATCTGCTCTAAGATTCCCTTTTATTTTCACCACCTTACCACTTGGTGGATCTGCATCAGGAAACACCAGTGCATTTCTTTGCAGTTTGAAATACTTGTCATTCTTGTGGTGGCTCTTTTCTGAGTCACAGCTTTTCTAACCAATATAGAAGTAACATTAATATAGCAACAAGTAATTAAAAAAACCTGGAATCTATTTGGCTCATACTACAATTGAGTATGATTCCATAGCTGTAATTAACTAGGCAGTGTCTGGAAGTGTGTTGCATCCACCACCTGCCTCTCCTGTGCTAAATTTCTACTCCCTGTTCTTACAAAGAGTAATGAAAAGCAAGGCTTGGAACAGAGACATTTCTTGATTGAATGCCATGGAGGCCAGGAATCCTCCTGTGATGTGTTGGAATGTCTTGTGCTGTTCTTGAAACAGCCCACAGTGGTAGCTAAAGTCCTAGGATCTTAACACTGAGGGCATTCAGCCCTTCCAAAATAAATTGCCTGCTACCTACTTTTTGGAAAAAATTAATTCTCTCCCACATGTAAAACAGGTAGCTGCTAATTCACCAAAAGGTTATAGTCTGCTTTAATGTGATGACAGTTTTTCTTAGATGTAATGGCCTAAAGATAGGATTTCACTTACGCCATGCTCATCCTTCTCTGGTAACTGTTTTTGGTTAATAATCAGGACTCAGGTTAGTAGACCGTACACATCGCAGCCAACACCTGTATAAACTGGTTATCTGAACAGGATGTAGATGTGTGTATGGGCAGAATATAAATTTCTATATAATTCCCTTTAAATTGGCATATGAAAGGGAATTGCTTATGAGTCATGTGCTATTTGCAGATTAGTGCTACCCAGAACCTGGTGCCAAGGAAACTGACTTATTCTCTGTTATTACTTTGCTATTCATTACATTGTGCAATACATCAATTGCAAACATAAATACATTGTGTAGTCCATGGATAGGAATAAATCTTGGTATGTTCAAGTACGTACAGGCCAGGTGCTAGCCTGCACAGGGAATCACATACATTGTGCAGTTTCCTTGGATTTTTCATATTCTATTCATAGTACTTTGATGTTTTGGGTTTTTTGGGGTTTTGTTTGTTTTCTTTTTCATTTGGCTGCTTCATTTTTGATCCTAACTTTGAAGAAATTACTTGAACAAAATATTTTGGACTTTTTTCTGAAACTCACAGTGCTCACTGAGGGTCTCTCATGTATTTTCAGCCTCTGGGTATCTTTGACTCTTCCAGAAACTTTTGGGAGGACATAACTTCCCCTTGACTTTCCCATCAAGGTTCTTCAGCTAAGGTAGGTTTGTTTGTATTGGTTTTTGTATTGGTTAAGTCTTGTAAGGTATGGAAGACAGAAAGACTCTGTCATATTACCTAGAACATATTTCTGTTTTTTACATCTCCTTGTGTTCAGCCTGCAAGAAATTGGGGAACTTTGGGGTAGTACAAAGCCCCTTTCCAGATCTGTGTGTCCAGTTCAGGAAGGACTGGTGCTTTTCCTTGGATCTCTCCTGATTTCTGCAATGGTTTCTGTAAAACAGCTTTCTGATCCCACTGGAGACTGCTCCAAATCCACTCCCACTGCTGGTTCCATTGGTGGTGATGGGATCAGTCATTCAGCAGCAGATTCTGCCAGCTGTGCCCTTGCACTGATGGTGAACTTTGGCTTCATGTTAATTTAGGACAGTGAGAGACATCATTCCATGCAACACTTTTTCCCCTACAATCTCTAGAGGCCCTGGGCACAGGCCAGCTGTGTGACCACAGACATGGAATATCACCCTGTGCTTTTGGCTGCCCTTCAGCTTCTGCCTTATATTTTTAGCTTTCAGTCCTCTTACCAGGAGAATTGTCTCTTCTTACAATATTTGTAGCACACTGGGTGGATTAGCAGTTCTGCTCACTCCTCCTCTGGTATCTAGTAAAAAGCAAATATTCAGAAATTACTCCTTAATTTTGATGAAGGAAGAATTGTACTTCCTAACACTGCATGACAAAACCTCCTTGTTTAAAGGACTTTGTTTG
Source organism: Zonotrichia leucophrys gambelii (assembly GCF_028769735.1). Taxonomy (NCBI): domain Eukaryota; kingdom Metazoa; phylum Chordata; class Aves; order Passeriformes; family Passerellidae; genus Zonotrichia; species Zonotrichia leucophrys. The sequence continues at coordinate 9,205,591 of NC_088176.1, forward strand.
AACTGGCATCTTTAACTGTGTGTCTCTGTCACACAGCAGGTGCTTCAGATCACTAATCTCCTGCAGTACAAGCTGGTATTTATTCCTGTCCACTGTCAGATCCTTTTACTTGGCATAGCAAAGCATACCATGCACCCCACAAATTGTGCTGGTGAGCATATTTAATTGTACATCAGCAGGTTACCTATAATTAACTCCATCACAGTGAGAGCCTTGGATATCCTCATTGGGAGGATTAATGTCTTCTCCAAGTACAGAAGCAACCCTGCAGGGAAGATGAGCTGCAAGGCTCTGCTGGCAGAGATTTGAGCTGGTTAAAGCCTTTGATGGTCACTCTGAAGTTGTTTATATTTCAAAGTCCAGGCTTTGACTTCCTTGAGCTGTAGCACTGGGTAACTACAAACATCTCAGGGTTTCCTATCACTCCTGTGCATCTAGGCAAACTCTTCCTTGATTTGCTCCAATACCAGACTGTCAGGGTGGTCAGCTGGGATGGGGTTTGGCATGATTAGAAGTCAATGGTTTGTCTATGTTTGGAATAGTCAACTTAAATTTTATGTTCAGTGCAGAGAAACTGGGTCTTCAAAGCCTGTTATGAATGATGCACGTGGATGCTTGAGGCATTTGCTCTGGGATCAGAAGGTCTGTGCCCTAGAAATGAATGTTTCTTCCTAATGTGAGAGACAGATACAAACATCTAGGCTTACCTGGGTGAAGCTCATGCAGTGTGTCGGTCCTTCAGTCCAGTTCAAGTTTTCCTCATCTTCTCAGTAACTCCTCAATATTAGCAGGACTTAGGACAATTTTTCTAGGCTGTAAGAGGCACAGACAAAGCAGATGAAAGAGCAAGGTGTGGCAAATCATTAATATGATTGAGACCTCTAAGTCCACTCCAGTTTTGTGCTAATAATGCTTTTTAAAAAAAACTCCAAATTATCACCCTTCTGACTGTACCAGAGCACCACCTGCTACCTTGCAGACCTTGCAGGTCTCACAGATGCCCAGGGAGGCAGAAACACAGCTCCTCTCAGGCTACAGCTGGGGCTACAATTGTGGTCACAAGGTATGCAGTACTGCCCCATATGGTTAACTCCTCTGCATTAAGAACCCACAATGGTTTTCTGTGTTGCTATTTCAGACTTTCCCACTTGATTAGCACCATGTGTTTTCACTCATCTGAGTATCTACTAGATATATCAGCAACTGGATTTTCCTAGGTAATATGTAATTATCTAATTTCTTGTAGGGATAAATTTAAGAAGACTAAATAATTAATCTTCTGATTCAGAGTGAGCTGTGTTTATCCTCTTATCTTGTCTTTTATTGCCATTGCATTTTCAATGGCAATTCAAATTATTCTTTCCAAAATGAATATCCAGGGGTTGAAATGGAAATTTCAAAGGCATGTTATGAACACTAAGGCATGCTGATGTAAGAATGTGAGAACTCCTCATAGCTTTCATTCTGCCTTTTTTCCTCTCCATGGAAAGTGCTGGTTTGAGGTATGACACAGCAGCAGCCACCAGCTCATCCCAGTTGCTGTGGAGAGGTGCCTGCTGCAGTACATTGTGTTGCACTGGTGCTGAGTGGCTGTAGGTTTTTGTTACCCCCTCTGCTGGAAAGCCAAACTCTGTGTGTCTGTGTGAGCCTGCAATTAGGACAGCTGAAACCACACATGCATAATGAGCTGGAAGTGGATTTCCAGCCTTGCACCATGGCTCCTGTGAGTAACGCATATGTCACAGGCCTCTTCAGCATCACTGAAATTCCTCTCCTGAGAGGGAACCATTCAGCTCAAGCATTTGAGGGTCAGGACTTTAATTTGTATTAACTAATATAATATATTTGTGCTTTTCTGCCTCAAACTGTCCTGCATGTCCAAACTTATTGGAAATTTTGCTCTGTGTGTGTACAATGATGTCCATGTAAAGAGAACAGAGAAAAGTTTGTCTGTGATCACAGACTTGTCCACAGATTTCAAAGAGAGAAAACTGAAAATCTTTTCTATTCAGAAATATTACTGCAGAGACCTTGGGAGATGCATTTAGATGCATGGACTCCTATCTCAGACAAAACCAAATTGCATTATACCAGGGCAGATGTTGCAGAGCATATGACAAAGATCCTGGCATGGAGAGGAGAATGAAGGTAGGATGCTGCCTTTGGACTGCATCTCTCCTGAAACACAATGATATTGTTGATATCAAGCTATTGCTATTGAACTGTGAGCTCATCCTCTTTCTCCATAACTGTTGCAGAATTTCTGAGCTGAAATTTTCATTTTCATTTTTCAGCAAGTGATTGGGACAAAATTGCTCTTATTTTTAGATTTAAATGAGAGATGATTAACAAGAACAGTTCCCCATAAAGATTAACTTTATGCAATAATTCCATTCATTCTTTCATGCAAAAATATCCAACCAGCTCTAGTGCAAGATACTAGTAAAAACTGTTTAAAACACTTTTGATTTGGTTGGCTTCTACATCTAACTGCACCATATTAAGGTTAATGCATTAAATTAGTCTTAAAGCTCATATTGGTTACAGTGAAATAGCCAAGATATTTCAGCATGAAGATATGAAAGGTGGAAGCTTTCCAAAGTCGCCTGAGTGGGTGCATTGTATGAAACTCTCTAACATTGTTGAAATCCATTCCAGTACAACCCCTCTGATTTTCATTAACCTTGAATTGTCGCCAGTAAAAGTTAAAATGTATTAAATACATGATGAAAACATCCTTCACTATATTGCTGCAATGGTCCTGCTGCAGAATTTGTCTTTGGCACATTTGGTGCTCTGGAACTTCATGGCATTTGTTCTTGCATGCTTTTTCCTTGGTACCTTTATTGCTTTCAGGTTTTCTGTCATGAGGATTTTGTCTAGGTAGCTACAACATACCCTTGTGGCTTTAGAATCAAGAATAAAAAGATATAAGTTGTCTTAGTGAAATTTTTTTAAAAGCATTATCATGAAGTCTGAAACAAATTAATGCTGCCTAAGCTTATTGAGCATGAACTTGAACTGGCATTAGAGAATAGTTCAGGTTGGAAGGGACCCACAGAGGCCATCTAGCCCAGCTTCCAAAAGACTGGCAATATAGTAATCCACTGAGTTAGAAAGATGGAACTGGATGAAAAATGCTCAGATGGGACTGTAAAAAGAGGTGTTTTAATGGAAAACATGTCAACATATGGGACACATTACTTTTCATTGACAGGTGTTATCAAACCTGTTATTAATTGAGCAATCCAGCCTTGCTTGTTTCTTGCTGTAAGGGCTGCAGAGGTGATGACATAGGTGTGTGTTAATCAAGTGTCAGTGGATCACATACTTCTCTCTCTTGCAGGACTTAACATTCATCAGTCTAAGAGCATCTCAAAATAACAGCTAATTATCCTACCCAACATCCTACCAGGCTGGTAAGTATTCTGCCATTTTACAGATAAAGATAAGTATAAAAACACCAAAAATTTCTGACTGGGAAAAATAAAAAAAATTTATAAAGAACATTTTTCCTTCACCTGTGGTAAAGCACCTGTATAGAATTTATGGGCTACTGTGTTACTCAGCCCAGCAGCAATGGGTACCTCTACAGGAGAAGCTACCAGGTGACATCAGTCATCAAACTCAACTTACATCACACAGAGTAGATGGTACCATGCCAGTGTCCCATGTAGAAATGTCACTGCTGGCTTCAGTAAATTAACAAGATCATATTCATATATTTATAGTTTGGGGATGGCTTCTTCATGTATGTAAACAGGGATGTTTTGCTTCCAAATCAGTTTCAGGTATAATGTTGCCTTAAAGCATGATCTGATAATCAAACTGTGAAAACCTAGAGGCATGAGTAGCTTAACAACATCTAATTAGAATTTTATGACCACATGGACAATAGGGGAAATACAGTCTTACTCAGCACTCTGTGATTAAAATGATTGACTGGAATGGACATTTAGAAGCCTTGTTATGGAATATATTTATCTTGACAATCATAGTGGAAGAGCAGTTGTTGTGCACTGAAAGAAGTTGCTGCAAGTCATTTCAGCTGTTGGTTCATGTCCAGTCCCATTCCACGATGGGACCTCTTGACTATTTTAGCATGAATGCTTGAGAAACAATTGGATACTTTGGGAATTAGGTTAGGTGATGATTTATATAGGAATGGTCAATAAACACCTTCTACCCACCAAGAGCATGTGAAGCTTGTGCAATGATCTTCTCCAAGCTCCTGACCCAGGATAACCCATGTTATCTGTCCATCCCATTTGCGTGTTGTAAGAACAGCTGTATGCCCTTATATATTCTGGTATCACAGTCATGGGAGCTGTAACTGCCTCGGCAAGACAGATAAAATAGCAGAGGACAGAGATCATCCCTGGCACCTCTCCTGGGTACCTCCTCTCTATGGATGAATCATTCTTTATCCAGGCAGATTTTATGTATGTTCTTTCTCATGACCACATACATATGTGGCTGGATTGGCAGGCCATGGTAATGCACTGGTTATTTTGTTATATTTTTTGCATAAAAGAAAATACAGTGAGAGGTTCCATACAGTGCTCAGGATACGTGCAGAAAATAAATGAGAAAATAAATGTTTCTCAGGTGTCTTAAAATGGAGAGATATGTGAAGCAGAGCAGCCTTATTTTTTTCTGAATCACTGCCTGTTTTGCAGTTATCTTTTTATGTGTTCCTTCTTTACTATTTTTTAATTGAACATGAGAAATCCCTGATTAAAAATAACTCTGTGGAATGTATCTGTCAGTTAAAACAATATAATTAGGATGTTGTAAATAATTCTGGAATAACCAGTACAAAGAACACTTAAAAAATTAAGATATGAAGGTGAGAAGATGATACATAAATGCTTCATCACATTTCCCAGATTTTTTCGGTACTAATAGATCCTGTAGTTTGTAAGCAGAGGTCTAACTGAGCATATAGAGATAAAATGGCAGTTTGCCAATAGTAGGCAAGGAAAGAAGCCATCCTATGTGGCAGCACACTGGTTTCCAAACTGTAGGTGGTAGAAACCACTTTGGAAACCTATTTCATTAAAGAAAGAATGATGTTCCTGTCAAACACAATTACAGTGTTCTCAAGCATGGCTGAATTGGATGTACCTTGTAGCAATACTTCAGGAAAACACCTTGATCAAGAAAAGAATGCTTTGGTGATTAATCCCATTGACATTACTGTTGCCTAAAGGGCTCTGACAAATGCAATACAATTTTAATTAGGAAATTAATACAAATATATTCTGATAAATTGAATTGTTGGCATGAAAACAAACTGGTTTTATTTATTTATTTTTAAACTGGGAATTTAAATGAGAGAAAAATATGTTATCAGTATTTAAGCTGTTTTCCTTTTTTTGCTCCCAGAAAACAAAATTAAAGCCCAACCAGGATAATCATGTAAAAGATGAACTTTTAAAAGTCACAATTTGACATCATTCTCCATGAAGTCTCTTTTCATTCTGGGGCTTTTCCTCCCCCATGTTTGTGCTCTCCTTCAATAACAGGAAACAGTGCTACTCCTCACAAGCAATGGGATGTGAGTGCTTGAGCACAGCTCAGACACTGCTTCTAAAGGCTCTGCTACTCTGCACAGCTCCTGCCCCTCCCTCAGTTACTCCTCACACCCTCCCACTGCCACTGCAGCTGTTCCAGTGTGATGGCTGATGAGGAATTCTCTTTCAGGTGCATCATTTCCCCTCTCCAGATCACTGCACACCTCCCTGATGAGAGGGATATATTTTGCCACCAGCATGTTTTAACCAAAAAATCCCAAAGGAATGGTGTGTTTTCTTGAGAGGTGGGAATAAAATGGAAAAAGAGAACAAGAAAGCCACAGGTCTTCTTAAACCTGGTCTTTGGGCTTTGTTGGGTAGGCTTTTCAGGGACTGAATGTATTTATTTCAGCATTTCCAAGTGCTTGTGTTTGGAGAGATGGAATACTAAAATAGGATAGTCAACAGGGCAAATAAACTGGTGGGTTAGAAGAAAAGTTGGATGGGTGGATTTTTATCAGGCTGTGAAAAAGATAAACCTCAAACTTCTTTCAGCTCTCCTATCCCCCTTAGTGCTGTCCAGCCCTGTCAGCCTTAGTTATCCAGTATTATTATTTTATTGCTGTTTAAATATATTTGATTCAAAAATGTCACCTCTTTATCCATTATGAACACATCAGTCAAGGAAGCAATCCCATAGACTAAAAACACCACCTGTGTCTTATCTGAGGCCTGATGGTGTTTTAAATACTTGAGGGTTTTCTAAAGATGTCACCTAGTTAAACTGTGATGAACTACTCATCTTTCAAATAGAATTTCTAACCACAGTTATGTCTTGCCATCCATGTTCTTCTTGGCTGAGGAAAAAAATCTACTTTGTTATACCAGTGGAAATCTGGAGTAATCCCAATCTCTATTGATGTAAAAGGGAACAGAGTCTGTCCCATATAATACTTTGTATAGCACTTCAACTTCTGCACTGTGAAGTATCTAAAGTGGGGCTTGGAATGCTCCTTTAATTAAAAATGAAACATATTTATCAAGAAATCAGATCAACTTTAGAAAATATTCTGAAAGTAGTGCAAAGACAACAGATACCATTTCTTGAGTTTAGAATAGAGGTGTGGATAGCCATAACTGCCTGACTTTAGGCATACCCTGCAACCTAAATTAACCTCTGAGATTAAAGTATTGCCTGAATTAACAGTTTTAATTAAAGGACATTAATAAATTTTGTGCATTAAAAAGTGCAGTATGTTCTACCCCTGTACTAAATCTGAAAAAGTTGCAGTGCCCTGGCATAATGAAGACACACTCAGACATCAAACTCTTAAGTGTCTGCACAGTGAGTGAAAAATGGGATGACAGGAGGAGAGAGGCCCAAGTAACCTCAGTGCACAGAAGTATCTGTTTGCTAATGAACTGTTTGTTTTAGACCAAAAGTTTATTATTGCAATCAGTAAAGATATGAGTTGAATTGCACACACATTTTCTGGCAGCATTGCTCAAAGTTTGTATTAACAAACACTGGCAGGTTTTGAACGATAAAAACTTCCCAATGAAAATCCACTTTGTGGCAGACTATTAAGGCCACCAGCAACAGAACTACAGAGCATCCCAGGAAATGGATTTAACACAAACCCCTGTTTTCTGCAGGTAGAATTTACTTTCTGGCACTGCTTTGATGATTACTCAAGATCCTGTGTGTGCCATGGATTTTCATCTGCCGGTGGTGTTTGCATTAAGTTGTGTAACTGCTCCTTAATGCTGTTACGTAAGGATGCATAGATTGCAGCTCCCTCAGGTGTCCTGCACAAGCCACAGCTGATAGTGTCAGCCTGCTTTCAGAGGTTACTCTCGGCTGAATTAATTTCACATTAATTAATGCTCCCTGTGGAAGTTACGTTAATACAGAAGTGTGGAGTTTGAGCTCAAGCAGGGCTCACAAAGTGCCTGTGGTTGTCCTGTAATAGAGTATATAAGTTTTGTGACATTTGTACCACACACCACTGTGATGCAGCTTTCCTGGTCAAGGGGGACATTTGCTATTGGCTTTTGCCATAATTTTACCCCAAGGATCTCAGACTACACAAGCTGAAATACAAACATGTAGATAGAGAAGAGATCAGACAACATACAACATTCATACAACATCCAAAAAAGGGTTTGGTGGGTTTTTTTTCATATACTAAGTTTACTGTTTTAGCCCTTTTTCTTGTATTTAATTTTAATTAGGCTAAGTCAGGATCTGTACTGAGGAAAAAAGTATAAAGATATCTTGGACACTGCACTAAATAGAGAATGAAGTGTAAAATGTAAGAAATTGAAGAAAATGTAGATGAGAAAAGAAATCTCAGTTTAGCAAAAATGAAAGTTTAAATCAGAAGGACTGTAGACACAGTTGGAATTTAAAATGTTTTAGCTATAACATTACCTCCCTTCCTTCTCTATCCTTAATTTAACACCTTTCTAAATGATTCATTTGAATTCCCATAGCAAACACAAGTTACATTTAAGGCACTTCTTCACTGGAGGGCTCCACCAGGATATATTTTCTAGTGTGGTCCTCTTAAAATTCTGAACATTAACTGACTATAGGGATATCACAGGGATATCCTGACCATGTTTCCTATGGTCAGGAAACATCTACATAGGGTCCCCAGAGGAATAGAAAAAAGCAGAGAAGCAAAGACACAGTGGATCATGTTACTGACCATAAAGCTGCAAAATGGCAGACTCTTTAACTGTGCATTGTTCTGCTTCCAAATATTCTAAGGACAGACATGGATGACTTTTTCTCCACATCTGCCTTTTTACAAGATTTAAAAATGCCTAGATTAGAAAATAAATATTATTTCAAAATATTTTGGCTCTTATTTTGAGGGCTGATCAGAAGCAGATAAGGTATCTATGCCAGTCCTTGAAGTATGAGTTAAAATATAGTAACCAAGTTATTTTTAGTAGCAGGTATTGCTTGGGTAAACAAGCTATGAAATTTTGCTTCATGTTTCATCATACTGGGTAGGATTGCTGATGGTACCTCCTGGTCCATACATACTAATGATCTACCAGAAAAGCTGAAACTGAATGAGGAATGGTCAAAAATGTCAGATGATGCCACAGTGTAGGCTGGACTTGGGGCTGATATTTGCAACATACCTCTTTTGGAAGGCTGTTCCAGAAATAACTTGCTCAGTGCACAGGAGCCTTCTCCAGTTTCTGATCTGGCTGGTGCTTCCCAAGTATTTTTTTATGTATTAACTTAATTAGCATATTCTAAGCACATGTCATATAATATATACTAAACACTAACTATTCACAAAAATATATCTGAGCAATTGTCACAGGTGAAAATGCACAGGAAGTTCTTTTGTGAAAAAAGCTGGTGGGGAAACACAACTGAGCTTAATTGGGGAAGCTCAGTTTAATCTCAGAGACACTGCAGCTCAGGATGAGAAGAATACTTTTTGCAAGACAGAGCCATAGGCAAATGCACGCCCAATATATTTTGACCACTAAAGCAGATTTCTGAATGCACATTCAAAGTGCACTGGTCTGCTCATTACTTTTTGTATTTCATAATATAAATATAACATTTATTACTAATTATTTTTATAATTATGATATTTACAAACTGAAAGAGGGGAAACTTTGGTTAGATATTAGGAAAATGTTCTTCACTGGGAGAGTGGTGAGATACTGGAACAGGATGCTAAGGGAGGTTGTGGATGCCCCAGTCCTGGAAGAGTTCAAGGCCAGGTTGGATAAGGCCTTGAGCAATTTGGTCTACTGGGACAGGTCCCTGCCCATGGTAGGGGGGCTTGGGACTAGAAAACCTTTAAGGTTCCTTCCTAACCCTTAAGATTCTATAATTCTATTGGACCAGTCTAGTCAATCCATAACATTAATTAAAAAGTTCCGTCACAAAAGGCAGAGGTGGTTATCTGCAGTCTGCTAATGTTTTTCCTCAGAAGAAATAAGGCACTGTGGCTTCAGGGGGCTCCTCTTCTTGCCTTTCAGCCTGAGTTCTATTGCTTGTTAACAGCAATTCTAGTTTACCTGAAATACTGTGACGCTTTCAGTAAATTATGCTGATAAACAGGTGCTTACATTTGCTCAATTTTTTTTTATGGTGGATGACATGTTTTTTCTTTGTAACTTTGTGTCTCTGAAAGACAGGGCTTTTAAAGCCAAAATCTGATATAATCCTCGCTTGTACCTCAGGTTAATTTGATGACATGAAGTTGATTACAAAGGCAACAGTCACTTCTCTCCCTCAAAAGACCTGGCTCAGATTGTCCCTGTCCTACAGCCTGGGGTACTTTGCTTCTGGAAATATTTAGTCTCTCTTTGTAGGTAAAGGTAAAATAAACCAGAACCCTCCAGAAACCACTCTTGCTTTATTCATCCTGTGGAAATAATGAAAGGGGAAAGTGTAGTAAGAATAAAGTCAGCATGTATGATCCTCCATTATCCTAAATCTGAAAGAGCTGTGGGGTGACTTAGCCCACAAGCAGCTTTATGCATCCAGCCTGTCATGCTGTGACCCATGCAAGTTTCCTGAAGCAATGGCTGGCCATGTGTGAAATACCAAGTTAGTAATATGTTCTGTTGTTTTATAAAGGGGAAAGACAGGACCTGCAAAAACATCATCATCTAGAAAGAGATTATAACCTTTTCAAGGCCTCTGTCACTTCAGGTGAATATCCTGAAATAACTAGGCAATTTAAGAGTTTAGGGTATACAAATGAAAAGATTTCTGTTCTCATGAAGGTATAAGGTACTTAGGAAAGTATTAGGTTATGCTTCAAACAGTGAAAAAAAAACTGTGTAAGATTTTATCATTATATGAGTTGAATATCTGTAATTTAGTAACTGAAAAAGTATACTTTTGCTGGGTCAGTTGGTATAGTTTTGGTCAAATGATCACCCACAGTTTTTGAAATCTATCATTGTAATACAAGTTCAATGGTTGGCTGGATCTTAGGACTTAAGGACATTTTTCTGCAGTTCCCAGATGCAATAGACACATAAGTGGGAGTGGGAAAAATGCCTTTGTTTGGAAAACACACTGTGGGAAAATTGCTCAACATGACTTGAGTGTCAGAATTGGAATGTAACGACTGGTGTAGCCAGATTAGTGCAGAGAGAAGGCCAGAAGCAAAAATCTGCTTTTTGTCAGGGTTCTCAGTTAATTTTGTTGTGCTGAGACAACATTTATAGTTTACTTTTTGTTGACTGTGTTCATAGATAAAATTTCTGTTACATAAAATCAGTTATGTATATCTGTGGTAAACTAAAGCCTGGAGACCTTCTATTTTTTAGTGAAACTGACACAAAGGAAATATATCTAGACATCTATAGGGATTTTTAGTTCCTTTGTGCTTTTTGCAAAGCCAAAATCAGCAAATCCATTTTGTTTGCTTGGATAAACTGGGGAGCAGGGAGTGTTGCCCTTTGTAGGTGTCTCTCTGTTCATCTATATGAGATAATCACATAAGGGATCGGGAGTGAAAAGCCTGCAGTGGAATATATGGCAAACTGCATCAGGACCATTGCATCAGAGCAGAAATGATGCCCAGACACTTTCATAACTCTCCCAGGTTGTTTCAGAAGATGTCCCCAAAATTCGGTGAAAATTTCCCAACCATCAGTGTCTTTCACTGCAAAGGGATTAAGACTCTTCCAAGGGTCCCCCCAGCAGTGCCTTGATTAAGGTCCCAAATACCTGAAAATGAGGGGAGGGGTGGGATATAATGTAATTCAACACCTGGGTCACACAGTCTGTTGCAAAGCCTCTTGTGCACTGTTGTTGAAAGAGCTGTCTGTGATCCCAGCTTCCAGTATCTACAGTATATTACAAGATGTGACAAGTCCTTCTAAAGCCAACAGCTGCACAATAGAGCAAAGCCGAGCAGTGAAAAGTGCCTCCTTTGGAGATACTGATGAAACACTTGCCTAGAACCTCATATTAATTAGGGGTTGTGCTATTCTAGAAAAATTCACTGTTCTGTGCCTCAAGGAAAAGCCACTGCAAATTTGATTAGATCATGATTTTATGATTTTTCTATTAAATGCCATTTTTTTTGAAATGGCCCTTACTGCCCTTAGCTCTTAGATTTCTCTGTTTTCTATTATATTCCTTGCTTTCTTTTTTGGAAGGGTAGAAAGCAGTTCTGGATTCCTGGAGAGGGAGCTAGATGAGAAGAAAGTCTTTGCTTTTTGCAGAGAAACTGACAACAAGTATAAGTTTATTTGGCTTAACAATAAAGTTATTAGTGAAACTTGAAGTACCTGCAAATGCAATGTATCCTTTAAACACCAGAGTCCCCTACACACATCAATTTTTAATGATTTACAAGTGCATAATAATTCAGAATATCTAACAGTACTCAGGGCCTATATGCAGTAAATTAGTTGCTTCATCTGTTGTTTTTTACATAAAATGAGTTCTTGGATAGAATGTCAGCTTTGTAAATACCCTCAAGAAACAAAAGTGAAAAAGTGCAACCACCCTTATAATACATCCCCCTTGCTCATAGCAGGCAGGGGGAAGCCTGCATTGTTATGGCAGATAATTGCTCAAGGCATGAGTATGGGAGAATCTTGTTCCAAATTCTGCCATTTCTCATTGCTAAATTTAAAATACTGCCAAATCCCTTTGGATAGTTAGAATTTGTACAAAATGCAAGTATGTGTGTAATTTCTTGACAGAAAAATGGTGCTAAGTTTGGAAGTGTAAAAGTTAGTTGTCCTGGTTTTAACCCAGTTAATTATACTGGATCTTTCTGTTAGAACAAAAGCCTTTTTTGTACTAATGTGAGTAACAAGTTCAAGGGAAAAGCTAGGAGCAGCTTGGGCTAAAATGCCCTTATCTTTTCAAAATTACAGACACACAATATATTTCATAGGAGAGAGACACTGTACTCCTAATGAATTTTGTATTTGTTCTCAAGATAAGGGGGATGAAATAGAAAAGAAAAAATCATTTGTCTTGAAAGAAGATATTAAGTATACCCAAAGCATTTTTACATACAATCTTATCAGCCCATTTTGTGGCCACTTGCCACTCTCAGATGCTCTTAATATATTGTATACCAAAGGCAATAGTGCTGACACTGAGTTGTGCCACTGCCAAACTGCATATTCATTATTGTTCATAGTCATGTGAGGTCAAGTTCGGTCACTGCAAACAAAGAACCTTTGTCTGGATCCTTTACTCCCTCCTCACACAGTTTTTGGTTTCCTAACTTTTGTAATGCTCCCCAAGTTGAAAGTTTCTTTTTAAAGAGGATGCTGTGTACTCTTTTGTAAACATGTCTCCATTACTAAAAGTGACATCATGGGAATCGCTGGGAATGAGCTCAGAGAACAGAGCCAGGGCAGAGCCGATGTAAAGAGAAGTCCCCTTGTCCCTGCTCCCTCCTCCTCTGCACAGAATTGTCCAGCAAACAGGTACTTTGTTGAACTCTGCTGGAAGCTTCATGAGGAATTTAAACATAGGAAGGACTAATCATTATTTTATAAAAAAAAGAGTCCTGCCAGCTCTTTCTCCTCTGCAGGCTGCTATGCACGAATGTGGTCAGCAGCTTATTCACACAAAGCCAGGGTTCTGCTCATTTGCCATCATATGCAAATCACCTCCCCGGACTCATTGGCACGGCAAACACTTCAGTTTAAGGACTTTAAAAAGATGGATTGCAAAACTCAGGCATGCTCCTGCTCCTACTGAGATCAGTGGCAAGCCTCCCATTGGCTTCAATAGAAGCAGGAGAGAATCTCCCTTTTCTGGAAGTGAAAACCCAGCGGTATTTGGGCTTTTTGGAGCACATGCAGCTCTGAAAGTCTGTTCCTTCAGGGCATTCCAAAATTTTTCCCATTTGCTTGATTCCATGGCAACACAACATCACCATCAAGCTTTCAATACTGAAATGAGATTTTACTACTAAGCCTGAGGATTTATACAAGTGTAAAAAGATCTTGCTAAGCTGCAATTCCCATTAGACTAATTCAGGATCCTTTCCAAATGAGTGACGAAATTATCTCTCGATTTATTTTACAATCAGCCAAAAATTTTTTCAAGGTTAGAAAAATGGGAAAATTGCTCTACAATCACACAAGAAACATTCTTTCATTATTACACAAAATTACTATGTTTAACTAAACCACTGTATTTATTTACTATACTTTCCAAAACAGTCTAAAGAATAGCCTAAGCAGTTTTCTCATAAATTATACTAAAATCAGACTCTAGAGACTGCACAAAATTACAACAAAGCCATTGAGGCTTTTCTTCTGATTTTGGTATTACTTATATGACAGAAAAAACTCTTTTGCAAGCAAAAAATATACCAGTGTAAAAGTGTAGAATGGAAAAACAAGCCAAAAGCTCCATGTTAGGTTTTAAATGTACTATATTTCATCTTTTATAGAAGGAAGCAAAGCAGACAAGCTGGCTTTTCACTCAGTAGTTGAGAGTTTGCTGTGTACTGTAGTACACTGAAAACAAATTCCCTCTTTGATCCCCTATTTTTATGAGTGGAAGGGGAAAAAATTCATTGTGATTCCACACCTAGAGGAGGTTGTGTGTAAGCAGTATTGAGGGTCCTTTATAAACTACCTACTAAAAAGCTCACAAACAACACCACAAATGCAGTGAAACAAATTATTCAACATCAGTAAGAATTTTAAGGGCCTTATGTTTCCTGCATTTTCTTAGACTTGATATATACTTTCCATCTCTCTTATGTTTAGTTTTCACGTAATCCAGCTCTTGAATCATCTCCTCCAATGTGATTTCTAAGATGACTCAAGCTCTGACTCCCCTCACTGCACAGACTCACGCTGGAAACAGTGATCAAGATGTGGGCTGCAGCATTTTATTGGGACTTTGCTTCTGTGATCTGCTCCTTATACAAAGAGAGTTACGAAAACACGGGATGTAACCCTGGATTTCACTTTTCTGATTGGAAGCTTTTCAGAGCTTCCCCTTTCAATGCTTCCAACACCCCTGGGTCAAACCCTGAGTGTGGGACATGGCCCTGCTGCCGATCACCAGATCAAAGATACTGAACTGCTTATTGCCAGAAACACAAACTTTATACGAGTTGTACATTTCATGTTTGTACATTTCATAGTCGTACATTTCTCACTCATAATAGTACATTTCTTGCTCATATCTTATTGTATTTTTTAATTTGAAAAGTGGTGTCTTTTATTCCAACAGCCATGTTGCACCAAAAAAAAAGTATTTTTCCTTGCTAAAGGAGGAAAATTCAGACTCAAAATCCCTTCTGACCCACAAACTGCAGAGTGCTCTTTGTAAAATACCAGCTCTAATACTCCAGTGGTATTCCCTGGAGGCGCTCAGCTGTGGGAACTAGGGCAGCTCTCCTGTGCATGCAGCACTTAGGTTTCTGTCTATCACATCTTACACATTTTCTTTTATGTGTGAAAGGCAGTTGTAATTCTTACAATTCTCATTTGTAATAATTTTCAAAACAACATCTAGAAGGAAGACCTCAAGGGGAAAATTAACACCTTGCGCTACTTTAAGCAGAGTATTTGCATTTGTACAAACAGTATCTTTTATTTTATCACTTTATTCCTTTATTGCACTGCTGTGATTTGGACATTAAAGGAGAAATGTAGGCACGAGCCTTCCTGCTGAGCTGTAACTCAAGCCACGGAGAAACTGTCTTTAAATAGCCCAGGAATGCCAAAGCCAAAAAGTACTCTCGCCCTTGTCTGGTTACATGCAGCAATCTCAATCAACATTTACTTTTGCGCTCAGTAAAAGGCAAACTGGCACTGCTGCAAGGCCGGGCGGGCAGATCGATACCTGGCCCGAAATTTCTGCGATTGCTCGCAGCGGCAACGCTGAGTCGCTGCAAACGCATTTAAAGACCACTTCACATCACTTTCCCAGCGTTTTCCTGTTCAGCAGCTCAGATTTGAGAGCTAAACAGCCGTGAGTCGCTGCTCTCTCTGGGCTGGGGGAGGAGGGCGGTGGAAGCGGCTGTTGAACCACGCGGGGGCTGCACCAGAGGAGGGCTGGGCACGGCCGTGGGGCGAGGGCTATTGAGGGCGGGAGGGCAGCGCCGGGGCCCGGGGCCGGGCAGGGCCGCGCTGCGGGCCGGGCGCTCAGGAAGTCGCGTCAGGCGCGGCGCCGCCGTGGGCTCGGCGGGAGGGCTGGAGCAGCAGCGGAGCCCGCGGTGGGTGCCGGCCCGGGGCCGGCGGTGCGGAACGCAGCGGAGCGGTGCGGAGCGGGCGGCGCGCACGGGCCAGGGCGGCAGGCGGGGGCGGTGCGGGCCGGGCCGCGCGGGCGGTGCTGCCCCCGGCGGCGGGGCGGGGCAGCGCAGCGGCTGCCGCGTGGCGGGAGGGGCGGGGCGGCCGGGGCAGCGCGGGGCAGCCGGCGGAGCGGCACCGGCGGTGCGGAGGGCACGATCCGGCTGAAGGGTGGCTCGGGCCGGGCGGCGGGTGCGGGGCCAGGTGGGCGAGGGGAGCCTCGGTTGTCCTCGCGGGGCTCCGGGCTCCGGGGGCCGCTGCCGGCGGCTGCCCGCGGCCGGCGCCCGCCCCTCGGGGCGGCCGAGGAGGCGCGGGGCGGCCCCTTGGCAGCGGCGGTGCCCGTGGCGCTGCGCACCCCCACCGCGCTCAGCCCGCGGTTTTATTTATAGCAGGTCTGGTGAGCGGCGGGGCCGGAGCCCGGAGCGCTGCTGAGGGAGCCCTGGTGAGCCCGGAGCGCTGCTGGAGCCCGCGGGGATGGCGGTGGCCGGCAGGTGAACAGCGCCAGCGCCGCAGCGGGCGCTCGGGGGGCGGGTTGGCTCACAGGTACGTATGCGGCGGCGGCTGGTGCTGCTCAAACGGGCTTTTAATTGCGTATTTTTTTAAGTTCATCTTTTGTGTATACCGGTGCAGCCAAGGTCACCTTGAGCATGAGCGGGACGCATTTCGGTTCCAGCATTTGAGGTCTCCAGGCATTTTTTTTGGCTATTTATTGGGAGGGTTATGTAGTAATTTGCCTGAGGACTAATTTAACTAAA
Source organism: Zonotrichia leucophrys gambelii (assembly GCF_028769735.1). NCBI lineage: Eukaryota > Metazoa > Chordata > Aves > Passeriformes > Passerellidae > Zonotrichia > Zonotrichia leucophrys. Next base: position 9,222,149 of record NC_088176.1, read on the forward strand.
AGGCGGATTGGATGTAACAGCCAGCAAAGATAAAGGGATGGGTTCGGTACTTGGGCTGTGCAAGGATATGCATGGTCTGCATGGTTATACCGGCTCGGTATATACTCCAGGTTGTAGTGGAGCTCTCTGCGTGCCCGGATTACGGGATGGGTTTGTGGCAACTTGGGGAGGGCGCTGGGAAAAGCAAAAAGGTTGCACTAAAGTTTTAGATCTTGCTGTTGCAGATGTTAGCTTAGCATTCTGGGTGGGAGCAATATCTTTCCTGATGGCCCACAGCTTGGCCATGATAGAAGTTTCCTTGTAGTGACAGATGGAAGGGGAGGTTTTGCCTCTTTAAGATGCTGGGATTCTTATTTCAGTGGCTCTCAAAAACAAAGCAGTTTAATTTGTAGTCTTTTGCAAATACACTGTATAACACTAAGTTGTTTTAGTATGTTTGCTCTTCCTTTTTTCTTTGGCCAAGGGAGAATTATTTACGGTGCTCATTGTATGAGCCACAAAACTTCCATTTCAAAATAATTAATCAGGTTGAGATTTCCTTACTGCTCTTTAATCCCACAAGACTGAAATGTCACTTATCAGCAGCATGTTCACATTTAGATGGGTGCTTTTTAATTGAGCACTCCTTCTTCCCAAGGAATTTGGAAACTGGTTTGACTACAGCTAGGCCAGACACATAAAATATACTGTGGGATAGGAATAGGTGAGAACATTAATGACAGTTTTTGTAGATCATAGGTGTCCTTGAGAAGCAAATTATGAAAGAGCAAGGTCAGAGTGCAAGAGAATAGTAAACTTATGAAAGTGTCTGACATGCGTATCCTTATGGCTGCAGGGTTTAAACCATGCAGTAAAGAACAGTGGAAAATTACAAGGGGACTAGAGTGACCTGTTATGGGAAGAAGAGCAGGGAGAGAAAAGCGTGCAGGAAGCTGGTTGGTGTGCTGTGTTTTTGGAAGTCAAATGTGCTGGGGTTTTAGCATGTTAAGATCATGCCAATTTCTAGCTGCAAGGAGGTATCTTTGGAACTGAACTTTTACTGAAGGGTGAAAAAATACCAGTTTGCCAATTTATTGCACTGAAATTTAGGTGTGTGTTTCTGTGCATGCATATAAATATATGAATATACATATAAAAATAACATATATATGAACATGTTATTATTTTGCAGTTTGTGATCTTCAGTTCAATTCCTGTGTCATGGATGAAACTGCTTTGTCCCTTGGAACAATAGATGTTTCCTATTTATCCACCTCAGCAGACTGCAGCATCAGTAGATGTAAGCATTCCACTGAAGAGTGGGTAAGTAAAAATTGGGAATGTTACTGGCCCTATTTATCTCATTATTTCTTCAACTTGAAGGTGGACTTTTTATTGTTATGAACATAAGGAATTATGTCTCTCATGCATGATAAAGTTTGGTTTTGATTTAACTTGAAACATGAGGAGGAACCAACAATTCAGTTCTGTGCCAAAGAATAATGTTGCTAGAAAAGAAGAATCCTGTCAAACTCTATTGATAGTTTTACAGTCATCTGGTGTGATGTTGCTAATCATTTTATATAGCAGTAAATGTAGAGAATCCCATTCTGGGGTAGCCAGAGTCAAACAGAAAGTCAAATAGGAGGCTTGTTGCTCTTTTGGGTAATGTAATTTAAAGTGTGCAGGTGAAATGGAGCTTGATGCTGAAGTTGTACAGTCATATAGGCATTGAAGCTGGAGCAGTCCAGGAGGCAGAAAAAAGTTGGTGGATATAAATAAGGAGCCTATTAAAAGTCTGTGTCCTCCATTGAGTGAGTCTTGGGATTTGGAGGGGACAAAGGAGAAGGCAGAGTGGTCTGGGTGGAGCCAAAAGAGCCGCATGGGGACTGGGGTGCTGGTAGATGGTTTAGCAGCATAGGCCCGGAGGGATTAGACATGGATCTGGAGAGGAGGAGCTTGAACTTGATACAGAAGAAGAATTGGAAATGTGGTCAGGGTTGAGGGAAAGGGCAGATGTCTTGGCAGCTGGGATGTCTATCTAGCTAGATCTAAGTTCCATGGAACAGCAAGCTGCAGTAACCAGGAGGGCTGTGAGAAAGTGGAATAAGGGCAGGCAAGTCAGAAGAGATAGAAAAGAGGTTTTGTAAGAAAATGCTGGTGAGCTATGTCAGGGGTTGGAGGCAAGCAGGAGGAAGATGACATTGTTAGAAAGTTGGTTTGGAGTTGGCATTAAAGGAGGTGGTAGAGGAGGGATTATGGCAGGCTTAGCATCTTGATACTTGTTTATTTCAGATGGAAGAGTTAGCCTTGGAATATTTGCCAGTTTGTGCTGCTTGCCAAATATGATACATGCACAATTTAGTTTTTAAGCATCTTCAGCATTGCTTTTGACTTTCTGGGAGTTTCTCACTGGGCTGAGTATGTGATGATCTGCATTTGTGTCTTCAGTCTTGATTCTACCCTATTGCTCTGCCACTTAAAAGTTCTGTTTTAAACAACGTTTTGGTTTGGTTTGTTTCTGTAACTTCTCTTTTAATACTGGAAGTAACTTTCTTCTCAATAAAATACGTGGTTTAAAAATGGCAACCCAGTTCTCATTCTCAAGCAAGCAATAATTCAGTAGACTTTAATGGAAATAACCAGGGTCTTTGGAAATATACTTAACTACAATTTTTGCATTATGTCCTAACATAGAGAATGAGTTCTGTGAATGCAGTCACTCTGGATATTTTTTGTTCTGTAATCTTCAGATAGACAGTGTAACTTTGGAGAAGGCACAGGAGCTCCTTTTTCATGTCACTGCTTGAAACTGCTGCAAGTGCCTACGGAGTCTATGGAGTTGATATTTTTGGTACATTGAGTCTTCTTGCAGCTTTACAGGGTGATAGTCAGTTGAACTTTAAAATACATTGTTCATATTGCAAGCACCTTTACATTCTTGAGAATGTAGTGTACTGTTAATTTCTTTCAGTTTTCTCAGCTGGTAGTTTCTTTGGTGTTTCTTAATTACAGTTTCATTCCTTTTAAAATTTTGTGTGTCAACCCATGCATCAGTGCTTACATAAGTACGACACTGAGGTTTTGCTTTTATTTTTTTTTAAATTTAGAGAAATATTGGAAAAAATTATACTTTACATAATTGAGGGGCAACTTTTTGTGTGTGTCTGGCAGCTCCTCTCCCTCAAATCTTTCCCATACACAGCAGAACACATATTTCTGCATATTTACACAGTGGTCTTTGTTCTGCAGGGAGAGTGTAACTCTCGTCCCACTCTGTTCCGATCTGCCACTTTAAGATGGAAGGAGGCCTTGCTGAGCAGGAAAAGGCCGTTTGTGGGACGATGTTGCTATGTATGCACTCCCCAGAGCCGGGTAAGAAGATTATGGGATGGATTATGTTTGACAATAATGCATAGTTGCAGCGTAATGAAGTTGCAGTAGTTTCCTTACTTTCAGAATTAAGGTCACAATGTTTTCTACCTCATGAAGTGCTATAGTTTTTCACTGTTGTTTTCACTCTTCACTCTGGTTACATTTAATTTGTCATGGAATTAAAGGATGGCACACACTTGGTTTGATGCTTAGTCTCCCACCTCACAGTGCAGACTTACTCCTTGCATAAAACTCTCCAGCTTCTCAGAATTACTACTAGGAAATGGGATAGCAAAATTATCTGGTGTGTTAGATTAATAATGGGAATTTGGACCATATAAAAGTGTTAAAGTTTTCTTTTAGGGCACTTTAATTTTCTATCCACAGAATACAGTTTGGAAGCTAAGCAGTATGCTTCCTTTCCAACTTGCTTAGTCCTGTACTTGAGAGAACAAGTTAATTTTCTACAGCTGGCTGATTTTCTGCACCTGTCTCTTTGCCCAGCCTGGAAACAAGGCCTGCCAGTTGTGATAATGGGGATATTTGTCTCCTGGGAACAGTGTCAGGATGGTGGCTCTGGAGAGGTTGTGCAAGCTGATTTAAAATGTGAACTTTATTGAACAGCATTGGGCAGGCTTTCTGTAAGCTCAAGATGCAAAATGCTGATAAATGGCACAATACAGTTTGCAACCAGTTCATCATGTAATTTGGCTATGTGTACACCCTGAGCTTTAGATTGCACTCAGTTACACCTTCATTGGCTAGGCTAGAGGGAAAATTTGTTTCCCTTTTGACCAAAGAGAACTTATTTCATTCTGTTCGTCTGCCAGAACAGAAAATTGCAGCAATGACATATAAATGTGGTATAGAAATCCAAATGTACTTTGAAGGCTGTGTATGATATTGGCAAAAAGACAAACAATTAGATAAACTGAGACTACTTCAAAAAGACAAGTGTTTTGACTTAGAAAAAGGTGTGTGTGAATCCTCAACTTAGGGCTTTATGCATTTAGTAATTAGCCTGTTCCTCTCAAACTGGGAATTATGCTTTAAAAATAAAAATCTTGTTCTGTATTTTGTCCACTTAATAAGGGACTAATTAACTGTCCTGAGATCCCACTTAAGAAAGGAGCGTGACCTATTAAGCCCTTTGTTGCTTTCTGCTGTAAGGGAAAAAATACCATCCTTGCTGAGACAGTAACAAAGATAATCATCTCATTAGATTCCAAATACTTTTTTTGAAGCTGTCTTTTTCATTGTTTTTCTTAAGGAAAATAAATTAATGAAGCAAATTTCTTTAAGTGTGCTGTCCACACTAACAACTTGCCAATGCTGAGAGTGGAAAATCTTGCTTCAACCTCTTGTGTTCTTTCCTCCTCTCCTGAGGGCTGATCAAGTTCACTAACCAAGCAGAAAACTATCTGCTTTATTAATTTAGACTGTCTATCTTAGTTATTTGTCTTGTCTGCATGTAGTTGGGATGTTAAAGGGTGTAATGAATGTTAGAGGTGCTCTAAGTTAGGAGGTGAGCATAGAGATCAGCAGGAAAGGCCAGGATGTGGTGATGGGAGCTGGCCTTCTTCTTTGTGCCAGCAGGGAGATCCTGTACTGACTCAGTTGGTTTCCCAGAACCACATGCTCTGCCTGACACAGGACTGGAGGGGAGTTAAATAAGGAAAAGTTAAAGTGTAACAGTACTGCTGGAGGATGAGTTTCATAGTGAGGTTTAACCTTTCCCTTGGAGCACTGCTATGGACAGGTATAGACTGGCATTCAGTGGTACTGAACTTTGTTGTGATTGTTTGGGAGACCTAGAACAAGTCATCTTCTCTTTGCCAGAACACAGCTTATCACATCCACAAAAAGTCACCAGTGTGTAGTCAAAGAAATTAGCATAACATGGAAGTTTCCTCTTAAGGCCTCAGAGCAACAATTGTTTGATTGTACAGCACAGTTGTATTTTAGCAGGGAGCAGAAGACTTTGCTCTCACTGTAGCTCATAACTTCTCCCTGATTTGCAAATGACATAGGACAGTCATATATTTTAATTTTGTGGTAAATGGTGTGTCCTAAACAAAGTACAAACAAATGACTCTTACCTGACTTCCATTGCAGAATTGGTGGTGAGGCTGTTTTGCAGCTCTGCTGGTGACCATCTTTCTCTTTGCTGCCCTTTTTCATGTACAATTCCAGTAGTTTTAGCTGTAGTTCAGTGCTGGCAAGGTACCAGTTTTATCATTATATATCATTTGGGTAGAAAGAAATCAGCCTGTTAGCCAAAGTATTCACTTGGACTGTGGAAGAGTAGAATTTATGTCTTCCTGCTGAGGAATATTTGTTGTGGAGGTGCTTCTAAACTCACCCCACTTAATATGTGGAGTCTGTAACAAGGCTCTGCAAGGCTGGACTGAGTTTGTTGTTCAGGCAGAGCAGGAATGTGGAGTTTTGCCACCTAACCATGGATGGATATCCTGATCCTTGGGCTGTTGTTGTGCTGACGAACTGGATGCTACAGACTGAGCAGCAAATGCTCGTGGTTACAGTAATGCCCGGTGTGGCTCAAAGTTCTGTCTCAAAGATGAGTTCTGTATTATGACAAGTCCTGGTTTATATTACATCAGAATCTTCTGAAATGTTGTGGCTTGAAGAGTGTAACCAGTGCAACCACACAGTAAAGCCTTGAGAATGCTTTGAAAGTATTGGACTTGGGAATAGTGATTAGAATTCCATTTTCATTTTAGGAGTTTTTGTACTGTATAGGCAGGTCCAACACTTCTCTGGTTTTGGCTTGGTTTAGTGCAAATGAAAAACATTGCATTATCTTAAATGTTATGATGAATGTAACAGACAAAGCTATTTTTATGAAATAGTCCACCAATCTTTTTTTTTTTTTCCTTGGTTTTACAGGATAACTTCTTCAATTCTAGTATTCCTTCTTTGGGTCTACGTAATGTCATATATATCAATGAAACACATACCAGGTATTGTAACAAGTGTTTCTTTTGCTTTTAAAATTCAGTGTGCTCTGATTGTGAGACAGGGAAATCTTTATTATGATCTGGACTGAGTTGATATGTATTGTGGTCCTGAAATGCAGAGATTTGGTGCTGACTTCAGTAACATGCTTGTTAAATCTGGCTGTGTGTATTTGGGAACTGGGCAAAGTCCTTTGGGGTTATAGACAAGGAGTAGGGGTCAAACCTGTTTCACAAAAAACCCAGAATTTTTTCACAAAACAGATTCTTTCTCCTTTCATGCAAGTGGCAGCAGCATCTGTAGCATAATATTGAGGGCACCTGTTTTATTCCCTTATGCAGAATCACTTCAGGCTGCCCTTTAATTTACTGAGCAGATCTGGCTCACAAGTTAGGTGTTGACTATTACCTCTTGTGGCAATTAACCTGATTATGTCTTATGAATCTGTCTCTTCTCTGTCTCAGTGGCAGAGTGCAGCTTCTGAAAAGTGTGGTATAAATGAAAAAAGTCTAAAAAATGGAGATGGGTCTTTGCGCTGTTTGAATATCTTGTGTTCTGGGATGAAGATACTGGAAATTGCACAAAAATATTCTGTTCTTTGGAAAGTTAATAATGCTTGCTAAGTTTTTCTTACAGCAATCATTAGCATAAGTAGGTCCTGCAGTGTTTGTTGTAGAGTCAGAGCAAACAAAGAGAGGCCAGCAGCATGAAAGAAATGAGCCAAAGTGTCTGAGGGAAAGAAAAGCAGCATTGTATGTGCTTGAGAGGGAGAAAGCTAATGTTAGAAGCTGTTCTTTATTAAATTTGTATTAATTATGGTTTTTTTAAGAGTTCAGCTTGTAGTTTAGAATGCAGAAAAATAACAGAAATACTGTTTAACTTTTTTAAAAATCGTTTTCGAAAGTCTAAGGCTTGAATGGTTTTGAATGGTCAAAGTTACTTGAATTAGAAATATTAGAAGAAAAAAATATGGGTTAATGAATTATTCTGAAATAAACACATCTAGCTCAGAATAGTGAGAAACACAGTGTCATTATAGTGTGAAAATGTACAATTTTAATGAACTTCTGATGTCTCATGGGGCTACACAGTCACAGTTTCCTGGCTTTAGAAAGCAAGAGGGGTTCTCTTTATCTGCCAGCATGCTGTAACTGTACTGACAGCCTTTATCTGAGGTACAACTGCCAGTTTTAAATGTCTCTTGACTGGTCCATTCTGTGTCATTTTTGTCTTTTCTTATTGCTACATGATCAGAAACCAAATTTTTCCAATTAAACTACATTATGTCTAAGCTGTAAAATGAATGTAGAAGCTTTCGTACCTTGACAGGTCCCTGCAATAGCTGTGTGCTGTTCTGATATGTTCACAGTTACCAAAAAATATTGTTGTCAGAAAGCATATCCTTTCCTTTGCTTTCTAGAAAAATCAGTAAGGCTCTCAAACTTTAAAGAGAAGAGGGATAAAAGAAAAAAGCAATTAAAAAAGGGTCACCAGTCTTCTTCTGTGACAGCACAAAGAGCTGGTCTAAAAATTTGTGTGATCATTCCATGCCACTCTGTGCCCATGGCTCGTGCATGTGCACCCATCTTAATTACAGTTCACTCCAGGGCTTTGGCCTTTTGCAGTGTAAAAGTTCTGTCTCATCTTTCCTTGCTGTTTTTAACACATGTATAAATTTACTGAAGTGTGGTAGGGAGGTTTAACAGCCAAGATCAGTAACTCGAGTGATGACAGCGGGTGAGACGTTGGCGGGGCTCCAGCATGGAAACCACTATGAGCTTTGTCACCCACGGTTCAGTCTGGGCCACTCACTGGAGCAGCAGCCAGGCATTGCACCAGCAGGCCTCAGGACAGGAGTTTTGCATAATACATACTGCTCTGGGCTTGGAAATTGCCAGAATTTAATTTTTCATCCAGCTGTTAATTCTGCCCCATCACATCAGCTCTGCTGTTAGGGGTTCCCAGGTGTTGGGTTTGTGTAAGTGGTGGCTTGTCCACTGCTGGCCTGGTAAATGAGGGAGGTGAGGAGAGAAATAGTGATGAATATCCCCTGTGAGGGAAGGGGTGTAAGCCATTCCTGTGTCACAGGCATCTTCTGGGATGTTTGAATTCCAAATAACATTTTCTCAGGTGATTTCTGCTTGTATAATTGAGAGAGTAGAGGACAGGGTTAATTAAAAAAATGGGACTGTCTCCATAAGTTACCTTAAACACTTAAATTTGTAGTGAGATTTACTAATAATTTTGTGGTTATACACTTGCTAAAACTTTACTAGGAGAAGGAATGGAGAAGACACATAGGACTGGGTGTTTGGAGACACTGTAAAGGAAGAAAAGCTAACTAAAAAAGTGGGTTTAGTTTTGATGGCTAATGCAAACATATTTTCAAAAGTGTTTGTGAGAGTTTACCCTGTGCTTACGTGAGCAGCTTTCCCAAGAGGACTTGGTGTTCCTTGAAGAAGTTGACAAACCTCTTTAGCTGAGCATTTACTTTCCTTGGTGGAAAGGGGCACCAAATTGGAAATTAACACTGTCACTTGTTTTGGCCTCTCTGAGCTGGCGAGTTGGTTCTGGGGACAGACAAAATGTATATGCTGGTTTGGTCACTGTACTCCTGTGATTCTGTGGGTGTTTCAAGGCCAGTGTCACCCTGAGTTGAAGGGGTGCAGATGTTGGCTCAGATGTTTTGTGCTATTCATCAGTTGTTTCGTCTATAACATGAAGATATTGGCAATTTACTGGATGATACAGAAGCTTTTAGACAGCCATTTATAAAATTTTACTTACTTTTGCTTCTTTATTGTATTTTTAGTTGTTTTTAATGCTGTTGTTTTTGGAAGCAAAATCTTTTGAGGGTCACACTGAAATACCCTTCATATTTTTGTAGGTACAGAGGGTGGCTTGCGAGACGCTTTTGCTACGTGCTTTTTGTGCAAGAGAGGGATGTTCATAAGGGTATGTTTGCCAAGAATCTGACAGAAAATGTGCTGAATAGCAGCAGGTAAGACAACACAAAATTAATAATTTTAAAAATTTCTACTACATTACATTAAAATATGCCTTAATTTAGAAACTGAAATTTTTGAAAATCAGACTGTTTAAAATATGAGTAGATGCAGTATCTTTAACACAGCTTTCAATTTCTGTTGGAATAATAAAAGAGGGGAGTTTAAGGTTTACAAGTCTCTAAATGAATGGTGTGTAGTGGGGGAACAGCAGACAGTACATAGAAAAATAAATTGATACAAGAGAGCTCTTCAAACTTCTGTTTATCTAATTCATGCAAGTCATTACCGCTGAAGTCATACTGCAGTCATCAGAAATTGTCCGTATTTCAGATAACAGGAAAGCAGCATTTTGGAGTACGCTGAGTGTACACCTGGAGAGTGCAGCAAAAGATGGAAAAAGGCTGTAAAATGGAGTACCCAGTCCTAATTTTGTAGAGTTTGTCTTCTGTTTCATATGCCTCACTTTAAATGGCATCTTGAGCCTCTGATCAGCTGTTCAGGTGTCAGTTTTCTTTGGACACAAAGAAATTCAACCACCTGCTTGCCCCTTCAGGCCACTTTTGTCAGAGGGCACACACTGCCTACATTAACATTCCTAATTCTCCTGAATTTTTAAAGCTTGAGTCACATCTGAAGATGATAGTGTTGCTTTTGAAAAGTAAAAGCAGACTGTGTTGTGCTACAATCAGAGTGTGTTAAAGCCACTTAGTGTCTCTTGGGTATATTTTAAAGGGGGAAAATAGCCCTTACAAAATTTTGTTAGACTTGGTAAAACTGAGAATTCAAGGGCAAAAATAATCTAGAAGTTCAAAATAGCAGCTGCATAAATCTGTCTAATGAGGTATGTGAAATTGCTGTGGCAGGAAAAAGAAGGCATTAACAAAAACGAGACTGCACCTGTTCCCCCTGAATTTTTATCTTTATTAACCATTTCAGAAAATTATCAGTCACTTAATGTTTTAATATTAGTACCTGTGAATTGTGTATGTACTGTTTCATGTAGTCACCTTTGAGCCCATTCCATCATCACCTGCCTCTTAAATTAGAACTTATAAAACTGAATCAAGTTTAATGCATTTGGAGTACACAATAGTTTAGTGTGGATGCTTTTTATGTTTGCAAGTTACTCCTGTAATAATATGTAGCTCATTCCTAGCTGTTGTTGTCTGTGTTTTGGACTCCTCTGTTGTGGGACTGTCTTATAATCTTTACTTTTTAATGTTAGAGTCCAGAAGGCCATTGTAGATGAAGCTTCTGAGCCAAGTACTCCAGGCACTTTTGTTCAGGCAGATCCTAAAGCTATCAACAAAGTGAAGAAAAAAGCTAGGAAAATTCTCCAGGAAATGGTAGCAAATGTGTCACCTGCTTTAATCAGGTAAGAAAAATGTCTCATCAATATTATCAGTGAGTAGAAGAATGGACAAGCTCTTTCTACATAATACCAGCAAAAATAGTAGTTGTTCTTCATTTTCAGATGCAGCAGAAGTCGTCTGCCATTACAAGGAATATATTTTATGATAAGATTAAATACAAACTTTTCCTTTTCTCACAAACCTAGTTTTGGTGCTAGGGCTTGGACCAGTATTGGCATCATTTGTTATTTCAGGCTCATATGGGCAAGAGCAGCTATCTGCAGCATCACAGACCAAAAGATAATTTTTCCATTAGCCTATTCAATGCTATAATTTGTAGATATAAATATCCAAGGGAGAGTCTTATTTTAGATAAAATCTTCTCCTGTGGTGTCTACATTCACTACTAAGGATGATTTTGTCTCTGTCATGTTCCTAGTTCACAGCCCTCACTGAGGTTGATACAAGATTTGTGTCATAACTGCAGGAGGCTGAAATGTGGCTACTAACCATAGGCAAAACCTTGTTTAGCAATTGGATTTTATAGTAATTTTGTTTGAATATAAGTTATCAGATTAACTGCTTTGCCTCCAGTCATACAGAAGCAATATAAAACAGAGGCAGAAATAAATGAAGTTTTTTGAGTGGTGTTTGTTTCTTCCCTTAGGTTGACTGGCTGGGTGTTACTGAAGTTGTTTAACAGCTTCTTCTGGAATATCCAGATCCACAGAGGTCAAATAGAAATGGTCAAAGCAGCAACAGAGGTAAGGGAGGGTGGGAAAACCCAGGAAAGTAGATTTCTGAAGTAGTTTCTAATAATATTTACAGCACTTCTCTTTTTGTGAGAGTTCTGCTAAGTCAGTATGAAAAGCAATTGCAGGTAGAACTGTATTGGTATCTGAAGTACAATAAGAGCACTGTGAAATAGTGTTCTTGATTAAATATATGCTCCTAGAGTTGTGTAACCTAAAATACTATGTGAACTCTGAGTTTACCTTTGATTCAGGATCAAATTTTAACTATTAGGCTGAATGATTAGCTCAGATGGCCTTGCATCCAACATCATTTCCGCTTTTTGAGCTGAGGCAGCCAGCAATAAATTAGTGGATCTAGTCAGGATTTTTCACTTTCACTTTGATTTGGAATAAAAACTTTTTAAGAAAAATCTTTTCCCATTTCTTACTAGCAATCTGTTTCCAGTTTCTCAGTATTTATTGAAATTGGTCAACCAACCTCCTGAATGCTACCATTTTCTTTATACTCAAATGAGTTAACTTGTCTTGCAGGATTTACCTTAGCAGTATTGATTAGATAAATGAAACAAATAAAAAAGTTCCTGTTCTTTTCTGGGTTTTTTTTTTAATATTGTGTTTGGGAAACCCACTATTCATAAATCTTTGCTAATATCTAATAGAAATACCAGTACTTTGGTGTCAGTGAGGATTTTCCACATCACTTTGTTTGATTAGTGTCTCAGAACTGTGAGTCTGAAGAAACTGAGAGTATTTGTATCCATTATATTAACAATGATTACATTGTAAATGTAATGGATACAATTGAAAACTAAGTCCATGAAAACTAATACTAAAGACAAGTTGGCTAAAATGTTCTCATTGTCCCAGCTGAGGAAAACCAGAAGTATGCAAGCTCTATTATGGTAACTGGAAAATAACATCAGTTTGGGTAAGATGATGCTAGCAATCTCAACAGTGGATTTAAGAAAAGGAGTAATATTCCATGTTTCCTACCAACTGATTTGTTTACTGTTTCCTCTCCCCACCTTAGATGAATTTGCCTCTCATCTTTTTGCCTGTTCACAAATCCCACATTGACTATCTGCTGCTTACATTCATTCTTTTCTGCCATAACATCAAAGCACCCTACATTGCTGCAGGGAACAATCTCAACATCCCCATCTTCAGGTAATAACCTCTCCTTGTTTGAAATAAGACTGAGGTGGTGGGATCTGATCTATTGCACAAAATGCCTTAAGTGTAAAATTATCTGACTTATTGGGCCATCATGTAGAACTTCTTTGGTTCCTATGACATGTTCAGAGAGGGAGCATCACAACATCCTTCTGAGAAGCTCTGTTACAACCTTAGGGTAAGGAGAAAGGATATTCCTTTTTTTGAGTTTTAGTGGTTGGATGACAAAGGAAAGATGATATGGGAGAAGGAGTTGTGAATGGACAGCTCTTGATGCAGTTTAGTGAGCTGGCTAACAAGCAGCAACAGTACTAGTTGAATAATACTTTGTGGAAAATTATTCCACTTGAGTCTGTGTTTAAATTATATTTCTGGTGGCTCAAAAGCCTGAGGTATTTTAGGTAATATTCTGCCACTGAGACAGAATTTGGGCATATTTGGTATCTAAAGAATGACTGGATATTATAGGAAATTATGAGGAAAGAAAGGTAATTCCTTGACTTCAAGGGTGTTTTAGACCCTGTAGGTGCTGGTCTGTAATAATCCCAGTGAAAAAGGCATTCATATAAATTAGCAATTGAAATGCTAGTTCTTAGTGCCAACAGAATAAAGAAAGGTTAGCACAGATAATCTAACATTACTTTAGGCACTGGGCACCCTGAGTTCTGCAGCATTCAGCAGGCCCATGATCCACACATAGCATCCTGTCTGCAGAAAGGGGTACTACTCCTCTTTGGTCTTTTGAGCCAGTAAAGGATTTTTTTCAAGAAAACAGCCCTGTTCATTGCTTCTGTCAAGCAGAAGGGATGTCCTCATGGGGACTTCTTGCTACACTGTGAGATAAATGCAGGACCATGCAGGTGGTGTAATTGCTGGTGCCAAGTGGGAGCTGCCTGCAGATTGCTCTGTTAAAATCAGCTGGGTGAGCTGATTCTGCAGCTGAGGGGAGTGTGCGTCACACCACGGGCGTGCAGGCTGTGCAGTCTGTGCAGCACAGCGTGGACTGGGGCCAGCTCAGGTGAACTCTTACATGGGTCACCAACATCTCAGTGTGCAACAATCTGCTGGTCAGTGACCTGTCAGGGCAGTGAAGTGAAGCAAGACAGTGCAGAGAAGCCAGTTTATAAGTGAAATAAAGAAATATTTGTGTAGTCCTATCATGTGCAAGTAGTGTAGTACACTTTAGTCTTTAAGAATTTTAGTTATTTGAATCCCTGTTGTGTGCAAGAAATTATTTGTTGGAGATGTAGTAGTTTCCTGCAAGCTGAAATCAATGAGTGTAATCCTTCTTTGGTGTGCAGCACATTGATCCGCAAGCTGGGAGGATTTTTCATTCGCCGGAAGTTGGATCAGAACCCTGACGGTCGTAAGGATTTCCTGTACAGAGCTTTGCTCTATGTGGTGTGTATTTCTTGTCTTTTTTCTGTAGGTAGCATTTCACTTGGGTAGCAAGTGGGAAAAGTGGGTTCCATCACTCTAGAGATGTATTTATTGCTTTAAATTTGTTGTAAGTTTTATGCTGTAAAAGGGGATTCATTTTTGTATGAAGGTTTGAATTTATAGAATAAAGAAAACTGCATGCTTAGCTCTTTTGAGGATGAGCAGATATCCACCTTGCATAATCCTTATTAAAGAATGTGGAATTAATGCTCTCTGAGTTAACTTATGCTTGTTTCACTGATGTCTTTTGTTGTGAGGCATCTCTACACTGATTCAGTTAACACAATGGAAGTCTGTTCATGATGGGCTGATGTAATCCTTTGTGCCATTCAGTGTAGTAGCTGTATTTGCATCTTGGAAGATGGGATGTGCTGGGGAACCAGAAGGAAAGATGAATGTGAATCAACTGCATCAACCATTGCTAGAGATGCTTTTTGAACAAATGTCATTGTATTGCTTGTATATTCATGCAAATTCAGTTGCACATAGGTCTGGGCTTGTGTCAGGCATAAATTACTGGGTATTTTTCCCCACAAGTACTCATGCCAAATCATGATCTTCATTGCTTTTAAAAGGAAATGGTTGCCAACAATATACCTGAAATGTATGTTATTATATATATGTATGCCAATATCATATTGGATATGATACCTATTTTTTCTCTTTTCCAATCTTTTTGTGTTCAGCACATAGAAGAACTGTTGAGACAGCAGCAGTTTCTAGAAATATTCTTGGAAGGGACACGGTCTCGAAGTGGAAAGACATCTGGAGCTAGAGCGGGGCTGCTGTCAGTGGTGGTGGATGCTCTCTTCTCAAATGCTACCCCTGATGTCCTCATTATACCTGTGGGAATCTCCTATGATCGCATCATTGAAGGTCACTATAACAGTGAGCAGCTGGTAAGAGCAATCAAACAACTTGCTTTGCCTAGGGGATTTTCTGCTTATGTGCAGGAAAATGTGTTACATAGTTAAAGTGTAGTGTGCTAGTCCTCTGTTTGTGGACTCAGGGTTCCTGTTCAGCCATGAATCACAAAATGGCTCTGACAGGGAGTGCTGAGGTACAGGTGATACACTTCTAAATGCAAATTCATGACATGACAAGTAATAAGTTCAAGGGGATATCTACAGAGAAAAATAGTTCTCTAGATGTACTTGAAGTTATAAGGTGTGTCAAAAGGTTTGGGCTTGCTTTGTGTGCTGTTGCATGCATTTTAATTTTAAATTACCTTTTAATTGCAAAGTGGAAGAAAAGCAAAACAAACCACCTGTGTTTTCTAGGGCAAGCCTAAGAAGAATGAAAGTCTTTGGAGTATAGCTAGAGGAGTCTTCAGAATGCTGCGGAAGAATTATGGGTGTGTCAGAGTAGATTTTGCACAACCATTTTCCTTAAGAGTAAGTTTGATATCTTGAAGTTCTTCTTGAATATTTGACATTTTTAGTATTTCAATAGTGGGACACATTTATTTTGATTTCCTCATTGTGAGTTATCATCACTAGCATTATCTGCTGCAGTCCATTCTGACAGGACAAAAGTATCCTGGTTTTGATGAGTGTTTGGACTTAATGCATCTGTATTAAGCTGAAATAGTCTCAGTGTTGATATATTAGTTTTGAAACAGTCTAAGTATTCTTACTGGTGGGGTTATTTGTTTGCTTAACCACTGATCTATAAAATGTTCTTTGTACTATCTAGTAATTCTTCACATTTGGAGTTGAACAACATTTGGAGTTGAAGGAAGCTGAATACTGTTTTCCAGTGTAATTTAATGACATCTGCAATAGTTGAGGAAGGGAATTTATCTCACTGGAGTTTTAAAACTGCTAAGCAAATTAGTAGCTATAAAAGTGTCATGGGTAATATATCATGAAAATATCTATATTCTTTGAAAGTCATCATTCATTATTAGTTCACAACTGTTATGTACAGCACTTCACTGTATGCTGTTCTATAGTTTCTCAGGTAATGGGGTATTGTGGCAGTATCTGCCTTTACTCTAAATTTTCTCAGATCTCTTTGTAGAATCTGCTGGTACTAATCTCCATTTCACTAATCTGTATTCTGCCACAGTATACCTTATTTTTAGTGTGACTTTAATGAGATTAAGCACTGCAACAGCAACTTACTAGAACATTATTCAAATTAATTAGGTGTTCTTCTTTCTGCCCTACTTCTCTCAGAAAATGCAGTAGGGTTGGAGAGCTTTGGAGGGTTCAGTTACCACAGCATGAAATTATTGTGGCCGGCTGCACTGCATTACAATTAGTGTAGTAGGGGAAGATACTAATTCACTTCCAAAGGAGAAGGCTTGGGCTATTCTTGGTAGAGAGTTAACAACTCTTCTTGGATCAGTGTAAGGAAAAGAGGGTTATCTGCCCTGTTAATCTAGTGAAATGCTAATCACTCTGTACCTTCCCAGCAGCCTCTGTCAGGTCTCATTTGTACCTGTGTTCCTTATTGTGCTCTAGAATGGTGATAAATGACATGAATCCTTAAAGTGTGCCTTAGCTCACATTTGCAGTAGTGTAACTGTAGTTGTGTCACTGCAGGTTTTTCTAAAGCACTTGAGCTTTGGGGGTTAATTTTGGGCATCTGCAGTTCTATGAGCACAGGCTTGGAAGCAGAAGAGTGTGTGAAAGAGGCTGTGGAAGCCTTTTAAGCAGCTTTCCTGGGAGGGAACTGTTTTCCTGACCAGCAGGTTAAGTGGCTCTTTGGTTTCCCATTCTTTACAGAAACTGAGGGAACACAGTGTCCTGAAAACAGAATAGTGTAAATTTTAACCTATAAGGAGAGGAGTTTGGCTTTTGAGAAATTTGGGATTCAGGAATTCCAAGCATGCAGTACCCTGCCTGCTTCCTGGGGGCTTTAGTTTGTGTCTTGCAACTGGAGTTTTGTACAGCAGTGTTTCCCCTTAGAAGCTCTCTCTCATGGTGTGTGAGGAAGGCAGGAGTAAGCAATAATTACAGTCTCCATGCTGGTTCTAAATGGGTGCTAGGTTTTGTTCTCATTCATGTTAATGAGGCAGTTCTCATTAATTTAATCGTGGAACTCATCTCAAAGGAGTTGTTCACAGCAGGGTGCTGACAGAGGTTTATGTGTTGTTTTCATTGCAAGTTTTATTATGAAGTACAGATTCCTTGCTGTGGGAAATCTACTTTTTGCATGAAATAAAGGAAAAAGTGAATAAGCTGTTGAAAACTTCTAATATCCCTGACCTTATTACTGCTTTCTTAGTGTGAGCTATTTTTAATCAGTTGCATTTTTGAATAATTGCCTTTTCCCTGTAATAGCAGTATCAGTTGAATGCAAGAATAAGGTGGAAAAAGTACAAAAAATAATGAACCTTTTTTTTAACAGGAATATGTAAACAGCCAAAGCCAAAAACCTGTGCCTGCTCCTTTTTCTTTGGAACAAGCTTTGTTACCAGCTATACTTCCATCAAGGTAGAGATTTGTTTGGGGTGTTGTGGAAAGGGAGGACAGGTTGGGATTTGTTTGTTTGTTTATCTTTTTAGTGTTCTGCATTACATTCCAAGCTGTGCTTCAGCTCCCCATGGATAATCTAATTGTTTATAGAAAAGTGCAAAACTTAGGCAATTCTAACTGCAATTAATTATAAGAGTTACATTCTTCCTGATGAGCTCTGTTCAAATATATTCAGGTAGACTTTCTCCCTTTTTTTGTTTTTTTTAGTAACCTCTGTTGAATTGTTTATAAATTTTATGGAATCATTTAGAGGGGAAAATGCCATGCTTAGGGAAAAGTAAAGGATTTGTTTTTAAACATCACAAACATTTCACAAGGTTTTGGAATAATTCCAAAGCAAATAGGACCTATGAGTGAGTGCTCCTTGTTTTCAAGGAGGTAACTCTCAGAACTGCAGCACTGCTCAGGGGTTAGTTCTGCATTTGTTAGATAGACATTTTAGCTGTTTTTTTCAGGAGCTATACAAACCTGTGTGGTCCTGGTGGGGGCAAAGTCAGTTCTGTACCTTTAAAAAGTTGTAAGTCCATACAAAAGACCATTTCTAATTTGTAGAGAAACTGGGTTCTGTCTTTCAGGCAAATTTGTTTTTTCTACTGTCCTCCATATTTGTTGAAGGAAAAAGAGCAATTGGTGTTACAGCAAAGTCATGAGTAGCCATAGAAAAAGCTTGCAATTTTTCTTCTGGCAATCTTATCATGGATTGTTGTTCAGTGCAAAGAAATAATCAGGAAAAGCTGGTAGAGCTTTTTGCTGATAACATTTTCTGCCCTTACCAGACTGTAGTGGTATTTTGTGCTGTATTTAATGTTAAGCGTACATTAAAAAAATCAGTTTATATTTTTTTACATTTTGATCAGAATCCAAATGTCATCATGTTAATTTTTATTGTGTATCCAGACCTAATGATACTGTGGATGAAGGTGCAGAGGCCTCGCTGCCCAACTCCAGGGATATCACCAGTGAACCCTTCAGAAGAGAGCTGATATCCAACTTGGCTGAGCACATTCTCTTCAGTAAGTGTTGAAGAGGATCACAGAATCATAGGGTGATGAGGATAGGAAGGAACCTTAAAGATCATCTCATTTCAACCCCCCTGCCATGGGCAGTGACACCTTCCACTGGAGCAGGGAGCTGTCAGCTGCCTGTTTGGTTTTGCTGAGAGCATGAATTTTCTGTGTGGTAATGTCACACTTCCTTATTGTCTCCATCCAGGTGATCATTTCATGACTTACATTATCTTGACAATTCTCCATCCTTTGTTTCCCTCCATTCTCTTCAAAGTTTAATAAACTCTTTTTCTGATCAAGTAGAGGATTTTTATTCTGTTTGTTGGACTAGTACACTTTCCTTTCTGTACTTGGAAGTGCGTGATTGTCATATTGATGCACTCACTGCTTGTGTCTTCATGTAAGAAGCTATTGGAGTATCTTAATGGCATTATTTAAGATGATACATGAGCTCATCTAGCTGCATGGACCACTGTTGCCAGGTTTTGTAGATTATGTCATGAATGCTTCAGCCAGTAGGTCTGTGGCTTGTGGTACCTGAGGTACACAGGAAGCAGTACTTACTTTAGTAAATATTTAAGCTTTATTTGGCCTTCTTAGTCCAAGTTACTTTGATTATTTTAATGTTTCTAGACACACATAAAACACTTTGTGTTTTATTCAGTGGGTACAGTTCTGTGCCTACATCAATGTGACTATTTTTTAAATAGTGGGTACTCTGTAATGATGTTTGGAATGTCTCAGATGCTCAGCAAGTTTATCTTGTTCACCTCTAGCTGCTGACAAGTCCTGTGCTGTGATGTCAACCCACATTGTTGCCTGTTTGTTGCTGTACAGACACAGGCAGGTAAGGCTTCTGTGTTGCTTAAATAGCCAAACATTGCTTTGGCCTTGGTAACTTATTAGAAAAAAAAAAGTATTAATTTTTTACTATTACATGATACTGATTAGAAAGGAAAGATGCATTTAAATTAAAGGGGATTTCAGGTAGTCTGAGTGCTGATATTTTAGTTAGCAGTGGGTGCTTGAACACAAGCCATTATTGATGGGATGATAATAAATGCTCATGTGGAAATAGATCTTTGTAATTCAAAATGTTATCAATTTTTTAAAGATTACATGGCTTTCATCTATTGTATTAGGGTTGTTTTTTAGATCTCAAAACACACTCACTACAGAATATTCTAGAAACTGTTCCATTAATTTCCAAATTGATTTACTGTTCCTCCGGTACTAATAGACTATATCACAATGGCAGAATGATACAAATGTTTACCTGAAGTCTTGTGCATGAAAGTTGGATGGATTTTTTTTCATCCTACAAGTTTGTTTTGTATTTTTTCTAAAAGTCCTTCAAATCTGAAGCTTTTATTGTACATAAACTGAGAACAAATGGAAAAATATTGGTCACTTGTATAATCCTGCTTGTGGAGGAAGTGTTACCATTCTCATCAGTCCAGTCTTTCCAATTTCCTGAAATAGTGGAATCGAATAAGTGTTTTATAATGTGATCTGACTCCATCGTGGGAGAAAACAAGAAAAGGAGGTGCCTGAGGAAAGGTTTTTCCTCATGTTCCACACCAATTGTTCCATTCTGTTGAGTGCAATATTCCCAGCTAACTGATCATTCACTTAAAAGCATAGGTAATGGAATCATGATACTTCTGACATGATCTTGAGGTATTCAGGTCTCTGCAGGCTGTGAAATAAACCAAGAAGTAATGAAAAACCTTGCATTCCCAAATAGTTCCATGGCTTTAAAATATATAATTGCATGTAATTCAAAACATGTGGAACTACTTCATCAAAACCTCAGTGAAAATCAGTTTTTCTGATATGACTGGTGTGCTTTGGATTATTGGTTAGTGTATTGTGTTTGATATATACCTGATTATGTGGTTTACTGATAGATTCCTGTGCAGAAAAATTGTTTAACTCTGTGATTCTGTGTTTATTTGTAGGGAACTGATCTTTCCAGACTGGTAGAAGACTTCTTCTCTATGAAGGAGGAGGTCCTAGCCCGTGACTTTGACTTGGGATTTTCAGGGAACTCAGATGATGTTGTCATGCATGCCATCCACTTGTTGGGGAACTGTGTAAATATCACAAACACGAGCAGAAACAATGAGTTCTTCGTCACTCCCAGCATCACAATACCTGCTGTCTTTGAGCTCAACTTCTACAGCAATGGAATACTTCATGTATTCATTAAAGAGGCTGTTATTGGTATGTTTTGGGATTTATCAGGGAAAGACTTTCGTGTAACCCTTGAAGTCAGAGAATCTGCACAAAAATCCCCATCAGTTTGTCATGTTATTTCCTTTAATACAAATTTTCACTTCCTGTTTCAACTCATGTTTACCTTAACAAACAGTTTTAAAGCAAACTTGTATTTTGTTTGAGGAATGGTCCCATTCTTTTTTCCCCTCATTCTTTATATTTCTTGGAAGTATTTGTGTATTGTTCACTGCCATAGGCAAGGCACTATCAGAGTGCTGAGCCAACATGGCAAAACCTCTGTTTTGGTGAGCAGTATTTTAATGAGATTTTGTTTTGATCTACATTGCTGGATACAAAATAGTAGTTAAGTCTGTCTTTATTCTTGAATGGCATGTGTAATATTTGACTGCTTTTAGCCCCAGAAGTGAATGAAACAGAAGTTCGATGTTTCCTTTGCCATAAAGCTCTTTGGAAAATTAAACTTTCCCTGTGTTTGTTTCTGCTCCAGCCTGCAGTCTTCATGCAATTCAGAGCAGGAGGTACAGAAATGGTACCAGTGGTGCTTCTCCCAGCTTAATCAGTCAAGAGCACCTGGTCAGAAAAGCTGCCAGCTTGTGCTACTTGCTTTCCAATGAATTCTCTGTGTCTTTGGTAAGTAATTGCTTTAATTGTCCAGTTTTTGTTCTGATTGCTACTTTAAAATTACAGGATGCTTTCTACAAGTGTCACAGCTCTGGTCTGTTCACTGTCAGTGCACTGTGATGGTGGTGGCTATCAGTGGCTGTCACACTGAGTGCCACCTGCTGCTCCTGCCAGTGCTGAAGTGGGTGATGCTGGGCTGGCCCTGGGACATTTCTGCTGTACTTTAGGCCTTTCCTGAGCAAGGCAGCATTAAGAAACCCACCTCAAGTTGTGGGAAGCTGAGAGAGCATCTCTAACTTAATTTTGTATCATTCCTGTCAGTAGCTCATCACAACTGTATTTGCATTCTGCCCAAAATATTCATTTATTTATTTTTTTACCTAAAGAAACAAAAGTCTCTGTGAGTACCCAGCTCCTGTGAGTTTGCACAGGTGGTTGAAATTGTGTTGGGAAGTAAGGCTCCATATTCTAAAGATATCCCTTATTTGCATAGGAGTGCAGTTCTCGTGTTGTGCCACACCTGGTACTTAGTGGAAATTTTAAACATGGCCTGACTTCAGTTTTTGTTGTTACAAAACACTAATGAGAGTTGATATTATCTCACTTTTCAGGCACTGCATACTTCCAGTTTTAAGTGCTAGATGTTATTTTTTCTTATGTGTAGAAATCACTTAAAATTCTAGAGATTCTTCAATTAGCTCTTACATTTGTACTCATATTTGACTTGTGCATTTTTACAGAAGCATAAGCTAAATTTAGTATTTTTGTCTGGGTAGTAATGTTAGCTCATATGCTAGAGTTCTTTAGTAATATTATCTTTCTGCTTTCAGAGTTAATAATTGATTATTATTTTTTTAACTAAGAAAATATTTCCTAAATTATTATGAATAATGTAAAAGAAGTTGGATTTTTTTTATTCTGTTTTAAAATACATCAGAGAATTTCTTGGAAGTGTAGTTTCCCTTAAATTCCAAATAGATCACTGCTATGAGTTTCAATAATTCTAATTTTATGATGATTTTATTCCAGAACTGTTAACAAACTAAGATTTGGTTAGAGGCTGTTAAAAAGGGAGAATATTTAATGTGGCTTTCTACCAGTGGTAATGCATTTTGGAAAAATCTTGGACATATTTTAAATATGCTATTTCACTATAATTTTTTTAATGTCTGCCAGGATAAACACAAGAGTGGTGCGGTGGGATTATGCTGATAAAAGTTTAAAAGCTTGTGTAAAAAAAATAATACTGCTATATCTAAAATATTCATACTGAACAGAGAATGATATTGCTATAATGAGTGTAATGAGTGTGACTTTTTCACTGCATTCCTTTTGTGTTGTGCAGCCTTGCCAGGTGATCTATCAAGTTTGCCACGAGTCTGTGGAAAGGCTGATCCAGTATGGCATTCTCCTGGTGGCTGAGGTAAAGTGGCAGAGATGCTGTACTGTGCTATGGGTGGTTTATGCTCCTTAGTTGTGAGACTTGTTCTGAGTATATGTTGTTACTGAAAGCTTGTACAACGTGCCCAGGACTGAGACTGCTTCACTCCTCTGTTCCTGGTACAGTCAGCCTGTGATGCTTCATGACTCTGTGTAATTTCATTTACCAGTAAGGCTATTAAAGAACTATTTTTGTACTGTCATGAAATTTGGGATTTATTTTATTATTGGAGCCCTTTCAAATGTAGCATAGCTACATGTATTTTTTACTTTGTACTGTACACGAGTCAGGAGTCCAGACCTTTTGTCATTCTTTAATTCCTTTGTATTGATCTCAGAATTACTGTAAAACTCCTCAGCTTGCAGTTTCAGGGCCGTAGGGTGCAGTTTGCCAGAGGTGCACAGTGCAAAGAAAACCTGAGGAGTGGAGGCAGCTGATTCAGCATATATTTGCTTCATAAACTTCTTTTTGTGCACAGTAAACAAACCTTGGCACCCAGGAGGAAGCAAGAAAAAAACCTAGTCCCTTTCACCAAATGTCTCTTCTCTCTCCTTTTCTCAGTGCTGCCTATAATTGAGTCTCACTTGCATCCATTAAATACTGGTTAATAAATGCATTAAGTCAGATGAGATTATAAAAGAAACCTCTTGCTTGCCTGGATTTGGAGTTTCACCTATTGTTTTACCACCTTGTTTTTGAAATTCAAGCAGGATGATCAGGAGGATGTTAGCCCCAGTCTTACAGAACAGCAGTGGAATAAAAAACTCCCTGAGCCATTATCTTGGAGAAGTGATGAGGAAGATGAAGACAGTGATTTTGGGGAGGAGCAGAGAGATTGCTACCTGAAGGTAGTATTTTCCTTGTAATGCTGAACCTTCTTGTGACAGTTATAAATTACTTTGTTTATTCAGGACCGGTACTGATAATTTTTTTTTGTGAGGGGTTTTTGTTGGTTTGCAATGTTGGTATTTTTGTACAGTCCCATTTGTCTCCTTCACATGAGGAGAATAGCTAAAGAAACATAAACAGTCTTTACAGGGAGGTAGAGGAGCAAAGGGTTAGAGTCCTGAAAACTGATAAAGACTCAAGTACCTTGGCTTTATTCTTTACATGCAGCCCTAAAGGGGCACATCAAGCTGGTGTTTATATTCAGCCTCTGTTTCACTTCATAGATTGCTTGTGTTGATTTTAGATATATTACTAGTTTTCTCAGAGCTGACACAAACACTTTAGGATATTTTGTTAACACATGAAAACTCCTGTCTGTCTCTGTGAATGTAGGGCAGCCCTTCTGCTGGCTGCAGAACAGCATGATGTCTTTAATTTTATCTTGAGAAAATAGTAATACCCTGGAGGAGGAAAAAATAGCCTTGGTCTGTGATGTTCAGTGCCTGTTTTGTCCCTCGTAATAAGCCTCTTTTTTCTGCTATGCTCCCATTTTGTGCTGTGCCCTCACACTTGTTTTTGTACAAGTTTTTGTACTTTTGTTTTTATTTTGGTTGCTGTTTCAACATGTTATGCCTTGCAGGTCATTTCTGGTTTCCACTGCTCTCTGTCACTGAACCTTTTGTTGCCTTTCCTTAGGTGAGCCAGTCTCAGGAGCACCAGCAGTACATCACTTTCCTGCAGAGGTTACTGGGACCATTACTGGAGGCATACAGCTCTGCTGTCATCTTTGTGCACAATTTTAGTGGTCCTGTTTTAGAGTCTGAATATATTCAGAAGCTACACAGGCACTTAATAAGCAGGACAGAGAGGAATGTTGCTGTGTATGGTATGTTAAACTGGTTTTGGAACTGGCTTTGATTCATCCTGTTCTTTCTACCACAAGGTAGCCCAAATTGAATTTCAGTTTGTTTATATCTATGTTTTCTCTCTTGCAGCTGAGAGTGCTACCTACAGCCATGTGAAAAATGCAGTGAAAGTCTTCAAGGAAATTGGAGTAAGTGTTTGGTGCTCAGAGCTGGGGACTGTTGAGTTTCATTTCAATAATGAGCACAATTTGGACATTTCATGGAATCTGTTCAGTGTCATTTTAAAATCAGTGTTTATATCTGTGGAAATGTATTTGGGTTTGGAGCATTTTGGTTTCCTTTAGGCTGAGGGCTGTAACAGAGACCACAAGCTGCAGAACAGGGCATTTCTTGCCCCTGGGAAGGCAAGAATCCTCTGTCTGGATGAATGGGTGACTAGACATTTTTATTCACAGCAAATGAAGTTCCTCTGTTCTACTCTGTGTCCCTACTGAACAATATTGAAAGGCTGAGAGCATGTTCTGTGCTCAGTAACAGCTAAATTTAATTTTGAAGTCTACTTAAATCTTTAAAAAAGCATTAGTTACTGAATTTTGGCTTAGCAGTGATTGATGCTCCAGAAGAACCATCCTTATACACCTTCAGTGTTCACCATGAGGATACTGGTCTTCTTTAAGATAAATATTCAGTATTGTGCTTTACTACTAGTATGTCAAATCATAAATCACCCATCTAGATTTTGCAAGTGAAGTGTTTTTCTTTCATCAGACTGGCATAGATTCCTGAATGCCACATAAGATACAACATTATAATTTGGAAACTATTGACATTTAGGCAAAATGTTGCTGGGTATGGGTTTTGAAATTTTTGCCTTTAAATTCTAAGGTATTGAATAATCCACAATAGTTGGCCAAGTAAAGCTATCTTTCTGTAGACTAAATAGCTGTGAGGAAAGCACATACTGAATCCATCATTTTCCAACAGCAGGGTAAACTAGAATGAAAAATGGAACCTAGATAATGTTTGCTGAGCACCTTATATAGCATCTGAATTCTTGTTTTTACAGTGCTTACACTTTCAGTTGAATGCCTTTGATTGGTTGTTTTGTCCCTCACTGTTGAGATTTGGCTGTTTATCACACACTGTACTTATTTCTCAATTTCTTTTCTTCCATAACCCCTGAAGGGCTTCAACCTTGAGTGAATTCTAATAATACCTCAAGGCATTGCCATCTAAGCCTTCAAGAAATGAAAAGAGAGAAGTCTTGTAAATGAGGGAAATCTTAGTAGAGACCATAACATTTTAATCTCAGAAGAAAGAAGATTCCTTTAACAGGGTGATGCTTACATGTGTTCCTGCTGTGCTTCAGGTTTTCAAGCAGACTCAGCAGAGGAAAGACACCATTTTGGAACTCGGCCCTACGTTCCTACCTCAGAGCAACAGGCAGAAACTGCTGGAATTTGTCATGAGCTTCATGGTGTTATAGACCACACACAGCACCTTTGTCCAGGGACACGAGGACACGTTTTGAGACTGTGGCAAAGCCTGGGGACATTTGCTAATCCTTCAAACTGTAAGGTGCCACTGTCTGGGTAAGGCCTTCTCTGACTTGAACTACTGGAAGACAAGTGCCTTCTTACGTGTGCATTTATGGGTTTCTTACAGTCCCAGTCCTGTTGTAATACAGCGATACTCAGATGACACTTTCGATACAAGCAATTTAACTTGTTGCAAAAAATAAGATAAATTATTAGACTTAGATGTAAAAAACCAAAAAATTTATCAGTGTTACATTTTAAATAAACTTTTAAAGACTGTAACAGATGCACAAGTACACATATTGGTGTTCAGTAGCTAACCCTGAGATCTTGAGTTTAGTGGCAACACAGCTTATGGCTTAACCAAGTAACTCTCATTCCAATTCAGTTTTATTGTTTTAATAAATGGCTCAAAAATTTTGCTTAGGCAAGCTATATACTTCATGGATAAAGCCATAGTTTTTCATAAGTGTTAACATAAATGCCAACATTCTAATGAAAATTACAGGTACAGACATCTGAGAATAATGATCATGTAGCAGGTGATTGTGAGAAATGTCAGCAGGCACACCTTGCACTATTAAAACTGTGTAGTGCAGTGGTAAATTGCACTAATCACTGCTGTCAGGAAGAATGTGAGTAGTGTTCTTGCTTTTATTATGGCATCTGTCATTCAGTCAGATGAGTCAGGAGACAGTTGCCTGAATGTGAATATCTTGTAAAATCTTAGATTATTATTTAATTAAAAAAAACCACCTAATAAGTTCAGGGTTTATTTTTTGGTTTGGTTTGGTTTGGGTTTTTTTAATTAATAGGATGCCAGATTTTTTTAAGTGGAGTAAAGTCTTGATTTGGTGAAATAAGTTTTAATTTTGACCCTAAAAATTTCAGCAATAATTTTGTCAATTCTTTGGAAACAAGTGTTCATATTATATTCTGTTGTTGAGCAGACCTAAACTGGTATGAAGTAGTACCTCTAGAAACACAGAAATATAAACAATGTACTTTAGACTGTGATCTAACTGACTTACAAATAAAATTAATTCACAGGCAAAACTGAATGATGAATAAATTCTGTCCTATGAAACAGGACTCTGGTGTTGCAATTTGATCCTTTTTCATGGAGGACTTGCACTGTAGATTTCATCGTCCCTTCATGTGAGGGCAGATTAGATTGCAACCTGTAGTCTTGTATTTGAGTACAGATGATTTAACTGAAGCAATAACTTGGTGGTATGTGAAGCTGGTTTGCTTGTGAAATGTGTTTTCCCTCCTTTATGCCTTCTAGATGAGGGAAATTAAACATTTCCTTTGCTGCATTGCTTTGCTTGATTCTCACATCCTGGCCTTGTGAGCAGAAAATCCCCCAAACTTCATCATGTAATCTCTTGCTTAACATAAACATGGAAAATCATACTTGAATCCCAGCACTTGCACTGTTATGCCAGCACAAAACTGATGCACACAATTAGAGTTTGTGGCCAAGGAGCTTGCATTTGTACTGCACATTTGTCAACAAGAATATTTCTGTAACTTTTTTTATTAAATGCTATTAATATTTGAAAGCTGCAGTTTATAGTTTATTAGCATTATACTGTTAGCACTGTGAGATGCATGTGTTTTGTCACTAAACCAGGTGCTCTACAACACTTAAAGAATTTCTGAACCAAAGCTACATTAATATGGATAAACACTGACCCTTGAGTCGCTTGTGTTCTTATGTCCTTCTGCTGTCTCAGCAGGACTGACTACATCACTCATAATTTGTTTTGTGAAGGCTACCAGCTGTTTAGAAAACAGTTTCATCTCATACTCACTGATGTGCACTGTTCATCCCCCTGATGAATTCTCCATACAATGTTTGTTGCTGATGGCTTCCATTTAATATCAAAAAGAGTCTAGGTGCTTCTGAATAACGAGCTCTCATAGTTTACTGTACTTCAGCAGATCTGAAGTGTACTAGCAGCAATGTTTGTACATAAAATTTTTTTTTTAAAATGAAGCAATATGAAGCAAACAAAACTTGAGTCATTTTATTAAGAATGTTTTGCCAACGGAGGTATTAGTTACCATAAAACCCAGGAGTACTGTGGTCACTGGAGTGTTCTGGCTAGGTGTTGCAACTAAAATAATTTATAGCTTACATTAAAAAAAATTAAATAAATCTGGTTAACATAAATCAATGAGTTGGTAGTAATGCATGTGAATACACATTAATGGATACTTATATATGCAGGGGGAGGGCCACCTCTAAAACTGTTTTGGTTTTGTATGGAAAACAAACCTGCATGTGATAGATTGGTACTATGAATCATATGCCACTGGAAGCCCTTGCATTCTGCAGCAAGTGTGTATGATGTATACATGTAAATATGCTAGTATGTATGTTCTGACACAACATCTATGCTTTTCCCTAAAATTAAAGCACAGAATGTAAAATTATCAGGCTGTAACAGTCAAAAAGACTAAAACCAACACTTGCACTGTATCTACACCTTCAGTGTCTTCTGATTTTATTAACTTTTCATGTTTGCTTTGCTGTTCAAATTCCAGGTCGAGTTGATTTCAGTAAAGTTAACCAGTAAAAGAGAAAGGACTGGCCCTGAATTACCACAACTGTATTTTAAGACTTTATAAAGACTTACATGAATCTCGTAATTCTTATGAGCATAATACTCAGGTGTGCAAACCTTTTTGGGCCAGTGTCTTTTCAGGCTATGAGAAATTTAACCTCTCCACGCCCATCCTGTAGATGTCCCATTTTTAGAGAGATGGAACTGTGGGATGGCACTCCCCGTGTTCCATGGGTTCACTGCCTGTGGCCTGGGCAGGGCCTTGGCTCTGTGCTCTGGGCAGCACAGGGCTGCACTCACCACCTCTGATCAGGAAGCATAGACACACACTTGCATTCAGCTGCCTGCCTGCTCCTCAGAGAAGTGCCCCAAGCACCACGTGGCAGAAGGTTGAGCTGGGAGGTGATGTAAGAGACTGTGGATTTTGTGTTTCTGTGCTGAGAGCCGGGAACTGCTGACTGGAGAATGTTATTACTGTGTTTTACCTGTTATGTGTAATGTGTGTTTGTTGTAGAAGCACAGAGGTGTACTGGAGTCATTTTAATAAATTAAACTGTTTGCTAATATGACATTTAACAAGCTCTTCTAGTGTTTTTTGATTTATTTTTTTGTTGTTGTGGTTTTTTTTTTTAAAATAACTCGCTGAGATAATTCATTCAATAACTTTGTTACACTGCAGGTAGTTTCTGAAATTAAACCATTACATTCCTCAGTGTAGCTGTATCTCTACCAGTGTATGGGGCTGGTGCAGACATTTAAAAAGCAGGTTGAAGTGACATCCCAATGCCTGAGCCACTGTTTTGTTGCAAAGTGGAGGTGCCATTTTGCCTCTCTGTTCCCCCATCCCCACAAGCTTGTTGCACATGGAGTTGTTGTGCAGTTCCTTTCTCCTCATGGGGGTGTTTGTGTGTCATTCAGCAGCCTGGGATGGCTCTGATGCTGCAGACTTCCCTTCTTATGGTGATTTCAAGCTGACCTGGAGTGTAATAAACACCTGTCAGCAATTGTGACAGCATCTGGCAAATGTGAATTAATTGGAATGAGGCTTTAATAGAATAAAACCTGCATAGATGATCATTACCTAAATTGAGAAGGAGGGATGCTGCTTCACTCTTCATGAAAAAAAAGTTCTAATCAGCTGATTCTGTAAGAGGCCTCTAGCAATGTTCACATGCAAGCAAGGCTCAATTAATTGACAACTCTAGGCTGAAGCAGGAAACTTAGAATTCAATTATTGTCAGTATCTTGAATTAAACCCAATTCTTGGTGGTGATGACCTTATATGTTATTTCTGTAAATGTCTTCCTATTTCTCAGTCTTTTGAAATCCCAAATGTCAGATAAAGCACTTATCTTTAGTTTTTGTTTAATTCAGTTTTTACATAATAAAAGCTTGTCAGGCTTATTTAGAAGGATCATTGCTTTGAGTTCTCTGCTTTGTTCTCTTATGGTACATTGTGTTTTGAGTAGCCCTGTGTTTTCAAAGTAAGATCCACATTGATCTGAGCTGCTGCTTGAAAGATTTTCTTTTCAGTCTTTATTTATAGATGTTCCTTGTGTTTTGCACTGCTGGGCAAGAATTATTGTCCTTATTTATTCTCCTGTAAGTCGGCCAACCTGTTAATGTAATTATCCAGAAGGTATTATCATAGTTGATGCTTTCTTTAGAATAAGGGACTTTCTGTCTTTTCTAAAGAAGCATGTAGGAAATGTTCATCACTGTGTGTTTTGCCAGAGTTCAGGCCTGAGAGACCATAAACCCCAAATAGATTTTCAGCTTTCATCTGTCACAAAGCATTGGCAGTTAGAGAAACAAAAGCTATTTAATTCATTGCCTAGTAACTATTAGTTATATAAATCTATGTGCATGTAATTATGCAGTGTAAAATTACAGTAAAAGACACATAGCATAATTGCTGTGTGTAATTTGCAAGAAAAGGTTGTTCTCCAGCACAGTAATTATGTTGGTTGTTAAGCTGATAGTATTTGCAATGCCTTGGTCTTAAATGTTTTCCAGAGTGACAGTCCCTGGGATGTGAGGAAACCCAGATATGGAGATCAGATGATGTAAATTAGGCTCAAATATTCACTGAACCCATGCATGGCCTCAGACATGTCACTTCTGATGTGGTTTTCTATTTTCATTAGGAAGTAATTTGAAGTACAAGTATGAAGTAGATTTTATCCTCTCCTTGAAACACAAGTCACAGCCAGAATGAAAGAATTTTGGAGTTGAAGGATTACTATTAGGAGTGGACACAATTTTAGGTCTTTTCTGAGTCTTGTCTGTTCAGTATCTTCATTAATGACCTTGGGAATGGAGGAGAATTTACTCTTTACATTTGTAGGCAATAAGATCTGGGAGAGGCAGGTAGTCCAGTGGAGAACATCATCATCCCAGGGGTAATGATATGTTTTGGAAAGATCTGAAGGCAAAAAGAAGAAAGCCATTCCAGCCAGGGAAGTACAGTGCATTACATCTGAGAGAGGACCAGCTGATGTACGCGAGAGGAAATAAACCAGCTGTGTAGCAATTCTTTGGAGAAAACTCCAATTTACTGGCAGACCACAAGCAGAAAGTGACTTAGAAGGGTCCTGCTGCCATGGAAAGGGCAGATGTCATTTCATGATACCCTTACTCCTGCACATGAATGACAAACACAAGGCAAAACTCGGCAGGCCATAAGGTCTCAGCTGGGATACCATGTTCTGTTTGAGGAGTTCTGTTTGAAGGATGCTACAGACAAGATGGAAGGGGAAATAAAGGTTTTCCCTTTTAGCCTCCTATACAGAGAAAAAAAGAATCTGGATTACACCCTGGCTATTGGATAAAAGTAGTGAATGTAGTCTTCAGTTGCACTGAAAAGAACCAAGATAGAAAATTTTAAAAGTTTTTACTGTGAGCAAAGAGAAGTGCTGAGACAAATGCCTTCCTGGTCTGGGCATCTTTCCTGGGCCAAGTAGAAATGGATTTGTACAGAAGAGTTTGGTCTGGCTGCTTTGGCTGGTGAACTGGCTGTTTGTGTTTGAGATCAGGAGCAGATGTAATATGAATTATACCTCTTGTCCCTGTAATCTTTGAGAAGTGAGATATATGAGGGTGTTATTAAGGTTGTTCTGTAAAAATGTTTTCTTAATGTTTTTGCTGGTCAAAAAAGAGATGGAGTGCCAGCAGGGAGCAGGCAAGGACTGGAGAAAAAATCAGACATGACATTGTGTTACTGTAGGAGTCTCCTGCCTCAGCCAGTAGTAAAATCCCTGGTGACTGGAAAAGGGGTGAGGAATCCTGCCCCTGGCATTTCATCTTCCAGAGTGTTCCTGGCAGATAACAATAATAAATTACAAATTAACCCTGTAATCTGTTAACAGTTTACAGTTTAACTCTGGCACTGCTTTGGAAACACTGAAAGCCCAGTGATATTTCCTGAGCTTTGGGTTTACTGTTGCCTTGACTATTGCATTATCTCAGGAGTTCAGGTTCTAGTGATTGTATCTACACAAAGAAAACAACATTTATAAATGCCACAGAATTGACAGTGGCACTCTTAATGCATTTTCACTGGAAGAGTTTCCAGGATCCCCCAAAAGTACTGAAGCAGCCTCTTTCAGAGCCCTGTGCGGTGTGATTGGTACCTGGGATGGTTTCTTGGCTGCTCACTGTAGCATGTCTCTAAAACCAGTGTCACACCTTTGATTTGGTGTCCCTCTTCAGATGAGGCTGAGGAAGGGCTGAGGTTTTGTTCCCAGTTAAACATTTTCTGTATCTGTGGATGATTTCAGGGGCTCACTTTACAGCTGTGTTAACGTGCAGGTTTTTTTTAGATTTAGCTGAACTCTAATTTTAACCACAGTGTTCAGCTTTTTTAAAATCAGACTTCCTCTTGTCTCTGCAGGATGGAGAAGGCCAATTAAGCTACTACCTGTCAGTAGGCAGTAAAAGCCTTTTTCTGTGTTTATATTTCCCCTTCATTAAACTAAATTACCATAGTTCACCACCTTTGCCTGCAAATCTCTCACTTTGTCTTGCTGGCTGGCTGGCCATTTATAGCCTCCAGTTTCCTTAGTATATCCTTGAAAAAATGTTTAATAATCCCTCAAAAATAAATCATTGTGTGTAATAAAATGAATGTTCCCTTTCCTAGGAGATGAGGAAGTTTAAACATGTTTTGTGTTTACATTTTTGCAGTCGTTTGATGTAATGTGAGTTAATTTTGGTTCTGGGCTTTAAAACTCCTGCTTTCTTTCCTCAAACCTGCAGATTCTGTCCCTTTTACCCCAAAATGTTTCTTCTTGTCCAAGAGTTTAGGAAAACTGGTTTAGATATTAGGAGAATTCCATCCCTTTACCAGCTGTAATCATTAACCCAGGTTGTAGTTTACAGAAGTCTGAAGCAAAGAAGCATGAAAATATTAGAAGCTGGTGTTTCTAGTTATACTCCAGAGAGCTGGGAGAGCAAACCAGGGCAGGAGGTTGTGTGTGTGTGTCTTTGTCTTTTAGCTGGTTTGTAAGAAGGTATCTCTTTGTTAATGCAGATGGCAGTAAAAATGAAAAATGTTGGAATCAGTGACACATGTAGTTAATTTTCTGAACTAAGTAAATTAAGTACAAATTGGTTATTAATAATTCAAAGGAAAATGCTAGATAAGAAACTGGAGCAGCTTTTCTATCACTTTCAACTAAAAGAGTAGTCTGAGCACAGCAGTCCAGAGCTCCCTTATCTCTTATTAAAGCCTAAATTCTTCATCTATTAAAGAATTAGATCTAAATGATGCAGCAGGCCCAGGATGTTGCTGCTGGAATTGCCTGGTGTGTTGAGCTGGGCTGCAGATTCAGCTAAGCTTAAGGAGGGTTTGTGCAGGAAATTTTGGGTGTGCAGGACCTCCTGGAGGTAACTGTGGCACAGTGAGACTCCTGGCCCAACTAGCTCAGGATGATTTTCTCCTTCAGTGCAGCCACTCTCCTTCTTCAGTCCTCCCTGTTGCTCCTGTGTGACTGCAGCAATGTCCTCTGTCCCCCCTGGTACACTGATTTCTTTCTCCCAGTTCATTCTCACACAAGGGGTTCACCCAGAGTCTGGCTGCTCATTGCTGTGTGAACAGCATAAGAGGGTTCTCTTTAAATTGCCTAAAAACCACTTTTCCCCCACTGTTTGCCACCTTTAGCATTCAGGTTGTACTTTTACAAGCTAGCACAGCTACCATAAAATTAAATAAAACCAGGCTTTCCAAAGGAGATACGTGGTTGCCTCTTATGTCCGTGAGTAGAAAAAATCCCTGATGGCTGTAAAACAGGATTAAGGACTTGGCATTTTAAACTTTTTTTCTTTAGAGAATATTGTCATTTTGCTCATAGCAAAGCGCGGATGAGCCCCGCTCCATCCCCAGAGTGTCCAGCAGATGGTGGTGGAGCTTCATCTACAGCTGCAGCTCCCTCGGAGGGACCGGGCACCACATTCCCAAACCTCAGTTCCCGGGCTGTCCCTTGGAAACTAAACATCATTTCCCTGGCAGCCAGCTGCAGTGTTTGCTGGACATAGAAAGCACTTCATTAGGAGCTGGTTTTAACTGTGGCTGTGGTTGATTTTCATAGTCTCAGGAGCTGGGCTGTGTTTGACACCTGGCACAAACACCACCTTGAAAGACCATGTGGAGTTTGCTTGTCTTCAAGTGAAAATGTGCATTAGGAGAAAAGCTCTTCACCCATCTTCTGCACTCTCTGGTGCATTCAGGCATTTTAAAGGAATAAACTATCACTCCAAGACCAGACCTGAGCATGGCTCAGGTTTGGAACTATCGCAAATGCAAGAGCAGAGTTCTGGGTTGAAGATCTCTATCAGACCCCCTCCCCTTGCACTGTGTAAACCAATGCCCCTTACAGCTGTGGGAGGCAGAGAACTGAACTTTCTGCAAGGCAGAGGGAAAGGAGAGGGCCTGGCAGGGCTGCCAGCTCAGCTTGTCCCCCTTTCAGATATAAACCTTCCTCTGATGCTGCAGGGCAGCTCCAAGACTTTGTCCGAGCATGGGTACCAGGTGTTATCACAGTATCACAGCATCTTCATAATTATTCTGCAAAGCATTGCAAGCCCTAATTTAATTTTAAAGTATTCTGCAGGCTTTTCCTTGTGAAGATAACCTTCTTGATCTCAAGCATCCCAGAAAGAAGTCATTAAAACCCCAGTGAGCCTGGTAATTCATCAGCACACAGAAGTGTTTTACCTTAAAAACCTCCTGATGGCCCCTCTAGTGCAAAGCAGATTTGAACCTGCCCTCAATAAAAATAAGAGTCCACTGAGTTTAAGAAATCCTCCAGGTAGGGGGACAGTGCTGCACAGCTCACAGATGTGGGGCTGGACAGGGAGATGGCTGAGGCCCTGCTGAGCATCTTTGTCCCAGTGTCCAGGTGGCTTTGTGCATCTCAGGGGATGTCACTCACGTGCATGTCTTGGCAAGACTGCTGATCCAAACAAATCCTGATCCTTCCCTCTCCCTCCTTAGTCCCCCCCAGTGCTGTGTCCCCTGTTCCTGGCTTGAGGCTTCACTGGGAGCACAGCTGGATGAAATTCTGCGCCTTCACCCCCTCCATCCCTTTTTCTTATGGATTATTTTTCAGGCACACCAAGGTCCCAGCTCAGCTCCCTGCACAGCACCTCTGGTCACTGTCAGCAGGTTTCTGGACCAGAAGCATGGAGCTTCCAGGGGAGGAAGGTGAAGGCAAGATGGGCCCACATGTGTCCCACACTTCAATCAGAGTGTGCTGCCAAGGCACTGTGGTTTGGGAGCTTGGTCCAGTGATCCCTTACTTGATGCAGAGCAGGGTCAAGATCATTGAAATGTCTGCAGGAAGCAGCTGTGGGCATTGTATGTAAGAAATAAACCAAATTCCACCTTTCCATCTTAGAAGCAGCTCATGCACCCCTCATCTCCTCACTAGGGGTGGGAGCAGCACTGGGATCACACAAGAGCAGGAGGCTGTGGGGACAGGCAGCCACATCCCAAGGAGCCTGAGGAGATCAGGAAGCCTTTCCTGAGGGGCTGGAGGATGTCAGCTCTGCCTATGGGGGCAGAAAGCCCCAGGTTACTTGCTGAATTATGCCACATTGAATTATCCCACATCAGACAAATCCATGGGCTTGATGATTTCCCTTTTCCATCGCAGCTGAGTGGAGATACAAACACACACACAATTCACTCTCTATAATTTTCCTCTGCATGGTGGATGTGACCTGAAAAATAAACTGTGGGCTGTGATGTTTCTCTGACTGGTGCTTGTGTTTGCCAGCTGTAGCACATCCCTTCCAGTCTGGTGCCTTTGCTGAGACCCCCACTGAATCTCTCTGGTGGTGCCCTGCAGCAGGGTGGGACTGTTTCCACTCTGCTCCTCAGTTAAACAGTGCTTTATTTCTCTGCTGGCACCAGGAGCTGTTTGCAAGGGAGGCAGAGGTAGAAGCCTGGCATCACTGAGAGGCCTCAAAAGCCTCAGTCTGGTCTGGTCTGCTTGTGGCAATTTTAAGGAATGAGGTTCTTCAGACAGCTGGGATGTCTGTCTTCTTTTCCAGACAATTTCCACCCAACTTGCAGAAGCCTGGGTGCTTGCAGGTGTTTTAAGGAGCTCTGCTGCCACCACAGTGCAGTTCAGCCCTCTCTGGATGCAGCAGGCAGAGAGCTGCCCACCCTGAGCATCCCCTCAGTGCCCTTGGATCAGCTCCTGCCTGAAGCACCTTGTGCCATGATGGCAAAGGGCTGGGGGAAGATGTCTGGTGGGGTGGTTAGAGGAGACAGAACATGGATTCACAGAAACAACATTTCATTGGTTTTGCTGTTTGTGCCCTGCCATGCTTTACAAGTATAAATAGGTTATCCACTTTTTAAAACTCCCTGTGTTACTGGCTTCTGGGCATTGCCTGTTTCCACACAACCCATAGGGGACACAATTGCTGCTGGAAAATGAAGGGGAAAAACGAGTCTTTAATTTGACCTGCAACATCAGAGAATTTGAAAAATTGTGAGTGTTTTTATAGAGCTTTTATATCATCACCCTTTTCAACTGAGCATCCTGAATGCTTTATAAATATTAATTAAGTCTCATGTGGCTCCTCTGAATTACGTAAAGACAGAATTGCCTCATCCATCAGAAGAGAGGATTCAGAAACTGCTTAACAATTTGAGACACCATTAAATGACACCAGTTCAGTGAATAAGAACCTAACACCCACTTGAAACTTCTGGGTAGGAGAAAAAGTGAGGCAAGAGGACTATATCCTTCCACTCTTGCAAAAGTGTGTTGGAGTGTTGGAGCATGAAGAGCTTTCTCTTTTCATTTCTCTCTTCTCTTCTCTTCTCTTCTCTTCTCTTCTCTTCTCTTCTCTTCTCTTCTCTTCTCTTCTCTTCTCTTCTCTTCTCCTTCTCCTTCTCCTTCTCCTTCTCCTTCTCCTTCTCCTTCTCCTTCTCCTTCTCCTTCTCCTTCTCTTCCTCTCTCCCCTTGCTTTGTGCAAAACCTTGCCTCCCTGGGTAAACTTCATCTAAGGGCAGGGTTTCAGAAAAGAAGGAACCCAAAAGGAAAATGCTCATAAAATCTTCATCCCTCCTCTCTCTCCTGGGTGTTATTGAGGGCTGGCAGCAGCAGGAGTGTGGAGGTGCTGGGCAGTGCAGGAGTTGAGGGACCTCCATGGAGCAATGTGGAGCTGGAGCAGGATGGTGAGGCCAGGCTTGATATGTGAACCTCTCAGAGAGCAGAACAGAGGGGTTTAAAGGACTGCCAGTCCTGATATCAGTGGTTCCTTTGGGAAGGAATTTCGAGATTATTCCTCAGAATCACAGAGGTGAGCTAAGCGCACACTGCAGGCCAATTACATCCCATGTGTTCCATCAATCATTACCCCAGCCAGCTGAAGAACTTGGGCTTGAACTCTGGGTAACTAAAACAATTCATGGTACAGACTGGCATTTAATGAATTCAGAGAGGCATCAGATTTTTACTGAAATTTCTCATATCCTACTGTAATTATTCTTGTTTTCTTCCTCAAATGCCTGAGAAAGGTATTGGATTGTTTCCTCAGCTGGACATCTCCGGCCTTGTCTCCCAAAGCTACTCTGGATAAATGGTTTCTAAGAAGACAACAAACCAGGATAAAAGTGAAGTACAGAGTAAAATATTGTATTGGAAAATCCTTTTTTTTTTTTTTTTTTTTTTTTGTGTATACAAGATACACCAAGGCAATCTTGAAAAGTTCTAAAATTCTAGTGAGTACAGAGGGAACAGACACGAGCTGCAAAAAGGGAAATTCCTATGGGACAGCAGGGAAAACATCCCCAGTGAGGGCAGTGAAATGCTGCAGCAAGGCCACAGAGAATCTCTGCCTGTGAAGGGCTCAAACACCAGATTTTACCCCTGTTGGGAATTGGAACAGATCTGTGGAATCTCTGTTTTATATCTCCAGGTTATCCTTAGACAAATTAAGAGACACAGGCAGTCTTTGAGACACTTAATTCTGTGTTGCTGTGTGAATTATGATCACTGTAAGGTCATGATTGCTCTGTGTTTTTAAAAATGTAAAAGTGAAATCGGTTTTCTTATTGTATTTCATTTCTTCACCACATATGATTTCACCCCTGCTGAGTTTTAATCTACTGTGAATTTTCTGGCTTTGTTTCCTGCAGAACTTCTTTTGAAGAGCCCTTGTAAAGAATTGCATGGACTTTGAATGGAAATGAGAAGTAATTCAAGGCATAGATCTGTTAATCCTGAAAGCCTCAGTGCTGCTTCCTCATACACATCAGGGAAATATGTAAAGTTACAAAAATCAGTTACAGCATGGCTGCAATGAATCTGGCATTAGTCAGGCAAAGCACAATACATGAAGACTGATGCAGGAGGAAGGTGGTGAAAGTGAATTTTTTAATTTAAATGGTCCCAGTTCAATCAATTTTGTCTTCTCAGCATGATAACCCAATCATGATTGTCTCTGTGAAACAAGAGGATTGACACCACTTTAATGTGTAATTCCATTTTACAGCAGTTGTTTTCCTACACATAATATTTGTGAAGGAAAACTAACAAAACCTAAGTAAATGAAAATAAAGTTAATTATAAGGTAGATTTCTCTGTCTTCTTCCTCTATAGAATCTCTATGTCTTTTCTGGTTTTTTGGTTTAAAAAAAAATTACTTTTTAAAGAAATGCTGCATAAATAACATCTAATAAACACCAATCTCTTGCCTTTCCAGTCAGGAAAAAAATAGTATGTCAGTACATTGCAAAGAAACAAATGGTAACAAAAGAGTGCTGGGAGCAGCTCAGTCAGGTTATAACTTTGCCCTCATCCAAAGGAGTTTGTGAAGAGCACTGTAAATTTCCAGTGACATGAAGGAGGATTTCAGCAGTGACTTACCATCTGTCTTTGTTTCAATTAATGGTTTGGCTCCCAGGTAAAATAACAGAAAGCACAGACGTACTCAGAAATTCTTTCATTTCTTTCCCCTCTCAGGTTTTCATATTTTGAGCATCATGCATAGTAAACAATGTGTCAACACTGCCATTAAAAACCTCTGGTTCTGGTTTTATACATGTGAACTGTAAAAAAATTTGCTTCAGGCTCCAAATTTGCAGGGTCTTGTTCATGAGATCCTGTAAAACATTTTATGAGTTCATAAAAATGTGTTAGATTCTGCTCCAGCTCCTGGATTCAGTCTCTTGAATCTCTACCACAAAACTTGAATAATGTGTTTTCAATACACTTTTATTAGTGAATTTCTTAGAGAGCCAATTATAAAATTGTGATCAGAGTTTCCTTATAGCTTTGTTTCTTCTTATCACAAACTAAAAAGCAAGCTTGCTTTTTCTGCTGTGTTAGAAATTAATTCTTGACTCAGGTAATCACCACACCATTTTTCTCTCAGGTTATCACATACTTGCACAGCTCTCACATTTCCCTCACTTCAGCCTCTCCACTCTGCTTGTTTTAAATAGCTCTGGAAGGATTTTGGATGGCATGGGCAGCCTGGCAGCAATCTCTAAACAGTGTTACTGTACCTACAGAATCCCCCTGGGGAGGATTTTGATTCAGCAGAGTGCCTCTCCAAAGAGGTTGAGGGAATTGAGATTCCAGAAGGGAAGAACCCAGGACTGTGATTTGCTCAGCAGAGCTGAAATAAAGTGAACTATCTGTGATATTGTAGAGTTAATAAGCACAACCCTTAACATGACTCTTTAGTTTGTGTGGAGTGTCAAAATGCAGGATTTGTCCTGCTGTGAGAAAACCACGTCTGTTCCTGCCCCTGACAGCAGCTTGGGCATGGGCTAAGACACAAGTCACAAAACCCTCCCAGTTAAATAACTTACCTTAAAAATTAATTTCCAGATCTCCAAGCTCATGGCTGGGAGCCCAGGCTGAAAGGCAGGGTAGGTTTTGTTGTGTGATGTCCTGTGTCCCTCAGTGGGGCAGCCTCAGTGAGTCTCAAAGGCTCCTTAGGGTTTGCATGAATTGCTCCTGCACACGGACAGGCATTTCCTCTGACCAGCTTCCAAAGGGTTTCCAATTCACATTAACCAGATTATCTCTTTCCTTTCATGAGGATATGTGCAGGAGAGCTCTATTTCTATACCCCACTGATATTTTACAACTGTATCTCCCCCTCTTCTCTTAAAACTGCCATTCCTGCTCTGTAGCTGATCATTTGGATTAGATTTTGGGGTGTCCATCAGTGTATGAGAAAGAGATATTCAGTATGGAATAGGCCTTTTGGTGGTCTATATGAATGTGAAATTTATAGTTTATTGTTTCTGATACCAAATTATGCTGTAAAGTTTATTTTTTCTGATGGTCAATTCTGCACACAGGCTGCCTTTTAGCTGGGGGGCACTGCATCACACTCTGTGTCAGGATAATTTTTCCTGCTGTGGGATAATTTTTAAGCAAATGTCAGTATTATCCCTCACTTCTACAACAGAGATGGATGGTAGTAGTGGTAGGGAGTGAGACTCAGCCAATCAAGGAAAACATAGCAGGAATCAGCCCCTGCTCCCTGGTGAGATTTGGGTGGTGTGGATGTGCCCTGCCTGTGGTGCCTGTGTGTGTGCAGGAACAGAGAGTCCCCTCTAACCCCTCCTTGGCAGGGTGTGCTCTGACCCTGTGAACTCAGCCTGTGTCACGCTTTTGATTTCATAAAGCTGCTGCCAGACTTGGGGAAGAAATTAGGACTTTCAAAATTAGGACTTTTCCTTCAAAAATAAAAGCTAAAATTCAGAACCAGGGTTGCTGTTTCATCCTTTTATTTCCTTCCTTCCCAGGCTCCCCCTTCCCAAGAGCAGGCTGTCAGTGCGGGTTGCAGGTCCCATCTCTGCCACAGCTCTGTGAGTGCCTCCCTCCTGCTGATCTCAACACTGCCCTGAAAGCCTAGCAGAGATTTTTCTCCCCATCATTCAGGAATTAGGCTCTTGGGTTACTTCATGGCCTTACCACTGAACTGACATGGTCAATGGCTGTAA
The DNA here is from genome assembly GCF_028769735.1 of Zonotrichia leucophrys gambelii. Lineage (NCBI taxonomy): Eukaryota > Metazoa > Chordata > Aves > Passeriformes > Passerellidae > Zonotrichia > Zonotrichia leucophrys. The sequence goes on from NC_088176.1 coordinate 9,263,348, forward strand.
TTTCTCATGCAGAGAACTCTGAAAAGCACCCAGGACACTGAAGGTACTTTGAATGTGTTTCCTGAAAAAGAGCTCATGTGGCAGGAAGATGGAGTTTTCTTGTTACTTTGTTCTGTAGTAGATCCCTGTTTAGATGCTTTCAGAAAGGAGTTTTACTTTTTTTTCTTTCAATACTGCCCACGTATGAAACTGCCTGAAAGCAGCAAGGAAAATGGCCCTGAAAGGAAAGACATGGGAGCAGATTTCTTGTCACCTGGACAAGGAAGGGGACAGGAGGAGGTTACTGCCCTTTCAATACCTCTCTGCTAAGGTTAACAAATGCTTCAAAACACACCCCAAGTTTGGTCTCTTGTAGAATATTAAAAACCACTTAACTGAACCCTGCAGAAGCAATGCTCTTTAGCAAACTCGTGTGACTGCTGGCACCATAAATGTGCTCTATCCCTGCAGGCAGAGGGAAGATTACCCTGGAGAGGGACACAGGGTTGGAGGGGAGGCACAGCATTGCTGAACAGAGCTTTGTACTTCAGACTTCTTTGTGCAGAGCTGTAGTGCAGGAGCCCTCAGTGGTTCTCTGTAGTGTGTCAGGCTGCACAGCAATTCAGAAAGACCTGCTTTGTGTAAGAGTCATCTCTGCATCTGCAGTGGGACAGACAAAGGTATCACAGTCTGACTAAATTCCTGTGAAATCTCCTATGACTGACCCAGCAAATGATGCTTACCTGGCTAATCCCCATCTTTAGAACAAGCTGAAATAAAATCTGAGGCTTGAATGTTTGTGTTCCTTGACTTGTCAGGATAAACATCTGAAGGTTGTGGTAGTGCCTTGGGTCCATCAGTAATAAAATATGTGTGTGAGCTTGTGCTGTCACTTGTTTCATTTCTAGTAGCACTTTACCTGGTAGAAGCAAGCAGAGAGGCTGAATGGCCAGGAGTGATGAACTGCTGTGTCAGAGAGTCAGTAAACCTTAGCCACAGAGTCCTTCTGCTTGTCATAAGCAGGTGATTTAAAACTTCTATGTGTTAGCTTCTGCCAGCACATTTTGCACAGATCGTCTTTCTTCACTCCACCTTGCAGCTGCCACCTCCAGCAGAGAGCTCAGAAATGATAAAAAAAATCACCTCTGCAAAAAGGACTAAGAAACCACAAAGAAAACTCATTAACTCATTGCTTGTTGTAATCAGTTCAGCAAGAGCTGCAAATGAGAGCTATCCCCATGGAATCCCTTACCAAAAGCTTTCCTTTAAAGGAAAGCTTAGGCATGAAAATGAGGGTAAAATGCTTGATGGTCCCTAAGGTTTTGGAGCATTCAGTTCCTTCTACAATTAATGGAATTCGGGCCTGTAAATGCCTTATGTGGCTTTGAACATCCTGCTAGACTGATATTGGAGCTGCCAGAGCTCATCACGAGCTCCCAGGGGTGGGAACTGTCAGGGCCTCCCGGGAGCAGAGAATTCCAGCAGCCACAAAGGAGGAGGATGTGCTCCTTCATGTGGGTATGAAATGCTCTGCTTTCAGAGCTGCAAAGCCACAGTGCTTACAGATCTTCAGTGGGCACCTTCAAGTCTTCAATTTCATGTCTTCATATGTTCCAGAAGTCTTCAATTAATTAATTAGGCAATTATCTTTTAATAACTCTTTTCTGCTGCTCTGGGCTACACACGTCCCTTTGGCTGGCTGCTATGTGAATTTATCCAAAGATCAAACATTCTATTTCTAACTTTAGCAGAGCTCAGAGGCCTCCTTCAGCCCAAGACCACCTGGTCTGCATTGCTGGCAGTGTCTACACTGAGCAAAAAGTGGAATTTGTGGTAGTGACTGTGACCTGCAAGGTCTGGCCCCAGCTGGGGGAATCAGAGGGCACGACTGCCATGGCAAACTGTGGGGAAATTATTGGGGTCACACTGCAGGTAAGCTTTGGAATGAGAACTCACATTGAGGGTATTTAGGTACCTGTTGGCAACTCTCTTGGAGCTCTTGTGAAATCTGCTTGCATGCCCACAACAATGGTCAATATAAATGCTCCAGCTGGTTCCATGTGAAGTGGGAATGTTGCAGGTTTGCTGTGATTCCTGCTTTGAAGATGTGACAGAACAGATTGTGTCTTGTCTGGTTCCCACTGCTGGGGGCTGCTGCAATGAGAAAGGTGATGCTCAGGATCACTCCTTGCACAATGCAAACTGCAGAATCAATCCCGGGAAAATTTGGCAAAAATCATGGACTTTAATCTCCAAGCTGAAGTGTGTTCATTTTAATATCTGCTTTGGGAAGTGCACTTTGAACTCCTTCTTAAAAAAAGGCTTGTTTTAAAATTGTGAAAGAATGTAATTCTGCAGATTTCATATTGATCTTCTGTCATTTGAGGGTTTTAAAATAGAATTGTTTCTTTTTGCTAGTTCTAAAATATAAAGATTTTCTACTTCCAGAAATCCAGGAGCAGAAAAATTCAATAGTCCTGGGACAGATCATGCCACCAATGGCAGTCTCAAAACAGGATGTCTAAAAAAGTGAGTTTGCATGAAATTTATCTGCTCATATCAGAGAGAATTTTCTTTGGTGCATCTCTCTTTTAGGAAATCTTACCGTATTAATCCCACAGTGATAGCCAGAAATTTTCTCCATCCAAACACTGAACAATTTGAAAAAACAAAAAAAGCAAACAGACTGTGATGAACTGTACAAAATCATTCCTGCAGCTGACAACTTTGTGTTCTGCAGTAGAAAAGGACATTAGAACTGAATAATAATATTCCCCTTTCATTTGTGTACCTCATGTTAGGTTTGAAAAATGTTCTATAGGATTGTCACGTCCTTGCAAAATGTTGATAAATATAATTTTCCCAGGTGGTGGGAAATGAAGGTGAATGGCAGATGGCACCCCATGGGACTGGCAAATGAAGTCAGGGCTTTGAGAGATGCTAGAGAGGCCTGAGGATGCCTGGAAAGTCAGAGGCAAAGAATGAAATCCAGCTTCTAACCCCTGGCTCATACAGCTCTGCCAGCTCTCAGGAAATATTTGTAAATCTTAAAGAAGTTTTTGGCTAAGAACCCTGATGTAGGAAAAGGAAAATCAGCATAGTTTGGATTGACCTTCCAGTTCTGAGAGAAAACTTTAAAGGTGTCAGGGATCTAATTGTGCCTTAATTATCTGTGTGATGGGACACAGTTAATTTGGAATATGCATTTCAGTCTGGCTAGGAGTTGTAAGAAGCCATGTAAATTATGCAAAATGTATAAAATAGGGTTGAATAAAGCATTTCTGTGGGTCCAACTCTCTGATGTTTTATGATTTAAGATCAAGAAATTAATGTACAATGATTTAAACAGCTCAAAATACTGCACAAGATATAACTCATCCAAAAGTACTTACAGACAATAATTCAGTCAGCTGGTGGACTGAGTGCTAATGATGAGCAAGGAAGAGCTCCAGCATTTGAGAGTTGTTAGCAGGATCACCTAATCTGCTACTGAAGATAATTGCCTAGCAATATCTCTGAAAAAAACAAACTGAAAAAAGAGTTTAATCCCAGCAAGTGTTCATGTAGTTGAAGGAGAGCCCAGAAAGCTGCTGAGATCATAAAATGGAAGTTTATTTTTTGTTATCTTTTAAACTGGAGTTAACATTTGCAAATGTAATCCTCCACACGCAGGATGGGTCAGGCCTGGAGGGCGTTCATGGCCCTGTGTGTCCCTGCCCTGCTGCTCCCAGCCCTGCCCTGGGCCAGGAGAGCCACACCAGCCCAGCAGGGCTGCGACTGACCCTGCACCTGCTCTGTGAGGAGCCCTTGCCCCAGGTTAATCCCTTGGACACATCTCATAGCTTTATCTCCAGTCCAGTCTCGGAAATGCCCTTTGCTGCCATATCCCAGATGTAGAAGTCACCCACTAAACAGTTTCTCCAGAATTTTCTTGGATGGTTGACTGCTTCTGCCCATTCTTCGCTTTTTGGGCTAAAATGCTGAGAAGCAAATGCTCCTGAGTTCTGTGCAAGGAAAGGCAGCCACCAACACTCAGACCACAAACCTGCTGGTTTGTTATGGAATGGGAAACAGTGAATCAGCTGGGAATCAGGATTAAAGAAAAAGATATTCTCAAGGTTTACAAACTCTGGGGAAATAAATCAGTTGCTGAACATTCTTAGCCAAAGAAGAACCCACCTGGCCACATCCTGCACCCCTCAGGGGAAATCCTGACACCCCACAGCAGGGAACTGCCCTGACCAAGTAATTTGTGTTCTCCTGTGGGGTGAAATGTGGGTGCTTTGATGAAGCCACTTCTGGATGGGATCTTACCAAATGTTTGGCAGCGTCTGAATTTCCAGCTGGGCTCTGGGGAGCTGATTTGGGCCAGTGGAGAACTTTTCAATTACAGTGACTGGAAAGTCAGGCATATGCCAGAGGAAGGGAAATATATTTGGGATTTTTGTTTATTTGCTTGTTTTTCACACTAAAACTCAATTTAAATTTTAGTGAAAGATTGCATATCAAAAATACAGCTTTTTCCTCTATGGCAGATTTAATGCCCAAGCGTGTCTAACAATGCATCTCCTTGCCCAGTTGCTTCCATGGATTTCCTGGGAAGTTGGAGAGCTTCACTTTGGTCCAATCCCAAACGATAACATCTGTATTGGCAGAGTGGAGAAATAAAATATTTTTTTGTTTGCCTGCAGCTGTTGGAAACATCTCTGAGCTTCCTCTTATTTTCTAAGGAGAAAACTACAGGTGCAGGAGATTTAGACTCTGCAGCTTTGTGACCACAGGCTATTTATTATCATTGCAAAGCAAAGAAAGATACTGTTTACTTTTTATTTAATTACAGTATATTCCCACAATTCTTAATGGGAGTTCACACTAAATCTCTGTGGTAATTTTCTCTGCCTATTTGGACTCAAGACCTTATGAAGATTTTGGTGATTTGTTTCAAAATCCATTCTCTTGTGGACTTGTAGGGGTTTTGTGATGACAATTGCTGAACTAATTCTTACATGTTGCACAATGTGCTAATTAGTTTTGAAAACAATTTTGCACTTTACTGGAAAAATAAAGAAGCAATTGTTTTAGTTGCATTAGAAAATAGTGTGGACAGGAATTGTGACTGAAGGTTTGTCCATGATACTTAGGGGAACATGTGCATGATGTATTTCTGTTATGTGGTCAAAACATTGCACCCTGTTTTAATTCAACAGCAGTTACAACAAAATAAAAATAAAAGCCAAATTCCTTGGGTGATGCATTGTGTGTCATGACTTTCCTAACTGATAACACTGGTGTTAGTATTGCTACAACACTAAAAAATTTGTATTTACTACCAATTCTGTTTCATGGTTCTGCTCATTTGTCAGATAATATCCAGAACACAGACTACTCTTCAGTTGAAAACAGCAATAAAATTACTGTATAGCTTCCTCCTGCCTTTTAATTAACCAAAGAAAAGGCTCTGGTTGGAACAGAGGTAATTCTGGCTAAGGAACAAAGATGAAACATTTAACTACCCCATTAGATAACCTCAACCAAAAGGCACATGAAGCTGAGAGAAAGAAATAGGGGGAAGCACAAATTTAAACTGGAAGTTAGCTGAAAAAGAGAAGTGTGTGGGCTGAGTCTAGAGGAGCAAAATTGGTAACTATAGTTTGTGGGGAGTGGGGACTTTAAGATTCTATTGCTATGGTGAGATCTTCTGTGCTTAATACTTGGATATCAAAAGGTTTCAAGGAGAGTTAAAGAGAGCTCAAAAATCCTCCTGGTTTATTCTGGACTAAGGTCCAGGAAAGTCTGTGAAAATGCTTGTGTTTTCTCTTTCAGAAGGACACCCAAAATATTTCTTCTTACAAAACCTGTCCATGGCACATAAAAACAAAGCATGCAATTAACTGTGAATAGCCAGCTGTTGGAAGTAAACCTGGAGAATAATGATTTACAGGAGTGAATCACAGCCTACCCACTGCTTGTCTCCTGACTTTTATGCCTGGGCCTTAATGTCAAAAATGTCATCAGACCGCCTAACCTGAGCTCTGTCATCCAGCTCTTCTTATTGAGCTTGTAAATTCCATCTGATCAGCCAGTTTTGTCACATTGCTCTGATTTAGCTGCTAACTTCATCAAAAGAACATCTTTCCTGCAGAGAAAAAACATATAAAGATTTCTTGTGCCAGTTTTTGAGTGATCAGCTGCTCTGGGAATTTCTTTCCCTTTAGTAAAATTCAGTTAATCCAACACCTCTTAGGAAGGGCACACCTGATGTGCTGCAGATATTAACAATGGCTGACCCAGTCCTTTTCTACTAAGATCACCTTCCAATGCATTTTTTCCCTCAGTTCTGTTTTACCAATGTTACATGATTTGTGTGGTTCATTGCTCACACCTGCACTATGAGACCTTCTCCATTTGCTCCAGGTGAAGCTGAGTGGCTGGCTGAATTAGCCAGTTCCCTGAAGAAGATAAAACCTGACAGAAGAGGCTAAGTTGAGAGTGGTTGTGGTCTCTCTTTGGGAAGAAGGTATCCTTTTGATAAGGTTGTTAAAGGTATTTTCAGGAGACTGCTGAGGTAAGAGATGAGAAATCCGAAGTTGGCTGAAGTTGTCATGTGTCTGAAGATCAGGTATGTAAGTGTCAGACCACTCTTAGCATCTGCTGCTTTCTGAAAATGTTAAAGCTGTGTGGTTGAATGGCATCTATGTGTATATATATAAAAGTAGTGTGCCTTGGTTAGTTGATAGTGGTGAGCTACAGGTAATTCATCATTAGTCCTGAGGAAAATTAGATATAAGATTTTGCTATGGGATCCCTTTAAAGGGCTGGTTTGGGAGCTCTTTATTCTGTGTCAAAACAGTAATCAGCAGAACTCCAGATAAGGGTGTAGGCTTCCTACCCTGCTGAATAGAGGAGATCTATTCACTTCTTTCCTTAAAACAGTAACTTCTGCAGAAGGTGTGGTATTGCTTTAGATCACATTTAGTGGAAGCTAATCCTCTTGCAGGAGATGTTGATGCCTGTAACAGGGCTCTAGGCAAATGTGGCAGAGACTTGGAGCATTGCTTTTTGTTTGTTTCTTAATGTGGAAGAGATTCTGTAACTAAAATCTATTTGTCTCCAGGTGCTCTTCATGGTCTATTTAATGCAAGCATTTTCTTGTTACATTACTGCCTGCCTCCCTGCACTGTTCCAAATAATGATTAAAACCTGCAGTGACTCAAGGCTTTTCTCTGGGAAAAAACCCAACTAATTCTAGTAAGAATGTTTATACTAAGATTCTCTGAAGTAGTTCTGAGTCTTTTAGTAAAGTGAAATTGTGGAGGAGATCATGTGCTTTACTCAAAGCTGTGCAGGCTGTCATCCAAGATTAGATGTTTTGAATCCTCCTTTTAGGAGGGTGCATTGGTGCTTCTGGAAAGAAATGTTGGATTTTTAATAAAAGTAATGAGTAAAATTGTTTACCTGCAAAGGACATGGCAAGAATATCATAGAAACTTCTGCTCTCCCTCATCCTTTTCTTCTCTGTGCCTGGGTTTGTGATAGGAGCTGCAGAAATTCTATCCAGAGGTGTAAGCCTTACTTTCACTATACCTTGGTGCAACTGCTGGATTTGTACTTCAGTTGGGATTGAAACCTTTGCTTGGAAGACAAAAGATGCTGGAAGATGTAGGGTGAATTCTGACCTGGAGATTAACACAGTTCCTTGTGTCATATGCTATCCCTTGAACCTGGCAGGCTGAAACTGATTCTGGTTTCAGAGTAAGGGCTGTAAAACAAACCAAGTTAAGCTTTATAGGACATGACGAGCAAAGAATGTATCAGACTTCTTTTCAAGAAGGTAGAATTCATTTAGTGAAGACTGCTTAATAAGTGATGGCTACTCAGTGATAGAAAGTCTGTAGTAGAATAGAGGTACAGATTTTGTATTTTGTGCTGTTAATTGTGTTTCTCTCTTGTATGTTAAATGACACTTTGCTTTCTTGTCAAGGTGTTTCTGAATCAAGAATTCATAACCAACTTAACCATCTGTTTTACTGGCATGCTGGTTATAGTAGCAGCCAGAGGTTTTTGTTTAACTGAAGTACGAGGAACCAAGACTTGTACCCAAGTTTCAGTTTAGGGAACTGTAATAGGCATCTTTCATATCAGTGCAATTTGAATTTTCAGACAATTTACAGATGAAAGGTAATATATTAAATAGTGGGTACAACACATGCATTTTCACTCCTCTGTAACCTTCAGAGCAGGCAGTGGGTTACTGCAACACAGAGCCAAGTCCTGATGCAGTGTTCTCTGCAGGTGGTGATAAATGGAGTGTATTACTCAGCAGGGAGTGGGTCTTCCTCAAAGAGTTGAAGGATGATGCAGTGAGTGTGGAGGGAAATAAGGTCTTTTTAGTGTGTGTATGTGGTAAGGCTGCTTTTAGTCTAGTACACAGCAAATGGCCTCAAAAAATAAATCAAAAATCTCAGCCTTATGCCCAATTCCAGGAAAATGCTGTGCTAGACTAAGTAGGAAAAATGAGGTGTTGGAAGGGTGAGGTTGACTGAATGGAATAACTGTATGAGTAATATATTGTTTTGGTTTCTAACAAACACTGCTGTGTGAATAATGGTCTTTCACTGGATGAAGACCTTATTCAGCAACTCAGCTTTGAGAAGCTGAGCAAACAGGTAAATTCTCAGCAATGCCTATAAACAAGTGTGCTGCAGGGAGAAGGGAATGTGGGTGGGTGTGGCTGTTGGACCTGAACAGGAAGCTTGGCAGATATTCACATGTGAATAGAGGGGGCTTGCAGAGCTGCTGGGGGACATTTCCTCCCAGATCTCTGTAAAGGCTCTCACTGCAACTTCTGCACTATCTTTGTTTTCTTAGATTCTATCCCCCCACAGTCCTGCCCACTGTGGGGGGATAGAATGTAAGAAAATAGTGCAGAATGTAGTCTCACACCTGAGGAGTTGCAGCTGCGCCAATCACCACAGATTAGGAACAGGCCTGCCCTTAAAGGGCCACAGCTATGTCCAATAAGGATGAGTGCTACAAAAGAGTGGGTTGGCTGTGCTGTGAAGGGAGTTGGAGTTTGTTGGCTGTGCTGTGAAGATGGTGGAGTCAGTGCTGTGAGGAGCTGCACATGAGAAATCACTGAGAAGGTATGGCACTTTTGAAATAAGTTGACAACATCCCACACTGTGGGTCCGTACCTGTTCTGGTTTCTCTACATGGCATCTATTAGCTGCTTCCATCTGATCATCTTCATGCTCTTTCATGAAGAGGGAGGAATGGAAGAGTTTTTTTCCCTTTCCAGTGGATTACTCCATATTTTACTCTTAAAATATAGGTTAAAGCATTTTGAAATATTTTAATGATCCTTTTCTAAGGAGTGTAAGGCACCAACTGGCATATGAAAAACTTACTGGTGGTGACCCACAAAGCCTGGCTGAACAGGAGAAGACACAATCTGTAAAAGTATCTCCAAATGTGGTGTTGGCTCTTGGTTGAAGTGTGAGTCTCTGTTCCTATGCGTTTAGACAGCTCAAGCCTCAACACAATGGTGACTTACTGGTATCCACCCTGCATGTGCTTCTTGAGACTGCCAGGCTGAAATGAGTGCCCCCAAAGTAGTTGTGGAATTCTGGGCACAAATTCTGCTCAGATGTGTCCAGATATCCATTGTTAAACTCCAGTGTTTCAAAAATGTCCTCAGTGCTCACAAAAGAATCTCCTTAGGGTACTATGTATTCCTGTAGGCATTCAGGCCATTCTAAAGACAAATGAAGTCTTGAAAGTCTGACTGGGAAAATACAGACACCCACATTGGCTTTATGGCTTTGGTGCTAAGAAATTTGTGTTCTCTCTGTTCTTTGTGAAATCCAAAGTGCAGAATTGCTCTATAGGATTATTTTTATCTTGAACAGTCATTTTCATTGTGGGAGATGCCCATACTGAAAGCAGATGTGACAGTTGCCTGCAAGCTGTTGGAGCCTTTGCAAGAGAACTATTATGGATTTCTTTCCCTTTGTAAAAGGTGCTGTGTTAAGGATGCATCATGTACCCTGTCACACAAAGCCCATGAAGTGACTCATGAGAGCTCTGCTCTGACCTGCTGGGCTGAAGAAATGTGAAAATAAATCATTGTGCTCTGTGATGTTTTTTATTTTATTTCAAATCAGCCTGCCCTATTAATATTTTTTCCTTGTTTTTTGAGTCTGTGCTATTCTGTTTCTCATCTGGAATTACTCTTATGCAACATCAAGCTTCAGATTTACAGTTCAGATTTGTGTGTCTTTGGGACCCTTAAGATTTCTTGCAGTTGACTGTGTTTTGAAGAGATGCAAAATCTGCTTGAATACAAGTGTGCTTCAGGGGCTTTGATTGCAGCTGAGGCAGAGTGTGGTGCTGGCAGTGACGTTCGTGATCTGCCTGCTCTGATGGGGTGTTTGATACAGATTCTGTTGTAGCCCTCTGCTGGAAACTCTATCCTCCCTTTTGTTGTTTTCATGCCCTAAAAATGTGTTTGCCTTGACTTTGAGAGCAGCTTTTGCTTGTTCATTTTTTAGTCTCTTTCATCTGATTCACGAGTGATCCTCTGTTATTGAGATACTCTGAAGGCAGGGCCCTGGGGCGTGTGGTTTTTAATGTATGACAAAACCTTGCTGTGTGTTTAGGGGAGTGATGGACTTTAAAGAAATTAAAGAACTTCAGGCTGGTGTGGTGCCTCTGTGGGAAGGAGTAAGATGAAGGGTCACTGAAGTGCTTTTTGGAAGGTGATCAGGAATTCTGTCCTAATACCTGGCAGCATTGAGCGCATGGGATTTTGCTGTGAAGGTCAGGGATGATGTTTAAAGAGCTTTGACTACTCCTGACAATGCAGCTCTGTGTCTGAGGAGAGGTGATCACCTCTGGAACAGTCTGGATGTGTCTGGGTCAGCCCTGGGTCCTGCCCAACTTGTCTCAGTAGGGTGTGCAGGCAGGGGGGACAGATCCCTTCCCAGGTGCTTCCAGCACTTTTGTGTTGGCTTGCTAAAAAGCTGAAGGGATTCAGTGTGGGGCATATTCAGAGGTTGTGTGGGTGGGCTCCCCACATTTAATTGGCATTAAGACTCATGGTCTGGGTGTTCAGTGCAAGGTTGCAAAAGGAACTTCTGAGCCTGGGCTGAGGGAGTTCTGGTAGGATTTTCCCACACTGACTGCCTTGGCTTTGATGAAATTGCTTGTTGGCTTTAATTGCAGTGGGATGAAGTGATGTCAGCTGTGCTTTGACCCTGATTGTATGGGTTTGTTACAGATGTTCAACAACACAGCCCCAGTATCTTGGTTGCAGTCTTGTTTCTGCTGTTCTCTAATTGGTCTCAATCCTATCACTGAATAGAGGACTTTTTTTTTCCCTTTTGCCTCCTGAAGTGACTGGAAACATCTGCTCAGGTCTATTTACCACTACAGGTAGAACTTAGGGAAAAAAAAGCAAACTGTTTCATTTTTTTTTTTCTACACTTCAGCATGAGAAATTGACCAATGGACTATGTTCTGAAAAGCCTATTTGTCTTTCCTTATTTTAACCTGCCTCATGAGGAATTTAGGTACTTGTCTCTTGTGAGCTAAGCAATGTGACTCAACATTAAGCAACTTAGAAAACATTGTGTTTCAGCCTAGCCTACAGTGAGTAGAAAACTGATGGGGCTTCTTAATTTTTAAGAAAGCAATTGTCATGAGAGGTAGCCCTTGCTGCTTGGCCAGGGGATTGGTCTTTACTTATTTTCATCAAAACACTCAGACTTTCTGAATAATGTCCTGAAGGGAAATGGTTCTTGGCAAAGGAGTTCTTAATTACATTCTATTTCAAATTTATTTTACATTCTGATCTTTAGCAAGCAAGTGTAATGGGTTACTTCTGAGAAACTGGCATTGTGGCCTGCCCCCTGGGGACTTCTGGGGCGGCACAGAGAATTACAGCTCTTATTAAACTTCTTGCAGTAATCACAAATTGAAAACACAAGAAGCCAGGAAAAGTGTCTTGCAATTATCTTTGAGTCACAAACTTGCAGCAGTGCCTAATTCACCTCTAAATTAGAAAAGAGATGTTCTAGTGCTGAGAAACATGCCTGCATATTTTAGTGACATGATGAATTGCTTAGATGCTTTCAATCTGCTGTCATTTAGAGTTGACATTATCTGCATTCAGTATTTTAATTAGTACAAACAAAAATTAGGTAACAATGGTGAAGTCTTCATCAAGAATGAATCGGTATCTGTTTATATACCTTACTAGGATCACATGGGAAATAGCGTAGGGAATATTTAATAACCTCTGAAAGAGGATAAAAAAGCCCTTCAGTTTGTATATGTGTACTAATAAACCTGGTGGTGATGCAAAGTGTAAATAATGGATGTAGTACCTTGTCTTGAACAACTCCTTTCTTGCTCTGCTGGTGGGAATGCTTCTTTCTGGCAGCTGGATAATGAGCATAACTGCTGTGCCTTCCCCCTTTGGATGCTGCAGCTATCCATGGAAAACAGTTTGTTCTCCAAATGCAGCGATGGTTCTGGAGATCAGCATTGTTTTCTGGTAGAAGGTCACCTGGGGCCGGAGGGGGAGATTGAATTTCCTGGCAGGGTCACCTGGGCTGTTCCCAGAAAATCTCTGTGCTTGGCAGGGGTGGCGCATCTCGGGCTCCGCTCTGGGAATGCAGTGTGGGAGCAGAGGCTCTGGTGAGGGCAGAGCTTTGCCTTTGGCTCCAGCTCCTTCTGGGCGCCAGCCCTTGCTGTGTCAGCAGCAGACCCCCTGTGGGGTGCTGGGCTCAGCCTGGACGCTCCAGAGCTTGGGTGAGCTCTGCTGGGAGCTGCAAGGTGATGTTGGATGAGAAGGACAGCCCTGCTCCTGACAAATGCCCCTGGGGCTCAGTGTATTGACCCATCCTTACATGATGACATTTGGAATAACCCCAAAACCTGAACACCAGCAGCTCTGCTTTCATCTGAAGTGATGTGAAGCCATCAAGCCTCATGGGAGAGTTTCCTGCTTTGTTTCTGGGGGAAAAACCATTTCCTGCTGGCCTTGGATTGTCACTATTTAATTTCTGCTCCCTGTGTGGTGTTGATGAAAGCTTCCCAAACAGAAAATGACTTCTGACATTGAAAAGCATACAACTCCCTTGTTGTCACTCTGAAACTGTGCTCCCAATCTCTGTGCTCTGTCCCTGCATGAAACTAAGTTTTGGCGTAACCTTCCTCTGAATTTTGTGAGCCCTGTAAATTGCTGGCACCAAAAGAAAATGCCTGTTGTTTGCAATAAGCACAATGTTTATACTTATGTGGTGGTCAGGGACATTTTAATAAAAACTTACTTTGGATCACTGCTGAATTAGGCAAATTTGTGCATTTGCTGACAACTGTAGTGCAGAATCATTAATGCCTTTTGTGAGTTACTTCTTTAGGGTACGGGATTTACTTCTCAAGGAAAAAATAGGAATAATAGTAATTACCAATTCCCTGGGCAACATCTAATTTCAAGCCTGGATTTCAGTGTATAAAACAATACCTGAATAGAAATAAATCTTTAGATGTACTCTGGGAGGACTCTGCCTATTAAAGTAATTTAAAATATAAGAAATAATAATTAATGCTTTCATCCTTTTAGCAAAACACTGCATGCCCATTAACTAATTACTCTCCTGCCTGCTGATATTAAACTTAATGCTGAAACATTGCATTCATATTCACAGCTGCCATTTTGGTCTAGAAATAATTGTAATAATGCGCACATGGAATTGTAAGGCATCTGCATTTTTCCCCAGAGTACTGAGATTTAGTTATTGAGTACATGTAAAGAAGGGATTTGGGGTAAATAACTCTGAAAACCTTGACTAAAGTGTACAGTAGTTATTCTACAAAACAAATATTTTCATGCCCTCAGTGTTTTAGGTCAGGCTGTGGCACTTGATGCTTTTATTTGCTCTCTCTAATTTGACTACTTTCCAGGCAAAATTTCAGACTCTATTTTTCTGCTAGAATTTTCCTACTGGTAGAGCCTAAGGCAAGCTCTGCTGATCCCAGAGCAGCCTGGGGTTCTTTTCTATGGCTCTCTGATATCTAATAAGACAGGAATTTCCCTCCTAAAGCTTTTCATAGCTCAGTTGCTTGTATCCTCTTCCCTCTGGGTAGACTTTGGAGTCATTCACACCTGAATGCTCCATAGCAAGTTTTTTACAACCCCAAGATGCTCTCTGGAGTCCCCTACCCTTCCTGAGGCAAGAGCTCCCTTCAGTTTGCAGGAATTCCTGGGGACAGTTGCTTGGCTCATCCTTGTGGGTTTCTAATGGGAGCACTGGGCTGCTGAGATTCCTTTGTCTGGAGAAAAACTTTGGGCTTCTTGGTGTGCTCTGGCTCTCCCTGATGTTACCAGGCTGCTTCTGATCCCAGCCAGGCTGTAATTTTATAGCCTGGCAGCCTTGGATCCAAAGGGGTTGCTGTATGGAAGAGAGGGTAGGACTGGTGGTGTCTGCATTAAAATTCCACTCCATGGAGATCCCTCACTTTGAGCTGTCTGAGCAGTAGGGCTCTGCAGTGACCAGTGGAGAGAAAGGACAGTGGCTTTTTTGGCTTCGCTGAAATCCCCTGAACATGAGGCCCCTTAGCTTTTCATGGGAAAGAAGTCTTCTTTCTGGAAGCTCATCTCTAATGTCAGCTTCTAAGGTGGCATTTATTTTTGTCCATGTTACAGGACTTTTCAAGTGGAAAAACTAATGTTAATTTATCTGAGCTGCATTGGATCTGTCATGCCAGGCCCTGATCAATAATGGCATTTTAAGGGTCCCTCTAGCACTGCATCCTGACTCTGACAAAGGGCTGAGTGAATGCTTAGGGAAGGGGAATGAATTGCCTTGAGTGTCCCCCTCTCCTCTGTCTCTCAACCCAGAGACTTTCCAGAGCTGGGAATGATTTCTTTCTATATTAATCAGTAAAATCCTCTTGACATAATTTCTAGAGACACTTGGTAACTTTAGCATACTTTTCCTGAGAAGGAATGTCTTGCACCCTAAACCTGAACAGCTCTTAGCTTGTTAGGTCAAATTAATTTCTTTATTAAATACAATTTTTTTAAATCCTTATCCTGTTGCAACAAAAACTACAGAGTTGGAAGATAAACAGATCATTCAAGTCCTGAGGCCACTATTTCTGCAAAGGTAACCTGCTATTGAGTAAAACCATGGTAGAAGAGTATTCTTTTCATCATGGAATATTCTGGGAGTCTGTAGAGCAGAGGTCATAGAGGCTGAGTGTCTTCCCAGGTTCTTTCCATCTTCCTGGCATAAAACTCCTATTGAACTGGACAGACAGATAGGAAGGTTGTGGCCAGGTCTGGGAGAGCACATCCCCCTTCCCCAGGCAGGAGACACAGGGACTGACATATGTTTGCACAGAGAGTACTGGAAAAACCAAAAGTGATAGCAATGCGAGGTGTTTTCTGATTAAGACATGTCAGTTTTGAAGGTAAAGAAGCTGTCTGGGGAAAAATTGAGTTGGGTCTGGTACAGCAGAGTCTCTTAAAATAAGAACAAGAAGTCAATCTTGCTGTGTGAGCTGACACAAAGTTCTGGTGTCAAGGCAGTGCTGTGCAGTGCCAGAACACCCCTGCAGACATCTGAATCTTGCTCCTTAGCATGTGCCTGTTGCTGTGATGGATGGCATTGCTCTCTCAGCACATTGAGGGACCTGCATTTGGCTCTGCTGTTGCACCATTCTTGTTCCTGTGTCCTGCAGCCCAGTGGTTTCTACTTTGCATGTTTGTGTGCTTGTTTTCCAGCTTCCAAGGGCTCCATCTGCTCCCTTGTTTTGCTCCTCTTGTTCACCCAGGCTGCTCTCAGGAGGCTGCTGGGCTCCTGTACAGCCCAGACAGAGCCACAGGACTCTCCTGGGCCACTGAGCTGTCCCTCCATTCTTTTCCTCTTCTGTGCAAGCAGCAGCTCACTGCAGAAATCTGCACAGTTGTTCAGTATCACCCACAGGGTAGGCAAGAGCACTTCCCTCCTCCAGGAGGAATGAGCAGAACGTGCTTGAGTTAGTGCTGCAGAGCTCTTTGGGTCTGTTTTGGTCTCACTCAGCAGTGTGGCTCACTGCAGGAACAGACAGTTCTTTCCTTGAACTACTGGTGGGATTCTGAGCAAAGCTAAAAAGTTGAATAAATGTAAAAGCATGCTTTGAACAAGTTATTTCTGTTACTTGTTTTCCTATTTAATAGGAAAAAAAATTTCTTCTTTTCTCTGTCCTTAGTGAAATTATTGGGGCAGAGAATTGTGGACCACATCTGAATATTTGCTTTCTTCCTGAGCTGCAGCACTTTTTGACACTTACAGAATGTCTGGTTGTTTTGGTGCTTTGGCTTTTCTTCTGAGTGGCAGAGCAGAATTGTCATCAGAAGCACTGGGTTGAGGACATCTGTAACCTGATGGAAATGACAAGTAACAGGCCACTTCAGGTGGAGCCTGATTGTCTAAGACCTTTTAAATCAAAGCAGAGAAAATAACTGGGGAGCTTTTTCCTTTCATCCTCTATCTTGGAGGCATAAATATTCAGGGATACTTTTTTTTCTCCTAAGTACTGCTTTTTTCTAGGCCCAGCACAGGGATTGATTTTCTAATGTGGTTTACTTCTAACTACTCTGAAGGGTTCTCATTCCAAGGAAGGCTTAGGTGATTCTTACAGTTTGCTTATTATCTAGCACTGTTGCGAAATGTTTTCTTGTGGGCTTTTGGACCGAGTTCTATGGGTTCCAAGCAGGAAACTTGTTGGTAAAAACAGGAGATGTGGCTGCATGCATTATGTTTGTAAGAGTGTCTTGATGTACATTTAGTGCTCTAATAATGTGAAAACAAATATGAGCTTTGTAAACATATTTTCTATTTATAAATAAATATTGAAGCCTGTTGGTTTCCATGTTGCTTTAGTTGTAACGTAGTGTAACTTTGGGCTGTTTCTGTACTAGGGCAATATTTCCTGCTCTGTTTTGGAGTTTCCTCCAGACTCACCAAGATCTGAGCCAGGCTAAGAAAAGTTGTGTACATTGTGATGAAGCTTCCATGATGAGGATTTGGAGATGCCCTTATGTTGAGAAGATGCACCCAGGATTTGAACCAAGCTCTGGTGATCCCTTTGGCAATGCTTTGTCATCAGGAAAATTCCCTGTCTCTTAGTGACAGAATCAGTTACATTTTTCCCATCAAACCCACTTTTTTCACTTAGCTGACCTGCCTCTGTTTTGTGTAGCTTGGTTTAGTCAGAGACCTTTTCCTTCAAGCTGACAATGGACTAATCATTTGTCAGCTGCTGCCATGCTTCTTTTCACTCAACTTGAAGTGAAGCAGCTGCCTCTGGAGCTGATGGGATTTCCTGTGTGTGGAAATCCAGAGTGCAGCATTTTAGTGCAGGCCTTAGGCTTTGACTGGCAGGAAATAAATTGGAAAGGGAGGTTGAGGTTTCTTGTGGGGCTGTGGGGATGGCCATGGGGACTGCTGAACTCTGCCACCTGGTAGCACAGCGGGGGCTCTGCTGCAGGTGCTGCCTTATGGCTCACTTGTTGGGTTTGCTCATTAGTTACAGTTTAAGTGAGATGCTTGGGATGCAGCACAGGGGGAATGGAGAGCAGATGAAGTGCTGCTCAAATTGATTCTGGAGACAGCTGCAAGCATCTCTTCCTCCTGTCTCCTCTTTTTCCTTCCCTCCCACTTCTTGCTCCCCTGAAAATAGAATTGTTTGTGGAGAGATGTTTGAGTTTGCAATGAGTGAGGAGGAAATGCCTTAGCAGGGAGACTCAGTAAAAGTTGATGTAGAATCCATATTAAGTGGTATTATATCAGTTGCTCAAATAAAGGAAAGGACAGAAAAGTTAAGGAATAAGATAAACCAGCAGTGCATCAGTTTCTCTCTGAGCTTTGTGGAGAATTGCTATTGTCTTATGGGATAATGCACTGCCCTGTCCAAGAGAGATTTGTGAGGCTCAGCAGCTGTCACTTTTTCCCAACAAAATGTGTGGAGGAAAAGTCATTATCTGCCGCTCAAACCCTGGACTGAGTTCTAGTCACAGCCATGCTCATGGGGGGGAAAACTCAGATTTATTATTATTACTATTATTATTTGTAGGTGTGTATGTAAAATATACCTCTCCTGAATTGCTATATCCATTATGAGGTGGAATAAGGCAGTATTATTAAAAAAAATCTTTATTTTGTAAGATGGAATAATTAAATCACTGAATTTGAAACACTGTCATTTCTCTTTGTGGGCAAATTAATCATGAAGCTTGAAATAAATATTTTAAAACAATTTTATTAGTCAAACATTATCAAAACAAGTAATCTTAATGCTGCTTCATTTAAATATATTGTTTTCAAAGATTTTCTTTCATCAAAAAACCCAAAACAGTTAATGAGAAACTCTGCTCTGCCTGTGTGAAGTTTGATGGGTTGGTGAGGGAGGCAGTCAGCCCCTGGGGATTTGATTCTATACAGAAATGGATAACTTGTGTTCTCTGCTATTATTTATGATTTAATTAGTAGGCAGAAAAGGCTTTTTCTCCCTCCAGATCCCCTCACCCTGCCCCAGTTTTTCACTGATTATGCAAGTTAGAATCTGAGAAAGCAAGTTGTGTAGGTGATATGCAGTATAACGGATTTACAAACTTATTCAGGTCCATCAATAATGACTTTTCTAAGGCTTGAGTTCCTTCATAATAGGGTTGGAAAACATAATGCTGTGCTTTCCCTGACTGAAGCAATAATTGTCCTGGCTGCTCTGTCTGCTAAAGTTAATTTCTTCCCTGATGTTAGTGGCAGCAGAGAGGACAACAGGCAGAGACTAATGCCTTTAGAATGTGCTGCAGGCTGGGAGTGTCAGGAGCAGTGTGGTCCCAGGGATTGGGCTGTACTGGGAGAAAAATTGATTGGTCCTGGTGAATTTGATGTTTAGGGAACAAGCAGAGAAGCCTGAGTGTGTACTGATGTTTGATCAGCATTGTGTGTTTCCCTGATTTCACCAAAAGCACTTCTAATGCCAGATACAAATGCAGTCCATCATGGGCATTGTACTTGGCCTTAAAATAGCAAGAATTGTGCACCTTGGTATTGTATTGAATGCAGCCCCAGGTGAGTGGGTTGACAAACAGCTGCCCAAATCAGACTGCTGGGCTCAGGCAGGGACAACCTGAACAGTAAAAAAGAGTGGCTGAGGCAGCCTGAGCTGCACCCCTGCTCCTCTTGCTGCACACACACTGCTGCCTTGCTGAGGGATGTAGTTCTGCCCCTTAGACAGAAAACATGTAATTGCAAACTGGTGTGAGTCTGCTAAATAATCTGTGTCGGGTTTTGCCATGTTGCCCCATAGTTCTGGCTTCTCTAGATATTCTAAAGTGGAGAATGGCTTTGCAGACTGGCAGATGTACCAATTCTATCTGTACCAATTCCATTCCTATTGGCTTGGCTGGGACTGTATCTCCAGGCCTGCAGGGAGGATTCTTTTGCTTCCTGACCCTTTAAATTAAAGGGGAAGGGGGAAAATAACCAAGCAGTCTCTTTCTTGCAGAGAGGACCCTGTGGTATCTTCTAGCCTGCTGTTCCTGTATGCACATAGAGCAGCAGAAATTGGCATAGACGATAAAAATATCTGGAGTAGAAATTAGGAGAAACTGTACAAAACATAATTATCACCCTTATCCTGCAAACTCTCCTGAGCTTGTGAATTGGCCTCTGAGTTAGTCAGCACAGCTCACTTCCGTAGCTGTCCTACATGTTATTGTTCTTTAAATTTCAACCAAAATGTCAGAAAATTGCTTCTTCCTGTGACTTCTGGAGCTCTGATCTGCCTCTGATCATGTGAGCAGCTTGCAGTGCTCAAGGCGAGTAATTAAGCAGCACTTCTGGGTGCCTAGTGAGAACCTCATGGAATATTGCAGTGATGACAGCCAAATGAAAATAATGTTCTAAAATAAGTGATTGATGTGTGAGACTGCAGCGAAACAACATCAGGAAGAAACAGATGCTGGGATAACAAAACCCACAAGTGGTGGGTGGGAGAGTGAAAAAAAGAGGACTGGAAGGGTACAAAAGAACAGAAATTTCTTAGTGGAATACAAGAAAAAAGATAATTGATGGTGATACACAAGGTGAAGGGGGAAAAAGGACAAGATGATTTGCAAATGCAACAAAAGTAACATTAAGAATCTGCTACTCCCTAGGAACTAAACATGGCTTTTAGACATTAAGGATGCAAAAAGAAAGCAGAAGGAAGGAGAGTGAGAAAAGAGTGAGTTAAGTGCTATAAGATACTGCTATAAAATGGTTTAATCCTTAGTTATACATATTCAAAATTCCATGGGGTCATAAAGACCAAGAAGTGTTTCTCTATGAAATTTAGATGTGCCTCAATTGACTTTCTTTAGCAGGCCAAAGCTATTCACTTCTGTGGTATTAAGTAGAAGCTGGAGTTTGATCTTCATCAGGTTGAAACTGATGTATCTTGTAGAAGAGATGAGCAGAACAGTGTCCTGATACCCCTGGGGTGGAGATGTGCAGTCACACTTGCCTGAAAGTTCTTGGGGCATTTCCAGAATGAAGAAGAGTAAGGACCCACCTTACAAGGAGATCAGGATGTTCAGGGATAAAAATGGGTCACAGAAATGTGGCTTGGGCACCAGATTGCTGCCTAGAATAGGATGCCACATAGGGGCCCTCAAGTGCACAGAATAATCTGTCTGTAGAGAACATGAGTTCTCTGCTGGAAGTGGTGAAAAACATTAACTTGTTAGAATTCTTGTGTTGACTTTGACCCCTGAAAGGTTCATTTATAGTGGTGGGGACTGAACACTCTGCTACCTGTAATCTCAAATAGTTGAGTGGATCACTTTATTCTCACTACTCTGAACATGATGAATTAATCTGAAAAAAAGTAACAGTTCATCTTGTAACTGGATGACATATTTTGCCAGAAAAAACCCCAAATCTCTTTTGTCAGAGCTGACAAGTACATTTTTCTGCAAAAATGTAGGAAAACAAGGCAAAATTTTTTCCAGATCCCATCAATAACTCAGCCGGATTATACAAAAGCCTTGTAGAAGATGTATAAAAACTCAAATCGTGTACTAGAAAGGAGAATTTCTTTTGGTCATAATTTTTAGTAGGTCATTGGCCTGATTTAAGTTTGTAGGCAATGGAAAATGCCATTTTGACTCTGGCAGAATTTTCATGAATTTATGTGACTAGATACCTTTAAGACAAAGTGCCTGACAAATCAGAGTATTGATAAAAGACCTGAAGCATTTACTGAAGGTTTTTTTGAACAAAGGTGATCTTTTGTCTTAAGTTCTTGGGAAAGTCTTGGGATGATTGCAATAGATGCCAGCCATACATAAGGAAAAGGAATTGTCGGTAATTTTACTAGACTTTGAATTTCAGTTAATTGTGTTCTGCCACTAAGTTGTTAATACTGCACTTGAAGTCTGAGACACTCTTACTGGAGTCTTGGGTGCTATTTCTTCTTCTCATGAGGAATAAGATTAATTACCCCAGCAGCATTGAAAAGGACTCATTAAATTGGTTGGTGTAGCAAACCATGCCTTTGTGCAAATACTTGAGATAATGCCTATGTGCCAGATTGTAGAGTCAAGAATCTGAAAATAGAGTTAACTAATTGGTATTTCTGTATCTTTGGTCATGGTCAGGTGAAATTTGGGAATGCCTGAGATTTTTGGGAGATACTGATATAATTTTCAGAGTGCTCTAGACAAATGCTGCATTATGCTGGGGAAAAAGGGTGCTGTTGGGCTTGAAAAAGCAGCTGAAAAACATTAATTTGAGGGCCAAGTCTTGTAAGTATTTTGTCTGAATTTGATTAATTAAAAATGCCTTGCAAAAAAGATAGAATTATTAGCTTTGGAGGATATTTGGAAATAGTTTTTTTCTGCCTGTGGTTTAGTTGTGAATGTTTTTCTTGCTTTTCTTTTCAAAAAATGGCCTTTCTCTTAATTATTGGAATTTTAAAAAGGAGGAATCAAACACAAAATACATGCTGCTGATATTGCAAGGAGTGAGCTGCATCTATTTAAATGTCATAGAGACTCTTTCTGTCCTTGAGCCACAAAATATTTGAGCAAATAAATCTCACTAACTCAGCTCAACAAACCTGTGCTGATGTGGCACTGTGGCTGACACAAAGGAGGGTTTGCAAAGGCCATAAACATCAGTCTATCTGTGTCAGCCTCTGTGAACTGTCTCTACTCTGAGACTGCTTTTCTACCCCAAAGACCTGGGAAATGTTTAAAATCTATTTTGAGGCACAAGAGGGGCAGTTAGGAGTAACTAACATTTCCCTGTCTTGTGAAACTTTTGCAGCCCATCACTGGAAAATCACATCTTTAGGGGAAGGGAGTCTGCCTGAGGTGGGATGTCCTGTGTGAGCTTTCTGTTGCTGTCTGGCCCTTGTCTTGAGAATGCTGCTCTAGCTGGAGCAGTTCAGCTCTGTTCCTATAACCCTACTGCAAGCTTTTATCCTCTGACTGTTGCTGCAATTTTCCCCCTTTCTTGGATTTAACAAATCACCTCATTTAAATGTTTCATTTAGGAGCTTTGTCATGTGGCAATGAGACACTTCTGTGGCTTTATGGAGGAGAAATGCAGTTGAGAAGAGAACCACAGTGTCAACAACACCACCCAATAAAACCATAATCAGTGTCTCATAATTACTGTACTCCTTCATCCCAGCAATGATTGTGTTGTATTCCAGAACCTCAGGAAATGAAGCTTTCAATAATTCATTCTGGTTTTTGGGCTTCCTTTTGGGATGAGAAAGCAGTTTCTAATTGCTCTGTGTGTCTATGGCAAGGTTTCAGGTGCTGCTCATCTCCAGTCAGCTGCTGCTCAGAGGGGGCATTACTGCCTCAAGGTGACAACCTGCTCTGTGATCCTGCCCCAGTTCTTGCAGCTGGTGGCATTTAATATTTTCCTGCACCACTTCTCACTCCATGGCCACTGTCCCACCGTCCACTCCTCCACTTTTCCCACCTTGTCTCTCAGGGGCAATCCAGTGCCCTTCCTGCAGCAGAATGGTGCCAAAACAATTCCCAAGGACTTTCTGCAGCTTTCCTTTTGAGTTCCAAAGTGACAATCTTTCCTTCCACACTAAAAATAAAGCCTTTTTACTTTGGACCTCTGCTTCTGCTTTCCAGTGTATGAATTGATAGTTGTCCTGATTAGAAAGAGAAATGCAAACCCCACAAACACAAGCAGTGGCTGGTGTTCTCCTTTTGCTACAGCTTTTGCCTGGGATGTTTCTACCCAGAGATGCTACCTAAAAGTGTCTCTTCTTTCTTACATCATCCAAACTGATTCAATTTCTCCTTGACTAGATCGAGTCTGATTTTTCTCTGCTGCTTCTTCCACTATCACACTTTATAGAGGGGGAGAGTGCAGGGTCCATGGAGAATTTAAAAAATACAATTTGAGAAATTGCTCTGCTTATTATCTCATCCTCATCTTTTGTTCTCTGAGTAGAAAAAGCTTTTCCCTGCCTCTTATGTGTGGATATAAGAGTGTGAAAATAAGTGCAGGTACTTGATGTCAATTATAGTCATACTATTTAAATGCAAATTCTGTTTTTGTCAGTCTGATCCAATAAGATGAATAGAGGGCATTTATGTAAATAAGCATATTGTAATAAGACAATGAAGTATTTGTAATTTTGGTTGTTAGCATTTTCCTTTCTCCCAGAGGATGAGTTGACTAGGTTTTTAGGAACACAGGTGAGGGATGGGAGTGGCACTTGACATTGAGTGTTTGGAATAAAATTGTATTGAGGCTGCAGACTGAAACAAATCAGGTTCATTAGAAGCCCAGCAAAAGAAATGGTGTGCAATTTCTCATTAGCAGGATGCAAACAGGAAAACTGTAGGGAAGCAATCTAATGTCAACCTTCAGAGACATGAAATAGATGTTTTTTAGAGTGTAATAACACTTTACTTTTTTTTTTTTTAGAGGTGGGATATTTTCCCCCCTCTTTGGATGTCTATTATTATACCCACTAACAGACATATTAATTAAATCATTCTTATACAAATTACCTGTGTATGCCAAGAAAA
This sequence comes from Zonotrichia leucophrys gambelii, assembly GCF_028769735.1. Lineage (NCBI taxonomy): Eukaryota > Metazoa > Chordata > Aves > Passeriformes > Passerellidae > Zonotrichia > Zonotrichia leucophrys. The sequence continues at coordinate 9,287,436 of NC_088176.1, forward strand.
CTACTTTCATACTGGATGATAAAATTAGCTTTGGTGTAATTGCACCACTAATGAAATATCAAGAAACTTCAAATGTTGAAGTCTGCTGTATTTGGACATAGTGCCCAAGCTCCCTCTGTAGTCAATGGAGACCAAGTGACACCTCCAGACAGACTTGGAGTGGAACAAATTTCTCTCAAAATGTGTTTTCTATTTCCATAGATTATAGAAAGAATCTGGAATAGCTATTTAATTTAGATAACTCTCAAATTAACATAGGAAGAGGAATTGAATCCTGAAGGGCTTTGTAGCAGTTCTTGCTGCTGTAAGAGTCAGCATGCATGGATTTGGGTTATGTGGGCTTCCAGGGGAAGCAGTCTGGAATTCAGCTCTGTTATGGTGGAATTCCCTCTAAAATTTGTAACTATGTAATTTCTATTTAAAATTGGTAATGACTTTGCATTATATTTTTTGCAAATGTTTGGTGCCTTGAATGGCACCACTCTGCATTGTTGTGCCCCTGGAAACTGGTGATTGGCCCTAATTTTGATATCAACATAATTTCAGGTATTGCAGGCTGGACATTGACTATAAAATCTTTTTTTTTTTTTTTTTTCAAAAGGACTCATGTTAACAGTGTGAGAGGTATAACTACAGTAGGGATGTGGTGTCCCTACCCCTGGTCCAGCAGTGCCCTTGGATAGCTGATGAAGCTGAGGGTACCACTGCTCTCTGGCCATTTACAGAGCACACAACACTGCATTTGTGATGATTGGAGCACGAGATTGTTACTGACAATGTGCAATGTTAGACCACTCAGACTGCATGGTAGGACTTCACTCGCTTATCCTGACCTTCTATATGTGCTCAATACATGAATGACCAAAGGAATGACTTATGTGACCAAATTCTTTTGATCTACCTCCCTTATAGGAAGTTTTCTTTTATGTTAGGACTATGATACTTCAAAGGCATTGGTGTCTAGTACTGCTTTTCTGTCTTTGAAGTGGAAAATTGACTCCAGGAGTTCTGTCTGAAGGTACACGGCACTACACTGGATTAAAAATGTCCATTCATTTTGGGAACTGATGAATTTGATGTAATTTTTACTCATAGATTTGGATGTATTGTGTTAAACCTCTTTTCCATCTCATTTGCTTAGTAGGTAAAGGCCAGTTTGTTTGTTTTTTTTTAAATCTGTACATAGAATGAGAATATAATGTCTTGCTTTCTAACCCCTTAAATAAAATTCTGAGGACTGAATAAGCCTTGAAGTTCTGAAACTTTTTTCTACTTTGTTCTGACAAGAACTGTCTGATAGAATTTGCTACAGAAGTAGCAAGTAAATTTAACCATATTTCAGTTATAGGAGCATGCTGATGGCTCAGTAGAGCTACAAAAGGGAAGTAATTTCTTCTAAACTACACAGAGATTTAGAATAATTGTTACACTGTCCTATTGTGCTACATTCTATCTGCATTTCCTGTGATGGTATGCTGAATAAATAACTTCTAGAAAATAATCCATCTGGCAGTTCTGGCTCCCTACATCTCTTCCTGGAACATCTACTGCTATGTTGTAACTTTTTCAAACTAATTACCAGAATTGTGCCATGAATGCTTATAGACAATTGAGAGTCTCTGTTGTAGACACAGGGGTATTCTAGTTTTGTTGTCTTCGTGATGTTTGAAATGTGCCTGGGAAGCCACAATTGTAGGAAAGTTTGTCCTATAAGAACATGTTAGGAAGATGACTGTGACCAGTCTCTTGGAACCAATGGATAAAGAGAACCCAAAAGTGCTTTGAGCGAACTTTTTACTGATGTTCACCAGCTGCTTCTCACAGGTGACCTAAAAATTGAATCATTCCTCAGAGGACAGTGGCAATGTTCTCACTGAACAAAATCTCATCTTATGATTCGAAATCCCTGGCTTTCCAAAGGCTTGTATTTACCACAAATTGCTTCCTAGAATGTGTCCTCTTGCTGTTTATGGAAAACCATGACTCTAGCTTTGATCTAAACCTTTGATCTACTATTTGGGAAGGCTCTTGCACCCAAGTGAAGAAGTTTGTTTCTTGTATGACTTCACCATAAGGTAAAAGTGGGCAGTAAGAGGAAATCAGGATTTCAGTGCCTGTTTCATGCTGTCATGTTGCCCTCTCTTCCAGGGGTGGGAGTTGTGCCTTCAGGATTCGAAATACACAATGCTCCTCACAGCTGGGCAAAGAGAGGCTGAAGAAAAGGTGACTCTGCCTTCAAGGCTCTTTAAAGATTGGTTTGTGAGGGTTTAAAGACATGCTTGACCCCAGTGCAAATCAATGAGAGTGACCAGGAGAGACAAAATGTCCTATAAGACTTAAGGAAGTGGTAGGGGAGATGAGTGGAAGAAATAAATTTGAGAGCTGTGCTGGAGCTGGGAAGCAGGGTGGTGGCTTTAACCAATGTTACCTTCTTTGCTCTCTCTGCTTAAGGGGCTCCTATGAACTTCCTCAATGTAAAATGCAAACAGCTTCTATGTATCCATGTGTTACAGCTGCCAAAAGAATACTGACTATATTAAAGAGTTTCCAGTCTAGTTGGAAGCTGTATGAAGTTAAAGCTTAAAACAAAAGGTGCCCAACCTTCCCGTAGAATCTTTGAGGTGGGCAAAAGTTTAAAGCGCTGTGCAAGTGGATGAACTGCAGAGCTGCCAGCCCTCCTGAAGATGACTGTGATAAAAGCAGGGAATAATCTATCAAGGTTATTTTCCCGCAGCTGAGACCTCTGTCATGTAGCTTTCATACTTACTATTGGAATTTTGCTCTAGCACAGTTTAGTTGACTGCTTGTTCATTTCCTAGAAGGTTTTCATGGATGGTAAGCTTTGTTTTGATCTAGCTTTCTTTCTGAATCTTTTTACTATGCAGTTTTGAATCATGGGTCCCACTACTCTAATTTTATTGACAGTAGTAAGCCTACTAGAGAGGATTTGGTAGGAGGCATTTTTAATATTTAGCCTGTGATGTACACATGAATAATTTGAGTTAGCTGGAGCTTGGCAATCAAAATCGCCACCCTTTGGAAAAGTTTTGTCAGAAAGGCTCATGCCTTTCTTATGAGGATTGATTCTAATAAAGCCAGGAGGTGGAACGAGGACCCTTAAGAGAATCGTGTTTCATTGGAAGCCAAATTAATTGGGAGTGTATTAGAAGAGGAGATATGAGTTGTGATATTAAAAACAGAATAAATGATTGTTAACTACTCAAAACTCTGCAACTTCCTTATTCTGCAGCATGTAAGGGAGATTCTTCCCTCCATAATTCAAACTCAACTCATCCCTACCAGTGGTCTTGGGGCAACTACCATCACCACAGCTGGTAGGACTCTCAGTGAAGGATGAATAGAGCAAAGAGATAATTTAGCTCAACCCCCTGATAGCAGCTGCTTTGTTCAGGATTAGGAAAAGTTTTAGTAAGCATCAGAGCGTCATAAAGGGAAGGGAGGGATGATCTGCAGGTGGCAGATGATAACAAATGCATGGCGAGGGTAGCCTGCCAAATTGCTTCTCTGGCAGTGGTGAGAGGATGTCCATGTGTTGGTGACAGGCTGCAGAGCTGCCTGCTGCTTCCCATGCTGGGTCCAGGTCAGCTGGAGTTAGCCTTGGGTTCCCTGCATCAGTGAACATTTATTTGGAACCCCCACCTCTCTTGTGGGTCTTCCACTACTCATTTTCATGGTGTTCTAATAATAATGAGCTAAAGGTTATGGCACCCTTGGGGTTTGGTTTTTTTCCCCTCGCTTTGGCCACACATGTCCACACTCAGTTCAAATGTTCACAACTATAGAAAGCATCACTATTTGATGTGCCAGATATGGGTCACAGGAATGCGATCTGGAATAGGGGCAGAGCAACACTGAATGAGTCATTTCGCATCAGTTTTTGCAGGAAGAAAATGGCAATGGATCTCTTCAATCAGTTTTAACCCAAAACTGGAAACAATTGTGAAATGTCTGTTTTATCAGAAGTGTTTCAGGGGAACATTCTTTTTAGGCATTGTAGCAGCAGAAAAAAGTCAGGTTTTTGAACAAAACTGGTTAACTTGCAGAACATCAAAGGTCTCAAAACTGACAAAAGCAGGTGGCATCAGGATCACTGACTTCACTTTCTGTGCTGATGTTGGAGCTCTGAAGTGGAATATGCTCAGGCCTTATGGACTTTGTTCAGCCTCTCTAGATCTGGAACATTTTGTGCCTTTGACCATGAGCTCAAGCTCTTAATTCTAGCAGTAGTCCCCAGAAGGCATGTGATGTGTGGGCCTGGAAGGATATTTTTGAAACTGGAGAATTTCAGCTTAAAGTCCTACTGCAGCCTTTTAGGGAAGCAGATGAAGTGTTTAGTGTTCCATCCTCTTACTTGAAGCTGTCAGCCCATGCTGCATTTCTTGGTTGATGTGGGATACAGCAACCACTGTACAGCAGCTTTAAGATGTTGAGCTGTTGAGACTTTATGCCAAAATGTTTGTGTTGCCTCAACTCTATTGCTTTTCTGGACTCTAACCTGTGCCCTGAGGTGGCTGGAAAGAATATTTGAACAGCCCAGAAACCTCCCTGGGCTGTTAAGAATATGCCTGGTCCTGGAACCTCCTCTCTCACGTATGGCAGCTTTAAAGAGAAGGTGGCAAGACTGCAGTACTAACCATGGTGAGAAAAAACCCCTCAGATGTAAAGGAAAACAGAGGTATTATTAGAACCAAAATCTAGGACATCTGGATTCAGTTTCTACTTCCTGCAATTTATAACCATGCAGTCAGTTCTGTGGTTGTTTTGGTGAAATGGTGCATTCTCAGTAGCTGTGGTGTGCTTTCAGACTGCAGCAAAAAGACAAGGAATAAATCTGTAGTTGGCACAGTAATAGATGCAAGAAGTGAATAACATAAGGCCAAAACTTTCTGCTTGCTGCAGGGAGGAAAAGCCTGAAGTGTTGGTTCTGAAGGTGAGACTAGACTTGCAGGTGCATGAGGAGTTCAGTGACAAGCAACAGAATTTTGCAGAAATGAGCCTTTTACAAGTTAATCCACTTTATCGGCAGTTTGCATGCTCATAGCTTAATGCTGATTTCCTCTATATCTACTGAAAACAGCCAGGAAATACTCTAGTGCTCCTTCAGATGAAAGCAGCAGCCACGCTTATGCAGATCTCTATTTGAAGTGAACTCTTACATTAAAAAGTTCCAACCTAGTAATATTTTTGCACGGTGTTTCCTCCCTGAAGTGGCATCATTTAGTGTGTGAAAAAGAAAAGGTGAAAATTAACAGCCTGTCTTGTTTGCCAACACTGTGCCTCTAACTTACACTTTACAGATCACTTATTTATCAGACTTGAGAATAAGGCATGGGTTTTTTTGCAGTAATGATTCAAACAACTTTCTAGGAAGACTAAAATATATAAAAGGTGAGATTTTTTGACTGCACAGATAAAGAATACAGATTTTCCTGTGAAAATCCTTAACAATACATACCAGTATCCTTAGAAACAAAATGCTTTTGGAATTTAAGCTATGGTGGCAAGGACATTGAGAAGGGTCATTGATTCCAGGATGGATTTTTTTTTTTTTTTGCTTCTAGCATGTGGCCTAATCAGAATTTCAGCTTCTAAATGCAGTAATTTTGGAGAAGTTCTTTATAAGGTAAATTGAATTGAAAGAGCTGAAAATGTGAGTCAGAATGACTGACTACTGCAAGTGAGGTTTTTCTGAGCATTTGATCACATATTTCACTCATGGTCTATGAATGTGAATGTTCCTATTTGGTGCTGTTGCCTCGTGAGATGCAGAGGCATAAAAAAACCCATAAAAATCTTTATAAACCTGCAAGTGCTTCCTTCTCTGGCAAGTATGCCACTGAAAGGATTCAAGTGTCTTTGCATCTCTGACTTGGGGATTGGGATGAAGATGTTAGTGAGTGGTTGCTCCTGAGGCTTGTGCAGAGATTTGGTCTAACCACTGGAATGTTTGTTGTGTTTTATTAGGGGACAGTTCTGACAGCAAACAGCTTGTACAACTCACAGAAAAACAAGTTCTGGAGTTACCCTTGTGAGGAGCATACTGATACAAAACCCCAAGGCAGATGTGCCTCACCAGAAGATGTTTACTGAGGACTTGCTGTGCCTCCTAGGACCCCGTTTTTCTTGTACTAACACTGTGGCCTTGCTGCTAAGTAGGAATTGTGACCAGCAACAAGAGGTGATCTGAAATTAATGGTAGTAACATAGACATAAGTTGCTGCTTTCATGTGGATGAAAGAAAAATTTATGTCAAGGGCATTTAATTTAATTGTAGTGGTCTTGAGTGGCTGTACTAAAATTACCACTTTGCTCAGAGCTCCTTCAGTCTTTTGGTGTGTTTAAAAGTGAGTAGAGAACAAACTTATTTCTAGAAAAATGTATTGTGGCTTTAGCTGGGTACAAGAAAACTGTTTCTAATGTATTAGATGGTTAATGGGCTGTGTCAGGCTTGGGGAAAGTAATGTGCGGACCCAAGCTCATATTTTAGTTGAACTTGGACTCCAGTAAAGATACTCTTGAGTAGACTTCTGTGGTATGATTGAAATGTTTACAAACTAAATTCCTTATATGCTTTTTGACATGTTTCTACAGTTCAGAGACTTTACTTAAGTGTGTTTACTAAAGCTGTTGTGGCTGTGTCTGGGTGTTTTGTTGTTTCATTGATCTTGGGCTTCTGGGTCTGTAGAGAAGTTACTGGAGGGTGTTCAGGCTGATATTTTTTAAAACAAAATCTCCTGGGCTGCTAAAATTCTTGTCTTGTGGGAAGACAGGGGGAAATAAAGATAACGCCAATAACTTCCAAAGTTTTACTTTAATCCTACAAATGACTGCTGGCTGATTGGAAAAGCTACTGGAGCCAAGGAGTTTCTGCCCAGCCTATGGCTGTGCTGGCAGCTGGACCTTACTAAAAAGTCATTTATCTATTGTCATTGGACAAAAGCCCTGAAGCATGAGATAGCTGGGAGCTCTGGGAGAGAATGGCATTTGGCAACACAAATTCCTTCTGAGGAAAATGTTTGGAGAACTTCTGTTGGGAAAGATTCAGTCCCTTTTTGGTTTTTCCCCTAAGTGACCTATGAGTTTAAAAAAAAAATTAAATGGCATTTGAACAAAACACCTTGGCCTTGTAAAACATCATGTCTTTGTTACTTCAACTTTAAGTATTTTAAGATACTTGTAAGGGCAACTAAATGGAAGTGTAGTGCTTATGCAGACAATATTCCTAGGGAAAAAAAAGACTTTATTCCTATGCACTCTACCTGATGTAAATTTGCCTTCTCTGTGCCATAACCTATCATTTCTCTGGACTGTGTAAACTTGTATAGGAGCTGTGAAAGTTCCAGATCTTTGCAGCAATGCTATTATGATAATTTTGCACATGATTATTGATTCCACCATAAGAATGTAGGTTCGTGCTTATTCCCCACCACCATTATACCAATCACTGGCAAACATAATCTGTGGGCATTTATGTGGATGTGTGCTTTTCTGAGCACTTTCAGTAATCAGGGATGAAAGCTAGCATTTCACTCCTGATCTGATTCTGAATGCTCATTTCCTTTAATAAAACAAATCAGTCCCATCTAATGCAACTCTTTTCCAAACACTTCTTCAGTGAGAAGGAACTGGACAATCAAACATCCAAGCAGATGAATTACTGTTTTAGAGTTGGTTAACTTAATGTCTTCGGTGCTTTCTTTCTGCTTGAGACAGCTACAGCATCCACTGGAGTGACAACCAGTTGGATGGCAGGAGTTTGGGATTGGGGGAAGCAGAATAAAAACCTCTATTTGCCATGCTCTCTCTATCCTGACAAGGATAGGAAATGACATTGTCCTGATTTCAGCTGGGATAGAGTTAACTTCATCTCAGATTTATTTATTAATGGATTTATCACCCTTATTTATTCCTTTGTAGAGCATCAGAGATGTGTACAACATTGCTCAATAGGTGGGAAAGGGCCAAGAAAACATGTTCTCACTTCAGACCTTATAATTTAGAAGCAAATTGTGCAGTCACAGCACCGTGCACTTCATTAAGTTGTCTTATTGGTCTAATAATTGCTTGTCTAATAAATGAGCTTGTTTTCTATGTAAAAGTTGTGTTCTTTGAATACTGACCTCATTCTTTTGTCTTTGCCTTTTGTCAAGTATAGTGTGCAGGGTTTATCTTTTGTGCTCACACAATGCTGAGTGGCAGCTCTCCTTTCTGAGCATGCATCTCTATTGCCTATGCCAGAGAAAAATGGTAAAGAAAATTACATTCCCCTTCATAAAGGTGCATTGGCTCGTTTGGAAATTATTTTGATTAGTACCTATCTCATATTTGTGGGATTAATTCAATATTATCTCCAAGTAAGTAAATGTGCCTATTACACAAGATCCAGTTGCAGATCAAGGTCTGCAAACATGATTTTCTAAAACCTGCCCAGTTGTACTGGAACAAAGCCTGGCAGTTGTTGAGTTACCTTTGGTATGTTAGTATTGCTACAGAAAAGCATTCTATAACATCTCCAGGGATGGACAACATTTTGTGCATTGTTCCTACACTCTCTAAACTGCTTCCATTGTTTTTAGAATAACCAAGAAAGGAAACATGAAAGGAATAAACTGCTTGCCTAGCAAAAAAAGGAAAATATCCATGACTGGCTGGACCACTTTTTGTCCACATTCCTGGTTTTACTGGCTGTCCAGTAAAGGTCTTGCAAAATTCTGTTATTGCTTGAAGACACAGGAAACTTTGTGAAAAGTGTGTGTAGCACAGTGCAGGCACCAAACAGTGGTGTTCATGAACCTGTGAAGTCTGGAGACCACCAGCAATGAAGCTTTTCTCTGTGCCATAGAATGAATGCACGTACAGAGGAGAGACTGCTCTGGATTGGTCACTCCCATTTTTAGCAGGAGCCCTTTTGTGAGGAACCTTGCGTGTATCTTGCTGAGAAACACCAGGAAAGGCTAGCAGCATCAGGCAGAATCCCTCGTGGGAGACCCTGATGAGATGGCTTAAAATCCCTCCTCTGTGTTGGATTTTTTTACAGCTACCAGGAAGGGTAAATAACACCAGAGCTTTGTGCTGCTCACTGTGATTTCAAGTGGATAACTTGTGTAACTTTCTTGATCTATCTTTGTGTTCAGGCCATTTGTGCAATAGCAATCTGCCTGCTTGGATTCTCCTCTCCTCACAAGAGGAGGACCCAAGCCTCAGACTGGAGCCAGAAATCAGTGTGTTTTTCTCACTGCTTGTCACCTGTTGTAAAATAATGTTGTGTTAGATGCCATCAAATTTATTCCGGGGGACTGCTCTGAGAGGATTAACAGAAGGATTAAAACATTGATTTGGAGCTCATGAGAAAATGGCAGTTAGGTTTTGGTGAGCCATTATTTTTAAGCCTTTGCTGTGTAATGCTGTGTAATGCATCCCGAATCTTCTGAATGGTTACGCATCTAATATTTTAATAAGAGAAAAAAATGTTGGGCAGCATTAAGCATTTAACAAGGGAGGGGAAGCCTCAGTAGCCAGCAGAAGGCTGGTAACTTGAGCACAACCCTGTTCACCACAGCTGCTTGAGCTGCAGACCGATGTGAGTTAATTAGAGCTCAAGCAGAAGACGTTTGTGCTGTGAAACAAGCCTGGAACATGTGGCTCCTTAATGAAGCTGTGGTATCCATCATGGACAAAGTGCTCAACAGACAGCAATTTGCTGGTTCAGGGACTCTCTAAACTGCTGCTCATCTACTCCTTTCCTGCTGCCACAGCTGATCTTGCACATGTGTCTCAGGTTAATTTTGCATGTGTCTCAGGGCAGCAGCATTTCAGGTACCTGAATAAATTGATCAAAAGGTATAGGGCAGCAAGGCAGGGCTCGCAGAAATGAAGGACATCAAATGAGAGGGTTTGGGTGATTAGAAACCTGTTCTTTGCAGGCATCATTCTGAAAGCTGCTGCATTTGACCTCTTTTAGCAGCCTTTGGGGGAAGGAGCATCTCAGTGTCAGCCCAGCTCTGCTGCTCTCAGCAGCTGGAGGAGTTCCATTAGGAAGAGCCAAACCAGGGCACAGGGGGCAGCTCCCAGCTGAAGCTTTGAGCCATCTAACACTTGCTGCACACCACAACGTTACCTGCACCTGTGGAAACTGATGCAGGGAGGAGCCAACTGAAATGGTGCTGGCACTTGGTGTTCCCAGGCTTCTCTCCCAGGTACTGCAAAAACCGTACGTGGTGGGAGCTTCGTGTCTTGGGACAGTCTAAAGATATGATGGAGCCTTAGTGATTGCTGAAACAAAGAGTTGCTGGTACTTGAACTGTAAATTCTTCATATATTATGGGAGATGTTGTACCAAAAACTTGGTTATTCATCTAAAGTACTTTCTTTCAAACAGTTATTGAAAAACGATAGTTTTAATTGCTACTGAGTAGTCAGCATTTGTATTTCCTGCTACTGCCAGTGGCTGGATCACAGACACATGGTTTCAGAAGCCTGGGCTCACTAGGCACTACTCTTTTATCTACTTTACCTCACTGAAATTTTTCCAGTGAAGTGTGCGAATCTCCACATACCAGAAGTAATTCTATCACTAGAGAGTTTGACCTTTCCACTGCAAGTGAAGCACCTGAAATCCAGCTAAATAACGTCCTTAAGGGACAGTAGATTGAATTTAAATTGTCTAAGACTTTTTGGTGTCTTCTCAACACGTTAGGCAGCTGGGTATAGATTAAAATGGGAACTGAACATTAGAGATAATGGGATTCAAATTTGATGTCAAGTGCTCCTCTTTGTTCCTCTGAAATTTGCTTATCTAAAGACTGTTGGAGTTCCTGCTCCTTTAAGTGAGGCTTTTCTCATGCTGTTCCTTGCACTGATGTTTCCTTCCTGGCTGAGAGGTTTTTAGTGTCACTGTATATCCAGCATAATGTGTGAAACATTCTTGTTAAACTAAAGTGTCCCCAAACAGGGATACCTTTGAAAGCACTGGAGAACGTGTTTCTACCTTTGGTCTTCAGTTTCTACCAGTGCAAAATTAAGTTTGGGATTTGTTTTGGGGAGAGAGTGATCCAAGAGGAAGATGGAAGAACATGCCCCTGCTTCATATGAAACAGATGTAATTGCATCATACAATTCACTAGTGGGAAGTGTTTCCTTAACGAAGGTAATGAAATACCCCATAGAGAACAGAGGAGGCATCTGCTTGACTCTGTTGGTTCAGCTTTCTGCTTCTGACTGGCAGAACACTTCAGCAGTGGTTCTGAAGTTACTCAAGAAATAATTTTGGGGTTGAATGGCATTGATCTCCTCCCCAAAGCCAAACTGAAAGCTTAATACACCACTTCTCTGTAGATTTCATAGCAGATCAAGTCAAATATTTAGATTGGGTTGTGTCAGCAAATACCTTCCCAGCTGGAAGTGCCTGTCTGAGAAATTAGGTGTTCTCTAGGGAGCCCAGTGGTTCTGTCCCTGCTGAAAGTTTGGCTGAACCCTGTGGTGCCTCTCATGGGATGAGGGCTGGAAGCTGAGCTTTCTTCACTGGTCAGAGCAATTGTGGATGAGCAGCATTTTTCATCTGTGAAGTGCTGGAGCGTTTACCTTTTCAGATTAATTCTTGTGGGAATGCTTGTATGAATGTATGAGGAAAAGAAAAGCACCAAACTCTGTATGTCCAATATTTTATTCATTCATGATAAACATGTTTTTGGTCTCCTTAGGAAAACTGAAAAACCAATTACTTTTAAGCTTGTTTGTTCTCATAGAAAAGCTCAGTAGGAGTTGAAAACCTACTAATTTGTAACAAGATTCATGCTGTCATGTAAAATTTAGCAGTCTGGTTCCAGCACTGAAAATTTCTGGAATGTAGTTATTCCCTCAATGCTACTTGGTAGTTTAAGGAAAAGTTATACAAACAAGATTATAGTGTCTAAAAATTCAGAAGGTGCTTGTAACTGTTCATTTACAATCTGTTACACTTCTGGAGGGCCCATTTCTTTTATGCTTGTTGCAATTTGGAAAGATTTTCTGGGGAAAAGGGAAAACATTTCTTTTAAACCACCTCTACTTCTAGCATTTAAACTGCCTAATACTCACACAAATGTGCTTTTAAATATGATTAAAAGTTATTACACTGTTTGTAGCCATTATATCTGTGCTGGTGAAGGCAAAGGCATCAAACAGGGTAAAAAGTGAAGCTTGCACAAGCTGCTTTTTATTGCCCAAACTAAAAGAAAAGATACACAATGAAAAAAACCCAAACAAACACACCTGCTTTTAAACACCAAGGTTGTTGTCATACAAGGGCTTTATTTTAAACTACTACTGATTCTTTGAAGCTTTGGAGCTAATTCAAGGAGTCTGAGGCTTAGCAAAGATGAAGCCCACACAAACCTGTTCAGCTGAAATTCAGTGTCTCTATAAGAGCTAACAATTGGAAAGCAATTTGAATCTAATATTTGTTAAATTGAGTTAACTGGCATGTTTTTACACAACACAACCTATGCTGTGTTCTCTTTGAATGTGTTCACTGATGAGTAACTGAACATGTGTTTGGGTGGAAATTGAATCTGTGGAGGTATCTGACTAATTGATCTGTAGGTGCTAAAAGTAGTTAAGTGTTGAGGTGCAGAGAGCACAGAGTTCATTTCTGCAGGAGGAAATGAGGTGTTCTCAGTACTGAGAAAAGGGCTGCTTTTTCTGGTACTGCTTGCAATTAACTTTAATCACACCTTTGTGTTGAGTGGTAATGAGGAGCATGGTCAGAAAGTCTGGTTCAAAGGGGAAAGCTGCCTTTGTTCTGCACCAGTGTTACTCACTAAAACTGCAGGAATCTTTGAAGAGGCTGGGTGAGGGCAGTATTTTCCTGCTGAAGAAACAGAATAGGTGTTGGGCTAAGGTGGGGTTGGATGTTTAGATTAAGCAAAGAGAAAAGTCACTCCCTACAACTGGGTTTGGATGCAAGAGGGGGAGAATGTGGAAAATGGCTACAAATTGACAATAAAATCAAGACTGGCCCAGAGCTCAGAAAGTCAATAGAAGCTCTGTAGAAGCTGAACTATGTCCACTTTTTTTTTTTAATGGTTGGTTGAAGTGTGACAGGGACACATAAGGAATTGAATCTCAAGGTGTAACTTTGTGTTAGACCTGTGTGGTTCAGCTATTTCTCATGTAGAGTTGGGGAAGAGCTGTGTCTGGGTGTTCATCAGGCACACAGGAAGCAGCCACTATCTGGGAAGCAGAGTTCATGCCCATGTGAGAAGAATCAAGAAGCTGCAGAGATTTCTAGGGTACTCTGACACAAGGAGGTCACTCTGTCTGTACTTGGATTTGAAGAAATTTTCAGAGCATTGTCATGGTAAATAGGAATGTAAACAGTACAGCTCTGAAAGCTCTCACATCATAAAATGCAAAGTGCGCAAACAAATTGTCACTAATTTCACTTTTCTTGTTGTTCTGACATGTTGAAAAGCTCTTCCTAAACACTTCTAAATGCTCATGTTCCCTTCTCCCATAAAATTGGCTTTTATAATCCTGAATCTCCTGATCTTAAAACTTTGAGAAATACACGGCTTTTGCAGTATCAGACCAAATAGAAGCTGTGGGAATCCTGGCTATCACACACACAGCTGTTCACATGAGTGTTAATGACAAAACAGCACCAAAAGCTTGTCTGAAAATCTTTCTCCTATGTCTTAATTCACTCCAGGAACTCAAGATGAACAGGACCATACTGTCAGCTGCGGTTAACCTTATTTACCAAAAAGAGTTGGAATTTGCACCAAGAAACTCGAGGTTAGAGGAAGGTTTAACTCTCCATCTGTGCAGACCTGATCCCAGAGCTCCTGCCCTGGGGTGCTGATGCTGGTGGGAGGGTGAGGACTGCTGAGTTTGTGCCCATGAGCAAGATCTTTAAATAAATGCCTCCTCAAAGGTTAGAGAAGGGCTTGGAACAGGGGAGGTGTTCACCCACCTGCTGGGCTTGCTCCCTGTACAGCACCGTGAGTCACAAACACTGGCGTGAACCAAGGCAGAGCTGCTTTGGGCTGGGGCTGAGTGCAGCAGCTGAGAGGATGGCAGGGAGTTGCTTGGCTTAGCTGCTGATTTCAGTGGATTTTCCTCTGGTCCTTGGTGTTTTTCTCCTTCCCCGTGTCTGAATTTAAGCAATGGAAATTGCAAACAAAGTAATATTTCCCACTGAACCACAGGGCATAATGTGCCTTACCTTGAGATAGGAGAGTTGGCTTGCTCTTAGGGTCAGAAGAGACACAGTTTTCCATTAGGATTAAAAGGTGCTTAAATTGGTTGGTAAATGCACAGAATTTTTGGGGTCTGCACAGGATCACCTTAAGTCACTCCTCAGTGTGGGAGAGAGAGATAACTTGAAAATTAATGAAAATTAATGTGCTTTTGGCTAAACAGACCTACCATCCTTGCTCTTTTACCTTCAAACACCTTTGTGTAGTAGCACATTGAAAGACCATTCCTGGCAATTACAGTTACACAAAATAAATCTGCTGAGATAAAGGTCCAAGACAATGAGAAACAATGATGGGGATATGCATTATGCTCCTGTTGCATGCTTACTGAAGGGGAAACATTCCAATGAATATCACCATGGATTCTTGGCTCTCAGTCTGGAGGAAAATTTTGGAAGGAAGGAGGAAGATTGTGGTTTTGCAAAGTTTGAAGAGATGGTTTCAAGATAAGTAAAATAAATTATTGTAATGAATATTTGAACAGGAGGCATTTATTGCAATTGCCGTGAAAAGGAAGAAAAGAAAATGCTGAACCTTCCAGGAGAGTTCTCAGTTCTCCAGTTTATGCCTTTTGGCATCCATTATTCATGGGGTGTCCTACATTCACCCTTCCTGCAAACTGCATTCACTCTTTCCTCTTCCCCTGTGCTGCATTCCAAAATTTGGCTTTTTTTTTTTTTTTTTTTTCTGAGATACTGCCATAGCATGTACAGTACACAAGGCTAGAAAACCTTAGAAATATAATTGACCTCTATGAATTATTTAGAGAAAGGCCCAAAACTCACTAACTCCAAGCAAAGAGGACTGGGGAAGAATACAGGTGTGTTGTAGAGTGATTGAGGAAACCCTGACTAGTGTTTATTAATTTATTAGAATCACCTTCTCTGATGAGATGCTCAGATCTGTTCCCTCTGTGTTCTCTGAGCTTGGGGAAGTCACATCACTGTCATTCAGTGAGGAGAGGTGTCCCTCAGGGTCTGCAGTGTGACTGGGACCTTTCATGCCTTTGCCAATGCCATGGTGGGACTGAATGTCCCTGCAGTAAATTTGGACAAGCTCCAGCAGTGGGCCCTGGGCACCTCAGGAGGTTCAACAAGCCCAATGTCCAACACCTGTGTCAGAGCAATCCCTGGTATCAACACAGGGTGGACAGATGGAGAGCAGCCCTGCCCAGAAGGACTTGGGGGTGCTGCTGGGGGAGAGGCTGCACATGAGCTGGCAATGAGCGCCCACAGCCCAGAAAGTTCACTCTGTCCTGGCCTGCATTAAAAGAGACCACAGACAGCAGGGTGAGGGAGCAATTCTGCTGCTCTGCTCCAGTGAGACCCTGGTTAGCTGCATCCAGCTCCTGGATCCTCAGCATAGGAGAGATAGGGATCTGTTGGAGTGGTCCAGAGGAGGACCATGAAAGTGGTCATAGCATGGAATGTCTTTCCCATAAAGATAAGAGTTGAGGCTGTGTGTCTGGAGAAGAGAAACCTCTGGGAAGAACCTTATTGCAGCCTTTCAATTCCTAAATGTCCTTATAGGAAAGATGGGGACAGGTCTTTTAGTTGGAGCTTTGCAATAAGGTGAGGGGTAATGGCTTTAAACTAAAACAGGGTAGATTCAGGCTAGATACAAGGAATGATTTTTTTACATGGGAAGTGGTGAAGCACTGGAACAGGTTGCTGGAAGAGGTGGTAGATGCTCCTGGAAACATTCAAGGGCAGGTTGGATGGGGCTCTGAGTACCTGTTCTCATTCAAGATGTTCCTGCTTGTTGCAGGGGAATTGGACTAGATGTTCTTTAAAGGTCCCTTCCAGCCCAAACTCTTGAATGATTATATTTTGGTTAAAGTCAACTGAAGAAGAAACTGTCATTGAAACAATGGGTGTATGGTCTTGCTAGCATAAATGGATTTACTGGCTTTCCAGAGCATTTACAAAGAATATGTCCTGTTTATTTAAGAGCTAGATAACCATTTCTGGAAATAGCTTTTTGGACTTGATGCTAGGAACACAAGCCCTTGGTTTGTAATGCTTGACTGGCCCTGCCTCTGCCTTGAATGCACTCTGAAACAGGAGAAGGTGCTGAGCTCAGCTGCTCTCAGCTCAGGGCTGTCTTGAGATGGAAGCTCTGATGTGTGCATGCACATGGGTGCTGACAAAGAAAAGCAGAGATCCTTGAAATCTAGTGCATGCTCATTGCCATTAGCACTTTTGTTGCTACCTCTAAGACCAGAAGTAATGTTGATATTTGACATAGCAATAATTTTTTTGGAATGTTAAGTTTCACCCTTAATGTCTCATGGCAGCCTGTGTCTATAGCAAACACCTCTGTGCTACAAGTCATTTTAATGTCTATCACTAATGCTTTTTGAGGTATTTATCCTGTTCCTCTGGATATTTTTATTGTAGAGGTGTTCTCTGGAATGGTTAGCACACTGATTTGATAAAATGTAATACATGCTCACTTCTGACTGATTGCTGCTGTCACTCACTCCATGTTTGCAGCTCCTTCAAAGGCACAGCCCTCTGAAATCTGCCAGGCAGTGCCTGGAGCTCCTGGCTGCCAGCTTCCATCAGCAGTGAGCAGACAGAAAGCTGCCCTTTCCCAAATCACTTTACTTGCACTCCTGTTGCTTATAAAATTTGTTTCTCTTAAGTGTTCATCTTTTCCTCCGGTGATCAGAGAGCCAGAAAGTTGTACTGCTCACTTCAGTCACTGTTCTGTGAACTGCTGAGCGCTGTCTGAACACAGCAAACGCCAAAGATTTCCTTTTGCTTCCTTGCCTTTCTCTTTCACATAGCTATGCTCACAGGGTTAGATAATCCCTTTAGTCTAAAGAGAAAGGAGATTTAAGCATATTCTCCCTAATACAAATACAATGATGTTTATGGGTATCTGCAGTTCAGTGGTCTCAACAATTTTGATCCAGATATGTGTGTCCTGGAGTCCAACAGCTATTTTTTTCCCACATGAAACCCCATAAGCTACCCTTACTAAACTCCCACCTCCATTAATCCTGAAAAATCCAAACCACTTCTCTTTCCACCCTATCCTTTCCCCCCACAGCTTACTGGCGCTCTAATTATGGTCCTGTAAGAGGAAGGCTCACTCAAAGCCCTAATTTTCTGTGTGCATTCAGGTTATCTGAGCATTACAGAACCAGTTCTTTTAAAGGAGTGGTGTGGAACACAGGTAAGAAGACAGCAGTGACCAGGCTCAAACAAATTCAGGATTTGTCCCATTCACAATTGTCATCCAGTTAATTATAAATGAGAAATTATTTTAATTTTACCCTCATAATTCAGATCCTACAACTTTACCCTTGTTAACTTCAAAGATTTGCATGCTTAGTTAGGAAATGTTTTACATCTGGTGGGAACCTGTAAGAATTGCACCTAGAGAACAACTTCCTTATTTTGTGCATGGCTTTTCCTGTAAGTTTTGGGAACTGTGGTGGAGTAGGTTTTTGTGTTAGTGAGAGGTGCCACCTTCTCCACCTTACATATAATATTGTATTTCTCTTTGAGTGGATCCCAGGACTCATCGATGGGTGAGCCTGCTTCTGATGCTAACAGCACCCTATCAACCCTTCCATTGCTTTTCAAATAATTTGGTCATAATCTCACAAGTTTAGCCAAGCACTGTGGAAAAAATAAGGCATACAAAATGAGAGAAAAAGAAACTAAATGCAATTAGTGAGAAGGTATATTTGGATATAGATTCGTCAAGGGATCTAAGGGTATGGGGTTAGTTCTGTGTGAAAGTAGCAGTGCACAAGTTTCCTGTTTCAGCCTGGGATGGATGCTTGTCCTGGTGGGGGTTAGAGGTTGATTCTGTTCAAAACTCCTTATCTTTGTTACGAGTGCTACAAGGACACAGAGATATATTTATCTTTCTGCCAAACCTTTCTGGAACATTGCAAATGGCTGTCTTCTTGTCAAGTATCAGAGCCAGAGTTGGCCCAACAAAATCCATCAGAAACCCAGAGTGCAGTGGATTTCTATATAAAGCTTGTCAAATGTTGCCATCAAAGTGCAAGAAGGTTATTTAAACTTATATTGCTTTTCTTTTCTATGGTATGCATACTTAGCTGCTTTTAATTTACTTTGCCCTCTTCCTTATTTTTGCTGTTTTTTCACACCCACACAGGTTTTTATGATTTGATAAAGAACAGGCTGTTCTTACTGGAAGTGTTCAAAACAGGCTTCTTTTACTGGAAAAGTGAGGTAAAAAAAGGAATTACCCCTCCCTTCCCAAAAGGAAACCAAAAAACTTCTAACGAGGTTGAGTGGCAAGTCCTTGTATTGGGGATGATTGACCAAGATTTCAAAAAGAAAGAAAATGCAAAATTATTTAACTGATTATTTAACTGATTAAGTTTTAAATCCCCCAACCCATGGAAAATAGCTGCTACTTGTTATTAAAATGTATCTATTCATTTTAATGTGTCCTTTTGGGAGAAGTTGCAATTCTTCATTTTTATACAAGTCAATATATATATATTTGTGAAGGAGAATGACCTGAATACCGTGGTATAGCTAGTTTCCTAAATTAAAAAAAAAAAACAACAAACAACATTCTGGTTCATTTTAGCCAGAGGTTTGTGTAGTAACTAAGCTGTTACTAATTGTGCAAATGATACATTTTGAGAGGTGGTTTGAAAAAAAAGTCAGTTTGTGCAACAGGCAAAACAATATATTCCTAACAATCGGGAAAAGGAGTGGGTGAAAAGAGAGAATTGAGACTTCATACAGGAGCAGGAGGACTTCACCATCCTAAATTTCAGAACACGAACGTGGCAGAATAATTCTATTTTAGTAAAATCAAAGTAATAAACATGAACACATTCCCTTAATTGAATTGTGCACTGGTGGGCTTGGAATGAAATATTGTCATTCAGGAAAGAGATGGTGAATGATGTTTTCGGTCAGGAAAAGAACTTGAAGGCCAAATGAAATAATGTAGAAGGTCTGAACAAAAATAACTTTGAAGGCAGCGTCAGCAACATAATTGTGTGCTATGTAGAATGTGCTTTGAAGGCCAAAAATACAGAAGGCTGTGGAGGTAAGATCCATCAAGAGTTCCTAAGGTGAGGATGGCAATGCAAACTCCTTGTGATGGTTTGGCTGGGACAGAGTTTTCTTCTAAGCCATTGGTATGGAGGTGTATTTTGGATTAGTGTTGGGATTTTGGGAGTGGTGTTTGTTTTCCCAAGTGATCAGTTCATGTGAGTGAGCCCTGCTCTCTTGGGGATAACTGAACATCTGCTGATGGGGAGCAGCAAATGAATTCCTTGTTTTGCTTTGCTTATGTACATGGCTTTTTCTTTACAGGTTGAAGTGTCTTTATCTCAACCCATGTATTTTCCTACTTTTACTCTTCTGATTCTCTCCCCATGCCATTGATGGAAGACTGAGTGAGAAGCTCTGTGGTACTTAGGTGCCAACCTAAGGGGAGTTGAACCCTGAGAATTCTGCTCCCAAGTTTTCCCAAACAAGGTTTGCTGGGAGTGTAGATTATACACCACTAGGTATAAAGCTACTTCTTCAAGCATGTGTTGGGGGTTTAGTACTTAACAAACACTCTAGTTTGTTACAAGCAGCTGCTAGAAGGTTAAGAGCCTCTTTCGTTTGCATAAAAAAGAAAATAGCCAAACTCAACTTCTTCATGCATGGGGTATCTGGGAAAGGTTAAATACTGTGTGTTTTCACAAGCTGAAATGTAAAAGCTCTTTGTGAAGATCAGAGCAACAAAGGAAGGACAAATTCTCAACACAGCTGATTAACCTGGAGCTTTGCTATGACAACTGTGTGTGTACCTTTTCATGACATAAAACCAGGTTAGGGAAGGGCTGCTTTCAGTTTCAAATGACATAGAGTTGTGGCTTTTACCTTATTTCTGTGCAGAGGATAATAGTGAGAATGTAGAACTTTCCCTATCTAGCTAGAGTGATTTCAAATTATTGCCATTCATCATCACTTATGTTTCATATGATGTCAGCAGCAAGAGTGGAAATAAGTTTAGAGACCCAATTCTCAACCTGTGATAAGACACAGTACAGGAAAAGACTCGTGTTTCTGGTACTAGAAGGTGTTAGGAGGAAAGTCTTTGAGGTTTAACCCAAAAATGAGGGGAAACTTGGAAAAAGGTAGCTTTTGGAGAAGGTAGAAAAAGAGTGCAATTAAAAAATGGCCAAAAGGTTTTTAAGAGAAGGGTCTGAGTAGAAGATCTTTCCAAGGTGTTCCCATACTAGGAAGAAAATAGTTTTCTAGCTCAACATTCCTTTTCCTTGGAAGTGAACATTTTAACTGAGGTCATTGAGATCATGAAAGACATCATGGGCAAAAAGCCTCAAAGTTTCAAAGGTCAGAGCTGAAGAACTGAGGAAACTCATTCCAGGAAGAACTTTCCTCAGTCTCTGACATTTTGATGCAGAAAGTTAACAGATGTCTTTCTGGACAAGAAAGAATTACATGAAAGTTTCACTAACCCCTAGAAAAATGGAGACTTGAAGGGAACAGTTTTAGGAAGAGCTAAAGTGAAACAACTGAGAGGTTATTTATAAATGATGGGTATTCTTTCCAAAGAGTAAAAAGGATTCTTCATTACTGTGGTAGCAATGATGGGAAATGGCTTTCTGATTGACAGAGAGGTATTGTCAGCAGAATAGGGAAGTGATTTACTGACTTTTTTCTTCAGTTGCAAAACTTTTTCTTCTGTCAAATGTCAGTAGAAAATATCTTTTATAGTATGGTCAGTTTAAAAAAAAAACTGACCAACATGATGATAAAATAGAAGGGCTTCTTTTTTGCAAGTGGATTATTTCTCAAAGCTTTAACTTGCTTCAAATGCAGGATAATGTTTTCTTGTCATCTGTACTTCCCCCATCTCAGACTTTGCAGCTCAGAGTTCAAGGCTCTCTGAACCTCCTCAGCAGTGTGACAGAAGGGTTTTCTAAGAAAAAATTCCTGCTTGAATTGTAACATCCTGTTTGATGGAGAAAATGTCCATTCTGATGCTAAATATATTCTTTGATGTAGGAATGACCACAGCTAACTAATTTTGGGTGAACAGTTTGCAACATCTTTTTTGTTGTTGGAAATAAGAGTGTACTTTTATTTTTAGTCTGAATACATTGTCCTGGCAGGGAAACAGCCTGAGAACCTGAACTGGACATTGAGTCCTGGCTCTTTCTAATGATGCAAGAAAGTTCCCATTTAGAATAATTCCTTCAGCTCTCTATTCCTCATTCATTCCCTTAATGTCAGGATGATAATACCTGTGCCCTTCCTGCCTGTTCCCCTGCAAAGCAACAGGAAAATACCACCCTGTGTAAGCAGCTCTCTTCCATTCCCTGCTGCTGGCTGAGGATGGCTGACTCTTCCTTTTTAAAAAAATTGAGTGGTGAATGCTGTCCTTCCTTACCTTTCTGCCCGCAGTGGGCATAGGATAAATCTGAAAAGGGGAGTCCAAGCACAGTCATGGATTGCTGCCCAAATAACCAAAACACAGAAATAGAGCATTTGTGTCAGCATAGAGAGAAAGGTGTTTTTCATAGTCTGGTCTTGGGTCTAAGCAAGTCATTGGCAAGTTGTGGTCAGGTTTAGTGGCTTTTGCTGCCTCCCTGCTGCAAAGCACAGAAAGGATTCTTGCTGGCTTTGTGCCTTCAGAGGCAAGAGAGTTATTTAATTAGCAACACAGGGTGTAGCTGATGGGCTTAAAGGTATGTGGGATTTGGGCATGTGGGAAATCAGGAATCCCATCATAGCAGAATTATACTGGTAATACTCAGAATTATCATAACAGAAAACAGAATTTTTTAGTGGAAAAAAGAAGTTTATTTTGAGCTACTTGAAAACCAAGAAGTTTTAATAATACAAGGTTTATCATAGTACCACTGCATTATAAAAGATACTGTGCTTTTCAACATAACAACCATTCTATTATGTGAGAAGTATAAATCTCTACTGGAAAAATCATTATTGCACAACTTTAATGAAATATTTCAAATAATTTTTGGAGAAATTTCAGAATCTTGTGCTGTACAATGGTTTAATCTGTATGTTCTGAGATAGAGAAGAAAGGATTTCTTTGCCAAAATGAAACTTTTCTACTGGAAAGTTTATCTCTTTATCTCCACATGTTTGACTAGGGTAGAAGTCATGATTCCCCGTCCAAATCATCTCCTTCTGGTGGACAAAGTTCTAAATGATACCTTTCCTTTTGATATTTATAAAATGCAGAGCTGTCAGATCTCTTCCTGTCTAATATTGTCTGGAATTTTTTTAGAAGCTGTGTGACCCTGCAAACCCTTCTGTTGTCTCATGTTTTCCCTCACTTCAGGGAGAAAGGGTTTTGAAAAGTCAATGACCCATTGTGCTAACAGGTTGCTGACTTGCATTAAAATAACATTGAGATTTTTGTCTTCACTTAAAAATCTCTTAAGAATCTTGGTGAGGTTTTGATTATTTGTGAAATATCTTGAAGAGAGTAAAACCATAGAGAGAGGAGTTTTACTTAAAACAACTTCCCTGTCTTAGAAAACCACCCTGCATTCTCATACAGCCAGTGGTGCTGCCAGCTAGAAACACTAAAGGTAATTTATTCTGCTTCTCCTTGCCAAAAGAACATCCTGCAACACAGTAGAAGGTTCTAGCTCATCTAGCTAAATGTATACCTGGAGCACTGAGAAGTTGATGATGACCAAAATTTCGTCCTGCTCATGAAATGAATTTTCAAAGTTAAAATATAAAGTACAGTAAAACATTTAAAACCTCCTAAAGAAAGCCATGAATTATAAAAATAAAGCCAAACTAAAAACTGGCTGAGTCTCAGTAATACTCAAGATTACCTTTTGTGAGGCTTGAACTGGAATGTTTAATAAAGTGTAGCAGTACTTTTGCTAATGGGCAATAATCTTGTTTTGAGTTTTAAATATTTTTATTGCTACTGCTAAGGCTTTAGTCTGTAATTAGAAAAGCTTAAGTCTTCCTCTGTGTTTTGGAGTTGATATTTACTCTGCTCCAGCAATAAATTCTAATTTCTACTTTTGAGTAGTGTAGAATTAAATTTTCTAATTTCATACAGTTTGGGATTCTGGAGAGGCATTAGGATAAGATTTTATTAGAAAAACCTGAATTCAGGTGACTGTGTGTCTTTTCCTGGACAACTAATATTGCAATAAACTCTCTCAAATTTGTCTCCTTTGAGTTTTTTGCTCTTGTTTGAACACCCATCATCTGCTGTGGCTGCAGACCCGTGCTGAAGCCTTTTAGCTGTTTGCAGTGTGATTATCACCAGCTGCATATAAAGAGAGAGAGCTGTAGGCAAGGTCTTGGTGAAAGAGCTGATATTTGTCACCAGGTGATGTGTGGTTGATTTCTAGGTGACAGCTGAATGTAAATTATTTTACCCCTTATTTTTCTTTGCATTGGAAATGGTGCAGGGATTATGAGAGGACCAACACATTGTCAGAACCATAATCACAGGATGGTTTAGGTCAGAAAGATTCATTAATTTCATGAAGATTCATTCCCTGCCATGGGCAGGGACACTTTCCACTGGTCCAGGTTGCTGAAAGCCCTGTCCAGCCTCTACCTGAACACTTCCAGGGCTGGGATATCCACAGCTTCTTTGGACAACCTGTGCCAGTGTCTCCTCCTGTTGTGCCAGCACAGGGGATGGATGCTGGTGTGTGGGAAGGGGAATCCCATGTGCAGGCACCCAGCTCAGCAGCTGAGGAGTTTCACAGCTGGTGGAGTGAGGTGTGCTGAGCAGAAAGGGCTCATGGGCAGCTGCACAAGCTCCTCTCCCAGCAATATTAATAGAGCTGGTGACATCTCTGCTCAGCCTCCTGGTTTTTGAGCAGTGCCTGCTGTCCTTTCCCAGGGCTCCACAGACATCTGGTTTCCAACAAGCTGAAAGTTTAACTGGAAATGACTTCTTGTAAGTTGGTGCCAGAAAAGTCAAGAAAATATTATCATATTTGATTTCTCTTATTTCATGAAATTAAGTTATGTTTATAAGAACATTTTTTTTTCTATTATAAAATTGAAATGTTTTGTTCTTAATGGACACAGCTGGGTAAAAGTTGGCCTGTGCTTGGGTAAAGTAAAAGCTTACAAATCAGTAGTAAGTAGTCAGAAAAATGAAAGCAGCCCCTTATCAGGTTTTCTATTTTGCTGAACAATAAATAACCTCATAGTGTGAAGTATTATTCCCCCCCTTCTTTCCATTGTCCCTTTGAACTAAAGAATGCATTCATATTATGCTCCCAATTACACCACTGCTGACTTCCATGGCATTTTTCTGGGTAAACAAAGCCATGAATGCATGGAATATACTTAAAAGCTATTCTCAATAGTGGGACATTGTCTTCTCCTCCTCCACACTCCACTGCATCAATGGGCATGGTCACACTGTGGTAATTACATTTTTTCTTATATTTATTTATCAAAAAAAAAAAAATCTAGGCAAGCAGAGGGGCCCTCCTGCTCTGTTCCCTAGGTTATTCCATGGGCTACAAAGCAGCCTGAGATCTATCTGTAATTATGCAGTAAAGCCAAAGCATGAGGTGAAGAACCCCAAAGTGGCCTCAGCTCCAGGGATGTCCCTAACCACCCTGTGGGCTGAATTTTGCCCTCTACCACTGCCTAGTGCTGGGAGTGAAGCAGCTGTCACCTATTTCTGTAACTAAACAGCAAAGAACAAAGTGGTAATTGCCAGGCCCAGGTGCTGCTGAAAAATGTGTGAATGCTGCCCAGGCTGACCCTGGAACACAGAGGAGCTGTGGCCTCTTGCCGTGTTGGAGAAACTATTCCACTGCTATGTGATGAAGATGCACTTCTGTGTGTGTGTATGTGTTTTAAACTGATTTATCATTTCCCTCTGCCCTTTGAGTAAATTACTCTGGCAGCCCACAGTGCCTGCCAAACTTTCCAAGAGAGGTTCTGAGGGAAACTGCTGGAGGTGGATGAGGCCAAGTCTGTGGGGGGCAAGGACTATAACAAAGGAGAAGTTGGAATCTGTTTGGAATCCTGCTCATGGAGCCTTGCAAGTGCCCTACAGGCCTGGATGTGCCCTCTGAGGTGGCCTCAGCCTCTGGGGAGGGAACTCCTGCCCTGTCCCTTGCTGTGCTGGGTGAGGCTGTAGCAATGACCATAGTATCCCAGAGAGGAGGGATGAAGTGCAGAGGGAGAGTGTTGGCTTTGTGTCTAGGGTGAGGAATGGGGAGGAATATCATGCCAGCATCAGTCTGTAACCACAGGAGCAATTGCCTGTTCCTTGCTAGTCACTGTTTCCACTAAAGTCATCTGTGCTGGATATTTTACTTCCTCTCTACTGCTAATTTATTGCACCATTCAGTACTGCTTGTTATTAGCAGTCCTTGCCACCAGCCCACTTTTCCATCTGCCACCAAATCTGTGCTCTCTTTGTCATGCTGCCTCAGAGGTGGGACCCAGGGTGCTGCATTTGACCAGGGAGAGGGATTGTGACCTCCTGGACCATCACACTTCTGGGAGGAGCTGCCTGTGCTTACCCAGCTCCCTTTTGGGTTGTGCTGTTTTGCCATGGGGAAGGGGGTGGAAATCACTGCATGTGATAGGGAATAACTTTGACATTGCTGTAGTTCTAATGTATCAAAGCTATCTTCAGCACCCTAGAGGCAGAGGGGAAAAGATGATCAGATGCTAACAAGCTGGTAAATCAACAAGAATAAGAGCTAATTAAGTTGTAACCATTATGCTAATATATGCTACAATCTAAACTGGGCTGAGAAGTTGCTTTCTATCACATCTTGAAAGAGCTGGAACATTGTCCTGTGGGACTGGGTGACAGGGGACATAGACAAAGCTCAGATTTACCAGGATTTGCCATTTTGGCTAAGAACCTTGCAAAATGGAGATAAGATGGTAAAAAGTATCAAAGGATATTCCCCACCCTTCACAACCAGACTTGCTGCCTAATCTAATTATCCAGGTATTGCTCTATGAACTTATGCACCCATGGGAACAACAGTCAGTAATATAAATCTGTTTTGTTGCAGTATTGCAGTAAATAATAGAATTTCTTTGCAGAGATATGAACTATTTCCCTTTTAATAAAACTAAAATTAAAACAAAAATCCAAATCCAAGAATAATAACAATAAAAAGCTGCTCACCAAAACAACCCAGATTCACAGAACACCACCACAAAACTTAAAAACAAACAAACAAAAAACCAAAACAAAACACCCCAACTGCCCAAACCTATTAGCACTACACATCTGAAGGTAAACCATCTGTGGGTAACTTAGACCTTACCTTGCAAATGCATGCAGTAAATGGATCTTTATCAATCAGAAACAATCTTTATCAAACTGGCTTTCCCAAGAGAGGGGGAGCAGGTGAATTTTGGCCTGTTGTTTTCCCAGAGGAGGGGCACCCCTGAGGACATGGTGCCTCTCTTGGACCACAGCTGCCAGCACTGAGCTGCCCTGCAGGGCTTGAGGAGGAGTTGGGAGGTGCAAACAGCAATTAAACCCACATCTCTGGGGTAATTAGGGTTTGTTTTCTTCCCATGGATGCACAGTTTTGGAGATCTCTGACTCACGGTAATGTGAGGAGCTAAAAAAGCAGTCTTAGCTCCTTCAGGTCATCATCTGTTTGCCTTGCACAGTAATAGCAGCTTATGATGTGCTCAGACCCAAATGTGTGAGTGTGGGATGTGAGTACAGCTGGACTGAAAAAATAATGATTGTTGGATGTTCATGGTATCTTTTTCTATCCTGGAAACCATCAGTGGGAGTCTAATGACTTGTTTAGAAGATTGCAGGAGACAATTGCTAAAGCAATCAGCAAATATGATTATAACGTCTCTAGACTTTCTATCTTAAGTAGATTTGGAAGTGAAACTCCAAAAAAGCAGCAGAAGAGGAAGAGAGCATTTTTCCTAAACCAAAAATTGTCAGTTATTTCACTGTTAGTTATTCAGTATTTCACTCAAATTGTACTTTTTAATGTTGTATTTATATTTTGTTTTGCAGCTGTAGTTAAATAGGTTTTGAATGGAAGAAAAAGGGAAATGAAATGTATGTGTCTTGCTTGAAGGGAAAATTCTTGGGTGTAAATAATGAATGAGAGAGACTTCAGCGGAAAAATGAAGGGTTTTGGAGGCTTCAGAATTGGTCCCTTTTCATATCATTAATAAAAAATAAACTATTGCAACAGCCGGAGTGCTTTGTATAGTCAGAAGGTGATTTAGGGAGTACAGCTTTACTTTAGACAACTGAAAGCTGGAGCTTGGTTTCTCTTTTTGGTTTGGTTTTTAGTTTTTGGTTGGTTGGAGCTTTTACCAGATCATGTGCTGCTTGTGTCCTGGGTTAATTTTTAAGCTGGGCAAGCGCTGCTGGTCTGGTGCATGCAAACCACGGCTGTGAAGGAGTTGTGATTGCAGCCAGGATGAGGTGGAAGAAGAGGTTTGTTCCCCCCACTCCCACCTCACACAGGCAGGGAAGGACAAGAGGGAGGCTTGTTTGCTCTCCCAAGGCAAGGAGAGAAGATGTAAACAGCTGCTCAGTCAAATTTTAAATGATTGCTGGTCCGATGATAACTTTCTTTTGGGAAGGTATTTGCTTTACCTTAAAAGATCCCTAAAAGGAGTATTGCCTTTGTTGTTAGGTGACACATTTGATTATTTTCTTGAAGCAGCTGGACAGTTGCTGTCAGCTCTGCACGGCTGAAATTTGGTAAAAAAAGGTCTTGAATAGTCAAACCTGCATCAAAAAGCAAAGTTTCTAGGTGATCAGGAGGTTCTCACCTGTTCTGTGCCATCAGATCAGTGCAAAACAGGTGGAGTAATTGCCCAGCAAAGCCAATCATCACATTTATACTCTAGTATAATAACCCTACAAGTGAGTGCACGAATACAGATGGTAAATTAGGTCAATTAACAGGAGCTTTGTGTATCTCTTAAACAAGAGACTTTAAAGGCAGTAACAAATTTCAATAAATTAAATAATAGACAAAAATCTACTTATGAGCTTTTAAGCATGATGCCTTTCCAATAGAGTACTCAGCTTCTGTTAAAATGCAAATTTTGTCTCATCACTTGGGAGAGTAGTGAACACCAGAGGAAATACTAGAGGCAACTAAATGTATCCAGTTCATTAAAATACATAATCTTCTAATAAAAAGTAGCATTGTCTCAGGAGAGCTGTATACTTTAGCTTACTTCTCTGTGAGGAAATACTTGCCAAGAGTTTTTAGTGATACAAAAGGAAGTGGAGGAAGACTTGCAGATCTCATTTGAGCCTAGACCTTTTAGGTCTTATAGAATTTTCATGTACTATCTCACTCTTATTGCAGTAAGTATCCTAGGGGGTGATTGTTAGAAATTGCTTTTCTAACTGGCAAAATAAATATGATTTTTTTCTTATTGTTTCTGTCAAAAATGGACTTTGGAGACAGAAGCTCTCTCAATCTTAAAAAAGCACAAACTTTAATACTGAAAATTAAATCTACAAAGAACAAGTTTTCCCCACAGAAAATGCTGATGTGTTTAGCAATACACACAGAGGCATGCACACAAATATTTAGAGAAAATTGTATTTTTGATAAAAAGCGGCAAAATATATCAGATATATAAAAATATCTCTGTATTTTAAGTTGTTTTCAAAATCTGAAAATTTTAGACTTTCAGCTAAAAATAAACTTTTTAATAAAAGCCATACAATTTAAGAGGTTAACTTAAAAGCCAATATGTCAAATTCTCTAATAAAGATTGGAAAAAATGTCAGGTGGTCATACCATTTGTTGGTTAAGTTGAATGTGTATTGTGGGGCTTCCTCAATGGAGAGATAACTGGTGTTCTGTTTCTGCATCATACTAATACAGTTTAATGAAATGCAACAGTATTACCCCTTCTGTACTCTATGCAAAGATCTTACAAATGTATTTCATCCTCAAATTCAGTAATTTTTGTATCTTGTGCTGGCATCTTCATAATTCCCATTCCAGGGACCTTAGTTCATTTTGCATTCCTCAGTCTAAAGTAAAAAAAAATCTAAATATCTTGAAATCTGTGCCTTTCCTGTGAAATTTGCCCCCAAACCACAACACTAAATGGTGTTTGACGAGGCAGCCATGCACATCCTTCTGTGTATTAGTATATTGGCTTTTCTTTATATTGGAGCTGCTAGAGGATAAAATCAGTTCTCAGTGTTGATTTCTGAAATATCCAAACGGCTACAATAAAACAGAAAAAAGAGAGATTGACGTAGCAATATCCCTTGATGTGCTTGTTCCTCATCCAATCCCTGTAAGTAATTACCTGTCTGAAGTTGTACAAGCACTTCAGTTTGGTTAGAGACAGCTATTGATTTAGAAATCAGATGTGCTTGGGCTTGGTTTAAAAAAAAAAACACAACAACTTTTTAAATTAATTTTTTTCTCAGCCTGCTGTGGCCATGAATAAGCATCATTCATTTTATGCAATTTCCATTTGAAACATTTCTGTACTGAGAATTTGTTTACCACTTGTCGCCTGCTAGTCTGAAAATTAGTTTTCTAAATATGCCTTCTAACCAAGCATTTGAAATGCTCCATTAAATTTTATAGGTTTGGAGGTTTTTTTATCTATTGTTTATGGAAATGTTATCAGTCTGTCTCTATTCAGGGTAATATGATGTATTTTAAAAGATGGAAAAACCTGGATTTTCATGATCTTAGAGTGTTTATTTTGATTATTTAGTTTATTTTTTACAAGGCTGAGCTGCTGTAAGAGCCACAAAATTAATACTTGACGAGTTCTGGCCATGGGAAAATTTAATCAAGAGATAAATATTCCTCTACCTTTTCTCTCCTAGGAATTACCCTTACAACTGATTAAGCAAAAACTTGAGCCTGAGAAGTTGAAAATGTTTCCTGTAGAAAACACATGTTGAGTGCAATTTTTAGATAAAAAGTCGTGGGCCAACGTATAATGTGATTTATAGGAGTTATTGGGAGAGGTAAAAAACTGCTGTGAAATCAAGGAAAATAAATGTGCATGCTCCAAGCTGCACATGCCATTATTGAGTTCCTGGATTTTCTTGAGAACCTCGGAGAGATTTAATCCTTGTAGGAATTGGGAGGTCACAGCCTGAGCACTAAAGAATGCTTAAAAAAACGTCTGAACAGTTGAATGGCTCTTGTGGTTTAAAAGTAGGAGATGTGGGGTATGTCATGCTGATTTCCACTGTCAGCTGTGACTCATTACTGCCAGGAACCAGGTGGAAGAGCTGGTGATGCTCATTTGAACCCATCTATATGCATTAGTCACTTCCAGACTGCCTTGCTGTGTTTTCCACATGTTGCCTGGACTTTCCAGACAATGCCTTTTCTTGAGTGAGAGAGCACTGATGGAAGCTCCTTGTGAGCAGCCTTTTCTCCTGTGTTTGCATGCTTCTGTGCAGGGGGAGTGCTACTGGAGCCTGCAAGACAAACCCCTCAGTGATTGCACAAATGAAGGCAATTTAGGGTCTGGGTGAGGGATGTGTGGGAGTGGAGGCAAAGCGCTTCTGCACCTCTCTGACCTAAGCAGCTCTAATGGGATTTTTTTCTTCCTTCCCCTGTAATTGGTTAAGTCTCTTCAGACCTCATTTCTTCCTTCAGAAATGTGTATGAAAACTATTCTTTTTCAAATATACCTCTGGAAATAAACTTTACCCTATTGTTGTGGGGTTTAAGCACAGCTGGAAATGAATCAGGCAGCTGCTTGCTCAAACCCACCTATCCACCCTTACCCCAGTGGAATGGGGAAGAGAATCAAAAGTAAAACTTGTAGGTTGAGATAAGAACAGTTTAATTGGAAAAAAAAAGTAAAATGTAACAGTAATGATGTTAATAATAAGGGAAAGAAAAAGCCAAAAAGCAAAACAAATGGTGCACAATATGATTGCACCATCACCTGCTGACTGATGCTGACCCCTGATTGGCCCCCCCCTTTCCCAGGCACTGTTTATGTATTTACTGGGCATGGTGTTGTATGGTGTGAATATCTGCAATATCCCCTGGGCCAGTTCAGGTCACCTGTCCCATCTGTGCTCCCTCCCATTGTTTTTAGTGTACCTTCTTCAGCTACTGGCAAAACATGAGACACACACAAAGAGTACTTGACTTAGGATAAACATGACTTTGCAAAGCCCAAAACATCAGTGTGTTATCAACACCATTCTCATTTCATGTCCAAAACACAGCCCTGCACCAGCTACTGAGAAGAAATTAAGTCTACATCATCTGAAACCATTCAGCAGACCTGAGAATTTGTACTGCTAGAGATGATTGAAAATCTGAACATTCTGTGGCAATTTGTGCTCATTGAAGCCTCTTTTAATATTAAGAGATTCATAGCTGTATCAGGAGAGGTTACACTGAATTAAAAATTACTGGAGTTGTAGTTTCAAGCTTCCTGTCTAAAAAAGATCAACTATTGATATATGCTATTAAATAAAAAATAAAAGAAAATGAAAAAATGGCAATTCATGAAAAGCTTCCAGAGGGTAAGAAAACACAGGGCAGTGGAAGTTTGAAGGGAAATCTCATGCAGGGACCAAGGTGGGTGGAAGGGGTGGATTCCCAGATCTGTGCCTTTGTGCTCAGGTGCCACAGGAGCAGAGCAGGAGCCCCTGGTACCAAACACTTTGGGGCAGGGTCGGGGGAAGAGAGAGCTCCTTTGTGTCCCAGGTGCAGGAGACATCTGGATGGGAATTTGTCTCTGCTCAGATGTTTGTGCTGCTGCGATCTGGAAGTGTGGATTGACCACAGCTCAATGTGTGACTCAACCACAGCACTCCCCTCTTCTCTCTGGGCTGTCTGGCAGGTATAATGAGACCTGCTGGGATGCTGTTCCTGGCTCTGATGTTTCCAACACTGCTCCCATCACTCTCTGGAGTTTGGAGATTGTTTACATCCAATCTTGAATTTCTGGGCGTTTATTCCTTTAGCAATTGTGGCACCTGCAACCTAAAATGCAGACATAAAAACAGCACAAGTAAAAAAAGCCAACTTCTTGAAAGGTTTCCCATCTCTTCTTTTTTTCCAGACTGAAATGAAAATGTTGTATAAGGCAGGTAAATGTCAACAAACTCTGGGTTGTTTTAGGTGAGACATCTAAATTATCTACTGCTATTATACAAAGAAAAAAGTTCTTGGTGTAGGAGTATCAGGTTCATTATGTCAACCACAAAAGAGACAGGATTTATTATTTTCAATAAACTCCAGTAGGAAACACAATGATCTTTAGCTTTATGAAGTTTTAAGGGTGGGACAGGGTATCTGGTCCTGTATTTTTTTCTGATTGCACTTCTGTATTTATTTAAATCACGCTTATTACTGCTGAGAATTGAGTTGGCTGACCACACAGCCATATTTTTTTATTGGCTTTGTGGCTGTCACAGAAAGCCTGTGTGTTTATTGCTTGTGTTCTGTGTCGTATTGTCTTCTGCTGTACCCAGGAGCATGAAATGCTTTTATAGAGAATCCTGCCTCAGACCAAGCTGGCAGGTTCAAGGCCGTCTGGCTTGATTTGCCATTTGCTTATGAGAGGATCCTAAACAAGTTACACTCTAAGGGCTCATGGATGAAACCCTCGAATTCAGACCTTTGAAATGGTCAGAGATCTCACTCCTCTGCCCTTTTGGTGCCTCTATGAAGGTAAATGCCTCACACTGTGGCAGCTCTGCAGAGTCCCCTTTGGATACCTGCAGTCATTTTCCTGTTGGTGGCTTAGGGATTCATGAAGAAGCAAGAGATGGATAGCCATATTCCTAGTTAGTCTTTCAATATCAGATCTTCCTGGAGGACATGGTTTAGTGCAGGCATTTTTTTTTTACCAGCTCAAATATTACTTTATCTTCCCAAATCTGTGTTCCCAGGACACTTACTTTTTCTTTCTTGACTGTTAAAATTTCATTTAGAAGAGGAAAGGTGAGAGGATAGCAGGAACTAGAGATTATTGAGATAAATACCTAGAAAAATTATTCTCCAGGAGCAGACAAAATTCCTATGCCAAGGTAGAGAAAGAGGGAGTGATGTTTACAGACTATGTTTGATTACAAGACTGGAAGGAATTGTGAGGAGGCAAGAGCAAAGTTTGCCAACACTTGAGCTCATAGCAGGTAAGGAGGAGTGAGCTGGCCTGGCAAGCAGCTATAGTGGTTGCATTTACCATTTGTCAGAAATGAAACTACTTGCAAATAATGTGATTTTAAACTAAATGACTCTGTTCTGTAGCAGCACTATGGGCTTTAATATTTTCCCCTGGGTTGTCTGTTGTTTAAAACAACAACAGCAAACAACATCTGTATATCCTTGTTCTCTTTTAAAAGACTGCTGGGATGATTTGACATCAATTTGCTGTAGTAGAAAAGTAGGAGGAGAAATGGATTACTGGTAATAGATGACTGTCTGCCATCTGGAGAGATTTTGTGGCTGATAAAATGTGTGATGTTGGGCACAGATGTGCGTTTGATCCTGTTTCAGTGCAATGGCTGTCAGAAAGAGCTGTGAAGAGACAGCCCTTGGGTCAAGGGAGTGCCAACAGCTGTGGAAGGAGGAGCAGGTGCCATTGCCTCACCTTGTGGGCAGAGGCTAGGCTTTGGAAAGGTCTTTGATGTTATTAGAAGATATATCAGATCCCCAGAAGTTGGAATTATTTCCTTTTCCAGGGAGCAGTGTAAATCTTTTATCCTTTCCATGGTTCTTGTTCCTCCCAGCACTGCCCAGAACTCAGCTCTCAGCAGGACATTGCTGTTTCCACAGCTCTCCTCGGGTTCTCTCTCAGTCCTTGGATTCTGAGTTCTGTCCAGTCCTTTTGGGCAAGTCTGCTTCTCACTCAGCTCATTTTTCTTACCAGGCATCTCCTTCCTTGAGGATATTGCTGTAGGCCTCACCAGTAATGGAGGAAACACATCTAATCTGGTTTCACTGGAATATGTGAAAGCTTGATAGGTGTTTTCCACTTTGCAGCAGGTTCTCTCCTTGGAGTCCAGGGCTTTCACCACATCAAAGGCTCCTTTTACTCCCCTCCTCCTCCAAATCATAGTTATGATCCTGTTGTTTACAGAGAGTTAGTGCTGCATTTTTTCTGTCCTGCCATGTCTGCATTCAGCCAGTTTGTTCCTTCCAGCTGTGTCTGACAAAGCACAGAAAAAGTACCTAGAGCCCCTTTCTCTCATTTTTGTCTCTGTAAAATTTTCTTTTAATGTTAATGTGAAGTATCTTATTTCTCTATAGAAAGGGAAAGGTTTCAGCAGTCACAGGTGAGACATGAGCTACTGTTCGAAGTAGCTTGGTCAAGAAGGGGAGGATTTATAGCACTGTCAAGAAGTGTATACACCTTTGCAAGCTCCCAACAGCCCCTATTTCAAACCAGAAAAATTCAGTGTACACAAATAATACACTAGAGTAGGTTTGTTGACAATTTCCCTGCACACCAGCCTTTACTCTTCTGCACAGAGTGCATTTTGTTTTCAGACTCTGGATAGGGCTATAATTTAAATCATCTGTCTTAGCTCATGTACATTTTGACTCCTATGAGGCTGCTTATCTGACTAGTGAGTTACTGTTGAATATTCAACACAAAACCAGTCTAATAAGTCCCACCACTATTGTGAACCTGACAAGGAGAGCAGTGTTATGCAAATATTCTGTTGCTGAAGAAAACATTTCTAACAGATTGAAAGTAGACAGATGATGTATTCCTTTCAAGCAGCAATGGAAATTTGTTTTCCTTAGTCTGAGAAGAAGGAAAACATAGTATTAAGGAGCTAGAAATTAGGCCCATGTCCTCTCAAACACAGGATAACATTAGTGTTAATGTGTCTTTTCCATTCAGCTGCACCTCATAGGTTTTTATGGTCCGAAATGGATGTATGTGTGCACACACAGTCCTTTAGCTTTACCTGGAGAAGGAAAAGTGTTTCTCTGCTGTGTCAGAGCCAGTATTCTCAGCTCTTAAGCAGGGGCTGGTTTTATCCTTCCTAGGCATGTGCAGCTTTCTTTTCTTTGGAACTTGGTGTTTATTTCTTGACATTTTGAAAACACATGCATTCAAACCTATGAACTCTTCAAATAGATTTTTACAAAGAAATGGTTCACCTGACCAAGAGGTGACTGGGTGGGGTTTGACCATAGTGCCTGGGTAAAGTTTCATTTCATAACGTTCATGTCCTTTGTTTCTTCAAAACAGAGATAAAAATCTCATTTTCTGAGACATCTGTGTTTCTGTTTTTCACTTACCCTAAAAGAAAGACATGACCACTTGTTTTACGAGGTATTCACCCTTTCCATAAAACACATTTGTTGAAGCAGAAAAGGGTTTGCTTTATGATTAAATACATTTAGAGATTTTCTCTGCTTATTATTTTAATGAAGTTCCTGACACAGGGAACTCAACTTTTGGTTCTACACTAACGAGAGCTTCTCACAGCTCAGTGGATAGTGCAGTGAATACTGCAGCTCTCTCTAAATGTGGAATGCTAATAGAAAAGGCCACAGAATCCTTGAGGAGTGCTAGACACAGAGGTTCATCCAGAGATATTAGTAATTGTCAACCCAAAAACTCTGCTGTACATTAAAGAAAAATAGCATTATAGAAAATAAGCAAGGTTCAGAGAAAAATCCCCTCAGCCCTCTAGACTCCTCATGTCATTACTGACTCCTGTCCTTTCTGTAATTTCTGAAATAACCTCTCTGTCAGGTTTTGTTTCAGGTTTCCTGGCTGTGATATTTATTTCTGCAGGGGTAATGCTTCATCATTTCAATTTTCCATCTGTTGAGAGCTGTGCTCCTGGATTCTGTTTCCTAAAAGCTCTGCTTATTCAGCTTTCACAGCAGGTATGTACAATTATGAGTTCCAGGACATGATAGATTGGTTTTAAAAAATGTGCTTTTAGGGCTTGAGCAGTGAGAAATCAGAGTTTGGGTTTAGTCTGTGATTTTGCTACCTGACAGGAGGCTTTGCCAGATACATTTGATTTATCTGATTGGCAGAAACCCTTCACCTTCAAGAGGCTGGTGTCATCTTCTGAATCATGGAATCACAGAACCATCAAGGTTGGCAGAGACCTTTATGATCATCCAGTCCAACCATGGATCAAGAATTCTTGTTCAGAAGCTCCTTCTGCAAAAACTTTACATTCATCTTGATCTTTCCTGTGTCAGAAACAGAACTAGAAGATTTTTGAGGGAGACAGATGAAACAAGAAGTACTTCAAAAAAGTAGCAGGCAAAGTTTGTTTCTGGAAATCTGTCTGTCCTCTCCCTGTGTTCTGTGAGAGAGACAAGGATCTCCTGTGCCTAGGGCTAAAGTGGTCACTGGCTAACCATGTGACAGGAGGCATGAATTTGTGTAGGGTTAAAAATTTGTGAGGTTTTTTAGTTTGTCCAGGGTTTCTACTGACACTTCTCAGCTTTGACAATCTGAGGCAATCTCAGCACTTCCTGAACATAGAAAGTGGTGAAACCCACCACTTCCAGATCACAAAATTCTAGTATTTTATATAACTTCCAGAGGTCTCACTGTTTAAATTCCAGCTTAGAAGATCTGAAAGGGTCCAAATTATCTTATTGCTTATAGTCCTGGTTCTTTCCTTACCAATTACCCACTGTCCCAAGTGACTGATGTTCAGAAATGATGTAGGTGAACTCAAGATTTGAGTGCTCATAAAGAAAAAGGTCCCTAATCGCATCAGTCATGACATAAATATTTCCCTTGGTGTCAGGAGAAGAGGCTGAGGGGTTATTCATGCCCTTGGCCACCATTTCTGACAAGGCTGTGTGCACAGCTGCCCATTGCAATATGTGTGCCTGGCAGGCTTTAGATTCCTGCTTGTTTGTTCCACCTTATACAGTGGAAAGGACCAATTATGTCAGGAAGAAAGAGGTGGGAGTGAAACAAATCTGCTCTCTCATGTCTCTGTCAGCTGCTGTGGGAATCCTTCAGAACCCTTTCCCTGTGTGCAGCAGAGCCTCTGGCTCCAGTGCAGAGGGAGGCTGACAGATTCAGAGCTCTTCTGAGAGAAGCAGAGCTCCCAATGATTGATGGCTGTCTGCCCATGAAGCATTTGCAGTGGCAATTTTTCACTCCAGCCCTGTTTTATCTCCTTTTTCTGGAAGGAAAACAATTGGGGAGGGGTTTCAATGTCCATCCAGAGCTCCTGTTTTCCCCAGCTGCCTTAGAATCAGAGTGGAGGGGGCAGATGAAACCTGTGAAAACAGGTACAGAAATATCTTCCTTTCAGTACATGGGTTTGCACTTTAACTGTGTCTTGTTAAGTTACTCCTGTTTTGGGGTTTATTTTCAGTACTTATATGATGGATTAATCAGTAATTTTTTTATCCAGAGTGCACCTTGCCACGCTTGTTCTCTCACATCATCCTCTAAGATATTTCTAAAGATATGTGTATTCATGCCTCACTCCAGGCTCAAAAAGACCCCCAACAACACAATACAAACATTAAAAGGGGAATAAGCATAAAATACATTTTAGCCAGCTGGCATGACATATATACCCCAAACCTGGTCAAGAACAGCAAGATTTGCAACCCACACAAAAAATACAGAAAAAATTGAGTTGTCTTTGCAAAGAAATGTTCTTCTTTGTATTGGTTTGATTTTTCAAATGGTATTTGTGTAAAAATGGTTCAGCTCCTCACAGCTAGACCTGGATGACATTTGCCAAAGAACAGTAACTTTGTCACAAATTTCAAACAAGGAGGAGGGAAACAGGGAAAACAGCATCATAAGAACTAAAAGTACTTGGAAAGCTGACTCATGTTACAAGAACTTAGGACAATTGATGAATAAATGGTGATGATTCTTTAAATATTATTCCATGTCATCCCACATTAAAAAATTCCTTATTTTGTTGGTGCTGATATGTTTTGGTTTGTGAGGTTTTGAAATTGAAATTTTGAGGATTGATTTCAAAATTATATTTTCTTCCACACTCTTTTTTAAATGCAACCTCTATGAACAAAAATCTGAAATGAACAAAATGAACTGACATAAAATATTACTTCTAACTTTTAGCCATGTCTCTTTATGAAAGGAAAAGCCTATTTGACTTGAACTCATGTTGACAATCAGAGAAACTGAAGATTAGGAAAATCTCTTTAAACTAAAAAATATCCTCAAAACTTGAATTCTGAACTTCCAAATGTCAGTCAAATATTTAAACATTGGGCCATTTTTCTCACTATGATCAACAAAATTTTTGGAAAATTATCAAAATCTTGTATCACTTAGAATCTCACTCCATTTTAGGGTTGTATTTTTTATTTTAAAGGATTACATTGGAAAATCTTGGGTTTAGATAAAAATTAGCTCAAATTCTTATTTATCTTAAATCCTAGTCCCAGTGGGAAAAGGAATTAGTATTAGTGAACACACCTCCAGATACTTTTCCTGTCAAGGTTTGCAGACTGTATAAGTATTTGACATTTGAAGGTTCAGACTGGCACTTGCAGGGACTTTCTAAGAAAATCCCACCTTTAGACTCACTAACACCCTGAAAATCTATCTGGAGGTCTCCTGTGGGATCATGCTGGAAAGCATAACTGCATGAACATTTTTTAAAAATTTAGTTTTATTTTCTGTGTCTGCTTATTTTACTGAGGGATTTTCTCTGCCATTTGGCCGCACAATGTATACATTCATGAGTATTTCTCCTTCCAAAGCTCAGTTTGTCTCAACCCTTTAACAGGACAATCACTGGGTTCGCTTACACATTTTTCCTTTCCTCTCTTATTCCAGCTAATGTGGATAAGATGCCTGGGTTTTGTTTATCTGGAAGAGAGCAATTTTCCTGCGGCAGGTAAAGAAAGGGAGTCGGTGAAGAAATTGTTTGCAGATACACAAGACTTCAGCGTTCAGAACAGGTTGTGAGCCTGAGCTGCTCTCAGCTCTGGTGTCCTGCTCAAGGGATGTGAAAGGAGGAGCTGAATCCTTGGAGCCAGAGCTGTTCCAAGTGCTGTTGCTCACTTTGTTTACTAAACCATGGTAAGATCTGAAGGTGCCAGCGACAGGAGAGAGCACTTCTCATCGAGTGTCTATTATTTTGTGCTCTCTGCACACCTCTCCTTAATAGACCTCAAGAGCTCTACTGCAGTAGAATGAAAATCACATCATTATATTGCTAACACCCTTCCTTTTACCTGTGAGGAGCTTTTGAGTCCTGCATCATGAACCTTTGTAATTTTTATTCTTTTCCTCTAAAGGCCTTCTCACTGAATGTTATGGTAGCATATGGGAGGTTCTCTTTGACCCTCTTGGTCTAAATGTCTGTTTATTTGCATTTGCACAATTCCCACATTAGTAAAAAGATTTCTAGGTAGGATGGCATTTCAAGTAGTGATGTGGGAGCAGATGCCTTGCAAGAAGCTAACAGAGGATGACTAATTAAAAGTTAAGGAATAATGGTGCAGAGAGGCGTCAAGAAATCAAGAGATTTGTTTTCAACCTGCAATTAAACACAGAGGAGAAAACAACTTGAAAAGATTTTCCTAAAACTCCAAAATTGTGCTATTTTGTACAGAAATGTTTTAAGAGTAAAACAAATAATTTTGCATGTGGAATGAGAATGGAGCACATGCTATGCCAGACTCCAGAGCCATCCAGTGTGGCTCTCCTTTATGCCCAGGAATCCAGAGAAAATGAGGGAGTCTCTGAAAGAGATACACAAAACATGGGCTTTGCTACCTGCAAACTAAAAGATTTTCAATAAATCAAACAATTGTGGCTGAAACACTGCAGCACAACACTAAGATCAGAGACTTTGTGGGCCATACAAGGGCATTGACACCCAGTGCAGGGAGGCAGATTTTGTGTTTGTCCATCCTGAGCTAACGGGCTGGCAGAAGGACAGGTCTATATAAAAAGGGTTCAATGCCAAATGAAAATACCTATGGGGCTTCTGTATCTACACTGCTGAGTTTGCACCATAAAAACAGGCTTCAGCCATATGGATTTCCACTAGATCTCTTTTCTTCCCTGTTGTTTTCAGTGGTAAAATGTCAGCTAGCAAAAGAAATCTTGTCAGGAAGTGTTGTAAGAAGCTTATTTTTTCTATTTTCTTGAAGTAGTGTAGTATACTATATCTTCTTTACTGCCTAAGTCTGTTTTTATATTCTTTGTAGTTAGTCAATCTAGAAAAAAACCTCCAACAATGGAAAGTAACTATATCTGCTGAGAAGAAAAAACAATTAAAATATTAAAGACATCTTAGAAATAATTTTGTTTGAAACTGCAGGAATCACTGTAGAAAATTTCAGTAATAATCTGTAAAACTAAGTGCATTAGCTCCTTGTGTACCAAAGCATAAATTAGCACTAGGGAGCAAAAGTGAAGTAACAAAAATTTGATTCGGCCTGGGGCTGTGCAAATTTTTATATTCTGCGTGCTCTGATCCGTTAACTTTTTTAAGCACTAAATGTCTTCCTATTGATTTCACTGCACTTTGTGTCAGAGCTTGAAAAGTGATTTGAGGTTTTTGAAACTACCAAAAGGACTTATTTGAGATATTAAGCAATCAAATCTATTATTCAGTTTTGACAGTCTCAGTATCAGTGAGTCC
Source organism: Zonotrichia leucophrys gambelii (assembly GCF_028769735.1). Taxonomy (NCBI): domain Eukaryota; kingdom Metazoa; phylum Chordata; class Aves; order Passeriformes; family Passerellidae; genus Zonotrichia; species Zonotrichia leucophrys. The sequence goes on from NC_088176.1 coordinate 9,328,280, forward strand.
CATCCCCCTGCCAAATGCCTTCCTGTCATTTTTTTCTTTTCTATTCATTAGTCTTCTATCATTTTGTGTGTGATTGGATATCCTTGTGTAGGCACACAGTTTGTGGTGATTTGGGCTGTGGCAGAACCTCAGTGGGCACAGCTGTGAGCAGCAGGTGAGCAGCACTGACAGCAACGAGCCAGGGAGTGCCCAGGGGCACTGACCAACCACCACAGGGAGCAGAGGGCACACAGGGGCAGTGCATCAACAGGAGGGGATAAAAGGTTGGGCTGAACAAGAAGGGAAGATGCTTGCAGCCCTCTGAAGTGGTCTGGTGCTGCTCTGTATTTCGTGGCTGTCTCAACTGCAACATCCTTGCTGTTCTGCGTGATGTCTCAGAGGTAAGGCTGAGTGTGTAAAAGATTGGTTTACATTTTCATTTTGGAACACAGCACAGCAGTGGCAATATTTTGTGGCTGGATTTGGGCAGCAAGGCAGTGTCTATGTCCTGGAGAGCTGGTCCACACACTGTGGAGTCTGTAGAGATTTCTTGCTCTTTCAGCTGGACTGCAATGGTGAAAGAGTGTGAAAGGGTGTTTCCACTGCTATTCTTAAAAGCTGAATGCATCTTCTGTTTTCTGATAGGGGTCTGAGCATTGTGAACTTTGGTACAATTTTTCTGTCTCTTGATGTTGGTGTTGAGCAAGTTCAGGCACAAGGCAAAGCAAGACATAAGTCAAAATTAAGCTGTTTTGATGCTACTGTAAGAAGCTGTCACCTCTGGTTGAGGAAGCTTTGCTCAGCAGAAAGTGGGAAAAGTTGTCCTGAAAACTTATTTTACTTTTTCCCTCTGATACAACTCTGTAGTCATTGCCAAGAGTCATTCTGTTTGTTTCAAAACTCAAGGTGTATCTCCTGTCACTGAGAGGTTGAGTGTTGGAGGGGATGAGGCGCTGAGGTTTTTCAGGATTGCAAACTGCTGATAGAACTGTAGGTCAGGTAACAAACTGCAGGAGAAAGTGCTTGAGATGATGGGAGAAGGATGTGTTTGTCTCCTCTGACAAAAACACTGGTGTGAACTTAGCATCCTCTAAGATGCACCACCTGAAGTCCCACATCTTGCAAAGAATAATTTAGCTTCAGAGATTCTATTTAGTATTGTAAGTTAAACCTTTTATTTTTTTTTTAAATAGTCAGATGAGAGAGCTGTGTGGCTGTTCTTTGTTGTTGTTTTTTTTTTTTTTTTTTGTGTAGCATATTTGTATATGACAGGACTGCATTTCTTTCTGAACTTTTCTTTCCAATCTTCCTGACCAGTCTCACTTCCTCACAAATCCACCACACATCCATCTTGGAGGGAGTACAGAGGTACCTCAGTCAAATAGAGATGTCTTTAGAGACTTCTAATTCTTAACCAAGCTCAGGGCTTCAACCCCTCCAGTTGCATTTCTTGGAACAGTTAATTCTTTGGGAATTCAACTTTCTTCAGTTGATTGTGACATTGCATAACTGGGTTTTGTTGGTTGGATGGTCTTTTTCCATATTCTCATATTACAGGGAATAAATAAGAGCAAATAATAAGTTTAGGATAACTTTTAAAAGGCAAATTACAAATATATTGATGGCCAAAAAAAGTCAATTGACTAAAATAATGCACTTTTATTATTTTGTCTAATATTATTGTAAGGGTTTTAATTACCTGAGTTCCTTCCAGACTTACAACAAGGCTGTACCACCTGTATGTACTTGAAGGTGATTGCCCATCAAGGAGGACTTGATGAAATTGTTGCTTATATGAATACTATTCTGTTTGTCAGGTTGCATAGGATGGATCCATTAGGATGGATCAAGCAAGGCAAGGTGAGGTGTGCCCAGAAATAGAATTATTTCTACAGTTACGGTGCTCAGAACAGCTCTCACTTCACTGAACTGACTCTGCTGTGTTGATCCAGAGAGAAAGTCAACAGAATTTAAGTCAGGATTCCTGTGAAGGACATTCTTAATGATCTCTATAGGTTTGTGTTGTAGAACATTTTCAAAAATGCAAAACCTTCCCTGTTCCCTGTAAATCACTCATTCTTCCTCCGAACTGGTGGTGCTGAGTGCAGGATTGCTTTGCAGCCCTCAGCACAGGATGATGGTGCTGTCCTATTAAATGTGTGACCTTGTGTCATTTGCTGCTCCTCAGGTATTTAACAAGTGTTTTCTAAAATATAACCCCTGGAGTTCTTGGAATTCAGTGGTGGTATCAAATAATTAACTGAAGGTCAGAGACAGTCCCTGCTACATCTCATTTGTAAGCAGCTGTTGAGGAGAAGCTGCATGTGGTGTACATTCTAATGAAGTTCTCCCTTTCAGACCTTTTATAAGAGTCCTTGGGGATAATAGTGGCACAAGTTCAGATGTTTAGGAAACTGTATTTACAGACTTCACTTCAGGCAGGTGCTGCTGTCAGTGTGCTTAATGTAAAGTTTACAATCACTGAAGGCTGCACTGGGATATAAGCACGTGTCAGTTCCATTCAGGTTCAAACGTGTGCTTTGCTGCTTTAGGATGTGGCTGTCTGCAGAAAATCACTTTACAAACAGCAAGAAAGAATGTTCCATTTCAGGAGAAAGGGTAAGGTCCCTCCTTAGCTGGAAATCTTGTGCTGGACCCGAAAGAAGCCATGTTTGCAGTGAACAGTTATGCTCAGCTTCTAACTACAATTCCTGAAAAATAGCGTTTGAATCAATAAATTTAGATTACTGTGTTGCCAAGCTGAAGAATTAAAAAAAAAAAAAAAGAGGAATTTATAGTTAATATAGGGTTGTTAGCCTGTTTGAGATCTCTCATAAGTTAGCATGATTCCAAGGTAGTGTTTTTAGATATAAATTTTTGGTTTTCTTATATATAAAACAAGGTGTCTTAAAATGCCTCTTGGGAAACAAAATTTGAAAGCAAATATAACCAAGGACCTTGTGCCTTATTGTTTCAAGAAAAGTTAGACTACATGAATTTCATAAGACGAATTTTTTAGATTTATCTAGATCTATTTCTTTGGATTTTTAAGAAATTAAAAATATTTGTGACCCACTAATAAAGCCTATTTGAGCATCTGCAAGTTGTATAACAGATCACTTAACAATGACTTTTTTCAAGATTTTAATTAGGCAAAATGTAATTAATTGTTGAACTGGTTAATCTGACTTAGTGTTTAGCTGAAAATTCTTTCACCATCCAAACCAAATTTTCCATTGGCAAAATGGCACATTTTCTTTGACCTGAAGCTGAATTCTTTTGTTCACACACAGGAAGTCTTGGGTGAGGAAAACCAATTCAGTCTTGCTTTCTTTTGTATTGGGTGTTGTTGAAGGATTTTGATGTGTTATTTATCTCCAAAGGATATTTGGAGGATATTGCTGGACTTGTGTATCATTATATGACTCTATATGACAGTATTTTTCTAGGTAACCAAATATTTTCCACATTTTTAGCATCCTAATGTGTACTTAACAAAACGCTGATGGATAAGCTATTGGACAAATAGATTTTAGGTATCTTCATGATTTTCCATCCCTAATTCTCTTCATTTAAGAACACAATGGTGCCATGCAGGAACTAAATCTTAGATTTTTCTCAAAAAGGTACATGAAGATTATGATAAAAGATAGCTTTGATAGCAGGGATTTCAGTTTAATCTAATTTTGGACTCTTCGTCTGTAAAAAAATACACTAGTAGACAAAGAGTGTTTTCACTGCTTGTTTCAGCTTTGTGATCCTTGGTCAGGTGTGATAACTGCTCTGCTTTGCCCAGCACACAGCAACAGCAAAATGCACCCAGCGAGGAGCACACGTGAGGAGTTTTGTCAGGAATTGGCCTGTGCAGGTGCCATCCTGCCTGTGCGGGGCAGGTTTGCTGAGAGAGACACAAATCACAATGGGGTGGAGCTGAGACTGGGGGACACAGCACAACGCTCTGCTGTCCCCAGATGGGGCTGCTGCTCCACGCTGCCACAGTGACACAATGGGAAATCCCTTCCTATCAGGGCAGAGTGCTTTTCATGGGATAAGTGATAAATGGGGAAAAGAAGAAAGGAGGGAAGCACCCTGAAGCAATTAGGGGAAAGCAAGAGATGGATCAGTTTTGTGTTTGATTCTTGGTGCAGGTATAACACTTGAACAGCTGAAGTTTATGGGGATTATTCCAAGTCACACATAGTGTTCTACAGAACACTATGCAGAAATCAACCATGCTGCTGTTGATGATACAGAAAGAAAAAAAGGTGGAAGGAGAAGAAACACCAGTTTCTTTCATTGTTGACTGTTTGGCTTCTTTCCTTGTCCCAGATGACACAGGAAGATGAAGAGAGTGGAGATAAAGGTACAGGAGCTTCAGATTTGTCAAAGACACCATACTTTCTGGCAGCAAAAAGGAAAATTATATGTGCAGTTGTTAGTATTTTCTTTTGTCAAAACTAATTTAAAGACAAGGCATAGGCCAGTGCACCACATGTTTAGAAATTTGTGCTGTGTACAGAACAAGTGGAAGGACTGAAATATTTCCCTGCCTGGGGTGAAAAAGAAGTCTTTATAATTCCATCCAAGGGTGTCCTTTTAAACAACTGAGAGACTTGCAGACAAATTGGGGCCATCCATGGAGCAAGAGCAGGGCTGTGATTCACCACACCCTCCTGGGAGCTCATAGCCAGCTGTTACAGCAAGATTGTGCTGGAATGTTGGATATTGATTTCTGGAAACCTGCGTGGCAGGGCAGATGAGCTTTGACTGAGAGCCCTGTGTCCTGACATAAATGGGCAAACCATTATTTTAACCTGAGTTTGAGCAATTGGAGATTCAAAAGTGAATATTGGTTTAACTGTGTAACCTCATATCCATCCTAGGGCATGGGGAAGAGTGATAAAGGTCTTTTAACTTCCACATCTACGAGAACTTCACAAGCTGTAAGATTTTCTGCCTAAAGTGCCAATGCTGCCTCAGTTTGGGAAAGTTTCTTGTGCTGATTCTTTGGGGATTTTTTGTTGTTGTTTTTCCTTGTACCTGTGCAATATATTTGAAGCAACAGATTCATACTACTGGAAATGAGGGGAGTGTGAACTGATTTGTGACTTAGAGCACTTATCTTTCCCACTCAAGGAATTATATATTGTCTGTAAAGCTGGTGTGGCTCTGCTGCTGGCTCAGTCTTGGCCAGCTGTGGTGACATCCCTTCAGCTGGCTGGCAGGCTGCTTCACCCTGACCTTTTCCAGCCAAAAGGGGGATATCAGTCTCTGATATCACCTCTAAAGCCAGCCACAGTCAATGGACACATGAATCTCTGTGTGTGTCTGAGGAATATTCAGCAATATATACACAGGGTAGCTTCAATGTACCTGGGACAAAGGCAGGAGGAGATACAGTGTACCTTGTTTGTCAAAAGCTCTGGGTCTCAGGCTGAACATCCAGAAAGAAATAAAGGTTTTGCTTCATCTTTCTGCAAAAATTGATTTGGTATATCTTGTTTGTCATAGGGTTTTCTCTGTATTATTGGTCAGGATAATAAAAGTAGCACTGTATAACCCTTATCCACAGACAAAGTCTTTAGGAAGCTGGGTAAGAAGCTCAATTTCAGAGAAGAGAAGATAAGGCTCACTAACCCTGAGCCTGGATTTTTTAGAGCTGGAGGGGATTTTACACTGAAATTCCTTTGAAAATAAAATGTAATGAACACCTATTTCTTTAATAGCCCTAGAGATTTACCCCTTAACAGTTTGTGCTGCATGATTCTTGGAAGAAGTTAGTCAGTAAAAGACTGACTAGTCTCAGGACTCCTGTTATACAAGGTTTAGAAGTATTTCACTGTGTTCACAAGTTTCTTAACTTTTCTTATAGAGAAGTCAAGCAGCAAGTGCATAATTTTTTTTTTCTGTCTCACACCTTGCTTTATGGTAAATGTCTTATCTGTCAATTGGATTTTTCTCTCTTGCTACCTCTACAGAAGGAGCTGAGGAGTTTAGGGACAAAGGGAGAAAGAAATGGCTTTAATTAAACACATCACTTTTGTTCTCTAATATTCAATCATCTTAGTCCCTTACTATGAAGAATACCCCATGCATGAGGCACCAAAGGTGGATGGCTACAGGAGGGGGTGCTATCACCAGCAGCACTGGCAGAGTGTTAATTTCCAGCATTTAAATGCCCTTGGAATCATGCTTCATCATGGTGTTAAAGGAATAATGTAGTCCTGGCTCATGCTGGCAAACATCAAAAGAGTGATCCCAAATCCTGTCACAATGCAGTGAATAATCACAATGAGCTGTGTAGGCTGCTGGATACGCTACCAGGACAAGCAGGAAAGCTTCAGCACCTGCTCTGCAGTGCAGTTACCAAAGCCCTGCCTGGCTCTGCCCTGCAGAGCTGCCAGCTCAGCCAGAGGCTGTTGTGGGACAGGCACCCTTTGGAGCCCTGCACTGAATTGTTTTACTGTCTCTGCCACATTGGGAGGGGAAATAAAGCAGCTGGCTGGAGACAGAACTGCTGGGGGAGAAACAGCAGGGAGATGTATGTGTGTGAGAGGGCCAAGAAGGCAGAAAACCAGAGGAAAATAGAGGAGGAGACAATGAGTTTGGTGCTTGTTTGTGCCCTGGGGAACAGCTGACAGATGGCAAAGAGTGGGAATGGGGAGAACCTGCTTGCAAGCTGCCAGCCAGGACTAAGGACAAACACTGGGGCATTTCAGGGATCCTGCCCTAATGCAAAGGAATTCAGGCTGGAGCAGTGGAGCAGTTTCTCCATAAATAGCACCTTGTGCTGCTCCCTGCAGGAGCAGGAAGGTGCAGTGTGATGGGCATGGGCTGTACTGTGCTCTTGCCTCATGCCAAGGACTTTCATAGTCCTATGGCCAGTCAAAATAGCCTGTCTGTTCCTAATCAGATCTAATATTTAATTTCAGTTCTCTAAAATAGGCATGAAAGGAATGTAGAAGTTGTCATTACAGTTTATACATAAAAATCATACCAGCTGCTTATCTGTAGCTATGCTGGTTGTTTTCAGGTGTTGTGAAAAAGAATAAGCAGCTATACAGATGATGAATAGTCTAATGAAGTCAGGGAAAGCTGCATAATTAAGCAAGGTTGAGGTAAAACCACAGCTATTTTGGAGGATTTCTAACTTTAACAAGGCCAAGATTTTACCTCAGGTCTTCATAGAATAGTTTACCACCAAAGAAATTTTTTTTCCTTAGCCCTGAAGGATGAAGGCTTATATCCCTAATTTTATTTATCCCTTCTTACGTAACCATGAATGCTCTCATTAGCCATATAAATGTCTAATACCCTTCCAAATGCTGGTAAACCCAGCCACTCATTAGCAGCCCAAGGGCAAAATAATTCTTTTCACCAGTGCTGCAGATTTATAAAGTTTGAGCCTTATAACATTTTTCTCTTAGGTGGGCCAGGAATATGCCTAATTCATTTTCTTATATTTAGAAAATTGCTATTAAAGTTTTAAAAGTTTAGGTATTGAAAACATTTGCATTTTGTTCTATGGATCTTTTAAACTTGAGAAATCATTGCAAATATTAATTGAGATCAACTTATGTGGAAGTTTCGGTCACACTTTTCAAATTTCCTGCATTTTGGAGAATAACACACGCATTTCTGTGGGGCTGATTTACTTCCCTTCCACACAGATCCAATCACCCTCACTTTGACTGCTGAAAACTATTTCCACTGTGAATTTAAAAATATGGTAGCATGATTTTCACTCTAAAAGAAATGTCTTTCTGTTTCTCCATGGCTCTTATTTTTCAGTGTTTCATTTGGAGTTTTCATTGCATGTGTGTTTTCACATTTAGCCTCTGGCGGGTTTTTGTGTGTGATTTATGATGTAGTCAACATGTTTTGACTGAATTCCAGCTGATCAAGAAGAAGCTGTTTTAAAAAGAAAAGATGACAGTGCACAGGAAAAAACCTCCAATATTCTCAAAAAAATTAAAATAAATTGGATGGTAACAGTAATAGCTTTGTTCAAACACCGCTGTGTGAGGGGTCTTGGTAAACAGCTCTGTCATTGAATGGTTGTATGATAACAGGCGAATGACTTCCCTACAAATATTGTTTTCCCTAATCCCTCTCATGTGCTCCTTGTCAGCACTGATATCTCCAGAGGCAGGATGGGCTGTTGGCTCTTGTAGTGCCTGCAGTGACGCTGGGGATGCAGGAGGCAGCTGGGCTGGTCACAGCTCACTGGGATCCAAGAGTGAGATCCCTGTCCCTCCTTCCCTGGCTCTGGCACTCACCTGTGTGTATGGGGAGCCAATCTGCCTCTCTAACCCAACTAAGGGCTTTGCTTTTTGCCAAGGTAATTTTCTGCTCTTTTGTTAAATGGAATTGATGCACCATGGGAACAGACCTGAGCCACAGCTGTCTCAAGGTAAAGCATTGGCAGTGCATGGCATGGAATTAAGGGAAAAGCAAGAGAGGACTGGGTGATGAGTTGCTGATTTGGTCTGGAAACTGCTCTAATCTGTGTAATGATGAGAGTTGTTGCGTTTCTCTACCCCAATACTAACTTCCATTGTGAGCTTGGATGAGCAATGCTGTGGTCTGCCCAAGATCTGTGTTACTACAACAGGCAGGCTAAACATCAATGGTGTGGCTGCAAGCTGTTTGTTGAGAGTCACAAGAATTCAGAGCACTGATTGTTGCTATATCAACATAAGCCAACATTTTCAAAACTACTTGTTTTTAAGTAAATATCCAAGCTACCAAGTATTCAATTGTCATCACTTCACCTCCCTATTTTTCACTTTGTTTTGTTTTATCAGTGATGGATAACTCTGAATGTAGGTTGTTACCATATGTGGGTCAGACTGTATAGATTTTGGAGTGTTGCATCAGGCTGGCAGGTTTGACAAACCAGGCCACTGTTTTGACAGAGATGTCTTTTTATCTTCCTTTCTGGGCTGCAACTCAGTGCTTGTCACAGAGATGTTCCTTTAGCAGCCTCAGAAAGGAGCTGAAAGCTGTCAAGTAAGAAACCACAGTACCAGGGCTTTGTGCTGCTAATGTGACTGGGGAAGGGGACAAGGCATCCTGGCAGCAAGTGTTCCTGTCCCTGCTAGCATGGATGAGCTCTTGGCTGTGCCCCCTCTCCTTTCTGTAAAGTGCAGATGGCCATGGGTGAGATGATGCTGTGTTTTGGCAGATGACAGTGACACAGAGGGGTGTGCAGACATGCAGTTTGTTGCTAACCAATATCCAAACTTCCTAGCTGCTGTCATCCTCTGCAGATGTTCACCCTCTGAATTTTCCTGTGAGCAGTATGAAATATACTCTTCCCAGTAAGCAAAGCAGCAGCTCACCTGTTACTGAAATTTGTGTGGTGTTTTAGAGCAGCCAATTGTGCAGAGGCTTGCTGATTAAAAACACTTTTGAAAACCAGCAACTGTTGTTAAATGTGGCTGATGCAGGTTTCAGAGACATTGCATGCTGTGGGAACACGTCCCTGACAGATTTGGCTGAAAGAACATAATTTCTGCCTCCAGTCCATGGCTGGCCCTTGCTGGCTCACCAATCCCACCACTCTGCTGCTGGAGGGAGCTGGGCAAAGGTTTTCCCTGTCTCACTTCAGGACAATCATCCGCGCTGGCACAACCCTTTGGGCCTTTCAGAAACGCAGCTGAGTGTGTCCAAAGTGGATTCAGGGGTTCTCACGCTGCCCCAGTGGCTGGCAGAGCTGTGGGGACACAGCCCCAGGCAGAAAACGCTCACAGGCAGAGGGAACCCCTCTCCCCAAACCCAGTGCCATGTTCATCAAGGCTCATGGCCATCATTTGCCTGTGGACTCACACTTATGGGCAGTGTAGTCTATCCAAAATGTGTTTTAACTCCAGAGCACACAGCCTGAGAGCTGGGACCTGGCTCTTAAGCCCATCCTATCTCTTGCATGTTCATTGAGCTGTGTCTGGTTTAGTGTTTTAAGCTTGGGGAGAAAAGGCTCATGAATTTGGACACAAAGGTCTCAGCCCAGTGCTCACATTTCCCTGAGGGTTCTCTGGCACCTTTTTTCTTCTAGTAAAGAGTGCTGTGCCCTAGAGACAATTTTCCTGTTAAATAGAAGAGTGTTATCGTAATTTTCTCCTGCAGTATATATTCCAGATCACAAAGACATACCACAGCTATATTGGCCATTATGGTTCCTCTGAGTTTTCCTCCATTAACCATAACAAAAGTTAATTAACTATTTAGGAAGTGAAACCTCTAAACACACGTCTGGTTTCACAGTTTTTTTGTTATATCCCATAGTGAACAAGACGGAGAGAAAGGATTATTTAAAAATAGCTTTGAGGTAACACATTACTGAAGTAATTTCAAACAATCGGAAGGATTCATTTGGAATGACAGCTTTTATTACTTCCTCTGTTAGTAGATTAGGGGATAAAATGCAAGTGATTGAAATGAAACAAGAAATATTTTTCCAGGTGTTTGTAGATGATGCATTAAATAATTTAGTGGCTGGGAACAATGTGTCATGCAGTCATTCAGCAAAAAGAAGAAAATTGAGGATATAAAATTCCCCCAGCTACTGTTCTGGTCTTTCTGATGTTTACATCAGCAAAGAGATGGAATAACAAACGACAAATCTGGCCAGTATAGTTGCTGTTTCATTCCAGTATGCATTTTCTATTTGAAAGCATACAACTAAGAGGCCCCCAGGTGTCTCTCTAATATCCTCCTGTTGCTGTAATTTTTTCTTCTTTCATAATTACAAGTTCTCCAAATTATTAGCTACATGTGCACTCTAATTTTATATCCTTCCCTTCCTAGAAGCCTTGTCTTTTCCTAAGTATGGGGTACATATTTTGTACTCATTAACATCTAGTTTTGCCTTTGATCTTAGCTAATATCTCTAGCCTAGACTGGGCTATAACATCTTTTTTAAGACATACAACTAGGAACATGTAAGAGTGAGGTATAAGCTAGCAGAGATTTTCATTTGCATCACTTTCATCAGGAAATAACATAATAATGCCACTGCAGCTCCCAGTCTGGCACAGATAAAATAGCTTATGGCTGTAGAGACTCATACTGATTCAAAACAGTTTGGTTAATGAAGATAATAGACACCATTGTTCATTTTAAAGAGGAGAGAGTGGTGATGATGAGACAGACTACAAGTGGGTAAATAACTTTCATATATTTGTGCAAATTACTAACCCACTTGTAGCTTGAATGACTATGTAGTTCATTTAATTTGATCATCTTTCTCAAAAAAATATCTACAAATGGAATAGACTCTTCTCAAAAATGAGCATCAGTTGCTATTGTTGTCAGAGGGGTCATCTGAGTCTGAATCTGCAGATGGTTTGTGGACACTCTCTTATGGAAGGTTTTATTCATTGGACTGTCTTCATTTTTGTTTTGGTAAAAAAAAGGGGGTTTTGTTTAAGGATGTCAAAATTAAATTTTCACCTCAGCTCTGCAATCCAAGCTACTGACAAACTGGGCCATTGGACTCTGACAAGAATCTTCTTTGAGATGATGAGAAACTGAAAATTTCTGGTTCATATCCTCATGATTGCATGCTGTAATTGAACAGTTTATCAAGAGAAGCTGTGTTATACCCATTTGTGGGGGTTTTCAGGACAGTTTCATTTGAAGTGGCAGGCTGGACCCAGAGGTTACTTTCTAGCAGTATTTCCGTAGCTTTGTGATTTAAGGCATTTGGGTTTACCTAAAAATCAACTGTCAATTCTTCAGAATGTGAAACTTGCCATTTTCCTCTCTTAATGTTATCCATTGTGATGTAATGTTGGAAACTCCACAAAAATGAGAGTCTGGATTTCACTGATTTTCACTGTTTTCACTTCAAAGCTTGTCTGATTGGACAAATGTCATGTTCTTACATGGTGCATCTACAAAGGGACATTTACATGAGAGGTTACAAAGGTCAGGAGTGAGGCAGGTTTTAGGAGAGAATCAGATACTTGCAGGTATTTTGAACCTTTGATAGTTTACACAGAACAGAAGAAAATACTGGATTAATAAAAGTTTCTCTGTATCATGGCAAAAGTTAGAGAAGTGTGATCCACAGCTCAATAATTCTCAATGAAAGAGTTAAAATAGTGGTTTGATTTACCTTTTCTTTTTTGGCCTCTATTAATTCTGAGTTTCTAAAATTCATTTCCTATTCCCTCCCACTTTCCAGCCCTTCAGCTTTTGCTAATTTTAGAAATGTTATTTCACTACTTAAATTAGCTAGCCTTCTCTTTTTAAAAAAATATTTTATTAACTTTTTCTTTTTTCCCTTTGGTATGGATCATTTGAGATGAAGCAAATAGTATAGCCATTGTTTTGATATTTTATAAATTCACCTTATTACTGATTTGCATATGGGTGTGTGTAGAAGTATGAGTGAATGGAGAAATTATACTCCATTCATCTGGTCTGTTCCATCAATGCATGGTGCTTCTCATTTTTATATTAGTCCAGTGCTTGGGATAAGCAGCAGCCCCAGCCTTCCCTCCCCGAGTACTGTCAACTGCAACAAGACCTTAGCTTGCACAAATAAAATAATTGTTTTCTCTAGAGCACTTGGCTTCTGACCTCAGCATTGACAAAAATTCCTGAAGCCCTGGTTCTGCTGGGATTCTTGGGGCTTTAAGTGCTGTCCTGACACAGAGTTTGCATTAGGTTCTTTAAAGCTCTTGGAAGAAAATCTTTAATTTTAGAAAGAAGATGAAATAAGATCAACCTTGGTGTTTGTGCCTTCATAAGAAACATGTTGTTTTCTTTAAATGTAAGGAATTGGCCTGACATTTTCACAGGCACCACTGTGATTATGTGGCAGAAGTTTCCAAATATCAGACTTGAATTATACTCAGTTCCAAGCAGCTATTGCCTTCTCTCCTCTGAACTGTGTTTTGTTAAACACACATTCAGGTCTCAGAGCAGTTTGGATAAAAACAGGTTCCTGTTCTAGAAACAATATTCTAAGAAGGCAATTTAGATAACCTTCACCCAAAAGACCTTTCTAAACCAGCTGCATAAAGAAAATATGATAATGTTTGAAAAAACAATCCTGAGGCTCATCTTACTCTGGTTGCATGTAGATCAGCTTTGCACTTGTCCTTGTGTTTCCATGTATATTTAAATTACTTGTCTCTCCTTTGACAAAATCTGGTTGGGGATCTCACTGGAAATCTGAGGTCCCGGTTTGCATTTCTACTTTGTTGATAAATCAGAAGCTCATAATTTTAGGCAAAGATGTTCTCCCCTGTTGTAGGAAAATATTTTGGAAAAAAACCCACACTTCTGAGTTTATAAAGAGAGCAAAAAAGCTTCTGTTTCTTTTAAAGTTATACAAGTCTCTTTGCAGACAAGCTGTGCCCCTGTGCCTGAGTTTGCCGTTTTCATTTCCTTTCATGCCGACTACAAGAACTTTTAAAGTCAAGTTTTGACACAGATTGGTAGCAGTGGCAAATCGAAAAGCACTTGAAACACACAAAGCGGTCTGAGGTCTTTGCTTTGCAGCTTTTGCAAGCTCTGAAGTAACTTCTGAGTGGTGAAAGATCTCTCAGTACATGAAAACCTCGAGCTGCCAAGCTCCGCGTGAGCCGAGGGAGTCTGCGTCTGATCTGCACTTCAGGTTGCCCTCTTGGTCTGCCCCTGCCTCTGATTCTATCTCTGTTACTTTTGATGATTATTTTTCCTGCAGATCAATAGTTTTGGAGTGTGGGTGTCTGGCAGACTGCTTCAGGCAGATCCTTACTACTCCTTAATAAAAAAGAGAGGCCAAGCTGAAACGTGGCAGAAGATGAGAACAGCAATGAGAATAAGGCTGAGACAGAGTGAATGAGAAAAAGAGGGCTGGCACAGGCTAGGTATTGCTGGTGTCTGTGTTAGAGGAGATTTGATAAGGCTACTGTATTGCCCTTCATTTATTACAGAATTGTAAAAAATTCCTGTCTAACAATTGGTTATTTGATGCTTAATTAAAAAACTGGGAACTTGCAATTTTCTTCTTAATCTATGCATATTATCCTCCTTCTCCTTCTGAGAGGGATAATTTAAATAGGAATTTTGTTGAAGTAGATTTGAAGGGATGATAGAGGGCTGCTACAACCCTTAATCAAACAGAAACAGTTTCCCATGGAATTTTTTTTCTCAAATAAATAGATGCTGGTTTGCAAGTCCAATTTTGAAGCAGTGGGATTCTTTAGAATTCTCTGCTCATTAAAAAGCCAAACTTGCACTGGTGAAAAACAGGTCTCTCTCTAGCTGCTTTCTGGAAGAAAAGTAATGATTGAGGTAAGAGAGGAAAAAGCACAAATCAAATATTCCTTCTGCAATTCTCTCACTTATGAACTACCAGTATTTTAAATTAGGGTGATAATTGCTGTACCTGTGTTCTCAGTGGATAAAGCACAGTACAGAGCCTTTCACCATTACAGAAATGTAGCCACCTCTGAGGTGAGAGACTTGATCCCAGACAATGGATGAGAAAACACGTTCCCATCCCACTGAATGCTGGCTTATCATCCTTGCCATTTCAAATACTTCTTGTAGTCTTCCTCCCAGCTCATCTTGTGCTTCCCCACAACACAGACAAAGGAAAAGAGCTTTTCCTTTATTCCCTGGATAAGGGGCTCTGTGCATGTTCTGCTATCCAAGGTCCTGCACACAGTAACCTCATCTCACAATGGACAGACTCAATCTTTCTCTGCATAAAAAGGCACAGTAAATATGATATTTTATCAAAGCACCGTTGCCTGGTTCTGCATCAGAAATAACATGGTATTGTAGGAGCTCAGATCCTTATTGATTAAACTCTTCCAGGACTGCAAGCAAACACTTGAAGAACATTTGTTACTTTCTATGGAACTGACAAAATGTTCCCATAAATATTTGTCCTTTATGGTTAGAAAGAAAATCTATATTACCACAGGTCATATTATTCCGGGATGTATTTGCTTAGTGTTTCTAAAAGAAATGCATGACAAATACAGATGCTCTTGTGCCCATGTAAGCTGACTTTGAACTGGACTTTTTCCAAAGGTCAAAACCTCATTATTGACCTGAGCTTGCTAACAGCTGCTGGGGTAACAGCAATTATGACTTACCTTGTGCAAGCACACTTAATATTGACCCAAAATCTGCATGTTTGGAGATCTGTTAAAAGCTTCAAAAAAAAAAGGTATTGTAATTGCTAAGAAAAAATGTACTAAAATGGGAATGCTAACAAAACCAGTGAGATACTGCAGAATAATCTAGGATATTATATTAGCATAAAATATAATCAAAAGAATAATTTATATCTAAAGAATGAAAACCTGAAGTGAATGGACATGCTTCAGTCTTTTCTATTTGAAATATTTTCAGTTCCCAGAAGGGGGAGGGCTGAAAATGTTGGCTGCCCTGAAATCTACATTTTCTCAATATTGCTTTCTCACAAATTTTCACACACTTTCAATATTATTATATCCCAATATCTCATATCACAGGTAAGAAACTGTTATCTACCATGAAAAATGCTGTGCTTTGAATGTCAACTCCAATACTCCCAAACGGTCACCACAAGTAACCCTCAGTGCTTGTGTGAACCATTCATGGTTTTCTCAGTAGTGAGCAGGGTATTTATTGCACTGGCACTTCAGAAACTGCATTTCTGCTTCCAGCTCTGGCACTGAGGCATAAGACCTTATGCTTTCCTTTCCCCTGTGCCCTCTATCTGTTTAGTTTTGTGAGATTTTATACCTCAAGTATTATGGCTTAATTCATACTTTAAAATGTCTGTTCAATGAGCCTTGATTACTTTAGAGGATCTCACAGAAGAAATGCATGATAATGACTACAAAAACAAGAAATGTGACACCCAACAATATCCATTTTAATGCCCTTGAGAGAACGTGATTTTTCTGGTTTTGCTGTCCGGGGCACAGCTTCACTCTTTTGTTCCTGTTGTGTTGAAAGGAATATCAGAGTTGCACCTGAAATGTAAGAACAGGAGGTAAAAGAGGGTGTAAAAGAGGTGATGAAGAAAGGGCAAATTCATTAATGTTTTAAGAACTACATCTGACTTTCTAGGTGCCTGTGTGAGAAGTCTGTGCCTTGTGATTTTCATACCAGTCCTTTCCTTCTCTTCAATTTACAAATTTTGAAGTGCTACTTTAGAAGGAAAAATGTGCAAATGATTTAATTATGGTATTTTTAATTTCCCTGGCAGCTGTGGTCCAGTCATACTGAGACATTCAGATGAATTCCTGCCTCTTCCCTGCCCAGGATCTCTTTGGGGTAACAGCCATAGGAACAAACCTTGCACTGTAGCTGCAGTCAAAGCATTTTCCTCCTTTCCTGCTCATTGGTAAATCCTCGGCCTAATCCAGATTGTTTTTTCCTGGATGATTTTAAGACAGATTGGTTTCCTAATCAGACTCTCATCTCAGCAGATTAAGAGTGAGACCAGGGTGACAAGGGCAATATTACCAATACCTTTGACCAGCGAGCCTTGCTCCCCGTGGCAATCTGACAGAAATGTCACAGGACTGTTTCTCTTTCCTTCCTGCCTCTTCACAAAATCTGTACATTTTCCTTCTTTAGTATGCAGTGCAACACTGATCTGCCACATCACTGCAGCTCTTACAATCATTCCTGTCATAATCAGGCATACTATAAAATCATTAGATTAATTAGAGTAACCTTGCAGTAATAAGACTTGTTGTGTAATTACCACAGGAATTACATAAAGCAGTTGTGTGCCAGGTTTGCCTTCTGCTTCTTATAGAAACACAGAGCACTTAGGCACCCTCCCCTCTCAGAGCTGGTCCTCCTTGCACAACACCAGCAATGCAGACAGATGGAGATGCCAAATTTCTTCCAGGTCTCAGCTCTTTTATATTTAAGCTGTCGGTATCATATTGTTAGTTGTTAAAATCTGTATTTCTTGTGTTTAAACTGAGGCTTGCTGAAAGGCTTCTGCAAAATACCTTGAAACTCTCTCCTGCCTTAGCCATTCCTGTGACAAGAACATTTCCTGAAGTTTTGTGTGATCCTCTTTAAAATGCAGCATTATTAATAATGTTTGATCCTAAACTTGAGCAGTGGTGTAGATGAATGAATCATTTTTACAACAAGTGATCCGAAAACATGAGATGATAAAGAATTTCTTAGCTTGCAAGCTGACTGTGCAACAGATTTATCCTTCTTAGAGTCACAGAGTGTTTGCATGACTGTGAATTACTCTTGGGACTCAGCTCTCCAGTTATGCAGCTGTGCGGGGAAGGCAAAGGCTTTTTTTTTCAGAGACATTGTGAAGCTGAAGAACAATTATTGCAAAAGATATTGTGTTGAAGAGTTCACTTATAAAGCAAGGAACTTTCTGTAATAGTTCCATGGTTTGTATTAAGGAAGGATTGTTATAATTTTGTGAGGACTTTCAGTATGACTTCCAGCTTGCATCTTGTTAGTTAACAGTGCAATATTGTGTTGGCTGGATGAGATCCTGAGCTAATAGCTCTTTTTCACCTCTGTTTTGCAGTGCAATTTGTTCTTAGCTCTTACCTAAGATGTTAGTCTCCTGTACTGTTTTGGTATTATTAAGAAATTATTATTCTAAGCACAGAACTAAATTTCACTGGCAGAAAGAGCATCTTCAGGGGTTGCTATAGCAAATATAATGTTGAAATCCCCTTGGCAGCAGTGAGATGGAGCCCTGTTAATATGCAGAGTATACTCCCTAGTTCAGAAAATCGTGCATAATTTTGCTTGATTCTATTAATGCCCCAACATATTTATTTCAGCTACATGAGTACAATTGGTCAGATATGAAAGGAAATCTTTTTCCCTGTTAAGTTGCATTATGTGTAAATTATGTGGGAGAGTAGGTAATGGTATTTTGGGCAGGTAGCATTGTATGGGTTCATGGGAAGCAAGAGAAGCTCTTTCTGTGCAGTTGTGTCCATCACAGATTTTTGCTTCCATTTCCTGAAGTCAATGGCAATCCCTGAGCTTTTACTGTTCTGCAGCTCTGACAGTGTTGGTTATCTGGGAGTTTGGGGAAATTGTGACATGTGCCAACTTAGAACCTGAGCTGGGTTTTTCCCAGTCTTTATTCATCCTCATCTATGGTTCTGTGGAGTGTAAAATGTTCTCTGCTACTTCTTCAGCATTTTGTTTCCTAGCAAAAATGCTGAAGAAGTAGCACAGCAAGCCAGAGCTGATGCAGCTGTGCTTGCAAGTAAGGGATGGGCCAGTGCTCCAGCAAGGCAAATGCATTCCCTTGTCTTTGTGTTGCATGAAGATGTGTTGTAGGGTCTGTGTTGGGATTTTTGACTTGTAAATGAATTGCAGAATTGCAGCCACCTAGGAGCAATATGGGTCGCTTCTAGGCAACTTCATAAGTTGCCTTTTGCAAATTAACCAAATAGAGTTAAGGACAGTGTAAGCATCATTTCTCATTGCTATAAAACAACATTATGCTCTAATGATTACAATGAAATTATTCAGCTTTTAGGATTTATTTCTGAATGAGCCTTTGTGTGCTGACAAAATACAGCTTGAACTGATTTGCACTCCCTGGAGGAAAAAAAAAAAACCAAAAACCAACAAACCTGTAAATTACCACTTATTTGCTCTTTAAAATATCCCTTGTTTTCTCAAAACACTGATGGCTGATATTTCCATAAGTCTTCAAACTTATTGATTTGCTCCTTGCTAAGGCCACAGGTCATTTGTTAACCAATCTCTGGCCAGTTTGTATCTGTGAGGGACTGGGTCTGTTATCACCAACATGTTATGTGCTGGGCTCAGGCAGAGCTCCTGCAGTGCTCTCATGCAGTCTGGATGAGGTATTGTACTAGTGTCAGAGGTGATGGAGCTCAGAATTTTGTTTAGGGTTTGTGTTTAAAATGAAAATTTCAAGGCACTTCCATAGAAGTGTGTGTCCCTAATCTGCAGGCGCTGCTTGTGCAGATAAATGCAGTCATCCTCCTGGAGAATGGTTGATGCTCAGACCTCCAGCTGGGCCCTGCCTTCTCCATTCTTTACTCACTTTCAAAGCTTTCAAGGGCCTCTTTTCTCGTGCTACAGTGACTAATTTCAGAATGAGCTCCTTTATTCACAGAGCAGCAAGAGATAAGCACTTATTGGAGAGTAGCAAAACCTGCTCCATTCCTTTTCCTTGTTTCTTAACCTCAGTGAGATGAGGTAATATCAGCTCTGGCAGGCAGGAGGAGGCAGCTACGATCAGCTCACAAATGGAAATCCCTCTGACACCAACAGCAGACAGGGAAAAATGCTCAGATGGACCAGAGATGACAATTTAAGTGGGTAAGAGTTTGAGAGAATCTCTGACAAAACATGGTTCTGTAGCTCAAGGAATTTTGACCTTCAGTCTTCTATTCTCTTTCTGGAGATGGGAGAATGAATGGTGGGTCCAGGGTCAAAACAAAACAACACAGGGATAAAAAAGTAGTACAGCTCATCTTTGTTTGAAGCAAATCCATAAAAGGTGCTCCTGCTAAATCAGAAGGCAAATTGTGTTGCTCAGTTGAGCTACTAAATTATCAGAGCAAGAATCGCAGAGAAAATTCCCTTTTGTTTTGCATTGACCCTTCTTGGTTTGCTTTGGGATGCCCTTAGTTTTCTCTTGTCTTGTCCAAGTCAGCTCCTTGCTGCAGTCTTTCTACAAGGTGTCAAACATGGGACAGAGTGGTTTATTTTCCCTCTCTGTGCAGTGGAAATGAAGGCCTGTCCATGGAAGAAAGGAGTTTGTTACATTCAAGCTTATTCATCACAGCCACAGTGGATTAAATATTATATGGAATAATTGTATTCTACTCTTGATAATTGTTGAGCTAAGTTGAACTGGACAGGAAATTTGCATAAAGGGATACCCCAGTTATTTATTAACAAAATTCCCTTGTTGTTTGAATTGCCTGCTGAATCTTGGTTTTAAAGCACTGCAATCAGGACAAAAAGGGTGTAAGATCTTGTACAGATCTCAAGTGAAGGACACCTGGGAAAAGAATAGGTTCTCAGGGATAATCAAAATGAAAAGTCTTCAGAAATCAGTTATGCTGCTAAAGGGTGATTCAGAGCTTTGCAGTCCTCAAGTGTCTGGTAATGCTATTTCTTCATAAAACCCTTTGAAATATTTCACTTCAGATCATGTTTAAGGCACACTTCAGGATTCCTTTCTACAATAAGTATTAGATTTTTAGAAGCTTAGTGAATATTTCCCAGTCAATGCTTTTTCTTGAGGGACTCTTTAATCCTCACCTGTTGAGTTTTTATGCTCTGTCCTAATGTGCCCAAGTACATAAACCCTATGAAAAGCCCACTGATAAATGGTTGCATGTTTCTTAAGTTCCTCCTGTATTCCTTTCCAGTAAGAGCTCTGAGCATGTGATTATTGGAGCTATTTACTGTTCTTGGGTTCAGGTATTTCTTGTATTTTATCCCTGCACTCCTTTGTATCTCTCTACTGCCAGAAGAACAATTATTTGGGAGGGCAATCTGTTCCCTATCAGCTCTCAGTCAGGGATTGGGTGATTTTTCTTTAAGCAAACAGCTTTATAGGCTCAGCTTCTTTCACTTCTGCTTTTTAATTGTGGAGTCTTACATACATGGACGTAACATTCCATCAAGGCTACAACTATTTTCTGCCCCTATACCATAATCAGGTTCCTTTTCCCCATCTAAGCATTCTTTCCTGAGAGAACTACCAGTATGGGACTGCTCCAATGCTGAGCTGTGCTCCTACAATGGGAACTGCCTCCCACTGCTAAATATCCAAATACACTAGCTTGCAGATATTCTCTGACCTCCACAACAGCTTCTCTTTCTTGACCAATAATCATTAATATTTAGATAATGTAGTGAAAGACAATTTGTGATTGTTTCTGCCATTTCTCCATTTTTTCCCAGCCATCTTAATAACCTCCTGGAACTCATCAGAACATCACTAAAGGTTATTTAATAAAAAATATTTTAATTTGGAGTAAAGGCATGTTCTTTTATCTGCATACAGTGAGATAGATGCTCTTTTTCCTGTATTTGGCATTTATGAGGAGTGGCATTGTGAAGACAAGTGCTTTAAAAAGTTCAGTGAGTTTGGACAGCTTCAGCAAAAGCAGTGATTTTAGATACAGAAAAGGCACCTTATAAATGAGACATTAAAAAGCTCAATGTCTTTGAGTTATTTGGAAGGAAAATAAGACATGAGTTTAACAACCCCTAAAACAACCTATGTGGAGAGAAGATGTGCTAGAAAAGGGTAAAGGGGTAATAATTTAGGGGTTGGAATTTGAAGACACACTTAATCTAGGAATAAAATGGAAATGGTTGCTAGGACAACTTGTAATTTGGTAAAGTTTTCATCATATCAGGGCCTTAAAGAAGGACAAGAGGTCCTTTTGAAAAGTCAGATCAGTCAGAAATAATGGGCTTCCCTTGGAAGCCTGTTTAAGTCAATTTATGGTGGTAATCCTTCTGTGACTGTTCTTGCTCTGTTCCTCACGTCCTTTTCCCCTGCTCTTTTTTCTTTCTTGGAAATAGGAATATTTGGCTAAGACTGTAAATTAGACTTAACACTAGAAAGGGAATTTTAAACTGCTGTACTCATCTCCATGTGTAGTAGGACAGAACCATGAAATGGCTTTATGATGTATCCTCATTTTTGTGCTCCCTCATAGGGACCAACTTCCCCTCTGTGCAATATATGGTGATGACAGCACTGTATTGTATCCTAGCTATCCACTGGAGTTGTTGAATATGTTTAAGTGAGCAATTATGATCCTTAAAACACCCATAAGAGTTGGAATTTTTTTTTTCTATGAACTTATGAATCCGAAGTTACTGTAATAATAAATCCTTAAATTCAGGAAATATTGTTTTTCTAATTTCTAGAAACAATAAGCACCTCCCAATTGCCCTACAGTTCCAACCCAACAACATTCATTTAAGTCTTCCCATAATAAGTCTTCAAAGGCAACAGAATTCTCCCAGAACTAAAAAATCTTACACAGAAACATATTGCATATTGAAAATACCAATAATGAACAATATTTTAAAAAAACCCCAAAACTCTCCAAGAAACTTTGGAGTTTCTTACTTACAAGTAAGTAAGTATTAATGCCTTCCTCAGAAGAATAAAATCTGTGACAATGTTGTCTACTTTGGATGAGAATGGGTCTTCTCAGCAATAATGAGTGACATTGTGTATTACCCATAATAATGAGTATTAGCTGAGTGCAGCCATGTTCAGAAATAGAGCCATGTCACTGAGACACAACAGAAGTCACAGAAAACTTCAAGGGAAGCAAGTCCAGAGAATAAGGAACCTAAAGGACCTGAAAACCATCCTCAAGCTATTCACCATTTATAACAAAGTACATTTAAGACATGGAGATGTAAAGACTGACACAATACCATATAACAAACCTAAATCAAAAGTGTTTCAGATTAGATTTTTAAAATACTTTCTATGGTCTTCATCAGTACATCTACAAAGATTTTTGCTTATGACAGCACTTGATAACAATTGAAAGAACAGTTTAATTCAGGTAATTTCCTCTTGGTTAGGTACTAGTCTTTAAAGAATACCTTTAAAAATAGAGCAAAACTAGTAACCTTAATCATATCCTGAGCTAGACTGAAATCAGTTTTGCTGTTGTCTTCAGTTGCTTTTTTCTAGAAAGAGGAAAAGTCACTGTATTTTGGCCAAATAACCATCCGTTTATTCATAAGCAATGGACAACAGCCAGCTGGTAAGAGTTAAAATTTCTGCAGCAGTTAAACAGAGAGTTTATGCATCTTTAGTATGCATTGTTTCCCATCAGGTAATTGAAATCATAGCAAGTTAAATTTATATTAATACATCCCAAAGAGAATTTTCAGTCATGACACCCTTAGACTTTTGCTCTGGCAGCTGGAGAGTGTAACATCCTCAGCTTTGGAGGCAGCTGGTGTGGTTCCATAGAGCAGTGTCATTTAAATCACTAAATACATCTGTGGCTTAATTTCAGAACAGGTTGTGAGTCACAGTCACAAGACTTGTAAGTTCATTGGCTGACTTGTAAGTTTGCATGGCTGTGGTAATTGCTGTCCTGTAATGTTGTTTCAAGTTTTATCTATAACATGGAAATCATAGTGGCTTGATCCTCTCTTTCCTTAGTTTTTCAAAGCTTTGCCTGAGTCAAGATCTTTGAATTATTACAGCTGTTAATATAAAGATCTTCCCTCCTCAGCTGGGGCTAAAGCTATGCAAATTATATTAGAATTGATAACAATCTTTGTCATGTTTGATCATAGCTTTTGAATTATAATTAAAAGGGAACTGATTTTTGGTGAAGAAGGCAAAAATCAATAGTTTAAGAAGAAAATTCTTCACTGAGGTAAATATAGTCATTGACTGTAGTGGGTTTTGACTTTGCACATTTGATTTTTTCCACATTTTCTCTTAATTCAAATTAGCCTTTCAGCACTTGAATCTCAATCAGCAAATCTCTCTGATTTAATTCAAATAGACTCAGATGTTCAGAGTATCTGAAAAAGGTTGTTTTTTCATTTTTTGTACTGAACAGCCAGTGACTTGGAAGGCATTTATTGCCTGG
Organism: Zonotrichia leucophrys gambelii; assembly: GCF_028769735.1. NCBI lineage: Eukaryota > Metazoa > Chordata > Aves > Passeriformes > Passerellidae > Zonotrichia > Zonotrichia leucophrys. Next base: position 9,351,853 of record NC_088176.1, read on the forward strand.
CTGTATAAATTGCTCATAAAGGCTTCCAGGGAAGGGCAAACTCATGTTGAGCAGTGTTGCTTTACTGCACATGACACCGATAATGCTAAAGCAATATCCTACAGGGGAGGTGTCTGGGCTTTTCCACTACAACATGGAAGATGTGGAAGAGCTTCCAGACACATCAGTTGTGTCAGGCATCTGTTTCTTAAAATTCTTTGTTCCAGTGTAGTTGAGGAACAGGTACTAGGAAAGGTGAAGTTGTGACATCATTTCTGTGCTCTCCTTTTCCTTCCCCTTTTTAAGCAAAAAACAAATTCTGTATTGACTCTGCGGGCTTCTTACTGTGCATTTCTCATTCTACCTGCTCTGCTGCAAGACACCTGGAAATAAAGAATAAAAAAGCCACAAGCACTGCTTTTACTCTGTACTCAACCCCAAGGGTTGCTTGTTTTTCCACAAGATATGAGGATGTATTCGTTACTTAAACAAAAAAGACTTAGACCCAGGGAACCCAGGACCTTCCACTCTGAAAGACTTGGAATGAGGACAGGTCTGAAAACCTGAATATTTACCTGAATTTTTGCCAGATGCTGTAGTTTGGGGGTCTTCAGTGAAACAAAACAAAGCTCAGTGATGTTTCCAGCAACCGGTTGGTTTCTTCCCAATTCTTTGCCGGTGAAAAGAATGTCTTCTTACTGAGTCCCTCCCCATTTTTGTTATTTCAAATTATGCCATTCCCTAGAGTAGAGTACAACTTTAAGGACTTGAGAATTTTGCTAACACCTCTCACAAATGGACCTTGCCAGCAAAACTCTGCTGAAAGTGAAAAATCCAGTTCTGTGAAGGATTATGAATGTTGTTTTTCTCCAATTCAGAATTAATCCTGAATTCAGCTAGATATACATAAAGTTTTGAAAGATAAATATTTCATTTCAGATGCCTTGAAACTGAATAATATATTTTTTGCTTCTTAATATATTGTTTATAAGCACAGAGAAATGGAGAAAAAATAGAGCAACATATCTGTGATTAATTTGAGGCTGTTTAAATTAATTCCCTTTTCTCTCCATCTAAATGTTTTGGCTAAATCAGTTCTTCTATCCAAAGTGTTGCTTTTAATTTTTGATTAAGCCATGTTTTCCTCTAGAAAATAGTTTAAATATTCCAAGTTAGCTCTTTGCTATTATGCTGTGGACTTTGATTTCCAATGCATAGTTTAGATCCTCACTTCTCATAACCTCAAACCTAAATCATGTACCTGAGATGGTTAAATTCCACCTTTAACTTTAGAAAGAAATAGAAATTTTCAAGTGATGAGATTATATTTTCTTGATGCATTTGTTGTTCAGAGTAACACAGAGAACATGAACATGATGTACCTTGAATTAATATCCATGTTACAATGTAGCAATTACTGTCATCCAGCTACTATTTCTATATAAGTGGCTTCTGTTCTCAATTTCCCCACTCATCTGTGTTAGAAAAAAGTCTGTGGGCAGGAAATTTAGCACAATCATTCATAAAAACATGGATATTAATAGCTAGGTATACTAGGTCAGGTTGTTAACAATCAAATTAGGATATATCAAAAATAAAAATGAGAGGTGATTTCATCTTGTGGCTGATAAATCCCCTTTTGCCAATTTTAAAGAAGGAATTTTTAGAATTTTTGTAAAAAATCTTCCCTTATTCCATCTTTTGTTCCCTCTTCTTCTTCATATTATGCAAACTGATTTCTTTTGGAAAATACATTTTTTTCTTGGCACTTTTTTTTAATATCTTAGTAAGATTACTCACTAAAACTTCAGGCTGTTGCTTTCTCCCCAATCCTCACAATACAGAGAAAATTGTATCACACAATGAGTTTCTAAAGAGAACAGATGATGACTTCACAGGAATGAATAAGGAGAATAGATGTAAATGGAGTTCATTTGATAGTTTGTGAAGACAAAAATGCAGATATATCTGTGTCTTGGTGCAGGACTATATCCTGAAGCATTCAGCTGAATGCTAAGTAATAAAAGAAAACTATTTTTAATGTCTGTTAGAGGTATCTGATTGGGTTGTAATTATTTACCTAATGGTTTTCCAGGGAGGAACAGGGCACTGCTGGCTATTGTGGAAACATTTGCTCTTTGAGGTGGTATCTACTTACATTAAAATCTTGTCTTTTAATGCTGCATGCAGCAGTCAATGAGAGTGAATATTACTGATTACAAGTCTAGTGATGCACTGTCTTGTTTAAGCAGCAATTATTGTATTAAAATATACATCAAAACAAATTCCTTTCATACTCTGATCTTTGCCCTCCTTAAGCTCAGCTTCAATAACAGACTGCACTCTCAATTACCAAACCTGAGAATGAAGTGCCTTCCTTGTCCTTTGGAGCAGAAATGTGCTGTCTCTGTGATGTTTGCTTCCCCACAGCTTTAGATTGTCTGGAGTGGAAACTTGAATGTGTGGGTCTGAAAATGCTGCTCACCCCCATCTCCTTGGTGAAAAACAAACATATGCAGAAGAAGCAGGTTTTCTAAGTCTAATGATTTCTTCTTGCACTCACCTGAAAAATAAAACACAAAACTATAGAAATAGTTCATGTCTCAATCCAAACAGATCCAAAGCTGGCTTTTTTTTTTTTTTGATAAGAAGCTAATTAATTCTTTTCCTGATCCCTGAACTCATTCTAGGCATTGACTTGGAAGCTGGCTTTAATTAATGAAGAGTTTAATGCCAACTAACCCCAGCTGTTCATGCCAAAAGCCTCCTATGCCCTCCAGTTCATTAGGGGCTTTAGTTACTCATTTAATCTGAAAAACCTCAGGTCTGCTAACCCATGGAGCAGTGACAGAGCTGCTCTCCCTGGAAGTTTGGGGGTGATAGGGGAAGCATGAGGCCATGCCTTAGAGTGACTAAGGTGTTCTAAATCAGAGTAGTTTTAATCACTGCATAAGTCATGGAATAAATAATCATGGAAGCAATGCATGATGTGAAGATAAGGACAGACTTAGAAAACACTATGGAGATGCATAAAAGTTACCTGAATTTGAGGTATATTTCTCAACATACCTTGAGAAACAAGGCATGTCAGGCCAGTCTTACTGGGGTTTTGGGCTCTGTGTTTTAACAGGACAAAGCCAGCATCCCAAAAGTGATCCAGGACCTCCAGCACCAGCTCTGCTGTGAGAGGTAGTGGGATGGGGGTGAGACTTGCTGAGTGCAAGCAAGTCTGAGACATGGGATATGGAAGGCTGATATGCAGGAATAGGAAAAACTGGGAAATGCTGTGGGGAGACCTGCAACAGGACTGAGGAAGCTGAGAAATGAGAAGCCCGGAGCTTTCCTTTGTGGTAGGGATCTTCTGTGGTAGTAGAAGGAGGTTCAGAAGTGTGAGATAGACTGTGTTCCAAAGACCATGCACTGTAGTTGTGTAGCAGGACTCTGGTATGGGGCTGGTGCTTCCTTTCTGTTCTTTCTTTCTGCTTTGCTGAGCCTTAGCAGGGTGACAGAGCTATAGCCTTGAGTAAGAGAGCCTCAAGCACTCTTATTGTATAAGCTTTCTAGGGTAGCCAAGGGAGACAGTGCCCTTTCTCAACTTTTCATGATATAGCTCTTATCGGTTTTAAAGATAATGAAAAATTCTTGAATTATTTTTCCCCTGGAATATGTTTTCCCCAAACAGAAGAAAATAAACATTTGTTTCTGGAATAACTTCCTACCTCATGTAATACTGTTTCTTTAATGCTAGAAGTTATAGAAAACATGAAGAAAAATTCATAAGGGCTGTTGGTTAGAAATTACCATTTCACAGTAGTCCCTCAGGGCTGCTGTTGAAGCCATAAACCCAAAGCTGATGTCTATCACAAGTCAGCATGAAAGCACAAGACTTCACAAGGGGCTGCCCATTGCAAGAGACAAGTCACCAGAAGTGGTCATAGATGCTACAGCAACCAGGAGAAAGAAATTTGTCTTTGATCTTTCCCTTAGCAGTCTTCTAAGCCCTCTGGGAGTGTTGGTCCCAGCGGAGCTAAGGTCAGAGTGCTCAAAACTGAGCTGAGAGAATTACATTGGACAGGCTCTGTCTGCAGTGTCTGACACAGTTTCAAGTGCTGCAGACTTTCTGAAGAACCTCAGACAGTCAGTCCTTATTAACTGCTCCCAGCCTGGCTTCTTCTAAATATCATGCCCAAAATGCCTCCCATAAGAATATAATCTTATTTTTAATTATTCACATTATCAACCATTCCAAGAAGATGGGATTTACATAAATTTCTAGTTTCTTCTACTCCATGCCACCACTTCCACTTGTTCTGTTACTTTTTATTTATTAGAGAGCAGCTAGAAGGTAATACTGCTCCATTTCCAAAGCAAGTTATTTTTTTGTTTGTATCAGAAAAGCAAACCAATAAACTCCTGCAACAAAATTATTTCCCAAAGAATGCAAAGATAATGCCATAAAACATAATTATACTGAAAATATCTGTAGTGAATTAGCATTCTGTTGGGTTCTGATTTTGTCTGCATGTACTTTTTTATTATGTTAGATGATATTCCATGGGACATAAAATAAATGTTGTATTTCTTAAAGGTTTATGAGACATGGCAGGAATTTCAGAAATTACAGGCACATTTTGGAGAAATATACTCATTCTCTTTTTATCACGTTTGTGATTTTTCCTATAGTTCTATGATGGGTGTAAAAGTCCTCTGCCTTCTTGGAGGAATGCTGCCACATACAGATGCTCTAGACAACAGCTGAAAGTCTCCTTTCTGAGGAGAATCTGTGAATCTGATGGGTATAATGCAAATTGTCATCCATCTCTTGTCAAATATAGTTAAGAGAAGTTTACAACCCCAAAAAGTTGTTTAAATCGAAATAGTCCAGGTAGTTAATCTAGATTAGAACTGCAAATCCCTGTAATACACAATGATTCCTTATGTTATAATTTAAAATCTATGTAGGAAAGCCCAAAGAAACCATAAATATGAAACAGAAAATTAGTGATGAAGAATCCAATGAGGTAGAAAGATCTGATCTGATTTCCACACTGGGTGCTAATGTTTTTTTGTAGCTGGTCAGTATGTTCCATGAGTCAGTGCAAGTGTTGTAAGCTAAATATTGTCAGGAGAAGAATACACCTTCCTTTTCCCTTATCTGTATCTTGCTCTCTTTGCTTGTTTCCTTTAAGAATTTTCATTTCAGATACTGAGCCTGATGTCATAACATTACTTTCTCCCGGATGTCTTTCACTACTTTATCAGCTTTCTGTAGCAGTACAGCCTGTCCTTTAGTCATAAGGACAAAGTTCAGAATGGAAGGCACCAGGATTTAGAGTTTAGTCTTTCATAAAAGTTAAAATAAACAGCCTTTCATTCTACTGTAAGGTGCTTACTGATACAACAAACACAGTTTATTTGCTACAGGAACTGAGAAAATTCTATTAAGTCAGAAAAAGGGATTCTGAGCTTTTACCTTTGTTGTCTAAAATCTGGTTTCCTCTGAATTCTCTTCTTAAAAGATTGTGGGGAAGTTGGTTACTCTGTTGATATGAAAGGGGAAGAAAGTTAAATAAAGCGCCCAAGTGTTACTGTGCTCAAGTGCCCTGTCAATGCACACCGGCTTCTCTACAGCAATTTACCTAATCTTGGCATGAAAATGTTGTCATCAAAGACCTTTCAGCTGAGACCAAGAGGGAAAGGAAACTACTCTCTCCAGAGATGGGAACTGGAGGATTATGCATGTTGTTTTTGTAAACAGACTGTGGCAGTTTGACTCATCTCCAACACAATCCACCTTGTCAGAGGAGTCAAGAGACTTGGCTGTTCTATGAAATACCAAGGGTTAGGACAACAGGTAAATAATGAATAGCAGAGAGATCTGCTTCCTTTACTTCCACTTCTCTTTAAGATGCAATGGATCAGAAGATGAGTATGCTGTGTAATGCTCAGGAATTCTCTGAGGTAGTTGTTAAATCTTAAGCTGCTTATCAGACGTCTTGTGTTGGTGCTCAAGAGCCTTGCTGACCATGACTAATTTGTCCTCAAGTTCCATTGAAATGTCTCAGGCCCCTTGAAAGACTCTGCCTAATAATGCATTGCAAACACAATCCCATCAGTTTAAACTCAGTGTATCTTTGGCCTTGTTGCAGCTGTGAAATAATATGTTCCTGGAGTGATACTGCACAAGCAGTTTATTTGAAGATTATGTGAGTTTGACACAGGCAGCAAATTATTACATCTTTATAATTCTAGTTCTATTCTTGATGAACTCATGAATGTATTAAAAATGTTATTTTCAACAATAGCAAATAAGAATTTTAATGTACTTATTCTACTTTTTTTTTGATTACTGGCTTTTTACCAAAAGCTTGAATTAGTAATACAATATGTAATTGACTGTATATGTGTATAATGTATATCCATACATATACACATTATACATATATGTGAGTGTAAAATGGCGGTATATATTAATGGATAGATAGCTAGTAATCATAATTACTAGATTTTAATAACTTCATCACATTTTAATTGTCAACAGCTACCTGAAAATATCTTAATATATTGCAACTCAGAGTTTTTTATTGTCTTGACAAAATCTTATCACAATTTTAGATACAAAAAGCCCCCAAACAAACAAAACCACAAAATAAAAGAATTCAACAAAACAAAGAAACAAAAACAACACAAACCTCAAACTTGCATTTCCCACAGCAGTGAGCTCAACAGAAACAATGACACAAGACTATCCTCTTCTTCCCTTATGAGACCTCGTTGATGAGGCTCAGCTGGGTCACTATGACTGTCACACAGCATCATGAGAAATATAAATACACATGAACAGTTTTTGGCATGCTGCAGACCTGCAATAGTCATAGCAGGGACTGGCTGAGCATATGGGTGTAAACCTCACTTTCCTGCCAGCAGGATGTTCCGTATGTTCTTCACAATCTTGCAAACCAGGAGGAGTGGATTTCTTATCTTGTTTTCTTCAAACATTTCAATAATTTCAGAAAGCTAAAAGTGTTTTGCTCTCCCCAGGCCCTGGTACAAAGCTGCCCTTGGCTGGCCATCACTAGCCTCATCCATTTTTTTCTGTCTTCTTGGTATGCCTCAACACCTAACACAAAGGAATGTTATGATTTTGGTGCCAATGTACCTTAGGCAAGTTTGAGCTGTGCTTACCCTTATGCCCCTTGCCTTAACATGGGAAAAGCTTTCATGTCACTGCATACATGCAGATTCAGACCCAAATTCATATAATTAATTATTACAAAGACTTCTAGGTCTAAAGAAGATGAGATAAAGTATGTTACTGTAATTTCTTTTCCTTTTAGTATTCAATTGCTAAATAAAAGCCAGGGTAGAGGAGAAGAGAACATGCCTCCTTTAACTGGTACCTGGTGATGTCTGAGAGGCAAGGCTGTGACACTCACCTTTGAGTTGCCTCTGTTGTAGATGCTGTGGCAAACCTTTCAGAGACATTCTTTTGTGAAGATCATGAGTAAACATTTTTACCTTTGGCCTTGTGCGTTTGAAGCAAGATTAGCTAGGAAGTTCTTCAGAGTGCTGTGGTATGGACAGAGCATGTTTTAAGTAGTACACACAAAATGGGGAAGGTTTTTAACAATTTACCCAGTGTGGTTGTGCTGAATGTTAAAACAGAAAAGAAACAGTTGTGCACAATTCACTGAAGCAGACTTCACTTTTCCTTACTCTTTGCCTTCCACCTCAGCAGAACACTGCTGCTTACTTCATCTGATAACAATCTAATAATCCCAAGGAAAGCTGCTTTTGTAAGATTTTAGCTGTCCAATGTGCCACTACGTCTGTACACAGATTGTAGTGCAGTCAATTATCACACATTTGTACATATCCAGGGACAGCTGCAGGCTTCACCCTTTAAATATAAATAATGTAACTTTATTGATATTTCTGGACTAGTCTTTTAGCATAATAAACTTTCCTGAGCTGCACTGCTGGCATGCTTTGACCATGCTGTAATGAGAAGATGTTGATGGAAGGTAAATTTAAAAGCAGCCTAAACCAGGCTTAATAAATGTAGAATGTGACAGAGTAGAACTCAGCATGTGAGGCCAGATTTGCACCAGCCCTCAAATGACAGCCAAGTTGTTGCAGCAACTTAATAACTGAACATGAAATCTGCTCCAGAAGTGTCTCTGGTGATAGAAGGTGCCAAGTGTGATCTTTCCTTCCAAATGGGCTTGGTGAGGTTTATGCCCACCTGACCCAGGAGGAGCTGGACCCCCAATACACATGGATTGCCATTATTTAATATCTTCATTTGGAGTTCGGAGGTCCACCAGCCTGAATCCTTCTCTCTGGCAGTGCATGGTGAGTGTGGGGGAACCCAGCTGTGCTCTCCAACTCCACTCCATCCTCCCTGTGTTAGGAGGCTGAGGAGGACCAGGCTGGGCTGATCTTTACCCAAGGGAAGAGTCTGATTAAACAAAAGTCATTGCAGCCGCTTGTGCAGCTGAGCTTTTGGCCTTTGACTGTGTGTAACTTTATTTGCACTTCCACAGAAAGGGAATTGCTTATAGATCAGCATGCACTGAAATTATTTTGACTTCATTTTGATATATGAAAGTGATCTGTATGTGCACTTTTAGTACTCAGAATCTACTGTAACTTTAATTAAAATTCTATGTGCTTTTTTTGAAAAAACTCTTAGTAATAAATAATTAATTGAAATAATAAATAAGTAATAGTAGGAATTATACATAGGTGCTTCTCTTGGGTCTCTGCAGAGTTATTTTAATTAAGGCTAAGGTCCCTATTTGAATAAATGAATGACAATAGGGATATTTTTGTAAAAGTCATACTGATTCCTTCAATATCAATGTTTCACTGAGAAAGTTTATTAAAAAGAATGAAGTGATTCAGATGGATTTTTGTGTTCTATGTTCTTTCAGAAATCTAATTTTCTAGATTAGTGGCTTGTGTGTGAAATTATGAATAAGTAAATGCTTATTGCTTCTATAATATAGCATGGAAAACAATGTCATTAACATGGATATTTTTCTTGGGTCAGCGTTTCAGCAGTATTAATGCTTTCAGCAGTATTAATGCTCAACTTCTGAGTTGTGCATTTATTTAGTCAGGGCTCTGATTTTTGGCAGAATAAAAGGATTTTTTTACAAGATATAGCAACAGAAGCAGATAAGCCTTCTAGCATTCCCACTTGTTTCTTTACAAAGTTGATTATAGGAAGTAGTAGCTTGATTAATAAAAGAGGTAATTAAATGGGAGTATTAAAACTGGAAGGAGATCTCCATTTTTCTAGACAAAACTGGAATATTTTCCTTTAAATAAATGCATCTATCCTCCATTTTTAATGGAATAGTAATGATAAAATGTCTTCACGGAGTAATCTACGCATAAAATGTAAAGAGATTCAAATGAAGTAATGTTTAAAATGAACAAAGGTTTTAGCCCTTTTGACTCCCAGCATGCATGCTGCACAAATCACATTGACTCAGTAGGAAAGGGATCAGATGGAAGGGAAATAGGACTGGACAGTGCTTTTAGTGATCAGTTTCTCCATTCCTTTGCCCTAGAACCAGATCAGCATTAATCAATCCTGACAAATGTCTGCCAACCCTGTTCTTAAAAACCTTCAGGGCTTCAATGCTCTATAGCAGATTTTCCTATTATTTCACCTCAGTCTTTCTGGCTGCAGCAAGACCCATTGCATCTTGTAAAGAGGATAATCCTCCTCTTTGTAAGTGCATTTTATTTACCTCAGGATTTACCACATCCTTATTCATTCTCAGCATTGGGAGGTTTTTAACCTTTTTTTCAGAGATTGTTCTTTCTGGACCTGAAGTAGTTCTGTTGTTTTCCTGGCATCTTTCTAATCCATCTGTGTCTTTAGGAAACTATTCCCTAAACTGAACAGCCTTCTTGGGCTGTAGCTCTTTAGTAGCAGATAGAAGAATTATTTCACACATCCCATTTAGATGTCCTGGAATAAACTTAGAAAAATAAACTTTGCCTAAAATAGTCTTTGGCTCATAGTACTAAAGGCAGTAAAGAGCATAGAGAAAAATGTCTGTGCGAATTGTGGGAGTGTTTGTGGTCTGAAATTGATGAAGTGTGTTTTTCATACAGATGCAAGCGGAATTTTTTCTGTGATTGATAGCTCAAACCACCTGCCTAACTTGAGATGACATTTGAATTTCATTGCTGGTGATGGTTTTGTGGGTTTTTTTCCCAAAAAGAAAAGGTTTCTTTTTCTGTCTCTGCCAGGTTTTTAAGTTAAATTTCCTCTTCTGCTGGATGTGTTTCATAGTGAAAGAGGAGAAAGGAAAAGGTTTCCATTATGAGATAACCTGTAACATCTTGCTGCTTAAGAAAGTAATATGAAACAGAGATTACAAACTGTTCAGTGAAAAGGTTTTGTCCTGTTTTCTAAAGGATAGAATTTATCTGCCCCTGAGTTTCTGTTGCTGTGGGGGCACAGGGCTGCTGAGGCCAGCAAGTGTCCCACACAGTGTCCCTGTCCTTCTGGTGTGCACTGCAGGGTCCAGTCCTGTGTCACACAGTGGGTCAATATGAGCAGTAATTTAAAGCTTTTCATACTCATGAGACTCCTTAACATTTTCACCTTGGCTGTGCTACCTGCCTGCTCTGACAGCTGTTGCTGACAATGGACTAAAGTTTAATATCAACTTTAATATCTTTTTTTAATTTTTTTTTAAATAAAATACACTAGCCTAAGTGTATTTTGTCCTTTATTTTCTATATTTATGTGGGGTCAGTTCTGGTCACTTAGAAATACTGACTTACTAATTGGTATTTGAATATACTGTGTGAAAATCTGTATTAACATTTAGCCCCTAACTGGAATATGTGCTTTAAAATGCTGAACACATTACAGAGACATGTAGTTTTAACCAATGTCTGCTCACTAGCATAAAATTAGCATTATTGAACATGATAAAACTTTGCTTTGGTCATGGACTGCATCCCAGTTTTGTAGTTTCCAGAAACTTAACATCTCTTTATTTGGTTTGAGCTTTTATTGTGAATAAGAAATCTTTCAAGCATTGAATACCATATTTTCATAGAACAAAGTCCCCTTTTTCTCCAGCTGTGGGTTAGATTCTGTTCTTTGCTCTTCATTTTCTTGATTGCAACATACTTAGCTTTTAGCCAAATTACTTTGTAAACATACCTCAGGCACCAGTAAGTTATACGTATTAAAATTTTTTAAAAATCCAAACCAAAGTGACATAATGTTCATAACTTTTGCATCACTGCTTTAGTTTAACAATTATAGGTGAATCATCCAAAATTCAAACCAATTAATCCTCTTTACTGCTCCTCTTGATTCTGTCCAATTCATTTGTCCAGTTCCTGTAAAAGATCAGGGTGCAGTGCTGATTTAATCATTGCCGAAGGCACCTGATCACCTGAGGCTCTGAACTTTGATCTTGGATATTCTGATGCCATGACAAGCTGGTTTGGAGCATGAGAAGGGCTCTGCTGAGCAGCACCAATGGTCTGTGTCACATGCAGGCTCTGAGAGGGGATGCAGGTTGGTACCTAGGCTGGCAGAAGTAGAAGACAAGCACATAAAATATTTCCCCTTAAAAATCTCCTCAGTTATTTTCACATCATCAGGGGCTTTGGGGTGATTTCTGAGAATGTGATAATCCTCAATGCATTGCTTTTGCATTAGTTAGTAAAATATCTCCTTTAGCTCAGCTGAAATTTGAGCACCTACAGAATACTTTAGTAGGGATGGTCCCACATCTGCTATCCCAAAGTAGGTGCAGGGCTGGAGAAAGTGTAGAGAATATCATGGTGGCTTTCCTAAATTATGGTGGGGATTTTGTGGTGCTATGTAGTGTAAACATGCCATCCATAAAACACTGAAAGGAGATTAGAGGAGTAAAAAGGATGCAGATCACAAAGACAGCCTTTAATTCCTAAATATGTGCATACAGAGAGTGTGTAACAAGGTTGCAAATGCTGCATTTTTCTATTTTTTTCTTATAACTCCCAAAAGAAACACTTAATAAAGTTACTGTGCTGCTGGACAGTGGAATTTGATGGAATTTGCAATGAGGATTACAAGTATGTCTGGAGTCGCTAAGTGATAACAACTTTGGCAGAAGATGTTAAACCTTTGGATTTCAGGACTGAAGTAATCCCTTGCCCACCCTGGCTCCCTCCCTGCTCTGGTGTGGTGCAGGTGTGTGACACAGGCAGCCTGTCACGGCTCCTGCAGAAACTCCTGGTGCCCACTGTGAGCCAATGAGAAATTCTCTGCTCATTCTCATACTCTTTATTTGAGCTTGAGAATGTTTTCCTTAAACGTAGACTCCTTCAGTAATTCTGATTTTTAAAGATAATGTCAAAGGAGTTTTCAGATATGTGCTTTTAAAAATTTTGCAAGTAAGCAATTGAACTTAAAATGCCAAAACTTTCCCAGCCACTTTGCATGTTTTTAGTAGTTGAGCAGAAGACACTTCTCCATTAACTCTACAATGAGAAACAGGTTTGCTGGCTATGAAAACCCAATGAAAAGAATCCATTTTTTTCATAATGTGTTCTGCTGTGTAACGATTTGAAAAACCTATTTAAAGAGTATGGGCTTACTATTCCTATTAGTACCTTCCTGCAGTTTTCAAAATTTAATTTGTGGCTCTATTACCAAAAATATTTTCCAAACAATGGTAGAGGAAAATCCTCTTAAACACTGGATCTCAGATTTGCTAATTTCATTACCACACAACATCTTAAATGCAGAGCACAAAACATGGGGTGCCCCTCTAATGATAACAAGCAGCATTAGTAAGTAAGTAAGGTTTTTTTTTCTATTTTAGTCATACTTGTCTGGGGGCTTTCCAGCTAAGAGAGAGAAAATACCTACTGGATGGCACACTGAACATATTCCTGGCAAATGAGAGTCTGTTTCCTCAAGATAAGATAAAGGAGAACCAGGAATATATGAAGAGGAGCTGAGGGATTTTTGAGAGAGGAACCAGACATTTCCACTCACAGAACCACTTAGGTAGGGGTAGTGCTGGCTTCTACTATTAGAAAAAAATAAAACCATATTCTGATATGATGTAAATCAGCCTAAATATGAAGTTGGGGAAATATGCACCATCTAAAAAACAGATCTGAAGATGGGATCTTTTCCTGTAAATAAATACCTAGGCTAAGACTTGAAGACTGAAAAGGTGCATTTATCTTAGTTCTGAACTTTATCTAGGAGCCAATTCCTTTTGGTCCTAGAAAGACATATGAAGTTTAGCCATACCATTAGTGCTAATTGGGTGTGCAGTGTTAGTACAGGAGCATTATTGCTTTGTGTCCACCGGCAATTAATGCAAGTAATTTTGACATCTGAAAGATACTGTAATTTGAGCAATTAAAGCCTTACTGCCAGCGCAATCCTGTGATAAGTAAAGTAAAATATCATTACAATCCTAATTTTATGCAATTTTTTTTCATATTTAAGAGAATGTCTTAAAATTTTCACAGGAAAGGCATTTAATGAATCCTTTACTGATACCCCAGGCAGCAGATCCCACAAAACTCATCAGAACGTCAAAGCTACGATTAGACACAAAAATGTCTGCATGCACAGAGCATCTGCTCAGCTGACAGCATCTGCTCATTGTCTCTCCATTTCAGAACAAGCAGAAGGGAGAATGAGATTTCCTGAATCACTGATTCAATTAAAAGCTTCAGGAGCCTTAAAAGGTGCTTTCTCCCTTCCCTGGTTCTATCTTTTATTTCCTTTGACAGAGTGCAGAGGAGAGTTTATGCCTCAACAAGAAAAAACAGCCTTCAATTTCAGGGGCCAGGAAACTGCCAGGTAGATCCTGAGCATTTTGTTGGTTCCATATTTCATTCTTTGGACACATGAACACAAGCAGTAAAAACAAATCTGTGCAAGTGGATTAGAAGGATGATTGCTCAGTGATGCATTTGAATTGTCAAGATAGAAGTGCTTTTAGCTCACCTACAGAATGGATTGGAGCTACTGACAAGGATTAGGCTGGACTTCAATATAAATTCAGCCTTCCAGCTCCCAGGGTGTTCAAAATTAGCTAACTTCAGATTAACATGGAGATAGTCTGAAAAGTAAAGCAGGAAAGAATTTTAGAAAGCATATTTAAAAGCATATTTAGCATTTGCAAACATATTTAGAGAGTAAAGCTAAACTTTGCAAAAAAAAACTTCCCTGAAAATGTATGAGCAATGCTTGTTTGTCTTGTGAGCAATTTCTCTGTCATTTTGTAGCATTAATCCCAGAACACGAGGGTCTATCCATTAGCCATTCATAGATTAGCAACTGAAGAGAGCTCTTGGACTGCTTAATGTGAGCTAGCAAAGTAGAAATAATAAAAAATCAAAGTGTATTGCCGCTGCCAAAATGAATCCATTATCTTGTCATGTTTACCCTTTTAACAGGGTACACTGAGCAGGTCACACGGTGAAGTAAGAAACTACATGTTGAAGGCACCAATTTATAGTCCGGTGGTTTTCACTGAATGCTTCAATTTCTAAAATGTGATAACCAGAGAACATAAGGACGGCCATACATGAGGCAATTTTCTGTGATGTCCTGTGCTTTGAGACTATTCTGTTGCACCTCCATTATGAACGGGGTCCCTGAGCCCATTAGTCTCTGGATTTCCATGGGATAATTGTCACATTCCAGTCGTCTAAATCAGCTATTTAAGCATCTTTGATTGACTGTAAGCAGCAGTGGATAATATACCTTTTTTGGTGCATGGATTTGTGCCATCCAGCAGCCAAACCCCCAGTCTAGGGGGAAAAGCAGACATATGGCTAAGTGTTTTGTTGGATGGGGGCCATAAGTGAGAGAACTAAAAAATGGTGTTCTGTTTCTCCCTTTGGTGAGAATCCTACATAGCAGAAGCAATGCTTTTCAAAAATGAATCTTTGTACCATTGTGGATGAAAAGATGTTATCCATTTGCAAAAAAATATATAGATCTTTATACCTTTGCAAGAACAGAATTGGGGAAAGTAATACACAATGTTAAAAAGAGAAAGCTAACAAGTCAATGAGGTCTGAAGGTGTAATTGTTGAGGAAATCCAACATTGTGTTTGTGTTCCACATTGCACAAAAAAATGCTAATTGGATTCAGTATTTGATTAGTGGGTGTGGAAAAATGTCATGGTCTGAAGTTACTAATGCAGCCTAACTTCTGATTGCACTGAAAAAAGATTTGACAGTGAGGGCTGTGGAAACAAAGGGATTAATTTATATCTGGTTTCACACCCATGCAGATCAGCAGGCTCTGTTGATGTAACTTGCTCATGGTGCCAATAACCAGGCTCCAAGGCTTGAAAATACAATGAATTCATATTTCAGTAGGTAGATCCAGATGTATTTTTCAAACACCCAAAACTGGGAGCTATTTTCCTCAGAACAGCGATGTGTTTATGCTGCAGAATGCCAGACAGCACACAGCAGTGGTTTTGAACCTGTGGGCAAAGGAACCCACATAACACAGCTGAGGAAAGCCTCCTGTTAGCAGAGTAAATTTGCTCTCAGGGGGCTGGGAATACATCTCTGTTGGAAAATTTTAGGACTTTACAAGTCGGGAAAGACTGAAAACTACTTGTTCAGAGTCAATCAGTTAGCTTAAAAACCAGAGGCAATCTACCTCTGCGTGACTACACAGAGCTTTGTTTTGTCCCATTTCTTTCAGGAAAATAAAGAATATTGGCAGGAACTTGATTATTTGAAAATAGCCTATAAGGAGAGACAATTACACTTAAGATATTTTAAAAAAGCTAATGCAGAACTAATGGGGAATTTGTGCTTCTCAGTGTTAGAGAAATCACGACTCCAGTGTGTAAAAAATTGTCACGGTTTCTTTTAGTTTGTAATGAAGCAATGAAAATTACCATGTGTGGAGAATTTTCCTACTTTTATTTTTCAGAACAATGCTCAGATTTCCCAGGGCTCTGAAGTTTCAATCTTTTCCCTCCCCAAATAAATGTGTAAAATTCTTATGTTTGAACAGCAGGTTAGTTATTGTTTATTGAATCCTTTCAGGAGCCAAGGCTGGCAGAGCAAGTGCACAGTACATTTGAAAACAAGGCAGAAAAAGGAGATTATGGAGGAATGCAGTAACTTTCCCCAAGATCTAGAGGTGGGGTTAGCAGCAAATCCTTGTGCTCCAGGTGAGTCAGAACCCAGGGAGACAATGCAAGGAAACAGGAAAGGCTGGCTTTCCTCAGACCACGAGCGTTATGCACTACCAGATACCTGCTGTATTTCACAGGGGGAGTGTGAAATGGAAATTTCACCCTAAGATGAACACCCCTGAGCTATGTCTCCATGCTTATCTTGGTGATATGGCACCTACCTTCTTTGTTTGGAACCTTGCCTGCCTCTATCCTGGTGTTTGTGGAAAACAAGCTTTATTGTCAAGGCTAGCAAACATCCCAAACTAATTCCCTCAAAAAGCTTGCACCTCAGTGAAAAAAAAAAAAACCCAAACCTTTGGTCTATAGACTTAGGAAAATCTCTTAACTACTTAAAAGCAACTCGCTGATCTTTTTTTCTCATATCTAATCTTCTGTCTGGTCCTCCCATATGTTTTTATTTCTTTTTCTGTGCTTCCCTTCTTCATCTGCTGCCCCACCTGGATTTAGCCCCAGAAACATCTCAGAATGTGTTTGCAGTGGCCCCAACCAACCTGCACGGTACCTGTGGGTGGCTTTGTCATGGGTTGCAGCGACACATTCAGATCTCTGGCCACTTGATGGAGCTGCTATGAAGAATGTGAAAGAGCAAACCTGCAGCCAAACCAGAAGTCTGAACAAAGTGCAGGGCTGAGGTTACACACTTCTCACAAGAATTCCTGCCAAGCACTCAGGTGATCAGGGAGTTTGGTGTAAAACAAGTGTGAGAGAAAGAAGATCTCACTATTTGAGACAACTTGTGTTTGGGAATGTAAATGGAAAAATGCTGCTTTCATTTTGTTCAGGTTCAATAACAGGTGATTTAAGGTACATGAGCTCGGAGAACTTAAATGAACATGGAACTGCTTGCAGAAGTGTGGTGAAACTGAATTTAGCTGTCCATGCCAGCAGCAATCTCACAGAATATCCTTGGTTCATCTGATGAAATTGAAATTTTACACTGTGAGGAAGAGTAAGAGAATTTTGTAATTTAGTGCCGAAAATTAGGGAAAATAGAGAAAGTCCAAATTGAAATCTTTGTAAAATATCATAAATAGTCATTTTTAGAACTCTAAAAGAAAGAAAGATTACAGAGGGAGCATAAGTGCTCTTATATGTTCTTTCTGGGATTGTCTTTTAAAATTTCAAAAGTTATATTGTTTTTGGAAGGAATTCTCTTTTTTTTAGTAAATAAAATATAGAAAAATTGGATACTTTTTGAACACACACTTTCTAGACCTGTCTATTTACCATGATTTTTAGAATTATGAGTCTAGGGGAGATAGTCACTGAGAAACATGGTAGGAGGTGGAGTTTTATTCATTATAGCTGATTTTTGTGATTGGAGATATTTGTCTTTATGCAGTTCACCTGTATGGATTAGATTCTATGGGATACTCTAAATTCTGCCCTCCAGGAGGGCACAAGGATCCATGAGAGACCATGAACATGGACTAAGGTCATGCAGCAGCTGGGGTAGC
Organism: Zonotrichia leucophrys gambelii; assembly: GCF_028769735.1. Lineage (NCBI taxonomy): Eukaryota > Metazoa > Chordata > Aves > Passeriformes > Passerellidae > Zonotrichia > Zonotrichia leucophrys. The sequence goes on from NC_088176.1 coordinate 9,369,522, forward strand.
TGGATTGAATTAAAATTTTTTGAGGGTTTAGTTTGTTTTTCTGGGGGCAGCTGTGCAAAAAAGAAATATAAATATTTCATGTGGTTAGAAAATACGGTAAAATGATATCCACAATTCAGAAAAGTTATACCAGTGATTCTTTCTGTAAACATTTCCATTGGAATATTTACCAAGGTCCTCAACTCACATTTGAATTCATATGAAAATTAATAGAAAATAATGCTGTGATTGGACATAATTAGGTCATCTGCTGGTCATCTTCCTGGGGAAGAGGCCTGTGCTGATTTACCAGCAGGACTGAGCCCACTGAGGACACAGTTGCCATGGGGAAACACGTTTCTTATCCATGCTGGCTATGTTCTGTGGATAAATGAGAGATTTCATGCACAGCAGTTGTCAAGGCACATTTTATAGGTATGAAAGTCAACGTGTAAAACTTCTTATAGTTTTGCACTGCTTCACTGCAGGACATGCTTAATTAATACACCAGAGGGTCATTTATTCTTTGCAAAATATGAGCCCATCAGTGGCACTGAAAGTTCTGACATTGTGGGGATGTGAGTCACATCAGTGAAAGCTGCCTGAGGCTGCATTTAACCTTGTGCACTGAAGCTGAAAAGTAATTAATAAATACTCTCAAGTGTTATGTTTTTCCCTCCCACCAACTCAACATCTTAATTACAAGGGAGTAGGTACAGAGAAACTGCTCTGTTTGTAGTTGTCCTGCCCTTCTTTGCAGCCTTTCTTACCAAAAATGCTTGTAATCTCAGATAAAAATACCTTTATTGATATCACCAAAGTAATCTCAGACCATGTATATGTAGGAATCCTCTTCTTTAAATTGCAAGCTTTGGATGGATTATTTCTAGTTCTTTATCCAATGCCAAGGATCCTGGTCCTAGGTGGAGCCTTAGGCATTATGGTAAGAAAGACAATAATGGTAAAAATAAAAATAAACCTACTATCTCCATATGATCTCTATTCTGACATCCTAAACTCTGCATGTGTTTCTCCACCTATCCAAAGGAGACAGCCCAGAAAGTGCTTTCAGGGGTCCAAGTGACATTGATAACAGGGAAATGCTAGACATAAGAGTAGGCATGGAATTGCAATTTCACTTTTGTCAGTCCTATTGCAAGACAAATAAAACAATATTCAAATTTTAAGGAAAATTTGACAAATCATAATCACAGGGCAAAAAGTAGATTTTCATGTGTCGTGTACTCCCTAACTCTGGAGAAATGTTGATACTTGTAGAAATGTAGAAAATTGTGAGTAATCACAAATTCTAGGAGGAATCACAAAGGATCCCTTCACTTTTGCAGCTGAGGCCATGGAGTGTTGGCCTGGTTCTGTAGGGTTCTTCCTTTTCTCTTAATGAGAAGGGAAGTCAGCCCAAAAGCTCCAGGGTTGTTATTCAATCTAATTAATTTAGTGCTCTACTGTTCGCACATCATGACTTATTTTAAAGAGATTTAGACAGCAGAGGAGTCTGAAAGTGTTGCAGCTGGACAAAGGCACTGCAGTGTTTGGAGAGGGCAGAGCTTGGTTGTAGATTAGCTCTAGGTTTGCTATCAGAGTAAGAAAAGATGTAGGAGGAGAGGCCAATGAGAACACAAGTAGTGAAGGCAAAGTGAGGGAATGGGACAGTGTGATCCTGCTGGAATTGGCTCTAGGAATTTGTTTATAGATTTTATTCCATTATCAGGTCACAACCACTGAAAATTGTGACAGCCTGTTGGAAAAGAAGGACACCTGAAACTAAGAAAGCCTGGTCCAGAATTAAAACTTGCAGATATATAGTCCTCAGTCTCTGCCATTAAATTTGCAATGGTTTTGCAAATTATTCCAGATAAAACGTGGAAAACGTTTGTGTTGCCAGCATGAGTGGCAGGATTCTCTAGGCTATAAAAGGAGTGGAGAGAATAGGCTGAGGTGTAGTTGCTTACTGTGTTGGTATGTAAATTTGTTCTAACAAATCCTGACCTTGATTTTTGAAATAGCAGAGATGATGGGTGAGGTCTCCAGGTTCCTAAACTTGGACTTTTTATATGCTTGTTGTGTTTTTCATGCACTTAGAGGCTGACTTTTCTAACTTTTTCTCTGCCCCAGGCTAAGCTAGTGATCTCATGCAAAATAAAATCAAAGTTATTTTTGTAATCACCTGAGGCCAAGAGCTGGATAAAGTAAAAACACTTCACTCAGCCAAATATTGATAGGTTTTGCACTACAGCCACAAGATCTGACAGTTCTGATTTGTTGACTTCATTTCAGTTCTCCTCTGCTGCATCTTCATCACTTGCTTTCCTCACAAGCTTAATTCAAATGTAATCTTGGAAACAGTCACATTTTACACTTGTGAATAAAGATGACACGCTGTCTTGTTTTTCCTCTTCCTGATTCCACCTTCCATTGATTTATTAAGCCCCTGAGTTGTGATGACAAAGTGTGTTTCATCATTCTTCTCTGAAGGGGCCTTTATCATGAGTAGATCATTGTTGATGTTGATTCATGCCTTCTCTGGAGAGCAGTGATTTTGGATTGTCTTACGTTCATATTTCCTCTCAGGCTATTCTGAAATAAACAGTTCTCATGTTTAATTTTATTGACATGCTTTTGATGTGGTTTTGGGCTTGTTGTTGTTACCCCCCCTTCTTTTTTGAATTGCTTTGTCGTATTCTGGATGGGTGTTTGTTGAGGTATGAGTCACGGAAATGGAGCAGTATTGAGGTATTCTTTAGTGCTTTCAGACAGATCGCACTTAATAGAACAATAATGCATTATGTTGGGTATTGTTCCATAGGCTAATTACCTAATCAGATAGTGCTGGGGAAGCAAACTTGTAGCAGACATTAGTTATTGATGCATGGACTGGTAGCAGATGGCAGTATTTGCAGTGGAATATAAGTTGATGGTTCAGTGGATTAATTAAAGCTTATACAATTTCATGGCCTCCACTCAAAACATGGTGTAATAACAAGTGTGCTTTTTAAAGAAAGAAAACAATATTTAGCTGTGGTTCTTTAACTGAATAGATTCTCCTGCAAGCAGAAAGAGAGAATGAAAGGAATAGTCGATTTCCCAAAAATTACCTTTGTTGCTTCTATTTGCCTTAAGAGTGCTTAGAATGGGCATAGAAAATAATGGGTAATTATTGTGAGTGCATTAACAATTGTACAAACAGGGGATAGGTATAGTCATGTGCATTTCTTCACATCTGTCTGTAGAATTCTATTCCGTGTTGCATTGTCTGCTGGTCAAATTAATCTACATCACTTCTCCTTTGTGTCTTCACCCTGAACTTTATGAGAACCTGTCGGGGTCTCTAGCTTGTCAGAGTGACCCCAAGAAAAGTTAGAAAGTCTCTTTTCCCAGCCCAGCACTTAAAGAAGGAGTCAGGGCTCTTCATTTCTTGGTCTCAAGGTTGTTTATTGTGTCTTATCTATAAAATTCTTTCTCTTGTCCAGCTGAGGTCCATCCAGCAGGACAGTTCCAGGCACTCTGCCTGCCCCCAGGGCTGGGTTATGTCTTTACACTAAAAACTACCTATACAATGTTTACAATTACTTTTCAATGCCTATCACGTATTTTAGACAGTGAGCTTCTACTCCAAACCAATCTGTAAGTGCCAACACCACAGCAGAAGATGGAGGCCAAGAAGAAGAAGGAGAAAGGCCGCACATGCCCAGATCCCTCCATCTTGCCCCCTGAATCCCCATTCTAAAAACCCCAAAATCTACTTTTTCACCCTGTGATAAATTCACTATCATTCTACTTAAGTTGTCGTGGCTTGCAGATCTTCATCTAAAGTTGGTAACTTGCTCCACGGGTCATAATCAAAATCACAGGCATGTTTGGGCTCTGTGCCAGGGTCTCTGAGCCCCCTGGCAGGGTCTTGGCTGCTCAGGAGAGCCAGAGGGATGTCCTGGGTCCTGACCCTGATACATACTCTCTACAGCTTGGACATAGTTTGAGTAATCTCAACACAAAAAAACCCCCATGAATATAACTTTTGTCTGGCCAAAACCTAAGACTATTCCAGCTCAGATCTGAGGGAAGAACACATGTAGCCAACTTCCACCAGGAGGGCATTTTCTGCTGGGGAAACCCTGACCCATTATCCTGAATAATCTTCAGGATTAAGTAATTAAGTGAAGATACTGCTCAGCAGTGCTCTGTGGGCTCTGAAAACCGTGGCTTTCCCAGAGGTGAGCTGCAGTGCTTTGGAGCTTAGGGAGCCTTCCAAGGAGGTCAGCTAGAGCCCTCCAATGCACCAGTGCTGCATGGACAGCTCCTAAAGAAACATCTCTGCATCAGTGGGGGGCTCCAAGGGCTGTCGAGCACATCCAGACTTGTTTGGGTAGCATGGCTCTGAAAGCAAGCACTGAAGTGAAAAGGACTCTGACAAGAGCTCCCTTATTACTGCGTGCTGTGACAAATTGGTGAGGAGTGTGAGAGGCATGGCATCACATGATCTATTCATAAAGGAAGCAAAAGCAATAACTGCTGAGACACTAATGAGGTATAAAATATCTCACCTGACAGTCACCAACACATACAGACCTTGTTTTTTTTTTTTTTTTGCTCTCAGCCTAGATTTTATTATCACCTGCTGGCTGTAAACTTTATATAAGAGACAAACCCAAGACATTATACTCCCTCTGTAAGTTATAAATAAGTTTAAAGATGCAACAGTTAAGTTTATTGTCAGTTTTTGAACTTTTGACAGTGAATATCTGATTTGGTAAGCAATAAACTCACAGTACCTGGCACTTTTATGCATGCATCTCAGTTTTTGTCACTGTTGCTTTTGCATAGATCATATCTATGCAAGCCTCAATCCTCCTCCCACAGATACCGGGGTAAATTAAGAATAACTTTACTGAGGGTTACAATACACTGCTATAAACTGTTTGAAAGGACTGGAAAAATTCAAAAAGATATTTTTTTTTTTACATAATCTTAGTCAATAAATACTGGTGCCTGGTCAGTAGGAAAGAAATTATTATTCCTCCCAGAGTTCAGAAGAATCCTTCACAAGCATAATTCCCACCTTATTTAACAAACAAATGTCTTTTTAATTCCCTTTTACACTTTTTTTTTTTAATTTGCTGTAAAATCTCTCTAGAAATGAAGGCTGGATCTTCTTGAGTAACAGAGGGTATCTGAATTTCCTGTTTGTCTTGCCATCTCAAATGATTTCAGTGCATTTGGATTTCTTAACTAAGTACTGGGATTTCCATTTCAAAACCACCTTCAATATAAAAATGAAAAAGCCATCATTAATGGGAGGTAATAACCAGATTTCTTCCTTTCTTCCAGTTCAGTCAGGAAAGCTGGAAGCTGTCTCATAGCAAAGTGCATGATTTTTTTTTCCTTGATTTAGGTATGTGAGGACAATCCATCCTGCATCTGTAGGTCTGTTTGTTTCTAACAAACATTTAAGAAGTTCAATAGTTTTTCATGACTAAGGGCTAATGGAAAGCATAAAGCTGGGAAAAGGTACTTAAAGGATTGAAGTCTTGACAGTTTCATGCCATGGGGTTGGGCTGCTTGGAAGATATTCACAGTCCAAGAGAGCAGGAGTAATTACCATTGTGTTCTGGCTCATTGTTGCACCCATTTCTGGGCGCAGCTCTCCAGCTGTGAGAGCACCAGCTTGATGAGTTGACTCTACTTTTATTTTTCCATTCTGTGACACAGAGCCAGTCCAACCAAATCAATCCCACCAGGACTTAGTGGCACTTTCCTGCTGACTCCCTGGTGTTTCATGACTTCTTGAGGCTAAGGCTTCCTAGTGCTGCTAAATCCAGTGCCTGGTTTTAATTTTGAAATACTGTTTTTCAGAACTTCATTCAATATATTTCTCATAGATTTCAGCAGTCACAAAGCATGTTTCCACAGTAACAAATAGAGCAATGTAATTGCCTGTGAACCCTGCCATAAATCCTTCAGGTGGTGATTTTTAAAATGTGGAAAGTATATGGACTTGAGCAACTTTGCTGTTTCACAGTAAACTTGCAGATTTCAGAGTATCAGCCAAAAGATTTCCCACAGAGTTTCACTCAGCTGGAGATGTGATGTCTCTAAGATAACTCATATGCCATTTTTTTTTTGCTGCTGTTTTGTTTGTGTGCATATCATTCTTCTTCCCTACCAGTGGGACAAGTACAATCAGACTCAGCGCAGGACTTGCCAAATTTCTGGCTGTTTGCTGCCATGAACCTCAGCAGGAGCACATGGCAGGAGAGGAGGAGCTCTTTGCCAGCTGGGAATCCAGGGTGGTAGTTATAGCTCAGGGAGAGGAGCAGCTGTAGCCTCCCTGAGCTCCTCCAGGTGTAATCTCCTCCAGAGCTGCATGTTCCCATCAAAGAGCTCTGTGATTGGAGCCACGTTTATTTGGAACAAGCAGCCAGCAAAATGTTTATGAATTTTCAACTATATTTCATTAAATATTAGAAAAGAAGGCTGGATGGAACCCTAACTCTTCTAGGCTTGAGGTCATGCTGGTCTTGTGAACTCCCCTTGCTATCACTCCTGTTTCAGACAGCTCTTTCTCTGCCAATCTCTAGCTGAGCTCTAACTGTGGGCAGTCCTCAGCCTCTCCAAGTGATTCACTACAGACCTTACCCAAGTTAGAGTTGTTTTTTTATTTCCCTGCCAACATCTAACATAAATCTCTCTGCCACTGAATGAAAAGCCTTAGATTGACAGGATATTGTGTGGATTTGTGCCAAGGACAGTGTGTGACGCTTCCAGCAGGATGGATAAAAATGGAGCAGTTCTGCATTGGCTTCCACGAGGCCCATCTCAACATTTGCTGCTGAGCTCCTGTAAAACCCCAGTTAAAACATGTGATGTTGGCCAGGGAATCCGCATCCCTGCAAAGCAGCTGTGTGTTCTATCAGCACAGAGGCACCAGGCAGGGATTTGCCCAGGTTCAAAGGTTGGGGCACAACATCCCAATATCCCAATATGCCAACATCCCAATATCCCAGTGTCCCAGCCTTTGCTGTTGTGTGGTGCCTGTTACACCAAGCTGCCACTTCAGCCTGTCCCCCCAAGCCTCCTTTCTGTGTGAATGGAGTTCAGTGTGCTGGGAAATGAGGCTCCATACAAGGATTTGATATCAGTGTGATAGCATATGTTGGAATAGCATTATATCTAATTTAAAGTATATTAACCTGTCTCCTGCCCTGATTACTAAAATCCTGTCTGCATCAGTAGAAGTCTTCATATCAAACAACTGCATGGAAAGCACAGAGAGTTACTAGAACAAGAAATATATGCTGATAATCCATTTAAATGCAAATACCTGGCTATTTGACCTGGGATGCAAATGTTGAAATATATTCAATATTAATGTCATAGATCAAACTCTCAGCAACAGTAGTTTTAAAATATGTGCATATCCTTCTGTGAACAAATTATTTCAAAGTTAAATTCAATAAATTTTAGCTGCTGCAAACAGAAAAAAGACCATTTCTTATTAAAATACAGCACAACACTCAGGTCCATGTGAGAGTCTTCTCTGTTTGAAACCCCAAATTTTATTTTGTTTTCAGAAATCTCAGAATAGGGCTGATTTGTTCATTTAATTGATTAGTAAAGTTTTTTTAAAGTAGTTAAATAAATTCTTAATCATCATGAGTTGACCATGAAAATTGCAAGGTTACTTTGTTTGTTGTTATTGTTTTATAAAATACACAGATATTTGGTTTAATTTATCTTTTGGGTTATATTCTGTATATATTTAATTAAAAAAATATTTATTTTTCAAAATCCTAGAAAGTGGAACATATTTTTCACCTGAGGGTGAAAAACTTCATGGTCAGCTGATTGTAAGCACTGCAGCTTTAAGGGGGAAAACAAGTCAAAAATATGTAAATGTTCTGATGGATTTAAAATAAAAATTCCATGAAGCTATTTTCACTGGGTTTTTCAGACAGCCTCAGAATCTGTGTGTTCAAGGTCTCATTCCAGAGATATTTACAACTAGTTTGTCCAATTTTGTATAAGAACAATATATTTCTTTTTATATTTTTTTAACTTGGTTCATAGTCTGCATCACTGCATAATGAACAACTCTGAAAACCGAGTTAGTTTCTCTTTAGGGTAACTCAGCTCTAAGGAAAAAACATAACTTAAACTGAACACTTTGTAAACTGCTTCTAAATTTGGTGGTTTTGCTCTTTCGAATTCTTGCAATGAATTTTGGTTGTTCTTCTCCTTCCTTGGCACAGGCTCAGGTTTGGGAGAGGTATTTGCTATGGAACAGTTCAGCAGAAGTCTTGGATGTCTCTCTGACAGAAATGTTTCTAAACTCCCTCAGATGCTCAGTCTGTGGCTTTGCTGCCTGTCCCCTGCAAATGATGCTCAGGCTCCACTTATGGTGCCATTTTTCACTGGAATTTGGAGTCATCTTTCCCCTTGGAGTGAGACATTTGGCACATTCAGACTGCCCGTATGCTCCTTTGAGTGCAGTGCTGATGGGATTTTCATTGTGTGAGCATTAGGGTCAGGGGCATCCTTTCCCACCCCAGGCCCAGTTACACCCTCTCCCCATCATTTTAAAATCTATTACTTTTGCAGCTCCCCAGCAAGATGAGGATGCTGCTGAGGAGATGAAATAATGAGCCTTACTCTGGTGCTGTCCAAAATCCATTTTAATAAGTCTTCCTTTGCCATAAAGAATAAATTTGCAGAAGAATTACACTTGAGTATGTGAATACACCTGGCCAAGGTAATTAGATTGTAATTCTTTTGCCTTAGCTGTGTTTGTGTGTTAGAAAGTGAATAGTTGGATGCCAGGGAAAAGGATTCATTTTGAGCAGTTTCTATTATTGCAGATGCAACTTGTTAGCAAGAAGTGTTCCTGAGGCTCTACTGGCTGTTTATATAATTTGTCTTTGCTTGCAATGTAGATATGCAGACACTTTCCAGTTTATTAAAAAAATACAACAATAGATAATTTTTCTCACTAATGTAACTTTTGTACTCCGGGGGATCACATGAATATCAATTCGTATTTTTCTTGGCTTGTTATTTAAGGATCATCTGAAGTCTTCATGGCAGGTTGTGAAATGTTTTTCCTTAAAACAGGTCTCTTTCAGAATATTTTTTATACTCATCTCTTTGCATCAGCTGAGCATGCAGACTGCAGTGATGGCTGGGGTAAAACTGGCTCTGCAGAGGTGACAGTTGTCAACCCAAACAGCAGGAAGGGCACAGCTAAAGTGGAAAACTGGACACATTTGTGGCTCAGGAAAGTCCACTGAAAAGAAATGCTGGTTTTGTGTTTAAAGGTAGGCTGGCACTAAAGCATTGTCTTGTCTTCTCGCATCTCGTAGTGAAAGTGCTCTTTCAAAAGGAGAAATGGAGCAATTTGTATGACAGAAAGTTTTGCTTCTGTCTAAAACTTTTCATATGATCAGCTGCCAAGCAGCAAAACCATCATTCCCATCTTCTTGCTCAGAGACTTCACTTCTCAGGAAAGAATCTTCCCTCTCTCTCTCCTCTAGAGAAAACATCTGATACAGCTTTCCTACCAAGTTCCTACCAGATAACTCTGGGGTCCATTAACATCTGGAGTTTGAATGGTTACACACAGGATGTTTCAGCAACAAGTTTTTTAAGGTGGAACATCAGAGCTGCTGTGTTTTATCTTTAGGGAGTACTGCTAGCTCAGTCAGTGCAGTTGCCACATTAAAATGAAGTTGTATTTCAGAAGAGATTTCTTTACATCACCGTGATTCAGATTAGCACATTGCTCTCCAAGCACACAAAAGTCGGCAGTACATGAAGAGCTTTCATAACTAATGAGTTAATCACAGGGTTTTGACTAGCTTTTTCCTTAATGCAGACATTATGACTCTGAGCAGATTAGAAGGTGGGCCTTTGATTTGCAAGAGTAACCTCTGTTAGCCCTGACACCTTTTGAACTTTCAATTCAAACGTTAATTTTGGGAAGGAGGGAGTTGTGAGCAAGAGGGACAAGGGAGCAAGGAAGAGACAATGGTTTCTTCAAGCACACAGGATTGCAGAAGGCACAGAAATGCACCTGCCCCACACTGACCCTGCCACATTCAGGAATAACAGTTGAACTGAGTACAATAACACTCAGCTTAGTACACCTAATGCTCGTGACTTGCTTCATCTTTCTCTCCTTCCACTTTTCCTGTTCTCATAGCTAAAATTGCCTAGAGAAATAATGACCACAGACACCAAAACCTGCCACTAATTTGGGGTAACCAGGCTGAGCAATTGACACTGTGATTAGTCAGAGCTGCTCAGCATTACAGGATGTGTTCTTCACTCAGGAGTGTCTGTCTCCCTCTTTCTAGGATGTGCTGGTGCACATTTAAGTACAGGAGCAGTCTTTGCCAAAGCAAGGACAGGGAACATTTTAGCCTTCTTTGTGTCATCCATGCTGTCTCCCCATTCAGCAGCAGCCCCAGCTTTTCCCAGAAGTTCACTTGAAATATCTGTTGAATCCCTTCTTATGGCTCTGGACATCCTTTGCTATTTTTTTCTCCACCTGGGATTTACTCCTGCCAAAACAGTGCTTTCATATTCGTGCTGCTTATCTCTTTTTTCCCCCCATTTATTCTCTCTTTGCATTTCATTTCAGTTGTTAAGAAGCCCCTTTCTTGGGCAACTGGTCTTCTGAAGGAATTCCCAGTCTTTCCCTGGAATTAAATGGTTTCCTTGTAAGCTCTTAGTAAGTTTTCTGTAGATGTCTCCTGGCAAACCTTTCACTCCCATGGCTGTTTCACAGCTGATTTCTTTCAGAAATGAACACAGATGTAGAAATCTTGAACACCTTTTAGGGGCTTGGGGAGATATCTTCTCCATTAGATGTGTACACTTCATTTTGTTCCCTTCAAATTAGTCCCTGATCTTTTTTCTTCTCCCCATGCCTTTGCTGTTTTCCTAAAATAATGCATTAACACATCTGGTGAGCATGGATAGCTGTTGAAGAAATTCAATTCAATTCAATTTGATCACGGTGATTTGCTTATGATGTGTTTCCAAAGCAAAAGTTGCCACACAGCTTTTATGTCTGCAAGTCTCACAGCCTGGCCTGAGCACACTCATCAGATAAGCCAAGTGAGCAGATGTATGCAGAAACTGCAACTATGGAATTTTGCCAGTCTCAAAGGAGAAGACAAGTGAACTTGGAATCTTTAATGTGTTAAAACAGGTCTATTAATGCTGCTGATTCCCCTATTTTTTTGACATTTCCCATAAAGTACCTTCATTTTGCTTCACAGAGGTACCAGTCCCATGACTGTGGGTCACAGAACCTTTAATCCTTCCTCACAAGCTCTTCCTGCAGTGCTTGTTGTTTCATTTGCTATTGTAATGAATTGCTGTGTACTACTCTTATCCATTATTTTTCTTCACATTTTTTTCTAACTTCTGAAACTGAAAAATACACAGAATCATCAGGAATATCTACATTTCATAACCAACTTCCCTTAGTAAATTAATTCCTGACAATTTTTACTTCTTAAAAAACCTATGGTATTAAAATAAATGTGCTCTGTCTTTCATAACTTGTTTTTTAAAGCAAACTCCACAGAATTGTCAGTACATTAGATTTCAGCATGCCCATATGTGGGAAGCAGAGCTCTGAGACTGGACCAGAGCATGATTCTCTAGAAGAAATCTTTGAAGGTTAAAATAACATATTATGAAGTTCCTAGAGGACACATGATGTGTAAATTGCATTTTTCTCATTGCTTGATCAAATTTGGACAGTTTTTTCTGATGGCAAAACACAGTGACAAGATTTTATTCTGTTCCCAAATGTAAATGACCTCTACAGAGGCTGGGGGGGGGGGGAAATAATTATTCACAAAAAATGAAGAGCAGGACTCTTCGCAATCAAACCAGTTTAATGTGTTTTCCCTTCACCATGATTTCAAAATAATCATTTTGGTTGAAATAACCCAGTCTGTCAGTTGTATTTGGGCGGGCAAAAGATGTAATGTTCAAACTTTGTGTCCAAAATTGTGATTAATTTATCATGGAGAGTGGGTTACACAGCAAATCACTCTCAGGGCTCTCAGCTGTGCCTGTAGTAGGTGTCACTGCATACCAAGCCATTAGAGGACAACTCCCATGTCCTCAGCCAGGATATTCAAGCCAGGGTCACCACTGCTAAGAGTGCCAAACTGGCTAAAATGTTAAGTTATATGCTGGTTGCTGGAACAGAAAATCAGAGGTAAATTTTCATGGTAACATCTGCTGTAGCCATTGTATTTCACTGTTGAAGGGACTGCAATAAAATTATTTTGCCTTCCCATCAGTTGATGTTTGAATTAATAAGGTACTGTCCTCATTTAGATCCTGTTCTCAGACTCACATTCTCGTGTAATAAGAAAGATGAATCAGCTGAGACTGAGTTGATCAAGATGTGGAACAATGCCTAGCTGGAGCAAATGAATGTAGATTCAAAGGACAGCAGTACTGAAAGGTTTAAATGAGTTGAGCAGGGATTTGAGGATCTTTATCTACTGAAAAACACTGATTTTATTGAAATCTGACCTGCACCAGTAAAGAGCTGAGGTCAACACATGTTCCATTTGAAAATTAATTTGATAAATTTTGCTATGTAACTCTGGAATTGGGTGCACTTATGTCACTGGGTCCTTTTCCAGCGCAGGCAATCTGTTGGTGGAAGCCTGGAGTACAGGAGATTAGAGAGCATCTCTGCACATCAGACACTTGTGGTTCTGCAGGACAGTCTGGTGGGTTTGCATCAGCTTTTCTAGCACTGGGATCACATCAGCACTCACAGTCATTCTCTGACTGACCTGCCAAGATGCATCCTCTTCACTGCAGCTTTCAGGTGAAAAGCCCCATTTTGTGACAGAATTGCAGCTGGTTTTGAGGCATCTAGCCTTCAATTTCACTTACCAGTGCTTTCAATAAGCTGATGTGGAAATAATCCAGGGCTTGACTTTGACACACTAAACAACCAGAGGTTTTCTTATAGTCTGAAGTGCCTTTTGTTTTGCTTTGCTTTTTTTGTTTTAAAATTTCCCTTGCAGAAGTAGTTCATCTCTGGTGAAAGGGAAAACAAAATATAAAACTAGGAAAAATTTGATCTGGTTTTTGGGAGATTTTAATTTTGTGAAAATTATCATGTCTTTTGTGTCCTTTTATGGAAGGTAAAAACGTTTCAAAATCTAGTGAGTATTCTTTGGGTAAGGAGATGCTTTCTCTCTAAGGTTTTGTTCTGATCATGTATTGTGAGGTAACCAAAGCAAACAGAATAAATAATAATGAAAGAAAGACTACAGTTTCTAGACTGCTTTGACATATAATGTGAAAACAAATCCTTTTTCCTTTGATTCAGAGGGACTTGGTGACTGCATTGCAATTTTTAAAAGCACAATAGAAATATAAGATTTGTCGTGGATTCTAAGTGTTCAGGGGCACAACAGACTGCTGGCAATTTTCTGGTGGAAACAATTGTTTCCTTTTCTGTCTTGCCTCACTTTCATGTACATGGCAAGACTATTCTTGGTCTTGATAAGAACACCTCTCTTTTCCAGTGGTGTGAGTCACTTGGACTTTACAAGGTCAGTGTGATCTCCCAAAAGATCTCCAGTTCCACTGCAGCAATCAGCTCTCATGCCTGGTCAGAACACGATGCCTCCATCAGTCCAATTTCTTGTCCTCCTCAAGGGCTGACCCCGACCCTGCAAAAAGTAAAAAAGAAGGGGCAAAGTCCCAGCTTCCCAACTGAATGAATGAAATCTGGTTTGAAGTTTCTGATTCAGTCTTTTTAGCAGAATCTGTCATTATTTTGAATTATTTCCAATCTCCCAGCAGTTTCAAAAGGTGTCACAGGCATGCAGTGCAAAGCTACTGCTGTGGAACTCCATGTACAATATAACATATCTGAGAGAAATATAGATTTTTCACAGAACACAAAAAACCCAGAAAAATAGCAAAACATTTCAGCATGACCTTGGCCTTCTGCATGAATAGCCTAATGTTCATATCTTGTCTTATACTTGTCTGGAGGCCTTTGTGGAGCTTTCCTAAAGGCCATAACAGCAGCTGCAATATGGAAGTATTTAGCAGTTCTCTGTAGATTTAGGTTTGTCATTCATTTTTACCCTGTGTGAATTGAGGTGCATTCTGGGGCATTGTGGGATAGTTTAGCCATCTGAAACTAACTTTAACATCACAAAATCAAATGTTTATCTCCCACTTGTGTACTGTTTGTTTTGACATCCTACTTAGGGACTTCTGGGCAAGAAGAGAGAAAAGACTGAAGGAAACAAATCTAATGAGACTGAGTAGTAAAGTGTTTGAGCCTTCACTGGGTTCCTCAGGCTGCATGTTTGTGATGGATTTAAAATAATCTAAGTGGGCACTTGTAGTCCTACCCTGTTCTCAGTTTTAAACCTCATGGAAGCCGTGGCAACAAAATTTGGGTTTGGGCTACAGGGAAGCCTTCCATACAACTTCCTAAAGCTGACATGAGAAACAGAAGGTCTCTGGTCAGTTCAGAGATCTGAATTATGACTGCAGAGAACTGGAGAACTGGCTGCTTAATTTTTTTTTTCTTTGTTAGTATGAAGAATAAGTCCATGTCATATTCTTTATATCTAATGTAGCATCAACACTAGTAAAAAATCTTCAGTTGCATTATTTCCAAACATGGTTTTCATAAATTCGCCTTCTAAACTCATAAATGGAAATGTAATCAAGGGGCTATTGTGCTTTTTGGAACAGCAAGGCAGCCATAAATGCCATTAGAGTTCATGATGCTCATGAGTCCTGAAGACAGTTCATTACCAAATGTCATTTATGTTCATGTCCCCACTGACATAAACAAAAAGTTGTCGTTATGATGGGTGAAATGCGCAATTCAGACCTTTGTGCTGTAGTGCTCCCAGTACCCGGGGTGAGGTGCTGTAGCCAGAGACCAGGACCCCACAAACATCCTCTAATAATGCAGAAAGGGAGGCAGAGGGTCCTGAGAGCAGAACTGCTGTGGGTGCTGAGACAGAGTCTGATCTCTGCCTGATCCAGGCACCACTCAGCATCTGTTCTCCCCATGCCACTGGGACTGCGGCATAAAATACTATTGTGGCATGTAAAGGAATGAAACCTTTTCTAAAATTGGATAAGGTGAACTTTAACACCAAGTTCTGGGACACTTCATTGATCTTTCAACATGGAATTAAAAGGGAATATATTTCTTCTTGTAGGCTTGTCTCTGGAGAGTATGGTTGTGGAAGACTAGTTAAATTAATGGAGGACAGGATATAAATCCAGTGATTAATTCTTTTTAGATGCTAAATCAATAACTCTGGTTGTGCAGATTAAATTCTTTGCTTCACTTAAGGCTTTATTTTATAGCATAAAAGGAACGTAAATAAAGAAATGAAAATTAAAAAATGAAGCTTCTTGCAAAAGTTTCAAAAGGAAATGTGTGTGTTTTCAAAGTTGGTTGTGAAGTACAGGAAATTTATAAATTTATAAAGATGGAAAGATGGATATAATGAAGTTTTAAATCTGTTGATACCATTTTATCAACCAGCATAGGTTCTGCAATTAAACCAATGTCACCGCCTGAACTAAACAGAAACATCAGAAAGAAATGTGAGAGAGTAGAGGATGGAAAAAACACCTGATTTTTTTTTTAATTTAGTGCTGAAACCAGCATTATTAATGGGAGGAAATAACAACCTTCTCCACCCTTTCTGGCTTTCTTGCAAGCGTTTGAGACCACAGCCTCCACCAAAGTTATCAGGCAGCCTTTGGTCAAGGTTTTACTGAAGGTTGGAGAAATAAAGTGTGCCATGAAAAAAAATTAATCTTCCACCTGGAACATTATTTATTTTCCCACTACTTCTATATCTGAATATGTACTCTTTCTCTTCTTGACTCTGTTTCCTTTCTTCCTTCTTTGCATTTTACTAAAGAAAAGGATCTACTGTGAGGAAGGGTGTCTGGCTGTGTTTCTCTGAGCCTGTGACCAGGAAGGCAGCTCTGTCTGAAACAACCTGTAAGAGATGTGTGTTTGTCCAGGCAGCTCTAGGGATGTTTACCAACCCTGGTTTCTCTTACAGAGACACTTCATGCCATGGTCTGCAGAATCAGAAGCAGAACATTTATCTTTTTCTTTCTTCCTCACTCTCTGGTCTTATTTTGTCTCCAAGAAAACATATTCACACTCATAAGAGAAATAACAGAATCTTCTGTTAGCTCATTTTGAGTAACAATGACTTGCAAGAGGGCAATTAAGGCCACCTCCACTGCCAACAGAGAGACACTCCAGGAGGCAGCATCACAAAAAAATTTCTCTGTACCTAAATAGAAAAAAGAGCTAGTGTTAAAGTTAAAACTTTCCTTATTTGTTTAATTTTAAAATGTTTTAACTGTCTGGGGTTTTCTTAGTTTGCCAGGGATGCCTTTTTCTGTTGCTTAAATTCTGTTGTTAGTAAAAAACCATTTCCCACAGACCTAAACTGACCAAGGTTTCAACTCACTGTTCAGCCTTACTTAAAGGAAGAAATATTTTATTCAGTCTGGATTCTCTCAATTTTTGGGTTTTTTTTGTTCTACTAAAAGTAGTGCATTAATTGACTCTGCTGGATCACAGTGGGAGTTTAGGGGTTTAACCTTGATTAAGGTGGTTTTGTAGTTTCAGTAAGATGCCTGTGGTTTGGAGCATTCCCTAACTGTAAAGCAGAATGTTACCTTCAAAAGAGTAAATTTGCTCTGGTAACTACTGGCACTATGTTAAAGTAGCTCTAAAGAAGGAATCTGGATGTCCTCAGCAGTTGAAGGTTGGGGTTTAAGCCAGCTGATAACTGAACACCACACAACTGCTCACTCCACCTCCTCCAGCCTTCCTGGGACAGGGAGGGAACCAGAAAAATAAAAGTAAGAAAGCTCCAGGGTTGAGATAAGAACAGCTTAATAATTGAATAATAATAATAACCAAACTGATAATTAAGAAGAAAAATCAGCAAGAGGGTGAAATAAAATTCAAGAAAAACAAGTGATGCAAATGCAAAACAATTGCTCATTGCCAACCAGCTGATACCCAGTCAGTTCTTGAGCATCCACCCCCAGCCAGCTTTTCCCCATGCTGAGCAGGGTGCCACATGGTCTGGAATATCCCTCAGGCAGTTGCGGCCAGCTGTCCTGAGTGTCCCCCCCAGCCTCCTCACTGGCAGGGCAGAGAATCTGACAAGTCCTGTGAGCGCTGCTCAGCAACAACCAAAACATCCCTGGCTTATCAACATCCTTCTCAAAGCCAGTCCAAAACACAGCCCTGGACCAGCTACCAGGAAGAAAATTAACTCTATCCCAGCTGAATCCAGGACACTGTGTAATTTCTTTTTGCCTAAAATTATCCTCAAGTCAAGAAAATTTAAAGAGCAAAGCAGTCATACTGCTGAGCTATATGGTGCTATTAGCCAAAAACCCTCTTTATCACCAGTCTGATAAAATACCAGCAGAGTCTAAAAGATGTATTGCAAAAGGACATCATCTGGTCCCTGAAATTTGAATAAAACGTTAACAGGCCTAGATTTTTTAAATCTTCCCAATAAATCCCAGGATTAAAAATCTGTTCCAGACATCGTCGCCATCCATGGGAAATTGTCAATGAGCTTCGCCTTGAGGTGCTATAAATAAAAATCATTAACCTTTCGCTAACATAAAAATCACAAGTTTAAGAATTATTGTAACTTCTGAGAGTTGAAGATAAAAGACGTGAAATGAAAAAGCTTTTTTGCTGATTTTTTCCATTAACACATTAACACTGCAGCTTTGACATGCTCTTGATAGTCCCTGAATGCTTTCCTTGCCTGTCTCCTTCCTTTGTATTTTGACTTGTTCTCTCATCAAAAATAACTACCCTGTAATGATTTCAACTCTATTTCTTCTTTCATTGAACATGTCAGGTTGTGACAGATGTGTGTGTTTCTAACCTGAGCCTTGAGGATGTGGAAATAAGGGCAAATGCCCTTAATTACATGCAGCACATTTGAATATCAAACTCCTTGGCAAAGCAATGTTCTCCCAGCCCATTTTTGCCACAGAGGCTTTCAGACTGGGAGAAATCATACCTTTTATCTGTGCCCACCTGTGCTGCAGACACTAAATGGCCACTGGATTCTGAGGTAGCTCTCTTTGTTCTGAAGACAGTTCATTATAACTCTATTTTGGCTGTATGTGTCCCCCTATTCCTTCTGCATAAAATGCACAAGTTTCATGCATGTCTCAGCTTCACAGTGGTTCTGATGGAAATGGTGTCACTCCTTCATGTTAGCAAAACCAGCTTTTTGGTCAGGATGTTGTATGTGGAAAGACCACCCAGCACGCAAGGAGTCAGAGGTTTCATGGCTACCAGATTCTCATGCCTGATTGTATTTTTTCATGCACTAAGCTCAGCCCTGGTGCTTCCTGACAAGTGATTACTTCTTCCATAGAAACGGAGCCATTTTTTCTTATTGTGAATTTTGTCGTGGGTTCTTCTCAAGATTGGGAATGAACATGAGAAAAATACCATATGAGTTAATCCTTTTCATGGTGGTTTGGTCTGCACCTACCAGATGGATCTTGTTTTTCCAGAGCACAGAGCTAAAATTTGGGAATCTGATTGAGTGAATCAGACAAGCTTGGCGCAAAGAGCCAAGAAATGTAGAATCAAAACACCTTAGTATGTTTTGCTTGAAAAAAGAAGTGTTTAAATTTCCACCAATAATTTTTCATTGAAAGCTCAGAATAATATTTTGGAATTTAGGAGATTTTGTTGTTTTGTTGGGGTTTTTTTTCTGGTAAAGTACCATTTTCTAATTGTCTATAATGAATGTCTATAAAGTACTTTCATATTTTAATTATTCAAGTATGATATGTTATTGCCAAGTACTTTCAGACCCATCTATGGTACTATGTCTTCTTGAGGAAGAAGTGTGCTTTTGAAGCAAATTCCACTTATCATGCTTTGGTTCATACAGCAGAGGAATGTTGGGAGATGCAAATGGTTTGGGACCCTGTCTGATGTAAATCTGACATCAAAAAATGACGTAAATGACATAAAAACCCAAACAAGCCCAGTGATATTTGACCCTCAGCACCAGCCATTTTGCTTTACAGATTCATTGCCAGTGGCATGAATACAAGCACAGACACTATTCAGACCAATTAGATTAATATTTTACATCCAAACTACACCAATAATCACCACTGTGAAGTTTTGACCAGGCTGCCCTCATCTTTCAAGTTCACCAAACCTGTCCAGCAGTTTCACAGCACTCTTTCTCATGAGATTTCCCATGCCTGGGTTCTCAGACAGGAATTCCTTCAGAGTTGCAGTGCCTCATCTTTGGTTCTGATTCTGGATGGAGCCCAGAAATTCATAAGGAATATGAAATGAGGAGGAAAGCTCCGTCAGGATGAAACCATTAATGGAGGTTACAGCCATTCACACACAGGACTGTGTCCTTGCAGATTCCTTTAAAATTACTTGAAGGAGAATTAGGCATAGGTCTGGAATGTCTGTCTTTGCTACCTTCTTTGTTAATTAGAGCTGTAAGTTGTGCAGGCTTTTCTTGCTATTAACAGGCACTGCCCATCTCATCTTTGACTCTGCATGTCTGTGCTCTATCCCACAGCTTAGAATAAGCAATGAATGTTTTTGCTGGATTTTTTAATGCTCTTTGTAAACTCTTTGTGTTTTAAAGAACAGAACAATGCAGCAGAACCAGTCCAGGGTACACACATGAAGAATATCACAAAAGGACTGAGAAGTGTTTACAATTGTAGCACCTTGGCTTGTTTTCTCTTGCCTTAGTGTTTCTGTTTCTCCTTTCAATTGCTTATGTTCTCATTTAGTTCAGTCCCAGAGGAGAGTGCTTGTGTGCCATCACATGTTCAGCCTCTCACAGCACAGACAGATGCTTTCAATCCCTGACTGCACCCAGCAGATCACAAAATTTTACACTCAGATCTGACGTATTAAACTGCTATGGTGCAGTTCCTCCAGGACATGATGAGAAACACTCACTGCCACCTCTGCAGCAGATGCTCTGCCCTGCTGTCTGGAGCAGCTCCTCCTGCTATATCAACTAAATTGGGCATCCTGGGACACAAGTCACCCAAGTCCAGTGCTAATATGTGGCTGAATGTCTGCCTCTTATGTATCTTGTTAGTGGTTCTGGGCACAGAGGAAGCATTTTCTGAAGATGTATCATTAGTTCATTGCCCATTAATGGCCTGCCTTATGTGTAAATGTCTCTGGACAGTCCCATGTGTTTAATCTGCTTCCTTTATCATTCAAAGATATTATCTCTGGCCCAGGCTTCACTTTGCTGTGGTTACACTCAAGCATAAGAGTTTTTCCCATGACCCCTGTTTTGGATTTAAGGCATTGGAAAGACCTCAGCATTTCTAAAATGTTGTTACCAAATCAAGTCAGAAAAGCAACCAGAACTATAGATTGGAGGTTGCAGAATAATAGTCCGTGTTAGCCAAGCAAACAGGAAACCCTGAAATACACATACAGTATTATCAAAATCAGATTAGATGTGATGAATTTTCATGTAGGAGACTCATGTTCTCTGTAGATTAAGTAGATTTGCATAGGTGTCATAAAAAATTTGAACTAATGTATTAGTGTGCTGACAAGTTTAATTAATTTTTCAAAAGCCAAGAAATTCCTTGTTAAGGCCTGCAGAGGACTTTAGATCTCTGATGTAGAGAGATGCACGGAAGATGTTTTGTTACAGCTACAGCTGTGAGAACAAATGATCTCTAAAATGAAATTATGGGTGTCATGACTTGTCATGATTTGAATCAGCAAGGAAACCAATGGTCTTGTTCTGCTTTAGTTATGTTTTTGCTAAAGGTACTTATGCTACTTTTATGCTGATTTTATTCAAGTCCATTGATCTTTTAGTGGTGCTGTAGGTCTGACTTCTTTCATGCTGCAGATGCCCTAACAAATATTTACATTATATTTTAAAAGCCAGAATCTTTTAAGACAGAGGGAAGATCAAGAAAATCACATCAGTTCTGTAGTGATAAATTTGGTGCTCTCATGTTGTTGAAGAAAAAACCAGAAATACAAGATTTCTCTTACTGACACTATCAGCTTTTTAAGGCCGAGTCTTTTCAAGTAAAGGACTTCAGCAATGGGCCAGCCATCTGTGCAGACAAATCAGAAGAACCTCCCTGTTGCCAAAAAATGAAGGTGGTTAATATACTTCCAAAATCTAGATAAGCAAATAAAATTATCACTTAAAAAAAAAAATCATGGTCAACTAGGAACAGCAAGATCAACAAGATTAATTCACCTTTTCCTTGTGTATTAGCCGGATAATGGAAGGAATATAGCCAGCTCTTGCCTTTCAGTCGTGTGTTTATAATTCCCAGATGTCAGGTGCTAATTCCCTAAAATGTGTCAGTTTCATCACTTGAAGCTGTCTGGAATTTGCTGACCATCTTCCGCTGCAGCTGAGAACCTGGAAGATTTAGTCCCTTCTTGCTTTTCTGATTGTCACTTGCTGTACCAAATAAATTTTGAAATGTCATGGCAGCTAGGGCTGTCTCCCACAAAACTGCCCATTGAGCTGCAGGAAGAACTTGCTTACCTCTTTAGTTTGGTATTTCTTCCTTTATGACAGAATTTGGCGAGCTGTCCAAACTTGAATTTGTCCCTGGACACTACAAATGCCCCCTGGATGTTTGTGGAAATGTTGAAAGCGTTGTGGCTCCTTGCACATCTCCATCACCATGATCCCTCTGCCCTGCCAGCTGGTGCCTCTGGAGCTCCTCAGAGGAGCCATTCCCCTGGTGCTGTGCATCTCCAATGTTCCTTCTGGCTTTGTTTGCAGAATCGTCCAGTTTTTGCATGTTCAAATATCAATCCAAATGCTTGTTGGCGCAGATGGGCTGTTTACCTCCTCCTTCTGAGGCTCAGTCCCTCCAGGCTGATGGAGAAGCAGCAGAGCCTGGCTGTGTCAGGCCATGAGTGATGCTTGCACAGGGACAGGCTCACATCTCCATGGGCTCTTGGTGTTTTTCCACATCCCAAGGCAAGATCTAAGGCTTCTCCCAGAGCAGGGTCACATTTGTCTTCAGGCTACACTAATGCAAACAAGGAGTCTTTTGAGGAGACAGGAAGGTGCATTCCAGAAGAGCAAAAAAGTCCACTTCAAAATGAAGACAAGCAAAAATCTTCCTGCAAGAACTTTTGAAAAAAAAAAAAAACCAAAACATTTATTCCTACCTGAACTCCTGATCTCAACAGGCAGCAATGCTTTAGAAGCATCTTTGCTACACTGTTTAAAGGAAATAATTCAGCAGGAAAATTTTGGCAAAGTGAGACATTGTCTGAAAGAGAACATTTTCAGTACAAAATATTAATGGAAAAAATCACAACTCCAGCATTTTCAATAGTAAAGTTGCATTATGTTTGTCAGGAAAACTACAGTAGTCTCTTTTTCTGTCTCTATCCATTTTTTGAAGGCACATGAAAATGTCTTTCTAGATCAGATTATTTTCACTCTTTTTGTTTCCTTTCAGACAAAAAAATGTTCTCTCTGATGTTTTCATGTTTCTTCAGAGAACAACACTAATTGGCTTCCATTGCAAGAAAATAACTCTCTAGAAGAAAAAACACTGTCTGTTGTTCCTTTACATCAATTTTATGTTTCTTAGTTGCGTCAGCACAGAGGATGACTGATTCTGTTTCTTGAGAAAGGGTATGGTTCCTGCCAAATTTTTATTTATTCATTACTACTGAAGGTAGATATGAAATAAATAGAGGGACTTAAAAATATTTTAGTTAGGGACTGTACTCCTTTTTATTTGCTTTGCTCTGAAATAAATTGGGTTTATAATCTCTTTTTGTCTCCTTCAGGCTTAGTTTACTACACTAGTCACAAAAAGGGAACAGGAAGGAGACTGAATGGGCCCCACATGTAGACAACAGGAAAATGGAAGTTCAAGTGTCTTCATAGCAAGATACTTTTTTAAACCTTTGCCTTGAACACTTCAGTGCTGTTTGCAGAGCAAATGCCACCTAAAAACAGTAGTTGAGAAGGATAATAACCTACCATTTTGGTTGTGAAACCTCAAATTACTCTTAGAGGAGTTTGTCTTCCCATTTGTGATAGGGGCTTCATCTACCCTACAAAGTGCAGTGTTAAAATGCTGCTACAGACCCAGAGAGCTCCTGAGCTGTGCCAGCTCAGCCCAGACTCCGCCTAGACTGAGTAATTTTAAATAGGTACCAGAGGATACAATTTTGGCATTCCCAAGAACTAGAACTTTTTCTATAACCAGTTTACTAGTTGGATAGCAAGAGAATAATATTTTTTCTACATAGTTCTTGGTATATATTTTCTGTTTAAACCCCAGGTGGCCAAATAATGGTTTATGGGCTTGGATCCCCCAGGTCAGCTGTGGCTCTGTTTTAGGATTATAGCACCCAAAAGGCTGTAAGAGATTCCTTCAGCTATGCAGGGCTGTCACAGTGGTGTGGGGACAGCAAGTGCCAACTCTGTAGCACAGTCTGATCCTTCAGACTTGCATTACTTTAATTGTTTAGGACACACTGAAGTCAATGTGGGTGTATTTCTTACTTAACCTTTTGTGGGTCTCTCTAGGCATTCTCAAAGCTCCATGTTTTAGAGCTGATTCTTATTCTCAGATTTTTGATACCACACTCCAAGGACTTTTGGAGAATATCTCTAAACCCAGGCACTCAAATAGTACCAGCCTTTCAGAAAAATGGGCAAAGAGTACTAACTTTGGATGCTTTTCCAGATGCTATGGATGCTTTTGTGCCTCTCTGCATTCTGCATTAGTCAGCAAATAAATGGGACTCGACATGCAAGCAAGGAAAGGACCTGCTTTATCCATCCATCAGTTCAGGGTCAAAACTTCAGGTGTCATAAACTGGAGTGGTTCTGACAAATTCACCTGCCTTTTCACATTAGTGAATGTCTTTTGCTTTGCATGTGGTGAATATTTGGCCGAACTTCTGTAGAACTGCCAGCTCCAGAGGAACTCAAAGATTCCCCAGTTTTTTGCATTTCCAAGAGCACACCTGAAAGGAGGTGATAAAAGAGATCAAGGTACTTCTAAAATGCCCACATATCTACATCCCACACAAGCTGATGACTTATTTGGCCATGTACTGATGAATTATGAAATTTGGGTCCCATTTTATTTAGCAAACTGATACAGATGTGTCCTTGCAGCCGAGATTTGTCACCAGGCTTTTCTCCATGCAGGACCAACCTGCAATCAGCTCTGCTGGGACACAGGAATGTCAAGTCTGTCAAAACAAGGGAATTTCTAAACCACAAGATAGCACTGGTTCATTTAATGTCTGAGAATGATGAAGGAATTTTCAGCAAAGAAAGATGAAAAATTGCAGCCATGTCACTGACTATTCCAATCAGTCACCATTTGTGCTCTAGGGTAGACGTTCAGAGGAAGGACTTAATCCTGAACTAAACTGGTGTTCACTTCATACCCTACAGCAAAAAATTAGATAAAACTTTTAATTTTATCCCAGGTATTATAACTGCCCCTATCCAATCCTTTTATCTCTGCTATGACATTTTCATATCTCATTTTTCTACCAGTAACCTCAGATTAACACAGATGATTTTTGTGTTCCAGGTGTAAGGTCATACAGAAGCCTTGTGACCAGCTGAATTATTAGACAGCACACCACAAAAAGCTTTTTCATCATCTCTCTAGAGGAAGAAATTTGCTTTATGACAAAGGTAATGATTAGATTTTTTCTTCAGTTCAGTAAAGTACCAGAAATACCATGAAGTGCATTTGTGGCTCTGCTATTCTTAACATTTTATGTAGGGTGAATAAAAGGACAAAGCTCCAAGCAAACCAGAGTTTTGTAATTACATACACACAAATTACCAACATCCTTGAGCATCAGAAGCATTAATGCAGTGAGAAGTTCTCAGCATAATTTCCTTTAAAAACAAAACCTGTATTGAACCTTTGTAATTTTGAGGACAATAGTGAAAATGAAGAGAGATGTAAATCAAATAAGTATCATATGGAACATCCTTGGGAAATCATCTTAATCACTTGGAATAAATCCTCAGGCACACACTGTATGCTGGGTGATTAAGATGGGCAGGAACAATTACTGTTGAAGAAGTGGATCAGAAAATTGTTGTTTCATAGGTCAGTCTGAAAAGACCAAAAAAGTAGCTGAAAAAAGCACCCTGTTTTTGCTTGTTACAGAACAGAAAAATAGTATCACTTGCTTTAGTACAAAGTTTTGGCAAATTCAATTCAGCTTAAATGAACAACAGACTACATGAGAGGGAGTTAAATTGGAGGGAGTTAAAACAAAACCAACTAAGCAAACAAACAAAAACCCAAATACAAAACACAAGCCAAAAAACCCAGGCCAACTCTGTAATTGTTCCTGATACCACAGCATTTAACATCAAAGTATCTTCCTCAGGCTACTGAGAATAGCAGTATCAGCTGGATATTTTATAATGAGCCTAGACAAAGAAGAATAATTAATAGATACTAAAAGGCTAAATGACCTGCATAACTACAAGCAAAATAACCTTTTTATATTCTTTTTTCTCATCTGAATTGACTACTTTATTGAGGGGAAAAACATTGTTCCTGTTTGGGAAAAAATACATTATTTCTCCTGGTTTGCAGAAAGGTTTTGAACACAGTGTTGTAAATTCTTTAAAAGCCCAGTCAAGGCAGTGGAATATCTGGTGGAGAAAGCCATGTGATCTCAGTGATCTCCTTTGTGGTGTCCCTCATCCATCTTCCCCGGTGCTTCTGTTTCTGTGGAGCTCTGCCAAAGCGCACAAACTGGGTTTTTCTCTGTGCAAAGCACTGAGAGTTCCTTGGATAATTCATCTCTATATGCGTAGGGAAGGTCTAAATGATTCAGGAGGTTCAGTCTCACCAGACCTCTCAAGTCCTCTGACACCTTTGCAATATCCTGTTTTCTCTGTGTTCAGTTCCTGCCAGAAGATTTGATTGCTAGCAGAGCTTGCAAGGCTGATTTCTGCTTTGACAGAATATGTTGCCTTTGTTGTCAAGGAGTAGCTGAAGGGCTCAGGCTGCCCAAACTTGCCTGAGGAGCCTTGTGTGGCTGAGCAGACATCATATTATATGGAATATCCCTTTGGTCAGTTTGGATCAGCTGTCCTGGCTGTGTCCCCTCCCACCATGGGGGGAATGCTGGAGAGACAATGATGATGCTGATGCTGTGCCAGCCCTGCTCAGCAGTAGCTAAAGCACTGCTGTGTTATCAACACCTTTCCATCTACTGGTACAAAAGCACAGCTCCAAGGCTGCCTTGGGAAGATCAGCTCATCTCAGTCAGGCCCAATACCCCTGTGATGGGGAGCTGACAGCAAACAGACAAATTGGAAGCATGGAAAAAACCTGAGTGCAGAATTGGGCCAGGATGCCAAGGAAGAAAACTGCAAAAGAAGCACTATTTGCCAGAGAGAGATCCTCAGCAGGAGTAAATGAGAGAAGGGACTGTATTATCAGTGCTTAACAATAACCTGATATATGGCATGGAACTAGCTTATTCAGAGTATTCAGTTTTTGAGACCATTTACATGACATTTCTACAGCCATACCTAAGCTGTTAAGAGGAGTAGAAATACATGTTCTACCTCACAGTGCTACATGAGCTGGATCTGTCAAGTGAACATTTATATTTTTTAACCTTTCTGCCTCCTTCTTTAATGTTCTCTCTGTTCACATAACTTGTTTTTTTTCTGAATTGCAGGAACAGCAAGGTTATCAGCTGAGGTCACTACCCTAATATACAACGTGCTGCACAGGAGAAGAACATTGCTAGAAATCATCTCCTAGCCACACAAAGGTGAACAAAAGACAAAAAGCTTGGCCCTGCTCATAGTCTGGCAAGGTCACCACCAAAATCAAGTTCGACTGAACTCACTTTTACAAAGAAACTTGACACAATCAAAGGTCAGCCTCTGAGATCCCAGAAATCTCACTCCTGAGTATGCCCAAGCTCTATGCACAAGGTTGGAATGGGGAGTATTTTAGGTTCCCCACTGTCAGTGTCACTTTGTGTCATTTTTATTGCACACTGGTAATGTAGATCTTCACTTTATGTGTGAGTCAAGCTTTCCAGCCATTTTTTTATTTCACCAGGCTTCCTTAGGAGGAGGACACATTACCCTTGGAGCAAGAGAAAACATATACTGAAGTGAAAGCATGTCAAAGAAGCCTGTGGCTGAAGAGGGAGTGAGGAGGAGAAGGTGATAAATTGAGCTGGACAGCAGCTGGCCTTTGAGAAGGTAGAAAGTACATAATCTCTGGTATTTTCTTCATTTGCAATGCTGAATATTCTGTTGCATTAATCAGTGGCTACTTGAGCAGCAGTAGCAGCAGAAAAAAAATAGAATTAAAAAAAAAATATCTAGACCACCACTGTGAAGAATTAATCCATCTTTGAAGCATAGTAATGAATTAATTTGCTGCAAAAAATATTAAATAATAGAAAAATGTTCCCTCATCTCTTTACCCCAGAAGGGTTCTAATATGTGAGTTCTCATTAGTATTCATTTTTGTCAAATAGAAGGGTTATGCACCTTTATTGGATAATGTTTAAATGTCAAAAATGTTTGCATTTCTGTCTTAAATTAGTGATTCTTTTTGCAGTCATCTAATCCATTCGTATGTAGTGCACAGATGTAGTTTGAAATTGAGGCTATAACAAAATGGGAAATTCCCAAATTCTAGGCTAACACAGTAATAGTCTCTCTCCAAGCCTTTGGATCATTCTCATTTCTCACTTGAGGAATTAGACATGGACACATGTTAATTAATATCTCTCTTCCCCATTCAAATGCTGGTATGGCAGAGGCTTTAAGGAGAAACTAGGAAGGGTCCACAGAGGGAAATGAGTTTAATCATTAGCATCTGCAGATGTAGCCATATATCCCTGACTGCTGAAAAATGCAGCCTCACATAGATTTGGGGTAGTTGCTTTCCCAGAGGTAATCTTGATACCTGGTTAAATTTCTAAAGGAAATTCAGTTCTGGTTCTGCCGTAAAATATTGGATTGAATGTGGAGGTGATTGCATAATATTCTACAGCCTGTGTTGAGAGGAGGTTAAACAAAATCAGAAGTGTCCCTCTGTCCTTTAAAAATATGCCTTTCTCTCAGCATTTTTATCTGTCTGTTCAATGTCAAGTAGTGTTTTCATTTTTATAATTTATAATGTGGTAGCACACTAAGTTTGTGGAGGACTTGCTCTGTTTTAACCTCCAGGAAAGTAGACAGCAAGATCTCTGCTCCAGTGCTCTTCTATTCTACACCATTACTTGGAAAGAAAAGACAAAGCAATATCTGTATGACAGAGAAGAACAGGCAAAGGGAGAAAAAGTGGGAGGAAGAGAATCAGAGTCAAAAATTGAGTCAAGCAATTGAGTCAAAAACACTTCAGGAGCCAGGAAAATAATCAGATCAGTCAAAGGAGCTTTCAGGAAGGGGTTAAAGTGATAGAGCTTTTTGGTGGTAGATGACAAGAAAAGAATAAGATTAATCATCCGTTCAGAATCTGAGTCAACCTAATGAGACTGGAGTGGATGACTTCTGAAACATCAGTCTTGACTGATTTCTCTGAACTAAAATCAGATGCCCTCTCTGGTGGGGCAGTGTGACAGCCATGAACATGCTACCACAGTTTATGACACTTGCAAAGGTGACACTTATCATGGAAGACCAGCACAAGGTACAGGCAAAAGTCTCTGCCAAGTGTTTTTCCATCCTTGGTGCTGCTAGAAGTGCCAAATGATGTTTCAGCAGATTTGCTTCAGTGTCTCTCACTCCTTTCCTCAAGAAAGACACTGTGTTGGAAATACTCCAGGCATAGGGAAACTGATCAGAAAGGAAATCAGATTTTATCACCAGAGATCAGCTGTAGCTCAGGTTGAGTGTGCTGCTATTGTAAGTGGTTTGAGATTTATGCTGGGCAAGAGTGCAAACAGCCGCTCCTTGCTATTTCAAATGACTGCTACCAGTTTTATTATTCCCAGGCAGGTAAGGAAAATGCTGTGAAAAATACCAACATTTCAAACATGGACTGCTCAGATAATGCATATTACTGCCTCAGAGTCCTCTTATTGTCTATCTTTCAAAAAGCTGGCAACAGGTCTTGGTAAGTAATATCATCTTGGTGAGTGTGAGAGCTGAGGGATCCCCAGAGGGCAGAGGAAGATTTGGTACCCAGCTCCAACACTGGCCCCTCTGGCTTTGCTATTTTCTTGCTCTCTGTCCAGCTCTTTCTTGGTGAATATAGGATAAAAATTATTTCATTCCTTAACGAGTGAATTGTGGCTGACTATAGCTGAATGACCCCTCTCCTGCCCTTTCCAGGCCCCTGTACAGGATGGGCAGCTAAGGACATGCAGTGACACCTCTTTACCTACATTTCCATTCGTTCAGTTTTAGGTTTCATCTCCTGCTGCAGAGCTTTGGTGGCAGACAGCATATGGTGCTGTAGCATCTCAGAACCCACCTGCTGTACTAGCTGCTTGGCACGACCACTGCTGCTACTCCTGTCAGACATAGTATTTTTGCCCTTTAAAGTTAGATTGTTTTAAAAAATCTGACAGCCTGTCACCCAACAGCTGGTCTTTTCTCAGGCGCCAGAAAATTAATCTCCAAAATGATACTTTCTTCCATCAAGGATTTTGTGGTAAACAACTGTTTGAAGCAAAAAGATCTGGAAGGGGAGAGGCTACAGCAGCAGCAGGGTGAGCGTGGCCATGGACAAGTGTTCTGTGCTGCCTCTGCTTTCCATCACTTCACACGTCACCGGTGACCAATGCAAAGCAAACTCATTAATCCTGCTGCTAGAAAATTAAAATCCCTGTGTTGAAATCGCATATTTACTCACATCTCAACTTGAAATAATCGCAGGGCACGACAGAACTACTGCTGATTACTTTGTCTGATCACATCCTTAATTAGTGTTACGCAAATTTAGTGAGTAATGTTGAGACTCCAGGACAAGGAAGCAGCAAACAGAGTGAAGCACAGGGCCAGTCTCCAAGGGGCTTTAGCTCTGTGCAGAAACTCACTGACCCAGGGCAAGTCAGCCACACTGCAGGCGTGTTTAAATACACTGTGGATACTTATTTACTGAGCCACAAGAAGATAATTCTGTGTATGCCCTGCTCTGAACCTTGATGAATGAGAAATCCTAGACAGAGTTATTTCAAACTCTGATAAATATTTATCTGTCAGAAAATAAAATGAGAGACTTAGACCTTCATCTTCTAACTCATAAATGACTAATGAATTTTAATGTCCACAATTTCAAGTCTCTCAGAAGTAGTGGTTAACAGAAAGTCCCAATGATCTCTCTGCTGAAAAACCCAGCCTCCCCTGTAAAAGTGAAAAGTTTCTGCCTTTTAACTTCCAGCTCATTTTCTTTTCATGTTTATGACAAGTTTCCAGGCAGAGTGGCTTTGCCTGGAAAAGCCTATCCTGTGGATAAGGTGACCAGTCAGAGGAAGACAGAAACTCCTCCTTCTCTGTCACACAAGGGCCACCTTCAATTTTACATTTTCATGGTGATGCATGAATGCCTGTGCTTTGGACCAGCTTTATCACTGTCACAGAAGGTGTCATCATCACCTACAGGAGTGACTGCTTCCCTCAGCAATGTGATGACAAAGTGTCTCAGTGATTTCCTTTGAGAATGAACTTTGAATTTTGGAAAGCAAAATCCATTTATGCTCCCATGCGTACTCCCAGATTATGAGAGCATTGTTATGAGATCACCCATAAGAGTTAGGGAACAGATCATTAGAGTCATTCACTCGATACGGTTACGCCAAAGTTAATTCACTTTTCAGCCATGTAATAAGATCCCACAGGGTCATTACTTCTTTGCTACATCATCAAAAAGAATGAGATTCATTTTTCTCAGTTTATGTGGAAATAGACACTGCCTCTTATCATCCCCAGCTGAGTGAAATTGAAAACTGCAGCAGTTCCTTTCTTGAAGTTTTCCAAGGTGAAAAACCGTTATTTAAAATGTAAGATTTAATGCATTAATACCAGAGACTTGGATTGTCTCATCCTGGCAGTGGAACCTTTTATCACTAGCAGGATGCACAGACAGATTAACAGCTATGAAAATAAGATTTTTGTATGTTATTTCTGAAAAGAAAAAAAAAAGGTATTTGTCAGGTTCATCAGTAAAAGAAAAATAGGACAAAACATGTGCTAATACAAAAATTGATTGCTTTCATATGTAGTATAAATCAGAAAGCTTTGCTTATGTGCTTGACAAGCACTGTCTTAAAACATGAAGCAAGGCACAGAGACTGTAAGTTGCTGGAAGGATCCATAACTTTAGGAAGGGCACACGTTGGGCTCTTCATAATGATGCCTGTGCAGGCAAATGTTCCTTCACCCAGGGTAACACTCGCTATTCCAGCAGCCATCCTATCACATAATAGGTGGGGTTTTAATTTTTAGATTCTTTCCAGTAATATGCACTGCTCATCTCTCTGAAGATGCCTAAATTACATTAGACCAGCTACTGCCTGATGATTTTTTAACCAGTATGGATCAGCTGATTCATTGGAAATAGAGGAACTATAAACTACTGACTTTTTCAGTTAAGAAAAATGTCTGTTAGAATTTTTTTTGTATCACAGCATCTCTTTTTATACCATTTCACACTGTGCAGGCCTGTGTTCAGGAGCCTACAATTCATCCCAGCAGTGTATAGTGTCTGACACCAATGTTTACACCCCAAGCATTGTCAGGACAGAGAGAGATGATAATAGTGTAGAAAACATAGAAAACCTTTCAGTCTACATAATCAGACATGAATGGGGAAAGGGATAAAGACAACTGGAAATACACAGAAAATATGTTTTGTTCAGCAAAGTCATAGCAAGCATGAGGACAAAGTCTTGATTTCTTGGTTTTTATTTATACTAAGTGTTGTAAGGTCCAAATATAGAGATGCTGCTGACAAAGAGGTGTCCACTGAAGGAGAATGTTATTTATAACTGAGGAAGTCAGAATTTCCTGAACAAAGAAAAGTGGTTTCACAGCAACCTAGGGGGACTGCTTGTTTCTGTGCAGGGTGCTCTTTGCAGGGACTCCATACAGACCTCATTGCCCCCCTGCCCACACAGGAAACTCAGTTCCTGGTCTGGACAGGTGCTGTGGGTCTTGCATCCACCTACCCAGTTGATGTAGTGCCAGCAGATGCTCAGGAGGCTGTTGAAAGTGTGTCCTGGTGGCTTTTCACAGTGCTGTTGTACAACCCATGGAGGGACCGAAAGTACACAGCTCCTGAGACACTTCTCTGAGCCAGAAACAGATTTATGGAGCCTCCTTCTTATCCCCTAATTCTGAAGAACAGGTGCTAAAGGTTGACTTGCTGTGACAGAAATCCAGGGAACAGCAGCAGACAGGCAGCCCCCTTGGGAAGGAGCCATCACATTTCCAAGCCCTGCCTGTCTCCGCGCAGCGCTTCCCGCACTGACGGCATTCCAGCACCCCATAAGGGCTCCTCTGTGAGCAGCAAGGAGCCCCTATGCAAATTCCACTCTTGTAGGCATCTCTGTGAGAGAGTCACTGTGCAGGAGATGGCACGTCAGGAAATCTGGCTTTGAATGGCAAGTGTCTCCCCTGTGGTAAATTAGCGAAGTCACGCTGAATTTCAGTAGGGTTGCATCAGTTTGCACTGGTTAAGGAGCTGATTGCTTCAGCTGACTTAACCTATCTTAGGCAATAGCTGAGCATAAAAATCACTCCTTGCATGTCAGCTTAATTAGAAGTGACTAATTTAATGAATGAAATGCAATTAATGTTCATTATGCCATGTAAAGATGTTATTTCAACAAGCCAGATAGATTTTTCTTTCTCTTGTAACTGTAGCAGCCTGGTTGCATTTGATCAACATAATAAAAAGTACAGCTGCAGACTGTAGGGTCAGACTATGTACTGAAGGTATGTAACTTGCAGGCCTTCACTGGGAACATGAATTGCCTACTTAGAAGCACTCAGTGCATCAGGCATGGACATTCTGAACCCTAAATTAGCTTTGATTCTATTCTAATGGAAACTAGAGTAAAGAAGGATGAGCTCTTTTCAAGACAAAGAAATTTCATTGACATAAAAATAGTAAAACCAGAAAATATCAGATCTTGTTGTCTCCCAGTATCCTACCTCAATTCAATGGATTCAGGAGCACTTCTATCAGGACTGAAAAATTAAATTACAATAAGGTGTGGAACTCCTTATTTTCAGATGCAAAGACAAATAAATTTAGGCAAAATGAAAATCATAAACCACCTCCAAAGACCAGATCACACAATGAAGTAGTTGACTGTATTAATGAATAATGTGCCTGAGCAGAACACAGTATAAAATGAATATGTAACAAGGTTATAAATATTAAATAATAAAGTCAACATAAGTTATATCTTTTGAACTAAGATGAAAAAGAAAATACTTAAACATGCATACAAATATAAATAATGTGGAAAATAAGGTTCCTCAAGCTGTATATACTATGACAGCTCAGATTCAGATAGCTCAAGTGACACTTTAATTGTATTAATTTTCAACAGTATGAAGATGTCTCCCAGCATTTAAAGACAGCTGCCTTACTGAACTTTAGTAGTGTTCTTGTTCCCACCTCCATCTCTCTAATGCTCATATTAGATATGCTCAATTTAGTCTCTCTTGATATATTACAAAGAATTTATCGTTAATATGCATAAGAAGAACTTTTCATTTTTTTATGGCACCTAATAATAATCTCCAATATCATAGTTCTCCCTGTAGAGTAAAACAAAACCCTCAGATCTTGAGAGCTGTATCAGGATTTTCAGTATTCTTGTTCTCACAATAATTTGAGGCATTTTGGTCCTTATAGTTTTCTCAAAGTAGAATCAGAACCAGAATAGCCTCCAAAAAACGCTGCCAACAGCTGCAATTCAATCATAACCATAATATTTGTTAAATAACATATTTACACTTAGTTGGCAACACTAGCAAAGTAGGCAGCCATCCACAGTGCAAAAAAACAAATTTGGTGGTAAGGAAGCTTCTTATCTCTGCATGAGCATGACATCCATTAAATTGACTTATCAATCTACTTTCCCCTGGAGATAACAGCAGAATGTGAACAGACTACAGCAGAATCAGTTTTGTCCTTTGGGGTGTGCAGACTCTTGTTATTAAAAATTATGCTGGCATGCTGAGGAAAGGACTGTGGATAGGGCACCATTCCACTGCTTGAGTCAAACCTGTTAAAGGATGTTATGAACAAAAGAGGAATCCACTAGAACGTGTACAGTCTTGTCTTAGATGGAGCCATAACTGTATTACTTGTGTTCTGATAGTCATCTTATTTTACATCTTTATTTCTCACCTAAGAGCACATACTTAATGCTACAGCTATAGCTCACTGTGTGGCAGGAATCCCATCAGAATCAAAATCTCAGTGCCAGTCACCTGCTTCATTTATTTCTTGCTGTGAGCCTAATGAGAAAACAGCCAGAGATATCCTGAGAAGCTGAGAGGAGAAATATCACTTTTCCAGAGGTGCCAAGGAATTCCAGCTGTTCTGAACATGGGAGACAGAAAGAGCAGCTGAAATATCAAGAAATTTCATTGTGAAAGGAATAACTATCTCATTCGTAGTGTGATGGATTTAGATTGTACATGTCAGAGCCAGAGGAAGGGAAAAAATGGGAATTGGGCAAAAAACTTACCCAGAGACTGAGAAATTAAAGTTTATCTAATGGCTTCAACAGAAATTCCACTGCACCAGGGTTATTTACACCTTCCCTTGTGAGCAAAGATCTCTCAGAATGCCCAACCAAAGCACATCCCCAAGATTATTTTACTAACTCCTACATGTGCAGCAGAATTGGTATTTCAGAGAATAAAAGTGCTACAGATGATCATTTTGGGAGGAATGTGTGATACGGAATATAATGGTTATGTAGGAAGATGGACATTAAGATAATGGCAAGTTTTCAGTGAGGCAAGAGAGTGAGGCAGCACTTCTCGCAGAAAAGTGGATGCCTATTCCCTTTTCTGATTATTTATTTGGTCTGCAAATCAGAAGAAACCATTGTGGTTTTCTTGAAAGGAAGAACTCCCTTTCAGGAAAGGGAGTGAAATCCTGCTGCTTCAATGAGGATCAATTTGGGCAAGCTTGGGGCCATATTCCTGCACTTCAGGACATCCCATTGGCTTTTCTGGAGTGCATGTTCCATCAGGTTTTTATTGTTTTTTTTTTTTCTTTTGAAGTTTCAGTTCTGTTTCTTTTCTGTATCATTGCTTCCCTTTCTTTCCTGATTTTAGAGATTTCAAAGGGAATAATTTGGGAAAGTTTTGGTCCTTTTATGTGTACCATATTTCATCTCAGTACAATAGGTTATAGCCACTCTATTTCAAATTTCCTGGATTTTCCAGTTTAATTTTGGATTGACCATATCACCTTTCTGGAGTCTTGTTGAATAATGTGACAACTCAAATCAGGACTTTCAGTTCTTCAGAAGAACATTAGCTGTAAGAACTCTCTGACTAGACAGCATGTTGAAGTTCAGGGATGACATTATATTTTTAATGAGCAAATAGCACAGCAAATACAAAAAGTAATTTCACTGTATTTGCCAGAAAAGTGTCTTACAATGAAAAGAGTAAGGATGGCTGTTCAGCTGAAGAAAAGCAGAAGTTTGAGCATGGGAATCCTCATGGAAACAACAGTCATCCTGGCATTGCTCCCAGGAAAAACAAGCTAAGTGGGAACTGATCAGGTGTCTAAAATAAAAAAATTATTATTCTTTGCTGTTACAAGCCTGGTGGGTGGCCAAATTCCTGTATTGCTCCTTCCCTACCTGCAGCTTCATCTCAGCTAATATAAAATATTGCCTTTTCCTGTTGTGCCCTGATCTTATGACTCTGTAACAACAGGCACTGAGCCAGGCTGGCTTCGAGCAGCCCCAGCTCCCAGATATTGTTTGCCTGGCTGTTTTCATGCTCAATTCCACTCACTTTATGGCAGATAAAGATGTCAGATCATTCTGTTCTTGCTGTGTCAGTGATCACGTACTGCAAACCCTTAGGTTTAACACCAGGACTGCAACACACAACAAACATTCCTCTTCTCTACAGAACCAGGATGGAATTAATGCATTTTTACAGACACCAGAGGCTGTGTTGTACAGGTGTGCACTTAGCCACCTATGTCCAAAGGAAAATTTATATCCTTTGCCCTTGGTAGGTTTGAGAGGTAGGAAATCACACAAAGGCTGGGAAAGGAAAAATGGAAAACCTGGCCTTAATTATTTTGACACCATTTATCATTTCTGCTCTCTATATACTGCAACTTCTAACACAGTCTAAGATGAAGAAGTACTGAGAGGCACTTGATTAGGTTAGAATAACCAAATCACAGGGATGGATACGGATTTCTAACTTTGTATCACACAGGGGGAAAAGAAACAACATTTTTATTTCACTTTCACACACGGTAGGATGTCAGACTGTGCTTCTTTTTAGGATATTCAGTGAGAGAATTGAGTGCAGAGGTAATGATACCACAGTGGGAGATGTGCCTTAGTGAAGGAGAAATAAAAACTGACTGCAGACACCAAGGTGTATGTGAGAGAGAGCCCAAATTGTAGGTGTGGATGTGCAAAAATGAGGAGGAGAAGTTTTCTCAGATGCATTTTGTGCAAATTGTCCAAGGATTCAGGCCCAGCTGTTGTCAGCAAAATCCCACTTGCAGGAGAAACAAGGATGGAATACCCAGAAGGGACACAAAGCAGCGCCTCCACTTGCATATGTGTCAAAGCCTTAAAATCTTTTCTAAAAATGAGTTTACTTCCCCCTGTACCTGGGATCATTAGAGGTATTCTGAGCACTTTTCCCAGCTTGTTTTCCTCAGCAACAACTTTTAGCAGCTCTGAACAGTACCATGGTGATTTGTTTCAGAAGAAAAGGGAGAAGTTTAAGAAAAAAAATTCATGTATATTCCAAATAAAAAAGTTTCTTGTGTCACCAGAGGTGCCCACTAGCAATGCTTGGTGTTGATGCAGCTGCCATGTGCCTGTTCCTTTGCCATCTGAAATAAATGAGGAGATTTATAAGCAGTCAAGCCAAAGGTATGCCTAGGATGGAAAATAAGTTTTCTTCTCTACCCTAAAAAGGGAAGAAGGCAGAAAATTTCTTTGTGGGGTTTGCCATGCCTTTTATTAAATATCTGCTGTCATTGGTGTATACTTTGCCCAATTTCCAGAATACCAAACCTGAAAGAATCATCAGAGCAGACCTGGCTACTTTCTTGCTGGGTATCTCAGTGCTTTTGGGATTTTCCCCACAGTCATTTTGATAGAAAGGAGATTGTACATTAGGCATCAGTGTAGCAGATTGTACATTACAAGGCATTAGTGCAGGTTAGCAGGCAGGGCCATGACAGCCAGGCTTGCAGAACAGTGTCTGCCCATTGAGTGTAGAGCCTCTAGAATTCTCCTTTCAGCACATTTCAGTTTAGCTTTGTTTTGCAGCCAGTAATTCTTCACTGCTTCCTACCATGATGACATGAGAGTCACATCCCTAGAGAGATGGTTTGGAACAATTCCTTAAAAAGAGACAGTCTCCAAGTGGACATGATGAAATTTTTGATTTGTTTTTTTTTTTTTGGCAGTCTCCACCCAGGAATATTAATAAATTTGTTAAGTTTTTCCTCAGGTACTGCAGTGCCTAAGGCAGGAGGAACTCGTGGTCCTTGGCTTCATGGTAATTGGCTTCCAGCCCAGATCTGCTGAGCGTTCCTGTGAACCTGGAATCCCACTTGGAGAAGGTCCCAGGAGGAGCAGCCTCCTCCCCACTGCCTGCTGAGAGCTTTGCTTCTTCAGCCACACACGGGAGCCCTTTCCCTGCACACTCAGCACAGTGCAGAAATTTGAGCCCAGAAATTTGATTGCAAAGGCCATCCCAGCTGCCTCTTTGCAAGAGCAATGTCTCACTGCAATTTTGAAGCCTCCAGAAAACATTGTGATAAAAAATATACAAAAAGGACTTGTTATTCCACACCTTTAGATTCATCACTAAGGATGTCTGGTTTTCCACTTTTCCATCATCTTGCTGTAGATAGATTGTAAGGAAAAAGCTTTTTTTTTTCTATAGAGGAAACAAAGAGAAAAAGAAACAGTTTAAAATGCCCTTTAAATTCTCATTTTTCAGCAAAATAGCTCATTTATCCTGCACAAGATAAAGGCATATATAAAACAATAGTATTCTGCCTTTTGAGGCATCTTGTATTTTTTTGACAGCCTTAGCCCACAGCCTTTGATTAGATAAAGGCCTTAATATTGCATTACAGCAGAATTGCCTACATTATGGCAGCTGCTTGTTGCAATTGTGTTGACATGACTGGCTTCTCATGTGAATGTATTCTGCTCTTTCTAATCTCTTTAGCATCAGCAGCAGGACATTTTATTTGCAATTGATTTTTAAATTTAGGAGTAATTGAAGTTTAAGTGCAGCTACCTTCTTGCAACAGGGACAGGTTGATACTGTTTAAATTCTAATTATGCACTGATTAAAAGTGATTGCATTGCCAAAGAAGAAAGGGCTACAATTTGTTTCATTCTTAAAGGCTCAGCATAGAGAATTAATTGTATTTCCAGGAAAACAGATCAACATAAAGAGGAAGCAATTAAGAGTTCATTGTTGAATCATAAATTTCCTAGTAATTTTTGGAAGGTGGACAAGGTAGACTTAACTTTGAAAGCAGATCTTGTTGACAACAAGGATTAGTCATTTAATGATTTTGGTACTTGATGGTAGAAGCTTTACCTACCATCACTCATACTAAGTCTTGCTAAAACAGGTAAGGCAGAAATGGGCTTGTTTTCATGTAATTCAGTCTTGTGGTGATCTGGTGTTTGGTTTGTTTTCATATTTAATAATGAAATGACAGCCTGCAAATTGTTCTCATATTACAAGTAGGATAAATAAAACCACTCACACGTTTCTTATGACCAGGAATCACTTCATAAGCACCATAAAAAAAACAAGAAAGCATGAGGGAAACAGAGCAGCAACATTTATTTAGGCAACACGTTGTGTTTGCATAGTGGGCTCTCCTGTTGCATCTGCTTTCTCATTAATGGACTACCAGCATCCCCAATGGAGTCTAAAGGCAGTACATGCCTGCACCATGGAGGCAGTTTAAAGAGGATTTTTTTTGGTGTTTCTTTCCTCTTTCCTTCTCTATAGAAAACACTGGATTTATTAATTCCTACCAGCCTGTTACTAGCAGGAAAAATTTCACTCATGGCCAAGAGAATCTGCAAACAGAATTTCCACAGTGCCCTGGCTTAACTCAGCATTACTTCAGGTGTGTCCCAGCACTGCTGGTTCCCCAGGAGACGGAACTCCATTCCTTCCATCAGGCTTTGAGAAATCTCCCAGGATTTCACTGCCAGTGCAGGGAACAGTGTCAGTGTTAGGCTTCACTAAGGCAGAATTAGTAGCAAACTGCATCAGTATTACCCAGAACTCCAGAACAGCACTCACACAGTTTATCCATCCCTTCCTCCTTCTGGGATATTGAGCTGCATAAAGTGGGTAGAAGGAGTGGTCACTGGGAGTCCACTGTGGTACAGGAACTGTGAATTCTGCACTGCTCTTCATGTCACTTCACCAAATGATGGATACAGCCAGTTCCCATTTTGGTGATTGTGGAGAAAGTTTCCAGTTCAAGTTTGTTTTTAGCCTGGCTCCTTATGAAAGCTGGGCTCACACATTACTCTGTGTGTCACTGAATTACTTTTGAACCCTTTTAGCCTACGTGTTCCCAGGGTAGCAGGGGAGATGAGTTGCCAAAATAACTTAGCTCCCATACAATTTGCAAGTTCAGTCAAAAACAGCAACCCAAATTCCATCAGCACTGTTTTTTCTGCTATAAGGAAAAAACTCAGAAAAAGAGCAGAGGAGAACTTTGATTACACAAGGATAATGTAGAAAATCTGGGTTTCTTTCATTTGTAATCCATTCACTGGGAGATACACATCCCTAATAAAGAAGACACATAGAAACCTGTACTCTCTTTATCTTAAACTTGTCAATAAGTAGTGAAATCAAACACAAGGGTTCATGTCAAAAGAAAAATTTTGGATTATAGGCTGAGGTAAGTCTTGACTCATAGTAGTAATGTGAAAAGCCACTATCAAAAAGTGTGTAGCTTCAACTGAAATGTTAGACATACCAGGATCAATGCACAGCAATTCTACTGCAATAAAAAACTGATCTAAAAGTTGAATAGTTAAATAGCATTTGACAATAGTCCTTCAGAAATCCACTGTCATTTTGGGTGACTCTGGAAGTCAGTGGATTGTCTTCAGGAATACACTGGTTGTATTGAGGAGAAACCATTGGTAATTCTGAATTCTGGTCATGAGTTTAGGTAGCAATTTCTATCTCCTTAGTGACATTCTATTGTGGTTGAAACATAAACAGTTTCAATGGCTCTACTCAATACTTGCTTACTGTCTGTAGTATGATTTTTCCCAAACCTTTCTTGAACTGTAATGATCACCTAGGGAGCTCTGAGTGCAGTCCATCCTGGGCATTGGTCCAGGATATTACAAAATAAAAACGACTTTGCTATAATTCCTTTTATGTGTATTGGTTTCTCAATTATGTGATTTATAGGAACTTTCAGGCTCAATTGCTGCATTTGAGAAGATGCAGGAAAAGGGCAGGTCTAACACAGGGTGGCGTGTAAGCCTGAATGTCTTTAGGGAATGCTGTTCCAAAGCCCAGTGAAATAAGTAGAAATGGGTAGACTTTTTTTTTTCCCCACTGCCTTCAGTGGGATTTGTGCGGTATCAGAGAACATTTACGGGTTGCAGAGTACTGAATTAGAATCATGGAAGTGTTAATGTGTAACATGTGCATAATAATAGGATGTGGATTAGAAATCAATATTGGCATTTGTCTTATGCAAAAGTCATAGAAATATGCTACTCCTGGGATTTAATGCAGAGTTAATATTAAAAAAACAAAACCCAGGGATAATGTTTTTCTGTGTTCCAAGAATTAAGATGTCTCTAAGACTAATCAAAACCTTTCACACACTCTTTTTTCCCATTGTAAATGGATAAAAAGTCTGAAAATATAATGGAAGTTGTTATGTTTGCATGAATATTTTAAAATCTATAAACAAGACCTTTACTTTGTAAGCAACTTCTGTATGGAAAAAAACCAATTTCCCATAAAGGATTCACAGAAAGAGCTGTATGTTCAAAATGTACTTTCTATTTATTTCACCTCATTTGGTTGTCTGAACAACTTCCTTTTCAGGAAGGAGGATAACTGAAAACATCTGCTTACTTATTCAATATTTTCTTTAACTTCTTGAATTTCAGTAATAAGGAGATACATTTGACTCAACCTAACCTAAGGATGGATGAAGACTTTTGATACAGTTCTTCAACTTTCCACAGCTTCAGAGCCAACAGAATGTAACAGAGATGTTTCCCACATCCCTTTCTGCATCAGATTTTTCTTCTTACTTGTGACTAAAGCTTTATGAAGGCTTCAGCAAACATGACTAAATCTATTAAAGAGAATTATCTGAGGTCATGGTACCAATATCACTTTGTGATGAAGCAGTTTCTCTTTACTGGCAGTTGTGGGCACTGACCTGGTGTCCAGAGGAGGGGTCAGCCTGGTAAACTTTTGCAATCTTCCTTCTTGTTTAACAGCCTTTATTTCTGTTTGGAGAATCTGTTTGCTGTTAAAATGTTTGGATAACCAAGTACAGCCTCCTTCAATATTGCCAGTCACCCACTAAATGCTTGCAGATCGTTTGTGGATTTCCCAAGACATTCCTGAGCTGATGGTGGTCTCCCATGATTTCCAGGAAAATGCAAACAACTGTGACAAGTCAGATACCTTGGACTTACAAGAACAGAGATCCCCAACAGTTTTGAAATATGAATAGATATTGCCAAGCTGCTTGGAAAATAAAGCCAAGCCAGCATTTTTCTTTTGATGGTTGGACGGAGCGCTCTGCTGAGCCTGTTTGATCTTTTTTTGTTATCTGAGTCCATATGGGATTAAATGAGAAAGACAGGGTCCTGTTCTAAATTTTTATCATTACACAATACTATGCCTTTTATACAGATGAATACAAATGCTTATCCCAAATGTTTCCCTGTAAGATCTCTATCTCCTCCTTCAGATTTTTCCTATCACTATACAACCAAGATGAGCATACTGTCCTAACCAATTTTTTTCAATTTTAAACTGCTCCTGACTGCATCATATGTTTTTCTTCTTTCAATTTTATTTTTATTTTTATTTAAAAAAAAAGTTTGATCCAGTCAAAATGCTGCTTAGGAATTGTTAAATCTTATAAAGACTGTTTTTCTGCTACAGGTGAATTTCATCTCCAGTCCTTCAGGTGAATTTAATCCCAAATCCAATCCCTGCTCCCTGCAACCACCTGCACAGAATTGAGCCAGTCTAGAAGTCTTGTAGTTGCTGTAATTTTTTGGTGGGATGAGTTATTTTATTTAGGTGCTGTGATTAGTGGCGAATATTTGGAGATTTATTTCTTGCGGTGGAGTAGTCTGAACAACAATCATCTTTGGTTCAGCAAGCAGAGGTGAGTGCTATGAAAAGGTTCTATAATGCACTATGAAATCAGTTGTTTAATGGAAATTTTTTTGTCAAGACTTTTGGTGGTTTACTGGATGTTCAGGAAAAGGTTTAATCCTGCATTTTTGAATGACAATGATACCAATCTACAACCTAAAGAAGCCTATGGGTGTTTTGTAGGCAGGGTACTGCTGTTTTTAAGCTGGCTTGTGACTGGTTTCTTGAAGTTAAAACTGTGTGTTCAAAGGCTGTAGTAAATAATGAATCCTGCTTTGTGCAACCAAGAGACTCAATCAGTGTCTTTGAATCAATCTTCCTTTCTGCTATATATATGTAAAAAAGAAACCCTAGATTTGGAAGTCTTGCTGTTCTTTAATTCTGGGATTGGTGTCCAGTTATCCATTTATATGCTTTCTTTCTGAAGTCAGCACAAAACCTTCCATAGCTTTTGGTTTTCATACATTCCTGACTGCTGGCATAAAGTCAAAAGAAGGAATCACGGAACAGTGTGTTACATAGCAGAACAGAGCTTGGGAAAGGAAGCTTAGATAGACACTTACTTGCTAAATCTAGCAGCAAATAAAATTTAGAATTCCACCCCTGTAATCTTGTAATTAAAACTTGGCAGACTGTTGTGGGATTTTATTATTATTTTAGCAATGCAAGAAGTAGAACATCTTAATGATCAAAATGACCTAGTACAAAAATGTCATAGGACCTGTTATTTTTAGACCAGTTTTTATTACTATGTCTA
Organism: Zonotrichia leucophrys gambelii; assembly: GCF_028769735.1. NCBI lineage: Eukaryota > Metazoa > Chordata > Aves > Passeriformes > Passerellidae > Zonotrichia > Zonotrichia leucophrys. The sequence goes on from NC_088176.1 coordinate 9,412,998, forward strand.
CAAAAAAAGTAATGCAAATATTTTGATACATCAACCTTTAAATTAATACAGGAATAAAACCACTTGATTTTATTTCAAACCATTTATAAGGTATGGATAAGTTTAGGAATAACAGTAGTTCTGGACTTCAAACTCAGCTTCTGACACCACTCTTTGGAATGAAACTTCAGTTGAAATAGAGGCCAAAACCCTTCCTTCCTTACACCCATAAGGAAATGTGGTGCTTCTACAGAAAAAAGTCAAAGCAGTGAGTGCATGAGCTAAAATGTATTTTTCTAGACAAGATTAATTAGAGAATTAAACTGTTCTCTTTATTACTTTTTAATAGTCACCTGTAGACTCAGAGGCATGTAGTTTGAAAGGTTCTTTTGGTATATACATCTGACTGTAATGAAGCATTTTGGGCGCTGGAGATGGGTGAGATGTTTTTGTTTTTTAAAATAAGAGCAGCAGAGAGCAAGTTTGGTTCTGCAGATCCCTTTGGGGAAAGATTTAGTGTTGAACAGCACAGTCTGGGTGGCAGGAAAGGGTCAGCAACAGTGACAAATCAGTAACAAACAAAAAGAACCCCAATAATTGTTTTCAAAGAAGTTTTGAAACAGCTCTATAGTGGAGGCTTTCTTCCCTCTGCACTGCACCCTCTAAAGTAATAGCATTCCAAATGACAACTTTACAGGCAGATTTACCTTTTTTATTATTAGGACACTCCATTAAAAAAGGTACATTAACATGGGAATTTACAGAACTCTGTCTGAGTGCATCCTATCCTCCATCATAAAAAGAGACAGCTCACCTGTAAAAGTGGCAGTTGTGTTGTAAATTTATTCTGCTCTATCCTGCAAAGGTTATTATTCAGCTTATCCAAACTGTCTTCATTCATAAATCTGTGACTTGTAATATATGAAAAGTTATAACATTGACTGTGATTTTCTGTCTATTTTGTGGATTAAAAGGGCAAGTTCCTTGCTCTAGTGCTGAGTTGAGCATCAAGTGCTATTTGTTACTATTTGTGAAATGAATTAACTCTGGAGATAAAAGAACAAACATCATTCCCACCAAAACTCGCTATTAAAACTAGTGGTTTTGGTGGGGAATATGTGCAAAAGGATCAGTGATTAATTTTGCAGGAATGCCTTTGTGCTATTCTAAGTTTCCTCTCCACATGGGGCATTCTGAGCTGGTGACCTATCTGAATCCTAAAGACCTTTCACACAGCTGAAGTCACAGTGGAGCCAGTCAGTTGACACAAAAGGTCAAGAGATGCCATTAAAGCTGGAAGTGGTTAGGAATGCCTTAGTGTTCCAGGGGTTTTGTAAGAAAATGTTTTGTGTTGGTTTTGGGTTGTTTCCCAGCTTGACCTTGGATGGAGTTTCTCACTCAAACACAAGAGATCACAGAATGATTTGGATTAGAAGGGACCTCAAAGATCATCTTGTTCCAACTCCCCTGCCATGGTCAGGGACACTTCCCACTCCAGCAGGATGCTCAGAGCCCCATCCAGCCTGGCCCTGAACCCTTGCAGGAACGGGGCATCCACAGCTTCTCTGGGCAGCCTGTGCCAGGGCCTCACCACAATCATAGCAAAGAATTTATTCCTAATAGCTGGTCTAAACCTACCCTTTTTCAATGTTAAAGACATTTCTCCTTTTCCTGTCAACCCATATCATTTTAAAAAGCCCTTCTCCATTTCACATAGCCCCTTTATGTACTGAAAGAATTTTAGTTTCTCCTCAAGCTGTCTCTTCAGGCAGAACATCCTCAATTCACTTGGAAAGAAAGAAACTTCAGGATTAGCGTATTTGCTTAAGAAAAGGAATTCTAACTCTATGGTTCAAACCTATAATATGAAGCTGTGTTTTATACATTCATGCATAGCAAATAAACATTTGCAATTTATTACCGGGAAGGATTCCTGTGTCATAATCCCTGGCACTACATAACAGTTAAAAAACATACATCAAGTGCTGAAGGGAAACACTGCTGGAGTCGGACAATATATTGCTTTATAATTTTTCATTTATTATAGGAAAAATTATTATGGTTCCAGGCACCTCGGTGGCAGAATTCAGTGAGGAGACATTACGTGTAAGATGAGTCAGGCAGAGTACAAAACTTAGGATCCAGTTCAGTTTGAATTTTGCACTTAGAAATCAGGTTGTAACTGTTGTTCTTGCCTCTGTCTGAAGATGGAACTTGGTAGGCACTTCCATATGATCATTTAAATTTCTACTAGCTTGACATAAAAAGCAATGCTATCTAGAAATCTCAATTTCTCTCCATTTTCACAAAGTGTCTTCTATTGTCATTAAATCTGGCTGTGGTGTTTAACAGTGTAGCTTTACAACTCTCAGAATTCAGAGGTGCACCAGGTTGAAACAAGATCTGCTGTGACCTATACTAGAATTTATGGAAAGAAAAATTAAAGGATCCAGTTAGGTTAATTCTGGCCACAACTAATCAGAATATTTACCCTTTACCCCTCAATGTTCATCTTAACTTTCATCTTGACCTGCTCATCTGGAAGATTTGTAGCATGGAATACATCTAAGGACATGATAAAACCCTCCAGTGGGTGTAGGTAGGGTTTCTTGATGGCAACAAATCCTTTTCAGAACCTTTCAGTAACTGTTACAGAACCTGTTTATCTGTGTTCTTGCATCCTGGAATGGCCTCTCCTTTGCCTTGGGGAAAATTAATATAATCCCACTGTTTGTATTTTTCACAGCAGTCACAGTAAGTCCATCCTATCACGTGTTCAAGATCTCGTGGGACTTCATTCTATTTGGATGATTTCCATTGAACTCCAGAAAACATTCCTCTTTGGTAGAGGTCTGTAGATAAAATAACAAGACTGTTTCTACTTCAGAACCTCTTAGTTCAAAAGCACTGTTTTTGTGCTTGAAGCTTAGCTCTGTGCAGGTTGTTTTTGTAGTAGAGTGATGGTGAGATGAGAAGAGGGAGAAGCAGAGGTTCAGGAGCTACCCTTTGAAAATCTGGAGTTTAGGTTTTATAGTAACTTTAAAATAGCATCTACAAGCTTCAAAGGGGATAATATTCACGTGTTTTTAAACAGCAAAATTGTTGTGGGTTTATTATTGACAACGTAATACTGGCTGCCTCTTTAGAGCAGTGACCCTAAAAGCCCTATATGACCCATCTTTCACAAAAAACCCATAAAGTTCTCAACCCTTATGTCTGCAGTGAAAAGCTGAAAGATGCCTCAAAGTACAGAAAAAATATGTTCTGAATTTTACATGGTTTGAGTTAAACGCAATGAAGAAAAGAATGCTTGGCTTGGATTTTTAATCAGAGTAGGCAAAATAAATAAAACTGAAATTACTGACCCCCTCTTCCAGATGAGGAAAAGTAAGATAAGACTAAGTTAGTGGCTGGAAATATCAAGGAAATCCTGTTCCAGTGCAGTGAATAGCACTTAACTCCTGAAAAGTTTCTCTTCAACAGGAGAATTATAGCAGGAGGTGTTTGAGGAGTAATGGACTGTTCAAGCGTTCTTCAATCAGTAAGTCTAAGTAATTGAAAATTTTGGTTTCACTCGATATAGGTTTCACCTTCTGGTTTTGGTTTGATTAGTAGAGCAGGACTTCTCTGTTGCTTTGTCTGCATCCCTCTCTTGCTCTGCCTCCTGCCCATTTCTCTTTTGAGCCCTTTACCATTGTCCCATTGCCCTTGGTTCTTCTCTGCTTCTCTTTAGCACAAAGTAAATTAATCCTCATTAGAATCCTATCTTCTGGGTTTTTTGTACCCAGATTCAGACTGTCCCACAAAATATCACCTAAAGTGTTGTTGTCTGGAAAAAACAACTATTTTCTTATTGATATTTTCTGTGATATGCATAGGAATAGTTTCTTGCTTGCTGTATTCACTGGTAACTGAGTGGAAAGAACATTGAGCTAGATTTAAGATATGAGAATATATTGGTTACAATAAAATAGAAGAATCTCAGCATTTTTTTTCTCTCAAGTACTTTCTGATTTATTTCTTCTCACCCCCTCCCACACGGAGCAAAGGGCAAAAGTCTACAATTTGATACAAAGGGAATTTCAGTGAAACTCTTCACCTGCTCCAAGCACTTTTTTGCTGGGTTATTAGTTTTTAATACTTACCCTTTACAAGGCCTCTTTCTGTACTTTGACATTTAGCTTTAATCTTTGTATAGCCATAAACATCACTTCTGTGCTTAGATTGGGGTCTGCCACAGTGCCCTTGAATGAGCTCATAGAGGAGAAGAATATCAGAGCAACATGGCAACCATGTCATAAGAACAGATGATAAAAATCAAACACCATCACGAGTAGTTTTTTTAGATATTAAGATCTAACACAAAATCCCCTGAATATGAATCCAAGAGAGATTTAAACCAGAAAGAAATAAAATTCATACAAATATCTATTCATTGCAGTTAGACAGGGAAAGACCTAAATGTCAAGAGTCTGTTTGGCTTTTCATTTCCAGGGGGTTTGTGATGAACACCAGAGAATTATTTGAGTTTCATACTGATTAGCTAACTTACATCCTGATCTTCTTTACCAGACAAAAACTGGAAAAGTTGAAGTAGAGTAGATCTTGAAAGCTCAGCTATTGCAAGTCACCCTACCATCAAACAGGATCAGATGTGTCTGTGCAGGAAATAGTGCTGGGCTTGAGGGAGTGGGGTTTTTGAGAGGGAAGGAATGTCATTTTTCCATGACCAGAAGCTGTGTTCATGTACAGTGTCAAAGAACATTTTCCCTCAAAATATTATGCACTTTGTCCCAGGTAATGGGATGTTTCACAGGGATGTGGCCATCATGGTGCTTTTAATACTGCCTTCAGAACACTGTCAAACTCCTTGCAGTCTGTCTGTAAAGAGAGCAGGCAAGTCCTCTGTACAGCTGTACTCATTTTTCTCATAATCAAAACTGCTGATGCCCAGGTGATTTTCTGGAGGGTTCCCTCCTGCAGAGATCAACTATGTACTGCCCAAGGAAAGGGAGAGAAAAGATGTACTGTTAGGCTGACAAATGTTTTTGTCATATTTAATTGGGATTATCCATTTAGCCCCCTCCATTTTCTCTGCAGAGGTTAATCACTAACACACACACAAAAAAGGCCTAAACCAGGACCTGAACAGGAAATGCAAAATATTTCAGAATCACAGCAGTTAATGAGCAGCCTGATTTACCATCTACATTCTCTCCACAGTGCTTAAAGGACTTTGCCTTAAAATTATGTTAAACAAAAGCAGCCAGTGAGCATCTTATTCAACATGTATAATTAAGGCTCTATTCAGGGTTTGCTTTGGTTTTTGTTGTTAGCTTTTTCTTCTCTGTTCCTTGGTCTTTTTAATCCATTTTTTCCTTGAAGAATGTTTCCTGCACTGTAAGGCAACTTCTCCTCCACCACAATGCACATGATTAAGATTTATTTCCCTCCAAAATGGGTAGAACTAGGAATAATCTTTTGATGTGTTTTTATTTCCAAGCTATGCAATACCCCTACTGTTTTCCCTCCTACTATTATCTAATACCTCATTTGCATCTTAAGCAGAGATTATTTTCTGTTGTTCAGACCTCAGTGATGGTATACAGGCCTTTAATATTTTGTTGGTTTGGACTTGGATTTTATTTCTAGGACAAAATACATAGATAACAGTATTTCTTTAGAGTATGATTGAGTGTTGGGCTATGGTAAGTTTTGGGCGCCACAATATATGAAAGATATAAAGCTACTAGAAGGCATCCAAAGGAGAGTTAAGATGGTGATGAAGGGTCTAGAGAAGAAATCATGCAAGGAACAGCTGAGGTCACTTGGCTTGTTAAGCCTAAACTAGAGACTGGGGTGAGACCTTGTAGCACCCTGCAGCTTCTTCACAATGGGGAGTGTCAGATACTGATTGCTCTGGTGTCTGGCGACAGGGTGTGAAGCTGTGTCAGGGAGGTTTAGGTTGGATAACAGGGAAAAGTTTTTCCCCCAGAAGGTGTTTGGGCAGTGGAGCAGCTCCCCAGGGCAGTGAGCACAGAAGTGCTGTGATCAGCACAGAGTTTCAGAAGTGTTTGGACAAAGCTCTCAGGCCCTCAGTGTGACTCTGGGGGCTGATCCTGTGCAGGGCTGGCAGTTGAGCTCTATGACCCTTGTGAGTCCCTTCCAACTCAGGATATTCTCTGATTTTAAGAATCTTTTGTGATTTCCCCAGCTGGACCACATTCAGACTCAACAGTCCTGCATAGTAATTTTCATTCTAATCACATCAGATGTAACTGTTCATTTTCTAAATTTTCTTTAACCCCAGGTCACAAAATACACTTGTCCACTAGCAACACCATGTGGTCAACATGTCCACCTGTCTGTATGTCACAAAAGACATGAACATGCCTCTCAGTTAGCCTTTTATGCTTAGGGTGAAACAGGGTATCCTTCCTGTGTTAGAGACCTGGAACTGCTATGTCTGTGCAGATCTTCCAGCCAGTGTTTAAGCCAGCATATATAATATAGAATGCTTCCACTATATTTTTATGGCAAATGTTGGTGTCTTCATATGTTTGGATATCTGTATCTGTGTTTCTGTAGTGATGTTCTTGGGCTAGACTCACTGAAGTCTCTGGCTTTAAGTGTTGTTGTAGCTCAGAGCCAACACATTGAAGGAGTTGTGACTTGTTGTCCTGGACCTGCAGAACCTGTAGTGAGGCTCAGTACGTTGCTTTGGCAACCACGTTCCCTGTGCTTTTGCTTCTTGTGTTTCTGGGGAAACCTCAGAGCATGGTGTCATTTCCACAACCTCTTCCCCAAACCTTACAGCCCCTTCTGAAATACTTGTTCTGTCCATGGTCAACCCAGGTTGATAAGCATTGAAGCCTTTCATCATTCACTTCATGCTGTTCCAGAGCGTCTCCTGAGGAGATGGCATCTGGCAATCTGTCCCTTTGGAGCACAGATGCCATCTCTCTTCAACAATTTTGTTATCCTGTCTGCTGCTGTGATTTATTGCTTACTGCTCTCTGTTCTGATGTAGTCAGATGCTGTTTGTTTGTTGAATAGTAAACAAAAATTTCATAACAAAACAGTATTTTCAAAGTAGCGTGAAAGATATATAACATTCCTGATATGCAGTAAGTTTATTACTAGTGTTCTTTCTGAGTGAAATTACTGAGAATTTCCCCCATGGCTCCCTATTGAGCATTGGTGACCTCATGGATCTTTGTACATAGAGCTTGATCTGGACACCTGCCACACCAGGACTGCATTGCATTGATCACTTCCATAATTCATTTTCTTTTATGGATGAGAGGTCCCTGCTTTGCTGCCAGAGGAACTGAGTGATGTATCTGGAGCTGATGTTTAATATTTTTAAGTTCTGAAGTCTTCCTATCCAACAGATAACTTATTTTCTTTGCTGGCTCTCACAGAACTTTCTAATATTAAAATATTATGTTTCTTCTTTTTGGTATTAAACAGATTTCTTAATCGTTTCATTGTGTTATCAGCTGCATTATGTTATCAGAGAGCTTGTAGTGAATTATCTGAGATGCAAGAGTATTCCGTGTGTAATAAATACTTTCAAAGGTCAAGATGAAGCAAATTAGCTAAAGGAAGCTCTTAATTATGCACAGATCAATTTTTGGTAACGTAGTGTGATGTCAAGAATACAGTGATAAAACTTTTCTAGTTGTATTTCTCATAGTAACTTTTTTATGGGCAGGGCACCTTGTATTATAGATGGCAGGTTTTTTCAGAAAGTTTGTCACCTACTTACTTTGGGGGAAAAGAAGCAAAAAATTTATTACAAGTGCTGATGAATTCAACCTCAAGAGTACAGGTAGTTTTCATTTTAAGTGGGAAACTGATCTTTCCCATCTGCTCCACAGTTCCATCATGTTTCAGTTTTTCAGAAGGGTTCTTAGAGGGCTTGGTGGTTGGTAGTGTGGAGTTTTCTGTACTTTGGGATTTCTGTGGACCTGCAGGCTCTGATCTCATGCACAGCTGCAAGAAATGCAGGGGCTCAACCCTATAACTGACAAAATCCCTTGGAATTTCACATCCCATCTGAGTCAAGTGCTTCAGTACCAACCTTTGGATTATATCTGTGGGTGAGGACTGACCTGTCTTCTAACGAGTAACTAAAGGAAAAGAAGTGTTTCTTCTCAGTCCTGTAGTGAGGCAAGTCCATAATTTGACATATTTTTTTGTCCTTTTTCCTTGGCTTTGTTTGCCTATCACTTCACATCTCAATGCACACAGTACTGGGGTTTGCTAAACAAGTAGGAATTCTGTATTAACTTGCAAAGTTGTAGAAATAATACTGCTATCCAGAATTCAAGCTTTGGGATATTTACCATTGTGCTTGAAGTCATAAGCTACTTATCTCCAGGGGACAGAAAATAACATTTTCTTCTGAGTCATTACACTTAATAATTGAAGATCTACATGCTAAGTAAAACTTCTTTCCCTGGAAGCAAAAGCAATTCCTGCAAGCAATATATAAGGCTAAATAGGCAATGTGTCTCATTCCACTTACTCTAATGGTTCTCTGACTGAATTTTCTTAGATTTTGCCTTATGCTGAGTGGATTATGATTGTGGTTAGAACTGTGAAGTAGAAAATGTTGAGCAAGACCGGCAAGTCAATTTAAAAAAACTTAAATCATTGTTGGGAAATTATGTGTGTTTTTCATATAAAATCTTTTTTTAAATTTACGCTATACAATTTAGAATATCAAATCAGAAAAAAATGAAAAATTCCATCTCAGAGTTTAGAGATTGGTTACACAGTGGAATGTGTAATTGGCGATGATTATTTCTATGAGGCAGGAAGGAAAATATCTTTCATTTTGACTACAGTTCCTCATGGACCATAACAAAACATAAAATAGTCCTGTATCAGTCCTTGCAAGATTAGGACTGATTTTTTTTTTTTTTGTTAAAGTTTAGGAAGCTTCCTGAAAGAATTACTGTAAAGACTTAAAAAATACAAGAACAGAGGAGAGCTCTTTGTAGTGTATGAAGCTTTGTATCCATTTTTTTCAAGGCAGTCCTCAAGTGAAACAAACTCAGGCCAAATCCAGCATTCAGTAACATTTAAATTCAAAAGTCAGTGTTTAAAGATCTACCTTCCCATTAGGCAATAATTCTAAGAGACAAATTAACTGGAACAAGGGGTTAGAGGAAGAGCTATATAATGCCAAGCACAGTTGCCAGTCCAGATATGTGTGAAGGCCCCTCTGTGCTATGGATATAATGTCCACCAAAGCAAATTTTTTTTTCCATAGGGGAAAAAATCACAACCACCAAAAACTATGTGCCTGCCTGGACAGAGATCTTGACCGTATTCTTGTGTAGGAATTGTGACTAAACCTTTCCAAACTTAGTTGTGTGCCTGTCATAAGAATGAGCAGCAATGTACGTTTGTGAGCAAAACCTCTGCTCTACAGGTAGTTTGTTTGGTTTGGTTTTTTTTCCTGTCTTCATAAAAATTGTATTTTCAGAATCTGAATGACATCTTTCTCTCTGAGTGATAGATTCAGACCATATTCATTCTGGTCTTGCCTTGTGCAGTACAAATCAAGGTTCGGACAGTCTTGAAAATACTTCAGACCTCAGAGGGGAAGTGGAACAAAAGCAGGCTGCTTTGCTGAAAATGTTCCTCCTTTGTCTAACACCAAGGTATGCCCAAGCACACAACAGTGAAAAAGTGCAGTTATTCAAACTATGCCTCTCTAAACCTGGCTGGCTCACAGCCACAGGCCTTGATTTTATTTTCAGTGCCATTCCAAGCTGAGCAAGATGCCCCAAGATGCAGAGTCATAATGTTTAGGACTGGATTACAAATCTTGTGCTGAACTCTATTTTGCCTTATCTGAATCCTGTCATTACCCATCTACCTGTATATGAGGATGAGATAGAAATGGCAATGCTTCCTCTCCTCAGCCACCCCTGTGAGGTTTGTTTGAGGAATGTGTAAGCCAAGCCCAGGTCACTGGTCAGTCACTGACCCCTCTCCATGGTCAGCTCAGGCCAGTCCTGAGGACAGGACTGAACATGTCGCTGGTCACTCTGGGTTGTGTGAGGGCTGTCTGGGCAGCAGCCATCAGCTTGGCTCCCCTTGGCAGATAAATAAAATGAGAGGATCTCCCAGCCCAGCATGAGCAGGCACCATTAACAAGCTCAATGCTTTTCTGGAGCAGAGCTTTCCTGCACAGTCTGCCAGCTCCTTCCCAAAGCAAAGGAACATTTTCTCTTTGCCCAGCCACCCTGAATCCTTCTGTGTGCCATGATTCAGCGCAGCAAGAGATTCCCTTGTGCAGAAGAAACTCTGCTCTTGAAGGGTTTGGAGCCCCCACAATGGGTGGGTGGCTGTCCCAGTGCTGTATGCCTTGTTTTCCCTGTGACAGGGAAATCTGGCATGGGATGAAGTACAGCAACTGGAGCCAGCCAGGCAGCTGATGTGACATCAGTCCACCCTTGGGGAAGTGGGATCCCTGGCACTGAAGCCTTGCAGCATGTCATTGTGCAAGAGCATGGGATGGAGATGAGAAAACATCATGGGAACAGAAAAAGCAGCAGAGCTTTAACTGGGAGGAAAAAAAATCTTTTCTGAGAGAAAGAAAAGAAAAGGAAAGCAGCCTTCAGGGTGCTTTTCTATTGATATAAGCACAAATAAAACCATTCCAAATCTGGATTTAGGGTGAAATGTCCACTTTACCATAGACTGACAGTAAATCCCTGAGCATTTAATGCTCAGAAGTAGCCTCATTTCCATCTTGCTTTTGATCCATTTTATTTCTCTTCCCTGTGTCCTGCAAACAATACTGCAACAAGCCAGCAGCCAAATACTTTCTTACATAAACTGTGTGGGTTTGAAGCCAGCATCTACCAGAGTGAGTGGAGAAACTCCCCTCCACTTCCATGGCCATTGGATCCGATATTGATAGAGTGGCATTTAAAAAACAACAAAGGAATTAAAAGCCTCTAAGCTAATTAGACAAGCTGGCACATGCAGTGTTTCCTCCATCTGCCGTCCCTCAGACAGCTATGTGGCTAAGAACAATATTTCTTGACATTCTCATGGCAGATACCATATGGTTGCAGAAAAATTCTCTGGCCATGACTCCACTGGGCTGTGAGTTTAAACTTGTTCCAATCTTGTTGTTACATCTGACTTTGCCTTAACCAGTTTGTCTTAAATGTGATTGTGGTTTCTTTCCAAATTCAGCAGCAGGCAGACTTTCATTAGCTTGTGCATTTCAGAGTAGCCAGACAAAAAGCTGTGAGTCCAATGTCTGAATGAATTCCTCAGGGAAGGGGGAAAGAAGTGGAGGATATGATGGTAGCCTAAGTAATGTAACTTATGGCCCTGGCTACTTCAGATTCTTACCTTCCTTTCCCCTTTAAATACCTAGTTCACTTAGAAACCACTGGATTTGTTTACTTGGTTTCAGTTTGCATAATTTGAATCACCTGTATCATAGGACAGTTCATATTAATTATTTAAATATGCCCATTTGGAAAATAAGAGTAGCAGGGTCTGAACATAGAAATTCATTAATTTGGTCAGGAGTTGCTTTTAAGACCTCTCTTATCAACCTTTTTCTGTAAGCAAGGTTTGTAACATACAAAAATGCAAGCAACTAACAGAAAAACTTGTATTATTACAGTATCAAAACTCTTAGCTAAATCACACTGTGATTAGGTTAATTCATCAGTGCTAAAAAAACAAACTCAGACAGTAGGCTGATTAAATGGGATTCTTACAGTGATTAAAAGCTTTTTTAATTCCTTTTTTGGCTTTGATTAAAAAAAAACACTAAGTCAAGCATCTTCTTGGAAGAAATCCAACTTAAGTGTAAGTTGACTCAAGGGAGGCTTCTTCTCACGGCTCTGCATGAGCCACCTGCAATTACTACAAATTATCTGTGCATCTTTGCTGAGGCACTTTCTCAAGTCTCAGATGCCACATTGAGCTTTGTCTGAGAGTGAGTGATGCTGGGCTCAAGGCTGTTGTTCTAGCCAAATCTAGAAGTACATTGACCTTGATTTTTCAGTAAAGTCAGGCAGGCCAGAGAGTTTCTCACTTCTTGGGGTTTGTTTTTTTGGGGTTTTTTGGTGGGTGGTTTTTTTTTTTTTTTTTGTCAGTAATTAGCCACATTGCAGTTCTACAAAATCATTTATCTTCAGCTGAGCTATGTCATATCAGGTAATATCAAGGCTTATGGGCCTCTTTAAGGAAATGTGCAACTTCCTAGGAATGCAACATCAGCCCTGCCATGGAGCATGACATTTAAGGAGTTTCATTAGGGGTTTGGGGTGGTTGTTTCTGGTTGTTTCTGCATGCTAGTGGGGGTGTAAAAGCCTGTTAGAGGAAGGTCAGATGCTCGGGATGGGGAGGGGAGGCTCTCAGCTGTTGTTGCCCCCATGAAGAGACCAGAAGGAGGGAATGGGGAATGAGAGGCTTTGTGTGAGCTTGTGGAGAGGTGTGGTGAGAACAGAGACACAGGCCTCAAGGCATGAGAGAGACACTTTGGTTCCTTGCCATCAGGATGAGATCTTGCTCTCTCAGCACTGCTGTGTCCACGTGTGACAGATGAGGGCTCTTCCAGAGGGCTAGGAGCTCAGCAGCTCTGTGATACTGATAGCTGGGAGCAGCAATGTGAGCCTGCTGTTGGCAACCCCCTCTGGGGGAGTTTGCTGATGGAGACAACTTCGATGGCCACTGCAACCTTCCCAGGCTTCAGGAACTCTTCTGGTCAGGCTTTATCTGCAGTAGGAGCTCAAAAGGAAAACAAAACTGAACTTTGTTTTATTCTGCTGAATTGCCCAGGCAAGGAAGCTGTCCAGGGGCTTGACCTCTCCTGAACATCATTTAAATATATTTTGCTGTCCATGGAGACTTTTCCATTGACACAATGTGATCCCTCGTCAAGGGGTCTATGCCACATGCACCAAGTAAGAGTCCTAAATGACTGCTGCTCTCTGTGAAGGTGTTGAGGATGCTGGGTGCAGCTGTTGTGGAGGATCATTTTCCAAAGAGAAGGAAAAGTCAGTCCTTGTTTTCTTGTGCAGGGAGCAGACTGCCTTGCAAACAAGCACCCATGCTTGTCTAGCCCATGCTGTATGACTGATCCAGGCAGAAACTCACTTTTATTTTAATGGGTTATTTTAGCTTGGAAGAATTAGTAAAAGGAGGCAAACTAGCACGGTGGTGATCACCAGCTTTCCATGGGGTCCTGCAATGCCTGCTATGACATAGAGCTTTCATAGAGTAAATTGCACTGTCAGGGAAAGTTGCATGGATATGGCCCCAACAAAATAATAGATGTTGTAGTGGAGTGGATCTTGGGTTAAATCTTAATCATGCACTTCCTGACAGACATGCTGCTTGCACTAAAGGATACAATACCCTGATTTTCTCTCTGCCTCAGGTCCAGATCTCTTTATTTTGTTCCTTCCCTATTCCTCCCCCATTTTATGAGCAGGGCTTTCTAGAGAGTAATGTATTTGGGCTGCTGCCTCTCAAAGAGGTAAACAGAAGGAAGAAATTGCCCTTAGGCCAGCTAGCAGAGCTCTTTCTCTCTAAGTCAGAAGGCTTTAGAAGACTTTTCCTACTGAGATGATAGGTTTTTAAATGGAAACCAAGGGTCATTTATGGATAGGCTTCTCTGGTGATTACCCAGGGAGAAAGAGCTGTCGTGTAGAGAGCCTCATTCACTTCACTGTCAGTTTATTGGCTGAAATTTGCTCAGTGGAATAACTTCCACCCTCTCTGCATCATTCAAAAATAGCAGAAAAGAAGGCAAAATTAAATGCTTCCTCTTGAGTCATGGATGCTCACAGGGATTATTAATAGATGCAGAGCCTTTTCCCTTAAAAAATATGCATTTCTTTTAATCAGGGATTAAAATCTTTCAGTTTTGTTTTACTCATCAGTAAATCAAGCTTTCTGAAATTCTCAGTCTCTGGACACTGAAGATGCTGTGTAACAATTATTTCCTGTGACTGGTAATTCACATTTTGGAGGCCAGATAATGAATCATAGCAAATTCTAATGAGAGTTTTCTGTTGTTTTGGGCTTTTCAGTTTTATTTTGTTTGGTAGCTTGTTTTGGTTTTTTACTCAGAATTCCAAGTGCTTGTCAAAAATACACAATATATTTTCTAGTTGTGAGGTGGACAACCAAAGGCAAAAATACATGGTAATAATTTGTTCAAAATGAGTGCAATGGAGAGTAGAAAGGCATGCAAATGCAGTCCAGTGGGCTGCTGGCCTGAACAGCAAAAATAAATTATACCTCCTTGGGAATAGCCAGGGTATTGAAACTTTTACCACCTTGCTTGCTTAGCTTCCAGTAAAGGCAGAGTGGCCAATGTCTGCTGCAGAAGGATGGATTTAGACAAGTGACAAAAGAAAACAGGGGTCTGAGTGAAAGGGTTGCTTTTAAGTAACTCTGCCTGTGAAGAATCTGTGAATATAATTCCATAAATCAAACAACTGTTTGTGGACCCTAATGAAATCCTTAATCCTTGCAGCTTGGAATCTCTTTCTTCCAAAAGGGGAAAATATATCCCCTGAATTCTCTCTTTTTCAGTCCTTCACCTGAACTGGAGGCAACAGCACAAACCAAAGGTCAGAAAGAACCTGCAGAGGTTTGGATGCCAAAAAAACATGGGCCATCAATTTTTGTCTGTTTCTCTTTTATTGAGATAAAGAGATTTAATTTGGCAAAAGCTTGTCATCTTAAATGATATGTAGTCCTCAGAGGAGGATTTCAGAGATAAACAATCAAGACATAGGTTTTCTTTATCAGCGTGTTAATCTGATTTTTAAGAACGTGTTTCAGACTTCATATTACAAATATATTTCAAATTCAAGTATTTCTGATATCTTCTTCTGCATTGCAACTTCCACATTCAAAACACTATTGTTTCAGCTAGTGAGCCAATATAACTTTTCAGGTTTCATATCAATGTGTCTAAGAATATCTGAACCTCTTTTTTTGGCAGACAGTCTTGCAATTATTGTCATTTAATCTCACTGGAAGAGATGCTGAGATTTTTTCTTCCAGGTATGATTTTTACACCTGGTTATGTCCTCAATAAAAAAAAAAAAACCAAAAAACCCAACAAAATAAACAAATAAAAGAAAGGCAAGCCAATTTTGATGACTCAATTAACTTTAAACGACTTACTTATCTTTCTGTCAATCTCTGTATAAAATGATCATGGATAGTACTAAATTTTTTTCTTACAAGTTCCCCTATGACTATAGCAAAAGAAGAATTTTTAATATCTTCCCATCTGAATGTATTATTTTGTTAATTTCTGTTATTGATTTTCTTTTTATTACCAACATAAAAAATAAATCATCAGGTTTTGTCTTTGGCTTCCAGGAGACTAGATGATTGCTCTGTACTTCAGAATAGAAATAACAAATTGAACAAAACAAGGCAGATGTAAATAGTCCTGGCTGGAATTGTCAGGAGAATAATGTAATCTATATATTTCTTAAGCATGGTTTTGTATTAATTTGAGTTCAGCAATACTGTAAGGCTTTGCTGGATGATGGCTGTTTGGAAGTTATATTTTAAAATATGGCACTGATCTCATCCCATTGTTTGGTATATTGTCTATTGGTCTACAGCACAAATCACCCTTAATTGACACATATTACATTGTGAACTTAATATTTATAGGGCAATGCAGAGAGTGTTGTTGCTGCTGTCTTGGCTGTATTTGTTCTACTTGAGCCAATTCTTTTTTAAAAGAGATTTTAAAGCAGTATCACACTTTCTCTGGAGGCTCTCTCAGATATGACCTATGAAAAGAAAAATGTTTGTGCAGCCTCAAGGAGAAGTCAAAAATACTTTTAGTTAATTATGTGTTCTTAGGGAAGACTGATCAGGATGCACAAGGGTCTGGTACACTGTCCATCCAATCTGGTTTTCCCTGGGAATTTATTAGCACTTATGCTATTTGGCAGCATCTGAAACAACAGTGAGACATCAATCAGTAGAAACAACCTTGAAGGCCTGATCTACTGAAACTGATGAATTCTGACACTCTTGTAACTGAGACTAGCTTTAGCTTAGACACTCAATCATTTTTCTTCATCAATCCTCTGTTTCCAGGATTGTGAAAGAAATTTGATAATTTTTATTGATTGTTCTTCCATGGAGGGAAATAGGAGACAGGTCCCTCTGTCCTCTGTGTCCTGGGCTGAGTGTCAGTCTCTAGCTCTGGATGGTCAGCCTGCCAAGAACTCACATTAGTTTTCTGACTGTTCAGCACAGTTAATCCATAGCAGTTTCTTTAGTGTTAATTTATTTTATCCTATTTTCTCTGAAAAAGGACTTCTGTCTGTCCTACAGGCAATATACTCTTACTCTGTGCTCTTCCAGTCTCACACCTGTTCTTAACAGACTTCTGAAAATCAAATTGTTGTGAACATTTTAAAGCAATGATTAAGCAATTCCAAACCTAAATCAGTGCTTTAGATAGGCAGGGTTATCTGTAATTTCAGCAGTCACGTCCTAAACCCAATTAAATGGGAATATAAATAACAAAAACTATTGTGTGAGGAGCTATGATAGAAGTCAGAAAATTCAAGAACCAGGAATTGTTCTTAAACCAGACACCATTTCCTTCTAGTATGTGTGTAAATGTGTGCGTGTGTGTGTATATATATGTGTGTATGTATATATATGTATGTATCTATGTGTGTATATATATGTATATATAAATTTGGCATTTCTGTATTTCACTGCAGATAGAAAGTTCTTCCTGAAAAGGCAGACCAGTTCTTGTCTGTCCCCAGCAGAAGCTGATTGTGTTGGCACTCCTACAGGAGCCTTGGCAAAGCACAGAGGGCAGCTGGAGTTGAGAGCCAAGTTAGAAGTGTTTAACTCCATGAGCTCACAATTGTCAAGTGGTGATAAAAACACTGCTTAGTACTGAGAGCTGTGCTGCTCAGCAGGAAGCTGTGAGGTGTCAGACCTGGGATTGTGCAGAATGAGGAGCAATTTTTCTTAAGCTTAAAACATCCCAGGGACATGAGAAGTTTTTGTTTCTGAGTGTATCTCTACCTCTGTTGCTTTGCTTGTGTGTGTGCCACTTCAGAGCCCAGGAGAGGTGCTGATTTGACAGCCACAGTGCCAGAACACTCTGATTACCTGCTGAACATGCCCAGAGCTGACAGCAACAGGACAAATCTCACTGTGCCTGGAAGGGCCATTCTCTAGCTCAGTCTCTCTGCCCAACAGGAGCCAGACTTTCACAGGTTCGTTGCTCCATTTCAGGCACTAAACAGCTTTGTATCCAATGTGCCAAAAGTTTCTGAGAATCTGGCTACCGACTTTGGCAAACTGAAACCTGCCCATGACATCTGGGAGTCCTGCTACTGACATGGTCAACTAATGCCAGTCTTGGTTTGTGGTTTCACTGATGAGAGCATTTGCTCACTGAAAGCAAAACTGAGAGGAGTGTTTAATTAAAGCTACAGTGCAGCCAAAGTAGCCTCCTGAGTGTGGTTGTGTTAAGGCAGAGATGACTGAAAACTGGATCTCAACAGCTCTTGTCAGAAGAATATCAATTTCAGTTTCCTTTTCATTATCCAGTTTCAACTGGAGGGCGAAAGCTGCTGCTCTTTCATAGACAGTGTGCACTGGATACCTTCTCACAGACAAAATTAATTCCAGCACACACTACCCCTACTCCCAAGTGATTTCTATGCTCTATTTCCATAGCTTGTTAGTAGAAGAGGACTGAACCAATAAAAAACCAAGCATATAGTGGAAAACATTTCTGGAACTTTTGCTTCTTGTAGATTGTGTCAGTAACTCGTAGAATGTCTTTAACACTTGTTTATAAGAGAAAGCAAGATTTTTCAGAGAACTGTGAAGGGCAGTGAAATCTGGTAAATGCATGGTTTTCCTCTCTATGGGTGTGAAAAGCAAAGTTTATTGCATCAATGCAGATTCATTCTCTGAAGTCAGTGGTACATTTTTTTTTCATAAGATCAATTCTGGATTGGTTTCTTTTCACATACTCTAATCACAGACTGAAAAATCTACCTCCTAAGAAAATACCAATAATTTCATTTAAACAACTTGAAAAATGTCGGATGCTGAAGAATGACATATTCCAAAATCTGCATAGAGGAGGCTGTAAGAGGGCTGACCCTAAATCTTGAAGGATCCAACTTGCCTCAGTGCTTATAAGCATTCAAGAAAAGCCCTGCTGACAGAAATATATTTAAAAGATTAATTCATATTTCCTGGGTATTATTTTACTTTCCTAGCCTGCATTTGTTATGGGACAGACAGAACCTTGTTATCTTGATGATACAACCACTGCCAAGGTTGTGGCATTACAGTGAGCAATGGATGTGAAGTATATGAAGAAGGGTTAGATTTGAGAGAAATCCAGACAGATTGCAATCTCTAACCCATTTTGAAGAATAGGATCTCATGAAAGTAAAAATTAAGATGAAAATGAAACATAAGTGGATGAGCTTGTGCTTTATAAATAAGTTCTTCCTTTAAATAAAGGCAGGTAATAATATAATTACCTTTATATATAGTCCATGAAAACACAAATTTTACAAATTATGCAATTAAAATATTTGTAACGCGAATCACAAATAACAACATAAATTTTCATAGGTTAGACTCTTAGTTAGAGGGCTGCAGGTTTTTGACACCCCACAGTCTTGTGATGATCTGCTGAGTTCCTCAGGGTGGTGGAAAGAATCCCATTGTCCTGACAGAAGCTTTCTGTGGCATGCAGGCTGGACCAGGAAAGTCACAGGAAAACTTGGTTTGGTACAGAAATGTGCAAAGAAAGCCTCTTACAGAACACAGAGCTGGCTTTTGCTGACCATGTTCTGTCTGGTGGAATCCTTCCCTAATACAATGTACTTGTGCCTGGTAATGGTTGGTCCAGAGATTTATGGGTTGCCATTTTCCTACTTGGAGAAAAGTGGCTTTGATTTATTATTTGATAAATCTGGCAGCTACTTGTGGATATGAAAGGAACTTTTCAGATGTGGAGATATTTCAACAATATTTGCATTTCTCCTCTATAGTTAAATGTCACTAGTTTCAGCAGGAGAAACAAATGTTATTTTTGGCATGGCTTAGGTGACTGTTAATACTTTCCAAGTTACTCATGGGAAATTACAATGTGCTGGGGGCAAGGGAAGCCACTCACCCTGCAGTCACTCCAGCTGCTTCATCCTTACCACCCATGTCACGCTGTCTGCCAGGCTTCTGGCACTCAGGATTAAGCACAGATTTTCCATGGAAAGGTTATCCTGGCAGACAGTTTGTTGTCAAGACTAATAGCACCTGCTGACCTTGCAGGAGTGCTATACAGGTAATTGCATTAGGATAGCCAGATATGCAAAGGAAAGGGAATTTTTTATTTTGAAGTTCAACCTAAGGTGATGGCTGCAATACCCATTCCCTCTCATACTGAATCTTGTTGCTCTGTCTCCAGTGGTATCAGCAGCTCAAAAGTAGCTCAGCTGCAGCTTCCCAAGCTGCAATCATGCCAGCATAGCCTTTCCCCATCTATTTGACTTTATTTTTGAGATTCAGGACAATAAAAGGAGCCCATAAATGTTTGGACGGAAATCCAGCTCCTAATTCCTCTCATTCTGAGTGATGTCTTCCTTGAAACAAACAGGAGAGAGACATTATTTATTGACATACACAGCCTACAAATTAAATTCTTGAAGTCACATGTTCAAAGAGTCTCATGGAATTCCAAATATGATGCAAAAGCTTCTGAACACAATTTAGTTCTTCTGAGAGTACTAGTATATGAATGATTCAAGCCACAGCTCAGGCTGAAAATTCAGACATGAAAATAAAGCCTAATCATAGTGACAGATGTTTTAGGAAATACGAGAGCTAGGTTCTCCAGCATTTTCATACTGCATTTGTTCAGAAAATCCTCCAAGAAATACTTCTAATATTATGAGATGGGGAAAAAAGTAGGAACACCTTTAAAGAGGAGGACCACAACCTCTTTGGACTCCTCACAGCACAACATCACCTGTCCAGAATGCCTGAAGTTTAGTAGGATTTATCAGTCGCCTAACCACAACTATATAGTGAGAAGGTTATACTCTGCTGATCACAGAAATTTGGGGGTTTTTTGTAGGGACACAAAGCTCACTGAGGAGCCTGGTGAATCTCAAATTTTTTTCCAAAAACTCATTAATATATTAAGTTACTCAGATGTGTTATGTGAGAATAAATATCCATGTAGACTGTCTCCAGCAGTGCCCAAACCCAGCTGCCAAAGGAATAGTAAGCCTAGGGGAAGAACGAAGATTACAGAAGAGATTGGAAGAATATTTGAGGGAAACTTGAACTCTGAGCCTTCCTGAGTCAGATGTGGCTTTGCTGTTTTCAGTAATCCTCCATGGATTTCTTCTTCTGTGAACTTGTCCACTCCCCTCCAATCCACTATCTGCAACTTTTTTATTTTGGAATAGGTATGAACAAATTGGTTGGAGCTCCCTAGGTCTTGTGTACTTTACCTGAGGATTGAGCTTATCTGGAGAAACACACAAAAAGAGAGGAGTCTGACTGATCGGAGGCTCTGTTGATTCCCAGCACATCAATTTAATGTTTATAAGCAGTGGTGGTATGTAAATCTATTAAGATAACAACATCTGATAGATTTGTGAGGAGCAAACCGTGATCCCTCAAACACTTGCACAACAAGGGGAGGTAAAATAGTTTGTCAGGACTGTACTGCATGGTACCTGCCTGGTTGTTAATGATCAACTCCTTTTGGCCTTCCTCTGTCACCTGTAAGATAAAAAAAATCTCACTTGACAGAGAATTATAACAATACATTATAGATATTTAATATTAATTTACTCAGCTGCTGTGTGAGTGCATGCATGAACAGCAAATGTTGATTTTGTTCTGAAGGAAATCAGTGGCCATGAAGTTTTCAGCAGCCACATGGAAGTCCATCTTTGTCTGCCTTGGAGACAGAAGAGCAGAGGGGCAGTAAAAAGTGTTATCTGCAGTTGAAATACTTTTTCTGTCTCTCATGACAGCTGTGACTCTTAATTAATAAAATATTCCTTAGAAATTTCTGCAGAGGCTTGTCTGGGAGGTGTCATGTTTGTGGAATTTGCAACATGTTTCTGGGCTCAGCAGGTTCTTACAACCCTGAAAAGTCCTATTAACTTAACTGTAGTGTGAATTACTGGCTGGAAATTATGGTTGCTGAATTAGTAGCAGTATTACTATTGCTATTATTTTAATAATTAGTATAATTTTATAGAGCTATGAAAAATTTCTCTGGTTTCCTTATTCACTTCATACCACTTCAATTTTTTTCTGAAAGAAGCCTTGTCTGTATAACTGAGAAACAGAGAAAAAAGGCTGATTATCTCCTATACATTTAATGACAGCATTTTACAGTAGAAAAGAGAAAAAATCTGAAGAAATCTTCTCAATAAAATGATTTTTATTGTTACAGAAGGGTGCAAATTCCACCCTCTCAAAGATGAGTATTGGACTGGCCCATAAATGTGATGCATGCCCAAACCACAAATGCACCAAGTACTCACAAATTACCATCCCACAGTAATTCTGGGTGTTTCTCAAAATTGCACTTCCATCTTGGAGATAGCCTCCAGAGTATATCAAATATACAGTATCAGCCTTTTTATGCCTTTTATGATGATTTCCAAGAGTAATTGGTGCTCATTAACATTAAATTTGCTATAAAAATGTACTTAGAGTGCATCATGAACTGGTAGAAGAGTTTGCTGAGTTTTTATTCTTTTATGATTCCTACATGGCACAAAAAGATAGTGGAAGAGAAAATAATAGAAGGGTCAAGAGGCCTGAGTATTGTTTTATTTCACAGGCTTGCAGAGCACTTCCAAAGAGGAGCTATTGATGGCAGCAGTATAGAATTAAAAAGAAAAAAAGCAAAAACTTTTTATGACTCCTTGCACTGTCTCAGGCAAGAAGCCATAAATCAGCAGCAAGGTCATGGCAGTAGATCACAAAACAGGTCACCCAACACAGGCTGGATGGAATTCTGGTGTGGCCAGGGGCAGCTTTTGATGCTGCTGCTTTTCCTCAGTGTGAAGTACTCAGGGTATCAATGGCACAGAGGGAGAACAACAACAGCAGCACCCCTGTACCCCTTGAAGGTACAGTTTCTCCATCTTTCCCTTCTTGTTTCCTTGCTTCTGGCTGGTTCATGATCATCCAGTACTTACAGAAAAAAAAGAAAGGAAGGCATAGGTCTGGTGAGGATGAATCTCTTATGCTTTGCTTGTTTCTCTTTTCTCTTTCTTCATTATTTCCTTATATATTTTCTTCTTTCTCCCTTCTCCCTCCTTCCTTCTTTTGTCTCAAATCAAAGGATAAAATTGCAAGTGCAACTGCATTTAGCACAACTGGACCTAACATCTAAATAACACCCACCATTTCTCAGCTGAACTTCATCTGAGTCCCCCAGTACCACCTGAGACCTCTGATCTATATTTGAGGTCTCTTTATAGCCTCTGAACTGCATAGTTTCCTAACTCTCACCAGAAAAAAATGCCACCCCCTCCTTTCCCTTTTGCAGTAAGTTAACATGACCTGTGTTATTCTATCTCCTTCCTAATGCAGTTTTTATGGGGTACTACTATTATTTTGCTTTCATAATGTTAATTAATGTCATGTATTTTGACAAGAGTTCTAAGTCTCCTTAACCTGTCTAGCTTGTGTGCAACTTATTATTGATTCAAGCCCTCTGCTTGACCTTGAGAAAATACTAAACAATTATTGAGGGGAGTGTAGCCTTTCTAAAAGCTTCAAAGACATTAAAGGGTCTTACTTGCTTTTCTGCATTTCTCAATCTGTATCTGCCAAAGAAAAAAAAATGTGTATTAAAATACAAATTCCCATTTTTACCACTGAGAAGAAATATAGTGTTGTCATAGGACAAACTGCACAGGGTACCCAGCAGGAGTCTGTGGGAGAGACATCAGGAGCGCTCCACCTGATGGCAAACATTGCTCCCCCAAACTCCTCAGGAAGTGTCATGCAGAGTGATGAAGCAGAGCTGTCCTTGCTTTTGACTTCTCCTTGGATCCCCACCAGTGAGAAGCACAAAGTTCACACTGGGCTTGGTTTTATGTCTAGGGCTTTTTCTATATCTTGCAGGTGAGGTTTATTTAAACAAATTCCTCTATTTCCCCACTGAGCAACATCTTCCCCAAGGACACTGCATGGAAACAACCTCCAGTTGTCTTTAAAAGTGACAAAATACATCCACCAAATTATGTTGGTACCATCCTGAGCCCATACAAGTGTCATTCCCTGATGTGGCCGTGTCTGAGCAGTTTTCATACCTGTAACAAATTTCTAGATGTAGAACAGGTAGAACTTCATGCCATCTTTCCATAATGCCCAATGCTCAGCAAATGGCCTTTTGCATCTTGGCAGGCTGCAGAGAGAAAATACGGTTGATTTAAACCATAGTGAAATCCATTTATTTTAACTTGTTTTACTCTTCTCCAAGCCATAATAGAAGTGTTCACATACTCAATAAGACCCACAGGTGCCTGGAAAATAATGAACAAACAAATAAAATAAAAAAAAAAACAACACAAAACCCAACAGACTGAAACTAGCTGCTCATCTGCTAGTTGGCATTCCAGACTGAGCATTGGTTAATTTGATCTCAGATCTTTCTGCCTTATCTGGGGTAATCAGCCCAGCCTAAAACATCCTTAGCATGAAGTGAAATTATTTTGTTTGACTTTTCGGTGGTAGCACTTGTGCAGTCAGCCACATCTGAGAAACTGGTGAGGAAGTTTTCCCCTGCTGTTCAGGACAGGCTTCTGCCTGGGTCCCCAGGAGTGTCTGTGCATCCTTCACTGTGCTCAGAGTTCAACAAAGCCTTGCTGAAAAGGGTTTTAACTTTAACTCACTGTTTGACTTTGTGGTGGAGGGGTCAGGACCTTCACACTCCAGGCTGAGGTGCGAGGGGGTTTGACAGCTGTTGTTTCTCTGCTGCAATGTTTTATCTGCCCTAAACCAAAGCTCTGCCTCGAGAGCAAAGATAGGCTTCCCACACGTTGATGTCTCAGTTGAGACAGATTGTACATTTGTGGTGGCAGGGATGCCATGCAAGAGCCCAGCCAGCCTGGGGTGCCTGAGCAGCTGGCATGGCAGTGTGGAATGGTTCCCAGCAGGAATGAGGGACAGAGGGAGACTGGACTGCTGGGAAAGCACACAAAGGGTAAGATGAGAGTATCTGCATGAAAGAGACTACAATATGAGAGAAAAATGAGGCTGTCACAATAAATTGTTATCCCTGGGTATCTGAGTTAACACATCATTGGAACAAATGATACAGTTCGTTCATGGAGCTCCTGCCCAGCCCTTTGCAGACACACAAGAAACATTTCAACTTTTATCTCCAGCTCCCACTGAGAGGCTTGTCTTCACCATGGTTACCCTCTAGCCAGTTTTGTTGGGGGTTTTTTTTAAGAAAAGAGAGAGTAAATAATAGTTTCAAAAAAGAGTTGTATCAGCACAGCATTGAAGGTTCCTCAACAGCCCTGCCTTGCTTACACATGTCAGGGGACAGCAGAGAACAGAGTTTTTCCTGATAGATGAGAAATCAGGTAAATGCCTGCACTAGATGTCAGAGTACAATTCCTCATGACTGCCTAGAACGTCAATAAAAATTTTCACATCCATCCCCAGGGATAGGGATACAGAGCAATGCAATCATGAATGATTGATATTCAGCCTGCTACAATACTCTGGCTCAGAGTATCAGCCTTTGAAATAGGTTAAATAAAATAACCACATTTCAAGAGCAGTCAGGCCAGGGAATTTTTTTTTTTCTTGTTGTGGTGTTGTCATTGGTTTTCGATAAAGCAGGTGGAGCACATGGTAAAAGCCAGTGCATGTCAGGCTCACACCTAAAACTCTGTGTGCTTCAGATTTCAATTTGTCTTGATGATCATGAAGTATAATAAGTTGTTCTTAAGAAATGGATCCATTTGATCATACGCACTTACATGCATACTTAACATGGAATCAACAATGCCCTCACCACTTTCCTGTGCTGTGGCTATGTCAAAAAAAAAAAAGGACACGTTTGTTGTGATTGTTGAGTTGTTGTGATGGGAGATTTGTTTCATTATCTATTTATTTACATACAGAGAGTATAAATAGATATGATAATATATCTATATAGATAGATATATAGATATATAAATGACCTGGTCTTTTTTGCTGAGAAAGTCAGAGGTGGTGTAGGTTATGTTTCCTGTGGCAGAAACTCTTCCAAAGAGGATGAAGAGAGACTGACCTACACGTGATCAGATCCCTTGCAAACCACATTCAAATGCAAGGCAGCACAAGACCCAGTTACTGGGGTTCAGAAAGATGAATCCAGGGTAAAAGAGGCAGAGAGAGCTATTTCTGAAAATAGGAAAACAGAGACTGTCTTGGGGATCTGCAAAAGTTTGGCTTGTTTGGTTGAGCAAATGGAGATGGGGGACAGTTATGTGGTTACTGCAGTAAGTGCATTAGAGGTTGAAGAGAATACCAAGGACAGGAGCCGCTAAAATTTAGAAAAACTGCAATGCAAGATGAGTGTGTGGGAAGTGATGAGTGGGAGGAATAAGTTGTCCATGAATGTATATTGGAAGTCACTAAACTGTGTTCCATTGACCAAAGATGTGCTTTTCTGGAGACACCTTCCAACTAGGTCACACAACTGCTCTTCATTCTTGAATTTTTGACTGAGATCCCATGGAACTGTTTCTTGGCATTAGAAATAGACTGGATTCTTGACAATTCTAGGCAGATGAAAAAAAATAAAGTCACAAATTATCATCAGTCTAGATATTAAGCTCTTTTAATGAACCAAGCACTATGCTGCAGTCATTTCAGAATTTGCCATCCAAACCCGCCGTGTTCTGACCTTTCTGCTAAGGCACCATGTAAAAGGCACATAAACTTGGGTGCAGACACTTATGTTTGTTGCAGATACTGGGCTTGTACTAGACAAGTATAAAGGAAAGTAATGGTATCTGCAGCTTTTTGGCTGGACTCAGATGTGGTGGAAAGTTTGATTGTAGTCAGTGGTGTTTTGATTTGGAAAACTGGTTGAAAAATTACTTTTTCTTCTGAAAAATATTCTATAATCAGTTTCTGTGGTAGTTTTGCATGTCTCTTTGTCTTTTTCCTTCTAACTTCTCGTAAAAAACAAGAGCCAACTAGGTAACATTTGAAATTTAAAATAAAACCAAACCACATTCCATTAAGCAGAGATTTTATTAATTTTTATGAAAATGTCTGTGGTATTTAAAGTCAAATTTTAATAAAATGGCAGGTTCAAAAGACTTTTTTTATCCCTCCTAATCAAGTCATATTTGGGAGAAAGTTGTTGCCAGAGCTTGGCTGTCTGTGTCCTGTGAGTTTTCATTATTTAATGTATAGTGTCAGAGGGACATCTGACCAGTTCAGAAGACACAGATGCACAGTGCCCAGGCTGAAATATATGAAAAGAAACAGTGAACATATAGACTATACTCAGATTCTGCTCCATTCATTCATCATTTTACTTATAAGCTCCAGTGCCTGGAATTGCTTTTAAACAAAATACTGTGCTTATTCCTTTCCTTGAATCAGTTGGTTACAAAAGCTTCCTCATTTTTTCTGTCCTTTTTTTTTTTCTGCCTGACTCTGTCCAAATAATTTTTTCTTGAAATTAACAGTCTGACACATTTCTTGCCTCATAAGAGATATGCCAAACAATGGATTGCCATGAGGGCACCTAACACAGCAGAGTATATCTGACAGCACCCTTCATTTGCAGAGTGCAACCCTTTAGGGATTGTTTGGTACAGTGTTGTTTTAAGAACAGTTTCGGATTCAAGCAATAATTGAATATGAAGCCATCCTGAATTCCCTGAATGTACCAAAGGACAAGGTTCAGGGAAATCTGAGATAGGACGGGGAAACAAAGATGAGCAATTGCAAGGACAGAGGAATTATCTTTCCTGCTCACTGCTTTACTAAGCAAATCTTTTTAAACCTCTTTTGAATGAATGAAACCACAGGGTCACTTGACTTGTGATTGTAAGGATGATTTATGAAAAGTGTTGTGGTAGATGAGTGTTTTGTGTGAATCATTGCAGTCTTTTTAGGAAAGGAAATAAGTCACAGAAAAGGATATTCCTGAAATACTGGTTTGTTTTCCTTTTCTTTCCGTGGAACCAGGAAGGGTCTCAGACACAGCTGGACCTTTGCGCTGCTGTAGAAAATTGGAAAATATATTATCTATCAATTGCGTGTTTTAAGTCATTCCTGCCTCTGCTTCAGCCATCACTGAGAATTCAATTGATAGCCAAAAGGCAGAAGTTCTGCTAACTTTCAGGAGTGAACTTTATACACTTAATAAAATTTTTTTCCTCCCTATGACATTGCTGCATACCTATTTACATGAAGAAAACTTTGGATGTCTGTAAAAGGAACTCCAGAGTCTTGCATCTAGGAATAATTTAATCTCATGTACTGGGGTAATGTTTTTGGAAACAGTGTCAAATATTATGGGGTATTTACTTATGGAAAGAAAGCCAGGAAAGAGGTCAAATGGTACTTTGTCAGGGCATCCTGACTGTTCCAGAAATAGGTGAGAAAGTATCCTGTATTATAAATGCGTAACTATGCTCTTTGGAAAGAAAAAACAAAAAATCCAAGAAAGGTTATTTAATCATACCTTCCATTTTTTATAAAAGTCCTACACTGTCTGGCTCTAATACACAAATTATTTGGCATCAAATCTCTTGGGGATTTATCCAACAACATATTCTCTGAGTAAAACAGCTGGTTTTGAACACTGGGTTTGAAAAGTGTCAGGAAAACCCAGACAGGTGACTTGTAAGTCTCATTTTAATGAATCCAATCCAAAGAGCTTGGCCAGTTTGTGTCATATATATTTCCTATCTGATGCCAGAAAATGCATATTTCTGTGTTTTCAAATTAACAAAGACAGTATTTACCTTATTTTTGATTTGGAGGCAATAACTACAACATTAAAGTGGTGACTTTCTGCAGTATAGGGCTGATGAGAAGAAATATATCTGATTTTAGCCACTGCCTTTGTCCTCCCTACAAAGCTGCTGATTCTCCCATCCCAGTGCCCAAGTTCTGCCAGAAGAATTGCCATCAGCAGAAGCATGTAGCTATCAGCAGCAGCAAACTTAGTGCAGTCAAGCACAAAACCAATCTGATCACCTGTCTTTGTGTCATTTGTTAGCTCTGGGCAGTTCACTGCAGTGTGTTGACAGAGCCACAATTTGTACAAATCACACATGTGAGAAAAGCATCCTGTAGACCACTTTGCAAAAGTGATGAGCTGCCATAATTAGCTTGAGGCAGCAGACAAACCAGGCAACAGTTCTGCCTGTGCTGGCAGATCCAGCTGTTTCAATAAAAGGGGGGAGCCAGAAAGAGGCAATGATCAGTCCCAGGACAAAGAGAAACCTCTTCCCTTCCTCTCCCACATCTGTTCTCTAACAAAACCTTATGGCTCCTCACAGTTTTTCTCAAGTCTTTGAAATGCCTAGAGCTTGCTTTGAGGGCTCCTTTTGACAGATAATTATATAAGAACAAAGTGGGCATTTATTCTTAAGCTACAGTGGACTTGGAAATGCATCTTTGCCAAGTGTTTCCTCCTGGGACTGATTGCATTAAAGCAATGAATTATTTCTACTTCTTTTTAGGTAACACTTTCGAATGATTTTGATGTCTCTTTCTTGCATCAGTAACAGTCATTAAATTGGACAGCACCTTTTAGTTGTTGAATAGTCTGCTTTCAGCTCAGTCATGTTTTAGGACATCTGCCAGGAGCATTCACAGACAAAGTTAAGCAGGTGCTTAAGTGCTTTTCCTGATGAGAACCAGTGATTAGACTTTCATAGGATTGATGCATTAGGATCCTAACACATCATTGGAGAGAAAGACTTAATAGAGCAAGTGCTTTTTAGATAAGATTCCTTGCCATTCATAGTTATTCCCCCCCTTCATATTTTAAATCTGTGTCAAATAAGCTTTGTTAGATTTTGTTTTCTCTATTTCTGCCTCCCTCACCATCAGGGGAAGTGAAGAAATAAAAATTAGGGGCTGAATCTGAAGATATCAGATCTAATCTAAACAACTCTGAATTTGATGGAAAATGTCTCTTGACTTCAAGGATGATTATATTGGGCTGTACTATATAAATTATCTGTGATGGATCTGGGTAATTAACCAACTTTCACATGAAACTCCATTCCATTTCTGAAGTACTGTTGTAAAATAGTTAAAACAATACCACTATTACACGTCTTCATTTAAATGATTGAGATAAGCAACTATTATGGTCATAACAAAGTAAAAGATTTCCTGTCTAAAAATGAAATTCTTTATAAGACAGATCCTGGGTGCTTGCAGTTTTGACTTCCTTGCCTTCAGTCCTTAGGCACTGATTAGCCAAGATTCTCTTTTTCTATGAAGTCACTTAACTCAGTGTCAGTTTTTTGTAAAAAGAAAATGCCTTTCATTAATCCTGCAGTAACAGCTACTATGCTGCCCTGGGTTCTTCAGAAACACACAAATATTTGACAAAAGACTGACTATGACAATTAAAACACATCCTTCACTGAAAGGGAAATGGCTGCAAAAAGCTGTTTCACTGTAGTGTTGGTATCAATCAGGCACAGCTGAATGTGAGCTAATAAATGTGTCACTTTCTTTATGCTCCTGCGTGGAGGAACAATAACAGCTGAGAAGGCAGGAATGGAACACCTGGAGCAGATGATTGTGTGCTGCTTTCTGGTCTCTCTGGCTCTACTTTGAAGCTTGGTACAATAATAAGGAATAATTCAGTGAATGTACAGTCTAGGGGAAAGGAAGATTAGCAGGACAGGTTATTTTTCCTTCTTCCAAGTCCATCTGCTAAATCTTCATGTTTTGAACTGCACTGAAACATCCCAAGAACCAGAGAAGAAGCAGAAAGCTCAATCAGAACTGTGACTTGTCTTACCCTTTGTGTCCTTGAGTCAAAGATTTTTGTAGGAAAATGACTCTAAGATCAAGTCCAGTCATTAACCCACCACTGCTGTGTTCATCACTGAACCATGTCCACCACTAAAACACATCCATGCATTTTCTGAAAACTTCCAGAGAAGATGATTTCATTTCAATCCCACCAGTTCAATGCCATGGCATACCTGCAATGCCTGACATGACACAGAGCCAGCACAGGGACTGGCACACGATCAGCAGCAGCTCAAGATGCAAGTGTGAAGAAATAAGGGAGCAGAAGGCTGCTGGAGTTGGCAGGAAAGCTCACTTCAGGGCAGTATATATGGCAGTAGCCCACACACAGGGCAAGGACATAAAACCTTGATGGCTTCCCATCACTCAAGCTTTATCTCCCATCCCTCTAGCCAGCTTTACTGCACCTCTGAGTCCCAGCAGCCCAGAGAGAGGTGCAGTTTCTTTCAAGTTCTCCCAATACAGACTCAATTGTACCCTTCTGACTTGTTCCTGGGGAGGGGGCAGGACCTCAAATATTCCACACCCCCATCATACCCACACTTCTTACTTCTTCCCTGACACAAAATGCCCAAGGACTTTTCAGTCAATTAATGTCTGTACTTGCTACCCATTTCTAGCTTTTCTCTGATGGACATTAATGCTGTGATGTGTAATATACACCTTGGTGTGTCAGGCTGAAACCTGTATGACTCTAAAAACACTGGAATTTTTTTTTAAATAAGCTGATAGAAACATTACCTTCATTGCAGTAATTGAGATTAAAATGAGATTGTGACAAATTGATCATCTCTCTAGTAGGTGAGGCAATCATAGATGAGAAAACTAGGAAAAAAGAAAAAAAAAGCCAAAAAGCCCAACAAAAAAGCAGATTCACCAGCCTTTCATGAGAGCAAATAGCAAGGTATTTGGCATGCTGATTGACTCTCTATCAATCTGTTTTCTGTGTGCCTTCCAAATCACTACAAATATTTGCCTCCTGCTAACAGGCAAACAGCAGGTCAATACTGAAAAACAGATTATGTTTGTTTTGAAGTCAAAATTTAATTTTTTTTTTTTTCTGGATGCAAAAACTAGCAAAATGGTAACAGAGGTCAAACAGCAATTATCACAGTACCTTTGGCAACTGAGATTGGAGGAAAGGTGTGGGGGAGGTAGTTGATACTGATGCAAAGCTGGGTTGGTTCTGAATGCTAACACCATAAACAAGCACACCTTGATGTTGAGGAAATTTGAGTTATGCCAGACAGGCAGTTTCTGCATCCAGAGCAACTCAACACAGTCTCTCCAGCCATCTCATTTATAAGCTAAATGGGAGGAAGGAGCGGTGGTACAGTGGTTTGTTGAAAAATAAAAAATGGGAAGACCTTCACTCACATGGGAAGGAAGGTTGCCAGCTCCTTCTTTCTCTCCCTCCTTCCTTGAGCATATTCATATTTTATCATTTCACTTTTACTGGGTCACCTGGCTCATATGTTCTTGGCACTCTAGGAATGAAACTTCGCTCAGTGCAAGGGGAAGAGTTTTAGAGGAGTTTGCTAATGCCAGGAGAGGAGCTTTAGTCTGTGATGGGGGAGGAATGACAGGGGTGAACAAAAACAGTGTGAATAATTCATGCAGCACATTCAGATGCCATGTGGATCCTGAACCAGCCTGAACACACTATTTGCTTTGCATTCATAATGTTTCATTAGCTGCTGTAGAAATGAACAAGGCAAAGTCATTAAATTTAGTGTAATGTTGTTGTAGTACCACTTGTTGGTTGTATTACTGTGCAAAGACAGTGACTACAAAGGACTTTGGTTTCTTCCCTGAGAGTTTTGTCTCAAAATCACTCCTGACCTGGAGAGCAGCTTCAGCCTCCCATCCCACAGCTCATAAAATATGAAAAAGCCAACTGAGACTTCAGTGCAGGTGAGTGTGTTAAATCCCTGCAGAAGACAGCTCAAGACAAAGAAATCTTTTCAGTTAATGTTAAATAATGCTCTCTCAGTGCATGCCACAACAGTTACATTCTTTAGTCGAGTTAGAGAGTTCTACTCACCATAACTGATGCCTGAAAAACGAGTTTTTACTGAACAATGCAATTCAGCCAAGTCCAAGTAGCCAGGACCCCATTGTGCAAGGGTACCTAGCCTGGCCATGAGGAGTCGAACCTTCTCAGGCCCTAGGCGTTCCTGCTACCCAAAATAAAAACTTAGAAGACAAATTTTGGACTAATAAAATTCAGTTGAATTTTGAACAAAAATCTCCCCCACAGCATTGACTCACTCATAGTAGCTGAGACTACTTTTAATGGTGAACAATTTCATCTGGAGTGTTTTGCAAGGAATGTATTTGTAAGTAACTGTGGGGTTTTCGCATTCCTGCAGAGCTTACCCCACATCTGCTTAGATGCTAGCAGACCTCTCCAGTTTTATGTGACTTTTAATATTCAGCTGACACAACACCCTTATCACAGGATCCTTTAGTCCCTGTTCTGTCTCTCGCTGTCTGTGAGATGAAAAACATTGTTTAGTCTTGATTTAAAGAGATAAATCACACGGGTTTGCACAAGCTGTAGACTGAGGTGAAGGAATCTTCAAGAAATCAGGTGCACTTTTTGAAAAGATTCTCTGATTTTCTGATGCTGACTGTACAGTAAAATGGACAAGTTAGGCCTCCACATTTGGCAAAACAGATCCAGGGCTTTTTCTGCCCTGGGTTACACTTGTTTTTTTCTTCCTTCCCATTGGCTGGAGTGCAGAGGAGATTGGTAAGGTTCCTGCTGTCTCTGAGGCAATGAACCTGGTAGTTTAGCTCCAGTCATAGAAAATTATAACTGCAGTCACAGAGGTTGCGAGTTGAGGCGCTGTGGATGATTCAGCCCAGAGCAAGTTGTCATGTGAGCCAACCTTGTAACCTGAGTGGGTTGTAAAAGGGACTGGAAGGGGGCCTGGTTATTTGCTCTGTGCACAGTGTGCCGTTAAATAGGAAAGTTTCCTGAAATGTCATGCCAGTTCCTGTGACTATTTTAGATTAACTGTGTAAAATTCATGGCAATTGTGCTCAAAAGATACAAACAGAAAAAATCCATGTTTTTCAAGAGGAGAAATAAACAATTTGTCCAGATCCATGCTCAACTCTGATTCAACACTAAACAGCACAGCTCAGAGGTAGACCAAGGGTTTGGAGGTCTCTGACCTGATTCAGACTTGTGGTTGCAAGAGAGGAATTCGCTGCCCTGAGCACAGAAAGGGCAAACAGTTGTATAGAGAGAAGGGAAGAATGGGCGAGACACACACAAAGGAAAGGTCTGTTAGACTTGTTAGGAAGAAAGAAAAATCAAACCAATATAGGAGGAGAAAGTCATGTTGAATTTAAAGCAATTTTTCTGTGTTTTAATGTGCTTGAGTGGCTCATGTGCTGAAGCAAGAGGCAGTGAGATCTTTTGGAAAGAGTAGGTTTGTTTTCCCAATTTTGCATTTGCGATCAGAATAGGAATCTTAATGGAAACCATGGACCAGGAGTAACCATACTTTATTTACATTTAGAAATTAAAAACAGTGATGCATGTCACGTGCCCCTTCAAACGATGATGCTGTCCAAAATGTGGAGTTTGTTTTATGTGTGGTAGAAGTTCACTGGAAGGGTTTCTGTGGCATGTGAGAAGATAGAACAGTGGGTGAATGGAAAAAATGCAAAACACGAACAGCGTAGAAATTTTATGGGCAAAGAATGTTGTCTGCTCCTCGTTATCTGAGGCTTTTTCCAAGATTATTTGACTGTTTGAACATTCTTAAATGTCTGAATTTTTATTTGCTGTTATTGTCATGAGCACTGCTA
Source organism: Zonotrichia leucophrys gambelii (assembly GCF_028769735.1). NCBI lineage: Eukaryota > Metazoa > Chordata > Aves > Passeriformes > Passerellidae > Zonotrichia > Zonotrichia leucophrys. The sequence goes on from NC_088176.1 coordinate 9,446,904, forward strand.
AAGGAACAACTCCATTTCATCCCAGATAGCTTGGCTGATATTGGATTTGTAGGTTTAAAATTTGATCAGGGACTGTGGACTCCATGAAAATTGCAGGAGGGCAGGAGGGGTCAAATGCAATCATATATATATATATAAATTCATGCATATGTATGTTTATGCTGTTCTCAATGTCCTGTAATTCCATATCCACCTTCCTTCTAGCACCCTATGTGGGTAAAATAAATAAAACTAGTTTCAAAATCTGGTCTCTGAAAACACCTGTGATTATCCATACAGAAACAGATCTTAAATGTCTTGTCCATGGACAAATTGTTCAGCCATTCTCCTGAGAGATGTCTTCCTGCCCTGTGGATCTTTCCAACTGTTCCACATCTCTTGGAAAACTCTTTCTTTCTGGTGTCAGAGACTAAAAGCCACAGAAGTCTCCTTTCCCTTCCCAAAGTGACAGGTTCTGCTTCCTTAGCACAGGTGAGCACTGTCTGCAGCAATGACTACAGAAAAAAGCTGAACTGGCTCTTGCTCTAAACCATAGGGATGGTTTATCTAACGCTACAGATCCAACAAAATCAGAAAATCTGAGATTGTGTTTCCCATAATTGAGCAATCCAGGGAAGGCTTCTAGTAGCAGGAGTGGTTTAACAGAAAACCCCAATTTAGTGAGAAGATAGCCAAACCCAGGTGTGTATGAATGAGCTGAGTGCTAGAATAATTCTAATCTCTAATGCTGATACTTGCCAAGTGTATTTAGAAGTTCAGCAATCATACTTTGCCCTTGTGAAAGCTGAGAGAGAAGACTTTTCCCAACAAGGTGCTCAGTAAGGGTCTCATCAGCTTCACTAATTGAGATCAGTGGTTCTGATTTCCACGATGCATCCACCTAGTGCAGCCCTTCCTGCAAGGGGGGGTCAAGTCATGGCCAAAGCAGATGCCTCCTGCAAAACATAAAACAAAATGACTGTATGATGATCCTTTTCCCAAAATGCTCTCATAACCCTCAGGAAATTGTGGTTGAGAGATTTCCTGTGCCAGAGGTATATTTCTGCACTTAATAGCTCTCCATGGGCTTGTCAGCATTGCCAGAGTTTACTTACTGACTCCCAAGAAGACTTAAAATATATTCTCACGTGGGTATTTTGAGACATAACCACTCAGTACACTCAATTGACTGTAATAATAAGTTAGTGCCCTTCAGGGACTGTACTTTCTACTACCACCAAAACAAGACAAGGAAGGAAATCTTGCCTGAATTTGCTGACATCCATCATCCATGTGTTGTTCTCGGCAGCAGGGATGGCAATCAGGTTGTTGTCTGGCTGGTTTCCGAAAGGCCTGGCTGGTTCTGCTGTGTTGTCACCTGTCCCTGTCAGGGCTGTGACAAATCCCACTGCACGAGCATCACGGTGTTTGGCCAAAAAATGTATTTCTTGGGTGGGGGCTGTGAGACAGATACAGGGTCAGCCTCCCCCAGAGGAGAGCAATGCAAATGTCCTGGCTTTGTTCTGGAGCCAGCAAGGCTGGAATGAGGTGAGAGTAACTGAGCACCATTCTGCAAAGAACACTGTAATCTCTCTGAATATGTAGCTAACTAATTTAGTGACTGAGAAGGGCTGGAATTTTAAACAAATCATACATAAAGTCGACCACAAGGTCTGAAAGAAAGTTGTATGTTCATGAGGCAGCACAAAATCAGCATTAGCAAATAAGTAATGTCAGTTGGGAAATGTAGGGGGTAAGTCATGCAAAAGTGAGTTCAAGAAAAATAAAGTATTGATGATTCTCTGTTGACATTTACCAGCACTTCATTTTCCCTCTAACATCTGTTTCCAAGTGAGACATCATTTCAAAGCCATTCATTCAGAGTAGATGAAATATTTAGCTATTATAGGACTTGTTTTTCTTACTCTTCAGTGATAGCTTTCATCCATGGAGATCTGCCCATCTATACTCTTTTTATTCATTACTGAGAGATAGCTGAATTACTGCAAGGATATTCACTGAAGATATAACAAGATAATTTATTTGTGCTGTATATTGACTTGACAGTTATTCAAAGAGTCAGACAAGCTTTCTCTGGGCTAAGAGAAGCACAGTTTGTCCAATCTTTCTATGTCTGTCTCACAACACTCCTTTCAGAAAGCCACTCATGCCACCAAAGATGCAGATCCTTAGATAATCCTGGTTTTGCAGCTAAAGAGATGAAAGAGAGAAGACTCTTGAACAAAGACCAATACAGCCAGAGGAAGCCCTGTAATTGACCCAGAGCAGCTTCCTTCTTCTTTCATTCCAAGTTAGTTCTGTTATTTTAGGAAGTTGGGGGTGTAAGTCTTCTTTTCTCTGGTATTTTGATATAGTTCTGTGATACTTCTTCAACATAATTATTCCATATGCATCTGCTACACGATTTTCATCCACTTAACTTTCTGTAATTCACATACTTTTTTTTCATATTTGAATGACATGCAATATAGTTGTATTCATTATAACTTTCATAATAGTAATGAGCATGTTTTGAATGAAAGAAGGATTGCAAGCTTTTTAAAAAAACAGAAGTAGTCATATGCTTTAGGAAAAACTTGATTTCTTTAGTCCGATTCAAAATTAGAAACAAAAAACCCAGAATATTTTATCTTTTTTTTTTTGAGCTTTTGAAATGGAAAATTCAGAGTGAAGCACAAAGAACAGGATGAACAGTTCAATAGCAATCTGCAATTTAAATTTTACTTGTGTCTAAATAATATAAAACTATTTTAATTAGTTTTTTATAGAAATGTTCCTCTATAAGAATAATTTTTGCCTTGCAGAGAGGTCTATCCATGATTCCTATCTTTATTTAGTAAATATGTCTTCTTTGTTATGCTTGCAGTTTAGACTATGCAAAAAAACCTCAAGGGCTGAGGGCTAACCATAAGCACAACCAAAATATGCACATCTGCAGGTCAGCAGTTTATCAGGAGGGTGTTGGAACCATGGGCTCTGCTTTGTGGTTTGCAGTGTGGTGGCAGAGCTGTCTGCAGCTCAGGAGGGATTTGGGGACACAGGTGACAGTGTGAACCCAAATCCCTGCTCGCTGCTGCTGCTCACTCTGGCTGGCACAAGGGCAGCAGGTGCAGCTTTGCTCCTTGCAGCCAGGCCCCAGTGCCTCCATCTGTTCTGCTCCCTCTGCATGGCAGCCCTGTCCCAGCCAGGATTTGCATCCTCAGGGCAGCAAATTTCAGCTCTAGAGCCTTGAGCTGCTGGTGGTGACTCCTGCCCACTGCAGGAATTGCTCTGCAGATGCTGTGTGTGAATTGTGCTTTTGACAAACATTTAGATGCTGACTTTCATCAGGCTACCAGATGAAATGTTTTCCCTTCCATTTAGCAGCCTAAACAAGTGCATTTGCCACGAGTATCCACACATGCAACTGCAAATCACCTTCCTGTTAATTGTGAAATGCACACAGCAGGGACTGCTGCACACCCAGCTCCCAAGGCAGAGCTTCAAGGGTCCTTGTCCTGTGACACAAAGAGAGTCACACCCTCAAATGAGAACCCCAGCTAAGCAAATACCAATTTCCCAAGTAGAAAACACTGCAATTACCAAGCCTACACTCCTCCCAGCCAGCTGAAAAAGCTCTGTTAGAAAAATTACATTGATTGCTTCACAGCCTAAAGTTGTAAGGAGCTATGGATTCAGTAATAAACTTGTAGCAATTTTGGCAATTGCTTTTATTCCTTCATCCTCACTGCCCCATAGGCTGACTTATGCCACCTAATCATACCAAACCAAGGTTAGACAGATTCATTTTCAAATAGCAAAGGAAAACATGAAACAAAAATCAAGAAGAGTATAAAAGGAGCTACCAAAAAGTTGTTTCTCAAAAAACCCATGCTTTTTTCCCTTCAAATAAGCTTATTTTACTTGCTGCTCTTTTATGGCATATGAAACATTGATCTTCAAATCCCCATATGAAAGATGAAAATGGGCAATAATACTTTAGATGTTAGTCACTTTAGGGGCTTGGAGGCTAATTTTCTTTTAAACTGCTCAGAAAAAGCTGCCCTGATCAAATAGATGAATTTTAGAAGCAAGCAAATACACAAAACATTAGTAAAGGTCTTTACTTTGCAATGTGGCATGTTTACAACACGGGTAATAAACAGCGAGGACTAAAAAAATAATATTGGGGGGGTGTTTGGCCTTTCACACAAGGATGTTTTCAGAAGGTTTATTCTGAAGTAATACAAGAAAAGTTCTGAGGCTGTCCAGTGTCCTTAGGATATATATATATCTCTAAGAAACAGAACTTCCACCATGAAAGCAAGATCTGAGGTGTACAGTTGTCTCTTAGATCCTTTTTATCTGATGCTTTTTAGTCTGAGCCTTTGGTCTTCTTACCAGCAAACTTTGCTTTCTGCTCATGTCTGTCTCTACAGCAGCCAAGGGTGTTTTGTAGGCTGTTACTCTAAGGGGGAATCTAATTCTCCAATTTTGTCTTGGCATTTGAATATGAAGAGATAACTGTTGTCAGCTTTTCCAGGTCTTATTTTGTCCCAGTAGAATGACATTCACCCATTTGGAACTTCTCTTCAGGTTAAGCAGCTGGCAATTGTTTCAACATTTTAAAACGTAGGGAAGACCTGGCTTATTAAATAATTGCAAATATTCCTGCTGGCTTTAATGATCTTTGAATCAAGCTGTAATTATGGCTAAAGATTAAAAGCCTGATCATATCTAGTTGGAAGTAGATGAAATTTCTTGCAATTTCTTGCAGTGCAGAGTGAAGATTCTTCATTTCTACTTTTGAAAAGAGGTTCAAACATGAACATTTCAAATGACAAGATATTTTTTAAAATGTAATGGGTAAGGAAGAAAAATATTTGCTGTCAATCAATATTGCTCTGTGGAAAAGGGGTCTTGTAACACAAAACCTCATTTGTTCTTTGACAAGAATGCACAAGTGGAGGATGAAGGTACCTCTCAAGATGTAACATTCTTAGAATGAGGTGTTGGTGATCCTGCCTGGGGGGGGTGGGAAGGAATTCATCATGCCTTTACTTCCCCCAGTTGTACTTTCTGTTAATCCATGATGTTACTCTTTTTTAAGTGTTTGAAATTGAGTTGTCTCTGATTAAATATCAGAACTTATGGAGAATACAATATATGGCAAAAAAAGTGACTGGAAAACCCTAAAAGAGATCTATCAAGTGGAAATCATTAGCAAAAAGGGGTGGTTCCTTGATTGGGAGTGATTCTGCCTGAGGGTTATGCTGTTCTATATGTTTCATCAAAGGTTATCAGGGAAGTAAAAAGTAATTTTTAAGTATGGACAAAATCTGGTATTCTCTCAAGCAAAGATAAGGGCAAGACTATGATGCACAGGGATCTAACATCATTTAGTTATCCTCTCTCCTACTCAAGTCACACCCAAAACCTCTTCTGCAAAATGGTGTGTTATGATACCTTGGGGAACAAGGATCCCAAAGAAGGATTTAGGAGTTATATTCAGGAAACAAATTAGTGTAACTGCTTAATAACATGGGAAGTATCTTAAAGAATATTACAAATGCCTTTTCAACAATATAGGTTGTAGCTGAAGGTGATATAGAAAGAAGTAAAAAAACCTTCACTTCTTGAAATCCAGCTCTCACTTTCTATCATTCTTGGCTTACCTAAACAGCAGAAAGCAGTGAAAGAATTTAGGACATAAAAGCTCAGTTTTTGTAGTATGGTGACTTAAATCCTGCAATAAAATTCACACAAAGAGCAGATCTATGTTGTGCAAAGGACCTCCAAATTAAAGTCATCCTGACCTGCAGATCCAGATCACATAGAAAAACATTTCACAGAGATATAACCTTGATTCTCAGAAGCAACCAGAAATTCCTGCCTAGAGGGACTGTCTCAGAGCAGTATTTTCTGTTGCCACAGTGTAGAAAACAGTGTGCAGTGCAAGTCTGCCTAATCTGGAAAAGGTATCAAACCAGGGATAGTCTAGTGGTAAATAAATAAAATTATTTACTTTATAGTGGTGGAGGTCACTAATCACCTAATTAACTGTATAGAGCCACGGTGTCCTCTTTACCTCCTGAGGACTCCAGGTCTAATTATGAGCGAAACAGTAATTTCTTGGGCAATGCTAAAATCTCTGACATGCCTCTGAGAATGAGGACTTGGCTAGAACACCCCTATGTCTGTAAAAATATGGAACTCATAGAATTCTTTTGAGCATCAGTTCCCAGCATGGACTCAGTGATATTTCACAAGATGACCCATTCGGGTCAGGAGGATCAGGGCACGGTGAGCTCAGGGCACACCACCCCAGGTGGGTGATAAAGGTTTCCAGTTGTCAGCTCATGAAGAATTTGATCTCCCTGTAAATTGCTGAGAGTTGTGCAAAGCACTGGGATACACATGCAGCTCTAGAGATGGATGAAAAATGTTGGGGTTTTTTGTAGCTGTCATCCAAAAATTTCAAAATTTTGCAAAACCAAGAAATTCCAAGTATGGATTTAAGTGAGGGAAAAGTGACTATCTTTTCCTCCCTCCCATAAAAGAAAAGTAGCTAAATTTAAGATAAAGAAACCAAATACCCCACACAAAAAATTGCCAAGCAACCTGTTTATCAGTTCTGGACTTGTTTTTTAAGGAAAAGATGTAATAACTTTCTCATTAATTTAGAGGAACTATGAACAGAACTTATCAACCATCAGAAAAAAATAGCAATAAAGGCAAACAGATATAAGAGTAGGGGGTTTTTTTCTCTCCACCTCTGCTTATGTATGTCCAAAGGAAGGCATGCATCCAGTTTTTATGCAAGCAATGTGTTTATATTCAGACAGCTCTTCTCAGGGCCTGCCTGGGCATTGCTGTGAAGTTCCAGAGGCTTTAGGATGTGTTCAGGAGAAGCTCTTCTTCACACATAAAAATTCAGGTGCTGTCACTCCCGTGCTTGAGAGCAGTGCAGCCTTTTAGTAGCAATGTTAAACACAATACAGGCAGATATGTTACCTCTGCTGTGAAAGAGAGCTTCATTTGATCTGCAGGCTTTTGGCTGATGGCCACACTCACTGACACTGAACCATCCTTTCACCTCTGTGAGATGTTACAGCAGGCAGAAGCCCTCAGGCAGAAGGCATCTCAAGCAAAGTTTGCATGTATTTGTCATCATCCAATGGCCTTAAATGTCTGTGAGGCTTTTTCATTTCATCTGCAAATGCGTGGCAAGATAATTCCAGCTATGTTCCTTCCCTTAATGGGAATGGTATTTTACCATGCTGTGGTACCCCCTCTCATGCTTCCTCACATGTGCTGAGAAATCCAACAGATTCCACAGCAGTTTTGCAATTTGTCTCCTGCAAATGTTATCTAGAACTGGTGGGATCAGTCGTGCTTAAAATGAAAAGCACCCTCAACATCATGGAAATAGCTAGAAGCTAAAATTTCTTTTTTATGGCTTGACCCTAAAAAATCCTGACCCCCTGCATCTGTCCATTTTTGACTGAAAAATAAGTGGCCAATTGGGAAAAAGCCCAAAGTTCTGAATGAACAAGTGTGTTGGCAGGAACATCCATGGAAAATAGTTTATTTCAGTATTAAAAAAAGAAAAAGAAACAATTGTCAGGAGGGAATCTTAGATATATTGTCCTCATAATCTGGATTTTATTCAATCAAATAATGAGTAGATACATACTGTATAACTTAGTACCAGTCAGAGGAATGAAATCTCCTTTCCACAATATTCTAGCAGTTTTTATAAAGGGATACGTTGAGCAGAAATTATTTACATGGATAAATCTGAGAAAGCAAACATCTTAAGTATTTTTTTTTAAATTACTATGAAAAGCACAGATACTTTAGTCATTATTAGAGCATTGTTCAGCCTCCAAAGGTGTATTTATTCTTATTGCTCTGGATGATGGTACAAATATACTTCTGGCAAATTAATTTGTTTCTTAGTCCTCATTTGGTAGACTCGGGTAGTGATGGAAGATACCTGGGATCCTGCAGGTCTGCAGAGAGCTTTTACTATCACAGTCACAAAATTTTATCTCTTTTGAGTAGGAGAATTAATTCCTCAATTTAGAAACTGCACAGTTAAGGAGGGCTCAAACATAACAGTTGTGGCTATAACATGGACAGCCAGATTTGTTATTAACCGTCAACTCAAATATTAATTGAAAAATGTCCCCTGTTTTGGCTTAGAAAATTAATGGAACTTGAGGTGTAACAAACAAACTGCTTAATATGTTTGCCACGGTTTCCCATTGGTAATTCTCATATGGCTCAACAGAAGGCAGGAAAATTGGCTGAACCAGGACAAAGACACAACAGGCTCATTTCTGCTGATTTATGCACTGAAAGTGGGGGGAAAACCCAGTTCACCCACATTGTTGCAGAGCTCTCGTGGGTGTCAGCACTGCCTTACACAGCAGCAGGCTGTGCAGGAGGAATTTTCTTCAAACCTACACTCCCCCTGAGCCCCATGTATTCTGGGGCTATGTCAAGAGAGTCTTGGTGGGAGCAGTTCTGATTTTTCATCCTGGAAGGGAGAGAGAGGGATAAATTAGCCTGGGTGGGATGCTCACGCTTTTGAGAAGCCTGACATGTCTACTGGTCAGAGAAGGGAGCCTGACAAAACCTCATGGTTCCAAAATGGTTCTGGCAGGGATTTGTGATGAATTAGGGCAAAATTGAGAGCAGTCATCACTTGGTCTCCTGCGTAAGAAACCACCAGCTTCTTCAGCTAACTGTGCCTTGGCATCTGGGCTGCTTGTTCTCAGGTTGTTATTGTAACTCTGGGCATTGTCCCAGGTGAAGGCCTGGGCATAAATTAACTTCAGCTGCAAAATTGAAAGGTGCAGAAATAGTTCTTTGTGCCTCACAGACCTCTTGTACCTTGTTCTTCCTTTATTCCCACTGCCTCTGACCCTGGTTTGCTTTCCTGTGATGGACAGAAAGAATTGGCAGCTTTTTCCTCCAGCTCTTCATGAAGGTCATGTTGGGGCTGTCTAAAAGCCCTGACTTCATTTTGTTTATTTTTCCAGTCTTTTCATATATTGCCTGTAGATTCTTGCACACACAGAGATGTGGCATCCTCTGCAAGGGGTTCTGCACCACAGCACTGTGGAATGAATTGCTCCACACCTGCAAACTTCCCTCCAATTTCCACCTTCTCTTCCCACACGTCCTTAGTGGGCCATGACCAACAAATGGTGCTGCTTGCCTTGCTGTGACTGCAGCCATCCTTCAGGCTGTGCTGGGTGCTGGGGTGCTGTTCTAATTAACAAAGACAAACAAGGAGTATGTTGCAGTGTGAAGATGTGCAAGACAAAGTTAGATCCAAGAAAACAACCTTTTTTTTTTTTTTTTTGCCAAAAGACCTTATAGGAACTGCCAAAAACTGTGCAGCATTGAAATTTTACTGCCTTTCTCTCTCCCTGTAAGGAACATTGGCTTTGACCTGTTTTTTTCAATATGAACAGAGTTGTGTATGAGATTAAAATGCACAACCATAAGAATTGCTTCACTGCCCATTGTCCCTTGCTGGGGAGGAACAAATTGAATAATCCAATGGCATATGTTAGTCACACTGCTTCACACACTGCTGGAATGTTTTCAAATGCTCTGGTGCCTTCAATTAGGAACTCCGTAGAAATGATTTTTTTGGACAGAACTGTGACATGTAAAATTAAGTATGAATTACATCAAGCCAAGCAAATGTGACAGCAATTAGAATAAACGTGTGCCAGCCTTCCCCAAATGTATGTGTTCTGTGGAATGCTTTCATCCAGCTAAACTGCAGATGACTGGCTAAGGTGTGCTTTGATTTTTGAGAGAAGTGCTGTTCATATTATCTGAGTGCCATAATTTTGAAGTGGCTTTTTTAGGGATAATGCACACTCTCCCTTCACACAAATGGCCCATGTAATACTCTTAAATGGTCTTGCTGAAATTGGGCTGAGTGCTGACAACTGACAAGATGAATAGGAGTGTCTGAGACTGGTCAAAATCTGCAAGCAGCTTTGTGAGAAAAAAAAATTCCAATTTCAAAGTTCTTTCCCTTTTGAAGGATTTGTACCTATTTCACTTTAAAAAAATTAACTGACCATTCTTCTTGCTTTCATGAATGCTTTACATAATGGTTAAAGGGCATTCTCCAACAATGCCTATAGTATCAAATTAGGTACTTAATTTAAAAGATTTCTTTTATTTCTTTCTTGTCAGATGTAATTTCTACATTCTGACTAAAAAAAAAAGAAAAAATAAAAAAAGAAAAATACCCAAACCCATCCTTTCACTTCAAAACTCTCCAACCAGCATTATGACATCTTGAAAATCTCTCATCTGCTGCAGGGGAATTAGGATCAGGACCGGCATTTTTACACTTGATTTCCTCAATATGCCACAGTAAAGCACTTGTTATCCTTACCAAAACCGGAAGGTGGCAAGCACTCTTAAAGTATGAGCTGGACTGAAACAAGACAGGCTCCCTTCCCAGAAACCTCAGCCACCATTGTCCTCTTCTCAGCCATGGCTTTCCCAGCCAGAAATTTGTGGTTTACAGCACCCAGTAAATCACAGCAGGACAGGACTAAAAAAGAAAGTGTGGAAGAGTTTTAAATGTGTCTTCTTTGTTTTAATTTAGGCAAAGAACACTGAGACTGAAGTAGAAAATAATTGCCTAGAAAATAAAGCTGACTGGAAAAAGAATGAAATTTCCACCCCATAGCAGCCCTGGCCAAGTCAGGGTTCAGAGAGGTTGGGCTGGCTGCCAAGTGTGGCCACAGAGGAGCCACAGAGCACCTGGAGCTAAACCTGCCCCCCAGCCTGTACACAAAGGCAGATTAATGTTACAAAATACTAAATAATGCTTTGCATGGATTTTCCCAGAAAGGAACTAACCCCAAATCTTACTTAATGATTTCCACTGTTTCTCAGCAAAAGCTTCATGCTTTGTCTGCTAATCTGTCAGACTTGGAAAATGGAGCAATTTGTGTGTGAAAACAACAATAGTGGGATGCTAATGTGTTCTGGGGTGCTGAGTTGGAGGCATTGGTAGGAAATTGCCTCCCCTGCATGTTCTTTTCAAGCATTTTAGTTAAATGCAACTTAGCTGGGGGAAGAGGTCAGCCAGGGCATACTAGAGAGGAGTGTCTGAATGGGGAATTAATACACCTAGATAAGTCTGTTATGCAAGGAATCCAATACACTCTCCAGTTCAGAATTGCTCACGTCATTACTTAATTTTAGCACTTGGCCTGAAGACTTCATGTCGGTGGGATTACTTTCCTGACAGCCTTTTTAAAAAAACATAATATTTAATGTATTGGTGGATAAGAAGGATTTTGAATAAAGGACGTAATTTCTGAGCTTCTTCCTCAAATCCTGAAGGTCTTAAAGCATGAGGAAGCAACAAAGCCTCAAGATGCCCATGAGAGCTGACAGGAGCTGATGGCTTGAAAGCAGTGAGGATACAATCCTCACTGACATTAATCCTGAGCTGGGAGCAAGAGACAGCTGCTGACAATGTTCCTGTCTTTAATTAAACATTGCCACAGCACAGGTGGCTGCAGTGCTGAGGAATCAAATCCATCCATAGCAGCCCATGACAGGTACTTGGTAAAGGTGATCTTTGCTTCTCCCACTTCCCCATGAAAACATGAGCCAAAAGAAGGTGCCAGAGAGCAGGGGAGACAGCACCACCATCCTCATGGTAGTTCTTCTATCCTAAGCTTTCTCTTTCTCTTGACCACATTAAATACTGGGGGAAAGGTGTTGTTTGGGGTTTTTCAAAGGTAGTACAATAAAGATACAAATTCCATCACAGCAGACTGAATGGATTTAAGAAAGGCCAGTGATTCCTTATGCATTCAAGCTGTACTCAGAACTCACACAGAACCCCATGTGGTATTTGCCATGCCTGGGGAAGGCCCATCTTGTACCTGTAACCACCAAACATGTCCAGAAATAAATTCTGCCCCATCTCACCTGCATGTTTCACATGAAAGTGCCTCACTGCAAGTGGCTGCATAACCCTGGGCACCTTCTGCTCACAGCTCTGCCCTGGAGCAGAATAATGACAGAATATTTCACCCCTCATCCTCAGTCACCTTGCCCCAAACTGCAAGCCCAGGGCTGTTTGCACTGGAGACCCCAGGATCCCCAGGGAAAACCCCTGTGTCCCTCAGACAAGTCCCTGGTCCTGCTGCTCCCTGCAAAATTCACAGTGACCTACTGAGCTGGTAACAAATCCTCCAGCAGCAGAGGGAATGGGGAGGGAAAACATCTGAGATAAAGCCAGGCATAAAGAGCAGGCACAGAGGAAAGCTGGTGCACAGAGGACTTTGAGGCAAATAGGTTGTAATTAGAGTAGCATTCAGCCCTTTGGATATTTGCTGAATACTGAGTCAGATATAACAAGGCATTTCCTTGCCAGCCATCACATACATTAAACATTGCACAGAATGGAGAAAGATCCTGTGGAAATCCTGAGCAGAAGAGATCTAAATCAGAGTTTAAAAGGTCAGCTGTATCTTTCACCCTCCTTACAAGTATCCAGCAGGGCAGAAGAATGTTATTGTCCAGTCACTGTAGTTTCTGCACACTTCTGCCAGCTCATCTTGTTATTCCGTTTTTAAGAGGGGTCACTGCAAAATAGCACATGTGAGTAAGTGCTGCCTTCTGAGTTGGACTAAAAGTAAGGACCAGAAATACAAGAAACAGCAAGGAGCTATTTAAATTAGACCTGTAAGTGACAGGTCCTGCAAACATGAAGCTGAAAAGTGAAATCTGCAATGGCTTCCTGATGGCTTTAGGGAACAATATCCTACTTTTTCTTCTGGCAGTGATATCCATTGTGGTCCTACAAAAATGGACTAATACTCACTTGCTGGTCCCTTTATTTTAGAAGTGTGTGTCACACAGCTCAGTGCTCTGGGGGTACCAGACAAAGCAACCCTGGCCAAGCAAAGGACACTAACTTTTCCTTTGGAGGGGTGATAAGGCACTGGCAATGCACTGGAGAACTTGTCCATGTTATTGGGGAGCTTGCTGTTTAGAAGAATGAAGCAGAACTGTACATCCAATACCAGACTTGGGTGACCTAGGCAAACCCTCTCAGATGAATAGAAATTTTTGCCTAAAAATGGATCTCTAGAGCAGCTGAAGGTGTTTGACTGAATGTGTCATATGGCATAATTTGGGGGCGAGGAAGAGGCAGGAAAGAACTGGCAGGGACATGATAACATCTTATGTCAGCTTTCTCAAACTGGAGCTTTTCTGGGTTATTTCTTTGCCATCTAAATGGTAATTTTACCCTATGAAAAATGAAGCTAGATTTTGATATTAAAATAACTGTTAAAAATGTGAAAAGATAGTAAGTTCACCCACATTAAAAATACATATATGCACGTTTTCTCTCCTTTACTCCATTTCTCTAAATTCTTCCAGATCAGCACAAACAAAATTCCTCCCCACACCCTGCAGTTCATTCTTTACAAGAGCTCTACTTATGTAGCCAATGTTTATGCTTAAACATTAAAGATACATCTGTCTCTTTTTCCAACTGTTAGTATTGTGTAATATTCATACTTTCAGGCATCTTGCACTTTTGATTTTTCAAAGAATAAAGAGATATCTGTTATTAGGTTATGAAGTCAAACCCAGTCCATCTAGACCTCTGTGAAAGCTGACTGTATTCCACCCTGGACTATTGTGTTCTATTGAAAACCATAAACTTTGTTTGATACTTTCAAATAAGAGATTGCAAAGTAAAAGAAAGAGGAGAGGAATATAAACCTTAATGTGCATAAAAATGTGACAGGGAAGAAATAAAATGGAAATTCACACCCAGGTGGCCTCTCCTTCTCTGTATCCCAGTCTGGAACCACCCCTGACTTTGGCAGCTGTTCAGTGGATTGCAGCTGAAGATGCTCCTGTGAACCTGTGGGAATCAAACCTGCCAAGTTTCTCATAGCTCTGCTTGATCCACTCTCATCTTTATTTAATGCTCTTTCCCCCATCTGTGGCTTGGTGCAGCTCTCCTCTGTAATTGTCATTAAGATTCTGTCATTAAGAAGTGTTGTGTAGGCAGGAGAAGAGCAAACCTCCCCAGCTCCCTGTCACCCTGGTGAGATGTGAGATCTGGGCTGGAGAGGAGTCACAAGCAGACAGTCAGAGTGGCCTGAGATCCTGCTGAGAAGGGAAGGACTGCAGCAGAGGAGGCAGTCGCTTCTCATTTCTAGTTCTTGCCCCGAGAGAAGGCACAATTCAAACACTGCACTGAGAAGTCAATGGGAGCTATTGAGTTTCCAAGTCCCAATGAAATCCTGAGGTACAATAGAGCAGCCTTTCTGTCAGGGAGCTTTCCAGATCAAAGGTGCCCAAAGCCATGGTCTCTCCAGGCTCTGGGCCCAAGCTTCCCCACACCAGCCCATCTCACTTTGGAAAATCTGTGCAATCTCTCATTGTAATACCAGCTTACTGCTGGAACTGGTGCTCAGGCAGAATCAATATTGCATTGAGTACTCATTAACTTTTGGGTGAAATGCGCATGCTTCTGGCTCCAGTGAGAAAATGGCAGCTATTTCCCTGTTCTACAGCTGTCCCCATTTGTCCCTACATTATCAAGCCTGACCCTGGAAGTTGGACTTCATTACAGCAACAATCCCCAGTCCAGGGGGAAATGAACTAAAAAAAGGATTTATTTCCTTTTTCAACAGTAAACAAGCAAACAACAATAAAATGCATGTTGGCAACATAATTGAAAGAAACTCATCACTTTTAATGAAACTTAAAATGATTGTATTCTAAGCAAGTTAATTATATCACTGTATTATTGTTGCCTGACAGATTAATTTCATTTGTAGTCAGTGGGGAGGTAACCCACACTAGAAGCCTATTCCAAAGCTTTTCATTGATTTTTAATGGTATTTGAGTTGGATCGTTGGCCAGTTTTGACTTTATGCCTCTGTAGTGCTGAGCTATGAAAGAAACACAGGGGTTAGTCTAATGTCTGGTGTATTTTTTCCAGAAGAAAAATGATTTGCAGTGGGGGGTAATAATATTGCAAACTGAACTAATTCCTCTCCTGACAAGTCCAAAATGTAATTTTACTAATAAGAGGTGTAATAATGACTTGATGAAATAAGTTTCCATAGGAAAAAGTGGTTT
Source organism: Zonotrichia leucophrys gambelii (assembly GCF_028769735.1). NCBI lineage: Eukaryota > Metazoa > Chordata > Aves > Passeriformes > Passerellidae > Zonotrichia > Zonotrichia leucophrys. Next base: position 9,462,060 of record NC_088176.1, read on the forward strand.
TCCTTCTTGCTTTTAATGCTCTCATTTGCCAAAGGTCATTTCTACCCTATTTTTTCCACTTAAAAATCATTATAAAATCTTTGACAGAATAGTTAAGAGTAGGACCTTCTAAGATAAGTGCTGCTTTTCACTTTTAAAGTAGCATTCCCTGCACTGGTGTTACGTAAAAGTGATGATGTTACTTTCAAAAGAAAGTTTTTGTCCATTAATTTCTGATGATTTTTCAGCTTTTTTACCTGTTCGGGAATTGTTCTACAATTTAAAAATGTAGAAAAATTTCAACTTTTTCATTTTTTTCCCCCAAGGAAAAAAATCAGCCCTGCTTTCTACAGAAAAAGTTGGAATGGAGATCTTTTTTTCTCAAATATTTTTTGGGAAACTTTTTCTTCTTTGCTGGGTATTAGATGCAAACTTTCTCAGCTTCTTCTAATGGAACAATTTTTTCATGGTCCTCATGATGTCTGTAATCCAGAGTGTAGTCTTGAGTCAGCCAGCTGCATCTGCATCTTCCTGGATATATTTTCAGTTCTTCAGTTGCTCAGCAAGACCTGAGATGTTTTCAGAGTAAATCAGTGCTGTTTAACTCACAGGGGTTTACACAAAATTTGCTTTGAGTCATAGCTGAGACCTGTACATCCAGAACCACCTCCTATGAAAGTATGTGAAGTAGGAATGAACACCAGAGAGAAAATTGTCCATATACTGAGGTGGGATTTGCAGAAGAGCTGATCTCAGATAGCCAAAACAGTAAAAGTGTTTTTCAAATTCCATTGAGGATTTCTTTCAGGCATGGGAATTTTTCTGACCAACTTTCCTTTTCATGGCAAGTGTAAAAAGCAGAAAGTTTCCTGTTTGTGTTCATGTAGTTGTTGAAAGTGTAAAAAAGTAAAATTCTGCAGTTCCTGTAACAATGGGCGATGGCTTATGGAGCTGATCCTCTGGTGTAAACCCTTGGAATTTTAGGCTGCAGCCTCAAAATCATCTGTTTGACTCAGTGGGTGTTTAGAAAAAGTAATGCCAAATATCACACAGCTTAAATGTTCACTGACTCAATATGTTCACTGATGCACAGGCTAAATAAGGTTTAAAGTTCTCTGTGCTGCCATAAAAAGTTCTGTCTTATTGTTTCCATTCAAACTTTCTATTCCACCTCTATCCTGCCCTGTCCCAGAAGTGGCTGCAACTCAGGAACAGGTATTTAAGTGCAAAATACACAGCTACAAGGGATATCTTCTTACTGGGATTTCAAATCCATCCATTTCACACTTTGGTCTGATATTTTTATCTTATGCTGAAGAGAGTCAGAGTTGAATCCACTTATTGTTGCAAGGTGTAGCTCAGAGAGAGAGGAGTATCTGCTTTCTGGTGCTGGATCTGCTGGAAGAGAAGTGAATGGGTACTTCAGGAGGGTGAGAAATTCAGAGGCAGACTCGTCTGTAGATTGACAGGCACAAAAACACCCTGGAGGTGTTAAGAGACATCTGACTCTGGTGCTTTGTGATGGGCTTTGGGGGTTACAGTGGCAGTGCTGGACTTGATGACCTTAAAAGATCTCTTCCAAGCTTGATGTTTCTCTGATTCTGTGGAGAGGTGAAATGGAATAATCCATTTAAAGGAATTCTGTTCAGCTTCTGATGGGGCCAGGAAGGTTCTGCAGGCTCTGTGAGATAAGGGCCTGGGAGCACCTCAACCCAAGCCAGCTCCCACAGCCCGTGGGCTCTGGAGAAGCAGAAAAGTCACCAGTGTTGACTGAGAGCCACCGGGCTGTGTGTCGTGCACGAGCTGTGAGCAGAGTCCTCCCTGTGGCTAAAACCCCCAATTCCCATGGGATCACCATGCTGCCCATGGTTTAATCCCCCAGCCTGGCAGCCACAGGAGCTCTGAGGCAGTCAGATAGCAGGGGAGAGTCACAGTGAACTGTGCAGCAGCTCCTCTAGAACATATTCATTCTCTTATCCATCTTGCTCATAAGACGTGGCTAATTGTTCACATGGGAGCAGAGAAAATGTGTTAGTTTATAGCATTTATCAGGTTCTCTCATGTGTTCCATATTCAACACTTTTTATGTTTGAACTCGCCCTCACCTGGGTAATTTCACAGGATTTCAATGCTTTTATGATGGTGTAGAGCAGTTTGACATAAAAAGGATTACACCAGTTTGGTGCCTAGTCTGGAAATGAGATGGATGTGGGGAAGGAGGTGCTGCAGGAGAGAGGTCTGTTAAATCTTGTGTGGCACATGAAAGGTTTGCCTCCAGCAAAACACAGACTATGAGGTGTTTATAGTTTTTTAACAGGAAGTTGGTTTAAAACAAAGCAAAAATATACTTCACACAATGCAGAGTTATGGATGGCTGTGCTGCAGGATAAGCTTTAGTGGGTGTTAAAATTTTATTACTTCAAACTGGAGAAAAGCATGGAAGAAATATAACATCCCTGTTAGGTTATGGTCATTCCCTCCCACCCCACAAATATGCATTAAAGACTTCTGAAAGTTGGAAAAGCAGCCTTTCCAAAGGTGTGGAAATACACATTTGCCTTTCTATTATACATTTCCACAAAACAGGTTCCTGGGTGGAGGAAAGTTGCCTTTACCTTGCAGGAGTTTATGTTCTATATTTATTGAGCATTGCAAGCTTGAAATTTTTAGAGAAATTTACTTCTATAAATCAAGTTGTAAAACTAGATTCTCGGCAAACATATGGCATTCATTGTTAATGTTAATTTGCCAAAATCCAATAGCTCTCTCTCCAATGTCAACCATTATTTTCAGTTAACAAATGTGATATCAGCAAATTTGATGGCATTTTAGTGTGTTTTCTTTTAAGACAAAGCTAAGTGGAAAATTGCTTAATGATTCAAATTGTAACAAATTTTAACTAAAAAAATTATTTTATAGTGCTTCTTAAAGTATTTGATGCATTATCACTTGCCAGGACCATGCCATACAGGCAGAAAAAGCAAGACACCATATTTTATTACTCTTTTAATCCAAGGCAAAAGAGAGCACTACTTGAAAATCTATCTTTCTTGTTCCTTCCAGTACCTGCTTCATTATGGGCACAGGTTAACTTTTGTTTATTGGATCTTTTTGGAAAGTCTCTTGCCCCATTATTTTAAAGTGCCCAGAAGGAAGACTAACTTGACTTTCCATACATTACAGTCCTTCTCCCTCCTTACCTTGAATCAAATGGATGAACTAATGAGTTCATCCTATGCTGCAGTATTCTGAGAGAAAGCAGGTAGTTGACCAAAACCACCAAAAAGTGCACTGCAAAGTATGAAAATGGCTGTGATGCCCCAAGTAATCTGCAGTCAAAATGGGGCATAGATTTCACTTAGACACTCAGAAGTAAGGTGACTCTCTAGCCAGCTGTCTGCAGGTTGGATATCTAGCCTGGTTTTGTCCCTGACTACCTCTATTGTCCACAGAAAGAGAAACCTCTGAAAAGTCAAGAAAATTGTCCTCTGGGAGTTTTTTTCCATTTGATTATGATATATGTGTATAATATCTTGCCCACCATTCCATGTTGGAGCAGATGTCCAGGTTGTAGGTAACCCGCAAGAAGCAAGTACCCAAAGGGAGCATTAGAAACAAAGAACTCTAAGGATAACCAGTGAAAAATCCCTGACTTTCAGGGACTTCGCCTTTGTCAGCCACTGTCACTTACCACTGTGCTGTGGTGGTGGTGCTTGAAAACTGTGGCAACCCAGGGCTGATCAGGAAGGGATTTCTGTCCCCAGGAAATATTAGCAACATCTCTGCTGTGCTGAGCAGCACAGGACCAGTGGCACAAACACAGAGATCTCTGGTTCAGAACAGAGGAAGGAAGTGGAACACACTGATATCAGCACAGCCACTACATGCTGCATTTTCTAAGGCAGAATCAGTGCTGGATGAAGCAGCAATTGTTGAACTCAACAATTTCTGAGAATGCTTAATCCATATACTTATTAAAAAGACTTAAACTCTTAAAGTCAGCCTTTTACTATGTTTTGAGAACTCTCCCTTTTTAGATTGTAAAGTCACTGCTGCAGTAACTTTATTTGATTCTGTTATCTACAACTGTTTGAATATTTAGATGCCTGATGTCCAGCATTCTGAGGCCGAGTACCCATGTGACCTGCTTCTAATAGTCATGTAATCAAATGAATTTTTTAGCCCTGTTTGTGATTTCAAAACTTGGCAGAGTGGCCTCAGCCTACAAGAGAAATGAGCTGCTTGTTTGCAAGGCACTTATCTTTTTGCTGCATTCACTTGGAAAATCCTGTGTCACTCAAAATTGTCAATCCCTGTGGACAAGCTCTCCACAGTCATTCACACTCACTAACCTTTCCCTGCTCGTGGGAATGGTTCCAGCTATGCTTTATGAGCAGTAGTTTTTCATCCTTGATCTGAGTTGTCCAAGGAGATTTCTGTTTTCATAATCTTCCTCCTGCATTGTGTTTTTGAGGCAGAAGGGGAGGCAAGGAGGGAACAATGACTGTTGAGTAACGGGTGGAGAGGCAACAAAACCTCTGGGAGCCACTGTACCCAAGGAGGAGATACCACTCTTTATGTTCAGGAAAAGATAAGGAATTTTATCACATACTTTCTCTAGTAGTGTTTGCATTTTGGGACAGATCCTTCTCTACTGTGACTTGACCTGTTTAAAACACAGACAGTTGTGGTCTGAAAAGAGTGGGATGTGCTTGTCTCCTTTACTACTTTCCTAAAGGAAAATTGCTTCCCTTTTCAGAATCAAACCCTAAGAAAGAGCCTGGGAAAATGAACCTGGGATAGAAAAACAGAGCAGCAGGCTAGAAAGATATAAATCCATTGTAAAAAGTCATTTCTAGTTAGGAAAAAGTGACTTACAAGACCAATTTGAGAATATATCTGTCATGAGCCAGATAAGATGAGCCAAGAGTCCTAAATCTGTCTATCCCTCCTTCCTTTGGCTGTTAGCAAAGGAAAAGAAATTTTGTGCACAGCAGGAGAATATGCTGCTGAGCTGATCAATGTGTGTGCAGAGGGAGCAGCAGATGACAAGGATGGGGTTGGCAGGATGTCACCAGATTGTTTGATTAGCAATGGGGTGGCTCAAAACTCCCCATCCTACCAGGGACTTGGCACAGGACTCAGTCCCCAAGTTGTTGTTCTCAGCAATACTGTTTGGGAAATGGCTCTGCTTCTCTGAAAACAGGAAGGGAATTAACAAAAACAAAAACAAGGATGAGAAGGAAAGGCTACAAGACTTTATCTAGAAATATTACACTCTGGCCCTTCCTTCTTGTAATACCATACAAACTTCAGATGAAATGAGATATTTGAGATGGGGTAAACATTGGATTGTTTGAAATTAAATCTAGAAGGAGTAATATGAGGGAGCATTGATGAGTGGGTACTTTCTTTCCCCTACCATCAATATCCATCTTATTGCTTTTCTCTCTGTGTTAGTTTAGAACAAACAGCCACAGAAATGAAAAAAAAATATATGTGATGGTTATTTAAGGTTTTGGGTTAGAGTTTTTTTTCTGTGGAAGAAATGTTAATGAAAGCAACAGCACTATCTTCTGATGCACCAAATTTGCATCTGCTCTGGTGAAGCTAAGGAAAAAAAACTGATTTTAGCCATGTGTATACAGGGCTGTAGAGAAAGTTCCAAACACCAAAGCTACCCAGAGAACAATCTTGAATTACAAAATAACCACCTAGATATCTTATAAACAAGATACACATTGATCTTAATTTTATATATTTAGTATAACACATAATCAGCTGACATAAATTTGGATATCTCTGTTAAAGTCAACAGTATAAAACAAGTTTTTATCACGTGGCATCTAATCTAGAGCATACACAAGACATATATAAAAATCCTCTGGGTATATGGAGAAATATTCTGATACAGCCAGAAGTCTATAATGGGATTTCCTATGCCTGGATACTTCTTTCCAAACTCCACATGTAACTATGCTCCTGTCAGCTTTCCAGCATGTTCAGATGGAGAGAGCATTTCTTTCTAACATGTCAGTTCTCTGACTAACCTGTCACAACAACCCATGATACCATTCTCTGACAGCTCACCACTGCTTCACACAAGATATGAGGGCTTTCCTTCAGTCACAAGTTGGATTCATATTCCATAACAAGAGTGGGTGGGAGGTACGTGTAGGTATAGATAGAAGTGTACATGTATTTAAATAGACACACAAATCCAAAAGCATCTGCCTGTGGATAGTTAGAATTACAAATAGAAAAAAGTAAATATTGGCAAGTTGCACATTTCTCCTAAGCTGAGCATCCATTGTTTTCTAACTTTGTGGAAGACTTTGTAGTCCATGACTACCTAAGTGTGTGCACCACCAGTGGAGTAACACCATTGCTGAGAAATCAACTCCTTGCCTGAAGAAACTTTGCACTTGTTCTAGAGAGAGCTGTCTCCAGTTTCAGTCACACTCATTAATTTACTTTATGATTTTCAAATGACTCATATTCCTTTCAGTAAAACGGGCTAAAGAACATAACACCAAATCCCCAAATAGGTACTTTTTTTTTTTTTTTTTTCTCCAAGTCCCTCTGGAAAGTCTGGATGGAAATACAAGAACTGTTCAAAATATTGTCATCTTTTCATAGAAATGAGGGTTCTCTGTTCTGCACCACACACTCAGACCTGTCAAGCGATTGCTGGATTTTCCTGATGATCGAACTCATTTCTATCATATTTGCATAGTTTAAATTCACAAGACCATGACCTTAGCCTGCAGATACCTACTGACAGTGATGCCCACTCTCAGTTGTTTCCACTAGAAACAGTTTCCATCTAGTTATTTCCACTAGAGGAGTGTGACTGATTTGTCAGAATGGTGGAGCTGTGAAAACTCATGGGGGAAAAAAAAGACAAATTAAAATCCAAAATATAACTTTTAAAGTTAACTTTTGTTAAAAAGGAAAAGTTGCCTGCTTCTTGCAAAGCACAGCTGTTAACTCTCCTGCTGTTGGTTTTCTCAAAGGGCTGGCAATGAATTCAGCACAATCTAAACTAAACTCTCTGGGGTTTAGCCACCCTCTGGAGCTAGGGACAGTCACAGTGCTGTGGTGCCTTAGTCTATTAAATGATAAATTAAACTCTCCAATATATCAATTGGCGCATTCACAGTTACACAGCTCCCTCCGCTGTGAACACAGAGCCACAGAGACTGAGCCCCCAGCCCTTTCCCTGGAACATGAGAAGCACTTTTGCTGTTTCCCTGCAGTGCTCCACAGACCCACAAAATCAAATCTTATGTTCTCCGTGGTTAAAAAATACCCAATGCTCCCCATCAGCCTGCAGAGAGTGCAATATCTTCCTTTTGGGTGCTCATGGACAACAAAGCTACATCTCCCTGCCTGCAGAAGGAACAGACAGCACTGTGCTTGCAAACAGCAGGGAAAATTTTAGTGACTTGGGAGAGACCACATCCCCCATACAAAGAAAAACAAACAATCCACATTTCCCATGGTCCTATTTCTTTCCCCTTCTTACATTTCCAAATGAAAACAGTCCCTCCTGCTCTCTGTGGAGGAATCTTTCCTCACTGGCAGATAAACCTTGAGTTGGAAGTGAAAGCAAGCAGGTCCCTGAAAAGCTTTTCTGTATGACTGAGAACATCAGGGTCCCCAACTCGTGTCTTACTAGCTGAAGCTAATCTTGGGTCTTCCAGGTGTAGAAAAGCAGCTGAGAAACTAAGTTGTGTACAAAAAGGGTTTAAAATGTATTTCTGACTTTTCCATTTATTTAAGGTACAGTCTCAAAATCTTTCCTGTGTTTCTGGGCAACCTCTTCAATCCTTGTAATCCCAGGGAGTGCCTCTTAGGCAACCTCCCCCCTCCCTGGCCTATTTCTATCAGTGATTGCACTGAAGACTTCACTGTATTTGTGGCTGTTGAATCATTCATCACCCAGCAGCCTGGGAAATGCCACTGCTCTCTAGCTCTGGCCACTACTGACTAAAGTCTGCCTGAAATGAGGAATGGGTCACTGTGAACTGCCTGAGATTCCTGCATTTACAGGCACATCAAATTCAGAAACCTCTTTTACTTTGTGACCCATTGACATCAGTTGAGAGATCTGATCTCAGTGGGTTTTAAATCACACTCTGTAGTTGGGACTTCCAGAGCAGCCTGTGGGATTCAGGCACATATCTCCCATTTCAATCAGAGTGTGTTAAAGCAAATGGAAGATCCATGTCTGAAATCTCCCAGAGTGGTTTGAAAACCAAACTACTGTGCAAGATGTACAGCTTTCTCCATAAAAAATAGCTTCCAGCTCTTGCTTTGATAAGAGTAATGGAATTGTGTGAAAAGATCCACACTGAGGCCTGGACCTCTCATCCTTCAGTAAAATAGGGAGAAATATGCTGGAGTGCTTTCTTCACACTGTTAAACCCTCCCCAGTTCAAAGCCATTTAGAAGAGCAATTGGATTGCTCTGGATCTGCAGGACAGTCCTGACAGATGGGGGTTCAGCCCTGCACAGATAAAGTTTCCATTCCAATTGTAGGAATTCCTGCTTGTCCCAGGCTCTCTGGGAGGTTAAATCACAGCAGGTTTGTCAGGGGAAGGATGATATGGAGCAAGGAGCAGACATGGCCAAATGCATTTTCTGTCATTTAAGACCCAGCAACAAGGAACTCTGGTTTTCTTAAGGAAAATAAAAGAAAATTAAAAGACAGCTAAGACACAGGGCTTGGCAAGGACATGGTTCTGTACAGCTCAGAAAAGCTGTCTTCATTTTCTGAAAGATGGTAAGAAACACCTTCCTATAGCCCACAACAACAGTGTGCTTATTATTCAGCCAGCCTTTCCTAATTGCATTATTACCTTGCAGCAGGGCAGGACAAGGCAACATCATTAAGTGAAGCTCCTCCATTTTAGCAGCCCACTGCCTTCACACCTGAGAAGAGCACATTCATTTACACACTACCCATGCAGCTTAGATCACCATCCACTCACACACCACAGTCATTTCCCTTCATTTCTTGCATTTTAGGAGTTCTGATAATAGGTGATGTTCTGTGACAATGCCAAAGAGTAATTGCATTTTAATTGCTATTTCATGATGGCAGAGATAGTTCAAACCTCAGGTTAATTCCAGGTGTCAGGTGGAGAAAGCTGGAGATTGTCAGCTCAGCATTTCCAAACTTACTGCAAGACTCAGACTGGGCAAATGTTAAGCAGAGTCCAGAGATCTGCCCATAATTAATTTTTTTAATGCATGATAAATCAACTCAAATGGAAAACCACTGTAAAGTAAAATTCAATCAAGATGATGTCAGAGTAACTTTTGCTCTGCTGAGATGTTACAAACTGTGCAAGGCAATTTCTGAAACAGATAATGAGCATTTGAAGAAGAGTGGTTAATCACACTTAAGATAACAACCTCAAGGAGCCAGCTGTCAGCAAAATGATGGATTCAGCTTCTATCCTATGTTTACCTGTAGAAAACTCTGCTGAGAATAAGTAGGATGCTCACAGCTCTCTCTAGACAGAAAACTCATGATAACAGAGAATTTGAATAGACTTGAATATTGATTTTCATGAAAAGCGAACTAGTCATACTTCTTTTTATTTTTATCACATAGCTGAAAAGTTTAACTCATAAAGAAAGTAAATAAATTAATGTAAAATGTTGAATAATTTTATTTATTTTTATCAACTCTTTTTATCAATTTCTTTTTCTTTCTCTTTTTAATAAATTTAGTTTGCATTGAGAAAATGTTCATAAAGGCATTTCAAGCAGGAGTCACAGAGAAAACAGATGCTGTAACCTTTGAACAGAAGTGCAGAAACAGAAAAGGAATGCAAAGGGAGTTTGGAAACCAAAATTAGATTAGCCTGAGGGACTTAAGGGGTAAAAGTACCTCACATGGGACTCGTGTCTCCCTCCATATTTATGGTAGAGCTGGCACAGAGGAATGCATACAGCCACAGTGGCATTACCAATAAATCACTGGCAAAAAAATGTTCCGGAGTGACCTCTGAGGGCTCACATGCAGCACTGTAAGGCAAAACCCAAAATGAGAGCTGCATGCCCAGTGCCTGCAATGGCATAGAGGCCAAAATTTGGCCTGTTTTTTTCCATCCAAAAGATAAAGAAATTATTAGTATGTTTATTATTCAGTATACTGCTTATCTTCTTTGGATTTATAAAAGCAGCACTAAGCTACTATTCAGAGATCCATTAAAGAAAAAAATAAAACTACACCCACATTTTTACTGTCTTGTACCAAAGAAACAGAACATTTTTGAGACTTGGCACCAATCTCCATTTTGAAACAGCAAGTGGGATGCAGAATCGTACACAGCTGATCTGGATCTGCTCAGTGGTGTCAGCCATCAGCTGGTTTCTGTATACCCCTCCTATATTGTCCTCCTCATGCCTTCAAAGCTTCTTCAGTGCCTCACACGTGGATCACAGAATCATCAAATGCCTGGGTTGGAAGGGACCCTAAAGATCATCTCATTCCAGCCCCCTGCAGTGGGCAGGGACACCTTCCATGAAACCAGAGCCCCATCCAGCTCATGGATGATGGCACCACCATCCTTCCTCTTGCGCTTGAGGATGGTTATGGCACTGCTATGCCAAAAATAATCCACATGTGTTTTTCTTCTCCTCACCCAGCAGAATCCCAGTGGCAGAGGGAGGAAGCCAGCCCAGCCCTGTCACCAGGCCATCATGCATCAGTGCCATGCATCATCAAGTGGCAGTGTCACCCACACACGGAACAATGACAGCCCACAGAGGTGAGAGTCACTGTGCTCCTCTAGTGCTCTTGGAAGACACACTAACAATACAGGGGAGCAGATTTGTATGGAAATAGTTCTGGGAAAGTTTCTTCAGAGAACTAGATGTGGACCAAAAAGGATTGTGTGGCTTTTTTGTTTGGTATCATTTTGTTTGGCTTTTTAAACACTTGTTTTTCTGGTTTTGGGAGTGTTTGTGACAAAATTTATGATTTGCATTTCAGCTACTATCAATAAATCTGTGCTGGGCTCAGAAGTACTTCTAAAAACATCACAGATTTCTCATTAAACTCTTCCCCTTCTATGGAAGGCAGTGCACTTGCCTCTTCCAGACAGTCCCTCTGCTTTGTTGTTATGATAGCTTTGTGCCAGGCAACTTTCTTCAGCTAAAAGAAAAATATTCTCTACATCTTTTTCACTCACAAGGACAGGTCCACAGTCAGGAGCAAATCCATGGATGCCAAAACACAATGGAGAGACGTTGACACAAGCTGTGACTAATAATAAGAGACATTCACTGTTGGCTTAAGGCTGTGCTTTATTCAATGTTCCCTAAAACACTTTAAGACTGCCCTGGTTACTTCTAATTAGGAAAGTAAGCCTCATAAAAAATGTTCTTTATAGCAACCTATTCAGAGATTTTTATTTCTTAGAATATTGACATTTTGGGATGACATTTGTCTTTATAGGAGATGTTGGACATTATAAGAGGCATTTTAATCACGAAACAAAAAGTTAAATTCACAGTCACACAGTGCCAATACAGTCCATGGTGAGCTCCAGAGCTGTACTTTGAACATCTGTGATCCCAAGAAATTCACTTACTGTCTGTGCCTCATTTGTCTCCTACAGGGAAAAAATATTGATTGAGTAATTCTTGCCCACACAATTTGTTGTCTGATTTAAGAATAAGAGCATCTATTTTTAAGGTATGTATGCCAATCTATATTTACATATGTTTTTATCCAAAGTTTTTGTTCCTTTCCTGAGCTCTGCTCGTGCTCTGCTTTGACTGACTCATGCTGCTCACTCCCACGCCACATTTTGTCCATGCCTCACATCAGGACAGCACCTAAGAGATAACATTTCACTTAGTGATGGGGTAATGAAGCATGTGCTGATATCTGTGTGTCTGTATACATGTACACAAGTCAGGGTATGGTTCTCCTGAACCTGTGGCAGCTCTAGGCCAGATTGCTCAAAGCTGCAGTGCAAAGCAGTGGCAGATTGAAACAAAACCCCCAACGCTCCAGTCTGCCAGACCACTGCTCATTCTCCTGGGCTGTATTTTAGCCAAGTAAAATTAATTCTGCGGAACACAAGTAAAATTTATTATGAAACAAGGCACAGGAGTATAAAGATGCACTCTCCAAGTGACAGCAGGCTCCCTGGACCCTCTCTGTTTGGGTTGTCTTTGCTGTCACAGTGACAAGAAGTTACTTGTAGCCCTTGCACAAGGTATCGGAAACACCAAAACCTTCTGTCTCCTGCATTAACAGGGACAAATTAACACTCTCTCAGCTGTTCATAGTTCCCCTGGGTGAAGGGAGTGTGCCAGCAGTGATTCACTCACCCTGCCCGTCCAGCAGGGCTCTAAAACTTAACCTGGGTGTGTGATCAAACCTAACCTGGGTGAGCAATCAAACCTAACCCTGGGTGTGCAATCAAAGCTGCTGCTCCTCACCCCCTGCAACCATCACATTCCCCTGGGCCCTGTGCAATGCTCTTTCTAATGAGGTGGGGTACTCCAGCCTTTGGTTGGGGGGAGTCTGCCTAAAAAAACAAAATAAAATAGCACCTCAGGGTTAACAGGCAGAAGCAGTGCAGCCCCTTGAGTTCAACTGATGGCACCTGTGACATCTGTCCTGAGAGGCAGAGCACAGACATTGCCTTCTGCAGAATTCTGTGTATCCTTGTGGCCACGGCAATGAGTGGGGGAAAAGTCATAAACAGGGCTGCAGGACCTGATCAAGTTAGGTAAATGGTGAGTGCTGCTAATGTGTGTGGTTCTGCCCAACATCTCTAGAGACAATCAGGAGCTGTCCACTGAAACACAGTCCTGGTGCCTCCTGAAAAAATCCCAGGAGGTGCTCTGGGATATTAGGAAGCCTTTATTGCCAAAGGTTTGCAAGGTAGGTCATGGTGTATCACATAAAATAGTATCTCTAATAAACCCCTGGCAACTTTAATTTTGTCTCCATCTTACAGAATAAGCACCAGCATCTATCATCACTTTCAGAGGAGTTTACAGGCACTCTGTGAGCTGGAAACCAGCCAGCAGGGCTATTCTGAGATTGGTGATGCCAGAAGGGAAATAACTCAGCTGGGCCTTTCTGAGGAGAGTTTCAGTGTATATTGTGGCCTGGCTCAGATCCAGGGGCCACAGTGCTGCACCAAGGCTGAGCAGTGAGACAATTCATCCGTTTGACACTCCAGAGAGATGTGTTTGAGGGTGGAAAACTTCATTTATATTTTATAGTGAAAGAGTTTCTACTTTCCATTACTCAACTATGCAGCAGCAGAGACTTCTTAAACTCTATGTTAGAGAGATTACTCTACAGTTATGCATTGTTTTTCCCCATAATAGCTGCCAAATTAAGTTTCTTCAGGGATGAAATCACTTTAGGCATCATGGCTTTCTCTGGGCACATTTGTTCATACAGACTTCCATGTTGCCATGACCCAACAACCATGGCATGTGTGGTACCACAGAGGTGACAACAGGTGAATTCCTTGAAATTCAGACAGTGTGTTAGGCTCTGAGGCTGGGGAACACATTCTGTGCTGCCAGATGCCAAGCAGATCTCAGTCTGCAGCACATCCCATCATTGTCATGCATGGAATTTCTGCCTAGGCATGTCTGGTGTCACCTGCCCCACTGAGCCCTGACAGTCAACTAAAAACACTGAAGAAATTCAGAATTAAATCTCAAAAGTATCCTTACTTCATAATACTTGTGTAAGCCCCCAGGGATGTCATCTTCTCTGAGGAGATCACAGTCTATTTTCACCCCCAGGGAAGAGCAGTAAAGACAGAATATTGCTCACAAATCTCCACTTCTGTAGCACCAAAGCATTCATGAACTCTGAAGTTACCTCTTTATCATCTACATCCAGTTCTCATAAATAGTTCTCTGCAATATCCCATCTTGCTCCATTAGCTCCATGGAAGCCTATTACTGCTAAAATCTTCATTTAGGTTCCTCATTTACAAGCGAATAGTAGATAGTATGAATAGACTCCTTGACTATTCCTTATCACAGCAAGTGACAGTATCCTTTTTCAGGTTAGTCAAAATACATCCAATTTTCCAGTGGAAATCTGCTTTGAAAGCTCTCAGTACATAAAAATTTTAATAGAAAAAATTATTTTCAAGACATAATTTTATGAAAAGTGAAACAATTCTTTATAATTTATTAAGGACAAGAAAGATAAATTTTAAAGCTCAGAAAGGGCCCAGATTGCTAAAAGCAAGCCTGGAGAATAAGTTCTATATGTTTTCTTAAAAAAATCCAGATAAAAGAACTGACATCCTTCAAGACTGGAAGGGTTTCCACTCTGTCTATCTGTACTTTGAGCGAAATGGAATGCTGAAGGTAGGGCACAAAAAGAAAAAAATTATGCAATCCTCAGCAGAAAACATTACCTTCAAGAGACATATTTTTCTTTCACTACATATTTTCTTAACCCACATTATATAGAAATCCTTTTTCATGTTACTTCTTTGCAATATTTCAGACAAGGATGGAGATTTTAGGCAGTTTTGCCAGAGCATCAAAATCAAATGTGTCACTGGATAAACACACACTTAAAAGTGAACATTCTGTAAATACATACCAAAAAAAAATACACCCATATATATGTACATGCAAAAACCAGAGAAATACAGATAAAAAATATGAGATTAAAACCTGCAGTTCTGTACTCTGCTCTTATGGTTTAAGTTAAATAAATTTTATTAAATTGGTTGGACCTAAAGAACACTACTTTCTAAGAGTGATTTTTTTCAATGCTAATGCAATTACTCCTTTTCCTCTAAGCAAAGTCTTCTGCAGTATTGGAAAAGAAGAAAGATGAAACCCATAAAATCAGTCCCAGCTGCCCAATCTAACCCATAATTGCAATGTGTAGATTCCTTTGGCAGAGGAGGAAAAAGGAAAACTCCATCAAAAGGAAGCATCTATAGGAAGCATCAACCTCTACTGACTCATTTCCAGAGTCCTTCTCTTAGCAGAGGTGCTATTTATAGATTAATGACACGTCCCCATCATTCAGCTCAATGCTTCCCCACCCAGAGCCCTGCCTGCTTCTCAGCCTGACAGTCGGGATGAGAATTAGCATTTCTTTGGGATGTGAATTAGCATTTCTTGCACTTGGAACTTGTTTCTTCCCACCTGTTTAAAAGATGTGATGTGGAGTCAGCAGAAGGTGGATTCAGGTTCTTCCTCAGCTGTTGATTTACACTCTGTGACTCAGTTTATCACATTTCCTCAATGGTATTTGAGATACTCATTTCAGAGTCAGAACCCACGGCTGCACGGTCCTTTTGGCTACCTCTTCACCAACAGATGGTAAAAAAAGCAACCCCCAAACCCTCAGGGAAGTCATGAATTACTTTTTGTGAGCAGTGCCATTTGGAAAATGTCACTTTAACAGAGGATAAAGTTCTGCTCTTACATAGCTTGTGCTTCTGCATGAGCTTCAGAGCCAACAGCAACATCAAATGTCTACTTTTGAAAGAGCAATTTATTTCCCTAAACACATTTTTCCATAAGCCTAGACTTTTAATCCATTTTAGGACTAAAAAAGCAGTATTCAATAGATGCAGAGTCACTTTTTGTTATGCAAATGACAGTGTTGTCTTTGTCAGTATTAAAATCTCAGCCAAAAATAATGCCACAGGTCAATGCTTAAACCATGGGAAATGATCGATTTTTTAATTACAACAGCATTGCAATTATACACTTATCAAAGACTCTTATTACTAGATACATTCTTGTAAAGGAGACAACTGCCTACAGGCTGGAATTCACAGCTGAACTCCAGCTACATCCCTTTCCATCAGATTTCCAAAAGTCTCTGACCTTCACTGACCAGACAGAGCAGGAATCTCTTCTGAAAATTTTGCTGCTAACAGATCTCTTTCCCTAAAGAAGGAATAGTGTAGGGTTTTAGAAGAACCTTCTAATAATGTTTCCTTAAACAGCATTTGGAAACAATAATAGGAAATACACTAAACTTGCTGCCAAAGATCTTTAATGGAGAGTGTTGACATATGCAGAGGGAAGATGAGACAGGACACCTGTGAATCTTTACAGCTGATGCTGCTAACGAGCAGCTGATTTATATAAAGGGTAAGGCAAGAGTTGTGCTAGAATGGTAGTTGGGAATAGGAATGTGGAAGAGGCTACTGCTTTTCCTCTGGTTTGTTTTTTTTTTTTTTTTTTCCAGTGATTTAGCTATAGTATGAGGATACATTTTGAGGCAGGAACTCATTTCTGAAATTGTAGTAGCTGTCTTCTGAAAGGGATCTTTGTTTCTATTTTGAGCTTTTCTCTTACTGGGAGTAAGAAGCTCAAAGGCAGGAAAGGGAAAGATGCTTTAAAAGCAGAAGTGATGCAAGTGATGCTGTCTCAAGATTTCTCACTGCAAGAGGGAAAGGAATCCTGGAGACCCAGCAAAGGTAATGTCTACATCTGTCTCTCAGTGTTTTGGGTTTCTTATTAGAAGTGAATGAATTGAGATTCTTTCTTGCATCTAAAAGAGGTAACTGGCACATATTTTGGTTTGACTCTTCATTGCTATCTTTGTCCCATGCCTCTCTTGAACCTCCTGCTGGCTTTTGCCAAGGCAGCTCAAAGGAGTTGATGCTTCTTCTGAGGGCAGCTACAAACCCTGCTGGTTCCCCCAGCTCCCAGTCTCATCACTGCACATGTATCTGAGGGGTTCAGATTCTATACTGCAAAATTCTGTGTAGATTCTGCGTAGCATTGTTTTCACATATGGATACCTTCCTGAGGGTTTGGCTGAAGTCCCTGATTTGGCTCTCTTGGATTGGTTTTTGTAGGGAAGTGCTGATGCTGCTTAGGCACACGTGGGTGCAGCAAGCATTGGGATCAGGAGCTGGTTAGATGGAATGTTTGGAATGGTTAGCTTGGAATGTTTGCTGTGTCATCTGCCAGTTGCCTTCTGCAGCAGCCCCTTGGTTTCTGTTGTGCTTGGTGTGATCTTTGTGGTCATAGAGGGGCTTGAGGCTGCTATGGCTCTAAAATAGCAGGAAGCCCTCAAAACCCCTGGGGAAGTTGTGAGAAAATACAGATAGCACCCAGTTGCTAGGGGTCCTCAAATTTTACCTGTTTAGGATAGGAAAAAAGGCTGTTCTAGGCTGGCCATTTTAGCCTTCAAACCCAAATTTACTGAATTATTACTTAATTGCCTTCACAACAGTGCCACCATGGTGTTGATTTTATCCTGATTTATGCTGACCTTCCCTTCTGTCCAGAGCCTCAGGAGCACAGCCAAAGTGCCATGCACTCTCTAGTTGCCCTCACATCCACTGCATTGACCTGGAGGCTTTTAATCTGTGGTACAAAACCTCTCCACAGTCAGGTTCAACTTCTTCTCAAACACTAGTTTTCTCTTCCCCTGTCGTTATGCCTTCCCCTGATATATCCAATGTGTGCTACTTGTGATCTATTTGAGGTCACACATGATTTTCTCCTTTATGAAAAGACTGTTTTTCACCCAGGAAGAGACTGATTATTTTACTGTGGGTATGAAAGGTGACGTAGCCAGGAGGACA
Organism: Zonotrichia leucophrys gambelii; assembly: GCF_028769735.1. Classification (NCBI taxonomy): domain Eukaryota; kingdom Metazoa; phylum Chordata; class Aves; order Passeriformes; family Passerellidae; genus Zonotrichia; species Zonotrichia leucophrys. Next base: position 9,479,627 of record NC_088176.1, read on the forward strand.
CTTTTTTACCCCCCCATGTTCAGAACACAGTGATCTCAGTTTCATGAGTCCCAAGGGAAAAACAAGTGTCCTCCTGGCTATGTCACCTTTCATGCTCATGGTAAAATAATCAGTCTATTTCTAGGCATATTGCACAGTGTACAAGAGGCATTTATTATAAAGATAAGGGGGTTGATTTATGTCTTGCAGCTTTTGGAAGATATAGTGCAAACAGGACAGGGATTAGCCTATTTAAGTGCTTGCATATATATATATATATATATATATATAAAAAATTTAATAAGGCACACTTGCCAGTAGATGTTCTTGGAGTTAGCATTCATTCTCTGTGATGTCCTGAGCAATAGCTGGCAGTTAATTTGAGGCTACTGAAAAATTTGCATGTTTGGGCAGGGGCTGTTTGCTACATAATGCAAATGGCTGAGATTTACTTTTTTTTTCCCCTCCCCACTGCTCACCTGTCACAATTTCTAGTAGCCTTAAAGCTAAAACTTAGAGAGTGTTATCTAGATGCCACTGTTCTCGTGCATTGCTAAGCTTAGCTGTCGGCCACATCCAACTCTGACTGGTGGCTCACTAATTCTGGAGTTTTATTTTAACCTTAATGTGTTTTATTTCATTCATTTCTCCAAGTTGTCTTGCATGTTGCAGTATGTAAAACTAACATTGCTAGCAAGGTTACCATCCTTAGTCCTCTCAATCAGGGTAGCAACCAGCCCCTCAAGAAGAGAGTCTGGAAACTTCTGTAGTTCATGCCCTCCCACAACAAAGCAAATGTTTCTCTTCAATTTCTCTTTGTCTCTTTCCCTTGTGCTTATTTCTACAAAACTTTTGTGCCTGTCCTTGTCTGCTGTGCTTGGCATGGGTACTGTGTCACAAGGTTCCCAGTGTTTGAAGATTTTTAGCTAATGGTTTTCAAAGTTGAATGCCTAAGGCTTAGTTCCTGAATTCAGCAGAGGCAGGTAAATAATTGAGTTGCCTGAGGTTTTCTTGCTGTTAGTCATTGTCCTCCCTAATGGAGGTGAGAAAATCGGATTCCTCTGAACGAACCAGACTTACCAAAATCTGACTTCTTCAACAGCACTTTAAATCCTAGAGAGATGTGGTGCCTGGAAACATGTCACAGCCTTCAGCACACTCTATCCAGGGCTTCAATAGTTACATTTAGACAGAAGAACTTGCTTGTTAGAGTGTTTTCAAGTGATACAAAAGCACTCTCAAAATCAGCTGCAATCAGTGGGAGCTGCAGGTTGTGCAGCACATGTGGATTTTCAGTCTGCTTGAATATTTCAGAGTGGTGGGGATCTCAAATCTTAGCTTCAGTCACTAAAAAAAAGCATATTAAACTACTTGCATGAGTGAGGTTCTCAACTTCATGGGTCCCTTGTCCCTGTGATCTGGTGGGACACAGAGGGGCAGGCATGATGTACATGTGATTTACTTACATCTGGCTCATCATGAGATGTATAGATAAATTCCTGTGAACTTGAGTAGTGAATTTGTTCTGAGTACTGGAAACTGAAGCAGGAAATATAACATTAAATGGCTGTTCATAGGGAAAAAGGAGGAGGAGTAGATTTGGGCATAATGGCATCAGATAAGAACTGCAAATGAGACATTATCTATGGAAATTGTTTGAGCTGACAAAGCAAAGAGCATTTTGCCAGGTTAGTGAGGAAACATCCAAGCTAATGAAGTAGGACTGTGAGAGTACAAACATGCTACAGAAAAGCTGCTAATCATGGCTAAGAAATGGGAACCAGCCTGGTTTTACACTCAATGAACAGAACCTCAACAGTCTCACTGGTAAACAAAGAGAGTGCAAGTGAGGTTTCAGGTCACCAGGGGCTCTTCAAAATAAACAGAACTCACCAAATTCCTCTTAAAGTAAAATGAGAAGAGAGCATTTTCACCTGAAACCACCTTTTTTGGCAACAATCCAAACTCAAGGTCATTTTGTAGCCATTTTATTGCTAGAGACTGATTTTCCCCTTTCAAAGGAAAGCATGAGTTTTTTATTATTTATCATTTCAACAAATGCATTAGGAGGCTAGCCAAGCAAAGTTCACTCTACCTCAGATGCAGCACCTGGAGTTGGCTTGTCATGTCCTGTCTGAGTCCTCCAGAAATTCTGCAGTTTCCATAGCAATTGAGGTATTGTAGGTGAATGACAGTGTGATGTTATTCCTGGCTTACAGAAACACTGAGTAGCAACCACTGTGCCTCTAACATTGACTCCCCTGTGGAGGTCTACAGAGTCCCTGAAAGCTTGTGTCAAAGTGCTTCATAAATTTCATTATCCTTTTTACAGGTACTCTTTGCAATTCCATCCACTTCTCCTATTGCTGTGTACATAAAGCACCGCCGTCTTTTTCCTAACCCAGACCACCTTAGCACAGTTGACTTGCATTTAAGGCTTGCAAAAAATTGTTGAACAGCCATTAATTCACTTGCTTTCATCATCAGTCCACCTCTTTCCTCTTTTCTGTGGGTAGCAAAACCCAAGGTTGAACTCAGTTGCCTTTATCCAGTGTTTTGGTATCCAGCTTTATTTATTTATACATTTTATTTATGTATAATTACTGTATTTCATCCTGCATGGCCTTTCCTGGAAGCTCCATGTGCAGGAACCAGCCAGGCCTGACCTTGCTCTGCCTGAGACATCTGATGAGATCACAGCTGGAGGTGATATAGCTATGAACATTGTAGTTATGGGAAAGTCTGGGGAGATATTTTTACCAAATAAAAATGGAAAGCTTGCAAAAAACATGACGTGAGCAATGTTTTCAGTACTTTGAGTTCCCTTCTCATAAACATGTGGAAACTCTTTAGGTGTCTGGTATCAAGAGCTTAGTTAATTTATTTTTCCAGACTGCTCATTCAAAGATTTGTTCTATATGAGAAGCTAAATGCTGCAGTCCAAGGTCACGGAAAGCAATGGCGAAAGAGTTTTGTGAATATACTTAAGTGTTTCATTTTTAGATTTTGTTTTCGTCTCCTGTAGCCAGTATTGAGTATCAGAGAAGAAGAAAGCTGCTACAGGAATTGTGTTGAGTAACAAGCTTTCAGGCTTTTCTCTGTAGAAACTTCTGAAATGATTGTAAGCACATGTTAATGTGTGGTGATCAGTAGAGGGGAAAGAAAAGTTATGGGGGTACATCCAGCTGACTCAGTGTATCCCTTTGAAAGAATGAAGCCATCCTGCAATTTCCAGAAAAGTGGGAGAAAATTAGAGTGCAACCATAAAGACAGCACATGGACCTTATTAATATCTGCTAGGAGGGGGAGCATAAAAAAAAGGGACTACAGGTATCTCCCTGTCACAGGGGATCCATGGCCTGATGTCCTTCACACTGCAGAAAGGAACTTAGTATGCCCTAAACCTGATGGAGGTTTAGGGCTTTCCACAGAAATTGAAAATTTTACATTTGCTAGTCAGAACAAGGTACTTCTTTCAATTGCTAAAAACACCCAGAAAAAGCCCTCTGGGAAACCAACTGATGCTTGGAATGAAAAGTTTACAATGTGCAGAGTGCCTGTAAGTGCAGTGGTGCTGAGGGGCTGTGGACTCGCTCTCTCCTCAGCATTTGGCAGAGCTGCCATGTTACCCAGAGCCAAGTCCAGAACTGGAACATTGCACAAGACAAATTAATTCTCAAAAGAAAGGAAAGTATCCAGTTTTAGATGAAATATTGGCTGAAGTTGCCAGAACAACTTCTCAGATTGAGAAACTACAGAAAGTGATTGTTCAGCTCACCCTGTTCTTGTGTCCTCATTGTCCTCACACACAGCTTCAGCCCTTGCCATCGACTTGCAAGGGAGATCTCAGTCCTGGGTGGTGTCTTGTGTCAAGATTTTTTTTAAGGAGTGCATGATGGTTAATAAAACTCTCAGGAAACAATTTCATGTACTAGAATTTACATAGTGAAAATTGTTAAAATCAGAGATGCAGAAATATGAGGTAATTATCATACTGTCAGTCAGTGAACTTCAATAACTTCTGTACCTGCCAAAAGTGTCAGAACTTCTGAGATTTTTTTCACAAAAACTTGGAGGCTAATATAGTTTTGTGTGACTGTGCACATTAAGTTTATTTTTCTTCTGATAAAAAGTAGCTATTGTATTATATTTTTCCATTTTATCTACATGAACTGTGAATAATTTTCAGATAAAAAACATCCTTAACTTTTAGCTAAGTCACAATCAGAAAACCAGAAAGCATTGCCCTTTTTTTATGTTATTCCTGAGAAGAAAATAAAAAACCCAGTTTTGTGTTACAAAATAGAACCAAAAAGTGGGGATCTCCTGATTCTTGAAATATGTATTCTGTACCAGGCGCTGGTAAATTTAGTCAAAACCAGTGTAGGTCAGACAGAGGCAGTCCATGATTCAGAAAGGCATTAGAGTTGTTGGAAGTATCCTGCTTGCATGTTGTTCCTGGGTGAAGTTTAAATAGCCACCACAAATATAATTTATTTAGGGGTGTGTTTCTGCTTCCTTTCTTAAATAAGTTAATTAGCCCATATGTCAGCTTTCAGTCTGTGTCATGTATTCATGGGAGCTGCTCAACGTTCTTAGTAGAGCTGCAGTTAGTATGCAATGCCTACAGATTAACAGAATGGATATTTAAATGTCCAGCTGTCTGACTAAAATCATTATCTCTGAAGGATGGGGGGAAGCTCAACATTCACATTAAAATTATGAAGTTATATCTTGTTATTACCCATCACTTGTAAAGCCAGCTGTCTCACAGGTCCTTACTGCGAGCACATTATCCTGTCTCAGTTTGGAGACATCTTCTTTACAACCTGGAGAGGAGGAAGGAAATTTGTGGTTCTTCACATCTGTTGTTAGATCTTGTCTGCAATTTCATCTTTAGATGTTCCATCCTAGAGGCTGAACTGGGAGCTGATGATGAGGAACATTTGACATCAATGGCCTTTCAAATATTACTTTTAACTAACCATTGGAATAAAGCAAGGATTTAAGGAAAACCCAGCAATGTTTCATTGTGGTTCTGACTGCACTTTACAAGTGAAATTAGAGTAGCTTTCTTCATAAGCTGCAAAAATAAAACCAGATTTTGTGTTTTTAGGAACCCTAGTCCTACTGTTTCAGGAATCTTTTTGGTGTGTGGGGAGCCAGAGTGGGAGAGAAACAGTTTTTATTTGTTTATTTGTTTAAACCCAGTTACCATATGGCTCATAGTATGGAAGGAGAATCTTCCTCTCCTCTCGGGAGGGTTTGTTTTTGTTGGCCATGGCTCTAGGGGAATGCATCTCTGTCTGCTGCAGTGCTGAGCAGATAATTCCCTTCAGGAGATAAATCCCTTGCAGTTCTGCCTCCTAAGAGTGTGCTGAAACCACCAGTGGGTTTATTTATGGCCCACAAAGTCAATAATGTTACCCAGCCTGCTTCCTCTTTTCACACTGTTTGAGAATAATTTGTTTTAATAAATTAGATGTGGATTTTTTTCCTCGTATATTGTGCTTTTCATTGGGGAATATCTATAGAATTAAAGGTTTCCAAGTGCAACTAACCCACAGCACAGAATTTGGTTTATTATTTGGTTGATAAACTGATGCTGATTACTTTAGTGACAGCAGAATTAAGTATTATTCTTGCAATGGGCTGCATATTATAAAAAATGGCTCTGGATCTTTCTATCTGATGCCAAACTTGTACTTTCAGTCCTTCCCCTTGGGTACCATGGAGACATAGCATGAGAAAGAAATGGGAACAGTTTGATGCTTCTGGTAATGTTTCTTTAGCAAAATTTTGTCAGGTTATTCTTCTCTTTGGAATATCAAATCACATGTTATCAAGTAACTTGATATTCCCTGAGGCTACACAAGATTCATAGCATCTGGCTGTTGCAGACATATATAAAACAGTTGTTATTTTTCTGAATGTCAGGTGGAGTTTTGACTTTTACATTCAAGAGTTGGAGCACCGGTTGTTACTTTCCTGCTGAATCTCAGCAGAAATCACTATTTCTGTGAGACCTCAAAGCAGTTGTTTTATCACTGACTGTCACAGTCATATATTTTCACAGTTAGAGGGACCTTCTCAACCTTTTCTTGAAAGAATGAACGTCAGTAGTTGTGTGTGAGACTGTTGTTGTCAGACAGACATGAAAACTAGAAGAGCTGGTCCCCAGGCTGTGATTCAAACCATCTCAGTTAGGGATTTTCAGTTTTGCCACTGATTCAAGACCTTGCCTCAAGGCAAAAATCAAAGTTTATTTTCCAGGGCTCTGTTTTATTAAGATCCTGTCTCATGCTTAGAGAGATCTTTTGTCTTTGCTCACATTGAGTTTGAGCCTGACAAAACCATCCCCTATGCAGGAAGGGACTTTACTCATGCCATAGAGTTACCACAGATTTAAACAAAGAATTGTTCCTTTGTACGTGGTTGGGTTTGTTGGGTTTTTTGGCCTCACCTGTTTCCTCAGGTGGTGGCTGGTGTCTTCCCCTGTGTCTGAGGACCAGCAGAGGTGGGGCTGATTAGGGCTTCCAACAGCCTGGTCCTCGTGTCCTCATGGTTTTACACTGCCAAGGGTCACAGCCTGACCAGCACAAGTACAGACAGGTATTTAACTCCAACAAAAATGCCAGCCCACAGTGACCTGGTGTCTCATTCTTGGCTGACACAGAGCCAAGAACACCTCCAGACAGGCAATTAAGAGAGGAAGAGAACTTGGGTAGTTTTATCTGTGCCCTCAAACCCTGATGATTCTGTGCTTGCTGTTACATTTTGTTACCCAAAGCCATCTTGGAAAGTGTTACAATAAAGCAGCTGTAATGCCATAGAGTTCATATTTTTATATTACAGGGCTATGATGTGGTTCTACCAGCAGTTCTCTTGGGAACTCTTTGGCTGCTTTCCCAATTTAGCTGTTACATGGATGATTCATTTAAAGAGACATGAACACCCTGTTCTCAGGAGTGCCTGTGGAGAGGCTCCCCTGAAGACATGTCCAATGGCTTCACCAACCTGTGGGTGCACTGGACTTATTACAGAAAATGAAAAGAGAGGAACAGTGGTGTTTGTTCTGCTGTGAGAACTCTGAGTACACCAATGCTGCAGAGAAAAGGAAAATGTAAAGGACATTTCAAGTGTGTGTCAGATGTATTTGTGGCTGAAATATAATGGCAAAAAAAAGGTTGAGATAGCTCAGGTTTAACCAAAGAAACAATTCTAAGTCGCCAAATTTCTAAATAATCTTTTCTTTGGAGGATCTTTGGGGGGTTTTATGGGGTTTTGTTTGGGCTCTTTTTCTCCATATGAAACCACCTGTGTCAGTTATAGCCACTCTCTCTCTTTAGACAAACAGATATCTAACATCACTGATCTGAAATCTTTGACAGAGAGTTTTTATTGGGCTTTTTCTTCTTTGGACCATGGTGCTTAAAAAGATGTAGATTCAGGACCTTCAAATCCTCTGCCTGACTGTCAGTCAAATTTTCTTTATCAGCTAATGAGGGAACCAGCAACATAAATCAGTTCTGCATTTAGGCTGAACCCTGAAATAGTAACATCTGTGATTTATTATTTGCATAGTGGTCAGTCTGGACTGGAGTGATAAACATTCTTCACTACAGACCACAGGCAAAAATCCAGGTAATGACAGAGCTCTCCTCAGGTTACATGATTAAAAGCTCTTCACTCACCTGGGAAAGGAAAAGACAGTTATGTATGAACAGATTGTTACACTCAGGCTTCACACACACAAAAAGAGATTATTGCCCCACTACTGGCATTTGCAATTGGTGAAAAACACTTTCTAAAAATCTGTATGATCATTTTGTTCCCTCTCAAAGACATTGCAAACCCACTTTGTCAGATTATGCTCTTAAGAGAGTGCAGACAGGGCAGGACTCTCTCCTGACCAAATGACTTCTGCTCAGCAAGATTGTCCCAGGGAGTGTCTGCACAAAGAGCTTGTCTGCTCAGTGAGGGCTGCAGCCTGTACCCTCCACTCTCATCTCAGAGGCAATCACAGCATAGGAGGAGCAAGCAGCTGGTTCTGCATTGTCATCCAAGCAATGTGGTGCAAGTAGTACTGTGCCAGTCTTGCACAAAATCCCAAAACAGAATGTTAATAAGTGGAGCAGCAGACTATGGACACAACTAGAAAATCAGCATGATGTGGGGAAAAGTGCTTTTGGTAAGAAAAAGCATGCTACGCACCTTTTCTATTTTTTTCTTACTCTCTGAAAACTGTAAAAGCCTCCCAAAACACAAGTATTTTATTTTCGTGGCCTTGAGATGGTGTGTGCATAAACATAACAACAATCAAGTTGCCACAGCACTCCTCAGAGGTGTGCTTCCCAGCTTCCTGCTCCACAGGATCCCTGAATAGCTGAGGTGGAACCTCATTTACTAAAGTTTGGGCTGATGTTGTCATATTATGACAGTGTCCAGAGGATCCAACAGGAGGCCAGAGTCACAATGTCCTGAGAGCAGTGTAGGTTCTGGTTTGAGAGTGATGAAATTGTTCAGCAGGGGTTGCCTTCAACAGGACCCATAGGCCAAAAACCAACAGTAAACGCACCTCCTGGACTTAGCCAAGGGAGAAAAAAAGCAAGCAAAAAGTGCTTATGTTTATCTATTTCTTCAATGGAGCTTGGGTAGGGAGAGACAAGTCTGTAAAGTGATGAGTGGAACACTTCAGTGGGGGGACTTAGAAGCAATATAAGAAGCAGTAATTAACTCAGGACATGGAGTCTCTTTCATGCAGTAATTGTTGCCAAGATTTTTCTCACTGTAGTTTGTTTAGTGTCAAGAAGCTGTTTGAAATCTACTGGCTCTTGTAGGTGTTTGTTGTCAGACATAAGTATAAAAGTGTAAACCCATTACTGTTCAAGTTCTGGAAGCACTTGCACTCATCTCTTTTGCAAGGAGACATTGCAAGATGCAGTCTGTTATGCTGGGAAAGCATTAAGGGGTTTTGGTTTGTCCCAGTGCCCCCATTCCATATGAAGGGATTGTAAAGTACAGAACATTTGGGAATTGAATGACCAAAGTGTAGAACTCAGAATTGTAGATAATTTATGATTCTGAGAAGGAAATTAAATGGTAGAAGTGACTCATTAATATCAAGTCTTTTTAATGAGAGTTTAATGAAAATGGGCATGTCCTCAATGTAGCATAGAGAGGAAAGCCCTTCAGGCTGTACCTTAATGACTTTCTTAGACTGCATGCCTTTAAAGCTTAAGGTTTCAAATAATTGTGTGCCATGAACAGGATTTACTCTTTCTTTGACACCTTCCTAAATGTTTGTGGAGGCAAGATCTAAAAAATGCTTTAAGCTTAAACAGAGCATCATCAAATGTCCTCTGCTGCTTATGTGTTGTGCCGTGTTTGTTTCCTCTGTTACATCCCAAATTTTACACAACTTTACATTGTGATTTTTCTTGTTGTGCCAAAAAAACCCCCAAAACCCCCTGGCAATGCCAGAAATGAGAATCCTTTCTGTAATTCATTGCCTTTGCACAAAGAGCTTGTCTTTAATCCTCCCTGTTGAAAAGGAGTTGACCTGAGTGAATGTAAACCATTTAAGTTGAGGGAAATTTTCTTTTAATCCTTTTCCAGCTCTTGGCTTGACTATTTAAAATGTCCTTGTGGTTCTGCTACAAAATTCTTTATTCTGCCCTAAAGAATTGGTTATTCTCTAACAGACAAATACTTTTAATAAAATAAAGACATTTAAGACAGATTGTTCTATAGCACTAAGTCATATCAGAAAATCTTAACAATAAATGATATGTCATATTTTTTCACAGATACAGAGATGTTTTTCAGGCTCTATAGCAGGAAAGAAAATAAAAAACTCTTTTCCCTTTACAGCTAAAGCAGTAGTCCAATTTGGATCAGATGAAGAAATTAGTCTAGAATCAAATATCCCTGCAGCCATCTGTCTTGTCAAAGAAAGAACAAATTTCTGCTTTCATGATCACCACAGAACAATCAAAGAGGCTTTTTCCTCCAAACTAAACCCATTTTCAAGTGACACTTAAGCTCTAAATTTTTGTGACATGGTTTTTACAGGTTAAAATACCAAAATTTCTCAGCTGTTACTGATTTTGTCACATTCCTTTGTCAGCATCTTTCAGTTTTTCCCCCAATCTCTCAGTCCGTCTGACACACAGATGATAAGGAACCAGCTTCACTGTGGCAAGTGGGATCGTCTTTTGACAGATGATTTCACATGGCCAACAAGGGCCATCATCCATTAACAAGATAAAAATGTCATTTTCGGAGTTACTTTGTAAAAACCATCGGGACATGCCGGCATCCATCAAATACAATTTACAAAATATTCTCCTTGCAGATTAATTAATTGCTTCGTAGCCTGTCAACAATGCTAGCTAACAAAATAACATCAAGTGAGAATTCTGTACAATAAATAAAGCTATTTACAAGCATCAATAGCATTGCAAAAAATAATAAGCTGGATTTCTTCTTTTGCATGTCTTGGACAGCAAGGTCTCCTGCTGCTCCTTGAATCAGTCAACATCTGGGCTCTCCAGAGAGCCCTATACATGAAGTTCAGCAACATCAACTTGCAAACTGGCAAGTCTTTTCACTACACTGCATCCACTACTATATTTTCCTTCTGGTTTCTTTTGGGATTTTTTTATTATCAAACCTTTGATCACACTATCCAAGGCTATTTTATTCTACATCTTATATTGTTATTTATGATAATTTAAACCAAATCTAAAATGCTGTCACTCTTGATTGATGTATTTGCTGTTTGGCAAAGAAATTGATGCAGCTTTTAACATTACTGGAAATGTTTGTTCTGGGTTTCCAATGGGAAAGTTTATGTCCTTTAGAATGGAATATTTCCTTGTAATATTGATCTGTCAAAACTATCAAAGAGCTTTCAAGTTGTAAACAGATCTGACCTTGAGTGTCTGTAAAGTACATATATGCAACTCTAGCAGAGTCTCTTGAGAGACAGTGAAATCTCTATCCTTCAAAATTCCCAGCATTCAGCATTAAAAAGCCTGAACCACCTGGTCTAACTTTGAAGTTAGCTCTGCTTTGGGCAGGAGGTTGGACTAGTGATCTCCCAAGGTTTCTTTCAGCCTCTATTTTTCCATCATTTTATAATACCTACTCTTCTTCAGCCTCTCAGATCAGTTCATGTTTGTTTCTATCCCCTTTGAACAGCGAGTGTCCTTTAGTCATAACTGTTTTTCCATACTCTTTCTCTTTACCACATATAGCTCTTTTCATGTCCTACTTTAATCAGTGTATTTCCTTCTGGTTTGCCATCCCGTTTCATGGCAATAAGATTCTTAAATTGGTTTATCTTAACTCATTCCATTTCTCTATCAGAACAAGTCCTTCTTTAGACTTTAGAGTTGTCCAGAACTGTTTTCCTCCATGTTAGCATCTGTTTCCTTAATATCTGGTTTTCTATATGCTGATATTCTTCTGTTGTTACATTCTTCACTTTTTTCTAAGTTCTGAAGAAAATCCTGAAAGTTTTCCCCTCCAGAGGAAGTGAGTGGGAGCATCTCCTGAACACCAGTGGAGTCCACCTACCAGCAGTTCTTTCCCTATGCATATCTTCCACTGATCAGAAGTCTTAAGACTTCAGAACACAAAATATGGAGCTACATGCTGATATTCATGACCCTTCCATGCCTTTTCTAGAGATCAGGAAAACATCCAGGAACATTCTGTTAGGACTACAGGTTTGTGGTGAATCAGTACTCCTTCCTATTTGCAGGTTACGCTTCCTTTTCTACCATGACTGTTCAATATACTCCTCTGCCATCTATTATTCTTCCGGCTCAGCATTATTGTTCATCTCTCACACCATTGTTTGGGGCATTTTTTGCCCTGGTCTCTGTTTCTCAATACCAATTTCTTGCTTTTTTCTGTTGTCTCTTTCCACCAAATGAAAATTCTGTTTGTGGCAGCAGCATTTACTTAAATGCAGCAATTTTATTACCAGAAAAAGGAGTGGGAAAAATCACTGAAACCCAAGCCCACAATACTAATAATTTCTGTTTCTTTAATAAAAACATATGCAGTGGTGGTGTAGTACACAAAAAACACCACAAAACTTAAACCGATTTGAAAACATCGATCTGTACTCCTGACATAACTGGAGCAGAATCTCCTCAGGGATAGCTGTATATATTGATGCTTTTACTGTCTGTGCCCTGCAAAACTCTAGATACTTTTAGTATTTGTAGTTTTCATGGTATGCCCTGACTCCTGTTAGTAAAACAAATCGAACTTTTCTTATGTCCTGTCAAAGTGTTGCAAGAAGTAGCCAAACAAACTGAACCACAATTCCAGCTTTTGGAGTAGTTACATTTTTGGGTTGGATTTCATACTGAAAGTTGTAGTCTAGTTCTAGGGGGGTTGTTCTTTCCTAAACAGTTACAGGATTTATTCTCAGCAGTGAAGCCAAAGCAATCCTTGCCAGGAAATAGAGTTGTTGATAAGCAGTCAGGCAGGATGATACAAACTAGGATGGCCACAGAGAGTAGTCTGTGTGATTTCCTGAAAAGGTAAGGGGCATCACAATTTTAATTTTGATATCAGGGGAAAATTCCAGATTGAGTGATGAGTGTTGTGTTTATCCAACCCCCTAACACAGTCAAAAGCCTTCCTCTCCAGTGCTGGTCTCATTGTACATCCATCACCAGCTGCTTAGTCTCTATCTCCCTCCTGCACCAGAGAACCCAGCTGCACTTTGATCTTCAATAAAGTAACTCCAGAGTTTTTAAACACATAGGATTAACATAAACAGCATTTATAACCATACATTGTGGATGACATGTGATATCTCTCAGCCCTCCAGGACCTAAAGGGGCTGGCTACAAGAGAGCTGGAGAGGGGCTTTTCACAAAGGCCCATAGTGATAGGAAGGGAGAGAATGACTTTAAGCTGATAGAGAGTAAATTGAGATAAGATATTAGGGGAAAATTCTTTACTATGAGGGTGTTGGGGCACTGGAATATATTTTCCAGAGAAGCTGTGGATGCCCCAGCCCTGGAATTGCCCAAGGACAGGTTGGATGAGGCTTTCAGCAATCTGGTCTAGTAGAAGATATCCCTGCCCCACTGAGATATTCTTTCATGTCCTTTCCAGCTCCAAAAAATGTAACATTGTGGGTCATTGACAGGACATCCCCAGTAGATGATTTAGGTGGTTATGGGCAGCCTGTTAATTTTTTGAATTCTTTGATTAAAAACTCTTAAAAAACCTTTACCCTTTAGGAATATTCTCAAATATCTTGCTGTATAATTGTTAATTTAAAAGACTATGGTTTGTGTTGATAGGTGTGTTAGTACTGCAAGAAATTCACAGGAAATCATTGAGTTATATTTTTGATCATGCTGGAATTTCCCTCAGGAAATACAACAAAAAATTCCCTGGCTGCTGCTTAGGGAAACTAGGACAAAAGTGAGAGAGGTGGCCAAACTGTGGTCATCAAGCCAAATGCAGAAGATGAATGAATTGCATGAGTCTTAAACTGGATATAGGGCTGTGCTGCCACAGGAATTGCTGGCTAATTCAAGTGACTGTTGTGAGGGTGAAATAAAGCAGCAGATAATACTGAAGCTGACATCACTGTACTCCTCTGGGCCAAGCTGCCCATCCAACCTCTGCAGCTCTTGGAGCAGTAGGGCAGCAGTGGAGCTGCTGCTCTCCAGCTCCCTGATTCTTGGATCTCAGTGTTTAGTTCTTCTTGGCTCCAAGCAGCCTGCTTGCTTTTGCCTCTATGAGGTGGTCAAGGAGCCATGTCTCCCAACACATACAGCCCAATGTATCCTGTGCTGTGGCCTCTCTGAGGCATTTCTCCTTTCTGTGCTGTGTGTGGCCTGTAGTGACTGCTGGTGGTTCAGACTAAACAAGCACTTGCAGCCCATCCATCCTCATTTAGGGGTTGGCTCTTCTGTGCAGCTCATCAGAGCAGGCTATCAAACAAGGCTGTGTTTGAGAGAGGCTGGGAGCCTGTGTGTGCCTGCCAACCACCTTCCAGCTGGCAGGAGACCTGACAATTCCACAGACTAAATCAGATGGGTTTAGAATATATTTCCTGCTGCTGTGCCTCTGAAAGGGGAAGGCGCTGTTCTGTTTTTCCAGTGCTGCATGCTATTTCAGGGGTGAAGGATGGCATGAATGTCCAGGTGGAATTGTCTGGGGTAAAGGCTTTTACATGCTTGTGTAGCCATGTGCCCTCATGCAGGCAACCCAACTGCAGCAAATTAAAGCCAGATAAACAAGTTGTAGCCTAACAGTAACTTGTGGTCCTAGCTGATCTCTCAGGCTTTTTACCAACATGTGCTGTCAATTTCTGAAGTCCCAAAAGTACAAGATCTATGATATCTGGGTTAAAGGCTCGTTCACATTCCTTTCCTTCCCTTAGATTCATGCTGCTCAAAGACAATGCCAAGTGCTGCTCGGCCAGGAGTTGATTTTCAAGTGGAGCCTAGGAACTTGGTGAAATTCCTCCATCAGCATTTGCAATCTCTTTTCCCATCTCAGTTTCCCATCATGCTTCCAAAAGCAGCTTAATGAAATGCAGAAGCCTTTCTTCCTGTGTTTGAAATGCTCCATATTTTGAACTGTCAAAGAATTAGCATGCTGTCCCAACCAACACCTTCAATCAGAAGCCAGAACTAGAACATTGCCAAGTTAATGGCTGTGACAAGCACACCAATAGTGCAGGATGAAGGTCAATATATTTGCCCTAGGTTTTATTTTCTCTTTTGGAAAAATCACATTTTGACCAAGAAGGGAAGGCCTTCCCATATCTCAGCTTTCCTTCCACTGTCTTAGAAAACTCACTAGTTTTTTTCCTATGTTTTGGATACATTCACAGTATTTAGAAAAAATGTACTTAAGCCTCATCACCACAAATTTCTTTCTCTTCTCTTCCCTTCTCTCTAAAGTTTTCAGCACTCAGAATAAAAAGAATTTAATGCTATAAGCCTCAGAAAATAGCTTATTCTGCATAAACTCCACTTTTGGGACACTTGCAAATAAAATGCAAACTCCTTGAGTTTCAGGTCACCAACAGAGGCCGGAGAATGATTCACCTCTTTAATTCTTTAAATCTAGAATATCTTTTTGGAAAACTCTTAAAACACAAGTTACAGGAGACCCAGGATGCTGTTCGTATTGAAAACAAGCGAGGTGGTGGAAGGCTTCCTTCTGGCCTTTAAAATCTGCTTATCTGCAAGAATCATTGAACATCTTTATAGATCACTGTCAGTGAGCTATAATGGACCTTTCTGCTATAGTTTCTGTGAATTTTCCATGTGCCCAGGTCTTATGATGTAGGGTTACTAAACCAGCTGTTTTCTTGGATAGATCAGTACTTTGAGAGTGTCTTCCTAACTCCCCTAACAGATGGTTTTCTTGATGTTTTTTTCATCCCTTTGCCCCAGCTGCAGTCTGTATACAACATTTTGTTGGAATGTTTTTCCTTTAATGAACACAAAAAATAACTCTATATGAACATGATGGGATTCCTGTGATAATATAAGCAAAAACAGTAGGCGCCATTGCTATTTTGAATTGCATGCAATCCAACCCACTCTGTTTGGAATGGTGTGAAAATATAAGTGGACTTTGTTTTTTCAACAGAGCACATTGTGCATGAGAGCTGCCATGAATTAGGAAAAATATGTACTTAAACTTCAATAAACATCACAAAGTTCCTACTATAGAAGTTTCCTCTTAGGAGCTGCTTTGTAATACTAGGGCATCCATCCTACCATGAAGTTCAAACCCCACTCCTGTAATTGTGTGAGTCTATCTTCATTTGTGAAAACATCTTCACTTATGAAAACCGCTGCTGCAGAAAGCTCAGAAATGCTGTTGTAAAATTCACATGCTCAGCTGAAACCACTGAACATTTTTTTCTTCTGTTTTGTGGGAAGCCATGCCTTAGAATGGTTTTTCATATTGTCATACAAGCAGAACCCCTTTTATTTCCAATCAGATGGCAATATCCTTAGAGTGTTCTTTTTCATTTGAGAGCAGCACTGTGTATTTACAGAAGTATCAGCCATACCCACAGCCTGCAGAAAGAAACAACAAAGATGGGTTTATTATTATTTCTGTCACAATAGGGCACAACTGTGATGCTGGTACTCTAATACTTGTAGATGCTGGACAAATACTGACAAAGCTTGAGAAAAGAGAATTGATAATGACCAATACCAACAGTGTGGGAGATAATGACAAAAACAGAGAAATGGTTAAAAGGAAGCTAAAGAAAAGCTTTTAAAATAGTGTTAGACATATGAAATACAGTCAGGACCTCATAGTGGTGATAGTGATGAGGAGTACTGAGCACTCCCTGAAATCTGAAATCTGCTTTTTTTTTTTTTTTTTAATTTTACAGGTAGACTGTATTAATGTCATAGGAAGGTCTGTGGTGGGTCAGATGTCTTCTAGGCACATGACAGAAATATTAAGGTAAAAACTATAGCCTCAGTGAAGAATGAA
Organism: Zonotrichia leucophrys gambelii; assembly: GCF_028769735.1. Lineage (NCBI taxonomy): Eukaryota > Metazoa > Chordata > Aves > Passeriformes > Passerellidae > Zonotrichia > Zonotrichia leucophrys. Next base: position 9,496,124 of record NC_088176.1, read on the forward strand.
ATTTGATAAAGTACACATTTCAGGAAATTGTTTTACTTCATAATATTGCTTAAGTGGAAAACCAAGTTAAATTTATTGCATTCTGTGGGTAATGACTCATCTTCTTCTGAAAGAATGCAAGCAGACTTGTAATGCACTCAAACATGACACAGAAAATATCCCATTACCATCCATAGTTTGTCATACTGAAGTATTTCTTGAGAGGTTTTCAAAACCAGGACTTACATATTCCAGTTCAGTTCATCAAATAAGCTGGCCCTGACTACTTTCCAAACAGCTGCATTGAGATCTTTAGAATTAATTCTTAAATCCTTAAGCAACCAAAATTCCTGCTAATTGGGTTTTAATTGTTTTCTGTGCAATGTATTTAACCTGATGCTTTTGATTGTCTATAGAAAAACTGCATGGCGATGGAGCATATTAATTTAGATGTACAGCTGTAGAAGCAAAACATCCATGCTTCCTGTAGTGGTAAATGCCTGTATTGCAGAATTTGTACCCAAACCATTTTGATGCAGTGATGTGCTTTTTGTTTCTCTACCCCATTCTGGTCATCTTTTCCCAGTAACTCTGGAATGATGTAGCTGTCTATGGGGTTTGAGGAAATACAGTTTTCTCAAAATTACAGAATTCCTGCTGGATTTGTGGAAAGAACAGAGGGTGAGAAAAGAAAGGTTTCAAGTCCACCGAGGTGGTCATTTGGGACACAAATCAATAAAAAGCCAGACACTCTTAATTCTACTGCTCATGGTGTTCTTTTAGACTGTGACAGACACAGGTTCCTTAAAGCCTTGTCTTATGAAAACCTTTTCCATTCTGGTTTTTGTCAAAGAAATGCCCAGGTAATGAAAACTAAAACATTTTGCTAAAGCCTTCACAGCCCATCTCTCTAAATGTTAGATGACCCATGGCATTTTCTCTTATCCAGGTTGGTACACTTCTGCTAAGAAAGCCTGTATAGTTAAAATCCAGGTTTGTTCTGTTATATGGATTGCTTTGTGTCTGAGCAGTTCAGGTCCTTTAAAATCTCTTCTCTGAGCTAGGATCATGAGGGAGAAGAAGCCTAAAAGCCTGAACCTAAAAGGAATCAGATGACCCAGACATTTTGGGCCTGGGTTTAAGAAATAATTCTGATCGGGACGCTGGAAAACAAGATGTTTGGATTAAGCTCATTTAAAAGACTGACAATTAATTGGTATTTCAAAGGATCAGAATTTTTTTGTTTACATTCCAGCACTATTTTTCCCTTCAAAATATTCACCACCATTGCTCTACAGGGGTTATAATAAACCAGATCTTTCAGGGAAGTATAAAATATTATTTTTTGATTACTGCTGGGAAAAGTCTAAATGTGTCCTTAAACTAGATTCTATTTGCACAAAAACATTAATTTCTTCTCATGGTGTTTTGCAAACAGGAAGTACAGGGCCTGTTTATGGTTTTGTTGTGTATTTTAAAGTCAATATTACCATTATAGAAGAAGCCAAAGACCTGATAGGGACCTCTTTATGCTACCATGTTTGGTCAGATGATAGTTCTATGTATACTACGTGTGAACATTACAAACTTATTTTTAGATGACCAGTGAGACCTGTGTAGTTTAAAATTAGCCAGGCATCAGGACTATACTGTAATTTTAAAGGACAAAGCACAGCTGCTGCATGAGTAAACACAAACCAGAAAAACAAAATTTTGTAAATATGTCATCAAGGTCATAAAAAAAAATGTACTGGATAAAAAACATTATTCTGATTTAAGTATGGGTGTCAACAAGTTCACTGCCTGCTCTGTATTGAGATTGGTACTGGTAGGAAAAGAAAGAGATTTGGCAGCAATGTTAGCTGGTTGCCATTTTGTTTGGCAGAATGAGAATGGGAAAGCAGGAATACAGAAAGGAACAGTGGCAAGGACAGGTCCAGAACAGAGCCAGACACTTGTAGGAGAGTTGTGCAGTGCTGGAAGGTCTAGCAGAGGAGACTGGCCTGGTTCTGTGTCTCTGATGAATGCACAACTGGTAACATATCATAGAACCACAGAATCAATTAGGCTGGAAAAACCTTTAAGATGGAGTCCAACCTATGACCAATCGATCAGAGCATGGCACTGAGTGCCATATCCAGTCTTTCCTTAAATACTTCCAAGCATGATGACCACTGTCTCCTTGGGCAGCCCATTCCAATGCCTGGTTATCTGCTCTGAAGAATTTCTTACCTATGTCAAATTTATACCTTCACTGACTTAAAACTGTCTCCTTTCCTCCTGTCACTGGCTGTCCAGGAGAAGAGCCTGACCCCCACCTTGCTACAACCTTCTTCCAGAGAATTGCAGAGAGCAGTAATAACCCCTGAGCCTCCTTTTCTCCAGGCTAACAAACCACAGCTCCCTCAGTTGCTCCTCACAGGACTTTTGCTCCAGACTTTTCACCAGCTTCTTTGCCCTGTCTGGTTTTGCTCCAGCACCTTGATGTCCTTCTTAAATTGCGGGCCCCAGAATTGGACCCAGGATTTGAGACACATCACCTGAGTCACAGAGTCATGAAGTAGTAAACAAGAAATTACATGAATTTTAATTATCTCTTCTTGGATATGGAAAGAACAAAAAGAAATAGGCTTTTTAAAGACATTCCACAAGAGGCCATCTTCATTCTTGTTCTTCCTGAAATTTAAGGGTTGTTAGTTGTGAGAGAATTTGTTTCTTGTTGGAAATTACTTCTTGAATTTCAGCCCTTATATTAGTGAAGTTATTAGGGGGGAAAGGGGGGCACATGCAGAGGCACAACTCTAGAGTAATTCAGTTTGGAGCTTTTTAGAAGAACAAATGAAATCTTGTTGAAACATTCATCAGAAACTTAGCCAAGCTACTAAAAGGAATGAAACAGGTGATAATCTGAAAAGCAGTATAGGAAAAATGTCAAAAGTAATGGGATGCTGAGTAGAATTGAGAAAAGCAGAACTGCTTTTCTGACATGAAGTTATCACTCTCAAAGGTAATTTTCATTATAAACCTACATCCAGCCAAAGGAAATCCATCCCAAAGCAGACCATAAACTGCCAGAAGAATGCTGATGCTCAAAAAAAAGGACTTATTTTCTCAGAAACACTGGATGCTGAGGTATTTCTATACACATTTTTCCTTATATTAAAACCATGAGTACTGTTTTTTAGGTTGTGAGAAGAAATGAAGTGCTCTTTAAAAAAATAAGTAAACCATTTTTCACTTCCAAACTGCAAATTCTTATGTAGCCCATGAAGCTGGCATTGAACAAGTGTCTTCTGACTGATGGCCACTCATGGCCAAGTTCATTGTGCTTCTCAACTACAGAAATTACTACTGAGATCTACAGACAGTTTTAGTGAGTGAATCTAGGCCAAACCAAATTGGAGGAAGGAAACCACAGGCAGGCCTGAATTCTTTGGAAATGGCTCAGACAGAGGAGAAAAGCTCATATGTACAGCATAAGCGAGAGTATGTTGCACTTAAGGTCTAACAGGGTGGTTTTTTTCATAGCTTCTAATTCATCGTTGCTATGAAAGAGTTTTCAATACTAAGTGATTCTTCTGGTGTTGCCTGAGTGTCTCAGTGTCTTTTATCTGTCTCTTGGGAATAATATATTTTTAATAAACATACTTTCCTGGAAGCAACATCAGTAGTTGCACTTGTAATGCAAAGCAAATACCAGCTTTAATTAAGAGCCCAATTCCTCCACGTCTTTATTTGACAGTCCACAGTAGTGGTTGCACTTGCAGTTGTCATGTTCATTACTAATCTGCAAAATGAGCACTCACAAGATAAATGAGAGTAAAATACTCATAGGGTACATGTAATTAGCACATGACTTATTATAAATTGTGATGATCTACTTGATAATTAATCTGACTTGCATTTGATGTTTGGAGGCAATCTGGATAGAAGATACTTCAATAAGTAAGAATAAATTCCTCTGGGGCATGGGAAAACAGTGAGAAAAATTCATAGGTCTAAAAGAAATGTTATTTCATAGTTGCAAACTAAGTCTCTAGCGAAGGCTAGAATTTTTTCTAAGAGCTGGAATTCTTTATCTCAGGCTTACACAGAAAGAACAGTAATGAGCATCTTGGCTCATTAAGGATCCAAAAGATGTGCAAAAGAACAGTTCTGGTGGATTGATTTGCCTTCAGAAGAAAATGGTTGCACAGGGACAGGGGGCACTTGCTATGAGAAGGAATGAGAGTGCCGTGCCGCAGTAAGGGTTTGGGTCTTGCTTCCAAGGCCCACAGTAGGAACAGGACCTAGACCCAGGTGTGTGTGGATTTAGTGATGCTATGGAAAGGAATCTCAGGGAGCCAGAGCAGTGGGAGGCCTGGGATCACCTGTTTGTACACCGGCAAAGGAAAGCATTGAGAGCAAAGCTCATTATTAACATACCTCCTTGGCCCTAAGCCTGAACTTTTATGACAGCCCTGAGCTTCTCCCAAGTAGAGAGAAAGTCTCCTTTTTTTTTAATTCCAAATTCCTACCAAGTGTCACTAGCAAATATCCAAACCTTATCCAATATGCATTAAAGATCTCAGCATCTCTGTTTTGTGATTATTCATCAGTTATTCCTATTCCATTTACTCTGTACAATATATTTTTAACATGTAGTTTGCAGTGCAATGCTGAGACAGGAGAAGCCAGCCTACATTTTTCTTTTTCCTGAGGGAATAGATTAATATTTCTCTCTGTAATGGCTTATTTCCTGTAATTGCTATGTAAACGTGTGGCCAGTAATGAAGGGCTTATCTCAGGCTTGATAGAAAAGTAGACTTCTACTGACCTATTTCTCCCCTTTTACAGTCATGGAGACAAAATGTCATCTTCTTCAATGTTTCACTGGTAAATTTGCAGTCTGCCTCAGTTTGTTACTTTTCAGTGTGCCGACAACACACTGTAATTTCCATTGACGCTGCACAGAAAAATGGATGCAAGAGGTTGCACATTGTTGCACTAATGAAGCTTTTACATCTCGGTAGAGATAAATGGTCAAATTTGATTAAAATTCTATTGGCTGCTATTGCCACATCAAACTGTTGAGCGCTTCAGACATATTCAGAGCACATTAATTTGCCAAAGCTTGGTACAGCCACACTGCTGAAAAAATGCTAATGCTTTGTGTGCACCTCATGTGGTGTAAGTCAGGGTGACAGAGCACCTCTGCTTACTTGAAATGTCTTGTTTTACCTCTTTGTAAAGCAGCAGGGAGAACCTATTGGCTTGATGTCAGACTTGAGGTCATGTCCCTGTATCTGACTGCTGCAAAAGCACCTGATGGATCTGTTGGTCAGCCAATAGATGAATACAATAAAGCACAAATGAGCTCACCCAACAAAATATTACTCTGCCTCTTGTCAGAGTTGTTCACGTGTTTAACGTACTCATATTGGAGAGATTTCTCTTCAGTACTGCTGGGGAAAAAGCAACTTTTCAGGGCAGCAGAGGCTTGGCAGCAAGTACAATATTTAAATTATTATGCTCCAGGCCTGAGAGGACAACAGCTTACCACACGGGCTGGTAACCTGACACCTAATAGTAGAAGTATAGATTTATTTTTCTTTAAGTTTACACCAATTATTTCACTCCACAAGGAAAAATCCATTAGAACTGTTGGCATTAGTGAAGATCAAAAAAAATGAGCGGTAGATTTGGCTTTTTACCAATTAGTTAACAATTTTTTTCTTTAAAATTTATTATTTATACTCCACCTTTGGTTGCAACTGGACATTTCAGTGTTTTGCCTTATTGCTTTCGTTGTTACTTTCCCCAAGCAGTAAAAAAAGAGCAGAATGCATGGTTGAGAGCGAATTGCTGTTCCTTGGAACCATTTGGAATTTCAAAAATTTAAGCTAACTTTGAAAATCCTGGCTTATGGTGCAAGTTAGTAGTTCTGATGTTTGAAATAGTACAAAGGCTTTTCAAATGTACAGAGAAACAGAAGGGTTAGAAAACCTGAAGGGGGAGAACATGAGCAACAGAAAAATCACATGAAAAGTAATTTATTCAATTTCATAATCTAAAATGATTTTCTTTTTAATATTTTAAACAAAGTGAGTGTTTCTTCCATCACTTCCACCCTGACTCATTGTGTAATTTGGAGTGGAGGAAAGTAAAAAAAAACCACATGAGTATTACAAACAGTCTGACTGCCCCCAGTAAGTGCCATGCCATGTTCCCAGCTCCCACACTGGTGCTTTTCCATGGATTTGGTCACACTTTTTCACACCAGTGGAGTAATTGGCACAGTAATCACTTGTATCCTCTTTTCTGCTGAGTCCACTTTTGTTTTTTTAAAGTTGGTTATAGATTATGGATTGTGCTCAACATTACTTCTCAGTATTAAAAACTTCCTTTGTTACAAGCTGATAATCCAGAAACAATTCTACTACCAGCATCAAATATTGTACTGAAGAAATTGTCCTTCTGTTCCTCTGGGGATAACTGATGGGGCTGTGTTCTCACACATTTCTCTTTACAGATGAAAGGGACATGAAAAGCCATGTTTGATAAAGAGCTTTATTGTATACTCCATAGCAGTTCATCTTGGTAGCTGAAAATGCCAGGGCACTGTATAAATCATTTTATGGTATCAGTTTCTTTATCCTTCAAACGGTATTCACATCAAATTCTGTCTTGGCTTGTGTCTAGCACTGCAGAAAACACTTCTCCCCAGGTGATAGGAGAGCAGATCAGGGCCATGGCAACGCCGCACATGCAGCAAAACAACGTTAATTCATTGTAGCACACACAGGGCATGAGCCTGAGCAGTGAGAGGTGCTGCCTCAGGGAAAGCTTGGTAAAAACAGAAGGCTCAGGGTTCAGCAGTCAAAGCAGGACAGGAGTGGAAGTTTGGGATAGACAGCAAGTGGATGGTATTTCTCCATATGCTCCTCTCCTGCATCTGATCTGCTCTGGACCCTCCCACCCTGTTACACAGGCCATGGCCAATCCATGAGACTTCTCTGGGAGCTCAAGTCCTCATACAGCAAACTAGAAACCATCTGCTACAAATTTGTTCTTAATACTATCAATTACCATTACCAGTTACCATAAGGTTAAGACAATATTATATTAATGATGAGGTAACAAAATAGGGAAAATATTTTGTAAGAGTCCTTCCTCTGGCATTCAACCTGCACTCATTCACAGTTGCCTCTGTTGCTCTATAATTTTTGTGAAATTTATTCTCTGAATTTTGTTAAGTTAGGCAGATTCCCTCCTTACTAAAGTGTCCCCTTGATAGGGATCTTTCAGGAGATTTAAATTCTGAGTCAGAAATTGAATCATAGGAAAATATTTTTCTCATTCTTTGCATGTGATCATCACGTTCATCAGCTTCATATTGTCACATAGAAAGTCATCATGTCTCATCTGTCTTTATTTACTCATTTTCACTAGGCTTATAAATGTGATATTTTTAATCCATAATTTCAGGTGCCTACACTCTCTGGCATAAGTACCTCAACTTCTCATGATTCCCAAATAGTGTTTGGATATCTCAATACAGCAGGTAACTGCAAAACCAAACGCCTTTATTTCCTGTGCAAGAATATGTAAAATCCTTTGCCTTCCCTACACTTCAATTCTTAGCATGGAAATTGGCACCAGGAAATCCCTTTTCTTTCTAGTGGTAGGGAAGCTAGCTCACTTCAAAAAAGCTCCTGTAGTATATTCTATGACCTGTCAGATTCTTTTCATTACAACACTTCTCACTTAAGAAAAAAATTATGTTTGTTCATTTCAAGTGGCAAAGCAGATCATGCCTAGTGGCTGTGGAAAACAGTCATGATGGACTAGGACAGTGTGTGAGGACTGTGTTCTGTCTTTCAGAGCAAATGTTCTCTCTCCATTCCTGTCCTGCTCCTCAGCCAGCCCATTCACCTCCCTGCTATCAATGGTTGCTCAAGCCAGAGCCTCTCATTTACTGCAGCAAATGAGCCAATAAATCTAACATGTCATAATCCCAAAGCCAAGCAAAAACCATGCAGCTGAATTTTCCACTAGAGTACATCTGCATGGCCAGGGTAAACCCTTTGTTCAGTTTTAATTAGGATCAACTGAGGACACGACCAGCTTATTCTACCCTGTAACACCAAATTAGTATTGTGGAATTTCCATGGATTTAATTCATGCACGTTGATAGTTTAGAAGAGTTGGCCATAAAGTATGTTGAAACTGGGATCTCTTTACAATGACACCCTCTTTTCTATCTATGAATACCAAATGGGAGCTCTTGTGTCTCCTGTTTTGATGTATCCTGGAGACAAATCTAAGCATCATTTCCAGGCCTGGGACAATGCACTCTTCAGCCAGGACTGAATTTAAGTTAACTGAGGGGAGGAGGGGAAATAAGAGAGTACCTGTCTTGATAATTAACTTTCTTGCTTTGGGTAAGCAGGGAAATACAGTTTTTTAGATAAGGGCAGATCTAACCACCATTCCCTTGGCCAATGTGTTGTCCCAGTGATTTGGAAATAGTGTCCCAAGACATTCATCACCCTGTGCTTGCATCTCTGCCTGGGGGCAAGAGAAGCACAGCACCAGACATCACAGCTGGACAAAGGACTCCACAGCCTCTTTCTGCCTGTTTATAATCAAACTCTAATTGATACAGCCAGGAGATTCTTGGACTGAATATGATAAAGATTGTAATGCTTACCCAGAGCGGGGTGAAATAATTTCCTTCAAAGACTTCCTCCTCTGTTTAAGATTGCAGAATCATGATCCTGTCCTTCTTCCTATGATTCAGATACTGAAAGTTTTTTTCTATCCTGCAGCTACATTGTCAGCATTTCCAAATAAGCTGGCAATTTCTTCCCAAGACTTTGCTATAGCTGTTTTTTGCCTTCATGCCAGCTACTATATGCAATCAAGCTGCATTGAGAATAAAAGGTATTTTTAAAGATGGAGAACCTAAAAATCTATTGAAAGTCTCTACTAATCTTCTCCGCACTTGTGCTACAGCTGTGCAATAATTTTCTGGACTCATGCTTGGGGAAGCATTTTGTGTAATAATTTCCTGGACAATGCTTGTGGAAGCATTTTGTGGCCATATTTTGCAGTCCCGTAGTTACAAGTTTTGAGTTGTCATTTACTTGTAAATGACAGATTATTTTCTCAGGCCTAAGTGATTCCATTAACACCATTACACTTTTGATGTTTCTGAAGCAAGGCTGCCTGTCACAGCATCTGCACATCCCACATAAAGAAAAATAAACCACTGTATGCTTTTCCTTCTTTTTTCACTGATGTAATTGTTTTAAGTTGATTGATTATTTTGTGCAGAGGAGGAATGAGATGATGAGACCTGTAGAAGGTCCAGCACCTCACCAGAGTCACTCCACTCAGCGTCCCGCAGATGAGTTTGGTAGCAGAAACATAGAGCAGGAGCAGAAAAGATATCCACGGGGATTCTTTTCCTCTCTTAAACTATTTCAGCTTCTGATGGAGACTTGGAGATGTTGTTTTGGAAGATGCATTCGTCTGGTTGGGTTTGCTAGCTGTAGTTAGACTGTTCTTTCTCTGAGCCTGTTCAATCCCCTTTTGAAGCAGTCTCTCCATCATGGTGCTAATGGTTTGCTTTTTCCATAAACTCTCACTCATTAGCGTTGAATTCAGCTTCTTTCTCAGACCATTTGGAAACACGTTGACAAGCACAGATGTAGCACGACTCCCCTGATGGCCTCTCCATGAGAAAGCAGTCCATTTATTCCTTCATTTGGTCTCTTATCTTTTGACAGTTAATTCAGAAGAGGACATCCACATTCATTCCATGACAGCTTAGTTACTTAGAAGTCCTTGGAGATGTCTCATCAAAAAGTTTTCTTAACTGAACTGCACTATTTCACCTGGGTCACAGTTAAAGCTGTACTCGTTTACTCCTCTGTGAGACTTCATTTCTCTCAGAGAAAGCTGTTCATGTACCTAATTTACCCATGTCTCTATAATTCTATTATTTTTGTAATACTTCATGCAATTTTCCTGCTACAAACTGTGAATACCCTAGGACAAAAGCACAGTTCTAGATTATTTTTTGTAACTTAAAAATACTTTTTTAAAAATAAATTGTCTGAGAAAATAACATGCAGAAATTATAAGTTTGAAATTTTTTTAACATTTAAATATCTAATTCAGTAATGGGAAAGAAGTGGCACACTTACCACACTTGGAGAATGGATATAGGGTAAGATTTTGAAAATTTACTGTATCGATACCTTTTGGTATGACTTAACAGTGAGAACCCTTCCTCTCCAGCATTCAGTTTCATCAATATTTACTGAGGGGAAAGTCAAATAGCTTAGAGAAGGGAAACAAGGAAGAGAAGGAAATATCAGCTCTTTGGGTTTTTCTCCTTAAGAGCTTCACTCCTAGCATATCTTCTGTTCCAAAGCTTTATAGAATAGGGGTGGCTACTAGAAACAGGAAAGACATACTGAGGGTTGTAGAAAGTGAAACAGGATGTTGTGATGTCCTTGAAATATCAAATATTCCAAACTTTGGAAACTGTTCAGAAACCATCTCTAATGGAAAAGCCAACAGAAACTTGATTCCTTTTTCTTAATTCTGTGCTCTGAGCAAGTGGACGAGGAGAGCAAGCGGAGTCCCAGGAGGGTCCCACAGTGACACTGAGGCACGGGGCTGTGTGAGATCCGGACTCCTGAGCCTTGCACACAACAATGGTTTGCAGGGTCACTGCTCTCCAGGCATGGGGTGGCTCCAAGGCAAACACTTCATTTTCACTATTTGTCTTGTAAACTATAAAAGAGCAAAACAGGTATAGGTGAGGGCAATTCAAACTTCAATATTGCTCTGCTTCAGAACTGCTTTTATTCTTTTTTGTCCCTCTCATTCTCCTCTCTCCAACTGCTGCTGTTTTTTCCCTCAGCCACAGCCTGAGTATCTCATTTTGACCATTCCCTGAAGCTAAAATGCAAGCCCTGCTATCCTGTTCCTGTTCAACTCCCTCCCTGAGGTTTTTTTCCCCTCCAACCTATACAAATAATTGATGTTCCATCCATGTATCCCTTCAAGTCAATCTCAGGGCCCTGCAATCGTTCCACTCGTAAATGCCACAAATGGCTCCTCTTCATTTACTGTCTTTTTGCTGCTTTTAACCCTCAAGGACTTTCTGGTCTTGTCTTCCCTCTTACTCACTGTTGTAATTATATTTTTCTAGTCTATCAATTATGCCACTTTCAATTGTTAGTTTGCTATGCTAACAAACACCAACTGCTTCTTCCCTGTGTCCTTTATAAAACCACTCAGAAGAGACACACAGCAATCCCTGAAAACTGCATAAATCATAAAGTAGGAAGCTTGGAATAGTCACTAATAGTTGAAGTTTAAAAATACTCATTGAATTATTCATTATAATGATAGAGTCAGGGAAAATGTGGGTGGCAAAAGACAAACAGTTGAGAATAAAGACAGAGACTGATTTAACAGGGTGTGAATGAGGTAATGAATGTCAGATTTGACCTCCTTTCCCTAGCAGTCATTCTGTCAGATAACAGCTTTCTGAATCCACGTAACTCTGGTCTGTGCTCTGTTCATTCCTGTCTCCATATTCCCTGCAGTTCACACAGGATGCAGACCTTAGTGATCCATGCACAAAAAAAGAGGTTTGGAGCTATCAGGAAAACCTTTCCTGTGGTTGGAAGCTGTAGTTTGAAAATTCTTTGTACAAACATATGTTGTTCATGATGGCCAAAATCCCCCTAAACTCTATTCTGTAAGTTTAATTTCTGACCAGCTGAAAGTCCTGTGGAGATGAGAAAAACACAGACTTGCAAGAGGTTTTCATCTACAATTGTAACTATGAGAAAGGAAATCAGGATGGAGACTGGGCCAAGAGTTGTTATGTCTAATGGGGTCTGGGGCAAGCCTTCAGATGTTCACTGTGGTTACACTGGTTCCTTTCTTAGAGCTTAAATTGTTAAGATATTGAATCATGCTGATCATCATTTAGGACTCCATTCAGTCTTGAGGGACTTGGACCTTCAGAGACTTTAAACACAGGCAGCACAACTCCCAAAAGATTGCCACACAAAAAGAACATTCTTTCAAATCTGCAAGGACTTTTTTCCTTAGAGGAGGCAACAGTGATAAAATCAATATTAATTTTGCATTGCTCAATTCCATTCTCAGGAGAAATGTCCCAGTGCATTCCAGCGTGAAGCCATTTTCGTTTTATCATGTTTTAATACCTGTCAGAAAGTTGTTAAAAAAAAAGAAGCCCTATATTTCTTTTCTAGTTAGGAAAAGAGAGTTAATAACTCACAGAAACTTAATAGAGACTATTCCAACTAGCATATTAAATGAAATAAGGTGAGGCATTCTAAGCATCTCAGTATTATCCTGGATTTACTGGTTTCTATGAGAAGATGCTTAAACAATTCCTAAAAATAGTGGAAGAGGAACATTTCTGAATCTATGTATAGAAATTCAAATAATTGCATCGCAGTAAGATGAGCTCTATCCTGCCCCTCTTCTCCCTCTGAGCTCTGCAAAAAGACACTTGGCTACATGGGCCAAACAGCAGCACTGCTCTCAAGCCATTTGACCAGCGCAGAGCAGCTTTGGTTGAGTCTTCCCCTCCTCCCCAGGGCTGCTCAGTGAGAGGAGCATCTGCTCTGATTCTCTCCTGGCTGCTGACAAACACACCCTGGAGCACTGCAGCATCTGCTCTACACTCCTCCACTGAGGAAACAGGGCTGACTCAGCAGCAAACTTTATTATTAGGGTTATTATGGCTGGGAGTTACCAAGTCTGGCAAAGCCCTAGTAAAAGAGCACACAGCTGTGCTGCTTCTGTGTATCTGGTATTAAATGAAAATGGGTTGGTTTGCCCTTTTTAATTGAATGCCAGCCTTCTACAGTAGGTATCGTAAACACCTGTATTAATTATTTTCTCTTCTATAAACTGGCAACAGAACTTTGAGGGATTCTGGACAGGCCAGAGATGAATACAGTCCAAGCCTGGAAGTAAAATGAGTTTTCAAGGTGATTTTTCAAAGATCACTGGTTTTATTTCACTCCCACACCCTGCCATACCAGAATAAAGTTACTGAAGACACCCAGAGCCAAGAAAGAGATATTATTTTATTTAAAGAAAAAAGTACCTATAGTTGTCCTCTTGCAACATCATCCCTAGTCTTCAGTACAGCTGCTAATAATAAATCAGGGTTTGAAAGAGAAATTAAAAGAAAAGGAATGAAAGGAATGGAGCCTTCAATGATTGCTTTCTCCCCAAGTGATTTGCATTTGTTTTCAGTGCAGGGAACAGTCAGTAAAATCCAGTAAAGTCACCAAATACATTGTAACCCCTGTGTCTAGTTTCCATGGAGAATATTAAAGTTTAGCTTTGGGGCTTTTTCAGCTTCCTAGTACTAGATGTTTTCATCACTGTCTTCTCTTTTTGAGGCTGGATTTTATTTTGTTTTTTGTTTTTCTAGATGACCTTTAATTTCTAAGCAATTCCCTGAATAACAGTCATAATTATTGCAAAACCCTGGTTTCTCATTTGACAGGTAGTACAAAACAAAGCTGGACACGTGCAGATCAGCACATTGACCAGCACACTGAACACTATTGAAACTTTAATTTCAGCAACTCTCAAAAGCTTTAGTTAATATACAGTTGCTATGTGACCACAGTTTTTCAGACTCCCTGCAGCAAATCCACAGCCTATAGACAAGGAAACACACATCTGTTAAACAAAATGCAGCCACCTACTTTCACAGCTAAAGCATGCCTGCAAATGTCCAATTTCTTTTAAAGGGATTTTAGAAGAGGTGGAAGCATGTATTTTAGGATAAAAATCTAGTTTGGCTGAAAGGGAATAAAGAACAAAATTTCCCTTGGGCAAGGTACTCTGTAATGTGCCAGCATCTTGCAAGTTTGCATGGTTATGGTCCAGTTCTGGATGCTTTGGGGAGAAAGATTGATCCTGCTGCTCTGGCTGCTCTAACCTCAGGGTAGGGAGGAAGGGAAGGAATTATTGACAACAGTGGGGGAGAAAAGAAACCCTACAGCTCTTGCTGAAGGCACCTTGAAGAGAGTGGGATGAGAAGGATTCTCTGTCCCTTGTGTTCTCCAAGAGCAGCCTCCTGACATTCTCCAGATCACTGCAGACTTTTCACATGTGAAAGTGGGGCAGCCTTTTTTACCTCCCCATCTGTCAAAGTCTGTTGTGGAAGCTGAAACAGAAAGCTTTTCCCTTTAGCTCCACGGAGGAATCCCCAGGGAGTCTGCCACATCCTCCATGCCTCAGCCCTGGGCCCTGTGGTGGCACTCAGAAGGGGCTTTCAGAGTCACAGGACACTGCTATGGTATCTACTCCCTCACAGATAAACACAGTCTTACTTAAAGTGATAATATTCATGTTTCTAATCCCCAAGGCTCCTAGCATCCACAGGAACACTCTTTGTGGGAAAGTCTCTGACTTCAGTAGGGTAAAACCCTACAGTTTCCACCCCAGCTGTGCCAGGGACCTCTGTGCCAATCTGTGCTGGGTGCCAGGAAACACCACAGCCAAGAGCACCTACACTTCAGAGGTATTTGATCCAGGCAGGGAAAACACACTGAACAAGAGAGAGGGAGGGAGGGGAAACCAGAATGCAAACACTGTCATTCTGTCTCCTCTCACTCTTCTTCCATTCTAGCCTGATCATCTTTCAGGATGTTGCATTATAGAAGCAAAATACCTGGAAACTCATCATGAAACCCATCTCCTCTCTGGTGTACGTGATCATTAGCACAGCCCCAGAGCGTGTTGCTGAAATGGAAATTTTCTCTCATAGACCTCCTGGTCTGTTTTACACACATCTTTTTTTGACCTAAAAAACCATACTCCCATGTTTTAGGTTTTAATTGTCCCCCACAAGAACACCACTGTTTTCTGCTCCAAACTTGGTCTTTCTTCGCTCAGGGTTTTACCACTCTTTGAAATATGTTCCACTGAGCACTGAGAAGAGAAGTATAATGGACTACTCTTAGGCTTCATCTAGAGATTAACAAAAAAAAAAAAAAAAAACCAAAAAACAAAAAAACAAAAAAGGAATGTACCAAAGAGAACAACCTTGAATTGTCTGAATTTGCCACAATACCAAAAGGACATTTTTAGGAAAGTCTGTCATCCAAGGTCCAGCTGAGTTCACACACTGCAATTCACAGAACTACAGTCATTAAGGGAAAGAAATCCTGCTCTTCTCTTGCTCTAGTGTGAAGTGACACATTGCCATCCTTATAAGTTCCCAAGGGACTCATTGCAGGCAACCACTCTGGGGGCTTTATTAGACTTCTGATCTGAAATAGAATGACAGTGATAAATAATTTGCAGCTATTTGGTGTTGGATTTTTTTTTATCATTCAAACAATTTCTCTGCTTGTAGCTTACACAGGATGAAATGCTGTTTCCAATTCCTGTTGTAATTCTTACCAAGTGTTGACATCAAATTTGAACTATTTAAAACAGAACCACCATTATGTGACACCCCCCCCAAAAAAATACTACATTAAGATTTGTCTTCTAACTTTAATGGTTTCTGTTTGACTTAAATTTCAGTGTGTTCATTTGTAATGCATAAATCTCTCTACATGATTAGTTTAGCTCCACCAAGGGAAACTGCAATTTAGGAGGACACAGACAAATGCAGAGAAGGAATTTTAAAAATCTTTTATTCTCTATCAAAACACATATTTCTAAGATGTTGGATGGTTTTGCTTTTTGTCTTTTTCTTTTTTTTTAATGGGATTGAGTCATGATTTTTTAAAACTCCAAATTCAAGTGGAAATTCAGGTTAGCTCTTGGAAAAGGCATGACAAGATTGAAAACAACTGCTCGCTGAAGCTCACTGTGCTGCCAAAATGCTGTCTTATGATAAATGTATCGTCTTCTAAAACCATTAATCTGCCTTATATAAAAATACTCTCCAACACTTCTTTACCGGCTCAGAAATGAACTTCACTGCTTTTTGCAGGGAGGGAATTTAGGAACCTACAAGGAAGCCATAAAATAAGGCAATCAAGCCCAAATTTCTTAAAGTTAGAAAAATGACTAAATTGTTTTCAGGAGTTGAAAGCTTCTGAGGTAATGGAGGGAATGCAGTAAAAAATGCTCACAGGGCAAAAAGGCAAAGGACTAGAGAATAAAGGCTTCTTTGACAGCCCCTAATCACCTGTCCTTCCTTGAGGGCTGTCACGTGTGTGGAGCCAAGAGACACATTTTTATCCATTCCTGACACAGAGCAGAGCAGAGGTGTGCTGTCCCAGAAAACCCAATTTACAATCCATGCTGTTGCTGGGCCTAAGAGAGGTGGCCATAGCTGTGTCCCTGCACGTCCAAAAACCACCTCAGCCAAAATGGAAACATCCTGTGGGAAGAGGGTACACTGAACAGTTTGTCACTGCCTCTGACAGCTCCCAGATTTTCTCAGCATGGGAATGCACACACTCCAGCACTTCTATTTGGTTTCTCCCATCCAAGCAAAAAGACATGCTGCAACTTCCCTCTCTCACATTTCCACTCCATGTGAAGCCAGCAGCAACTTCCTGACACACATTTCCCTTCCCAAACTGACAACAGCTTCCCCCAGTGATGGGAGCATGCTGCTCCTATGTGCACTGCTACAATGAAAGATGGTCTTATTCACATTCCATCCTTTTCCTAAAAAATCTCTTAACAAAACTCCAGCAGACTTTTCCCATTTCCCTTCTTCAGGAGTGGCATACCCTTCTTTGCTCTGAGGTTGTTTATGGTGAAAGCGAAGACTCCTGCTTTCCTCTGAATTTGCTCAATGAGCTCCTTCCCCTGGGACCCTGGAAGAAATTTTGCAGTCATCGTGATTCCCTGGGGTACAGTATGATCCTAGAAAATTCTTTCAGGTGCCTCTGTGAGATCCAGCATTGAGGCTTCACAGCTTAATAAATTACTGCCTTAAAATCTGAGATATAATAACCATTCTACCTTTCCAAGGACTTTACAAGCAAGGAGTAAATCACAGTATTGAGGAAAGAGGGTTAAACTAATATATTTTATTTCATATTTGCTGTGGAAATTTCTTATCTCAGAACTGCTAAAGACAGTAACTCACCAAACCACAGGCTCAGTCACGCATTTAAGTCTGATGTGTGGTGGGATTTGATCTTCTCAGTCCATACGAGAAAACAACACCCACTGAAAAACCCATCATCAACACCCTGGAACAGGTCCTGCACAGCATCTTGCCTCTCATGTGTGGAAGCAATCCCTAGCACCTAACACATGCTTTGAGGCACATCTGAGGTGGAACTTACTGTTTCATAGAATCATAGAATTATTAAGGTTGGAAAAGACCTCTAAGATTATTGAGTCTAACACAGCACCA
Source organism: Zonotrichia leucophrys gambelii (assembly GCF_028769735.1). Classification (NCBI taxonomy): domain Eukaryota; kingdom Metazoa; phylum Chordata; class Aves; order Passeriformes; family Passerellidae; genus Zonotrichia; species Zonotrichia leucophrys. The sequence goes on from NC_088176.1 coordinate 9,513,501, forward strand.
CCATTTTACCATTAAGCCATGTCTCCAAGGGCCACATCCACACATTATTTGAACACTTCCAGGAATTGTGATTCCACCACTTTGCCTGTTCCTGTGTACAACTACTTTTTCACAGAGGAAATTTTTCTCAGTATCCAATCTAAGTTTCCCATGTTGAAACTTGAGATCATTTTCTCTAGTTCTGTTACTTGTTACCTGAAGGAAGAGACCAAACACACTCACTCATGCTGCACCTCAAGGCACCTGACCATGAACTGCACCTGCCAGGTAAAACATTGGTGTCTGCTCTGAATCAGACCTCTCCTGTACATCAGTGCCAACAGGGGATTGTTCATTTCATCCTCTGATTTCATCATCACTGATAGCAACAGATCTCAGAAAATTATGTGTGATCTAGACAGCCAGTCCTAAAAACTGTACCTCTTTAAGTTTTCTGCTACTGAGCCTTTTGGAACAACTCGAGCTGTAATTAAGTGTTCAATGCTTTTGCATTTTTTATTATATGTTGATCTGGTTTTTCATGTCCTCATTAATTTGCCAATGAAACATAGCACACAGAATTCATGTGTTTTGCTGGGGACAAACTAGTTAGAAGATATGTCAGGAAGTAACACATTAAAATGTTTCCCACTCAAAAAGCCTAAGAATTTAATGTAAAGAGACACTATGATCTGTTGTTCTCAGAGGTACTGCTGATAAAACAGGTTTGACTTTATTTGTGCTGAAGCCAGGTAAAGGAGAAATGTTTGATATTGTAGAATCTTGTGATTAAGGGAAATTTGCATCTCTGAAAAGGCAACTTTACTCCTGTAAGTTCAGGTTCTTGGAGTAGGCCTTCAACAATATAGAATAGCAAATTGGTTATTTCTTCAGATACATAACCATCTGTTAGTACAGTGGTTTTTCCTAAGAATGGAGTTTTTCTTTTTTTTTTTTAATTTCAACCTCCATCTGCTCTTCTTTGGAATGGCACCTTCAATCTAAGGGCTTCAAGGCACTGAATAAAAACTGCCTTATTTGCAAAGTCCATGGAGGGATGTAACCACATGGCAATAGCTGTCAAATCCACCTAGGTCTACTCTGCCTGATGTTTCTACTAGCTCATTTTTGTTAGTCTTTTCTAAAGGTTCATATTTTCTTTTTTATCAAATTAAAAAACCTAATTCTTGCTTCAAAATTTTATTTTTTTTTAATTTTCCAAACACAGTGATGCTTTTGGTGAAGAAATCTTACTTGGTGGAGATTTTTCGCCAACACAGTATTTAAAATGTGACCCTGCACTCAATCAGCTGCCATTGATTCTCCTTAGATATTTCCCAGCAGTCCCATGCCAGACCCCAAAATGGCTCAGGGCTGGAGTTAATATTCTCCCACTTGTTTGACAAAGAGCAGAGGCATTGAATGAATATTCCAAAACAGTTGGCCTAACTGAGGAAACAAAACAACCCATTCCTCATCCCCAGAGTCAAGTGTTTTTCCCAGGAGGGTTTTAATTTTGGCTTTAAAAAAATAACAAGACATTTTTTGGGTTAGTTTTTTCAGGACAAGGATATTCACTCCAACAAAAATAGATAAGGAACTAGAATGCTGTCTACCTCCTTAAGAAGTCTACAATCCCATGAAAATGTATGGCTTACTCAGCTCTTGGTTAATGCCAAGTGAAGCTCGTGGGTCCATAACTGAGAGCCCTGGGAAAAAGCAGGAACCACCTTGCCAGGAGTGCTGTAAATGCTAGGAAAAATGCCATTTTCCCAGAGGAGGCTGCTGCACGTTTTCTGGTCATGTGAGTGCTTACAGTTCAGATCTGTCTATTTATGTTGCCCTGTGACTAATTGCATTATACACACCTTGGGGGGACCAGCCAGAAGCCCCACAGCCTGTCATCTCTCTAGTAAATCACACTAATCAAAACTGAAATGCCCTTTTCTTTCTCTTTCTTTTCTTAAATGCTCTTTTTTGAAGAACAAAATACCAAGAGAGAGAGAGAGAGAACTGTAGTAAAGAAGAAATGGTCTTGAGTCACACACCCAGCCAGTTGATAGCAGCAGAGGGCTGCTGCACACAGATCAGAAAATGCCAGTTTGCACAGGCAAAAGAACCTGGTTCTCCAAGGTCACACAATTCAGGAGATGTTCCAGTACTGTCAAAAAGCTAATGGCTTTTGGATCAAAGTTCACATTCAAAGATGAGGTTTGGGATGGCTGTTCTGGGACTCTTCCCATTACAACTGATTGACTCGTTGAGGTTTTAGTCTCTCTACCTTTACAAAATACTCCAGTTTTGCAAAAGGTTCAGAGAGACAATGAGCAAAAATGCAAATGAGGAAAAAAAGGTAGCTTCTCTTTTTTTTATCAGGCTATTATTTACTTAGCCATTTTCAGCACTGTCTCAGGGCTATGGGAATAAACAGGGTTCTGGGTTGATGACTTTTTTGGGCTTTGTCCTAGAAGCCTCTTCTTTTCTGAAAACAAGCCAGTGGGCCTTTTTGTGTTCAACACTGCTTAGTAAGGATTATCCTCAATTCCAACTCTCTCTTTATGCCCCTGGTGCCATGTTCTTTCACCATGTGGGAGGCAAAGTCTGGGCCATCCCCTGCCTGGGTGTGATAGGAAGGCAGCGGATAAAGAGAGAAACACAACAAGGGACATACAAACTCTAAGTTCACCATTTCACTCAAAACTAGAGCAGGACAGCTCCCAGAGCCACCAGCAATAGCAGTGTCCAATTATTTCTGCTCATTCAGAGCCTGATGCCTCTGACCCTGTCTTGTAGACAGCAGGAATGTTCCAGGTTAGACATGAAAAAATACCTCAGAGTATTGGGAGAAGCTTCTGTGTTATTTCCCATAGTGAAAACCAGCAGCCAGCTTTGAAGTAAAGTTGGCTACTTTCTGCTTGTGAGCTGTCTCCCAGTTGTCTTCACCTTTTTTATCATCTCTGTGGTCATTTTTCCCCCATGGATAAAAAGGACATTATTTCTTTGCACAAAACATTAATGATTCATATCTGTAAGGGCTGAACTGGAAAATTTCTGAGATTATACACCTGCCTCCTGTAGAAGGACTAAATGTACCAGCAGTAGGTGGACTTACTCAGGCTCCTATTAAGCAACATCTGTGGGTGGCTTTTCAGTCCAGCTGTCAACATGTGACTTATTCTGCACTTAGATCAACTATGTCAATGGAAAGAGTAGGCTTAGAGCCTGCTACTGAATGGAAGGATTATAATAATTACTGTCACTATTAAATATCTTGGAAATGCCAGTGGATAGGCCTAGAGCCCCACATTTCAGCTGAATAAATAAGAGCTTGCTACTCACAGGAAGAAAGGTCAAATGCTGCAAAGTGTTTTAGGGCAGTCATTCATGGACAGGAAATGCCTACTGAGATATCAGCCACTATCACAACTACCTCCTGGTTCTTTTGTGGATTTCCACCTCTAAAGGAGAGCAGGAGCTGCAACTTGTCACACAAGGAACTAGGAAAGTCAAGTTGTAGAGCTGGCAGGTGGACTCTCCCCCAGAACAGAGTACAAAACATCTTTGCACCTTGTCATACTAATATAATGCATCTATTTAAAGAGTCAAGGGTTAATTTCTCCCTAAAAGAAACAGGTTGAGGGGATACTCTTGCAAAAGATGCCCTTGCAAAAGATAACAGGTCAGCAGCCCAGCCCTCAGTGCTGAGCTGCTGATTTCACTCTGGCTGCTGATTCAAGCCCCCTGAGAGAGAAGGGACAGGCAAACCTCTCTTGGTACCCTCTTACACCTTGGCAGTTGGGGTGCGCAAGGCCCAGCTGACAGTGCCATCCTGTCCACCCAAAACACACACTCCTCTCTAAAGGGACATGAGAACTAACTGCCTAAATGTGGTCAGTAACTATTTTAAGCTAAAATTGAGGAAGATTTGCAGTTATCAGGCAAAAAAAATTAGTGACAGCAAACTCAGTAGGGACTTGAAATTTTCCTACATTTTAATAAATAGATGTTACTTCTAATTTATTAATTAATCTAATTATAACAGTATATGTTGTGTATATGTAACTAATTATCAATCAGTTAATCTTCCATTAACTTGGTTTTACTTACCTCCTGTTTAATTAATAGATTTTTACTTTGTTTACCTATGACAATAGTGTACTCCATGACCCAGGACATCACTCCTTATCCCCATCCCCCAATCTCATTTTTCCTGCTCTGCTTTTCATAGATTTGACATTAAACTTGACTTCTTTCCCTCCTGTTCACCAACTCCTCTTCTGCTGCACCCAGCAGCCAAGGGTTTCATACCACAGGCAGTGGCAGAGTCCTCCCTCAACCACAGAAGTGTGGCAGGTGGAACAGCAGCAGGGAGCAAATGCACCAGCTCAAGCAGAAGGGTGAGGGACTTTCCCTGTTATCCAGGAGCACAGAGCAGGGACAAGTAGCTGGGATTGACTGTGGGGCTGGGATCTCTGTCTCTCACCCCTCCCACCCCAGCTGCATGGGAGGATGATCACCTTCCCTGTTGGAGCACCAAAAAGCTCCCTTGGGGAGGCCCAGAAGAGGAGCACAGCCAAAGGGCTCCCACCAAGGAGCAGCACTGGGCCCTGTTGTGGGGTGTGATGGACAAGGAGGGGAGGGAAACAGGGAGCCAGGGCTGTAGGATTCTCATTTTCCCTGCAGGCTGGGGAGACACTGGGTGTGATGACACGCCAGTCTGGATTAGTGGGCAGGTAGTCAGGGTCATATTTGGAGCAGAAGCAGAAATGCTCTTCAGAAGTGTACTCAGGATTGCTGATTCTCCCTCTCACATCTCTTACACACGGAATATATGAAGCCCAGAGTCAAACCACCCACAAAAAACTCTTCTTACCTCTTTGCTTTGTTTAATTTCCCCTAGTGAAGATCCTCTTGTTCCCATGCTGCCCAGGGTTGATGCCATGTTAACTGATCTCCTTCTGCTCTTCTCACCAGGCAAAGTGCTTAACTGCTGCTTAGGGGGCAGATTCAGGTTTGCAGATGTTTCTTTGTTATGCTCACTTATTTTCTGCTTATTCAAAACAAAGTACTGCATTTGCCCATCAAATCTTTGCTCTGACCAGGTATTTCCTTCACTTCCCAGATCTCTGTGGGCTCACAGAGTGCAACAGACACTAGAAATTTGGTAACAGGCTGTTCACAGTTTTCGCATTTCTGATGCTGTGTTAAGTCATCTCAGCAAATATAATGATACCAACACTGTGAACACAAAAGTGCCCTCTCAAGAGCCTTGTATTAATCATTTCTGCTGTCAGGAATACCATTTTAATTCTTTCGATCCCTACTGAGATGCCAGACTTGCAAGTCCCTTAAAAAAAGAGATAATATCACAGTTTAAACATCTTATTAAAGTCAATGAAGGGTGATGAGTATAAACAACCCATTTAGTGAAAAGACCAGCATAAAAAGTTGACAAGCTGAAAAAGGAATTGAAAAGATTAATTTGTCAGGATGCAAGTCTGGTGATAAGTCCTTGAGATGCAGCATCTTGTATTCAAGGATGGCTCAAAAATGGTTTGACTCTAGGAATATTAAATGTTACTCAAATTGTACAGGAAACAACTATACTGTTTAAATTAAGACCATAACACTCTAAGAATCTCTATCCACTTGTTAGTTCTTCTGTCAATGCTCATACTTCTGCATTCAGTAGAGGACATTGAAATGTAGGGACAACCAGGAGAATCAATTTGAATAAATATTTAAAGTGAAGTTATTGAGCTGTAATAAAATCCTGAGTGGACACTCTTGGAAGCAGAATGTCTGAATTTCACTTTAGCTTGTTCTTTTTGTAAAAAGTTAAGTTGTTCCTGAGAGTTTTTTATTGAGGGGTTTGGATATTTAAGGGTTAAGGGTCAATCAGAAAATGTCCAAAGGAAACTTACTAGAGGAAATCTCTATTTCTCATTCCTAATTTTGGGTTTTTTTAATCAAACTTTATGCTTTGGTCTCAGGTTATCTGTCAAAGTTCTGGAGTTTGTTCAGAACAAGATCACAAACAGAGTTTGTTATTAGTAATATACTTTTGCATAATTCATAAATATTTTGAAATTCCAGTTTCCAGATGGATGGTCAGCACCATCCTGTTCTGAACAAATTGTGCTATTCCATTCCAAGCACTCCTCTGCTGCATTGATTCTAGTTTGATTTGGATTGAGAATTTCCTAATGGAAACTAAACATGTAATAACACAATCTTGCTATAGTAATTTTTCTGATAAAAATCTCTCCTTCCAGAAGCAGAAAAGATAACTAAGTACTGCAGCAAATGAACCATGCAAAATTATTTCTCCTCCACAGTGATGACAGGAAGCATTTAAAACAGTTTTAAATTGTTTATTGTATGGGCATAATGGCCCATGGGGCAATTACTCCAGTCTGAGATGTCCTTTGAGGCTGTATTATTTATTATTATTTAAGGATTTGGGGGGCAACTCTTTCTGTGGTGGTTAGGTGCTTACTTGCTCATTAAAGTTAATAAATTACATTCACTTAGAAGAAACTGCCTGCAATGCTTGCAATTATAGACACAGACATTTCATCAGACTGAGCAGAAAAACACATCAAGCCAATAATCAGGCTAAACCTTAAACTCAGCATCCTATCTACAGCCCAAGGTGTTGATAGACTCAAATGTTGTCAGAGAACTTGAGAACACAGAGCTGCAGCTCACTGGCTGCTGAACTCAGCATTTCATGCTGGCTGGGATAGCAAGCCTAGAGCTGAACTAGCAGGGACAGTGTTATGCCTTAAAGAACAAGCCTAGGCCCAGTCTAAAAGGCTTTTTTCTTACAGAACAACTAGGCAGGGACCCCCACTGGGTCTAGCATGGTTTTGTGCAGGAAACCAGATATCCTCCAATATGAAGCTCTTTGCACGTTACAGACTTTGCTTTATATAAATGGATCAAACCATAGAACACCCTTAACTTCTGCTGCCTACAGCCCTAAAGGCCTTGGCAGAGATGTTGAGGCCCTTCTGAGAATCTGAAGCAATGTTCTCACCCACCAAAAATGTGGATTTAACAGAAATGGGATGCCAGATCAAGCACAGAAGCCCTGAGGCGCTTCTGTGAGGCAGGTAAAGGGTCCTTTGAGAACATTGTAAGGAATAAGCTAAAATCAAAGTCTTCCTCCTTGGAAATCCAGTTGAGCAGTCCCAGAACCAACCCAGAAGGCCAAGCAGCAGACAAGTGATGGATTTGGCCTCAGGCCACACAACCACTCTTGCATGACAGGCTGTGCCGAGATGTTATCTCCTCCTCTGGTTTTGAGAAGAAAAGCTCTTAAAAATTCATTAAACTATAAAGTGAGCTATAAGGAAGAGACAGGCTAGTGATCAGGAAACTCACCTGGGAGTGGAAAATCCTGGGTAGCACACCATGCTTTAAGGTCCTTGGAAGGAAAATTGTTTAAGGGAAATCCTTAGACAACTGCATCTAAGGCAATCCTGGGTCTTCAGGTCTATGAAAGATTTATTAATGCAAAAGCTGTCAAACCATCACGATGAAAATGAACGCTAGCTAAATAATTCACCATATATATTTTCCTGCTAATTAAAGATTATAATCAAAAGTGGTAATGATTTTTGCAATCATGAGTTAAGTGTGTGGAAGGAAAAAGAACTCTCAAAGGATTTTTATTCGAATCAGTTCTGGAGTGTTGAAATAAGGTTGAAAGAAACAGAACATAAACAAGTGTTAATTAATCAGGCATGCTGATAGCTCAGTATCTGCATTTTCATAAAATTCCAGGCAGCTCTGTCATTCCCTGTGCAAAAGCTCCTTCATACACCATATGACCCCAAGCAAATTTTGTCTTATTTTATGAGTTTCCGAAGCCGGGAAAGGATCTGATCATAAATCAAGACATTCAAGGCTAGTAATACTTTTTAATAGCAATCCAGTTTAAAATGAAAATAAATAAAAGATTTCTTTGATTGTCTGAAGTGGTATCTAGCTACCAAAAAAAAGAGCTCCTCTTTTGATTTAATTAGACATACTATCACCCTACAAAATAGCCTTGTAGGAGAAATGCAAGGTCAGAGGAAGCCTGAAAAGAAAAGGTATGTCTCTCCTGATCTTTGGCAGAGTCTGTTGGGGTAATTGTGTCCAATGGCCATGAAGAAAACAATGGGGCTGTTAATAATTGCAGTGATTCAGCCTTGAATTCCTCCTAAGATATAACCTGGCAATAGCACAAAGAAGTATCTGTAGGTACCAGGTGTAACCCATGATGAAATCCTGCATGCTCCACAGAAGGAGGTACAACATTCTCTCTCCTTTCAATCTGTAAGCAAGGCCATTGTGAAAGGCAGCACTGCAATTCAATTCACTGAAGAATGTGTCAAATGGATCCTGATGCACTTGATATGTTATGAGTTCATGATTTTAGCCTTCAAAAAATGAGTGAAATGTACTTTATCTGTCTATATCTATATGCTTGATGCAAGGTAAAGATTTCCATGCAGGAGAGAGAGATAACATCAGTTCACATTTATAGGGGAAATCAGAAGTCCCCTGAGGGATCCATACTCATATCCCCTTGTGATCCCTTAGTCCACCCCATGTCCCTGGGGTCCTGCCTGGCAATGCGCACAGCTCTTTGTATGTGGAGACCCTGACTCTGAAGGACAGCCACACTCTGCACAAGACAGAGTTTTCTAAAACTTTCGTACCTACAGCTGAGAGGGAATTGTGTCCAGAGCAGTTACCCAAATGGTCCTTGGAACATAAACCCAAACTGGTTTCTGCTTCCTATGCTTGCAAACATCTTCTGGCCTCTCCAGACCCAAGGGTATAAGTCCCTGTAAAGAAGGGAAGTGTCATACAGAGAAAAACAAAAAGAAGCTAGATAACTTGATTTGTTGTGATGTTTTCTATACTATTTTTGTCTTACTGTTAACAAATAGAGATACTTAAAGAGTACCTGAGGTTAGTTTGTATGTGATTATAAGATTACAAAGAACTCGTATACAACAAGTTATGTAAAGTCCTAATGAAAGTAAATTAAAAAATTCATCACGTTAGAAAGAATATGGAAAAAAAAATCAGTTATCTTCTCTGGCTTTTTGCTTGGTTCGTGTTTGATTAAGAAAAGAAAATTGGCTTTACATGAAGGAAATGATAATTTACACTTCTGACAAAGTATTTCCTTCTAAGTCATTCAAGATGAACTGCAACTGAAATGCTAAATAAAGTGGAAGAAGAAAGAATTAAAATAAGCAGAATGAAAAAATGTTGAACTACAGGAAAAATATTTTACTGTATGTTTTAAGCTTACTTATCAATTAGTACTTTAGAACCAGAATATATCAAATAGGAAATTTTTCTTGCTAAAAATCAACAAAATGGCATACGTCAAAGTGAGATATTTTTCAGGTGTTTGAATATCTCAATGTCTAAAAGTTAAAAATGGACCTGATCTGAATGTGTTAGAGATTGACTTCCCTATTTCAAGAAGCTAGTGTCCTCATCTCTACCCATGTGAAATGAATACAAATCACTGCTGAGAAAACAGATTTTCAAAATGCTTTGGGAGAAAAACTGTTCTGGAAAGGATCTCAAGATGTCACTAGGTCATTAAGGCAAGATCAACTCTACTTGAATTATGCCTTACTGATAGTTGTCCTACTGAAAAATGTTCTCAGTAAAGTTTCAGTGATGGAATTAATCAATAATAATGGCAGAAGGATTGGGAAAGTTTACTCATTTTCATTATGGCTTAATTGTTTTGGAACATTAATAATTTTATTGCCTATAATCTTGATGGAAAGATGCACCCAGGGAATTTCTAGAAGATATTAATTGTGTTTTCATCGCACCATTGCACTGATTTGCAGAGGTGAAACAATCTCTTAGTTATAATGATGAAAACCTGATTTATTTCCTGATTAGTCCTGATTCCTCTCACTGTGATATTAAAGGCACAGTGTGGTGGTTGGCAGGCCCTTCCTTCCCAAGGCACAATCTCCTTGCATCAGCCTCGAGTCAAAGGAGTAGGAAAGGACTCTGCCGACCCACAAAGGTCTGAGTCATGGAACTGCAACAGGAACTTCCCACAAATGCCACAAAAGAGAGTAACAGCAATTCCTCCCTGCAAAGCCTGCCTCATCTCTGCATCCCTTGTACACACTGGAAGTCCTATTCACACTGACTGGGCTGCAGCATCAATGCCACAACAAAAAAAAAGCTTTTTAAGGCATTTTGTGAGCAAGGAAGAAATGCCTAACCCTTCACTCATTCCACAGGAAAAGGCAGCAAGTATTTTCCTTCATGTGATTCATTTGGGGTGTTCAAGGTGAGACATTTCCAGGATCAGATTATTTTATCTTAACTAAGGATCAGTATTTGCAGGTTAAAAGCGATTTACTGTCACCTTGTAAAAATAGAAGGTTGAAGGAAAAAATCTCAATGTGGAGGCTGATTGCACTGATGCAGTTGGTAGTTAGGGTGTGCTCAAACCCACTACAGAGATGCAGTTACACATTTCCATTTAATAGTATTTAAAAATACTACCTGGTGTGTGTGGAGCACTGATGCCTGCACAGACATTGTTCTGCTGCTATTCACCTTCACATAGGTAAATTTATTTAAAGGGGGTCTTTTGTATTTTTAATGATTGGGTGAGGGGTTTTTTTATCCTAGGCTTTTAGGAAGTTGGAAATCACCCAGTTCCTTGACTGAATAGTAAATGTTTTCCCTCTTCAGAGAACAATTTTCTGCCTGCTCTGCTGCTTGCCATTGGAGCATTGTCCTTGACATGGCTGGGACTTACTCTCTCCCTGACACCAGCAGTATTTTTTGCTTTCTAAAAAGGAAGGTGCTGATCAAATTCCATTGTCCAAGACTTCGCCTGGATTACCTCTTTTCACCCTCAGTGCATCCTCCCAGCATCCCTCAGATCTTTAACTCAAAGGAATCCACCTCTTTCAGGGAAGAGGGATTCTTTTGTTCCACTGCTGTACCAGAAGAAAGTTGAGGGCAGGTCTTTGAGGATGATATAGGGGGAGTAAAGTTGTTGGAGAGGAGTGAGTAAAGGAAATTCCTAACATTTCATGAATGTTTCTACATGTTCTAACATAAGTGTCTCTCCTCCTTTTCAAACAGAAGCAGGATGTGGTGGGACCTTCAGAAAGGAGGTGTCATGCCCCCATCTGCAACTGGGGCACTGTAGTGATGCACAGAAAGACAAAGAGCTGGCTTTCATGGCCTGGAAACAGTTTATCTGAAATGCTTTCACTCTCATGCATAATGTTTTACTTAAAGCAGTTGTCCAGTCTTTTAATTACCTCTTTCATTACTTCCTAGGGAACTAACTGCAAGCCAAATCACATTCATTGAATTTAAATTGCTTGGATCTGAGAGGCATTCTCTTCTGGGCTTTTCAGAGGTCTGGTACTGGCTGTGGAAGTTATCTGGTAAGAACAAATTGGGTGTGTTTCCCAAGAGCCATACCTTCAGATTGCTGTGGCTCTTTTCCACTTGATTATTAGAGGCAGCAGTATCAAATGCAGAATTCAGCTTGACACTTGTCTGTAAGCAAGGTCTTCAATACTGAGTCTGTCCATTGTAAATGGACATTTCCTTTTGTTTTCACGTCTCCTGTACCTTCATTCTCTCCCTAGCTCCAGTCTCCACTCCAAATTGCGGCTGATCTCAAATCTCATCAGTGTGCATGGTTCCTCCCCCTGAATGGCAAATGGTTGAACAGTTTATTATGGATGCTGAGTTTGAATTCAGTGACTGCAAAAAGTAGAGAGAGATCTCCTGTCTGAAGACAAAGTTTGGAGGGCACTTCAGTCTCTTGTTGCTGAAGTGATGGAATCTGGAGTGTCTAGAAACCCATCAGCTTTTCAGACATTCTACCACTCCAGATGCCCACACATAACACTTGTGTTAAATACAGCAACTGTTCAAGGGGACACCTTGTCTCAGGAAGGAGGAACAGCTTCTAATTTCCTTCATTCTCCTGATTTCCTTTTTGGCTTCATGCAAGGGAGCAGCAAAAAGAGTTTATAATCTGATTGAGGTATGACCAGTGTCTCTTGCTTGACTTACAGAACAGTTCAGTCTGACCCCAGAGCTGGTCAGTTCAAACTCTACATTCAGAGCATTATTGACAGAAAAGCATGTTTCTCATATAGGCAGCTATTACTACCCAGTGCTATTACTACAGGAAATGCTTAATCCAGCAAAAATCCCAGTGAGAAGATGGTTTAAAATGGCCGATTCCTTTGGTATAAATCTCCAGCAATCAGTGGAAACATAAATTCATAAGCATACACACAGACAAATAAAAAATAAAATTTTAAAAAAGGCAAAGAGACTTCACTATTTACCTGCACAAATAGTGAAAAAGCTGCCTGAAGGAAAGGACTTGTACTCATGTGATGTGATTGCAGAGAAGGAGCAGGAGGGTCAGAGGAGGCAGCAGGAGGTATCAACTCCTCCACCTCCTCATAAAAGAAGGCAAAGCTGAAGTTCTCAGGAACAGTGAAAAGATTCTGGATGATTTTATAAGAAAAGTGGAAGAATAAATAAATAAAAGTGCCGGTGTCTTGAAAGGTTCTCAGGCAGCAGCCCCTGCTGCTTAGCCTCATGCTATGCCATTAATATGGAGAGCTTGCAACACATCCTGTGGCACTCCACTGGCAGAAGGCAACCTCCCAGCAGCCAGCCTCGTGCAGCCAAGGATCAGCTCTGTGATTCTGGGGAGCTGACAAACATCCCCAGCCCAGCAGGAGTCCCTTTCTGAAGGAAGGGAGAGCAGCAGGGAGTGCAGGCTGCAGCAAGGCTGCCATCAGGAAGCACATGCCATCAGCTGCTGGCACGTGATGGCTGTAAGTGAGCTGGGATGCTCACTGGCAATGGGTGTTTCTGTATCTCACAGCCAGCAAAATAAGTGGGGTTTGGAGTAGAGCTGAACCTCCTTGCATGAGGCACAGTGATTTAGGCAATTTTATTAAATTTTTGAGCAAAAATATGTGCCTTGAGTCCAGTTTGTTTCTCAGCCACACGCAGTTCTTGCAGATTTCAAGACTGCAATTCTGAGTGCTGGTGAAAAAGAAAAACATGGCTTACAGAACAATAACACCATCACTATTCAGTGGTAAATCATTACAAGAGGCTGACATGACCCTCCACTGGGTCATGGGTCATTTCTCACTGTTCACTCAAATTAACAAAAGAAAGGGAGAATGTAGAGGCTGAAGTTAAAACCAGCTGAAATCATTCTTAGTTGTGCAGACCCAGATCCACAGTAATGCAGGCACTTGGCTCTGATGAAATCATCTCTGTGATGAGAGTGTGACGGACCAATCTGTAGAGTTATGCTATCATGTCTGACATGAATTCTTACACCTCTCCATGTGCAAACTGGAAGCCATGCTAGGGAAATAAAAAGTTCCCCTGGGGACTATAATGATAACAAAGAAAATAGATTGGCCCTGAGGCACCTGCCCCTCCAAATGATTGCTCATTTGAAGTACTGTATTGACAGAGTTCCCTCATTCCCCACTTAGAAACCTCAGGTCAGACCTTATTTTAGAAGGTGAATTGGAGGTTGCTTTAAAAGGTGAGCTCTGACATGACTTTATTTTCTGAAGCCTGAGAAAAGACAGGTTTGCATACACTGTGCTTTCTTAAGCAGAGACAGCTCTTTTGTTTCCCAAAAGCATAATGTGGTTGGTCTCCCTGAATGCAAGTTAAAACAGAAATCTAAACTAGCTCTGAGAGAAGAAATTTCATTAGTGTAATTAGAAGCGTTCAGAGATTCTTTTCTACTTCTCTAAGTAGATAAGAAGACAGAGCAGGAAACAGAAAACAGAAAAATTCCTGAGTGCATGACACCACAGATAGGAGAGTGTTCAGCTTCTGGGTAACATGCTTCATTATTCCCTGAATAAGACAAAGGTGGAAGATGCTGCTCCTTTGCAAGGCAGCAGAGGAAAGCAGTGGCATGAATTTCCCTCCCTCCTTCCCTCCCTCTTTTAAATATAAAGATATTTAATTGCACTCCAGAAAGTACCAACTCAGTCAGACAGTTCTCAAAACACCCCAACTCCAAAGACTTACAGAGGGCATCTATCTCCTCAATATCACACCCTTGGAGATGGAAATGATTTGATTCTTTTTCATTTAAATTCCTTTCAAGGGGAATGTTGCCAGCTCCCATAGACCTAGTGTGTGCTGAGAAATTGAAGTTGTCATTTTTAGTCTCTCAAATGTCAGTGAGAGTTAAGGAAAAGGCTTGTTTGTTTACAGACATTTTTAGCATGATGGTGGAGAATAGCCAGCTTGAAAAAGTTCATCTTTCCTACTTTTTCTCACATTGCATGATGAAAATTGAAATAAAATAGATTTATCTCCAGGAAGATATGTAAGATTTTGTCAAATGAGCACAGTATCTGGGTCATTAAGATGCCCTCAGTGACTGCGGGTGACAGCAAAAATTCATGAAGAATGCACATGCTTCAAAAATATCCAGAGAGACAAGTCCAGCCATTTAGTAATTGTGCTTTTCAGTCTGCTGGAGCATGAACTGCCCTTTGCAGTGTCACAGAGACAAATCCCCTGCATAACCTCCACTGGATTATGCCAAGACATCTGAACACTGGAAACCCCAGCACAGATCATCAACTCTCAATGACTGGCATAAGGGAAGGCCTCTCTGAGCCTCAGAGACTGGCTAAATGCTGCCCTGCAGCCCAAAGAAGCACCTGCCCATCCTTTTTGCAATCTGTGTCATCTGTATGCTGGGCTCCAGCTTAGATAATTTGACTAGATAAATATTTCATCAGCCATTTTTCTTAGAGGAGGGGTGACCTGTCCCAGTTCACAGTGAAATATGACACTAATCTAAGTAATGCAATTCTCTAGAAGTTGGGGTGGGAGAGAGCACTAGCAGACAGATTAAAAAGCCTCATTAAGTCCTTATTAAGAATTTCACTCCCTTTTAAAAAATACCCTCAGAAGCTGCTTTTTAAGTCACTTAAAGGAAGAAGTTGCAAAAGAAAAGCAAGCCTGAAAGTGTAATTTTCTGAAGGAATATTGGTAAATTTTGGTTTAAAGTGCCTTAAATTTTGAAGGACTAGTATGAGAGTTTGAGATAGTTGAGATACAACCTGTGCAGAGGTTGAGAGCTGAGATACAACCTGTGCACCAGAATCCTTTCACCTGCCGACCCAATGTAACAGTTTGACTGCATTCATCTACTACAAATGAGGCTTTAGGTTTAAAAGTAAGGAAAATTATTATCCATGATGGAAACTCCAATCTGGAGTCCATGGACACAATCCCCTGCACTGATGGCTCTTATAGCAATTCAAAGACATCCAGGTGTGAGACATTACTGCTCTATGTCCAGAAATTATTAAGAAACTACAGAATCCATCAGAAAAAAAAGAAATGTTGCTTGCTGAACTGTAACAATTCAGGCTGTTTAACTTCTATCCTGAATCTTTCTTGGAGACTTGCCAGATCTCTTGGTATCAGAGTTACTCAAAATGTTTGTGTAGAGGAAAAGATACTGGAGTATGATGCACATAGTCCTTGCTTACAATACAAACAATATATGTTTTGTAAGCAAGGTTTACCTCATGATGATTGAATGATTAAACTAAGAAAAGAAGCAGATGCAACAGATATAAACATTATATATTTTAGAGGCTGAGACGTCCTGCATTCACCCTGCCTTGTGCACTGGAGTCACTACGATGAGACTGAAGGGTTTTCTTTTGCAAAGAAAAGATCCTGATCCAAGCAGTGAGGAAGCTGAAGGCTGAAGCAGCAATTATCTTCAGGGGTAGTATGTTTTTAGTTGTCTGGCAGATTGCAACATTCTTCCATCCAAGTGCATCCATGGGGAGGGATTTTCATGCAGTGCTTTCACATTGTACCTGCATTGTCCCTGTCTTTCTTTACCAGTAACTCCTGAATTATCTGTTTTTAGGGAACTCAGAGAAATTCCACTTTAAATGGGACTCTGATTTGTCTTTACTCCACCCTCCTGCTGTGCTTCTGGATTCTGGGATGATTTGGTCGTCTGGATGTTGACAAACAGTTTTGGATGCAACACATTTCTCCTTTTCATAAATAAGGATTTCCACAGATCTAGAAAGAGTTAGCTAATCAAAACTCTTACCAGGCATACTTGCTGGCTTGAACTGTATGTTGGATACTTAGTTATATACTTTGCATATAGATATATTGATACGTTTGCAGTCTTGGGTCTGTGATGATCCTCCCTAGTTCTCCTGGTTGAGTCCACTGTGAAATAGAGAAAATCATGGCAGAAGGAGCTCTGTTCTGCAGGAAGAGAACAGTACAGAGAAACAGAGAAGGTTACAGCTGCATCAGCAAAACTGAATACTAAATTTCCAAAACTTTTTCACTATGACCATTTACATAGGACTGATTCCTTGCATAAAACATCAAGCTATCCCTACAACAGACTTCACAACATGGGTATAGACAAAAACCAACTTATATCTTTGATCAATAGCAGAGTTTAGTATCAGCACAAATTTTGAAAGAATGCAGATCTCTTCACTGGGAACAAGGGATTTTTTTTTTGATCAGTGGGTTGGTTTTATTACAACAGCAGTTTAAAAAATTATATTTCACTATAAGCAATTTATATTATTATATATTATAATATATAGAACTTATAAATAATATTTAATAATATCTTATTAATGTTTTGTACTATATATTATTATTGGTATTATATTGTATTATATTATATTGTTATGTTATTAATTATATGCAATGTTGTTATTATCATTATTAGTGGTGGTGGTGGTCGGTTGGTTTCTTTTCTCCTTTTTAAGTGAAAATGCATCAGGAAAAAGCAAAGGTACGGAAAGCACAAAACCAGAGTTTGGTGAATGTTCTGCTTTCTTCCACCCATGATAAAGAGGCAAGTTGACTGGGCAGGGCTTTGCTGAGTGAGAACCAAATAGCTTTGGAGTCTTGGGTTGTGTGTGCAGTTAAGTGGTTCATCCAACCTGTGGTGATCTGTACAGGCTCATGTTGCCTTGTTGAGTTTGGGATTTGTACTTCACACCAGTGTTGCACCAAGACTCTTTGGCAACTCTGCCTATACAAGGAATGCAGAGCAACAGTCCCTGTCCCTGGTTCTAGATCCTCTGGGAGGACTTTGGGAACATTGCTGCTGATGTCTGTGGGAGCAGGATCGTGTCCTGTGACCTTACCAAGTTTCCTATGCTTTTCATTCTCCCCTCATTTAAAAGCCACTTATGAGACTTAACTCAAACTTTCCAAATAATTTTGCTTTTAAATATAACCAAGCCTGGGAAAATTTCTTTTCACAATGGGAAATTTGGAAAAGTTTTATCTCCACAGAAAAAAATACTGAAACAAGTATAGTGCAAGCTGTTATAAACCTTCTTCACTCTTGTGCTTCTGCTAGCAACTGTTGTAATGACAAAAAACAAACCCAAGAAATTATTGGAAAGGAATACTTCAAGATAAAAAGAGGGACATTACAAGGAAGTAATTTCTATTTTTCATGGGTTGGGATTTGTGAAGCAAGAATATACATTTGTTAGACTGGTGGGAAAGGATTTTGACTGGCTGTGATGAGATGTATGCACAGCACACAGGGACCTAGGAACAGGAGAAACATGAGGGTTTTTTCCATTGCTATGCATCTTGCTTGAATAGGCAGCTGGCAGCACGCTGGGCAATTTCTAGGGCCATTGGTTTGGCACAAGGTAAAATTAAAGCCCCATTTTTGATCTCCAAATACTAAGATGTTCAGGTTCTTAGGGCACAACACTTTGACTAACATAAATAGCCTTGGAGATAACTGCCAGTGTTTCATCTCCACCTGGGGAAATTCAATGCTTATTTGAAGAGCTGTTTTTCATTTTCTTTTGTTCTACTTTCAGGAGAAGGACCCAATCCTGCTGTAGCATTTATTTAATATAACTCTTTTAAAGTGACTTCTTGCAGTTTTCATGTTTGTTTGAGATTTTAAAATGTTAAGGAAAACAGTGTAGAGCCTTTTATTCTCTTTGTCAGCATGAGAAAAAAAATCATTAGATTTAGAATTCTAAATGAGAACATATATCAAAGAGAAAATAGGCCACTAGTTTAAAGAAAAAGGATGTGATACGCTCTTGGAAAGACTGTGGAAAAAACTAAAAACATTCCTCATACACAAACCCTTTAAGGCATTATGAATAGATCTTTAAAAATTCATCTGAATTGAATTCAGACTTTCAAATTCCAGCCTGAGGTGACTTGGATTTCTTTGTTAAGTACATTTAAACAAAACTCTTTTAATGTTCTCCTAAACTAACAAGAATGAGAAAAAAATATTAGAAATGTGAAATCACGAATTCTTTTGACCCTAAAGGTCTTCAAATCTGTTTTTAAAGAAAATCTAGCTATTACTGTCCTCCAAAATTGAAAATTGAGAGAATGACAGGAGCTACAAGAACAGTGGCCTTGTACAAATGGATGACCTTTTCATCATTACTTTTTGTCTTTCTGACTTGGACTATCTTTTCCGCCAGGACCAAATAGAATGAAAGGAACTGAAGGTGTTATTCTGGCCCTGTGAGCTCTCTTTCCCTGAGTTTCCAGAGCACCTAGAGGGAATTTTGCACACTTGCTGCAGGCCACTGCAAAGTCCTGGTACCCCTTCCTGCTCCCCACAGCTCTGGTGGGATGGGGACTGGGGTGACAATCACAAACTCCTGCTCTCACATTTCCAAGCTACCAGTGCAGGCACTGAGTTCTGCCCCATCTGTCCCATCAAAGCTGCAAGCCTTCCCCTCTCCAAATAACCAGCAGAACACTTTGACATGCTGCAGCAATGTGTGAAAAGCAAATTCTCCAAAGGACTCAAAGGGCCTGTTCATCATCTCAATGTGATTGCTGCATCTAATCTCAGCCTGCATTCTTCTGTCCAGGAGGAAACCTTTATGATGGGATTTCCTGACCAGAGAAGTTATGTCACCTAATTTTGAATGTCAAAGATTGTTTGTTGCTCCAGCCCTGTACTTCATTACAATGTCATAGCCAAAATCAAGAGCTCAGAGATAAAGAAAGGAGACAGTGCCTGAGGAAGGTGATTATTCTCAAATCTTGCTCTGCCCGCATGTCTCCGTTAGCTACCCATCTGATGGACAGACCCAAACCAGACCTGATCTGGTTCAAAATTAGAAGCCAACAGCTCAAGGGTCTCCACAAACCACATTCCCAGAGGGAGCTGGAAATCTAGCAGCCATTAGCCTTCTGGTTCAAATTGAGGAGGAATGGTGACTTTGGTGGAATTACAGCTGGATTCAATTAAAATGTTTTCTCTGTTATCTGAATCTGATATTGTCCCTCCTTTTGCTACATACCAAAATGTCCAATGAATCCCACCAGTCCTGGATCTCTTCTGGACTTTTTCTCAGCTGGAGCCAAGGCCTGGCAGTAGAAATGCAAGAGAATTTGTTTAATTACCTTTGCCAGTATATTGCAACACTTTATGCGACTGACATATTTTTTTTAGAAAAACTTATTATAATTTAAAATGATATCTCACAACATTTTTCCTTTGATTTCAACTAATGGATATGATTAGTTGAATTGATTGTTGTTATTATAGGACTTTCTGTTATTTACTAAAAGTATTTGACTTGAAATTCTAGAATATTGCTTAGGGGCTTTTTATCAGTCCTTTTGTACTCTAGTTCTTAAAAGCTTTCAAAGAATTTTGCTTTTCAGATGACTCAAAAAAAATTTACTTTCTCCTAACAGATGTATGAAAAAAGAATCTTATGTAGTATTTTTTCTGTGTTTAACTGTATTATTTTTATTTATTTTCTTAAGATTAAAACAAAGAGTGTTTTTAAAAATATATATTAATATAAGTATTTTTAGCATGGAGGTAGAACCTAAAACCAAACAAGATTTAGCAACCCAAAACTCTTTATCCTGCTATTTTGTATGTGACAGTTATGAATCCTTGATGAAAGAGCATAAGAAACTAGAAATAGAAACAGTGAGAGTCCCTCTGGCATCTCATCCCCAGAGTTGGTGTTACAGCTTTCTGTGGGAATATATACCAGAGAGATGAACAAATCTGTGCTTCATTCTGTCACCATCCATTGGGAAACCTCTGCACTAATTTAAGAGTCTCAGAGAGGTTCAGAAGACTGGAAGGAAATCTTTGGAGGGATTTTCTCAGATGCACAGCAAAGCTATTTTATCATACCAAGAACTGCACACTGCTTTGTATTTGATGTCTTGAATATTAAAGATACATACCTTACGGGAAATTTGTTCATAGTGTTACAGTGTGACCACATGCACATAGACACATTTTTCCTGCCTGAGCAGAAGACCTTTATTTACATTAAAGATGTGTTTGGATTACAAGCAAAAGTTACTTTCTCTTAATCATAAAGTATAATTTGAGATTTAAATGTTTTAAAACTTGAAGAGTTTCAAAAGCACTAATGAAGAAATAAAGCCAAAAAAATTAAAAGTAGCAATAATTTAAGCCACATATTGCACAAAACTTCTAAGCTAAACTATAACAGAAAAGAACCAATTCAAAGTAAAGAAATTGCTGGTCTTAAGGTGAAAGTTAATATAAAAAGGACTACTGTGATATTACTTCAATATATAATAACCAATCCATATTTATGGATGGACTAATTAAGACACTGAAAGAAGTCTGATATTAAGACACTGAAGACATCTGATATTAAATGGAAAACAGAAAAATAGATAAGGGAAAGTGACTAAGAAAAGATTTCTGAATAATTAACTGATTTGAGATTCACACAAAATGCCTCTTATTTTGTCAGTATTGTTCTTCTTGTTGTTGTTGGCCTTTGTTTTTTTTTAATGCTTTCTACTTAAATTGTGTTAAACCCATACATAAAGACTTCTGAGAGGAAGCATTACTTGTCCATTTTAGAATGGGATGAATAAAGTCATAGAGATGCCATTTTGAGAACCCGAGAAGACTAGCAGTTATTTCTCCCTAAATGGTGATGGTAGTTCAGGTGTCCCACTCCCACCATGTGCACAAGCCCTGCACACACAGGTAACAGCAAAGCAGCATCTGCCAGCTCCAAACGGCTTGCAAGTGTGAGGATGTTATTTGTCGGGGTAAGTGCAATAGAGGTAGAGTGCAGGTGCACTTCATGTTCATTTAGATTCATGCAGGACATTTGCACAAGACCAGGGACCCTCACTCACACTCACACACAATCACTCACACTCTTGCACACTACTCACACTCATGCTCACTCTTGCACACTCACACACACTACTCACACTCTTGCACACTCACCCTCTTGCACTCACTCACACTCACACTCTCACACACTACTTATATTCACTCACTCTTGCACACTCACACTCTTGCACACTGCTCACATTCTTGCACACTTCTCACACTACTCACACTCACACTCTTGCACACTACTCACACCCACTCTTGCACACTACTCACACTCACACTCCCACACACTGTCTCATTACAGTAGCAAAGTTATTACATTTGAGAACAGTTGTTGGCCAAAGTGCGTGACCCAAGACCAGATGTACAGACAAATGTAAATACTCAGGTCCTCCAAGACATCTCTGAGGTGCTGCCTAACACAGAGATTTCTCATTCCTGTTTGTTCAAAAATCTTCAGAAGTGAAGCTCTGAAGCTTCTCTCAGTGCTGGTTCAGGACATGCAAGCTGCTGAACGCATGAGCAGAACCAGCACATTCCTCCCTAGCCCAGGGCACCAGCTCAGAGCACCAGCTCAGAGCAGGACTCCCATCTGGGGTACTTCACCCAAGCTTTGCCATTTCTCACTGTTCTCAAGAGTCAGGCTCAAACCCAGGCACATTCAGAGCAGGCAGGGTGAGGTGCTGGATCTGGGCCTGAGAGCTTTTGAATTCCTGGACAAGGGTACAGGGCGTGAAGAGCTCTCCTCTTTGCTCTCATTTCACCTGTGACAAGAGATGGCATTCAGACAATTCCCTTCCATGAGCTACACATGCAAATAGGATGTGAGTTCCCTCTTAGCCACACATCTGACTTCTGAGATGCTGGCAGATAAAATTAGGCCCACACTTACTACTCAGTGTTTCTACTAGCAGTTGCCCAACAGGGTGTGGGTTTGTAACTCTCAATTTTCCTTACACATTTTACAGACAATTGGGTGCCCAATTCAGGAAGCTAGAAGCATAGTAATAAGGTTAAATAAATTAATTTATGGCGCCCTACTTACAGATCATTCACTGCTTTCCTGATGTTCTAGAAGCACCAGAATTGGTCTGTCTGCACTGACTTTAGGGCATGAGCTCTGGAGTACAACACCTGCCTGTAATCACAGCACTTCTCTGTGCTCATCATGCACTCATTACTAGAGCCAAAAAGTCTGCACTTGACAAGGCCCATCAGCTGGCCCTGTTAAGCCAAGACCTCTGCAGAACACCTGTTCAAAGTGATGTCAAGTAGTGGCCTCAGACAGAATCACAATATTCTGAGTTCTTTAATTCCTACTCCATAAAACATCTTTGTGCAAGACAACTGCATGTCCAAGATAGCTCTCAGCCTTCTGAAAAAATGTCTTAATGGGAAAACCAAGAGTCCCTTCAGTGGAATTACATTTGAAAATGGAAACACAGCAAGGCAATTTGCTTCAGTAACTAATTTCTGATGCCTGTAACTAGAAGCATCAATACTTTAGCAGCCACTGCTTTAGATAATTGGAAATTAGGATGATTCTTTCACAGAAACTGGTGTAAAGGCTGACTCAGCCTGGATTTTCACACTGTGGGTTCCTTTTTAGCATCAAACTGAAAAGACTTGTGGAAGGATTTTCTACCCATGAATCAGAGGAAATAATTCATTATTGAGTTCAACTCAGGAAAAAATCTATCGCAAAAGCAAGAAGAGGTAGGGGACTGTGTTTAATCTGAGCAAAGACTGCTCAAAGTTTGTTTTAAAAAGAGAAGCTTAAACTGTTCTGGCCCTTTCAGCCATTAAAAGTTCATTAGCGTTGCCAAGGTAGCCTGAAAACTTCAGGGTGCACAGTGTCTTAATTTGGTTATGTCTGCACACTTTTGGCAAGCTATGTTATCTCTTAGCAACCTGCTCTGTTATCATTTATTATCATTTCACAGAGTGGAAAGCACTGCACACACTGCCAATGTGTTAAGAAGTGTGAGTAATATTTTTCATTTTTATTTTTCCATCAGATTTTAGTATGTGGAAGCTCAAATCCTTATGCTTCCCTAGGACTTTGATAGAGAGGCTGGGAAAGCTTGTAAACCACAGACTTTCTTTCTTAAAGAGAATTCCCTTAGTAGAATAAATCATCATTATTAATATGCAGGTAATCAGCAACATAGCCTCCAAGGAAACGACAATGTCAGACAATACTTTCAAGGTACTATAAAACTGACACCCTTACTGCTCTTACCTTTCTGAGGCAGCAGAGCAGAAGTGCAGACACTAGGCTAGGTAGCAGTTTTTCTTAGAAGCATTCAGAGCTCCAACAGAGTTAAGTTTTTCTTCCTTGTGCAGCTTTCTTCCTGTATTCTGTGGCTGTGACAGTGCCAGCACATCTCCTGCACAGGAGGAGGCCTGGAGAAGCTGGGTCCAGAGTGTTCCCACTCTCCCAAAACCAAAGCTGTGTTCCTGTGTATTTCAGTGGATTCTCGGAGCAGCCTCAACAAGGAGTGATGGGAACCATCAGTACTGTTCCCTCTGTTCTCCTTTTCTACTACTTTGTTCTTCACCTCTACCTTACACCATGATTTGCAGATTTGCAGTTTGGCCTGGGGGACTCTGTCTTGCTGCCTTGCAAGTTAATGAAATTTTGAACATTGGCAGTTTTCCTCCTTGGGTCGTTGAGATCTGTAACACACAAACAGGAATTTACCCAGGGGGAGGAGGCAGCCAGAGGTCAGGATCCTCTAAACTCACCCTTCTTGCAGCACCATCTGCTTAAATCCCATCACAAGGAAGGGGCTGTGCAAATTAATAGTGACTTTTGTCAATAAGGAAGGGAGCCCACTCTAGCACAGGTGTCTCCATATGTATTGAGGAGTTAAAGCAAAGCACACCCTTCCAACAAGAATCTGCGTGGTCCAGGATCAGGAGTCTTTTCTTATCATCCCTATAGCTCCCTGGATTTTGTTTTTCTGGCATTTCACAGAAGACACCTTGATCATCATTGGCATTTCAAATGTGAAACAAATGGTGCCTGCAAAGAACTCAAGAATAAATCACTCCACATACAAGTGACAGAAAATTGAACAAGTCAGCTGAATAAAAATTTGCACTAAAAAGAATTTTCTACTCTTTTTTAATGAGCATTATCTGCATGACTGTCTGTAGATTCATACTTAAAGTAAATATTATTAACTAATTTCTCATTTCTTTATACAGCATTATCTTTTCTATCTGCAATGGAGTCACTGTGTTTTCCTTTCATAATTTCCCCTTCTTCTCATGTTCAAGAGAGATCTGAGAGCATCTAAGAGAATTTGCTTAATAGTAGGTTTAATTCCAGCAATTTTTCAGGCTGTCTGCCTCCATTGTAATATTTATAAAACATTAGCCATGGTAGACTGTAGATTCAGTTCATGTATTTTTGGACCCTACATATTTCAAATTAAGGAATACAATTAACAAAAATATTATTCCTTCAACAGTTTCTTGTTCCTGTAATCCCTATGCTAGGGGTTTTGCTAGCTGTCACAAAAGCAATACTCTCACAGAGGCTGAGGTAGAAGAAATAAGACATAATATTCCACCAAGCATAACCCAAGAGCAGTGGATGCTACCACTGCCAAACAGAGCAGACACTCTTTGCAGAGAAATGTAGTGTCATAGGTGCTGCAGGTCCCTGATGTTGTGGTGATGAGAGCAGACCTTGCTGTAGTAATGTTAATATATACTGAGAACATCAGGAAAATGTTTTTTTTCATACAGAGTGACCTCCAGAACATCAGTGCAGGGTTTTAAAGCTCACTGAAAAACTCTGAAATCCATGACCACAGCATCAAGATGAGGACTGGTCATTCCCAGGGCTGTTGCAGAGGAATTTCAGTCCAACCTGGGTGATTGCTCCCATGTGGTTTCGTATAAATTATTTCCAATGGGTCCTGGCTGCCAGGACCTGGTCTCAGGAGCAGTTCCAGTCTTCATGCACTGCTGTCTGCATTGTCCTCCTGAATCTCAGCTTTCTGGACCATTTTGTCAATGCTCCTTAGCATGTAATTATTTTTCCAAAACTAAGAAAAGAGATGAGCAAATCCTACTGACTTTTCAGTGCTAGAACCCATATTTTCTGGTCTTCCTCCTAAATCATAAGGAAGAAATTCTTCATGATAAGTGTTGTAAAGCACTGGCACAGGTTGCCCAGATACATGGTAGATGCCCCATCCATGGAAACATCCCAGGTCAGGATGGACAGGGCTGTGAGCAACCTGATCTGGCTGAAGATGCTCCTGTTCACTGCAGGGGAGTTGGACTGGATGGCCTTTAAAGGTCCCTTCCAACCCAAAGTATTCTATGATTTTCTGGCATGCTCCTTTGGGTGTCCCAAAGGCTACATCCTCTGGTCTAAATGAGCACACATTCCATGTGCACTGCAGCATTTCATTAATCCAGTGGGGATGGAGGACGGGCCAAGTTCCATGTGGGAGTTACAAAGTCATGCTTGAGGGAATATGGCAAGGTCCAGATTTACATCAATGTTCTCAGTGTTCTTCAAGCTTTGCAAGAGCAAGGTTCACTATTTTATTTTGTGAGGAGATGCTTAACAAAATCAGACTTTTAGCTGAAGTTTTATACTGAAGCATCATTATTGCATCTCTACAAAACAGTTCTCATTAAGTAAAAGAGTGAACGGACAGATGTCCTAATAATAGCTTGATTTGAAGTGCAAAGTGGGTTGAAGTACTCAGCATGCCATTTTCTAATCAGGAATGAAGGTTTTAATGCAAGGCTTCCTGACAATCACAATTTTGTAATGCTTACATAAATGACTCTGTAGATGTGTGTATGTTTTTTTAATTTACTGCGTGGGTAAAGGAATGTATTTCCTGGTGATGCAAAATAGGGTCTGACTACAAATGCAGCAAGGGCTCTCTGCCCCTGTGAAAAAATTGAGATGATCACATCAGAAAATCCCCTCATTTACAGAAATATCTTGCAGTCTGGGGCACTCCAGCACTCCAACTTCCTGCACCCTGAAGTAACGTCCTTGCACCTTGAACTCTTAGGGACAGCTCATGTAAAAGATCCCATCAGTTCAAGTTACCTTTGACTTTGTGTCCTCAGGAGACAGTCAGAGGCACAGAAAGGACACACAGACTAGGCAGATGTTCTTCATCTCACCTTTAACACAACTTTCTCTTCCCCACCCCTCTCTAGATAATTGAAAGTTATCTACAAAGTTGTTGAAAGACCATAGCCAAAACAAGAAATTATTTATGGTTCTTCCCTCACACTGCTGAGCTGCACTGCCAGGCCTCTCAAACTTCTGAACAATTAGAAAAAAGAAAAAAAATTGTTCTTCATTACATTGTGCCAATGGAACAATCAATAACAATGAGGAAAATAGGATAGATGTTGCATCCCAAAGTATTTTCAAGCTCCATTTCTGATAGATTGATCAAATACCATTCCAGAAGTCCCGTCCATCTTAATTCATTAATATTCTAGAAGTCCTCTAGAAGGATGAAAGGAGCAAGATACATGTCAGATGGTCTTACCACTAAAGTAGCTTAAGAAAAATCTGTGGCAGCTCCACAATACTTCTTCTGGTTAATGCTTAGTCAGGAGGAGAAGTCTGGTTGCAGGGTCATTGATCCATGAATATATTTGTAGTAATTGGGGTCATGGCAATTCCTGTAGCTAATGCATTTTAAAAGGTCAAAGTCAGCAACCCCTGAGTAATTTGGGCTGTTACTGGGCAAATGACATGCTTTGGGGCAATGGCATTATATCAATTATATGGGGTGAAATCTAGAGGTGAATGTTTGCAGGAACAAACAAGAGCTCAACCAAAACTTGGGATAAACCATTACAAGTTTAGTCCAAAATCCTAGAATGGTCAATTTATTGCTCACCAGTAACTTGAGTTCGGGGAGGACCCTCTGGAGGAGTCACATCTGAAGTAACTCCAAGCCACATGGCAGCAGTGGCCCCATTTCTGCCAACACGAGAGGGGAAGGAGACTTCTGCTAACTCAAACTTCTCCTGGAGGGGGGAAAGGCTGGTTTTGGTGAAGACTGGAAGGAGAAGGAAAGAAGGAAGCACCACACTTTGTCCCAAACTAATGCAGCAGTTCAGGATGCACCCCTGGGCACAGAGTTGCCCTTCAACCCTTCCAAAAGGGTTTTACTTCCAAAAGAGTAACTAAAAGAGTAACTAGGACAAGGTGTACAGCACCAATATCTTACCCTCAGCTCTCTGCTGAAGGACATGCTGCATAGAAGAGCAATGAAATAATCCCAAACATCCCTGCCAAGGAATTGTGTCCCCAAAAACATAGTTCTACAAAGAAAATAATCATGCTGTCATTAAGAGATTACATCAATCCAGCCCAGCAAGGCATTATCAATATGGAACAGCATATATTTCCATCATTCTCATCTGCAGACCCTGTTTTCCTAAATATTTGCAGATGGATTAAATGGTGCCAGAGCCCCTTTCTTAGATAACAAAAAAAGTCACCTTTTTTCAAGAATTAATTATTAACTATACTAAGGAGAAGTTGCAGCAGCCAACCATTATCTTATTCTCCCAAGTCCTATTCACAGTAAAGATGATATTGTATGGAAATTTATCTTGTGTAATTATCACCATATGCTGTCTCAAAGGGTTCCAAAGCACTTTAGAAATAGGACAATATTGGCTCAGGTATGAGCCAAACCATGCCCCCTCTGCATCTGCACAGAAATCACCCTGGCTTTTCCTCACTGTTCAGACACAGCCCTGGCTGGAAGTAGTCTGGAGCACTGGCAAGGAGACAGGGCCATGTGTCCTGCAGAGGTCCATTGCTCCAGGGCCCTGATGCACTTGGAGCCTGCAGAACGCTCTGCTTGCTGTGCCACAGCAGGAGAGCACACACTTCAACAAGCCATTCCCATCTCTCACCACATGACAGCTAACTCTTGCTCTGTGGGTAGCCACTCCACTACCTAGGATTTAAGGCACATGATTTAAGCTGCTCAACATTTGTTTTTTTTCGAGGCCTGCAGCAGAACTCTATTTCTTCATCTCACATATTTCTAACTATCGTGGAAATTTTCAGGCAGAAGCCAGATGCCTGAGGAAATATCACTGCGTGATATTCAGTGAAGATGGAATCCTGTATACATAAATACTTAGAAACATAAACACATAATGTAGGAGATGTTTCATTCCTTGTGTATAGCTCATTGACTGACAATAAGTTATTGATCTATTATACTTTGAAAACAGTTTTTTACTTACATAAATTGTCCCTTTCTGACTGGGACTGAACGCAGCATCTATTTTCCCTAGGAATACAGGCTGTGGTTTACAGCAGAGGAGATCATCCTGGGCCCATCCCTGTCCTGGTATTTGCAGTGGTTGTGTTTGGCTGTAGACCTTGCCTCAGAAAACTGGTGCCCTAATGGGGTTGGTTCAGA
This sequence comes from Zonotrichia leucophrys gambelii, assembly GCF_028769735.1. Taxonomy (NCBI): domain Eukaryota; kingdom Metazoa; phylum Chordata; class Aves; order Passeriformes; family Passerellidae; genus Zonotrichia; species Zonotrichia leucophrys. The sequence goes on from NC_088176.1 coordinate 9,542,181, forward strand.
GCAGCCCATATTCTCTCCCCTCCTCTTTGCTGGCAGGTTGACCTGCTGACATTCACCTAGGAAGGAGTCAGATGAAGACCCCTCACATTACAAATGACCCCCACAATTTCCACTTCCATCTTCCTGGGTTTTGGCATCATAGCTGAAAGAGCAATGGTGAGATTTGACTTTACAAACAAAAGGACCAACCAAAGTAAGCTCACTGTTTCCTCATTTTCTTAAATGGAACTAGTTTGAAGGTAGAAAAGAATCCCACATCTGAATACTTAATATTCATAAGAGGCTTAGTCTTATTTCAACAACCTTGAATAAATGATAGAGAACGTGATAGCACTGTGGTCACAGCTTATTCTAATGATCAAAGCACTTCATCATTGGGGAATAAATGTTCTACCTAAGCAAGAAAAAAATGTTAATCCCCAAACAAATTTATTACTTAGAAGAAAAATTCACTTAAAATTGTCCCATTAACTCTGTAAAAAAAAAAAAAGTAGGTGGCTTATATTGTATCATAGATTTTCAAACTATCCTGCAGTATATTTAGCTGAAACAGCTTGAGTGAAAACTGGGAATAAACATTAGTTTCTGCAGTTTGAATATCATTGTGGAATTTTCCCAGCTGTACAGTGCAGTACACAGTACACTCTGTTCACAGTAGTTTGCAAGCCTCTTCCTTCTGAAATGACACATATGCTGGGAAAAGAGCTGACCTTCGGTTTAATTTACGACTCAGATTGATCTGTCTTCTCCATGTCAAAACCTTTGCTTTTTTGACCTACCAACACAAACAGATCCTTTTTACATTACTCAACCCTGATATCTGCAGCTCCCCAGTGAAGTCACTACCCCTCTACCTGAGGACAGAAGGCTTGGCAGATTTTTCACATCCTGGCAGGTCCTTTAGGCTCCATTCCAAGCTTAACAAGCATTTTAAAGCTCCTTGTTCCAGAGAATCCCCTTGTCAGTGAATCCCAAGTGGTGTTCAGAAAGCATGCACTGTCCTCAGCCTTCCAAGATATATCTCCAAATCTCCTCCTAGCAGCAAGCACCTTAGTCACAGAGCCTTGGAGATTTGATTTGCTCTTCTACTTCTGTTTATACAGGGGTGACATCTCCTTTGGAAATGCCCCATGAATTCCTCTATTCATGAACATGCCTGCAACACCTGGCACTGGAGTGGTTTCCCCTCCTATCTCACCTGGATTTCTGTTTTCCACAGTGAGACAGTACTCTGGATTTTTATTTTTAATTTAATAGATCTCATTTAGTGAAGGGGAAAGCTTTGCTACTGGAAAAGAATGGAAGGAGGATAATGTCTGAGATAACTACTGCAAATCCCTTATCACTTGTAAGATCAAAAAGTAAAGGTACAGTTCTGAATTTTAATCCCCCTTATGTATTGGGACTGAATTGATCCCATCTTTTATATAAAATGAGGGGAAAAAACCTACAGAATTTTTTTAATTAACAAGAGGATGGCTGCATGGATTTTCCTTGAGATTTTTGCTGCAGGAAAGATGGATTAGAAAGCTATCGGGGCAGGACTCTTTCATTCTTGGTATGCAGAGCACATATAACATATGAACCTCATAGCAATATAATATGCTAGTGAAACATTCTGGAATTGAGGAAAAATTAAATTGTTCATTGTTGAGATGTACAGGATTTCCATAGTCACAAGGCACAATGGACAGTTCTCTACCACTCTTTTCCTAATCTAACCAAGCAGCTGCCATGCTATTAATTTGAACTTACATCACATATTCCAGTTGATTTTATTAAGTCTGTTGTTACTGATGATGATCTAACCTCCACTGTGTTTCTCTAGGATGAAAATATGGAAAGAGAGGAGCTGCTACCCATGAGAACAAAGATAAATTAGTGAAAATAAATTATCCAGTTTCAAGTATCATAGCTTATTGGAAATAAAAGCAAGAACATTTATCAAAAGGTCTGGAGAACACGTGATCCTTGACTGTCAGTCTGTATTCATCTACAGAAGATTTATCATTCTTAGGGGCTTAATACATTTTTACAGTCACTTGACTAGATAGTCATTAATCATTGTACATTTTCAAGATCCTAACTAAACTACAAATTCAAAAAGTAATAATTAAAATATTTTAAATTGTGTCCTTATGAGTCTTGATTCGCTGGGGCACCTGGGGACATGCCATAGTTCTTAACAGGTTTGCTTATCTACCTGATTGGAGTTAATCATCTTTCTGAAAATCATCTGTACCTTTCAATTTCATTACATAAAAGCAAGCTGGATCAAAAGACTGAATGAATTCACGCCTGCCCTTTCACTGATTTTAATTGACACTCTGGTGCTTTCAGTAAGAGCAAATAGTGTGACCACCCAAGTCACAGGCTCAGCAGCAGCCCTAGAAAATTAACAGTAAAAGAGGATGATTTCTGTACACAGAGAAAGTGAACAGCCCGGGGTTTTTCTAACTTGGAAAAGAAATAAGAATATACCTAGGGCTGCACCAGACCTTATGGGCACTGCTGTTAAAATGCTTCCCAAGAATCCTTCCCTGGCTGTGATCAGAGACAGGACACAGAGCTCTGGGGACCTCACTGACTCGTCTGTTTGTAGCCATCATTCCTGCAGAAATCCACAGTTCTGTTTCTGTACTGACCTAGGAATTAATCAAAAAATGTTCTTCTTGACAATAAGCTTCTTAACTGATTTGTAATAAATTTTGAAGAATAGGAAAAGTTGCTGTGCTGATACTGTTATTTTTTAAAAGCATTTTCTGTATTCTTTCTCTATCTTTGCATGTTTTCAAAGTGTGAAACCATCCTACCAACATTTGACTTCTTTCAGCATTATCTTCCCTGATTCTCACTCCAAGCAAACAGGAAAAAATATCAGACATTATTATAAACATGATACAAATTATAAGTAAAAGGAAGCTGCTCTATGCTACACATGAATAAAAGGTCTTTGTTATAATTACTCTGCAGTGTAGAAAAGAAGCAAAAAAATAGAAAAAGAAATTGCAACACAGGAGCTCAGAAATTAACAAGAAGACACAGCATCTAATGCTGCTATAGGCAGCAAAATCTTTGCAAAAGGGATTTCTTCTTTTTCCTGGGCAGAAAGAATTGGTGCATTTCTGAATTTTGTGTTAGGGTGGCAGCTAGAAGCCAATCCATCTGGTTGTTTTTCACTCTTGCTGGCACCTGAGTAGAACAGCATAGGTTTCACTAGAGTCGTCTCTGCTGAAAGATGCAGCTAATAACCTGGGCACCCAAAAATCACTAAACCTGAAGCAAATTTTAGGCCTCCCAGAAGCAGTTGTTTCATGTCCAAGTCAATTCTGGATCAATCAGCTCACAGCTCTCAAATTTTCATTGGAAATTCATGCCTGTGCTTGTCAGGCCAAGGCAAATTAGAAACACTTCATGCAATTTGGAGAAGGCACTTCCCAGAAAACTTCTGATTACCCTATTTGCCACACCACACCTGGCAGAGACATACTCCAGAGCCAAAGGGCAACAGTATGGAGAGAATTCTTTTCTTTTGGAGAGTTTTTTAATTATCTAAGGCCCATGGACAGAATTCTCTGCTACAAACTGTTCCAGATCCTGTAAGAAGGAAAATATAGTGCAAATTCAATGGATTTCAACTTTGTATATGTAACTGCCCTATTTTCCAGTTTCATTGCTCTGCTTGATTGCAATTACAACACAAACACCACTTAGTTGCCTTTCTGGCATTACAGAGTGCCAGCTTTTGAGCTGACTTTTTGATTAATCACATTTGTATGCTGAAGCCTAAAATTACTTAAAAGATTTTCAAAAACATATCTTTCTGTCAGAAAATATGCCAGATTAATTGTTTTTCATGGGAACACATTTATTTCAGTAAAACTGAGTATCAAAAATGGAAACAGAGCATGGGACTTCTTGTACAATAATAAACCAAATTATGCAAATATAAATTCAGACCTAATATTGGAAAAACTGAGATACAATGTAATAGATTTTCAAAAATGCTATTCTTGGTGATTCAAGACAAAGAGTGACATTTTTTTCTCATTTTCTCAGGAAAGTAGACATCTAGTCCCTTTCAGCTCTCCTCAATGCAAAGTTTATTAAGACTCAATGATATTGAAGTCCCTCCATTCATTTCCATCCTCACACTACCTGGGATTGTTTGAAAAGCAAAGCCACTGCAAATTACACACCAGTATCCTAGAGTGAGACACAAATGCACCAGACTGTTATAAATCATTTAGCCTCAAGTCAGAAAAAAGGGAATTGCTCAAATATCTTAAAAGATCCTACCAATATCTCTCCAGTTATCCCTCATTTGGTCCATTTTGAAATGTGTACCCAAGCTTAATAAATATTCAAGCATGTACTTTGCTTTGTGCACAAGTAATTGTGTGGAAATCTACCCATGGAGTCACCGTGATATGTAAAATTATACCTTACATATTGAGAAATTTATTCTAGAAGATCTTAACAAAGACAGCATTTGCAAATGTATTTCTAAAATGTCTGGTACATCCAAGTCTCCATTTCAATGAAAGGAAGAAAGAACTACAGGTAACAAATACAGTCTGCTTAAAAAATCTTGGTTTAAACCTGCAATTCTCCTTTGTGAAGATGCAGATACTAATTTCTGTGTTTAAGGTTTGTGCTTTCCTATTAGATTCTGTATTTGTCACTGACCTTGGGTTCAACAAGAATTATTTCTGCCTATCCAAAGTCTGTGCTGTGACAGCTTTACTGCCTAAGTTCAGTTCCTGTAGAACCTCTCTATGCTAAGCTGCTGACAGATACAAGGACCAAAAAAACTCAGATTTGCAAAAGTCAATGATTTTATATTCTTTACAGAGTCTTTTGCATAACCCTATTCCACTGCTGTCAGTTTCTTACCAGGTCTTACTATATTTTCTTTCCAAGCAAACATAATTTTCAAGGAAGACATCCAACTGACAAATGTGGAAAATGAAACACACTGTCCAAAGAACAAGGTTAGCAGTGTCATGAGCTTCATATATTTTGCTTCAAACAGCAAAGCACCACCAGCCACCAGGACCACCTGGGCTCGCAAGTAGGAGATCTTCCATTCCTAACACATTTTTCACTTGTGTTGGGTCCCTTCATCATCTGGGCAGAATTTTGTTCACAATTAACCAGAGCAAAAATTCTCAGAAAACACTCATCAGACAGGCAGTGGTGTCTGGTGGCCTAATCCTTCTGGGCTGAGCTGAGAAGGATTTCTGCTGCTGAAAGCAGTCTCTGGAGAGACCACTCAAAATCTTTTACAAGCCATTCATACCATTGCACGACTGCACTGCAACTGAATTCACAGGATACTAGGACCACTCAAAATATTTGGCAATTCTCCCCAGCAGGATCCTTAACAACCAGGCTGTGATGGTGCTTAATCACCCTGCTGTGAATCTAGTTTGGCCACAAAGCATCTCTGCTTCCAGCTCAGAGAGGAAATTTAAAAAGTAATTAAAAAAAAGTGTTTCTACTTAAGGAGAAACAAAACTGTAACTACGTTGCTGCCTTTCCTGTTCAGTTCTCATTATGAAAATGAGAGGTATGGAGTTTAAACAGAAGGAAATTTGAGAACTCAAATAGTTTGCCAAGATCTCTCCGCAAACACATTCTTCCTCATACCAATGGCAATACAGCACAGAAACACCTTAAGGAAATGCAGGGGCATCAGCTGTCACAACATATAGAGTCACAGAATTTTTTAGGTTGGAAAAGACTTTTAAGACCATTAAATCCAACTGTTTATCCAAGTCCAACATTAAGCTGTGTCCCTCAGTGCAACATTTACACACCTTATAGATACCTCCAGGGATGGTCACACCACCACCTCCCTGGGCAGCCTGTTCAAAGGCTTGACAACCCTTTCAGAGAAGAAATTTTCCCTAATAGCCAATCTAAAGCTCCCCTGGTGCAGCTTGTGGCAGTTTCCTTTTTTCCTACCACTTGCTATTTGGGAGAAGTGACCTACACCCACCTCACTGCAATCTCCTTTCAGGGCAGGACCTGGGGCATCACATCAGGAAAATTATTTATAAAAAAAAAAAGTAATTCAGGAAAAGAAAATATTTCTGCCAACATAGCAGAGAAACAGCTAAGGTGCAAACAGGGTTCCTTTGCAGGTGGACCCTGGACACAGACTGAGCTCCACATTAAATCTCTTGGCCTTGCCAGTATCCTTCTTGTGCTATCAGAATCTTTTTGGATCAGACTACTCTGCCTAGCAAAATTTGGACATTACATCAAATATTCCCCGGGAAAATGTCATTCTGTGCCCTCTCTGCTGAACCTGCTCAATCATTTGCACACAGCAGCCCTGGTTTCAAAGCAGGATCTTTTCAAAGCAGGATCTAAGACATTGCTTAGCCACCAGAGACAGGAGTTTTGTTTATTTTCAGTTTATTTTGGCCACAGTCTATGTGTGCTTTTGTGCATTGAAAGCTACAATCCTTGGGCAAGCCACTTCATCAAATATATTAAGGATCTGACCCATCCCTTATTGAATGGTGGCAGAACTCCCACTGACACCATGAAAACAGGATTAAGCACTAATCTTTTATGCAAACCATGAATGCATTTTTTTGCAGCTCCTAAACTGCAAACACCACTGAGATCACTGCACTTTTCAGCTGTATCTTGTTTAAAATGTGCCTGCTGTTGGGTTTGCTATAGCTTTTACTAGGAAAGGTGATGGAAGTGCAGCATTTACAGCTTTTTAACTATGAGAAAAATCATGAGTTCATTCTGACACTAATAGCAGAAATTATGACCAAAGAGCTTGCAGACAAAACTCCATTTTTTTGCAAAAAAGTTAGAGGCCAGCATAAGGAGGGTTATGGAAAATAAAGCAGAATATAGCTCTAAAGAGAAAATTGGGCTGGATTGTACCTAAAGGAAATTATCCTAGATTCATTTTAATTCAATGAAATTATTGCACATTACCTTTGGCCCATCAGCTAATTGCTCAACTTATGAGTAGCAAAGAGATTTGAACATTTTAGGCTTAAGTGATGTTGTTTACAAAAAGTACTGGCTGGATTTTGTAAGTCTGTAACAATTTGAAGTCATACCTATCTTATCCAAACTGCAGGCAATTTAGCATAAATACTAAATTCTGCCTGGAAAAGGAAGAAAAGGGATTAAAAGATCTAAATCTCTTTAGAAAGTCTCTTGAAATGATAGATACACCTTAAAAGGAAATAGGACTTGAGGTAGGATTGTGAACTCAGCTATAAATCTGGTACGATTTCTGTGAAATTATTATAAATGTTCAGCTTGAAATCTTTCCCTGGACTTTTCAATGCATTAAAAGCAAAGGTGAATTTTTTTTTTGCTTTTTGCAATTATGAAAACTTGAGAAATATAGACTGATAGCAAAAAGATGAAATAAGCTGATTTTTGATTTTAAAAAATCAAACTTAAAAAATGTTGTATATTCAATTACATCTGATGTTCAAGTCACTCATCAAGTCATAGTTTATTTAATTTGCTGAAATTTATTCTGAACTTTTACTTTACCTAATAAAGCATCAACTGACTTTTCCTGGCAAAAGACAGAAACCTGCATAGCACATAAGCAACCCATACCAGCTGCCTGGGAGCAGTACCTGCTCTACAGCATATGGGCACATCCTACAGCAGCCACAGCCTTCTCACAGTCATGACAGTGAGAAACACCCAAGGAAGCAGAAATTGCCAAGTTGTGTGATGATACTTGGAAGAGCAAAATAGTGAAAAATAGGAAAATACCTGCCAGATGTCTGTGGCTGACAGTGTCCTGAGACTGCCCTACTGTGACTTACACCAGAATTCTGCATCACTGCACAGAGCAGGAGCTTGAGCCTTTTGACAGTCAGGTTATGGGGTTTTATTCCTGTCCTCTGATAGATTTTCCTAAGCTGCCTTGTCAAGGCTGACCCTGACAGAACAGAGGGGAAGATGGAGTTAAAGAATAAAGTAGTTATTTATTAAAAGGCCTCAATAGATACACCTTGGGCAGCACAAGAGCCCAGCCAGGGCTGCACCCAAGATGAACCCAAAATTGTCACAAAGGCATGACCAGTCATGGGGTCCCTCACTTTTATAAGTTCTGGCCCATTAACATATTTGAGTTAATTGTCCACTTACAGCTTTAGGTTATGAAATCCCATCCTTTTTGTTTTCCTCTGTTCAGTCCACATTGTTTATGCTCTTGGGCCTGAAATTTGGATCGATTATCCTTGGTTCAAAGCTAGAAAAGGAATTGTTTTGTCTACCTACTCTGTGAAGAGAGCTTACTGTCTCTTAATATGAAGCTCAGAAGTACACACTAAAACAGCACAGAATCTGAAAAATATAAAATCTAAAATGTAAGGCATCACCTATCTTCATCCCACTTTGCCTCATGGCTCTGATTTTCAGCTAAGCAACCTCCAGTACCCCAGGTATATCCATCACTCTCTGAAGAAGGATGAAAGCTCATGTCAAAAGGCACTGAGTGTCTTTGTGCAACTGCTCCTGGATTCTCAAAATCCTCAGAAGTGGGACACAGGATAAGTGTTGTGTACTGTCACCCATCTCCCTTTTCCCAATGACCTCAGAGAAATGACCATCACACCAGCACGTTTCCTTGGCATAGAGGAAAAATGAAGGCACTTTCTCATGTCCTTGCTTTTCTCTTTACTTTTTGGATAGGTCAAGACCCTTCTATAGCTTTTGAAAAGTCCATTTCTGGGCCTTTAAATAATACCTGGGTCTTTTCTAAAGGAAAATCATAAAACCTCCTCTTGAGCATCTTTTATGGCTCTTGAAAATACATATTTATGTCTAGGAGTGCTCTCCCATAACTTTTTGCATCTGGACAGAAGGGAGCTTCCCTGGACAGGCTGTAAATGCATAGCGAAACTCAGAGCATGTTTCTGTAAAGGCAGGTCACCAATGTCAGCACTTTGTTGACTCATTTCTGAAAAGAAACTAACCGAAAATACCAAGTCAGTCCTAAAATTTTCAACGCTAATGTCTGATTCTTGTATAACACCAGAAAATTCACCGGTATTCCCTGAGAACAAAATCAGCAGGGAGAGTGAAAAAGCCTGCAGTGTGATTTGGAAAAGGAAAGCACAGCTTTGTTTTTGTTTGAGCCAGCAGAGTAATGAATCCCAGCTCAGAAAACACTCCACACCCATATTTACACAAAAACAGAGAAGGTCCAACCTGTGTAGGAGCTGCACCTGCTCAGCTGTGGACACAGCAGACTGGGAGGCACTCGTCCACCCCAGCAGGACCAAAAGCAAGCATCCTGGCTCTCCTTCTCCTCCTGGTGTGTCCCTGAAATATCTCAGGAGCACAGATCTTCCTGGTGGCCCCAGCATTTCCTCCAAGGATGACGGCAACTGAAGCATGCTGCATGTGACCTTGGCAGCTTTGTTTGCCTTATGCATCCTGTTTCCAAAGGCTTGGATTCAGTGCTGAGATCCAATGTCCTTGGGGTATTTTCTTACTGGAAGGGAAAGTTTATGCATATTTTAGGAAAATATGGTTTTGATTGGTTTGCTTGTTGTTCCTCTTTCAGGATCTAGTTTTTCCAGTTGTCAGAAAAATAGGATGCTAGGATTCAAAGGGTCCTACAACTGCACCAAGCATGATCCAGATACCAGAGAGAAGAAAACAGAGTATCCTCAGCAGCCTTCCCCACATATAACTCACTGTGTCCTCTGCAGCAGGTGAATAAAAAGCCTGTGGGAAATGATTTGAGGATAAGGCAATAGCATTTTTCTTCCTTCCAAAACATGCTTGCCAACACAGGAAAACCCTCTGACCACTGCACTCAGGTTGTTCCTGGCAAAACAAAGCAGGAGGAAACCTTTAAGGAGAAAGGGGCACAGCTGAGCAGGGCACACCCCAAGCAGAAGCTATTGTAACCACGGAGCCAACGCCAAGGGCCATTACCCTGGGAGCTGCCTGGCACACACTTCTGAGGGCCCTGCCCCAATGTTCCTCAGAATTAAAAAGAGGCAAGTGGGAATTAATAGCTTTGACCGCCCTTAGACACAACCACGCACAGCACATGACAAACAGAATGCTTGGGAAAGAGGGAGAGTGAGCGATATCCATGTACCAGGCTGCTCAGCAGCTGCTTCTGCATTCTTTGTCTGAAAAAGTCCCAAGGTTGTTTAATTTCATCCCAAACTCCTGAAAACCTGGAGTCCTGATATCACTCACCCTGATCACTTTACAGTGCTGGATGGAAAGTGAAGTTCACTGTGTACAACTTTCCCTGCCTGGCTCTGCAGCTCTCCAGCTGCAAGCTCAGCAACACTAAGTATTCAAGCACAGCAAAGCACTTTGCTGCAGCTGTGCCCAGCAACATAGGAAAGCACTTCCACTAACTTTTCCTGTCAGTCTCAGCACTTGCACTGCTGTTGCTTTTGTCCCCAGGAGAGCAGAGCTCCCACTCGACTCACAGGAGCCACCTGCTTCCCCCTCAGCAAACCTCCCATCCCCTGCCATGCATCTTCCTTACAGACAAGGTTTAGTCCCCCAGCCCCTGCTCACCCAGGTGGGTTTGCATTGCTAGAATAACGAGCCCCATTTCAGGAGGATCGTGCCTCCAGATGGATCCAAAGCATTTTGCAAACTGTTAATTAAGCAAGCCAGACTCAGCAGAGGAAGCTCTCCTTAGAGCTACACAACAAATCCCTTTTGGATGTAAGAAAGCAGATGTCTTACCACCAGCCTAGCACAAATAATGAGAGTTATTTGTAAGGAAACTCAGCCTGGGGAGGAAATATCTGAATGTATCATAGGTACTAGATCAGATAATTTATGGTTTCCCCTACAAGAGGCACCAGAGAAGGGAGGATGGTTCTTTTCCTTCATTGCTCCCAGAGTGAGGCTGCACCAGACCCTCACTGAGCTGTTGGATATGCATGTCCAGGTACCTGTGTCCATGTTATGAAGCACAGTAGTCAATGGAGAATAAGTTTTCAAAAGTTACTTATAGGCTTTTATTGCTTTTCAATTCTTCATGTTCCTTATGGAATGCCTTTTCCCCAGAGGTTAAAGCCTGGTTCCTAAAAGTCCCTAGACTTCACAGTGGGATAGGGTTCAAACCCCCTGAATTCTCCATAATATTTTTGAGACTGCTAGAAGTGCTAGTGCTGGAAGAAGGAAAGTATCAGCAGAAAAAAGAAATCCCTGCAGATCTAAAATCCCCTCACTCTATTGGCTTTGTCGTGGCATGTGAGCTGTACCAGCAAAGGATGTGTCTTCAGAGTCTCTTCTGGCCCAATCTCTTGACTTTGCTGGTGGTGAATAAGGCCCTTGCTTACCTCACTTAAAAACCAGACAAAGCATGTCTGCATGCTTGTCCACATCCAGGAAAGCCATGGAATCCACCAGGGGGGAAAAATGGACACCACAGGCCAAAATGTGCACGTACCTCTCACATGGCCATATCTCCACTGCTCAATGTGGGTCTGTCACACTGCAGATGTTGATCAGGAAGACTGGACTGAGGTCCCTCTTAAACATCAAATGTCAGGAGGAAAGCAAGAATACTGCAAGGCAGAGTAGAGACATTAGCTACCATTATAACCCTGGCCCAAATTGTCCCTGCCCCAGAAGCCCAGGGTGAAGGTAGGTCCGGAATTATGGGATGTAGCTGGGCACCAGAGGCCAGACATGGAGACAATAAATGGATATTTAACCTGTGCCATGAGGTCAAGGATAAGTCCAGGTTGCTGCAATTTCCCTGTCAGGGAGGAGTTTTAAAAGTGGCCATGCCAAACTGAGACAAGATTCCTTTTATGCCAGGATTGGGCTTCACTAATCATGCTTGTATCTGATTGTGTTCCACTTCACATCTTCGAGGCAAATAAAAAGCTGTGACTAAATAGGTAACTTCAATGTGGAAATTTCCATTTTAAACTAGCATCCCTCCAAAATAGAAAAAAAATTAGGAATATAGACAGCTGACCAAAGGCTATCTTATCTACATAATGAGGGCTCCCCATCAAACAGAAAAATTAAAACCCTTTGAGTTCAGATTTAACATTAGGTACATTCTTGAAAACTGCCCCAGGGTGCAGAAATATGCATAAGTGCTTCTACTCTGGTGCCAGAAGTGATTGTACCTTCAGGAAATGCTTTTGAAACCAGTTTCTGAGTCTCACTCAAACTGCTTAAATACTTTCTTGCAGTTCGCATGCTGAGTTTTGTTACAGATTCCATTATAAATGCTGAATCCCAAACACTTCTCAAACTACTCCCTTTTGAAAAGCATAGGAAGTCACAAAGGGACAAGGGATGCTCATTTCCAATAGGGTTTGCCACAAACCATAGGCTCCTGCCTATATGTGATGGCTTTCTGAAGTCCCCTCATTCATGTAATAACAGCATTGATCTGCAAAGCTCGTTGATCCCTGGGAGGCTTGAAGAATGGTTAGAAGTCTTGTTTGGGAAGTTTTTAAAGTTTTCCATTTATCCACTGTTAAGGTTTGCATAAATGCAAGGTAAGAAAATTGTTCTTCATGTTTCATTATTGAGAAAGCAGCCACCACTGAGAAGCTACAATGAGACTCTCTCGCTCTTCAGGCAACAGCCCACTAGACAAATTGAAGTCTGTTATTTCTGCAGAGTTCCCATTCATATGGAATATTTTGAAGTGGTCTCATAAGCAGCAAATTTTAGAACACGACATTACGAAATATGAGAAAAAAGAAGAATGTGATTCCAGTCTAATTTCCCTGCAGCATTGAATTTGGTTTTAAAGAAAAAAGAACTGGAAACACAGACAAAGGTTTAGCTCTGTTTTTAAAAGGATGAAAAAGAAAACATAAAAACTTGTCATTTGACTTGCTATTTACCCAGAATTTTCTAAATTCTTTGAATAAATTTAAAGCATATCAAATAAGAAAAAAAAAGAAGACAAAGTTTTCCTATTAAGCTTTTTATAAAAAGTACATAATATTCTTATTTCTACATTGCACCTCTTTCTGAAATGTCACAGAGAAGTCTCAACACACAGTGATTACCTTTTTCATTGTCAGCTACAAGAAAATCCAACCAGAAAGAGGGTTTCAATTAGGAATACTCCTCATTTTCCTATAAAACATCTGGTGATGTAGAAATCAGCATCTTTTCCTTGGTAGAAAGGAAGGGGCTGCTTTTTACAGGCTACAAATGTTTTTCTGTTTTCTTGTGGTTCTCCATTGTCTCAGTACACAATCATGTAACAATAAGGGTGACCTGGGATCAGGACAATCAGCAAAGGGAGATGTCAGGATCTCTGCCTCTTTGTGACTTCTGGTTAAGACAGGAGCAGCACCAGAAGCTCTGTTTTGATGAAGATATGACCTGCTGGACTCCAAACAGGAGTAATCAGAGGAAATTCTGTGTTTAATGTTATAAATACCTCAAAGATCCGTTTTGATCTTAAAATCTCAGTTGACAGCCTATGTGTTACCTTGCAGCTTGAACTCATGCTCATGCTCAAGCCTGTGATCTGAAACAGACCAAGTGTCTCAGCCGAAGCTCACAGGAGCAGATGAAAGGAGCTGGCTTGAACTGATTTTGACCCATAACGAGGGTACATGGACAGTTGAGCGGAATTGGGCATGATGTTGAAGATCACAGCTTAAGAAACACAGCAGACAGGAAAATGTTTGCAAAAAATCTCAGTGTCTGCACTTTATGATCAATGATCAGCTCTACTAAATAAACATCTCAGCTCTGAACAGACTCCAGGGCTAATTGCTACACCTTATCTCCATATTAAACATTTCTTTCACTTGACTGAGGAGCAGACTTACTGTCCTGTGGACAAGCCACAGGAGTAACACCTGAGAAACTGCACAATTTAAGATCTAGCCAGTGTTTCACATTTATTCCTACATTAATGTATAATTATGTGGAGTGAATAGACATGGAAAACAATCCTAGCCTTGGCATGGAGAATTTCTGTACAGACAGAGCATTTACAAAATATATTATTACTGACACCTAATTTAGTCTGTCAGAGCAGCACTATGAGGGACTAATTAAAGTCAAAGTAGAACAAATGCTTGTACTCAAGAAAAACACCAGGGAAAACACAGACAGATTTTACCAATCTGCACATAGCTTGTGCCTGTCAGTGTGAAGTGTGTCTGAGGTGGTACATTTGATACATTTTACCTGCTTCAAAGCAGAGTCTGTTCCACTAAGATAGCTCTCAATTTCAAAGAGCAGATCACTGGCACTCACTGTTTGCCCAGACTTGCTTACTTAACCAAGCTTCAGATTTTGAATTTTGAGCCTCCAATTACATTTTTATAGTTTTCTCTGGCTTTTCAGAGCCCCAGAAATCTATATCCCAAATGTGATAGATCTCCCATGCCAGAAGGAAAAACAGAAGCAAACAAACAATGACGAGCAGGTTGAAGAGAAGGAGGGGGGTACAGAGACAGCCTGGTATTTCCAGCACAACTGTTGGACCAACTCACTGCTAGTTGCTTGTATGAAGCAAGACCCCTCAACTACCACGTATTTTTCAGGGCATTAAATTCATTCAGTAGGGCTGGGGCAAAGGGAGAAAGAGTACTGAGGCTGTTGTATGCAAAGCTTTGATTATTCCAGCAAATGAGGATCTTTCTTGCCCGAGGCCAGTATTTTGAAGATGCCCTGAAAAGGTTTGTTTTAAAATTCAGTGAAGGTACAGGACTTCAAGTCAACTAGCCAAAGAGCCAGGTGCTCCTGAATAGCTGTTTATTGTTTGCAGTGCATATGCAGAGAATGATAATTTGCAATTTCTCATTCTCAGCACCTGAAATTTCCTCTGTTTTGCTATCAGCATTTGGGACATGGAACCTACAAAGCATCAAAGAGGACCACACATTTCTGCTTAGGCTTCTGAGGTTCTGCAAAACTGGGAGACAGGGCCCAAATCTGTGCATCCCAAAATCCACCACTTTGCCCTATCAATCAGCTGTGTGACATTCAGTGCTGTTCCCAGCATGGGCTTTGGCCACAGAGCAGTGCAACATTAGTGATAGCTCCAGGTGAGACTAAGCTCCATACCTTCCTGTGGGCAGACCACTTCAATGGCAAAAAACGGGCTGTGTGTGATGGCTTAGTGTATAAGCCCATTATTAGGATATAAGAGTGAAAAAGAGGTTTCATGTTTGCACAGGAAAGCTTTCAGAACTAAGCTATGAAAGACATTTCAACACATCAGCCAGGCGCTAAAAGAAGGCCAGCCCAATGCTGACTTTCTTAGCTTGGCTGCAGAGTATTTTTCAAAGTCCAACCCTTTCAAATTATTCCTGCAGGCCCACATGTACCTTCCATCAAGGCAAAGCTGGTCCCCTCTATTGCTACATTCAGAGTCTTGTTACTCCCTGTGCAGCCACTGGATCCCATTCCTCCCCCCTGTTCTGTGCTAAGGATGCTCCTCACAGCCTACACAGCACATCCATCCATCAACAAGCTTTGGCTTGTACTGCACCAGCCCAGCCTGAAGGGACACTGGCTGGGTTTAGAGCAGCTCCTGTCTTCTTTCTTGAGATGGTTTTCAGAAGGACAGGAGCTGAGCTTTCCTAGAAGAAAAATCAGAGGCTAACATAAAATTACACTGTATTACCTTCAGTCAGATAAATCACTTTTGGGAAAAGAGGTTCATAACAACTCCAGACATGCCTAATAGTTCCACTGTGAGTCTCTGGATAAAGCCAGGGACTGGAAACAAAATGAAATCATTACATGAAATTATTTGTACTACTGTAATACTTGAGAGCCCCAGCTTAAATGAGACCTTTCTTTAGCAGGTGCTATGCAGAGCCAGACAGAGGCAGTTTCTGCCTGAATTATTTTGCCAACTCAACACAAAGGAGAAAGGCAGGGGTGCACTTGTTCCCTCTCTTTCCACAGGCATAGGCACAGAGGAAATCTGGGGCCAGCCAAGGCTGATGTGAATGACAGCTGGGAGCAGAGGTTTTGCAACACCACATAACCCAGGTGGCCTTATTTTTATTGTTGCTGTTATTAAATACATTATCAGAGCCTCCTCAAGCAGTGTAAACCAAGACGATTTCCTCAAGCTATGCTCCAAGAGGCATATTACACCCCCCACCAAACTTATTGAATTAAGTGGAGTGTGCATATTATCCTTGCTTATGGCTTTCAAGGCTCATGAATGCTACTGTAATTGTTTCATAACACAGATCAATAAGTAGAGTCCAAATATGCCCTGTCTGCCTCAGGGGAAAGGCAATAAGAGTAGCTGGGTAACAGCTTTTTTGAGATCTTTCTGCCCACCAGACAAAGGGAACTCACTGTAAACTCTCACTTCTCAGGAAAAGATCTTATTTGCAAGTCAGTCTGTGAATTGTTCTTTAAATAGAAGATGGTAAGAGCTTTCATTTGGAATTAAGGAATCAAGTTAACTGGCTACGGTTATCTTAAAAAGTCCTAAATCTTCAAGCATTTTTAATTAATCCACATTTTAAAGGGCCTGCCTTCACCCCATATCAGTGCTGTCAGCTTTCACATGTCACTTGGATGCACAGAGATCTGCTAGATATTCCAGAAAGATCACACAGGTGAAGTTTGTATTTACTTGAGGACAACAGGAGACACAAAAAATACCAAAGGACAATAAAGTAAATGAAAAAACTCTCATTTTTTGCTATGTTGAATAAATTTTTGAGTGTGTTTTCCATTTGCTCCTAGAGGAAGTATGCCTTGCTATTTATGCAGCAAGTTAGCATATTTTTGAAGACATAAATAAAAATATCAAGGTGAAACACCAAGGAGTTTATTAGCTTAGTTATTAAGAGCTCTTTACACTTAACAACCTAAAGCATACACAGAGCAATTTGCAATCAACACTTTTTAAGCTCTGAATAATCCATTCCTTAAGCAAGCTTTCCTGCTTCCTTGAAAACATCTTTCGTGTCTTCAAACTTTCAAAGAGGAAAGCCAAATTCATTAAAGCAACCTCTTAGCTATGCTTTCCTCTCTCCCTTATTCCATCACATCTCCTGTTCTCAAGTGAGCTAATTACTCTGTAATTGGAGCTGCAGAGCCTCCTGCCAGGGCAGGACTCAGCCCAGAGAGAACATCTCCTGTGGATGGGATCCAGCTGGATACGGGACCAGAAGGATGTGACAACTGGCAGAGCTGTTGGCCTGGGACACTTAATCCCTTTTCCTGGTCACACCTTCTCCTCTAATCAGAGATCCCTCCACATCCCTCCTTCCTCTGCCATCTCCTCTCCCATCCAGACCTCATTATCCCACTGGTCTGTTCCTCCCTCACACACAAACTCCCATCTTCTCCCATCTCCTCCAATCCCTGCAGTACCCAAGTTTTTTCTTTCATCCTCCTTCTTTTTCACTTTTCCTTATTGGTTTTGTCTCTTTTTGACACAATCTACATTGGAAAAAGTATTTCTGCTGCTAAATAGAATTTGTGAGATGTGCTGTGCTTATTCAAGCCTTGCTCACAACACCCAAGTTACCTTAATATATTCTCTTAATTATCTTGCTGGCTGGCTGCAATACATCATCTTAAACCAAGCTAGCAATATGTAGTGCACTTAAAGATAGCTCATGGAGTGTAAATGATCCTACAGGTCCTTGCAATGATCATGCAAGTGAGACACCTTCTGGCAAGGGTAACATGAAACAGACACAGATAGTTTGCAAATAAGATCCTTTTTTTTTTTTAAAGTAATCTATGAAAACATACCAAATACCAAGAGATGAGTGGGAATAGAGAAGCAAAATTCATGTTTCAGATACAAATCTTGAAATTCTGGCCTTTTTACAGACTTTCCTAGAGCTGAGAATCACAGCACTTGAGCTTCTTTCCCTGATGGTTTAAATGACATTTCTCTCTTTCTCTGGACTGAAAGCCTTTAGGCATCATCTCATAGCAATTCTTTAAATTTTCCTCAAATTCAAAAGAAGAATATAACTTTCTGCAACACCCACCTGGTAGCTTTCAGGAGAGCTACAGCACCATGTGGCACAACAAGATGCTCTGTGACCTCTCCTACAGGCTTTGAATTCAGTTGCTCTTGGTGCAGTTACCATTAATCTGAAATAAATATTGTTAGGCAGAGAGCATATGGTGAATCTAAGAACCTAATATAGGCAGTCAATTCAATTAGAGCTGATAGGAGAAGAGGTGGCTTTGCAAGAAGACAATAAGAAAAGGAATCAGTAAACAAATGACATAATAACTTTCTTTATCATGGGCCAGGCCAAGGATCCCACTAAAAAAACATTACTAAAACTATAGCAAAGAACACTCTGGGCAGCACCTCATTTGTCTTGACATGTCACTGAAAAGTCATGCTGTAATACTCAGCTCTTTTGATTGTTTTTCCAATTTGTATAGTTCTTAGTCTTGTATGAACACATTTTTCTGAGGACAGGGAAAAAAAAAGAGACACAGGAGCTTTGTTCTGAAATAATGCATTATTTCCCAAATTTGCAATGAGTGAAAATGTTTTCATAAACTAACTTAATTAAACTTTGAAGGGAAAATCTTTAATAAAACCCAATCCAAATATTTTGGTAAGGTGATATTGCAACAGCTGAAGTGAAAATTAATGTAAACTAATCAATGTAAACTAAAGGGAGCACTACAACAGATCCTCATTCTTACATTTCTGTTGCCAACACTGCATTCAAATAGGATCATGCTGGCATCAATATAAAGAAAAATAACTTTTTATTCAGAAATTGATCCTAGGCAGCCAAAATTCAGGCTACATTATTGAAACAGAAGCTGACACATACAGAGCATCATCATTGGGATAATTTTATTTAATGTGACAGCATCTTGAATTATTAGAAAAACTATTTCAGAAGATAGGAAATTCCAAAACACACATCAGCTTCCTGAACCTTCACCACCTGTTTGCAAACTCATGAACATTTTAGACATATACAAGAGTCTATTCCACTGATTGTAAACAGGAAAAGACTCTGACATACAGCTCTGTTTGCCATTTGTGGATGTGATTGAAAACAAGACCTCCCTTGCACTGTATTTGGCTGATTGAGTCGTTCAGTCTTTGTATTATCAGGGGTTTGGAGACCATTGGATCTGAAGCAGGAAATAATTTCCTCCCTGTTCAGTCATTGCAGTTTAGTACCGACAGAGGGAAGGACAAATTTGCATTTTTCTGCAGCACAGTAAAATGTTTTCACAATCACTTTCTATCCCTTTTTTCCCCCCCACTGTTGTTTTAAAGCATTCTTAACCTTGATGACATATTTTCTCCTCGCTGGGGGTGCCTGCTAGTTTAATTAATTTCTAGTTAATAGAAGACATTACACAAAACTATCAGTGAGCAAATTAAAATGATCTAATAGTCCTTTCTGGCTTTATACCTTCTGCAACCATTAGAGAGGCAAGCATACCTGAGCCAGGAAGGGAAAAGATCCTGTAATGTTTAATCTGCTTGTGATTTCTGGGAACCTGTCCAATGATGTATGACTGCCAGGGGAAGACAGAATTGTGTCCCTGGGGACTCCACTGGAGCAGGGCTTCCCGGTACCTCATTAGCCTCCACTGCAAAGTCCTTGTGCCTGAGGTGGCTTCCCTTAAAGGGAGCAGCGAAGGGAGCTGGGTCCAAAGGAAGGTTACCTGAACTTTAAGGCTTCAGAGATTTGACAGTTCAGCCAAAGGGTGTGTTTTGGGCTTTGCTTTAAAGAAAAAAAAAATCTATTTTTCACATTTAAAAAATGAACAGATTTTTGGGTTTGGTTTGTTGGCTTGGGTCTTTTTTATTTGTGTTTTGGTTTTGGGAGGGGTTTGTTTTGTTTGTTTTGCTTTGGGTTTTGGGGGTTTTTTTGGTTTTTTTTTTTTTGCCAGAAAAACATTTTTTACAGATGAAACAATAAGTTCTTGCAGCTTGGTTTCTGCAAGAAGCTATAATATTGTCTGAAAAATCAATCAATTAATAATGGTTAGCACATTGGAACAGCTCCAGAGTAAATTCCTCCTCCTGGTGTACGGCTCTTCAGAAGTTGTACAGAACACATCTCCTACTCCGACTAACAAGAGATTATTTCACTCCTGCCATTCTTGCCTTCTAGAAACACCCACGAGCTGAAAACTTCTAAACAGGGACAAATAAACCTTAGACACCCATTTTTTTTACCGTGCTCGGTCTGGCGAAGGAGCAGGCTGCTCTTCGGGCTGCTCTGCAACCCAGCCGGCAACACCAGAGGGCTCTGTGGCTGCGCAGAGCCGGGCCCAGCGCGGACACTCCGCGATGGATTTCCCCTGACCCGCTCCTCCTGAGCGGTCACCGCCGGCTGCTGGCACCCCCTTTCCACGGCTCCAGGCTGGGCAGGGACCCTCCCTGGGCAGGGACCCTCCTTTCTCCCGCCTCCCGCTGCCCTCAGCTCCCGGCCCGGCCGGGCCCAGGCTCCTCGCACAGCCCCGGAGCGGAGCCGGCAGCAGGGCCGGGCCAGCCCTGCCCGGGGTGAGGGGCGGTGCGACAGTCCCTGATGGAAATGCTTGTTCCCTCTTCTGAGTCTCGTTCTAGGGAAGCTCAGTCAGGCAAAGCTCTTGGTTTCATTTCAGTCCTTTCTCCTCTGAGATCATTAAAGCTCCTGCTGCAGGCAGAGCTGGCCACGTGGATGGTGCCTGCAGTGAGTGAGCGGAGCTGTTCCCCCTTGGGCCTGATGCCTGTTCCCATCTCATCCATCCTGGGCTTTCTCCCTGGACCTGCAGCCACCACTTCTGCTGCAGGAGCCACAGCCTGAGCTATGAGCTGATTTTTCATTTTTACCATTTTTGCCACCACAGCTCAGCTAGTTTTCCTCAGGAGAGCTTTCTGGAAAATTTCCCTGCTTGTCTCAAAAATCTGTAGGATTTGGAACAGTGAGAAAAATTTCCCCTTCTGACTGACAAGCTCTGACATTTGCTGAGGGCCCTACTCAGCCCCAGGAACATCAGGTAGCTGCTGGCCCCATCACAGCTTAGATGGGTTCCTCCCTGTCCCTGCAAAAGGGCCACAGGCATCTGGGAATGCCCTCCTCAGAAAATTCCCCTGGACCACAGAGCCATGCTATCTGCCCTTGCTTTTTCCAGCCGTCAGAAGTCATAGATGGCATTTTTTCCAAATTCTCTCTTTTACTCTTTTGAAATTGATGCCAAAGAAAATCTCAACCTATTCATGGGAAAAAAATCAATGAAAAACAACAAAAGCCAAATCAGGTAGAAACCAAAAGTCCATGATCTCTTCAAAGGGTGGAGAGTGCTATTACAGTAACTGTCACAGTTTAATAAACATCCCTGGGCTGCCCCATGTCAAGGACAGGGTAACCTGAGCACATAACACCACCTCAGTTTGGAGCATGCTGGTGCATCCATCCATGCAGGCAAGAGCAGCAGGAGCCTGCACTGAGGAGTTTTAGAGCATTAAGCAGCATTTGTTTGAAGAATGGACAGGCTATAACTACATCAGTGCAGGGCACTTACCCTTACCTGAGGCTCCTCTGAGTGTGTGGCTGTCAAAACTCCTTCATCTCCATCTGCTCTCACCTGCACAACATGCCCAAAGAAAGACATAAACACTTGTTCTGCAACAGGTTCTCCAAGGACAACAACAAAACGTTTAATTAATGTTACCCTGCTCCCCTGGACAAAGGGCAGTACAGCCCACATGGACATCTCCAGCTGGGTGTCTGTAGCACAGGATGGCAGTGTCAACAGAGGGCAGGGAATCAGAGCTGGACTGAGCCCTGCCTGCCCACCATCCCCTCCCACACATGAACAAGCCTTTTCCTCACCTGCTTCAATGAACACACTTGAATCTCTTCACTGCAGGTTTTACAAAAGGATCCCTCGAGCCTGTGCACTGCTGGGAGCTCTGCATCTTCTTCCCAACCCATAATATCCAGTAAATGCGTCCAGCAGGTCCCAAAGGAGTGGGGAAAGGGGTGTTTGCCCGTGCCAGGAGGGTGACAGCAGAGATGGCACAGCTGGAGGAGCACAGGTCTGCCCTGCCTGCAGACACACATTCCCTGTCAGCCAAGTCTCCAGGTGGCAGATCAGAGGAGCCAGCTGCTCTGATACAAATGAACTGTTTTCTCCCTCTCACACACAAACACAGGCCCACAGATGAAAGAAGTCATGCTGAAAGCTGCTTTATGAGGAGTAGTTTAACACAGATGACAAGAGGAAACTGAGGCTCAGGCTGAGATCCCAGATAAGAGAAGCAAGGAGGAGCAGGTCATTTCTAGACATAGATCTCAATGCACAATGATGAAAAAAATATTGAGGCCAGCTCAGGGCTCTCAGGAGCAGAGGCAGTATGAAGGGTTTACCCTCACAGCTTGAAAGCTGCTGTGGAAACCACAAGAAGAGATGTGGGACTGCAATGGAACACAGGCAGAGACAAGGTGAGAGAGGAGGACTCTGTGGTGAACCTGCCACCAAAAGTCCAATTTTCCTGTGCCTAAGCTTCAGCCTTCCCAAGATCCTCACAAATATTTCTAGACTACAGAAATACAAATAACATCCTTAAACCTGATGGAAAGAGCCTGAGGAGGGGTGAATATTTGTTCAAAGCCAGAGAGGTAAAGTAAAAGGAGGTAAAAAGTGAAAATCTTCATGGAACAAGTCACTGCTCTGCCTGTGAGCTACTCAGTGCCCAGTCCCTGCCACCCCCAGACCAGCAGGGCCCTTTCCAGGAAAAAGCTTGATTGAAGCTACTTTTCCTTGAACATGTTTGGAGAAGTGCAATGAAGTTTCCTTTCCAGAGTGACAGGACAGGGAACATTCCAGCTCAAAGCCCCCAGAACCTGCCCTCCACAATGGCACAACCTCCTCCTCTCCCTCTCCTCTCATTCATGCTGCTGTGTCCGTGACTGAGCTCTGCCTGCAAGAGACAATTCCATTTCAGTGCAACAGATTCAAACTCTAATTGAGTTTTCCCATTTAAATCCAGGCAGGAACAGCTCTGCCAGCCTGCAATCATGAGAGCTATTTTTGAAGAGAATTTCCAAACTAGCCAGGAAGTCAAATATAACATTTTTAAAACATTTTTAAGTGTGTGTGTGTGCACACGTGAGTGCATTTCCTTCTGCAAGAAAGGGAACAATTGCTCCCTGTGCATGAGAGAAGCCAGGTTGCTTTAATTGTGTGGCTGCTGATATGACTTCTCTGTGCCAGTTGAAAACAAAAAAAATCTTCAGTTTATGTGTGTATTCCTGCTTTTAGTGACTGACTGTAATGGAAAAAACATAATGCTGCTTCTCTTCTTTTAGCCCTGTCTCATCCCAGACACCATCTATCTTCATGCCACCCTACGGCTGCTTGCACAGTGGTGTCCCCTCCCTTATGCTGCTTAATTCAAGTGCACAGTCAAGGGATTATTTGGAATATTTTATCCCCATCTCTGTACAGCACAAGGAAGGACTTTTTTATGATGAAGATATCAGATTAGGACTCACACCCAGATTTTGCATTCAATACTGATTCAAACTTCTCATGGAACTCAGTTTTTCATCTTCTACTCTGCAAAAGTGCAAAAAAATTTTGTCTTTCATGCTATTCTCTTTCAAATCAGAGTCTAAGCCACTTTCCCTTTGGCAAGATTTAGCACACTGAACAGCTATTAAGCTTCCATCACTAATTGTAGACCTGTATTTTCTATCACTTTCCTTGTATTATCTTCTAAATACTGTATGTTTTTATTTAAAGAGCTAAGTGAACTCTTTGATAGATGCTTTGATCTCTAGTTTAATAGGCCTTTACAGTTTAAATCAGTGCTAGGAATAAAAGTCAATACTTGCATACTGAGATAGTTTCAATTTCATTGATCCTTTAGTAAGGACAAGAGTGCTTTGCAGGGTTTACCATCTTACAGCTAAATTGACTGGAATGTTTTGAAGGTTCAAATACTTCAACAAAAATATTCTTACTAGGATAAAAATGTTTGTACAAAAGCATACAATTTGCTGTAGAATAATTAACAATTAAATGATGATGAGCCCATCATCATTTTGTGCTATAAACAGAAACTCTCAGCTACAGTAAAGCCTTGCTCTGAATTTCTCTCTAAGCAGAGCCCGTTTCACCCCATGTCATTTCCATTTATCATTTCCCTACTTCATCAGATTGTATCTGAGGACCTAATGAAAAACAGTGTTGAAAGTCACTCCCTAAAATTAAGATAACCAACATCCACTTCTCTCCTCTCATCCACTAAGCCAGCCACTTCACCTATCATCTTCCCGCTGTGCAGTGAGGAAGAAGGTCTGAAAGCCAAGATCATGGCATGGACAGGCCAGTTTTATTTTTCCACTGCTTCCAATTGTTTATTCCCAGAATGAGTCAATTCTGTCATGAAAAAGGTAGATGTGATTTCTTAATTTCTGTTTTACATTAGTAGATCTTGTTTAACCTCGATCTTAGATATTTAAATGCATTGCAATATTCTGGGCTTAAAATTGTGCTGTGACCTTTAGAAAAGGATCCTGAGGCTAAAATATCAGTTGTGCCATTCCAAGGACAGCTCATTTCCCCATGCAGAGCTTTTTGTGTTGCTAACAAGGAGCCTGGTTTTTCTGTTGTTCTTCACGAAAACAGAAGCTCAGCCTTGGCATCATCTCTCCTTGAAGTAACTAAGAAGTGAAATTGGCCCATGTTTTATGACAAATGTGGTTGAAAGCTTAGTTGAAAATTAGATTTTCTTTAGAATAGAAAGCAAGGAGGACAAACGTCAATGGAAATACTCTTTTTGGCATCCCTGTGCCTTGGAGCAGCTCTCTGAAGATGGATTTTCTGGGGGAGAGAAACTGTGATGAACTAGGCCCTGAAATTACTTTCATGGTCTAACATCTAAAATATCGTAAAATATTAAAGAGGAAGACTCTCCCTGCACCATTAGTCCTTCAAAGCCAGTTCTCTGCAGAGATGTGAAGGAGCAGACAACAGATATTACCAACACAGACTTATTTGGAGATCAGGAAATAAAAGAGGTGACTATATCAGGAAATAACATAGGTGTCTGGATGTGGCCAGCACTGCTCGAGCTCAGACATACCTGGTGTGTCACTTGAGCTGCAGTAGCAGCCCCCAGTCCCCACTGTGTGTGCACACACAAGGAGCACCACGTTTTCTGACGTCCTGGGGAGGGCCCAGCTGGAGGATGTCAGGCTGGGGCTGAGCACAGGCTGTGTGACAAGAGGAGGAAAGCACAGGGGATGCTCAGCCTGGCAGGGAGACGCTTCAGGAGGAACTTGTTGCTGTCTTCTACTACCTGAAAGGATTTTATAAAAAACGAGCTAGGCTCCTCTTGAAGAATAACAAGGACAGAATGAGGGAGAAAGAGTACAAGGACATAAAGAAATAAATCTTCTCTGCGAGTGGCAATAACCACTGAAACACAGGGCCAGTGAGTTTGTGGACTCTCCATGCTCAGCTCAAAGCCCTGAGCAACCAACCTCCCTTTGGAGTTGTCCTTGTTTTGGGATGGAGATTTGGCTGGACAACCTCCAGAGGTCTGTTCCAGCCCAAACCACTCCTTGAGCCAGTGAGCAGCAGGGAATTTAATATAACTTAATTATCTCAGCTTAAAACAGGGTATCCAAACTCTTACTGAGATTTAGAGATGCACAAGAACAGTGGGAGTCCTGTCTGCATCAGAAAAGATACTGAAAACGTTGGTTAAACATTTTTTCAGCAGGCAGTGATGCTTCAGTAAGTACAGGGCTGTTACTAATATACCTAAATATTGTGATTATATAAACATTTCAAATAAACAGAAAATTTCGAATTATATGTCAACTCTTCACTTAGTTTCTCTGATAGCAGAGCTGTTCTTCCTCAATATGCAGGAATTTCTTCACTGAAGCATAGTCTAGATACACTGGTATATTTTTCTCTTGGGAGACACTTGTTTCAAATATTCATTATGGACATAATATGATAGAAAAAGCTTATTTTTTGTCAGCAGTCTATGGTATCACATGAAACATAAAATGCTAGGAAAGCATTCTGATAACTGAACATGAAAATTATATATATATATATATATATATATATATATGTGCGTGTGTGTGTGTGTGTATATATGGGATATTTCAAAGATATCTGATTTTAAAGTCTGCGTTGGATACAGACCACTCTTCCTTTGCACCTGCTGCTGCTTTCTCAATAATTTATCTGTAATTAATTATTGAGATACCATTTTTTTTAAATATAAGTGAAATCTTCACAGCACAAAACACAAAATCATGAATTCAGCATTGAACTGCTCAAGCAGAGACAGAGTAGAAAGGCAGAAGAATTGTTATTAGCATACAAATAGATGAGATAATGGAAAAGGGGATATACTGCTCAGGAAGCAGCTTTACAAATGTTATTTTTCAAGTGTTCTACAGGATGGAAGTCCCCATTTAATAACAGCATTTTAAAAATGTCATTAAAGCCTTAATCCCTTAATGTGCCACATGTGGGTGGCTGCTGTTCAGATGCCAAGTGAGGCTGGGGAGAATGTGAGCTTCATGAGAAGGGGGAGTTCTTCAGATACAGATCACATTGTCCTGCAGGTTTACAGATCCTCCCTGTACCATCCCCCAGAGACCTCTGAGAAGATTTTCTGCAAAGTGCAACAAGAGAAATGAAAAAAAGAATGGAAAAAAAAGCATACAAAGTGCATTTCTTTCAGCAACAAACTCAGATTTCTAAGGTTTCTCTATCCCTCATTAGCAAAGGTACAGTCACAGGTCCCCAAGAAATCAACAATGATTTTTAATATTAATGTATATTGCTACTAATACATATTTAAAGAATTTACCTACCTTTAGCTGAACCACAAAAACTGAAAGCTACTGGGCTTCCAGCAACCTGCAATGCAATACAAAATGGATTATCTTAAGCAATCTTTTCTGGAAATGGTTGGCACAAAGGTATCAGAAAATTGCATCCTCTCACCTGAGAGATGATGATTTCATTGCTTGCAACTATCTGACCATAATTTTAAGGAATTCTTTGTGGACCTCAAAAGGAGCCTTGCATTGCACTTTTATGCCAAGGCAGTGGATACAATCTGAACAAGGAAAATCCTCATTGAAACACTATTTAAAATATAGCTGCATATTTCATCCTGGCCCAGTCTAATCAGCGGGGCCAGTATCTGAGTCTCAGGAAACTGTTCAGATATCTGTGGGTGAATGTCACATTGGCAGGCACATAGAAGAGCTAATCACTTTGCAGGATATTAGGCTATTTTTGTCTCCACATACAAGCCACTGAAGCCATTGTGATAGTTCAGCAAGAAGTGTTTCAGGCACAGAATAGTTAAATTATAGCTACTGCTCTCAACATTACATAAAAAAGTATAAAAGGATACCTCAAGGACCTAAGCTCTTTATAACCTTTGAAGCAGCAAATCTCTGACAATACTTCATAGAGTAAGTACTGAAAGATAAACAGCTGCACCAGTACATATTATTATGAGTTAAATTATCAGATTCCAGCTGGCACAAAAGTCAAGTCAAGCAAATAATTAAAACTTCCAAGAGGAGCTATGTGCCTATGGGGTTCATCCTGAAAGTCACTGGAGTGATTCACTCACAGAAGTCCTGATGCCTGAATATCTAAAAGAAGATATTTGTAACTAGGGTATTCATTGCTCAGATATTGGTCAGAAGATTAAAAGAAAATTGGGACTAACAGAAAGCTCAGCAAAATAAATATCACATGTCACTGACCTGAATATTTGCAGCTGCTCTAAATCTTTGATTTAGTGGGTGAAACACAAAATGTCTCAGGACTCCTTGATCCTACCTCTAATGTTGATATTAATATCTTTGTTACAATTACCCAGGCACTGTAACCTAGACCTGTGCGTACCAACAGTTAAAATAACTGCTGCTGTTTTATATGCTAAAGCTGCTTTCCAGTTGTTGTCAATGTAAGAAATTAAACTTAGAGTAAATAGACCAAACTGCCTGCAAAGTTACAGACAAGGCAGCTGGGAAGCTGCTGAGAACCTGAGAAAGCAGAAGTTTTTCTTTGTTGCTGGATGATATGGCAGCATTCAAAGGAATCTCCCTTTGAGATAGATCATTGTCAATCCTGTTCCAATTCTCACCTTTTTGTTGAAATATTTCTTGAGCTTGAAACCCCTCCTAAATATAGGAGGGGGGAGTGAGAAGAATCTGAAAATTGGGGGTTTTAATCTTCTGTGCTCTCTCTGTTGTCACTGGAGAGACATCCTTAGTACTTCTCCCCATGGCAACCTGGAGTTAAACTAGAAACACAATACTGAAATAATCCCTTTTCCACAAATTTTCACCTTCATCCAAGATGACAGGAACTGGCTAGTGGACAGATTTGGAGGCTGTAATAAATGAGGTCCCCAGGTGCAGAGCCCTGATGCCCCACAAAACAAAGCTTCAGAAAGATGTCCACCAAAACTGTCTGAAACTTGTGCTGAAAAGAATTGGATGGGAGAAAGAGACAGGAAGCAGAAGAAAAACGAAAGGGGAGAAAAAGCCAAAACAAAAGGAATAGTGAAAGAGAAGAGGAGCTCAACAGAAGAACATCTGAGTCACTCTTTTATTAAAACTTTCTGTAAGGTTCAAAAGCCCTACTGCATTTTATCTGTGAGCCTGAAAAGATGAAAGGAGCAAGGAGCAGAAGGCTCTAACTTTCATGTTTACACACAAATGCTTAGAAGGAACCTACCTTTGCCTTACAACCTCATTCAGTACTTGGAAGTGCAAACACAAATTAAGCAAAGGCTTTGAAGTCTTCAGCTATGCAGAAGTCCCAGCAGAACAAGGAGTTCTGAGCTGAGGCAGAAAGGTGCCTGCAGTGTTGGAGGAACATGAGTGCAAGGAGGCAGAGATAGAAGATATGTCTTTTAATCCTCTGAGTTTTGCTTGTGCCAGGAGTCTCATTGAATCCATAGGGGGACTTCGTCTTGGAATGCCAGGAAAGTTGCTGCTCTGGCCTGTCAGCATTGTCCAAAGCCTCTCTGTCAGCCAGCTCTGTTGGTGAGCCTCACTTGGTGAAAACTCCCTTGCCAGGGCTGGAAGGCTGGGAGTGAATGCAGCAGGAAGGGTGAATCAAGCAGAAGAGGTTCTGCTCACATCCCAGTGCTGCTGTGTGCAGGAGGAAATGCTGCTGCAGCCAAAACATCTGAACTGGCAGTGAAGGTACCAGATTTGTCCACATCAGCTCTTTCTAGGCAACATATCTTCGGCTGAGAAATCCTCCACAGCCACAGGGCACCAAAAATACCCCAAGAGAGTCCTCCAAGCAGAAAAGCTCAAAATACATGGTGTTCAATGCGCTCTCTCCAGGCTAGACTGTCTCTCCATGGGCCATCTCTACCCCTTCCCTCTGACTGTATTGTTCTGTCTTTGACTGGATGGCTCTACTCAGCTGATAGACTCCAGCACTGCTCTGGGCTTGCCCCATCCAGACTTTGCCCAGAAAGGTTTACTGGGCTTTCAATGACTGTTAGCATAACTAGGGAATTAGAGAGAGGAGAAATAACCAACATCAGCAGGGGTGTGCCATAAGTATCCAAGCTGGTAAAGAACACTGAAGAGAAAGTCAAATTACTTGAATGTTGCTGTGCACACAAGAACCAAAATTCTACATCCCATATGAGAAGCTAAAGCAAAAACCTGCATACAGTTCTTCTACTTGTTCTTGGAGCCTGAGGACTCCTTGTTTTGTGTATAAAAGGAATATTGACTTTGGCAGCACAGGGTACCTCCTACAGGCCTCCAAGTCTCTTAAGCCTACTGCCTCTACTTCTTTACTCCCATAAATTCCTCCTAAGAATGAATGAACATTATTATTTAAAAATAAAAAATATATATATATCAATATATGTATGCTTAGTGAGTCTTCTCATGTATGGCCAAAATGAAAATGCAAACGTTTAGCATCTGAACTCAGGGCTAAAAGACAGCATGGCAAGCAATGAGGACCTGTTGCTCACTATTTATTTGCATTAGAACAGTAACAATGTCACCATATCCAGCCAGCAGTTAACACTGCTGGGTTAGCACTGAAGGTTTTCTTTTTTCTCAGTGGAGTCAAACAGTTCAGGGCTTTTCCCTCAAGTTTACAGAATATCTCTGAAAATGCAAATCATCAAATTCCTGCTGATCACCCAAATGTTGCTGTTAAAATACATGGTCATATATACACATATGAGGGTTTATCTATACATAAATATATAAATGTGCATATATAAGTTCTATTCATATAAGTTTTAAAAATATATAAATATGCCTATGTGTTCTTGAATATACATGTAATGGGAGAAAACAGATCCTGCTGAAAAATCACCTGGACATCGTCCTGTGCAACTGGTTCTAAGTGGACCTGCTTGAGTAGGGTTGTGGATAAGATCATCTCAGGAGGTCTCTTCCCATTCCAGACATTCTATTCTAGAAAAATTCTATTTTTCTACTCAAAAGCAATTATTCAAGATGGTTGTCTCCTAATGGCATCCATCTCTGGAGCATAGGAACAATTTACCAGCATGTTTATCCAGTTCCTAAGATCCCAGAAGTTTTTCTCTGCATTTTTTTTGTTTTTCCTTATGGGACCTGCTGTGAAAAGTTCATTGTTTTATTGTTAGCAGTTCAATATGCTCCAGGCTGGAACACTGAGCCCAATGACAAAAGTTAAATATCCCTACATTCAACAACTTCATGAAAGATTTTAATCTCTAAAGTAAAATGCTCCTAACTGCTTTGCCCAGAAGGACAGATTCTGCAAACATAAATTTTACAAATAAGTTTTTCTTCTACTCAGTGGTGAGCTTTTCTTCCTTACAGCTGTCTCTAGGTTAAAATTAGATGGAAAAGAAAACTTTTCCAAGCTTATCATGAGAAATGTTGCATCCCAAGTTACTGAGAAATATTAATGAGTGTACTAATGGATAGAATTAGGAGCTTTAATGACTTACATTCAGCTGCCCGGAGCCTTACAATCTACGAAGGACTGAAGGAAGGCTCCCAGAGGGTCTCATGATGTGCTGATTCTCAAATCAATCCTTGGATCGCTTTCCTGGGAGTGCTCACAGACTTAGTAGTTTCAGGCATCAATTCAAGAAAATTGTTTTATTCACTATCTGCCATTGCAGATACTCCAGAGTTTTCAGCACCCAGCAACTAAAACAGGGAAAGCTCCTGATTTCTGACAATTTTGCAATGTGGTTAAACACATGCATAGGTTTTAAATCCTTGTATTAAGTCATGTTCCTAACAGCTTTCCGTAGTTTGACCCATTTTTGGGACGGAGTTATGCAGTTCTAAATCTGGTATATTTTGCCTCATAACCAAGTGACTTCCAGATTCTTGCTGTTCCAGCTAGGAAGAGATTTTAGGTTGATTTGGGAGCTTTATTGCACAAATTCTATTTTGTGTCTATTTGAAGACAATCTCAGTTTTAGTTGCTTTGTAGGCCTCAAATAAGATAAATAGTTGTCATTATTTACCATTGACTTTTTTTCTTAATTCTATTGCCCTCTGGCAGTAAATGCATTTTGCTTTACCACAACAAAACCCCAGGGACTCTGCTGCAAGATCCCTGAAACCTCCAGCAAAGAGGAATGGCCTATTTTCTTTACATCAAGAGCAGGGTCCAGCATTAAAGTGGAGAAGAAAAAGTGACACTTTGAATTTTTAGAAGATTTTCATGTTTCATCTTAGCCATTTGAAACTCTGTTGTTCTCTGCCACAACAAAAAAAGGTCTTGAGTTCCTACAAAAGCAGAAGCCTGATGGGATACTTGAAGGGAGAAAGAAAACCAGGTGGTCCAAATTGTGGTCTAGCAGTGAGTGTCAAGAAAGAAATCACAGAGCTGAGAGGAAAGGGAGGTAATCTTGATGTGGTTGAAAGGATAAGTCTGGCGCCGACTGCCAGAGAATAGCACAATCAATGGCACCACCAGCCTATGGAAATGGAGAAATTATTTTCATAATGCTGCATAATGATAAAAGACTGGCTGGATTTGCTGCTTGTGGTTTCTTATACTGAGAAACATAAGAAATGCCTCCACATTTTGAGCACTTCAGAGAGATGTCCAGGTTGTGGCAGACAACAACTGAGCTAATTATGAGGAAGGTGTAGGGGAAAACAAAAAAGAAAGGCTCCTCCCAGCATGTCACAGCTTTTCTCACTCAAGAGTTCTTGTGAAATGAAGAAGGTGGAAGTAGCAAATTTTTCTCCCTCAAGCCTGGTCTCTTTGTGTCCCTTAGACAGCCTGAGTTGGCAGTCCTGTTACAGGGCTGTGGTACCCCTCAGTCACACCCCACAGCTTTGCTAAAACACTTTCTGCAGCAAAACAAAGACATAATTCACTATGGGAAGTGTCAGCATGCAGCCATTACTGCAGGTTTGGTTTCTGATTCCTAAAGATCAGAGTTTCACAGCCTCTAGGAGGGTCAGCAGAAAGCTCAGCCCCAACATTTCCTCTATTTCTGCTCCATATCTATAGAGATACCAGATCAATTCTCTGCACTTCACTCCATGGCTCCTCTGAAATCCACCCATGCTGGAGAAGGTGGTCTCAGTTAAATTTTCAATCAGCAGTTCAAATCCCTGTACCTTTCTCCAGGCCTTGAGGTATCTGCTGCTGTATACCAGCAATAATCAAAGAAGCAGCTCTGAAGGTTTGTAGTGAGGTGAAGATCTCTCTGAATTATTCTCTCTTGCCCAAGATGAAGGATTTAATATTTTCACCCCAGAGGCAGTAAAGATGAGGGAACAGTGACATGAAAAATGAAAACAAAAAAACAGGAGGGTGTATTACCTTCATGAGGTGGAATCTGCTTGGGTTTTTTCAGATATTCACATTGCAGACTGGTGGGATCATCAACAACCACTGAGCCCCTTCATGCACAGTCTATACAAATAATGGTGACTGCACAAAGGCTGGAGGTGCTCACTGACCAACACATCTTCTGACTGCTATTTAGGAACTGAAGGTAGGCAAGGTAGAAAAGCTGTGATTCAAATAATCTCCCAAGTAACATTGCTCTGCCACTGAGGTGACTTTGACCCATACCAGAGAGCTAATACAGCTCTCCACCTCCAGTATATCAGCTGTAAAGCGAGTCCTTGGGCTCCTCATTACTTTTAAGACTATCCTGCTAGAGATGTACAACAAAGGAATAAGTACCATTTCTCAGAGTGCTTTGTTTTCACTTTAGCACAATCTGTAGATGCTGTGTTCCAAAAAAATCATAGGAATTGAATTATCCCAAGTCCTACTGTGCTGTGCCCCTTCATCTAAATTAGCTGAAATTGGCTAATATACTCAGAAGTATAAGACATAAATACAAACACACAGAGAAACTGTACAAACTACACTGAACCTAGCAGCTGTTGTCCTTCTGGGATTCCCTTTAGTGACTAAATTGTCATCTCCAAGAGTCAATTATAAATGCCAGGGAAGTCTCTTCTAGAGAGTCAGCATCTCCCTCTGTGCTCCCTGAGTGGTGCTCAGTGCTTGCCACAGCCCCCCCATCTGTGAAACATCCTGACATTTATGTGAGAAATGGGTAAGAAATGGATCAAGACAGGATGAATGTGTTTAATCCAGCTCTTAATGCTGTCATTATTAGAGTCTCTTTGCACAAATCAACTTCATCTCTCTCAATCCTTGCCAAAGTGTCACCCTCCACTGGAAGGCCCCTATATTATCCCTGTAGAAGCCACCAGGATACATAAAGTGTGATATCAAGAGGATAAAAAGAACCCTCAAAAAAAAAAAAGAAATAACCTTCTGAAAACTTCTGGTAAGCCTAGAAACTGATTGGGGGCTGTGGATCCACACTGAAAAAAACCTCTGCCAATAACTCTCAGTTCCATCTATCCCAAGCAGACAGTCTTTTCCCATGGATTTTCCCACTTCTGGTAATCATCTGGATACTATAAAATATAATTACCAGCATTATAAATATCAGCATTAGTTCAGATGACACCTTAGTCTTTTAGTTCTTTTAAAAATTGGGCAATCTAAACTTGTTTCATACTTATTCAATTACTTGAATTTCACCATGGAACTAGAAAACAAATTGAGTTTATTGTTTAACATCTCTGCAGTTGCCAAAAAGAGGGTAAGACAAAGAAAACCTAATTTTATAAAGCAAAACTTCCCAGCTTCCATGTCCAATAAGCAATTTTTCATAGGAGCTAATGGAAAAAACTTTTTTTTTCTCTTCCATAACTGCATAGAATAGACCTAGATTACCCTAAAGCCTGAACTCTAGAGGAAGCTGAACTTCTGACAAGGCAATCCAGATTTTAGCCCAAATAACACATACCTGGAGGTACCTTTGGACACCACTTTAATACTGTTGTCAGTCTTCATGAAGTGAAGGATAAAAGGTGCTAAGTTGACAGTTCTGAAATCTGGGGGAAATGTGGGAGTTTAAATGACAGATGTTTTTGGTTAGAAATACATCATCATCATTCATTTCATCAGCTGCAGGAAAAATGAAAATTTCCGTAGAAACCCAACAGAGATGATAGTTTAATGATCTAGTAGGATGTGTATTACAAGACACTGAAAACACAAGGATTGTTTAAACATGGAATGATGAATATGACCTTATCTTACTCACGAAGAGTCAGAACAGCTGCATCCTGATGCCAAGTGTAAACAAAGGCAAGGCAAGATGTGCTGTGAATAATCTGGATTTGCTTCTTTATTCATCAGTGGAAAGTAAAGCACAGCAGAGACATCTCAGTTTCTCACCTCTCCTGTATCAATACATAAATACAAAAGAGCACAACCTGCATGTGTTCAAACAGAGACTCAAAAATGTTTGAACATCAGGGAAGCTTAAGAGACGTCCTAGAGATTCTCTCAGGGAAATAAAATTTCAGAGCACATTTATGCTAAATTGCACAAAATGCCCAGCTTTGTAGCTTCATTCTAAGCTTTTTCATCCACAGGTGAGTATAATTTGTGAGGGAGACCCACAAATTTAAACACTATGATTTCCAAGTGATCTCTTAATGCCCATTCTTCAGCATATCCAATACTCTGACTGAGAAACACTTTTTTTTTTTTTTTTTTGAGGAAAGACTAATTTTGGAAGTAGAAGAGTGACAATAGGATCTCTAGTGATTGAACAGCTCTTCTACATGAAGAAATATATGTTAACTCTAGAGAGTTCTTTATGAAAGAATGAGCTGAAATGCAAGAAGGTCAGTGAGTGAAAAATAAACTTCGTAGCATTTTAAATATCATAAATGCAACAAGAATATCAGTCTTTTTAGTAAGGAAGAAAGCAGGAAGTAACTTAGATGAATCTGAACATTCTAAGAAATCCTAAGGTGAGAAGAAGAAAAAAAAATCAGAGATTTCAAGGAGTATGCATCATGGATTATGCATGCATGTATACATCAAGGAATATGCTCAGGTATCAAGGAACAAATAATTTTGAAAGGGGGGGTAGGTGGTCTAATGTCCAGACACCAACTCAGCAGGGCTTTGAGAGAGCTCTGACTAAGACAAGACACATAATCATCATCAATTGACAGACAGTTCTCTGAAAAACCTTGAAGAGAAGAGATATTGACAGGAGATACAGACAGAAATTTTGCCACCAGCAATCACTCCAAGGCAGAGATATTTCCTCATCACAATATTCAGAATAGTGCCATAAGCTATGTAAGGGAACAGATTGACAGGCAGCACAGAGTCAAGATTAATGATGAGTCTCTAACCATCTAATTGCAGCTGAATATCTGAGTGCAGCAAATCACACCAAATATAGTGAATATAATCAAATGCACTTCCCGTGCAGGGAAAATATCTCTCTGGTGCTCCTGTACATGCCTGGTTCCCAAATGAATCAGTGAAATTGCTGTTTCAAGCTTTCAAGACTCAGTCAGAGATGCTGTCTATGTGAGGGTAGTTATTCAGAGGATAGCAAAGCCCATTTTCCTGGGGTTGATAGGCTGCCCTGGCTGACCCATGGCTGCAGTGTTATGCAGGATCAGAAGCCCCAGTGGGGCCTTTTTCAGAGTGTTTTTCCTGCCCTGTTTTCTCCAGCAATCTGCTCACCACCATGAATCGCTCTCTCCCTCTGTGCCACCAAAACACAAGATATGGTCCTGGAAATGAGCCACAAATAACCTGGAAATAACTTAATAAATGCTGCCCTCCATTTGGGAGGAGTGGGTGGCAGCACTGATATCGCTCTGGGGAGAGACAAAGCTCACACATTCTGACTGCTGATCCATACACACTGCAGCAAATTAAACTTGACATGCCCTCCTATAAATCCAGCCTGGCAGTGGAAGAGCTGGATCCAGAGCTCTTCAGGAATATAATATAAAATAAATAACATCATATAAAAACCTGAATATCTGGTAGCCCCTATGGAGAAGGAGGATGGGATGGCAGGACCTCTGCTGCCATCTTCTCCCAAAAAAAGAAAAGAAACTTTCCTATTGCAGAATTAAAGGAGTACCAGAAGGGTCACAAGGATCTTTATCTCCAGGGTAGCCCTTGCTTTTGGGAGCAAAACTGCCAAGAAGCCATAATTTTATTGCCACAGTTTGCAACACAGTGGTGAATGCTAAATGATGCGTGTTCACATTCAGCTGCCAAGTGAGTGCTTTAGGTACATTACCTGTCTGTTCTTTTCTAGGGAGCTAAGAAAAATAGATGCATTGGCAGTTACTTCTTTTTGTGCAAATATTCTCATTTGTGTTTCCCTGACATTCAAAGCATTTTAGAGCCATGCAATGGTTAGATTTACCCTAGAGATATTCTGTCTACACTGGGTACACTCCTAAGGAACTTCAACACTCTCTTGAACTCAAATCTTCAACAAGACTCACCATACCCTGGATGATCAAGGGAATATTATATTCAATTCTTAATGCACAGCTAAGGAGACTGTTGGCAATAATCTTTGCTTTGACTCATGTGCAGGTCCAAGGTAGCCCTAATTATTGAGGAACCAGAGCCCCTCTCTTATACAAAGGAAGAAACACTGAATTCTTTTTAGTTCCTCCTTAATTCCCATTTGTCAATGTTATAGACCACCCTCAGAAAAATTATTGCAAGACAAATATACACAGATGCAGTGATTTTATTTGCTACTGCACTATTTTATGAGTGTGTACCGCAGAGCCTAACTTCAAGGCAAGAAGATTTATGATGTAATTACTTTAGTATATTGTTGTACAATTTGCAACTAATGGAAAAGAAATTTACTGGCTACACTTCAGTTGTCAGAAAGTCTGTCTGCAGAATAAGAGTGGAGGGAATATGTGCTTCTCCCCGTGAGTGGAAATGTTAAATGACAGGCATCACTTAACCTGATCCAACATTTTAAACATGATCAGCTACCCATATCACAATAAGTAAATTTTCCTGCAAAGAAAATTAATTGTTCTTCATAAGGAAACAGAGGCATGTGATATCAAGAAGCAAATAAAAAAACTACCCAGCACACCCACTCCCAGGAGAGTCAATCCCAGTCAATCAACTTTCTAGCCAAGTGTAAAAATTAAGAATTCCATGTCCTTTTTTAATTGCTTTAATTGGTGGTGTTTCCCAGTGGGCATTCATGTTTCACTTAGCCTATTTTCCCCCAAGTTGAAAAAAATGCATCTGATTAATAATCATGTAATTGAATTTCCAGTTCAATGTTTAATGTCTAACATCCCATAATTAGGAAGAGCAAAAGCAGAGACTTGTCTTCACTTTTGACATAAGATCTTTTTGATGGAGAAAAAATCATTGATATCAAATGTTTTGCAACTTACATTTCTCAGCAGCTTGCCAAATCTGTTCAAGTGAGATGCCTGGTAGTAAACATCCCTTTCATTAGAAACAGAGAAATTGGAGGCATGAAATTGAATGGAGGAGGATGGAGGAGTTCAGTCACAGATTTCACTGGCCCTAATACTCAGCATAATTTAGAAGGAACCCAAACTCACATCCCTTGGAAATAAAATCAAAGTTTCCTGTTGCAGCACAGATGAAAAAGCTGATGCAATCTGATGGGTATCTAAGCCTAAAGTGAATTTAGCCTATATCAAATAGCAGTGAATGTGAAGATTTTTGTTTGATCTTTGTATTTGGGACAGTTGCCTGCTCTCTGAAGCAGAGAGGCAGCTGTGGCTCTCTGTTCCTTTCCCCATTTTCTACCCTTTGCTCACTACAACTACCATTGTTTGGAGAATTCTGATTAATAGTTCTGGACTCCTGTTATAGAGATAGTAATAAAGCATGTCTGCATCATAAAACTTCCTCTTACACCATTAGAACAAAAACTATTAAAAAAAAAAAACACAATAAAATACAGAAATACCTTTTCTCCATATTGAAAATGCAATGAAACCAAGGAAAACTTGAAATGAAAATAAATCAGGCTGCCATCCAGGATCATGCATTGTGGGCAGATCTTCATATCCTCAACTTCAGCCTATTTAATGTAATTATGAGTGTATTAAACAAAGCTTGAAATAAGGCAGGTTATGAAGCTTCATGACCATGTCCATATCAGAGGAGACCATGCCAAAGTTTCCAGTTCCAAATACTTCGTAAAAGCCTTTCAAGACCCTTTACACAGTCAGCTACCATCACAAGTTCAGCTAATGGGAGCTGAAAACACCAAGGTGCTGCCATATTTTGTACTCAGGTATAATGGTGATGATCTTGATAAAATCCTCACCTTACACACTTCAAAAGGCAGTGAGGTGTTTACCTTGACTTCTTATTTCTTGTTCATCACTCTCCAAGCTTCTGATCTCTTCCCACATATGGACTATCCAACAGCAATGCTGTGACCATGCCCTGAGCTGATAGACACACCTACACAGAGACAGAGGCATTCCAAAAGGACTCATTGAGGAATTCAGCCAGGAATTCACAGGTAAAATAAGCTAATACATGGTAATAACCATAACAATAAAAATTATAATAATAACAAAATGTCTTTTTATTGTCTCTGGGCACACATTCTATACTCCCTAAGAGCATCCTGAAGGCACATTTAATTGAGATACACTGAGGTGACTGTATTACTCCAACTTCTTGCCTCTTCCCAGTGTGAATTCAACTTCAAGGCATATTTCTGGAGCAGAATTATAGCTCATACAGAAGAAATCAAGGCAGTACAAAGGTAACTTACCCTGCAGTATGAGATGGGGATATTTAGTGTGCACAGCACATTGCAGGCATAGGGCAGCCTGTGACCTGAGACAGCCCAAAGCCCAAAGGACAGCCTGTTCTCTCATGCTTGGTTCTTTTCCTCTGTTCCTCTGGGACTCCAGGGTGCCCAGAACATTGGCCTCCAAGGTCACATTTGCCAGAGTATCCCTCTCATCACTACTGTAAAACAAACCAAAAGAAGTAATTGAGCCTCTTCCTAGACTGATTTTTCCTTTTGCATAAAAAAGGCAATGGTATTGATGTCTCTTCCAGAGCTCCCACTCAAATGTTTATGCAATAAAAAAAGGAAATATTTTAATAGGAAAATGGAAGATATTCTGTAGAAAATAAACTCTCATTATGTAAGGTAAAAAGGCAACCAAAAATTACAGGACCCTAGTGGAAAAGGCCTGAAACAGAAAAGCCAAATAATTTCTTAGCAATAACAGTCTTAACAATGGCTTAGGGAAAAGAATTTATGAGCCAATTATAAGTCTCCATAGCTCTATAAACCTAAGTGAGATGAGCATTGACTAACATATCAAATTCCTGGTGGAGATTGGATTGTTAATGTGGGCACCAAGACATGGCCATACCGTTCAGCACCCAGGCTGTGAGATTGTGGTGTGCTGCTTTTCCCTGAGTTAACTTCCACCTGTGTGCTTGGCTGGGTTTGGGAGAGGAACTGCTTCTTTTTCATGCTCCACTGAGCTGGAGACAAAGAAATTACAAATGAAGTTAGACCCTCCCAAAGGGTTACTTTTTAAAAATCTGCAGATTGGCTGTGAGGCAGCCTCTTATATTTGCAGTCTTCTCTGCTCCCTATGAATTGAAATATGGCTTTTAAAAATAATGTGAGTTTGGGGGTGAGTAGATCTAATAATCTTGCCCTGATGAAATTATTTACATGACATTAGTCCATTCCTGAGCATTATACTAACAAGCAATGTGCAGAAATAGGGAATATCTATGTATGACATATTGACCTGAATGCCAAATATCTCAGATTTCTGCATTAACAAGCTGATGGGGTACTATTACAGCAATTATGTCAAATAAACCAAAGCTGACTTTGAAGGTCTGCCTACAAAATGAGAGCCAAGAACGTAATCATTGATGAGTCTGCAGCTATGCTGAAGCTTATTCTGTATTAAACATCTCATACACTTTTACTTTGGTATGGCTTGTAGGATATCTCCAGTACCAAAAAGTTCTGTTTCTTCCATGACTCAGAGAACTCTGGCTGGTAGAAATGGAAAGGCAGGCAAGGGGGAAACTCTATCCTTGGCTGTGGTCTTCATGCTGATGTAGCTTCTGAGCCAGATCTCAGGGGTACACCTTGATGACCCCATTTGCCCACTCCTGTCATTTACAAGTTTTCACGCCTACACATGAAGAGGTCCACAAAACTTCTTCATAAATGCTTCCTTCTGGATGGACCTGGGCTGTACGACTCAGTGGGGGCATTTTCTGCCTCAGGAGAGGAAACAGCTGCCCTGGCTCCTTCTCACGAGCAGTCTGCCTGGGGAGCCAGCACAGCCCTTGTACAAACTCTGAGACACGAACCCTGGGAAGATGAAGAGTTAATAAATCTCCTGACCAGAATGGCTAAATCTCTTTAATGCAGCTGTACCCACCAGATAACACTGTGCTCCAGGAGGAGCAGCTTTTTTGTGCCCCATATCTGATCCAAGCTGACTTACCAGAATTGGTCTGACTCACACGTACCAACCAGCCTGCTCTCCTACAGGAGCGAGGGATGAAGACAAAGCTTCCCTCAGAAGTGTGTTGGTGGGATTGGAGCCATTTCAAAAAAATTGGGCAGCCACAGACTGGCCATGTACTTTACCATCCTACATGCGGTTGTATCTTCATTTTCCATCAATTATTCAATCCAGTAATCCCAGGGCAGCATACAGACTCTCTCCACAAAATTCAGGTTCCCCATTAGATGACTGTAGCTTTACAAACAAAATCTGTCAACTAAAACTTATCACTTTAATCCCTTTTTTCTTATTATTTTGCTTTCCAGATTGCAATACTGGATGCCATCCTGCTGTCTTTCTGTTTTATCTGTCCAGAGTCTGAAGTTAGCAAATGTGATGCCCATTTATAAGAAGGGTTGGAAGGAGGATTCAGGGAACTACAGACCTGTCAGTCTGACCTCAGTCCCAGGGAAGGCAATAGAACAGATTATCTTGTCTGTTTAGACCGGATATTCAGAACGCTTCTTCACCAAAGGGTTGTCAGGCTGATAAATAGATAGAACAGGCTGCCCGAGGAAGTGGTGGAGTCACCATCCCTGGAGGTAATGCCTTAACATTTTAGCTTTTGTATTTTTCAGATTCTGTGCTGTTTTAGTCTGTACTTCTGAGCTTCATATAAAGTAAGCTCTCTTCACAGAGTAGGGAGACAAAACAATTCCTTTTCTAGCTTGGGACCAAGGACAACCCCAATACAAATTTCAGGCCCAAGAGCATAAACAACGGAATTGAAGGATGGGACTTCAAAACCTAGAGCTGTAATTGGGCAATTGACACCAATATGCAAATGCACCAAAACTCATAAAAGTGAGAGACCCCATGACTGGTCATGCATTTTGTGACCTTTTTGGGTTCATC
The DNA here is from genome assembly GCF_028769735.1 of Zonotrichia leucophrys gambelii. Classification (NCBI taxonomy): domain Eukaryota; kingdom Metazoa; phylum Chordata; class Aves; order Passeriformes; family Passerellidae; genus Zonotrichia; species Zonotrichia leucophrys. Next base: position 9,583,979 of record NC_088176.1, read on the forward strand.
CTAGGTGTAGCCCTGGCTGGGCTCTTGTGCTGCCCAAGGTGTATCCATTGAGGCCTTTTAATAAATAACTACTTTATTCTTTAACTCTGTCTAGCCTCTGTTCCAGGTCAGCCTTCTCATGGCATCAGAGGTATTTAGAAGTCATGTAGATGTGGCACTTAAAGATGTGTTTTAGTCCTTTCCTTCTGTATATCAGGCTCTGGGTATACAGAGCTTAGTGCAATTCTGTTGCTATCCAAGTGACATGAAGGCTACATTGTTTTCTACATTAGCTGTACCCAGGAGAATCTGATACACAGAAATGTAATTTAAAATCTAGCAAGAGGAATTCTTGATTGATATTCATCCCTCCTCTTTTGTATGTACATTGCTGCAATTGCAAGTCTGGACATTGCCCAGTGTTACCAGGATCCCCGCAGATTTTCTTTACACACCTAATTGACAGAGACCAGATTCTAACAGAAGAAACAGCAGTATGCCATTTGTCACTCCACCAAGGACTCTGGAAAAGCAAGAGATGTGAACTATATTCCCCAATAATTCAGCGAGATTGCACAATCTGTAACTTCCTGCTCTGTTTCCAACTCATTCCCTCTCATGAATCTATCAATATCCAACTTTATATAGTGGGGCATACTATACAAAGGGCTCAGTTGCATGTAGCTGGTTTATATCTCCATTTATTTTTCTATTTTTGTTTGTTTTTTTTTTTTTTAAGAACTGCCCTTCCCTCCCTTTTTCCCACTGCTAAAACTGGTCAACATTAACACCACCAATGGTCAATGAACCCAGAAGGATCTGAATTGGTAATCTCATTCCCATACACACAACATCCTCAAATCATTCAAGTCTCTCAAAACCCAAGCAGAAATTACATTTCCTAGTGAAGTGAAGTCTATGACTTGTTTCTGACAAGGTAAAAAATGCCCATAAGTCACCATCAGTTGCTCATCACTACTCTTCACATCTTCCCAAACCATTCCTTCACATAGTTTGGGAAATCTGTCCCAGGTTAAAAGCTGGAAGAGAATCATAAATTGATTTTCCATGACAATTTAGGTGAAGGTCTGCTGTGGTATGTTTGCAGGGCACTTTGTGTAGCAGAGCCATGACCTATAGTAATGCCACATACATTGTGATCAAAAAGACAGGTAGCAAGAAACAAAATGTTTCTTGGATTCCCTAAATTTTCCAGCCTGGTAACTTAATACTACAGGAAACCCCTTTTCCTTCTGTTGGTTCCGTTGGCAAATGACATGATACAAATTCACAAGAAAATAGGAAAGAGAATTTGCCCAATGCCTCTTTGCTCCAATTTTGTTCAGATGCTGTGTTCTCTCTGATTTCTTCTTTACCTCCATATAATACATCCCAATTGATATTAAATTGCAGTTTCTTCAAGAAAAAACAAAACCTGTGGCTTTATTTCTGTACTAGCTACTCAGTACTACTGCTTCGCTATTCAAGCTCCAAGGAAAGCTCCTCCTTCACGTTGCCCTGCCATTAGTCCCTATCAATCAAAGCCCTGTCTGTACTGAGTGACCAGCACTGAATGCCTCAGAAAAGGTTACAAAACTTCCATAATTGGGTAATAATTCACCTTGGGGAAGTTTGTTCCTAGTGACAGGATGCTGGTGGGCAGCTTAAGCACTCATAGGCAGAGCTAATGGAATTAGAGGCTATCTGCAGTATTTGGGAGGCAGCAGGCAATGCAGTGAAGGAGGAAACAATGAGATGATTGAAAAGGATCTTGGACCACAGACACATTTTCTTGTTTTTAAGCAGTCATTCTGTTCCTTAAAATAATTAATTAATGCCAGGGTGATCAGAGTCCTCAGAATTTGTACAGCCAGAGATGAGGAGATTTGTAACATGTACAATCTGAGCACCATAGACCAAGGACATATATTTTAGGCACCTAATGTCCCCGTAAGAGTTCTTGCTTTCCCCTTCCTGAAGCTGCCTTATGCTGCCATCACATGAGCTGACAGCCAAACTTGTTTGGAGAAATAGTCCATCTAACACAATAGGCTGCCACCAACAGCCTTGAAATGTCCCCAGGACACCTTCACAGCCTCTGGTAGTTTTGTCCTGAATGCACCTACCCTTCCAACCCAACACCTTACAGCAGCCAGTCCAACAGCAAAACTCTCCTGAACTTCATCACCTTTGCTTCAGGTGATGATAGGCAACGAGGCTAAGGCTTTCAAGGGAAATTTGAAAGGCTCAGATTACACACAAACAATGAAATGAGTAATATGCACTTATGCCTCTTAAGAGGACTGCCAGTGGCCAATTTGTTGCACTTTAGACCCCATGTTTCACAGGCAGTTGAATAAAAGTGTACTTCCGTGGAGTGTAATAACAGCAAAAGAGGACTGACCAGGGATGAATCCTTTTCACCTGAGTCACTCAGTAACATGCAACTACTCTGTAAACAGTAGATGTTGCTTCATCAGTTCCTTCCAAGCTTATCTGCTGCAGAAAAGGTTAAGCATGTTGACCAGGTGTTACCTTTAGTGATATGTTTATTTTATTAGTGCATGTCCTTGAACTAACCCTGTATTTCATGTACCTGCCAGATAAGTGACTGAATGGACTTGGCTTCTGGGACTGAGAACTCAGGGGAGGGAGAGGAGTGCATTTCAGTACAGATAAGGAGTTCCAGTTCTCATGCTCATGCAAATGGCAGGGAGAGAAGTGGCTCACCTTGTAGAGGACAGATTTGCAAACATTTTCTTCTTCAAAATCAGTCTTGGAGTACCAGAAATCAGGTCCCGTTTCAAAATTCCCATTTTTTCCCTAACAATGCTGCCATCTACTTTAGCCTGTGAGGCTGTCTCTGTTAAATGAGACATTTTGGGATAAAAAGACATACTGAGCAATCTCCCAAAGCTTATCCATAGCCTGTGACAGACAGGTGGATACCTGAGGAATGCCTTTCTTTGAATTGTCACTGGTGGCACTAATCCCAGGCTGGTGGATCAGCCCTGATGGCTGAACTGTGCCGTGGTCACTTCCCAGAGTAAATTGGTTTGCAGTCTGCGCACACCACCTTGCATGGATTCATTGCTACCAGAGGAGCCCTGGACTGAGCTGGGCTCAGGCATGTGCCTAGCCAAGCTTAGATACAAAAACTACTCTAGCACAGTGAAGGCTTAATTTAAGTTCTCAGATGCTAAATTGAAGACTTAAAAAAGAGAATCAGAGACATTGAAAAGCATGTGCTTGGCACTGACCTCTCTGTCCTGTGGTCCCACTTTGACCCCAAGGCACTGCTGCAAAAGGAACTCAGCATCCTCCAGCAGCTGATGGATCTTCAGCCTGGTAGGCAAGGACCAGGCAGGTCCAGCCCCACACCAAGGGGCTCCCTGCAATCAGCTGTTTGTCCTCTTGCTCAAGACAGACTGCTTCTCTTTCACTCTTGACTTCTGCACCTTTATTCCTTCAGGAATGCAGCTTCAGCAGCCCCATACAGCAATGATAACGGCAGCTCCCTCAGTCCTTTTTGTCCTTTTGTGTGTGTGGTGCACATGGAAGCAGAGCAAGGGAGACCTTCTCCTCACAGGTGTCTCTGAACTCAAATTGCTGCTTTTTTCCACAACTAGCAAATGCCTTTTAAGTAGCCTTTGTTTCAGGTACATATTTTAGAGGCCACTACAACACTTTGTGGTTTTAAACTATTTCCTTTGCACATGCCCACAGTTAGCCACCAGAGTGATTTTCTATTTCCTATCCCTCCAGTTGCCCACAGCTACTGGGCTCACACAGATTCACTCTCACCTTACTCTGAAGGCTTGGTTTCACAACTCTCCAGCAGAAATTAAAACAGAGATTGAACAGATCAGCTGGAAATTTCAGGACTTCTGGTTGTGCAGCAATTCCCTTCTGTTAGAAGGTGGAGACAGACACCAGTAGCTCATCTCCTATCCTCACTAAATGTCTCAGTAGGAAAACAACATTCCCTAATAAGTGCTATGGAATCTATGTAATGTGTTCTCAGCTCATCTGAATGCAGATGCTGAGGTTTGATGCCTGTTATAAACTTATAAACCCAGCACAGTTAGCACACAGGCACCAGGTCTGTGATCCTGTAACATCAATAACCCCACAGCTTCCCTCTGGTGTTCCTCTCTTTTTTCTTCCTCTGCCTCCACGCCATTTTCTTTTCCTTACACTTTCTCAAGCCTTAAAAGGCCTCCTGTTTTTAGTATTTCTGTCTGCTCCGCTTTTCTTTATCAGGGATTTGCCCTCCTTCTCTCAGTTCTCTTGGCGACTCTGCATTTCCCTTGTGTGAACCAAGAAATTCCTGACAGCTGCGCTTCTCATCCTGTGCTTTGCCATCATTTTCCCTTTGTTTGTGTGCATGCACGGAGAGCGTGAGAGGAGCCCAGCCAGGCAGTGGCATGGCTGGAATCCCACAAGAACTGCAGGTGGAGCCAAACACTCCATCCATCCTTGCAGCAGCTGCTTCCCTGCAGAGGCAGCCCCAGCTGGGTGACAAAGACCGAGCTCAGAGCCCTGGGAGCACCTGGGGTACCCAGAGCTCCGTGCCTTGACACACACATTTACCACCAGATTTGTACAGCTGCACCTCCCCCTGCACGGTCCTGTTGCTGCTCTGTGCTGCTTTTTACTTTTATAGCAGACAGCTGTGCTTCGTGAAGAGACTGGGCAGGATTTAATTGATAAATGTTAGAAAACTGACCATTTTTTCCCTTATTCCCTCTCCAGACCCTCAGCACATCTTTCCCCCCTACATGCTCTGCTGGTTTTTCAGTCCTGCCCTAAGATCTGCACCAGCTGGTGCTGCTGCTGGGACAGGGTCAGAGGCTCCCCCATATGGACCATAAATTATAACTGACAGTGATCCTGGATAGGAAGAAACATTGGTGATCTAGATCGATGATTTTGGATAAGTACTGAGTCCTACATACTCCATCCATAATCCATTACCTCTGAAACATCTCTCTCTTTATGACTCAGCATCTGGTAGTCAGCTGAATCCAAACTTTTATAGTATTGCATTAAAGCCATCTTCAGAATGATTTCTTCATGTTCCTAGAACTGTACAAAACCACAGGAGCAGTCAAGTAAAATATGCAATAATTCATAGTTTTCAGAGCAACAATGTAAAATATGTGCTTCCTCTTTTTTTTTTCTTATTAAGAAAAGTATTAATGTGGCATCAGATGTTTGGAAAGAAATCCATCTGATGGTTTGTTAATCAGAATAATATACTCTAGACTACTGAGAGACAGAGCTCTCAAGGCTGAAAGGCTCTGCCAGTTTTTTCCTATACGAAGATGTTAAGACTCTACATGCATTTGTTAGCATGAAATTTGATGTTGCCTATCCGAAAACATTTCCAACATGAAAGCACTTAAACATATGGTTAATTTTAAGCAAATAAGGAGTGACAAAAATTCAAGCTCAGCACTTATGACCTGGAACAGAAACCAGTTACTGAAAACTCTCCAAATAGCATAATGGCCAACACATCTCGGATATTTGGTTGGGAAGTTTTATATAAATTACTTTTTTTCTCATCTTCAAATATTACAGCAATATTTTTCTTTATCATTAGCACATGCATGTGACATCCCCAAGCACTAAAGTGTCTCCCTTAAGGAATGACTGCATTTCAGCTGTCTCTGCACAGCTCATCAATTCTGGCATTACTCTGGGGCTCCTGGTAATGCTGTTCCATAATGGTGTGATCTTGTAAATAATCCATTGGAAATTATTCTTTTTCTGCACACAGGTGAGCAAATGTCTCACACCTTGCAGATGTTGTTAGCTGAGGTGAAAAATCACCAGCTGGCTGTTGGTTTTAGCAGAACAATCAGCACAAAACACCAAAAGGTGGCTATGTCCCTGCCCTACCGTGTGGCATGATCAGCTCGAGGCTGATGCATTTTTTAGGTATGTCCTTTGTTTAGCAAAACGAGACAGCTGAGGACAGGATGCAGTCCTAGAGGCATGATGAGCAGATCACATCTATCTTGTTCATCCATTTTTCCCCAGCTTCTGAGAGATCCATTGGAACACAGTATCACCAGAAAGATACGTGTTTTATAAATAAGCAATGACAGGCAAAAAGCAATTGAATTAGATCCCCAAAGCTTTACTAAGACAGATGATCCTTGAAAGCACAGCTAGGATATTAAACATAGTGAAAGTATAATTCTTAATTTCTGGGCATCTGTGAGAATAATTACCATTCTTTTGGGAGCATTGTAGTGACTGTAGCTGGTAGATGTCTAAATGAGACAATATTTCCTTTTGATATTGCATCATTAAGATAACTGATTCCTATACCCAGACAAATGTTTCATATAACTCTTTCCTCCCTTTCCTTAATGTGTGCAATTGTGAAAGAGGAGCACTGTGGGGATTTAGTGGCTGTATCTCTTTATGAGTCTGAACTGTGACATGGAGAACTTGGTGAGTTTATTGATTTTAATTTCTTATATTTGGGATTTATCTTCTCAGCTTTTACTTAACAGCTGAGAATACTCACAATGTTGATACGGAAGGCTGGCTAGCCAAGGGCAAATTCAGATCCTCATTTCTCCACCTGTGTGCTTACTTTTCTGCTCCTGGATGGATAGCAGCTGCCAGGCTTTGATCAAGAGTGGCTGACAGGTACACTGTGTGAGAAAGCATTCCTCTCCCTCAGCCTCCATAACCAGAGCTGAGAGGAGCGGGAGACCCTAAGTGAATTTCCATGAGTATCAGAGGGAAAGATCAAACATTCCCTTTGAAGATACTTTGTTATTGAAATCTAGATTATGACCTCAGATTTGGCTTGAAAACCCTTAACTACAAGGCACACAGTACTTCTAGGGGGTAAAAGGTTCTGAAATGCAGGGGTTGATAGCTATAGGTGTCAAGATATTAATTTTTCCCAGGAAGACAGCCAGAATGGTTCTGAAAGCAAAGACAGAGAAAACCTGCTGAGAAATCCCCTTTCCAGATTACATAAGAACCACCATCCTGCTTTGCAGTAGTGAGGAAAAGTTTAGAGTTTTTGGTTTAAACCAGACTCAGAAATTCTCAGGCCATTTCAGTACAGGAAGGAGTGTTGAGTTAGATTGATTTCCTTACTGGACCATTTAAAGACCAAGCTAATAAGGAGCTTTATGACTGAGGACTCATGTCACAACATATGAAAAGTAAAGAGATATGAAATAATAGATGAAGCATGTCTGTCATCCTCAGAAAAGATGTTTCTTCTTGTGGATCACTGAACTTTGGTGCCAGAAGGAGCAATGCTTGTCAGTGATTTGTTGTTCCCCTTGCTCACTTAACTGTTCTTTTCCCCGTGGCACCATTTTTATCTTTTTCAAGTTCCTTGACATCTATGAGGAAAGTATTTGTGCCCTGTCTTGTCTCTGCATCCCAGCAGTCAGAGCCACAGCCTGGATGTTCCTCCAACCTTGGGCATTGCTGCCAGAGAGAATTAATGGCCATAGGTTGCCAGGGGTAATGAACTCTAATGACTTCTCACTTGAGACTGTCTTGGTTCAGTAGCACAGGGATTGATGTAAGATTTTCTTTAAAAGGTGTTTTACTTACATGATTCCTCTCCTTCTTTGCTCGCTCCACCCTCCCTTCCTTTCCCTTCTCTCTGCCAGTACTGCCAAGCCTGGCAGGCCATTACTGCCTTCTCCATCTTCTATTTTGAGATGGGATCTCCACCAGCCAGCCACAGGGCAGGGCTCTGCCCAAAGCCTTTTCCAGTTCTCCCACGTGCAAAGAGCCAGCACGTATCAATGCCCATTATGGTGCTACAGTGGACCCGTTCATAGACTCACTTCTTCCTGCTGTGAAATTGCCGTGCCCCAGCGCTGTTTTCCTTGGCACAACCCATGAGACAAGAAGGAATTTTTACATCCAAGCCGCTCCGTCTCTGGGAAACATTTCCCCATGCACACATCCTAGCAGGAGATCTACTGCATCCGTAATTGCACCCAGCACTTGGAATGTGGTGACGCCTCCACATCTCCTGACCAAACATAGTCTTTGCCCTTGCCCAAGGGTGGAATAGGCTCTACCAGCATTACCCTATGGTCCTTTATCTACTGCTTTCGTCATGCCCATTTTTATGTGTTTGGAGGAACGTTGTGTTGTCTGCTGCTAAGATGCCCGGCTGCCTGGCGAAGGAGGCTTGCTGTATTTTGGTATTTCTGCTCTTCTCCTTTCAGCTTTTTAGGCAGCAGCAAGTCAATGATCTGCTTGGTGGTTCTCTCCTTCCCAATGCTTCTGGTCTCATGAAATGAGATTTTCTAAAATTCATGAATGCTCATTGCAAGCTGACCCATAAGAGGCTCAGTGCTCCAGCTTTCCTTTCTTCTGGGACAATTTAAATGAGGATAAGCTGCTGTTTGGTCTGAGGAGAGGATAATGCACAGGGCTGCAGTTCCACCACACAGTACTCAAGTCTGGATGCCACACCAGCTGAGACCAGTGGCACAGTAAGCCCATTGTCAGAGGTGCCAGAATGCACTCTTTGTACAGTAGCTTCAGATTAATCCTGGTATTAGTGAGTCCTGAAAACAACCACAGCAGGTTTCAATCAACCAAAGCACAAACAGTTCTCACCAAAGGTGGGAGGGGAAATGATAAGGGTGATTTCATCCCTTCATGTCTAAGGCAGACTATGACAGATGGGGGAACCATGGAGCATACTAATGATTGGAATAGGAAGGAGAGCCTTCAGGGTGGGAACACCTGACTGCTGAGTTATCCTTCATCCCAGGTACCTCTTGGGTGTTTGAACAGGAGTTACTTCATTTGCAGTCACAAGCGCACACAGTTCCTCCCACAAACTGGTCATGTACTGACTCCTGTCCAGCTCAGTGCTTCTCACACACACTGTTTGCTCCTTGGGTAAAGCTGCCTCAGGTATCCCCACATTTACAAGAAATATTCCTATTTAAAACATCAGACTGGAGATGCTCACTGCCAACGGCTCTCTTGCACCTCTGTGCCCACAGCAAACAGACCCTGCTGATTAACACAGGTGCAAACTGTCCTCCTAGCACTGCAAGTAGTAAAACCAGAATTAACAAGAGCTTTCACAATTTTCCTTTTTCCCTACTCCACGAATAAAATCTATGGATATAAAATATGAATGAATCTATGGAGGATGTTTGGTAAAATATTAATAAATCTATGGAATTGTGGATTTATTCATGATAGTTTTCTGATTTCTTCTGGAAATAGTAGCTCAGCTTGAGTTTTGGATGAACATATTCATTGCACCTACCAGATTAAGATTTGTCTCTGTTGATCCTCTAAAGGCGTAAATGAGCCCTTTAGCAGCCCGGCTAAACTTCTTATTGTACTAACTAAATTAATTGTGGCTAGTCTGATAAATCTCCACTACATTGTGCAATATAGATATAACTCAAGACAATGGAGCAGCACTACCCTTCAATAACTGCACTTGAATCAGATTGTAGGTGAGTTCATGAGCTGCAGTACAGGAGAAGCTGTTTGCTCCAGGCATCTCTGCAGAGAGATGGAGGTTGAATATGAGAATAGAGGCTAATAATTCTGAAAGAGCTTTTAGAGGGACTTCAGATAGAAGGAAGAAAAAGGTTTGGTAGCAGAGCAGATGTGCAGGTGAGGGCTGAAAAAAAGAGAAAGCAACCACTGTCAGGAACATTTCCACAGCCCAGCAGTCAGCATCAAACCCCAATCTCTTTCTCCATGCTCTCAGGACACTCCTAAAAAAGCAGCAGGAGCTGTGCACTGACAGAGATGTTTCCCTGCCTGGTCCTGCCTGAGCACACCAAGGCCTGATCCCTGCACAGGACTAAGCCCTGCAGCAAGGCTGGGGCAGCCCAGAGGTTGGAGAAGAGGAAATGTCCTACAGGGAAGGCTTTTCCCTGCATCACTACATCAGACCAGCACTCATGCAGGAGGCATAATTAAAACACAGTGCATTGACAGATAGCTGCTTAATGAAAAAATTAACGAACCAGCTCTGGAAGATACAAATCTAAGGAAAAACAAACAACACACTGGTGCCCAGCCTGACAGTCAGGCTATCACGAAAAAATGGTTTCATTATTTAACCACTGTTTTGTCCTTCCCAACACTTACGTGTGTTATGCATTTTTTCCATTTTTCAAGCAGTTTACACCTTTGAAGCCCAGCTCCATGTGGTTCTGGGAAGAAAATATTCAGTCCAGGCTCCACCTGCAGTGACAAAAAAAAATGTTTCCAGGCAGAGGGGGCAAAAAGGTATACATTCCACTTTCCAGGTTACTTACCTGCATCAAAAGCAAATCTAAAAGACAATTATGTGGGAGATGAGCTAAAATTGGAGATGAGAATTAGCACCATCTCACTGGGGAAGGAGATTTCCAGCTGGCCTATGCAAACAAAGCCAGGGGTGAGTTCAAGTCATTAACTCAGCCTAAACCATCTACCTCTTTCTGTTGCACTATTTTTTCTGCCAAATTAGTGAGCTGAATCAGCATAGAGAGGATCCTACAGGTGCCAGAGCTTGGATAAATGACAGCATCTTAAATGTTGGACTGCAGAGAAAAGAAGTTTAATGAGCAGTAGGCATCAGGGAGAAGATCTTACCCCATCTGAGGGTACTGTTAGTCTGTAAAATTGGTGAGACAGGGATTGCACTTCAGCACTTCTGTTCACTTTTTGATCTGTACTTCTATCTGTAGGAGACAGAATTTATAATACAACCAGAATAAAGTATAAGCTGTGATGAAAAAACCACCACCTCTACACAGGAGTATAATATAATCTCTACAATATATTTGGTAGGTGGGTGTGAAAAGTGGTGATCAAGGTTATGTACAGGAGCTGCTGCTCCTGTAGGACCAGTGACACTTGTGATTTGTGCATGGATTCTCCCAGAAGTAGATGCAGATTTATCTGCTAGTCCTGACCTCCTGCCTGCCAAGGGGAATGGCAGAGTCCATTACTGTACCTATTGTCAGGGGCAGAGAGATGCCCTAGAGGTGCACAAAAGGGAACAGCTGGCTCTTCAACACTAGCTCCACACTCTCACGCTGCCAAGCTGCCCTCCAGGCTGGCCTGGGGTAGGTGCCACAGCCACACATCCACTGGAATCATGAAAGCAAACAGCCTCTTTGGTGCCACTCAGCCCTGGTCATTCAGGAGTGAGCCACAGCTGTGGCCATGGCTGTCCCCTGTTCCAGAGAGTCCCAGCATACACATTTCTCACTTGCTGGCCATATGCTCAGAGATTTTCTCTTTTTCCTGTTTTTTTTCCTTTTTTGTTTTTTTTACAAGATAGTAAAGCTTATGGTGTATCTGATTGGCTAACATCTTCCTGGGGCTGTGGGAATTACTATAGCCAGTGCTTTTAGAGAAGGTATTTGAACTGCTTTTACCTGCCACTCTCCATATCGATCAATTGCTGCTTTCAGGAATTTATTTCTACCATATTACAAAGATCACCTTACTTCAAATCCACTCTGTCTCCTGGATACGTGTTAGCAGGAGAAGTATGGCTTGTGTTGCATTTTCTTAGACTATTATTCTATATTAAAAGAAGATTAATTATAATGACTTTGCTTAAAATGTCATGGTGCAGTGAGATGACTTTCAGTTCCCCTAATTTAAAGTACTTAAGGCTACTCCTGCTGTTGTGTCCTGTGCTTGCAATATTTAAATTTTTTTTCTTCAGTAATTTTTCCTCCTGGTGAAGTCTGCTGGGCAGCAGCCCTGGAGCCTGCAGGCTCACATCTGCAGCCACTCTCCCCCACCAGTACTCTGAGAGTCCCCTGGGAAGGGTTGCTGCCAAAGGAGCAGCCTCTAGGAGGAAAACAAGGTGCTTTCCTCAGGTTCCCACCCCTGCCAGGCTTGGGCAGAGACATCCAACAAAGGGAGAGAAATTAAAAATGAACCCTCTGCCAGGTAAAACATTACAAAGAACAAATAATAAACAGTCTGCTCTCAAATATTAGGGAGTGAAGAATGCTGGTTTATATCTCGTCTGGTACAGAAACTATGTAATATATAGTGTAATACAGCATGATATATAGGATGTTTCAATGGGATTTACAGCATGATATATAGGATGTTTCAATGGGGTTTCAGTGTCTGGAAACAAAATTTCAAAAGAAGAACTGGTTTCCAACACTATGATGAGGTACATTCTTCCCTTACAAGGTCCCCACACCTAAATTCCAAATACTGGATCAAAAAGCATGGTGACTTTAATTCAAACCTTCTGCTTCTCAGTGCATTCTCACACTGAAATTTATAAGTTTCTGCTCATCCTTTTATTACAAAACAATAAAAAATTGAAAGTCACCTAAGCACAGTCATTATTGCTTGGCTGATTGCTGTTTTAGACAGAAATCTGGTCAGAAGGAAAGACTTGAGCATTGCAGTCACACTAACAGGAGATATTTGTCCATGGTGAAGACCTCCCTGAAGACAGCAGCAATACATCATAGGTAAATTTAATCTATTGCATCACTAGTTTGACACTCCCACCTGCAGAGAGTTCCCAAGGACTCAGCACTGACCCAACTTGTCCCCTGCCTTATCCATGGTAGCATGCCGATCAAGGATCAAGTGGGAAAGAAAGCTTTGGAAAATACCACCACATAAATGAAAAATAATGGAAAGTTCCTAGCTTGGATTAATTTCAGAAACTGATCAAGAGTATAGCATCAGCAAGCTTTCAATTTGATGATGAAGTGAAAAAAATAGCAAAAAGCCAAAAAGCAAAATGAAAAAAAAAGATATTCCTAGCTGAATGAAAGATAGATAGATAGATAGATAGATAGATAGATAGATAGATAGATAGATAGATAGATAGATAAGGAGATAGATAGATATAGATTAAAATTCATAGAGATATAGTAGTTTCTAAGTCAGTTACTGCCAATAAAGTGAGCTCTGTTGACTGCAGGGTTTCCAGGATATGTTATTTGTTTATATTAATGAAGAAAAAAAACCTCAACAAATTGGGAGCATGGTGCAGAGAGAAACTTCCTGGGTCATAAAGTCCAGACTATGAGTATCCCAGGCACCACATAATTGACTCCTTTTCATATGAGTTATCTCTGGTCTCACAGATTGATGTGGAAAGAATGTAAAACAGGAGATACTAGCAATCAGAAAGTAAAAAATGACTGTATCATAAGCAAAGCCACACCAGCACTGAGAGCAGCCACAAACATAGCAACGTGTAAGGCTCAGACAGGTAAGGAAAAGACTAAAGTGTAATGAAAAGTCTGATGATTTTTAGAGAAATGTGTTGTGGTCTCAATAGCCCTGTACCACAGGAGTGGCAGGAGTGCCCCTGGGCAGGGCACTGAAGGCAGGACCATGGGTGGGGCTGCTTGGTGCCCACTCCCTTCAAGCTCTGGGGTTTCCTCCACTCCTGCCTGATGGGTGGGAACACCCTCCACTCAGAGAGTTTCAGCCCTTGGTGATGAAATGCTCAGCTCAATATAACCAGAGGTTGACAGGATGGGATCACAGCTGTGTGCTGCAGGGATAAACCACAGCTCTGGCAAAAGCTGTTCAGAGCTGCTGATTCACTGCTGTTTCCAAGTGGTTTGCCATCACTCTAGCAGGCATCAGTGCCTGTCCTCTCTTCCCTGTCCTGCAGTGTCCACTAAGCTGCAGGGTTGTGTTCCCATTCAGTCTTCTTGCCTCCACCGCTTTTAATCACCTCTAATTCACCTCTGTGAAAACTGAGATTTGGGAGCTCAGTTCTCCTTGGATAGAGTGGAAATCGAAGTCTTTGTCTTCTGTCAAATGAAAGCCTCATGTCTTTTAGAGGAAGGGAAGGAAAGGCTAAAACAATAGCAAACTGCATGAGGCAGAGGGAATTGATTGCAACCAGCCATATGTAATTGCATTGTGGAGGACATTTAATATTTCAACTGGATCTTTGCTGTGTCAGGAGAGCAAAGAACATCAACATATGAGGAAGGGAGAGGCTGCAATGTCTCTTGATTTGAACTGTAAAAGCCCACAAGCAAAACCATGAGGTACTTTCAGGCAATCTGTACTGCTGTTGGCTGAATGTATGTGGCCCAGACTGCAGGCAGAGCCAGAAAGCCACTGGACCTTCTTGGGGACAGCAGTGACCCTAAGCCATCATGGCAAGTCCCCAGCACAGCAGGTATTTAATCCAATTCTAGTAACCAATTTCTCTCTCCCCTTGACTCCTGGGTAGCTACAAACACACTGGCAAAGGGCTCTCAAACCCTTGCAAGGAGGAAAGAGCTTTGCATCCCATAGTCTGAAATGGCCCTACCCTCAAAGCCAGACATTGTAACTCTGACTGGACCAACTCGTCTGCAGCACTTTGGCCACCTACCACAGAAATGCAGCTCCCTGAGGTGGATCAGAGCTGGATCAAGCTACAGTTTACATCACAGAGGGAATAGTTGCCCCAAGAGCTCCATATGCTCATCCTTTCTGACAGCCCAAAGCTGCCAAACACCTCTCTGTTTGCCTTGATCCCTTCCATGCTCACTCAGCCAACTGCAATCTAGCTGTACAAATTAATTATTGAAAAAGAGGGGGAGATTTACTCACTGCTCCAGATGATTAATCAGCTAGTCAGGCATAACACCACCCATGCTATTGTAATTGCAGTCAAATAATAATGTTATATGTACTGCAATCATAGCCATCATCAAACACCGGAGGAGCCTGGTAATATAAGCAATGTCATCTGTTCACAGTCTCTACAGCCTGAAATTATCTAGGATCTGGAATCAATTCTTAAAGACAGCTCATGAGATCAAGGGCTTGGTACAGAGAAAGACTGGAAACCAACCAGTGATGGAAACCAAAACAAGAGAAGGTTTTTGGACAGATTTGGGGACAAGGATGCAAATCCCTTCCAAGTTTGGTTTACTTGACCTGGTGTTACGCATGTGCAGAGAGGAGCTGGACAAGAGGTACAACACAAAATGCTGTTGCAGGCACTGCCCCACTCCCTGCTGCTGGGACACATTCCCCCAGCCCTGGGCATGCTGCTCACCCCAGGGTGTGAGGGTGGAAGCCACCCCTCACCACCCAATGGAGAGGAGACAGGCAGGGCCAAGCTCACCAGCATCCCATGCAGCCAAACTCTTCTCTCAAGAGCAGCCACCACAAAAGTGATCTGGAGAGAGAAAACAGATTTCTTGGGTGATTAGTCCCTTAAAATAAACCACAGCCTTCCTTTTGTTATCCACTCTGGTCTGGAAGCAGCCTGTGAATAGCTAAGACAGGGAATTTGTTTAACAGAATTTGCCAGCTTTGCATCCTTATTTATAGCTCTTCCTGGCTGAGTAGGTACCCCAGCCATTAGGTTATCTTCTCAATAATTCTCCATGCACGATTGGTCCTCTCATCTCACTGATCTTGTCCCTGAACTTACTGCAGTGAAATGTCTCCACTAAATTTCTGTTCACTCATTCTCTTCATTCAGATCTCAAACCAAAACCATAAATATATGACTTTTAGCCCCCAGTCCTATTGTTCAGCAGCCACCATGAGCATTTTTTCTCTGCATTCTCCATTTCACACAGGAACAATACCTCCTCCAACTTTCTAAACTAGCAAACTTCTGAGAAAGGATCACAATCTTGGATCCTGAAACTGGGCTGCAGCAAGGAGTAGTTTTCACTGCTCATATATTCATATGAGTAGCCAAAGAATGTATTAACTGCAGGTGAGGATGCCCCCAGTCCACATCCTGCTTAAACACAGTGACCAAGAGTGCAGTCCCCAAAGCCATACACACACACACACACACACACACACACACACACACACATATGTGGTAGCAAGGGCACTGTACCCAACTGTCTCAACCCCTCTCAGATTCCAAAGCTGCTTTAAAACACCCCATGCACTTACATAAATGTCTTGAACTCATCATAAGTTTGGGCCAATCACCTGACTTCTGTCTCACCACTCAAAATAGGCTCAACAAAGAATATTTGGCTATCTGTCAGCCTTGTAGCACTGCATCTTGCACTGAAATGAAGACTTGATGATGTTGCCAGAGCCTAGAAGAAAGGATATAATGAAGAAGCAGCATGAGAACTTACAGTCATCACAGCAGGTGTAAAAAAGTGTCTTCTGGGTTGTTACTTTTTTTTTCCAGTGTGTATTTTGCCCAAGGCTGGTGGCATTCACTTGTTGAGCAGCTTTTTGGTGGTCTGCGGGAAGCTGATCATTCTTCCCAGTGGGGCAGTTTTAGTTTGGAACAGATAATTTAAGACAAAGGCCATCAGCCTGTTGTCTGCCTTGCAAACACTGGCTGAGCCTGCTCAAGGCCTCCTTCCAGTGGAACTGACACAGGGCTCTTTTCTCGGCTAAGTAATGAGCTGTATTGATTTTCCTCAAAAAGAAAATTGGACTTTTACAAACAACGCCACAAGCTGCTTGAGTCAGGATGTTCCTGAAGGGATCTTGTGACCACCACAGGCTCTTGTGCTTATCATGAAAGAGAGGGAAAAAAAAAACCTCAGTGGGTTTTCTCTGCAAGGGCGGTTTACACAGTCAAAAGCAAATCTCCTTGGACAGGTACAAGGCCACCATGCCCTGCAGAGTGGCATTTACTCATTTGAAAAGCATCTGCATGAACAACTTTGTGCTTGTTCTAGTGAGTCAAGGCCCAAAGACTGCACCAGGAGGCCACATTTCTCTCCAGCCTTTTCCCAGTCTCATGGAAATGCACCCACTGCTGCCTGGACACTCAGCAGCAAGGGGCACTGGGCCACTCCCTTTAGGCCACCTGGTAGATCACTGCTGTTCATCTGGGCAAAATAACTCCAAGAGTTGAGCCCCTGGCAACATCTGTCTGCTCCTCCCTGGGCTGTTTAGCACTTTGGACCTTCTGAGGAAGTCTCATCACATGGCAGAGCACATGGGATTGTCCTCTTCACTTACACCAGACTATTCAGGTCTGGCCAATGTTATATGTATTGCAGTACATATAACATTAGTTTTTCCCTCCTAAAGCTTAAAATTACTAGCTATAATCTCCATTCCAATCTCCAGACCTACACCATTTCCTGAAGCTGATCTGTGAGGACAGGAGCATTCAGCCAACTTCTTAACAGTCAGTGGAATCCAGCTCCTGCCCCAGTACCTCTCCAAAGGTTCTGCTGGCCTGTACAGAGCACAGAGCTGCACACCCAGGACCTGGCTGTGTGCACCAGCTCGGGCTCACCTGGACACCTCTGTCCCCTCACTCTGCTCCCCACTCTCCAGGACTGAAAATCCATTTCTCTTGCAGAGAGTGCCACTCTCTGTGCACCCTTCCACCCAAGCCTGGGCATCCTGATGTGCAAGCATGCAAAGGCAAATCCCCTTCTTCTGCTAAAAGAGGTCATTGCAGAGTATCTGAAGGAATGAACATAATGTGATAAGCTGGTCTGTTGAGGTCAGGCTTCCCCCAGGAACCAAACCCCAGCAGGGTTTGCATTGTGCCCCAGCCCCCTGGGGCTGCCACATCCTCACACCAACACCAGTGCCACCTCCAGTCCCCAGCTACGTGCTTGCAGTCCCCCAAGAGGCCCCACCAGCACCAAGTGAGGCCATTCCCTGGATGTCCCAGTCCCAAGGCTTTGCCATGCAGTGAGGGCAGTCCCTGGATGTCCCAATCCCAAGCTTTGCCATGCAGTGAGACCATTCCCTGGATATCCCAAGGCTTCGCCATGCAGTGAGGCCATTCCCTGGATATCCCAAGGCTTTGCCATGCAGTGAGGGCATTCCCTGGATGTCCCAGTCCCAAGGCTTTTCCATGCAGTGAGGCCATTCCCTGGATATCCCAATCCCAAGCTTTGCCATGCAGTGAGACCATTCCCTGGATATCCCAAGGCTTTGCCATGCAGTGAGGCCATTCCCTGGAGGTCCCAATCCCAAGGCTTTGCCATGCAGTGAGGGCAGTCCCTGGATGTCCCAATCCCAAGGCTTTGCCATGCAGGGCAGCCTCAGGCTCCCACTGATGCCAATGGCCCCAGAAGGCAGCAAAGCACCCTCACAAAGCAGGAGGAGCTTCAGCCTTGTTCTCATCTGTGATGAGGCAACACCCAGGAGCCTGATGCTAAATGCCATGGCATCCAATTGTTCTCTGCAGTTTGACTCAGATCAAATGGCTCCTAGCTCTGTCTGAAATTCTATGTCTTTGGACTCTGAAATTAAGCACTTATGGGGCAATAATCTCTCTGAACAGACATGGACACCTATAGGAACGTACAGAGGAAAAAAAAATCCCTAATCAAAGTTTACAAAATTAGACAACTAAAGAAGAAATCAATAGCAGTAAGCTCAGCAGGGAAAAGAAGTGTTAATTTTGTGTAGGTAAATGGGAATTACAAGAAAATGGAAAATAGATAAAGTGTAAATTCAAAGTCTCAAAAACACAATTAAAAGAAGTAGCTGACACACTTACCTGGGCCAGAAAGGAATGCAATCAAAACCACAAAATAGGCTTTTCTAATATTTTCCATATCAGTCATTTTTGTGTATTATTTAGTGCATTATATAATCTGAAGAAATATTAAGATCTTTCCAGTAAACCAATATTTTATTATTTCATTTTAACACATGAGAAGAAGAAAGTTTTACAAGACCTCTGGCTCATAAAACAAGATGTTTTCCTTTCTGATGGGATAAATAGAGATCACAGCAGTAAGCAAACTAGAAGTAGCCATAGCTGACCTAACCTGAAACACAAGAGGTTTGGTGATGTGCGTAAAGAAGATGAGCTCCACATTGTCATGATGTGCTCAGGCCCCGGCTGCCTGCCTGGCCCAGCTCCTGCATTTTCCCCAGGAACCAGGAGCAATCTGCTGTACCCAGCCCCACTGGCAGCACACTGAAAGGAGGGGTGGAAAGGCTGAGGTGATCAACACCTCAGAGCCAGGCATAATAATCCCATTTTCCAAAGATGCCCCATTTACAATCTCTCTTCCCTTTAATACAGACTGTGTTGTTTCAATGATGAATGAGCTTCTTTTGACCTGGTTTTGGGAGATCTCCAGAGCTCAGACTAGCAATGCCTTTTGCAGACAAAAAAAAAAAAAAAAAAAAAAAGAAAGAAAAAAAAAAGAAAAACAGTGATAAATTTTGCTCCCTGACTTAATATGAGATGCTGATGTCACCTAACCAAATTCACATGGCACCTGCCCTCCTTCCTGAAAATATATTAAAAGCAGAAAAATATCTCCTCTCCCCTTGTTATCACCCCTTCAATGATTCTGCAGAATTAGGCTGAATGCACTGATTATTTTCCATGTGCATTAATCATGTCTAAATCATGCTAGAGAAGAAAAATGTACAGCCTGCTGTTCCTTCTCAGCATCCTCCTCTCACCCTGCTCCCAGAACAGTCTCAGCCTGGAGGGCATCCTGCCAGTGTGATTAACAGTGTGAAGTGGGGAAGGGAAAGAGATAGGAAGATGAAGGAAAAAGACCTGTCCTTAAAACTTAGACTTTTGGCTTATGAGAGCAGCAAACCCTTGAGAGCATCATGTACCTGCATCCAAGAGCTTCCTCAGCCCATGAAATCCAGACATGGTGGACTGCTGTCATCCTCTCCAGTCTCCTTCCAGTCCCTGTCCAGAGCCCCACTCCAAGCTCACAAATCCCAACATCAGACTCAGGAGAAATGCCTACCAAGCTTTTCTCTTTTTTGGCTGTGCTTATTAAAATATTCAGCAAAGGTTTAATAAATGATGAAGAGCTGTGAATGGTCAGCCTATTGCAGTAGAGCTGGATGGAGCCCACCAAGACAAAAGGTAGAAGGAAATTGTGTCATTCCCTCCTTGACCAGATTTCTCTCTCCCGGTGTTGCAGCTCGAGAGTAAGCACTTTCCTAGAGCTGGCCAGAGGGTTCCCTTCTCCATGGACCAAGAGAAAGTGAGTGCTCAGGGTGACTCAGCTTGCCGTAATGCAGACATTTAAGCAATGAAGCCCTGGACTGGCTGGTCACTGCACTGAGGAAGTTCCTAGGCCTCCTTAGGCAAGCATTGCAAGACAGGCACATCCACCTGCTTGGGCTGGGTTCTGGAGTCAAAGTGAAACTGCAAATATCTAATTAGAGGTGTGAATGTCACATTTCAAGCTTGATTTGGCTACCACCTCTCCCTGCAGGGAGGCAGCTTGTGCTACCAAGCAGGGACAGAAGCACAAGCTCTGATCCTCAGCCTGTAAACTCCTCCAAAGAGGATCCCTGCTGCTGGCTCTCCTCCACAGCAGCTGCTGCTGTGTCAGAAGAATGGGTCCTGCCAGAAGGATTTTTCCATTTTGCTTTTCTTTTGCCAAAATCCTTGAGGGCACTGTCACTTAAAAAAAACCAAATGCATCCAAAAGAAAGCAGATCTGAAGTGGAGATGACCTGGCAGAAGGAATGGATGACAAGTCTAGGAAGTGAGCAGTTAGTGCTGGGCTCTTTCCAGAGGCACTGTGGTCATGCCACACGTTAATAAATTGTGACAGGCATAAAGATGGGCAAACACCTGCCCACAAAGCCAGCTGCTCCCTCCATAGATACAGTCACTGGGAAGCTCTGGAGAAGGTTTAGTCGCTGTCCTTGCAGAGCAAGGCTGGAGAGTGGGGATCCACAATAGGGGAAAAGCAGAGCTCAATTATAAAGCCTCCAAAGACTGTTGATGCAGCTGGGGATGGAGAAACACACTCAAGTTTCATGTACCATGGCAAAAGGATTAGGGTGCGTGTCAGAGCACTTAGTGCACAGTGCTTGAGTCTTTCCCAGGCAAATGCAAAAGTCTCCTCTCCTGCAGTGTCTCAGAGAGAAAAAAGCAGGGCCTTGCAGAAGGGCTTTTGCTGCAGGATGTTCTTCTTCCTCTGGCCTGAAAATCCAAATCCTCTGAGTCTTTGCACATGAGATTCACATTCTATATTACAGCTGTTTCATGCTTACAGCATAATGTTTTGGGCTGCATCCAAAACACGCTGAAAATTTTGCACTGTGAGGTGGATCAGATAGCAGAAGGCATGGAACACGACCTGAAAATTCAGATTTACAATGGCTTTGTTCTCTGGGAATAGAGACACATGCAGCAATCTGCTGTGACAGCAGGTGGCTTGAGGAATACTTACTGAAAGATGGATTTTCCTCCCCATCATGCCCAGAGCAACACAGTTGGGCAAAACAAAGTGATCACAAAAACTACACACAGTGACAGAATCAAAACATGTCACAAGAAAAACACCTTCTGCCGTTGTTTTGGTTTTGAGGGGGGCATCCCAGTTGGGTACTGAAAAGCTCCCAGCACTGCCATCAGTCATTCAATCAGTTCCAAAACAGCTCAAGCAAATATTGCAGCCTTGTCCCTGTGACAGCCCAGGCACAATTTGGCTGAAGTAGCCCCTCTCTCTAGTGGTGAGCACTTGAAGCATCCAGCTTGCAGGACACAGGATGCTCCAGCTTGCAGGGTCTATTTAAGTCCCATGAAGGTCAGTGTGGTTTTTGGGCAAGTCATCGTGGAGACAAGGCTACCAAGCAAGGGCACAGAGGGTGCTCTGAGCTTGCAAGGTGGAGAGCTTGCTCACTGCCCTCAGCCCAAGGGACTTGGTACACAACGGTCTGTCCCTCCCTGTGCCACCTGACAGGCCTTGGGCACCGTGCCAGAGGATTTGTATAATGGGCTCACAAAGGTGAGAGCAGCTGAGAGCTCTGCAAACCCCCAGGCAAGTACAGCTGACACCTACAGACCTTCTCCATGAGATCACCTATTGCTGACTCCTGGCCTCTCAGTCCCATCATGACATCATCCACAGGCAGAGGCAGATGAGTTAAATCCCTTTAAGGAGATCCAAGAGAAAGTTTTCCCTCCAGAGACAGACTCTGATTCATACTTAGGAAAGGTCCAGTGCTGCCCAAAACAAACACTGCACAGGCTGGTGGTCTCAGTGCCTCTTCACTGTGTTCTTCACAGACACTGGTCATAAAGGAAACAGGCAGGCCCTTTCCATTGCAAAGGGCAGGTGAAGCCATCAGGCAGGGCTGGAGAAATGTGCACTCTGTGGGGTGCATGTCCCTGTACCCCTGCCTGAGGTGGAGTGCTCTGATCAGTGCATTTCAAATAATACACACTCACATTCATCAGCTCCAAAGGAAGAAAAAACTTCTTGCAAGCTTTTCATAGAAGGGCCAGAGGACAGCTGGATCACTGCTTGGAAAGGGCAAAGTTGGAGCAGAGCTTAATATTAGACTGGTGAGAAGTCTATGAAAACACTCCAAAAGTGCTTGGATGCTGTCTGAGTTAGTCCTGAAGGGTACCCTGAAGGTTTTCAATCATTTGCAAGGCTTTGGCACCAGCATCGATGTTTGCAACCTGAATTCCCTTTGAACACAGTGTTCTCACTGTTGGCTGATGAAAAAAATCTGCTTGAGATGCTGAGGCAAAGATGAGCAAAAAGAAGAGAAACCTCCCTTGCTGCTTCCACAAGATTCTCAGGAACAGTGCACCAGAGAGGCAAGGACAGCCAAAAAGGACCTGAAATAGCTGAACAGAAAGACAGCTCTGATGTGGCCTCTCTTGCAAGGACCACTCCTTCTTCTAGCCCACCCTTTGATATTGCTCCTGCTTAGAAAATTGAAACCACCAGAAGTTAGCAGTGGGCTGCTCCTTTTCTTATGTGAATGCCATTGCTGATGGGAAAGCATGGCCACCCACATGCCATTCTCCTGATCCTCAGAAACTCTCACACACTCTCAAAAATCTTCCCAGAGCCATGGCTGAAGATGGCTGCCAGCACAGCAAACCTGCAATTCAGCAGCCTGTGGGCAAATCCTGCTCGTTCCCATCCACGTTTCCTTCCAAAGTGTGCTTGGGATTCCTCCCAGTCTGCTTTCTGCCTTGTCTCTGAGAGCCTGCAAGCACACCCCCTGCCTCCAGTGAGAGGTCTCCATCCCTCCTTCTCCTCTGAAATGACAGGCTGCATTAGACTGTTCAGAATCACATTTGGTTCTCATTTTCTAACAGACATCCAAGATTTTTATTTTTAGAAGAAGCTATACTGGTATTTGCAAAAAATAGCCTTCTTTGCTTTTATCCCAAATGGGGTCTTTTCCAAGTTTCTTTTCCTACTTTAGTCATATCTCTAAAGCTGTTTGCATTAAACAATCCAATTCCAGAAGCACATTAACCAGACTCTCTTTGGACTCCTATTGCATGTGCCTTTCTGTGTGTCACAAGGCAAAAACACAATCAGCTCAGCTATCACCTAATTCTCTTCCCCAGCAGAGAAAGCCCCATTTTGAGGGCCATATGTGAGGGATAGCAGGTCCATTCAGCATTGGCCTGGTGCCACTGAAATCCATGCATCAAGAGGGCAGCCTCCCCAGACCTGTGCCCAACCGTGGGGAGTCAGCCCTCACCAGCTCCCTGCAGTTATCAATGCACATCAAGAGCCTGGAGCAATTCACCAAAAGGAGAGGAGAGCTGCCAGCAAGGGCTGGCTTTCCCAGGTGCTGACCTGCCTGCCTGGCTGTGGTCCTGTGGGGGCCCTCAGAAATCTGCTCTGGAAATGGTTTTCTCTGCTTGGCTATGTTTACAGCTCTGAGAAAACCTGGCAGGATAAATGAAGACATCCCTGATGGGTATTGGGGGTTCTGCTGCCTGCTGGCAATGAAACTCGAGGCAATTCAGCAGCACAGAGATAAGCCATAAAAACAAAGACAGGTTTGTTTGGGTTTTCTTCAGCAGATTCCTAGAAAAAGACCTGGACTTAATGAGGCACTGCTGCAGCACCCAGAGACAAGGCAAGCCTGGAGTGCTGGTGTGTGCAGACAGAGTGCCAGCCAGCCTGCAGCCACAGGAGGCGAGTGCAGGAGGGCACAGCCTGCAGGGCAGGAACAGGAGGGCACAGTGAGGCTGGAAGTGCCACACTCTGGCTGGCTCCCTCCCCAGGGCTCTGCAGGTGCCCCTCAGGTGATGCTGTGAGCATTGGGGATGCACAAACCTCAAGCAAGGACCATCATCATGGGCCTCTGTCACCTTGGAATCCAGGCTCCTCTGTCCAGCAAATTGTAGAGCTGCCTTTCCCAGGCATCATGGACAGCATGGACTCACAAGCCCACCCAGAGCAGGGATGCCCTTTCCTGGCAGGAAACCAAAAGGGACACCAAAGGACACAGAGAACAATTGCCACGACACCAAAAGACACAGAGAACAATTGCCACAACACCAAACACAAAGCTGCCATCCTCTGAGAACCACTGTGAGATCAGTAATGAGGTGGGCAGACATGCCCACACACCATGAGACCCCCTCCCAGAGGCCCTCAGCATCCCTTACCTCCTGCCAAAAAGCTGGCCAGGCACTGCTTCACACCAAGCTGAATGAGATCAGCTTTCTGCTCCTGTTAAGCTCCATCAGCTGGCCCATGCTGAATTATTCAGAACCATATTTTATTAATCTACCACAGCTTTTTTTCACTCAACCTCTAGCAAGTCACTTAACCACTCTGAATGGGTTGCAGTGGCTTCATCCCCTTGCAGTGATGCTGGCAGAGGTGAGAGGGACAAGCCATTACTCTGCTAAAGCTTCTGAAATATTCCAGAAGACCAAAGTGGTGTGTTGGACAACAAGAGCCCAGGATTTACCCTCACTCTTGATGGGAGGTCTTATCTAAACACACAAGTCCTTTTGTGTGGGTTATGACAATAATTCCATTTAGAAAACTCCTGCTAGGATACTGTACATACTTTTAAAACAAGATCAGTGTAGCCCAAACCAAGCAAATTCTGGCAGCAATACTGCCAGTGCCAGCACAGGGGCCAAACTCCAGTCCTAGAAATTGGGCACTGGAGGAAATGCATCCCCAGCCCCTCCCAGTGTCCATCATCTCTTGATGGCTACAATGACAGGCAGGGATTGCAGCTCCAAGCCTTCATTGGTTGGACCAAACCAAGGGTCATTTCTTCAGTCTCCACTCACTGGCAGGTGGATTTTGACAGCAGGATTATTTCCTAAAGCATTTACCACCAGGGCCAAGCAGCTGATTCCTGACTTGGGGACACTCCAGCTCTGGTGGGGGATACACAGCCCCAGCCTACACAACTGGTGAGGAGTTAGCTGCCCTCCTTCAGGCAAGATGCTGGTTTTCCACATTTTCCTCTTCAGGAACATAATTAATCTGTATGAAGCAATGCTGTTTTCTTCTCAGTTTGTGTTCACTGCCCTGATAAATGAGAAGCATGGGAGAAAACCCTTCCCCACAAGGCCTCTTTCCCCACTGAAGATGAATGTGGCAGGAGAACAGGGTGACACCTGCACTGAAATGGCACCTAAGTCCCAGAAGGTGGTGGCTCAATAATCCCAGAGGAAGGAAGACCATGTTCCTTGTCTTTGTTCTCTGCCAAAGACAATGATCCAAGAGAAATTTAATTCATACCCACAGATGATACTCCCATGTAACTCTGATCTTTGAACGCACTCTGACATTCAGAAGATGTTCTAGCTTTACTGCCCACATAAACATCTACTGGGGCTGCTATTTGGGGGGAAGAGGGATCTAAATATTTCATTTCAGTCTATTTCATAAAATATTTAATCTATTTAATATTAATTAAATCTTGGTCTGAATAAACAACAGATAAAAATTCACCTCTTCCTCCAAACATCTGATAACTTGAAGATGTCAGTCTATGCAATCCCAAGTGAGATGTCAATTAATAAGAGGGGAGGGTCCTATCTTTATGTTCTCAGTTGCTGTAGTTGCTGTGGTGGATTTTTTGCCTCCCATAGCGTTTCAGGCTGAATGCTTTTGCAGATGGGTGTACAGTAGCACCATCTGGTTTACACCAACCATTTGCACACCCAGCTTCACTGTGTCTCACTTTCCATGGACTCCATTTGTACATCCCCAAGTGTGTGCCCTCATCCCAGCCCCAGTCACTGCTCAACAGTGGGAATCCATGACGCTGGGGTGATGAAAACAGCTATTTGGCTTAGGGCAAATAAAGCCCAGGCCCCTCACAGGTGGATGTCACTGGTGTGAGTTGTTTCCTAGTCCTTGACCACCCTCCTGACACGGTTGCACATCTCTCACATCACCCAGCAGCAGGGTGAGGAACAGGCATTTCTGGGAACAATGAGCAACAGCTACAATAGGAGCACATCATTTCCAATGCACAGGTTTAAGCCAATTAACACTGGGCTTTAAAGGCAGCTGCCACCATTGCATCTGTTGCTACAACCATCTTATTTTACTACAGAAAACCTTGTTTGGACCAAATCCCATCCATACCAGTCACAGCAGCCAGAACACCAGTCCCTAATTAGCCCCCACAGAGCCAATGATGATTGAAGATTGCCCTGATCCAGCACTGCTTACCTTGCTCTCCTCGCTGCGTGCCCAGCTCAGCAGAGCAGCATTTAGCTGTGCTTTTCCTCCCTGCTGCACTGTTTAAAGCCATCTCACCCAAACACTGACTGGTGTTGATGACAGCAATTATCCTGCTCCTCAGAATGTGTCGGATGTATCTTCATTACCCTGAGACAGCAACGCCAAAAGCCCTGCATGGCAAATCTTTCAAAGTAAGCAAGTCAGGTGATTTCATTTGAATTGGATATTTTAACTCTTCTGTCCCCACTAGATTTTCAGGCTGGTTTAAAGCCACAAGATATTTGTTTTAAAATAACAAATGCAGGATTACCTTTAACTAACATCTCTGAAGTATAAATCTTTGGGTTGTGCTTAAGTCAAACCCCTAACCAAGAGAAAAAACAGGGAGACTCCACTCCCTTTTCATGTTGGCCATGTGGTTGACTGGGGTCGTGCCACTTCCCTGTGTTTTGGGTACTTCCTGAGGAACAGAAGAGCTCAGTGTTGCGTTTGGTGTCCCCTGTGCCTGTCTGGGTAACAGCACAGAGAGACAACGAGCGTGGGGAGCTGTTTGTGCCAAGGAAAGGCTGCCTAAATTAAGAACAGGAACTTCATTCTGACAAACCCCATTCAAGGAGCCATTTCAGCTCAAGTATCTGCACCATGGAACCAAGAACAAGCTCAGCCTTACACAGAGAGGAGTTATCACTAGGTTATCCAGGAATTGTGGCTGTAGGAATAAGCTGGGAAAGGGGGAAGGGGGGGCTCCAGCAGGGTATAAATCAGCATCTCAGCATCCCAGCAGCCAAGCTGCCAGGTCTGCCACCTCAGGGTCCAACCTGCCTGGTTTGGTCTGCAAGAAGAAGAGTTTGTCCAAATTCTTCTAGTGCCAAAAGTTATCCTGGTAGCAAAAGACCAGAATTCAGCTTTTCACTCTTCAAAAAAGTTCAGTCAGTTCAGAAAAGAAGTTTGGGTGCAGAGTGCTAAATATTTATACATTTATTTCATTTGTTACTTGGGGAATCTTTCAGTAACACCTTAAGGCGTCAAACTTAAGATGAATACCTTGCAGCAATGCCACATGCACAGATGAAGAAAAGGCAGCCTTCACCAGAAATTATTTTATCAGAAATAAGCAATGAGAAGCTTGGTTTTTTTTCTTCTTTTCTGTGGGGAGCAATTGAAAAACAAACAAGAAAAAAGGCCATGAAGTCGTGGTCCAGCAAAACACAACTGTTTCAAGCAGCAACAGAGCAATCTATTCCTCCATGTAGCAGCTGACTTAAAGCAAATGTTTCTCATGTCTGGGAGTGAACCCTGCAGCAGGTCACAGAGCTCTGGGGGGCCTCAAGGCTGCTCCTGCAAATGCAATATCCTGGGCTGTGCCCAAACCAGCTTGGGCCAAAGGCTGCAGGCAGTGCACGCAGGGAAGCAGGGATGCTCAGGTCAGCTCATCTCACCTCCCGATGAAACCCATTCCCCCCATCACCTTCACACAGACCCAGCTGCTGGCTTTTGACTCAAACATGCCTTTGAAAGCCCTCCAGACCTCCTGCTGCAGAGCACTGCCGACAGGAAACACATGTCAGTGGAATTTATCCACCAGTGCAAAAGGCACTGCTGGCCCCAGGAAATCCCAGAGCTCCCAATGACCCCCGAGCCTCCTGGGAAGGGTCCTTGCTCTTCACTGTTCCCTGAAATCTGCTACAGGCCACTCTCAGAGACACAGAAGCAAAGCAGGACCTTAGATCCAAGCCAGCAGAGAGGCTCTCTCTGAATTTAGCCAACATGGAATTGATGATCACATTAACAGACTAAACCAGAGCCAGCTAGATCAGTTTTAAGGTAGTTTAGGCCAACAAGTTTTTACAGTTGATGACACCTGTGCTCAAGTGAGGCAGCTGTCTTCCTGCTCCCTTTTATGTCTCTCTGTTGGACTTGGGTGCTGAGACACCCTCACACCCCCATACTCCTGGATGTGAGATGATGTCCTCAATATTTATGGCCCTCCTTGGGAAATGAGTTCTCCTAGGGGACAACTGAAATGTCCAAGAAGGTGTCCCAAGATGGCAGAATGCTGAATGACCAGCTCAAACATCAGTATCTCCATCCAGCACCTCTCAACAAGCCCTGCTCCACAACAGCAGGCCTCCTCCTCCTCCTCCTCTGCTTGCATGACACCTCCCTCCTGGGACTAGCCATGGTGTGACACAAAAAGGCAAGGATTTTTGTGTCCTCCCCAGCCCTGCTCACCATCCCCTCTGCTCGGCCTTGAGGATATTTGGGATTGTGCTGTAGCCTCCCTGCACTGTGACCCCATGTGGAATTTCACCTGGGCTTCCCAGGGCTCAGACTGTGACACTTGCTGTTCCCAGAGGGGCTGGGATCTGCTCCTGAGCATTTGTGAGCTGAGGGAGTACCAGAGGCTACTGCAAGGGTTGGGATGACACAAATTCTGCTCTCTCTTCACTCCATTTCTACAACTTGAGATAAGGCACAGAAACCACAGCTACTACAAACATTTCACAAGTCACAGAGATGTTCCTATAAGCCAGCTGCAAAGAGCAGCTCATACCAGACAAAATGAGAGCTGCAAGTGAAGCTGCCTCCCAGAGCACTGGCTGTAATAATGGAGCAATCTCAACAGACTTTGAACTTTTCCAAAGAACAGAGAATGTTAAGAAATAAGACAAAGAGCTCCAGCTGGTGAAAGTTGCACAGGCAGAGGGGCCACCACCCAACCCAGTGGGAACCTTCCCCTGGGCAGGAGGATGCAGAGTGGGACTGGGGGTACTCACAGCACAGGAAGGCCAATGGACACTGCCTGAAATCCACCAAGGCTCCTCTGGGTGTGGGAAACTCATTTTGTGTGAGCACAGTGACCAGGCCAAGTCCCTCCCTCACTGGAAAGAGGCTCCTCTGTGTGTCCAGCTCCTTGGCCCCCTGAGAACATGGACCAGAACCCCATGGAAACAAATGAATACATCAGAGGTTCTGAGGGGTCAGGGACAGGTCCTGGGCAGGCAGCCACAGGTCTCTGAAGGGCAGCCCTGCTGCTCATGCTGCTCTCCCAGAAGCATTTCAGGACATTTGCTCCACCAGACCAACTCACCTGAGCCCTTCCTGCACACCCCTTGTGTGGCACCTCTGTGCCCTCCTCGGGGGTGCCCACACAAGGCGTGGTGTGCAGGGTCACCCCACAGAGCAAAGAGGTGGAGAAACCTCTCCCAGGGCAGAGCTGGCAGTGGAGTCTCTGCCTGGTGTGCCAGTCTGGCTGGCTCCCACCCAGCTGGGCAGACTCCCCTCACACCATTAACCTTTCAGCCCCAAAATAAAAGGTCATAAAAAACAATCAAAGTTCATTACATCCCTTAATGCGTCATTTGCAAGGGAATGACCTGGAAGCAATGATGGGGAGGGAGTTGGGGGGGGGAAGGGGAAGAACCTCAGTCTCCCTGCCCCAAACCCAGCAAAACACTCTACTGTCCACTCTAGAGATTTGGCAGCAAGGACAACTGACAGGCAGAGGGGTGGAGCAAGGGCAGTCAATGGCTCTGGATCCCCTCGTGTCCCAGGAGCTGACCCAGAGTCTCCCATGGGATCTGCTCTGCAAAACCCTCCCAGGCCATCAGGGCCAGCCAAGATCAGAGCGGGAGCAGGACACTCTACCCAAAACAGGTTCCCCTGAGCTGCAAAGGCCACCCCGAGGTGAGCCAGATGTTCATCTCTGGGCCACCATCAGGTGCCCCACACCCAGCAGAGATGCTGCCTGGCCCCTACCCCTGTGCCAGGCACCTCCAGCTGCAGCCCTGGGGCACTGGCACAGTGGGGCCCCCAGAGCAGCAGCTCCACACGGGGCTCTGGTCATTTATTTTCTCACCAGAAGCAGTTCCACATTCAGTGGGAGAACGTTCCCCCATCACCTCCTTCAGGGAGGGTCCTGGCAGCACTGGTGGAAGAGCAAGCAAGCTCTGGAAACAAAGGCCCACTCAGGTGGACACTCCTGCATATTTCACAAAATGTTGCCTCCCCGCCTAATTGTTTCTAGTCCCATTTGCAAATTGATTATTAAAAACCTCCCAGTGGCTGCAAGTGCCATGCCAGGCAGGTCTCCACAGCAGCAGTGCCAGGCTGCATTCCCAGGGTGCAAATCACACCCTCAAACCCTTCACTCTTTTCTTTAACAAACACATGAATGCCCTTCCCACATGGGCACAAAGAGGGGAGAGGGGTGGAAATACCCAAGAAATATCAAGGACTCATTTATTATTATGCCACTGCATAATGAACAGAGCCATTGTTCCTACCTGGGCTGACAATCCCTTTCAGACAGCATGAGTGCTTTTCCCAGCGTGTTCTTCAAAACATGGCAAGACCAAAGCTACCAGCAGCTTGGTGAACAGTTCAGAAAATAAAATAAAATACAATACAATAAAACAGCTAACATTATTCAGAGGATTTTCACACTTGATCTGTAAACACTTTTTTATTTAATAAAAATAATCATCCATTATAGCAACTTCTGCTCATGGTTTGGTTTTCTTTTTGTTTTTGTTTTTTTACATTAAAGCACAGTTTATTTGCTTTCCTCACCTCTTGAGGATTCAGTTCTGAAAATGCAAGTGAATGTAAACACTGCTCTCCAAGTCCCAAGATGCATCCAGGGACACTTGGAGTTAATTAGAAAGTCAAAAGAGAGAGCAAAATCAACAAAACACTTCCCAAAAGTAAAAACGTATTTTTAAAGTCTCTTCCTGTGTACCATACAATTCCAGAGAAGGCAAATTCATTTATACATTCAACGTATACAAACTTTGCTTTCTCCAAACCATTTCTGTGACTTGTCAGCATTTGATAAAGCTGTTTTCCCAACATTAAAAGACTTGCAGATTTGTTTATTTATTGTGTTAAATCAAAAGTTTTTCCTATAAATGTTCTCCAGAAATTTATTCATGGCACAAGGATGTTAGATTTGTTCTGTCCATTTTTGTTTTGGATTTATTTTTTTTTTAGCACAAAGAGCTGAAAGCTATTTCAGGAAAGAGTGTAAAAGCAGTATTAACTCTCTCTCCTGCTCCAATCTCACAATATTTACACTTGGATTAAAAAAAAAAAAAAAAAAAAAAAAAGCTTAATTACACTATAAAATAATGGAGAAACTGGAAGTTAAGTTTCCCATTTCAGAGTTTTGCCTTGTATAAGACTGAAAGAGGGATGCTTCCCTATTTCCTAGGAAAGATGAGACTGGCAGGTTAAAAACTGAACTCTTTCTTAATTGAGAAAGATGAATTGCCACTGTGCACAAGCCCCTTCCCCTCTGCAGGAAATCCTGCAGGAGTTAAACCATCACAAATCAGCACAGATGAGATAACATGATATGCAGAGCCCTGCTGTTTGCTTTGAAACGTTACCTATTTACAGTTGAGGTGGAGGAAGCAAGTGAGCATCGAACACATTTCAGTGCTGCAGAGTGGTATAATATCAAACAAGATTAACTCAGGGGAGCTTGGCAGGGTCCCAAGGCTCACGTTGCAAGGGAGGGACAGTCCCTGTTGCCTGGGACATCCCTGCCTGCATGGCAAAGCCACCGCTCCGTCGGGCTCTGCGCTCACGAATAACGAGATGGCAGGTGCCATCTCAGCTGTGTTGTGTCACAGGCAGCACAGAAACTAAACAGAAACAGGTATGACATTAAAAATATAGCAACAAAAATAGCCAGTCTGGTGAGGTCTGTGATCCTAAGCTTATAGCCAAAAAAAAAGAAAAAAAAAACAAAAAAAACAGGAATTTGGGAATTTTGGTAATATTATCAAACTGTCAGGTAGGAGGATGGCTCTAGTTGGTCAGTGGTTTTGAGTGAGGGGCTTTGCAAGGGGTAGGAAAAGAAAGACTTTTAAGGTATCAAAGATAATTAAAGCATTCACAGTTTCAAAGCTGCTTGCCTTACAAAAATTAAGACATTCAAATTCAAGAATACAATACTCTATTTTACAAGAGGGTCAAAATTCATTACATATACAACAGGGGGGGAAAAAAGACACAACAAAATAAAAAAGCCAACACCTCTGGTGTGGCATACTCCCTCTTTGTTGTTCATCTCACAGAGCTGCACGATGTTTGCCTTCAAAGAGTCAAACTAAGCAGTCATGAGAATATCCACTGAGAGGTTCTGGCAAAAGAAAAAAAAAAACTAACAAAATAAACCAAGCGAGTCAAAGGCCATCCTCCCCTGGCAAGTCGAATGCCACAGCTTGGAGCTCCACTTGCCTGCTGCTCCTCACTGCTGCTGCCCACTGCTCCCACAGGCTCATCTCAGGTTTTAAAGGCTTCCTGCTCACCAGCTGAAGGAAGGAAACCATCCCATGCAAGCACAGCCCAAGAGAGACGTTCTTTACACTCCTACAAAGTCTTGGCTAGTCCTGTCGGTAGCAAAGGGTCCTTCAAACACTCCTTTTCCTCTCTATCCTGCAGAGGATCCTTTTGAAAGCCCGTCTGAAGTCATGGTTGAAAATGGTATAGATGACGGGGTTCAAGGAGCTATTGCAGTAACCAAACCAGAAGAAGAACTTGAAGAGGGTGTCGGGCACGGAGCAGCTCTCGCAGACGGCCATCAGCGTGTAGGTGAAGAAGAAGGGGAACCAGCAGATGACAAAGACCCCGATCACCACTGCCAGCACAAAGGTGAAGCGCTTCTCCCGGTTCTGCCTGCCTCTCCAGCGGGACCCTTTGGTGTTCCTCTCCTCCTCTGTCTTCCTGGGCAAACTGTCCCCGGGCTTAATTTGGCTCAGCTTAGTCTTGGTCTTTCCTTTCGATGGTTTCTCTGACTTCTTGCACTGGTTGTTCTCCTGGTGCTCAGAGGAAGAGGTCTCCTCCATGTCTATGCCATTGGCCTCTCCCTCTTGCCCGCCACTGCCTCCTGCTGCCTTCTCCCCGTTGAGCTGTGCCGTGGCTGGCAGGTCCTCCTTGTCAGCCAAGCCATTCTGCTTCTTCTCGGGGCGCTCTGCCCGCTTGTTCGGCGGGACCCTCGTCCTCCTCTTCGCTATCTGGTAGATGCGCATGTAGACCAGGATCATGATGAGGCAGGGGGCAAAGAAGGAGCCGATGCTAGAAGAGATAATGTACCACCTCTCATCGTTGATCTTGCACAATGCCACCCCCTGGTCAGCCTGCTGCCCGCTCTTCTTCTCGATGGAGATGAGTGGTGGGAAGGAGATGACAGCTGAGATGACCCAGACGATGAAGATGATGCACTTGATGCGTCGTGGGGTGCGCTTGAGGTTGTACTCGATGGCTTGTGTGATGGACCAGTACCGGTCCAGGCTGATGGCACAGAGGTGCACAATGGAGGAGGTGCAGAACAGCACATCCAAGGCCAGGTAGATCTCACACCACACTTTACCGAAGTACCAGTAGCCCATCACCTCATTTGCCAGTGAGAAGGGGATGACCAGCGTGGCCACCAGGATGTCAGCTGAGGCTAAGGAGACCAGGAAGAGGTTCTGAGGGGCTTTGAGCGCCCGGCTGGTGAAGACAGCGATGATGACCAGGACGTTGCCAAAGACGGTGAAGAGCATGAGCAAGCTGGCCAGGCTGATGAGAGTGATGGTGGTGTGCAGAGGGTACGGGGCGTCCCAGCCCGGGCCGGCCCCGCTGTCGTTGAAGGTCCCATTAGTGCCGGGAGGGGGGTAGCCCTCCTCCTCCTCCAGCTGCCGCTGGTACTCCATGGAGGAGAAGAAGTGGCCCCTCTCCGTGAACGGGCGCTCCAGGTTAAACATCAACCCCGGCTGCGCGGACACCCCCGCCCTTCGCCCCGGCTCCACCCGCGCCGCGCCCGCTCCGCGCGGCTGCTCCGCTCCTACAGAGCCGCGGGCCGGGGCAAGGCGGCGCGCCGGGGGCCGGGGGGCTGCGGGCGGGCACGGCGCATGCTGGGCGCTGCCCGGGACCCCCGAGCGCGGCGGGGCGGGCCGAGCGGGACCGAGGCTGGAGCTGCAGCCGGCCGCGGCTGCTCTGCCTCGCTCGCCGCCCAAGCAGCTTTATAGCCCCGGATCGGGCCGGGGCTGCCGCGTCAGCCCCACGTGGGGAGCTGCCCCCGGTGCGCGCACACGCACACACAGACACAGGCAGAGACACACATGGACAGGCAGACACACACACACAGCCCGGCTCGCCCACCGCACACCCTGCACCCACACGGACACCGCGTCCCCCGCACACGCCCCTCGCTCCGCGCTCACCGCACCCGCTGGCACCGCCTGTATTTGCACTCCCGCTCGCTCCCCGCACCTCCGCGCACACACCCGCACCCGCTGTCCCGCTGTCCCCATCCCACGGTCTCGCCCAGCCCGGAGAGAGCAGCGGCCCCGCGGAGCGGCCCCCTCTGTCCCCGGGGATGGGCGTGCGAGGGGCGCCTGGAGGCGACAACCGTGCGGCCGCTGCGCGGGCTCCGCGGCCGGCCGGGGGTGCACAAAGCACAAAGCCGGGCTGCGAGGGAGGGGAAAGCTGCCGCTCCGTTCCGCGTGTGCGCCGGGGAACGGACGGGCTCCGCTCCGGTGTGCGGCCGCGCTCGCTGGGAGCCCGAGGGCAGCGCTTTCCGCACGGCCTCGCGAGTCGACCAGGGAGGGCTGGGCTGCTGGCCCCGAGGGCGGGGACCCCCGGGGATGGAGGCACCCGCGGGGATGGGGGGACCGGCGCACCGAGGGACCCGCGGGGATGGAGGGACCCGCGGGGATGGAGGGACCCGCGGGGATGGAGGCACCGGCGCACGGAGGGACCCCCGGGGTGGAGGGACCCCGGGGATGGAGGCACCGGCACACGGAGGGACCTCCGGGATGAAGGCACCGGCGCACGGAGGGACCCCCGGGGATGGAGGCACCGGCGCACGGAGGGACCCCCGGGATGGAGGCACCGGCGCACGGAGGGGCCCCGCGGGGCGGGCGCGGCCCCGGGCAGCGCGGCCGGGCAGTGGCACCTGGCGGCCGCGGCGCCTCACTACACCCGGAGCGGCGGCGCCCGACGGCCGCGGGGAGGACGGGGAGGAGCGGCAGCCGCGGATGGAGCAGCCCCGCACCGAGCCCAGCCCGGCTCAGCCCCGCTGCACGGGCACCCACGGGCGCCCCACGCCAAGCACAGGCTCAGCACACTCGCTCCTGGCAGTCCCCCAGGGGCCGCAGGCCTGGGCGGGCAGCTGCCCCACACCTGGAAAGCCTCCCCGATAGCACCGGGGCTGCAGCAGCAGCATGGAAGCTCTGTAACAGCAAAGGAGCAATAGTGGTGCTCCAGGAATCCCACCCAGCAGGTACAGATCACTCACCTGCAGAGCACACGGCCTCCAGCCCCGATCCCTCGCTCACTGCCTCTTTTCTCTCTTTTCAGATGGTTCTAGTGATGCCTACTTGGTGCTCCAGATTCAGGCTGCTCTCAATCGCTGTGCTGAATGCTCAGACCGATGAACCGATTTCCTCTGCAAGAGAAAAAGCCTTCAGGGAGGAAAGCCTGTCATCTTTGTCCCTGTGCCACACACCGTGTTATAAGCCAGGCCCAGGAGCAGTGACGCCCAAGAGAGGGAACAGGAATGGGAGAGACGGGGTCTGGGAGCCAGAGAACACAGCCTCTGGGACTGGCACAGGGCTGAGTGAGGGAAAAGAGGGGGAATCCCATTGCCTGAGCAAGTGAGTGCAGGGCCCACTGCACTGGTGTGTCTGGGAAAAGGGCAAAATGCAGAGAGTAACTTAAAACCTGTAAACTGAACACGAGGACTGGCAGTCCCACAAAAAAAGATCTCTGTCTGAGAGTAAAAATTACATACAACCACAGATTTCACTGCAAGGATGAGAGGTCTAAGTCACCTAAGTCAATGGCAAGGCCAGGTGAGAGGTCAAGGATGTGCTGGACTTTGCAAACACCTCCCTTCTTCTGCTGCTTGCAGGGGACTGCTGTGCTCTGCAGGTGCCTTGCTCTGCCTGGCAGAGGGTCTTCCTCTGATAAAGAGT
Organism: Zonotrichia leucophrys gambelii; assembly: GCF_028769735.1. Classification (NCBI taxonomy): domain Eukaryota; kingdom Metazoa; phylum Chordata; class Aves; order Passeriformes; family Passerellidae; genus Zonotrichia; species Zonotrichia leucophrys. Next base: position 9,620,304 of record NC_088176.1, read on the forward strand.
CTTCATCACTCTTGGCAGAAGCCTCCTTGGTCACTGTTTGGGTGGAAGGACCCAGACAAGGAAGGGTGCAGGCTGTGCCCTGCCTGCATGATCACCCTCTTGTGTGATCAGTTTGATCCCAGTTCCAGCAGTTCACCTTCACTAAGGCCACCAGGGACTGTCTGAGATGCTTTGCTCCCACCTGGGATGGTGCCTTCCCCCATGCTCTCTGCATTTCCCAACACAGACAGACTGCCAATTTAAATGACAAAGCATGGCCAGCTGCCTTGATTTTCTGTCTCCTTTTGTAGCTAGACACCCTCAGTCTGCCTGAAGCTAAACACAGCCAACAACTGTTGCTCCTGAACCACTGCATGGCAAAAGCAGCTTTGATCAGTTCAGTTTGCTGGGACAAAGAGCTCGAGGGGAACATGAGGCCAAAGGCCTGAAGAAAAGGGTTTGTCCCAGAAACACCACTAGAAAGAGAACTCTCTGCAAGTGGGGAACAGCTGGGATGGCATTGTGTTCATCTCAGAGAGGGAGAAAACCTGCCTCATCAAAGGCACTTTCCTCTCATTGCCACCATTGTTGTGCGTGTGACATCTCTGTGACTTTATTGACACCAGAAGTGCCCAGCACTGTCTGCAAAGTGACTCAGTAATGCTGTCTCCCCTTGATTTTCTCTGCAGGTTATCTCATGGCTCCGCCCAAGCGTTGAGATGAAGGGTGGTCAGAAATTGCAAGGGCTGGCAAGTACCCTGAAGATCTCACATGACAACCCATGGCACACCTTGTCCTACAGGACATCTGTCTTTACAGGTCTATACCATGCTCGATGACAATTTGTAATATTCATAAAGCCTTAACTCCCACAGCCCTGGGATTAGGCAAGAAACTTGAATTGTTAGCCCCTGGAACACTGTAGAGAAAAGTTCCACGGGGACAAAGAACAGCTAGCAAAGAACATTTTTATATCAATTCCCTGATGTTTGCATCCAGATGCTCAATTTTTGCACGCGTGCTGCTGACAGCGTTAATATGAGTAATAAGACTCTGCAGATCAAACTCAGCCGACAAGTGCCTGACAAGACAGCCCAGAAAAAACAGCCTGTTCTCTGCAGCATCCCACACCAAAGACCTGCAGGAGCCTGCCCTTTCCTCAGAAAGCAGCCTGGCTTCTCAGCAGAACCCCACGAGGAACGGGGCTCACAAGACAAGGGGGGACAGGCTGGGTGCACACTAATGAGTGAGGCTGAAGAGAGACCCATCCCAGCCTGGTGCACACTAATGAGTGAGGCTGAAGGCTGTCAAGCCTCCTGTGTTGGCTCTCCCTCCTCCCCTCCATCCCGGGAGGGAGCAGTGCCCTTTCCGAGGCCAAGTTCGCATTCAGCACTCGTGCCTCCAGCGCGGCCCCCGCAAACAAACTGACCTTTCCAGCTGGTTTCAGGTCATTAATTAGGCATGCTGCCTCGATGTTTATGCATCTCTTCCACTCCTCGACTCCAGCATCACTTCCAGCATTGTCTCCATTGCGGGGAACTGGGACCATTCTCCCCTGTTGCCTCTCGGGGAGAAGGAGCTGAGAAACGTTCATGCTGTCTGGGAGCTGCTCACGGCACGAAGCAATCCACATATGGAGAGAGAATCTCTGGGAAAGATCGCTATGGTAATAAGCTGCAAAATGTGTGTTTTGAGCAAGCAGCCCCAGGAATTGTTTATTTCCAGAAAAGCAGTGAGATTCTGGCAAGGGAAAGTTTAAAAAATACCAGTGAAGGACCGAGACTTGCTTTTTAGACAGTCTGGTTCAGGCTAGAGAAACTGGACAAACATAAAACTATGTCAAGGCATGGCAGACTCCTGGGGGGACGACATGAAAGGGGCAACCACTGGAACATGGTGCAGAAATTATTGCTCAGCAGAAGCTTTCAAGAGCAACTTGACACAAGCATAAAAGAGGGAAGCATTGTAGCTGTGGGTGCTGTGCACCAGAGGTAAACAGCAGTCACAGTTTGCTTTGCATGAGGTTTGTGATTTGCACTGATCTCAATATTTGCATATCCATGGCAGGAAGCCTTTGTTGTAGCTGTGTATTTTGATCATGCTGCTGGGCTTATCTGAATGTATCAAAGCAGGGTGTCTTTCAGGAGGATTTGCCTTACTAACTGTTCAGTTACCCTTGGGAGTAAGGCACTGAAATCCCATGGCTCATGACCCTCTGTGGACTAATGACTGAGTAGCCCTTCACAGCAGCTCCAATTTGCTCAGTTTTCCTGCAGGTCCAGGACAAGCCAGCAAAGAGGCACCTAACTCACACAAAAATATTGTTTTCCCTTTTACTGTGTTAACCCCAGGAGGAAAAACAGCATAGGAGCTATCAGGGAAGAGGCACAGACATTCTGCAGGCAAACCTGGCTTTGCCACTGCAAAGTAATACAGCAACCACACCATCCATTTCTAGGCAGATGTTTCAAATGTTGTGATTCCTATTTTCCTTCTATTTCTAAATTAAATTCAAAGACTGTCTAGTGGGGCCACCCCTCCAGCTGCTTTGAGACCCCAGGCACATTTCTTCCCACACACATTCAGACCCACAACCCTTCCATTCCCCACCCCTGCTGCACATGAGAGTTTGGGGTTTACTCTTTCCACAGATCTCACAGCAATAGCCCCTGAAGAGCCAGGCATGTTTTTCAACAGAGTTTTTCTGAACTCAGCTGCTGGATGTACTTTTCCAAGTCATTTGAATAAATCAGTAGGAATTGGATACAGCAGCAGTGGTCTGTGCAAGCACCTAATCCCCCTGCGAGCAGGGATGCTGCCATGGTATCAGATGTTCAGAGGGGAAGGAAAGGAGACACACTGAATATTACCTACAGTGGCAGTTCTTTACTGCCCACATCTGCAGACAGCTGGCTCAAAACAGCACAAGATGGATGCTGCATGACCACCTGCTCCTCAGGTGGTTTTTTTACAAACAACTTGAAAGCTCTGCTTGCCTTTCCTCTGCTGTTCTGGTTGCCTGCCCTGTTCAGCAGGCTTTTAACTACCAGATTTGATTGCACAGCCCTAAATCAACAGCCAAGAGAAACATTTCCATGCTACAGATTATAGCATGGCAGAGTCAGGGGTGAGGCTGACATGGGGATTGTGCTCATGCAAGCCTCTGGTTTATTTGTTCAGTATTTTCCCTCTTGCTTCTGCCTGGTGTCACGGTGGCCTCTGGAACATAAAAGGCTCATTTCAGCCCTGCAGGAGGAGTGCTGCACAAGAAACCTCCCTGGCTGGCTGTGTGTAACTGGCTTGTGTCCCTCAGGCACTTCAATGCTTGTGGGAGAAGGGAGAGGGAAATGTGCTTTTTCTCTCTGCAACACCCACAAATACACACACACACACACACACCTCTGTGCCAAGCATAAGGTGGGTGTGTTTTTATGAAGTGTTGTTTTCTTTATTCAGTTCCCTGTTTGGGACTTTTCCTTCCTCACTGCATTCTGCAACATGGCCAGAACTAAACACCAGGGGGTCATCCCTCAGTGCTGGGGAGCAGCTCCATTCCCCTCCCCAGGCTTCCCAGAGTGCCAGCTCACAAGACAGATCCCACTGAAATGAGCCAAGAACTGTGGAAACAGTAAAAAATAAACCAAACGCCTATGGACCATTCCTAACATACTACAGAGGCCTTCCATACTGCTCCCTGTCTCGCTCAGGGGACTGAGTCATTGCCTCTCCTAAAACCCTGAACCAGACTATAGTGGGCTTTTCCAGACCTAAGGACCACATAGCCAAAACACAGTGAAAACACAGCCAAATCCTTCCAGCCCTGGCCAGACCTAGGGTAGGTGACACTCCCCAGTCTCTGGCCTCACTTCTGCCTGGAGGCTGCCCACACACAGCCTTGCTCCTGTGGGCATTCCCTGATCTGCTCCCATGCAAATACTCCCCTCAGCAGCAATGCCCAGCAAGAAATAACCAAGCCAGAAGCACTGCCACACTCCTGGAACCAGAGCAAGCAGGTCAGTGTTCCAGCCAGTCACAAAGGAAATGGCTCTCCAAGCCTGCACTGCAACAGCTCACCCTGAGAGGTGGTGATTGCCCCATTGCTAAAAGTGTTCATGGCCAGGTTGGTTGGGGCACTGAGCAACCTGATCTAGTTGGAGTTGGATTGGATTAGATGACCTTTAAAATACCTTCCGACCCATACTATTCTATGATTCTATGAAAAGCAGGTGATCCTGGGCGTGCAGAGTGGCACCCAGGTCAGTATTCAGAGAGCAGAAATGTTGGGCACCTTACAACCTTCCCTGAATGAAAGCAATAAAGTTTCTGCATCTCAACAAGCTGCCCTTCATGAGCAGAGTCAGCCTGTGTTTAAGACGAAATTGAGACCGCATCCCTTCAAAGCATTTAATTTCCCGGCGGGGAGATGCTGGCATTCAGTTACTCAGCTGAGGAGTAACTCATTCCTTCAAGTTCCACTCCCCAGTGCCCAAATGTGTGCATCTGCCCTTTCCCTCCCCGTTCTCCATGATCTACTTTGCTGCCTCTGGGGCAGGGGCTGCCATCACCAGCATTTGTTCAATCCCTTTTGCGAAGGCAGGAGAGCCCCAGGTGAGCTGTAACTCTCTGGTCCATCACCCATCCCCAAACTCCTCTGCACAGCCAGAGCAATGCTTCCAGTGAAGCAAACAGCTCTGAAAAGAGATGGCACAACAGAGAGCAGCCATGCAGGGATTGCAATTCCCACCTGCCAAGGTGTGGGTCTCACAGCAGGTTCAGGTCCTCGTGGGAAAGGGGAAGCAGATCACACACCCTCTTCAAAAGCCAGACCACAGTAAATTGCTACAGCAGGAGACAGCTTTCTGTACGTCCCTGTGTCAGGCAGCTTTGCCATCTGTGCCTAACACAGCTTGCCCTGCCTACATCACTGCAGGGTGGCAGCACTGGAGTTAAAAAGATCAAAGAGTCAGGGTGGCAGCAGCAGTTCTTGAAGGCTGAACTGTATAAGACATCCAGGGAATAATTGCCTGAAATTGCTGGGTTCCCAGAAAGCAGAGCACGTCAGCGTGGTTCCACAGGGAGGGAGGCCAACAGGGAACACAGAGAGACTTCCCAAGCTTTCCCTCACTCCTTACCTCACCATCTAGTGGCAAAAGCAAATAACACTGAGGAGCCATCCAGGAACTGCAGCAGCTCTGGAAGGAGAGTGTGCTTAGATCAGCTGCCTCAGCTGGGGACACAGAGGGGGACACAGGCAGCACGCAGAGCCCTGCAAGTGCCCCAGCCCTAAATCACTGTCCTGCACTAACACTGCTCTGCACTCCCCTCCCAGATGGATCCCTGCCCACCCCGTGCCTCTGTGTCCCCACTGTCCCCATGCTGGCTGTAGCCACAGGCTCCTGTAAGTTCTCCCACGGGCAGCAGTTCTTCCACCCCTCCTCAGAAGGGCCCCAGCTCCCAAGGGGACAGAAGGCACAGACAGCAGGGCAAACCCAGCTCTCCTGGCAATCAGGCTGAGCCAAGCCCCCAGGAAAAGACGTCATGGTGACCAGAGCCCTTCCAAGGTGAGACTTTTCCTTCCCCACCTCAGCTGAGTTATTAACCAGAGGTGCAGCAAGAAGGGGAAAAAAGGTGGAAAGGGACACATACCTCCAAGGAAAAACCTTCACTGTGGCTCAGCTGGGTGTTACAAGTACCTGGGGTGCTGGCAAGAGCTTGCCTTCATCAGCTTTGCAGAGCTGCTTTCTCCCTGTGCTGCCCCTTTGCCATCAGGCCATGCCAAAGGGCAGAGCTCCACCAAGGCCAGGCCTCCTTTCCACATCCCAGCCACAATCCAGCCACTTGGCATGGCAGGAGTGCTTGCACACAATCTGCTCCAGGAGAGGGCACCTGCCTGCAGGGAGACTACCCAGAATGGGGAGGTCACAGCAGGTTCAGCCCCCAGAGCAGAGCCAGGTGCTGCCCCACATTTGAACTCCAGTTGGTCCATGGTCCCACACCTTCCTGGCCTGTGTGGTGACAGCCAGGTGAGCCAAAACCAGAGCAGAACAATCTTCATCTGGTGGGCAGAGGACAAAGGGTTCTTCTCTCCAGGGCCAGTTTCCATCCTCACAGTGATCTGCAGATCGTGCATCCATCATCATTACTGTGCTCATTCCCACACTGCCTACAAGACAATTACCCCATGCAGATTGCACAGGGATGCTGGAGATTGCAAGGCACAATCACAGGGATATTGCAGATTGCAAGGCACAGTCACAGGAATATTGCATAGGGATATTACAGATAGCAAGGTACAACTTGTTTTTTCCCTGAGAGGCTCAAATTAAGTCTAAACACCAGCTTTTGATGTATTTGCTTATTCAGCACTGTCAGTTGCTTTTCAGCAATACAAACTGGCTCTCTCCCCAGGAAACATTTATCCTATCTGGGAATCAAGGGTGGTAATGTGTAATTAGGACAAAGCACTTAGAGAAAGCAGGCTGAGTCTGCTATATCTCCTCTTGCACTTTTTCAACTCAGATTTTCCTTTTCCCTGGAAGCATCTTAGGAACCAAGGGAAATTCCTGCCATACAAAATTCAAGAGCAAAATAATCCATGTCATTCCCTGAAGTGTAACAGAAAACCGAGCACATGTCAGTAAGCATTAATCTCTGCTGCTGCAAACTCTTCCTTTTTTTTTTCCTGAGAACTCATTTTCAACCCTGAACAGAACAATGCCAGATTCTTCTGCCACAACTTTGTCTTTGCACTCTGATGAAGGATCCAGGAGGTCAGTGCTCCCGTCAACACAGATGCCATCCCCATTTTCACAAGGCTTGATGTCTTTAACACCCTCTGCCATCCAAGAAAACCTGATGAGAGCCATAATAGAGGGAAGGGAAAGGAGCAACCTCTGCTCCTTCATGTATATTCGGCTGTTCAGCTTGTCAGAGCCAGTGAAACACAAGGGCAGGAGGAGCAAGAGGCAAAGCAATCCATGAGAAACACTGGAGCTCCCCAGACAGGGAGCACTGAACCCACCCTGAACTCTTTCTTTCTACTTGCTGAGACCAAGCCGTTTGCAGGGCAGCAAGCACAAAGTGGAAATTGCCATACAGCATCCAAGCACTTCCAGAGGCATAGTACCAGTGCCCTCAGACAGGCACAGAAAAACAGCACAACTGAAATCTCAGCACCCTTTCATTCTAGCTAGGCTAAAAATATTCCCCAAATCTTCGGAAAGGCAGCTCACTGCTAATGCACCTGGCTTTAGCTGACAGCACCTCAAAACCACTTTGTTGAGGATCCCTTCTGATCCACCCACCCAGGCACCAGGCTCACATCCTTCCCTGTGTCCCTGTGCACTGGGACACCTGACAGGCCAGCAAAGTCCTCTGGAGCTGAAGTCACTGAAGATCACCATTGATTCCTCACTACAATCCAATTTCCAATTTTAAGCAGAGCAAAAGAAAAATGGTAAAAAGCAATTGTGGCAACTTCAACAAATATCTTTTAAAAATGTAAATTTTTAAACGTTTCTGGGGAATTACATGTCTGTATGAAATGAGAATGTCATTTTCTTATTAATACTTGACTAACAATTTAACTGTGGGAGCATGTGGGTTTTCCTAAAGCAGAAGTGATGAATATTATTAAGCACTACACATATTTCAGAACTCTTTACTGGACTGTTAAGCATTTTGGATCACTTCAAAAATTAAACCATCCATCCTCATTCCTAAATGGTTTGGAGCACAGATTGGCCACAGAATTGCCATTTAATCAAAATTCATTCCTTTCTGAGTCTTGACATGTACCCCAAGCCAAATCTTTTATCTGGCAAGTACTCAGACATCAATCCCTTTACAGGGACTCTGAGACACAATAGAAAAACCTGGCTGTGTCCAAGGAGCCAGCAGAGAAGCTGTACAGCAATTCACAGCTGTGTTGTGTGCAGCTGCTCCATCTTTTTTATTTTCCTCTCCCAGCCATCTGTTCCCAACTCCTGTTTTTCTCTTGGTGTTTCCATTCTGCAATAGAACTGGAGAAAAGGGGCTCATAACCAATACAAAGCAAGCTCAGAAGAATTGGCTGCACCAACAGGTTCATAGGGCAGAAGTCATCACTGGTCCTACACAACCTCTTTGCTCTCCCTGCCTTCCTCAATTTACTTCAGCTCAGGACAGGGTGGCAGGCATGGGGGTGAGATACCTGGCTGCTGACCAAAGAGGGAAATCTGAAGTAAGAGTTGGCAGGCAAGAGCACAAGTGGAGAGGCTGAGATCAGAGCTGGTAGGAGTTGAAGAGTTCACAGGGGAGAAAAGAAGCAATGCTAGAGAAGCCCCTCCTTCTCATGGGGGATTCTGCTACTTCCAGATATAGTTCTATTATAAAGTGACATCAGCCCTCCCCAGCTTTCTAAAGCTTCTTCAGAAAAGCAGTGGCCTGGCCTCAGGACCATCCATCTGGTGGAGCCACAGACCCAAGAATCTTGGCTGGGCTCCCCTGCCTGCCTGGCTGTGCCTGGAGCTGCAGCCTGGGCTACCAAAGCATCCATCAGGAGAGGCTGGCAGGTACCACCCACTCTCCACTTGGCTCAATTTGCTTTTAGGGAATTGCCTCCAGTGCCTTTCAGGCTTTCCAGGCAAACTTCTGACTCCCTGGAACTCTCTCCTGGTTCCCCACATCAGAACCACGTGGCACTGTCAGATGCAGCTTTTTGGGAGGCTGGAAATGCCTGGCAGGCCTAAAAAGAAGTGCTTGACTTGGAGATGATTAAAAAGCCCGAAATCAGAGCTGTCTCACTGACCAGAAGCTCCATACCTAGTTAAATTTCTTGCCCACTGCTGCTCTGGCAAGGATAGATAATTCTAAGTTAGTTATAACTTCTCACTCAGTTAACATTACTTGGCAAGGACTAAAAAAGATGAAAGGCTTCCAAAAACCTTGGGTCATACAGAGAGAAGAGTTTTACTGCACTGTCTTTACCATGGCTGTTTTCAAACATCTTAAGATTTTCAAAGAAAAAAATGTATTTCCATTAAAACTGACCACATGAAGTTTGGAAATCACTTCAGGCAGTACAGCTGTAATAATGCAGGACAAAATGCAAAGCAGAAACTACTAGGCCAAGCAAAGCCAAGCACCAAACTACAGCAAATTATGGATTCATTATGAGTCTTAACAAAAAAAAAAAATACTAATAGAAAGGAAAAGGAGGGTGTTGTGGGAAGAGCCTTTAAAAGGGAACACTTGTCTGCAATTTTGCAGATAGCATCTTACTTGGAGGCAGTGGGGTAGATTGATCTCTAAAGACTCTTAAAAGGTTTTGCAGCAGAAAAAAATAGTTGCAAGGCACATAGATCATTAACCATGCAGCCCAGGCTGCCAGCTGCTCACTCAGAAACTCCAGATGGCTCCTCCTCTAAAACATCATCATTTGATCTTGGTAATCAAATTATCTCCCACTCTTACAATCTGAAGTGAGGCAAGGGTTGAACGAAGAGATGATGTATTTTATTTGACTGAGATGGATTGTGAAAATGAAACAAATTAGCTTTCAAGGCACTCAGCCTGTGCCAGTTGTATCAAAGCTAACCATCTCCAGCCCTCTAACACTTCTTTTTCTACCATGGCCATCAGAAAGAGTTCACAGCACCAGCTATGCTCTACAGAGCTACCCAGTATTCAGATTTTATGCAGTATTTGTACACAGTGGGTATCTAAAATGCTCAGCTCCCAGCAGTGGAGAGCAGGAGCTGTCAATGGAGAGCAGTGCTGGGACACTGGGTATCCTGAAGCACTTGGGCTGGATTAATGGCACAAACATGTCATCTGTTTGTCTCACCAGAGACACACAAGACATCTGCATATTGCTGAGGCCTTTTGTACAGCCTTAAGGACATGGGGTGGCAGAAACAAAACACATTCTTCACTTTTCACTCAGTCAGAGCCACATAGCATGGTTCTTGAGGCCAGGCTCATCTAGGGGTGCTCACTTCAACCATCTGAACGAAAAGCAGTCACAAGCAAAAAGTTCCCCCCAGTCCAGGTGGCTGCCAAGCTCTGGCTGACACCAATTGTTGCCAGGATGCTCCCTGTCATGGAAGGGTCAGGGAAGATTCCTTTTCTTCTCTCTTTTTTAACTATGTGAATTTCTTATGTAGCTTTCTACAAAGACTTAAGGAAGAAAACAAAACCCAACCAGTAAAGTCTCTTTCAAAAAAAAAAAAAAAAAAAAAAAGCAATATCAGAAATTTCCCAGTATTTTCAGAAAATGTTGTGCTTTGACAGTTTAAAAAGGTCAACTGAAATATTCAAAAGCCACATCTTCCAAAACAATGAACTCTTACTAGCATGAAGGTAGTATTTACATCCTGGCATTATTTAAATCAGCACATGATGAAAAAATTCATATTAATTCTGGTTTTTATACCTAGTTGCAAGAGATGATAGAAGACAGTTACAGCTAATCAGAGGAAACAATTAATTACAGTAAAGGGTGGCCTGCATCTGAAGTATAAATCCTAACCTGATCCTTGCCTAGTGGGATTATTCCTCACCAAAGCTTAGTAGTAAACTTTGTATTACAGCCACTCAACTTTAATTTTCATAACAGAACTGTACTTTTATTTCACAGAAGAAGTACACAAAGAACAAAAGAGGTTGCTAAAGGCTATGAACCAGGAAAAAGACTCAGAGCTGGGACTAGAAAACCACAGAGAAAGGCAGCAGAAATTATCAGAGAATAGAAGAGGTTTAGTTTGAAGAGAAGTTAAAAAACTAGAACTCCATGACTTGGAGAAAAAATGCTGCCATTTATAAAAATAAACTGTCTTGGTTTGTCTTTGGCAACCTAAGATATAAACCCAAAACCTTCTAGAGTGGTAAAAAGCAGATGAACAGGAAAAAAACTGTTCATAAATTTCTAGTTCTACAAGAACTAGGAGTTACCAAATGAAATAAGGTGGCATGGTTCAAAACAAACAAAAGGAAGCACTTTTTCACCCAGCACATAATTATATTGTAGAATTATTAGACACAGGATGTTGCAGAGGCCAGAAATACACAGAGATGTAAAATTAAAAAAAAAAAAAAAAGAAAAAGGAAAAGGAAAAATAAAGTTTCTTCTGCAAATTTGCTTTATCTATCAAGGCTGCTAAATGCAGTGATGCAGTTTCCTTTCTCCAGCCCTTCCAGCAGTGGCTGGTGAGCTCTGAGCAGTGCAGCAGAGGAGCTGCACATCCTGATGTGCACATCTGCACAGCCCTGTCAGACGGGGGGCAGCTGGTCCAACAGCACAGCACACGAGTGCCAGCTGCTCAGGAGACTGGCTTGCTTTCACACTGTCAGATCACTTATGCTTACAGGGACTGACTCACCTCAAAGACCAAAATTTAGGTGTTTTGATCAGTCTCTACTGATTTTAATCAACAGGGACCTGATGAAATGACAGGAGCACTCATTATTGCATAGTGACTGCTGCTCACTGTGAGAGCTGGTTCCAGCATTTTTAAGGAACCAGCTGCCGTCCTCTGCCTCTTTCCTCATGCCCAAACTCCTGAGGGCTTTCTATTCTGACTTCCAAGGACACTGGATTTTTGTTTGTTTGTAGGGCACAATGTAAGCATGACTTTCTTGAAGCAGTCTGTGCAATGAGCTTGACAGAGCTGGAAGATATCAGTTTAATCAGTGCCATGGCAGTTTGGCAATACTGTCTGTTATTAAACCTGAAGATTAAATGCTGCTGTCTGTCTTTTAGGTATCACAATTCTATACCTACTTTTATTTTGTTGCTGCTGAAATGCATTTTGCACTAAAATCCAAGATTTACTTTCCCTATTAGAGAGAAAGCTGTGGGATTTTTTTACTACATGCCCTACTAAAACATAACAAAATGAATATAAAAGTTTTTACCAATATTTGCTGTACAGAAGGTCTCCACTCTCCATGACTCTGAGTAATGAAGTTACTATCATCCAACTTTTGAAGTTTTCTGTAATTGCTCTATATGAAAATCACTATTTTGAGATCTTTTGAAGAGTGATAAGTATACAAAGAGAACACAGTTCTTAATAATTTGAGGTGCTGCAAAAGTAGACTTACATCCAGGTTAATGTCAGACTAGAAATACTAGAAAACTTTGAAAAGACTCAGTGGCAGCTTATTTACAAATATACTATTTATAATGAATGCATTGATACAGAATGACTCTTATAAAAAAGCAAGGCAATCTTTTATATAGACATAACAACATTACAATAATTCAGATTAAAAGTACATTTTTGCAGACTGTTTACACTCTCACTTAGCTTTTAACCACAAAATTAGTGTGGTCTGATATTTTTCCACAGCAAAGGTCCTGTGCAGTCCTGGTTAAGATCTAAATCAGAATAATAATAAACACAATTTTTTGATATTAGCTAATGAGAAAACAAATCCATTTGTAGATCCTATCATTTGTTTGTAATCATCCTTACTATGCCTTGAAGTTTGTGTTGTGCAAATTACCACCAACTGCACGTTTCTAACTAGAAGCTATTTTGGCATTTCTTTTGATAAAAATGAGGTGTTTCACTGACAGGAAAATTCTTCGTTGCATCCAGATATGAAAAGTCTCCTGATATGGATCTGTGCTGATTTAGAAGTTTAATTTATTTTTGGGTAAAAAAAAAAGGGGGGGGAGGAAAAATAACCTCTCAAAGCTTTCTAATTGTTAAATAAAAGAGATTTGTCAATCTCTGTGGATTGAAGATGACACTTGATTTCCAGGTGACACAATGGGTTTAAGCAATAACCAGAGAGACAATCCAAGCACCAAAATTGAATATGGGACAGCAAGAGACAAAACTTTAAAAGGTTAATGCTAAAAAACCTTTGCAAAAAATTATAAAAGAAATTCCTATTCTGTAAATTAAAAAGCAATATGTGACCAACATGAGTCACAACAGCAACTGTTCCTTCTTTTCATGGTTTAGCAAATCTGTGATCTGCTTTATACCTTTCCAGACCTCCATAATACTAAATAATTTATAATAATTTAGCTTGCTGAATCAAGGCATGATTCAGGATAGTGTCTATGAGTCATGAGTATGTATGTACACAGGCACAGACACATAAAAAATTGATATTTTGGCTATGGACAAGTAATCAAGGTCATGATTTTCACCCAAATACTCATATTTTTCAATAATAGTTTTAAATTATTTACCTCAGTATAGCAAGGAGAATAAACACTTAATACAAGTATCTGGAAATCACTTGTTACTCAATCTTATTTTCAAAAATGCTGTAAATAATTTATTTCTTCACCTTGTCTATATTTTCATACATGTATAGATACACAAATACATTTTTGTATTTATGTATACATACAGTTGTCAGAATGAAGCTCTTTCCATTCATACTTCAACTGATATGGGCAAATAAAATTCTTAAACATGTGTAAGCCAGTATGTGTGTTCAACTGAATGTCACCAGGCAATAAAATCACCTAGAATCTACACTAGTTAACAATCCAGCATCCTGGGAAATGCAAAAGTCTCTTATTTCAGGAGGTAAGACTATTCTGAATGATCAAAATGGTTGGGTTTATATGGATCTATGTACAGATCTGGATATAAATCCATGTATTGCACTTATATGGATTTATATACATGTATTCCCAATCTGTACCAGATATTTAATGCTTTAAATTTTGAGATAATTTTAAAGAGATTTTCAGATTCTTCTGACTTGATTTCTCCTACACCAGAACTTCTCTCACACTACTCTTACTCAAATCTCCCTTGAGACACTGAAAAAATAAGCATTCACCTTAAAGTGTATAAAATTAAACTCCTAAAACAGGGCTCAGGATTATCTGGCATTGCAACAACCATACTAGTACAAAAACAGTTTGAAAAAAATATCCTGTTTTTAATATAGTAATGAATGAAAACATAGCTTTATTTATTCCTATAAGTGTACTGAAAAGAATAGCTTGTTTTTAAGTGAGTGTGACGAGCACTATTTTGGTAGCCAACTCCTCCACAGGAATTTATGTGAGAGAGGGCCAGCTCCAACCATACAGTCATTAACCATGTACCTTAACAAGGTGAATATTCAACATATTTACAAACTGAACAAATTCAATCCTTTGAACTCTTATAAAAACGGGATTGAGGAGCAGACAGGGAATGAGACCAAGACGTTTGGAAACACAAGGGGTCGCCACTTTTGCTTTAAGGAACCATATTAACCAAACCAGTTTCCCCCCTCGGGACCTGAGGGCACAAACACGGACTTTGCAGTATATTCAGAATTTCAATTACAGTCTTGATACTAAGCATTTCAGCATCTTCATATTTGAACACCTTAGTGCTGAGAAAGATTAACTCAGGCAGAACTGTAAGGAACTAGCCTTTTATAAACTAAAGTCTAAACTGAAAAGCTACAGTAGATGTAAAAAAAAAAAAAAAAAGGGGGGGGGAAGGGGGGAATGACAGAGAGAGTGTGTGAGAAAGAATAGAACATACTTAGTAAAAATCCAGTGACATCTACAATAGTTTTACAGCATGTTTAAGCCCTCTAAGGTTTTATATCTCCACCTGCCTTCCATTTAAAACTTACTCCTTGTTAATGAAAAGACATACAACAAAACAAAATGCAAGTAGATTGAGGAAATATGTCTAAATAAGCACACCTGAAAGCCAGAAATAATATTCCCAAACTTCTGCATGTGAAACAGATTTCCCATGGCATCCATTGATTTGATTTTGTGCAAAAGGTGCAGCCCTGTAAGTCACACTACCCCAGCAGCAATTCCAGTGAGTATAAACACAACAGTTCTTGGGTAAGCATGGAAGGTGACTGCCTCGAGTTCTTACCCTCCTGAACAAGGACAACTGCAAGTGCAGCAATAGTGAAAATCTCCTTGAAGCATCTTCTGCCTTCTAAACAGCCAAGAAATTCATGGTAAAACTGAATGTCCACTACTTACAGTGTTTCTCATGAGCTACCAACATCTCTGCACAAATGAAAAAGGTGCCTCTTTTTTAACAGATTGGTTTAATACTGAAACAGATAGGATGAAGTTAAAAAAGAATAATCAAGATACTGAACTGAATATTTTGAAGCAAGTGCCCCAGCTGTGGGGAAAAGTGCATTTAGTTCAGCAGCAAAACAGCACAGTGTGAAGATATTGTGCTTGGACACAGAAGTTCCATAATGGAAGGAGGTACAAGGCAAGTTAAGATATAAAACCATAGTACATTGTTAACCAACCTTAAAACTTACATATATTGCAGTGTTTAAAAGTAAGACACATTCATTTATTGTACAAGGTCTATAAGGAATCCTTAAAATTGCCTGTTGTAGTTTATGACTCAACATTGTAATAAAAATGTACATATATATTATTTCCTTGTCACTTAACTGTACTGTTAGACCTCATGGACTTGTTACTTCACACAATGAAAACCGCTCTTCACTGAGGATACTCCACATTTTTACCAATCTGAAAAGGTTTACTTGTGCTAGAAAAGACCAACTGCAAAAGGCTCAGTTCAGATATGTTATGCCTGCAACTGATAACTCAGGGAAGCAAGATTTAAAGGAATTCAAGCTTTTTTTTTTTCTTTTCTTTTTGTTTTGACTGCATCCTTTTCACCTGCCAGTTGTTCTGATGAGTATGTTTTTAGTATACAAACTGGTTGATAAAAATTCATCAGCAGAGGCATATAAACTCTAGATATGATTGATTAAAACAGAGCAAATCAGAATAAAACAAAATCCAGTGATTTACTCTGACTGTAAACAATATAAAAACACCATTTGCTTCAAATCTCAAAATAAGTTAAAAGAAAATACCAACCTCAGGGGACATGACCCTTTCAGGTTTTGACACAAAAAAAAAGGGAGGGTGGGGGAGAGCAAAACAGAAAAGTTCATTATATAAAGGTTATACATTTCTCTTAACTGAAAGTAAATCTAAGCAAAACTGGTTTTGTCGCTTAAATTTAAACTTTGAGTTCATTGGCAATTGCTTTAAATGAACTGGCATTTTCAGATTATTCAGACAACTTCCATCAAGTTCAGCAAAGAAAACTTAGACAAGCATTTTTACAGAATTAAAAAAAAAAAAATCTAAATGGCTATGATTCCTCTATTAGCAGAAACACATAATGCAGTCTTAAATTTGCCTTTTTATATTATTTATATATTTATATATATATAATATAATATAAACCACATATATTATATTATATATACATATACAGACAATTACAACATTAATGCAGTTTGTATTTTGTACAGTGTATTGGACAAGTCGATGAGCATCAGACCATGGCACGATATGGTCCCTGCATTTTTAGGAACTGGATGATGAAGGAGGGTCCTCCTGCAACAATCTGAGGTGGAAGGTGGCTGAGTGGGCAGTTCTCAATACTCATTATTGACAGTTTGCTGCAAAGAGCCAGCTCAAAGGGAAGGCTGTGCAGATTGGGGTTGTCATTCAAATACAGTTCTTCCAGATTCTCCAGTGTACCTGGTTAAAATAAAATAGTAAGTAGTAGTTGTATCTTTTTGATTCATGCAGTTTTTAACTTTTATACAGAGGCTCTGAGTCCACTTGAAGACTCTTCCCTACACAGAACCTTGAGTCAGTGAGACTCCTGTTCTCAAGCACAGAAAGTTCTGTTCACCAGTACCTAAGCAAGCACCAACTTGCTTTAATTTCCCTGTAAAAATATACATTGAGGCATCTCCTTTAGATAATAAATGAACTGCAAATACAGAGAATAAGAGGACTGAAAGGGAATTCACCATAGCCATGCATGAGCTATGCAAGTGCAGGCAACATGGAACAGCTATCTAGTCAAAAGAACCTAGGAAATACTTATGCCATAGAGGATCTAGTCTCTCTTTAAAAATATTTATGTCATTCCTTTTATGTAATTAGAAACCATATATTAAAGACCTGAAACCATAACTCTCATGTGTCACAGTAAAAAACCAGAAGAGTGTGACTTCTCTGCACAGAAATATTAACTTATGAATTTATTAAATGAAACTAACAAGTGTGAAATTTTTTTCCTGAATTAAAATTTTACAGTTTGCCTCTACACATACTGCAATACAGATTAACCAGAAGCTGGAAAACAGAGTAATTTCTTTTTAAGACTTCCATTTCTCCTTTCAAAATCATAGAAGTCCTCCCCAAAATACTCCCCACTTTCCAATCTTATATACCATAAACATCTCCTATAACCCAAGAGACTATTTAATCTTTCACAAGAGAAAGCAGTGGGCAGGACTCATGGCATAGTAAACCAACCAAAAGGAGAAGCTATAGAAGAAAACAGTTGATAGCATGATACATGAAACAGCCACGCCTGACAATAAGTAACTATTCTCTCACCTGTGAAGATATCCAGCTTTAATAACCAAACTGTACTCCTTCAATGGTATTTAACATGTTCCTACTGATTTTAATTCCACACTTTGTTTCCACAGCAAACTCTCTCCACTAGCTTATAAATTACAAAGCTCTGGGTTTAGATTATTTTAGGTTTTTCTCACATTGAGGCACATATAAGATGAGCAGCTGTAATGGCTCCTCACCAAAGATGATGCAAGAGACAAACCATGCCTTCTTCATCTGCACATCACTCTAATGCTGTTCCTGAGGCACATCCTTCACATCAGGCTGCACATATCTAGAAGTTTCAAATTAATTTTGTGGCTTTTAGTGCTGGGCAAAATAGCTGGCTATGATATGTCCTTTGGCCAGATACACTGCATCAAACCAGACAAGAGGATCTTACCAATTTCCTCAGGAAGGTGTGTGAGAAGGTTCTCTCCGAGCCCAAGGTGCGTCAGATTGGTAAGGTGACCAATTCCTCTGGGAAGGGTGGTCAGCTGATTGTTAGTCAGAACCAATTTCTAAGGGAAAAACACATTTTTACAAATTGAATTAATGATTTTTGCTTGGAATGACAGCAAATTACAATATATGTGGCTGACAAATGAATGGGTTCTACTCTCCTGAATTTGAGCAAGAAAAATTTCAATCACTCATCAACATTTCAAATCTCTCTCAAGCATCACTGAATGTAAAAATAAAAAGATGCCTAATAAAACAAATGCCTAAACGTAGAAGATTTCATGAGCACGACTGAAATAATTCCTGAGGTGGTATCATGCTCATGGTACAACAGTTAAAACCTTCATAAATTTTTTGTTCAGTATTCACTAATAAAGCTGGGGAACAGTTAATGGGAAATAATTGTGCGTGAAGTTGCACAAGACTCAACTTCTGATTCTGTGTCCAGTCTCAAATAGTTTCCACTCATCCAAAAAGCTGCAATTAAATCAGCATGGTGTAAATAAAGGGCATAAGATGCTTATCTTGACCAATTATTGTTTCACCTGCAGATCCTTGAGGTAAGCTATTTCATTTGGCAAGGATTCCAGTTTGTTTTCCTCTAGATCTAACTCTCGGAGTTTCCGCAGATTTCCAATTCCATGGGGAAGTTTCTTTAGGAGATTGTTTGACAAGATAAGAACCTCAAAAAAGAAACACCAAACACAGAATTTCAGCAACAAGGTAAGTAAATAACAGATTAAAATACTCATTTTTTTAATATTTTCAAGTAATGAAGTCCAATATTAGCCTACATTTACATAAAGGAAGTAGTTGAACATTTAAAAAAAATAAAACAAGTCATTGATTTAACATAATTTTTTTCTTTAATGATACAAATACATACATTTAGGATATACTTCTTTCAAATATTATTATACATAATAATAAATGTAAAGCAAATACAATAGAAACCTTATTTCTTCAAATGACCAAAGAAAAACAATTGCTTCCTGAATTTGCCTACCATTTTGTTATGCTTCCTTATAGCTATCTCATAAACATGTTTTACATTATTTGCTGTGCTTGCCAAATCCTCCTTAAAAAGCTTAGTACTTCCTCTTCTCCCTATGTCCCTTTGGCTAGGAGCAGCAGCAAATAAACACACAGATGGGAGCACCTAAGCAGAGCACTGGCTTTCCAAAATGGGCTGCCATCACACACCCACGCTTACTACAGTGATGTCCTCTTGTTTTTCTCTTCATTTCTGAGCTGAATTTTAAATACCCCAGGTTCAAGAAGTGTATCCTTATTTGCAGGGTTAGCAGAGTTAACAGAGTTAACAGTTATTCATTATTTCACAGGCAAGTTAACAGGGGTTACACTAATACACCATTTTTCCTCCAGAGAAACCCTGCAGTTCTTGGAAGTAATCAAGCCTCATAACAGCACTGTGAGTAGTCAGGTAATTAATTACTGATTAAACAATGCTGTTATCTAGCTCTTTAAGGAGGCACATTGAGACATGAGGATGTGAAAGAGCAGCCAGTGTGGACCCTCGTGCCAGCCACACAGAACCAGCCAAGGCTGAGAGTTCCTCTCTTCTACCAATAATCTCAACTCTCACTGGTTTCATGGAACATGAAAACACCACAGGCAGGAACAAAACAAAGGCATGGTGACAATCAAAGTGAAAATCAAAGTGAAAGAAAGCCAATGCCTGAGGATTAGCACAAGCAGCATTTCAGTGACCATCCTTTATGCACTGAACATGCACGGAGCAGCGAGAACAGGAATATTTTAATTGCATATCAAGAAACAAAGGCAGGAACAGACAATATTACCTACGTGCAATGCAGCTGACTTAGCAGTGCTGTGGGAACCTTCACTTCTGTGTAAACACCGCCCCAACAGCTCTTTGTGTTTGATTTTTTAATTACAGAGAAACACAGTGGTAACAGGTCAGCAAACCAAGCAGCTCTCCAGCTTCAGCAGCTGACAGACCACCAGCAAACCCAGTTGTTAGAGGTTACTAATTTCCCAATCACATCAACCACAGCCTTCACTTAAAAGGGAACTGGGCTATTAAGTAACTATTACTCTGTCATAAATTTAGCCTCACACTACAGGAATAATTAAATATTCACAGAAGAAGTCACATTAGAAATTTGCAATTTCAAATATGCCATTTGTTATAGTTCTTTAACAAATTTTTCCCAGCAACTCACAGAGCCTAAAAAGTCCCCTCAACCGCCCAAACAAGTACCTCTGTCTTTCTGTCCCTCCAAGGCAATAATTTGTCTCTGCTGATGGCACCCTGAGAAACAGGATGAGGGGACAGAGCAGGTTTAGTTTATGCTTTTAACCTACGAGTTCTTGCCCCTCAAAGGCTGACAATTCCCACCTGGCTGCCTACGAGGTTCACAGAGCTACACTCAAACCACCCCTGGCTGTCAAACATTTCATTATGTTTTTCTGATCCCTGCTGCTTCCATGCTGGTCTCCAGGAATTGAACCAAGTTCAGCAACACTGCATTTACAACACGATTCCTGTTGAGAAAAATTTTCTTTCTACCTGGCTAAAAATATAGCTGTAGGTAGTGGTCTGTGCACACTCATCAAGAGCCTAAAGAACATTCAAAAGCCATTGACAACAGCCACAAACAGATGCAACAGGGGATTAAACAGCACAGATATACAAATTTATGTAGCTTTATTTGACCCAAAAGTAATATTACTTAAACCTGAAGTAGAGAATCCCTATGTTGCAAGTACTGACTTAGCTGTTAACTTATACTCTTCTCACCTCAAGAGAAACAAGCCCAGAGACATCCTCAGGGATTTTTGTGAGCTGGTTCGTCGCTAAGTTCAGTTCTACCATACTTGTCCAAGTCCCGAAGTCCAAGGGGAGAGATGTCAGCTGATTGTCCTGTGATTTAACATATCAAACATTTAGGGTCTGCCCTTGCCAGAGGCTGGGAAGGCA
This sequence comes from Zonotrichia leucophrys gambelii, assembly GCF_028769735.1. Lineage (NCBI taxonomy): Eukaryota > Metazoa > Chordata > Aves > Passeriformes > Passerellidae > Zonotrichia > Zonotrichia leucophrys. The sequence goes on from NC_088176.1 coordinate 9,641,093, forward strand.
TCTGACAGATTAAACCAACTGCTAACAGAAATACTTCATAACAACATAGTTGATAATGAAATCAGAAGAACAAAATGTTGGTAATTGGCCAATTTTTTTTCAAATTCCACCAAATATTAGTGGTATCAACCTAGAGTTACAGAATTGACTCTGTTACTAATATGAACTGAAGTGGAAAAACAAGAAGCACAAAATTCTCAAGATCTCACACTATGGTTAAAACATTGTTTGTCCTATTCCTGCTGAATACAATTGATGGTGGGTTCAAAAAGAGAAGAGAAAGTTCACTGTAACTTACAAAGGCACTATCAGCAAATGTTTGAATCCTAAAAATATATGGAGTTTAAAAAAAATCCAAACAAACCAATCAAGAGAATAAACACCATCACTAAAAAAATCCCACCAGAACCCACAACCCAAACCCTGCTGAGGGGAAAGAGGCCAACAAACCCACAACCAAAAGAAAGGAACCAAAAAAACCCCATATACTTTAATGTCTCAGAGTAAAAGCATCTGAAATTACTCTGAACATGTTACTGCTCAAAATATTTTTTAAATATTTGATTTAGACCAGACACCACAAAATCTTTTAAAAAATGGTCACACAAAGTTGTGGTAAACTGGCAAAGTTACAAATGGGTATGTGAAAAAACTGGACAATGCAAATTGAGGATTCATTTGTCTCAAACTGAATTCTAAAACAGTAGCTGAGCTTAGCTACTGCTCAAGCATTTCTTGAAATAAATCTATTAATAGAAAAATATCATCTTTTTTCCCTACTTTAACTGCATTAGCACACTTAAAAATTCTTTTGCTGCGCTCTTCAACTACAGCCAAAAGTCTCTAGACTCAGGTTTTGAAAGACTATATTAAAAAAAATATTTTACATAGTTCTGTTTAAAATGTAAACTGTAAGAATGTCTGAGGGAGAAATAAGCTAATCTACATGCTTGTGTCCCATGTGGATATTCACAAACTTTGCAGTCAGCTTTCTTATTTTCATTGTTTAAACTCAAGCAAATGTGACAAAATCTTAACTAACAAAACAAAGAATATGAGTAACATCTTGATAGCACAATTTTACACTAATACAGAATTATTTATATATGTGATAGCAGCAGCATCCACTTCAGCATGATAAATTAATTCCTTACATTATTAAGTCTGCCAGACTTCATGGAGCAGCAAACAGTGCTCCTCATTGATTTTACACAGTAGCATGTTTCTGTGCCTCACCTTCATGTTCAGCTTACTTAATACTTTAGCTCTGGAGAAAATTCCAAAGGGGATTTTATTGATGCGGTTGTGCTCCATATTGAGAGAGTAGATTGTGGAGAACTGGGACGGGCCACCCACAGGATAGGACTGGAAGCAGTTCCTGGCCAATGTTAAACTAGTCAGTTTGACAAGGCTGGATAAAAGACCCTGTAGAAAGAAGAAAACCACCCAAGAACTTAGGACAGATTTATTTGAATGCATCTCTTTTCCCTTATGGGTCTAATTAGAAATGTTTTCCCCCCCTCCAGTCCATCCCCTGAAGAAGTGTTGCAACACACAAACCAGTGTTAAATTTGATAAAACTTCCACCAGCAACAACCTCTGCTCACAGTCACCAGCCACTACCTTATTTCCCCCTTGCTCCCAGCATGCTGACTACAAAAAAAGCAAACATACCACATTTAAAAGCACAGGTTTGGGGGGTTTGGTAACTCTTTTCTCCTCTGAAAGCAATTTTTCTAGTGACATGTGCTCCAGGAGCACAGGGGCAGCATGTCCATCCCATCCTCAGCAGCTTTTTTGGCTCCAGCAACTCACCCACATAAAAATGGGGCCCAAAGAAATATCAACCCCACACAATGGCTCCCAAAAGAGGCATTTGATAATTCCAGTACAAATCTTTGGTAACTTCATAAAAAACCATACTGTGATCACAACTTCAGTGTCTTGTAATTATACCATAATAGTTTCAGATAATCAGACAGAGAAAACGAATCTGATGGGTTGGAAAATTCCATTGTTTTTTTCCTTTTTCTAAAATATTCCTAAGTAGTTACTGCTCTATTTTTTTCCCTTAAAAATAAAAAGCAAGAAGCCTGTAGGTAAACTGGATAGCAAGGGCTGTCCATTGAATCCAGAGTTTCATTTCTTTTGACAATCTAATTAGATTCCAAAATCCCAGCAGCCCATATCTCAGTTCATCTGTTAGCTACGTGCCAAGCACATTGCTGGAACTGTGGAGATGGATAATGAGATCTAAATTACTGCTGAAGTGTCACCTTTGCTTATTACTACACCAACTTGAATCCAGCCCTATTTGCTTAAGTATTACAGAAATTGGAGATTTATGCATGGCATTACATACCATAAATAATACAACATCTGCAATCAGGAATGAGCAGTAACAAGATAATGATTCCAACCATATTCCTAATGTCAGTATTTCTGGATTGCAATTTGAGCTCCATATTCATGGCAAATGCTTTAAGAACATGGCTTTGCTGTTTCACCAGCAAAGCTTTGGCTGATTTTATAAATAGTTTATTAACATTATTGTAAATAAAATAGGATCTAAAGGGGACTTACCAATGTGCCCTGGCTAAAAATTTAGACAGTGGGGGCATGTCAGCAAATATCAGTGAAGCATTTTCCCCACTACAGATAAAATAATGGATCTTCAAATCAGTATCAATCTAACCCAATCATTAATTAGTATAGTCCTTGGTTAGGAAATATTGTTTCTACCTATACTTTAAATAACAGATATTAGTCCTAGGGTTAGGCAGTCCCTGAGCTCTAAGACAGTTTATTGTTTCAGATGGATCTTGGCATTTCAAAAAGCTGGTTTTAAAGGCTGCTTGTATACAAAAAAAATATCTAAAATATGTTAGCTAATTCACTGTAATAGCCTAGAGTAATTAAATGCATTTGAAGGGAAGCAAGAGAGCTTTGGCAGTACAAAGAGAACAATGCTCTTACATCTATGAGAACTGTGGCAGGGTTGCCTTCTTTCAGCCCATCCTTTTAAGATAAAATATTTATTAGGCATTGTGTCAGCAGCTTCAGCTATGTTTTGAAATTCACAAATTTCTTCTACAAATACAGTTCTTTGTCTCATAGCATAACATGTTTTATTTTAAACAGATTACAGTATAAACTATACACTTCTGCAAACTTAAGTGTTAACATATTGTGGGCAAATATACCTGAAGAAGGCAGCACAGCTACAAAGAGGTTTGCATTGTGACTGAAAGTGTTTTAAAGCAAGTAATCATCCCTCACATTAGCTTTTTGTAATTACACTGCAGCTGCTTTTGTAACACGGCTGGGTGGGGTGGGCAAGCTTAGCTCTCATCCTAAAAGCAGCCTGGTGGCTTTCACTCTAGCATTTTCCCAAATTATAGTCTTGCACAAACGTTTACTGAATTCTCTGTTTCGGTCTATCATTGATGAGCTCAGAAATTTATCTGAGGAAAATTAGTTACTTACTGGCCTTTGTTACTGTAAATACTTTGCCTAATTCCTAATGCATTTTGTTTTCTTCTATTTATAGTTTGCTGCATACATATTTAGATAACCTTTAACCTCATTTTATACTAGTAATCTAGACAACTTGGGGTTGTGGGGATGACAGCTTAGGAAAGCAGTTTGACCATCATTAAAACAGAAGAGACTATAAACTTTATGTTGTGTCATGAAGTCTTCATCTTAAAAGGTTCTAAAGAAATTGAATAAATATCCAAAATAAGAAGCAATCACATCAGATTTTTCTTCTGTCATCTGAACAATTACTTCCAGGCAGTAATGCTTCACAAAGCAGAACCACTGAGAAACACTTACCTGGCTTGAAGGGTGGGAATCTGAACTCATTACTTAAGGTTTTCTAAAGATACAGCACAGCAAATACAACCACATGTGCTGCTCCCAGTTTAAACTCCAGTTGTATGACATTAGTCTTTCTATACAGATTAAATATACCTAATATTTACACAACTGCCATCATTCACATTACTTTTAGGTTAAAACAAAGGGCATTCCTCAGAGTTAAGAGGCAAGATGAAAGAATTTCCCTTGTTCCACTCCCTTTACAAAACATGGATGCTCTCCAGCAGCATCCCCTCCCCAGTCCACTCCCTCTACTCCTCACCTCTGGTAAAGTAGAAATGTTGTTGTTCTCCAAGTTCAGCTCATCAAGTTCACTGCATTTTGCTAAAGACTTGGGAATTGCTGACAGCCTATTGTACCTCAGGCCAAGACGACTTAGACTGGACAGATTTCCTACGGGTAGAAAACAGGTGTTAACATGCTGTGAGAATCACACAAACACACAGAACAAGGTGTGACTTCTGATTCTTCTGTTATCTCTCACCCTACACTTCAAAATTTCAAATGGTGAAATGGGAGCTATCATCCCAATACAGGAGAATCACAGATTTCCAACGCTGAAGTCAACCATGCAGAAGTAGCTTGTGCATATAACATCTAATTCTGAAGTTCTGCATAATATGATAAGCAAGCAAAGCTTATTGTCCTGTTGTAAAAGTCCTTCTATCCTGATCTTTGTATCATCAAAACACATTATCATTTTCCAGATGTCCCAAAATGACTTTTTAAAATTACTGACGTTATCATTCAATGCCATCAACCATATTACCAGAACCTGGGCATGCATCATACAACTCAGGTCCTGGCAAAACAATTTCCTCTGCAGGGGAAAAAAACCCCACAGCTTTACCATCCTCCAACAGCAAGAAAACCTTTAACAGGTGATAGGAAAAACCCCAGAATTCTCAAGTTTTTGAGTGACACTGAAGGAAAAGTCTGGAGGAGGTCTACAAAAATCTGGACAGTAGTGCATGTAAAAGTATTTCTGAATATTGCTAGGCTGATGGTCTCCAGTTGATATGTCTTTCTGTCAGGGAACAAAAATCTTGAGAAACTTGCAGCTTGAAAATTTCCCATCTGAAGCTCCCTTTAGCTCCAACCTTTACCATCTAACAAGTTCTAAAGACCAAAACCAACTGCTCAAGGATATTGTTGATGGCGCTGGGGCATTTATCCTCTCCTGCAGGTAGCAAGGCCTTGAACTTCACTGAAAAGCCAACTGCCAAACTGTACAAAGAAACTCCACCTCTGGCTCATCCCTACAATCAGAAAAGGTGCCTGTGCAGGTTTGGACTTCACACCAGGGGAGCTTGTGAACACACAATTAATTCACACAATCAGTTCCTTGCAAAACATTTGCTGGTTTACACTTGCTTTTATGACCATCCATGGTACAAGGAAACAAGAATTTAACACATGGTAGAATAAATAACCAGAAGAATTTTAAAAGATGAAGGGGTCTTAATATGTACAGCCCAACTGCTCATTAAGTGAAGGCTATATTAGTGTCTATGCATGGGCACTTATACAAACGGGAGCACAGCAAAGGAAGAAGTAAATGTAGATTATGTTTGCTAAACAGACAAAAACTTTCACCACCGCAAGCAACAAAATATCTCTTTCCTGAACCTGGTCAAAATAAATGCCCCAACATCACCAAACAGTTGGGAATGTAGATAATAAAAACTTGAAACTGGAAAGAATGCTGTATGATTTCGCTGTAGTTCTAAAACAGAGAAGTCACAAGAGCAGTGAAAGTAAAACAAGAAAACAAAAAATGTTAGCTCTCCCATAAAACTGCAACTGAAAAAAATCCAAAACCCACAAACCCTTTAATATAGAACAAAAATCATCTACATCTTCCAAATCGTGAAAAAAACAGGATGAGTTTTCAGTGCATAATCTGATAATTATCTGACAAGCTTGGCAACAATTTTCTCTTCGTAACATCAAAAACTAAACAAAAGTCACAACAAGTAGCTACACACCATTGCTTAACTAATAGTATTTTCAATTGGGTGTTGAGTTCTATTTTCTGAAGTGCTGGATTCTAAACAAGTATAAAATTAAGTTTTATAGAAGCAGCAAAGAAAATCTTCATTTAATCAGAAAAAGGCATTTAAAATCCAAGGCTATCAATACTGCACTGCAGTGCACAAATCTTCATCTTTTCCTGTTAAATCCTGCAATGCATATACACACTAAAGAGAATAAAGATCTATTCTGATCCTACAGTCCACTAGTAAAAAGACACAGATTTGTACATAATTTAGCTATTTCATGCTGTATTTGTGAGATCAGGCATTGCTGGTTGAATAAAAAACTGGCCTCACTTCACACAAAAAACATTCTATTGCAAGGCTCCAAGATCACTATGATATGCCCTCCTAGGGATGAACAAAGCACACCTTGGCTGTATTTCTCTGAATTGCTATTTAATATTTTATTGAAGAATGAACAACAAACTTCACACAAAGTAAGATATAAACCTATTATTCTTTTCACTACCTAAAACATGCGCTAGATGCTGATCTGGATTTTTCAAGAGAAAAGGAAGAACAGGAAAGTAGACAGCGTGATGCCAACTGTTGCTTAGCAATACAACATTGCTGTGCCAGTTCCAGATTGTGAGCACAGGCTGTATGTACATGGCTCTCTTCCTACCAGCAATGTGGCATTTCAGAAAAATGAAACAAGGCAGCCACTAGAGAGAGTCAAAATGTACCATAAAGAAGAGAATGACACACGTTGGCGATCCTCATGACATTATCATGAGAAGAAAGGAGGCATAAATAGCAGCTCCCAGTAATTTCTCCTTGTCATAAGTAGCATTTCTTAATAGAACTTTATCACTGTTTCTTTACTAGTTATCTTTCTTCTCCGTAGGAAAGGCAAAGAAAGGCATAACAGAAGACACATCCTGTGTGTACCACATTCCTCACGATTGTTTTACACATTACAGCACTAAATACAATTATTCCTGAGGACAAACCAGTGAGATTTCAGTTGCAGCTGCATCAGTAGCACCTCTCCCACTGCTCTTGTCCTGAGCCCAGCTGATACAGACAACATGAGCCACCTTCTCATTTCAAATCAGAATTTATTTACAGCCTCTCAGTCTTCTGTCAACAAGGCTCAGCTACCTTTTCCTCCTTGGAGTGCGTACACACACCTCATTGTGAACGCATCACAGTGTGAAACCCTTAGCAGCTTTCATCTTCACATGCTGGACAAGCCAGATCCTAGACCCACCTTCACAAAACAGGATACAGCTCTTCCCTCTGCCCAGTGCGTCCAAGTTAACTTTTCTTTTTAACAGGAATGCACCAGTACAATGTTAACATTTGCCTCCAGGGGCCAGTGGGCTAACATGAAAACCAAGTGACAAACTGTTTTACCACAGAAACAGTCACAAGTTGCTCCAGACCACACCTAGTGCACTGAACCACCAAATGATCCTACTTACAGCTCTCTGAGCTCAGGGTTACCCAGCTGATGCCTCTATCTGGAGTTGCTTTACAGTGTTTGCAGTCATCTCCATCATTCCAGCTCAGCTACTGCTTTCTGAGATGGAACAGCACTGGCTATCTGCTGATGGGCTGTCAGGCCAGGTCTAGGGAATAAGGCAAGGAAGGCAACAACTGATCATGATCAGCTCAGACTGTCACCAGGGCCATTTGCAGTTGTACTTCTGGCACTGAACCAGCCCCTCGCAGGTAATGACTCAGAAAACGCTGCACTGCATGTTCATGTACGTGACAGTTTGATAACCACAAGTGAAAAGCAGATACCAGCAGGAAAGGCAACAAGCAAAACGCCTTTCAACTTGTTTTCTTAGAGAGCCTGTTATGAAAACCCTTGTAAACTCAACTGCCTTATTCAGTGGTACTTCTAAAAATAAGATTGCAAAGCCTGACCAAGTCCTAAACTCATACCAGGCTTAAGCAAGTCACTGAAAAGTCACTTGCTTTAGTTCAACTTCTGCCAGAAACAGCCACCCTTGGGATTCAGGTTTCACAGACGCCTTGTCTCAGGACCATTTTCTCACCAGCACAGTATTAACACCCATGAGCAGATGCCAGCTCTCAGGGTTGAAGCAACCTAAAGCACAGAATTCATAATCCCTTCACTGGAGTGACTTTATGTCTCTCTCAGGATTAGCTGCTTCATTTACACAGAAGTGAATTAAAAATGCTCGGCAGCATGCAAATCCAGAAATATTAGATTAAACTGATACAATAAAAGGGATGCGAAATAGATGGTTTAATTCTTTATTAAGGGTATTTCAAAAATATTAATCAAAGGAAAAGCAGGTGGCTACCAATACCCCCCTCAAAAAAAAAAAAAAGAGAGAAGACAGAAAACAAAGCAGGAAACTATGTTAACAAAACAATATGTTTTAGAAAGACCACATGAAGAAGTCTCTACATCTCTTTTTTAAGTATTTCAAAATCAAGAGAAAAAAGAACTGGTAAGATGAATAATATGAAGAAATACAAATTCCTAATTCAAAGTCCTACTAGTGCTTTTTAAACAGAGTGATAAATGCTCTCTTCTTCTGAGATTTACCACCCCTCTTCCTTTTACTCCCTTAGTTAAAATAATCCTTCAAATTCCCTATCCTTAGATGAAAGGTCATTATTAATGTGAAACAGCTCACCAAGCTAATTTGCTATCAGGATCAGCTGCTTTCTTTTAAATAAACCAAAAGCATCAGATCAATTTAAAAATCTGTTCACTAGACAAAACTTCTACAGATAATGTTAAAAATATAAACTGGACTTACAAGAGCTGTGCACATCAAAATCCCATAAGATCATTATCAAAAATATATGTGAGCTTCAGCACACGACAGAAAATTGCAAGAACCTGCTACAAACAACATGGCACTAGGAAGTATTTCAGATGGTCTAACTTGCATAAATATTCTTCAATTTTGATTAGACTCAACTTGGCACACAATGAGCAGTCACCTACTAAAGAACATGTTTGATATGGGCCCATGTCACCTCATAGAATGCCATGTGCTTAATTCACTGAGGGATGTTCTAGCAAAAAAAAAGTACTGGTTTGCATACAAAGATACCAGGTGTCATTTTTAACTAACTGAAAGCAAGAAGTACAGCTAAAATAAACAATACTTAAAAAAAAAAATTAAACTTGATGCCACTTAAAAAAATACATGAATTAATTAATACACCACATGATATTAATCTTGCAGTGAGAATAACAAAGATGATAATATGAAATAAATTTCAAATTGTGTGGGAGATAGCAGACATGCTGCAGAGAGGCCGTTGTGGACAGAGATTAAACATTGCATTCAGATATTTCAACAGTGGCTCCTGGTCTAAAATAGTCCTGAGTCAGAAGATGCCTGTACCACACTTTGTACTTACTATATACAAGTTTTCCAGATGTCAGCCAACCTCTGTGACAACTTTTTAACTGTACAACAGATTTTTAGGTGAAAGGAGCTGTTGGTGTTTAATCTAATCTCTTATCAGAAAGCAAACCAGTTCCCCTGATAGCTGCAGAGTAAAATGAAAGGCTGCAGATAAAGTGTTTAACCTTCAGTTTCTCCCCACAAGCAGAGAGTAACAGCACAAAGTGACTGGTCCAACAAGACACCCCAAAAGAGATCTCATGATCCCTGCTGCAGAGGAAACAAGAATAAAATCCCACAGCCATCATTCATCTGGTCTGGGGACACCTTCTTCCTAAATTGAAGCTTGTAGGTTTGTACAAATTAAAACTTGTGTCACCAACCATCATCTGAGAGAGAACAAATCCCTTTACAAGCCCTACATCCCCAATGTTTAATGTGCTCTGGCTAAAGGCTGATGCCCTAGAAAAATGGGAATAGGAACAGAAAGGTGATGGGGGTGGAAGGGAACCACTCCTAGCAGAACTGCAGGACAGAAGAGAATCCCTCCTGATCATTGCTACCAACTACCAAAGCCAAAGCATGAAATGTAATTATTCTGTTCCAAATAGAGAAGTGTAGTTAAACACAATACAAAGTTTGACTTAATTTTACTGGTTTAACAGTAAAGTGACTTTTAGAGTATTTTAATTTTTCTTTTCTCCCACCAATACCTCCTGATATACCAGGCAGGCCAGTGTAGGAGGCAAAATCAAATTCACAAATTACCAAAGTCAGCAGGGTCCATCATTATTTGCCCTGCTCAAATCAAAGTGCATTATCCTCCTTCTGCAAAGCCTAGTTCTGATGAAGATGTTATCTATTAAAAAGCTATTTAACATTACTTTAAAATTAGTCTCTACCACCCCTACAAGTTTATATGCCATCTGAAGAGAGCAAAGAGTTCTCTCTACTTTCAGTCTGATATCATCCAAAGACAGGTTTTCACTCATCAGGTCAATATTAAAACGCTAAATTGTGACCACAGGCAGTCAGTTATTTTTCAATCTGATTCCAGACTCTAACATTGCTGACTGTGTAAAAGATGCACACAAGATACTTGCAAAACCTGAGCAACAAAGGCTCAGGTACCCCAATACACACCACACACAACACCTGCATAAGGCTAGAGAGCACAAACTCTTAGTGACATGTTTCTGAAACTGTCTAGATGAAAATTCAACTTAAAACTCATTTAATATGCATTCATCAAAATGCAAGTAACTCACAGACCCACTTGTCTCAATTCCGATGCGTTCCTTTGAATCACTCTTCCCTTGTGCCTGCTTCTCACATAAAGAAAATAATATTATAGGCTTTTTCTTTCTGCAGTATACTAATCATTCTGAAAATGCTGAGCTGCAGTTATAATACATCCGTACACACTGGTCTCTGCATCTAATTACTGTGTGAAGGTACATGCATTCACTAAAATAAACTGCCCCCACTCTAGTCTTAGGATGAATATCCAACCAAAACACAAAATAAAAAATATTTTCATAAATACATTGAATCAATAAACTCAGAATTACTTAGCCATTAGAAGCAATCTAACCTTCAATGAAATAGTACATGTGTATTTAACTATATTGGGTTTGCATTGGAAACGTATTAATTAAAACATAAATACAAAACACTTCACATTGCAACAGAGACAAAAACAACAGCTGGGCCTTATTTTGAACTATCAGTGAAAGCATTTCATTTTACTCAATTCACACTGTATACAGTAAGACAAAGCTACTGAAATTTATTTAATTTAATTTTTCATTGGCAGTCTTTTTTTTCCCTTTTCAAATATACTATTTAGAGCCTTTCTGGGAAAGTAAAGATACATATAAATGTAAATCATATTGTATGAACAGTTTATGCTTAACTGGCAATGTGATAAAAACATTAACCTTTCCTAAGTGAATGATGTGTTTAATTTTTTAAGGCTGCCCTACTATATAAAGAAAACATGAAATGTACAACACATGAATATATCTTTACAGTTTTAGCCAATTAAGTAATGTGAGAATTATTTTATGGAGACCAGGGTTCCATTTGTATCTTCCCTGCAGTTGAATGCTGTCCAACAGCAGATACCAGGAAAAGAGCCTAAAGAAAGGAGAAAGAACACCCTGAAACTTCCTGAAGAGTGAGGGAAGATTCAACAGTGATTTCCCAAATGTAAAAGCAACTGTTATGATTTTCTTCTGCATAACTGCCATGTCACACCCCGAGCTTTCAGCATCTGCATCAGCCTGTACAAACACTGAGACCCAAACGTGCCCTGCCCATCTCATGCAGTACTGTCTGATCCTCACCAGTGACACACAACACCTCACAGCCTCAAGCCTGCCCTTCTGAGCTTGGAGGACAAAATGAGCAAGTCCCTTCCCATTTACCCTCCACCTGACATTTTCCAGTCAATTTCACTACTTTACATTTACTAAGTCTAGAATTGAAGGCAACAAGAACTAGAAGCTTTCCTTTATGAGACCAGCACGAGAACTAGACAGGGCTCACAGTAATACAAAAACTAGAGTACTAGAGTGGGAGCCACTGCTTTCAATCAGGTAAAGAAAAGGCTGGACTTACTGCAATTGCCCAATACTAGCAGAATCCAATTAAATAAGTTTTATTAACAGTATAGTCCAAGAACAAAACCTTAGACAAAGCACTGAATGTTGATCAGCTCTCCCAAAGTGTGCCCGTGGAAAGTGGCTTGATGCCACAAAACAGAATGCTCACTGACCACAGCACCAGGGCGTGCTTAAATGTTGAGAATATGAATCTTGCCGTGAAAGCTGGAGCAGAAGCCTCTACACTTTGCTCCATCACAACAGTGAGTAATTAACCACATCAAACTCATCAGTCACATCTGAACATTGCCCCTGATCACTGAGGGAGCTGCAGGTGCTCAGACATTTCAGAACAAGACTCCTGATTTTGCTAAACCTGCCAAATTTAAAATACCATTTTAAAGTAGTTTCACATTTCTTCAGAAATATCTTTGCTTCTAGGGACTTAAAGCTCTCAACCACAATTTTGCATAACCTGAGCCGTACCAATTTCACATGTCTGGTTCTGGTCAGTGCTTCATGTTTTATCAGCTGTAGGTTTAAAGAACAAAACCGTGCTCTCAGAGGTACACTGGGGTTAAGCAGATTAGAAGCGTGGTTTGGAGCACAATTTCAACCAGCAAAACCAATCAATAAATAGTATTTAACTTCATAAAAGCTGCGATTTCAGCTTCTGAGCTATAGTGCCACAGAGGAGGGCAGGAGAGTAGTGCAGAACTGTAAATCCCATTTCCCAAACCATCTCTTAGGAACAGTGCTACGTCAGACACGGGAAAGTGTGTCCATTGACAGAATTTTTTGTGCTTTTCAAGTATAATTTTGGACCATTTACAACTAACTATTCTTTTTCTTATTAAAATTTCTGTTGCCTTAGATGCCTGTGAATATGGCACATTTGACTATAATCAATCTGCACACGTAAGCACACAAAACTAAAAAATTACAAAGCAGATGAAGAATCTGGTATTACTAAAAGCTGCAACTCTGTTTTATGTTATATTTCTTTCTTAAATCAGTTTTTCTATGCTTTTACATATGAAATTGTGAACTCATTTGTACAGAATGCTAAAATTAGAAGTTCAAAGAGGGAACACTCACTATGTAGTATTTGCAGGACAAAATTATCTAAGCTATCTTGTAATCCTAAGAAACAATTTACTCCACCCAAAATTTGTTGCCAGTCTCAAAAATTCAATTAATAATTTTAATATAAATGATAGGCTATTCACCTTCTTCTGTGTTGGATATATTAGTGTGCCAGCTAAGTATACAGAGATAAGACACTGTGTAAATAAAAGTAGCTAACAATTCCACCACCCTCCAAAAGCAAAAAAAAAAAAACCGTCACAACATGGGGGGGTGTGTGCAATCTGCAACAAAAACACTAAACAGCTATGATCCCAGTATGATTTTGATTCTGGGCTTGAGACTCTCGGAATGTGCTAAGCCATTCTACAAAGCTCATTTTTCTTACAGGAAATGATCTAATATAAAAAGTACTTTACAATTTTCAATCAACAGAAATACAGATATGAATGTATTAAGCCAATATCTATAAAGCAAGGCATTAGGTCACTTCCTGACAACTAATATCTATTTGTTACTGCACAAAAACATACTTCTACAGCATTAGTTAAGAGAAGAACTTGGTATTTTTACAGAGTGGGTATATTGGCTCTGCAACCTCTGTAATCACTGCTGATGCATAATCCCTTCCCTGCCACTCCCCTGCATGTCACCCTCACGTCCCTTTCCCACAGCTCCAGCACATTTCAGTACATGCTGTTAGTTACCAAACAAGCTTTATTTTAAGTTTGGCAGATTCTGAAATTTTCCTGTGGTAAAACCAAAGCTTGTTTATATAGTTCAGCAGCTACTTTCAGAGGGTTTTTTGATGGAGAGGAAGGAGAAATAAAAAGCAAAGGGGGCTGTTTGTTTTTCAAAGCAGCATGACAGAAACATCCTTCTCAAGAAAAACTGAGGCCTCAATCAAAGGGTGTCAGTGGGGGAGAAGGGCACAGACCTGGCAGCAATGGAAAGCCTGGTCCATACCAGGAGGCCCATGGGCTCACAGAACATCAAATACTTGAAATGAGCAAATATGTTTGATCTGCTTTGTCCCTGGTGTGTAACCCAGAGTTTGAACTGAGAACCATTAACAGCACTCCTGCAGCGAGCATCCTGACACCTGGAAGCATGGAAACATGGCAAGAAAAGGCAGTTGTGGCAAGCAGCAGGCAGGGACAGAACCTGCAGCGAGAGCTGGAGGGGCCCAGGGGCTGCCCCAGCCACGCGCCATTGACTCGCTGGGCTTTTCACAGCACTCAGAGTTTCTCGCTGAACAATGCCAACCACAAAGCAAGCTGTAATCTAAAAATCATGCCACAGCTTGCTTTCGTAGGTTGAACCAAAACTGCGATGACTAAGAAATAAAGCCAATGTTGCTGAACTGGCTACGGCTGCCTTTTCTGCAACATGCATAAATGTAGGCTGATCATTATCATTTAAGATGGAACCTAAAGCTTTCCCTTCACTATTAAATTCTGTTTGCAAACCACAGGAGGCACAAACATTGATTTCTGATTTCAAGGTCTTATTTAAATACTTTTTTTTTAACTTACTGTTTACCAGAGAGATTTTCCAGTGGAGTAAAACCGAACTAGAGTAAGGTTAACGACAAGATGGCTCACTCTTGTCTCCTACCATTATTCAGCTATCTTTGGTGGTTTCTTGAGCTCTAAAACATTGATATTCAGCTCAGATAAGCATGTAAAGAGACAGCTACCAACATTTAAAAACAAGTAACTTCTATACATTATAAAGCCAATGCAAGGGAAAAACTAAACAAAGAAAACAGAAATCCAGTCCAACCAGGTATGAACCTGACTCAAAAGAAACCACCTAAGCCTACAGAAACTTTCTGAAGAAATAGGTGAGTCCAAACTATCCTGACTGCAGAGTGAGCAATTTCCTATCTATCACAAGTGACTTAACTGCCTAATAACTTTGTGCCTCTCCTACCCAGAGACCTTTCCTTGTAAGTACAGTCTTGCAGCATATAACAAGTGAGATTTTTCTGGTCCTTTGAGACGTTCAGTGATTACCAGGCACTAAACAACTTAGTAAACCATATTACTACTCTTCACAGGAATTAACAGCTTTAGTCTATAAGCCTTGAATATGGAATTCTCACACTTGCTTGGAGATTTTTTCCCATAATTAACAGTTTATCCAGGGAACTCACTCCCTAAATGTGATACATACACTACACATAAGTGTTATGTAAAACAGCATTCAGCAAGATTTACAAAATAGCAACAAAAATAAAGGCTGTACTTATGAATGGTGTAAGTTAGATGCAAACTCCAGATGGAATGGGATCTCCAGAGTTTAAAAATATCAGTCCAGGAAGGAAGTTTAGTTCCAGTGGATACATCATCAGTGTAAACTCTGCTCACATCAAACTTTCTCAACCAAAAGCCATAGTAAATTCATCCTCAACAATTTACTGCTAGAAGAAAAGCTGGAGTGTCATTAAATGGTTCCTCACTTTACCATGCACTAGAGGACATTAATAAGTACTCAACACTGAATACCATTAAACTGATAATGTTCATTCTTCTGAGTATGTTCTGGTGACAGAACTTAAAATCATCATGGCCTTGTTTTTAGCCTTTTTAAATCACAGCAGCCATCTTTTTCTGCCATCTGTTTAAAACTGATTTAATGAGATAGGAAAAGGCATATTTTGCCGCTTTATCCCATATGAGATACTGAAACCAACCAGGACTGTGTTTATCTTAGTCTATTATTCCCAATGTAAGTTGCAAACTCTCTGTATTCTATTGCATAAGAACACGATGACCTTGTGGACTTGAGATTTTTTTAAATGCTCCACCAAAGAACATAATACATACATAATTATTTTAAAATATTTATGATTTTAGCTTTATATTGCTTTAGGCAAAGATGTAAGTTAAAATTATCTGCCAAAGTAGTGCACTTCAACTATAAGTGAGCCTTTCATTTCTTTATGTGCTCAGTTTCATTACAGAATAAACAAACAAGTAGATGATGTTTGCTTATAACCATAGAACACCTTAAGATTTAGAAGTAATGGATTTGGATTTTTTTCATTGCAACTCTCATTCTTAAATTATTTAAGGTAACACTTAAGGTAACAAGCACACCTTGCTTTAAATCTCAAGTGTGAAGCTGTGTTGAGCTGAACACCAGTCATTCCAGAGCCGCCAACAAATATTCATTCTTGAATTTGTTCCCCTTAATGAATATTCTGAAACAGTGATTTATTTTCTCCTCTCCAGCCTCTTCACCTACCTATGGTTTCTGGCAGGTCCAGGAGCTCATTGTGCTGCAAGTCAAGGTTGGTGATCTGCGTGCAGCTTCCAATCTCTTCTGGAAGATGTTCAAGCTGATTGTGCGCTACATCCAGCGTTATGAGGTTACACAACTCACCTAAAAGCACACAGGAAAACCAAAACATAAAGGACTTTAATGTACAACTCTCAACAGTGACCTCTACACAGATTAATAGAATCAGACGGATTTTGGGATAAGCTGAAAAAAAGCTACTGCTACCATAAAGTTATACATATAAAATAAGGTATTACAGGATCATCATTTCATCAGTCAGATCTAAAACCTGATCAACAATTTTGAAAAGCTGAGATAAAGCTTTAATAGATTCTCCAAAGAAATGTAATTTATTGGTTGATTTTATTCTGACAGCTCAAGCTGTGGAATACAAGCACAAAACTTGCATCTTACACTTGTTTCAGGCTGACCAGAATTTTAAAACATTACTAAGTAAATGAATTGTAGTAAATTTTGAGAAATTAAGGTCTGTTTTTATATAATGAATTACTTTCAGCCATAAAATCAACAATTAAGAGACAGAAAAATTATTTGGCTGACAACCTAGAATCTAAAGTCCTGAACACTATTTTTAAACATTTTAAACATTGGTGACAGTCATCTCAAAAAAGACAACTTACAATAAGTAAAGTGTAGGCAAGCAGACCTACAGCAAATAAAAGTTTGAAATAAAAGGGTTATCTGTTAAACATTAAATAAGTTTGGATTTGCTTGGAGTTTAGAGCCACTTCACACAGAACTGCTTCATTTCTAACATTTATAAATTAATTTAAAAGCACAGCTAGGCACAACTCTCTGAACAGTAGTTTCACCTATTTTTATGTCAAACACACTGTGTTCTGAGCAAAAGATGGTTGGGTTTGAAAAAAGAAAAAACCAAATGTGTGCATAAATACATGTGTATGTATTCACAGTTTTTGCATCTGATGGAGGTAAAATTAATGCATATTATTTGAACAGCTTCTACTCTCCAGTAAAGATGAGGTCACTGCATTTGTATATTAGAGCATGACTCAGTGAGTAACAAATTTGGAAGAGCAGCAAATTCCTTTTGAGGAGCAAATATCTATTTTTAAGCTTCAGCATTGTATCTTTGATACAAGGATTTTCTCACAGGCCTGGAGGATTATCCTGGGCAAGTTCTGACGTGTAGAGTGTCTACTCATTAGGTCAGCAGATAATCACAACTGGTGATTTAATAAATCATAAAATAATATGAATTCAGACTCTGTTCAGAGTTCAGGCGTCATGTAGCCACAGTACTCATTATGTATCACAGAACAATTGTGAAAGGCCAGGAAAAAAGTCAACCTCAAAGCTTCATTATTCTGTTTTTCTTAGATTGTTAACATATAGCTGATATGTTAACATGTCTTATTTCCTGCATTAATTAACCCAAAACGCGATGTTTTTCTGCAAGCTAGGAAGATGGAAATGTAAAGCTGGTGCTGAAGCAGCTACTCCAGCACTGTGTGTCCCCTCTCGTAGATCAGCAATCAAGTGCAGTCCAGGCAACCACAGGCAAGAGCTAAATGTGCTGTACCCAGCACTGCCTAACCCACACATGTCAATGCCATTACCAGGCAGAAGAAAGCAAACGTAACAAATAATTAAGCAAGAGTTAATGGTCTGTGACAATGGTATCTTTATTATTCATGGAAAAAGGGGGCAAAGTGTAGAATGCAATAGGAGGAAGAAAAGCTTGAGGAAGACTTAAAACATCCCTCCCTTTAAACAAACAAAAAAAGAGCCCCACAAAACTTTACTGAGGTAACTCAAGAACCTTCACACACTTCGGGGCAGTAGCTTTCACTTCACGATTGCTGTTTTCATTTGTTTTCACTTCAGGCCTTAACCAATGATGTCAAATTTGAAATATGGCATAAATTCCATTTCATCGTGCTGAGTTCTCATTTACTTGACTCTTCCCACTCTACATCTGCTGAAGTCGAAGAAATACTTGGGGGTTTTGCAGCAACATGTGCTGCACTTCATTTTTGCACCTGCTGATATCTTTGACAACAGCAAGCTAAATGTTTGAAACAAACATCTTACTACCTAATCCTGAGGAGGAAAAATAATGAAAAGAGACATAATGCCTATGTCTCTCTAGAAAATTAAGGGCAACCAAACGCTTTAGTTTAATTTGAATAGCCATACTTAATATTGTCACATTAAAGATGCAGGCATTATTTTAAAAAGCAACAATAGTAGCATTTAATAAAAATACTGAATGTTAAAAAAGATTGAGGACTGCCCAACAAATTTTAAGCTTTAGAGCAGACATCAAAAGTTATTGCCCTATCATGAAGCATAGCGACTTAAGGAAAGGAATTAAAGAAATATAGAAATAGTCAGCTTTTAATTCTCATTGCTCAGTAAGGAATCTTGTTCTTGGACATTTATTGTGTACTTATAGTTTCTCAGCATTTCATCAATATGGGTTTATTGCCCACTCTAAGGGTAGAAGGAGAGGGGAGATGAAATGCTGTTGCACTGCAATTTTTTCAAAACATTAACTTGAATTACTGAGATACAACAGAGAGCATGCAAGTCAACAAATATCACTCGAGGTACATTTCTCCTGTTGCTCTCCACGACATATGGCAAAAAAAATCTTACATCCAATATGCTTAAAAAGGCAAAAAACATTTGGGTGATGTGATAGAGACTCAGATCACAGAAGTGAAGAGCATGAACCCAGCCTATCAACTTAAACACTCCATTTGAGATAAAAATGGAAGGAAGTCTCAGAATCACTTCATAAGCCTAACAGTACACACACAAAGAGGTTAACTGAGAAACTCAGGATCAAGTCCAGCTCTTTAGTGAATGGCCCACAGGGAGACCAAACCCACGTCCTTGGTGTCATGCGCACCATGCTCGAACCAACAGAGCTAAATGGTTTTTTACAACTTCACATGCAAAGGCACACAGAGTTCTCTCAGCTGTGGTCTGAGAACTAAAATACTAAAATACTGAGTGGCCATATGTGTGAAAGCCGAGACAGTGTGTAAATGGAAATGCTCTTCAGAGCACCTCGCAGCCTGAGGCTGTCGCTGCATGCGGGGCTTGAACAGCTACCGTGAGGTAAAAGGAAGAGCAACCAGGGATGGTAAGAGTTGCTAGGGAATCTTCATGGAACGGGAAAGGGAGGAATCAATGTAGCTTAGAAGGGCAAGTATAGGAAAACAGAGGAATAAGGAAATAAAAGGGTCCAGTCCCTTACAAACCAATGCTGGTCATGCCCTGTGGCCAACCAGCACCACCTGCCCCGTCCTCTCTTTAAGCTCTATTTTGCCGGGTGAGGATCTCCCTGTTGTGAGCTCTGAGCACAGCAAAAGCACAGCTCATGGGCCCAGCACTGCTGAACACATCCCAGCACATCCCATCCCATCCCACGTTCCCAGTGGGACGAGGAGGGCTCGGGGCCACCGGAGCAGCAGCCACAGCCCGGGGACAGCTCTGGTCCCACCGAGCGAGCGCACCGGGAATGGCCACGCTGTGGCTGCGGCTGTGCAGGCGCCGCTCACAAGAGCGGCTCTGTCAGCAGCCACAGCACACAAACACATGGCAGGAGCACTCCACACCACACACAATGATCTGCAAATGCACAGAGCCCCAACTGGAGGCCATCTGCATCGTGCTCTTCCCAGGAGCTGATGTTTCAGTGAGTCAAAGTGTCCTTCTTATTGTCTGAACAGCGGCAGTTGTATTGAGGAAATGCTTCTCGAAAAAAAAAAAAAGTTAAAATAAGTTTCACCAAGATACAACTGAAATCTGCCATTTTTGCTTTGCCAAGATAAGAACCATATGTCAAAATCAAAAAAAAAAAAAGCAAACTTTTTTTTTCCTAAAGAAATGATTTGGTCAGGTACAAAAAGAAAAAAGGAGCTCACGATCTTATTCACAGTAAAAGAATCAACATTTGCAATATTTTTTGTGTACTACCTAAAATTTGCTGAAACCCATTTTTATCTTGATTTAACAGAAATAAGTCAGCTAGAAATGTGCAGCAGATCAAAATCAGCCTTAACCAGAAAGCAGTTTCCTGAAGGAAAACCCATTCCTTTTCATCACACGGGCAACTTCTGCATCACTTCACGAAAATATTGTTCAAACACCCCAAATCACTACAATAAGGCAAGCACTGCTTCAGGGAAATAATAACCACAGGTTAAATTAACTCTTTTTGCCACAAGTAATGTCCAAAACAGACAAGTAGTGAATAAAAGATTCTCTATAGACTACTTGCAGCTGCATTGAAGGGGTAAGCACCCTCACAACAATTAAAAAATAAACTAGGAGGGTACTAGGGTTTGGAGTTAGTTTTCTTGGGGAGGAGAATTTTTTTGCCTTTTTTTACTATATTACATTGTGATTGCAAAGGGAAAAAAAGCAATTAAAGCTCCAAGTCTGCCAAGAAAGCAGACAGGAATTGCACGTACTAGCTGGCTTGACAATAAAAGATTTTAAAGTAGGAGCAATGCTCATTTGAAAAACATAAAACAGTTTCTCTATAAATAACCTTCACAAAAAATAGTCAGTTACAGCATAGCATGTAGTTTTTAAAAATTTGTATTTTAAAGGCCCTAAAAAAAAAACCACACAATTCAAATGCATTTTTCAGCAAAGACAGTTTGTGAAGACTCCAACCACCTTCCATTTAAAAAAAAAACTTGTTGAAATACAGCTAAGCATTCACCTCAACAATCCTTAAAAAAGGTGGAGTGAGCAATCACCTCACTGTTGTTCTCATACACACAAAGAATAAATGTTGTAGTATGACAAGGATAGATATACCTGCTTTTAAAAAGCCAGCACAATAAAATGACTAATATTTTCAACATAATGAGGCAGAATTATAGTCCCATTTCATGGCCAACTTTGAAAGCCTGTTATGACAAGAGGGCCAGGTTACATGCCCTGACTTACAAAACTCTGAAAGTTCTTTTTGGCCATATGAAACACAAAATACTGCTTCATCAAAAAACACTCAAGTACACACAAATTAACAGTTGGAGAGAGTATATAGGTCAATAGCAAAGAGGCTTCAGTGTCTCCAATCACTAATTCAGTCAGTGGGCACCACTCTTGGATGGCAAACACAATTTGTAATGTAGCCTGTTTTCCACTGGATTAATGACATGCCTGCCCATGCTTAAGCAGATTGAATATTATGAAATCCTTCACAACATGATAAATCCTAGGCCAGATGACACAGCAAGAGGATCAAGACTCTTATGGAAAGTAGAAGGAAGAGGAGAATGCAAATATTAGTGGGACTTCAGGCTGATGTGTCAGAACATTGGTTATAATCTAATATGCAAGAATTAATTATCCAAAATCAGCAATGCTGCGAACAAGTTACGAACAGTTCCCATAACTTTCATAGCTACTCATCTTTCACTTGGTTCTCTGCTGGCAAAGGAGAAAATAAAAGGAAAGAGAATTTTCAGTCTACACAAAGTCTGTGGGACAGGTTTCTTGATGTTAGAAAAAAAATTTACAAACTATTTTAGAATTTTGGAATCTTTTAACTCTCTGTGAGATCTGAGTACATCACTGTGACAGAGAGCCTGAGCTCTTTGTTCTGCACTACCAACTGCAGTCAGAGCCATTCTGAATTATTGCTGCACAACTCTAACTTACACAGAAGAGTTACCAAGGAGTAGCAATGTAATTTTAATATGGTCATGAGTGACTTACTGACTACCAAAGTTAAAATACTCATGTAAGTAAGAAATAAGCACAGTAATATTATTCTCAAAATGCACACCAGGATCTAGTTGTGGGAACCACTCAAAACCACAGAACCTCAGCTGAAAAGACTCAAAATCTGTTCTAAAACAAGCTTCAACAAGACACAACAGCAAACACTTATTGCTTATAACTGAAAGCAAAAAATACAAATAAAATTAAAAACGTGTTCAAACAAAATCCCAAACATGCAAAATGTAGAGAAAAGTCTTAGCAAGGGCTCAAAGCAGGATTTGAGGTGGACAGCAGAAACTCATTTGAGTGCCAAGACAAAGGCAAAGCACCTAGCAGGGAATAACCCTGTAAAGAGGTGCAGCCCTGCACCAGGAGGTGAGAGGCAGCTCTGCAGGGAAGGACCAGGGGGTCCTGGCGGTGCTGAGCCTGGGGTAACATCTGGATCCTGTCCATTGTCAGTATGGAGCAAGCTCTCAAATAATAAAGGCTAACCACCTTCCAGGCTACATTAGAAAAGGCAGCCTGAGGAAGGTGATTTTTTCTCCTCTGTTCAGTACTTACTGAAGTATTCAAACGGTTAAAATAATTGCAGCTTTGATTTAAAAAAAATAAAACTTGAAAAAAATAAAAAATTTTTAAAAAATCCCAAAACTGTGGACTTCTAACAAGCTGTCAGTTATCTACTGGAATTACAGTTGGGGCATCATCCCAGTAAGCTCTGCAAGCAGATCAAAAAGGCAGGACTACTTTATCATTATCCTAAAGCCAGCCTGAAGAAACTGTAATCAGGAGGAATTTGACTAGCTGACAAGACAAAACTGCATCCCCACAAGAGCTCTCACAAGAACCAGAACTAAAGCTGGTCAAAAGAGTTCTACACTTTTTCTGCAGTTCAAGAAAACCACCAGAATTGGATCACATAAGCAATCATTGACTCCTAGAGACCAACACACATACATTAATGCTTGTATTTATTCCACTCCTGTTAACAACTTCATGCTTTTATCACATTAAAATAAAAACATATAAAAGCATTCTCAACTACTGTTTGCAGACATTACCACACCAGTTAAGCCCAGAAACACAATTTAGTTTTTCCTTCAAATTGATGAAACACAGGAAGATGTTCTTAGATACAAATAATGTAAACAAATATTTCTCTATATTATCAGCTCTGCTTAAAAAAAAAAAAAAAAGGGAAATGAAATTCAGAGCATCACTGAAAAGCTTTGCAACTAGCAAGTCATTTAATAAGGAAGCACCACATTCAGTGTGGAGTGAGTAGACTTGAACTAATGTGGCTGCACACATCTGGTCCACTGTCTACACTACTGAAAACAAAACAGGTGCAAGTGTTATGAAAAAGAGTTTCAAAGCAGTGAAGAAACCACAAACTATCTAAATATTGGGTAGATGGGGGAAGAGAAGAAGAGAGTCTCAAAGACATTCCTAGTCTGGTGTAGGCAGATTCCCCGAATTACATTCTAAAAATATTTCCCTTGCAGAACAGCCCTGACCAGATTCTCCCCAGAAAAGGAGTTGCATTCACAGACAGAAAACACAATATTTGGAGTCTCAAGAAACTTGCAGAAACTATGTACATGTAATTTCAACCATGTTGACAATATAATTTCTATTTGAGTTCTGTGTGCCAACACGACAAAAATATTCAGAACTGGTATAAGATGCAACCTTGTCTTTGCAAAGAAAATGTTATCAACTTGATTGTGCAAAACAATTCCTTCAACACAACATGGAGGAATGCAATAAAACTCCAAATATAAGAAATGCAAAAGGCTTGCTTAAGTAACAGCCTGCAAACTGAAACATTTGCTTGGCCTCATCCCAAGACAATTCCTCTGGTTTTCATCCTTCTCATGCTGACTGCCTGACTCACCAAAGCATTCACATTCTTCCATTCTAATCTTCCACTTTTTGATCTCAGTGCAAAAGGACAACTTACCAGATAAGGAGATGAAGATGGTGTCCACTTTGTGAACTCATCCCCACAATTACCCCTCCAAATTGTCTTTTGGCAAAGTTTTCACAAGGAAACCTTTCTGTTAAGGTTTTATTTAATGGATGCCACCAGAGATTGAATGACCAGGTGAACAGGTAAATTCTGTCTTGCACTTGATGTGCTTGTGTGTGCATATATCTATCTATCTATCTATATATACATATATATATATATATAAAACATCTGCATAACAGTGACCTTCATGGGGCAGGAACAACATTCAAAGCAAACTTGCAGACCTTACTAAAGATGAAAGGCATTTATAGAAGTTTAAAGAAAAAAAATGGCCAAGCCTTTGGAAGAAGAGGGTACTGAGAATTACTAAAGACACAAGCTGCATCAGACTCATGAAATCCCTGATACAAAAACAGTTGGATGTGGGCAAGGAGTCAGGTTAAGCCTCATATATAAACTCAGTCTGTTTCTATGCACATTCTTGCTTAAGGCTAGAGTCAGAACCAGGATACAGAGCAAGATGCACTCTGAAACAATTTATCACCCTGTGAGGTAGGATGCAATTTGTAAGAAAGAATAAGAGTAGCTTTGCCATCAAAAAACTCTCAACGGATTCCCACCACTCTACATAAAAACATTTGTTTCACTAAGGTGCAGTTGAGCTCAGGCTACCAGGATTCCAGTAAGGTACACCAGGTTATTTCCAGGTCTTGTGGTACAAGACATGGAAAGCAGTGGGAAAGGAGAAAAAGATTCTGAAAATATAACTTGCTGCATTTTCAACAGCTCTCTGCACTCAGCAATCCACCCTTCCCCAGAGCACCTGCAGTGCTCTTGTCACGCTCACACTCA
Source organism: Zonotrichia leucophrys gambelii (assembly GCF_028769735.1). Taxonomy (NCBI): domain Eukaryota; kingdom Metazoa; phylum Chordata; class Aves; order Passeriformes; family Passerellidae; genus Zonotrichia; species Zonotrichia leucophrys. Next base: position 9,665,904 of record NC_088176.1, read on the forward strand.
TACACAACAAGAGCAATCCTAGCGGGGATGCTCACACGAGCTGCAGCCAGCCCAGTGATCCCAGAGCTCAGGCGTCCTGCCCTCCCTGTTCCTCTTCATGCTCTCCCACTTTTCCTCCCACACCACCTCCAGGCTGATCTAAACTGCACTGATTTCAACTACCTAAAGTAACAGACAACAAATGTAGCATCTGGGAAGCTGCCAGGAGGGGAGTGGATCCTGCCACTTTCAGTATCATGAAGCTTTTATACATCAGCACATCTATTTCAAGAAAACTCCCACTGATTCACCTGCAGAGCTCTCGGCTAAACGTGGAAAAAAAAAACCAAAACAAACTATTTGAGTATTTTTACATCTTATTCAAACAAATATGTTTATATTTGAAAATACAATGCACACCAAGACCTCAGCTTACTATGCAGTCAACTGAAATAATTTCAAATTGCATTAAAAACATATAAGTAATACAGATGTTGCTAGAAAAGTGTTAAGAGAAGTCTGATAAATACAAGCAGAAATTATTTAGTATGTATCTATCTATAATAAAGCAACTGGATGCAATGGAATGAGAGGTGCTTAATTCTGGGGAGGGGGAAAGACCAGAAACACACACATCTATTTAGTAACTATAGATAATAACATTTCCGCTTTCTCACTAAAACACTGGTTTTAAATGCAAAGCAAATTCTCCTCAGGTGTAGTCCCCTAATTAAAGTTTGTGTTGTTTAGCTACTAAAGACAGTTTAAAGTCCAAAATAGAACCAAACTTCAGCTTATTTCCCAGCAGCTCAGGTGGGAGGTTCACCTCTTCCAGGTTTTCCCCAAAACAACAAACACCTTAAACAGGTCAGTTGTAAAGCAGCTTCCAGGACCACCTGAGAACAAATGTAGGCAATAGAGGGAAAGTGCTGCATCTAAGAACAATGGAACATCACTGGCACAAAAATGAACTATTCAAAGATATGCTGGGTGTTGGAAGAAACTTCTCAATTATCAGAGCACTTAAAAGTCCAACATTCAATTTATTTCAGTAAGACCAGAAGGAAAATAAACTTTTTTTATAAGGCTTGAGAATAAAGATGCCTAGAAAAGCAATGGGATGATTGCTTATAACAAGGCCCTAAAGTTGGAAAGCCATTTATTCTTACTAAACAAAAATTTTCAGTTTTGTGTAACAGTGAAAGTCATCGCAAGTCTGTAGCACCAGGGTAAGACTTAATGCTACCCACCTTTGAGGGAACAATAGCAACATTTTTCCAACTGAAGTCTGGATCTTTAATTTTCTTTTTGTCCAGACCAACCTTTTTGTAGCACATCTACTTTCAAAAGAAAAAGTGAAGAAAACCCAGGATTCCTTCCACACACCAGATCAACAACATGAGCACATTGTAGTTAACTGCTGCAAGACTCTTCCTCTCTGGACAAGTCAGCAAGTTACATAAGCTTTGAATTTTTAGAAATATGAACAAGCACACTAGCATGCCATTGTGAGCCTTAGGCCTTAGAACAATGGGGCATTTTTAAAAAGAATTTGAAATGCTCCACATGATATTGCTTTGTAAAAGATAATGGCTTCATTTTACTTTCCATTCTGCAGAAAGAAAAACTTCTGTGTTATTTACAAGCTGATAATATGAGTGCTTGCTAGTTTATAGTATTTAGATACTGCATTATAAAACATAAAAGGGATTAAAAGCAATGAGACTTAAAAGGGAAGGGTTTTTTAAAGTGCATATGTGAAATGTAGAGAAATAGTAAGTGTTCAAAGAAACAAATTCCATTGGAAAGTCAGAAATACACTTCTCAGTAGTTTCATTTTTCAGCTGTGTTTTCAACTGAAGTATTTCATCAAAAAACGTAACACGAAAGTAAGTGAGTAGAAATCAATTACAGCATTTAAACTATCCTATCTGGGTTTACTCTGATGAAAAAGATTTTCAAATGCTTGTACTATGTGTCTGAGCAGTTTAAATTATTTGTGTTACTTAAACACCAATTAATTTTATTTTTCATCTGATTCAATTTCAGGCAACCTAGTCTGAGGAATTTATTTTGAATAAAAAAGGATGCTTGAACTTGATGATTTTCCTTTGAAATTCTTCATAAGGGTGACAGTTGTGTTGCATTTGTGCTTCTAAAAGGCCTTCCACAATGAGGTGCTGACCCGTAAAAAGGCACATGAGCATTATCACAATTCAAATAAAGGCAGGACTAACTGCTGGATACAAAGACAGAAGCAAAGCAGTTAATGTTCTCAAGCTAGGGTTTTATAAAGAACTGAGAACACTACCTGTACACATATCAAGACAATAAAAAATACAAAAGAAAGAAAAAAGTCACACGTTCATGATACAAGTACCTACTAATTTTCCCATGAAGCAGTTACACATGATCTCTTTCAAGACAACTGTGAGCAAACACAGGCATTACATACTTCCATGTAAATCCTATTCAATAAACAAAAGAAATAAAGGGGTTTCAGCAGCAGCAATGTCTGCAGTACCAAACACACAAGAGAAGTTTCTTAAGCACAGCATCAAACACTAGGATCCAACACCTCACAGAAGTTTTTTCTTCACACACTACTAGTATTACTTTGAATTTATGCAGCACTATCCCCAGCTGAACCTCAGAAGATGGATCTATGCTAGATTAACTAATAACTGAGCCACAAACAGAACCAGGTAAAATACTGACAATTGTGTAATAGCTCAACCAGCTAAATTGGCCACAATTCCTTCAATGAATGTAGAAACACGCAGTATGCTGGGTTTTCTGTAAACATCAGCCCCATGGTTTCCAGTATCATTTGTTGATCAGCAAAATATCCCACAAGGCTGCTGAACTTAAACTGAAGTGTCAAAATAGTTGAAAATTGTAATTACTTCGTTCTCTCAGGGGAAATTCAAAGGATTGCTGAGATGCTCATGACAATTCAAAAATCACATGGATCAGAAAACATACTACATCATCCATTTCATTTCTGCCTAGTAAAAAGTGTTCCTGTGGCTCCAGCAGAATGCATCCCCAGAGCTGCCACAGGGAGCCAAGGGCTCAGAGCAGCAGCTGGCATCCCCAGTGCATTTCTCCACTCCTGTTACCACTGACAAAGCTCCCTGTACTGGGCACTGCTGGTAACTGGATGAGCAGTTTCAGGCATGCCCAGGAGTTCCCACCATCAAGAACATGTTATCTTATGTATCTTTCACATCAATGTGCAAGATAAAGAGCAAACACGGCTGGCTTGAGAAAGATCTATCAGGTATACAAATATACAAATACAAGAGCATTTCCCAAGCTTTGCAAAATTGGTGACCATAGGGGCCACTTCAATAGCAACACACTCACGCACTGGCTTGGACAATAGGAAAGTACCAGCAGCTTTTGCAAACAGGACATGAGAGTTATTACTCACGGTGTTACAAGGGCTTTCACAAGGTTGGGCTTTTTTTTTTTTTCACACTTGAAGAAAGTCAAAGCAGTTTCTTAATTGTGTGAAGTTTCTATTCCCCCACCCCCTAAAAGGGCTAAGCTATACTAGCATTTTAAAAACTGGTGACATATAGAAAAAAAACCTACTGATTAAGAGAATCACACTTTCATAGGGCACACACATTGTTCAAACAGTGTTATAAAGACATTTTCCATGAAGCAGAATATATTAGGAACAACACAGAAGTTCTGATATACAGCTAATCCAGCACATTTTGTGTAATAAACAATTTAAAGTAATAAAATACTTTCACACTAGTTCACCATCTTTTGAACCCTTGTAACCATGTCTGGAAAAACAAACTAGTCATTACAAAGTCATAAGAATAATCAGCCATGTGTACAACATTTGGTCACTTCAGAGTCCATGTATTAATATATTCATGACTTATAAAAGGCAGACACTTGCACAAATCATTAACCTAGATTATTAACTGTTACAGCATCCAATAGCTTGCTCACGGTAATAGTTACCTATTCTACCTTGTATTACTGTGGTCACACCCCTCTGTAACATGCCCATAATGTGTTTATAAATTGGAACAGTGCATAAATGATTCATAAAAAATCTTAAAATAAAAAATGCCCCTGTATCTCTTTTTTTAAAACCATCTGGGCTCTCAAGACACAATATGTGAAAGTACAAAGCAAAGATGAAAACAGTATATATCTGATTTTAAGATGGCAGATGAAGAAAAAGAGTTTTTGTTGTTTAAAAACAAATATATATACAAGGTATTGACTATTCTCAAGCGAACAGTGGAACAGCATGATCAAGAGCATAATTTTGTGTAGTTTTAAATAAAGTGACAGTTTATGTATAATTAACTGAACTGCAGGGAACGTAAAAACGGCATCACGCTTTCAGTCAGTACAATCACTTACCAATTTCAGCAGGTAGCTGCTTGATTTTGTTCTCTCGTATGCTAAGCATGGTGAGTTTTGACAAGTTTTTGATATCCTTTTCCACAGTAGTTATGCGATTAAAGCGTAGGTAGAGCGTGGCCAGGGAGCTGAGCCTGTACACCACCGAGGGGATTTCTCGCAGTTTGTTGTGCCGCAGGTCAAGCATGCGCAGCTTCTTCAAGTTATCCAGAGAGTCAGGCAAACTGGTGAGTGAGTTTTCACTCAGGGCCAGCGTCACCAGGTTCACCAGACAGCCCACCTCTGCTGGCAGGCACTGCAGTTTGTTACTGTATAAATAAAGTTCTGTCAGCTGCGTTAGCTCTTTGACAGCTGATGGAAGCAAGTGTATAGACCTCTTGGACAAGTCCAAGCGCATGGAATTCTCCTCCCGGCATTTATTGAGCTCTTTGATCACTTCAGCATTGCTGGATTTTTTGCGAGTACCTGTGGCAGGATTAGGTCTTTTTATCGTATTGTCCACTGAAAAAGCTACCCCAGGCTGCGTGCTACTGGAGTCCTTCTTTCCATCTTTGGCATCTTTCCCTTTGGTCTTAGGCTCCTTCTCTTTGCTCTCTTTCCCAAATCCTCCGGAGGCCTTCGCCTCCTTCTCCCTTTCTTTTGACGATTGGACTTTTGGATCCTTCTCTTTACAGTCCTTTTCTTTTCCTAGATTACTACTCATGGTGACTCAACGTTCAGCAAGCACCACATGAAATCTGTTTCTGAAGTCCACAAGAACAATTCAATGCTGAGGCAACAAGGATCCTTAAAACACGCAAATGTTGAAGCCAGGGGGGAGCTTCAGAGGTATGACACCCATTTGCTACATATTGGTTCTGAAGGCACTCTTTCCTAATCCTGCTATCAGGAGATCCAGCTGTAGAGATCAGGTCAAATGCTCCGTATTAGTATTTCTGGAACACAGAGAAGAGAAGCCAAAGTTAGTGTAAATATAAAACTTCCAATTAAATACTGAGTGTTTCTACATCGAGCCTTGCTCACTAAGTCAGGTTAATGATTTGTCCTTCTGTTCAAATGTCAATGAAAAACCCAAGGCTAAATCAGAAATACTACACATATTGCTCACAAAACCCACTGTGGTACAAGAACTGTACTAATTAGTATATGTGAGGGAAGAAAAATCCCAATTCTTAAACATAATACTGCCTTCAGTACTACATTTGAGTCACCATCCTATGTCTTAGCTAGTTCTTACAACAACTCCCTGGTCATCAACATCAATATTCTCTCTTCCCTCAATGCCCAATCAGCCAATAAATATCTGCTATAATTTTAAGTGCCTGCCTCTTCAAAGAAACCCATATAGGCTTATTCTTCCAGCACAAGAGAATCTCAGTTCAATCTACAGTAAAATCTAATATGCTCAGTAACACAAACACTTTGCCTTGAGGTCTCTCTTCTGACCAGCTCTGAACTGCAAGTCTCTGCTTTTCATGTGGAGCAGAACATTCTCACCAGCTTCATGTGCTTTGAAGAACCAAGCATAAGGATTTAGAAGAAACAATATATTATACTTCAATATAAGTAAAATTATGAAGGAATTTCTCTTGGGAGTAGGACGCAATATATCTTTACCGTATCTTGAATTTACCCCCTCAATGAATACAATGCAGCCTAATAAGTGAACAGATGTCTCAAACCTATAAAGATTAATTTATATTTTTACAAAATCATTATGCACCATGGAGAGTAGCTTTTCTTCATGTTTCAATTCAAAACACATGACATGCCCAAGAACTTCATGATTCTGTGTAATATGGAGAAGTTTTGGAATGTATCTTTGTGGAAGAAAAATAAGCAATCAATGGCAACAATAACTTCATGTCTCCACATTAGTCCACCTTTTAGCTTTGATATGAAGTATCCACTGCTGAAGCAAGATCCCTTGTTTCCCAGCCACCTTGTTTAAATACTCTTAAAACCTTCACAGGAACTGTGTCACTGTCCTGGTATTCCAACTTCTGCACAAGTTCATAAAGCTTGTAATCAAAATCAATTAAATAATATTTTGCATACTTAAGCCATCACAAGTACTATAAATACAAACATTTTTTAGCAAAGCTCAAGTAACCATTTTTAACTGTGGTCACGCTATGTATGATTACCTTCAAATACAAAAATGTACATGGAGAACACAAAGCTGCACACTTTGCTCTAAATGTATATATATATTCATTAATTTTTTTTTTAAGATAAAATCTATTTAAAGATGATCAGAAGGACAAGGCACTTTACCCCAGCTGAAAATCCAGCTGTTTAGTAACAATGCTCAAAAGAGAACCTGCCCTAGGAGGTGCCTTCCAGTCCTTCACCCTGATTCATTACTGCTGCAGCATCACCAATTGTGCTACAAACACTGTAACATAAAAAGGACAACCCCTCACCCTCAAAAGAAGCCCAAAATTGCCTCCAGTTCCTGTCTTCTGGACAACTCTGTTGTAAAGGGCCATGGCTGAACGCTAGCAGCAGCAAGCAAAAACAGTTTTTAACTTGGAAATTTTCTGCACTGTTGAGTTTTCTAAAGCAGCACAAACCAGTTCTTTACTAGAAGTTCTTTACTGGTTCTATCCTTAAGATTTCCACATGGCTTTTACACCATCCATTAATTTAACCTCTCCTCAAGATTGCTAACCTCACCAGATTATATTTAAAACTGCTTCTGAGCAATGTATAATCTACAGCTTGTAAAACGCCACTAATAGGACATGCAATGACTCCCAATGCAAAAACACAGCTGGGTAAAGGGTGGGAGCCTCAAAGGCTTGACAAGGTTTTCATTATGAAACAGTAACACAAAGAATCGAGAACTAACACAGTTTCTGAATTCCAATAATACAGGAAAGAGACCTGAGTGCCAGAACAGCTACTGCTCCTCATCCAGTCCTCAAAGTGCGAAATACTCAAAGGGCTGCTGCTCTCTTGAGCTTTCAATTTAATCAAATTTAGGACCCACCAAGAGATTTGTTTCATTTCTTATGTGCACAGCAGCTGGAGGAGGTTTAGAAAGAGCCTCAGAAAGGAAAGGCTGCTGGAGATTAGTGCTGCTGAAAGCAGCTCGGCAGTGCAAGTGCTCCAAATAATCTGCACGCATTTCACTGTCTTGGTTAGCAATAACTTGAATTGTACCTAGAAAGAAATTAAATGTTCATCTGCAATGCTCTACATGATCTCTACTGCCGATCATTCAAGCTGATGGGGTCACTCACATACATCAAGTCAAACCTGTGTATAAACTTTTGGTGGGCCTTAGTATAATAACACATACTACAGAGGAAGTTAAATATGTTTCAAAAGGTTATGAATATTTTTCAAGCCCTTTCAGTTAAAGGACAAGAGTCACCATAAATTCTAAACTACAGTCAAACAAGCATTCATTGTATCCCAAAAGGAGAGCTTCTTTCAGAGATATTTTTAGCAAAAGGAAATTAAGTGAAATTAGCTAGTTCTGCCAACTACTTCCATTTTCCAATGCTGTTCAAACTGACTTCCTGTCAATATTAATTGACATAAAAACATTTAACTATTATGTTGTGGAGAACTTGGAAAATTTAATAAGACTCTTGCTTGGCACAGTATGTGAGGGGAAAAGAAATGTTTAAAGAAGTTAAGAAAAATAATCTCTTCCCTGTTCTGAGTACTACTTTTTTAAAGTAAAATATTTGTAAATAGCTATAAATAACCAACTTCAGAGTTTTGATCCACTCCTCCTGATGTCTGGTGAACATAAACCAGATTCATTTCATTTTTTCTGTCATCTGTAGCTGATGAAACTTCAGAAACAGAAGCAACTTAAGCCTAAACTGTATCACCTTCCTTACCATGTGGAAAAGAGGAACACATTTACCTTGTAAATTTTAATGATTTTTTTAAAATATGTAAAAGTAATTGAAAAGAGATTTCAGTTTTTCTGAGCAATACAACCTAAAACATTTATGCAATAAATGCTTTATTAAAAGTGCAGTAATGTAGGAACATTTTGCAGTTCTAGGAATAACACTACACTAATCAGTGCAATTTGGCAATATAAATACCAATGCTTCCTGGTCACTATCTAACACAATATGAGGCTTGAGATAAAGAATTTCAGCCAACTGCTATTCAAGTCAGGCTGTAAAAACCTTAACTGTCTCCTACCCACTACTGCAAAGCAATGGGACCCCCCAGAACAGGCTGTTCCCTGCATGAAACACTCCCAGCAGTCCCTCGTTTCCCAGAGGATGCCTTCAAGTGTCTTGTGACTTGTAATTATGTGAAAGTTTCCTTTCCTGTGAGTTCACAGAGATGGCTTGAAGAAGAAACTGTTAACTGAAATAAAGAGTCTCCCACAGCTGAAACATTTCCCACTCAAGTGAGGAGGCTAACCAACAGCAGGATTCTCTGCCAAAGGAAAATCATTGCGGCACGTCATCTTACAAAATGGTCACTTTACAGCTCCACCTAAACCTTTACTGGTTCCCCTTCTGTGTTTCAGGAGCCAAACCAGGCACTTCAAACCATAAACATTTCTGATATTCTAAGCATGTGATATCTAAGGCATCATTTCCACTGAAGTGTAACACATTACACTCAACTGTAACAGAATTTTACTTCTGTAATGTAGCAAGAGACATACAGGCCTGCATTTTAAAAGAATTTTTTTTACTACATATACAACTTTTTATAACAGTAGGAATGATTTTTTTCTCTTTATTCTGTGTTTGTACTAAATTTAACCCCCACCATAGCTAGGGCTTTTAACATAAAAAACAGCAGAGGATCACTCCGAATGCAAAAAAATTTGAATAAGGAATCAGCTCCTACTTGACACTCTGAAGTAAGCAAAAAATTATTCTACTACATAATAATAAATAAAATGTTCTGAGATTGCAATTCTGATCTAGGTATTTCTGATTAGTCAGCCCTAAGTGATTCTTAACAACAAGGCAGAGTTCAAATGCTATCTGGTAATTGCAGCAACACCTCTTCACAAACAAACACACACCAAAAAAAAAAATCTACCTTGTTAAAATTATTTACTTTTTAATTAGAGCAGCATGGGATACATCAAAAACATTTCATATTCCAGCACACCACAAAGATGAACACATCAATAAGCAACGGATGAAATTTAAAGCTTAGCCCAAGTGGCTACAATGAATTTCCATTTCATTTCATACCACATAAGCAAAAAAAAAAAAAAAGCCAACCCAAAAAAACCTCAACCACCATAGTCACTACTTTCATTTGGAAACCCAAATAGCTTAAGCCAACGAGTCACTTGCAAACAAAGCACATTCTCTCCTACAATTTGCTAGCTTCAAACATCTGACCTACAGAGTTTTCATCTGTGTAAGTGCATTTCAGCTTCTGCCACTGCAGCCACCACAGAGCAGCTGGGAGCAAACTGCTGAATCAGTCACCAGCGGCTGCACAGCTCCTCTGAACACAAAACCTCATCCAGAGGTACGGAGACAGCAAGGGAACAACCAGCCGTCACTCCACCAGAGATCAAAAACAGCAGCATCTATCTCAACAAAAGCAGTGCTCCTGAAATATGCCAGCTGGACAGCTTCTCTTCCTTAGGAAGAAACCTGTTATTCCAGAGTACAGGGTGCTCAATGGCAGCAGGGCAATACTGTCATGGTGCCAGCTACCCTGGCTGGCTTGTTCAATAGAAAAGGCTGACCATTAAATTCATCTCAGTTCTCTGAGTGGATGGCCAGCAGATGGTAGTTCACAGGCTACCAATTCAGCCTGATTTCAGCACCCCAGGATGCGACACAGCTTTCACCCTAATCCCCTCTCACGCTGAGGGAGCGGCTTGTTCACTGCAGGCCCAGCCTGAGCCTGCGGAGCTGGGCAAGGAGGAGGCCTGGGCCCTGACAGCCTCCAAGCCCTTCAGAACATCTTCATCTGCCACAGGCCTGCAGCCAAGAGCATCCCGACTGTTTGCTGCCTCCACGGCTGCCAAACAGCCGAGCATAACCCAGCCTTGTACTCCAGCAAAACCTGGGGCCGAGGGAATGACTGAGCAAACCTCAGCCCAAGGGGGCAACAACTGCTTTTAGACCACCTCTAAGGGCTTCTTTATGCTTCACTGTGGTGTCTTAAACCTGCAAGCATGTCTGTAACTATAGGCACCTAATTATAAACCTATGTGCAGTTACATCTGGAGTAACTATGAATAAGCAAGTGAGTTTCTAAAGATTTTGAAGGTTAATCATTGTGTGTTTGCAGAACCAGGCAGATCTCCCAGGACACCCTGTGGAAGGGGCTAACAGCAGGCCTGTTAGCTAAAGGAGTGAGAAGAAGCCGAGAAATAAGAAGCAGCTGATCAGGAGCTTTCTCCAAGTCTGTAACCAAGGAGATCGAGAGAAGAAAGATAAGAGCACTTTGCAGCTGGACGAAGGATTTTTAGAAAGTTAGGTGAAGTCACTATAACTTTTCACCAATAGAATGGTATTGATTTATTGTGGCCAACAGTTAAAGTAGAAGAAGGGTAAACAATTGGAAAGTGTATAAGAGATCAGCCATGTTCACTAATAAAGTGTTGCCAACTGAGACTGCTTGTGGTCTCTGCTTTTGTGGTAACTGCCTCGACTGCGACAACACCCCATCGCAGCTTCTGACACAACCATGCCTTTCCAGGGCAAATGGGCAGGCACATGGACACACTGCTGGGTTTGAAGCTTTGGAATCCATCTTTTCACTCACTGGTCACCAGCTCTGCTGCTCTCTGGAAGCATTTCCCTGCACTAAGTGCCAGGTCACATACCAAAGTGCAGAGCAGTCAGGACAAAAAGGCTCCACACTTGCAGACAGAGTGTCACCTATGCAGACAGAAAGTCACCCACGCCTTAGGTTCCTAGGAGATAGAAATAATCTTTAGTGCCCTGCCTTTGAACTCACCTAGCAAGCACAAAAATATACATACTGTGATTCATTCTGTGTGCTCCAACATTATTTTTATGAAGCACTCTCTCTTCTTCTCCTTTGCAGGAACAAAAACCCACTAGTTTTTTGGCCAAGTTATAAAATACCATTGCATGTTTTTGCAAAACAGACTCCAAGAGCAAAGAATTCTGCTAACTCCATGGAGCAGCTTATTTTAATATGTAAAAAGGTACTTTCTACATGTGTGGCCCCCAGCATGTACCTTTTGAGCTGCATGTCTCCATTTCCATGGCAACTCGCTTTATCAGCAGGCTGTGTAATCCTGCATAATATATGAAATTTGAAAATCCTAACTTTCTAGACGAAACAAATTTCCAGGATTTAGTGCAGGTTCTAATATCTCTTAAAAGGGTCATTCTAAATGGATTTGCCAGTCTAGGAAAACCCAGTTCTTGTTTTTGTGACCATAAACTTCTCTATCTATAGTGGCATACAACCTTCTGCAAGAGCAAGTACTCCCAATCCACCCAATACCCTCCTTTGAATAAAGATCACTCACCCAGCAAAAACTTATTTTCCAATATAAAACAACCTTTCACTATTACGACTACACAGCACCCAGCCACAACTATTCAGATCCCTCAACAGCTCCTATAAACAACCTGCCACGCACTGTTTTGTTACCAATTTGACAGAAAATGGCACTGGTCCCACCAAAGGTGATGATACAAACTACAAAATATTTTTCATTCATTCATCATTTCCTCTGAGCAATAAAAACAACTTATCAAAACAAAACCTACTCAAAAGGAGACTCAAACATGAATTACAAGCAAGAGAGAAAGTAAACACACAAAGCAACAGCAGAGTAACATATTATCTACTAATTATCTACATTACCAACAAATTAAGTTGTGTTGATCCTACAGAGATTGGGACAAAGCACACACAAAACCCCATGACAGCTAAACAAAAACAATTACTATCTAGGGTAGCATCCCACCCTGGCCCCTAAGAGCAACACAGGATTATCTACCAAAAATCTTGTTTATTGTGGCAGTTCTCTGTTTATTTATCTCTGAATTTAACACAGTACGTTTGCTCAGCTTCTTCAACATGCTTTTCTGTAATAATCATGACAATTTCACAAAGTTCAGTGCTGGATGATGATGATTACCAGTCCCTCAAATTTTCTGACCATAACTAGTGACTTTTATGTCACTGGATCCTTTTGCACAGGAACACTATGCCAAAAAAAGAAACCAAAAAACTATCTAAAAACAACTTAAGATGTGGTTTTAACACAATTTTGTACGCGAAAAGGAGCAACAACTCTCTACCTTCTATGTTCTAGCAGAAAAAGCCACAATAACTACATTATTGCAGCTCAGCACTGAACAATATCTGGCCTCTCTTCAATTTTTTTATTGTTTTCAGCTAAAAGTATTTGCAGTTCTTGATCTTCAGTTAAGATGACAAAAGCCTGGACATATTTGTTTTATTGAACACCTAGTTTAAATATAACTAATGCATTGAAAAGGAAATCTGCAGTAACACTTACTTTTCAACTAACATTGCGAGTTTGGAAGATATAGAAGTGTCTGTCAATGTCCAAAAAAATACTTCACCCACAAGTTGCCAATTACATATCTCCTCACCCTTAAAATCATTAACATATTTTGGATCTGATCAGTTCTTAGAAAACATCTAGCTCCTTGAACAGATCAGCATTCTTTTCAAAGAAAAGATAACAACCACAATCAGCATCGAATTTGCTCTAAGTGTAACTTTCTGCTTCAATACAACCAAATTAAATAAAATTTCTTTGAAAACTGCACAATGATCAGCTAGCATTGTTTCTTTATGACATTATATTTTCCCAAATTTTGACATTATATATTTAAATATTACAGGAAAGCAAAACAAATGCAGACTGAATGAAAAGTCAAAAAAATCTACACATCTTCCCCCATTACTGCTCAAGCAGTGCTCTTTCTAGTGAGGCTTTTTTGTTTGGTTTTGTAATTTGACTCTTTCAGACAAATGCATTTTACCTGCTGAAAGCAACTGATTCAGGCCAGGTTAATATATATGTGTGTGTGTGAATATATAAATATATAATGTATATATAACATTAGGACAAAGAAATTGCTGTGTTTCAACTAACGAGATAAAAGTTAAAATATTCTCATCTCTTTTCTCCAGCAATCATTTGCCTAAACATGATGTGACCAACCACTTCTGCCATCCAAATGCTCAGATGCAAGAACCAGAAACTGCCAAAGAGAAATGCTATTTTCCCTGTATTATGTGTGCCCATTCCAGCTGGAGTCTCATTTTTAACTGCTACATTTCTGAGCTTAATTGCATTCTGCCCACTCAGTTTCAACTGGCTTTTGCATTATTCCCTCCCTGCCCTCACGCTCTCATGCTGCATTACTGCACATGGTTAAGCAGATTACCACATTCCAATGGGCACCACATTCCAATGGATCCCATGTTCATGCACCACTGCCTGAAACGATGCTCAGCCACAGCAACTCAGAAATACCTCGGGGAACTTCACCAATTAATGGCACCATGGAAATGTAGGCTCATTACACACCCTGAGGAGGTGATGAAGACCAAAATTACTCCCAAGCCCCTTTCAAAGCTTTCAACTGCTTTCCCCCATTGAGCATGACAGAATTAAACCCAAGGACAGAAAGCAGTGAAACATTACTGAAACAAACAGATGCACCCCAGAGGTGATTCAGGTGGCCCTGCACCTTTGCCACTGCAGCCAGGGCCCTGTGGCAAAGGCTTCTTCAAACACACTGACCTGTACAAAACTTCACTCCTTCAAGCTGGCATTTGGCAGCATCTGCCTGCCAGCCCTCAGGAATTTTTGGATTGTTTTGGGGTTGGAGAGAGGGGTCTTGAGGGAGCATAAGAATAGAGGGAAAAGGTAAGGTAATTTACTTGGTTCAGCTGTTTGCAAGACTAACAGCTGGTAAAAGCACATGGCTTTATTCAAGTTGAAGGTAATCTTGACACCAATTTCATAACTATGGCAGTTTTAGTTTAGACTAGGGACTCCAAATCTATTATAATGCTTGGTGCCACAGTGAATTTCACCACATACTCCTGAGGCTGCTTCACCTCCTCAACACCAACAGCTTCTGACACAAGGTATTCCCACAGAGCAAGTCAAACCCAGAGGGGCAAACAGGCCTTTGCTTTCAGCTGAAACACCCTGCTACTGTCCTCCCCACCTCCCTCTGGGTCACAGCAGCCCCACAGAGGAAAAGCTCCTGCCAGGAGCACAGGCAAGCTGAGAAAGAGGCAGGAGCTGGAGAAGAACAAGGATGGGACAGTGGCACGCACAGGTGATGGGCAAGAAGCAGCTGATAGAAATTCTACATAAGAGAATATCACAGACATAGAAATACTGAGAAAATAATCAGTCAACAGGCACCACTCCTGCTCCTACACACTGCCTGGAGAAGGGGTCTTGGAGACTCTGTAGTGATTGGAGAGGTATTGAACACACTCTGACAAGTATGGTCACCTACAGCACTGGAAGCCATCTCATTCACACCTACCTAATTCTGATCGTTTTACAATGAAAATTTAATTTTCATAACTTCTTAGGAGTATTTTTATTTAGCTTTTTACATCTTTTCTTCCCCACTCAACATTGAATGCATTAGCATTACAAAAAATCCAAAAATGACAGCATTTGAATTTATTGCAAGTTCATCCACATTCTTACAGACTCCCAAGATGATTCCAGAGATTTCTTTCCCAGGATAGCAGATGAAAGTGAAACAAACAAGGACGAGAAAGAAAGCTCTGTTCACCTTCCTGTTTAGAACCATAAAATGTTCAGACCTGCAATGAATTCTCCTCATCCCCACTGTCACAGAGCCTGATGCACAAAACCCCCTCAGCCCCAGCACTGAACACTATTCTGCTCATAACTTTGAGCCCAATTAAAAGATTATTTCACATATACTAACAATTCTGGAAAACACATGATAAATTGGGTCCTTTCACAGGAACAAGATGTTTTCCTTCAAAAGAAAAAAAAAAGTAAAAAGATCTATGATCCCTTCCAAGCAGATTCTTCAAAATCTGTTCAGATGAGGCATCCTTTTCTTTTCTTCCAAAAAAAAAAAAAAAAACCCACCACCAAAATGTCTTCAATTACAAATTTTCTAGAAACAGTGAAAACCATGATTTCTGCTTGTCAAAAATCAGCTCAGTGATAGACTCCGAGCACACTTGAAAGGGTTGTGTGTTGCAGAAGTAGAAAGCAGCAGCAGTGCTAACCTGAAAAAATGTCATGGAAAAAAATTTAGATGCAATCTGAATAAATCGTTGTATAAATATTGCAACAATACCTTTTACCTCACCACTTTCTAAAAAATTAAAAAGGTAATGGAAATCTGAAAAAACTGATAAATAAGCAGGCTAGCTTAGAGCTACACTAAAGATCACATCACTATCTTAACAAAATGAAAATCAAAATTCTACTATATGCCTGTTTATACTGAGTGACACTTTTGCACCCTACTGGCCTTTACGACAGAAAAGAGATGTCATAAATGTCTAGATAATTCAGCAAGAAATTGTCTGTTTGTGAACATTTAAAATGCAACCTTTACAGCAGCTCAGGTACAACAGTGTCCCACCAGGCCTGCTGGTCTGCAGATATTTGTGCCCTGCAGAATCTGTTCCTATTGAACAGATGGAGCAGAGGATTGCAGTAACTTTCCCAGCTGAGAACAGGTGATTCCCTGCACTGGGATTGCCCACAGCTGCCCCCTCTGACCTGCACAGAGGGGAGGATGCTCTCAGCCCTTGCAGAGTGACCCTGACCCAACCCCCAGCTAACAGCTCAACAAAGTGATGGAGCCTTCATTTTTGCACTAATGCACAGGGCAGGAGAGGGGTATTTTAACCACTTAAGTGACATTCACGAGTTGCAGGGGTTGAACCAACTCAGATTAAAAAACAGTGAGTCCTTTTCAAGCCAAGAATAATCCAAAAAGTATTAGACATATGCTCAAAGCACTCAGAAAAAATATACAGCCTCACAAATTGACTTGAAGGACTGAACAAGTTTTAGTATGACAATATGAACAATATGTTCAAAATAAGGGTACTATATATACATATGAACAGTATGAGAATACTAAGAACATATCTGAGGACTTGAGAACAGAGCTCCTGAAAAGAAAGAATAAGAAACTGAAACACTGTAGAAACACTGTACCTGGAACTCTAAAAACAAATAAATAAAAATCAGTTTAACAAAGAAGCTGATTAACTAATTTAACTAATACTTGCTACCTGCTTGTTCCTTTCTCACTCAACCGTTCTCAAAATAGTGAAGAAGGAAGAAAAAAAATCACAGGAATGACACTTCCAATAAAAACATGAAGGATGAGAAAAAGAGAGCAAACAGCAGTACAGGTAGAAGAGAGATGAAAACCACCAGCATGCACCTGAAGTGAGACAGGAGCACTGGGTACAGGCTGCAAGGAACTCTGGCAATGTACAGGAATAACAAAAGAGCAGCAGCAGACAGACAGCAGGACACCAGAACTGCCCAAGAAGGATGTGTGGAGCAGGACCTGAACTGCTGCAAGCCCTGCAACAGGGCAGAGCCAGTGCCACCCTCCCAGCCAGGCACAACGTGCCAGAGCTGCTCCTCCATCCCACCACAAGCCTGCTCCATCCCTCCCTCCGCTGCAAGGCAAGAAACATCCAGTTACATGCACTATTTTATTCCTGTCTGGGGCTAAAGGATCAGCACATGTCTGAGGAAACCTCCTCCCCACCAGCCCCCAGCTCCTGTGATTCTTGGGCACAGGGTTGTGCAAACAGGGGCAGCTTCTCTCCCCCACAACTCCTCCTTCCTCCTCCCCTTCTTACATTCTCTGACAATAATTCCTCAAACAGGAGGTGGAGAAGCTGCAATCTGAAGAGCTGAATATCAGTGTGTACTGCACAAATTCCTACCAAACCAAAAGCTTCTGTAATTCCTACAGAGTAGCATAACTAGTCTGACAACTGTCAGTATTGACTTAGTATTGAAGTACACTTAAATGCTATAAACATAAATTAACAGTTTTTTAAATATACACCAATATACACATTAAATCACTTTATATTAGATCAGCATCACATGAGGATCAAATTCAGACATGATGCAAAGAAGGAAATTTTCATTTTAAATGATTCTTGCTTTCTAAGGCTAAATTTGATCCATGCTTGTGAGGACCAGCAGTTGGAAATATGACTGAGAGAAAAAGGTTTAACCACAGGCTCTGCTTTTGACACACTGTGTGCTGTCCTCTAACTCCTAAAGTCCTCGTGTCAGATCTGTGCAGCTGATACTGTTTCACTGCTCACTTTTCTCACAATCAACTTTTAGCTTATTTTGCAGAGCAAATAACACTACCACTAAATCCAGACCAGATGATCCCTGCCAACACTCAGACTCATCACTGTGGGCTGCATTACAGCATGATCTTACACAGCATCATCTTGTTCCTACTTCTAGCATTTATCAATAAATTATTATTTCGATTCAGGAGCTCTTCATCTCTCTCCAGAAGAATGTGGTTTCTTCAATGGATGTTTCTATGGGGCCACTTCTTCTTATATTTATAAACACACCATAACTGCAAGAATCTGCTAGAAAATTGTCTATGCCCTTCATCCTTTAGCCATACTACCATTGTGTCTAGACAGGACTACAAAATGCTATCTAAGAAAAAAAACAGTGTCAAAGTATTTATTGCCCAAACTGCCCTTCCACCTGTCCTTTAGAAACAGGAAGCAAATCATTGCCCTGCAAGGCAGTTCTGGCCTGTGGACTGCTTCCAAGCCATGCTGCCCTGCATGCTCCAACACATTAGTCATGCCTCCATATACAATAAATGAAGTTGCTAATAGAGATACAAAAGGCTGACCGTTAAATAAAAAGGGAGATAACACAGCAAATCCAAATTAGGCTGAAAAAATACCATCTGTTCCAGTTAAAATATCTTCCTCATCTGTACTATCACCAGGAGCTCTCCATTTGTTATTTATTATTTCTAGATACTGTTTCAAATATTAGGAGGTTTGCATAAAAGTCACATTACTTAATTCAAATACTATTAGTTGTCACCAGAAGAACCAAAGCAAAGTTGGGAGTGATCCACAAGTGACTTTGGTAAACTTCACAAAGTGCAAAGTAATTCTCCCCTCTCCCTTTATAGGTATGTGTATATATATATATATATATGGATGGATATATAATTATAATGGCATAATAACAACTATTGTCAGCATATCAGAACACCTCATACTGAAACGTGACCCTTAAGGCAAGTGACCCTTAAATCTAAATGAAAAGCTTGACCTAAAAGAATCACTTCTTTGCACTGGCTAATTTCTCTGCTCTGTGATCACCTGTTTAAGCTTTCATTTGTCACTGCTATTCAAGCTGGGATATTTTATTTACACTTGGCTGCAAGCACTAGGCAGTGGTAAAAGCTGCACATTAATAATGATACTAATAATCAAAACCAAGCAGTAGCCTTGGATGAAAAGTGCCCATGGTCAGAGGAGGTGAGAAAAAGGGCCATACAACCAGCCTCCCACATCTGACTGACAAGGGAACTTACAGTGCTCACTAGCTGGTAATTAAGAGTTTTGACAGCAAGGAAAATGAGAATCCAAATGAATCCTAAATGCTGTGATTCTGGACTAATCATCTCTGTAATGCATCAATAACTTTATTTTGGAGTACCTACCTGAAAAGTGGTCAAAATCTGGTGAAAAGATTATTTTCATCATAATTCATTCTATTCTATTAATCAGGTTCTGCCCATTTACTTTTGGTAACTGAAGAGCAGCACATTTGTCATGCATGAATATAAACACACACCTGAAGTACTTCTGGAAGATCCATCAAAGCAGAACCCCACAAAAGAAAACTTGTTAATTGATTCCTGAGTTCCTAGCCTCATTTAGTTATAAACCAGGCTATACAACACTGAATTTACATCAAAATTGTAACTAAGATATATCCAGAGCTGTTACTGATCTCACCCTCCACTACTTGAGAAAGTTGCTTACACAGGAAAGAAAACTTAGTCTTGGAAGGGAGTTAAGGAATCTCAGCAGTAACTTTACACTCTGCACTTAGAAAACTTGAAATTCAGTCCATGAGCTTTTACAGCCACATGCAACACAAGCAGAACTCTTTGCTCACATGACAAGTCACTGCTCTAGCACTGGAAAAGTGCATGAGAAAGTTCAAACCATTATTCATTTCTATTTAGAAAAAGTAATTCGAAAGTGGCACTCACAAACTTTCCATGCTCTCTCCCCCTACTTTTATTAGAAAACTTTATACCTCTAGACTTGCAAGCAGAGTAACTCAATGGTGGAAGCATAGCAGTGACTTGGAAAGAGTTCAGGCATGCACACATACCTGAGTGTGTGCATTAAGATGAATGGAGGCAGGATACCTCACGTTACCTCAGGAGAAGGGAATACAGACAAGCAGCAGTAGTGAGTACCTTTCATGCTCTCTACACACTTCTGCCTTGCATTAACTTGTTTCTGTGTCATAAAATAAGACATTTACAGCCAAGATAAAAAAAAATATTCTGGACCATTTCTTTTTGTCAGAAGGTATTTCAACTATTAATTATGTAGTTCAAAGATGAAGAGGGAGCTAAAATCATGTTGTAAAAGTACAAAGCGATGCAAAAATCAGTAGAAGCAGCTCTCAAGGATACTTTTAGATTACCATGGTATACAACTGATCAGCTTATATTAAATACTTCTGAAAGACAGACAGCAAGCTGGCCCAAAGAACCAACAGCATGCAAACTGTGAAAGTCTTCCTGCTAACATAAAGCAGGTTTAAGTGGAAAAAACAAAACAAACCAGTTTCAGTAGACACTGAAAATCACAGGACTGAAAGCTGTGACAAACACAGATTTCTCATTCCAAGACTTTACAGGTTGAGAACAACACAAAGATTTGCCTACAGAGACTGAGGGTGTAAGCCCATAGTTTATATACACCACAAGCTTTGAAGTTGAGAGCATCTTTCTTTTAGTATTCTTAATACAGAGGATCATTAAGAAATAAGAGGCCGCATACAGATTACAACCATTTCAGGATCCTTTCAGGCCCCATGACTACTTGTTACCACACTGTACATTCAAAGATGACACATGCTACTCTCCAAACAAAGATCTCACTGCAGCCATGGGTTTGTGCCCATTTGCCTTTCTCCACCTTCCTGGCTGGGAGGAGTGAGGAGTTTGGGGCTGGGATCCACCTCTGTTCCTCAACCAAGGTGAGCTTGGTGTCTCCAAGCCACATCCTAGGACTGAGTTTCAGCTACCTCTGGCTCAAAGGAGGGAAGACAGAGCTATCCCACTGCCATTGCTGCTGGTCAAATTCTCCCCTCTAATTTGTGCCTTTTTTCTCTAACGCAAAAGGGATAGTACACATCACACATAAAGGCAAGTAAGCTTATTCAAGACTATAAAAGGCTACAAGGTCTTTCTGATACTGCAACAGCAAATTCAGAAATAACTATGATTTTTCCAGGGCTTCTGAAGCAGAACACCTCACCAAAGGCAAATGCACATCTCGAGATGTGAGCAGCTGCTCCAGAAGAGACAAACTAGTTCCTTGTTCCCCTCTCTCTCTCTTTTATTTTTACACAACCTGATTTTGAGGAAAACATTTGGGTTTTCATTACCACAGGAGGGCAGGAGCATGTAACGCTCCTGTCAATTTCTTCTTGGAGACAGCAGAACAAACAGTGGGAGCTGGAATGCAGAAAGAGCCAAGTCAGAGACCCGGAGCGTGATGGAAACTCAGCCCCAGCAGCGGAGTTAACTGCTTGCTAATGAAGGCGTATGCATCCCATCTGCTGACTGCACAAGAGCTGGAATGGTTTCAAAACCAGCCCAAGACAGACATACCATCAAATATGTGATGTGAACGTTGTGATCCGTACTCAGAAGTCACCCCACGGATTTTGGCAGGGCCGAGTACAGACCCAGACACACACAGGGCACTGAGGTGACAGGACACGAGCAGCGCCCTTGTCACACGTTCACTGTCACTGCCCGGTGAGAACAGGAATCCCTCCAGAGGAATTTGTTTATTCATTAATTCTGATTTCAGGAGAAAGTTCTGGCTTGCACCCAGCAGCTAATTGGTTCAATAAACAGCATCTCAGTTTAGAAGAAGAAAACATGATACTACAGTGAGAACAAGTAACTGAAACCTCGATAGCTGGGTACAACTTAGGGCTTCTCCAAAGAGCCACCCTGCAAACAGATAAGTTTTAAAAGACAAGACAGGATACAGCCTAAATGCAAGAAATAACTACAAAGACTTATCTGAAGACCTCTTATGGGGAAGAGAAAAGAGAAATTACTACTGTGCAAATGTCCCTAATGATGACCTAAAACACAGAAAATAAATTTATGGACGAAATGACATCATGGAGGGAAAAAATATCCATCTTGCATTTAAATTCTGAATTACAACTCATAGGTATAATATTTAAACTTCTGTTCCCTCCTAGCTAGGCCTGCCACACATATTATGCTATAAAGACAGCTGCCAAACAATTTTTTGAGTATTCCAAAAAGCAAATACATATCCCACTGTGAAAAATAAATATGATTACCTGAAATCTGTGGTTACATCTGCACACTGTCAGAGAGTACAAAAGACCTGAACAGACTTACCAAAACAAAATCTGCTGCACTAACACAAGCTCCCAGGTATTTTCATTAGTGCTGTTTACTAATATGAATTTCCCTTTTCATGAAATCGACAATTTTAAATTCAATATAGCCCATGCAACTGCCAGTATTATAAAGTTCTTTTTAATAAGTAATGTTTTTGGTTTTGTAAGTACTGAACAATAGCCATCAGATTTGAAGAACTATTAGAAAAGTAATTGTCACAATTTAACATATTAACAAGAACATTTGAGCTGAGGTTTCATTTAACCCATACATTCCTTCAATAAGGAATTTGTGCAAATCACTCCAAATTATGCATATTATCCTTGGCTTTAGACCCTTTGATTGTACAGTCATTTTCTCTACATGTACCATTTTTAAAAGTCATGTACTCTAAGTGCTACATCAGAAGAAACAACAAAATGGGATTTCATGGTAAATCCTTCATATTCTGCTATGATCAGCATTTTGCAGGACTACACAGATGAATTCTCTGTTAGCCCTCCACTTCCTTGTTTAGGAGGCCACTTTTTGCACTATTTCTTTTTATAAAGATCTATTTTTGACTGCAGTGGACTTTTGTTTACGTATTAAGCCACCTGATGCCTCCAGGAGACATACAGTTTGCTAGTGAAGTCATTTTCTCTCTGCTGCACACAGTAACTCCATGTAACTACATGCTTCTAAACAGGAGTTGGTATTTGCAGCAATCTGCAAAAGACTCCTGGCTGTGCAGTTATCCCTTGGAATTAAAAGAAATGCACAGTTCTGCTTTTCTGCAGCAGAGGGGGAAGGGGAATATAAAAAAGCACAAAACTCCAACACCACAATTTCAGAAACACAACTTCTCATCTAATGAAGAGAATAATTGCTCCATTTTTTCTTTGCCTTGGTTAGCTGCAGGTTGATTGGGGGGGTGTTGAGTTGGAGAGAAACACTGAGAGAGATTACAAGGTGTTCTTTTTTTAATGAGGATGCAATGATGCTGGATTAGGTCTAACACAAACAAAAAAGAAAGACTGAGTCTGAACCTTTCCATAGCACAATGCACTTTATTCAGCACCTGCAGCTGCACTGAACACAGAGCTTTAACTAATTATCCATAGATTTACTACAACCTTCACTACTGTGCAATATAAGCTTTGTGACACACTGAATAGGTTTCTTTTGTTTATAAAAGAAAAGTCTATGCAACAGTTAAGAAACAGTAAAAAAGAGCTTTTGGTTTTTTTTGCTCTGAGCCTTTTGACACACGAGTATTTCCACCCAGGACAATTCTCAATAACCACGATTAATGCTGTGCATTACAAAACAGATTATAACTTTCAGCATCAAGAAAAATTTACAACAGTCAGGAATCTTATTATACAGGAGACTGGACAGTTCACATGCTACAACTACACAGTCACAGGACAGAAGCCTCATAACAAAGAGAAAGCAAAATCCCCTATTTGCCAAGATTTAAATGGCTGGGGCACAGGCAAGAGTAAGGAAAAGGAAAAGGGAGAAATCTGACTCCCCACGATCATTGCTGCACCTCAGCTACAAACAAATATCGGGCCCTGGTTGTTTTGGCTGCCAGTCAGGTATTTCTTCATAAAAGTAATAAATATACTTACTTTTCTTCCCAGCCAAGACAACATGCCAGACCAATGGATTGTTCTGACCATGCAAACTGTCATGAAATAACTCTTCAATTTTTGATTTATTACTAATTCCTATTAGGATGGAGACATTGAAAACACAGATCTAAATACAACTGTAAATCCTGAGGTGGTTTTGCCATATTTCTTCATGTACTAAACCAACATTATCTGTAATATCTAATAGATAATTAAAATCCATATATATCTGTACATTAAGTATAGATGCACTATAGCTTAGTGTCCACAGGTATTGGGGTTTCAAGATTATTTTTATGCTTTCACTTAACATTATTTAACCTTGCATTTTCATGCCCATCACTATAGTTATTCTAAACTTCTAATAGACACAATTTTTTGACAGGATAAGTGTTAAAAGTACTGTATTATAATAACACATATGTTGTTTGCAGCACTACACAGAATACTTCACATGCAAGTGAATCATCCATCATCATATAGAAGTCCTAGGTAAATTTAGGATTCCTACAATGCTATCAGTTACTGTTTCAGAAAACAGTTTCTGTAATTTTAATTCTTACAACAAACTCATTCTGCATATCCTTAACCTGAATAACTCATACTGCTTTAATACATGTGCAAACAAATGGAAGAGTGACAAGCTACTAACATCGGATATATTAAAAAAAACCCTAACGTGATTTAAACATACCTTTCTTGCTGCAGTTTTCACACACTAAAACACATAAAACAGAGTGAACCCTAGGATTAAAACAAATTAGCCAAAAATAGAAATACTAGTTTCATGTACTATCATTCCCAAAATCTGACACATTGCATCAATAAAAAGTCTATAGCCACAAGAAAAGCTGCACTCTCTGATGATTTTAAAAAGTCTCTGTGCATCTATTAATCACTAAGAGTCAAGTACGTGATACTAATCACTGCTCTGTGTAACAACTCTGTAAAGCAAACTTTTGACAGACAGGTGATGGCAATCTGCCACCGGTTCCCAAAAAGAGTGTCTGCTTTCAGTCACATCCCTGTATCGACACTTTCAGTAAGTCAACAAATGTTTCAGCACCAAAACAACAGTGGCACAACGTTTCACATTCCTTATGTAGGAAATATTCTCACAGACCTCCATAGGATTTCTGGAATTAACGCAAAACAAAACCTCAAGCAAACATGTTTTGCAACCCCAAATATAGTGAGTTTAGAAATAGTTGGTGAAAAACTGCTAAAGCTTGAAATTTTTTTGCCTCCAAGTGCATGTATCAACCTGTGGGCTGAAAGGAGTGGGAGACTAGAACATAGCTAAGTTAAAATTGCACCTCATCACAAACAAGCCTCACTATTTAATAGGGATGCACTTCAGAACCCCTCTCCAAAGCAATACCAACCACGAACAAGATCTGTGCTACAGAAAGAACCTATTTTAAAGCCCAGCAGTCAAAGCAGTGAGTGAATTGAGATGTGCTGCAATATTTATGCAGCCATTCTAATGCAAATGCGGAAGGTATTAGAAAGGCGATTTGCATTGGTGCACAGCCCCTCCAGTCAGCGCACAATGCCGACAGAAAGAACAATTAGGATGCATGCATAACAAAAAGCCTCCGACCACAGGGAAGGCAGGTCCACTGAACCGGATACAATATCTACGGGACCCACAGGGCTCCATGGAAATCCTGCCTGCTGGATCGCAGCGCACCTCGGGCTCACAGCCGGAATGTGAAGCGTCCCTGGGCACAAAAGCACGGAGAGCATGAGCACAGCAAAGGTGAGAGCAAGCTACAGCCAACTCCATGCGGGACCAGCCTCATGTCTCACAAGAGAGCACAGCTCGGTCCCCAGGGCTGCTCATCCCTGCAAACCCCCCACCGCTGACACACAGCAGCAAACTTTCAACTTGGCTCAAAAATAGTACATAAAAATCGGGGACGTACTTTCCTGTGGCAAAAAAAAAAAACCACCAAAACTCTCTCCAGCACTGATTGAGTCAGGCGTGCAAACCAGGATCTAATGCACATCCACTCTGAGAACAGACTGTGCTTTTGTAGAGAAAGCAAAAAGCAAACTAATAGACTCAAGTATTTACCTTTTTTTTTGCAACATGTACACCTTAATGTAAAACAATACTAAAACAACCAAGTACAAAGACAAGCCAGATTGTTTTAAAAAGTTCTTTGACCGTACATCCTAGTATTTATCTACACCAATTCACAGCCTCTTAATATATCCTCACAGCAGTCAGCATGTCGGCAATTATATGACGGGCTCTGTTCTCTCATTTCTCTTCTAGAGCAATACAGATAAAGAACCTCTTAAACTGCGACAATCTTAAAATCACCACACGGCACAAACTCACTTTTTTTAAAAGAAATTATAAACTGTCCATAATTTCTATACAAAAGATACATTACCTGGAGGTTAAAAATGGGGAAAAAAATCTTAGTAATTAAAATTCCCTTTTCATCCAGAGACCTGGATATCCTAAAAATGCCTTTATTGAACCAAATTTGATGTTGGAGAATTCCCAGATTTATAATAGTACGTGATGTGTATTTCGCAACAGAGTCAAGGCAAAGCAATGCAGCAAAAAAGCGAATTAAGGTCAATGGCTAATACGGCAAACATTACCTTGCTTATTATATTAACCTGTTACCTTTTATCCATTTTGTTACACAGCAAGACCACTGTATCAAATAGACTAGACTACGTCGGCCAGTACAGTTTCCAGAAAACGAGAGTTCTTTTTATCTGTACCATCAGTTGTAACTGGCTTTTTAATCTCTACTGCATCCTCCCCAGCCCTCTCACACACGCAAACCCACCAAAAAGCGAGAGGCAGAAATATCTCCTCTGAGATGCAGTTGCATGCAGTAAAAATGAATACAAGGTATTACAACAACAGAACGAGAAGCAAGCTTCACTTCATTTAAAAGAGCAGCCACTGAAAAATAAAATCCAAAGCAATGAGCCTTGAAGCGTTCTGGGTGGGAGATGCCACTGGCCTCGCTGAACAGGAGGGTATGGCGGGCTGGACATGAGGACATGGCAGCAGCTTTTCCTCCACCCAGGAACAGCACAGATACCTCAAACCCAGGTGCTGGGGAGGGCAGGGGCAATGCAGGCACCAGGACAGCCTTCCCAGGGGCTGTGGTGGGACACGGGAAGGGACAACTCTGCCTTCCCCTCCTGTGCACAGAAGTTTTCATCTTTCCTCAGACACGAAGGAGAACCTGCTCCTACAGAGACATGGCTCCTTCCTAGCACCCACCCAAATTCTCTACAGTGGTGTTTTGGAACCACTGAGGTCTCTTAAGGCAGTTTTATTTCCTTGCTAGCATACTAAACCCTCCCAAAACAGAGCTTTGTTATTTACTGCGTTTCCTCAGCCCTGTGAAGAAGGGATCACAGAATGTGGTCCTTATTTCAAACGTGCAGAAGATGCTTTGACAGCCCTAATTCAATTACCATGCATGAGCACCGTGCCCACACACAAACATCTACATCCACCTATTTCACGGGTGCTGGACACAGCTGCCGGCTCAGGGTGACAAGCCAGGACTGCCACACACACGCTGCTCCAGCAGAAACATGCTTTTCTAGAAAGCCACAGCCAAGTCACAATCAATCCAAGGGGTTCCTAAAAGGCACACGCACAGCAGTGATCTTCCGAGCAATTAATCTCTGTGCACGGGCTAACGGCGCAGGGAGACAGCTGGAGAAAATATTCCTCGTCTGAAGGAATCCCTTCAGTCACACAGAATTCCTGGAGAAGAATACACCCGTCAGTGCGATTAAAGTGTCAACATAACAAAGGAACGCCCCTCCCAGCACCTCCTGCCGTACAGATATGCCACGCTGGAAAGGGAAAACTACACCAGGAAAAACTACACCGGGAACTGCAGCTACTCACAAGCAGAACTGCTCATGGACCCTCCCTTGCCATCACCACAAACAAAAAACGCTGAGGATTGTTTCTAGAAAGAGCACACAGAGGGACGTGGAAGAAGACAGCATCCTCTTTGAGGATCCCTCAGTATTCCTCAAAGGAAGGCTGTGGACACAAGGAGAGCTTTGTCTGGAATCATCTTTGTGCATTACAAGGTTACATATAAAATTAGTTTTGCCTAATATACATGCTTTGCCTTGCCACATGTACAGAAATGCTGATGGCCGACAAACAGCCTCAAATTAAAGGAACACGGCTTCAAATTAGGAAAATTATCTCCCATTTTACTCATCCAGAGCAAGGAATAATTACATAGAAAACAAAATAGTGAAATCCAAAACATTCAAGGGGAATTAAGACGATAAGGGTGTGACTAAAATTAAAATGTATGCACAGTAGTGTAATAACAAATTCAAAAGATACTATAAATCTTTCCCAAAACCAGATTAAGTTTATATCAAGATCACCATACAACATATGCCTGAAATATGGCTGTAAATAAGCATGATTTAATCTGACCACCACCTACTTTAAGCCCTTGATTTTATGATTAGTAATTAAAAAAAAAAAACAACAAACCAACACACACAGTTTAGGAGGTAAAAAGAACAATATATAAGGTCAAACATGCTAACAAGAAACAGTAGAAAATTAAGACCCCAAAAGTGATTACCAAAACCATCTCAACTTCTATTCTGACAGTCAAAAAAGTCTCCACCAAATACTGCAGCAACGACAATACACACAAATACAACTCCTTGATCATTAATAGTCTGCCTCAAAAGTCTGCACATGTGCAGAACTCAATGCTTGCACAGTCCCATCTCAAAAACACAACTTACAGATTACCAGTACTATTTCAGCACTTCACAATTGTTTTCTCACACACGGTGACGTTTTATTCCGTGTCCATACCTGTTCCTAAATAGGATGGACAAGTGAAGCAGCAACACAGTTTCATCAAACTTCAGTTCTGCTGAATTGCTGTGCAGCTCACGCCCAGTCGCAATTTTAGTCAAGGCGGCCGTTCACCTTACTAAGGTTACTACAGCTTTTGGAGCATTTCCTAGGGAAAGACACGAACAACTCGGTGAAGACGCCTTCTACAGCCACAAATATACGCGGGAAGCTGTCACACCGCTTTTCTCTGTCACACCTCTCTGTTTTAAATACCGGGAAAATCACCTGGCTAGACAGGAAGGCGACGACTTTTGAAACGAGGTTCTGTCTCTGTGGCTCCATCAGAACTGTCACAATAAATACGTGGGGTGAAACAGGAAAAGAGCCTCACGCCTATGCGAGAGGGTGGGGGACTCGCTGACACGGGCAGAGGCAGCGCTAATCATTACCCGCACGCCGGTAATCATTACCCGGAGCGCCGCCGCCACTACACACACGCCAGATCGCTTCAATTTCTCCGTGCCAGCTCCCGGCACCGAGAGCTGGCGGCGAGGAGGAGAGGTGAGGCTGTAAGACGGAGCTTCCTCCTTTCTTTTTGTTGTTATTGTTGTTGTTGTTGTGGCGGTCGCTGCCATCGCCCGGCAGCCCCTCGGCCGAGCCCCGCGGGGGCGATGGCCGCCCCCGGCCCGGCCCGTTCCGCCCCACCTGCGCCGGGCCCCGCGGACCGGGCGGGGCAGCCCCGCCGAGGCGGGCACGGACTCCCCGCCGGCCGCCCCGCCGCCCCCACCTGCGCCCCGGCCCTCCCCGCCTTTGTGCCCGCGGCCTCCCGCCGCCCCCGGCCGCCGCCCGCTGTCAGCCGCCGCCCGGCCGAGCCCCCCGGCCCGCCCGCCCCGTACCGTGCGGCTCCGCCATCCTCCCGCGGCGCGCTCGGCACCCGCTCCGCGCCCGGCCCTGCCCTGCCGGCCACCGTCTGTGCGCACCGAGCCGTCACGGGACCGCCCGCCCACGGCCCTCCCGCGGCTCTCGGGGCGGGCCCGCCGAGCGCGGACACCGAGCGCTTCCAGGTTACGGCGGAAGCGCCGCGTTGCCCGTGGCGACGGCGGGAGCGGGGCCGTGAGGGCCGGAGCCCGGGCCGGCTCCCCGCGGGGCTCGGCACGGCTCCCCTGCGCTGTCCCATGGCGGTCCCCGGGTGGGTGCCCGGCCCCGCAGACCCCGCTGAAAGCTGCCGTCGGGCCAGCGCTGCCGGGATGTCCCCGGTGCGGAGGGCAGCCCGTAACTCGGTCGGTGACCCAGTGCCGTTCATTGAAGTGTTACAGCAAACAGGAGGTGTTTTCCTGCCGTTCCAAAAGCTGCATGGCGAGCTGGCCCCAGCGCAGCCAGGAGCGGGAGTTCTGGAGGGATGGCTGCTGTGGCGCGGCTCTCAGTGCTGGACGCTCAGGGCACAGCTCCTGCTGCAAGGCGCCTTCAGCCGCTGAGACTCCGTCAAAGAAATGGGCACGGGCACCGCGACATCCCCGTGTCTCCTTTTGCGACAAAATCGGGACCATCCGCAGCTGGCAGCCAATGTAACCTCGGACCAATGTGCTGACTCTTCTTCCTGTAGCAGACAGCTCAGGCTAAGCCCAAGCAAGCTGCCTTTGCAAGGGATACCAGAGGGTGACACCTCTGTGTAGACAAATATACCCAAGTGTGACAGAGCACCTGCCATCAGTCTCCCTTTCATTTAGGATGGGCTTTAAAAGCAAGTTCCTTGACGACTTTTTGTAACAGATCTTTCAGTATTTTGCTGAGAAAGGTTTAGCTTTCTGATGCTAAGTTCTCAGGTGTTTGCAATCAGTTCCCCTTTCAAGCCTTGATGGATTCTGCACTGCAGTAGCATCTCAAATTTATAATTTCTAAATATGTTCAAATTAATAGGAGTCTACTAATTGATCTCAGTACTTGCTAGTCTGGACTGGGCCCACAGGCTCACGTTGAGCAGCTACTTCAGCAGAATCAAAACCATGAGTGGGAGCCACATCAGATAGTCAGATCTGAGTATCTGCTGATTTCCATGAGATTTTTTACAACTTTTGGCAATCATCTGGCTGGTTTCAGCAAAACAAGGCTATTCACATTCAATTATCAAATACCAAAATTCTGCCAATTGCCTTTGTGTGAGTCTTTGGCAAACCAGACAGTTCAATGTGGTTATGTGGGCTTTTACTAATAAATGCTGGACAGCATTAAAAGCAGAACTGGATTTTTAGCATATTGGGTCACAAGACAGAAACCAGTTGAAATTTCCTAGTGGCAACATTTCTTACAATGACTGGATGTTTATTTGCTGTTATTAATCAGTAAAACTTCATTGTGGACTGTGCAGAATCCTCTACAAGACATGGAAATACACACTGCCTTGAGAGCTTGGAGTCCGAAAAAAATGTTTCTTGTGTGAGTTAATTGAACACAGTCATTTGCATTAAAAGACTGTAGTGTTGTAGGGAGGATCTGAATGTTTTGTCATGTACCTTTACATTTCTCAGGCCCTTTGTGTGCAAAGTGTCACTGCCCAGTTGCCTTAACATTGAAATATTTACCAAGGATATGTGCTGCACGTACTCTGGTTCTGTTGGAGAGTCTACTTCTGCTTCCACTCACTTTGCTTTAAAAAAAATATTATTTGAAATCTAAAGAAATGTTACTTTACACTCTAGTATAAGATTTGTTCTGAAAAGCTGATATAAAGCAGAGCAGGACAATTGTCACAAGAGATAAATCAGCCAAGAAATTTACACTGCTAACTCCACCCTTCTGCTGCAAATCCTTAAATGTGTCATATGAGATTAGACTGATACTATGGCAATACTTGTGCCAACAATCAGAACTAACAGACATTTTTGCAAAGGCAGAATTCATGCATGAAAGATTTGTTTTTAATCTGCCCAAATGGAGTAGGTAAATTTATACCCTCCTACTGGATGCTGGAAAGCTCAGCTTGGAAAGAGTTGGAAAGCTCCAACCTACTCCCAGTCTCCATCAGCAATGTTTGTCCCCAGATCTCATGGGCATAGACCTGTCCCAGAGCAGAGGGTGAATACAGGAGCTCACAATCCTTACAAGAATTAGTGAAGGGTCTCTCAGGATCAGGAGACTGTCGTCCCAGAAACCCCACAGGACTGTACAAGGGCCTTGAACTATTGCCATCCACACTGAAACGAGCAGGAGGAGAAATATAATTAAAGAGCATTTCATAACCTGCATGGTTCTGAATAAAGGTTTCACTGGCAATTTCGTTTGGACATTGCCTAACTTTTAAAGGCTTGGCTTTGCAACATTCATAGTGTTCCTGTAACACCTGTAGCATTTCCTGTGCTCCTGAAAAGGACAGCTGTTGGTGCAGGCTCATGCAGCATCCCAGCCCCTCCATGGGCCATTAGCTGGGTGTCCCCACCCTTGTGTGTCCAGCACAGACTTCTCCTTTTACTGAAAGTTACAGCAGCAGTGGCTGTTATCCTCCAACCAGACCAGCAGCAGAGAGGGATGAGTGTTGGAATTTGGATTATTCAGTGGATTCATAAGACCATTCCTGAGGCTATTTAGTATTTACACAGTTGTCTCAAGCATGTTTCTACAAAACAGTGTGATTAGGAGCTAGCTCTTACACAATGAACAAAAATAAAGCAATTAATTAGTTAAGCTTGCTTAAGCCGACCACAAGATCAATCTAGCAACTTCAGAATCATCTTTGACTGAATTCAGATACCTCTGATATATAGTCCCACTTGCCTTTTCTTAATTTAGTGGCTGCCAGACTAATGAATTGACCCTTTCTCCCTTGGTCATGTGGCCTTTTCACTGCCTCCTCCCAACTGTAAAATTCTTGTCATCCAACTGCCCGACAGCCTGCTCTCCTCCCCCAGGCAGGCAGCTGCTGCCTCAGCCAAGGACACTCAGCTCCAGTGGTTTCTGTGCTGCTGCTGCTGGGGCAGGCAGCACAAGAGGCAAATTCTTTGCTGGCTGAGCCAACATGAAGCCCAGCCTCAGGGAAGCTCTGTTCCACTTCCAGCTCTGCAAGTCAGGATGTCCCAGCAGGCAGAGCCCGTGGTGCCCCTCTCCACCCACACATCCCCTGCTCTGCCCCATGTGGGGCTGCTTCCCACAGCTCCCTCCTGCTACTCCATTCCTTCCCTGCTGCCTGTGCCCCACCTCCACGCTCAGACTTGGATCACCTGTTCCTTCCCCAGACTGTCCCTCCTTTCCTAATCTCCAATAGGGCCTCCAGCTTTGGTTCCCCACGCCAGGTCCTAGTCCTCTTGTCTGGTTCTTCATGTCACTGCCTATCCCCTTGACTTTCCACTCTCTTCCTTCTTCTTTCCTTCTACTGAAGTTCTCTTGTGCCTTCTGTCTGCCAGTTCCTTGCCAACCAGTCTCAACATAAAACTCTAATTCCCAGTTGTTTGTTTGTTCTTTCTTTCTCTCTCTCTCTTCCTATATCTCAGTCTCCCACTATCATGTCTCAGATCCCAAAATTTCACACTAGATTTTGCCTTCCTCTCATCTACACCTCAGTCTATGTAGACCTTCCTGTCACATCCCATTCCTTTCCCTTGAATTGTCAGTTTACCAGAAGTTTGGCTTCAGTCTCTTGGCCAAGGGTTGCAAGGGGTTTAGTTATTCTGAAGGATAGAAGCATGTTTTGAAGGCTGATGGCACAACAAATCCCACTTAATTTTGTGAGTACCATGCCTATCATGGAAATAGTGAACGCCTTTGTCATTCTTTTCTGTCTCCCCTGCGAATGGCACCTTGGCCCCACTGCCTTTATTATAAGTAGACAAAAACTGGGAAGGCTGGACCACTTGGCAGAAGGGGAGCGAGGAAGGCACAGAAACCAAACCTGGAGGATGCACATGGAGGGCCAGAGCCCTTGTCAATGTCTAGAAGCTGATCCTCAGTGCACTGGCTGACACCAAGCTCTGTCCCATTGAAATCAGACTCTGACCCCCCAGAGCAAAAGCTTCTGCTTGGGGCAAGATGTCTTTGCAATACAAAGAAGGATGCAAAGAAGGGGAACTTCAAGATATGGTTCTCTGTTGAAGGACTACAGTACAATAAGATGTTGCTATTTTTACTGTCACTTCCTTTTATATATTCAGGGCCAGGTCTGCTTACTTGAGTGACAAGAAGTTATTTTTCCTTTTTCTCCAACTGTTTTTACAAAGCAAACGTATGATAAAAGGACAGAGTATCTATGTTCTCAAACACAAGCAGCACGATTTAGGATTTTAGAGCTACCATGTAAAAACTCATTCTGGTCCTGCCAGCTTCTACTTTCAACTCATTAGCCACCTATCCATGTCTGTTAGCAATTTTTCAAAAGGCTTCCTAGCTCTTACCAGAACTCTTCCAGGTGGAAAGAGAGGACATATCAGCACTGAAGCAGCACATCCAGAATGTCATGCATGAAGTTATTTTCTTATTTACCTGTATGAGCACAAACTTTTTCAGTATGTGCTGTGTCCTAACTGTCCCAAGGCCAGCAGCTCGTCAGTTTGTTCAGAGCAAGGGAAAACTGCAAATCCAGCAGGCTATCAAGCAAGCTAATCTTCAATTATACAAATGGAGAGTCAACCAGTTCAAACAATTTATCTTTCAAAGTCAACACAACAAACAACAGAAACAAGCAAGAGCTTTTTCATTCACAACAGACAATAAACTGTATTTTTTTAGTGTAGCTATTCTAGACAGGATAGTAACAGCTGTTAGAAACTCCTATTTTCCTCTGCAGTGAAAGACAGGGCAAATTAAAGGCTTCAGTTGCCTGTACTTTGAAAGGGGAAAAAGGCCAGAATGAAAACTCAGTTAAACTGAAACAGATGCTGATTATTCCAGCTCCAGTCAGGACAACCATGAAGAAACCAACCTTTCTTGATTTAATTTTCCTTTCTGGTACTTGCAAATCCATTTCTGACATCCCAGGGTAACTCAATAGGACAAAACAGGATCCAACAGGACACCCTGTGCTCTGGTAGACAAGCTTCTCTTAGCTTTGGTCTGCAGCACCTGAATTTCAGTAGGTAGTGTGCCTTCCAAGTGTGCCTAACCACATCCAGGTCTAGTATAACTCCCACAACTAAGGGGCAAGAGAGGATGAGTATTCTCAAAAGTGAGTTTAAATCTACAGAATCTGAGCTTCCTCTGTAGTCAATAAGATAAGCCCAGTGCTTAGGCACTCTGAATCACATTCTGAAGAAATCACTTTTTCCATTGACCTCATGCAGACCCTGGGGAGTTGAGCTTTCCAAGGGAAAAGCCACTTCCTCCCCAGGAAAGTGCATTCAAGTCTAAGTGGCCCTGGGTTCACCAGCTTTTCACATGGCTCACGAGCTGCTGGAGTGCTGTAGGTCTGTGCCTGCAGGTGGTACAAGGCATCTCCTACCATTGTACCTGTTTCCCTTGGCTCTCATGGCAGCCTTCTAAAAGAGGCTGGCACCAGTACTGTGGTGTGGTGTGGCTTTCATTTGCACTGCATGTTGTTTCATGCCTCCAGAGATCCCTGCAGATTAGTACCAGGCTGACTGGAATGGCATGGTGCGCAGGAATGCGAGGGCAGCCCAAGCTTTTCTCTGCTCAGCTTCACACAAGGGCATATCCTGACTCCATTCCACATAAAAGAGGGAGCAGCTTCCACCTCCCTGCTGTCCTCTCCCATCTTCCTGCTCTCAGCAGCCACAAGAGTGGCAGTGTAGCCCCTGCTTGTGAGACAGAGCCTGAACACAGCCAGTTCTTGACTGGGTCATTTCAGCTGATAAAGGTGCAAAGCCGAAGGAAGGAGGCTCACAGTAGCCAAGAAAGGGGAAAGGTCTCAGGCAGCAGTGGCTCCAGGAAGGCAGAACAACTTTATTACAGGCTTTTTTGAGATTGCTGGAAACAGCTCACCTGTGTCCTAAAAGTGGCTGGGAGTGGCAGCACGTCCATGCTGAGCTGTGTGAAACGGCCGCCCCTGCCCAGGCACGTATCACTGCCAGCAGGTTAACCCAGGCCACGGGCACAAGCAGTTTTCCTTGGGATTACAGCTTGTCACTGCTGCCAGCCCTGCTGCCTGAAATGTGGAAGAAGATGAAGATCAGCTGAATAGGGGAGTCTCCAGGAAGACAAACAAACACAACCCTCCTTCGCATTCTCACAATCAGAAAAATATTCCTTAAGAGTGACCCGGGAAGAAGAAGTTGAGTTTGAATAAAATATTTGCCTGTTGGTCTTAATAGCTGCAGCTCTATTATTTTCTCTTCCTCTTCAGAATGCCAGCAGGGATTGAGTGCTGGAGCCAGGGATGTATTTCCTGAAGGGTGACAAACAGCAATAAAGCCTAAAGTCAGTTCCACACTGAAATTCTTACATAAATTGCTCCTTCCTGAAGAAAAGAGATGGCTGAAAAATAAAACCAGAAAGCAGCATGAAATAAGTAATCCTACAGTTCAGTTACAGGAAGTGAAAAGAACAACCCCAAAAGTCAGTCAAGGAGCACACCTGTAAAGGGGGGGTTTCAGCTGAGGATTTCTAAATGAAACCCTGAAAACTAAATCATTCTGGTGCAGATAGATCTTCCAAAAGGACACCATTAAACTCCTTCTGCCCAGAGCCATGAAAACTAGAGCAGAGTGCCAACAACCCTAATGTTTACTATTATTGTACTAGTGCACCAGAGCATTGATCTTTGTGTGGGGGGCTGTACAAGAAGAGTGTTCTGATTCAGAGGCTGAAAGCCAAGTGTAAGACCAGAAAAATGACACATATTTGTCACAGGCACAGGGAGCATGAGAGAAGAAAGGCAGCCAGAGAGTTGCCAGGTTTTTTTATAGGCCATACAGACAAGGAGTGTCAGAGAGAGCTCAGAAAGATTATTTTTCCAACACACATTATTAAGAGCCTGGTAGCAAGGACGGGAAGAAGCACAGAGATGTTAGAAATGGCAGCAGGTAGGCAGTGGAACTGGTCATCACAAGCTGATATCCCAGTAATACTCTGGAACAGATGAACAGGGATGGGCTGGGGAAAGATGGGTCTTGAAGAGGAAGGAACAGCAAAGAGAGAAGGGCTAAGAACAGTCCTGCATTGTGAGGACAAGGGCTTGGTTATCCAAGAGTTTTCTTTCCCTCTCTTGTTTCCCAGGGGGAGGAGCGGTGTTTCAAGGGAGAATAATACAATCGTTTCACTGTGTTGAGAGATTTATGGTTTGACTTTACCATGTGTTAAAATATTGATTCTCTTTCTAACATATGCTTGAGATATTGACAATGGTTTTTTTCTCTCTAGAAGACTGACTTCTGCCAACAAAAGGTGGGACTTGATGGTAGGATGCGGCGAGGATGGGTAAAAACAAAGTGACGTAAGAGAAGCACAAGTCTCGAATTTCTTCCACTCAATTAAATAAAGATAGCAAGAGAGACACAGAGCAGTGTGTGGTGGTGAGAAGCTGGAATAATTAAACAATAATCTGACAGACGGTGCACTTACGGGCAATTACAGCAAGCCTCTGCTGGCACTCCAGGGCACGGGGCCAAAGACTTAGGGGATTCAAACCACACAAGTAGAGCAGTAACCTCCTAGAAATGCCAGTGCAGAGCATTTGGCTGAGGAGCCCAGAATGGGACTTATATGGAGCCAGGTCTCTGCATTTACCAGGTGTTAGCAGAAAGAGCAGCCTGTCAAAAAGCCGTGGCTGTGTCCCTTGGATAATGCATTTCCAGGCACGTCTCCTTGTCTTTTGCATACAGCTTGAGGATCTGCATCAAACTACACCAAACAACAAACTTAAAATAAGTATATTCAGAAAGCTCAACTAAAAAAAAAATCACTTGTCTGTCAACTTCCTTTCAAAAACAAGGACTGGGTTAAACACCAAGCAATCAAGCTTCAGGCTCTGAAGGCATTTGGGATTCCCACAGGGAGCCATGCCAGGCTTTCTGTTCCTTGCCTCACCCCACCCAGTAAACCCAAACCACCTTCCTCCTCCTCCTCCTCTCTCTGAAGCTGGGCTCTGTGTCCCAGGGTCCCACTCAGCAGCTTCAGGGACAACTGCATGAAATCTGCAGGTGTATTTCTGAAAGCACTGGGATGCATTGTTTACCAAATGCTGCCACACGACATTTCTGATCTCATCAGCACATAGAGAGGTGAAACAAGCTCTAGAATTTGAGAAAAGAAGAAAAGAGAGAGAGATCCAAGTGGAAAGCAAACACAGATCAGGTGCTGTGAAAAGCTTCTTAAACTGTCAACAAAGTATTTACTTAAACTCAGAACAGAAAGTCACCTTCAAGATGGGTAGTTCCCATCAAAGTGGCTTTATTTTTAAACACCCTATGTCTGGAGCTGCATGACTATACAGGACTCTGAACCAAATTTTTGCTTTTAAAAGTAAGAACTTGATTCCAGACTTTCTTGTCATATGGAAAACATGAACTTGAAAGGCTTAAAAAGCAGAAGGAAAATAAAAAGCGTTTTAAATGTATAAAGAAAAAACCCAAGCCTCATAAACAAATGGGACTGGCAACATTGCTTCACCTAAATGCTTTTTTCTTCTACTTAGTAGGAGATGTTTCTCAAGACTTGAAATAAGTGTTGTTTTGTATCTGCAGGGCTTTCAGCAAGTGGCTGCCAAATTACGAAACCCTCTGGATTCCAGCAATGCACATCTCTGCTGTCTGCTGCACTCAGAGTATCTGGGAACAGGAGGAGGAAAACAAGCTTATCATTTATAAAATTATTGCTGGTTTTGTGGCTCTGAGGCTCTCTGCAGTGCACAAGAATAACTTGTTTGTGACATCAGTAAAATAAGGATGTGGCACCTAGAGCACGTTGTCCTCTCCATGGATACCATGCTCAGGCTTTCTCAAATAACACCGGGCTCCAGCCCGAGGTCGAGTCTCAGGACTCTGGGAAGCTTCATGCTATGGGGACACAACTTGAGACCTGGGCACAAGGGCAGTCTTGTTCTGACTTCTTCAGCCCTGTGGAATGGCACCAAGATAATGCACTGACTCAGCACAGTCCCACTGCAAGTGCACGGTGCTTTTCCCAGATGGAAGGGTTTCGGCAAAAGCTTCCCAGCTATTCCTGGGAACTGGAAAGGCCCGTGAGAGAAATGAATGGGTGCTTGAGCACATGTCAACCCCAGTGGCCAAAAAGGTTAAAAAATGGGGTATAACTATGAATAAATAGCAGCCTTACTCAAAACTAAACCCAGTTCTGTTTTTAAGGCACTTTGGAAAGTAGGATGTTAAGCTGCATGCCCATGCCTCCCTCCTCTCTCTCATCTAGACTTCCCAGTCATGAAGGTGGTAACTATGATTTTTTTTTCCCAGGAAAGGAAAAAAGGAAGGAGCTGTCTTAAAAACAGACTTACTAGGAACTGTTGAAAACAACCTCCACAATCACGCCTGTCCCAGCGCTATCAGCTTCCTAGATAGGCTGCCAAGCTGGCATTTGAGTAGCTAAGAAAATGGATCTAGTACAGGATGCCAGACTTCTCAGTCACTAAAATGCTCAAGCAACAAACTGAGCTGACCATTGTTTCTTATCACCAAGCAAACAAACCCTGTTGGCAGGAAAACTGCTTTTGGAAAGTGATTCCCTGCACAACTGAGATGGGCTCCAAATGCAAGTGTTCACATAATGCTGGACTCCAGGTGGCCTTGGCACTGTGAAGGACACTGGTGAAAAACCTGGCCTACAATTTGATTTCAGCATCTTGCTTTCAGCTCATTTCTGTTGCTCTGCAGGCCACATTTGCTACCACAGGAATAACTCCTGCTTTCACAGTGCAAAGTTTTTAGTCATAACCGGGTATCTTTTATGTTCATTTTTAGCCATTGCCATATCTAAGATGCTGGATCAGTTCTTACAAACAAAATGACAAATAT
This sequence comes from Zonotrichia leucophrys gambelii, assembly GCF_028769735.1. Taxonomy (NCBI): domain Eukaryota; kingdom Metazoa; phylum Chordata; class Aves; order Passeriformes; family Passerellidae; genus Zonotrichia; species Zonotrichia leucophrys. Next base: position 9,705,331 of record NC_088176.1, read on the forward strand.
CTACAAATAACTGATCTGCAAATTGCATGTACTGTTTGAAATCCCCTGGTCTAAAAACAGCCATCATAAAGCAGTGCCTTGTCCTTTCCCTTCCAGGCAGCAAAAAATACTGACTGGCACATGGAAAAGCACATTAGACAAAGGAACTTTTCCCACTGAAATCAGTGGGAATGCTTCTGAGCACTTCAAAGGGTAGAGAAGGACGTCCTCAGCAAGCACATCCCTTTCACAGCCTCACAATGCTGATATTCTGACATGACAGTGGAATATGCGAGTAAGGCCAAAAAGAGCCCATTTCTGTGGTGCCCTGCAGCAACCCAGGAGAGTTCCCTTTGGCCGGCTCCGCAAGGAGGGAGGAGGAGCCCTGCTCCCAGGCTCTGTGGGTTCTGCCGGCCTCCAACCCAGCATCAGGAGAGACTTCCAGCGAGGTGGAACCGGGTACCTGAGGGATTGTCAGCTTCCTACTCTAGGTTGCCTAGAGGAAAAAGGAAATTGTTCTGGAACAATGCAGACAGAGGCTTTAAATAACTGTCAGAGAGGTGCCACTTACTGGAAGTTAAAAGTTTTATCTCCCAGCAAAGCTTGGATCCCACAGCTGACAGGTCCCCCCTGAGCTAGCAAAGGGAAGGAAGCATGCAGACAGCCACCACCAAGGCAGAATGGAAAACAATTATTAGCAAAGATCATTTTCCCCCTCATTTTACTCATCCACGGCCATCCCTGTGCATAGCAAGAAGCCAGATCTCAATCCCAGCACACTGAAAGGAGCCAGGTTAGCAGGGTTACCAGTTTGAGCTGGCAATCCCCAGGCGCACAGGCAAGCTCATTAGCAAACTCTAAAATTACAGCACATCGCGGCACCGGGGCTCGCTGGGGCCCGGCTGAGGCCCAGCACGGGTGAATCCCCCCCGGCCCCTCCCGGGTCACACACGCGGCTCCCCGGGGGCTTTCCCAGGGAAGCTGCTCCCGGTGCAAAGATCCCGCAAAGGCGGACCCCTGTGGGGGATCCCGGCGCACTGGCCCGTCCGGTTCGGCGGCATTCGAGCCCTCAGCGTTTAGAAAGACAGCGGCTTTTCCTGCTGTTTACATGTCAAACAGCAGCGTGATTCACAGCGCGAATCCCGAGGCGCTGCCTGGAAACGAAAACCGGGACGCGTACGCCCTGGCCACGCCCGTCTGCCGGACGGTGTTTGGTGGGGATTTTATTTACAGAAGCAGAAAATAAACCATAAAAGCGCCTCAAAGCCCGAGTTCCGCGGCGGGCCCTAGCGGGCGGGCAGGCAGGCAGCAGCTCGCCGGGCCGGGCAGGCCCGCGCAGGTGGGACGGCTCCGCCCCAGAGCAGAGGCCGGCGCAGCTGAGGCGGGGAGCGGCATCCCGGAATCCCGGGACCGGGACAGCCCTGGGGGAGCCGCTCCCGCCGCGTCCGAGGCGGCCCAACCCCAGCGCCACGCCAAGGACTACAGTTCCCAGCGCGCATTGGGGCGGCCGGAGACCCGTCGGGCCTACCGCTCCCAGCACGCACCGGGGGGCACGAGTGGGGTGCGTGGGCGTGGCGCCGCGCAGTGTAAGCTGGGAGCTGTAGTTGCCCCCGGGGACGGTGCCGTGCCGGAGCCGCCATGCCGGAGGGGACCGGAGCGCTGCGGGAGGTGCTGCCCAAGCAAGGTACCGGCGGCGAGCGGCGCCTGGCCCTGCGCGCCCGGCCCGGCACTCGCTCACGGCCCTTCTCTCCCTTTGCAGGGCAGCTCTCGGTGGAGGACATGCCCGCCCTGGTGCTGTGCAAGCCCAAGATCCTGCCCCTCAAGTCGGTGTCGCTGGAGAAGCTGGAGAAGCTGCAGAAGGCGGCGCTGGACGCGGCCCAGGCGGCCCCGCCGCCATCCGCGGGGCCCGCGCCGCCCCGGCAGTAGCTCGGGGAGGGTCGTGCCCGGCGGCAGCCGCGATCGGAGGTACCGCTGTGGAGCGGGGCTGCCGATGAGCGCGGCCTGAACGCGGGCGGTGGTGCCGGCTGGGCGGGGAGGCCGCGCGAAGGGCGCTGGCGGTGTAGGAGCTGCGCTGGTCGCTGCCCTGGCGCAGTGTTAAACGCGTCTTTAGAGCTACCAGAAAAGACAAACGGGAGGAAGGGAGTTCCACATCCCCTGCTCCGAGCCGGGCTTGCCAGACCCGCCTGAGCACTGAAGCGCTTGGCTCCTCGAGCACAGCCTATTCCCGGCCTGGAATGGCTATTCCCAGCATTTCAGAACACCTGAAATATTGACGTGAAACTGAAAAACAAAGGAGAGGCTTTACCGAGTTCCTGGAAGCGAGTCATTCTTAGATCCATCTCGTTCTTGAGCAAGGGCTGCACGAAGCTCTGCTGCAAAGACAGGTTCACAGTATCTGTGTCAGCCTGGACGCTCCTACGCAAGTCAGTTGTGTTTTCCAAAACATTCTGGTAAATACTCATTTGCCATGAATTTAATTATTCTGTGCTCTCCTCCTGATTGCAATACCAAAGGGCAGCGTTAGATGTACTGCTTAATTTATTCTGTTTAAAATAAATAAAAAGGAGGCAGAAACAAGATCTTCACAAAAAATATTTTTAATATGTTTTACCAGAACTTTTCACTTTTCCAGTTACATAGAAAAAAAGACAAGTTTGGTACATGGGGGCTGAAACCAACCAGTGTTCTGCCCTGAAACAGATGAATTAGTCTTGTGCCCCAGCTGTATTTTCTTGGGCTCTTTAAAACAAAGAAACTGCTAATTTTTTTAACTCCCAAAGCACAGTATTTCTTTAGCAGCAATGGAAATGGGATCACAGCAGCTTAACTTGACCCTTCTATAATAAAGCTTTGTATAAACCAGTGATTTTATGATGACAGCACTGTCCTGGAAAGAGCGAGCGGCAGTCAGACATCGATGCACACGTGGAATGATTAGGTCATAAACATGGCACATACAGAGATAGCTTATTTCAAGGCACCACCACAGCAGAGTGGCTAGTTGTTCTACTATATGCCCAAAGAAAGAACACTTCTTCCTGAAATTTACAAAACTATTAAAAAAAAAAAAAAGAAAACAATTTGTACCCAAAACATGTGCTCTTAAAAAAATACGAACTGTGCTAAGCAACTGTTAAATTTGGTCAGTCCCAGAGGTGCATCCATACACACACCAGAGGAGCATGCGTGCTGTATACATGGACAGGAGCTGGGTTCCCTTGCAGGGCTGCAGGAGGCAGGTCTCACTTTCAGTAGCTTTCCAGCTTCAGGCGACCTCCATCTCCCTCACTCACAAAACGCTTCCTGCCCCTGTAAGAAAGTACAAAGTCTCTTTTTCAGTCATTTACAGTAGCATTGCTTGCTTTTTATCGCTGAGGACAATCTTCCCTTGGGTCTTGGAAGTCAAATATAAAGTGTGAGTTCAGCAGGGTTAGCAGTGATCACAATGTCAGCTCAGCTGCTTAAAAATGCTGGTTTGGAAACCTAGGAATGGTGGGTTTCTACTTAAAACTGAAGTACATAAACCAAAAATGCCTCTCAACATATAAATGGTAACCAAAGCATAATCAAGCTTTTTGATGCAGTGATGGCTCTCTGTCCTCCCACACACCCAAACCTGCAAAACATTTCATACCAACACACACACACAGAGTTTTAAGTGTGAAGTCCACAAATGGAGGCTGTTCTTGATAAAGATGCTAACATTCCAAGATCCAAATTTATCACATTTAAGAACTCTAACAAAACACCCAAAATAGAAAAGATCTGTCAAATAAATACTATTCCCAATGCATGAAACTGTGAATAATAGTATTTATATCCTATTAAAAAATTTACATATATTCCCCAGAGGAAATGAAACTTAACTGTTTTGTGACCAGTAAGGAGGTAAAGCATACTGATTAGGTACAGTTTACACAGCATTATTTATGCTACAAGTAACCAAGCCAAACAAAAAAAACAGAAGCATTAAACAAATCACAGAACAGATATGAGGAATGGGATGTGCAGAGCTTATCCCATATTAGTGTCCTGTTCCTTTTTATGTGAATATTGGGACTGGTTGTCTCATCTCAGAACTCCACTCATGCTGTTTGATAAGTTTAAACCATTTCTAAAGGATTATTTTTTGTTTCCCCAGTATAACTGAGAGTTTTCCTCTGTCACCTACATGGACCATTGTGACACCTGGATCTTCCAGCTTGGGGCTGCACTGATTTCTACCACGCAAATCAGGAAACCCAAGGAGAGGCAGCCTTTATCCTCTGAGGAGCACTGAGGGGTGCTACCTGGGATTCACATCAGTGCAGCTTCTTAATACATATTTTTCCAGTCCAACTGTTGGTCCATCCTCCAGTTTCCAATCAGCAACACTTTGGTCCCCAGATGCTGCTTTCTGTACCCTATGACAGGAATGAAAAGCCTTTGCCTATCTGCAATGAAAGAAGTACCTGGAGGGGCAGAGGTCTCTCAGTGGTTTGGAGATGATTCCAGCCTGGAAGCATTCCTCCACAAAGCGCTCCAGCACAGAATAGGAGTGTGGCACATCCAGGTTAATGTCTGGGATTTCACAGTAAACCCGTTCATAGCCCTGCAGTGTAAGGATTCACATAATCATTGGCTTATTCTATGATTTATTACAATGTTTTTAAATACCCTTCTGCATTCCAGAGGATTTATTTTTTGATATGGTTTCACAAGGGCAGTAACATGGGAAGAAAATGAGTCTTTCATGTAAGTGAACAAAATGCAGCCACAAATGACCAACACAAGTTTATGCAGCAGGGGAGACTGGGGACAACCAGAGATGACTTCATCACCTCCCACCAGCCACACAGCTGGGTCAATTTTTATGTAAGTGTTGGTGTGGTCCCCAGTCTGCCCTGGGACAGAATTGCTGTCCTGTACTCACCTGAGAAGTCACAGATGGTTCCAACTGTTGAAAACACTGGTTTTTATACTGCTCTACTTGACATTTGTAATTAGTAGGCCTTTATTGTACTACTTCAGTTACAAAGAACTACCAGATAAAAGGACAAATTTAAAAGATGAAGCAATATTTCAGCATTTTAGATGATTATTTTTAGCCATTTAACTGCATAAAGGCAGCTGGAAATTTTGGAAGACCTTATACAAAGTTCTCTAAATGCCATACTTACTCTTTTCATTTGGTCCACAGTAATGACAGAAGACTTCCACAGAGTTTTCAGCAAATCCAGTATCATTTTAAAGGTCTTTTCTCCAGTTGACTCCAAAACCAGTACAATGGCCTAAAACAAACAGTGCAAGTGTTTTGACTGAAATGAAAACACTGGCTCAGGTACAAGGTGTGTGAGCATATGAGGTACAGAAAGGACTGAATGTGTAATTATGAATTTTCTGGGTAAAAAAGCCCATTTGCTACATGCACTCACTACTTCAGTTTGATATTATTATTATTATTAGAAAAGGAAAATTAATGAAATCCTTTGGACAAGATAAAAGGTATGAAAAACCAGAAAGGACTCGACAGAGTGAAAAGCATTGCCTTTCTCTCTCTGGTTTCACCACTACATGACTATATCCATATGGCTGCTGCAGTACAGATGGCAATTAATTAATTTTGTGAAATTAATTTTGTATCCAAGGGATTTTAATTTTGTATCCATGGGGGTTTGTTATCTGTGATTTTAAGAGGACCCAGAAGCTTAAAATCTACAATACTGCACAACCCCCATCAACTGAAATGATTCTGTAGTTCTATTGTGAAGGAATTTTCTATAACAAGTCAATTCACTGAAAAGGAAATTTTGTAGATTGTGGGTGTTCAGCTTTATTGGTAAACAACCATTTCTCAATTTGGCAGAAAAAACAGTACAAATGGGAACAGTCTCCCATATAGGCTGGGTCTGAAATATGTAAGCTTTTACTAATGTGCTGGGTGAAACAATCCCACCCTGAAAAAGGAAGCTCTATAACTTAACAAAAACAGGTAACACCCATTAGAATACCCAGATATCTGAAACTAGAAGGAAATAAACACCAAAACAAAGCATGGGAGGATTTTCTTTGTTGCTATTCCTCAGCAGAAAATAAACTGAGGTCTTATTTTCAGGAACTTATAATAATCTGAACTCAACTATTTAACCCCCAGAAATTACTTCTGGATCTTCCCAGAGTCAGCAGCAGCTTACTTGTTGCACAATGCACACACAAACCTTTAACTTTACATGAAACAATTTAGTTATTCAAATAACAGAGCAAGCAACCCAAGCTTCAGACGCCAGTTATATTATTTGCATGCCCACATCAAAACACCAACAATTATTAAAGGGCCCTGATTTCTCCTTACTTCATATACAAGTTCATGGTGAAAATGGGGTACTTCCAGTTCCTGAAGGCAGCGTTCTGCTTCCAATACATCTCCAGAAAGCAAATACTCTTTCAGCAACATATCAATCTATTGAATTTGAAAACAAAAACCCAACACTAATTAGAGATAAAATGTAAAAGCTGTCAACTGTTTTGATAATCCACTAGCAACCCAGCAGCCAGTTAGTTCCTCAAACTTGCTGCCAATGTTTTATAAATGTAATTAAATTTAGGCATTAATTAAATGGAGACATTATCAGTAACCTGAAACACAGTGTAAGCCAAATACCTATCCACAGTGTTGATACAGAAACACCAAAATCATTGTTTTATAAGCTGTGTGTCACCATAAAAGGAGCATGTGGGTGGCATTAAGTTTATCCTCTCCCTTGAATGCCTCCTCCTATCATCTGTTAGGCTCCCAACCTAGAAATTGTAACATGACCTTTTCCTTTAAACCTGCTTACTTTATAGCATGGATCTCTGAACATTCCTCTTTCTCCCTCTCTCTTTTTTCAGTTATTACTGTGCTTTTGATCAGCAATGCCAAAGTATAATAGTTTATCTAGGTTAGCCAGTTTCATCTTGGCTCTTTTAATTACTTCATCACTTTATACTGTGAGGTCTTAAAAATCTGAATGCTTACAAGCTTTGCTTGAAGCAAAAATAAACATATACTTGCAATACTGAATGTTGTACTAGCATGCTCCCACCAGTGACAAATACTACAAAATCAACTCAATTATCTACAAAGCCAACACTCATGATGTAAGACATCATTTTAGTATGGGATACTCGTCCCTGTTCCCTGTACCCCAAAGAGAGAAGCTCAGAGCAGCAGCCCACAGGAGAGTGGGGAGTTGTGGCCTTACCTCTTTGACCAGGTGTTTGACAGACTGCTGGCCCCCTCCAGCCCCCCAGACGCTGTCGATGCGTTTGCCTCCCTTGCTCATGCTCAGCAGCACCGTGGCGCGGTCCAGCGCAGCTCTAAAGGCAGAGGCAGAGCTTTAAACCTCATCCCACAACTCCATTAATGCACCTGCAACTGCCCCCATGGCCACAGATCCTCACACAAAGCTACCAGGTCTTTGGGAAGGGGTCAGGGTAAGCAGGTAACCATCCAGATCATAATATAAACTCCCCACATCATCCTTCTGTCACCTTACACTGCTGCTCATACCAAGGACAGGTAACAATGCTGTGATGGCAGTAGATTAAATCACCAATGCAGAACCTGAAACATCCTCACAAAAAATACCTAAGAATATTTTTCTTATGCAGAAATGGATTGTATCCAGACTCCTCCAAGAATGCAGCTTGGCAGGTAGATCTCAAACAAAAAAGGCCTGAGTCGCTGCCACGCTCAAGAACAGTTTTCTACTGAAATGCTATTTTCCATTTCGGTCTGAGGAATTATGAAACCTTTAGAATTTAAGCCAAAGAAAACACTTCAGAAGGTAAATATGTAGTTGGAAAAATAGCACAAGCTAGGGATGCCTGCCAGTTTATTGAAAAAAGTATAAAAAGGGAAGTGAGGTGACAAAAAAGAAGTCTGGGATACAGTATGTACTATCCATGTAAAGGAGGAACAGTTCTCCCAGCCCTCACGCTGGGGGCAAGCCAATAACAATAACTCTATTCACCAAGATTTAATGAGCAGGAAAGACTGGCCAAGAAATAACAAAGGCAGCAAAGCATCCCAGATGTGCAGAATGCAGGCTACAATCCCTCAAATCACAGGGCACATTTATATAAGTGACAGACAATTTTCTCAATTTGAGCCCCCAAGGTAGGCAGCTAAGAACTGCTCTTCCTTCTGAAAGTGCCAAACTGTAATCACTGCAAATGCAACTTCTGGAAGAAACAAGAGTTCAGCACCTCCATATCAAACCTGAAACACACACTTATGGGGGTAAGAAAAATAAAACATGACTCATTATTAAAACATCCCTCTTTGTCAGAGACTGCTCCTTCAAACTTCTCACACTGACATGGAAAACAATTGTACTTCTTGACAAACAGAGCGTTACAGAGAAAGTCTCGGAAATCACTGCACAGGCTTCAAACCTTTGCAAGGCAAAACAGTTAATCCCTTGTGTATTTCACAACATATTTACAGCAGCTGCCCTGGTGCTATATTTACCCATTAATCACATTAAAGCTTTTTCTAAGACAAAACCTTCCATAACCACTTCTTCTTACAGCTCCTTTTTCACTCTTGAACATAAGCTGGACAACAAACCTGCTAACTCAAATGTATTAATACATTTTTCAGAAGTCAGTGTTTCTCTTCTGACTTGAGTCATTCTGGATTTTGTTGGTTTTTTGGGCTTTTTTTTTCATTTCAAATTTAAAAAACAAAGTTCAAGAACTGCATGATTTATTTTGAAGCTGTAAATTCCTGATCATCATCTTTGACATTTGGAATAGAAAACTATAGAGAAAGCAAGGAAATTACCTTGCTTGGACACAATCCACAGTGCCTTTGTAGCCATCTATGTAGGTACTGCTTAGGATCCCATCTCCAACAGCTCTAGCAATGAACTGGCCCACCAACTGCAACAAAACAGAAGCATTTTCAATTAAATGCTGAATTTCAAAGAAGTTTTAAGTAGATAATTATGTGTTTGGTTTTCAGGCTTTATTTAAATGAGCTGTTTCAAAGTGAAAACACAGCCTGGGTAATTGGGAGAGGATTACAGACAGTAAGAAAATCAATTGATATTTTTCAAAACACAGAGTCTATTTCATTTTATTTGATCTATTTCAGTCACAAAAAGCTTTTGACTACTGGCATAAAGATTTACAAATTTACCTGTGGTGCCCTGGGAGAATCCAACACCAATTCTGGTAGTTCTTTGAGCAGTCTATCAAAGGATTTTTCCACATCAGTTTTGCTTACTACTGTCCCACAAAGGTCAGAGATAAGCTTAGATGTCATTTCCCTGTGACTGGCCTTCCCCTCTAATGCCAAGGAAACAGCCAGCACTGGCACACTGTATTTCATTTCACCAAGGTTTAAGTTCTTCAGCATCTCCTAGATAAGATTTGAAAAACAAAACAATGAGATTTCATAATTTTTATTATTTAAATATATAAATAGACCTCAAATAAATATTTATGTGCTTATACAATTACATATATGCTTCTGCTCACATAATTAGTGTAACTGCTTGGATATTCTTACAGTACATTTCTTGCAAACTTCTATAAATTCATTCATAGCTGGCAATTGCACTACCCTGTGTGCTACAGCTTTGACCCCTAACACACAGAAATAAAAAGGCACATAACATACCGACACTTCGTTGGTATCTCCATGTTCAAAATACTCCTGGATGATTGGTGTTAAAGTTTTTTCAAATGCTCTTTCATCAAGAGGTAAAACTACTGTTTCATAGACACAGTTCTCCTGTTTTAAAAGACAACAGAAGCAGATACCCTTATTGTCTTTTCTTGCAACTCATGCAGCACCAATAGCATCAAAATAGTGGGGTTTTAATCCTTAATACTTCATTCTTGGTAGTCAATATTCTGCCAAAAAACATTAGACTCTGTCTCTACTACTGAAGTGCAGATAATGGTGGCTGTCATACTTCCTTATATTTTGACTTTACTGTTAGCTCAATTTAACTGAAAGGCTGAATTTACTGTTAAACAATGGTAAACACACCAAACTGTGTTCCTATGATTCAGCAGAGCTGGCTGTGCCACAGCACCTTCCCCTGCAAGTGGCACTCCTGTCCCTGGCAGGAGCCCTGCCTTGTTCCCTCCTCCTTGGTGACTCTGTGACCAGACAGGTGGTGCCACACACAAATCACAGAAAAGGCATTTTCACAACATCAGTGAGCAAAGGCACTCCCTGAAGGGGAAAAAAGAGGCAACAGCAACTGCCTCATGTATCACCTGTCCTGCAGAGCTCCAGCAGCACCACATCTCCCCGCTCTAATTCAGTTCCCTACTCTGCACCTACAGAAGCAGCAATCAGAGCAATACTACAGAGCTGGACAAAGACATCTGATCAAAGATGTTTTTCAATCAATGTGTAACGGAAAGAAACTTTTCATGATCAAGAAGTATAGAAGAAATAAAAAAACCTATCCGTCCATCATATCAAAGTTACACAGAATGCTCATTCTTCATTAAACTTTGTTCTATGCACTTGTCAGCTCCATTTTAATGGCTATTTCTGTTAATGTAATGTAAAGTGTCAAATTTTAGTGAAAATTGATCCTGGAAGAAGATTTTGATATTCTCACATACCATACATTCAGCAGCTATGGCTACAGCAAACAGCCTCTACTCAAAGGACACCACCATTGCTCTGCTTATGTCACACAGAGTGTACTGATGGTCTGTCTTGCAATTGATCTGATCTCAGAGACTTCAGCAAGCTGTGCTCCTAATCACCATTTCCCTTTCAATGATGGAAAGCCCTCTGCTCAATAAGCTTTGCTTTCTCTCCCCTTCTCTCAGTAATATGGCTGTAAGATACAATCTTCCATAACATATTCTAAACATATGTCAACAAACTGTCCAAGCTATCAGCTTCATGAAGTGTTTACACCAAGCAGACAAGACATTGGGCAGGCTGGAAATACAGGGATTATTATATTATTATAAAGGATACTGTCCCCACTAACCTCCCCACTTGAGCAAGTCTGTGTTGCAATTTTAACACAGTGTTTGTGTGCAATATGGAGCAGCACTACAACATCCACCTCTGTGGGAAACAGCAGTGGAGAACACACCTGGGAAAGGGATGCTGCTTACTCAGGCACAGAAAGAGGGCTTGGGAATAAGATTTGTGAGTATTACGCTGGGACTTCTACACCAGCTGACTTTTTACTGGCCAATAATCTGTTCTTGAGCATAAAAATGAGCATTTCAGTGTAGCCAGGCTGACATTCATGTTAACTCACAAGGCCATTGAAATTGATAAAAGGAAATATAAACCAACACTGCAAAGCAACTGTTTGCATACCTGGTCATCATCATAATTAGGATCCTTAATATCCACTTCTTCCACATCATACACTTGACCTGGTGTTCCCCAAACTCCTTTACCACCTGCTCCACCTGGCAAAAATATGGGAGAGTAAGTAAGGACCACCAGCTTACAAACAACACTTGTGACTTCAACACAGCATTCTTTCACTGCTTGTGCCCATCTCCTGACTAACAATACATGCTGAAGAGTGTGTGTTTGTCTGACAAGTTCCCACTTCCTCAGCCACTTTTCATCACTTTCCAGAAAGACAGTAGAAGCAGTATGGACTGCACAGGAATTCCTGAAGGTTGAAACTGTATTTTCAAATACAATCATGATTTCAATTTGCATTAGTAACAGTCCCATGAACCATCAACAGTTCAGATTTGTGTATTAAGCCTGCTAAGGAAATGTACTTCCCTCAAAGACAGATGTTGACGTATTAGATTTGCTGCCACCTGCTATTGCCACCCACTAAATAACATAAAGGGCCAAAAGCCTGCACAGAGACTGTGATTTGTGAAAATGATTCCCAGCAGAAAAAAATGCACTGTGCTTTGAACAAACCTTTATCTTTCTCATTGTGCTCTCTCCACTAAGCCATACCCACCTTTCTTTGGGAGACCTCTCCCCTTTCCAGAGCGGGATCGCCTGTCCAGGAGCTTCCCCTTTGGGCTCGTTGGTACAACTCCAACCTTCAGTGTCTCTCCATTCTCACTCACAGAGTCTCCTCTCCCAGAATCTCTAGAGGAGTTTTTCCTCAACCTTCTCTTTGCTTTAGCGTTTATTTTGGCTTCAGTAATCGAAGTTGCGGGAATCCAATTGCCATTGATTTCAGTTTTTCGTTCCTCAGACCCACCATTTTCTTCATCACCAGAAAATGGAGCATCATTTAGATTCTCAAGTTCTTAAAAAGAAGACAGAAAAACATCTTATAGTTTTAAACAGTTTTATGTTAGAATACCAAACCACATTGCATTTAGAAAGGATTGTAAGATCATATAAAACTCTTGTTTTCAACAGGGTAAAGGCAAAGGTTGTTTTTAAGGTATGTCTGCATACTGCAGTAATAAGGACTTCCTTATTCCCCTGCACAAAATATCCACAATCTAAACAGAGCAGAAGTCAAGAGCTGGAGAGCAAATTAATAAAACCATACACAAATACATAAACCACAGAAAACCCCACCCTTGTTAAACAAAAACTATCCCAACTCCTAGGTGCATAGATCTAAGTGCCTCGTTCTCACTCCTCCCACTCTTCCCTTGATTTAGAAACAAATGAAACTGCCAATACAGTAAATTCTGTAGGAACTCACCAATGTTACAAGACTCATCACCAAAGTGAAATTAACTCCCTAAGTCATCAACCAACATTCCCCTTATTCAATTAAAGGAATTTCAAACACAGCTCACTAGCAAGAAAAGCAACAATTTAGACATAGAAGAAAATTAAAACAGTACTCATTTTATTTTTTGGTTTTGAAGTTATGGGGGAAAAATGCTGTTCACTACAAAGCTTGGAGAGCTTGGTAATGAAGACTCCTAGAATATACAGTCCTGTGAATCAGTGGGATCTCTCTTCTCTATGGACTGTCCCTCACTGTAGCTTCTGTCAAGACTGCTTCTACACACAACACAATCACATAATAGATTTGTTTTGTACCCAACAAAAAACTCTCTCACTACTTGAGGATCCATAAATATCTCAGAGCAGCGAGAAGTGCAATAACTTCACTCTCTGAGGAAGCACATTTAACGTTTAGGTCTAAAGTCTTATTTCATAAAGTTAAGTTGTTCCCCACTACTGCTGTCTGGTTCAGCAGAATGTCTTATTTAGAGCATTATAAACAAAAGCTTTCACTAGCTATTCTTCCCCTTCTTAACTAATCAAGATTAAAAAAAAAAAAAAGAGAAGAAAAGAAAAAGCACCTGAGAATCAATTTACATTCCAGTGAGTACCCTGGGAGTCCTTGCAAATTAGAAGACACAGACAGAGAACAGCCTCAGCTCTCTGTTACACAGTTCTCCATTTCTTCAGAACTGAGCAGAGCACTAAAGACACAACCCACAGCCCCAACACTAGCAGGGCAAGATGAGGGCACTCAGAAGAAGCTGCTTTTCCAAAACTGCTTTACAGAAGAGTTCATTGCCATAAACCCAGAATATGAAGAGTATTCAAAATTTACATCTGAACTTAGCTAACATATTAATTCACCCTTCCAATATCTGCTCATCAGCAACCAGCATTTGGCAACATTTCTCAGGATTGTTTTCTCACTTTGAAACAAGTTCACAAACATTTGTTTTTAAAGCCAAGTGAACTAATAAAATATTGCCAATCTCCAAGTATTTACCCATATCAAAGATTATATTAAGCAGAGTAAAAGTTGATGGAACTGCCTCCTTTGTGATCAAAGAAATAACATTTAGATACTGGTGTTCAGAGATGTGAATGCTACAGCTAAGCAACAGTGCAGCCATTCCAGGCTAAGCTTCATCTTTCCACTCATTACTCCCACAAAAGCATTCCTTTTATGCTTGCAGCAAGCTAAAAAAGAAAAGCATGCATCACATCCAGGAAAAGATTTCTCACAAGCGGCTTTCTCTGTTTGTCTAACATTTTAATAAAACAATGAAGGATTTGCATAAAGCTAACAGAGGGGAAAAAAAGAGCAAACCCAAACAGGTTTCCTTCCTCTCATTCCCCAGGAGGCCCCATCAGCAACAACCAGCTCCTCTCAGTCAAATCCACTCGAATTCTTCTTCATGCTCAGTCTCCCATGAATCTCTCCAGTTTAGATCTGAGTTCTGGCTGTCCAGAAACTCCACTCTTCAAAGACCACTTACTCCTTTCTCAGTTTCCAAAGGAAACTGCCAACAATTAACACAAGTCAGCCCTGACTCCGACAGCTAAGGATTAAAGGGAGGCTACAGTCCAACCTCCTTACACAGTCCTGATCTCAGGTTCAAGACTAAAGGAAATCCTCCACAGGAAACCCAGAAGAATTCATATTTCTTACTACACTGGGTTTTATGTAACACTGTAACTTCCAGCTGCAGCCTCTTTCTCCATAATATGGTAACCAACTGGTCCTCCACTATTAGTTACCTAGTTAGGCTTCAAAGCACAGACTAAACACATACTATTTTCCAAAAACTTAGATAATAAAGTAAAATAATAAGAACCTATAAAATGGTGCAGATCTTCCTTCTAGCTTCTTATTTTCACCTCATATAACATATACATATACAGGCAGCAACAGTCTTCAGTCAAATTTAATACTGTGCTTACTATACATTAAGAAGTTACCCAAATTTATCTCATTACCCTGCCATTCAGCCTAGCAGGCTCACTTAAAATCTGTGCTTTTGTGGGCTACCTTTGTTAACAAAGCCTTCTACCAATTTGAACTGTCCAAACTTTGCCAACCCAGCTCTCCTGCAGCTTTCCACCCATTAGCCAAATATAATTCTAAAATGGTGACAACCAAGGTGTCTTCTGCACTAACCTAATTCTGCTTAAATATCAGAAATCATATGGAGTTTATTGCCACCTCAACTGCATTACCCACCATCTTAAAGTAGATACATGTTATTCTAAAAAACATTTAAAAGCTATTTGACATGAAAGAGTCAGTGCAGACCATCACAACCTTTGGAAGATACAGAAAACAACATGAATCTGTGTAACCTTGACTAAGCATCATAAAATAAATGTGTGATATGGACAAAAGAGTCCATTTCATGGCAGTCTCTAACATGTACTTCCTAAATTTTTCCCATGCCAGCCCACTTCCAGCCAAGCCCTTCAACATTTGTTTCCCCTAATTCTAAGGTAAATTGTTGCATAAAAGCAGAATTTAAACACACCTACACATTTTAGTTTATCCTTTTCTTCACACCAGCACTACTTGAACTCGGATGATAAGGAGAAAAGTCAAACTACTACCCAGTAACTTACAGAAATGCTAACTTTTTTATTTTAATAAATTTTAAATAAACATAATAGAGCAGGATTCTTTGATATACAATTAAAGGAATTATTCTGTACGGTTTTGATTATTTTTTTTTCCTAAATCAGTATTGTTAAAAAATTCTCAGGTGATGCATTTTTTCTACAGAGAACCCTTCTGGTCAGCTAAGCAACTTTAAGTTTAAAAAACTCAAACCAACTGAATATATTACTTACCTGTTGGGGTAATATAAATGTGTTCCTTTTCTATTTCCATAGCTGCTTAAGAGAGCTGACTGTGAAATGTAAAGTCTTAATGTTTTCCCTCCAAGGCCTAAACAGAAACAGAGAAGCTTAAAGAACAAAAACCACTAGATCAAAGTCAAATGCAAAGGCTTCACTCACAAAATATAAAAATGGGGGGGCTTCAGTTATAATTAACTATTAGTAGCAGCAGTAAACTTGCTGGGAAGGTAAATGGTGCAGCAAGAGAGAGGCACCACCCTCCAGCCCACCTAAGGCTGGATGCCTTAGCAGCTCTCAGTTCTGCTGCTTATAAATGGGACAAGAGCCGTTATTTTAAGGCTAACAGCCCCATGTACACAGCTTTTCTAGCTGATAAAAGCCACCTCTATCAATTCAGACTGTCCTGTTCTGCCAAGTGGTTATCTGTATGAATGTACAATAACAGTGTTATAATTGCACCCACGAGAGAAACGTTCTTCATGTGAATGATGCTGATAAAATGGCACCAACATATCGAGTTCAGCCCAGCCCTAAGACAACAAGCTAATTTTTGATCCTCCCCTCAAGGACACAGTGTTTGTTTTGCTGTATGTGTACATACAGCTATCAAGTTTTCACATCTGTGCTTCTGCACCCTTCAAACACTCCTTGCAACCACCATTCAATCTGCAAGGGATAAAGTTCTCATTTAAACACTTCTCTTTTTGGCTCCTCTTTCTCTCCCTTCCTAGTAGCTGCTATTCTCCAAACCATCCCATGGCACTGTGAAGAGGATGGCATCATCCATCTTTACTTTATGTACACAAAATATTAAGCAGTGCCAGAATTCCCTCACACACTTCTTCACCTGCAAGATTTTCACAAATCCCTTTGCAGGCCTTGGAGAATTACTGGTATTTGTGTCTGTCCCATAAGAATTCAGGAGCCCTTTTTTCCCCATCTCATTCTTTGCTGCCCTGAAAACTGTTCACTGTTGAGTGGCAAGATTGTGACACCAAACAACTTTTTGCATTCCCTTCCCCTTTTCTCTTCCCTGGCTTTCCCCTTTCATGCTCACTTGCCTGCCACAGACCCATTAATGGCAAATGATTCATCACAGACCGTTGGCAATAAAGAAACTTTGGTTTGGGGCACAGCATTCAGCTGTCATGGTCCTGTATTTCCTAATGCCAACCAAACAGTTCCCAGCCTTGTGCAATAAGTCTTCCCTGCCCCACACATTTTTTTAAATCAACAATTTTCATGAGTTACCTCAAGCAATCATTCAGGAGTTCTCAAGTGTTCCAGTCACTGTTGGTTGAGATATTTTTCTGTGCAGGTCTCAGTCTAGTCCACACAAACTACCTTGAAAGAACAGTTTTGTCCTTCCTAGTGGAACGTTCCATCAGTTGTCCACCTCTTGGGAAAAAAAAAAAACAAAAAAAGGACAAAACCTGTGTTAAATAATAATCACAGCTTTCAACATTTGTACCAAGTTCTAAATTTCAAGGGGAGAAACCCTAGTTGAAATCCTCCACCTATGCAACATAATAAATAACAACCCAACTTCCATGTGGTACCACTCTGAGATTCAGCACCCTGCTTTGATTATAACAAGTGTGATGGAATATCCAAGCCTTGCAGGCCTGCTGTCACACTGATCAAGAGATAGGAGATACACTCTCAGTTTAGCAATGCACCTTCTCACTAACTCAAACCAGAAGATTCTGGAGCTTCAGGATGCTGGGATTTATCACTGTCTCCAAACCACATCATTTTCTCATTTGCAGACTTACATCATACAGCACTACTGATACTGGAACACAATTTGCAAAAGTGCCTTTAAAACATCAGAATCCATCTTGGAAGAGATAATACAGGAACAAAATGGACAGAAGCCACTTTAGGCAGAACATAAACACCATGGCAATTTTTAAGATGAATCAGTGACATGAACAGTACTTTTAAAGTAGTTCATAAGACAAGAGTATTTTCCTAAGTCACTGAAATCCACCGATGAAACATGTTCGGTGCTCTGTACCCACTACCATTTCTTGCACTTCATCTAAACAGGCAAATCTACCTCAGCAGGCACAATAACCTTTAGAACAACACACGCAGCAGGACAAAGCTTCCAAAAGTTATCCCGAGGTGCAAAGCATCCCCGAGTAACTTTCACAGAGCATGCACTTTTCCCTTCTCGCTAACTTTAGGCAAACACCCCCCCGTTACCGAAGCTTGGAGACCTGCCAACAGCAGCTGCTGTTCCGCAGCCGCACACACAAAAGCCACGGGAAGATTCGGTACTCCTACCAAACCCGTGCCGCCGGCCGGGACCAACGGCGGCGCAGCGCCGGCGCTGAGGAGCGGGCGGGACCGACGGCTCAGGCCGCCGGACCGAGGGCTGCAGGCCGCCGGGAGCGGGGCCGAGGGCTCAGGCCGCCGGGGCCGGACCGGCGCACAGGCAGGGGCCTGGCAGTGGCTGCCCCGGCCCGGGAGCGCCCGCAGCTCCCGGGATGCGCCCGCAGCTCCGCCGCTCCCTCAGGGCCGCGGGCCGGGCCGAGTCCCCTCAGCCGCCGCCGCGCGCGCTCCCGCTGCCGGCCGTGCGCGTGCGCGCGCCCGCCACCCGGCCCCGCCCCCGCGCGCGCGCCCGCCACCCAGTCCCGCCCCTGCGCGCGCGCCCGCCCCCTGCCTGCCTGCGTTTTCTGCCCCAGCGACACGGCCACCCGCGGCGCCGCCATTGGTTGGCTGCCGTCCGCCCCGCAGCCAATCGGCGGGCAGGGCTCGGCGCGCGTTCGGCCGGGGGAGAGCGGGGAGGGCGAGACCATCGCGGGTGGGTGCGGGGAGCTGAGGCGCCCCTGGGCCGGCTCCTCCATTGCCCTGCGGGACGCGGCCCGGAGCGCCCGCCCCGGGAGAGCATCGCCTGAGCCCGCCCGCCGAGGGGGCAGGTGTGGAGCGGCAGCCCCCGGGATGTGCGAGAGCGGCTCCTCACATCGCGCCTGGGGGTGCTGGGTGCTAGCCCAGGGGGGGCCGCGGAAACGCGGCAGCTGTGTCTGGTTCCTCCTCCACGTGCTGTTCTACATCTCTAATTAAAAGTCAATTTTTCTGCCTTTTCTGAAGAAAACCATCAGAAAAAATAACCTATGACCTATTATCTGTGTGTGTCTCTCTGCCAAGAAGGGGAGCTGAGCCCTTTGGCCGCCTCCCTCACAAGCCCTTCCCTCAGCGTGGGGACGGGGCTGGGGCAGGGCGGCCGCTGTCCGGCGGGATCGCTGCTGCTCACGGCCACCTTCGGCCCTGCTGAATCCCTCAACACAGGTTTAAGGAATAGCTTTGGGATTGACAGCCAAACCGTGCATGTCCGTCTACAGCCTTCCAAACTTCCCACCTTGTTTCAGTTTACATTTACCCTCCTGTTTACTCTGTACGAAGTGCCTGAGGGCACACACCTAATTAGAGATGACAGTCTCCTCTAATTGTCACGTGCTTTGCCTCCATTCAGGCCTCTCCTCAAAACTCAGCTCACCCTTTGTCTTCTCTCCCTAATTTGTCACTCCAGAGAGCCCAAGGAATGAGGGAAGTAAATACAGATCCCTTCTGCTTTGGTACTTGTGCATTGCAGGATTTTCCAGCTGCCAGCGAGAGAAACCTCCTCAGTTAACCAGACTATGACTTGACTTTTGTAGTATTATTAAATATTTTTCCTATCTAATTCCACTCCCCATTGGTACACTTCTGCCTGAAATAAGAGCCAAAGTTCCCTGGTGTTAGAGCCTCTGAATTAATTTACTGGCCTGGCTCTGCATGAATCATCCAAAATAGGTTTAAGATCTAAAACAACAATCAGTTACAAGAATGTGCAACACGACTGCCATATTTTCATGATATTTCCCCCATCAGCTAAATGACAAAAAGAAAACCTTTCTTGCTCATGAAGACACTAAATTGCAGACTTTTTCAAGTCAGAACAGTCCAACGTGCTCACACAAGATTTTTTTCACACGCGACCTAGAGGCAGCTTTAAAAGATGTTATTTCTCCATCAATCAAAAAATAGTTCCTGGTTTGTTCTCTGCACCTTTGCTGACTCGTGCATACCAAGCAAACCACCACAGTGTCATCACCGAGATTTGGAAACTAAATCTACCTATTAACACTGATGGTGGGATTCAGCTTTCCCTGCAAGGCAGAGTGGGGCTTTAAAGAGATTTTTCTGTAAAGAAGAGGTGACAGAGAGGCTGAAACAGTAACCAGAACCTGCACAAGAGAAGATGGCACAAAATATGGCATCATGCCAATTACACCTTTTAAAGCACCATGGAAAACTGCTAAAGGATTTTCTGCTAAAGTTTAGGTCTGGATCACTTCCAAGAGGCCTAAAGCTGGGTCAGTAATCAAAAGAAGATGAAAACCACCAAACCATCCAGCACACCTCCAGACAAGAAAATTGTGTAGTTTTTCTTTCTTCTGCTGAGTATCTCTATTAGCAGCTGGGCCATCAATCACTGAAAATCTCATCTGCACATATTTTCTGATTTCTAAAGCACTGTGACTTGAAAAAGAGCTGATGTGCATGAAATACATTTTGTATTTTTCCACTGTATCAACCAGCCTACTAATAGACATCACCTCTTTTTCCCTTTCTAACCTCAAAGCTGCCTGCAATAAGTAGAAAACAGCTGATCACATGCTAACCTCTGAGCTGTAGAGACCTGCTCGCTCTCTCCCTCCCTCCCTACCCCAGACATATTAATAGCAAACACACCACCAAAATCCCCATGAAAACAAAACAGCAAAATTCCTCCTCACATAGAAAAAAAAAAAAAAAAACTAAAAAAAACCAAACAAAAAACTCTCCCAGATTCTTTGGAGCGTTTCGGGAGTGTTTGCAGCTGGAGGCAGCGGTGAGGGGGATCCGGCCGGCCCCCGCTCCGCATCCCGGGTTACCTGCGCCGCACCTCGGCCGCCGGCCCCGGCCGCGCTTCCACCCCACAGCCGCCGATCACCTGGAGCAAAACGCTCGCACGGAGGCGAGCAGGCCACTCTCCAGCAGTCTTCCTTCCTTTAGAGCCTGCTGGGTTGTTTTCAAACTCTCCCCTCCCTTTCTCACATGCAGGCCAAGCCCTCCCGCAGCAGCCAGGGGAGGAATCCATTGGCTGGAGCTGCCCCAAAGGCGTGGAGCGGCCCTTCCCCCGTGCCGTGCCCGGCGCACAATGGACACCGCGTGTCCGGCTGCCCTGCCCGGCTGCCCTGCCCGTGCTGCTCACCGAGCTCTGCCCGAGCTGCCGCTGGGTTGCCTCACGCACGGCTCCCGACCTCCCGCACCAGAGAGAGCAGTGAAAAGCAGAGAGAAGTTGCCTGGGGTTAGAAACGCCACCGAGCATTTCCCTTGCGCTCCCCACTGCGGATTTTTCAAAGTTTTACTTTCTGTTTTAAATATTTTCGATAGGCAGCATCTGTGCTCCTGACACCTCAGCAGTGCTGTTTGATTACAGTCGAGTCTGTTACTGTGTCACTTGGAATAAGAATTTCCACACATAATGCAGACAGCAAAAATGTATCATATCTGTTAAATCAATCTGCTCTGTTCAGTTGCCTGTCTCTTGGCCTTCTGCTTTCCTTCCCTTCAGATTACTTTTAATTTTGCATCTTCTGCTAAGGTGTCTTCATGGAATGAGCTGCAAACACAGCACACCCATTCTTCATCAGGCAGCGTCAGCTCCAGGTTGAAAGGGTACTGAAACACGCCTTCACTTTTTTTAATGCTCAGTAATTAGAGCTCATTTGAACACCCTGGTGCAGCTCCATGCGGGAGCCGGGAGCGGGGCAGTGCTGCAGCCCTGGGTGCGCAGCGCCTGTCGGGGCTGGGCGCCCTCGGAGAAGGGATCGCGTTGCGTTTGCCCGAGCACGGACACCGAGGGGTCACCCACTGCCATGGCTTTGCATAAACCCTTTCCCCAACCACTGCCTTCCCGTCTCTCTCGTGGCTTCCCAGGACTTGCCCCTCGCATTGCACAAGAAGCCTGCCCTGCTCAGGGCTCCGAGTGCGCCCTCCTGGCAGCGGCGGCAGCGGCTTCGCTCCGTCCGACTGTTCCAGGCACGTCTCCTCCGCGCTGCCTCTGTCATCTGTTCATTCTTGCCTTAACAAAGGGCAACCACGCATCTGAAAAGACGCTTTACTGGAAAGGGCTGAACTTGTGAAATGTGCAGAAAAATGGGAGTACTTGATTTAAGAGTTCCAGACGGTGAGTTCATTTAAAAGCTAACAACCAGAAACACAAAATGCCACCTCCACCTCAGAATAATTGACCCTTTTTACTGGTTTACTGTGGGAGAAAATCTTAGGGAGCCATTTATTAAAACAAGGTGTGTTATTGCCTTGTAATTATTATTTGACAAGCTGAGGTCCTGTGATTAATAAATCATGTGCCTGCTTTTTGTGTGTATATACTCACATGCTCTATATTTATATGGACAGAGGCTTACAGAACATTTACCTTTGTGCTTAGGACTGGCAGGAACTTCTGTGCTATCAGGTCTCCTATCAAAGGCACTCTGTGATATAATCCTTATCATGACCTTGCCAAGTTCCATCCTCAAAGCAATTCAATATTTTGCATGCATGACTGCAGTGGGAAGGCCTCTCCAGAACCACACATTGTCAAATGGTTGGTAATGATCTTCTGATCAAAATGTCTGATGCCTCCTTTTGATCATTTATTCTGTAGCAGCACTGGCCCTTAGCACCTCAGCTCTTCTCTCTTCCCTTCCTGGGAGTGTTTATGTGGAGAAAGCCTCATGCTCACAGTATTTGGTTTGCAAAATGGAGTGAGATAGCCTCTCCTCATCCCAGCCTTCAGTGCAGCCTGGGTTGCACTTCTCCTGCTGCCTTCCAGTATTGCATTTCTCACTTCCTATTTCCACTGTTGACAAGTCAGTCACTTGGTGATCAAAGCGTGAGCTGCCAGGGAGCTTGTAGGAAAGGCTTTGGTCATTTGTGCCTCTGATCACCACTTTCTGCAATCTACCTTTCTCTATGTAATATTTCAAGCCTCCTTTCTCCTGAGGTTGCTTCATATTTTCTGTCATCAGCAAATTCACCAGTTCTCGAGTAACATTAGTGCCAAGCTCATTTACAAAAGCACTTTTCCAGATCTGCAGAGTGATGCTCAACACTCCCCTGGTAAGTGGCCTCCAGCCTGACAGCTCTGCTTCTCTCACACCAGGTCTTTAAGGGGGTTATACTTTGTGCAAAATCACCTCTCCCTTTTCTTAAGAACTTCCCACGTGTCACCATATGAAATGTGCAATGTAATCCAGAGAGGTGAGATTCACCCCATTTCCTTCACTAAGCAAATGGCTTGCAGCTTGCCTTACCCAAGAAAGATAAATGGGTGTGATAAACCCATTTCATCTCATGCCATTTACCTCCCTCTCTTTCACTAGCCTTTCCTTCACCATTTTTTCTGAATCTGTCTTTATGCTATTAAGCTGAAACCTTCATGCCTCTTCTTGCCCAAATCAGTTCACTTGTGTACAGTTTGCTGTGCTCCTGTCCCTGGCTGAGGGACCTGTTAAAGACATCGGGCCAGTTCTTCCAGGGCTCTGGCATGTGGATTGGCCCGTTCCTCTGCCTTCAGCGCAGGAAGCAGCCCTGAGATTTGCTTCTATCCTGGCCCCAAACATTTCCATACTCCCATCCTATTATCCCTCACATCTGCAGCCACATGATTAACATCCTCAGCAAAAGTTAAAGCAAAGTGTGAGTTCAGGTTTTGCACATACCCAATGCATATTAACCTCTATCCCCTATAATTTCTTCTTCCTCCTGTTTTTTCAGGCCTATGCAAGCAGGAAAAACTTTTCCCTGTTTTTTATTAATGTCCTTTAAAAGACAAAATTCTGACTCCCTTTTGAGACATAGGGAGTTTTATACCAAATCAGTTCTTTTGCTTTTTAAAATTATTCCTTGCACTGACTGTTCATTCTAAATAGCATTTCTGAGGTATAAATTCATTCAACTGCAGCATCTGTCTCCAAGCTTTTCCCCTTCCTGGGTTTTATCTCCAGTTAACTAGAGTTTTATCCCCTATCCTGGAGTCTCATCCCAGTGAAATTTAGACATGTAAATCCCAGGCTCCTAAGGAAAGCTGACTATATGGATTAGTTCCTGTTACTTATTTAAATATGCCCGTTGGAACTCTGAAGCTGTATCAGTCACGCCTGCCTTCATAAATGGGATATAATATTTTGAACAGGGTACTGTTTATGACTAAAAAACCTCCAGCCTCTCAAGTCTCCAAGAAAAAGTTTGACCAGAGTGGATTTTCATTATAGTTCTAGGGTAAAAATAAGTAGCTCAGTGGTGGAACAGAAGTAGTTGGTCTTTTAGAGTTTTCTTTTTTTAACTTTATATTTATAACTGTGCCAGTCACCTTTTGTGGTTAACACTAACAAGGTGTTTTGCCTCACTGGGGCCAAGAGACTCAGCCAAGGTGTTTTCCTGACCATTGAGGTCTAAATGTCTACATGCTTTTCTTCACCCCATTTCACGTCTGCTTTTTCCTCCACCTCTCCTCTCCCTCCTTCTGACTTTCCTCCCAGAAAACAGGACACTGTCCCTAAGTCCTACCACTGGCCTGAAGCCAGAAAAGTGTCAGCATACAGGACTTAACATTTTCAGCACTGCTGCTGCAGGGCATAAAGGTTTGGTTCCCAGTGCCTCCCACAGCCCAGCCCACTGAGCTGGCCAAAGAGTGTAACACCTCCTGATGTCCTGGCAGGTGTCTGAATGTGCATCCAGGCTCCTTGCCAGGCTGGACCACCTGGTCTGGAGGGAGCCAGTGCTGCTGCACCTTCACTGTAGCCAGAACTGGTGGGAGAACAGCAGCCGGGCAGTGCTGATACAGGGAAAGCCATCTCTGGTCCTCAGCGGTGTCCCCCAGGTTGGATTGTTCCCTGCTGAGGAAGGTCCTTGTGACCTGCCCATGTGGGCATGGCCAGCGGGCAGGAGGGCTGGGGCTGGAGATGGGGCTGCAGTGGCCATGCTCAGCCCAGGGCCATCACACCTTGCCCTCCAGGCCCTCCAGGTCGCTGGCTGCACTCACCCACCCCACAGCATGCCAAGGCAAGCTGGACTGCAGCCTCAGGCACGAGGGTTCCCAGGACAGCCCCTCAGCCACAGGGCTCTGGGGAACGGAGCAGAGCTTGGGAACGGTGGGTGCTGCTCGCAGCCAGGGGTTTCCAGGGCACTGCCCAGGCTGTGCTGAGGCTCCAGCTGGGCTGAGTGCTTTCCCCATCGCTGCCCACCCCGAGGAGCTGCCTGGCACCCTCTCTGCAGGAGCAGGTGGGGTGTGTCCTCTCGCTGGGGCATGAGCCACAGAGTCAGCACTTCGGGGCTGGGTTCCCACCTCTGACGCCGACTTGCTGCATGACCTAAGGCAAGTCACTTAGCTGCTCTCCTGCGTTTCCTGACTCTGCTAAACGCCAGGGATAATAAGTAACTTTGTGTGAGTGCTACAAAGCTTTGAAATCTTTAGATGAAAAGGTGCTGCATAATTGCAAAGCATTTTTAATAATGCTAATCATTTGCTTCGTTCTGCAGCGCCAGTCTCAGGCTGCAGCAGCCTCCAGCAGGCAGCCAGGGAGCATCAGGCTCTGCTCAAGTGCAGCATTTTCCTGAGTTTGTTTCCATTTTTACCTCATGCTGGTCCAAACAGGAATCTGAGCTCAGCCCAGGACCTGACAGAAAGCTGCAAACTCAGAGCAGCGCCTGGGCCTTGCAGGCAGGAGCTTTCTGGAAGGTAGGGGAATTTGGGGGAAGGGATTTAAACAGCTGTGTTGACAACACAGACAATGGGGATCTGATTCAGGCTGAGGGGGGCTACGTGAAAGGCAGCACGACACTGAAATTAAAGCAACAGTCAAGAGCAATGAGAGGGAAGAAAGGAGGATTACTTGGGTTGAAATGCTCCTGGTTTGGAAGCAGCCACAACCACGTGTCCCAGGAGATGCCTGGCTGGCACCAGCCTCCTCTGCATCCCAGAGAGCCTTTATCCTTTAAATGCACTCTGCCAGGGATGCAGAGGCTTCTGGGGCAGAGTGCTTCAGTGTGAACATTAATCCAGAGGATTACAAAGGCAGTGCTTTTGTGAAGCACTGCAGATAGATGAGGTTATCTTCTTTAGTTAGGCCTGCAGAGATCATGTTTAACCACAATATTATTTTTATTTGACTCACTAAATAACAGTAGCTAGTGATGCCTGCAGCTCACTGCAATCCAATACCTCCTCTTCCAAACACAGAAGAAGGTGCACTGCTGGAAACTCCTGTGATTTTATCACAATTTATATGCTTTGGGGATTATATTCTAAAATCCCAGCTCCTTGAAACAAGGGAATTTTAGTTTTCATTTATAAACAAAGTATGCCCCTAGCCCTCAAGGTTTTGTGGAAGAAAGATTTGAAACCATGAAACTAGTGCAACCTAAAACCTAAAAAAAAAAAAAAAAAAAAAAAAAACTGGGAGGTGAATTAAGAGATCCTAAAGTTTGTGGGTTAATTAAAAAAAATTCAAGAAAGAAATAGTCAGCAAACAACTTTTCTTGGGAAGTGGGGCAGGGCTTGGGCTGACTCCTGGTTTTTTGGGACTTGGGGTTGCCAATATGCCTTTGAACTTTGCAGCCATTCATAAATCCTTACATAACAACAGCAACCACAATGCACTGGAGCTCTAGAAATGCTGACATGAGGAAAGTGGTGGGAAAAGATTATTTTAGAAATGTATGACAACTCACCTTGAAGCATTACCTGAAGCCTCAACAACCCATATCCCCTTGGAAAAGGAGCATCTTTCTGCTCTGGGAACTCATTTTGCTCTGTAGAAATCCTTTTGTAGGTAAAGAAGAATTCAAAGGCTCCACAAGATCACAGAATTGTATTGAAAGAGGTTGAATATATGAATTGGTCCCTTCCATTTCAGGAAAGTGATTCTTCTTTGTTTCAGTGGGTGGTCTTTGCTGAAGCCTCCAGAACCAAATAAGAGCAAATATGAGCTACAAAACCCTCATAAGCATCACTCTGCTTTATCCTGTCTGCATCTTCAGGCTCATTCACAGGCAATCAAGACACCACAGTGGCTATAGCTGGGTACCAGCTGACCCTCCCCAAATCCCTGCTCACAACTCCCTGCTCCTGCTGAGCCAACATCCACTCTCTCAGACCACCTGCATGGTGCTTGCAGCAAACAGAATTCACTTCCCACTTTGCCTGCCTGACAAGAAGTGATTAATGAAAGTGAGCTCATGCCATTCCCTGCTATGGTGTGAACATGCCCCAAGTGCAGAGAGATGGGGCAGCTCCTGGAAGGAACATATCCAAACAATATTTCTGAGGCATTTCTTCCAGTTTTTTTCCTCCTTTCACCAGGCTGGCAGGGCCCAGTGCTCCCTCACACTGCTCATATCTGCTGCTGTTTTAAACAAGTATTTAACTTACCTTAGTGCTCAAGTAGTTTTCAATTCAACCAGACTCTCGCTGCTGGTTTTAAGATCAGACCCCACAGAAGGGGTTTGGGAAGAGATGTGCTGGTGGCTGAACTACAGCAGCAGCTCGTGAATCAGCACCTGCCTCTGCAGGAAGAGAAAAGCAGAGGAGCATGTAACTCAGCTTGTGAACATGCAGTCACAGGGACATCAGCCTGCTGATATCTTGGCAGACTAATATCTAGCATATCAATCCTGCCTGTCTGAGTTAATCTTTCCCAATTGGAATCAGGCACTGGAATAGCTCAGCTGGAGTGGTGCTGATCCCCAGTAGCATCAGGACACACCTGGGCTGCTGTTGCTGCTGGTCTCAGTGTTCTTTCTTCTCACTCTGCTATTGAGCACACCTGGTTGAGGTCCCCCTTCTTTCCAGAGACCCTGTGGATAATCCAAGGGCACGGTGGGGAACACTGACACCAGTCCCTGTGGATGTCTTGGTGGGGCCACGTCTTGGCAAGCTTGTCACCACAGCTTCCACCTACAGACAGTGCTGTGGGAGGTGACAGTGAGCAGGGCAGATAAGCAGGTCAGAAACTCAGCTTGGGCACACCAAAACAACTTTACTTTGATTGTAATGGAGAAGTACGTCCCATTGCCAGCTGCTCAGTGCTAAAGTCCATGCAAGGCAGCACAAGCCTTGCTCATGCACACACATGCACACCCACCCTCCAATGTGCCCACGCCTTGGGAGCCAGAACCTCTACAAAGCACTAACAGTTCTGCTGTGAAACTGGTTTTTACATCTCAGCACTGACACAAACAGGCAACATTTTCCTAGTTCTCCACCACAGGTGTGCAAAACACAGTGTGGCTACACCCCGGGAGCTCAAGGTGAAAATGTGCTGCCAAGAACACGTTGCTATCTGCCAAAGATAAACCAGCTGCAATGCAAAAGCAGCCCAGCCAGAGAAGAAACCCACAAACAAAACAGGCTTCCTGTGTTCTCTAAAGACACCAAGGCAGTGTTTAAGGAAGGTGGAACTAATGTGCGTGTCCTCAAACAAGGCTCAGGAACAAGGGGAGGACAGCTTTTAAACAAGAGCCTTTGTTTCTAAGGCACAGGGAAGAAATTAGGCTGAGAAAGCTGCCTCCTGACCCAGGGCTGTGCTGCTGATACTTTACTGTGTTACCTTGAGGAATAGTGTCCAAGACTCTGCCTGGCAATTATTTAAACATTTAATAGGCTGAATTCAGCATGCCCTACGCAGCTTTCTAGTTCACAAAAAGCTTTTGGATGTGCCCACTCATTCAGATGATCCAGTTAATTAAAAATTGATGTATGCTCCTATTTCAGTTTAAAGGAAGCCAGTTCAGGTAGCTAGCTGAGTGCTGCTCCTGACAGGCAGCCCTTTAACCAGAACAGGCCTGATGTGAACTGAGAGAGCTGCTGGCTTTGGGTATCTGATTAGAAATCTCACCCTGCAGAAGGCTGATGCAATTGTGTGCAGATCAGCCCTAAGAAAATAATCTTTACAGTGTGGGAGATGGATCCTGGTGGCCCCACTGCTCCCCTGCCTGCTCCCACACCCCCATGGCACAAACCAGGGCCCTTCTGATGTTGGCAGCAAAAGGGGACAGGTAGGAGGGAAAAAATGGAAACTACTTCTGCTCCTTTCACTTCTGCATCTGGGGAGTGAGGTTCCCATGGTGCCATGTGTAGGTCAGGTTAGTACAAGACTGTTCCAAAATGATAGGGGCCGATTGCCAGTGCTATAATGCACCATAACTCTGCTGAAGGCAAGGAAAGGGGAGGTGGGGCATGGCAGGAGAGCTGGGAAGGATTGCTGACCACCAGGTCAGTAAGACCAGCTCAGGCCGTGCAGTGACAATCGCAGAGCATTCTGAGTTGGAAGGGATCCACAAGGATCATCATGCCCAACTCCTGGACAGTCCAAAAATTGACACCATGTGCTGTTTGTCTAAGTGCTTCTTGAACTTCGTCAGGCTTGGTGCTGAGACCAATTGCCTGGCCCTGTTCCAGATCCCAACCCCCCTCTGGGTGCAGAACCTTTTCCTCATATCCAACCTAAACTTCCCCTGACACAACTACAGAGTGCTGAATGCTGATCTTTGTCGGTATTTGTGTTCCACTGCTGCATTACCTAGTTCCACCAAGGTGTTTCAGGGAGAATCCCTGTCTCTTGTACAGCCCCCTCTTGTCCCCAGCCAAGGGACCTTTCCCTCCACGAATACACACCACATGCTCCCATGGCCTCGTGCTGCAGCATTGCATCAGCGAGCGAAGCACGTGAGGAGAGCTCGACCTATTGACACAGATCCGTGGAGGCCACTGGAGTTGGACATGGGAACATAACCAAGGCAAACCTGTTCTCTGGGCTGCCCTTGCTGCCACCTGCACAAACACAGCAGAGTCCCAGGGCACTGAAAAAGCAGGAAGGGGAGGCTGCTCCACACAGGGCCTGCCAGCCCGGCTGATGTGCCAGGGCAGTGTCCCCCAGGCAGGGCCCACGTCAGCCTGGCCCAAAGCTGGCAGCACCATGCCCAGCTCCCTGCATGCCCCTGCCCTCCCTCCTGCTCAGCTTCCACACAGGGCTCCTGGTTTGGGACAGCCTTGACTGCACTGTGGGCAGGCTGGGCAGCCCTGCTGTTTCACAGCCTGGCTGTCCAAGTGAGCTCAGGCACAGCCTTGTGTCAAAAGGCCAAGCTGATGTTTTGCTCACCTGTGAAGTTTTCCAGACCCGAGTTCCCTTTTCCAGCAAGAATATTACATGTGACAAAACCTGGACTTGAAACATTGTGTTTGAACACCAGAGTTTGGATGTTTTTTTCCTTTGGTATGCATATATTATTTCATTTGCCTGCTTTCTAGAGTGAGAGATTCACAGCTCCAATGAGATGGTATCACAAGAACAAAGGTTTCAGTACATCCAGGACAGAAGAACTGAAACCATTTGTGCTTAAAATATATGACATGTGTGCCTCACCTGCAAAACAGTTACTTAAAAGGCACTGATTTAACGAGCTGCAGAGTCAGAATTTCCCCAGCCATTCAGTGGGGCAGACAGAACCCATTTCCCTCCCAGGGAGGGGGATGGGAGGTGTAGCTCATGCTTTGATAGTGTTCCATGCCATGCCTTGCACATGGACTAGATATTGGTGTCTCAGCTTTCCTCCCTGTGTTTTCCACTGAATGAATTTATCAGATCTGGTGATAAAGTCTCTCCTCAGCTTTTGTCCTCTTTGCATTCTTTAAATATTTAGTACAAGAATGTCTTTAGGTCACCCTGGCTGAGGCTGAGTATTTCTTCCCAGGAGCTCTGGTTGATGGCAGTGGTGGTGAGCCAGGAAAAGGCCAGAGTGGGAAAGGTCCTCGTATAGCTGGGGTGGCACTGGGGAGGACACTGCTGAAAAAAAGAAAAATAAGGAAAGACAGAGGGAGAGCACAAGGGAAACAAAAGAATTGGGTAAACTTAATAGGGACACAGGTTGAGATGGCATGGAGAAAGTTCCTGGCTGGGCAATATTTAATGTGATGCTTTCAGAAGGCTGAGAAGACAACTTGGATGAAGACAGCAAAAAGCCAGTGGGAACAGACAGGTTGCCCAGTTCATTTGGAAATAAAAAGGGAAGTAAGGACATATCTAGAGGGATAGGAGTGGGTAATAACAATTAATGATAATTACAGAGTGAACTGCTGAGATGTGCTCACTTCAACTTCAGCACCAGCTGATGGCAATCACTCCCAATCTGTACAGTGGGAGCTCCCTGGCAAGAACCACGAACCACAACTTGTAAAAATTATATTTAAAAGCAAACCTTTTACACCCCTGCTTCATTCTTACTCCTTAAACTATCTTTTATTCATTTTGATTTTTAATAGATCCCCTGGGAAGCTAAAAGCATGTTGTTTCTGGGTCAATTGCCCACCAATGTATATGCTTTATAATTCTCTTTATTAAAATCTTTCTTCTTAAGAAACACAAATTGAAACACTTTGCAATCAGTTACACAGATCAGTTAATATTGGTGACAGGTCCTACATAATTAAACAAGTACTAACAAATTTCAACTGTTTACAAACCAAAACTTAAATTAACAAGATTATATAAGCTCAATAAATAGTACATCTGGTCCAGTTCAAGTATAATTCAACAAATCACAGCCTTAATCCTTAGAGAAAAGAAAAAAAACCCTGAATATAACCAGCCTAACACTAATTTAGTGTTAAAGCCAGTGTGAAACTTTGTCTCATCTAATGGGGCAAATGTTTAATTCTTTCATTTTTTTCTTCAAAGGAAGTAGGTTGCAGATTGACATTAAAGACTATTTGAGATCAATGCAGATTTCACAGAGATGAAAAACATAGTCCGTATTACAAAAGTGCAATCTTTGGTTGAGATGTATCGAAATGGTTTTGATATATTAAGGAAGTTCCTTTTTAAATATCAATATTTGTTTGGCTAGACCTGAGCCTGCTTTGTGCTATATACATATATATATAAAAAAATAAAGAGCGTGGATTATAGTGATGACAAATTATGCCAACTAAAAAAAGTCAAGAGTTTAATATAATAAACCAAAAGAAACAACACATTTTTACACAAGCTGAGGAAGGTAAGGGGCTGCCTACAGCAGAATTCTTTCTCAGCAGAATAGGTAGTAGAGACAAGTTGAGGAGTGCCTGTCAGCATTGCATGATGGCCTGTTGGAGAGGGAAGGAGATTAGCTCTGAGTTCTCAAAGTGCATCAGGCTGCAAACTGATCAGGGCATCATTAGGAGCTAATTGAGACTTGGCATTGCTTTCAACTGTTGAAATTTTGGGGAGGAAGGACCTTCTCAGAAGGGGAAGTGCCCATTTGGCTGTTCCCAGGATTTTGCAGATTGCTGTTTTGTCAGGACAGAGCCCAAAGGGATGGGGTTTCCAAAGCAGCCCTACAAATGTCTGGCTGTGATCAGGCTGTGGGGCTGGGCTCTGCACCTGCCCTGCTCACCTGAGTCATCTCCCTGCAGAGGAGGAAACCGCACAGGGCACAGATGCCATCTAGAGCCACCTCCTTCCTGTGGCAAGCAAGGGCCTGTAGCTGTGACCCAAACAAGGTGTCTGGAGCCAGGACATTTCCTGCTCAGCCTCGGTCAAGGCTCCACCTCTGGAGACTGAAACTTCAATGGCTGGGGACCAAAGGATACCAAGACCCACTGTATCAAGGAGGAATTTTGTATTCCTAATGCAACTGTCTAGGGAAAAAAAAGAGGTTAATTGCAAGCTGTGAAAAATGGGAGTGAACCTGGTTCAGAACCAGAGGAGGGGGAAAGTAGTTTGAATCATCCCCCATAAATCCAAAAATAAGCCCCTGGGTAAACACTCATTTTAATTATTCTTCTGCTGCCAGTCAAAATCTCATGGTTACCTGCAGCTTTCCCTGCCTGCCTGTATCCACCTGTTGTCTGTTTTCAGAAAGTGTGATTTAAAGCTCTTTGGCCTGGGAAAGTCTTTGTTGTGGATTTGTGCCTTGCCTATAATAAAGGCAGTGGACCTGTAGCTTCTGCTGCACTACAAATAAAGAATAATAACAGTGATACTTTTCTCATTTGAGGTTACCTGGGGATAAAGCTGCTGGAGGCATATGACTTTGATATACAGTCAGCTATGTCTCACATCCAATTAAGCTTAACCACATGGTCTAACAAGCTCCCATTAGGCTGGTGAGAGCCCCAGTTTGATAGCAGGGTTAGCTTCAAAGATTTGATGCTTGATTTCCTTCCCTTGTGTTCAGTTTGTGCCGAAGGGCATGAAGGGAACTTCATATTCAGATGATACATGACCAGCTAGAGAGCTGCACTTTAGAAGACAATTGCACAATCTTTACTGCCATTTTCATCATCTTACAGCCTGCAATACAAGCTCTTGTCCTAATGGCCCTGTGCTCAAGTTTCACTGCAATGTGAAAAACAAACAGTCAAAGGAAAACCCAACCCTTGAAGGAAAAATACCTGGTTTGCAATATTGGTGGGTTTTTTTCTTCTCCATAGGGGAAAAAACCAAACCCTCATAGGAAAAAAAAAAAATCCAAGAACCAAAACAAAAAAAACAAACAAAAAAAAACCAAAAAAAGAAACCACCAAAAAAAGCCCTCACCAAAACAATAAAAAAAATCCCCCCAAGACTAAAACTAAACTAGCTGTTTTAAATGACAGATGGACACAAGTCTTAATATACTTCAAGCCTGGACAAAGGAGGATTTAGGCTGTAATGTTTTTCATTTCCCCTTGTTGTTTGGTAGGCTCTGTCTGAATCTGGGATGCAAAGAATCCCTCAGCTTGCAGGAAGCAGGAATTCCAACTATGAAATCTGAACCTACCTCTGGTAAAAATGAGTGGAAAGCACAGGCCATGGAATGGAACAGGGCTTCAGGCAACAACACCAGGCACCTCTGAGAGACACTGCCTGGCTACAGGGTACTTCAGAGAACGAGCACAGCTGCTGGCACAAGACATAATGGAACAAATACTTTGGTGGAAGCAGTTTTGGCAATTTAGCCACTTTGCAATATTGTGCAACATCCCTGTCACTCTTAGGGAAAGCTAGAACCTCCTGGGAAACTGTTTCCTCTGCTCAACATCTAAAGAGGACATCCAGTACCAGCAAATTTTACAGAACATACTGTGATGAATATTAGAGTCAGGCAAAGAATGGAAATGCCTGCAAATCCCCATCTGCCCAGATTGCACAGGGCATTTTATAAACTCTGGGATCAATCCTGGCAATGGTTTGCATGCGTATTCACTTTAGTACACAAAGCCCCATTGAAATGAAGCAGAAACTTGTACAGTGCATTTCAAAGGGACTTTGCAAAATACTAAGCAACAACTGTGCAGAAACAATAGGTCATAATAATGCCAGAGCTGCTGGTGCATCCTGTGTTCTCAGTGCAGTGCTCCGTGAGCCATCAGTTGTTGTATTCACCTTAAAAAATTCAGGGAAATAAAATACAAAAACAATATTAGAAATCTGGCGTCTTTCCATAAAAACCAGGAAAATTCAACGTTGCCAAGCTGAGGAAAAGCAAGCTTTAAAGAAAACAAAAAGACCCCAAAAGCAAGGATCTTGAATAAAATGTCTAAAAGAGACATGGTCCAAACATGTGGCACTTTAAAAAGCCTCTCATGAGAGTTTCAAGTCTGTAAGACTCAAAGTTCGCACCCTTTAGAATTATCAAAAAGTAGAGTTTCAAACACAAGGGTCCCTGGAGAACACCCTGACCACACCATGGAAAATGCTGAAACCAGAGCAGGCTGGCTGTCAGCACGTGCATTTGAATGCTCTTGCTGTGCTGGCTTCAGGCTCTGAGGTCCCTGGGACAGACTGTGGCTCCCCCACAATTCACACAACACTGCCAGTGTACAGCCAGTGCTTGACAACACAAACATTTGTCATTTCACCAAGCTCTAAGACATGGAGGTGGGTGCTGATGGGGTTTCCATTATGCCATCTACTCACTAGTTTTAGCAAAATCTACTTTTATGCAAATCCTACTTCTCACTGGGGCAAATGGCTGAAGATATTTTAAGCAACATTAAAGCCTATAAATAGTCACATCTCCTTTCCTTCCAGCGTCCACTGGAGGATGCTGAGTGCTTCTAAGTACTCCACCTGACCTGACATGTTACATCAGAACTAAAACTTTAAGAATCCCTGAGAATTCTGATTTAATCTAGGAAACCACTCCCAGCACGCAGAGTGTGAGAAAGAATTGCTCCACTTCTAACAGATATGCCAGCATTGCTTCACCGTGGGAAACAGTTTCAGGCATTTTGGTTTTTAATGGCACTCTGGGCATAGATGCATGGAACATGCTCTTTATTTCCCCTCCTCTGTACAGTGCAAATTGACAGTTATATCATAGAAATTAAAAAAAAAAAAAAAAGGTATCAGCATTCACTCATTACAGCTCTTCCAGTTCATCTGCATCATAGTTTTTTCTTTGCAAAGTGAGGAACGATGCCAGTGTCATCCTGAGGCAGAGGGCTGCCTTCTTCCTTCATTTTCAGGCTCTCTTCTGCAAGCTGGGATAGATACTTCTGCAATCACATTAAAAAATCAAAGCATTGTTACCAAAACTGGAAATATTCAACACAGGAATCTTTATGCCTCTTCAGAGCTCTAACTCTTCCAATATCTCAAAAGGAAAGAAAGCACACAAGCTAGAGATATGGCTGTGTCAGGCAAACTAGCTGCATACATGCAGAGCCTCAGAAGTTCTGAGCTTTACTGTGTGTCACAGGAGGAGCTGGTGGCAGAACCAGGAGGACTCCACTCCCCATCAGTCTGTGTGACCAGACCTCACCTCTTCTCTACTCCCCTGTGCTACAGGGCAGGAACTAACTCCACTGAGTCAACTGAATTCTGGTGTGTCAGAACATAAATGTGATTTCAGAGTCTTGATTTAAAGTTCATATATTATATTTTCAGCATGTCCAGCTCAGAGATACACCTTTTGTATAAGAACATTTTGTTTTAAGGGAATAATCACACTCAGTAATAATCAACACAATTTAGCAATTTGGCTAGAGTATTTACCTTTATTGTGTTTCTCTAAGATAAAGCCTTTCACTGCTTTGGGTACTCACTGAGATTTAAAGAACAGACATGGCCAGTGAGGCTTTCAGCCTTTTGGCAGTGCTCTTAGTTGGCAAAGCTGCACACAAAATGGATGATGAATGGGTATGGGTCTCAAAATAGTGCTCAAACTATTTATTCAAGGTCAGCAGACACAGAAATGGATGGAAAGAAACTTTTTCAACAACAGCTAGTGCAGAGACACCTGGGAAATTCCAACATAATAATGTAGAGGTATTCTTCTTAATGATTTACACACATCACCTTCATCATACTCAAGAATAACTGATCTACACATTATTAGGATCATAAAACTCCTTTTCTAGCTATTTACTCATTCTGATTTATTTTGAAAAGGTTCTTTCACATCACTGCAAAATTCTCTACTTGCAGGATTTCCCCAGAGTACAGTTTACTCTTTGGCATCCATGGGGAAGAGATTAAATAAGAAATGGCTGTAAAAATCCTAAGGGCTGTGTTAGAATTGCCACATTCTCTCAGATAAATACAAGTTTTGAATATAAGAGGTTCATCTGAAAGTTACTCAGCAATGGTAATGAATGGACATACCCATGGACTGCACCCTTATTACTCTGACTAGAGAGACTGGGCTGTGGAAATTACACAACTCTCAGGCCTGATCTCTGGGTGCAAAATTCCACGTGGCAAAAAGCCAGAGTAAATGTTACAGTAGTATACAGAGATATAGGGACCATAAAGGCAGGGAGACGTGTTCTGTACAGCGTGAACTGTAATAAATCACTAACACTTGTCCCTGCATCAGATAACCCACGCTTTTGGGGCTTTTCATGAGCACCGACCAAAATAAGACTGAGTTCTATCCACTACCTTTAGCTGATTTTGCCAGCTGTCATGAGTACCACAAACACCAGATTTGAAATTTGAGATTCAGATTAATATATAGCAAAATGGAAGTCAAGTAAAAAAATGTATGTTTTTTCATTTAAATACAATTTTTGACAAATACTGCATAAAGCCAGTGGAAAACAGGATGAAATATTGCACTGAGTTGCCAAGGTAGCTTCCACCAGATGAATGGTAGCTGGAGGAAGTGGAGGAAGGGATGGCAAAAATATGGATTTTTTCGACATGGGAATTGCAGTGTCTCCGTAAATACAAATATCACCTGGGAAAATAATTTATTATGATGAAGAGAATTAAAAATTACAAAAAGTCTGCAAGGCTGGCAAAGAAACAGCTGATTTTTTAAATCAGTGATTGATATTATTTGAGGGGCATCGTAGTTAGATAAAGTTGACTACTTTACTTCAAGACAAAACTATCACCATATAAACAAGGCGTTTGGAAGAAAATTGGCAAACAAGCTGTTCAGTGTTGCATCCAAATCCAAACACTGACCATATATTTTGGATGTGGCTCAAGGAGATCACATGAGAGACAACAAGTAGCAAATCAGCTATAAAAGACTCAAAGCTGTGACACAATTTGGGACACTGTTGTTGTCACTGGATGATGGCATTTGGCATTCAGGAAGGAGAACAGGAACACTGCAGCAGCACTCCCATAGCTGCACTACAGAGTCCCTAGTTCCTACATTGGTGGATACACTCATTAACTTGCATCATCACAGGAGAAGCCTCCTTGCAGAATGCATAAAAGATCATTATGGAGACTAAAAGGGTTCTAGCAGCATAGAACAGTGATTTTAAATTTGCTAAGTTTCCATTTGAGCAGGCAAAAGTTGGACAAGACATTTACTTCCTGTATGTAGCAAGATAAGAGGTATAGCTCGACAGAACAGCCTGTTTTTATTGCTGCATTTGGCAGATTTAATTTTAACAGCTTTTATAGTCTTTGTTCTTTTATCTCAAGTCAGTGTTAGCTATCTACCACAGTACTCATGGGAAATGTCTTAATGGGGAGAAAAAGAGGTTATTTTCACACTAAGTCAGTTTTAGTTGGGCCTGTTTCTTATGACTTTAACAAAATAAGTTAGAAAATTAAAAAAGAAAAATCCCTCTTCTTTGCATGGAACCAGTTTCCAGGGGCAGGGGCAGGAGCTGCAATCTTTCTTTAGAATGAGTTTCTTAGGGACAGACTTGCATGGGATACACGGCCTGCACTGTGTGGTACCACCTCTGGTGAATCCCTCTGGGTTTTTTGTATGAAGCAAAAAAAGGAATGCAAACTTGGCACCTGTTTTTCAAGCTTGCACTTAGAGGGTCCATTATGAGCAAGCATCAGAGCTCTGTAGGAAGCCTTTGGAAGCCAGAGGCCTTGGTATAATTACAGCCATGGAA
Source organism: Zonotrichia leucophrys gambelii (assembly GCF_028769735.1). Lineage (NCBI taxonomy): Eukaryota > Metazoa > Chordata > Aves > Passeriformes > Passerellidae > Zonotrichia > Zonotrichia leucophrys. The sequence continues at coordinate 9,743,232 of NC_088176.1, forward strand.
CTTCAGGGAAACCAAGAAGAAAATTCTCCCAGAGAAATTACTTGACTGTGAGTGTCAATGCCTACTAGCCAGCTAAGGAAAGAAAGCTATTACTTGAACAGGAGCAGAGTTACTGCAGTTACTGTGGGCAGAGGGAAGGAGCAGAGAAAGGAGGAGCAGCCCTGCTTTGCTCTGCCATGACTTTTGCTAAGAGTATGAGAATGCCAGCAGGAGTGTGTGTGTAGTGTACACACCCTGCTCACAGGCAGGACTGGGGCTGGGAGCCCCTGAGGAGCCCTGAGCATGGGACAGGCAATGCTCAGGCTGCTGTGACTGATTCTATTGATGGTGCCCCTCAAAAGTGACAAAGGCGGGTCTTTGATTGAACTTCAGGCACACATGGTCTCCCTGTGCTGTTACCAACTGCTGACATGTTTTTGTTACATTCTTAGGGAGCAACAAGCACTGACATGCTCCTGCACATCCCGATGGAAATGACCCAGCAGGGCTGCTCTGCACACAGGGAGGGGATTTCAGCAGGTCACAGGAAATCCCTGACAGAGCCCATGTGTCACAGAGAGCTGCGAGCTGAAACACGCTGAGAACCCACACCAACACAGAAATGGCTCTGCCTCTGTTATCAGACAAATGCCATGTTTAATGCTCCTGATGTTAAGATGTACTGAACACTGCTACTGCTGGGGTCACTCCCAGTGACAGAAACATCTGGGACCCTCTGAAACAGGGAGTTAAAGATCTGACTTGCATGCTGTGCTAGTCACAAGGACCAAATGTAGAAGAGAAGTCTCTTTTTACCTATGATCCAGAAGTTGATTTCAAGGACCTGAGAGTGAGAAATTAGCATGCTAATGATTGGAACTACTGAACAGTTTGTTTACCTGAATTTCGCTTCATCTGAATTCTGTCTACAGACTAAAAACTATTTTTTATCACATCATCTAATTTACACATAAACCATTCTACAGGCTTGTTGTTAGGTAGCTTCAGGTGTGTTTTTACCTGGAGATTTTTGTAGTGAACAGTACTCCTGCAGTGACTTGTCTTTGCTGTCTCTTCATTTGTATAGAAGAGTCCACAGAGCTTGCAGTAAAACCCAGTTCTAGGCACCACAAATTCCACGCCTGTTGAGAAATTCTGAATTACATTAAAGTGTCAGTGAAATCCTATCCCTCTCATAATAAACTTGTTTTCAAAGAAAAACACACGCTATTTAGTTAAATATTAGAATAGGAAGACTGAATCCTGAATCACTTCTCTGATTTCCCTAATTTTGCAATATTGAGCTGCACTTTAAAATCTTGTGTATTGAAAACACACCTTTTCTCTTTTCTCTTAGATACACATGATTTAAAATCTATTTTGTCATAATATGGACTGAAAAATTCACTCTGAAACCTCAAGGGCTAGAAAGGCAATAATACTGTTTAGTAGTAAATACATCTTCAAGTTACACAGATTGCTTTTGAGGATGCACTTCTTCCAGGTGTTTTGCTCATAATCAGTATTTAAACAGTAAAGCCAATACTTCTGTTTATGCTTTATGCCAAACTTTTAAATTACTAAGTAATTTTTCATATGTATTTCATATATAGTCCAAAGAAACTTATTTCATCTCATCAGCTGCCTTTTGCCATTCATTTGGAATGAATTAGCAATGATGTAGAATCAAAAGGCTGTTTCTTTCAACAGCTACCCGTCTGTCATATACTCTGTTCCTTCTCTCCCCACATCTGCTCTGAGAAATAAATACAGCAAGTAGCCTTAAAGTGACATCTTGTTGTAAGCCCTGGGTATTGCAGGGGGCGGCCCAACGTACCCAGGGGAATGCTGAGCTCGGTGAAGACATCCTCTTGTTCCCAGCCTGCTGCAGAGGGCCTTTGTTTAGGCTCTACCTCCGGGAATTCCAGAGATCTCATTTCCAAGTACCTAGAATTTGCTTAACAAATGAATAAATGCATTGAATGAAAACAGTTTATTAAAGAGATGTTTGTAAGCTTCTTGGGAACACTTTCTGGGTGGATCTATAAATGAAGTAAAATCAGGAAAAAAAATGCTTTTCCATTCCAATCAGAGGCCTGTTTAGTGCAACTCCAGCAGCTGTACTATGGTGTGCAGTCACTCTGCTTTCTCCCAGCAGACCATTTTTCTATTTCTAATTTAATGCTATGTTTGGAGGGGTTTTTGTATTTTAGTCTATAAACAGAGCTATAACATTACACACCTCTGGCAGAAGCATGGCCTGACTGCAGCTTTGTAGCCACATATATTACTGCATGATCAGTGCTGCAGCTGGGCTGACACAGGGGTGCTGAGATGGGATGGTGGGGGCACCAGGACCTGATGAATACAATTCTCCAAACCTGCCTTTTGTAGGATCCCTGCAGCATCATTGGCATCTTCTCCCTGGAGCCACTCCTCCCATCCTCATCTCTCCAAGGGATAGTTCCTGCTTTATGGCTCCCGGCCACTAAAAGATTTTGGTTTCTAAATAGTAGGGATAGGATGGTTGGCCCCTGCTGGCTGACACTAATTGACACAGCAGGAGATTCAAGATGTGGAAACACTGGGTTGGTTTGCTGAGGTAGATAGAGCCAGTCAAAAGAACAGATGATGTCCCTTCCCATGATTGCTAACATATGAATTAATTTTGTTTTAAAATAAGAGGAATTTGTTATCACAGAGCTACAGAAATACAGATAAACTGGTCTGATTCCTCTTTTTCAGTCCTTACATCAAAGAACTACCTCACTTGCCCTGACAAAATTTCTATTGCATTGCAAATTTCATCTAAATAAGGGATATATTTTCTTATAAAACAAACATGTTTTTGCCCAAACCAAACCCTTCCTGTCTTTCAAGTCTATAGTTCAAAGACCTACAGTTTCTGGCTATGAGAATGAATTTTTCTTCACTTTTAAATATGTCTATTGCATGATTTAAAAGAAAATAATATAAAATCCTAACTGGTTGGCCTTCAAGTTAAATGTAAACCTACCCCAGGATTCCATTACTGCAGCAGAAGCTGGAAGACCCCCAGTGAGCTGGTAAGCTTAGCCATTCAGGGCCTTTGCAGCAACTGAAGCCCCACTTCAGTTGATTTCTGTGCTTCTGAGCTGGCAGCTGCATTGGTAGAGGGCCTAGAGCCTTGGACAGCAGATCCCAGATAACAAGTCCATGTCTGAAACCTGGGAAGCATGAGAGGCCCTGGAGCTTCCAGGCTCCCTGCTGACAAGCTGGAAGCTGAGATGCTGGAAACACTAGTAAATATGCTCTTGAGACACCCAACTCTTTCATCAGCTGGCTGCCCAGGAAGCCCAGGAGAGCCAACTTTGCCCTGCCCAGTCCCATGGCAATATTATCTCCAAACATGCAAAGTCTGGCAAGGTGTCTTCAGGCCAATCAGGCAAGTATTAAAAACCAATGAGTTTCAAATCTGTCCTGGAGGAAGAAGTTAGCTCAAAATCAGATGCTCACATGAAATGCTTCCAGCATTGCACTCTCAAAAATCTTCCATCAGCTTCTTTTCAAAAGCCCCTGTCCATCACATGGGCTCTGGCAGCAATTAAAAAAGAGCATTTCTGACCAACATACTCAACGTAGTTTTTCACTTCATCTCACTATGCACAGCCCATTTTTCAAGTATCATGATAAGGAACTGAACTGACTTTCAGGCCTCAAGATCCCTTTTTTCCTGACAAATATAAATAGGTAGCTATGATTACATTTATTGACATTATCTCACAGCACATCCTATCAGTTATATTAAAGGCAGCATGCAGTAGAACAGGACATGATAAGGCAAGTCCTGGCAAAAGGCATATATTTGCATGAACAGGGACTGAGAAGTAACAATCTATGCACGATATCCATATTAAAAATGCTTCAGTACAGTGTGTAAGAATACCCACCTTGTCCAGGAGCCAGCCAGACATTACAGATACTTTTCTGTTGACCTTCAGAGACTGTCACTCATTTCATTGACAATTCAAAATAAATTTAGCAAGGCACTGAAAGACTTCAGCTAAACTCATGTGAACCTTGACGTGACAATTATAGCAGCTTATGCCTTTCAGAAAGCTTGCAAGCTGCTTATCATATTTCCTTTACACTATTCATCTAAGAGGCTCTAATGATTTAGCTTGGCCGAAGGCACTGGGGTTCTTTTACTAAGCTGCTCCAAGGACAAGCCTTGATACTATTAACGACACTTATTCTTGTTAGCAATAAATTTCAGTCTACCCTCAGAGAAAACATGCAAGGCTCTCTGCAGGCAGAAGGGAAAAAAAGCAGTAGTTACCCTTGGCCTCTGGACACTCTTGGCTTCCATGTCTTGTTTCTTCACTAGCGTTTTTAATGAGCGTTTCCGTAACTTCTCTGCTCTCAGCTCCTTGTGATCCCATCTGTTTGTAATCATCTATAAATGTATCAGGGAGCTGGAGAGTCTCTTCTTTCAGATGAACAGAAGGTATTTGGTGATCTTCAGGCTCTAAACGAGTGTCAGAGCTCTTATCAATTTTTCCTTCCTTCTGCTGGCAATCAGACTCCTTAGCAGATTGGTCTTCTTTCAACTCCTCTGGCTTCTGTTCAGGGTCCAGATTTAGGCTTGATGCTTCAGTTACAGCATCATCATTATCATCATCCTCATCATCTTCCTGACAGCCACTAGAAGCTGCACTGCCCTTTGCTGTTCTGAAGTTTGTTTCTAAAGCTTTATGGGCAAATTTGTCGTCACTTCTTGTTAAGTGGCTGTGATCGTTTTTTAGTTCTAACATGGTTGACATACAGGGACACATTTCTGAAGCAGCTTTATTTTTCTGATCAACTGGGACTATTTCTTCAAGCTCAGTTATATCAGGCTCCATAATTAAATCATCTTCTCCCACTTCATCTACTGTCACTAATTCCTCCATGTTAGCAGGATACCAGGTCTCACCTTCTATTTCACTTCCACTCTCCCAGTCTCGGTCCTGTCACAGATGTAAAACATTTGAGAGATTGGTGATTATAGTTAATCACTGTAAAAAGTGGTCCTTGAAACCAGGAAAAACCTTGATATGGCCATGTCTAACTCCTCTTGTGTTTTAGTTTCAAAGAGTGATTTGCCTTGGTGCTGTGATTTTACATCTCATGCACAAGGACAAAAAAAATCTCTTGAATTATCACATAAACTTCTCTTTGTGAAGATTCTGTAACTGCCTTGGGGATTGCAGTCTCTCCAGTCCCCTGCTCCTTGCTTTTCTGTAAGCAGTAGAGCAAGGCACAATGTGTTACACTTTGTTATCCAATTGATGCTACTGTGTGATCCCCCTCCTCTGCCTCCTTCTCAGTGCAATGAAAATATACTGAACCCCATTCAAGCCACTGTGGCTTTCTCTTTCCTGGACCAGGTCCTTTAAATTCACATGGTGACTGAGAAAACATGGCTTCCTTCTGCAGTCATTTCCTTCCATCAGCAAGATCCCTCTGGCAGGGACTGTGCTGGGAGCCACTGGCCTAAACTTTAGGAAAAAAAGCAGGTTTACAGTTATACCCCAAGGCACATATTCTGAAACACCTCATACATGCAGCTTCAGACTTACAGGACTTAGGCACTAATACTGGACTTGGGAAGTCTTAGAATAAAAAGGTATATCTTACTTTTAAGACACACTTGCATCTTAGATTTCAACTCCCAGACTCCTTGTGTACACACAATCTATTAATAATCTGTATTCTCCTCCTGTTTGGCCATTCCCACACTTCCCCTCCTAGAATCCTAAAACAGCATGAAAACTCTGTGAGCTGGCGCTGCTCTTGCCAGGAGATCAGTTTTCTGCAGCGACAGATATCAATATCTTCCATATTTGACCATCAACCCATGACCCTACAGAAATGAAGCTGGAGGAATTCCAGGGACATTGCTGTCCCCGACTGCAATGCAGCAGTAGGGCTGCTGTAAAGGCATTATTTAATTAAAACCAGAAACAATCAGAAGACTGCTATCTATAGTTCAGAAGGCCAATGTTCTAAGAAGTATTCATCATATCTCCCCTCTTTCCCCACTAACTGACCACATCTCCTATTTTTGGGCACAGTTTGCCAAGTTACCCAGCTCACTTGGGCATACATTCCTCACAGCTGCCACTGCCAAGCGCTATGTATGTGAAGCAATGTACATGAGCAAAGAGTAACTAAAAAAAGAGTTCTGGAGACTTCAGGAAAAGCTGTCCCTTAAAGCAGAGGTCAAGATAAGGCAAGTTAATTTTGATAACCTCCTTCATCCAACCCCTTTATGTGGTTTTTCATGAGAGGTTAATATTTAATTTGGGAGGACATTCTACCAAACCTGAGGTTTCAATCATTTTCTCAAAGAACCTACACCAACAATGTGTCACCAACCTTTTCTTTCCTTGTGTTTTCCAGAATCTCTCCAGATTCTTTTCCTTGTTTATTATCTGAAGGTGAGCTCTTCACTGGAACTTGCTCCTCATTTTCAAGCTAAAATAAATACATATACATGTATACAACACACAGTGGTGCTCTAGTATGTTTCTATTCTGGGTTTAGAGAAGCAAAGTCACTCACAAGGTCACATTCTTTATTTCTAAAGTTTATGCAAGTCAACTAGGCTGTGGGAAAAGACCCAACAATAAATTCCGTTAGCAGAGCTGTACAAATAAGAATTAAGAAAAAGAATTTTAAACTAAATTAGAGGTGTAATTTATATCACAGAATTGGCTGAAAGACAGGTGGGGGAGAATGTCAATTCATTAAAATTTCCAGCCTCCGCTCTTCTGTTCTCTACCCACATTTGTTATGTTGGCTCAGATGTGGTAAGGAGAGCAGCAGTGTTAAACTCTGCAGAAGACCTCGACTGTTTTGTTTATTGACACAGGATCAGTTGAAAATGGAATTGGTTGTACAGTTCATACTTGGGAAGAACAAAACCACAGTACTACCTCATACTTAGTAAAAGGGGAACAAAGCAAAAATGAGTCCAAGACATACAAAACTATTTTTTCCTTTTAAAATAAATTACTAGCAATAGTCCCCCGAGAGGTATGTCTTTAGCAAAGCCACTGTAAAACAACTTGGAAAACATGCAGAGGAGTGTGATTTGGGATGCTGTCTGACATTTCTCTCTGACATCTCCTCCCAGGAAACCACACATCATAGTAAAATACCAGCCAAAGGAGAAAGATGATAAAAGGTGGTACAAACATGCTTATCTATGGCATGAGGCAGTGCTGCTGCTGGTTACAGACTAGAGAGTTACAAATCTAGGAAATTCGACCAACTTAGCCCCTCAGGAGAAGAAGCTCAACTGGAACCAACCGACAATGGCCCTGGCAGCACAAAGGCACAAGCAAGAGATGGAGCCCAGGTCAGCCAAGCATATCTGCAGGCTCCTGTGCCAACAGACCTGGGGATGGATGGCAGCAGCTATCCCTGGGGGACTCCATGGGCGGCAAGGGGGCCAAGAGCCAGTAACCAGATCCCCAAGGGGTGGGGATGTGAGTATGGGCTGTGCTGAGACCGAGCAAATGAGGTATCTGGATGTGTTCCCCCTCCTACTTCTTCCCAGTGGAGAATCAAACCCACAAACATTGACACTTTACCACTGGAAGTATTTCTCCAGAGATTGCATAATTTTATAGGTGAGCTGATTCAGTGGTTTCTGTCATGGGAAGAGATTTCTGCCAGAACACTGAAGGGAGTGGTGTGAATTATCCCTGCCAGCCACAGTTGAGGGTAGGCACACATGATTAATAGAAACAATTGCTCTGTTGAGTTATCCAGAAAGAAATGTTTCTCATTAAAAGTTCGTTCTCCATTTTAATAGTACAGCAACCACTTCCCTGTATAAATACTGTGCACCTCTTTAAAGTATTACTTAATTTCCAGATAACTCAATCCTCCTCACTGGCAGCAGAAGCAGGTGATGGATGCAGAAAGAGCAGCTATGGGGCATTCTGCACAAAGTTAGGAGGAGGACAATTGCCTCTTCACACACAACCTGCATGCAAATAGCAGACTGTCACTTGGTTTCATTTGCAGCTGTCTGACCCCATCCCCTCATTTGTTACCCAAAGGTTCTATGCTAGATACAAAATGATAATGTCCATATAACCAATACCACAAGAGTGTAATAGATCTGCTTGGTCTGGGCAAAAACACGGACAAGATGGCCTCCCAAGATTTCTTCTGTGACTACATTCCCCAATTTCATCATGGAAAATCATTTCACATTGCTAGCATCACACCCACAACAAATTCTCTAAGATATTTCAGAAAATGTATTACTTCACCACTTACACTTCCTCTTACATATAGTTTTAGATCTCTGTTTACCTCGTTCTCAGGTGGTTTGGTTTCCTTTACATCACTGCCTTCAGCAGTAGCATCTTCTTGGTCTTTTTCAGCTTTTTTCACCTTATTCTTATCACTTTGTTTTTGCCTGGAGCCCTCAGATGCTTTGCTGTGCTTCTGTTCAGTTGCCTCATCCCTGGCAGTGTCCTCGCTGTAAGAATGCCTGCGTTCCCTTAACTTTGCCTCTTCCTTCCTCTTAGATCTCCCAGGTAAATCCTGCAGCTGCCTCTGAAACTTGTCAGATTTTGACTTCGAGGATTTTCGGTAATAGTCATCTTCCCTGTTCTTGTAGCCAGACAAAGGGTGAAGGGACCCAGGGGAACCAGTCTTTAAGTATTTTTCTCGGTGTCCTCTGCCTCCTTCAAGCCGTTCATCCAAATCAAACTTGTCCAGTTGTCGGGAATAATGTTTCCTCTCGTGCACCCACGTGTCAGTCCTGTCCCTCTTCTCATCCCCATTCTCTCGCCATTCTCTGCTGTCTCTTTCCTCTTCCCGTCGAGAGTAGGGGGACTGATCCCACGCGTCCCTCCCATTTCCCCAGTCGGTCCTGCTGGTCCCCAGCGGGCTGTGCGGAGAACTGCACGAGGTGAAGCTGGGCGTGTGCGACCGGGGTGACAGCGAGCGGCTTATGGGGCTGCGGGAGCGGGGCCTCTCAGCGCCGTACCTGCTGCAGGGGGAAAAGGCAGCTACTGAAACTGGCTGACCCACTGCTGTCTACCAATTCTTGTACACTGGAGGCTCATGGGGACTGCCCTGGGGACTGCGAACCTGAGACCCCAGGCCTTTCACAGACATGCACTGCACAGCTGCAAACAGTGAACAGGAGAAAAGGCAGTGTCATAGCCACAGAGCTTAACTAAATCCCCACAGAACTGTCAAGAATATATTCATTCATTCTTAAAAGCATCTCATAAGGGTTTAGCATTAAAAGCTTATAATATGTTAATACCTTTACAATGACCCTAATGTGTATACCCACAATACTCACTCAGCTAGGGCATCTCTGACACAGAAGTGACAAAGACCACCTGTTTAAAAGAGATGTTTTTGGACTGTGATTCCTCTCCCATTTTGCTGAAAGTTCCAGAAGTCAGAGATATCAGAAATGTACCCAAATACATTTTAATCTGAGCTGCCTCCTTCCCACTTGGTCTCATAGCACCCCCAGCCTTTATGCTTTTCAGTCAACAGGGAGGAGAGTGGAAAAGTTTCATTTTTATGCTCTTCACATGCCAGACATATCTTCTGAGACATAATCAGTAGGAAAGAATTATTTTCATAACATGCACAGTTTCAATTGGATCTCATTATACAGGCCCTGTACCAACTATTGAACTGTATAAAAATAGATACTATATTATAAGTGAAATCCCAGTTACGAAAGAAAATTAAATATGAGAGGGAAGCACACAGATAATGCTCCTTATATCTGCAGATTTACAGACTTTCAATTCCAAACTTTGGAGAAACTTTACCTGTCCACTTCACGCAGCAGGTCCCTCTCCCTCTGCGAGTGGATGTCCTGGATAATAGCAGCCACATTCTTACCCGGTTTCTAAAATAAACAAAGACACTGTTTAGCATGCTGCCTGACTCTCCAAGCTGACACAGGTGATTTGTCCTTCAAGAAACAGTATCCATGCTTCACTGAATTATTCTAGAACTAGAAATACTTAGTTTCAGTGTTGTGGTTACACTCTCTTTTGCAGTTGCCTTCTCAACAGCACGATCAAAGCAGTAAAATGATACAAATGGAAAATTTGCTCCATTACGTTGTAGTAGTCTCTCCTCATATTTGGCTGCTCTAACAGGCTTTGTAAACTAGCTTGTTTTCAAACCTTGTTACACAATCACTACAGAGCATTTTCGAGGAACTGGATCTAAGAGGAAACAAACCAGACAATTTTTCTGATACAGAATCAAATATGTAGAGCAGCCTATCTCTGATCCTCTAGGTATGAACTGCCTTCTCTTGATCTCAGAGTTATTCATTCTGGATTATAGCTCTAAAGGACTATGTTTAGACAAGGAGAGCTTCAGACAAGCTAAGTGCAAGATGTATCCTGGGGTGTTGATTACTCCTAGGTAGGATGCCCTACACAGGCGAGAGTGCTCACAATTCCTCAAACAGTTGGAGCACACACAGATAAGCAACATAATCATGCAGGAACTCAGCAGTTTGTAGCAGTATGTGCTAGCTCATGAGTATTTCCTTCTTGGTATTTTTATTTGCTTGCTTTCTTTTGCAAAGCAAAATGATTCCGTGACCTGGAAAATTGTCATTGGAAAAGCAGAAAAATCTTCCTGGAATCTAGGCAAACTATCACATTTTTCTGGGTAACTCCTGCCTCTCTGTCAATCTCCACCACCAAACATCTGAACCCCTCCCTATGCCACATTAGGAAAGTCTGCCCTGATTTATGAACTTTTGGCAACTCATTTTAAGTCTCCTTAAGCTAGTATACACATACAGGAAAGAAAGAGGCTTTTCCAAAGGTCAAGCCAAACTATCTGAGTTCCTTTATTTTTTTTTCCCCAAGGCTCATAAAGGACTCTTAACATTAAATTGGAACATTACAGAGCTGTTCTACAAAATAACTTTGTGCTGTGTTAGGTAATACAATATGGAGCTCTTAAGCTCTGCATTGCCAGTTCTGGTCCAAGTCACCATGAAATAAAATTACTCTCTTAGCATTACATGACAGTATATAAGCCTCTATAAATACTTTCACAAGAGCAGTGATCTCTGGACATCACTCAAGTGTCCAGAACAGAAGTGTCACACACTCTACAGAAAGTCTAAATAATATTGCTCTGGTCTGACTCTATGTTAAAAGAAAAAAACCCTCATGCTTTATAACTTAGGTCATTCACAAGAAATAAAAAGAAATCAGTATTCTGTTTAGTCCTGTTACCACTGCTTGGTGTCAAGACTGCTATGGCTCAGGCATGGAAGCAGTGAAAAAAGTATTGTTCTGGGCTTAATGCCTGACTAAAAGGATAGAACCATCTTATTTTTGCTGACATGCTGTATCTTACACATGGCTGTGTTTTAGATCTTTGTTAGACCAAGGAGTCTGCCCACAAGGAAGTTCAGAAGGGATTTTTGAAATAATGGTATGAAAGGATCATAGAAAATGGTGTCTCTTCCAAGAGTTACAATTTAGAATAAGAGCAAGTGTAAAAGATCAATAATATACACTGCTTAATTTATCTTTATTTCTTTCCCCATCATATTGAAGCATTAATTAGAAATCAGTAATCAGCAAGAATCTTTTAAAATGTATTCTCCAGATGTGCCATGGAAACTCATATAATTTGATCAAGAATGACCATCTTACCTTCAGCTGTAATTCCTTGTATCTTTTAGACATCCTAATAAGTAATTTGTCATCATTTATCATAGCAGGTTTTTCTTTGTAGTACTGTACCATGGCTTGGGCTGCTTCACTGTAAGCCATTTCCAGAAAGGCCTAGCACAAATGGAGAGAACTTTACAATCTATTACATAACTAAGAATACAAAGTAAAAGAGAGAAAAGGCAGCATAATAAATTTTCTCTGGATGCTTCTCATGCAAAATGTCTTGATAGTACAAAACTGGGTAGCTTTCCAGGCCTGAAACTGAAATTATAATACTCTGTCCATTTCTCATTTTTTCTTTAACTGCAAATAATGGTTTCAAACCAGCTATTAAAGCCAATATGTCACCTTAGAAGATGGTTCAGTTAAAAATGAAATGACTGGTATCTAATCTTCCTTGACTGGCAGTGTACAAGGCCAGGCTGGATGGGGCTCTGAGCAACCTGTTCTAGTGAAAGTGTCCCTGCCCACGGCAGGGGTTTAGAGCTAGATGGTCTTTAAGGTCCCCTCCAACCCAAACCATTCTATGATTCTGTGATTTTTACACATTACAATCTCAAACATTTTCCACCAGCATGGATTCTACATCCATCCATTTTGTCTGCTGCAGGAATGTGAGAGAAGATATTCTATTCTTACCAACTTACACCACTGGTACACTTAAGATACTTAGAGTATACTTAAGCTACTATAAAAAACAAGAGAAATCTGAAGTAACCCTAACAAATGGCTGAGAGAAGGCAGGGAGTAATTCACTTTTTAAAAAAATTAGGAGAAGTACAGATTCACAACACTTTTTCATTGAGATTGCCAGGATTTTTAAACAAGAACTTGTTTAGATGTGGTCATGTTTACATCCTCATGTAATTCAGTGACCACCAACCTTTTTTCCACTTTGAGAGCAGACTTCATGTATTTAAGTTTCTATTACTAAATCAGAGGCTTCCCCCCAAAGACTGTGTCTTCATGTTTATGTCTTTATACCTTTTTTGGCCAACAGATGTCAACACTGGTAACCCCAAATGTACAGTACCTGATTAGTAGATTTCATGAGGATATAGTTGGTGACCTTTCCAAATGGGAGGCCCAGGTTAATGACATCATTCTCTGTGCAGCTTCCCTCGGGGAGGTTGCAAATGTGGACAACTCGACCCAATGTAGATTTCCTCTGGGGAAACTGGGGGAAAAAAACCCAAATTAAACCAATGTTTGTATGTTAGATATTCTCTCCACTAGATAACATCTTACATTTCTGCAAAAAAAATTATATGCTCTGCTCACCTGCTATTAAGAAAAAATATTCTTTAAAACTTGCATTTTACAATCCTGGTTTAGAAGTACAAATGGAAATGGACATGTTTAGCTGCAGTCCAATGGAGTCTCTGTTCCTGGACTTTGCAAAGTCCAGAGAGGATTTCTAGAAGGCAGGCACCTCCTTCAAACAGGATCAACAATACTCCTGCAAAAACTAAGTACTCACTGCAGTCCTTGCTGAATTTATGGATATTGGAAATCACTGCATGGGTGTTCAGGATAGCTGGGACTAAATCTAAATCCTTCTTCATGGAACACACTGGGTGGGGGGTAAAAGTGATCCCTCCTGACTTGAGAGAGAACACATAGCTGTACCTGGGGTTAGAAAACCTGCTACTTTTCCCTCTAACTGCAACAACACACAGGAAGAAGGACTTCCCCTTGGGGACACAGTGAGCAGTGGACATGCAGAGAGGCAGAGCTCCCAAACTGGGCTGGCAAAGGCACAGAGCACTGGAGTGGTGATCACTTCCCAAGGGTGGAAGTCTATTTTGGAGTGCTGGGGCAGTCCTGAAAGAGCTGCCCATCTCCCTGGCATGGGAAGCAGGCTCTACACTCCCTGTGCAAAAGGCATCAGGGTACAGCCAGAGAGAATGTTAATTTACCATAGCTAATGACAAGCAAAACGTCACTCACACAGGATTAAATCTTTCCAGGCTACCTCCATGTTTATGACCTCTCCATTAGGATTTTACTGAAGAAGTAACTCTACCTTCATTTAAAATTGTGCCATTCAAGGGAAGATGCAAATCATGTAATCTTGTGGGATCAAGTTCACCAGAGCCATCACAAATGTTTGGCTTGTCAGCAAGTTCACAAGTTACAGAGCTAATGTTATCTTATTTACACCTCCATCCTGTTGCCTTCCCCTCAGACTTCACCACTTAACCATTTGTGTATTTTTACTGCATTAGAACCCTGCATTACACAGTGATCTGCTACTGAGCTTGCATCTCACAGAGCCCACTCAAATATGTAAGGTAAGTCAAAAGAGAAGTGCAAAAATCCAGAAGTTAGGTTTTTATTCTGGCAGAAAAATAACAAAGACCTGATCCTGAAAAAAGGATGAAGCAATTCAACTCCAATTGAACAGAAAAGGTAGTGATGTCTGCACACATCTGGCAAGGCAGCATGTAGCACAGAAGAACACTGCTACAGCTGGAGAAAAAGGAAACAGCAAATGTAGTCCCAGTGTAAGAACACTCCAGATCACCAATCACCTTCTGTTTGTTTTGTTAGATCTGTTAAAAGATGACATGTAAGAGTCAATTGGACTAGAAAGGCTCAGCTCTTCAGAGCCCACGTTCCCACACACAGCCCTCAGTACATTAAATCAAACAACTGTAAGACATTGCCACTTCCCCACAATTGGCAATGGCTTAAATGAAAATGCTATGCCATAAACCTGCTGTAGTTCTTGATTAAGAAGTGGTCACATACTCGTGCCAGAAGCCAACAGGCTGCACCAAGCAATAACCTTGTCAGCTGATTGCAGTTAAACTGGATCCATTCATTAAACAGAGCTGTAAATCATGGCCAGAAAAGGAATATACCCTTTCCATATCTACAATCAGGAAGTTAGAGGAGCTGTTACATGCCAGGTGTTGCATGTAATTTTCAGTAATACTCAAAGTTAACTTTCTTGGCAACCAATGTCTACCAGGGGTTACCAATGCAGCTGCATGGCTATTAAAAAAACCCACAAATCTAAAAAAAGTTATGTACAACAGCAAAATGTACCTCATATTAATTACAATATTATTTTACTCATCCAATTTGGTGATTTTTAATTACAGCTGTTTTCTTACATTTGTTGTTGTTGCTTCTTGCTTTTCAAATTCTTTATCCCTTTCTTGAGCTTCACATGAAATTTTTTTCTATAGATAGTAAGAAACTGCCAGTCTCATCCCTGCAGTGCTAATGGCTCACCACGCCCAAGTGAAGACTGGTAGCACTTGCCTTTTACAGAGGGATAGAGTTATTTGCAGATGGACAGCACAGAGCAAGCTCTTCCAGAAATCTGAACACTTTGTTTATGATTACATGCAGGGTCAAGTGTAATCTCCTACTGCTCAGTTAAATGGCAGCAGCTTAGCTGAAAGTGAATACTACCATGCAAAGGTGTAATAAATTATAAGCCACCTGGGTTGCAGAGTGAATGACAGCTGGCAAACTCAGTCTTAACACCTCTAATATAGCTCCCTGTTCATCCAATAGGCTTCTAAAGAAAAAAGGGATTTACAGCATCCAGGAAAATCAAAGTTATTGTTTCTTTTATGTCTCAAAATACTGCAGGTCATTCAGAAGAGGACTTCTTCAGGCAGCTTAAATGATAAATAGTGACAGATTCTAAAGAGAAATGACACTGGTATTAGCAGTGATTTCATTTGTTGCGAAGTTGACAGACATGATGAAAAGGAACATTCCTCTGCACCCACTACTAGTCCACCTCTGACCTTGGAGGCAGCTGTCATGAGCAGCTCTGCTCTTTGCTGGCCTGCACTCACAGTGCCTGTGACAGGCAGAAGCTGAAACCCCTTCAAATAACCTCTTGCACAGTAAAAGCTGCACTGTAGAAAATTGGCTGGATTAAGGAAATCTGGGTGAACTTTCTGCAAGCAGTGCCTGATGAACTCCAATAAACTGGAGTGAGACAGGGACACAGCCTGGCTTTTCAGTGTCTGAGACCACATCAGGAGAGATATATACATAAAAGTTAACAAGGTGAAAAGTTGAACCCCTGGATTACTGCTGCTATTCCATGAACGCCCTAACATAAGTCTTTGGTGTGTCCAGCTCTAGTTGTAGCTTTCTGATATGTGATGAGTTTCATTTTACGAGTTTCATAACCCTAACAACTTTGTATTTTCATTATGAATATGGCTTGCTTTTATTTGCCTTTTTTTTCTCTTTTAAAATGTTTCTGCTTTGTTAGTGTAAGAACTCTTTTTAATGTTGGTTCTTTTTTCTGGCAGAAAAAGAAACATAGAGCTAGGAATTCAAGTGTGCATTAGAGCAATATAAAACTGGGTACCTGTGCTGAATGCAGGCAGGGACTAATAAACCTAAACCATGGAAGGCTTCACAACAAAACAAACTTGCTGAAAGGCTACCAGTGACAGCAGAGGATATAAATACTACACTAAAATAAACTAAGGAAAAGCTAATCCAGTATAATGAACTGATCTGGGGGCTCCAGGAGAATAACAGTGAAGCTGCAGCCACTGTCCATGCCACTGTTGCTACCTGGGGGAAGGACCTCAGTGTGAGAGAGGCAGAGAGCAATTGCTACAAATAACCAGAGAGATAGTAGGTTGCTTGATGGGCTCAATAGTGAAGGTAACTCAAAATTAATCCAAATCCTCATCCCAAACTGAAGCTGACCTTCCTGGGTCAAAAAGACTCAGATAATGGGGGAAAAAAGTCAATGGAAAACACACACAAACCTATTTACCAACCTCCCCAAATAACTCTGACAAGCAAACATCTGTTAGCACTGGAAAAAACAAAGCAAAACAAAAACTACAACCAAGTTCATATTTGGTCAAAATCAAAAGCATAAAAGAACTGTAGGGAAGTTGAAATAACATTCATATTCAGACTACTGCCTAAAAGAAAGCCTTCAGGGTTTTAATTCCAGTAAGCAGAAGTGGCTTCTACAAGAATCTTCTACAAGAAACAGAGACATCAATTTGCTTAGGTACTCACTCTTACCCCTGATGGAGGAGAAGAAAATGTAGGACCTGGCTGGCCAAAGGATCTTGCTGGTGTAGCGATAAAAGAGGCGCCAACATTTGGTGGATAATCTAAATAATGGATTACACACATTTCATTAAATCTTGGCTCATATTAATTGCATTAATGTGCTCAGTAAACAATGCCCCATTTACATAGTAAATAATTTCATAGTCTCTACACCAAATTGTACACTGTTTTGTTGTACCATGAAAACAAGTTATTGTTTGAAAGAAAAATAAATTCATATTTCAAAGGACACAGTATTGGCTTTCTTTTTTTGTGCACAGCTTCTCAAAATTTTTCCTTTGAAACTTTTATCACATTTCATTTTAAAAGCACAGCTCTCCTCAGAGACTCATTTCCCCTTCAATTAAAAAAAGTGTTTTTAACTACTGCACATATAATCATTCACCTTCGATACTTGATGGATTGAAAACTGCTGCATTATTTGGCGATAAATGCAATGTTCCATCTGCTGAGCTTAACATACACCGGATACCAGTGCTGGAAAAGAAAGAAAAGAACTTCAGCGACATGTATGATATACGAAAAACATTGAAGCTTCATTGTTAGGCAGTAAATTCCTGGTGGAAAACCACTGAAGTAAGGGATATTCTGTTAGAAATTCAGTTTGAAGAATTCATTTTAAAATAATACTTACTTATCTGAAAAAGCCATACATTTTTGAATGTGAAGACTTCCCTTAATGTGCTGATCCCAGTCCTACGTTGAAACAAAGAGACAATGAACACAGGAAAAATCCTGAGACAAATTTACAAAAGATTATTCTTCCATTCAGTTTACCTTATTCTAAAAACAATACTGAGATGCTGAAGAAAACATGTGATGTCAGAGCCAAGCACACCCTCAACCAATGCATTTACTGATTCATTAACTGAATATTATCAATTATTTTACAAAAGGAAACCTTCTCTGTATTAGCTTTTAAATTCAGTGTATTTCTAGTAATGAAGCTATTTAATTCTTGCTGAAGACCTCATCCTGCAAAGTGCTAAGCACCTTCAATTGCTGCAATGTCCATAAAGAACATGTTCAGTATTCAAGGCAGCCAGGACAGTGCTTATTATTTCACTAGATCAGCAACATTTGTGAAAGTACACTTAGCTATTTACATTTCTATGATTCAATTGAGGCAGGGCATTAAACACCAACTAACAGATCTCCTGAAACTCACTGTAACGGCATCCCCCCTGCACTTTTTAAGTGTTAATGAAAAAAACAAATGCCCAGCATGCCTTAGACAGGGTCTGCTTCAGCCCAGCACCACAAGCTGCAGCAAACAAAGCAAAGCATTTTGTAAGCAGTTGCTAAAAGAGTAAAAGGTAAACACGAAAGCAAATATATTCAAATACCCCAAATCCCCAAGTTGTTTAGGGATCAGGTAGTATTTAATCTGCTGGTCATTTTCCTTCTTACACACATGCTGTTATAATTTTATTGTCAGGCCACCATCAGCATGAGAACACATGCCTTTGTGGTTAGGTGCTGGTCCTGTGATGTGACAGAAAAGGTCACAAGCACTTGTTGAGCAGGGCTCACCAGGAGGCCAGAACAACCATGGATGGCTGTGGGGCTCAGAGGGCCACTTAAGCGCCCTTCTCCAGACCTGACCTAAATAACGTGACCTACAACACACTGCCTGGGAAACTGGGAAGCTGTTTCTTGAGGGTGAGGTTGAATTTGGAGCTCCCTTGGCAATATGAACAAAAAAGTGAGAGAGAGCACAGTCTGTACTACATGTGCGGAGCAGCTTCTTGCTTTTGGGTCAAAGTCCCTGGGGACCCTGAGACCTAATTTTCTTGTGAGACACAAGGAGGAAAAATTTCCTACAGAGAAATAGTTAAAATAAGTTTATGAAAAAAATGTGTTGGTTTGTTTAAGAAAGCTGCTTCCATGAGGCTGTGTTAGGGAGAAGCCTTTGGGATCAGAAAAAGAGAAGCAGATGAAACTACAGACATGGGTTTGCAACACTGGCTTGAGTATCGGGGGATCAGCTTCAGGCTCCTCCCTGCCTCACTTCGGGCCCACGAGGTGAGCTAGGACATCAGCTCAGACCTCACATTTCTCACATCAGTGCTGTAACCTCACCATCTTTCACGGCAGCATGTGGAACAAAACCCAATCTCGAAGCCCCAGTAACTGCCATGAAACAGATGTACCATGGCCTCAGCAAAACTAAGGCCTTTTATTTCTCTGTCTCTCAGGGCACCTCTGTGGTGATGGACACTGGCACTGAGGGCTGGCAGGAGCTGGTGGCCAGATCAGTCACCTGACAGCCTGTCCAAGGGTCTGACCCATGCCCAGGGATGCCCTCAAACCACTCACCTTCAGATCGAAGATCTTCTTGTCGCACAGGGCGCAGATGTGGGGGAAGTGGAGAGGGGCCACGCCGCGGAGGTCGCCAAGCTGGTGCGGCGGCAGGGAGCGGGTGGGCAGGTCAGGCGTGCCGCCACTGCGCTCCTCCTTCTGCCTCATGCGAGGGCTGCCGAAGCTCTGCGCGCTGTGGTTGAGGCGGCCGAAGGAGGGGGGGGCGGCCGTGCTGAACTTTGTGTCAGGTGTCGGCTCTTCGGGGTTGTACAGCTCGTTTCTTATTTCATACTGCTGCTGACTCGCTGACGGCCACAGGCTGTCGCCGGGCATGAGGTCAGGCTTGTTTTGGCTGGGGAAATTAGGGATATTTTCCCACTGGTTGCTTGTACTGCTGCCATGCAAGACAGGGCCGGGATCTCCTTTCGGATGGGAGCCTGTGTGTGGGTCGCTGGGGAAGGCCCGTGCTGCACCGTGCTGTGCTGCTGCCCCGTAGGACTCCTTGGGAAATGTCGCTGCTGCCTCGTGCTGCAGCTGGCCGGGAGCCCCAAAGTGACTCTCGTAGCGTGGCCCTGCTGCTGGGGTGGCGGTGTGGGTGCCGCCAGCAAGGAAGCCGTGCTGGCTGGACTGTTCCCCCTCCGAGGCGAATGCCTGAGAGGCGGCAGTGATGGCGTTTTGCTTGTTGTACTCATAAAAGCCCCCTGCAGCAGTAGATGTGGAAGCACCTGCCTTGCTGAGACCCACCACCACGGGTTGCTGGCCGGAGGTCGGAGCCATGACACTTCCAAAGGGATTCATGACGATTGCGTTGGGCGCCTGGGCCTGGACGGCTCCCAGACCTCCCCCTGGGGCAGCTAAGGCCGGGCTCTGGGCAGAAAAGGCAATGCCACCAGAGGGGAACCTCGTGCCAGCGATTCCAGGCCCCTGGGGCGGGCCTGCGCTGTGGCCCTGCGGGGCGCTCATCACCGTGGGGTGCCTCAGCTGGTTGAAGAGTGGCTGCGACATGGCCACTTTGGAGAGCACCTGGTTGAGGACAGTGGCGGCGGCCGGGTTGTTGGTGACAGCAGTCTGAGCCAACTTCAGCCTGTGGAGCGTGAGCTGGGCCTGGAGTTGTGCCAGCTGCAGGCTCGCCGGCGAGGGGAGCAGGGGGCTCGGGGCGCCAACAGAGAATGGACTCTTCTCCAGGAGCTTGGCAGCACTGCAAAGGATCAGCATCTAGGTTAGCCAAATTCACCCCACACCTACCTACACCCAGCGCATGTGAAAGCCCAGCACGGGATACACAGCTGCTGCCAGTGGTTTAGTGTATCCAGACTCAGGGAAAGCAAAAGCCATACAGGCCCTCCCACACCGTCCCCAAATCAGCAATTTTCCCCCTTTTCTGCACTTCATGCAACCTCCAGCCCCCCTGCTGAGACATCACTGATCCTGACTGATTTTGTGATACCTTCATTATTCTCTTTTCCTACAAAGCAGGTAATGTGAAGAAGAGGACATCAAATGGGATTTTAAAGCCAGCCCCTCAGGTATTTCCCACCTAGCACATCTGGCTGCATAAAGCAAGAGAAAATATTTCACATGCATTTATTTTGTTTACAGTCCTTCTGTTATTAATCTGAACAGCAGCTTGTTCTGTAACAAAGCCTATAGTTTTGCAAATGCAAATATAGAGGACGAAAAAAGTGAATGAGAAGCAACTACAAACAAGCTGTCCTCAAGAGTATTCCCTGTTCAGCTACAATCAAAGACAAAATTTCTGCAGTGCCAGCTGGTGAAAATCAAGGTCTTTATGTTTCCTAGAAATAAGAGGTACACTGAGCGTTGTCCTTCAAGTCTCATACATGGGATGAGTAAATTATTGAATTGCCTGTTTGAACTCCAGAGCTGGGAAAACAGAAGATGAATTTTTCAGGCATATGGTGGTTCCTTGCTTTGGGAAACACCTTTGAGATATCTCACTAATTCCCAGCACCACCACCAAACTATCATTTTCATGCTCCTACTGGAAAAATGTTATCCTTCACTTTCCACCACCTCTGCTCACAGACAGCACAGTTACTCATTGCATTACAAATGGCTGTTCATTCTGACAGTGAGAGCAGAGAACACTCATACAACGGGGATGTGGTCCAAAGCTCAATTAATTTATATTGTAAAAATGTATTGAGTTTCAACTGAGGCCTTTCAAAGTAGCAGGAACCATGCATCAACCACCACGCAACCCTCACTGTTAATAATTGGCCAATTTGCTAAACTGCATGGATGAAGCTGTAGTTAATGATAAATGTCTTGTCAGCATGCTACATTTGAAAACCACAAATTAGGAAAACATCTGCTTAAATCCAAAGTATGACTAAGAGAAAATGAATGGGTTTCATATTTAACATTTAACTTCCACTAGCAACTGCAAGGCACATCTGTCTCCCAAAACACAAACCACCGTTTGGATAAATGCATCATTATGTAATGACACGACTCCCTGCCAGCACAGGCTGACACCAGTGCTCAGCTTCAGAGCTGAGGTGCCTTTTGTTTCCCCATGTGGTTTCCATCACTTACTCTCTGACTTGCACTTACAACCCAGTTTGCTGTAAATTTGATTATGGATGAGAGTCAGTGTGCAAGTACAGTCAAAACAACACGGAGAGCCTCACAAACCCCAGCCCAGGAGATCCTGAGGACGCACAAAGCGGCTGAGGAGTGCATGTGGTGAGAGGGGATGCCACAATGGCACACGCACTGTCATTGCCACCGGGGGCCATGGCATGGCCCTGTGCCCAGGCTGGATTGTGCCCCCAGCATCTGGAGTGTGTCCAGACTCATGTGTGTTTCCAGGCATTTACCACAGGCCTGACAACAGTTTTATTTTATAGCTAGTTATACCCTTTGTTCTTTAAGTAGATGCAAAACTCTTTAAAAAACTTTTACAAAGCATGCAAATAAGATCTGCCCAGTGGTCTCAAAGAGAAAAGCCAGGAGCATATAATGTTTTCAGCGCAGGAGCCACAGATGACTCCTGTTCCCAGCAATCTAATTCCACTGTGCTGCAAGCCTACGCAGCAGCGTGCCTATCCCAACAGCTGCAGCCACTTCCCAGCTCTGGTGGTTACCTGCTGGATACAGGCACAGGCTCCCTCTCCAGAGAAACCATCTCACTTGACACTGCCACAAGCCCTGAAGCTGCCTCAGCCTCCTCATGTCTTGACCAAGTTTGGAACATTGTTTCCAAGAACCTGCACCCCCAGCTGGGCAATGCTCCGGGTGCTGGCTCTCCCCAGCTCCGTGCTTGCTCCTGGGATCTGCTGCTGGCTATGGGGAAGGCAAGGCCAGGATTGCCCTGCACAGCCGCACTGGAAACGCTCTGGCCACTTCAGACCAACAGTCTTTGGACCCTGCTGTGGAGCAGGGCAGCACCAGCCCCCTGTGCCTGCTGGCTTCATCCCTGGATTGCAAGCCAGCAGTCCAAACCAAGGAGAGACTGGGGCTCCAGGAAACCTTACCAAAAATTAACCCATTGTATGGTATGTTGAGTACCATATGGCATTCATACCATGTGGTATTCAACCATACGGTTGTATGAAGAAGCCACAGCCTCCAATCCACTTAGAGAGGGACAGAATAAGAAGGAACAGTTGTTACCATGCACCAATAGGTTTGGGAATGGCCAAACCCTCAAAATCCATGTCTATTATGAATTTCCAGATTTCAGGGTGTTTCGGGTTGCAAAGTTTATCCTCTCACAGCAGAAACAGAATATGTTATTATCTAACCAAGGCAAAGAGGGAAGTGCTTGTTCTTGGGTCAGTGGGAAAGCAGACAGGCAAATAGAAGGCTGGAGAAGAGCTGTACATAAAGCATCTTTTAGAGAGATACCCAGATTTAAGGATTTGTGCTCTGTTGTGAAATACATGGCACAAGAGAGACGCTGGGCCAGTGTGCACAGCTTTGAAAGTTTCTTTCTTTCTATTCTACTACCACAACTTATGTATTTGATAACATAATTTTGTAAATAATCTTGCTACAGACTTACTAACCTGCTGGAAAGTGCATCAAAGGCGAGGATAGCACTCCGTTAAGGTATTTTGTGGGTGCCATTCCCCATTTGGACACACCTCCCAACCCCTGCTCATCCTCAGGTTACTGAAAGGCAGCCCCCAGCTGCTCGTGGGGGGTCTCTGCCACAAGATGATTGAAAGCAGCTGAATGAAGCTCTCAGGGAATTGGCCTGCGTCAGACACAGTTAGCTCTTTCCCGTGCAAAACATTCCCGATTATAAGGTCAGCAATGTAAAAAGTAAACAGAACTTGTCCTCCGCAATTATTTATTTAACACCCGCTGTACAGCTGGCCTACACCAGCACCACCAGGAAGGCCAGAAATCGTCTTTCTTTGCTGAAATAATGACAGGCAGGAGTGCTGCCACACAGTTTCAACAAAGAAATCCATAGCCCAGACAAGTTTTCACACAGCTTTGAGAGACGGGAGTTGAAATTATACATTGATATCGCAGCACTCACAATGGGATCGCAAACACTGGCAAGGTCATATCACCATAAATCAATTCAGCCCACCTGCTATCCCTGTAATCTTTATTATGCTTTTAGTATCCAGGAACAGTGTCAGAGGTAAGGTATTTAGATGGCTGGATTATTTGAGCAATCCTGTCTACAAGAGTGATGAAAAGGTTGACCACAAAACATGTCTATTAGAACAGACCAACAACCTGGAGCTTGATTTTCAACTGACAAAACTAAGGGTTTCAAAATGCTGCCTAGCACCTTTCAAAATTAGGAAAGAAGTAAAAAAATCTGGATTAATAAATTAATGATCTGACTTGCAACTATTTATATATTTGCAAATATGTGAAATGCTGCATAAGGTGTGAATTTGAATACTTTTTTTAAAAAAGCTAATTCATAGCAGTGCAGAATTTTTCTTATCTCTTCCACGAATCTTGCAGATATTCTAAGATTTTTGCATACCCTCCCCAAGACATGTCTTTACATATAATTACACCTACCTGTCAAAATATTTGCAAGAGAAATTTTTAATAATTTTTGTTCCAGAGTGTGCCTTTTTTTTCCCCAAGCAGTCTGTATTATTATGTTAAAAATTCAGAATTAAAATGACAAGGGCATTAACATACCCAAGTATCCTAAATGCATCCTCACTCTGCACTAGTACAGCATTAGATTTAAATGTGTGCAGTAGCATGCTGGTTTTTTTAAATCTGCTTCTGAATCAGTTAGCAAACTTTAAATTAATGATTCAGGACTCCTGATTACATCACACAGAACCATCTCCTAATTATGCAAGCACAAAATCATTCTGTTATGCAGAAAGGTGAACATATCCTTTTCTGTAATGTATCACTTATGAGAAATATACTGGGCTGCCTTCTCTAAACTCATCCAAAACAATTGCCACTGTACTAAAAAAGCACATTTGCCTCAAAAATATACAAATCAACTGTTTGACGATGAAGATATAAGGTGTAGATGTAGTTTTCAAATTAAAATGTATAATTTGACAGCACTTCATTAAAACTGCATGTTTTTATGTGAGGACAGAATCTAGCCTCTTGAACACAAGGGAACTACATCATCATATTTCAAACACTATTAGGAGTAAAGACAAAGTTCAGCAAATTCCACAACATATATTAATGATAATAAAATTATTATAATTACATTTAATATAATGCTGCTTTGCTGATCTTATTAATAATACCCGGTCTATATTCACTTTTGCTTGTTGAATAAATCCAGCACTTAAACCAACAAAGACTGGAGCACTGGAGTTCATTAGAAAATGAACTCTGGAAATTTCTCCTATATCCTTAGATTGTTTCTGGCTGATACTATATAACTGTCCATTTTCCCTTCAGCTCCACAAGAAGTTCTTTTGTTGGAGTTTTTTTTTTTTGTTTAAGTAAAATGAATTTTTGTCATAAAAACTTAGAAAGACTGCTGAAAGGAGATAACCCTTCACCTTCTTAATTTAAGCTCTGAAATCATCTACCACCAAACTTTTTTTTCCTGAGTTCTGGTTAGAAATGATAAAAAAAAGAGATCATGTTTCCCAGTAAGTTCAGCTAATGATGGGGAGCACTAAAAACCTTAAGCTACTTTAATACATGTATAAGCTGCAAGTAAAACCTTTCTTATCCCAAATAATGATTTCTAAAGCCTTCCATTACATTACTGAGAGAGGAAAATAAAACATCAGCCAATGTATACATGTGCTTTGCCAAGTGAGTTTTGCATGTCTGGCAATGCTAAACTCTACCACCCGGACAATTATCTAACCTAACAGTTATCTTGAAGATGAAATGTAAAATGTTATCACAGAACTGCTAACCCTGATATTTACAAAGCTAATGGGAGTTAAGTGCTTGCCTCCTACCAAGAGTCCTTGTGCTCATGTTTTGGTTTGAAACTTTCGAGCCAAAAGGTTCTCTTGCCAGGTAATTTTCACTAAGAAAGGAACAAGATAAAGGGGCAAAACACAGTAGCTTTGTCTTGGATAACAGTTCTTTGTTTTGATCACAGAAATAAAATTGGAAGTGATCTTAGAAGGATGGTTAGACCAGGTCCTAAAGCAGGATCAAGCTGAACTCAACCACTTGGGACATATTTGTTTAATCTGCTCTTAGGAAGCTTCTTTGGTGGATATTCCATGATCTCCAGGGATAATTAATTGCTCAAATCTCCTTAATTTTATAAAACTTATTAGAAGCCTATGGTGGCTGTCTGCTTACACCCTAAGCCCATCATCCCATGCCCACAGAGAAGGGCTTCTCTTACCTGTAGCCGCTGCTATCTTATCTTCCCTGATCCCTTCTCTATCATCCCAGCTCCCGTCTCTACACATTTTGTGTGCAGCCCTTGTTTGCAAACCCCAGGCTGATTGCTTTTCTTTGTAATAGCAGAGTCCTGTGGTTTCCTGTTACACTCAACCCCTTTCCTGAAGGGATATTGCCCAGATACGCTGGTTGGGAGGAATCTTGGGAGCTCAGCCGGTCTGGCTTTCCACACAATAAGGACTAGCTCAGTCCTTGCTTTTTTTGACTGTCCAAAGGCTTAATTGTATCACAATTTCATTTTATCCTCATCAATATTGCATCCACATTAGATCAGATCTGGTTTGTCAGGATTACTCTGAATTCCCATGGTGCCTCCAGAGCACTTGTAAACTCTCTCTTCTCGGCATCAATTTAATGGACACTTTGCTCACCCAAGTTATCAATGAAGGCATCAAATAAACTAGGGATGTTCCAAATAAGGTAACTGTGGTGTGCTTTCCATTTGCTCTCCAAACACCAGTAATTCAAGGACATGTTATCCACCTTGCAGCTCTGCTTTGCATGCTTAGGAGACCATGTTTTTTTCTCCCTGACAGTCATTTCTGCTTAAAAAAACCCAACAAAACGTATTTGCATTTGCAAGAACAAAAGGGTGAATCACCTCTGGTGAGACTGATTTCTTATTAACAACTCTTGCTCTATATTTCTGGGGAAGTTATCTCGGATTGTTGTTTAAAATCAATTATGTGTTCTGGCTTCTTCGCAACAACATTTGCTTCTGTTTTGTTGTAGTTGCTTTCAGTTGCTGAATCCAGGGCCATAGAAAACAGTTGGCACTTACAACACAAGAATAATATCAGGTACCACCGAGGTCTATGCCAGCTATCACATTTCCCGTATATGGTACCCAGTACATGTTTTATCCTGAAAATATACTTCTTATATTGTGTGAAACTCCAGATTACATACTGGGCTTATCTCTCCTTTCCCCCACGCAATGCATCTCTCCACAAATAGTCAGGTAAAGTTCAGCTCTTTTCAAGTAAGGCACATATTCTAGCAAAGGCACTACATAAGCCCAAGGCTCTAAGTCATTATTTCCAAAAGCTGGGAAAGTTATCATATTGTTTCGTGATATTTAAGTGTTGCTTGGTTTTGATGATGTTCCACAGTATGTCAAAGATGTCTTTGAGCATTAGTGTGCACATAGGAACATTGGTATGTATTTTAAATTTCAGCAGAGTAATTCCTTTAGCTATACTGCAAGCAGCTAGCTGCAACTGCTTCCCAAGGAAATGCAATCCTTTATTTACTGAAATTAAAGAAAAATATTTTTCAAAATTTTTTTTAAATTTACACTAAAACCTGTCAGAAATAGCTATAGCACCAGATCAGTGCCCTCAGTAACATGTTGCAAAGTTCTAAACTAGCAGAGAAATTGTGTCACAGTTTTGTGGAGCTTTCAGGGCTTGCTGTAACAGTCTAGCAGCGTCATGCTGCCCCTGCTTGTCTCCCCAGCACCCTTCCTGCAACAACTCTTATCAGCTAGGCTTCAAATACCCTTTACTGGCCAAAGTCCTGGTTGGTTGGATGATCTCTGCAAACCAGCATCCCAGCAGGGGTCCTGTAAGGAGGGGTGTTGAGGGACCCCAATAACTCAGGACTCCAACAGCCATGCGCCCTGTGCAGATGGTGGTGTCGGGGTGCTGAGTGCTCAAATCCCTCCTGCTCCTGCCCCAAGCTGCCAACACAACAGCACTGGGAACTTGCCTGGGACCAAGGAGCACAGAAGGTCCTTTGGGGGATGAAAAGCAGGAGAAAAGGTGGTATGGACCATAATGCAAATCCAAAGGGTGGGCAAAAAGGCAGAGACAATGATTAGCATTGGCAGAGCCAGGTAACTCTGTGGGAGCAGGGCAGGGGCTCCAGCAGACGCACCCCTGCCCCGGAGCGCGGCCGCTCTGCCACGCGGCTCCGTGCTCCCGGCCTCCCCTCGCAAAGAACACAATTCTGGAGGGAAAGGATCTGGAAACCTTATTTTAATGTAATGAAGAAAAGAAAACAAAGACCTTAAAAAAGAAAAAACACAATTCAGAAATCCTTTAAAGGTTTTTACATGAACGCATAGACAAATGCCCAACTGAAAAAATAATCCTTGACATATAGTATTTACTACAAGAGAAATTACAGTAATATCTCACCACACCTCCTGCTAATATGTTCTCTGCATGACATTGTTAACCACTACAATAATAATAAGTTTGAATGTATCAATATCTTGCAGTGCCTGGAGGCACAGCTGTTTTCATTTGTGTGTTGAAAGTAGGAGCCATATTGTGGTAGGCGGATAATTCTTCATTTGAATAAGCCATTTCTATTTCACAGTAACATAAGACAACATAAAAGCCCTTTTACCAAGGTAATATCTTCAGTTTGTAGACAGGAAAATGACATATAACTGTGGAAAGCATAGAGTACAAAGAAGGATTTTTATTTCTAAAGTAGCTTCATTTGTGTTCAAAGAAAGGATTGCCATTTGTGGGGGGAAAAATTTAAACTCTCCTTTCATTTTTAAATATTAGTGCCAATGATACATTTGAAAAGTTTAATGAAAAAGCATATTAGTAAACTAAGTCTCTGGCAGAACAGTACTGACACAGGCTACAGAAATCACATGCAAACCTGAGCTCTCCTGTTTGTATGCTAGGTCAGCTGAAAAGTGACAGCTTTTGACCACAAGTCACCCAGGAGCATCACAATCATTTCAGAATTAATCTAGTATCACCATCTCCCCTAAAAGCTGTTTACATGCTAGGTGCTGCTAACCAACACAGCACATGAGTGCAGGAGCAGAAATGCTGGAATAGCTCCTATCTGAAGTGGCCGAGATGGTTTACTTTCTCTTTACTGCTAATGTTGAAATGTTGGCAATTTAAAGTAATAAATTTTTTTAAAAACCCAACCAAAGCCCCTGAATCTTCAGCTATTTTTAAATCAGATTTATGATTAGAAAACCAGAACCTCTGTTGATTTCCTAAGATGTTTATATTACACGACTACATACTTCGGCCTATTTTTCGGTTTTCCCTTTATGCATATTTTAACACAACATAAATGTTATAAATTCCTATTGTTTAGGTACTCTCACATGCTACTGGTGTACATAAATTATACATGAACCTTGTGAAGCCCCAATCTAATTCAGCTGTTACTGAAGCATGTTGCAAAGCCTTCCTGATTTCACTGTAACAAGAGCAATGCTTCTGTGTCCCTTTTTGGTTATATTTAATTTAAGCATAAAACATCAAGTAAGTTTGCCCTCTTTCCATGATCTCTTTGAAATCAGCCTTTAATACTAGGCCATATTATTCATACTATTACACAGAAGTAATACACAGGGTATTTTAGCCTAGAAGCTTTCATTATCTGTTTTGCAATGAATGTTGCTCACTCTTTTCTTTAATGAATTCCAATTTCTATGCTAAAGAAATTTAATGTGAATCTTAAAAGATATATAGGAGGTTTTCTTTAATTTTCTTATGTTAGAGGGCAACAGTTGTATGAATCAGACCTGAGCATGTTCCTTCTGGCAGAAAACAGCCTGTGCCAGAACTGTTGCAACTCTTTGGCTTTGAGAAGTTTAATTTATTGTCTTAAATAATAAACTGCCATTCAATCAACCTTGTGAAACAAAACATAAAACAGGACTGTGCTTAAATCTTGAACAGGAACCAGAAGAGTTTTCCACAAAGGAAACAAAATTGGAAGAGGCATTTTGTATTAAATAACATCAATTATTTTGTTCTCTCTTTCTGTCTGCCTTCAGTATTAATTAGGAGTAACTGACAGTTAATATACTCCAAGCTCTGCATGGTAAAATTGATTAGTATACTAAGACAGAAAATAAAAATCAGTTTTTGATGAAAAATATTAAGTTTCAGAGCACTGCATGTGGCAGCCGTAGGAAGGAAAAAGTGTGAAGATATTAACTTGTCCCCAACACTGAGCTGGGCATTTGCCCTCTCCTGCTGACAGAACTGTCAATGGACACGGCCGGCCACTACTTTTAGGTTAAGCACTGCCTTATTTCCTCTCAATTTTTGCTCGATGGTCTGTCCATTTTTACTATAATGTACATGCTCTGCTGAGCAGTGATTATCTAAATGTCTATGGAGCTTACAGGACTGAAGAAAAATAAGTTTTAACTTATCCTACTAGCCTGCACAGCAGATGTTACACCTTGTGTTATTGATGTATCTTTTAACTGCAAAACACCCTAGGACCCAGATTCAATTTTGTGTGGAAAGACATCCAAGAAAGTTATTACTGCTATTTCCTTTTTAAAAAAAAATTCTATTTTATTTAATACTATCATATTTTTTTACCAGCCTTTACTTCTGAAAATAAAAAACTGTCTTGAAGTATAAAGTATCAGTTATTAGAAAAACTCCAAACAATAAAATGACAAAACAAACAAAAAATAATAATGCTTTGATTCCTCTTTTTTTCTTTTTTTATTCCAAAGAACTATATTCATAGCCTAATGAAGGCATTTCCAAATTCAAACATCTTCAAAAAATTTTGGTATTTTGAGTTCTTCCACGATTTGCAAACAACTCTTTGCCCACTGCTTGCAAACAGCACTAATATAATTCTGCTTTGTGCCTACTAACACAGACTATGAGGCTTATTACCGGGTGGTTAACCATGGCAAATCAATAGGATACAATTGGGTGTGGAATGTCTTTTAAAGTCTAAAAGTCCTTTATTACAAAAAGCTAAGCACGATAAGAAGCTACTGCCCAAAGCAGACCGTATCTTTAATCTGAAATCCCAGTTAGCTGTTGCCGCCAGAGCTGCACTTCCCTGTCTTTTCCCTTCGGTACGGAAAGCGCTGAACTTCAAAATCAAATTTTAAAGATCCTTAAGATACTCTGCTTGGCATATTAGTGTCCCTCCTTGCTGAGAGGACGGGGACACAGGCCTTTCGGCACGGTGGTGGGTGGACACGGGTGACATGACATGATCTTACCTTCTTGCAACATGAAGGGCTGCCGGGAGCAGCGAGCTGGTGCGGAGGGAGCGCGGCCAGGAGCCGATGTCAGCGTCGCACACATGCCTCCCAGTAACGTCCCACTGACATTCTACCTGCTCTCTGCACCCCGATTATTTACAAGCTTCCTTCCAGAAAGTCACAACTTTAGGAACAAAAAAACCCACCCCAAATGGAGGACTGGAAGGCGGATCACGTGGCCACCAGGAGCCCGTCCTGTTGCATTACACGCAGCAAGTGTGGATGGCAAACAATATCGGTTGATGTTTATGCCATATGTTCTCGATCTCTTCAAGTATCAGCACCAAAATCCTGCTTCTTTACAGTGTAATACCACGGGATCCTATTGGGAAGAGGGTCACAGTCTAATTAGGCAAACTGCGGAAAAAACACGGCTCTCTAATGAAGACTGAGGGAGACTGAATTTTACAAAGCAAGTCCTTGCTCTGGAAGACAACAAGCATTAGCCAGCTGAAGTTTTAACAGTTTCTTAAAACACGCACTCAAATACATTACATTTCATCCCTGGAGCAATTTGTCCATGTTTGGGCTGGCTGCTTCTGAAGGACAGTTGAGGTTTTGAGGAAAGACACTGCTGATATTTGTTAGCTTGAGCATATTATCGCTCAAATCAGCTCTCCGCCCGCTCAGAAAGACTCAGCGAAAGGCAAAGTCATCATCCAGCACTAATCCACTGCCCCAAAAGTGTGCGATCGCTGACCTGTGTCACACATTCTGCTGGGACCCCGAGGCAAGAGCAAGAGGTAGCGCAGAGCCCGCACACCCGCATGCAGCCTTCGGCAAGTTATCTCAGCAGGTTCTTCTCATTGCTGATCCACCTTTTCCTTGAAAATCAAAGCTTTCCAAGAACAAAGTTTGCACTTCCATAAACCCAAATATATTACGCCTTACATCTGGTGGGCAAAATCGAGGATCTTTCCCATATTTCACACTATTAAAAAATTAACATAGACAGCCTTCTATTTTGCTGTCTCTGCTTCTAATATGACATAGTATATATGGCAATTAAGAAATAAATTCTATTATTAATAAATAAATGAGCTGTTCTCACATATCCAAAGATCAAAATAAGGCAAATACTCCTATTTTGCCACAAGGACATGAGCCTCTTCAGCCCATAAGACAATGTTTCTTACAGCAAGAGCTTGTTAAACTTCCTTTTTCCAGCATTAGTCTGGAAACCTTTCGCAATAGGACTGGCACTCTGTATGCGACATGATCCTTCTATGGAAGATGCCATTTCCAAAATTACCTTGCAGTAAGGCAAACCACAAACTAAATCAGCCTGCAAGCGTGCACCTCTTACCTTAAAAAAAAATATTATAATCCTGCAATACTTCACACTCATTCAAAGTGGAGACTGGAGGGATCTCCATCCATATTTTCTAAATTTTCTTGCCTTATTTCTTCCTTCCCGCACCACGTCAGAGAGCTCTCTCCGCCCCTCAAAAGGAGAAAACTATTGTTCAAGTTTTTGGCTTTTCT
Source organism: Zonotrichia leucophrys gambelii (assembly GCF_028769735.1). Classification (NCBI taxonomy): domain Eukaryota; kingdom Metazoa; phylum Chordata; class Aves; order Passeriformes; family Passerellidae; genus Zonotrichia; species Zonotrichia leucophrys. Next base: position 9,775,686 of record NC_088176.1, read on the forward strand.
CCAAATATAAAACCCCCAATGCTTAAGAGATGGCGAAGACCATGACTGAAAGGGGAAAGGCACCTAACAGGTGGTCTAAGGGGGTTCCTTCACACATACAACTCCCATCAGGAAACAGCGTAAAATTCAGGGGAAGGAGAAGGAATTAGTAAAAGCTACAGGGCTTTTCTACAGCCTGTCACTTCTCCCCCCGGCTCAGGCACCCTCATGCTCTGCTCTGCATCTGCATTACATTAAACGGGGTGAAGAAACACAAACCAACTTTCACTCGAATGTGAACTCTCCACTTCGTGTCACCCTCAGGACAATCATGTGAAGCACATATGGCGAGCTCAGCCTGGGAACCGCACGGGACCTTTCCGGCCAGGAGCAGAGCTAATCCCCGCCGCTGCCCGCACGAGGTTCATGTGACTGAGCGCTGCAGGTTCTCCCTGCCCGCAGCTGCCGGCCCAGCCAACTGCGCCCTGTCAGCAGGCGGATGGCATTCTTTCCACCGAGGCACGCCAGGCCAACGGTGAAGGAAAGCAAGGAGAGCAACACAGGCAGTTTGATTGCAGAAAACACTGCCTAACACACAGGCTGCATGGCTGCTGATCTCTCCAAAGAGGGAAAAAATTCACTCTCTCAGTTATAGGGTTTTCCCCAACCTGCATTTTCATCTGTCATCGGATACTTGAGTTTCCCTTCACACCCAGGAAAAGAGCGTGCCCCAAAACCGTGGTGTTCCTGGCAGTCTGGCAAGTCTCATCCTGTAGCATGTCCTCACTTCATCTGTCTGCTAAGTTAGGAGGAAAGAAGAAAGAGAAAGAAACCGGCAACTACTCCTTTCCCTACTTGCTCCCAAGGAAAGACATGCCATTCACAATAAATCAGTTAACAATCACATCTATTTGCCTTTTTTGGGGTTTTTTGCAACCTTAAAAGTGATCAGAAGGGATCAAAAACTCCATTAATTTTGAAAGTGGATGCACTTCAGAGAGAGACTGTGAAGTCTCTCAGCTAGTTCAATTTCAGCCAATTTCAGCTGGGAGCATCTTCATTGTTTTCAGATAGTCCCAATACCCACCTTTTTGGCACATGCAAGGCCTCCTAACTGCCTGATGCCCTCTGCTAAAGTAATATGATGATCTCTGGGGCTGGTGAGATGCGAGAGACTCACTGACAGTCTTTAAATATTAGTGGGAGTAAGGAAAAAAAACATTCAGACCACTTGGATCAAAAAATGAAAAAGCATAGATGAAGTAATGCAGCTGAGAACAGATTTTAGCTGAGCAGTTGGCATACAAGGAGAGATATCAAGTCAAAGGCAAGAATAAATTTGATGAGAAGCTTTAAGTCCTGTGATGCAGCTTTTCAGGAAATTTGCTCTCTAACACTCTAACTTGGGATTGTTTAGACTTGACTTTGTAATTTAGTGGTCAATCTTTTTATATAAATCACCTAAGCATAATTTTTGGGTTCTGAAGTCTCTTCACTTATTTAAAAATCTCTTTTTATCGCAGCAAGCATCAAAAAAATTTAGATTCTGCCCCTGTCTCCAGAATTTCTGGATCATAGTATTACTGTTACAAAAACCATCAGTACGTCATTTTGAAAACATCCTGAGAAGTCAGATGCATCAACGCAAGCCAAGCAGAAATGTGACGGATCAATTTGAATATTTAAACAACAGAATTTAGAAAAAGAATTGCCCAAGATCTCCAGATGTGGGAGCATCCCCACTCAAAGAAGACTACTAAATAAAGAACACGTCCTGATATGTGGATGGAATATGAGCCTAAAAGTCTCTTGGCATAAACTACCTTCTACAGAGTGGGCTTTGGAAGAAACTTATCTCCATATTCCACAAAAATGAGCTTTAGAGTCATGCTTCTATAATACCCAAGAAATGAGATGCTGGCAGACAGAAATGTGGTTGGATTTGCTGTAAGAATTCCCATATTTCTAAAACATTCAAATAAGTTGGGGTATTTTTACATGGAGTGTGTTTCATCCATCTTAACCTCTACAATGTAATGCACAGTAAAACAAATTATCTTCTTCACCCAATAAAAAAAAAAATCTTAATAAACTGTCTTCACAGTGCAAGCAGAAAACTCTCATGTATTTCTTCGGCTTTTACTCACAGCCAGTCACTCTTCCTGGGCTCCATCCAGCTCCATATAGCAATATTCAAACAAATTATTTTAAAAAGGGAAGCTACAATTCTTTCTGTAGCCAGCCTTATAGCCTAATTAAGCATTACAGCCCGGTCCTACAGACCTGGACAGGAAACCACCTTCCTTACTGGGCCTGGAATCAGACAACTTCACCTACAACTTCTTTATGATAGACAGGAAAACTGAACATATGTCTTGAATGTCTATATCTAAACTAGTAAGTTGAAGACCACAAATATTCCACACAACTGTGATTCCAAAGTGTTTGGGCATCTGGATATTGACATTTTTGAACAACCACTAGCAAGACCATTCAAACTTCATAAATACTTTTTAACATGACATCAAGAAACAATGACAGACCTTAACGTAGTCCTCTGGGTTTGTAAGTGCAACCACTGTTTGATAATAAAACAGGCCCACATCAATATTTCTGATTCTTTTTTTAAGATGCTCAAGTGCCTGCAGAGATTGAGTGCCTTCAAAGAATGGCAGCATCAAATCTATCTGCCAATATATACTAGTGAAATCACATTGTAGTGCTGCTGCCAGAGTCCAGGTCAATCCTGGTATCAGGGGGGATGAGCTGTAAAACCTGGGTTTGGGATGATAAAGAACACTCTGGGTCACAGTATGAAATAACTGTGTTACACCCGAGGTCAGACTCAACTCTTTAGTGGTCTTTTCTAGCTAGGAAAATCTCTGCCAAGCTGAGAATTGCTTGTGAGTCCAGCATTCACACTTCTTCTCCACCTGGTTCAAAGACTGTGCTAATCAAATACTCTAACAAGTATTTTTGCTGCACATAAGATTCTCTGCATATACCAGAGAAGATCCTTTGAGCATGACCAATAAATCCCCAGTCATCCATATGTGTAATAGACGCTGAAGCCTTCTCCCTGCAGAGAAATGCTGGCTTCCTGCACCACTGCTGGCTGCTTCCATCTAAGGGCAGAGCACAGTCACCTGCTTTAATGATGTTTTTTCTGTTGTTCCTGCTAGGTTTTGTATTGCAGTCCACAGTGAATGCAGTGCTTCATTATCACACAGGGAAATAACTTGGTGGATGGGACAGCAGCTGAAGATTGTGTTCAGTGCTCAGCACCATTATAAAGAGATCCTGAGCAGTTTCCATAGGTGCATTGGTTTTCAGTTACTTAATGGGATTATCTAAAATCCTCCTGCACAACAGATCAGTCTCAAAGTCTCTTGTCAGATTTAGTAAGCCTTCAGTCAGGTCTTCCAGCTATGATCCAGCCTGTGTTCTGTGTGTTGGTAATTCTTTCAGACACTTTCACCCTCTGATTTGTCTACTGAAAGCAAAGCCTTTGCTCATCACTGGAGCTCCAAAAAGAATAACACACACAATAAGCTTGGCTGCCCACTCCAGCATTACCATACAAATAACTCGGAAGGCTATCTAGATGTCATTGATGAAAACTCAGTAACAAATCATTTAGTTGAGTTTTGTCCCATTTGGCCATACATTTGGAAAAAGGCATGGTCAGCTAGGCTTTTACCAATACAGGATGGTGTTTTCTGCAAGACATCTGCTCCTGCTCAGTTATTTTCACCTAATACAATGCGCTGATGTAGAGGAAATTAAAACTATGGCAGAACTGCCAATAATTTGCAGCACAAGAAAGATTCATTAATTTTCTCCTCTAGGAATGAGTGTGGCTCAGTACATGGAGCTAGACAGCCCAGCTCTTCAGCAACTCTGTCAGGAGCATGCAGAGGTACGCAAAAAAGCTCCTTCCCTGTCTTATATGTCAGTCCTGAGGGGTGTGATGGAGACAGCCAGTCCCAAGTGCCATCTGCCATGCCACATGTGAGCATCACACTCTGCTGCCCCTTCACATGCCTGCCTGGATTAGCCAATGTCAACAAGAGAGTTACACCCTTCCCTATATGGGCACATGAGGGGCATCCAGCTCCATGTGCCCCACGGGGGAGGGACTGCAGGGAGAGGACAGACAAAACACAGGCTTGAAGCCTTAGGAAGCAATGCCAATCTACTCCTGACTCTTGAAACAGGATCAGAGACCCTGGGAACAGAGCCCTGGAGCAGTCGAACACACTGAGCAGATTTTGTTCTGAATATGAGTCACTTGATGGCAAGGCATAAGACAACCCAGTGTTTTGGTGCTGCCAGCCTTTTTGGTTCCTCATCTCTCATCCTCTCCAGGTGTTGCACAGCTGGTGTGGTGAGTACAGCAGCTCTTGAGCAGCTGAAATGATGCTCAGGGGGAAAGGCTCAAAGATCTCACCAGTCTGGAGTATCTCCAGGCAGGGTGCATTTATCACCAGTGGCACAAAGGCAGGAGGGAACAAACCCAGATTGTACGGAGTGCTTCCCTGTGTGCCACGTGCTGGGTTTGCTCAGGAGAAGGTTGCTGACCTGCAGCATGAGCAAGGACAGGCCAATGGTCCTTCTGGCCTCCTGGTCTCCAAGGAGGGAAAGAGCACAAGCAACACTAGGTCTATAAACAGATCATGGGAAGAATATGCGTGTAAAATTAAGCTGAATGGTGGCTCGAAGATGTCCCAAGGTGCTAAGTCTGGGGGTTGAGCAGAAGATGAAATCATCAGCAAAAACACAGAGAGTGGTTGGTTAGAATGTATGTTCTTCCATCTGAGGCACATACTTTAAGGAAAAAAAGATACTAAAGGATTTTCACATGAATCAGCTGAATGTAAATGTGAAATATTGCATGAAAATCACAAGCCTAAGAGTTAATATCAATAAAATATCAATAAGCCTAAGAGTTAATATCAATACTAACATTTAGGATGAACCATTTTAATAATGTCTCCACTCTGCTTCTACCCAGGAAAACATGCTGATGCAGGCTGGGAAATCTGAGGAGCAGCTCATGTGATGCAGACTCCTGACATTCCCCCAGACATGACTAAGCTTAAACAAGTGGCATTATCTGGTGCGTTTGAAAGCAAGATGTGAACAACATGATCATGGAGGCTTTTTTTGGTACCTCTCAAAATGTTCCTGTTCAGGATCAGGATGGGGTTCCTGAAGTGAAAGACGTTATGAACAAGTTAAAATTTGCTTGCAGCATTCATGGTCTTGTCAGCCTTGAACTTAGGAGAGAGTGCTGAGAGCTAACAGCATGAATGTGTAAAACAGTAATTCTGTGAAAATGCCTACAATGGAACTGACACCATCTCCATTACAAAAATAACTACAATTCCTATCACAGAAAACACAGGCTTAGCTAGAAATAGAGCCTAAAAGTAGGCACTCTTACTCAGTTTTGCAAGTTTTACATCATCACAAATACATTGGTATTTTAAGTCTGCTGCCTCCAAATTTAGAATTAAATAGTAGGTCACCACAAATGCTATTTTTCAGTCATGAAGCTGAATACACAAGTGAGTTTTGTATTAACCAAAATACTGAATAAAATTAAAATGAAAACAAATGTATGATGTGAATCCCAGATGCTATTACCCTGGTGTGTGTGCTCAGCTCAGGAACACCAAGCTCAAACTGCACCTAAGCCCCTGTGCAGGCAAACCCTAAAGGCACACAGCAGCTAGAACTCCTGCACTGCACTTTTCCTTATTCTTAGCATGGGATTAATTTTATTCTACATTCATAGGTGTTTCTTAAAAAAAAATAATCTTAATATTACAAATGAAGACTTCTGCTTTTGAAGACAGTAAAGAGATCATACTTAATTTAAAAAGATTTTCAAGACACATATGGTTTGAAGTCAAACACAGCCTCTTCAAACAGAAACCAATATATGTTTTCCATCTTAAGAAACTTGTAATTTCTCATCTTTCCTACCTAGACTTTTCCATTTAGCTCAGCAACTACTGGAGGTGCTCACTGGCTGATACTGCCACCCAATGGCTCATTAGTCATTAACAGATTACAAAAAATAGAATTAAAGCAGATGTAAAGCAGAACCAGTTCTGCTTCAGCTATGGGAACAGAAAGCACCTTCATAATAGGACATTTCCATTAAAGAGCTCTTCTTAAAAATGACCATATAAAATACATGTTAAAAATACTCATTTGAGGATGGTGGAAATGGAGCTGAATATTCTCACTACCATCTCCAGCAACAAACATGGGTGAGTTATTCAGTTGACACGGACAGCAGCTTCTGCACCCAGTCCTCAGCCAGGCACTTCTGAAGATGCTCCCCCATGCAGGAGAAGGGATTAAGAGCCTCTTTCTCCTTCTCCTTTCTGGCTTTCTAGCTCTAGCTACACTTTAGCCCTTCCTGACATAAAGAAAATCTGACTGGCCCTGAAGACTTTTTAATTCAGGGCATGGTGAGGGATCCAACAAATTATCTTGTGATCTCTGAATACGTATGTATGTATGTAGAGAAAGTAAATGGGACTTCAAGAAGAGAAGTAAAATTAATTAAAGATTGAGGAGAAATAGAAAACTCTGTTTCCATTCCTGCAGTGAAGTCCATGAGAGGTTTCTTTGCCCACAGGTGGAGGAGATCCCACAGTGGGGAAAGCACAATGAAGCTTCCTGTGGGGAAGAAGATGGGAGTTTACACCTGGTGCACACCTTGACTTTGTCTTTAATTAACAGGGGTGATTCTCTTCTTTCTCCCATCCCAAGTGGTCCTGAAAATGTCTCCCCATCCCAGGTTGCGAGAGCCTGACTGCGTTTGTTGGCACCATTTCCCTCACAGCCAAGGAGGGTCAGATGGCTGCACCACAGCCCCAGCCTGGGCACCTCTCAGACAACGACCAGCCTTGAACTGCTCCTGACTCACAGCCACCAACAACACCCATCAGCCACTCAATAGGGAGCTATGGTGAGGCCTTCTGGAAGCAGGACTCCAACAAGAAAAACAAGAGATTTTGTTTTTCTCTGAAAAAAAAACCTTCAAAGGGTTACATGCAGCAGAACTATTATTCTGCATTATTACATGTGCTACAAGGTCCCAACAATTTTACTTTAATGCAATAATTTGATTCACAAAGCAATGTCTAATAACTAGTTCTTTTTGTCTTTTTCTTGTTAACAAACAAGACTGATCCTGCTTTATTTTCTGCATACAGTTATGGTGATAAGCATCTTCATGTGTATTTGCTGTGTCATAAGCAGTAGTAAAATAATTCCCTTCCATATATCAGCATATTTTTTCCCACTAAGTACTAAAAAAATTTCCTTTGGGAAAAAAATTGTAAGTGCTTTGTTCTGGACTCACAGCAGTTTAAGACACCCATAAGGAATGCACTGAAGTTACAGAGGGGCTGCAGCTTGTCGTCCTGCTCTGTGTGCAGGGCATCCTTCCCACAGTGGTATTTGGTGAGTGAAGGTGGAATAACCACTAGATGGGGATGTCTGGCTTCAGAATGTTAAAGAGCCAAGAGTTAAAAACTGTGTAGCAATATCTGCAATTAAGCTTTTTCAGAGTATTCAGAGGAAAAGAAAAAAAGGAATGAGAGGAACAGAGAACACATGCACTTGGCTTCTCCAAGTCTTTCACTGGATTGACTGAAAGACCATGCATGGATTCAGATTGTGCAAGGGATAAACAGTGCAAGAGAAACAGGTAGAAAACAATATCAGATCAATGTGCATATTTCCAAACTGACCTGAAAATAGTTTCAACAAATATCCAGGCAACAGCAAACTGCTGATGTATCTCCCCAACCTTCTAGCAGGTTCTCCCACTTCTGACCATCTTTCTTCTCTGGCAAGGGATCTTTTGCAGTTCCACCTGCTTGTCCTTTTTTCCACCCTGCTATCCACATGGATCCTCTCCTCTTCCCTCCAGCACCTGGTAGCCACATCTTGTCACTCCCCTATCCATGCCTTTCCATCAGGTTACAACTAGAACTTCAACGTGCATCTCCTGTCTAAATGAATGGGACCAACACTTTCATAAGATGTGCATGGCCCTCATCCCTTCCACCATGACAGAGCTCTTCAAGTGGTTCTGCAGATCCCAGGGCTTGAAGCCTTTCTTAGAAGTGCTCACCCTGAAACTCTTCACAGTACAGGCAATGCTTTTTCTTTTCCACTTTATCAGCTTTGGGGCCCACTTGCTCACTTGTCTCTCTTTCTCCCTGTGAGTGCAATGCCTTCTGCACTAAATCCAAGGTCCCTTTTCCTTCCACCTTCAAATCCCCTCTTCCAGAACTGCCCTCCTCCCCAGCAGTGGCTAAATAATCACAGAGCAGTAGAGCAGTGGGGGATTACTCAGAGATACTTATATATTTCATATATCACTTGAAAATCCCAGTATATGTCAAGAGAAGACTGCACTCCGAAGTCAGATTCTTTTACAGAAGACACCTGAGGAGCCCTGTTAGGAATACAGACAGATTAGGGGGTATTCCAAATAAACTGTACCTTCCTTTTTCTAAAGGTGAAAACCATTTATTCCCATAAAAGCTTTCTAACTGATACTTGTTCACATCAAAAAAAAAAAACACATGAAGCCTTTTAAACTTTTCATCTATTGCTTTTTCTTGTCCCAAGGTAAAAGGTTACAAACAAAACACCACTCTTCAATACTTTGAAAGTAGCTGGCCATCTCCTTTTAAAACACTGTTGTGTAAGAGTGAAAAATGGCACAGAACTAAAAAAAAAAAAAAGTTTTTAAAAAGTTTCCTTCAACTTAGGGGGCAAAACCTTGGATTTATTTCTAAAGCTGTGTTTCAGAGATGACACATATTTAGTCAGGCTTTTATACTCTTGAGTAAGCAAACAAAAAAACAGTCCATGTTCAGCATGCTTTGTCATAGCTTTCAACTGCTGGAAAGCAAAGGTAAATACAAAAAGCACTGCAGGCTGTATTCCTCACCTCCATTCTTTTCACCCAAAGAGGAAATATTTATTGATCTCAGAAGTACAGACTCAGCCTCCTCTGGGCATTTGCTGTAACATATTAGAGATCTGAGGAGATGCTGTTAATGGTCACATGGGAGCCTCAGTGCATTTACAATGCAATTCTGTCACACCACTGTGACAGAATTAAATTTTTCAATGTAATTCTTAAACTTCCATGCCTTTACACTACTAAACATTCAGTCAGGCTCATTACAGACTTTGACACGCTCTGCATCTGACTGTAAAGGAGCATTTTGTCATTTGCAAGACAGCATTCCCCATGCTCTGGTCCTGCTCAGTGCAACCAATTAGGCTGTGGAATTCCCTCCCATCAGGCATGAAGAAAGTAATTCATTGCATTATGCTTCAGCATACCAGTATCTGGGTGGGCACTGCTATTTACTAAAAGAATAACCAAATGTGTGCATAAGAAAAGACTTTAACTACAGCTCCATGAAAGATCCTGGGCAGAGATCTCTTGAGGAGCTGCAGACAATACTCCCGAAATGAAACCTGATTCTATCCTCGGAATTATAACATCATCCACTACAGCAAGGAAGCATAAAACAGCTCATTAGCAGCCCTATCGAGTGACAGACCTAAAGCCAGCTCCAAAGTTACCCACACCTGTCTGCCTATAGCGACTGCCAAAAAGCCAAATTCCTTCGGGATTAGAATCCTTGTCCCTTTTCTACATCTGCATCTTACAACCCCAATTTGCTCCAGGGAATCACAGGTTTTAGAGCAGCAGGGTGCACAGCAAGAATGAAAAGATAAGCAGATGCTGTAGATCCTCCCCACAAATGACCAAATTCTACACTGCGTTGTTTTAAATGTGAAAACTAAAAATGCCATCATTTTTAATTAGCACCATTTGAAATAGCACAATATTAAGTCACCCAGCAAAAAATACACAGTGGCACTTCTATTATACTGGTTCCTTTATGGTTATAAACAAAAAGGCACAAGTCCTACCATGATCTTAGGATCTCATTTATAGTAGGCATCCTGAGGTGTTCTTTTGACAGAGTAAGAGCAAACAGCATTAATAATATACTAGTTATTGTGTGCTTCACACTGAACTCCAATACCACAGTGAAAAGCCTTAATTATGATAAAGCTGAGCAGAACTCTTAAAAGCAATCCAGAAAAATCTATTTTTCCACATCATGATTCACAATGATGTGAATGTGTCATCAGTCTCCCAGGATCTGTTTTCTACAAGCAGTGGGATTTTTTTAAACATGCTTTACATACAGGCCTCAGGGGTGATCTATCAGGAAATTTGATGGTGAGTACAGAGAAATTAAATTAACAACTGACATGCACCTGTATCTGTCAGAGATTCAGCAACAGGACTACAAAGACTCATTCAACACTCTATAGGAAGAAGGGAACAGCCTCAGCTAGATCAGACAATTTTATCCTTCTGGAAATCTTTCCTAATTGTAGCAAACTGCTTGAAAAATAATGATTAATAGATAATACAAAATGGTAGAAAGGGAGAGAGGAGAGAGATGCAATTTTTTTGAGGCATTTTAATAAGAAATTTCAGATAGTTATAATGATGTCTTGAAAGTGTGAAAAAGGACTCCTCACTAATGCCACCCTGTTTGTTTTCCTTCTTGATATAATTAGCATTATTACTATCAGAATTTAGTGCACAGTTACAGTGAAGGACATAAAACTAGATGCAATAGAGCTGTGGTTGTACACAGCTGTAATAAGACCAATAACTCTGATCCTATAGAGTAGAAGAAAATTACACAGCAGAAAATGAGAACTCCTCACACTGCCAAAACTCTACAAGGGACAGCACACATGCAAGCCCGTGGGTAAGAATTTTTCAGAAAAAATTACAATCTTCCAAGAAGCAAAATGCAGAAAAAGCCTTCTGAATACTTCCCTAAATTATTCCTTCTACTGCAGCAATATAAACCTAGGTGGGCTTTTTTCTAGATATTAAACTCAGCTTTAAGTTTTTATCCCAAATAACATTGAATCTAAATAGGTGAAGACCTATTTACTTGACGAAGGCCTGGGAGAGAAAAGAATTTAACAACAGCCTGAGTTTCTTGATCAGTTCACCACAGCTTCCTCATTGCCTAGAACTGCCTTAAATTGCAATTCTAATGGTAGGCTTAATTAATTCTTAAAAGAAATGCATAGTTTTGATGTAAGGAAAAGATGCACTAATGCTGGAGCACCATTTAATCTCTCTCTTAGCTTACAAAGACTTGTCTAGCAAAAGTTTGAAGCACAATAATGATTCTGAAAGGAAAGTCTCAATGGCACCCACATCTAAACACCCACCTGCCTCCCTCCACTGCCAAGCTGCTATGGATTCAGCCGCCAGCACATACACCTAACTAGCGTCTTCCAAATTTTGGAACAAGCCTGAATGAACAGGAGGCAGGGCAGATCCAGAAGCAGGTTTACAGGAGGCATACAGCTGGCCTGAGAGTGGCACAGGAATTCAGTAATCTGAAGGGCTGCATTCCTGGCCCACATGAAGGGACCTAGAGCCCCAGCTGCAGGATGCAAGAGCTCAGAAGTCTGTTCAGTTATGTATTAAGGAGAGATTCACACTGGAGTAAAAAGTCACATATCATGGCAATATGTTTGTGAGAGAAGCTCAAAAGCTCCTTATTACAGGTGGGAGGGCAGTAACTAACAAGGATCCACTTACTAGGTTCCCCCTTCCTGCCAGAGCATTGAGACACTTCAACTATTTCTCACTCAGCATTTTGCCTTTTACCTTAATAAAACATGCAGAAATTTTAAGGAATTTAACCACTCTACCTGGGGTTTAAAAATCTCTATCTCTGTTTAAGAGTCTATTTTGTACAAATGTGCTAAGATGTATCACTTTCAGTAGGGTTTTTAGGAATAAGTACCTACCTTATGAAGATAATAAAAGTCAGATCCATTGGAAACAGCTGCAGGTTCTTCTAACACTTGCAGGGCATCTTTAAAGAAACCCCTCGGATCTGCAGCTGCAGTGTTGGTGGGAGAGCCCGGGGTTGTGCCTGGCCACTTGGTTACACACACAGTCTGGAAGCTGATGCACTGGATTCTGCTCTGCATCATCACCCTGCCCTTGCTCAGCCAGAACTTCAAACCCTACAGTCTGTCTGGGATAATACCTTAAATCCTAACCCATGCCTCCCTTCCAAAAAATGTACACTAACCCAATTCATTGCTTTTGTTTTATCTGTTATGCATATTCAGTGTTCAACTGCACAGTAGATGGCAGTAAATCTTCACATGCCATGGCAGAAACCCTCCAGGCCCCCTTAAGAATTTAAACAATTTGTGAATACATTTATGACATTTTTCAGCCCACTGTAGAAGTAAACTCCCACTCAGCTACACAACTTCAGCTTTCTCACCAACCTTTTCCCTAGGTGTACACACATGATTCTATTATTTCACACAAGGTTCATTCTAATGTTCCTTAATTTCAAAAAAGCAATGGGATGTACATGCAGTTTAGTGCTCTCAGATAAAGACTGGCTTATTTCAGTGTAAGGTAACCCAAAAACTTATAAAATGTTCAACAGATGATTCTTAATCACAGCTGTAAATGTGTTGACACACAGAGAGTGAGGAAGGGAAAAAACATACTCGGTGTTACTGACAGTATGTCAAACAGCATTACCAGAAAGAGATGAGCTGCAGCATGTGATTTGGATGACACTTTGAGACACAGAAATACATCTTGATTTAGATTTTGTGCCATAAAAGAGCATCCTCTTCCTGCCAAGCCACTACAAAGCTCTGAATCTCCCTTAAGTTCTCTAATGTTCAGCATTTAACCTCTTCTACCAAAGACGCCATTTCAAGTTTTAAAACACCCCATGTCCCAGTTCACAAAAGGTACATTTGCTTAATAATTTTACAGCTACAGGTATGTCTGAGTAATTTATAGGACACATGAAACCATAAAAACTGAGCCAAGAAGGCTCAATTTATAGGACATGAATTGGCAGAGGTATTCCCAGTTCCCTGCCTTGGTTCTTGGATCATCATCAAAATGAATGAAGATTTCCTAGACAAGCATTTTGTTCAAGTTCACATTCAATTAAGTGGCCATTTTTCCAGTGAAATTGTAAAATTCACGCCAGCGAGGAAGGCAGCCCTTTAAGTGCCTTCTCTTCCAGTGTACAAATTCAGCTCATCTCCCAAAAATATTGTTATGCCTGGTTGTGTTTCAGAGACTTCCATAAAAATCAGTGAGAAGCCATAAAACAGTCTCTCTTCATAAAGTAATGATGATACTAATTCAACCAGATTAATATTGTACTGACTTGTAACAGCACACAGAAATCTGGTTTACATCACATCTTTCTGACGGACTGCATTCCAAAATAATTTTGGTGCCAGCTCTCACATTCCCAAAAGTGTTTTAAAAACCACCTTGCAACCATCTGTAGAGGTCTCTTAGCTTGCATCCAGCACTTGAACACTGACTCTCTGGGAATTCTGGGCTAGCATTCAAGATCAGTACCCTGGCATCTGCATAGGGCAGCGCAGAAGTGTGAAATCTTTGGGACTCAAAACTCCGCCAGAAACATCTTCTGATCACGCTTCATTTATATGAAAGTCAGTCAAACAGCTCCTGCAGTTCTGTTTCTCATGAGCAGCAGCTGAATTGCTTGCACAAAGCAATCTGCCTGCTGCACTAAAACAATTGCCTCTGCATTGCTCCAGTGTGCTGGGGCAGCAAGGACAGAGATTTATGCCAGGACTCACAAACAATACTGCCCTTGTACCTCCTCTGCTCCAGCGTGGGACTTTCTGGCAGGCAGTGGGGAGTGCTTACCAACAATACAACTTTTCTTCAACAGAATAATGTTATAGATTCATTTGCCTTGTAATTTTTAAGTACTCTGTACACACATTTGATCTTTTCTACTTTTTAAAGGACCCCATCAGGGAGGCCTGGCAGCCATTTATTGCAGAAAGAGAAGGCAAAGAGAAAGCTGCCTACAAACACCAGTCACCATACAGATGAGCTGGATGCAATGCAGTATCTGCTCAAGCTGAAACTACTTGAATCCAGGAAAAAAAGTTGAAATTTTCCTTTAGATCCTCACAGCATTGTTAGAAGAAGAAAGAGGAAGAACCTGCTTTAAATCTACCAATTTAGTAGGGTATGCAAAAAACTCATTGTTTTCAAGAAGCCTAACAAGAACATTGAGGTTGTACCTATGAAAGGTCTCAAAGCTATGAATTAAAATTTACCTCTTTGGTTTATAACCCAGCCTTCACCTCCCAGCCCCAGAGCAAAGCACACTGGCTTCACACTGTTTCACAACATCTACATCCTCAGGAAGAGCACAGGATCCTCTACACCACCAGAGAAATTTCAGCCCAAGTCTCCTATTCAGCTCAACATAACTTGATTTAGGCGAAGCACAGAGGAACCTTATCAATTGTAATCTGATGTTACACAGCCTACGAACATCTCCCCTCTCAAGTGCTGAACTGGACACCAAACTTAAGATTTCCTTGTCAAATTTGTGTAAAACCCCCTCACAATATAATCTAGTATCTGCAAAGTGCATTATCATCCATGATTAGAGCTGAAAACTTGACATAATTTTAAAAAAAATCATGTCACTCTTTTCTTATCCACTAATTCTTCCCAGTCACTAAAGCATATGTCTAACTTTCAGTGGCTTACTGGTGGATTTAAGGCAGTGGAATAAATCAATTATAATTTCTGTTGCTTGCAGTAAAAGCAATATTGCAGTTCTTTGGTCAGTTTAAGCCCCAGACACCACACATCAATGAAGCTCTGTAGTATGCAATTACATTTACACATTTACTGCAAAGAAGCATTTGCTTCACCCTCACCACACGATAAAGTGTTCAGGAAAATAAAGCAAAAATCCTTGTGGTGACATGCACACACTCACTTTGGAGAAGATAATCTTTCAGTATGAACCAAATGAGCTACATAAACATCCCTTCACACTCCAGTAAGTTATGAGCCTCGTCCACATCAAAGACAGCACAAAATAGCTGAGTCATGTGCAGTATTTACAGGATGTCCACTTCTGCAGTGGACAATGCCCCTACAGAGCCTAAATAACTTCAGCCTGAGAGAGAACCACAGACCTGTGATACTGCCACAGTGAACACACAGGATCCAGACACTCACAGACTTGTGACCTTTATCACAGCCCATCACAGGCTGCTCACCAGCATGTGGACAACCCTATTTATGGCATCATCAAACCCCTGCAAGTTATCCCCTGTCTGAGAGCTTGGAGCCCAGCATGCCTGAACCATCAAATATCTCAGCACACCTCACATGGTGCTCAGTTTGCTCTAGCAAGACAGACAAATCAGGGTTATCCTCAGCCTGCCTTGGTTTTAGTTCTGACACAGGTATGGGGGAAACAAAAGGAAATGATGCTGTGGTATGAGTGAGGAGCCAGTACTCACAGCTGGCTACTGGTGATCAGATTATTTCCATGACACAAATAGGAACAGAAAAAGGATTTTAGCAAAAATGTTTGCTCATGAGCCACAAATCAAAGTGGAGGAGGGAGCAAAGCAATTGGGAATGATGAGAGATTTTACTTTTCATCACTTCTACCTTTTTAATCCTTTTGTTGCCTCCCTACTGGATAAATGCAACTTGAGTTCCTATCTTTACCTGAAAACTGCTTCTTCAATCTTCTCCTTTTGCAAATTTTGGTTCAATCCTGACACTGCCTCATCTGCCTTTTCCACTCCTCCTTTCATTACACTGCATAAAGTCACAGGTCTGCAAAGTTCAAGTCTGGACATGCCACTGGCTCACCCCACATTACCCTGCATGCCACAGCCTGGGAGGCTTCACCTTGCTAACCCAGTAACATGTATTTGGAATGGGAGCAAGACTTTCTGCAAAACACCACTGTTTTGGTCTCATTTCCCTTACTATTGCAGTGCAATTCTAACTCAAATATCCTTTCCCGTACTTACTGCTTTGGATTTGGCTTTAGAACATATTGTGTTAACAAGGGCCCAGCCTGCTGCACAAACTGAGGTTACAATTTTGTTGTTCAAAACTGCAGCAATTTTTATGCTTCTAGTGAACAGCATCTAGGTTTACTCCAAACTGTTGATGGAATTGCTGAATAAGACTGTTTCCAAGTGTCTATGAAAAGATTTCTATTTGAAGGAAATTCACTACTGCCAATGCTTCTCAGACATTTCAAAGCTTGGGGCATTTAATACATTAAGAATTTGCTGTACAGATAATGTGCTTCTTCCCTAAAAATAAAAGGCCTGGGAGATATGAAGCAAAAAACATGGCAAACATGAAATCTCATTATCTATATACAAACCTCTATCAAACAAAACTAAAAAACTTGGGAGGAAAAATAGCTCAGTTAATTCCTTTTAACAGAAGATTACACTGACAGAAACTACACTTCTACCCTCTTCAGTCTTTATCATTTTTATTCACCCTAAAAATTCCTGTAATATTGTTCCTTGCTTGTATCAGACTAACCACATTAGAGCTACACAGATCATTTCAGTCATGATTTTCACTTCTTCCTTAGTTTGAATTTATTGCCACATTCCATGATTTTTTAATTAAATTCCCATGGCAAAGATGTCTGGATCCAACTTCAGATTCTTTGGTGCAGGTAACCAGATGGGTTGATTTTTGGTGCAGTTCTACTAGGAAAAACATTACCATATTCTCACTAAATATTGACTTCAGCATACTGTATCCTTCTATTTTGATACAACAAAGTTATCCTGCTCTTTTCCAAAGAGAAATGAAATATTTATTGGAAAGCAAGATATATCTCAAACAGTTCTTGGTTTTTTGCATCAATTCTAGCTCCTTTACAGTCTTTATCTGGTACTGGGTCTCAGTCCTTTCTAGTGTCATTCTCCTGAAACATCTAAATTCTTCAATCAGCCATAGATTTTATTTTATACTTCCCAGAGAGAACACCCCTGTTGATTTTTCTGTTATTGAGTGGAAAGAGTGCAGTAAACATTCTGCAAGGTTTCTTTACAAAAATCTCAAATTAATTTATTCCCTTCTAATTTTTTCTTCACAATCAAGTTTGCTCAGAAGACTTTTCTCCAGAGAGATGAAATTCAGCATTTCTGAAATGCCACATCAGCGTGTTAGCCATCCAAATCTGCATATGTCTCCTCTTTGGGAAGTAGGTCAGGCTCACTGGTCCCTAAGCAACCACCAAATCTCACTCCCTTGATCAATGCATCTGAATGCCTCTTCATGACGTCTAAAATGGGTTCAGCTGGTATTGTGTGCTGTGGTTTTTGCATTAAAAGATTATTATGTGTTTTTAGCAATGCTAAGTGAGTTATTATTGGCTGCATCAGATCTCTGGCACATTGAATGGCCCATTTTTAAATATTCCACATCTGCTTTCCTTCTCCTCCCACATACCGCCGTACAACATACTAGTTCCCATTGGTCTCTGGCTTTATTTAATGGATTCTTTTCCAGATCTTGATTATCAAATTAATCCTCATGCAGTCAAAACTCAGTGGATATGAATTACTCATCAATTCTTTAATACTATAACATCCAGCTTGATTTCTTTTTTTTGTGCTCATCCTTTCTAAGAGTCTGGATGAGCGCATGAGCAGAGGGGGAATTCACAGAGTTCACTCCCAGCAAACTGCATTGCATTACACACATGCACTACCAGGGCCTTGGAAAGCATGAGAAGTGAACAGGCACCATATAGAGCAAGGTAGGGACCAGAAAGCACAATGGCAGAGCTCTGTAAACCTGTTTCCACTGGGGTTGCTGAGATTCCTTGCAAGAGCTGCATCGAGTACTCAAAGCTGCTGCTCAGTCACAGTAGCCTGACCTGGCAGTGGTTCAGCCACTGAAGTATCCCATGAGTTTTATGACCTTCATCACACAAATAGTTCCCTGAGGGTTTAGTAATACACATTTCTTAAAGTCACTGAGAATATCAGTTCTCTCCTGCTGGTCTCCCACAGCACATATTTTGTATTAGGGGATCAATCTGTTCACTGCAAGCCAAGCTCAGTTTGTACATCTGACTTAGCAATAACACCCAATGCAGTAAATGAAATGTTAATTCAATGCCTTTATATCTGCTTCTTGTAATGTCAGACATGCTTTGACTTCCAGTTTGCAAGGTACAAGGCTACTGTGTGCAGAGAGCTCTGCAGCTCCCTGGAACACAGCCCAGAGCTGGGCCTGGGCTCTGCTACTGGGCTAAGTTCTATTGGTTTATAAGAAAATAGCTCATAAAGTGCTGTACACTTTTCTTCCTTTCTCCTGACAATTATCTTCTGGTTATGGCTCTGAACTAAAACAAAAACCAAGACTGTTTTTCTTAACTCCATCTAAAGACATCTTGTACAGGTAAGAGCAAAAAGCTAAGAAAGTCCAAACTGCAAACCTGAAATCAAATTATGATGGAGAGGCTAAAGCCAGCTACTAAAACATGAATATTGTTATGTAAAGGTAAAAACTGTATTACACTCTCTCATACTTAGTAACTACACCTGCATGATTAAAAAAAAGACATAATATAAAGGAATTAAACACATATTTCCTATTTACATGGTCCATACTTGGATTTAAAACTGGTGAAAAGGAAAAAACAAAACCAAAAATATGTGAAACATAAAAGAAAATGAGAATTATATATTTTTCTCAATGTTCTTGCAGATGAGTGATGGGCATAAAACAGAATTTTTTTTTATATTTGATTGAAATAAAATGTGCCACTTCTGGTTATCTGTCGTAAAAGGTACAGACACTAAGGGAAAACTTCTTCATAGTGGTTAAAACTGGCACCTAGATCCCAGTGTCTCAGGAGAGACAAGACCAAATGCAGCCACTGACTAACCCTGGCTGCAGCCTGCCCCGGCCCAGCTGATGGAGGGAGGAACAGCCACTCCACACAAGCAATGTCAAGGGACAGCAGTTTTACTGACACATACTCAGCAGATGCATCAACGACACAAGTGAAGCAGATGCTGCTTAGACCTTCCCTGGGGAAAGTATGAGAAATATACCTGGATTAACTCCTCACCTCCATGGGATTGCTGCACTAATCATGGCTTGTCTCAATATCAGCCTTAGCTCTCCAAAGCAGCAAGCCAAGAAGCTTAACAACTACAGGCATTTAGGGAAAACTGTCTTCATTCCTCCGTATCCCACCAGTTCCAGGGACCAGGGGTTTGGGGCCTTGGCTTTGCTGTGTGACTGGTGTTCACATAGCTGCAACCTTAAGATCTGCTGGGCATGACAGCCTGCAGACACAGCAGATTTCCATCTGTCTTCATCATCAAGCTGTGGCTGTCAATCCCACCAGCTTCACGGGAAACCTTGGTGTTTCCAATCAGCTTAGCCTACTGTGCACACGCCACACAGCTCCAAACCATAAAATTATTGTTTTTACAAGGGCAGTGGATTGAAAATTGCGTAAGCCCTTCAACTGAAGAAATGGGAAGCTATTGCACCAACTTAAATGCACATGGACGAAACCATATGCACCAGTGTCTCAGGATGTATTTGAACCTTGAAGCTACAACATATATATTTATGCACAAAAGAGAAAAGGTATTTTGTATTTCTCACAGAATGATTTATACAGGAACTGTCCTTGGAGCAGCAGTTCACCACCTGATCTCTGAAGCCAGCAATGGCAGCAGCATCTTCTCTAGATACAGAGACACGACAGGTGGGAGAAGCAGACAAGACAAGATTTCTTTTAGGTGTACAAAGTTTGTATTTCATTCATGCTATTTCTGAAATGGAATAACATCAGCAAGTAGTCATGAGGCCACAAGTTAGGAAATTACATCATACACTTGGCAAGGACTGTGGGATATAAATAAACATGAACATCAAACCTTTCACAGAAACAAATGCAAAAAGGGATTCATTTGCTCCTGTGCAATTTACAGTTTTACATGTGGATGTGCAAATTGTTTTTTGCTTCCCAGGAGTCAAAACAGTTCTGGCAGAACTGGGCTGTACATTGCTACATGAAGGGAAGGGGGTGATTGTTACAAGATGCAGAGCGTAGCACAGAACCTAACTCAGTACACCGAAAATCATAAATCCAAAAATGGATGTAAGGAACCTTCTTCCTCTCTCTCTATTTCCCCATTCAGAGTAGTTATAGAAAGAGAAAATACTCTGTGTGCTACAATTTAGTACAAGTAATCCTTATAAAAAATTTTCTGCAGCCAACCTTATAATAGAAACACTCTACCTCCCTTCTTCCCTTTGGGTTATTTTAAACACATTTGCAAGTGGTTCAATACCTAGAGCCAGACCCTGCAAAGACAAAAACACAAGAATAACTTTATTACCACAATTTGTCTTACAGGTCCTTCTTGGAGCAAATGTGCACACATGCTTCTGACTTAAATTAACTCCATGCAAACTTTTATTGCTTCTTCTGCTTTTATAAAAGAATGACTTAGCTCTCTGGATGAAGGTAGGCATAGGTTACTGAGATCCACAGGACAATGGACTACACTTGTCCAAAACTACTGGTGTCCTATGCCATTAATCAAAAGGGACAGCATGGATTCACTTCTGGGCACTGGAATTAATAAAATGTCAATTTAGCAGCTACCCAGTTTTCAGAATAAGTGTGAGTAGACAAACCTACCTGTCAGGCCAAACAATTTGATAAATCTGAATTCATAATAATGCAAAAAAAAAAAACCCCAAACCAACAACAAATCAAAACCAAACACCTCTTTGGAAATATTCTTAGCACTCCTCCATGCTGGTCTTTCGTAACTTTCCTTCTTCCTTCCCACTCTCACCAGGGAATAAGTAACAGCCTCGAGATGTTGAAAAATTATGCAAGTGAATCCCATCCCTTCCACTGATATCCCTGCTTGCATGGGGATAGCACTTTCCAGTGCTACAAATTCCAGGCAAAATATTTCATCATATATTACTGCCTGGCAACCACTCCAAAATGTAGAGGTTTTGGTATGTACTCTGCAAAAATACACAGAATCAATTCTTACTGTTCAGCTCCCCCCATCTTACAACACTGTCAGAGGTGGAGAAGTCACCCCAATCTGGATTTACCACATTAAAGATTTCTATCGCTGGCCTTGCCTCCCCATAATTAGCTTTTGGTATTTCAATCTGCAAAATCTCTTCTTTATTCAAGAACTCCTGTGTGCTTTAGTACATCTGCTTAATGATGTTTTTGCTGTTTCAGATTGTTGGCTATCGGGTGCAATGTACTTTTTACAGGAGAGCAAGGAGAAGGAAGACAGGAATGGAGCAAACCCACCCAAAGCAGAACCATGACACTGGCATTTTCTTATATAAATCTTAACAGATTAACACATGCTTAACTAGCAGGAGGTGCACACACATGACTTCAGTAAGCCTTCCACAAGTTAAATCAATGGTGCTCTACAGCAGAGAGGTTCATTGCTCACTGAAGCTTAGGTAGCAACTGTTTGAAACAATGCACAGATTAAATAACTGCAGATTCTAGAAACATGCCAGGAAGGCTGGACTGCTTGTCTATTCTAAGATTTGTTGCATTTCTCTGTCTTGCAGCTACAATTCATAACTATATGCAGAAGTCCTGATTTCTAATCGTTAATTGGAATAATGATCATCTAAAAGTAACTATCCTGCACCATAAAATTAATCTAAACACAGAGAAACAATTTCAAGTAAATGGCAGTCTTGCTGACTGAGATTCTATAGATGTTGCAAGGATATTGCTTCCTTGCTTCTAGCACTGCCATAATTTTAAGACACAAATCTAAACACATCTTTATAGTGTTGGCCTTCAGCCTTCACACTTGGCTGCTGTAATCACTCCTCTCCTAAATTTTTCTTATTTTCCATAACGATTTTATTTTGATCACGGCCTCTTACTCATTCTCTCTTGCAGTGCAGGTAGTAAAGCAGAAATGTTATTTAAACACAGAAATCCTTAAAGTAGATTTCAGTGGAGTTAGGGACTATTTTTAGCCCTACTAGCACAGAGATTCACTGAAGTGTTTACTAGCTTGAACATAGGTCATAAAATCTGCATTTGTCGGTACCAAAGACCACCTGCAGTTTAGATTATTTATGATCAGTGACAACTGGGTATTACTCTCTAACAGGCAAATACATTTAACCCTTCTCTATGAGCCATAAAGCTCTTGAATGGACACTGCAGTAGTGACCTTTGTGTGTCTCTCTAGAGTCACTTTACATCCTTGTGCCTCTGGAAACATACAGGGGACTTGCTGTCCTCAGACTTACAGGCTTTTCTTACTGCTCAGATCAAAAGGGAAGGCCCAATTGGACATGCAGGGCCAAAATCCCTCAGGAAACACCTGAGAAACAACAGGCAAATTATCTGGAAAGCAAAACAAGCCCATCTGCAGAAGATAGTGGAAAGAACTTGAGAACTGAGACGTGAAAACTGCATATGTTACTGTAGGTCCACCACTTCACATTTTATCAATTTCAGTATTATTTAATCTCAAATTAACCTTGCAAGTAACTATAAGTCCCTATGAAATATTCAGATATGAAATGTAAAGCCACTTACTTTGCCAGTATTGTCAATTATCTCTACTGCCTTTATTACCTATTATATTTGTATTTGTTTCCTGTGGTCTGCCATTGTCTCTTCACGTTCCTATGGCAAATTCATGGAGATGTTCCTAAAAGAGTCTCCTGGCCCACCTCTCCCTTGCTGACTGCTCAGGGTGGGAGGCTGAAGGAAGCTGCAAAAGGCAACAAGATCTTAATTGATCAGGTTTGGGCAAATACAAGAATTTGATCAGAGATAGTGATCTACAGGATCAGGACTCAGTGGCTCCATTGTAGGTCTTCTCTGCTCTGTTAAAGAGAGACTGCATCTTAGCCCAGAAAACCTGCTCTACAGTTCAACCCTGTAATAATACTAAGGACAGAACAATGAATTGATGGTTTTTCAAAACAAGGAAGTTCTCCCTGGGAATACTGCCATTGTTATATTTACCTACTGCAATACAAACATGATAAGCTGATAAGCTTAGATTTGTAATCACCCCTGGTTTCCTCTACAGTCAAGAGATAAAACTGATGATCAACAAATAAAGTCACATGATGCTTATAATTTGGATTTTGGATTGCCTGGATTAGGAACAATGTAACATTTCTCTATGACTTCTTAGCACAAGAAACAAAAACAAGTTTAATACTGCTTTATAAGCCTACTGAATAGAATAGAGCTTTTGAAGTCAAAACAGATTCCCATTTTTTCTCCTCTTTATAATCAATTAATGAAAAATTATGCATAAATCATCTTGTGTCTAAACCAGGTGCACAGCATCACCTGGAACCAGAACCCATTCTCTAAGCCCAGAGAACAAATCTGAAATCTGACTTTCAAAACAGAATGATCACTCCATTCCTCACCAACTCCAGTTCATGATATAAATTACTCTGGATGAATTCTCATTTGTTATTTGGGTGAACACAAGTCTTCTTGCAATTAATGTCCATGAAAACCCAAGCTTAGTCTGTGTCACTTGTCATGCCTAGATGACTACTAACACTTATAATTTTACACAGTGATTATCTATCATGTAAATAACTAGCATGACCTCCTCAACGTCAGTCCTTAGTACACTCAGAGCAATTAAAAACAACAATCCTGCTGTTACTCCAAACTTTGATGAAGCCAATAGAAAGATTTCTATTTATTTCCAAAAATAATAAATTATTTTAACTATATACTCAAGGCTTTAAAAATGTTGCCTCTGACTCTGAGTCTTTAATTCACTTGTAATCAAAATATTCTTTGCAAAAGAACAGGGCAAGACAGCCCTGGCAGGTCTCCTGGGGTTTTCTGCCAGACCACTGAAGTCTGCAATGTTGGGCTTCTGCTTCTCCACCATCATCACCCACCAACTTGACAAGCCCTGGGAGAGCTGGCTGTGGACAGGGCTTTTGGGGCTGGTCTGCTGGGTCTTAGTAAGGTCCTGGGCAGTGCATGACTGAATTTTGCATTTGTGGAGGCAGGAATGTGAAGCACTGGCTCCACTGCTGGCTCCATCCTAGGAACTCAGGCACATGCTGCTGAAACTGCCAGGAACTCGTGTAAAGAGAGGGCTTCTCTGTAAAGAGCTCCTCCAGCTCAGCCTCCTGAGCAAAGACCTCAGATGCAATGCAGCAACAGATTCAGAGCCAGTGTCTCTCTCAAAAAGGAAGCTCCTACTTGCTTCATTTGAGAAGTAAAAAATAACAAGTCAGAAATTTTATATCTTAAATGTCTGCAAGCAGTAGCCCAGTAGTTATGATCACATAATACTTGCTGCCTTTTTTCATAGAGGGGCACTGCTTTAACAAGCAAGCTGACACATTCTGCACTGGCTTTATCTTCCAAATGATTTCAGGTTCTGTGCCAAAGTCAGCACATTATAATAATCTTGCCCTGGAATGGAATGTGGGAGAAATTATTTATTACAAATATTCACATACATATGTACTTCTCGAAATAATCTGATGTTTGCTCATAGTAGTAGCTAGAACAATAAATAGATTAACAACTTATTATCTCTCTCTTCTGTGAAGATTATAGTTCTCTGCTCCTTGGCAAATACTTTGTGCAACAACATTACGTTTCATTATACATCACTGTCACATACTTTTGTGCTATGAAGCTTTTGTGTGAGATGTCAAATTTGTTACAAAAATGTTTGAAGTGAATTAAATTTTATGCAGTTTCATTCAACTGCTTATTGATGCCATTAATTATCTTCCCAATTCATATTCCTGACAATTCAGCTTGAACTGCAGAAGACTTTGAAAAGTAACACTTGTTCACAATTCTTGAATTAGTTTACACTGCTGAGCCACAGGGAGCCCAAACTTCAGCCTGGTTGCACAAGTGATTTAGAAAAATACACACAACTGAAATTAAGGATTCCAGATTTACCACTGGGATATTCTGCTGCATTCCCACTGATCTCCATGGCATTGGTTAATAGCAAAGGTCACTTTGCATTCCAGCACGCTTGAACAACCCCCTGAAGAGCCATGCCTGGGGCTCTGGAGAGCTTCTGAAGACTAGCAGAGCAGAGGGGAGGTGAACAAGGACAAGATGTCGCTGATCCCTTGAGGTATACCTTCACAAACAATCAGGGAAACCCTTCAGAAAGAGATTGAGTTCTAACAGGTTTTCAGAGATCTGAGTCATCAAGAGAAAAAACAGGGCACTTTGTGCTAATTTTGTCAGAACTTACTGATTGCCACTACTACTTAATCAGCATACTTAATGTCATTCATTACAATGAGTATTCACTTACTGATGAACAAACCTTCCATCGCATTTATCAGCAATAATCACTTCTTCAGGGGAAGGCTGAAAGCCTCACAGCCCTCTGATGAACAAGCTAAAGTACACCAAGATAACAAACAGTGAGAAACTGAAATTGGCTGTTTAAAGATTATGTTCAACTGGCTGATGTACATCTCCTCAGACTCTCATGATGTCTTGATGAGAGATTAAAAGCCCTTTCGGCAGTGTGACCTCTGCATGTGTAGGGTAATCTGTATCTCCTGCACATCAGATCCCTGCCTCTCTTGTCCTCTTTAAACTCATTTTCAAGCTTTCTGTACTGCTTGGCTAAAGATAAAGGGGGTTCAATGCTATACAGGTGAACACACACAGAGCTCCTGCTGCTTTGGGGGTAAGATCAGAAAAATAGTGCAACTCCTACATGTTCATATAAAAAAAGTAGTAAAATGTGAATTAAAACTATGTTAGAGGAATAATGTGTTTTGGGAAACAAAACAGCAGATGATCCCCAAATTTAGGTTTATCCCATCACGCAATCAGGCCCCAAATTTCTGGAGAGCCCAAGAAAAGCTGCTACAGACCCTGGAGAATGGAGCTTTCCTGCTCAAGTGCAGGAGACCTAGGGTTCTGATACAATGTGCAGGGATTAAGCAGTGGCCTTCCAATATTCTTTCTGAAGATTAGTGTAAGATTTCTTTCTGATAACATAATTACGTCAAGAGTCAGTCCTGTTTCTTCTAGTCATCAATACCTTTATGCACTGTCATTAATACATTTCTAATTTTTTTTATTCCTTTGGTGTAACACCCTTTTCTCACACAATCTTATTGTATAACTTGCTGGCAAATGTATCCACCAGGAATGAAACACAGAATTTATTTGATGTTCCTATGTTACTGCCCTGGAGCGGATGCTTCAGCACAGAAGATTTTCAGATTATCAAGATGGGGTAAGAGGAATGTAAAATATAATTCCTAAGATACTTATGGATCTGGCATGGGCCAAGCGCTAGAAAAGACGCATGAAGGAGAAAGGTTGTGATGGGGATCTGTGTCACCAGAGCTCTGGAATGCTGCAGTGTATGTTTAAAGAAAGCCTTTCTGAGAATTGCAGGACCCACATGGCACAGTGCACACATGGTGCATAGTATGGCATTAACTGAGGAGAGGATCTGAACAAGGAGAACATCTGCATCTTCTCCCTTTTACATGGCTACAATGTCTCTCCTTCACAAGAGAATTAGGTGCCTCATCTGCATCAGAGCTAGTGCTGGCCAAAATTTTCCTCCTTTCCTAAGGACAAAAGCTGCTTTGAGAGTTGAACTTGAAGTTATTCTGCTCACAATGTACTTCAATAACATTTTTTTAAGTTATCTCTGATGCAATTTTCCTGATCTTTAGCTTATTATGGTAATATTTGCATTTTTTCAATGTCCTTTCAGTGAAAAGCCACAAGAAGGAGACCAAAACTGATCATGTATGTAAGTACCACAAAAGACCTGACAAAAATAACATTTAACCAGTGAGGAGGCGCCCACAGGCCATATGCATGTGGGTTTATCCATTTCACTGTGCATGACTTGGCTGTGTAATACATATTTTACATCAGCTCCTGCCCTGACGTTGTCCACATCAAACCCCTGTAAGAAGATCGACAAGCTCTTAGGAGGATATGAAATTACTGACACAACAGAACACACATAAGCCATGGCTTAATTCAGCAGTGTCCTTAGGTGCCACCTTTTCCTAGAGTATTTCCAGCTTCCACAAAAGTTTCTGGAAAGCAAGTGAGCAATATTTAAAAGTCAGCAACAGTTTAAGTTAAGTCTTACACTATTTACATCTATTTATCTTTTTTTCCTTGTAAGGTTTCCATGTGACAGGAGAGTAATTTGCAACTGATAGCACTGAGATGCATGACTTTGCATACATTACCCACTATGGTGCAGCATAGAGATATTTCAAGATAGCTTAAAATAAACTGGCTTGAGCACAAGAAATGGGCTGAGATGTAACAACACAGAGCTCTGCCCACAGCTTCATCCATCCCAACAAGTACCAAAAGCAACTGGCACAGCTTGCAGATACATTAGGCTTGGATGAGTGCCGACCTCTGCCACTCCTACCCCTTTTTGAGCAGGCATTTTATTCCATGTTAACAGCACTTCTGCAGAGAAAGCTTAGGCTCCTGCTACCCATGTCCTCCGTGCACAGCCACTTGTCCCCAGCCCTTGCAGCAACACCCACGCCAACATCAAACAGGCAAACCAGCCGTGCCACATGTCACAACAGCAGCTGTGGCATCTGCAGAGAGCCTAAACCCCTCCCTCAGAACCCTACGGAGACACTGGAGATCCTGCACTGGAACAACCACCATGGTAACCTGCACTGCTGCCACACTGGGCAGGGGTCAATGTGAAAGTAAGGAATGAAGATTTCATGTACCTCAAAGGTGATTTACAACAAGTGGAGAAGGGGAAATGAGACAGGAAAAGCTATTTTCCTCCACATTTGTATGGTATGTGAAATTTCCTTCTTAGCATACCAGGTCCCTTCAGGATATAAAAACTGTAGAGACTGAAGAAATAACAAGATGATGACATAAGAATAAAAAAAAAAATTAGGTGTCTGAGGCATAAAACTATATTAATGCTTTTGAATTACAAAAAAAAAAAAAAAGTTTTGTAAAATTTTCAATGTCCTCTTCTTTATGGCCTGAGCAATTATATGCTAAATGTTATTAAAACTGCAAATATCAAAGAAAATCAGACAGTCTTTCAGTGAAATTCTTGATTATGTAGGAAGAAACTATCAAAACTCCAAAGAGTTAAAGGACCAAACATTTAGTATACTTTCAAATATCAAGTTCATACGCAAATCATCAAGTTTATCTCTTCCCAGATTCAGGGATGTGATCCTTTCTGTCTTTAAAGCACTTCCTGAACAGCACTTCCACAACACAACCTAAACAAACGATCCACTCTTATGCAAGAGTGCATTTTATGATCTGCTACACCAAGATTTTCTGAAGTGTGTTCAAGAAAATGGCCACATGGAAGAGGATTTCTTTTCACCTGCACAACCTAATTAATTTTCAGTTGCTTCTGGTTTTTTGGGAGGTTTTTAATGCTACAGTTCAATTTTTACTCTACTCCCTCCTCCAATCAAGAAAGGAATCTAGAAATTTAATGGGTAAATCCAGGAAAAACTCACAATTATTACAGAGGCTTACATAAAAGCAAAAACAGCCGCAGTGGATTAATGTATTTCCTTTCCCACAGCTTTTTCACTTAAACCATAACTGTGCATATTTACTGCAACTCTTCCATCTGCCAGCGGCATTGTGCTGACACATCCGGCACACAGGCTGAGGGCTGATGGCAAGGAGACAGGTCCCACCACTGCTCTCAAACTTTGTGATTAATATAGCATGAAAACTGGTGAAAAGCCACACTCACAGACATTGCTGACTATCAACAGTGACCCAAATCTCTGTTATTTCAGTCCTTTATCCTAAACTTGAGTCAAGTCTTTAACAACATAAAATGCTTATAAACAAAAACTAAAATAGATTGTTGTCAAAAGCTTAAAGGTTATAATCAGACTTGCTCCTTTTTCTTACAAGTCCTGCATAGCCTGTGTAGAGGAAGAAGAACTGGCTCATGCAGGCATTCAGGTTTTTTTTATGAAAAGCAGTACAACCAAAGAGGAGGTACTTACCTTTTGACAAGGTCAAATAGAGTCCACATCACTGTCAGAGTTTATCCTTTGAACCCAATCCTTTCAGCAGGCATATATATAAACACACACACTTGACAATATGGGAAGTGTTACTGATAGATAAGTTATGTAAATGATACAGCGTACTATAACCACCTCTAAACTTATTCTCAGAGTTCAGATGTTTCTGGAAGAGATCAACCAGCCTCAATGTCACTCCGGTGACCCAACATGACAAACCCACTAACTGCAGCAATGCCAGAGTAGTTCTTCCAACAGCTTGGTGACCTCTTTGAAAACCTCTCTCCAGCCTAACACTGGCCTGAAAAAACCTAGCTCCTCTCCAAACTGAAAAACGCACATAAAATGCACGTATTTTGCTTCCATGTAGTGAACTTCAAGAAAAGTGATATTTTCTTTTCTTGTTTGTGATGGCAAGTCTGTTTTGGGGGGTGGTTATTTCTGAAGTATCATTCTGAATTACTATTAAACAAGCTGACTGCAATTCTGACACTGAATTTCACCCCTCTTTCATATTTTCTTTCCATCCAACACTTTCTACATGACCAAAATGGGCAAACTCACAGCAAAATGTGTCCATTTTAGCAGCTTGAGAAGGCCACCAAAATCCACATATAATCCCAGTTGTCAAGAAAGATGAAATCAGTGTCTTCAGACTACTGGAAAATACAGCCATCTCAACCACCCTCATCCTACTGATGCACCAAGCAACAGCGACACAGCCAGAAGTGGATAAAGTAAACCCATGTATCTCCCATACCATGGTAATGCTGACCTCATCCAGAGGTTAAAGTAACGTAGTCTCATTTTTTGAGAACAACAGGCAGGCTTGGTGATACAGATGTTTATTCACTGCGACTACAAATCGGACATAGCAGTTTGCTGTGCAGATGTCAACAAAAACATCCAAGCTCATGCTTCCAACTGTGCTTTACACTAAAAACCATGGTGTGAACACAGTCAGTCTTCCCCTGCCCCATGATGTTTCCTGGCAGGTGCTTTTTCCTTAGAGACAACTATTACCGCTGATGACGCACATCAATGCTTTTCATGCCCATTTAAAAAGAAAAAGCCGCAAGCTTTCTTAAATCTCTGCTATAAAACTTAATCATTTACATCTTAGCACAAATAATATTTCCATGTGCCACACTAGTCTCATCTGATATCAAGCTGTGAAAAAAGAATCACCTACTGATCTTGACAGGCTTAAAGGTAATAAAATGACTTTTGGTCAAGAGTGTCAGTTAAGACAGCAATCTCATAAAGGATCCTTGTAAGAAATATCACCCATTGCTGTTCATAAACACAAGCCTGGTTTGGCTATATTCAATTACAAACAAAGAAGGATAATTAAACAGTTCATGATATGGAATGACTAAAACATGTGCAATCTTATTTTTATTCTCTGCACCTGTGTTTTCTATGGCTTAAATTATAATACTGATCTTTTAAACTGCACTCAGAGAGTATCCCAGTACATTCACATGGGAATGACACGTTCCCTTTTAAATTAATATGTAAATTTAAAAGGACGCAAGATACTGCAGAGCCTTGCCACTAGCCAAATATATATTGACAAATAACCATTAAGATATTTACTCTTGTGTCAAGACAAGCCAAGTACTTCCAGAAGTAGTCCGTGCGCCCAGTTTGCTTGCCAGTGTTATTTTTCTCCTTTGTTCTCTCCACCTTTATTTTGGTTTTTTTCGCTGCTTCAACTCACATTATTTAATCCACAGTGTAATGGGGACCTCTAGTAGCTCATTTTTCAAAACGGATTGTAACCTCTACCCGTGTAAGCGGCAACTGCATTTTCCAGCGCTCGGGGCAATGAAACCACAGAACCCCTGCTAAAGCCCTCTAATCCTTAACAAACTCTTTGAGGTGGAGGCTCGCAGCGCTGTCGGATGCGCGCGGGGGACGGCTCGGGCAGCTCTCGGTGCCCTGGCGGTGCCGGGGGGGCAGCTCTGGCTCCGAGGTGGCCGCGGGACCCCCGCCTGTCCCCGGCAGCGCCACCGGGCAGCGAGGGCCGAGCCAGGTGGGTGATTCCGCACTTTCTGTAACTGCCCACTCCTGTCCGAGCACCGACAGCCTGCTCCCGCCCTAAATATCGTGGGAAACATAGCATCCTCATGCTTTTACTTAGTTATTACATTTTTAATTAATTTTTGCAGTATCATGGTACATTACTGCTATGTCTGTAATTTCATCTGCCCTATATTCCAGCCATTAGTTTTTACAGATTTTACAGGAGTTACAAAATAATTGTCAGGTATTTTTATTTTGCATGTTCCTTAAAAGTACTTGAAAGAAAAGCACCGGTAGTTGGTTTGGATATAAAAATTGAAAGTAATCTAATATAAACTTTATTTTTTAAAAAAGCCAGTTAGTTTGAAGGCTCCTAAACTCAAAGAAAAAAAAAAGAAGAGACTGCACGATATGCGTGTTTCTAGACAGGGAATTCATAATATACATGACTGCTCTTTATTTCCAGTTAATTTTCAAGTATGTGGGTAACACACTATAATATTTTTTGTTGGGCAAACACTTTCCCCTAAGGTAGAATAATATAAATGGCTCAATAAAGAAAAAGTACACTTACACAACTGAATGAAAACCTATCTACCTTCAAGATATTTAAACACATACACAGAAAAACAAATTTATATCCTTAAAAATTTTTAAATGCACCCTTAAACCTACTGTAATAGTTAAGCATAACCATTAGCTGACTTCTCTATTATAATGTGGACTAGTAGTAATTAAAAATATTTATATAATGATCTATTATATATTCCCCACAAAAATCTAATGTCAAACACATCAAAGAATTTTCTGACTCAAAAAGCTTATATTATTCAATCTTTGTGGTACACTGACATCTAACTATAACATCAAAATGTTTTCGCACTTTTTCCCTGTACACTCTGGGCAGCACAGAACTTTCTGAGCTCAGTGAGGATTTCAAGAAAATTTCTTCATTGCCAGTATTGACACACATATATTAACTTCCGAGAAACAAAAATTATTTAACATTTTAACTACTCTCACGTATTATTTTTCCCTTATACTACCAATCAATGGCCCTTCATATTTGCTATACTTTCCTTATACTGTCCTTCTTAGAAATATACTTAAAATTTACCCCCAAAAAAGTTTGAAAATACTTAACTGAAAAAGATAACAAAACATCAATTCAGGCTAGGTACTACTATTTTTTAAAAACAAGCTTCTAAAATAAGAAAAATTACTTTTAGAGAATTCACAAAGAATGAGATGTTTTAAATAAGATTTTCCTACTATGACAGCCAGCACCTAGGATTATTTTCATTGTGCTTTATTCCAACAAGCCAACAGCATAGCAGCTTCTAGCTGTATGTCTAACTCAATCATCTCAGAACAGCAATTCAGAAAAACAAATTTCTTAAATGTTGAATAGATTGCCAACAGCATAGTAATGGAAAACTATTCTAAGAGTTATAGCAACCATGATACTTTCTCCCAAGTGATTAGAAAAACATCTGTTATTTACATTGGGATTTTTGTTTATAACAGTTACTCTTTCTTTTCTTTTTACCTCTAGGTGATATTTCATTTCACAGTAAAAGGAAGTGCATAGCCAGTTTTAGATTATGAAGGATTACATGGCATTGAAACTGTCAGAAGAAAGAGTGAAGGCAAACTGTGAACCAGCCAGATTAACACCAATGCTGTCACCAGGATTTTCCTTCCAGCGCCTAACTTTTTACATTTAAAATATTCTTTCTTTTTTTTAGATTTAAAACGTAATCCTTCAAACAGTCTGATCATAATCTTTATTTGAACTTATGATATGTCCCGTGCTATAGTTTCAGTATTTTGCAGACTTCTCTGCTAAGAAGGATGTAACAAACCCATCTAAGGCATTAACTCTTTTGTAATTTGTGGCTTCTTAAATATTTGTTTAAGATGACAATTATACAACAGATTAAATTTAACATTAATTCCTAGTAATCAAAGCTGAATACAAACAAATTTTAATACTCTGAGCACATCAATGACACTTGTACTCAAGAAAACCAGCAGAAACGCGGATGATTGAAATGTCCATGAACACTCTTAACTTTTGGGATTTATCATAAAAATGAAACAGCAAGAATAGACACACCCAATCACCCCTCAAGTTCTGCATCACCCCGTTAATTGCAGGGTTTTTCCAATACTAAAAACATCAAGAACAAATTTATATACTTTTAAGATTATACGCTATCCTATATGTTGAGGAATTAATACAAAAAGCAGTCATTAACATACTTATCTACCAGTTTCAATAACACAATTTCAATTATGGTTGTCAACCCTTTACTTTCAGAGCTTTCCTACAAACTTTAAAATTCCAGAAATAAAGATGACTGTAACCACATTTTTTTACAACAACTGTTTTATAAAATTTACCACAACATGTATTCTGAAGAAGATTATTTATTTTTATATCAAAATTTATTTTATATTACTACTTAATATGCAAGCAATTAGGCCACTGATTTGAAAAAAAATCTTTGAAATAGAAAAATTTTTTTGGAAGTTTCCAGACACGTTTGTAACAAGCATTCCTTAAATCTAGCAGTGTTCAGAGTCAGGCCAGAGTAGCCCATTTATGGTTTCCCCACTCCAAATAACACAAACAAAATAATACATACCCAACAAATCTTTTTTATATGATACACAAAAACCAAACCTGAATATAATAAAGTAAACAGCACTATTATGTAAAATTTTGACAGCATTCTCTCATAGCACATTTATTTGGAAAGAGAGTTTAATTAATATGAAGAAGTATAGAAATACAAATTGTCTACCAAAATATTTCTTCCTTTTATTATCTAGCCATTTATCTTAGAAACTGCTGAAATACCTTCCGCTAAAAGCTGACTGCTAACATTACGTACTTGGGCCATTTTCACTGCACACTGACCAGAGGAAACACTTTCATGCTCTACTGAAAATGCACAGGTATTTTTTAGCACTCTTTCAAGCCCAGAAAGAACTTCCTTAAACAACCTGATTGTGCTTAATGTTTTCTGCTTCATTGAACATTCACACAAATTAAATCAACTGAATCAGAAAGTAATCAACAAAAAAAAGGCCTAAATTTGTTTTTGCTTACAAAATTCTGAGTAGACAATGAAATGCAGTAAAAACTACTCAAAGATTTTGCTTGTTTGTTTATTATTTTGTTTTATCATTTGTTTTGGGGGTTTTTTTTGAAATGAAATCTAGAATTAGGTTAAACAGTCTCCCAGAAGTTATTTGTTTAAATTATTTTAAAGTTTTCCAAGGGAAAGCTGGGTTCAGATTTTATCGTTCAGGACCTTCAGTGGAAAATCTGCCCGAACTCCAATGTCCCACACAACACAGAAACCTGGCCTCTAAAGGGATTCAGTCTATCAGAAATCAGCTCCAGAGATAAGATTCAAATGCTGGGTCCAGTAATTCCAGGTGTTCTCAAAGCCACGTTAGCGTCACAAATGGAGAGGATTTTGCCCTTCCCCACATCCTGTTCACAGAGCAGATGTGGGGGCGCCCTGGACCCTGACAGACAACTCTTTGTTCCCAGTTGACTGGAGGGCTTCCAAGCGTTCCCGCTAAAGACAACGGGGTTTCTCTGTCCCAGTTGTGTTATGAAGGAAGGAAAATTGCTAATTCCATTGGCTCTTTAGAGGGCACGTCTCAATGATAATGGTCAAGGTTACCAACATCTCTACAGGTTTCACAGTTGGCTTATTTTAAGGGGCTTTTTGGTTTTTTTTCTCTCAAGCCTAAAAATACAAGTAAATGAATTTTTATGAATAACTTCTCTAGGATTGAAGATCTACTGATGAGAATTAATTTGGCTTGGGCTTTAAATTGTCTCATGCCATCTACTCATAAAGAAGTATTTGAAATCACTAACTGAATGCAATGAGATAATTTTCCTGTGCAACAAAGCCAACACTCCCTTTCTTTATTCATTTTATTGAGAAATACAGCATTTATTCCCTCTGCTTAATACTGGATATTAACACCTATTTTGGTTAGATACCAAACAGCATGCAGAGGATTCCTTGGAAGGTTTCTTGAAGCAAAGATTCAGAGAAAGAACTGCTAATTCTAAAATAGAAATTTTCAAGCTCC
The DNA here is from genome assembly GCF_028769735.1 of Zonotrichia leucophrys gambelii. NCBI lineage: Eukaryota > Metazoa > Chordata > Aves > Passeriformes > Passerellidae > Zonotrichia > Zonotrichia leucophrys. The sequence goes on from NC_088176.1 coordinate 9,810,886, forward strand.
AGGGGGACTAATAAATAATATACAGAAAACCTCAAGCCAACTGATTTTGGAAACTTGGCATTAAACTAAAATTCTGAGAGAGTTGAACAGGAGTCTCTAAAATATTAATTTTTGGTACAATCTCACCGAGCGATATGATGAAGAAAATAAAAAGAATACAAAATGTATTTTCATGCTCCTGAAACGGAAAGGTTCATACTGCTTCTTGCTCTTCGAGGGTAATAAGTTAGGACATATTTATTGGTATAACTTATTGGATAATTTGGTCATTTATTGGAGTTCTAAAACAGCATGATTTGCTTAGTTTTATGTCTATAATACATATGCACTGAGTAAAAAGGCACTTTTTAAGTGCACATGTAAAGAACTGTTCCAGAACTAATTATTCCTACAGAATACAATTCCATTCTGATTTTATTAAATGCACTTTAACAATGGCTTTGGAGTATTTGAGATAAACAAATTTCTTTGGAGTATTTGAGATAAACAAATTTCGTGTCACACCAATGTGGTATTTCATATATTGTGCAAATGAGTAATCTGTATCTTAAACTCCTTCACAGGTTTGCTCCCTGTGCTGTACACAGCAGGTCACTGCCTGTACTGAAAAATTTTGCCGCAGTTTAGCAGCTCCAGTTTTCATTCACACAACGCTGCAACAGCAACAAGATTATGAGTTTTCTTTGTCACTCCATTTACTTGGAAGCATTTTACTGAAACCATATTGAAGAACAGCAGTAAGATCTGATAAAAAAGTAATCTTTCTAGCTTTCACTTCAGCTAAAATAAAAACACACGGGTCATTGCTTTAGAAAGCAAACTCCAAGCGAAGGACAGCAAAATACCGCTGAAGGAATGGTTCTGATACTCTGCTGACTTGTATTACCTGTTTGATACATGAAGAGCCTGAAAGCTGGGGTTTGGAAAATTTACAAGTCACCATGACAAATTTTAACATAAAAAACCATCAATGTGTTGCAGATGTTAAGCCATTTCTACTAGTCAAGAAGAATATTTTGGCTGTTTAAATCCTTCAAGATAGGTGGTTTAAAAAAATAATCCCAATTCTCCCGCTGCAGAGGTGGAGAGGACCTGGCTGGGACCAAAGCAGCTCATTTATTACCACAGTGCATTTTTTCTGGTTTTTCTTTTTCCTCCTAAGATTTTTTTTTTCCTTTTTTTGACAGTTGCAAAATGAGTGAATGACACCAAAAATCGTTGACACTTTAACTGAACAACTCCACAGATCTCTAACCAGGAGCCGCGTACAATCCACCGAAAAAACCGACAGTACAGTATTTAAAAGGTAAACACTTTTGTATCTACTAATCTAGTCCTAGGGGACACGGGGATTAATCTACATTTACACTCCATAGGATTTGGGAGTGCTTCAGAACAGCCTATGCTGCTACATTTGCAATTTTTCATAAGAGCATTTCACAAATCTGTGTAGTCAGAATTACAAACTCCCAGGACAAGGAGCGACCACATTGTCTGATTCGGATTTCTTAGTTAATAACTAGGACTGCTTTTAATTAATATAGAAGTATCACTTGTGGGGATGACAGCAACAGAAACCATTTATGGTAATAGAGATATACCAACAAATTTCTCCTGGAGGATATGAAGACCTTTGTTGCTTCGGGAAAAACAGGGGCGTAATTAGGCTATGATTTAATCTGTGGTTTCAAATTCTGTTTTTCACCTGACACTCAGAAATTATCTATAGTGATATGAGTAAGAAGTATGATATCAAGGAAATATCTGTTCAGCTCTTCTAATTACTTTTTAACCTTACTCAATACCAACTTGCAGCACTTTTTTTTCATTCAGTAAAAAAATACTCTGAGTTAGATTTCATAAAACCCATTCTAACCATTTTAAAAGGGTTCGCCCCAGTCCATGAGATTAATATTGCAGATAAATCCCATTTAGACAGAAAGCAGTTAATACATTGAAGATGATCAGAGAAGACCTTATACATGCACTACTGGATGGTGTAAACTGCCTCTATGATAACTAGGTTTTCACTGATTAAGAACTCATTTTGAAGGAATTTCAGTTTTCCTTTGTTCACAGCAGTATTTTCCCCTCATACAGAGATTTTTCACCCACTGACTAATAAAATTACATAGATGCAGGTGTTAAACAGTAGTTTCTGCAAGGCTTCACTAAGACAAGGTCAAATATGTATTATCTGTCACCTTAATTTTCTTTTTCAGGTATAATTTACCACTATTGCAAATCACACAATAATTGTTCATGTTGGTAGGCATGTCAACAATTGGCATAAAATAACCTCCATAACCCCTGAAAAGTGTATTTTGTATTTACCATGAGGAAAGTATTCCTGTAAATGTATTTTCCATGGTATGACTAAGTTGAAGAGACAAAGGCAACTTAGTGATTATTAATAATGACATTTTTATACAGTCTGAACACACAAAAAGAACATTTCATTTTTGTGTTAACACAGAAGTTCATGAATTTCCGCCTTCAAAGTTCTGCTTAAATTTTGCAAATGTGTCTTTAGATAGGGAACCATTCACCAGTTAAATGCCTATTTTGAATAAATTTTTAATTCTCTTTGCTCCTTCCCTTCCAGTAAAGGAAGTACCTATAATATGTAAGAGACTGAAAACAGAGGAAAAACTACCACTTTGCCAAAACCACCTATATTTATCCATAGTGACAACAAGGTGCAGACTCTTAAGGGATTTTCTTCTTGTGCATTATTTATAGCTAAAAATAAAAAATAAATTTTCACAGTTACAGTTTATTTACATTATTTCATTCTATTTTTTAAATACCAACATAAATAAAGCCAATCAAAGAATAAAGTTTCTCAGAGATCTAATTCTTTATTATTAACCCACAAACAGAGAGAAGCAACTGTGCAGTTAAACTGCTTTGCTCTTTCAACACTGCAGGGTCCAAGAATTTGAGGCAGGGGGCAGTGTCAAGCCAAAACACTAAATGATTAAAGAAAACCCATAATTTAACATAATGTGAGGGAACTGGCCCACTACCACACTCCAGCACTGACAAAGCACTTTTTCATGCATTCTAACAGTTTGCACAGAATTTTATGTTCTTTCTAAAGCTTCCTTCAATGCCTTACCTTTATGAGGGTCTATATTAAGGTTTCACCACTTATCTAACAAAAAATCTTTAAATAACGCATGTAACTAACTTCTCCTTAAATAAAACATTATGTAATTACAGTGGCCCTTCTTAAAAAGGAATTAAGAGGAATTAACTACTTAATTTAAATAAATCCCAAATGCACCAGAAAAATACACGTTGAAAGTACACCTATTGTACAAAACCAATAAATAAACAAATAAATGATGTTTATAAAATTTTTTATACTTCCAAAATGCTTACACTAATTCATGCTTTTAACAGGTCTCTGTTTAAGGAAGAATGATTTCCTATGGCTTCCTGGTCTCACTAGCAGTGTTCTCCCACAGCCCTGTAGCTCACTAAGCCTTGCTAAAGACTTTAATGAACATCCTTAAAAATAGAGAAAAGTTTGTGACTTCTCCTATCTAGGTCTTTCAAATGCCAGCACTATCAAGCAGACACCCCAGGACCCAGGAAGGATAAGGGTATGTTGTCAACAAAGGAAAAAAGAGATAAGGCCTTCTGTGCCCACCCCCCTGACCTAACAAAAACCCAGGACTTGATATTGGTCTCCAGGTCAAAAATAGACTGTCTGCATCTGAAAGCAGCAGAGAACATTTCCACAGTTATCTCATTCTTAGTTATTTTGCAGACCACATTAAGGCACTTCAGAAAAACAGCACCCATATCTGCTGTGGAATCATTTGGGAACAATTCTGAATGATATTTAATAAAAAGCATGTTTTTCAAGAGCAATAGAAGCAATTAAGAAAAATAAATCCTACCCTGAAGTCCGTTCTCTTGCGCATTATGCTTTCAATAGGTGTCTTCACAAAACCACCACTAACCCGTTCCACTGCAAATTAAAACCAAAACACATACACCTCCCTGTGCCTTTTTTACTCAACACAATATCCCACACTGAAGGCACAAATGCTCAAGAAAATATTGGATAGCCACACAGTAGTGAGACACACTGTGTTCTCCTTCTTATCTATCAAGGAAAAAATAGCATTAACTACCAAATGTTATTCCAAACAATTTCAACAAACCAGTATCATCAAGTCAAATGAATACACTACCTTTTCTGATTCATTATCTTTAGTTTTGCGTTTCTCCTCTTATAAAATTCTCTCTGCTTTCCTCTGATAAAAACTCAGTAATTCCCCATGTTCTTGCTGAGCACTCATGTGAGTTTACACGGTTCAACTGCTTGTGTTGTCCAAGCCAGTATAGCTTAAATCCCAGTCAGCCAGGAAGTCAGGCAGATAAGCACTGGCCTACGGAAAATTTATCTTTTGAAAGGGAACAGAGTGCTTGAAACAGAACTTGAGGTCAGAACAATCTGTAAGTTAATGTAAACTAGAGTTTGCAGATGAAGGACCCCGTAAATGCATTGAATGAGATTATCTGCCAGGTTCCACTAGCTGTTCCCAATTATTAATCAATTCATTTTATTTAATTCGAATAGGCCGATTGTGGATGCACACTTTCCCCACTACAGAACTGCCTAATTTAATAATAAAATTAAATAAAACAGATTTTGAGATTTGTAGTTTAATTAATAAAAAGCTGATGGGATACTTTTTAGCTGAGACATGCAGATTTCCTTGCAAACCAACAGAAGAAAAAACATTTTCCAGTGGAAGGCTCTCTTCATAAGAAACTTTTTTCTTCTTTTTTAAGGAAAATCTTTGCTCTTATTTTAAAATCATATATTCCAAAATCATCCATTCTATAGACTGAGTACTGAAAGGTTGTTTCCCAAAATTATACACAAACAAATTTCATAATATGTTTTAAATTCAAGATGAGAAAGTTTCAGAAAGTAATGAATATTTGCCTTTCAAAATCTTCAGGTATAATGGAATTCTAAGACATTGAATAGTTGCAGAGAGATCAAAAATTTCAGTAAATCAGGGGGGGAAATAATGTGTAAATAGTAACTGAAAGCACAGGTATTATAAAGTAGGATTTAACTAATCACATTTGACAAAGTATCAGTGTATAAAACAGAACAAAACCACTCACTAAACTAATGAAATTAACATTATTCAATTATGTTTGTTCTTCACAGTGACTTCCTCTTACGCAAAAAATTTATATTCACAAATATGAACTAAATTAAATTAATGAATTATATCCAAGCCTAACAGTCGTTTAATGTTAAAAAAAAAGGCTTTTCCTGTATATACTCTAAAAAATAATTCAAAATACCACTAAGGAGATTCAGACATGCCTGAATAGTTTTCATTATATAAATGAAACTAAATTCTAAGCTAAATATTATACATGTTTAGTTTAGAAGTGAAAAGGAATTTGACCTGCCTGTCTCCAATCTGAGATTCTAACCCCACAGGAATTTCTTTTGCCAGAGAAATTAACTCTGGCTTTTGAAAGCAGGTTTTTCAGTGACACGCAATCTTCTTGATGGGATACAAATAAAAACATGTGTTCTCCTTCTGCACTGCATATATATTCAAGAATTGGAAACAACTTTAAATTTGCTCATAAAGTATTGACTTCTTGAGCTAATGATTTCACTTTCTGTGCTCCAGATATCTAGAGAACAAGCACAAAAATGGGACATTTCTGCAATTGTCTTGAAGGGAAGAAATACACTGATAGAGTAAGCAAGAATAAGCTACAATATGAACAAATGTGAGATATTTTGTTAAATCTAAATAGAAAATATTTAATTACAATAATGTTGTCTGAAGTGCCGCAGTATGTTACAGCTGACCGATGGATAAAACTTAAGTGATTTTTCCATTTAGCTCATCCCATTCACATGCCAGCTGCACATCACTTCCCACTCATCTACTCAAAGAGTCTCTGCACAGGACAAGACTTCTGGATGGTTATTGGGTTGATCTTATCTATGATCAATGGGAAGTAAATAAACAATGCAGTTTGATATCCTGTTCTATGATTTCTGCAAAAAAAAGCTTTTTCTGTAAGTAGAACAAAGGACCATGTCCTGTGACTGCTTCACAAAAGCCTTCCCCATTAAACAGAAAAAGGGCAAGGTTAATATGCATAACCTGCTGTTTAATGACTGAAGTGATTTAGGCAGGATACATGGTTTATAGTTTGCTCTGTAGCTTTCCTATAAAAGTTACAGTTTGACATGGCACATTTAGGTAAACACAGCTCCTAAGAAACAACGACAAAGTACAGTACCGCACTACTGATTAACAAAAATTGCCTAATTTCGATTAATCAGAAATTGAGAGCTGAGGTGGGAAGAAAAATGTAGTTAAGAATATTAAAGGAACATCTAAATAATTAAAAAAAAAAAAATCTCACTTGTATCTGAATAATTGTTTAACCTATTAGTGCTAAAATGATCCTGTACTACTGCTGCAACTGAATAGATGCATGAAAGTATTTTAATCATATTATGCCTAAAGAATTTCTTCTACACAGACAGCTTTTACTCTGACATATAACTTCGAACTTTTAAAATTAGAAGATGACGGCAAATACACAAAAAGCAGAAGAGAAGTAAAATCTTTTAAAAACAATGTATTTTGATCAACTGATTTTCCTACTGGCAGTACCACTTTAAACTGCGATGGAATTTTAAAAACTGTCCCGAGATATCCAAATCAAACTCAGGGTATCTAACAAATTTCTCAAGTTTCTATGACTAATAGTGTATCACAGAGTTGATAGTTATGGGCTAAATGTGATCCTGACCTTTTGCGCTTACGGCTGCGAGCCCTGCAGTCTGTGCGCTGAGCCAACACAAAATCTACGCTTACAGCAGCGCTCTGCACACCAGCAACCCTCCCAGGCAGGATCCCCACTCACTTTATAGCCTCTTTAAAATACTGCAAAGGCTTCCTAGAATCACAGAAGGTTCCCTACTCCTCCTCAGGAAAGTAATGTGTTTTGAAGTTGCTCCCTCCTTGATCAAGAGAGTAATTTTATTTTTTTTTTTGAGGAGAGACCCTGTAATGCTAGAAAGCTGCTGTTAATAGAGCATTTTAAGGCTTTAGATAAATGTTACCTTTCAAACTTCTATCAAGTCTGAAAATCTTGGTCTCTCTCAGTCAAACAAATGTGGAATTTCTATTCCTACCATCTTAAACCAATTCAGTGGGCTGGATTTCTGAGCAAAAACTCTTCAAGGCGTCCAATCTGCTGTTCTCTATGGCATTTCTTAAAAACAGGAAGAAATGAATATTTCTACTTTGTGCCTTATATAAAAGAGGAAGAAGCAGCCAATTATTAGACCCAAAAAAAATCTAAAATCAAAGAAGGCTTGGTAAAGGAGAAGAAACTAGGAATATTGCAGATCCTGACATGGCAGGACATCAGGAAGACTAAAAAGATTTTGAGTGGGAGAAAACCTGATGAAAAAGTTGCTGAGGAGCAGAGAAGGCAAGGGAGAAGGGCACGAAAACAGCATCCTTTCAAGACTTTTTCCCACCTCTGTCCATGCTCTCAGCCCTTAAATCACAGGTGAGTCCATTCACCACAAACTCTTTGCAAAAAGAAGCAAAGAGGTTACATGAAACAGCACCACAGCTCTTCCCCTGGGCTTGCAGGAATATTTAATGAAAACTGTAATTAGGTCTCTGCTACCCTTCAATTTCCAAAAGCCACTGTTATTAATTTTGTTTCAGAGGACAGGCTGAAGCAATCAGAATGGCAAAGCACCTCAGTCACCAGCAACACTGCAGTGAGCAAAGACAGCCTAAGTCAATAAACAAGCCTGGCTGAGTGACTACAAACAACAAATGCTCCTTACGAGCAGCCAAACGAAGATCATCAGGAAACTGTAAAATGAGACATGTGCACCATGCAAACCTCTCCTCTTTCCACCCTTCCCTACAAGGCATTGATGTGACACTGAACTGTGGAATTCCCCAGAGACTTGATAAAGGAAAAATAAAAACAGATACCAGTTAATCAATGCCATGTGTGATAAAAACCAGATGAGGGAGTCACTGGGTAAAACAGCACCACACAACCATTAAAAAAACAACTGTGCTGGAAACCGCTCTTCTTTCCAGTGTTTCCCAACTCCTGCTCCAGCCTTTCTTGCCTGAAATCCTCTAGACAGGGTAGAAAGTTGATCTGATCTGGCATAGCACTAACTCAGTGATCTGAGCCTGCCAATGGCAACCTATGGGCAGATGGTCCATGGATATTCAGACAAATACAAGATACTAAACCCACCTCAAGAAATTTTCTTGTTTCCAGAAGCTAGTTAAAACCATTTATGTATTTATGTCTCTTTTGCTATTCTTCTCTCCATCCCATTTTTCTGGATTTAACCAAAGGGTAGGATAGCCCAAAGAAGCACCTACAAAACCCACTCTACAGGATAACTGCCAACAGACTGAAACCTCCTACCCTAGCCCTAATCTCACTTGAACACTTCTTGTATGTGGGCTCAAGTGAGAAACCCTACACAGCTGAATGTCAGGATGCACAGGGAGTTTTCCTTCCCCATGTACTCTTCAAATCCTCCCTCTTCACAGCAACACTGCACCTGTCCCAGCACAGTACCCCTGGCGCCTTCAATTAATGCTGAGAAAATCCTGAGTTAAGTGCCTACTTAAATTTGATGGGTTTGCCATTCAAATGATGGTCTGTCAGTCTAATAAAAGCACCAGTTAGTAAACAACATTACTGCACGAACATTGGCAGAATTATGAGCAACTGCAAGCTGCAATTAATTTGACCTTAGCTACCGTGCCCACACAACCAGTGATGCTAATGCTGTGATTTTATTTCAGATCAATGTAAACAGCAACAAATCAACATTCCTGCCATTTCTCCAAAGAGGAATCAAAACTACCCAGTGCAGCTAGGGGAATTTGCAATTGAACAGATGCAAACTACTTCATAGCCCTGAGGAAAATGGAATTCATTCACCAATGTGTAGCTTGAGCTAAGCTAATCCGAGTTGCATATCCAGTTCTCGAAGAGCTCTGAGCAGCAATCAATCTTCCTGCATTCACCAAGTGATTTGTTAATCTGCAGTTTTCATAACATAATAAAGAACATATGGATTAACGAGCTATTGTTCATAACAGCCTGATGAGCTTCTTAGAGTCTCTAGGTTACATACTGAGTATAACAGTATCCAGTGCAGTGAAACAAACTGGGCAGTATGGATTACATCATGTTCTACCATCTGGAAAGCATTACAATATAATCACTAATACTGTGAAGCCTCCTGAATCCATTCTTCATTTATAACGCGACTGTTTGAGTTCCAGAAAGAGCATCTGAAGAGTGATTTGTAAAATATGTTACTGAAATCCTAAGTAGGATATTGTTCTTAATAAAAACCATACCTAAGTACAAACTCGATTTTCAGCTTATATCCTTAACCAATTATGTACCAATGCATATCTCCACTGGTAAGTTTTCCTGCTAAATCCATTCTTGCAGTGGATTAGTTAGCTCAGAGGAACCATAATGGGACAGAGCCTTCCAGAGCCAGCAAGGTGATTGGAACATTCCCCAGTGCCTGCTTAGCACCCTCTATTAGGTGTACTCTAAAGAGTGATGGAATAAGACAACAACACAGAAAGCTGGGTCACAGCTCAGAGAGTGGGTGGGACAGACTGACAGTGGGCAGAGCATTGCAGTCCCAGGGGCTGTAGGGTATTCCTGGTCTATCCACTACTCCTGTGCTGATGGGCAGGAAAAACTGCTCACAGTCAGCTGCTGAGGAGAAATGCTGCCCTGAGAATGCACCACAGAGCAACTCAGCAGACATTGTGTTTTGTATAGTCACAGTTGCCTTTAGTGTCACCCACTTTTCCCAGGATAAATGTCCAGAATCCTAGCTTATTCCTGGCCCAGGATGCACATGCTGCAGGGCTTGCTCCCACTACAAGAGAAGCCAGCCTTGCCAGCAAGGGACTAGCACAGCTTCTGACATGAGAAGCAAAGTCTGCACAGCAGCCCTTAGATCCATTTCTGTGAAACTTGTTCCACGGCTGAAAGCCAACAGGGGTCAACAGCATGCAGCAGTTTAGTTTCACAGTGAATCCCCTTTACAAATAGCCCTGGGCTGACAAATCCCACCATGCTCCTTAAGATATCTTTTCCAGTAAGACAAAGCCAAGCCCTTAACAGGGCGACCTGCAGAGAGCTCAGTAAATGAAACCTCTGGATTGGCTTTCCCAGGCAGCCATCCCCATTTTACTTCCAAGACTTCAGTATCCCTAAGGAGATATGCAATAGAGTGATTATCCACAGTTGAAGAAAATATATCTATGTCTGTGTGTATATATATATATAAACACACACTCTCCACACAAAGCCACATTGATACAACAATCTCAACTCTTCCATGATCTCCAGCTCTTCAAACAATCAGGTCAGGCTAGCCTTGTCACAAATTTATTACAAATGTGGTAAAACCTATAGTAGAAGTACTTTCCAGAAATTACTGTAAAAGTTAGGTCATGTGACAGGTCATGCAATAATCTGAAATCTCAACTGGAGAAAAGCAAACCATTTGTTTCTAAAATTGTGCCCTAGAAATATAGTCAATTTCCACCATATCCATGCTTTGACCCAGGCAGCCCCAGAAATTTGGTAAGAAACCAAGAGATCTTTTGGACAAAGTAGTTTATCACATACATCCTTGTTCCAACACTGATTTTATGCAATTGACTGGTGAAAAGAGCACAGGCCTTTTTGGATGACACAGCAGCTGTGTGGGAGACCAGGAGTATTTATACATTGGTAAAGGTTAGTAATATTAATAGCTAAAATTGTGCATAATCTCTAAAACAAGAGCTCCTTACAAAAATAAAACTGCATATAAGTGCACAAACATACACACCCTACAAAACACATGCACACATAAAAATATTAACATATTACACACACCTCTATTACTAACACTGAGATAGATGTTTTCTATTCTACCTGCATGATATGCTACACAAAAAAGTCTGTTTTCATTATCACATCACATGACAGGAATTTTGTCATTATTTTTATTCATTTCAGTGAAAAGTGCTTTACGACCTGGCCCCTGAGTTTTATTACCCACTTAAACAAATACAATTCACGTGCCGTTTTTGGAATAAAAAGGAGGATGTTTCAAATTCTTCAAATTAAGTCTACTATTACAACTATTTAAAGCCCAAATATGAAGAAAATGTTAGAATTTTTATAGTCTTTTTAAAACCAAATGTATAACTCAGCTAATAAATCTGTTTATCTGAGCTCTGCAGCATTCGAACAAATGGATAAATGCTCAAGCTGCTAAAAAACAGATAGTTTCTAATTCTCCAGTTACTTAACCCCATCTATTGAAAAGGACATTAGAGAATTCAGAAGTGTCTGCTTTAAAATAAGATAAAGCTAGTAAGATATTTTTAAACAGGCTATTTTTAAACTATTACAAAAATAGTTCTTTTTGCCACCTTGAGAAGCGTACTTTTAAGATAATCTAGAAGAACGATCAGCAATTCTTCTAGACTTGCATTCATAGAATTCTCCTTTCCTTTTCAGTACACTTCAATCAATGTTGAAGGTAATTGCTGTCCTGATCACCAGCTCATATTGAACAGATGAGCACTAGTAAATCAAAAGCTGTCCAGATCTCCTACTGTGGATCAACATATACATAATGGCTGCTTGCCCATGACTGGAAATCCTGATAGCTTAATGCTGTCAGGTGCTTCATTTCCAGTGGCCAAAACATAATGTAACATTCCAGAGGACAAATTTTTCAGGCTTCATTTCAAGCATAGAAGTATGTGAACACCATTAAAATGCACTGATTTTGCCAAGATGCTTTTGTCAAGCATGTGTTTCACTAATTCATTTACAAAAATAAACACACAAAACTAATCAGTTTATTAAGCTAAGCAACAGCAGAAGATGCAGACAAAGATGACAGAAGCAGAAGTTCTGCAGGTACTGTCAGTTTGGCATTTTTAACATTGGACTGCAGTCTCAGTTGGAGAAAAGACAATCTATTAATGTAATTAGCATTATTTTTGTTAAATTGTCTAGGTGAACACCACATCTGCACTGAACTCTGAAAACTAAATTTTACATCTCTCAAAGAATAAGCAGTCTGTGTATTTCTTTACAGGATGTAATAGGCTCACATAAATCTTTGTGCTGACAAATTATCAATCTGAAGTGAAAAATGGGCAGCAGTACAGGAGAACATGAACAGAGAGACAGCAGCCAGCCAAGGCAGGAGGATTTACTGAAGAGACAGTTTGCCAAGGGTTTTCTGGAGAGGGCAGGGAGGGGGTGGAAGCTTGGAACAAATTAATGGGCAAACTGTTCCAAGCACCAAGACTGGCACAGGAAGATGTGTCCAAAAGACTGTGACTCCAGGTTTGTGTTACTTAACATCACTGTCTGGCTATCTAACTATACTGACACAAACCACTGTGAATAGCAACATGTTTCTCACCAGTGATAGAAATGCCCTGTCATCCAATACCCAAATCTATGAAATCTCTGGTATTTCTGGTAAGATGTGTGAAGGTGTCCAGCAGTCAGAACAGGCTGAATCCCAAAACGGGATTTGCCTGAGCAGTTGTAATCACACTTACTGCCATGCCCAGGTACCAGCCACCCTGCAGACAGTTTGTAGCAGGCCATTTACTCATTCAGCTGTCAGGGGTAGGAGTGCAAATACACTCCCATATGCAAGCTGCAGGGGGATGAGGATGTTGAAGGTGATGCAAATACACTCCTATATGCAAGCTGCAGGGCTATGTGGATGTTGAAGGTGATGCCTTTTAAAACCGATCACCTCACCCAACTTCATCTACCTGACAGAACACAAAGGACCCCGTGCAGTGGAGCCTGTTCACTGATTAGCCAGACATAGGAAACTGCAGGGAAAACTCTTCCCAAAATCTGACACCACAGCTACTCCCCACTGACAAAAGCAAAAGAACCAGGAAAACCCTGAGAAGGTTTTCTCCATTTTGCACTTTGGTTAGGATCAAGAGCAGCTACATGAGTATGCAAAGAAGCGCTGTGTTCTCTCAGGAGTGTCCTTTCCAGTGACAGGGGTCAGTTGGGAATAAGTCACACAGCCTGTGCTTCAAACAGCTGAAAGTCAAAGAAGTCAAGGGACAAATGCCACAGGGAACATAGACAGCCTTTCCCTTGGTACCTCTGGGTGCAGCACTGGGTTCTGAACACCGTGTTCATGGACAGGATGTTTTGGCTGAGCTGGGAGCAGAGGGTTTGCAGGAGGAAGCACACCCTCTGCAGGCTGAGACTGTGCCACTGGAAAACAGCAGAGCTCCAGGCAAGCAAAGGCAGCTCAGTTTGAAAGGAAGTTGCATGGATTTTTTTCAAACTCACTGAAATGCAGGAAGAAGAATTCAGTATATCTAAATCAGCAGAAAAATGCTACAAATCTATGGTATATAAGCAGTTCCACCGCACCTCCTGTTCTGGGATCACATCATCCCTTTCACACAAACAAATGAAAAGACATAAAACCAAAATAAAATAAGAATAACCTCGCACAAAGCAAAAGATGTGAAGAAATGAAAGAATAAAAAGACATTCCCTTTAATTTAATATTAATACCTATTTTTGAAGTGCACTTTCTCATTATATTTTCCAGAAGAACACATGGAGCAGATACACAAAAACCTTACCTACTTGCTAATTTTTTAACATATCAAAATAGATTTTAAACACTTACCATGAGGTTTCCATCACTGTAAATAATAACAAAGCTACAAATTAAGCATAAAACTAATTAAACAAACATCAAGTAGCAAAAGTGTGTCTACAGAAAAGATTAATATAATTATAGCTCAGCAATTTGAGAAGAGAATATTTTGAATAAGTAGGTAATTAAGTTAAGAGAGGCCTAAAGAAAGATTTCACACTCACATTCATATGCTGAAGCAGTTTAAAAATAGAGAGCAAGAACTGCCTGACTTCATGTTTTAATTTTAGCTGGGTGATGAGCTGGTCCCAAAGACAGAAAGGGACAGCAGGATTTTTTCTCAGCAAAGTGCCCTTCGTATTTTTATGTGAAGGAAATGCAGTATGTTCTATTAATATCCTGTTGTGGCTGTACATAAGCCTAGGCACCCTTTCAACCAGGAAAAAAGTTCTGGTTTGCTTCTTCAAATCACTTCACTTTCAAAGACAAACACAGAGATTAGAGAACCTCCCTACTGCTCTGGCCACTTCACAGGTAAATAACATCCACGCAGGAGTAGACACTTTGTTTTCCCATCAGTCACCTATTGCAATTACTAAAGCTGTAATTTTCTATCATGAGGAGGGAAAAGCAAATTATTTGAGTTTGCACCTTAACTTCATTCTCATTTTAATTACGAGCTGGGGAAAAAATGTCAACACCAACCAGAAAGGTGGGTGGGTGCAGGAGGCAAGAAATGTTGTTTGACTTAATGTTGGCATTATGCCTAGGCTCTCCCAAAGAAGCTGGGAGAAGTACACAGACTTTTCCCACATTAAGGAAGATTCTGCTCTGGGTTTGTCTCCCTCATACCTCATACATTTCACCTTGCTGACACTTCTCTGATTAACCTAATCCAAGCAAAAGTTCCCCATTTTGAGGAAGCCCTGCCCATCCAACACAGTTTCAAGCTGGCAAATTTTGACAGCAGGGCAGAAGTGAAATTCTTCTTGGTCAATAGCATCACATTGAAAACTTTTCTGTCCTTCAGGGAATGGTGGAAATGAAGACTAATCAGCTTGTAGATTATTTTTCTGACGTACTCTTTCCAAAGTGTCAGCTATGCAAGTGAAGGTCAGATTCTCCCCCAAATCCTCAAGTGTCACAAAAGCACATTTTTACCTAAGAATAATTTTCTTGATAGATAACAATGCTAAAAACCTAGGCAGGAGTCTGAGTTAATCCTGCAGTGAAAACAAGCCTGCTAAGTCTCCCATCCTCTTCCACAGTTACATTCCCTTGCTTGTATTTTAGAGCAACAATCAGAAAGATTCTCCCTCTTACATTTGGCATTCATTTACAGATTCATCTGAGGCTCCACCTGTAAAATTTCACATACTTTAAGACTGGTCATTGATTCATTCCAGGTCCTTCTGTGAGCCAGCATTTGCAAACTCTATTTGCCAGGGAAGTGAAATGCAAGTCAGTTGAAATTTGCATTAACAACCTGCTGGTCAGCACTTCCTAGGTGAGGATGCCCTGCCATTATGATCTTTAATGCACTGTCTAAATGAACGGTGTCCCCAAAAGCACAGAAGAACCATGCCATCCCTTTTAGTGACCTGCTTCTCATCCATTTAGCTCTTGAGGAAATAAAGCAGAGCACAACACTTAGGCAGCTGAGCCAGGAAGATGTATAGTTTGTTTACATCCATATAACCAATACCTTTTGGCTTTAATCTTAACAGAGTTTTGAATTTTTAATTACCACAATGTGGTTTTTCCCCACAATCCCACCAAACCCAATCCAAATTTATGTTAGAAATTCCATACAATTCCGAAAATTTTTTTCCGTTACGCTGTTCAGATGAAGGTCACTGTTTTTTCTCCCAGCAGAAGCATGCTCTGCATTTCATTTGTACACATGAAATGAGCTCATTTACTCTTATCACTCCTAGCATTTCTAGTTTAAGTGTCAGATACCAAAACAGGCCCAGGCACCAAGAGCACTCTATCCCCACCATTGGAATGACAACTTCCACTTGACTTCTTGCATCAAATGAAGTTAAAGCACTTGAAACTAAAGACTGAAGAGATGACCAAGTCTTTTTGTGTTACTGTAGACCCCTCTATTTTAGAGATGCTCCCTTGCAAGAAAGTTGTTGGCTGGTATTTTTCCTTTCTCCTGCTTAAGTTCAACACAAAGTTTGTAGGAAGAGGTCATTACTCACTGCATCACTATTTATAGTTACTTACTCTATTGTTATCCTAACAAGACCTTAATCAACAAAGCTTCTGATCCTCCTAAATTAAAACTGTAACATGAAGGCATTTGTCTGAAAGAGTTTTTAATATAAATGAGATTTTTGCTTTTTTTGCTCTAAATTAAAAAAAAAAATACTGAAAATTCAAAGACCAATTCTTCATTATTTCCTTTCCTAAATCATTCAGATAATGCTTCGCTTTCACCCTCCTAAACTAAACTAATCCTAAACTAAACAAATCCTTCAAGGATTCTAGGTATGAGAGGTTGGTTTTCTGAGGCAGAAGACAGAAACATTCAATTTATTTTTCTATCTCCTGAAAAAGGAAAAATACCCTTTGAAATAGTTTACCATGCAGACACACCTTCCTTCTACACAGCCCTCTTCAGCAAGGTAATATACCAGACTCCATCAAGGGGCAAGTACATTTTTGGCAAAGCAGTTCCGATTTCAGAAGGAAACATACAAAATATTCATTGCTTGCTCAAACAAGCACGCAAGTCTGAGTTTACTTCGGAGTCTGCCCAGCAGGATCTAAATGCAGGGGAATGACAGGACCCTCTCTGGCTTTATTAGGCTGTCAGGCAGTACTGTTTAAGAAGCATGCTCCAGGACTTACTGAAGATGCAATGCAGTCCCTACAGCACTGGCTTTCCTGCATGTGAGGGGGATGTGCTCTCCAAGCCAGGCTTCCAGGTGATCCAGCAACATTCCCACCATCAACGCCTGCTGCACCCGCCGCTGCCACCCCTGCAGTTCTGTTCTTAGAGTTGTGCTGACTCCTACAAGCTGGTCACTGCCAGCTTCACTACAGATAAATAAGTACAATTACCTCAGGGAACTTAAATTAAGAGCTGCCTCTCTGTCTCACACAGTTATATACAACTCTGTCATGTTCAAGCTTGAAGATGCATTTTTTTCCTGCTCCCTTGATGGTTTTGTTGCTTCTTAAGAACAGGGGCTGCAGGTGGAGGGCTAAAAAGTATGTACTTGAGTCTCCTCGAATTACTAAAATGTCTAACTCCAGATCTGGGGTCCATCTGTCACAAGTCACACTCTTGGTCAGTCTCTGTTTTGTCCACCAAGAGCCAACCAGCAAGCCCTCCTCCCACACTGTGCTATTTGTGCAAACTGCTAGCTTAGAGAAAAAAAGTAAATACAGAGCTGGTTTACTTCTAGTGAGGTCCCCCTGGCATCCAGCTAAGAGGTGAGAAAACTAAATATAACAAACTTAAAACTACAATTATTGTAAGGGAGTTTGCCAGAGCTGCTCTGAAGCTCCTAATGGTCTGCTGGGGATTTATGGATCAGCTGTGAAAATTTACTCACAGCTAAAACTTGCCAATCAAGTCCTTGGCTTTGAACACTGCTACCAACTTCTACCTAACACAGTTTGTCAAAAGCAAAACAGTAGGTTTTAATGTTTCAGAGAAGGGTACGAGAAAAATCTATCATACTAAGCAGACCAGTAAGACAAGCATGCAGAGGCTCCTTTCTGAATGTTTGCATCTTTGTATAAAAGGGTCTTATATTTTTACAGAGCAGGAGGAGATTACAAGTGCTGCCAAAACACACAGTAAGAGACCGTATGTTGTACAGAAAAGACTGCAAACTGCTGTCTTGCAGTTTAAGAGCAGATTCCCTCCATAAATTTTGCCAGCGATCCAGAAAATAATATTATTTGCTGGTATTTTATGTTCTTGCCATATGGATGGGGGTATAGCATTTATAAAAGCTTCTCTGAAATTGTATCTGCTATTTGCATGTTATTCCATTTTAAAAGGGCAGCAAAAATAACAAACAAAAAATCCTGAGAACCTACACAGGAAACAAAGCAAGTAGCCAGCTTAGATGAGAGATGTAAGACCATGCCTTATTTCTCCCGAATGCTCAGCACAAATGAGAAGACAGCAGTGACGGCCCCCTGTAAGGGCAGCTCTGTGCAGAGGAGCTGATGGGCTCTTTGTAGACCCCTCTCCACCTCCAACTCTGCAAATCCCTGCAGCTGGTGAGGCTTCAACACTCCAGAGTACTGGTTTGAAAACATGTCAGACTTCTAATATGCTACTAAGCACCACAAAGGAGCATGGACCCCTACTCCTCCCTGCACAGATCCATACTCTTTAAAAATGGAAGTTTTAATGCTTCAAACTTTCTGATATTTACTTTGGCTTCTACTACATTAGGTCTCTTCTGTCAGCAATTACCCCAAGAAACAAACACTAAAGAGTCGTGAAGCCTTGCAGATTTAGATGATAGGATCTGATCCTTTAAAGCCTTACACACATAAATAATCCTCATGTGTATGAATAAGGCTTTAGAAGATCATAGCATATACACTACATCCAAAGAGGAATTCAAGTCCTATTTACCACTGACAAGCAAACGTTTGGCCACCTAACATTATTTATGCAATTTGTAACATTGTTATACTATTTTGTATATACTAATATATATATGTTATATATTTATAATATAAAGACATATTGCTTTTCTCTGCACATGTATACTTTAACCATCTACACAAAATCACAAAGTCACTTCTAGCCCTTGCAAATTTCAACTTAACTCCTTTTTTTTTTTGAAGGGAATTCAATCTTTTAGTAATCTGCAATGCAGATTACTAGGTTGAACAGAAATGATCCCAAGCCTTGTAGAAGTCTGATCTAACAAAGATACATGACGTGGGATTAATTTAAATTCCATTGTGAAATTTGGAGTATTTAATCAGCAATTTTTTATTCGCCAGAAGCTGGGAAAGAGGAGGTACATTCAAGTGCAGAAAGTGAGTTGACTTGAATTCAAGTACCACAGAACTTTGATTATTTTATTACAACATTTTACCTATGAACCTGTTTGCCCATGCCAACCAAAGAGGTACCTATATAACCATCTCAGTTACTATTCTTCCGTAGTTCTTACAAACATGTCCACCTCTAGATACAACAATGACATTTTGCTGAGTGTAATGCATGGCAGAGTAACCTGAGGCAGACCTCCTGGTTCATCTGAGAGTCAACAGAAGATGCCAACAAAAGGGTCAGCCCTGTCTGCACCATGAGAAGGTGTTGCTACACAACACAACAGTGACCTTGAATGAAGCAGTAAATAAAGAAAAGAGGCCAGTGTTTGGTTGTGAGCTGGCAGGACGGTGGAAAATTGTAGGTGACCTTAAAAGAATGTGCCACGAGAGGAACACAAATGGATGGTGCAGAGCACATGGATTGCAAGGGTGTGAATGTTAAGACGTGTTAATGGAAGACTTTGAAAGATAAGAGGAGCCTAGGGCTGAAAAAAAATCTCATCCTACTTCACTACTATTTCTCTCTATGGTTTCAGGAGATGACAGTCATTTTTTCTCCAAATGTCATCCTTAGACTGAATTGTGCATAATCTCAGACAGAATTTTATGTGGAGGAGCAGAGGAAACCTCTGACAATCACGAGAACAGCATCCAAACTGCAAACCATGCAAATACCCATAGCTGTGCCCAGCTCTGCAGGGACTGGAGCAACCTACTCTGTACCAGAAGTTAATCTGCTCTCACTTATTTCCAAGAAGAACAGAAAGAATGGTGAGAGAGACATTAAAATATTTTCTTAAAAATGAGGCCAAAAATAGAACAGCAAAAGCTGGTCAGTGTAAGAAACTGCATGTGTCATCAAACCTAATAAAAACTACTTAGTGCATCTTCCCTTAGAGGGGAAAACATGTTAATCAGCAGAGACAGAAATAAGATTTGTTCCTGCAGAAACAGACAGTATTTGTTATCTCAGTAAAGCCAATGCCAGCCATCAAGCCACTTGTTGAAGAGGTACTTAAAGCCTGTTTCCTAACACAAATATTAAAATATAAGTAAAAATGCCTGCACATTTCCCAAGTGTCCCTAACTCATAGACACCATCAACTCACATGTGTCTGCGCGTCCAGGAAAAAAGCAAAGGCATGACAAACAAAACTGTAGCTTTTGACACTACCAAATTCAAGACACTTGACATTGCTTGAATTCTAAAACTCTGCATCCTAATCTACAGAAAATCACAAGTTTCATGGTAAGTTGAGGAAAGTTAAGACTAGATAACGCCAGATGCTTTTGTTATGTCAAAAGCTGGTAAGTCCAGGGACCAGGTGATCAGAAAGCTGTCAGGGAGCTTGCTCATCAGAGAAAATGACATTTTCTCTGTTCATCCTGGCCAGCAGAAGATATTACTCAAGGGAACACAAGTTAAAGACTTCCTTATCCTGTCCCTGTCTTTTCTTCAGAAGAAGTAATCCAGAAGTGGAATCTCTCCCCAAGGAGTAATTGTCATTAAGATTTCACATAACACAGGCTTTAAAATCATGCAGGAGATAGACTGCTCCTCACAACCAGCAGAGCTACAGATTGCTGTCACCCCCAGAGTCAGCAGTGCTCATGGCACCTTTGGAGCACTCTGCAGAGGCTGGTGGGACAGCTGCACATCTGTAAACAACCGAGATGGTAAAGAACAAATCTGAACTGCATCATTCATGCAACATCATTCATGCAACTCCACCCTGGTCCTGAACAGGCAACTGAAAAGGGAGTTGCCTGTTCAGCTCATCTCCCATCACAGACATGGAGAAAACTAACAACAAATGCATCCTCCTTGTAGTTCCTTAGATGCACAAGATAATTGTACCACAAGCTGCATATTCAAAATCAGTTAAACTCACATTTCACAAGTTTGCAGACACACACCCAGAAATGCAGTTATCCTGATGCAAAGTAACTCTTGTGCACTCGTACCTACTGATCCTTTAAGAAAACAAGCCTTTGCCCCCTTCCTGCAACAGAATACCCGATGCTTTCATTCCACATTTCTTCTAAATAGGCAAGAGGCATTTGTAAAACGGGCTAGGCTTGAGCTGTCAGAACAGAACAGATATTAAACGTTTCTAAAGCCCAAAGGGAGACGTTTGCTGGTTTCCCCGTGTGTCAAGTGACAGCTCCACTGTGATGGGTCATTAGCGTGACAAAGGGAAAGCAGCTGGACATAGAGAGGGGCAGAGGCTAACAGAGCGATTACATCCTTAAATCAACTATAAAATGTTACAAAGGACGAAGAGGAGGAAAAAAGGCAGGAATAAAGTCAGTTTGATAAAGTGTCTAGCTGCAAATCATATGAAATTAATTCATCTAAATAAAAGAAAAAGCAAGACAACTTACTCTTCTGAGAAAGCAGATTCTATTTGAAGGAGCATTTTAAAGTGTTTGACATTATTATTTCATGTAAATAACCCATTTTTGCTTCCTAAATAAATTTCTACAATCTCTATGAAGTAAAAAAGTATCTTTGAAGATCTAGTTCCTCCGATTTTGATAGCCAGCAGAAAGGATCAGAACTGGTTACTGAGGTTTTTCCCATCTCCATTTTACTTTCCTCCAAATGAGATCAGGAAAATTTTAGCACCACAGCAATAGCAGTAGCTCAGCAGGTCACACACAACTTTTACTGTTAGGTGCACACAGCTCTGAAAGGACAAGTGGTGAATTAAGAGGAAAACTAAAGGAACATATTTTCCAACCTTCCCACTGATGGGAACAGTATATTAAATTTCCAGTTAAAAGCAACATCCAGGCAACTGAGTTTTACTAAAGAGGACTCCATTGTCATGTGTTGTATTCCAATAGTCACTTAGTATATTTGTTCTTAAAAATTGTGCATTATTAAAGTTTTCACTAAAGGTGGCATCACTGCTGTTATGTCTCTCTCCACTAAAATTTGACACTTCTGGGCAACTAAGAATTGATTGATAACTGATAATAAAAGTCAGATTACTTGGAAATGTTTGCATGCAACACATTCCTTCTAAATTCTTTTGTTCTGACTCCTTTCTGCTTTAGTACCTGTGCTCTCTCTTCAGTCTTTTTATTTTGCCTTTCTGCCAGTAAGCTGTTGGGTTTTAAATCACAGATTAAAGAAAAAAAATCAACCAAACAGAACAAACCCAAGTCCCAAACTCCACACTTTCAATCATTTTTGTTTAAAAGAAAGAACCTCCATAAGATTAAGTAATCTTAAACCTTTGTGTCACAACTGATATAAAGAAGGGGTCATTGTTTTCCATCAAAAAAAGAAAATAAAATTTAAAAGAAATAAATAAAAAAGAAATCTTAATTACATTACTTGAAGATAATTATAATCACTGATGCTGATTTTGGAAAACAACTAAACTTACATGTGAAGCACCCTCCATTTGTCCCCGTCCCCTCCATTCACACACACACATTTGTTACACACATTCAGCATTTGAAGTCCTGATTCTTATCTCAGGTGAGATGTAAGAAGAGTCTCAATAATTACACAGCAAGAAGCCAGACAATTCCAGAAAAACTGCATTTTCCCCCACTGCCTGTTTCATAATATACAGAGACAATAAATGGCAAACACAAGGAGGAGCTTAACAATGTGGGTTTGCTTCCCACATTCCCTGGCCAGTCCCACACCATGCTGCTTTTACAGCTCCTGTCCCTTGTTTTGGTAAAGCTGCTCAGCTAAGACAACTACAGCCCCCTCTGTTTTGTTTTCATCTCCAGTCAGGGCTGTAAGATTTGTTTCAACACAAACTCCGTGAGTTTTCAGAGCCCTATCAGGTAGAGGAGAAACTGAGATTTTGGAGATGTACTTTAAAAGGCAAATAAATATGGAAAGCCTGTATCAGTAACAGTAAGAAGAGAAACAGTAAAACCAGTGTTTCTCCTTGTTAAGTATCAGCTTAGCCTTTGCCATATATGCCAAACTATTTGCCATGACTAATGTATATAATGGGAGTACATTTCATATTTTATCTCTCCTGAGAGACTTTGAGTCAGGGAGGGAAAAAAAAAAAAGAAAGGAAAAGGAAAAAGAAAATCCCACACTACACAAAACAGACGATGCAAATAAAACCCCCACATGTTTAACATAGGGGGCTAGAGTTAAAAAAAGATAAATTTTTGGAGATAATTTTTCTCAACAAGTTTTCTCCTTGCTGCTGTAGAGAAATAAAGGACTCAAAGCACTCAGCACCAGCCTGCTTCCTCCTCTCTGCCCCCAGAACTGGCACAAACTGATGACAACTTGGGCGCAGATGTTGGAAATTCCATCTTCTTTCCAGAGGAGCTCAAAATCTGCAGGGCACAACCCCTCAGGAATAAAATATTAATTTTGCCTTTCCCCCCATTGTTTTAAGGCGCCTTTTATTCAATTTGTAAACCAAACATATATTCCTATATCAACACAGGGAGTTAAAAACTGCTCTATTTCCACTGGACAGATATGACCCATGACAAATCATTAGAACCAAAAGCATACAAAGAGTTGGATTTCAATACAATGAGGTCTCCTGTAATAACAGAGTTTACTCGTGACAAATGTTTTCAGCAAGAACTCTCATGGAAAGCACTCTTCATGCAATATCTCTATAGTTAACCCACAGTCACCACTCAGTCCTTTCTCTCAATTGTTTCCAGCTAGTTGCTCTGTCAAACTGCAATAAATCACACACCTGGAATTATTAATAGGAGTCTCCGCACTCTCATGCTGCTTAGTCACTCCAGCCAATCTAACAGCAGGTACTAAAATTTGTCACACACTGACCTGTCATCTAAAACTTACATTTTGCAGTGCAACTGCACATTTTAAACGAAACTTTCAAACCATATCAATTTTCTCATGAGAGCAGACTTACCGAGAGAGGGGGAAAAAGCCCCAAGACAACAAACAGTCCCAAACACACATTGGTCTTTGCAGAGATATCCAATACGTGTTTCACTTGCTGGCACTACAGACCCTACCCTGCATTTCCACTCCTTCCACACAGCAGCAGCAGAAACCAGTTATGAACACTGGCCAACACCATTACAATGTTCTTCTCAGTCTTCTGCTTTATCTCATACAGAAGGGTATGTTTTTGTAAATCATCCTCTGAAGCATGTAAGTTCAGGTTTCCTTTTCCCAGCAGTTTCTCATTCTCAGCTCTACAGCTTGAGGGCTTTGACTGCAATAAGGCTTTTAGTTTTGGAAAATAAGAAGTATTTACCCATCAAACATCACAACAACCTGCATAGATAGAATGCTTTAACTCTGTAAATCTTATCATTGGACCTTTACTATCAACGCAACTGACGTAGTCACTGGGGGAAAAAGTACAACATGTAGAGAGCATATTTCAATTTATATTTTATTGTAGTTGGATACTACCAGCAGAGAATTTCAAACTAGAGGTTCAGTAGTACTTTTATAGTAAAATTACACTATAAATTTTAAAGCAGAGGAGCATTTCAAGAATACAGTGCATGCTACCTGTGTTCCATGAGTTCAGCCAATGTAGCTGCTAAGACATTTCAGATGTCCAGTTTCACTAAATTTTAATCCTTGTTCAAAGCTCAGCACTTGCAATGAATCTTCATCAGCTGCCCATGTAGGAAGCCATTTTTTAAAGTTACGTTGCTCTTCACCTAACTGTAAACCTTCGTAACAAAACTACTAAAGGGGAAGAAAGAAGGAATCCAGAGAGCTTTTAAAGTTTAAATGGGATAATGAAAATTGCGTATTTTATATGATATTATAAGGAAAGATTTCAAACAGGGAGGTGTTTTGTTAAACACCACAGAATATTCTGATCTACTTGGCTCTGAATTAGCATTCTGCAACTGCACATTTGTTTACTGCATCTTGGAAAGCAAAAAGATAGCAATTGTTGAAAAAAGTCAAGAAAAACAAAATGCTCAGAAAACAAGATCATTGTTTTCTTTCCTGTAATGAAACCATTACTTCATTTTGTAGAAGAATCACCGCTTTCATTCCACAGTATTTTACCAGACATAATACCTGTACTAGTGTGTCAGAAATAAACTTGGAAGAGCAATTCTGGACATTCCCTAACATCTCCCTTTCAATTGAACTGTACATTGAGTTTAGATTATAAAATACCAAGTTATTATCATAAAAACAAAGTACAATTTGCCTGCATTTCCAATTCAGTGCATTTATTAATCAGGTAAACAGGCACGCACCAAATTACGCCACAACGGTTACAAAACTCTAAGATCGAGTTGCAGGACCTTAGATGGAGATGTTCGGTGTTTGCCACCCTACGTCACATTAACATGACAAAAAACACTCAGAAGACTGCATCTCTCCCAAATCTTTCCATTAAAGGTAGGTCAAAAGGAAAGCATTTCAAGTTTTCCCGCTTACAATCCGCTAGGAAGCATGACTAGCAAGAATGTGATGCCCTTATACGTAACACACACCACACAAGAAATTAAATTGTGAAGTATTCCCCACAGATCTACCTATCTGATTTGCAATACCCAGCAACATAGTCTTGGTAATTGTGAGAAACTGAAGGTCAACTTCAGAGACTGTAGTTTAAGATTTAAGACTGATTTTGAGTAAGTGTAAATTACTCTGTGGTTGCACAATAAATCTCTTGTACCACAGCAACATCCCAGTGGACTTAGGAAGAGACAATTAGTATTTCAATTTCAGTGCAAATCTCCAAATCTGTATTTCCAATCAGAAATAAAAATGTAGGTAACAAGAACCTTGAATGTTTTCACGATTAAGCTACAAACCATGATTTAAAAACAAACAGACTAAAAGAAAATAAAGCATCAAATTTATGGACCACATTCTGCAGAATGTTTGAAAGTCCAGTTATTTACGTATTTATAAAAGCTGATGTGCTTCCCAACTCAAAATAACGTTCATACGTTAAATTTGCGGTAACGTCAACACTTTGCACTTCTGTCTATCTGTACGTGTGTGTATTTTGCAAATGTGAGAGAACTGAAAGCATTTCCTCCGTTAATTACATTGTTGGGTTTTGTTAAGAAGGTGATAATGGAGATGCCTAAGCCAGCGCCTTTGCTGAAGGAGTTGTTGCAGGAAAGCCCAGCGTCAAGGCCGTGGCAGCTCCTCAGTGCTTTGTCATACTCGCGCTTTGCTTGAGGGCCGCACACGGGCTCAGTCCACTTGGCGGTCTGGGACTTGATATCGAAAGCGGTTCTCAACCTTCACCACTGCGCAGCACCCAGTGTCCGGCTCGTCAACTCAAATCTTAAAGTAATAGAAGGCAATTCTAACAGCTCCATAGCCGGCTATTTGTTAGCAGATTAAAAGCCCTTACCTCTTCTAATACGTTACGACTTGGGGAAAAATCAGATACAGTGCACCTAACCACCTTGAATCAGCACAAATCATCAGGTTAGGCCTTACTCATGCTTCACCTATTAGCTACAGAGCATTCAGTTTGTCCTCAAGTTTCTCATTTAGCCAGATAAGTATCACTGGCACCACTGCATCTGTGTAGCAGAAGTGCTTTCTCCCCTACTTCTGGGTGGAAAACAAAACAGCAAAATACCACTCGCGTCACTGCACTCATTAATAAGACTTCCAAACCCGCACAGGTTACTTTCCCCGTGACACTTTCGCAGAGATGCGATCGCTTCTGGCACCCCAGGAGCCCCTCGCTCCAGGCCTGCTGGGGGGACGGCAGCAGCGGAACGGCGGCCGGGCAGGCGGCACACACCGCCGCGGGGCAAGCGACGGAAACTTCCCCGGCCCAGCTCCCGGGCACGGAAGACGCGGTGCCGGGGCGAGCCCTCGGCAAACCGACACGAGCGGCTTTTCGGGCAGAAAACTTCTGAGGGCAGCGAGGCCACTGCCGGTCTTTAGGGGAGTCCGTGCCCCTAACAGCGGGGACGGGCCCGCCGCCACACGCACGGCGAAGCGAGGCTCAGCCCCGCGGGGCACCGCTCGGCCAGGGCCAGGGCCGGTGCCGGGCCGACCCTCCGCCCGCCCGGCTGTCAGTCTGGCCGCGGGGGGAGGGAAGGGGGGCACCGCCACCGGGGAGGGAGAACGACCCGCGCCTGCCCGCCCGCCCTCCCGGCGCGGCGGAACGCGGGGCGGCTCTTACTTGTGGAGGAGCTGGGGCAGGCTGGGCGGCGGCGGCGGCATCCCTCGGCTGGGGGCCCCGCTGCGGGCATCGCTCTCCGGCGGGTCAGCGCCGCGGGGAGCCGGGGCCTGGCTCATGGCAGCGGCGGGGACCATACGGGGCGGCCCCTGCGGCGGGAGGCGCGGGTGGCCGCGCAGCCCTCGGCCGCGGCGGCGGGAGGGAGGGTGGCAGAGAGAAGGGAGGGAGGGGGCAGAGGACCGGCCCTGGAGACAACCGCGCTCCCCCCCGCGCCCCCCCGCCGGGCTGGCGACGGCGGGACAGGCAACCCCCTGCGACTGAGCCCGCCCTGCCGGAGGGCTGCGGCCACCGGCGGGGGCGGCCGGTGCTGCGCGGAGCCCCAGAGGCGCTGGCGGGGCCAGAGGGAGGGGCGGGCGGAGCCCCCGGCCCGGCCCCACCTGGGCGCCGGGCCCGTTCCCTCCCTCCTCCTCCTCCCGCACCTGCCCGACGGGAGGGACCCACGCCCCGCGGCAGCCCCGTGGCTCTGCCCTGTGTCCCAGCCGGGACAGGGTGGATCGGGCGCACCTGTTCGGGGCAGGCTCGCTCGGGCGCACCTGGCCCTGCCCGGGATGGTCCCGGGGGCCGCGCTTGGCAAAGGACGGGCTGTACAGCAAAGAGTGAGCAGTACCATCCCCTTCACCCTCCGGCAATAATTAACGATCATTAAATGCCAAGGGCATGGGGAAAAGCGTGTGTACTGTTCTAATTTCTCGCTGGTAGCACCTCTGAAGAAATGTAATTAGTCATTTATCAGATATAGGCTCTGTTGGCTGATATAAAACGGGAGAAGAGAGTAAATTAATAAACCTTCTCGAGTAGCAAGTAATCTCTACAGCAGACCCTTCTCCCCGTCTGGGCCCAACCATGATGGGCTTTTAATAAAGGATGTCGATCCTGGGCTCTCTGCTTCCAAACACATACCTTCGCGCCATCAGGACCTACTCAGGAAGGCTTTACCTGCTACTGTAATAGCACAGGACTAAGGAGTGGAATTGCTGCCTGATGATACAATGTGACAAAAAAAGTTTTACCTGCACACGTTTTGGGAGGAAATTTCAGGTGACTGATGGAGCAGAAATTGCACTGTTGCATTAAACAAGTAACACTGAGAATGTTTCTTCCAGCTCTTGCTCCCTTTGTAAGGTCCTGCGTATTAGAGAGGGACAAGTCAAAGACCATTTCAGTACTTGCTCCTGCACTACCACGCACCCTCCCCCCAGCACGCTCACACACACACATACCCCGAGGAAAGCAGAAACATCCTGGCTTCTTTGAAAAATTAATCCTAATTCAGGAAGACAAATTTTGAAGGGGTCAGGTTCTCCTCCCCTGCACCTGGCACAGTCATTTACAACTATGTAGCCTTCTAAATGGGAACAAAATGCCACCTCCAGTGACTGGAAAATTTTAAGTTAGTTGCATTAATCACGTACTTTACACTTTGCAGATGGAGAGCACCAACCAGGTGCAGGGCAGTGGAGAATTGGGCCAGATTGCAGTTGCACAGTTACTTAATGGTAATGTAACACCAAATGCACCTTCTAAAAATGAATAGCCATCAGTACTTATTTAGACACATTGACTTACACTATATTCTAAGAAATACAAAAAATGGAGCTTCACATCCTTTCCCACAAGGAAAAAATTTGCAAATTATGTGTTTGCTGGTTCAGTGAGGGCCAAGGGGTGGTCAGCAGTGTGTAGCTACAAGATGCCTGATCTTCCAACAAAGGAAAGGTAAGGTCTCACAGACAGGTGAGGCAACTCATGGGAAAAAAAATGTTTAACACGTAGGACCATCTCTGCCCAAGGTTTAAAGCAAACCCAGGTGTCCACTGATCATGCAGAGAAAAGTGGCTTTGTGCGAATTTCCTGAGTAGCAGTGAAAGCCCTTGAGACCAAGCAACAGCCAACTGCTGCCTGTAATTATTTGAGGAAGTGAAAGATGGTGACTCATGGCTCAGAGGGCAACAGGAGCACAGCTATGACACTAATGCACGGCCCTGGATTAGAAGGTGGATAGTCACAAGAACGTGTTACTTCGCACAGACATATTACATCACTTGTAATAATGGATCAAGTGTGTTTTACTAGGCACTACTATTTCTGCACTTAATACATCCACTGTACAACTCAGCATTCAGTCTCAGCGTGGGGTCCTAAAACTCTGCAAAGATTTTCTCCATTTATTTTAACAGTTCTCATCCCTATGTTTGCTTCTTGTCAAGGTTTTTTGGGTTTGTTTTTGTTTTTTCTTGTTGGTTTTTGTTTGTTTGTGGGTTTGGTTTTTTTGTTTGTTTTCTTTCTCTTTTTCTGTCATATCCCCATGTTTTGGCTTGGCATGATCTGGTGTGACAAAAGCACTGACCCCTCACCACCATCTGGTCCCTGCCTTACCATAAGGCAGTAGTAAAGGCTCACTGAGGTTGTCCTACACAGAAATAAGTGGGTGGGTGTGAGCAGGCACAGGCTGACCAGTGTTCATGGACTCTCTTATTCAGGAAATCAATATAAGCAGTTTTCTGGCCAAACCTTACAGTATTTCTGGAGCACTGCCGTAAGAGCAAAACAACAGTGGCTGGTCCAAACCCCACACTTTTAGGGTCTGCGTTTGGCAATAGAACTGAACAAGTGCCAACAGCTATACAAGTTCTCCTAATATGGAACACAGTTATGCACATGGAGAAATCAGAACTCTAGGTTTTTTCCACTTGGCTAGAGACACATTCTGTTTGTGTAACAGTCAGCTAATAGAGAGTTTGTTAAAAATATTGGCAAAACACTGACTTTCCTGTTGCTGACTTTGTATGTATTAAATATCTATGATTTTAGATTAAAACTGCTGATTTTTTTAAAGTATTTATGCCAGGGTATTAATGAGACCTCATGCAAAAAACACTCCTGGCTAATAATTTCAGCTGAGATTAATATGTTTACTGCATCTCCCAATACAATTATACAATCCCCACCTCTTACAATGCCTTTTTGGAGTTTCCAGTAGTAGCAGTCTGCCTGCTAAAACTGAAATCCTGATCTAACTGCTGTTCTAACTTGCATGAGGATAAATCAGATGCAGCTCTCTGGTGTAAATGAACTCACACCCAGAATATTCCATTTTTAGGAGCAGATCAAGAAAGGCACAGACAGAACTCAGAGAAAAAGAAAGGGATCAAAAAGTAGGACAGTGATGGAGCCAGGCACACACAGATACTGCATCCCTAAATAGTTCAGCATCAAACAACAAAAACAGCAATGATTTCATTGCTTTGAGAGCTTATTTAACTGTAGAGTTACACAGTAGCAAGGAAACACATCTAAGAATAAAAGATGTCAATCTGCCTATTAGTCTGACTAAGGCCTTTCATTGGTTCATGCCTAAATGTGTTATTCTGTGACCTGAAATTTAATCCTTGGAGAATTATTTGCCTTAATTTTAATCTTCTGAAAATTAATATATAATCAACTCTTCATTATCAGGGAAAAGAAGCAATTGAAAAAAAAAAGATGGAAAACCTAGATAACGTGAGTACCTCAGGGCCAGGGCTGGCCCAGCTGTGCATGTTGTGCCCTGGTGTAAATGTCCTGCTCACATAAACTGCAATGAGCAGCAGCAGTTTAGGCACCACTGTGTGTCTAACATGGTTTGGTAAGGGACCCAGACTCAATGGAGAATAAACTCTGGTTTTTACTGTTACTACTGTGCACAGGTACTTCAATTCATATTTATAAAGTGTGATCTAGATAGTGTTGTGACGGTTCTGCAGCAGCAATAGTCATTAAAATACAAACATGATTTCATGTGGAATGAGATGTCATCTCTGAAATAGGACTGAAGTAACGTAAGTATCCAGTTGCAGGAATAAAAGACTTCATCTAGGAAGAATGGCATCGTACTCCTTAACAGACTGTGCAGAGAGGTAGAAAAGCACTCTCTTACTGAACTACCAAAACTTATGAGGGAAAATTCAGGTTAAAAAAATGAAAAACACTTCAGTCAGTTTATGGTAATCCATGCATCAGGTTTTCCCAGGTTACCCTGAACCCTGTTTCTGGAGCTTGCTGTACCTGTTTTCTTGTTCTTTCCGATCATTGTTTGGATAGAGAAGCTGAAGACTGAAGCAGAAATTTCCAGTGCCTGGGTATGTGAAATTCGCCTTCTGGGTAAGTCTCTATTTACTTCTATCAGCTTCTCCTGAAAAATATTTCAGTCAGCACCACTTTTGAATTTTTTCTTTTCAGTGATTTTCTTTTCACTGGATGTGAATGGCAACAGGTGGCCACAACTGGTAGGTTCTTTTGCAGTTACTCTGGCTTTGCATTTTCCTGCACCTGTGTGGGCTCTGCTGCTCATGACTGCATGTCATTGAAATGGTGCTATTCAGAAACCAGGCTACATTTATAAAGGATCAGGTAAAATTTAGCTCAAGCCTGCTAGCTGCTTTATAAGCAAACAAACAAAATTTCTTTCAAAATTTTTGAAAGCAGAAAGCTTCCTAATAGTTTGAAAGGAAAATACAAGGGAGATCTAGTCCTTTAGAATTAGGTTGTTACAGAGCAGGTGTTTTTGTAGGAGAACAGAATCACCTAAAGAATTTGATTAAACACATTAGGTTAGGAGCAAAATAATCAACCCATGAATAACCAGAAAATGAAGCTTACGAATGATTCACCAAGAGATACAGCCTGGTCCCAGACTTCTGAAAGGTGAAAAACAAAACTCAGGAGCTGGACTGACTGCTGCAGTGTACAGATCATGTGCTTTCAAGAGTCATGCAGATCAAGATGCTAAAGGATAACCTTTGGAGATAAACTATCAGCTACTGAATCATGGATAGCTGAGACTTTCAAATGTGCTGGGACAGCCAGCTAATGAAAGGCAAACATTGCAGATTTTTAAGCCTGATGCAGAACAATGTGGAATAAACTAACAATGTCTTTTGCAGGTACTGTGAGAAGCTGTGTATTCCCTCAGTACCTTGAGCCAGTGACAATATAATCCTCAATTCACATATTATAAATTTAGAAAATATTGGAATGTGCAACTGATCATACCTAGGAGGTATACACACTCTCTGATCCCAGAATACTGGCTTATGTCATTAATGGCTTGTATCATGCTCTTTTCTAGCTGCAGAAATTGCAAATGTTTACCATTTTAACTATTTTAGGCAACTGCTTAAAGAACAACAAAATGTAAATAAAGGAAACATAATGGCAACAGTGAATGTTAAACTACTCTGAGGAAAAAAAAGGACTTTTAAAACAATCCTTGATGTTACTCTCATCTCTTCAGATAACTGAAATATGCATGTTAATAACCTGACTTATCTTTCTGTGCCTTCACTATTACAAACTTCTATTCATATCATGGTGTAACTGGTCTGCTTCCAGTCATCCTCACTTCTGATTCTCATCCTTCATGGCCCCATAAGCATAAGAGAATTAACAATAAAAGCTTATTTATTTGTTTACCTCACTCCTTTCTAATGTATGCGTGGGGAGTTTTTCCTCTCATTGCCAAAGTGCTAGGTAATAACTATCACATTTTCACTATTAATAAAAATACCCATCATTAATATATTTAGTACAGATTTTACTTCAGTAATTTTTCATTTTTAATATGTAAAAGAAGTAATATCCAGACATTAAAAAGCTTAATTTGTCAAGCCTTTAAATATTAACTCTTCTTTATGTGAATGCAAGTTCTAAGGGTATATGCATAGCTGGAGGCAATGTCTAAACTTAATGGTTTCTTTACCCATGGTAAAAGGCTGATTTTTGTATAACTGCTGAGTATCATTTGATAATAATAAATACTACTGACACACAAAGACAAACTAAGTAAAAATTAGATTACAAAGTAGGGTCTTTTAATATTTTCTATGAAGACAAGTGATTTCTGGAAGTCTGCTGAAGTAGAACAGCACCAAAGACTGCACAATTTATGCGCCTATAAATGATGTTAGGTTATAGGGAGGATATAGTGGTCTGTTCTATGGCAAACAAATCCCTTCCTGGAACCTCTCACTCGTGAGAGATGTTCTGCAGGACCGAGTTTCTGACAGACCCCATGTGCGAGCCCCGCCTGCTGGCATGAGCTGCCGAGGTGCCCTGCCTGGGAGGCTGCGGAGCTCGGCAGAGCCGAGGCCGGAGCTGCAGTGCCTCCTGACGGAGCGAGGCAGGGCTCCTTCCCCCTTGTCCGCTGACAAATTGCACAGCTGTGGTGTTACATGTCAGCACTTGCAGTGCGGATCTCCGGAGACAAACCAGGAATGTTCTGCATGCCAGACAGTGGCGCTGAGCCATTACATTGAGACAACCTTCTTGAGGGAACCGTGGGCCCTGAGTGAACAACAGTGGGGAATCCACTGCCGTTCTGACCTGCAGCCATGTAACCACAAGCAGTCCAGTGCAGCAAGGCCAGCTCTACAGCTGAAAGAAAAGAAGTCTTGCAAAAGTGTGCCAAATTCACGGAGCATTTGCTGCATAGATACTACAGTGATTTCAAACAACTCATGGCATTTAGATAAGGTAGGTGAGACTATGTGTCCCTGAAGTCTGAGATATGCTTTCATCGACATTCATGGTGAGCCCAAAGTTATTTGATGATGTTTATCATCATCTGGAATACTTCCAGTGGAAAACATGATCTTGCTGATCTGGAATCTAACTCAGCTCCTGCAATCTATATATTCAGGGTAAGAGTCAACAGAGAAATGGACATTGACATTTAATGCAGAGAAGCAAAGGACTCTGAAGTTACCTGAAATGATCTGCTCACCTGTTGAGGTCATCTGCTAAAATTAGCCTTTCAGTTTAGAACCTACAGCTCTTTTTTTTTTTTCACTGAACTACCACTGCTGCTAACCTTTCACATGCTCCTTCCCCTTAGAAAATCTACAAGGTCTTTAAAAGTAATTTCCCTATTAGGAAGCTGAAGAATATGCAATATATAGGATTGTAAAATAAATTTTGTAAATAATTATCATAGGGACTGAAAAATGAAACAGCAGTATTGAAAGAAAATTATAGAGGGATAAAACTGCAAAATGTTATTGTAATCATGGAGGAAAACACATAACTGTTATTACTGTGATGTCAAATTGGTTTATTGAAATGTGCCATCTAAGATAGGGAAATACTAAGAATAAAAAAAACGTTTTGACTTGAGTTCTGGAGGGCTTCTCCTTTGTTACTTCTCACTTTAGTAATGAGAAGTACTTTATCGGCAACTTGTGAGGGAGAGCACAGAAAACAAACAGCAAAGATAAATATTGGGGTAAAAAGAAGAGCAGTAACTCATGTTCACAGGTAACACAGCAAAAGCTCCACCATCACAGAAAATAATCTGAAAAGAGAACTAGTAGCATACTGTAGATGAGGCTACAAGAAGATGAATGCATAGCTTCTTGGAAACCTTCACTCACAGCTGGTGTGAGTAGTCTGCTGTCAAACTAGAAAGGCGTATAATGTGGAAATCTGCAAGGGTTAATTCCTTTTCCTATATTGTTATTCAACATCTGGGTAACGGGACAGATCACACGTCTGAAATGTGCATGTGGGGTAGAGTGCTACAGGCAAATTGGAGCACAGAAAGAGTCTTCAGAACAATTTGGAGAGATCAGAGAAACTGTGAAGAACACAGGATCCAGCTGAGGAAGGAAAGGTGTTAAGTCCTGTACTTAGGAAAGGAAAATATTGTTTGGGAAAGTACAGGATGGGGAATGACTAGACAGAAAACAGTTGTTCTGAACAAGACTTGGGGGTATTACAGAGGATCACAGCTGAACATGAGTCAACAATATCATGCAAGGAAGGCATCCATCAACCTAAGCTATATAAATAAGAGTTTTGTCTGATGTAATTCCCTTATTTTTCTTGGTAGTGATAAGGCCTCAGTAAGAACACTACATTCACTCTGGCAGTCGTACTTTCACTACAAAATAGATTTTAAAATTCAGAAGAAAGTATAGAACTAACCAAAAGCCTGAAAAAGAAGAGTCACAAAAAAATGGATGATGGAAAGGGCATTGTTCAGTCTAGAAATTAAAAGACTGAAAGCAGAAAATAACATGTAAAGAGAATGGAATAAATTGGTTTTGATCCCCAGGGTGAAGAAAATAGAGGAAAGTGGATTTGAATCGCAGAAAGAGAGGTTCAGATTAAATCTGCTAATTGCAAATAAGGGAATATGTCAAATTTTGAAACACCTCACGTAGCAGCTTTAAAATAGGTTGCACAAACCATCTCTCAGGAATGAATTAAACATGATCCAACTATGGGGCAAAAGGAAGGATTAGGTACACCTACGTGGCCCATTATCCAAGATTATTGAAGCAAGCAAACTCTGGAATGGCAATGAAAAATCTATTGGAAAGCAAGAAGTACAAAAGTTAATATAACTTATGTAGTTTGCAGGTCCAGCAAATCTTCATAGCCTCTACAGGTCCATGGTTCAGGTGGCTTGAAGATGCCAACAATGTATATTAATAAAAGGCACGACCATACATCTAAAGAGGGTCTTGAAAGTGATACAGTCAAAGTAGGGAAGGAGAAAAAGCTGTTTTCTTAGGGAGAGAGAGAGAAGCAGAGATCACACAAACATTTTGAATGTTTGTATTTGTTCCTAGTGAAAGGGAAGTCATACAGTGTCTCTAAGGAATGAATCATCACTCTCCCAGACACAGAAGCCGTTGCAAACACAGGCCCTAAACAGAAAATAAAATTTCACACATGGAGTGACCCTTAAATTCAGCCCCATCCAGGTAACCTGAACCAGAGCCCAAGAAAATCTTAGTTTAACTGATGCTTGTTTAAATCCAAGCTATTAAATATTTTGGCAGTTCAAGTAAGAGTCTTGAAGAAGACATGTCTCTACATACAAAATATAAAATAAATATGATCATATCAGAATAGTTTGCACTTAAAGAATCATTTCTGAAAAGTCAGATGCTTTAATCCACTCATAAATGCAGGCACTTTTCCCTCCACTGTTAAAAAAAGATGTGTGATGAGACTGTGGCCAGCAATCTCAGGGTTAAAGAAGTGGCATAAGCCCCACCCCATCAGTCACAGTCCACAAAGCTTTTACTTGGACTGCCCTTGGCTGTGATAGCACATCATTACTAATCTTCCAAACATTGCACACATACAATCTGGAATGCAAGGCCTACCATGCAGTCTGCAAACTGACCAAAGCAAAGCCATTTGATTACTTCATGCTCGGGATACAAGGAAAAACAAAAACAGCCTTCAGCCAGGAAAAGGCTAAAGCATAAAGTCTACCTAAAATCACATATGAAATTAATTATGCTTTCTGGAAATGCTCATTTCTGGAAATCTCACAGTGGTCTTCTTGAACCAAAGAACACATAATCCATCTTAGGCACTGAAACAGACAACTCTATTAGGCTGTAGTTACATTGATTATTCCATTTGGTTTTTTCTTTAACAGGACAAAAAAACTGTAAATAATAAAAAGAAGCTTTTAAAATCATGTCTTTCCTCTTTCTTTTTTCCCCTTTCCTCTTGTGTTTTCATAGAGAACTTGACGTGTCACACAGTCTTTTCCAGTAAGCTGATCAATTGCCAAAAAATATGTAGCCTCAGGCAAACTTTATCAATCAGCTTATGCTGAACTCCACTCAGAAGAGATGTAATACTCCTGAAAGAATTACATAATTTGTCTTGGTTTTTCTCAGAAGCACAGTTGTGTCCTTACCTTCTCAGTTTCAAGAGACACCAAAACTGTAAGCAGAGGCACAGACATTACAAGTGAGGTTAATGCTTGAAAGAAGCAGGAAAACTCCTCAAGACCCTGTGATTAAAAAAAAAAAAAAGCCCATTGATAAGGAGAGGCAGGAGGAAGGTAAGACAGAATCCAAAGGGAAAAATTAAACCTGAGTTCAATAAAAGTCTAAGTAATTGAAAATAAATTCTGAGTAAAGAAAAATGTCAGGAAAGTTCAAATTCCTCTGCCTTTTCAGAGGATGAGGTTGAACTGCATATTCTCATCTCTCCAAAGCTACATTAATTTCCAGTCTTCTGAGTTTCTGGGACTGGTCTCTTCCTTTTGTATGGAAGCTACTTTAGCGAATATAAATATATAAAAGGCAAAGCAGCAGAAATTCAGTTCAAATGCAAGTTACCTCTCCTGAAGTCTGACTCTGGTGAAGGTTTCACAAGATCAGTGATTATTTTTCTTTCTCTTTTTTTTGGAGTAAACATGTAAACATAAAACTAATTCCTTCAATTCTTAAAATATTTGCATAAAAGTGGGTTTGGGTTAAGCATAAACAAAATGGAATTTGAACAATGATCAGAAGCAGTTGTTTGGCTGAAATGTTTGCTTCCAGATGAGCTTTTATAATATCTCAGGCTAAACTGCCTGTCCTTTCCTAGGGTATGATTCGAGGGCAAAGTATTACAAGTCCAGCTCTTAAGTGAATGGTCCATAGAGGGATTGAATCCACAATTTTGGTGTTATTAACACCATGCTCTGGCTGTCTGAGCTGATCTCATTTCAGATGCAAAGGTCCATCCCACAGAGTACTGCCCAGCTCCTGTGCTTGCAGCGCTTTCTTGAGTGCACCAAAACCACTGCTAGAGCTTGTGAAGGGTTAGAGCAGCCAGAAAGACCCAGCTCACTGGGTCTGAAGGGTGCAGAACTCACCAGGAACCTCCATCACCTCAAGGGAATGGCCCCAGTTACACAAGTTACAAAAATCTCTACCATTTTCCAGGCAGTGAGAACAGATCCCCTTCTGATCCACATAAAGGCTGGATAACAAAATACATGATACAATAAATTGCTTAACAGTAACCTAGTCTTCCTTTGAGGTATCTGCTTCATTATTCCAGCTGTTGGTGAGTTTATGCTGGGAAACACGAGGATTGGTGGCCTGTGGCATTTTATCAAAACTAATCTGACTACAGATGCTGTTTTTAAAATATTTTTAATTGTCTTGACTCATCCTACAACTATAAGCACCACAGGTAAAATAATTTTTTTTTTTTTTTTTTACATTAGCAGCTCATAACACATTTCTGAAAAGACCCCTAGTGTGAGGCTGCACAGAGAACCTTTCACATTCTCTTCACTTGGAGCAATCCCATTACAATATCTGGCCCCCTTTCTGGATATGGCTCTGAATGACTTGCTTTGAGCCATTCAAAAAATTTGTGGTAGACCTGGGTGTTGAAAGTAGCTCTCACAGAGGCTGATCCAGAGCTTATTTAAGTCAACAGAAGTCTTTCCAATTGATTTCAATTAATTCTGAGCAGGTTCTGAATCTCAGGGCACTGCCCTTGCTGTGGCAGCAAGCTTTTTATACTGCTCATTTTATACACCTATCATATTACTTCCAACAATTCTTTCCAAATTAAATTGCCTTAGGGTGCAAGGGAACATTTCAGAGAGATGAGGGACTGTAAGCTATCTTATTCTCATTGAAATCAATGTGACTTGGATATCTGCAATGTGTGCCATTTAAAATTTTCCACTTAATCAGGCCAGACCTTTCTGCAATGCCTTTCCCCAATGTTATCTTTTCTTTTCTGTGGATCACTTTTGCAGTCTTTTCTGATGTATAATGGGAAGACAGGAGATCTTAGCACAGATGGACACTAGACATTGCTGAGAGATTGATACATGAGAAATCTATCTGGAAAAGTACAGTTACAAAAAAAATATTAAAATGAATGAAATTGGTTATTAGTTCAGTTAAGATGTGATCCTCCAGTTTTA
This sequence comes from Zonotrichia leucophrys gambelii, assembly GCF_028769735.1. NCBI lineage: Eukaryota > Metazoa > Chordata > Aves > Passeriformes > Passerellidae > Zonotrichia > Zonotrichia leucophrys. The sequence goes on from NC_088176.1 coordinate 9,849,611, forward strand.
TCCTCTGATTCCAGAAGCACACACACAAAAAAAGCTGGCCTGCTGCCATGATAAAATAGGCCTATCATTTTCCAGTGGTTTAAATGTGGGTCAAAACATTTAATCAGACAATATTAATTTATTTTAGTATTCCCTGGGGAAACCCAGGGTGACTTTAACAGAGAACTCTTTCTAGCTTTTGAAACAAAAAAGAAATGGAAGGACATCCACTGTGATTTATTTTCTCTGGATGATCAGTGGAGAAATTGGATATGCATGACACATTCATTTAGTCCTCACTTCCCTTTGATGATTAGGGCTGAATTTTCATTCTGGTATATGGGGATTTGTGTGTGTCACTCCAAACAACAAGTGTCATACATCTAAGTCCAAATGTAACTTTCTAAGAGTGAAGTTCAGAGACAAGAATCTCCAGTGTAAGTGGCCAAAATAGAATATTGCAATAGCATACAAGTAATACTTATGCTCTAACATTGAAGCCTGAGCCTCACAAAGGCTTGACTGAATTTGTAATTAAGATCCTTTCCCTAGCTTTGGTGAAAAAGCACATTGAAAATATATGCAGACATCAACCTAATTAAATCTATAAAAATTGATTAGCCATTTCAAAACATATGTTACTTGGTCCTTTGCACACTATTGCAAATAACCTCAATAATGAGGTGTGACCAATGGCTTTATAGTGGGAGCATTGCAGCTTCAGGCAAGGGAGGCTGAAGAGGTCTAGCTATAGGTCAGACTGATTGCAGTGAAATGCTGGGTCTGTGTAGTTAGATGCAGGAATTTCATTTATCTGTAACAATCATTTGTTTATTAATATAACCTTTTAGGAGAACATAAGAATTGGATAGAAATGTGAGCAACAGTTTTTCCAACAAAATCCTTTACCCTTTGGGATTACTTGGCATTAAAGAAAAGGAGAAGAAAGAAAGAAAGAAAAAAATTCTATGGAACTAAGCTAATGGAATGAAGAAAAGAAAGTTATATAATGGATTATAAATATTTGTAATTGCTTCTTGCAAACTCAGAGGCAATTTGAAAGGCTATTGCTGTGGCATAATATTTTCCAGTTTCCATTCAGTCCCAATGTCAAGTGATACAAGCAATAAAACTCTCCCTTACCTTCCCCTGTAAGAGTATTCCATACATCACATTGTGAGCAAGTTTTATTTTTGGACTGTGATGAACACCTCACAAGATCAGGCCAGCAGCAAGGCACCAAGCACGTGGTGGTGATGCATCACATGGATTCAAAAACCCTGCCTTCCACCACTGCAGCACCAGCTGCACCCATTGAAATGAACACTTAATTAAAACCACAGCACAATTGCATTACTGTTTAAAACATAAAGAAGTATAATCCTCACTAAATAATCACACTGCACTCAGATAATAAACATCTGGTGGATCTATTTTAAGATCAGACCTGGAGCACCCCTGGACAGGTCTCAGCACTAGAGCAGCCAGATGCAAGCACTCACACCCACACGGGCACTGTGAGAATGAGAAAGGCTGACCTTGAATGTGCCCAGCTGCACCCAGCAAGAGGTGGCAACAGCAAGGAACTCCGACTTGGAGGATGCAGCAGCTGTGCAGCTGCCTCAGCTTCATTTGCAGATAACCATCCTTGACTCTGCTCAGCAGAGGAAGCTGATACACTCAGTATCTGAAACACCTCAAATCTTCTGTGTACATCTATTTTATGTGTAAATCTGGAGAAGGGAAAATAAAAGCAGAGTTAAAAATATAACTTTTTGGTATCCAAGGCTTATGTCTTTTTGTTTAAGAAAACTGAGCAATTTTACTCAGGTGGAAAAATGCCATGGCTTTATTTCAGCTGGGAAGCTTAAAAGAAATTGCTTGGGGGAAGTGAGAGAAGAGCAAAAGTTTTTAACAGTCATTGTCATGTGGAAGGAGTGAAACAGAGAAAACATTCTCTTCTGTTATTCCTCCTTTTGTAACTCCAGGCATTGGTGTTCAAAAACCTTGGCAGTGAAAGCTCCTGTGCCAGCAGGAAGCCCAGACTGCAGTACACTGAGAAAACTTAAGTCTGATAATCCTCACACAAAATTTCTGTGCTGGGCATTGAATATTGTAATTTCCAGTCCACACAGATAAACCTGGGCTGGAAGAATGACATAAAACAAACCCATTCCCACTGAATGGGCTGTTTCAGCTCTAATTCTGGTAACAGATTGCATAATGCACTCAGGGAAGCTGTTTCCCTCAGCATCTTCACCGAATAATCCACTAACAACCGCCTATGCTCAACAGCAAGGGATGGGCAGACTACAAACTGATGACAAATGCACTGTGTGGCTGCAGCCCTTCCCCCAGGCTGCCCTCAATCCCTATTTGTCCTCCCACAACTCAGACTATTTTTCTGACAGTCTAAGCAGTGGGTGAGAGGTCTTTTCCTCACCAGTCCAGCTCAAGGGCTACAAGATAGGACTTTTGCTGCTATAAATGGGACTCTTTTAAATGAGCAACAAATAACTAGCCTTAAAACTTTTTTGAATGATCCTGATAAGATTTTTCATAAGGGTGTATTTTGTGGTGCCATTATAAGATGTCCATTTTGGTGTAAAGAAGGTTAAAACAAACAGAACACCCAATTCCCAAACCCAGAAAAGCCATCTCAGAAACTGCAGTTGGGATCACGCCAATGAACATGATTAATGGACCCTGGGTACTGTTAAAGTCCTGCTGCAGGAAGAACTGTCAGCTTCCATAAGTTTTGTTTGGCTTTAAATGTGTTTTTTAAGGAATTGGGTTTTTAGGTCAGAGCAGATATGCAAATCTGGAAATAATTTTGCTTTTCACACCAGCTATTAATACACCCTAGAGAGTTTTATTTTGGATTTTATTCATTTCCCTGCAAATTCTACAATTAGATGGGTTAAATGGCACATTTTGTATTAATTATTACACTGATAGGGGTTGAAAGCACTTGGCCCACAGGCTTGTATCTCACTGTACACTCAAGGCCTCTGATAATCCTTCACATGTACACTGTGCATCAAATGTTGCTTCATTAGAATCATACTTCTTCAGTCTGCTTACCAAAAATCTTTCAAGGTGGTGAATCTTTCAATAGCTGTGTGGTAAGCCACACTAATCAGAGGTAGCAAAGGACAATAAACCACTCTGGAGCAGACTTCATTGCCAACACTCATCCATGTTTTCCTGCAGCTGATTTTTACTGCAACTACTTTTTCTCTTTGGTTCCTTCCCTAAAAACATATGACCTAGATCAATGTGTAAGAAATTACAGAAGGGTTGAGCTCCCCATAGAAGTATTTTCATCATCTTACAAAAACAAAACAACCATGAAAAACTAGATATTTTTCCAACTCCTTTTTAGGACACGATTGTTATTCGTGTATTTCATCTGAATGGTTTTTAATAAAATTATTTATTTAAATTTAAGAATTAATTGAATTAATTTTAACTTTTAACTCTTCCAAAATTTCCAAAAAAACTACAGGAAAGCAAAACACTTTACAGGTGCAGTACAGACAGCAGAAATACCTGTTTGTGCATCCCATTAAGTTCAACTTGTATTTCTATCACAGTTCACAGCTTCATCTTCTATATCCTTGTCCAGGCATAATGCTGCTCTCTTTTGCAGTAAAGTGACATGAAAACAGCTGTGAGCATCACAAACATGTGACAATTCCCAATTAATTTCAAAATTAAATGAGCTCTTTTCCAGTAATTCTTTGATGTCATCTAATTTTCTGCCAGTTGGTGAAGTCCGAGAGACAGAAATCTCAAAGTAATCTGAATTTTATGGTTCTGAACTTTTCTTCCTTACAAGGAGCAAACAATTTTTTGCTTTGGTCTTTGAGGGATTATTAGTACAGAGGAACTATTATAACAACAATGAAGGGAATGTTTGATTTTCATTTTAAACATAAGTTCATCTCTGTTCTTGAAACTATGATCCCTTATGCTGTGGCATACACTAAGAACTGATCAAAAATTGTCTCAAAGGCTCATTAACACTTCAGCACTAAAAAAAAGCACCAGAAAAACGCATTAAACTTTTTATCAGTCACTCCAGCACCAACCCCCATTTCCTCACAGTATGGTTACATGCAATGGAATAATTTTCTCTTCCTCTAGGTTGTTCCACAATAACTCCCAGTAAAGTCACAGAGCGAGACTTAAGGGATTTTTTAAGGTAAATTCCATCAGGAAGAACCAAGGCTATGTCTGTGCTGCCTGTTACAGAGGGGCCAAGGCTCCTTCATGGCAGATCTACTAATTCCCTACAGTGTGGCCCCACAAGTGCCTGTGAATGTACACCCTGGGCCACGTGTGAGGGGATGGCACAGCATCCAGCCTCATGTGCCAAGGCAGGCAGTCATGGGGCCTCACATACCTGTGACTGCTCTGAGACCAACCTTTTAGTGCAGCATGAGCAGGACCTCATCTCAGAGCAGTAATCTCATCTGTTAATAGACAAACACAGCTGAGTCTGGGCAGGCTCTGATCTTTAGAAGAGGCTGAGTGAGAACAGGGGTGAGAACAGCTATTTGTATTTGATTATCAGCCTTCAGCATCAATCTCTTCAGCTACTTCACATCCAGACAGGACTGCTTGGACCCACAAGACAAATCTCTGAACACTGCAGCCAAAACAGGTGCAAAAACATGTGGTCAAGCTGAAAAAAAAAAAAAAAAAGGAGAGCTGAAAATTAACAACCCTTTGGAGTCGCTGGGTTAAATTATATTGTGCATAGAATTCACATAGCACTACACATAGCTTTTCCTTATCAGAGGTAATCCTGATCTAAAATAACACAAGAATTATTTATTTTCCAGACACGTTATGTCTGCTCTGTCATCTACTTGGTACATGTAGGAATTTCCTCCTCTTCCTCATTGCTGGTCAACTTCATTAAATCTCATTCCACCAACCCCTCTGCTAGCTCAGTATCACATCTTCCAGAGGTGTTAATGCAAATCCACGACGCTCTGTACCATCTTTTAGTCCTATTGCTGCATGGCAGTTTCAGATTCTGATTGTGAAGCTGTTCCTGGTCCTTTTGGGTACATAGAACTGCTTTGAAATATGCTTTGCAGGCATCTTTAAAGGCCAAAAGAGAAGCATCAAAGAAAAAGAACCTACAGCCTTCTATTTAAAAACAAAGCCCCATCATTTCCATACACTCTCACTTTTTTTTTAAATACTTGACTCATCATCTTGTAACAGCACTGGCAATACTACAAAAGTCACTTCCCTGAGGAGCTGCCCAGGCTCTTGTATATCCCAGTGATGGCTGCCAACAGCAGTAAATAAACTTTCCAGTCTTATACTAAAGATCTAGCTATTTACAGTAAGCCTTCCAAAAGATTCCCCAGGTGCTTGCAGACATTTTACTGATACATACAGTCTTTTGCATCGACACGCTTAATCTAAAGCACAATTAAACTCCTTAGAAAAATTCCCATTAATCTCAGAAATCTTTGGATCAAGTTCTAGAGTTACTAGCACTAGCCCAGTTTATAAGTGTTGACCTTCATACCTGTTTGGCTGCTGATACTTATATCACTATCATATATTTTTATTCCAGGCAAGGAGCACAATGGGATAAGCCAAGATAATTTTACTTGGCTTTCTATTTTTGTTTCATCAAAGCTTGCCTCTGTCTCAGTATGTCTAAGTGCATCTGCATTTAACATTTTAAGACCTATGCTCAGTTCATTTGGTCAAGTGTCCTCTGCCATTTTAGATGCAAAGCAGGAAGTATCTCATTTATATTTGAAAAACTAGTCCTCTTGTTAACTTTGGGCTTAAATAAAGCACTCTACAAGCACTGGCTCTGTGCGTGAAGGAAGTTCTTATTATCGCATTCTTAAATTTACTGTAAACAGATCCCTCCTCCTTGCATGGCATCTCAGGCCAGTGGGTGCATGACATACTGGAGAATTACCCTGGGAAACTGAGGACTGAGCCCTCGAGGGCTCAGCAGCGAAGGTCACAGACCAGCCTCCAGACCTTGACCTTGGCTGACTGTGTGACAGTGCCAACATACCAGGCAAGAGGAGAGTGGGGGAGAAGGGTCAGCAGACACTGGAGACAGATGGCCTAATTCATCATACACCAGAAATAAATAATAAAAAAAAGCTGTTCCAAGCTTTACATGCACAGCAATGGTTGTAAATTCCACAACTGTGGAGACCTGCCAAGCCATTATACACATACCCATACTGCTGTCACTGGGTATAGCTCCTGAAAGGTGAGCTCAGGAGAAACTGCAAAGCATGAAGGGTGCTGAGATCTCAGGAAATTGGTTCATAAAATCATCATCCAAGCCCTAGTGGAAAAAGAGCAAGCAGAAGTCTGGGACTGATGTGATATTGCGTAAGTTGTCTGTGGATGTGATACTAAGTATTTTATACCTAATAAGCTTCTTTCAGTAATAACTTTTAAAATTTATTTTGCTCTTAATAGTTTCCAAATTGGAGCTATTTGATGGCATGTCATGCTAAATAAAGTTCTCTTGTCACCAAGCAGAGTACCTCATAGGAACTGGCAAGGCTGGTGATGCCACTTTGGGAGGACAGAATGCAAGGCAAACAGAGCTTTCTCCAGATCATGTATTTGGTTTCTCTGCAGAAAGAGCAATAGAGCATCCTGGATGCTGTCTTTCAAATTTTGGCATCTAGAAATCCACAAAGAAGGAAATAGAGTGGCATCAGTAATGGTGTTTGTTGCACAGTCTGACTGCTCAAAGTGGTCTTGTAAGCACAGCTTTCCTACAAAGACAACAGCAGCCATTGAGCTACTGAATGTCACCAAGCAAGTGCCAGAGAGCTTGACCATGGCCTTCATGCAGCCCTTTAGCTCTCTTTCTGCACAGTCCAACATCTGTGCTCTACACAATAGAGAGTTATTAATGCAACCTCCACACTCAGCCAATGTAAAAACCCACGCATAGATCCAAGGGTTCCATTCAGGGGTTCCTTAGGAGCACAGGGTATGGATAACTCTGCAAATTCTTGTCACTAATCTGAAACTGCAACCCACGGAGCAGCCTTTCCTTTTGCTGCCAAGTGACCTTGGAGGGATCAGACAGGAGAAGGAATTCCTTTTTGTACAAGGAGGTGCAACAAGAAAAATGCATTTAACAATTCAAGTATCCCTATCTGACTGCCAGTCTCCAAATGTGTGGTTCTGGGCTGGTCTCCTAGAAGATGGTGCTGAGTCAGAGAACCAGCACAACACATCCCCTGCTACCTCAGAGCCACCACAGACACTTCTCCTGAACTGTTACACAGCCAAGATAAAAACCACCCTGAAAACCTGGCTGTCTCCTTTTATCACACCAGCTGTATACATCCATGTTTTTCCCTTGTCTCACTGCACATTCCAGAAACAAGCCCCAGCTGCATCACTCAGCAACTCAGACAGAGGAATCAGACAGTGAAGCCCAGGTGTAGTGTGCTGAATATCACCAGTGATCCCATTCTGCCAATTTATTCACTGAGGAACTGCTCTACATCCAGAAGTACCCCAGCCTCTTGAGGAAGAGGGAGGAGGAACTACAAGACAAAAGCAGGTAAATATTCTCCAGTTTTCCCTCTTACTCTAGCTATCCACCAAATTATTTCATGAAAACAAATCCTCCTCCTCCATCCAGCTGTTAACCTCTGCTTTGCCCTTTACCCTGGACACTGAGGGAATATTTATGTGATCAACCTTGACATCTAATCTAAGAATGGTTCTCTTATGGCTTGGACCCTTGATGTCTTATGTAGCAGGTTGAGATGCCTTCCCAGGACACGACACCAAATAGGTAATTTTGGATTCAGGTGCCTCACACTAATAGAAACCCTGATGTTTTATCTCCCCTCCCTCTTTTGAAGAAGCACAGTTGTAGGGGTTCCTCTCTCTTTTACTCCTCCAATTTGCAAGAGGCTTTTTACTAGATTTGCAAGACATCTAGATATACAGACCATTGTTCTTGAAAGCTGTGAGATATATTCTGAAAGTACAGTTGTGAACACACCTTTTAGAGTGTCCCTTATTAAACAAGGGATTTAAATGTTGCCATACTTCCAAGTTGTGCATGGATCTACCCAGGTACCCATCTGAATCTTTTTTTAGCATCAAAGCCATCTTACAAGTTTCAGCAGAAATATCTTTGTGGGGTAAGAGAGATTTCATGAAGGCAACAAGACTGAATAATTTAAAACTTGGTGTCACAAGCACTGCCTGGTCCTCCTGAGTATTTTTTTGTTGGAAATTTGTTCTCTGAATGAACCAGAGAACAGCACCAATCAAGTAGGATCAGCTTGAACCTCATCCTGTGTCGGGTATGGCTCATGAAAAACTACTAGGGATCAAAAATCCTGGAGCACTGACTAGAAGGTGGTCAAATAATTGCCATGCATAAAAGAAAGAGGCTTGACAAAAGATTGTTTGAAAGGGGCTGTAGCCATAATAATGATTGAGTTTCTTGGTATCCTTTCAAGAGAAATAATCCACACTGTAACTCATCAAATATCCCCAAAGTTGTTATCTAGGGGCAAATATACATGATACTATTGTAGGAAAGCACAACTGGGAAATAAGGGTTGAGACCCAGAACTAACGTGGCACATCTCTTTTTGAGCTTTCTTAAATAAAAAGTGTTTTTTAAAGTAGGTCATAGATATCACCACATTGCAAAAACTGAGTGACTGCCTCCTCTGCATTAGAGTGCTTTTATCATCTAAGCATGCAAACCCTATGCTGTTCTGTCCAAATTCAGACAAAATTTTGAATACAGCTGAAGGCTGAACTTAAGAAGACTATTTCCTTACTATGTCTTTATATATTCTAGATGTTTATATATATGTTATTTATACCTTTTAATATTACATATTTTATAATTTATATATTTTATAACATTTATAGCTGTTATGGAAGCAACATAGAGTGACCCCAGCAGTTTTTGGTATCTGTACTGTCAGACTGAATGTAATTACAAAGCAATGAGAATGCAATTTATTCCCAAGTAACCAGTGCTGCAAACTGCAGCTGTACTTGAGAGATCCCAGCTACTCAATATTTACAAGTGTGAATTCTAAATCTGGCCAGAAATTCATCCACAAGCTGACTTCCCCCAGTTTAAGCAAGGGGGTGTTTTCCTCTGTACTGTGAGGGCCTGCATCCAGCTGGCCAGATCTGAATTCTGAAGGTCACAGATGCATTTTTATCCTTCAAAATGTAAGCAGAAAAACCTGTGAAGGAACAGAGGCAGATTTTCATTGTGCTCAAAGCTCCAGCAGCATCTGCCTACAACCTTTAATGATATCAACAGCAATTAGATGTACTTCTGACTCAAACACATGCTCTGTCTGGAATGCCTCCTATTTAAAGCCCAGTACACGCAGATTCTATATCATTGACATCCCGTAACCCAACAAACATCTAATAGGCATAGCTGCAGAAGTGAGGTCTAAATGCTCATCCCACCCGATGTAAATCTCATTTCTAGAATGGTGGGAACTGTCAGGCATCAGAACCTGAGAACCTGCATGTCATTTCTCATCATTACATTTCCCCACAGAGGAATTAAGCCATCCCAAATGCAAGCCATGACTACAGTAAGAAATGATAAGCTCTTATCTGCATTAGCAAACAGAAGTTTGAGGTACTTAATAAATAAAAAAATAAAAATAATGTCAAGGACAACTGAACAATGACTTTTGTTCTTCACTATTGCTGCATTATGTAAGAAACATTTGCTTGAGACAAAATACATAGGCAGAAAACTAAAATAAAAAAGCTGAACTCAAGGCAGTCAAAGTGACCAAATCCAAGAATTGTCCTCTTGTGGCTGCAGCCAAAATATGGGAAACTAAAGAGATCGAGAAAAAAAGAGTAAAAATGACACTGAAGGAGGAAAAAAAGCAGAGTAACTAGAAATAAGGATCTCAGCCTAATTTGGCTTCCCTCTACACTTCAGTTGACTGTAAAGAGGGAGAAGAGGGGTGCAATGCCAGGACTGAGGTGAGAAGTACCTCCAACTAAAATAGTCCCCAAATATATTTATAATTGCACTCGGAGGAAGTGGCTACACATTTGCTTTTCTGTAAAACCAAATTCCCTCTTTCACAGCTCTCCTGGAAGTTAAAATGCTATCACTGGTGAAGTGAACTTTAGCACACATGTGAAAAAATATTTTCATGTTGTTACTGAGAATATTTTTATTGGATATTAGTGAGACTGTAAAAGCATCCATTGTGCCCAAGGAAGAAAGCAAGCAGATGCTGGAAATAAAGATCAATGTCTGAAGACTCTCAGCTTGCAAAACCAACAGCTATTTCCCCCCAGATGAAGAACTGTTCCCCATCAGAACCTGGTGCTCCAAGCACAGAGCAGCTGTTCTTTGGCTATGCTCTTGTGTGCCTATGGAAAAATACACTCAAATAGGAGCAGCTGAGAGGATCCCAGCAGTTACTGACTTCAGCAGGCAGGGTAACTCATTTCATACCTCGAATTTGACAGAAGAACTTTAACAGGAGCAGCCCACCCCCTCTGATCATCAGTGCCTTGGGAATCAGCACCTCCCACACCCACAAGCTCATCTGCATGAAGAGAACAAGGATCTCATTCACTAGAAAAAATTATTAGTAATTTCTCACAGAGGAACCAGAATCATGTACCTTTGTGATAATTTTCCCAATTTTTACTTTATTTGAACAATGTTTATTTTTACATAATTTTATATATACTTGTTTCTAGATCAGAGAAGTTCTACCCAATAAGGACATTTTGCAAATTATTAAACTGTTTAAGGCTTTTATAAATTTTTAAAGCCAAAACTGTGAATTATTTCCTTTTACTTACATTCATATCCATGTAAAACTAACTAGTATTTCTCAATTTGTTCAGAATCCTTGCAACAGCTGTAAGAGTCTCTGGAACTCCAAAAATCCTCACAGGAAAGCTATGATTTAACCCTCAACTTTAACAATAAAGCAAACTTCCATTTTGCATTTAGTCCAGTTTGGCTCCATCTCCTGCTCAAAGTTACAAACTACATATTGTAACATTTAGATAAGCTTAAAAATATGAACCTCAAAGGTGTTAATCTTACAAAGTACTTGAAGAATGTTTGCTAGAGATGAAAAGGATCCTAAGATATTAGATGTGATCAGTGACTCAGGTGTTAAGTTTCACATATTGATAATTAGGAAAAAGAACAACTGAACACCTATATTGGTGAAACCAGTGGCACTCTGGACAGCTACAATTCCTGAGATGTCCTACATTTAAAAGCTTGTAGCTTCACTGAATTCTGCCATTAAAAAATCCAGGTGGAACAAACAGGACACTGAAGAAACTCAGGGATGCAGCAACTCTCAACAAAGCTTATTTTTAAGACTCTAGAAAATTTAAAGCACTGACAGACTGAAAAGGCAACTTGTAAATTCTGATACTGGATGGAGAAGACATGAACCATGACAAAGAAAACACCACCTTGGAAACATTACTCCAATCACTGCATTCCAAAGGAATCTGAAGCAAACAGCAGGGAAAACTTCTCTGCTACTCCTGATTTTAATAACAGTCTGAGGAAAAAAACCTCCTTTAGGTTTTTTTCTGGTTTTTTCTTTTTTTTTTTCTCAACAATACTTTCACCTTCATGTAAGAACTTTCCTTGAAAAAATTCAGTAACAAATGAGGTTATACTTTTCCTACTTTCACACAATTCTCTCCCACATAATTAACTCTTCAACACAGTGGGCTGACATGGATTTTGCTGCATAATCTGTCTGACTTCATCCTTGTTTGAGGCTCTCTTTAATTCTAACTGTAGCTTCTAACTTAGCAAGCCAAGCTCAGTGCAGGGCATTCACAGCACTTTGGAGGCTGTACTTGACATCTCGAGGAGGTGCTGCTATTTCAGCCTTTCCCATTCCAGTCCTCTTTGTACCAACATCACTGCAACACACTCAGTACACCTGATGAAACAACTGGCGACATCGTGTTTTTTCACACTGGCTACACGACAGAGAAGCAGCACAGCATTAAGGAGGAGCATGTGGGAAGGAGTATGCTCACAGGGCAACAAAGTGTCAACTTAGAGAGCAGCCTCTCTGAAAATGCCTTTTCAAAGACAGAATGAAGTTTAGCAGCAATTAAACAAAAAACCACCACCCCCTCCAAACTTACCTTGAAGAGGGATCCTGAAAATCTTGATAAATCTCCCAAATTTTGTGCAAGTAGTTCAAACCTTATTCTTTAGCAGACAAGAAACTGAATGATAGCTAAAGGCCTACTCTTCCTCTGCACTATTAACATTGTGTTCACTTGTTCCCACCAGACTGCTGGTTACCCATTTTCCTACTGTGCTTGTTAACCCAACTTAATGCCACACCCAACCCAGAGATCTCCTAACACAGCTGAAGCTGTTCAAGTTACTCAGCTGCACTTAGGCTTCTCTAGGCTGAGCATTGTAGAAAAAACCCATCACCAAAACAAAAGCCCTTGCTCTAATCTACTTCCACTTTAATGAGATTATGTGATAAAATTCATGATCAGTCTTAGATGGATTTAGTATGACACTTCTTAATAAACACAGTAATTAGCTTAATGGCATGTGAACTACTTCTCTTCCAAAAATTCAAACAAGTGTTGTGCTGATATCCTAGCACTAGCAAGCCTAATCAGCTGAGAGCAGAGCTTGCTACTACTACAGCAAGCTATGTATCTGGTGGTCATGGATTAGACACATCAAGTGTGTCCTTGCAAACACTGGACCAAACAGCACCAAATCAGTAACCTGAGGTGTGAACCTGTGGCCACATTCCTTGGGTCCTTCTCTGAACTGGCTTCACCTGTGAGTAATTCAGGAATATTCTGGTCTGCAGCAGGCACCCTAATGTGCATATTGAGAGCTCTGTATGAAGAGGATTTCATGTTCTTCAGGGTTCTCAAATACAGCCTCTTTCCATGCTAGAAATTTTGGGGGCATTTGGGACACTTTGTTTCACATGTTTTACTTCTCTCTTCACTTAGAGGAGTCTTCTCTGCAGCTACTGAGTCTCTGGAACTATAGAAAACTTTATGTCACAACATCCTCTTCCTTCAAGCTTAAGACTTACTGCAGATAGTAACTTCCCACATGTCTATCACTACCTGGTTGCTCCATATCAGCTTCAGTACTCTTCTCTCACCCTACCTTGTGATGCAAGGATAAGCACTCCTGAGCCCAGCCATCAGTTCATGCTCTCCTTTCCTGCACTTCCTCAAGTTCTCAGTGGGGAGTAAGAGTGTGAGCAGATCAAAACCTATCAGAGAGCTTTATTCTTCAGCTTTGTTGAATGTGTCCTACACAGAATAAATGCAACATACAAATTCACTGTTTCTCACTGTACTACTGAAAGTTACATAAGCTATTCTTTAAGGTTATTATGTTTTTATAAATGTAGTATTTAAACATCAATGGATTCTCTTTTTACAACTGCTTTGCTACCTACAAAACTCATGGTTTGTGGTAAATCCTAAAGTGTTTCAGGGGAATGCATCAAGCTATTCAACATCCCTTTGCCAAAGCTGTAGATGGCAGGCAAAGATTTCACTTTTTGCCTGGGGACTGTCACTTGGCTCAAGCTATGCTGGTCTTGTAATGGGATGTAATGGAGGGGTTGTTACACGGGACAAGGTGCAGGAAAAGGGGCTGTGATTTGTTTTGACACAGTTCCAGGGTCTTTCCAGGATTCTCTCATACTTACCTTTTTTCAGTTCAATAACCAGAACACGATGGATTTGGACAAGCATAGATTTGGGGCAGTTTTCTTCTGGCACTGGCAATGTGCAGAAGAGGGGGAAAGAGTGGCTTGGGAGAATTGCTTTGTCTCATATTCTGAAATATGCCACTTCAATATGAGTGAAGTGTTTACTCCATCTTGGTGGATTCCTCTTCAGAAAGACAATATAACTCAAAAACTTAACATATACAAGTTACAGCCATAAAACCAACCATTTTAATTGAAGCCATTAAAAAAAAAGTGTGAGGCAATATAAATGATAAAACTATACTTAAGAAGAAATAGCTAGCACTTTCTGAAAAGCTTTAAAACAGCAACAAACACTTTACAAAAGATTTGAAGGAAGAGAATAAAATTTCCAAACTACAGGTATTGTATAAAGGTAACATTAACAATTATCTTATAAAATACAGCAACAGAGACAAAATGGATACTCAAGCTCATTTGAAACTAAGCCTTCTGGGGTCTTGGTTAAAATGTGTGTTCAAAAACTATTTTAAACAAGGACTAAATACTTCATCTTTTAAATGTACAGGTCCCTGGCATAAACATAGCACTATACACATCTTCCAAATAAGCAGTAATTACAAGTTCCTTTATCCATGTGTGGTGTCATCTTCTACAAAGTCTTTGGCCATTTCTGCTGTGATCACATCAATATGACTGACCTGGTGGAACAAAGAATCATTCAGTTATTACAGTACTTCCTGCAGAATAGGACAGACATTTCTGAAGGCTCCAGGACTCAGCAATGGGTCTATGATTGATTTATAATCCCTTTAAAGAATGTGACACTGGACATTTGCAGGCATTTAAATTCTCTTTCAAGAACGAGAGAACTCTTTATAGAAGACTGTCATAAACAGAAATTTATCAGCTGAAGTGAGTCTGATTCACTCTGAATTCTTGCTAAGTCTCAAATGCACAACTTATTTTAATTATGGTTATTACTGAGAAGCCTATCATACTACTTACCTTATTTCTGAATTTTACACCATAGAACTTGTCAGCTGACTCAAGCAACTCTGGCCTAAAAGTTGTTGTAATAAACTGAGCATGTTCAGCTAGTTCCATAATCATATCTAAAAAAGAACACAAAAATTCTTTATTAATGTAGCATTTTCAATAACATGAGACAGACAAAAAGAGCAAACTCTTTGCCTTATTCAAAATGAGGTTTTGGTTAATGAAGCAAAAACCCCATAAATCAAGAAAGTATCCATACCAGTTTTATTTCCCAGATAATACTAGAAGTATTCTCATTAATTCCAGTATGAACTCTGACAAATCCAGCCACTCAGCAAACCTAGTATATTAAACTTCTATGATGAAAAACCACGAATGCACTTTTCTATTCCTTTCTAAAATCAAAACAGACTTCAAAACAGGACTGTTTTTCAACACACTGAAGTGCAGTAAGGAGACCCTTTAAATGCAGTAACAGAACAGAGCTTCAGCTTCCACATAAAACCAAGTTCATGAGAACTTCTCCATACACACACTGGGCTTCTCAAAAATGTGTTTTTATGATCAAAAGCTTTATTCTTAAACATCAGGGATGAGAAAACAAACTATTACCTTCAACCACAATGAAGATTATAAAAGGCAGACAAGTACCTGACACAGCTTTTCTATGTTGGGCATCCAAGGCTTGGTCGATTTCATCAAACAAGTAGAACGGAGCTGGATCACATTTCTGGATGGCAAATATTAGGGCCAGGGCCACTAAAGATTTCTGTCCACCTGAAAGTTGCTGCATTTCTCTCATTTCACCCTGCTTTCCTGTGAATGATACCTAAGAAAACAATGCACCAGCAAGATGATTTCAAAACATTAAACCACAGCATCACTTGCTATTCAACAAACAGGATCAACTAAATGCTGCCTTTTAAAAATACAGTTAAAAGACAACCTAAACAAACATTCAAAGGACTAAAAACCAAATATTTTTCCTTACCCTTATGCCAACTCCAGTGAACTGATCTACAGATGGAACACTGCTCTGAGATCCAGATCCCCTTTCGCTCTCAGTACTGCCTTCACCTTCATCCTGGGACTGACTGCCTTCCACATCTCCTTTCTTCATCACCAATGTGGCCTTGCCACCAGGTACTAACTTTTGGAATACTTCACTGAAATTTTTTGACACCTGAAAAAGAAATAGTCATTTTTACCTCCTCATTTTTACAAAATGAAACCTACTCATCAAAACCTACTCATTTTTACAGAATGAAATCAAATGCAGACAAGTGCTTTTGCATGAACACAAAAAAAAGAGAATCTGCTTCAAAGAGGAGATTCATGCTCTTAAGCAGAAGTGAGAAATGTATGCTGTACAAAGCTTGGCTTAAAACAGGAGTCAAAACAACTGTTTTTGTAGTATGAGAATTTTCAAAATTTTTTTCAATAAAATGGTCCAATTAAAACATAGACCTGTAGCAAAAATAAGATTTTCTTAGTAATCTTCAGTTAGGCAAAAGACCTTTAAAGAGAACAATTCACACATTTTGTAGTTAAGATTCTTTGCTAACATTAAAATTCCTTTCACTAAATCTGGAGAAGAGATTTGGTGCAGTTTTTTGCCACAGTTCCCAGAAAGGTTTGTATGTAAGTATATAGGAACTCACTTGAGAGGAAGTATTTAAGAAGTTTTAAGCACAGCTAGAGTTGTATTGGAGATGGGCACTTACTGAAAATGGTAGCATTATTTACTTTTCAGTTTTTAAAAAACCCACAAGCCTCAAGTTACACAACACAGCCTTCTTTTAGTACAGATTTATTTATTATCCTCTTCTTCTCATATTGCTGCTACACTATGGGACAACCTGATTGATTTCAGCACCAGTGTCTTTATAATTGTTCCCATTTTGTTACCTGTTTGAAAGTCAGCTGAATAGCCTCGTATTTCCTGAGCTCAAGGACATTCATCAGCTCCATGATGGATTTGTAGCCCCTGTCCAGTTCCTCTTGTCTTTTTATCAATTTTTCCTTCTGCTCTGAGAAATTCACAAACTGATCTAAAGCTTTTTTATTAACGTGACTGTATTTCTTCAGTTCAGTATTGCACTGCTCCAGCTTGCGGAATAACTGCAAACAGAAAACACGAACACATCAAAGTGACCTGCAATTCCAGCCACACTTGACACTCAACATGCAGGTGACACCAATGTTTCAGGTCATAAAACATGAAACCAAGCACACTATTTACCTGCTTTAAACTTAAAGTCTGATACTTTTCAAAAGCCTCCTGTGGAAGTGAACCCAACTCTCGTATTTTCTTCATGCATTCCTCTTTCTTCTTGAGGAGCATGCCTTGCCTGTTTGTCATTTTTTCAAGTTCTTTTGTATCGTGGTTAATAGCATCCATATGCTCCTTCTCCATGTTCTTCCAGCGTTCCATGCTCTTCTGAAGTTCTTTAATCCCTGCTTCTGTTTTGTCAATAGAGTTATCCAGATCTGCAATATTGAACAAGAGTACAAAACCCAAAGCTGTAAGTTTTACATGCCTCTATAAGATCAGTAATTATCCAATAAAGTATTTATGAAACAAAAAGATAGACTAAAGAAGATCTATTAAGAAACATGGTTAAAATTCAGGCAGAAGGCTGAAAATCCCTCTTTTCTTCCCCCATGAGTATATGGCTTAAAAAAACCCAAACAAATGTACTACAGTCATATTGTTCAGGTCTAGAAAGGGAAGCAAAGGAAGTTTCAAACCAAACTCAAGCAGCTGAGTTTGAAATGGGTTAGACAAAATTCAGGAACAATTATACAAGATCTTGCTTGTAGGACAGTTGCCTTTCAACTACCACACCCTCAAGTTGGAAGCCCAACACAAGTTAATTACATTGGGATCTATTTCTGAATCAAATATGGCATGTGTGAACTTTCAAAAGCCTGGAGAGTTTTCTTTCCAAAACATGATGTTACCAACCATCTGACCGTGCCAGGGTATCCTTCACTCGTTTGTTGATAGCCTCAAGTTCTGATGTTGTGGCAGTAAGAACTGTGCCACCTTCTGTCTCTCGAAGCTCATTCAGTTCCTATGGGATAAATAAATGCCACCAGGCTTCAGCATGAATGGGAACATAAGCCAGACAAAAAAGATATTTTCTGCTACTCTGTATATAACTATTACATACATATACTAAATATTTTCATGATGTTCTAAGGTCTAATAAGTTAGATTTTCAAACAAATCTGGCATCATAATAGTCCTATTAATACACAGACCACATATTCACAGTAGCTTTTGTCAAAAACTTGCTGAAATTCAAACCAATACTTAACTCAGTTTATACATAGGGAGCAAACCCCACCACAGATAATGCAGTGTAACAAATAAGTATTTATGATTTCCATGTGTTAGTATTTGTGATTTACATGTGATTAGAAAAAAACCAAACCCAGAATGCAAAAGCACATTTAAAAGAAAACTCTTACTTGCTCCACTTGGTCCAAGCGTTTTCTCAGATTCTCATTGAGGTATGTTTCAACTCTTGTGATAATGCCTTCTAATTTAATCCTCTCATTCAAAAGCTGTCTGTTTTCCTGAAGAAAGTAGAGAAGTATATTAGTTGCCTTACCTGACTAGGACTATTTTTACCTTGTTATAAGAAAATAATTAATGCCGCAACAACAAAAAAACCCTCTTCACACAATTCTGTATATTAAAATCTCACAGATCTCTGGACTGTTCCTCCAATTTTAAGTAACAAAAAAAAAAAAAAACCAAATTAAAAAGTGTCTAGTGTAAAAGTCAACTGTACAGATCATTGAGTTCATTAATCATTATTTGTATCTGAATTCAATTCTTAAACCCAGAAGTGCTTTAGAGAGTATATTAAGAAGCAGTATTTTTCCAGCAACATGTGTCAATCAAAAGCTTTGTTTTGTCTCACCTACCACTCACATATAGAAATTTTCCTTTCTCATACTGTGCATCCTGCCTTCACATGATATCTGTTTGTATTTATTGTTGCAAAGTCAATAGCAAGAGCAAGAAAATTGTGATGATTTCAACACAAATAGCCTTAATTCTCAGACAATCAACTGGCAAATTTCACCTGGTGTTTGAGAAAAACTTGCAAACACCCTTTGCAAATGACAGAACTTTAAACCCACCTACCTACTCCTGACTAAGCACTGATTTACTGACACTATATTCATAAGTGACTTTTGATCCAAAAGGACAAAAGTTTATTGCTAAGAAGGTACCACATTTAATAGCAAGATATTTTCATTTCCTTACTTGCTGCAGCTGTCGGATTTCATCATTAAGAGCATCCACACGTTTCTGATCTTCAAGACTGAGCTGAGACAACAAATCCGTGCCCAGCTCTGCTTTTAACGATTCTCTGGTTGACTCCATGGCATGCAAACTTGCCTCCAGGCTCTGCAGGCTACGTTGCTGTGGGACAGACAGACAGAATCACTCCTCAAAGCAATCTCTACATTTATATGAGTTTCACCTCTTCATATCAACATTTTTTGTGAATATCTCTAGTTATCTCTTAATATTTCATATTATGATGGTAACCAGAAGGGAATGCATGTTTATCAGTAACATTAATGAAACAATTAAAATAAACCAAGCAACAGTTTTCAATATCCCCATACCAACCTTAGGCATAAATGTCTTTTCAGACTGCTGCCTTTTCTCCTTCAGCATTTTCATCTCTGACAAAATACTGTCTCGAGAGGCTTTGAATTTTCTCTGCTGTGTTTCAATTTGCTGCATTTGGTTCATTAGCTGGTCAATCTCATTATTAATCCATACTGTGGGCTAAGGAAAATTCTGTCCTTGTTTTAAGAATTATTTTTTTCCTACAAGTACCTTCAATTTTTTTCCATCTGACATATTCATCTTTCATCAAAATAGCAAACAAATCGAAACTCCACCAAACCATAATGATCACTTGTAGAGGAAAAATCAAGAATCATCAACAAAAACAACTTGAGCAGCTTATCAACTTATCAAGTAACTTACCAATGCCAGGAACTAAGCTAAATGAAGATTTCCTTGCTTATTTTATTACACAACATTTGGAAGAACACAGGGATACATTTGAACATGCAGGGAAAGCTCAGACCTTATAAAATACAAAACAGATGTCTCTAATGCACTGATGCAAGTCAAAAAACAAAGGAGTTCAGTCTGAAGGACAGAATGACCTGAGTGATGTATAAGAAAAATGTATAAACCTCCCTTACCCCTGAAATGTAGGTATTGGATCTCAAAAGGACACAGTGCAAAGAGACTGGAAAGATCAAACTGTCAGGCAACTCAGAGCTTATAACAGCACAATGCTCTCCCACCTCCCCTCCACAGCAGAAGTGGACTGTGTAACATCAATTCAGGACACAAGGACTAAAAATATAGCCTGAGTCAGAAGAAGCAGTGAAGATTAACACAGATAACAAGAATATCTGGTTATGGCAGTTACTACAGCAGACTCTAAAAGGAATAGAAAGCCTCATAATCTAGGGTTTAACCTCACCTCTAAGCTTTAAAGATCAATATCAAATACAGTAACACAGAGAACCAGGCTGCACACAAAACAGTCAAAACAAATGCCACAGATAATATGTAACAAGTCAGTCTCCTGTTTTCCATCTATTACTGTAACCACAAAAGAAAAGCTTTGTGTCACACAACCTTCCCCATTAACAACAAAAGGATATTTTCAATGTTTCTACGTAAGTTTTCATTGAGCTTTGCTTCGAGTTCACCAAGTTCCTCTTCTGCTTTTCTAACATCTTTTTGCAATTCAAGCCGAGACTTCCTGGTGTCATAATAACCTCCAGTCAAAGCACCTCGATGGCTGACCTGGTCACCTGAGAGCAGAACACAGTGAGATGTAAAATGCACACCACACACTTGCCTAAGGTCCAGCACAGTTTCCACAGCACAGCTTAGCAGGTTAACCAGAACATCTCAACTAAGCTACAAAAGCACTGAATGTTTCAGCAATCATGTATGTTTACAGTAAATAGGGAAATGTTTATTTCTCTATTCAATTTAAGCGCTATTTCCTTTCTAAAGATCTCCACAGACTGCTGGGATCTCCTTTAAGCATTAGTTGGTTTTTTTTTTTAAATTTTAATTAGCTTCTGAAACCATGCAGCTTGAAAGAAAATAAATACTTATATTAAGGGAAAAATGCAAATGCCTAGCATTACCAGTTTGAAAAAAAATCTCAAGTCTTCTATGAGGAAATAAAGAGATGAAGTAATTAGCAGCATCTGTGGCTATAGAGTATGCTGATACTGAAAAATTAGTGATTTCTTCCTCAGACACCCTTTGGAATTTTTTCAGATTGACTTTAAGACACAAAGAGACAACAATAAGCCTGCAAGGAATCTGCCCTCTTTAATACAGGCAATTTCAAAAATTATAGATTATTTCAGAGCACATAAGATGTAAATATATCTGTTGCATAGAAGAATTCACATTGCCTTTATAAGGAATTAAGGAATGGCCTTAAGGAATTAAGGCCATTCATTCACACCCTAAACACTGGTTTGAGCTTGGGGAAAACACCATAAACACTCCAGGAAAACAAATACCTGTTAAATTGGATTTAAAAAACTGGATGAATGCAAACCTAATCTGCTTTGCAAATCTCAGGATGGAGATACATTGCTACGAAAATTCAGAACATAAGAAAATTCCAACTTTGTCAAGATATCCTGTATTTTTAAGCACTGTATTTAACCAAGTGCAACCTTGTACATAGATCTCAGCCAAGTATACCATTATTTTTAATAAATCTTATTTCAACAGCACTGAACAGAACATGTTTAATGAGCCCCATGTTCCCAGGAATCCTATTTTTGCAATAAATAACCTATAAAAAATTGCAGTATTTACCTTCCAGAGTGATACAATCCATTGTGAAAGCTCTGGCCAGCTGAGTAGACACTTCCATGCTACGACAAATTAAAGTCTTCCCAAAAACATGTTTGAAAGCTTTATCAAATCTTGGATTGTATCTCAGTTTACTAATCATAGGAATAGCATCCTAAGGTGAGAGAATTACAGTTCAGCAATTAAGTAATTCTTGAGTATTAGGTTACAATAAAACTCTACTTATAAGTATTGCTTTTCACTTGTAAAGTGCAGTTGGTAAAGACAGATACCTTGTAGAAAAATGTTTTTCTATAACATAGTTTATGTTCAGAAGTATACATTTGAAGTAGTATTTCACTGCAGACAAACAAAAAGCAAGTGGTGGGCAATAAGCAATGTACACAGTTTTAAAGGATGAGGCTTTGTGGCTATGAAGCAAAGACAGGGTCAAAAGTAATTCTCACTCACATTAGTCTCAGGATAAGCAGTATCTCTAACATCCAGCTTGTTCAGAGGGAGGAAAGTAACTTCTCCAGGAAGGTTCATTTTGTTAAATTCCATTAGGATCTTTGTACTGACCTCATCAGAATCCACAATGTGATAAAACAACCTGTTTAACAAGCCAAACAAGTAGGCAAAACTTCACAATGCTAAAAGGACAAACATATTTGTACACAGACAGTATTCTTGCAGATTCCATTACATAACACATCACCATAAAGTTGCACTGCATTTCCAACTCCATGCCTTAGAAAAAGCCAGTGGGTACTCTTTTCACTTCAGTTAAAATAGGATTTGCTGACAACTTTACATTCCACTGTCCAGCCAGGAGCAGCTCAGTATGTGTACAGTGCCACTGTGTCCACACCTGTGTCTGCATTTCCATCACACAACATTCAGCCCCCCCTCTCTGCATGCATCTCCAAAGTTTGCCTCTGCTGCCTCTATACAGCACACACAGGGACAGAGACCCCATCTCCCTGTGCACTACAAGGGACTGAAGTAAGGGATTTTTCCTTTCAAGTTGAACTAAGGCTGCTTGTTACATTTTCCAAACTATGGGACACAGGATTCAGAGAACTGTGAAGTGCTTGGAAGAGACACCCTTGCTCACACTGATACAAGTTTCAGAAGAGACTGCATTTCCAATCCCAGGAGCATCAACATTTCTATGTGGCACTTTGCAAGACCATGTCACCTCTGTCCTCTTTCCTGCTCTTATGCCATTAGCTGCACTTCATTAGAACAAGAGCTTTCATGACTACTCAGAAGTTGGAACAGGGACTGATCACACAAAAAGATGATCTTAATTAACCTGAAGTGTTAGATGTTGCAGCAAGTGGTGGATCACCCAACAGGCATTTACTTCTAGAAAACATTTTACACAGATTCATTCACACTCAGCATCTTTTCAGATAACTTTTAGACAGCAGTTTTTGACAGTTTAGAGATCATTCTCAACCATGAGATTTTCTAGTACAAGTGAAATAATTCTTACTATTTACTAAAATATCAGCCTTGCTTACTGCAGAATTCTCCACACTGCAAGATGCTGTCCATTTTATCCAATATAATTCAGTCTCACCACCAATGACTCTGGCAAGTGTCAGGAGTGTGGTCTGAGGCCTTTTTTGTTTTTTAGTTGTTTTTTTTTTTCTTTTTTTCTCTCTGGTTTTGTTTAAGGTTTTTTTAGACAAAGTCAGGAGCAGCTAGAATTATCATTTAAATAGTCAGAATTCTTAGTTCCTTCACAAAGAAACAGCAGTTTGATCATACCATATAGAAAGCACTTTGACAAAAAAAAATGGAAGATGTCAAGATCAAAAGAATAAAATTTCAGTAGAAAAGTTGTGACACTGCACTAAATAGCACATAATTAATTACCTGTTCCCTGCAGTGACTTCAACACAGGTGTAGAATGCTGGCTCACATTCAAAGTTATTCATCACAATTCCATGATAGCCGTTGAGAACGTGCTGGTTTATGCCTTTCCGACGGAAGTGCTCCAAAACTTTGTTTATGCTGTCTATTCCATTCAAAATGGCCTGTTCAAATACAGCTAATTACTGTATTGCAGTTAAATGTGTGGGCATAATATTCATTCTAGCTTTAACTTTGTGACAGGTGCAACCTCTTTTATGCCAAATTCATGTTAACTAACCTACAGCTCTAACAGAACATACCTAAATAAGAGACCATCACTTTTTAGTTTTATTTGGGGTTTTTTTAATCAAAAAGATATCAGAGGAAATTTTAAAAATATTCCATTTTTGCCTAGTCTCCTCATATCAACTACCTTGAGCTCACAAAATTCATTTTCCAAGTAGTGCTAGAGCTATGAATATTTGAAAACTTCAGCCCAGAATACAATTTGTCCTTCTTAATTGTGACAGAAAAACCATAATTATAAAAGTAACTATCATATCTTTCAGATAAAACTGACTTGTCAAGAATGATATTCTACAAGGAATTATCAAGAGTGAGGTTATCTTACCTTTCCTGTTGCTGCTCTGAGAAGCTGCTGTTTCTTTTCTAGATCCTCCCTTTTTGCAGCAAGAGCTTGTTGTTCTGCATTCTCTTCTCTCCATAGGTAACTACAGAACAAAACCAATAAAATTTTTTAAGTGTGAATGCAATCTGAATGTTTTATTATTATTTTCTTAAAGGCTGCTAATCTAATGGGAAGGCAAAGTGCAGAAGTTCATACATGGCCATATTTAAAAAACATACCTACATGCCATGTTAACAACTACACAGTTGGGGTCCTTCACATTAAGTGAGATTGAGACATATTTCAATTAATTACTAACTTTCTTTCACTCTGTAGTTCATCCTTTTTATTTTTCACTTCATAGTATTTTCTGTCCAATTCTTCAACACGAGCCTTCACTTCATTGAGATCCTGGTCCAGTTTCTAATACAAAGAAAAGAAGAGTATGAAACTACAGCTCTGTATATTGAAAAAAAAAATCTGTTTTACTCAATACTGAACTACTAAAAATTCAAAAAATTGCTACAAACATTTTAACCAGCTTACAACAAACTGCAAAAGCAGTAAGAATAAAGACAGCTTTGTAAAGAAGCAGTAACAAGGTGTAGGTGCCACACAGATGGCAAGGCAGGCACTGAGTTCACTGAAGTGAAATGGATCCCCATAAGTCACAGCAAGAACAGGAATCAAAACAGTAACTAACACACACATAACTTCCCATGCTCTGAAATGACATTTGTGATAAGTACAACTAATCTTGTGTACCATGCCAACCTGCTATTAGCCAAAAGCCTTAGCCTGCTCTCCAGCAGTACCACACTTACAAGACAGCTGCTGTCAACAGTGTGCTGTTCAAGCCAATGCACAGACATCCCCCCTCTGCTCACTTAACACCTGCCACTTTCAGAGCAGTTCAGGGCTAGCACTCCATAGTGTTTATGTATTTATATGTGTACAAGGAGGACTAACGGTGCTGTAAAAACACAGCCAGCTGGTTCTAAACTAACCTTGCAGGCTCTCAATCACATTCACCCAAGATGCCTTCTCTTTGAACAACAAAAAGCTATACAACTTTTCACCTAAGCATAAATCAACCTTCCTTGAGGAGGAAAAGGAAACCAAGGCATGTTTATAGAAAGGAATCAAAATCCACAACAAATTTAACCCCTTCAATTCTACAGAATTACCATTGAGCAGTATAATACAATTGGAATCAGCCAGTGGTAAATGCCATTTTCTTCATTCACCAACTCAGAGAATCACAACTTTGCTAAAGTGGATCCAAATCAAGCAGTATTTTAGCAGAACACCATCATCTTTGTACAACTACACTCCTGCACGGTGTCAGACTGACCCTCAATTTCAGTAGGTATATTACACAAAGACCAAGACCATCAGCATTGGCACTGTATGTTCTCTCAATATAAAAGCAGGGTTTTCACAGCTAGAGCTCCTAGCAGGAATGCTACCTTTGGATTATTTTGCTGTACTTGCACTGTAAGAGCCATTTCTGAATGGAAATTAAAATCTAAGTTATGCAGGTAACAGATTAATCTTCTAACACGCCTGGGGATGTAGCTTCTAACCAGCTGCAGCCATGGTACAAGGGTGCAGTGCCTGCTTCATAGTCAAAAAGACCCTGTTGCTTTCCCTGTTGGGAAAATGAGAGAAGTGAAAACAACCAACACAGACTTCCATAAGAATGTAACAAATTGTTTTCTATTAAATGGCTATGTTCAACATAGACAAGAGCAAGGCAGAGAGAAGCCTATTCCTGATTAAGTCAGGCCAAACACATTGGGGAAAGTATGAGAAGACAAAGCCAACATAAAGAGCAAAGACAGTACAATGTTAAAGGAGCTGAAAGTTTATCTGTAGATGTTTTCCATAAGCATTTATCAAAGCCAACACTCAACCAGAAAGTCACATCTTCCTTATAAATAGGCATTGAAGTCTGACTGTCCACGACTGAGTATTTAACCTTTCTCTAAAAGAGACTGAGAATAAGCTGCAAACTTACACTGTACTGCTCCAAGTTTTTCTCCTTGTTTGCCTCTGTATCCTCCAAGTCCTTGTGTATAGCTGCAATCTGCCGCTTCTTGTCATTGATGGCTTGATCTAAGGACTTCAGCTCTTTCTTTATCCACTTATCCCTCTCCTCTTTGGAAGTAAACTGGCTCCCTCGACCTTGCTTTGCATAGAGATCTGTTCTTTCTTGTGTAGCCTGTGCAAGTCTGTTTTGAGAAAGGAAAGACATCTTGTATTATAAAGAAATTTGAAGTTATTAAGAGCAAGCATTAAGAATTACTAGTGGAATTTTCAAATGTCATACCAGGCGCTCAAATTCGAGCACTAAATCAGTAACAAGAAGAAAAGGATCATGTATAAACAAAATAATCCAGAAGAAGTGGTTAAGCTTAGAAAATCATTTTGCCAAATACTGTTCCCACCCCAACAATAAAGCAGGCTTTTTACAGACCCTCTCCAAGGGCATGTAGCTACCCTGCTGTCAAGCAACAAGTATAAATTTTTGTTAACTGCAGATGGATAGCATTGTTAAAATTTGCACAGAAGGCCACAGACCTAGCAATTCCCCTCTCTTCTTTTTCTTTTACGCTGTTAAATTTTGGCTCTGTTTCTGCCAATTCTTTCTGCTTCTCCTCGATTTTCTCAAGAAGTTTTTGCCTCTCTTTTAGTAGTCTTTTCTGAAAGTCAAACAAAGCAGTATTTAAAGTTAGTATTTAACAAACCTTACAAAATAGTGACAGGCTTCAGTCTAAAACCAAAACCTCAGTGTACATGAACACTTCCCTGTGCCATTGACATTTTAAGACTTCACTGGTGTTACGTACCCTTTGCTCACTGTTGCCAGCTAATTCATCCTGTAGATCTTTTGCCTTCAACTCTAATTTAGTCCTCTGTTTAATCTGCTCCTGTCTTTCAGCACTAAGTTGCTCCTTCTCTTCTTTCATTGCAGAAATCTTTGTCTTCAGTTCTCGAACTTGCCGCTCTATTTCCTATGCAAATTTAAGTATGCAGTATCTTAACCACTGAATGAACATTTCACTATTTATCAAAACTCACAAGATCATTATTCTGTAGATCACAATACACTAGATGTGTGAAAACCCCCAAGTTTGCAAACAGCATGAAAGCATGCAACTGAATTTAACACAGACGCCACCAGCCCTCATCCTCTCCCTCCCCACCTCCTCCAAAAAATCCCCAAAACCACAAAGCAAAAGAATCCTCTGGAGAGCCCTTTTAAAAGTATTTTTACCTCCATTTTATCTCTAGCATCTTGCTGTGCATCTCTCAGCTGCCTTGATTTTTCTCCACTCGTCTCTCGTTTAGCAGAAAGCTGTATGGAAATATCATCAATAGCTTAAGCCAGATTCTGCTTCAGTAGTGGTTTCAGAATGAAAATAATTTATTTAGTGAAGAACAGTGATGCTGACAAGTACATACAGTGCAGGTAGTTCAGTGTGCAGCTGCAGAATGCTGCAGATTAAATTCTGGGTGGTGGAAGCCACAGGCAAGAGAACTAATGTCCCTCTGCAAAATGAAGGGCACAGGAACCTGTGGCACTCAGAGACACAGCAGCAACAGAAGCCCCACGCTTCCACTGTGAGGGGATAAAAACCCAGTTTCCTCTGCTGGGGTCCCACCTTCCTTTGTTATTTAGTCATTGCACCAAGATTAAACTACCTTAAGGATCAAGACATCTGAGACTCTGCTATGGGAAGCCTGGTGTGACTGTGAGTGTGGTGCAGGGAGTCAAGTGAGGCACCTGCACTGGGAAGGGGTTTCAGTCCCAGCTCAGGTGGTGCAGCTCTGACTGCCAGAGTGGCTCCTGGACGGCTGCACAGGAAAGGTTCCTCAACACTGCCAGGATTCTACCAAGGATCACAAGGAGATGGTAGCAAAAACAAACCAACAGCTCATTACATTTTGTACCAGCCAAGACATTTTACCTCATCAAGCTTAGCTCGAGTTTCATTAAGTTCCTGATTATAAATGGTGTATTCCAATGCTCTCCTCATTTTATCCCATTTCTGGTACTGTGCCAGCTCCTCTTTCTCCTCTTCTAGAGTATGCAGTCGCTCCTCAATGTACTTCAACAACTCGTTGATTTTCTCTCGCTTGCCCTCTTTAGAAAACATGACAAGACAGAAATTCAGTTAAACACTGTAACACAATCCCCCATCTTCACAGCCACTGAATCTACTCCAGTGATTCCCAATTGATCAACAGACATGAAATGTACAAACACTCCACGTCCAAAAGTTCTCCACAAAAACATCCCAACAGCAGAACTGTTGATACTTGTTATGCAAGACAACACAAGCATGTACTCTCTTGGCTCACACACTTAACAAAGACTGCACAACATGAACTTTAGTATTTGCACAGCAGCATATCCTGATTTCTGGATCACTGCCAGCTGACATCACTCATATGTTTTGAACAGTAAATTTATCTGTATTAGCTTAGCTAAAAGGTTTTATTACTAAAAGCACACAGAAAGTAACTTATTAAACCTTTTTCCAATATCTTCCAAGATATTGGAAGTTCAAGGAAGAAATATGACAAGCTCTGCATTGTTTAACATACCACAAATAACATCTATCTAGCTTTATTGAAAAAGCCTGAAGTTTTAGAATTAAATTAATTACTGTGGCATAAAGCAGTAATTTCTTAAAGTTTTACCTGTTTCTTTCATTAGTGAAATACTCTCCTCTTTACGTTCATCGTACACTCTGGTACCAGCTACTTCTCTTAGCAACTTCAATCTTTGAGAGTCAGGAGCTGTGGCCATCTGGTTGATCTGAAAATTCAAGATCTATGATTTCAATAACCTGCTCTGAATGTATGGCTAACCACAACAGAGCAAAGATTGCACTCTTTTGCTCTGCCTGCTTGCCTGAGGTTTTGGCAAGAAGATTCAGATACACAGCATACCCAACACTGCTTTCCTTTTGAGACAATTACTTCAGGACCACAAGTACTCTGCTTGTAATGAAATTTGTTGCTTTTCAAATGTTTCTATTTGTTTCTAAAACTCAGGATACAAGTACTATCTACACTGAAAAAATCATAAACCACTCAAAATTATATTTAGAGAAACTCAAGCTTGTGCTTTTAAGTCCTGGTGCTAAATCAAACAGTTTAAATGCCTCCATAAAACCACAATAAAATTCAGGGGTTATAAATCTTAGAATAATTCACATCATGAAACATTCATTAATATGACATCAAATCAGTCATACAATTACACTCAACATAAAACTCACTTCCTTTCAATAGAATTTTCGGGGGCTGCATGCTTTTCTAAGAAGGTAACTGTTTCTAATTTGTCTTATATTAAAACCAGTTTGTGTATTTTGGCTGTTAAGCAGTGTGCACCAATCCCCACTACCACTGACTTTCCAGCTCAAGCAGTTTCTTTCAAATGCACACATTCAACTGTATAGGACAATTTATCCTGGTAAACATCTGGCAGGCTGTACTATGGCTTAGCATTCCTGACATCAAGCACTCCTCAAGTCTTCTCCTCTTGCATTCCTCTCCAAGGATGCCTTCCTTTGGAGGTGACAGTTCCCAGCCTCCTTGATGATCCACCCTGTGAGCCACTACAAGGAGTCTGTGCTTTGCCTCCAGGTGTGGGTGTCCTTTGAAAGTTCTAGAAAGCTGCTTGGGTCTTGAAGACCAGTTAACACAGCCCATGCCATGAGCCCGTTTCCTAATGTGCACTCACTTTTGGTACTTCTGCACTTTCCATTCATTCCCCATTGACAGTATCTTCAACCTCTTAAAATTCTCTACCATTACTTTGCTGCCTCATCTATAGGCCCAGAAATCTTTGAATTTATACTGAACTATTCCACAGGAATTAAGTTTGCTTTGTATTTAAGTATATGGAAAAAAAGCCTGATTGTAAAGATCACCATGATAAAACACCCTCTGCTAAGTATCAGCATTTACAGACATGATTTCTTTTTTAAATTGACATAAACTACTAAAACAATAATATCTGCCAAAGAAGCATTGAAATACAAGAACTATTTCAAGCTTCAGTAGATTTAGGTTTTGGTTTACTTCTGAAATAATTGAACTAAGTTTGGCATCCAGGAAACATGATACCCTTGACAGTGATGATTCTACTTTGTGAAAAAGAATCTTACCTTTCCTTGTTTGACAATATAGTAGGGATTACTGCGAGAAAATCCAGCACTTTCAAGAAGATTCATGACATCATTTTTCCTGAAATGTTATTATGAATCCATTAAAAACTTACAGTAAAAGTGAGAGCTATAAAATGCAGTAAATTATCACAACTACACATCACATAATATCACCGTGTGCAATGCATGCTCTGTTTGAACAACCTTCTTTATTTAAAAATGGCTAATTCTAAAATGAAATGAGAGAATAAAAATGGTAAATATCTAAAATACTATAGAATTGGAAAAGGATTAACAAATAAGCACTCGAAGCACAGAGGAGGGAAATACAAGCAAACATATCACAAGGAGGGATATAAAACCACTGAGAGTGTGGTAACTCTTCTATTTCAAAAAAATCCTGAATGAAATACTATGCAAGCAGTTAAACACCACAACAATGGATGGCTTGAACTGCCAATTCAAAGTGTGCTGTCTATTGCATAAGGGCTGATACTCCAGCTACCAAACTACTGGCACTGAGTATTACACAACAGAAATCAATTATTTCATGCTAGGGATGCAAGTGTTGGGTTTGCCTATAGAATTTTACAGAACTACTACTGCTCTCATTCAGATAAGGAAAAGAAGTACCTACGTCACCATTTTCTTGTCTAAGAAATATTGGTCCTTCTTGGCTCCAATGACTCTGCGAAGTGAGACTTCCTCTTTATCAATCTTAAGAAAACAAAACCCAGTAAATACACATACCTACTGCAAGCAGCTGTAACTAACACCAGAATGCCTATGACACTTTTTAGCAGAAATGACCCAAAAGCAGGTACTGTGCTGAAGCCTTCCATAAGGCTGAGATCACCTGAGTCTGCAAGGACAATCTATGTCCAAAGCAGGTCTCTGAACTTACCGGTAACCTGTTGTCAGAATTGTCAAATATAATCTCCACAAATGCCGAAATAACTCGAGGACCTGTTCCTTCCTAGGAGAAGAGATGTTCTGGTTAGACAGCTGCCAGATTTTGAACTCTTTCTTCTCCTCTTTTCCTTGACAACCCCACTTCCCCTTTCCTTTCAAGGACTAGAGATGCAAGAACATCTACATAATTCCCAG
This sequence comes from Zonotrichia leucophrys gambelii, assembly GCF_028769735.1. Taxonomy (NCBI): domain Eukaryota; kingdom Metazoa; phylum Chordata; class Aves; order Passeriformes; family Passerellidae; genus Zonotrichia; species Zonotrichia leucophrys. The sequence goes on from NC_088176.1 coordinate 9,881,021, forward strand.
CACACATTTTTATTTCTGATAATCTTGGCTACGCATTCACTGGTGTGCATTATCAACATAATGTAGTACTGTGTAATAAATTCCCTTTTGCCAACCGAAACAAAGAAAATTGCTTTCAAAATAATTGGCTTGAAATATCCACAGCCCAGCAATTTAACGTTTTTGCTGTCCCATTCAAATGCATTAGCTTATTCTTTAGTTTTGCTGCTACACGTTCACTTACATGCAACAAAGCCAGTCTCTGCTCTGGGCGAAGATGACTAAACTCATCGCTGAGGACAAACTGAATTGCTGTAATAAAATAGGAAAGAAACAGAAAATTTATTCTTTCCTTCAGGGAGACATGCAACAGTTTCATTAACTCAAAACACACTGGTTTACTGTTGTATAATACAATCAAGCTGTTGCCAAAATCTTACAATATTTCTTCATTAAAAACCTTGATCTGCTGGATCTTTATCACTCAACCTGCTGTACAGCAGGATTTATCTGAAGAGGTCATTGTTGCCACATTACTGGTTCACTGCATAATCATTAACAATGCTGAACAATTAGGGATTCATCAGCATCCTTCTACATATACACAGCACACAGGCTAGGCTAAAAATATTGCTAAAGTACTTAGCATCAGGCAATTTATAAACACAACCATCACAAAGCATACTAACATCTTTAATTAGCATCTTCACTCCTCCATTAATGCTCCCACCTCACAAAATCCCCCTCATAACCTTAAATTAATTAAAAGAATGTCCAAGCTGTGCCAAACTGCTATTGAGTAGAATTTAGCCACTAAGAATGTCTAAAACAACTGCAAATATCATAATCATCTTTCATGGAGAGCAACTTTTAGAATCCATTTCCTCTTGTAAATACATTTGCCAGCTGAAAGTTTTAGAAGGGCCTTAATAAGAGAAGCTGAATTCTAGGGAAAAACCTGGACTAAGCATTAAACAAGTGCATTGATATCTGCCTTTCATCACTGTCAAGTAATCTCCATTCTGCCACTCCTTATTGGGGAGGATCATTTATTAAACCAAGCTCTAGCCAAAACAAGCAAAGAAACCTGCTATCTTCAGCATCCCTTGGCTAACAAGAAATCCATGCTTACCATAAAAGAAGTTGCTTTTTCCAGATCCATTTCTCCCCACTGAAAATTAAAACACAAAGTATGACATAAGTTAAGCTGACCTAGGTTAACACTGCAATGTACTTTAAATGTGACACAAAAATATTCAAGAGCAGAACCCAAATATAACACAGCCAAATGAAATCTCCAGGGAATGAGATGAACTCGGTAGATGAACCACTTGAGTACAAGACATTTGCCCTTTGCCCACTCAAACATTACCTGGACTTACAAACTCCAAAACCACTCCACAATGAGAATAACAGCTAAACCAATCCTATTTATTGCCATCTTTTTGGTTCTTATACTGACAATCTGATGGATAAGAACAGTAAACCAAAGTCAAATTCTCCTGGCTCCAGAACATTTACCCAGAGGAAACCACTTCCTATACATTCAGGTTGACTGTATGAACTTCATGTAGCACATTAACTTCTTAATAATCCACTTGTTAATTATAAAATACTGGAGTAAGCTCTACTTCTGCATAGAAAATGAAAGGTGTAAGAACACAGCACTACACCAATATAATCTCAATGTTTATACTGCAGTGTTTCAGCAAGGCCCAGGGCCTTCTCTTTAAGATCAGGACCTGCTGCATCAGTTTCAAACCCACTTGTCTTCCAGCAGCAATGAACATCCCAGGCTTTCCATCTCTGCCTGCCTACACAGCATCCAGACTCACCTCATTCCAAAAACTGTTATCAAGTCTTTAAAAAGAAGCTAAAAACTCTCAGTGAAAAGAGATTTTTTTAGTGTATTTTAAGAACACAAATACCTGGATAAAGTTTTAGCTCCTGTAGAAATAATATTATTAAAGAAGACATCTATTCATGTCATATGCGTGGTTTTTTTCCCAGTGTCAGAGTTAAATCCTGGCTACTAAGATTTTATGTCCAAAATTGACTGCTTGCTGTTGGGTCAGCAGTCTCAAAAGTTGCTGCACAATCACTAAAACCAATGCAAACAAAAAAGGCAGGGCCAGGCATCCATAGGCAGAAATAGAAGAGGTGTGAGAATGGTGGACAAAAACATGCTATTAAAGTAGGAATTACTCAAGAAACTGAACTTCAAAACTTGTACTTTTTGACAGTCTACAGTCCACAAATTCATCCTCTAAAACTGGAAGAAAGATGATCTTCTTCCTCTTCAGGAGTTTATAATTGCTAGTGCTTATTTATAAAAATGATGACACTTGCACAGACCAAAAAGAAAAAGAATCCTGTACAAATTCTCTGGTGCTGTTCCTGCAAGGACAACCTTTAAAGGAGGTCTGGCTGATACAGAGATGTGCACCAAGAAGGAATTTATGAACCTCACTCAGCTTCTGGAGGCTCAGCTTTGTCCCAGCAAAACTGAACGTTAATAGCTGTAAGTGCAACACACTGTGGAACATTACAGACAGGTGGGCAGAAGTTCCCCAACCAGAAAATATAATCATCAAATGTAACCACAATATTAAAAACTAAAGAGGAGACTAACATGAATATCGGAAATAAAAGTGCAATTTTAACTAGTAATAAAAGACAAGTATGTGAACTTACCAATGACATTGTGTTTGGAGCTGAATGGGTCCACAATGGTTTGGTCCCTGTAGCTTCGAAAGCCCTGAATGATTACCTGGTGAGCAGAAGGAGTTATTTTAACAAAGTTCTTGAACAGTTTTTCTACTATAAGGTTTGACAGAATATTTATATCAATTACAATTTAATTTGCCTACCCTTCCTGCACACACTCAACTTTCCAGCTCAAGATCACAAACTCACATCAAACTTGCCCCCCACCTAAGCATTGATTTAGGGACAGATTTCTCCCCTAGCAAGAGATGCTGGTTCTTGTGCAGGCCAAAGCACGGCAAGCAAGAGAGTTCCAAGAGGTTTTTGGAAAAAAAAGTATTTGCTTAAAGTATCATATACAGGAAAGAAAACTGAGTATAACAAGCACTTAATTTTTATAATGCAATCTACTTAGAGCATGAGAATTTTATTGGTGAATTCTCCAAGCAGGGCCATTGCAGGCTGCACAAACTGTACTTGACTGCCTATTTCACATGCAATGGTCTCATTTTACTGTGCAATCTAAAGGGAAACGTCAAAAAGCAAGCTTGTCTTGGCTCCAATTCACAGCCTAAAGAGACAAAAACGTACACAAATAACTTCAAGAGCTATGCAGCAGTCACCTGAAAGCAGCACATCAAACTTCAACTCTTTAACTTCAGCAGCATTTTGAGGTTTGCCAGGCCTAGCAATACAGCAGGTACAGAGTTACAATATCCTCAAACTTCAGCTCTGCATAGCAACAAAAGGAATCCACCTTGCAGCAGCAAGCAAGCTGCTCCACACATCCAAGCTGGCTGAAAGCACAGCAGCTCTGCTCTGCTCGGTGTGACAGAGGCAGCAGCACCCGCAGGTCTGACACCTGCACAGCTTTCAGCAGCAACACTTGAAACAGGATTGCAGCTCCCATTTAATAACTGTGTTCTCTGCCCAGCTCTTCCCCAGCAGAACAGGATACAGTTAAAGCAGTGACAGTGTTTCACTAGGACAGCTACAATGCACTAAAATTACTTCTTAACAACACACAAAACCAGCTTGCACTGCACTTCTCAATGTTATTAGTGCTGAAGATTAAGATATGAAATGACTTCGATTTTTGTTTGTAAGGTCTAGGGTGCTATCACTATCTTCTATTTGTCTGAACATGTCATTCCTTCTCTCACAGCTTCAAGTGTTAAAGGAACCCACATTCCAGAAAATGAGCATAATACCTTTTATTCAAGAAGCACAAACAAAACTCCAGCAAAAAGCCTAGAAGTGGTACTGCACACATTTGAGCAAGCCTTTCCTCACTGCTACAAAGGCCTCTATTAAGAGTACACCCAAACACCTCAAGAAACATCTACCTTCAGAACTGCATCCACATTCTGGTAGTGTTAAACAAACAGTGGGGGGAAATTCCTGCCCACAAAAAGTACTGGACAAAAGACTGGGAGAGGAAAATGCCCATATCTATTCATTTCAAGTTTGATCTTCAGTCTTTCTCCCATTGTGTGACAGGCCACTAAAAGTATTGTTGTGGAAAACTCCTCTTATCACCTGTTTATAGTAAAGGATTAAAACTATCTCACTAATACTGAATAAAAATGCCGTGTCAGACAGCAAATCAAACACTGGAATTTATAAAAATCAAAATGAAATAAAACCTAAAAGCATTAGCTAACTTTTAGTCAGAACTCAAGAGCCCTCCTCTTCCCAGGCACTAAGGCTTTCTAGTCAAATTCTCTTTGCAAAATTATTTCATTTCTGGAATCTGAAGCTAAGAATACAGGTAGGCAGCAAATAAAATAAAAAGAATGAGAATTGTTACACGTTCTCCTATAGCTCCTGTAACAGTATTGGCTACTGGCCACCCAATTTTCCTTCTTTTTGTTTTCCCCAAAATGAAACGTTTCCCCTGTTCTGAGTTAATTTGGACTTGCTCTATAGATCTCCACTACTGTCTGCTTTCAAGTGATTAAAATCTGGAGAGCAAAAACTCTTATTCAAAGTCTTTAAAGCAATGTGCCCATCTATGATGATTAATCAAGAGTGCGATCAAAAGGTGTTTGAAATACTGCCCAGTCAGACAAACAGTAGATGAAAACCTGGTATCTATGTAAAACATGCACCTTCATCGCTAGTAAAGTATTCTTCTTAAGAAAAACACCCGCAGGGTGTGAGAAACAGGTCAATTTTGAGTCCACCAGGAAATGAGAATCCTGGTAGGCTTTGAATGAACACACATATGCAGCAACACGAAAGCAGTAATAAAAATCTGCTACTCAAGCAGCTGCAGAAAAACTGCAGAAGTAATAGAATGATGACCTCAAAAACTGAAGAAGGTGTATACCAGGATCTTTTCAAGTGAGCACCAGCCACAGATCGCTTGGCAAGGCTGAGGGATATCAGGTGAAATGGTTCATGCCCAGGGGCCTGAGGCAGCACCCCAAGGCAGAGATCCCACAATGTAAACAGCTGAAAGATGCTTCTGACAGCGGAGCAGAGCCCTTTGTTTGGGTACGAGCCTTCCGCAGCCGGGACATCGGGGCTGGCGTACAAAGGGGCCCCGCGAACAAGTCTCGGGTCCATGAGGAGACCCCAGCGGCACTTCAGACCAGCAATGAATGAACGGGGAGCAGAGAAGGAGAGAAAGCGCCGCCAGCCCAGCCGGGGGTAGGACCTGACCCGCGGCCGGGCCGGGGACACCTCCCTCAGCCCGGACCTCGATCCGCCCCCCGGGACAGAAAAGATCGAAGCCAAGGCCTCCGAGCCCGCCGCAAGCCCGCGGGTCCCCTGCTGCGGGCCGGGCAGATGTGAAGGTGCAGAGCCCCCAGCCCCGGGGCGGAGCGGGCTGGGCCAACCCCCTAGGCCGGGCACAGGCCGCACCGCACACTGCGGGCGGCGCGAATCCCGCCGCCTCACCTGCTTGATGTACATGTTTGCCGAGGATGCGGTAGGGCCGCCAGGCTGCCGTTCAGCCCGCCCTCGCCGTCTCTTTCCGGTCCGAGCGCTCGGCTTGACCGCGGGTCTCCGCCGCCGCTTCCCGCCCCCGCAGCCGCCCCCCGCTCCCCGCACAGGGCCCGCTCACCCCTCACGCAAACAAAATGGCGGCGGACCCTCCCCGTCCCGTCCTGGCACGAACCATTCAGCGCCACTTGGAGGGAGAACTGTGGAGCAGAGAACGCGCTCGTGTACCGCTGAAAAAGCGACACCACGTGAAGCAGCTGGAATTTCCTTTTTCTGATCTTCTGAAGTGCCTCGGCGGTCTTTTGGAGGGCGCTGCGTGGCGGGGAAGGCAGGTCACTCTGCCTCCCGGGCGCCGGGTTCCCCCCGGGGAGTTAGGAGAAGTGGTTTCTCCCGCTGAGGGGCGGATTGGGCGCCAAAGGCAAGTTGAGGCTAGCGGAGCGAGTGGCGGCGCGCGCCTCTAGGGGGCGCTGTCGGGGCCGCCCTGGGGGCCGCTTGCGCGGGAGGTCAAATAATAAAGGCTCGGTCTGAGGACCCGGCTTCAGTTCGAGGGTCTAAAAATTATTTTTAAAAATAAAAATGATAATAAAAAATAGGCATCGGCAGTCTTAGGGCTGCGCAGACGCGCCCCTTGCCCCAGGGCACCCGTTCCCTCAGCCAGCTCCTCCCGGCTGTGCAGGGCTGGGAGCCGAGCTCCGCATCCGCAGGGGAAAAGTCCGGGCGAGGCCGGACAGGTGCCCGGGCTGAGCTAGGCAAACAGCGATGGTGCGGAACATTCCCAGGAAAACAGCTTGGCTGGGTCCCTGCCCGCTCCTGTACCCACCGAGCCTCTATCCAGCTCCCCGGAGGAGCTGTCAAACACACAAAAATAAGCAAAATGGTGGGAGAGAAGCTTTAATTTTCACCTAATCTCTTCCACTTATGGTGATTTCAGGTGTTGTCGTGGCACCAGTCGGGGTGCGACATCTCAGAGAAAATGCAATTTTCGATTTGGCAGTGCTCCTTCAAAACTGCAGCCGTAGCCAGCACTTCCAGACATGCAATAGAATTCCTCCTCTGAGCCTCTTAACGCTAATAAACACTACATTTAAACAGAAAGGTCTAGTTTCTACCGCTCCTAGAATAATAGATTGATGAATTACCTCTCTTCTCGAATGGGAAAATCTCACCAGTCTCAGACATTCTTAAGTGCCATGTAATTAAATGGTTTTACTAACAGCTATTGTAACAGATTTTACCAGCACCTATAAAGAAATGGTCCATTGTTTCTTCAGAAAACACAGAGCTTAAAAAACTAAAGCGTTTAATGGTTGCTTCACAAACAAATTCAAAACGAAAATTTCCTGCCTGTGTTATTTGGCTTTTAAATAGCTTAGTTCAATCTGACTGAGGGAAAAAATATTTTTGCTATTTGCATTTTCAAAATCCCTTTCATCTTAGGATTTCAGGGAATTTTAAATCCTCAAATAAGTCTCACAGCATCTTTCTGGGATTAGTTTGTGATACTAAATTTACTCTTCTTCACTTTTTCTGCGTAGAGATGCTGTCAGTTCAGGTCTCAGATGTCTGGCCCATCCAAGGAGACTCCTAGCAGGGGGGAAAAGAGAGTTTAAGAAAAAAACGAAAGTCAGATTCCCCACTTTTCCTTACTACACAACTAAACAATCTTGTACCTGGTTAAAAGAATTCTTTACATCTATTTTTGTCTTAACATTTTTATGTTAACCAAGTCTTCTTGAAAACCCTTTGCCAGGATATCTCCTCACTACCAGTCTTCTCCAGCTAAAAACACAGGTTGATGTGGACAGACCATTCCTGTTTCTGAAAGCAGTACTAGGCATGGAAATGTTCTTAAATTGGCAGGTTCTAAAGTTCATTCCTCTTTGTCTTCTGCTTTTAGAGGTACAGGACGCCTTGAGTCACATTTTAGAGATTTCCTTTGTAGTTCAGAAGCTTATTTTCACTTGATCATAGAATCCCAGAGCAAGGAATTAATCTTCCTGCCCTAAAGAAGGGGTTCAGAGAGAACAGCTGAGGAAAATTTGCCTTTTCTCTTGACTGCTGCAATGACATTGTTATGCCTGAATACCCCAAATCTTCTTGAAAGCTCTGTGTCAAGCCAAACAAGCCACATCTGGTGCTCCAGACAGTTTCCTGTTGTTGAGGTGCACCAAGAAGTGCATCACCCTATTATGAACAAGCACAAGTAAGGACCTGGGATTTCTTTCATCCCCAGGTGTTCATTCTCTCTCGAGGACTTTGGATATACAGCACACTCTGGCAGTTTGGAGAGGGCTCGTGCGCATACAAATGTGCACAGACACCACATTATATTTATTCATAAGAATAAAATCACATCCCACTGATATTCCATCAGCAAACATTCTCACCAGTGTGACGTGCTTGCAAAAATAGCAACTGCATTCATTAAGGATTAAGTGGCAAATGATTGTCTGGTTCAATGAGTGTTTCAAACACTCAAAACAGGCCCTGCACACAGGTTTTGCCACATAGCTTTTAGAGATTGCACTTGAGGGAGTGGAGTGGTGGGGTAGGTATTATATTTTCTGTTACTCTTTTGGTTTTGTAGTACTTGCTGAAAATATGCTTCCAACCCAAGTGTGATGCATGCCATTTTTATTCTGTCAAGCTGCTGTGGCTGTAGGAGTGCAGAGAGCTGGCAGCTCGTAAAACAGCGCTCTGTATTCAGAACCTGCAAACACAAAGGCAGCACTTGCTACGCCAGGAGCCAGGAGTTCACCTTGCTTCAGTAGGTGCTGCAGAGATTTTTTTTCCATGGCCCTGCTTTATAAGCAGAGTTTTTTGTATAAATATGCTTGAATTAGGCATTAGCATCAGAAAGGAGGAAGTGGGAGCACTGCTTTAATTCATCGAGTCTTCATCAGCATAAAAATATGTCAAGCGTTTCTTTCATGAAACTTAATGGGAACATATAGATGGGATTTCAGTTCTGTAGAATTTTTTTCTCTCTTCTCAAATAGTAGAATTTCTCTCAGAAAAAAATGTTAAACCTATTGTGGGGAGGGACAAAGCACTTTAAGTGTTATTAACCTCTTCTATTACCACTTTTCAGTTGTGAACCAACACGTGTATAGGCTGCTTTCATTCATGAATGGCTGCAATCACTGAGGTATTTACTGCCTTTTTCAAATGCCTGTAGAAATCCTTAGGTTCATTGCAACATCGCTCTCTTGTGCTCCATCACGTGAAATCATTATGGGAGGCAGAACTTCTGGAGACAATTCTTCTTAGTGCTGGTGTTGCAGCAGAATCTCAGGAGGGAACTTGGATTTTGGTTGATACTTTGATTATTCCCTGCAGAAACCAGTGTCCAATGGCACTTTGAACTCACAAACAGATATTCTGATGTTTTACTTCCAGGCTGGGGAACAAAGGCAGTGAGAAAGTGTCTTGCCCAAAGTCAAACAGGGTAACAGTGGGACAGCCAAGAGTACTTATCCTCCTAGAACACCCAAGCCTGAATCCTAAGGCAGCAGGGCCACAATGCATCTTTCTCTCACCTCTGAACTCACGAGAGATTCCAGCAGGTGAAGTGAGAGAAACCAGTGTGTTCCTGACAGACCCTGGCACACACATCCATCTCAATGCAGACAACCCACCAAGCTTTTGAAGGACAAGGAGCACTTATGCTGAAAAAAATGCAAGCAAACCACACATGGGCTCCTTTTCCTACAATTTTTTTTTTGTCTTGAACAAATTACTGAGCTCTGTTGCTCTCAAACCCTGCAGTGACCCATGCCTTGCAATGCACAGTCTGACTCCTCAGCAGTACCTGCAGAAATATCTGCAATTTTGACACTGAGCCTGCCATAAAACTTACAAGTGGGAGCCCTAAGCCTGCAAGAGCCTTAAAAGAATCTTAGTTTGATAAGGAGTGGATGTAGTTACAGGTTCAGGTGCTGGCTGCACAGCGTTAGCCAGTGACATCTTTGTTCCTTGGTGGGTACCTGTTTCCACCACCCACAGACCCTTTTCTTGCTCTTTTTTGTCTCCTGCTCCCTGCCCCTTCCACAGTGTGCCCTGAGGGGTGCCAGGGTGATGAGGAGAATTGGCTGGGAGGCATCTATGTGAAAAAATATGCATGAAAAGCACCAGAGGTTTTTTTTTGCTTCTCCTTTTCTGACTCAGTTTCTAGTCACTTTAAACAACTCAAAACAATCAGACAGCTTCTTTTGAAATTTTTTTTTAAAAAAGTTTCTCTTGATCACTATGATCCTTTGAATGTGTAAAGTTAAATCATTTTTGTTGACTGTTAAGTATTCATCCATAAACCCTTTAATCCAACAACATTTTAGGAAAGCTAACATGTTTGTCAAGAAGAGAGTGGCGGGGTAAAACATTGGCATAGAATGAACAGAGAAAGGCTTTTTTTAAGAAGAGCATAGGCTATTACAAATGAATCTGCCGCAGGTTTACTAAGGAAAACAGTTGTGCTCATCACCTTTCAGCCGAGGCTCTCTGTGAATAAATGTGGCTGTGGCTGATGAATTTTCCCGGCCTCAGCGGTTCCATAATCGCGGGCATTGCTGAGCCCTGGGAGTGCTGGAGGGGCCTGGGCACATCCTGCCCCAGGGGAGCCAGCCGTGCTTTCCTGTGCTGCCAGGCAAAAAAAGCTTTGTTGCATTTGGAAATGTTGTGAAAGAAAGCATTGCTCTCTGTTTTTTCTATTTTTAACCCTGGAGAAGGGAAGGGATCTGCATTGAGCTGTTTATGGGGTCAGCTGTGCTGGAGGGCACCCATAGATGCAATCCCAGACCTGGTTTTGGATGGATAAACACGAAGGAGAAGCGAATCAGGGATGCTGGATCCCACAGATCTGTTGCACCCAGTAGCTGCCCTAGCAGTGAGGGGGGAGCCCACAGCACCCCTTGGCTTCAGCAGGGGCTGCCCTGAAGAGAGCCTGGGATGGCACCAGCTCACAGGCATCAGGGCAAGGAGTGCCTTCTTTCAGGGGGCTCTGTGACATTCCTGAGGCCAGCACCTGCCCATCCATCAGTAGGGCTGAGGGACAGTCCACAGAGGACAAGATCAACTGGTTCTCATCAAAATAAATCATAAACAAAGGTAGAAATCTAAACACCTGTTTAGTCCCAAGCTCCAGGTGAAAGATTGCCCACTCAGACAACAGTGCAAGACTAGCAAATAGGGAGATTAATTAAAAGCAGTCAGTTTTACTTCCAAAAAGTCTCCTAATGTTCAAGCGAGGAGTAAATGCAATCCCAACAGCAGGAGAGCCTCACAGACATAAATACATGTCCCCCATCTGCAGGACTGGCTGCCTGCAGGAGGACTGACTCGCCCTCACACAAGAGGGGTGAGGAGCCGAGGGGAAGCAGCGGTGCCTGTCTTGGCCCTGGAGGTGTTGCTGGTTTGATGTCATAATTGACCAAGGGATATTTTGCAACCTGTTCCCAGCAGTGGTAGGACAGAGTCTGACTGAGGGCCATGGAAAATCCTTGGAGAAATTGGGGGATGGATGCAGGGAAATCTCGGAGTGTCTGCACTCAGCACATGTGCTGAGCCAGACAGTGGGGCAGAGGCAGAAAGAGCCTGTGTAGGTCTGTGACCCAGACTGCCTCATTTTGGGTCAGCTTTTTCAGTCTTTGTGGCCAGTGCAAACAAAATTGTGTCTGACAAAGATGCCAGACCGAATATCTGATTTCCACAGAGCATCCTGAAATTCTGAAAAAACCCTTTCCCTTTGCCTCCGCTCCTAATTAGCACCCTGGAAGGAGGTGGCTGCAGTAAATTTGTAATTAGGTTAGAACAAAAATAGTTATTTAGGCTGACCACATCCATTCAACAAAGTAATACATATCTAAAGTGATCAGAATCACACTGCCTGGGCTTTACCCCTCTTTAAGCCATCCGTCTGCATCCTCCTCGGGACTCACAAACAAACATGATTTTTTAACCAGAGAACCAAAACGAGCCCCACGAAAAGGCAGCGTGCTTTCTGCAAGGCATTTCACACTGAGGCAGGTGAGTCCTGACCTTATGGCATCTGACTGACTTTAACAAGCTGCAGCAACTTCACCTGGCACCGGGTGGCCTCCCCTAGGTGTGAAATGTCCCCCTGTGCTTTGAAGATCAAAGCAAAACTTTGATAACTTCCAATTTTGTCATGGCAACTGAAACCACTGTCCCAGGGACTATCTCGGCCCTCATCCCCATTAGTGCTCAGCATTTCTCAGGCTCTTCCCAGGCAGAGGCCAGGGACACAGCAGGACATTGTCCTCTCATACCCAAGCTGGCAGCCTTCACTGGTGCAATTTTCACCGTTCCGTGGGGATAACAGGATCTTTATTATCTTTTCCAGCCTCCAAGGAAGTGTCTTGCTGTTTATTCCACACGATCTCTCCTAGCCCTGGCCTGCTGTGCCAGCTGCCTCTTCTTGCACCCCCAGCTGCCTCACAGAGGGAGGATGAAGAAGGAAATGAGGAGAGAAACCAAGATGGGAACGCTGTCTGAAGCCTCTGGCAGCCTCCCGTGCTGTCTGCAGACATTCCCCACATGTCCCGACAGCCTTTCCCAGGATCCCACCAGCCACAGCACTGAGTGTGGCAGCAGCTGGCTCTGCACAAGTCTCCTGCTTCCCCCTTCCTCATGGCTGAAGTGAATCCCCACCAGATCTCGCAGACAAGCCCAGAAAAACTCTTCTCAGCTGGGTGTAGTGATCAGAACTGCCAGGAGCCACTTTAGCACTGAGTAGCACAGAGAACAACTTACCCTCCCCTTCTCTCCCCTGGTGGTCCCTGATCAATTCTCTCGAGCATATCTGCCTGCCTCTGTCGTGCTGACTGCCAGAAAACCAGCTGCTCTTCACAGCTGGATTTAGTAAACTGAGCTATGTCAATGCTTTAGCACTCAGCAGCACACGGATTTCTTGCCACCCACCCAGGGCTCCCATTGCCTGGCAGAGTGGCTGCAGTGGCTGTCTGAAAGTGCTCCACAATTGGTTTGGTTTTTAACTAAGTAATACATTATATCCTAGGGGAAAAGAACAAAACACACACACACACACACAAAAAAAAAAAAAAAAAAAAAAAAAAAAAAAGCAAAACCCCACGATAAACTGTTCTAATAAGAAACATATGGACTTACAAGCACAGTACAATAAATACATCATGGTAACAAGATTTTGTGCTTAGGAGAGTCTTTGTCATGGGTCTAATATGTATTGTAAACATGAAAAAAGCTTTATGTCTTTCTCAGAATGGGATTGATATCATTATCCCTGATGCAAGCCAGGATCCAGAGACATACTGATAAGCCTGTGAGAAACATTTAGAGAGAATGTCAGGACCACTCTAGCACCAAAATGCTTCTCGCATGAGCAAAGCCACATCAGCACAGCTCTGTTTTACCAACAGAGCAGAAATATCCTCTGCAGAAGTGAGCTGTCCTGTGGAAAACACAGTTTTGCTGCTATAGTCCTTTTCTGTATTCTCAAGGGACCCATCTGGTCAGCTTGGTCAGTCCAGGTCTCACTCACTTCCTTTGTGCTTTTGACAAACGAGGCTGTGCCAGCAGGACCGGCTGCATCACTTGCCCTGAAATCCTCAGGGAGAGCCCACAAGCGATCCCAGACTGCCTGACCCTGGGCTCTCTGTTAGCCACAGTGATTACTCAGGGCAATGTGGGCATTGCTGGGGAGACCTCGGGCTGCAAGCATATCTAGGAGATGAGCACAGCTCTGCTCCATCCCTGTCAGGAATCTCTTACCCTGGGCCCAGCCAGATGGATGGGAGTTAATGGTCATGCTGGAATTCGTGTCAATTGATTTTCCAGTTAACTTAATGTGATGGGAGGCATTAGAGCAGAGAGGATATACCCGTTGTTCCAGTTGAGTCCTGGAGACCTCAAATGTCATTTCAATGCAGAAGCAAGTCCTAGGTCCAATTAGAACTAACGGCTCCTTAAAATAAAGATTTAATGGAAAGATTAATCCAGGGCCTGATCCAAATCCCATTGTGTTTGGGGGCTCTTCTCCCCACCAATAGGCTTTGGTTCAGGGCCTGGAGGCAGCTCACAATGTATGGGCAATTTAATAACCAGAGATGACTCACCCACTGTCTGCTTAACAAAGGGACAAAGGGATGTCAGAAATGGAGTATCACTGTGACAGAAATAAACCACTATTCACACACAGACAACCCCCAACTCCCCTCCCCAAAAAAAGAGAGAGCCCATAAAAACTACACTGTCATGTCACTTGGGAGACATAAACCTGGTCCAACTAACACTTACTCAAATGTTTAGCTTCACTAACGTGATTGGTTTAGAAAACCAAATGTGGAAAAACGGTTATGCCAAGGGGGTTTGAAGGTCAAATTGAGGCCTTTATCAGTTTGCCTTTCATTTCTGAGTCCCAACAGATCACAAACCTTTGTGTGGTGCCTGCTCTGAAGTCCTAGTCCTGACTGCAGCTGGCCTGGGCTGAGGCTGGGGCAGGATTTATATTAAAGGCGTTTCCCATTTCTCATGCAGAGCATGTCCTATGGATCCCATGGCTCCCAGGAGAGCTTGTGTCCTAGGGATGCTTTCCACCCATGATCTGCCCAGCACAGGTCACATTCTGGGATATGAGAACAATCCCTGACAGAAATATGGGAGTCCACAGGCAATGCTGTCCCTGAGGACCTTTCCCCCTTTCTATCTACCATGGTCACTCCTGTTCTGGAGTTGCTGCCTTTATGGGATTGTTTGGTGTCCTGCTGGGATTCCCAGAAGCTACAATAACAGCCAGTGACTTCCACAGGCTAGTACATGAAAGGGATGTCTAGGGGCCAGACTTCTCCATAGCTGGACAAGGCTGGAAGAAGTGCTGAGCATTTCAGCTATTCCTGAAGAAGCTGTTTGTCTTGATAACTTTTACATTCCCTGCAAGTGTTCGTAGGCAGGACACAGGGATGTATCACCACTGCTGATGGAAAACATGAATGGATTTAGAAAGCTTTACTTGGATGTCAGAGTACCCTAAATTTTGAAGCTAAAACAAAAAGATTGAAATGACCCCAAAGTTTCTAATGCAATGGTAAAATAAAGTAGGACTTTACAACTGAGGCCCTGGTGTCAGAACTCCATTTGATTCTCTCTGATGACTCAACCTATTTCACAAGCTATTTTCATATTTCCTATTTAGCAAACTTACTCATGTCTCAGTAAAAGCCTATGATGTGATAAAGCCAAGAAACCGTAATGTGTGGTACTGGTAACACCTCCCACGCCAAAAAAAATCCTACTTCCATATTTATGTGGCTCTGCAAATTGGTTCCTGCCTTTTTCTCCCCAGAGAGTGAGCTGGCAGTGTGTCTACTCTCCAATTAACATGAAACTGTGAAAAGTGGAGACAGAGGGTCAAATTCACCATACCTGGGGCCTCACACATCTTTTTTCCCATGTTACAGGCACATTTGGACCTTTGACTTCCCTGCAAGGCAAGTGTTGTTTTTAGCATACAAATGACAACGCCTGCAGAATACCTTCTTCATTCATGCTTTGTCTCCTAAAAAAAGAAGCTCCCACCATAAGGCAAGAAGCTGAGAGGAGCTGCCCTAACTTGTGGTGCTCAGGGACTGGGGATGGGCACCTCAGGAGCAGCTCCCCACACAGCAGATCAGTTTTACCGGGGTTTTACTGGTAAGGATGAAATTTCTACCTATTGGAAAGATCTTTAGGCAGGAAGGAGCTGGAGAAAGCCTGTGCTTTGTAACCAGATTAGACTGCAAATCACACCAGCAAATGTATGGACTAAAAAGGCATTTAGGGACACTTAAGGACAGCACCCACTCATCCAGCTCCACCCTAGATTTCTTCACAATCTGATTTGCAATGATGTAAAGATATGTATTTTTTGTGGCAGTTTCTTGAATGCTTGCCTGTGTTGAAGACAGAAAGGGAAGGCAGCATGTGCAGAGCAGAGCCAGAGGCTGAGCAACAGCTCTCCTGCTTGCAACACAACTGCTCCTTGCAAGACTGAAAGCAAGGGACCAAAAGCTCCATGGCACAAGCCCTGTTCAGACCCCAGGATCTGAAACAGGTCCTGAGAGGCACCCAGCTGTCCAGGACACAAGGGTGCACCATCAGGAGTGTGAATGGAGAGATATCACATCCCAGCACAGTGCTGAACTAGCACTTCCATAGACAACTTCCATAGAACTTGAAAAATCTCCTTTTCTCTGACATTTCCTCTCATCTTCTGTGGATTCTGGGTATCATTATGGATAAACTCTATCTAAAGCTTTGTCTCAGAGTATAGCACTGCCATCTTTCCCTCATTTGCCTCTTCTAAAGTCTGAAAGCATCCTGATGGCAGCCTTCCCTTTGCTGTTATAGCTAAAAGGGTCTCTACTTTCCATCAGAATTTTGGTTTTGAGGCCCCTATTGCTCTGTGAAGCCTTGCAGGCAGATGGACACAGACACATTGAACCAGCCAATTCAGTCTTCCAGCCTTCAGCTCTGACATTCCCCACACACCTGTCTGATCTGAGCTTCCATCCTCAGCAATGAGCCACTCAAACCCAAGCTCATCTGGGCTATAAAAGCTTCCTAAATCTTCCATTCTACTAAATCTGGTGAATTTCCTTAGTGCACAAGCCAAAAACATGTGTGGAACTGTTCCTTTCCCCAAGGACAAAGGTACCTTATTGGGTGCTGCTGTCTGGAAGCAGAGAACCAGGGGCCCTGCCCTGCATATGTGACTTCAAACACATTGCCTTTTCCCAGGTAGGTGCTACCCAGTTTGTCACACTCACCTTCAGATACCAGTGCTCAGACCAGAGCTCTCACGCTAGCACTGAAGCAGCAGAGCATGAGCATGGGAGCACAACCCTCTGGGAGGCAGCACTTGCATCCCACTCTGACTTGGATGCTGGGACTTCCTTTTGCAAGAAGGACAGGTGAATTAAACCTCTCCAGCCAAGAAGAGGGGACTCCTGCCCTGAGCAGGAGCATAAACATAAACATCAGTCTCCTGTGTCCAGGCATGACAACAACTCCTCTTCTGGCTCCCACAGGGCTGTGGCCTTCTATCCTTGCTGAATCCCAGCCCAGCATCTCCCCCTGCTAACACAATCCACCAACACACCGTGCTTACAGCCCAGGATAAGAGCTCCCCTCCCTCTCTGCCAACACCCGGCTCCTCCCCCTGGCCTGTGATCTTTTCCAGCTGCCTTGGTCAAAAGTCAAGGTCAGCATTTCCTCTGTTAACCCCTTCAGCCACTGCCTTGAGCCCTGCAAATATTCCATCACTGACTTTGCTGAGGGTTTCAGCTTTCCAATCCTTAAGAAACAAAGCTGGTTGTCCACCCAGAAGGGTTCAGTGCAGTTTTAATGAGAAATGTTGGCTGGTTGTAGGTCTCAGCACTCTGGACTCTCACTAAGCTCAACAGCCTTTCTGCTTGGGTGCTTGTGTGGGCTGAGAGGCAGAAAGCTCTTGCCAGAGTTTCCCAAGAGGACCAATTAGATCTTTCAGAAAATTAATTGATCTGCTCTTACTAGATCATCTGCCTTACCTCCCTGGCTGCTGGTTCCCATGTTCAGGTTTCCCAGAGCCCAGGCAGGGCTGCTGACACATCCTTCTGACACTGGGTGACAAATCCAAGGCACATCTCCAGTAAGACCTTCTCATCTGTCAGATTTACTGCCCTGGAGATAAGAAGTTATGAACAGATGTATATGTGCACACATGCTCTGTAACTCAGATATTGCCATAGATTTTTCAACTCAATAATTTGGAATTGCAGATCATAAATGTGCTGCAGTGATGAGCCAGAAAAAGCCTAGTAAATTCAAGAAGAAAAGGGGTATGAAATGCATCAGACATACTGGTTCTTCTAACTAATTTTTTTTCATTTACAAAAGTGAAAAGAGGAGTATTACCCACATGCCCTGGCTCCTGGCACCCAGAGGTGCTGCACATCACATACAGGCTTTGCTCTAAGGACCAGGGCAAGTAGGATCCCTTGTTGTGGGTTGGAAGGAAGTGGGGGCTGTGTCTAGTTCAGATTTTCATCTTCAGCAAGATGGTAAATCTTAAATAAAACACGCATGAATCAAACCAGAAGTGCCTGCCCGGCTGCTGGGAAGTGACGCCACCGTGACTCATGTCATTCTGTTTGAAACAATCCTCCCCCTCACCTTCTCCCCTCTCTAGTGATGCACCTTGGTGGCTTTGCAGCACGCAGCACAGTGAGACTTTCCCATCTCTCCTACCTTCTTACACCTCTTTTACACCATGGTGTTTTTCTCAGGTGACCTCTCCTGCCACCAAGCTCTCCCAAAGCACTCTCACAGATCAATCCAAGTACAACAAACAGCTTTATTTTCCTGGCATTTTTTTCCTTTATTATTTTTTACATACCATAAAAACCATTGGAGGTTTTTTTTTTTCACATTCACGAGATCTCCTGGAAATTATTGCCATTTCCCATACATATTACATATTAAAAAATACTAAAAAGGTCAACAGACAGAGACAATCATTCTGAACTCCCTGTGGACACAGAAGCCAATGTAAGCAAGACAGAAATTATGTTTTTCTGGACAAAGGCTGACTAGAGGTGACCACACACTCTAAGCAAGTCACATAACACTGAAAAAGACCACTTGACCATACACGATACACAGTGGGAACACTTGGGAAGGGATGGAGAAAAAGTTGTTTTGGAGCTGAAAGCTTGTCAGGTTTTTTTGGTGTGAAGTCCAGCAGTTACAGTGTTTTACAATTGGGATGTGGATGTGATGAGGATTGTTGAGACATTCAAGTATTCTAGGGCTGTTCTTAAAAAACAGATGGGAGGATAATAGCTCAGCAGGGTAGCTGATAGTCCTTAAGTCCCTGCTTTACTTAAAAGCACATCCAGTACAAAGGCAAATACAGAAGTACAGGAAATGCCACACCTGAATGGACCCACTGGCCGGGGTTGGTGTCCAGTTACACTGCGGACAATTCCTGACACTTCGGAGGCTGGAGCACAGGAGGGGATGTTCACCTGGTTGTGCAGCAGTGTCCCGGAAAAGGTGCTCCCCCTCCCCACTCCAGCCCTTTGCTACCTGAAGCATGACACAGGAGAGGGGAGGAGGAAAGCCAGAGAAAGATTCGAACAAATATTCACTCCCTCCACCTCTGTGATTGCAAAGGTAGTGCTTTTCATTTTGCTTGCTTCCCTGCTGCTGCTGTTTATTGCTTGAAACTTTAAGTAAGGGTCTTTAAAGAAACAAGATTGGAAGGAGATGGGAACTGAGAACATACTAAATGGATTTCTCATTGTTCCCCAGGAATCTGGAAATACAGTAGTGGGTGCACTTAATGTGGTTAAAACCCTAAAAAAGCACTTTGTATTTTTTTTAAAAAAGGACAATAAAAGTTCAGGAAACCTGCCATGCTTAAACCTCTTGCATCTTACAGTCACAGCATATGGGAAGTATGACCCATGACAACCACTCCATCTCAGAGTAAGCGGATGAAGTTTCTCTATTGCACATTCATGAAATGTTCTTGTTGGGGATCACAGTTTGGATCAGGACCACACCAGCTCCAGGTCCCCACGGTGTTCAGCAGGACGAAGACGCCGTCATCGGGCTGAGCTTCAGCTGGTGGACAGGAGAGTGGATGGGCACAGAACTCAACACTGAGGTAGGAAAGGCGAAGCACGAGCCCTCAAAGTTCTTGCCTAAGGTCAGTTCCTCTGCAAAGAAAGATGCAGCTTCTCTCTTGCATGAGGTGACAGGGGGGCTGGGGGTGGAAGACAAGATCTCTGACTCGTATTGCAGCAGCTGGCCCATGAAACCGAAGTTTGGTGAGATCAGGCTCCGGCGCTGCTTGATGTAATCAAAGGCTTCGTCCAGGCGCAGCTTCCTCGTCTTCATGAGATAGGCCATGCAGATGGTGGGGGAGCGCGAGATCCCGGCCTCGCAGTGCACCAGGATCCTGCCACCCGCCCGCCGCACTTGGTCTGTGGAGAGATGGCACACGTCAGTGGGCATGGGGAGGGCACTGCCACACTGCCAGGGCTGGAAAAGCCTTGGCACACGTCACCTGCTGTGGGCATGGGGAGGGCACCACCACGCTGCCAGGGCTGGAAAAGCCTTGGCACACGTCAGTGGGCATGGAGAGGGCACTGCCATGCTGCCAGGGCTGGAAAAGCCTTGGCACACGTCACCTGCTGTGGGCATGGGGAGGGCACCACCACGCTGCCAGGGCTGGAAAAGCCTTGGCACACGTCAGTGGGCATGGGGAGGGCACTGCCACACTGCCAGGGCTGGAAAAGCCATGGCACACATCAGTGGGCATTGGGAGGGCACTGCCACACTGCCAGGGCTGGAAAAGCCTTGGCACACGTCAGTGGGCATGGGGAGGGCACTGCCACACTGCCAGGGCTGGAAAAGCCATGGCACACATCAGTGGGCATTGGGAGGGCACTGCCACACTGCCAGGGCTGGAAAAGCCTTGGCACACATCACCTGCTGTGGGCATGGGGAGGGCACTGCCACACGGCCAGGGCTGGGGGGACACAGCCAGGCTGCAGCAAAGAGAGGCCTGCTCTTCTCTTGAGTACTAGGGTGACATGGAGATTAAAAGACAAGGAGGACAAAACCCAGCTTGTGACAGAGCTGAGCATGGTTTCAGAATCAGTGGATCTTGATTTGGTTCTTTTTGCATTTTTTAGGAAAGTCCATCCCTGTCTCCTCCCTTGTGCCTACTTCTCTTTTGGAACTGACATTCAAGAACATTGTGATGCAGCCAATGCTGCAGCTGCATTTCTCTGCCTGCAGCTCAAAATGTTGTGTAAATCCAAGCCTGGCCAGCTCTCCCACTACCTGGTCACTCAAAAACTGCAGGGGCTGTCATCATCTTTGCCAGAAAAACAGGATTTTTCTTCAAAATCCTAATTCCCTGCTTGGCCAGTTGGCAGCAAGCAGCAGTACCAGGAGGTACCCTTGGGTGGAGAGGCTGAGCTCAGTCCCTGGGGCCTCACCACAAAGCACACAGCGCTTGTAGGCAGCTGCTAATTATAGCCTGGTTAAAGGATGCTTGGACTTAAGTCAGGATATAAAAGGCTTATGCAAAGCACCCATTTGACACAACAGGAGCCACTGTGGTTACTCACACAACACAATGATTGTTATTAAAGAGAATGTGCTTAAAATAAGCCCTTTCCACACAAAAACACTGTTCAAGAAATAGCCTTGCCTTTGCTCTTTTGCCTTGAGCAACATGTTCAATCTCCAATTTATGGATAACTGTGAGTGTAGTGCTCAGGGAAACACACAGAGCTGAGGAAGTTATCATTTGCCTGCCTTCAATTGTCTGCCAGGGGACTACCACCACGACCAGTTATATTTAGCTACTGCAGAAAATAAGGAAGACATGGATTTGAGTCATCCCCAGCATCTACACCACATACCCAATTTTAAAAGAAAGTGAAAATTAAAGTTGTCCTCAAAATCTGGGAAATTTCTAAGTGACATCTATCAGAAGGGGTTGAGGATAGCACGGAAAGGTGCAATAAATTATTATTTCCCTGAAAGGTGTGAGATGTGTGGGAAGAGGAAGGACTTAAGAGAGCACCCTCAGGTCAGGTTTTTGTAATTCTGCCTGCACTGTTGAAGGACTCAAACTCAGCTGAGCAAAGAGTCTGTAACAGTGTTTTATTCTCTTTCTCTCTTGAAAGTTCCTGGAGAGCAACAGTACCGATTTCAACATGATCTCCACCCAGGCTAAGGCTTCTCCACCCCACAAAACCGTGTTGTGCTTCTCAGGGAGAATCCTCTCTCCTGTGCTCCCTGGCACAGCTCACCTTCACTCACCCACTCAGCCAAACACAGGAAGATTTGAAATGGAATAGCACAAACTTTTCTAAAGGCCTCCTCATTCTTTTTTACATTGGGGTATTTGATTAAAGGGTGAGATACCAGCATGATCAAAAGGAGGAATGTAAAGAGCTCTGTGATAAGGGGGATAATGGATTTCTAAGACCCCACACATTTGGGATATCTCAGCACAGTAAGGCAATGAGCTGACTCTGCTTCACCTGGTTGTTACTGACTCTGGCATGCAAATCCAAGGAACTGGGGCTTTCTCCTTCACAAAACTTAGTAGACTTCGATGTGTATTTTATTTTAAAATTAATTAAAGGTATTTTAATTGATTTTGCATTTTAAATGAGTTTAAAATACATGAAGATCTGAAAATTTGTTCATTTGTACCTACCAATGAAGTCTATGGCTTCCTGGAAGTGAGAGCTGATGTCTGCTGTGTGACTGTCCTCCACTGGGATCCACTTGTAGCAATACTGGTCTTTGAAGGACTCTGAGCTTTTCCTGGAGACATTTAGCAGGGCTGTGATGTGCAGGTTAGCGAGAAACTCGCACTTGGAAGCATGATAGGCACTACCAAGGTACAGAAAAGGCAGGATTTCAACTGGACCACCCTGGAAGAGAAGGAGCAGAAACATGTAGTTCTTTTTTCAAAAGTCCTGAGAGTCAAGAGTGACCAAGGGAGCCCATGTTAGTGCCTGCTCCCTCCCTCTCTCCTCCTCTTCCTCCCTGCTGGATGTAGCTCCCACAGCAGGGGCCAATGATCAGGCCCACGGCGAAGCCCATGCAGGAAAAATGTTTTCATTTTCTTGTCCACATCTGCAAGGTACAAAGTCAGACCCAACCTACTCATGTAGGATATTTGTGGCTTTAATCTTTAAAGTGCTGCCCCTTGCAGTGCACCCGAAGTGCTTTCATAGGTGGTGCCCATTCCCACTGAGGCTTTACCTAAATGGGGCAAGGCAGGGAGCCACATCCAGCAGGGAGGAAGACCAGGACAGAGGAAGAGGCTGCTTTGGCTCAGCCAGGGCTTTGCTCCTCTGGTCACATCTCCAAAGGTGAAACAAAAAAAAAGCAAAAAAACTGGACAGGGGCTCCCCATCCCCCTTCACCCCACACCTCTCTGAAGCACAGCACCCGCTCTGAGACGTCATCTCAGTTCCTCCTTCCTCAGCACAAGCAAGGGCTGCATGACGAGATGGCAAAGAACAGCCACCATGTGACACAGCTTTCTGAGCTGGCAGGTAACTTTCCATGATGCACAGGAGCTGCTGCCGCCCCCCAGCTGCAAGAAGCTGCCTTTCCACTGCCCCTGACCCGCCCACATGGTGGTTCCCATGCATCAGGGCCAGCCGGCAGGCAGCCCCGGTGGCAGGAGGGCACCTGGTGTGGGAGGCACCCCGGGGAGCAGAGAGGCGTCACAGGGGACTCCCCTGAGCAGCAGGAACTGCTCTGCCCCGCGGAAGCGCCCTGACCGCAGGGTGACATCTCGGAGCACACATCGCCCCCGGGCTGGGGGGCACACCAGGACTTCCCCTCTGGAAACCCCACTTCCCCAGCCCAGGGGTGGGTCTCACTTCTCAGGGGCTCTGGCCCCTTGCCAGCCTCAAATTCCTCCTGAGATCTCAGAGGAGTCATGGGCAGAACGTGCTCCTTTGTCTGCTGGAAAAGTGACACTCCCGGCAGCTTCTCCGCTGCCCATTCTCAGTCTCCTCTGGAGGTGTGAGCTGCTGACAGCTCACTCTGTCTGGGTGTGTGATAAGAGAGTTCATAAATAGTCTTAGGGGCTAGATGAGTGTTTTGCCTCCTTCTGCCTAATTTTGAAGCCAGGTGGAGGTGATGCTGACCAGCAGCACACAAGGGAAATTTATTCAGCTCAGCCTGGACTGTGACAACTTATTCACAGCCCATGGCAGCACCAGGCCCACTGACACCCTGCCACCCTCCAGGAGAGCCTGGTGGCAGCAGGGAGAAGTCCCAAGGGGAAGGTCACCCACCACAGCCATGACACACACCTGGTCATAAGCAGGTTTGTGGTTGGCACTCTGCTTCTCACAGTGGCTGGCAAGGTTCCTCTCTGCTTCCGTTCTCTCTGGGGAAATGAGTTTTCCATTCACGCAGCACTCAGGATATTGAGAGTTAAAGGTTTCATATCCCCCTAGGGAAACAACAAAAAGAAGAAATTATGAATATTTGCCCTCCCAAGGACTAGTTTAATTCAAGTGAAGGACAAACAAAGCTCCAGCAATTTGTCCAGTGGGACAGCAGTGCCCAGCAGTGAGCTCCAGGGGAGTGTCAATGAAGGATAGTGCTCCTCTGCGAAAATGGGTTTGCTTAAAAGATTTTGGGCACCCAAGGAAAAACCTCTGATACCACTGACAATTATTAACTTGCCAAAACCCAGTGAATCCAGACTAAAGCTGTTAGCAAATGTAATTCTGTTGAGTCTAGCAACCATTAACAGTGGGGACTAAACTCCCTTCCCCCAGGTTTTATCCACGAGCACTAATTCCAGCATTTGAGGCAGAGATTTCTGTACTCAGAATCATCTTTTCTAAACCTGTCATTAATATATTCACTACAACAATACACAGGATATTTTATTTGCATTTTTAAATGGACATAAACACAAGAGGGGGATGCTTGCATGTGTCTCATTAATCACCACAATGCATGAAGACAGTGAAGTAATGAAGATGGTCCCACTGAAACCAATCTGTTAAATAACAGCTATAAAACTTAATGAAATCCTGTGACAGCATTTGACAACTGAATAGCCCCACATGAGCTATTCTGCACGGTTAAGTACTGCGTTCATTTCATTCAGTGTGCTGCTAATGAGAAGGAATTAATCCTATTATTACATTGTTACTCAAAGTTTGTCGGCAGCTAAATTGTTTCCAGGCTGGGAATATTCTGCATGGAAGAACACCATCTCCAAAAGGTACCTGGGTAAGTCAGGCGGCAGAAGTAGCCGGAAACGTCAGCAGTGTGCCACATGTCTGCCACCTGTGCTTTCTCAGAGCAGAGATGAATGGCTCCTGAGCAGCCACATTCAATAATCCTGCACTGCGGCCCTCAAGTAAACACGGTTGGAAGGCAAAGCCTCCCGTTGTGATTCATTCACCTGCGACTGTTTCACCCTGATAAGCTGTGTGCGGGTGCCCGGGTGCAAGGGAGAGTTTTGAAACGAGGGAAGAGCGGAGGATCAGAGCAGCCCTAGAGCCGGGGCTGCCCGGCACAGCCACCTCTGACGGCTCAGCCCCTGTCACAGCGCCGGTGTCTCATCTCTGTGCAATGTTTGCGCAGTTGTGTGCTCAAATTCATGACGTGCTGCTGTCGCCCACTCATTCCTGCCGTGGGGTCCTCGTGTTGCAAGTGGCCAGCACGATCCAAAGCTCCCCGAATGTGATGAAAGTCTGTTTTCCATGGCAGAGGGCAGGAGAGTGACTTTACAGCAAAGGGGCACTCAGCACCTGCACCTTCCCTCCTACACCCAGCCACGTTCTGCCAGCTCATCCCGGAGCTCACAGCATGAGGCAGTGGTCCAAGCAGTCAAGTGACCGTGGAGACCAGGATGGTGGTGGGAGGTGTTTGATAAAATGATATCCTCAATAACTGGGTTGAAAACATGATATCCTTAGCAACTCACAGTGTGAAAAAACAAACACAAGAAGCTCTACAGAATTCCCTGATCTCCAGCTGCCCTTCATGGGGTGAACTTTAAAGTCCTCTTGTTTTGCATAGCTGACCTTATCTTTCCCCCAAGCCCCCAGTCACAGCCATCACAT
This sequence comes from Zonotrichia leucophrys gambelii, assembly GCF_028769735.1. Lineage (NCBI taxonomy): Eukaryota > Metazoa > Chordata > Aves > Passeriformes > Passerellidae > Zonotrichia > Zonotrichia leucophrys. The sequence continues at coordinate 9,906,307 of NC_088176.1, forward strand.
AGGAAAAGTGTGTCCAGTTTATATAAATAGCCATGATCCCAATTTACACCCTATGTCACTGTTTTTACACTTGAATGAACACAGAAATCTGCCCAAGCCCAACTTGCATGTGTGTTCCAGCAGACATGCATGTCTCTGTCTCTTGGGGCAGCTAACATGCAGCTGGTGAATGGTTAATTACAAGCCTTGGGGATCAGGATATTTGCAGGCCATTCTTACAGTGAGTCATCTGCTCATCCCATCCTCCAGCAATCTCCTCTCTTCCCCCTCCCCACTCAACCTACCTTCCCTGAGGTCATTTCTGCAAATACTCCGGTTGCTCATGATGGAGAGCTGAGCTGCACTTCCCTTTTAATCGATAAGTAATAGAATCGTTATCAGCACCAAGGGAGGATCCGTTATTTTATCTTTTTTTTTTTTTTCCCCTGACACACAGCCACTCTCACTGTGCTGGGGCTGAGCTCACCCACAGTGAAACTGCACCTACACAGATGAAAGATGTGACCCTGCAAGCCAGAAAGCAACGAGGAAACAGGGCCTGGCATGCAATGACTCAGTTCCAGCTGCTCTCTCTGGGACCAGATCCTCAGCATCCTGATGACCTGGTGGTCTTGATGACCATGACCTCCTCATATTTTACTGCCACGAGACCTCCTTAGTGCTTAAGTAGCCAACACCTCCTCCCAGCTCTCCATGCCTAGGGAGAGCAGGAATATAAGGGGAAACCTCAAGGAGGATTTTTCCTGGTGATTTTGCAGCCTATTATTTACAAAGTTGGTAGCAGAGGCCTCCAAAGGACCCTTTCTCCTGATCAGAACGCAGTGTTCCAGGGTGATTTATATCCCCTCTGTGCTAGGATCTTCCCCCAGGCCAACAGCTTCCTGGGGGTCGGTGGCCCCAGTGAATCACCAGTGCTGCCTACTGAGTCATGGGCCTGAACCTGCAGCCCCAAGCACTTCCAGAAAAGCAAAAGGAAACTGCAGCAGGAAACTTTCTCATACACTGAGAGGAAATGTCTTTACCCTCAAATCAACAGGCTTCCGAGATAAGACACTTCACAACTCACAAGATGTACAAAGCAGAGCCTACACTAACCCCTCACTTCGGATAAACTGCCCACAGCCACAGTCACCACTTCAAAGTGTGGGGCTGGTACATGAAGAGGAAAGGATGATCGTGTGGCCAAACAAGCAGTTTGAGAGTCAGCAGAGCTTAATTTGGCCCCTAGTTTACCACAGACTTCCCACTGTGACCCTGAAGATATTTCTTCATCTCTAGTTTAGTGTAGTCCCTAAGGAATTGAATGACACAGCGCCAGTATCTCTACCCTCCAGCAGCAGAATTTGTGCTTTTGGGGTGACTGTCAGATCCAGCAAAGGCTGATAGAGGCAGGACAGAACCAGGGTGGTGGCAAACAGCCAAGGAGCATCTGCCTCTCTCGGTACCAGGCAATATCCAGGCTGAAGGTGCCTCTGCCCCGGCGGGAGATCATTACAGAAGGCTAAAACTGGGTACCTCAGGCCAAAAACTAGCGATAAAAGGCTGATTAAAAGTGAATTAACCCTGGCCCATTAGAACACGGGGGCAGGCTTCATTCAAGAAACATCGCCTGGTTTTCTCCTCCCTTTTATGGCCTCACGGTATGGCAAGGGGGTCTTTGGAAGCTCCTTCCCCGGCGCGGTGCCGCTGCGGGAGCCCCGGGGCTGCGGAGCTTCGGGCGGGAGCGGCCCCGCCGGGCACGGCCCCGCTCCCGGGGCAGGTGGGGACCGCGCTGGGAAAACCGAGAGGGCACAAGGACAAAGGCGCTGCCAGGAGTGGGGGGAAGGACAGGGAAAGGGCGGGCTGCTATGCTCGCTATGCTATTTATCGTTTTATTAGCCCGGGTTACACGGAAGGAAAACAAAGAACCGCAATCGAAGGGCTGTAATACACGTGAGGGGAGGAGGTATTTCTGTCCCCCGGCGAGCACCGGAGTTTCGCCTCTAGGTTTCCCCTGCCAGAGTCACGATGTGCCCGACGGAGAGAAACCTCTCCGCCCTCGGTGGAGGGGCGGGCATCGGTCCCAGGGTTTCGGGCGCCCAGCACGGGTGTCCGTGTGTCACCGGGCGGAGAGCGAGTAGCGGTGGCCTCGTCTCTCATATCCGCAGGACTGATTTTGTTTCCCATGCAGTGCCGATATCTCTTCCCCTTTGATAATCTACAACTTTTGCTGTTCTTTACTAATATTCTCTGCTTTCCCCCTCGGCCTCTTAAACGCGCGGCAGGGGTGAGCGGAAAGGCATTTCGGCTCAGCCCGCAGAGTCTATCCGGGATTTATTTCCAGTAGATGGAAAAGAAACAAAATCCCCGTGTTACCTCCCTGCCCTCCACCAATAATCAGGTTCACTACAGGGCGAAGGAGGGGGAACGGGAGCACCTCGGGGCGGCCGCCGCCAACCAGGGGAGTTTTGAGGGGGGATCGCGCCGCTCTCCCCCAGCCCGGTCCCTCGGGTCCCCGCCACCCCTCTCACCTTTCAGGAAGCAGACCCTGGCCCCGGCCTCCGGCAGGCTGGACAGCAGGGCGTTGAGGACGATCTGGGCTGTGCTGTCCTTCTTCAGCTTCTGCCAGTGGCCCGTGTCTTGGTCCAGCACCACCACGGCCGCCAGGCGGGCGGGCCCCGCCGCCCCCTCGGTGCTCGGCAGCAGCCGCGCTCGGGCCGCCGCGTCGGGCACCACGAAGTGCAGCGGCACGGCCCCGCCGCGGGCCCGCCGCATCACCACCGAGTTGAGGTTGACGTTGAGCGAGCCGCGGAGGCAGGAGGCCGAGTAGGACAGGTAGGGCCGGCAGTCCAGCACCAGGCAGCGGGAGGGCTCCTTCCGCAGCAGCTTCCGCAGCTGGCGGCAGTCGAGGGACGTGACTTTCATGCCGGCCGAGGGTCGCGCCCCGCCGCAGCCGGGGCGGGAGCGGAGAGAGCGGCGGGAGGGTGCCCGGTGCTAGCGCGGAGCCGGCGGCGATGGGATGGGACGGGACTGGAGGGACGGAGGCACCGCGGGGCCGCACGGAGCCCGAGCAGGGAATCCCGGCCGGCGCCGCCGGGCATTTATATGAATGGGAGGCCGGGCCGTGACGACACTGCCCATATAAGGGGAGTGACGCGCCCGCCTCCCAAAGATGGAGATCCCCCGCCCCGCGCCCGCCCCCTGGCGGGGATCCCCTCCCTCCCTCCCTAGCGGCGGTAGGTCAGCATCGGAGGAGAGGAAGCTGAAAAACGCTGCAAAAATTCTCCACTCATCGGATGGGGCTCATCCCGACATCACCCCCGCCCCCTCCCCAGCGCGTCAGGAGAGTCGGGAAGCGTGCGGGGGGAAGGGGGAGGGAAGGAATGAAGGGAGGAAGGAAGGAAGGGCAGCGCTGGGGCAGGCTTCTCGCACCAGGTTGCGAATGGAGTTTCATTTCCCTTTATTCCCCCTTCACTGTGTGTTCTCACCCCCAGAAAAGCCTGAGCCCAGGCATTCCTGCCTGCGAGAGCTCTGCTGCCCGCGGGGTGGGAGCTGCCCGCTCCTGGATTCCCTCGGAAAGAGCTGGGTCCCCTGCTTAGGCCATGGTTTGCGTTAAGGCAGCTTTGGCAACGGAGTGATCAGCGAGAACACCGATCCCCAGGTTGTTGCCTGGGGAACAACCCCGAGGATGCTGGTACTTAGCCCAAGGTTTACAGCCTAAGGAACAAACGAAGAGTAGTGGACTGGGACAAAGCATGATGTGCCATTTCTGCAAAATTAGTGAAAGCTCTGAAGCAATGGGGACAAGGAAGAGAGGGCCACCTTCAATAAATGTGAAAATTGCTGGTATGGCTGTTTGAGTGGAGGGTCCCTTTCCATGTGGCTGCAAGATTGTGTCTCAATGATGTGCAAGACTTACACCACAGACCACTGACTGTGCCTGTGTCCAGAAGTCATGACACTAAGACACACAGGAATTAGGAAATTTGGCACTTGCCCTTTCATTGGAGATAGTTTTGTAAAGGCACCAAAATGATGAGTGGAAATTCCTAGAAGAAGTTAAGCAAAAGGGTGAACTCCAGTCAAGCTCATTAAAGCCCAGCCAGATGACAGTGGAGCTATCTAAGAGCAGGGTGTCATTTATTCTGATGGTGCCCTGAAAGAATGCTCACCTCAAGAGCAGGCAGGAAGTGCCATCCCTGCCTCAAATTGCCTGCAGCTGAAACAGAGAAGCACTAAATAGTGTGCAAAGGAAAGCTGATTGAAAGAATGGCAACTACTGGTTTTGAAGCAACTCCTCTTCCTCTTTCAATTCCCCTACAGTCCTCCCATCTGGCTTCTTCTAACCTGACCCCCCCTCACTCCCCTCCTCTGAGTCAGCCAGGGTATGAGATGGAACAAAAATAGAAGTAGCTTGTGGGTAGGGGCAGATGTTCACAGCACATCTCAGCGTGGGCGTTGTCTTCACCTGGCCACTGCCATCCTGGCAGCCTGGCTCCTTCCCTTGCCCTGCACCCACCCTGGGAGGCAGCTGGGCATTGGCAGAGCCACATGTCTGGGTGAGACCCACGTGCCAGCACGGTTCCTGTCAGAACTGGATCACCACAGCTGTGCCAAAAGCCTTCACATGGACTAGGTGGGAGATCTGGCATAGGCAGGGGTGCTGTGACCCAGTCCTGCTCACACAGGAAACCTCCACACCACCTGAACACAACCTGCCTTTGCTGCCTCTCAGCCCCCAGCTTCAGGGGCCACTGTTTCCTCCCTGACAAGCAGCCTGCTTCCCTTGGGACTCAGACCCCAGGAACAGCCCAGCTGGCAAACTGGTCCCAGTGGGGCATAGGGAGGGAAGAGGTGCTGTGAGCAGATGCTGGCGTGCTCCTCCCTCCTGAGAGGAAGGAGGGGGCCAGCACAGCCACAGTATCATTTCCTCTCAGGAAACCCAACTGAAATGTGGAAGGGTGAGAAAAAGAGCTTTTTCTCCTTCCACACTCCTGCCTGAAGTGATACTTCTGAAGCCGGGGCAAATTACCCCAGCCCAGAAAATCGGTTCTCCAGGGAGTACCTGAAGCTTGGCCCGTGCTGCTGGCAGGGTGTATATCACCAGACCTGACCTGCAGCTGACCTTCCTCCTTTTACACACCTAATGCTAAACATCTAAACAACTGCCTTTCAGTAGATTACAACTCTGCTTTTGTTTCTTAATGCAGTGAGTCACGACCACCTTTTTATTAGGAGAAAATAACAAGGCTAACAACAGCAATACTAATGCTTCCTCTGCTGCAGGGTGCTGGATGCAGTGTCCCTGACTTCTCTGCCCACCAGCAAAATGTCTCAGCTGTACTTGGAAACAGATGAGCAATTGGGGCTGATCTGTCAGGGCTATGGGATGGACATGGGTACTCTTTCCTGCTGGAGCAGCTCCTTCGTTATTCGGGTGCTCCCAGCCAGAAGAAAGAAAGGGCCTGGATTCCTGTAAATGGAAGTGGGTGAGAAAATTAAACCACTCTCCGCTTTAGGTAGGAAGTTCCCCTCCTCCCTGCAGCATTTTACATCATTCCCACTTAAGTTCTGCTGCATCTCTCTGCTCCTCCTCCCGCTTCCCCTGATAATCTCCCAGGCTCTTTCTGCCTTTGTCTTGGGCTTTTATCGAGACTTTCAGATCAGCTGGTCCTTTCCTTTTCTTCCAGGCTGTTTCCCCTAACCTAGCTCACTCTTCCCTTCTGCCCTCCCCACCTCCTCTCGGCTCTTTGTTTCTGCCTGTTCTCAGCTCTGCAAAGGGGAGCGGCCAACCCCATCTCCCGAGGGGTGCGGCTGGACCTCCACCCAAGGGAACAGCATCCAGAAGGTATTGCCCAAGAGTGAAAAATGTCTTTTGGACAGAATAGAACTCAAAACGTGTTTTACAAGGAGGCTTACATGAATAAATGAACACCATTTCTTGGGGAGCAAAAGACACAGGCTCAGCCACGTTTCTAGGGCTTGACTTGTCTCAGCTGAGATGTGGGATGTTTTGTTCTGGATGTTACAAATGTGCTTGTAACTCCAAAGAGTTAAGGCCAAATCTCAGCAAGACCAAAGGTGAGACAAAGCCAGTGAGCTCCTGGAAAGGAGAATGAGGAGAAGACCAAAGATCATACAGGAGATAGGTCAGGGAGGTGCTCTAGAGAGTAACCTGAATGCCATGGGGTCCAAGTCTGGGGCTTGAGCTGCCTCATACCCCTGCTGGGGAACAATCCTGTCCCCACATCCTCCTGTTGGTTGGGAAATGCAAGAAATTCCTCAGATGAACAAAGCATAGCACAAGGCAGCAGAGAAGATGGGTTGGCATTTCTTTAATGTTATTAAGCTTTCCATATCATCAGTTTCTAATTTTGGAGTGGCTGATGTCAAAACATTTACAGGACAAGCAGTGAGATAGGTTTGTGCCAGTAAATGGAGAGTCTCAAGACACTGAAGTTTATACCCAGGGCTTAGGTCAGCTGAGCAGTGGCAACAGGAGATTGTCAGACTCAGACCTCATTGGTGTCATGACTTGGCCACTCATGAAATACAGTCTAGGATGTAAGATCAGATCATGATCATTCATCTCACTATGAATTTCTCTCAGCCCCAACAGAACACCTGTTGCCAAAAGCTGATTCTACAGGGTGAAAAGCACTATCAGACACAGACATGAGTTGCCTGCACTCAGCATTTCTGAAAATCAGGCTGAAAGGGAATCTCAGTCTTAGTCTGATTTTTACCTGACTCATGCCTGTGTGAGTGAGACTGCACTGACTGCTGGAAGCTGCTGTCAACAACTACAGTCAGCAGTGAAAAAGGAATGAACCAAACCTCCTGACACCTTTTAGAAGCCTCTGTTCTTTCTGTTCCACTAGCTGGTGGCTTAACCCTGCATACAGATGGAAGATAATTTTTAAAACAGGGAATCCATCTATCTGCACAATCAAGTTTCAGTTTCTCTGCTTGCCTGATATGGCCCCCAGCACCATGAGCCATATTGGTGGAACAGTTGCCAGACCCAGTTATGAATGTAAAGAACCAGTCTTCCCATTTCCAACCACATACTATCCCTGGGGTAGCTGCAGTAATTGCTTACATGGGAAAATGATTTCTGCAGTTAGCTGCCTTTAATGAGAGAACAAAAGCCTTTTTGTTCTTTTATCAACTTGCCAGTTCTCATTTGTTCTTTTCTCTTCCTGCTACTACTGCCCCACATGTGCATTTCTTGCCTTCTCATCCTGTCTCTTCCCTTTTCCTGGATGTATTTCTCAGGAACCTGCTCCTATTCTGCATAGGCAAATCTCCTTGCACTAACACAGCTTTCACCAGCCTGACTGGGGTTTCCCTCACTTCTCTCAGCTATTCCTGCCTTTCTGTACCCAACTAACCTGTCATACTGCAAGGCCTTGTGTGTGCTTATTGCTTCTTTACACTGTTGTGAGACACCAAGTAAGGTAAAATATTCCTATATATGCTGTTTAATTGGCTATTAGGACAAGCATACCATGAAGGAATGCTGTATACTTCAGTCCAGATCTTTTGGAAGCAAATCTCATCGTTGCTGAATCTGATTCCCTCTGCCTTGGTCTTTCTGACTGACTCATTTCTTAAGCACCAGGTTGTTGCCTAGAGGCTATAATCACATAAGTATAATCCACTGCACAGTGTGTGCTACTATGCCCACTCCACCGAGAATGAGTACAGCTCCTGGGTACAGAAATGACTTCTTAAGCTCAAAATGGAACAGCTCACACTTTTAGCTGAGAATGTTTTGGAGCCATTTCAGTAGGCTACACAGATATAAGCAAACAAACACGTTCAGTAAACCCCCATATGGCTCTGTTATCTATAGCACTGCCAGTAACAAGAAAAATTCCCACCCCACAGCCCCTGCTTGTTTTCAGGGGTCCCCAGGCATGACACAGCAAGGACAGGGCAACCAGAGGGTCATGGTGCAGACTACAAACCAGCTCACTCACTCCAGCACAAGCACAGCATTGCACATCCCATGCCCACAAAGCTCTTTATCCCACCTTTGCAAACAGACAACACACAAAAAGTAGATCTTGGCTTTGGACATCACCCTAGATGGTGTTTCTGAGTGCAGTTTGGGTCTGCTCAGGGTGTCTAGAGGGCAGCTGTGGGGAAAAGGGGAGAGCTAGAGCCAGTGGGCTGGGGGAGGCTGGGGCAGATAGAGCAGAGCTTGTCTCTCTCAGCAGTACCACGGGTGAAGCTCACAGGGAAGGCAGCACAGCCGCTGCAGGAGCAGGGAAGCTGAGAGCCAGCCCTGGGGTCGCTCCCTGCGGCTGCGGCTCACCATGGCTGAGGGCTCCAGGAACAGACTCAACAAAACTGCCCAGAAAGACTTAACAGAATCGATCCTGCCTCGGGGTACAGGTGGGCTGGATGACCTTTGAAGGAGCCTTCCTACAAATCCCTGTTTTACAGGATTATGTGGGTCACGTTCAGGCACACATGCCTGCGACTTGGTAACTGTCCTAAAATTAAATGGTAAAGTTACCTGAATTAATAACTTGATAAATTTATTTCTTTTTACCTAGTGTCCTCTCTGCTCAAGTTACTCTGTGGTTGCTTCAAATATTGTCTCCCTCCCCTGATACTGAATCATACAGAGAACAAAAAATAATTTGAACAAAATATGTTTTTCCCAAAATAAACTCAGTGAAAAAAACTTGTAAAAGAGAGGAAATACTTTAGATCTTTTATGTTCCTTTCTCCTAGGTATCTACTTACTTAACCCCATTTAAACTTTGTATCAGCTTATTACATCCGGTGAAAGTACACTACAGCTTATTAAAATTTAAAGCTGTTACTCCAAGGGAAAACACTGAAAGCTCTTTTATGGATTAGCCAAGCCGGCAGGATGTGGCTTCGACTTTGTATCCTTTTGATGGCACAGCTCACTTGAGCATCTTTATAAAATAAAACTTCCCCATCACTTTGGGCCCATGATATTTTTTTTGCACCAAAGCCTTTTGTGCAAGTAGGACTGCATTCCACCCCTGTATTTCACAGGCAGAGTAAGAGGAGATCACATTTAAGGTAAGGTAAAATGGAAGTAAATACCAGCAACAACACCATTCCTTTAAAAACAGAAAAGTTAAAAATAATGGCTGATACCTGCCATGCTTTTGCTTACCTCTGTCCTGTAGGGAGAACAAGATCTGAGACCAGCAGGACATGAGCAATGATTTGTATTGGTATCATCAAACACACAGTTGTACCACTGCAACACCTTCATTTCTTCTAAGTCAACTTTGTGTTGGAAACCCTTGCCAATACAATGCTGCTGCTTCTAATATGAGCAGAGTTTCCTACTGACAGAAAAGCCTGTGGGGTGACACAGCTGATTTCCTCTGCAGCTATGGCAAACAGCCTCTTGCACAGGAGCTCTTGCACCAGAAACTGCCTTGCCCATTGGTGGGCAAGCTGCACCCCAGCAAGCAGGGCTTGGGTTCTCAGTCCTGTGATCCTTCAGCTTCCAGCCCATTTAATCTCACTTCCTATTACTTCCAACCTGAAGCTTGGAGTCTGGAAGAGGCCAGCGTATCAAATTTAAAAGGGGAATTTCCAGGTTTATTAAGAGTCTCTTGTTTATTAAAGAGAAAAAAACATTCAAAGTCAAGCCCTTCCCATTGCTCTGCTGAAGTTTGTCCTGGGAAATGACCATTCCGACAGAGACTGCTCACAGTAAAGGATCTCTAGGGCTACCTTATAGCCTACAGCTAGCAGAGGGTCTCATCCTACATTCAGTCCTTCAGAGCATGAGGAAAATGCTCCCCCTATAAACTGCTGCTTGCTCCACCCCTTTTGCGCCCTGCAGATTCAGCTTTGCTTTCCTTTGCCAAGATATCAGCAGAAAGGTCCCAGCAGAGCCTGTGGTTGCCGTGCTGGAGGACCTGGACCATCCATCACCATCACCACTCCAGCTCTGGGGTGAGGAGTGTAACCTCTGGCTGAAGATCAGCACAAAGACACCACATTTCATATCACTGCAGCCGTTTGCTGCCTGACTGTGCGCTGGAGGTCCCATGGAATGTGGCTTTGGGGCTGCAAGCTTTGGCAGTCTTTATTATTCCTGAATTGTGAACAGGGACTTCAGTCACTCAGCATCATTCTGCTCTCTGCCCACATGCAGGAAAATCTGGAAATCCAGGGGTAGAAACTGTGCCTCAGTGCAAACTCACCATCCCATCAGCACAAAACGAAGAGGGCATTCGGGCTGCTCTGGAAGCATCTGTGTAGGCAGAAGTTGACTCACAGGGAAAAAAAGGTGGGAAGAGAATGGAGCTGAGCTGGGAAACAATTTGTCACTTGCCAGAACATTTGTCCAGCATTACTTACAGTGATACTGGAAGTCCAGTTTAGGAGTGGGTGGCAAAGTGAGCCTCCATGGCAGTTGCTCATCTCTCTTCCCACCAACCTCCTCCTCCAGGAACGTGGCACAGATGTGAGTGTTTCCTTTCCTGCACCCCTGGGATCCCTCAGGAGCCCCTTAACAGACAGTGCTCTGGGAAGCAGTGCTGTATCAGGAGTGTGGATTAAGGGGCAGTGTCCCATTTGGGAAGGCTGGGTACTGGGACATATACCAAGACCTCAGCAGTAGTGCTTTGGGAATAGGGACATCTGACACATCTTCCACCAGCTGAATCACTGACAGTTCCAGTTGTTTACAACACATCCTTCATCTACCAGGAAAGGGAAAGATGTATATTTGGACTGATTTGGAAAGACCTTGGGCACCTGAACCCAAGGGGCTGAAAGATACACAAATGCAGGTTTTCCTTTAGAAATCATTCCACCAAGGGAGGTCAGTCCTAGAGAAACTGCTCACTGTGCAGACATGGCATTCCTGTCCTACTACTGAGTCTACAGAAAACAGGCTGCTCAAGCTGCTGCTCCTTTTTTTATCCTAACAACCCCAGAAGTGCCTACCCGTAAGGAACAACTAGAGCTTTTCCAGGAATAAAACACATTTGTGATATTGCAAGTCTGCTCCTGGGGCTGTGCCTGGCACCATGTTGAGCTATGAACGTATGGTGACAGGCACTCTTTTCCACACAGATCAGAGCAGCACTCTGTGCATTCTAGCTAGCCAGAAATACCAGCAGCCCCTATAGGTGTCCCACACGAGGTATGACACCTGAGCACAAACCTCCAGAGGCAGAGAAGGAAAGCAGAGAGAGATGTGCAAACAATGGAGCTTCTAAGGGCTTACCTCTGCCTGGTCCCTTCTGGTGGTGTGGCAGCAAAGGGTCCACAGAAAGGCAGCAACAGGCTGAGACAGGCCTGGAGAATTCAGCTCAGCGTGGCTTTCCTGTATGGTGACTCTACTTTGTCACAAGGTTAGCGTGACAAGACTGTCTGTGCATCTTCTCCTGATGCTTTTAAAGAGGGGACAAATCATCCTCACTGCAGCAGGCAGAGCACAGAAGATCAATTTGCATATTTTGGCATACCTCAATATCATCCCTAAAGGCAGGTTTAAGTATCTGCTCCCCTCTCCCACCATGGGTCCAAGCCCTCTCCTCAGGGTGTCCTGGAGCAGTGCAGGGCTCCTGCAGGGACCACGAACAGAGGTGTGATGAGTCCTCCCTGCCAAGTGCAGACCTGCAGTAGATTTGGGACAAGCCTGTGGAATTTCTCTCTGATTGACACAGATTCTGCTGACATTTCCAGAGGCCTCAGCTTGACCAGCTTACACTTTGGCCCTTCTTTGCCCTTTCTGTGCTGCAGCTTTAAGCCCAGAGTGATGAATTTGCCTGTGCTGGCCATACACCTCAGTGTGGTGTAGGTGGCTCTATTTTAAGATAATTCCCAGGTTAAAAAAAATAAACCCACACAGGAGAGAGGTAGATGTGTCTGCTTCTGCTGCTCTTGCTGTGGGGACAGACACGTGCAAGAGGGAGATGGTGCAGATGGGTGCTGGGGGCAATCACTCCCCAGAAGGAGCAGCAGGTGGGCATCCCTCCCTCCATTAACACCCACCTTGGCACCAGCCACAGCAGAGGCTGGTGCTGGAAGGTGCTGCACAGCTCAGCCCCCTCCCTCCAGGCTTATTCCTTCACAAGAGGGCATTGTCCCTGCTGGCAGGAGCCTGGCCTCATGATGCTGAGCAGGACAAAGGCTCAATTTACCCTGTGAAAGAGCTGGAAACCAGGAAGGGGCCAGAGGCAGCCAAAGCCCATTCTCCCTATCTGAGACCCTTTGGATTTTGGTGCCATGGGTTGGTCAGCTGCAGGCACAAGTGCTCAGGGCTTAGAGCTGCCTGCCTTCAGCAGGAAGTGCTCTGGGACAGTGTGGAAGTGGGAGGTGTTGGGGCTTTATTCAATAAGAGGAGCACTTCAGATGCTTCAGACATGAATATACTCATTTTGTGTTTCACTTGGCATTTAAGTAAAAGTCTCCTGCATTGCATATCTACCCTGGTGCACAAGAGGAAAAGTGAAGCCTGATGTTTGAAAAAGTCATGTATGATTCTGCAGCTTTTTGCTGCTGGCAATGCTCTGCCTACTTCAGAGGACAATCTACAGTGTGTTGCTCTTAACAAATGGTTTCTGCACTCCAAAAACACAGAAACTCCTGCCTCCTGTCATGCACCAAGACAACCAAGACAGGAATTATGGGGAAGATTCAAACATCCCTCTGAATGCAGACCTGCAGAGAGGAGGAGGAGGAGGAGGAAACCCATGTCCAAAGCCAAACACAGAACCATTTCTTCTACGACAAGTCACACATGACAGTCAGTGATAGAAGAAAGACTCTTTAACTGTCTCCCTGGAGGATGGAAAGGACTCTTTTTTTTCCACCACCTCTGGTTAAAAAGACAAAAAGGGTTGAAATTAGGAAGATAAGGAGAGAATTGTGGCATTGTCTACAGTTAGGCAAGAGTGTGCAACCACAAATGATTTAATTCCTCCTGGAGAGGGAGGAGCTCAGGGAGCTACACAGGCATCTGGCATGGTCAGAGTCTTGAAACTAATGTGAGAAAAGTCTTCCTCCAGGCAAAAATGAAGCAGCTTTGTACCACACCAGATAATGGCTTGGGCAGGTTGAGTCTGACATCCTCCAGGGGGCTGTACCTGGACACAGGCACACAGAAAAGCCTTCCACCATCAAAAAGAAAAAAAAAAAAAAATCCCACCCCAAACCAACCCCAAAGCATTTAATTTGGTTCAGGCTTTAGGACCATTCAGTACCTACCATTTTTACAGCAGGCAATTCTATCCATTTGTTCAGCTTCAATTCTTTGTCTGCAAATTTAACACTTAGGCAGAAGACATTTCTCCAGTCCAGTCTCAGCTGACAGGATCATCACAATACATATTTATTCTGGTGTGTTGTAGCTGTCAGCCTAGATTGGATCATTTTGGGCACCCCAGGAGAAGGCACAGTGAAGCCTGTCACATTGGCTGCCATGCAGATGTTGTCTGGGGAGGCAGGAGGTGTTGTGACATGCTGAGCTCAGTGCAGAAGGAGGTGACCACACAGCCACAAATAAACCCTGTCTGGTGATGGACACTCATTAAATACTTGGCTGCAAATGATTCCCAGTCCTTCTAGGCACTCATGTCAGCTGGATATGTTAGAGAAAAACCAGAGGAGTTATTGACAGGAGTTTTGACTCTGACATTTGGGATTAGGAGACACTATGAGAGTGGTGCTGTCACATCAAGTATCATCAATTCTCCAGTGAGCACAGGTCAGTGGGAGATACAGACCATCAACAGGCAACAATTGTGGTGATATTTCCTTGTTGAATGCTAATAGCTCAGGCTTGTAGGACTGCACTGTAAAAACATCCAGATACAGAAATTCTCTCTTTCAGCTCCTTAAAGTTTTTTCTTCTCTTTTTAGATTAGAATTCAAGAAGAGACATGGAAGTAGAGATAGATTTTACATCAGATTTTGGTTACATCAGGTTTTCGTCTACAAGATTAATTGCAAGGTTGTTTTAGCTGAAACATGCACTGCAAAGGATTTCTAAAAACAACTGTAATTAAACTTATATTGAAGCATTTTTCTTTTGCTTCCAAACACAAGAACTGGATTGCATCTCTATATAAAGCTGCCAGCCAGCTTATTCTGCAGATCTTAAAAAGATTCTCTTGCTGTGGGTCTGATTTTTGAAAAGTTCCTCCGAACAATGCAATCCCAGCTTGATTACCCATGGAGTGCTCATTCCTGGAAAGGGATTTTTCTATTTCAGTTTCTTCTTCCAGCAGGGGATTCCCTCTTAATCAGCTGCAGAAAAGGACTGGAGAACAGAGTTGGAGGCAGAGAGAGAAGAAAGCATGGGGGTCAATTCTTTAAAGTCAGAAGGGTTATTTCTCACCAGCTGCTGCAGAATATTTTGACCATCACTTCCCTGGAGAAAATAAATTTCAGTCCTCCAGAAAATTTAGCTGGATTACTAGAATTTGAGCTTGAGATGCTCTTACTCATCTGGCCAACTTCCACTGCTCACACTGGATGAGACCAGCATAAAAGACAAAATGGGAAGCAGAAGTCAACCAAGTTCATGTGAGAAATGAGACTCACATTTTTAGCAGCAAGAATTATTAACCACCGGAAAAACTACCGAAGTGGAGGAGTTTCCCTACCCTGATGCCTTCAAAACAAAAAATGCTGTTTTCAAGTAGGAGTTACAGAGTTTGGACCAGGAATTGCTGGATCAGTTCATCACACCTCAAAACCCATGAAGTGCTTGTGCTGTGCAGACCCAGGGATCACACGGCTGTCCCGTGATCAGACGCACTGCTTGGAGCCCCTCAGCAGCTGGCTGTAGTGAATTACACATGAGGTGTTTGTACCAGCTCAGCCTGGCCCCTGTGTCTGTGCAGCGAGCAGGCAGGAGAGCACATCCTGGGATGGGTGCTGCTCTCCCAAGAAAGCTGCTGGTTTACAGCTCTAAGTGTTTAAAAGCTGACCAGGGCGTCTTCCTGCCTGCTTGCAACAACAGTCCTCAACTAAATCAATATTTTTAAGGCAAGCTTGCAACATGTCATCAAAGTAACTGATAACTTGCAAATGAAAAAAAAAGTATCTGGGAACACCTGGCTTTGGCACTGAATCCACCCAGAGATCAAAGCACTTACAGAAAGGAAATAGATAAGGAAAAGGACACCATCCTGCAGAGAGGGGAGGAATCAGAGCCACCAAGTGTGATCAGGTGTGGGGCTGGAGTCAGGGATCCTACAGCTCCTGATGCTGGTCTCTGCACCAAGCAGCATCACTACCAATCTTCTAAGAAGGAGCTGACCTCCCCAGCCCTCACAGTCGGAATGGGGCCCCTAAAGACACCACAAAGTGAGGATTCCACCTCACTATGGCCACTGTCACCTAAAAGGATGAAGTTCACATACAGCTGACATGTTATACTTGAAAAACTTCCAGCCTCAGCATGTCTGAATGACAGAGGATTGGTCCTTGGCAGGTTGCCATCAGCACAACTCCCCATGGGCCCCCCTACCTGCTCTTATGTAGCCCCGGGGCCCAAACATGCAGAGTGTAGTTCAGATCCTCAGACAACCCAGAAAAATGGGGAGAAAGTTGCAAATTTATATCTCTTGTGATTACAGCCCACTTGAGACCAACAGCTGTCAAAACAGTCTCTGAAGTACAGTTCTGCTTCCACCAAACCAAGAACTACCTTGTCCTTACAGGGAGGTCATTTCAACTTCATTTCTCTTGGTCCTGGTGTGAAAAGCACTCATACGTGAGACAACACAAATCTCTCACCTGTCCATGGGCAGAAAGATCACCCATGCACAAACTATTAACTGAATCTGTATTCATTTCCCGTGTCTAAGAATTTGAGTGGGTGCAATGTAAAATCCTTCAGCAAGTTCTCCTCCATCAAGTAGGAGAAATCTCTTACTGCCATATTAGAAACAAGCACAAAACCCAGCTGGGTTATGGTTACACTTCCAACCAAGCCTTGGCCAGCAGACAGGATAAAGGGGAACTTTGCTTTGACTAACACCCACCCAATGGTCTGGCTGCCACATTTGTGCTCCTGCACTTGCACCAAGACACCTCTGCAGCTCTGCCCTCCTCTGTCCCTTGTCCACGGCCAACCTCCACACAGGAGAAGAGATGCCCAGGCAGAGCAGCCTGTGGGTCCCCCAGTGCCAGCAGCTGTGAGGGCACATATTCCAGTTTAGGTAGGCCATGACTGATACCTCAGTTACCTTTGATTTCACTCCAGTAAATTTAGGAGGTCTTCATTGTTCATCTAGAGCTCAGTGCTACTTACAGAGCTGTGTCACCTCCCAGATCATGTGTTTTGGCAGAGTTTTTTGTAAACACCAACCCTTCTCATTTTAATTCAGGGTGCCTGTCAGCAGGGCTGACATGCTCTCCTGGGCAGGGGGAATGTTTCATTTTCCCCAGGGCTTCAACTTGCAGGAATGCTGGAGTTTGAACAGTGTGTATAGCTCATAGTTCCTATGGTTCCTTCAGATTCTCAAATGACACAAATTCCTTTGCCTTCCTACTCTGGAAAAGAGCCAGAAAAGCTCAGCCTGCAGAGATCCAGGGCACCATGGAAAGTCCTACCAGGGCAGGGGAGCAGACACAGCAGCAACCATACAAACATTTGGATCTGTTTATCATGCCTGATCTCTTCAGCCATGTAAACTGTCCAGAGTGGGATCTCAAAGGTGTAGATGAAGGGTCTGCAAAAAAAGGGAATCTCCAGGACATCTTACTGCACCTCTCCCCACGTGCTGCTGCCCAGCCACCTCCTCAGCTGCTCCTCACTACAGAGCACCCAGCAATTGCTTGCCCAGGGCAACAGCAACAAGACATTACATGGCTTTGTGAATCTTCTGATGCAACTGAATTGCTGGAAACAAAGCAGAAGAGTGTTTTCCCTAAAAGTTCTTGGAGTTTCCAGGGATCATATACATACTGGAGCTCTCCAGGGGGCTCTCCTTACAATTTGTGAGCACAGCATGAAAACATTTCTAGTGGAAAGAGACATGGAGAGAGAGCAGGAGTGCCAGAGATAAAGCGATAAGAAAAACAGGGTGTCATCATCCACCTGATCCTGCAATCATTATCTTGGATAGCAATTCCCACTGCTTTCATCAGGTACTCAGGCAAAAGGAGGAATGTGGGATCTGGCCCAGCATGTGTGATGATATCAGTGGCTCACTGTCACGGAGCTGGGAATTACTGCCAGCACGCTAACAGCCCCTGCCACCCACTCTTTTATTCTGTAACATCACACTCTCTAGAGATTCTCTTGCTGCTGCTACACCCTGCTCAAAACACCATGGGCAAAAAGGTTTAGTGGAGAGTCCCCAGCTTGGGGGCTCCTCCTGCCAGACAAGCCCCGTTGAGCTCCTAGCAAGCCAAACCACAGGGCTCCTGTGTGCCCAAACCCCACGGCAGGGCTCAGCAGCCAGAGGCGTGGGGAGGGGAGATTAGTCAGCAGGCGAGCGGCTGGGCTCCCCAGCCCCTTGATTTGTTTGTCTGATTGCAAATATGTTGCAACCTGACAGCAGCACAAGGGTGCAGGGGTTTCATTATACACCCACATACCACCTACATTTTCTGCCCCTGACCCACTGAGGTCCAGCACACCTGCAGCACAGACAAACATCAGCAGGTTTGGGAGCATTCAGCCCACAGCTGCATCTCTTGTTGCTACACAGATCATAGTCAGACAGCCTGATTGCCTTCTTTAAAAAATCCCTGGAGTATATAATAAAGAGGAGGAAAGCTTTCCTCACCTTTCAACATTCATACCTGGGCTTTCCATCTCTCAAGGCAAAATGGTTCTTGCTCCTCCTTGCCTAGGGGACCACAGGTCTTGCTGAGAATCAACTTTAGGGGCTGGGCTCTGGTCATGGGCATATGTGGGACACTCACAGAGAACAAACTCATGCATCACCAGTTCTGCCATTGTTATTGCAGTTCTGGGCCTAGAGACATCCCTCATACCTGTTTATTAATAGGGACTGACAACCCCTCAGCTCCCAGAGCTTCAGTCCTCGTTCCAGTGAGGAGAGATGCAGTCACATCACTGGTGCAGACACCACGTTCCCAATGCCACCAGCAGGGCAGGAGCCATGCATGCTGCTTCCCTCCACACCTTCAGCAATGATCCCCATGGCTCCACAGTGAGCAAACACCTCTCAACATGAAAGCAAAGAGGAAAGGACACAGCCTGATTGAATTTGCTTGTGATCAACAGCAATCTTTACCTCTCACTAGCACTCTTTATATGTTAATCAACTCTCCTTTTTCTCCCCCACTCTTTCCAGGTGGACTCACTCATGGGTCTGATAAGAGCCTCACCCTCATTACGGCAATTAATTAGATGGAGAAACGCACCACTAAAGAACCCAAATAAGCTTTATATTCTCTTTTAGTATTTCCTGTCTGAGGCTTTACTGAGATTTGTGTTTTTCTGTTGTGAGTACAACTCTCTCCTGCTGGTTGCACCCCTTTCCCACTGATCCTTGATGGATGTACCTAAACACAAGGGCAGCAGTGACACTGCCTTGGGCCATGGTGTATGTCAGGGCTCTCTGAGTGCTCTTCCCGATGTGGCAGGAGGCTGTTCCTCAGGCACTGGGGCCTTGTCTGAGGCAGAGCCCTGGTGTCTGGCATGATATATCTACCACAGGACCTACCTTCTGCTGGCCCATGACCAGACTGCCCAGAGTGTTTGAGCTCAGACAAATGCCTTTTCCTAACTCACCAAAACTATGCTGCCACCTGACCAGCACCCAGGCACTGCAAAGTTCAGTGCACATCTGATGTCTCCTTGGTACCTCCGTACCTTCCCAGATCTGTAGGATTTTCCCTGGTTCCCCCTCCTCTGTGAAGCACAGTGGAGAGAGCAGAGTGATAAAAGCCACATCCCTCCCCTCCAAGGAGCTCTCCTTCACAAAACTGCCCAGAGAAATGAGATATTTTGGGCCCCTTTGCATTGCACTGACAGCTCTCCAGGGCAGCACTTGGAGCAGTAAGGGCAGCATATCCATCTCCTGGGTGGTCTAGCCTTCTCCAGTTGTGTAAAGAGTTAAATCAGGGGAGTGAAACCACAGATGAGACAACACTTACTAACCAAAAAGGATGTGGGGAAGGTGAATTGGAGACTGGACTCAGAAAGCAGATGAGACAGGGCAAATGAGTGGCTGCAGAGAAAGGGCAGAGAGAAGAGCACTCTGGAAGGAGACAAGTGTGTCACCTGGAGACTTGCAGATCAAGGCGAATGAAACACAGGCTCTCAGAGCTGAAAGAATGTGGTAGGTAAACAGAAGCTGGAAATAAGCACAAAGCCATGTGTTGCCTTTTAAACCTGGTATTCAAAATGAACAACACAGCAAAGTCAACAAGCTCCTGAGAGTACCTGGTTTCCAGGCAGTTGTGTCTACAAACTCATAATGCACTCCGGCTCTGTGGGAGAGCTGAACCCAGACTGAGGTCAGCACTGTGCAAACACTGCAGGGCTCAGGTAATGAAAAGCTCCAGAAACCAACCCCCACCATTTGCTTTGCACTGGAACAATGTGAACCCACAGCTGCTACCCTGGTCTGCCTTATAGGGGCAGCCCATGCTGCCCCCTCCATGCACATGTGATGGAGTGCCTGGGCAGGGTGTGTGGGGGACAGGGAGCAGAGGTTCAAACCCTGCCCCACCACCTGAAGATAACCAGCTTTCCACAGAGCTCTGGCTCTGAGAGGTGCTCTGCAGTCCCTGTCCAGGTGTGCAGCAAGCAGCCACCTGGCACCCCCCTCACTCTCAGCAAGGGGACAGCCAGCAGCACACTGAGCAATGACCCAGAGCAGGGCCACAACCCCTTCAGAGGAGAGGAGGTTTCCCCTGGAGCCTCACAGCAGGCTGGATTGTTCCACACCTCCTGTTTGGTGAGTCCTTGTCTCTCCTTCACTCAGAGAGGTTATGGCTGCCCTCTCACTGCAGCACGGCCAGCAGCCCACAGCCCAGACAGGAGCTGGTCACATTTAAGCCCAAACCATCTCAAGGGTCCTGTCCTTTGGAGTGCTGATGGAGAGAGCCCATGGGGACAGACCCCCCTAGACAGGGTGCCACCGAAGGGACATAATCTACTTTCTCCCTCTGCCCAGCTGAATTCCTGTTTCCTAGTTCAATGTTGTTTTAATACCTCTAAGAGAAATATCTAAAAAGTGGGATGATGTTTCAGCCCTCACCCATGCATGCAAGAGAACCCCTCCCTCATTCATGCCATTGCTTACTGGTGCCTGTCCAGATCACTCCATGGCTGTTGGTGGGCTTTGGCAGCTTCTCCATGTGGCAGGGGTCCCCTTGTCCCTGTGCCCCTGTGTCACCCCCACACAGCCCTTAAGGTGGGCAGCAAGGTTAGGAGCTTCAAACACTCACCCCAGGCCTCCACACAGCCCCATGGCTCTAACTGGCAACAGATGAATCCAGACTGTTTCCTGAGAGACAAGAGTTTTAACAATCCCTAAAGCCTCTTAGGCAACAGCAATATCCTAAATGGGAGCTTTATTCTCCTGCACTGCTCAACAGAGCCTGTATTCAGACATGAAATGCTGGAACACTCACTCAGGAGCCCCCTTGGGACAGGAAACCTTCCCTGTGGGTGTGGGGTGTCCTGGATCATACCTGGGAGCTGCAGAAAACTCTCCCACCGATGAGCTGTAAGGGCCAGGGGGAATGGCATGTCCCAGACCAGAAAGCTCCTTCTTGACTTCAGAGGCCCCCCTTGAGCTCTAGATTTTCAAACTTTGCTGATTCTCCCTGTTGATGGGGGCAACTTTTGTGTCCTGACCTGTTCCTGCACAGGGGGCAGTGGCAGATGGATATGTCCAGAGCTGGGGGTGAAACCCAAGAGTGTGACCCTTGGTGCATTCCAGGAAGCCAGAGGCTTCTCTACACCTGCAAACAGGGAAGAGGGAGGGCAAAGCACCCCACTGTCCCCTGTCTCACACAGAAGGCTTATTGCTGATGGAGGGGCAGGGATGAATCTGCACTCACTGCAGCCACCTCCTCGAGTTTCACACACCTCATGAGCCTGCTCTTGGCCTCCTCCTGGCCAGGGGTGCACAGTCCCTGCTGCCAAGGGTGAAGGGTGAGGGAGCCAGCAGCTGCCAAGGGTTCACGTGAGCTTGCAGCATTCCTGCAGAAGCTCCTCTAATCTCGGTGACCTCAGTGGGTGGATGGCAGCCAATTGCCATCACTGCATCCTTAGCAGACCTTGGCTGCAAGGGAGGAACCACTGTGGGAGTTAAAAGGGGAAAAAAAAAGAAAAGGGAAAGAGAAGAAAAAAACAACTTGCCTGGCCAGTCTAACTGCATTTGGTTGATCTGATTTCAGGCGTCTGCTAAGACACAGCATGCCTATTTATCATAATCAGCTTAGGGCACAAGGACAGTGTTAACTAGGCTTTACTGGATTAAAACCTGCCAACTAATTCATAGCACCCACCCAACCAGTACAAGTGGGCTTGTACACAGTCTCTGTGCTTTGTCTTAAACATTTTGACTGGCATTAAATAAAAGCACCTGCATAAGGTGGAAGGCTACAATGGCCCTATTGATCCATCAGCATTGTGAGCAAGAAAAGGGCTCAGGAAATAGAGTCTCATGGCCCAAGTGAGGCAGGCAGGTTAACATAGAGCAGAGCTGTAAAAGCACTGAGCACAAAGGCTGTGTCTTGATGTGATCCTGACCATTCAAACTGGTCAAGGCTCACTCTGAAATCACCAGCAATATGCCTTAGAATCAGCTTCAGGATTTAAACTAGACTGAAATTTGCAGATAAAACTTGGTTCAATCAGTCTGGAAGTGCTAACGTAAATGGATACTTTGAGGGGCTAGGTATAAAGTAATGCAACATCTATTTAAAGTCCCGAAGAGCAAATGTTAACTACAGCAGAGCCACAGTAGATGAGTGAGTGAGCAAAAAGCGTGAGCAAAAGGGGAATTTCACTGTTCCTACAAAAGGAAATGTAAAAATACAAAGAATGCTTACAAAAATTCCTAAGAGAAATCCCCATAGTGGAGTATAGCTGGAAACCCTCAGTGTCCATGACAACACCCCTGAGCAAACACAAGTCTCCCTGCCTTTGGAGCTGTGGATCCTTGCACATATTATAACCTGCCGCCTAAGACTGTTTGGAGTGCCTGTAAAGCAGGAGACAGTCAATTTAAATATTAAGGTTCTTCCTGAGAAGGTGATTACACTAGTGAGAAATGCTTCATATTACAGTAAACTTCTGGCTGGCCATTTACAAAGGACTCTTTGGATCAATTGAGATAAGTTTCTGACAAGAACCAGCCATTTCTAAGTGCTAGGAATCCTGGCTAAGAAAAAACCCCAACACCCCCAAACCCAGATGCTTCCCTGCCATGGATATGATCTCATCCATGGTCCTCAGGGAAGCAGTGTCCAGGCCATGAAATGGAAAGGGCTGCTGCTTTACAGTGAGTCACTCAGCTGTGCTAGACCCCCTATCCAACCCTCTCATCACACCTCCACTGGTACACAGGGCTTTTACCTCCACTTTTCTTATTGCTGCAGGGTTCTGTGTATTCGACCACAGCATCCCAGTGCCCACATGGCAGGACCTGACAAGTTTTTGACTGGCTTGTGAGATGCTCTGCAAGCCCAGCTCCTGTGGCCCTACAGGTTACCTTGAGGCAGCTGCTTTGACTAAAGACAAATGCAAACCATGTCCCCTGAAGGCTTCATCATAAAAAGGAAGCAAGAACCCCAGTGTACTCTCTTTGCATGGAAAAACCACACTGGGGGACAAAGGGAAGTGGGTTGACTTGGGATTTTTACATGTTTGAGGTCAGCAGAGCTGGTATTTGTGCATTGACACATTAGATAATTAAATGCAGGCAGAGTCAGGTGTTGGCTGTAAGCTTCTCCTTCCTCCATTTAAGCCTCCACCTCCTAAAACAGGAGATGACTTTTCATCTCCCAGCAACACCCATATCCTTATGCAAAGGTAGGAGCTGCTCCTCGCTAGGGTGGTCAGGGGGTCACTGCTGCTCCTACCCACATCCTGTAACACAATCACTGGTGACTTCCCTCCAGTGGGGCCTGCTCCTTGAGCTACAGAAATCCCTGGATCCTGGAACAAAAAAAATTAATGTAGACGAATCAAAGGAAAATGGTGCAAAGTGGCAAAACAAACAAACAAACAAACAAACAAACAAACAAACAAACAAACAAACAAACAAAAAAGGGCCCAGGAATGTATTAAGCCACTCTAAGGATCTGCAGGATGACCAAAGACTGCATGGATCAACATCCCTCTTTAGCCAGCTGAGCCCTTCAGAGTTGTCAGTGCTGTTTGTCTTCATCCAGGCACATCCCAGCAGAAGTGTAGGAAGTGGTAAAGGGGAGGATCATAACCAGGCACTAAGCCTGGTATTACTGACTCTATGAATCCAATCTGCACGTTCCAGACTGAGTCCCTTGGCAAGAGTTTTCAGAAGCC
The DNA here is from genome assembly GCF_028769735.1 of Zonotrichia leucophrys gambelii. NCBI lineage: Eukaryota > Metazoa > Chordata > Aves > Passeriformes > Passerellidae > Zonotrichia > Zonotrichia leucophrys. The sequence continues at coordinate 9,929,783 of NC_088176.1, forward strand.
ATCTCAAGGACTGAGCCCTATCGCTTGGCTCCCTTTCTTTTCAGTGGGACTCTGTTGTGGCAGATAAATCATATTTACTGCCAACTCCCTGTTTATGCTGCTGCTTAATTTGCACAGATGCAATGTACTGAGGTGAAGTGCCCAGCTGCTGCCCCTCAGCATCAGCCAAGTAGCCTCTGCTGCAGCTGGGGGAGATGATGGGGCCAGGCCAGAGCAGGAGGTGGATGGCACCACCCCAAACACTTTTTCTCTCCCACACACTCATGCTGCTACTGGCACATTTATTCCTGCAAGCACTGATCCCTTGTGACTCAAGCAACACAAAGCACACCTCTGGATCCTCTGCAAGACCCACATCCAACAAGAAAGTTGGTCCCTGTGTTAGGCACCTTTCCAGCAAGAAGGGAATGAATGGGCACCTTTCCCCCATTCCTCCCATTCCCCACTGACACCTCTGCTGCCAGTGTGGCCAGAGGGGCACCATCATCTTGGGCAGTGCAGCTGCAGGGTCAGGGATCTGATGCAGGATGTCCAGCAGGACACATCCTGCTCTCCAGCCTGCTCACAGCACAGGTCAGAGCCATGGTACACACAGCTCAGGCAGCTTGCTAAACCTCGCCTGGGAGGCTCCCAGGACTTAGATCACTGTGATGGGGAGCTGCAGGGCAGTCAGCATGATCTGAATGAACATAAAGGTCTGAACAGTGGATTTTTTTCCTCTCTTGCTTTCTGGTTACAAATTTCTCCCCACCCTGCATCTCAGGGTGTGCTAAGAGTGGTGCTCAGAGCACAAGCCACTCTGAGTTGGCAAAGTGCTTCTTGTAGAAAGCCTGAGCGCAGCACAGGAGATGTGCTGCACCTCAAAAGCAGCACATGATACCAGATGTTTAATATGCATGAAAAATGAACTGGGGCCCTGCAAAGTCACACCCTGCCAGTGGATCTCCTGTATGCACTGGTACTGCAGGTGTGGGAAGACTCATCACCCAGTCATGCAAGAGGCTGAGGATTGTTATGATTAATCTTTCTCTGTGATGTGGAGGTACTAAGGGACTCCAGCCTCTGACCAGACTGGCAGGAAGCCAGATCCTGGATAAACACAGACCCAAAAGACCATTTTTGTCTCAAAGCATTTATAACATAAGATGCTCAACAAGAATCATATAATGCAGCAGTGGAGAATCCAAAGGGAAGGTGTAGTAATTACATATTGAATGTAGAAAAGACTCTGGGCTGCCAAGTCAACTTTGCATACCATGGTGTAGAATTTTGGGGTGATAAAGCTAATGGTAATTTGTAATGCCTATGTAAAATGGATCCAACCTCCTTCCCAGGCTGGGGCTATGCACTCCAGCATTCCCAGGGGTTCAGAGTACAAAGCACTAGTTAGCCCTTCTGCAAACCCTGACTAACATCTACCTCTGGCAGAACATGCTCAGCCAGGCAATCTGCCCTCTCACCACCTCCTCCAGCCTTGAGCTGAGCACAAAGCCGTCCTTCCCACCCAGAGGCTGCTGATAGAAGACATGGGCACCTCAGGGGGATGTTTTGCAGCTGCACTGATTGAGCAGCCAGTGGCTTTCCCCCAGCCCCAGCACAGCATGAGCTCAGAGGAAACCTCTGTGCAGCAGAGCAGAGTGAACCAAGCTCCTCTCAGCTCACAGACTGAAGCAGATGGAAAAAGATGTGTCCCACATGCCCTCAACAGCTCCTGTTCACACCAGCAGCCACACTGGCAAACCAGGCAGCTAACTACCAGAAATAAATATGTACAGCAGTGAAACTGTACAGATGGAAAGGTCCTGTTTTATCTGTGGCACTGCCTGGGGTTGTTCCAACACTAGACAGAGATCACTTGTTGTTGGGTTCTTTTTGATGTACTCTCTTAAAAAAAAGCTCCTTTAATAACATCCTAAATTAGACTGCAGAGAGGAAGGCTTCAAAATAGGAAAATCCAAACCACTTCTGCTTCTTAGTTGCAGAGGAACTCGTGAAAATAATCTTAGACTTGAAAAAACCCCAACTCAAAACCAGTGTACTGTCCAATTTTCATACTCTGTTTGCATGGCTTTCAGGTGCTCAGGTACCAATTTCCTCTCCTGAATGTGGCTTTCCCAGGTCTGAGTAGGCAAGCTCAAAATCCAGTCAATCACTCCATCACTGCTCTGAGCTTTCTAAAATTTCTCATAAGGCAGTGATTCATGAGAAGAATTCTTTCATCTGATGAATAATATTTGCAGAGAGGGTGGACAGGCTGTCAGATGACCAGCACATTGTTCCTGAATGTGTTTGTGACATTGTATAACTTTTATCTACTTGAAAGTAACACACTTTTTACCTCTCCATTTCTGTCACCTTTCCCTAGATGGGTTAAATAGTCTCATGCCATCTTCTCCATAATGGGGCTGAGCTGTGGTTCCTGGAAGCTGCTGCACTGCTTTCCCTTTCTAAATGAAAGGTGGAACACAGTTTAATGTCCCTCCCTTTAAAATGTCATAAAGCCTCTTAATTCTCCTCCTTTGAGAGCTGGGTGCTATTTTCATGTCATAAAATAGGTACAGTGAGAGGATAAGTCTTTAAAAGTCATTACTAAAATCAGAGGGATGTGGGTTTGTAATGGCTCAGAAAGACTGTATAAGATCACTTGTCTCCAAATGAAGGGACCAAACTTCTCTTAAGCAGAGATTTTAGCAATGCTCCAAATATCCTTTGTTCAGAGGAAACCTCTTTCATTAATATCTTATACAACACAAAAGCCTTTTGCTTTTCTTTTGGTGCTAGGGAGAACAAAAGTTATTGCAGTTATATAAGCAGGATACAAAAATAACTTTTTTTTTCCACAAGGAAACATGAGAATTGGAGGCTTTTATTTTTAATACAGAAAGAGCCTCAAACTATCTAACAGAATACACCATGAAAACAACCACCCTGAGAGAGACCACAGACCCTCCTAACCCAGCATCCTGTCTCCAGCAGTTGCCCATAGCAGCTGCCCAAGGGAAAGTGTGAGGTGGAGCAGGCGGCAAAGCTTCCCCAGCATGCTCTCCCCTTCCGTGCCCAAGGGTTTCCTGTGCCAGAGACGCTGTGCTGATCTCTAACCGCCCATGAGGGACTTGTTTTGCTCTGACCCACAGCCCTGCAGACCCTGGGCTGGTGAAATGGGAGATGCAGAAGGGCAGGAGCACGAGATGCAGCCCTTTGTACCAGCCTCCTGTCTTTGAGACCCTGCAAAGCTTCTGCTGTGATAAAACCCCTCTCATACCTGCCCACCACCTTCTGACATGAGCCAAATCCCCATAAATCATCTGAGATTTCCCCTCCTGAGGGCCTCTCTCCTCAGCCACTACCTTCACTAGGAACAAAAACAAGTCAATATAGAGAAACTACTGAAAATTCCACCCTTCATTAAGAGTTCCTTATAATATTGGCTCATCCTGAGTCATGACATAGCTACCCAGTAACCCACATATTGTACACAGGATATGTTTGCACTGCAATCAAAGAAATAATTATTGAGATGTTTGCTACAACCAGACGTTATATAATAGTTGTGGCTAGTCTTACTGGCTACATTGGTCACATAATTCAGTATTTCCATGCTGATAACATAAGAGTAACAGGAAACAAACAAGCAAAACCCCCACAGAAATCCAGTCAATAAAAACCTCTCCAAACATGATTGTACCAAGGCTGCTGTTCTGCCTCCCAGCTTCCTCCTGTATATCTCACTAGAGCATCTGGAGCAATTTCTGGGACCACCTCTGACCAGATGTTGAAAATATTTAGGTGCAGAGAGCCAGATCAGGATATATACTCAGGATTTCTAAAGCACTAGACTTTAAAGATTAAGAAATTGATACAGAAATTTTAAGTTGGGCTGAGTTCCCAGAGCAGCTGTGACATTAGGGTGGGACTCCTGCCCATGACTGGCACTTAGGAGTTTCACCTTTCCCTGTTGTGTAAACTCCTAAACTAAGGTATCTCCAGAAATTAATTACTCCTTTTTAAGATGGCAGCTAACAGGATAATGAAACAAACTTTTTACAGATGCTTCTCTGCTTTAACTACAGGAGGATTTATACAGCTAGTTTAAACCTCTGTTTGGGTGATTAACAGTAGCTAAGAAGAACTCATTACTAGGTGCCTACAGTTGTGTTTTAGTTGTGATTTAAGTACTGAAGATTTCAGGTCTGCTTTAAAATAACAGGACCTTGATTTTGAGATTTTTTGGAAACAGTCCTCTAAATATATATTAACTATGACTGCAGTAAAGGATGGGATGCAGTCTTCTTGTTCCATCTTTTGCCCATCAAAGCATCCCGTGAGAACACCTACCTGCTAATTATGGGTATGTACACAGGCCCACTCCATTTGGTTTTGCATGTTATTACCATGTTGTACCTGACAGGGTGAGCTGGGAGGTCAGGGCTGCAGATTTGTAAACAGGAACAAAACTGGGAAATCTTGAAGACAGCTATAAAGCAGAGTTTTTCCACTCAAAGTTTGATCTATTATTGTAATGAATGTTGCATCCTGCAACAGGAAGATAGAAAAATAACAGGAAGGATTCCAAGAAGAAGAGGACAAACTTGCAGTCAGAGAGAGCTGGGCAAGGAAAGTCTTTGCAAGCTCATCAGCTTTGACTGAAAAATGGCTTTCAGCTCACCCTGCATAATGTGATTTGTATTCTGTCCAGAGCAATCATTAGGCGAGGTAGTTATCTGGCTCTGCTGTGTATTATGGTACAGGTGCAAGGTCTGGATACCCCACATAATTGCTGCATAGATCTAGATTTAGCTTATCATCATTTTTTCCGTTAGCTTTCAAAGGAACAGAAAGAGCTTTTTAGCTGCCCTGGGCTGGGCTGTGCAGTCTGTGTTGCTCTCTCAGCCATCCCCCTGGCAGGGTAGGGAAGCACTGCGGGTTAGCAAGTCCTGATAAAGGAATGCCCAGTTCACACTGCTGGGCAGTGCTGCACCCAAAGACTGCAGCCAGATCCCGTACTTTGAAGAAGAAACAAGAAACAGATAAAGACCCCTCACTAGCCACCCCTCTGAGCATTCATCGGCACCATGTCCTTGGGCAATGCCATAGCCCGCCGGGCCCCCAGAGCCCCTCACAGCTAGAGCCATGTGGAGACTGGTGCATGGGGAGGACATGGGGTTTGCCCAAGGTCTCACAGAAAGCAGTGCCTACATGATGTGAACCCCTGTCCCAGGCTTTAGCCACAAAACATCACTGTGACGTACTTGGGCTGTCTTGGCAAGGGGAGATCAGTTTCCTTTGAAAGCTGCTACGAAAGCCATGCCCTTGAGGCTTGTTTTGGCAAGCCCATCCCGGGGAGTTGTTTGCTGCGGCCCGTGCAAGGGGCACACGAGCCGGCGCTCAGCCAGGCTCTCCCTGTGCCCTGGCACAGCTCACTGTCCACAGCCCTGCCAAATCCTGCCGGATACTGCTTGGGGCAGTGTGTCACAGCGTCCTACTAACCACGGCTCACCTGCCCTGGCAGAGTGACCCACACTGCTCTAATCTGTAAATCGTTCAGCCTAACGCAATCCCCACTGGAATGGACCGTAATTAACACCGTGCTAACCATGGGTGGAGTGCAGGGTGGAACCTCTGGGCGAGCAAATAAAACCAGGACACTGAAACCTGGCTGGCACCCTTCTAGCAATGTCACCTTTGCAGCCAGCAGCCTGATTTCCCCATCAGCATCCATGGACACCCTGAGTTTGCAGTTGTGACAGACTCATGTGAGCTGGACATGCTGACACGCTTGAAGTGAAGAAGGGCTGGCACATTGCAACTCAAAGAGCATGTAAACAACAGAATCATAGAATGGTTTGGGTTGGAAGGGATCCTAAAATTCATGTGGTTCCAATTCCCTCTTGTCCTATGCTTTACTGCAGGCCTCTTGTGAAAAGTCCCTCCCCAGCCTCCTTGCAGCCCCTTTAGGTCCTGGAAGGTGATAAAAGTCCTTCCCTGAAGCCTTCTCTTCTCCAGGTGGAATCACTCCATCTGTCTCAGCCTGTCCTCAGAGGAGAGGTGCTCCAGCCCTCTGAGCATTTTCATGGCCTCCTCTGGACCTGCTTTAAGAGGTCCACCTCCTTATTACATTGTGGTGCTCCACCTTTGGCCAGGAGCAGCCTGCCCTGCCAAAAATGAGTGGCACAGAAGTGAACACCTCATACTCAACAGAGTTTCTCTGGCTCAGCTGCTGTTCAGTAGTAAATCAGACATCCACAGGCATTCACAAACAGCTCAGGTATCTGGGAATGCTGAATGCCAATATATTGATGCTGGTCAGCTTGATGGCCAGTGTACTGGAAAAAGTGGATCACATTTTATCTTTTAGGTATTCATGCTTGTAGATGCTTTGATGTTTAGAGCAGGATTTCCACTGGTAGAGTTTGTGTTGTCAAATTAAATAATAACAACAACAACAACAACTATATCAATAAAAACTCTTTTCACTTTAGAAATTACTTCGGATGCAGCTTGGCTGCCAGTTAAGGCTGTCAACAGATGTCATTTGCAGCAGAATTTTTTCTTGGTTCATGGGTTACCATGTCTGAAACATCCACTTCTCTACTGACACCACTGTGGTTTTGTGAGTGGTAGGATCTTGTGCACTTGCTGGTCTAAAAGTAGCAGTGGTTCATCAGTGCTGGCTCTTCCCCTAATGGTACTCCTTGTGCAATAACAGAAGATTCAGTTGTCAATGGAACAGCTTGTTTTCTCTTCAGAAGCCCATATTTTAGGGGTCCCAAAATGCAGGGGATTGGTGAGGGAGGGTGGGGGTTTCAATTCAATCTTGAGAGCCTGTGAAGAACAGAGATGTCAGAGAAGTCCAGGAGAAATGATCACTTCAGAGGGGCTGTGGTACTGGTGCAATATCTGTGTTTGTGTGCACCAAAGTGTCCCCTCTGAATCCAAACCCACGATGGTGTAGGAAAGTTTGGGTTTATACCATAGGTCACAGAGTTTCCAAAGTCACTGAGTCTTTCCTGGTTGCACTTCTTGTAAAGGAATAAAATCTAGCAAATCTCCAAACAGTGTTCTGGAGACTCTTATGCAGCCCTTGACAAAACAGGCAGGGCCTTTCTCTTACATTGTCTGAAGACTCCAGAGCTATGAGAACACATGAAAATTGGCACATTAGTAAAACATCACTCCATTCACACATGAGAGATCAGGCTAGTTGGCTACCACCTTCTCAGGACCAGGTCATGCAGAAATAGCCCACACTGTCATCTGGCAAGGTTTTCCCTACCCCCAGATATCCTGCTACAACGGCATTAAGATTTCAGTGAGGGATGAACTTCTTTGACACCACTGTGCAAAATTCTGCACTGAAAGCCTCCCCCCAAGCAGGGAGCTGCAAATGAGCTATAGGAAGATGGTGATTTTTGAAGTGGGGTGTTGTACCTGTGCCAGGGACAGGCTGTTCCTAGGGCAGCCAACCTGTCTGGCCATTGAAGGCAGGCGTCCTGTCTCTGACAGCAGCCGGTGACAGATGCCTAGGGAAGATGAAAATGACAGGAAAGCCCGTAGTGACACTTCCCCAGAAATACCAGAGGCTTCCTGAACCAAAGATACCATCTCCATATTTAAAGTGCATTCAGCGCAGTGTGCAAGGCAAATTGTGTGAAAAAGCATACTCTATTGTTCTACAAACTTCTTTGATATTTTAATCTGATTCTGACTGCTCCCTCATCACCACTCCTGTGCCACCTGAGATGTCACAGGGCCTGGAGACCCCTGCCAGCTGTTTGTCTGCTTGCTGGTTTGTACAGAAGCTGCTTTGGTTCTTTGCCCTTTTGTGTCTCAAATCTGGTAGCCTGTGGGAGAGACCCCCAAAGGAAGTCAGGGGAGGACCATGGTTGGTAATGTCTTGGAGCAGGTCACAAAGCAGGAGAAGATACAGCATGGGAGAGGATACATCAGTGCTTCTCAAACCTATTTTTACTATGGACATGCACAGTCAAATCTGCCTTAGCAGAACCTCAGATTGTTTTTCTGTGATGACTGCAAATGAGGTCTCTGTTAGTGATGCTCATAAAGGTCAGGCTCCAAAAAGACCTACCAATTTTCTACCATTATGACTGAAAGTTGGATCAAGTCACAAATTATCTGTCTGAAATGATGAAGCATCCCCCACAAGAGAAGAGTCCTGCCTGCTGCAACCAGAGCACTACATGATTCAGATGCTGGTAACCATCTTCAGTTTCTTCTGACTTTGCTCAGGCCTTGAAAACATTGAGTCAGCATAACCTCTTACCATCTTTTTTTAGTGTGTGAAGATACAATCGCTCAGCACCAGAATGATGACACAGAAATCTGCAGCAGAGGGTCAAATGTGCAATAATAAATTGATACTGGAACCACCTCCTACAATTGATAGTTGCTTAGTCATGTCTCTCTCCATCTCCTGCGTTCAGTCCCAATGCTGCTACCCCTTCCACAACTCCTGGGACATCCCTAACATGGTCTAAAAACACCCAGCTGTGCTCTCAGGAAACTGGAGACACAGGGAAAAGTGTTGTCTTGCTGCTGAGCCTGCTCCTTGTGTAAGTGTTATTTTTAAATCATCGCCCAGAAGGATGAAGTTCCCATCAGCCAGGGCTTCTGTGAGAAAGGGCTTTACATTTCAGAAGGCAGAAAATGTGGCATGTGCTACTGCTGTTGCTGTGGCAATACCCATGGGTAGTGAATGCTGTAGCCTAAAGTCACATGTTAAATAAACACACGGTTACAACACAAATTAGACTAACCCAGAGCAGCTGTTATTTAGATTGTGGACATTTTAAAAAATTAAATGTTTTCTTTGCTATATTTCTGTGAGGAGGTGGAGTATGCAAAGTCAATCTCAGCTCAACAGAGACTGATTTATTTGCTCTTTCTCCTGCTCTGCGTGGCTCGGGGACACATCACCAGCTGATTCACTGAGACCCAGAGAAGTGGGGCTAGTGCTGGCACTGGCACAAAGGATCTCACCTGCTGCCCATGCTTCTATTGTTGGGGCAGTAAATAAATTTGGGGCACACACAAGTACACGGTTGAGTTTTATGGGTAGGGAGGAAAAGGATGAGAGAAAGTAGAATGGGCACAGAAGACAGAATGCAGAGAGCAATCCTGGATGCACTGCCTGTGCTGGTCTCCATCCCCAGGTGATCCCACACTGTGATCTCCAGCAAGTGCTGATGTCCATCTCATGGCACAGGCTCCCAGAGCAGGACACTGGTGCTTCCTCTCTACCCTCTCTGGCAGCAACCTACCTGTGAGCTCCCATTTAATTTTACCATGAAGCATTTGGCTTCACAGGAGATGTGAAACCCCAACATGGCCAGCCAGGCTCCTGACCTTTAGGATATGTCTCACTCTTGCTTTGCACATAAAAGATGAAGCCATCAGTAATTCTCCCTACAAAGGTCACTCAGTTGAACAGGCAGTGCCTGAAGTCTGAAGACTAGGTGGATAAGAGGGAAGTTTTGTACCCTAAGGAAGGGAAATTCTCTTTTACAAGGAAAAATCATTGGGCTCAAGACCTTACAACCCTAATCCTAACCCTAACCCTTACACTTCCTTCTCCAAGCTCACAGACAGCACTGGCTTCCTGTCACAGCATTACTTGTCTGTCAGCAGCTCTGCTCTCCCTCTCCTGGCATACTCCCATGGGGCCTCTATTCAGCCATCTTATCTTGAATGGCATCCAAAACCTCTTCCCCTTCCCTTTCCTCTTCCTCTTCCCTTTCCTCTTCCTCTTCCTCTGTACCTTCCCCTCCTCCTTGGCCTGTTCATTTCCAACACCACCTACTCTCTAGTTTTACATTTCCTCTGCTTAGCACAGGGATTTTTGAGGATGCCACACAGTACAAGCCATGTCTTTGCAGTTCATGAAATCCCAGAAGTACCTCAGGTGTCACAGCCATGCAAGCAGGTGCCCGGGATAAGGCACTAAGAGCCAAACAAGTCAATCACCCACATATGCGTGTGTGTGTGGGTGGGTGTGTGTGTGTGAGTGTGAGTGTGAGACAGAAGAGAGAGTTGGTTTGCATCTTTACTTTGTATTTTATAGGGAAAAAAGCAAGCACTGCTAATAGTTCCTAAAAAGAGGCATAATCAAACCTCAGCTTCTCTTCTTCATGCCAGCACAGGCATTAGGTCATCACCCTGTCCTGCCAATAATTGCTGACTGCCCACGAACCCCTGCTGAAACAGGTTGAGGAGCTTGAGGAGCTAAATCCTCCTCCAGGGTTTTGAACAAGTTTCACAAGATGGTTCAAAGCCTCAGCAGCTGGAACACTGATACATTGCCATGTGCTAGAGATGAAGTGCTAATACTTGTCCAAAACGGATTTGCCAAGATGTGTTCCACATTTGCTCCACCTGTTGCTCCTCGCTCTTGGCATCCTCTCTTCCCTAGGGTTTTGTCTTCATAACGTAAGATGCCTGTTTGTGGGGAAGTGGAGCTTGGCTGACTTTACACTTTTCCACCTTACCTTCTTGTTTCATGCTCGAGACACAAGAGCTCAGCCCTTTCCAGGATTACATGGGCTGGGAGAAGAAAAGAAGGCACAGCCTTTTCTGAGGCTGTTAAGGTAACCAGCTAATTAAAAGCTTGCTGATTGAACTCTTAAAAAATACGGTTAACAGAGGACACACAGTGTATATCTTCTTTGCCATAAGAGATGGTTGTAAATGAATTTACATATTACACAAAGCAGGATTACTTGATTTGATATGTCATGTAGTTATCTGGACCAGCTAGTGGGGAGAAATAATAACCAAAATCAAGCTCCTGCTCTGCTGCATAAATGGGATTTCTTTCCCCAGATTCACACATTCAATTCTGGTCCTGACATTTTTTCTACATGCACAGAATTGGTATATTAAATGAGATGTCTTTCCTGCCTAGCATATATGGACTCCAAGAAGTTTACACTTGCAGGAAGAGAAGAATAAAGTTTGCACTGTACCTAATCAGCCATTCTTTCTAGCATATGCTATCAGACAGGTTGGAGATCAGGTCCTCTCCCCTCCTCCCTGAGAAAGTCTGTTTTCTGACCTCAATTTTTCCTCCTAGAACACAAAAAGATACCTGATGCTATGTCCAAAATGACCATAAGCTACTCAAAACTACCTGGGATCCTAGGTACTTAGATTAACTTGGAGAGTCTGGTACCTTAAACCACAGGCAGTCACTTAAGACCAGATTAAAAACCAAAGGCACACATGTGAGGTGATGAAAATTGCCCATGGCCAAGAAAGGATCTAAACCCAGGGCTCTGGTTAATCATAGAATCTTAGAATGGTTTGGATTGAAAGAGACCTTAAAGATTTTCTAGTTCCAACTCTCCTGCCATGGTCAGGGACACATTTCATCAGACTAGGCTGCTCAAAGGCCCCCACCTGACCTGGCATTGAGCAATCCCAGGGACAGGGCATCTATGATCTGTAGATGAGGCATGCCCAACTGACTTTGAATGCAGCTGGTTTGTGCCTCCATTTCCCAAGCTATGGGGTGAAAGGGGCTGTGATAGAAACATTATGAGGATATTTTGTTTTGGCAACTTGCAGTGAAATGGAAACTGAACTTGTTCCCACATCATAGTTGAAGGCCAGTGGACTAAGTCTGACCTTCTGTAAGGTATAAAGTTTAATACGTCAGTCACTGTTGCCTCTCAAGTCTTGGAGCTTAAAATTGACTGAAGTGCAACCTCCAGAGAGTTTCAGCTTAACTGGCTGCAGGAGATACAACCAATGGTCCCAAAGGTCAGGCCCTTTCTGTACGAGTGAGGAGGTCTGGCTCAGGTCACGGCAATTGTCACTGGAGGTGGAGGAGGAGGTGACCACCTCTATTTCCAGTAGCTGCCCCAAAATGAACACAAAGAGGGCAATGGGAACTTCTCCCAGGAGTGAGAATGGGAACAGGGACAAGCAGGGATGGGAGGAGGAAGAGCATTTCACGCTTTTGGCCACAGCAACTCCATTATGACATGTCATTTCACCCTCTGTTGTGCCATTGGGGTTGAAAATATCCCTGCTAAAATAAAACAGGCTGTGGTTTGGGCCTGGGTGGTTTTCAGTGTGCACGAACCTGGATCAGCTCCAGAGCACAGTTCCACCACTTCTTGCACTGGTCACAGCAGAGGAAGTGATTTTGGGATGCAGGAAGCAAAGAGAGGGGAGTGAGACGGCAAGGGAGGAAACTGAGCTGAAGGGAAAGGGAGTGGGATTTCTCAGCCTATGTGCAGTTATTGTGTAGGACCTTCTTAGTCTAGAAATGTCCCTCTAAGACAGTGGTACTGCTTATTTTCTTTTCCTGTGTAAAACATTGTTTAGTAACTTTAATTCAAGGGTCTCTTCTGCACTTGAGATGCATGAACTGGGACCAAATTTCCTACATAACTCAGAACAGAGAACTTTACCAAGTAGTTAATAGCAAAAAAGAAGATACAGGATACCAATTACTATGGCTTTGAAGAACTCCTAAACCCTAGAATACTGACTTCAAAGTGTCTGGACAGTGCCATGGCAGCATGCTTACCCCCCTACTGAAGAGCAGTGCTGCACAAGATTTGCTGTCCTGCAAGTGCTTTGATGCAAAACAAGAATATGCTGAGGAGCAATATCTAGTAAGTGCCAGACATCAACAGCAAATACAACTGTCCAGGCAGGACCCTGCTTGAATTCTGTACCGGGGTGCCCATTTGTCAGTTAGACTTTGATCATCTGTTGTCTCAGTAGTGTTTTCTTCATGCACCAATTCTAATTGTCATTAAACTCTGCAATGGCCTTTGCTGACCCAGCTACTGCCTAGATGTCTCGGAGACAGTCTTGCATCACATAAAATGCCACAAGGCCCCCTCAAAAATCTCATTTAAAATCATCTAAAAGCCTGGTACAGGCATGAAGCCTTCCTAGGAATCCCTTCAGGAGAGCAGTCCTCAGGAGGATTACACTAACCCACTTACTCAGCTATGCTAGACCATGGTACAGTGCTGTGCTAATCCTCCTCCAGAGATAAACAACTCATGCCATGGGAATGATGTGATGCAAGTGCTCAGACAAAATGCAGTAAAAAAATGCTGCCAATGCATTATGAAGCCCAGTTATGGATCCATCCTACAGATGCTTCTCAGGCAGAGCTGCTAACTACAGTGATTGACTACAGTTGAACGAGCTGCAGTGAGGCACCCACAGAAGATCAGCTCAGGAACTCTCTGATTTCTCTATATTCATGGCCAGCATTCAAGCACAAGTCTTCTGCCGCTCCCCCATCTCAGCCTGTGACAGACTGACAAGTCTCAGTTATGATGTCCCAAGCAGAGCTGCCCAGGCACTGTAGAAGTACAGTCGTTTCTCATCATAGTGGGGCCAAGTCATTCTGCTCCCCAGACAAACTTGAAAAATCTCACCCCTCATTTTAATATGCAAAACATTTTCAGTTTTGTGGAGGAGGGTTTGCTGATGTTTCAGAAATGTGGAGTGAACTGCTTTGTGATCTTGTAACTAGGGAGCAGACAAGAACTCATTAGAAAATGGGAAAGGATTTCCAGGAAGTTACACAATTCCCACCTAAATCCTGTGGGCTTTTGCATTACAATTCAACAGCTTAACTGAGGCTTCTACCACAGATCTTGTGATATAAGGTGTCTTCCAGGAAGCCCATCTTCTCCGGAGTTTGAGCAAGAGCTGAGACCCTCAGGAGTTAACACCAAAAGTAAAAGCACAGGTTTCTACTTCACAGACTGAAAAATGCGGGCAACAAGAAACCTCAACATTCAGAACAGGCCACCTATCAAAAACAGCCACCCTGAAATCTCAGCTTTTGTTGGTTTTGAAGGGTGTAGCTAAGGGCTTTTTATTGCTTGAACTTTGACCCCCAAGCACAGTGATTACTAATCAACTTCAATGCTACCTTGGGAAAGAAAAAATAAATTATTGTCTCATGTGGGATAAATTTAGCATGTACATCTAAAGATAATGCTTCCTGTTCTGTATATTGGAAGAGCAGGAACAGCCACTAAATTAATGTAGCCTTTCTGGTAAAGCTGTGCTTGAGGTATACAGCCCATAGCAGACCAGAGAGTTTGTCTCCTTCTCACACTGACAGCAGCATTTTGACTGAGCAGGAGTTACAGGGCTTTTTCTCAGGCAGTGGTATCTCCTCTGGGGAAATCCCACCCATCTGTATCCTGTTCTTTGTGGCATGCTGGATTTTGCTTCACAGTCTTCCCATCAGCTGGGAGCAAGCAATTTGTTAGACCCAGGTTGGTCCCTTTCAGCTGGGCATAAGGCAGATTAACAAATAATTAAATATGCTTTGTGGTAGATGTTTTGTGGTAGAATTCACAGTCTCCTTTCTTCCTCTTGTCTCAGCATTTTGTATGGAAAAAAAAAAGCTGACAGAGATCTGGTCACTCTATCCAGCATGTACAGATCTTTTCTGTTGAAATATTGCTACATTTCATTGACTCAGAGGCTTTGGAAGAACATGATGCCTAAAATATTTTTACTTGGTGGAACAGAAATAAATACTGCAGTTGTAGACAGCTTTTTTTTTTCGAGTTCACTATCAGTTGGATGTGCTTTTTGCTAGGGATTTTTTTCTCTTAAGGGAGCTATAAAGGAAAGAGAAAAAGGGCTGTTAAATAAACTTTTCCATCCGACTGTTAAATTGTCTGTGATTTCTCCTGGTGACAAAGCCACAGTGGGCTGGTTACAAACTCCATTATAAACAGACAATTGTTAAGAGTCACCTTGGAAGTAATTAATCTTATCTAGGTCCTTAATTGTAAATTCATGAAATGATAATATGCTAAGCTTGAGGGTGTTTCATTTGCTGTTGAATACTGGTAATAGGATAGGATTTGCGACACCTTACTGATCTGTGTTTACAGAACTGCCACCGAGCAGACCAGCTTAAGGGAAGGAGCACACTTCCTTTAATTAGGGATATGCCAACTACCCTCTGATGGCCTGACAACAGGGAGGAAGGGAGAGAGCTTGCTCTCTTTGATTCAGAGATACGGGCTCTGCACACGTCTTCATTTCATTAAAGACAGAAGATTTGCAGTCAATATCCTCCTCTTTGATATTCTTCCTCAAGAATTTCTGGAGGGAGCAGGGCGGACTAAGGTGCCAACTCCTCCCTGGCCCTGGCCACACCTGGCTGTGTTCCTCCACACGGGCAGTGGACAGGGAATTAATGACTTTTTTCCTCACAGCATTACTTCTCTCCCAGCTCAGTTTCCCAATGTGATTAATTTTCCAGACACAACAATGCTAGTGCTGGCTTGAAGGAAGGAACGAGACCACAGCAGCTCTGACCTGTAACTGCACAAAGATGCTGTGATGCTGCAAGTCCCACTGCTGTCCCTTTAAAGGCTGTGCCTGTTTCAGATGTGCCACGACGGAGGTGAGGAGCTCTTCAGGAGGAAGAGTAATTGTCTTGCACGCACGGGTGAGCCAAGAACACAGAGAGCAGCCACAAAATACAAATCAGAAGCCATCGGCACTCTGACGACAATGTGGAGAGAGGCTGGCAGTCATTTCCAGCTGGCGAGTGGGGGGGACTTGCAGTGTAAGTCCATTCATATACACACATTCTCTTTCTCTCTCTCTCTCCCTCCCCTCCCTCTCCCAAGAAAGTAAATACCATATCTTTTGTATTTCTTAAAATATCCTTTGTTAACGTAATGAGGCCATTGACAGTAATCTCAAGTCAGCATCCTATTGCCAGTTCTGGCAATTCAGCAGCATCCTTCATACTCCAAGGAATTGGAAAACACAAGCGATGCGAAAAACACAACATCAATGTGCAAAACAAACACATTTGATGTATCAGAACAGCAACAAAGAGCCTCTAGAGACTGCAGGGAAAGCACCTATTTGCTGGGGAGAGCAAACCCAGGGGACATAATGAAGTGGTGAGGCACGGTTCAGTTTCTTGGGATTCAGAAGGTAATTAAACAAGGCAAAAGTCAGCAGAATAGCATATTACACCATAACTTTGTTAAAGCCATCAGCACTCACCCCCACTGAGGAATCTTCTTTTTCCCTCTACCCACAATACCAGCACATTTTATTACCAAAACCCAGGGTCACTTCGCATAAATGGAGAAGTTAATGTTAAGACTTTTTCAAAATGCAACTTGGAATCTTTGACTTTCTCTGTGGGAGACATATAGGGGAAATAAAAGAAAATCAAGTAAGAAGAAGTTTACTCAGACAGTGAAATGAAATGAAACTACAGCTGCAAAATTTCATGGATTTTTATGTCTGGGGGAACCCAAAGCAACCTTCAGGTCTCATGCCAGCACAGGCAGCACAAACCCCCCCACCATATGGTTCAATCAGTAGATATCTGCCACAAGCTCTGCTGAAACTGGGTCTGATACCTGGTGCCAACACAGCTCTATCCTGAGCTCAAAACAAGTGCTTATTTTAACAACCAGTAAAAGAAAAACCTACATTTGATTGCCATAATCTACTGATTGGAATGGGATATATCTGACACTGAAGAGTATGCAGGGCTAAAGGGTTGCTTTCAATCCCATACAATTATATACTTCCACATTTTAAGGTACATGGAGATGGAGTTTTATTAGGAGATTGTGTTCCCTCTCATTTGCTTTTTCATTTTCATTTTCATTCATAGCTAAATATCATCTGTGTGACTGACAGTGGACCAACCCCCAGTTCTGAGAGGTAGTGATGGCATTTCCAGGCAGGCAGGTACCCGGGCAGTGAAGCAGCACATTGCCTTTACTGCAGCAACCAGAGTGTTTGGAGATCTTTCCAGAGTGGCAGGGAACAGCAGGCATGCCCATGCTGCTCTGCAAGGCCAGCACCACATGGCCCAATACATCATCCCAGATGAGGCCAGACTCTCTTTGCAAGCTTACATTTCCAGAAAATGGAAAAGATCAAAGCTGTCGGAGTACTTTTAGATATAGAGAGGCCTGCCTCACTCTGTTCTGCTGCATGAGAGAGGGACTGTTGGAGAATTAATTGCTTTTATGTCAAGACAATAACTTCCACTGCCTCCACCCCACTTCCAGCTATGCTGACCTTCATTACACCTTGACTCTTTCAGGCCATCTGGCTATAAATTAGGACAGACGTGTTACACCCTTTCCTTCTGTAAAGCACGTGAGCATCTAAGCAGTGCTATTGGCACATAAAAGCTTTTGCCCTCTCTGTTTCCCTCCCTAGATAATGAGCCATCTATTAGGCAGGCAGATGCAGTTCTAGCTGGTGATATATTATGTAATTTTGTGGGTGAATAACAGACAGATAGAATAGAAGATGGCAGAAAAGAAAAGCCAAACAGACAGGATGTCCAGAGCCCCAAGAGTTCTAATATCACCAGTGCTCTTTCCTTTGTTACATCCTCACTGCTGGAGCCTGCAAGAAAAGGTTTGCTCCCCACAACTTCCAAGCACCTGTACTGTATTGGACTAACTTTAAATAAGCCTTGAAGTGGACTTCAAGTCTATCCCACTGGTGTCAAGTTCCTGCATCAACCAGTCCAGCCATAGGCCTCTCCTCTGGGAGTCCATCCAGAGGAACAGGATTTTGTCTGAGATTTGTGTTTCATCAATCCCGCACTCTTAACTTCCAGCCAATTAATATCTTCCCACTTACTTGATTTCTTTGGTATAATGTCCACTGTGGTTTTGTTTGCTGTTCCTTAGCTTGTGTCTATATCCACTAATAGACATTCTCCATGCAAAACTTATGCAACTAAGGCTGCAAACAATTCTTTGTCAGGCAGTAAATATTGCAGAGGCAATCTTCTGAACAGGAAAATAGAAACCTTGGTGTCAGATGGGGAACAAGTGTATAAAAAAAGGCAAGAAGTTGAAGCATTTTACCTCAATGGGTAGAACAGTCACAGGTTTGTGATCCCAAACATTGCTTTGCCTCAGTGCAGCTGTGATTTGTTCTAGATGTGGGTGCAAATTGACCTGGAGTCTTCCCAGCCTTCTGATCTCAATGGCAAGTTTAGCCTTGAGATGAAAAGAAAAGGTTTTGGGTTAAGTTTTGGTCAGACTGCTCCTGATCTAGTTTTGTTGTTTTTCTCTGGTTACTCACCCATCCCTACCCTAAAGCTGACATAAGCTCGGCTCACAGACCTCTCCTGTGGGATCCACAGTGAACTCTGCACACACACATTACATCTTACCTAATGAATAATTACCAGGGGACTGGGACACTTCATTCTCCTGATAACAGCATTCACCTCAGGGAACGAAATAACGTTTCGAGGCTGGACACAAATGCCTGTAATACAAAGATGTAATGGTTTGTCCCACACAACAGTTATTGCAAAGCCCAGACACAGCACCATGAAACAGGCAGGAGAAAAAGTGCCCTATAGGGATAGACTCTGTAACCTGAGAATATGCAGCTGAACTTTATTGCAGAGCTACAGACACTTTTCTTCTTTGTACCTATTTCTTGATGCTTTAATTACACTATTTTTCTTTTTACTAGTTGAGTGTAAATCAAAGTTCAGGGTGGGGATCTCTGTTTGCACAGGCACTGCTGGAGCAGTAAAGGTCACCAAGATTTTCAAACAGGAACTGGAAATCCAGCATGGATGTCCTCTCTCCAGCCAGGGGCTACATCTCAGCTCCCAGCCCCGAGAAAATAGGTGTTCTCCTGGGATACTCCCTCCACAGAGCTGTTACACTGCTTCCTCTTCTGCAGCAAAAGTAGATATGGACATCTGCCTATTACAGACAGCCTTTACATCAAATGTGGCTGCATCTCCCTAGCCTCATTTTTATTTCAGGCTGGTGAAAAAACACTTGGCTGATTGCACTGGACTCTACTTACCCACATGCCAGAGCTATTGAAATCTCTCTTTGCCCCCACCCAGCCAGTGCGTGTGCACTGGGATGTACTGGGCTCAGCCTGGGGCTGGAGGGGCAGTTTTGTTCCCACTGTTCACTCCCACATTAGCCTCTCAGACAAAAATGCAGAGAGAAGGCTGCCAAGTGGAAGAGGTCAGGGAGGCAGGCACACACTTGTATAACCGGATTTGCAGTGACACTTCTCACCCACAGGCCAGCACGCTGCTGCTGGTGATGCAGGCTTGGTTTCCCTCCTGCCAAACAAACCCAGATTTGCATTCAGTAACATACTGTACTTTTTGCTTCTAATTTCTTGCATGGCTGACTCCTTTGCCCACCGTGTTACAAGGGAATTTGAGTCCAAAATGTGAAAGAGCTCTCATGGAGGAGGCAGAATGATACTGGGGAAAATGATTTAGAATCCTGTAAATAAGGACTACATGAGAGGAAGCATTCAGAAAAGGTGCTAAATTAATGTTATGGAAAACTTTAAATTTGGATGCAATTTAAATAGGTACATAGAATACAGCAGTGAACACATTTTCCAACCTCTAAAAGGGATAGTCTATAAATAGGCTTTAAAATCTATGAAAGGATATTTTAAGACCCAGTAAAACATTCAGCAAATGCATCAAATTATATTTATTCCTCAAACTCACCACCAAATGGCTACAGCCCTACCCCAATTTTTTCCTCTTTGAAAAACAATAGGAACCAAACTGGTTTATCTTCCTGTACCTGCTGCAAATACCTTTATGGCAAGGTAATTGCTAAGAGCACTGTGTTGAACAATTCATTACTTGTTACAGGAACATTTGTCATGCCCTTTGGAGATAGCAGAAGAGAATTCTCCCGTGACCTTTGAAAAATGAAATCAGTGGCATTACGCAGAAGCCAAATTCAAAGTTTAAAAACAGATTTAAGAAGGGTTTCCCATGCCTCTTGAAAAAGAGACAAACTGCACTTTCACCGGGAGCCTAGCTAGATTATTCCAGTCCTTTTAGACCATTAATGATTTGTGCCTAATGAGCACTTGGAGCAGTGATTCACTGATGAAAGCGCTGCAGGGCTCCCTGTCCTGTGCACAACTCTGTTCTCGTCATCACAGCAGTACAGGACATAGCACCGTGGGCTGCCTGCACTGGGGAGAAGATCATGAGCTCGATTGTGTGCTACAAACAAAGGGAGAGCCATTATCAGACGCTGCCTTGCCAGGCTGCATGAAAAACCGCCTCTGCAAATTGCATAATGCCCCTGGATATTCCCAGCAGTGCTGTGGCAGGCCCACGGGGCTGGCGCATGGTCAGGGAGGAAGCCGGATCTCCTCCCTCCCACCTTCCCTCCCAGCATGGGAAAGCTCAGGAGAGCTCTTGTGTAGTCAGAAAAACCCCACTTATCTCCTGGGAAAGAGCTGTGCTGCTCTGGGGTGACGTGTGACGCACAGCGTTGTGGTCAGGGATCAGAGGGAAGTCGGCGTGCTGGGAGCCTTGGGAAGCACCTGGAGAGGATGACAGGAGAGGTGGCACACCTGCTCTCCTTGAGTGTGTGTGTCACATCTCTGTCCCTCATCCTGTGCTTGTCCTGTTTAACAGCACATAGATGCTGGTTCCTTGCTGTTCCTGGGCCCGGTGAGTACCTGCGCCTGCCCCAAGGAGGCACAGGAAGAACGGCACAGCTGGGATGGAGGGAAGGGGCTGCTCCTTCTGAGTGGTGCTGTGAAAATGCAGCATGAGGGTGATATCTCTAAGGAGCACGAAATTCCCACTGGAACAGCAAATGGTGAGAATCCCAGCCGTTGTTCAGTGGGAAAGATTTCACCATGAGTAAATGTGACCATGATAAGCAGCATGTGTGACAAAGCCGGCTTCATTTCCCTTGCCTGAGAGTCCATATGCTTGGAATGCTGCCCCCTCCACCTCCTCCTCCTCTGCCTCCTCCTCCACTCTTGCTGGTGGCACCAGGGATTTACAAGGCAGGAGGGAGCATTTCCTAATATTGGTTGGGTGTAACTTTCCAGCATGACTGATTGTGCTATTAACTGTGGCAAGAGGAAGAGCACAAGTGAGCAGCATGGGAGAGCACTTCAAAACCTGGAGATGAATGATAAGTAATATTAAATAGTTTTATGTATGCAAAATAAATGGTTGAAGTTTGCAAGACTATTGTTGTAGGCATTGATGAGTTTATTAGAAAAGGGGAAAGTTATAGGGAAAAGTGAAGCATATGTAGAAAAAAGGACATCTATGTAAATTAGACAGAAAGGATCTGGGAATTAATGGAGTCAGAGTTAAAAAAGAGTTTTAAATTTAAGACAGGTAAGGGAGAGGTGGAAGAATTCAGTTTGGTTGAAGCTCTCAAACCTCTCTTAAGAAAAAGGGTAGGACAGAAAGTAATGGAGATACGTAGAAACAGAAAAAACAGGTCTCTGTAAATGAAGCCCTAATTAAGTAATATGCACATGCACACACACACAAAGCACACAAAAATTTGCTGCTAGTCCACAACCACTCTTAAAACCATTTTGGTACAAATGGCAGTGATCTGAAAGTAAGAAATTATGAACTAGAGTGCTGAAATTCAAAGAAGTATATGGGCAATCTATGTATCTGGGAAACTTTCTAGAGAAAGCTAATTAGTAAAGTCCTATTATACCAGGTTTAAACAGTATAAATGTCAGAACAGTTCATGCCAGAGAGAGAAAGATGAAAGAGACTCAGGTTCTCAGAAGCAAGAAGACAGAAGAGCTACAAAGATTGAATATCAAGCTAAATGTTTGGCTTTAAAAAGGGAAATCACATAGAAGTGATGAAATTCATTGAAATCAGTAGCTAAAACTAGTAAAGCACTTTTAGATGACATCAAATTGTTTAGAGACACTATACAGCAGACTCCTCATCAAATAAAAAATATTCAAAGCAGAAAGAAAAAATAAACCAACATGATTAAACCATGTGACACTTCTGAGATATAAAAATAATTTCTCTTTAAGACAGGGAGTTAAGGAAGATGCAAAAGAACACAGTTTGACAAAGTGGATGTGAAACAACAATAAAGTACAAGAAAATGAAAAGCAACTCACTAAAAGCATAAAATGGAATGACGGGACACTTTTACCCACAGCAGAAGCAGGAGGCTGACAGAGAGTTAATGGGGTCCATGAATGAATAAGAGCACATGAGAGAGAGGACACAGTAGAAAATCAAATTAAATTTGTTGTTTAGCTGCTCACTCTGGAATGCTGAATTACTCTTTAATGAGGATCAGACTTATAGGGCAGTTTCATGACACCTTCAACAGGACCAGGCTGAGGCCACTGTGACTTGATCAGGATGTCCTGCCCCAGTCCTTGTGTTTGTGCTGCTCCTTCTCTGATCCCATGGCTGAGGCACTGAGGGCAGACCCTTCAGCAAAACCACCAGCTGGAATCTCAGCCCAGCAAACAACATCAATGGACCTTGGGCTGGGTCTCCTTGCCAGACAATGGTCAGGCACTGGAGGCACCCCAGGACCATGCCCCAGCCATAGATGGGTGCAGTGCTGCACACAACAGGCAGCAAATCTCACCCTGCTCGGCACAGAGCCAGCACAACCCATCAGGTGTCCTTGCCACGCTGTGTCTTGGTGGCACTCAGCAGCAAGGAGGATGTGGATGTGACATTTCTGAGCTGTGTTCAGAGACCAAGCAGGTGGACATCAGTCAGCCCACTGAGGTGATTCCTGGAGGCTGCTAAGGGCTGGTGTCCTTTACAGAGATGACACAAAGCTGTGTTGTGCTATCCAAAGGAAAAAGAGAGATTTTGTACTTTATCCAGACCCAAGAACAGGATTCTCTGAAATCAATTTCTGAAATCAATCACAGAAATACAAATAGATGACTGTCACAATATCTGTCATGCTAATAATAAATAAAAAATAAATTAAGATGAGCCTTTGGTGATTGCCTCTTTTCCTGATATTTGGTTATTTGGAATTTTCCAGCCACACGGATCTCCCAAACTGAGAAGTCAAGTGGCCAATTTCTTTTCCAAGTGTCAACATGCTCTCCCAGGGCACTGCAGACTTTTCAGGAAGGTGTGGTTGGAAACACTGTCACCTTTCCATCCTAGCCAAGCTCCTGAGCCATGCTGGTACAGAGGGCAGGAAAAATCAGTGTTCAGATTCTTCTGAGTAAAGGTAGAAATTTGGCAAATGCTTTGGATGCCCTGGGTTCTTTATTCCTAGCATGTCTGCCTGAAACATTGCATGGTCCAGTCATGCATATGGCCTAACAAACAAGCTTAAGGCTTAGGGTGTTGTTGCCTTTTTAATCAGACCTTAGGTCACCATCCGTTAGGCCTTAGGCACTTTGAGGCTCATGCATATAATTAAATCCAGTTAAATAAAGGCTAAAATCCATCTTGTTTTTATACTGTGTTGAGTGCTGACCTGAAACAAGCTAATGTTGTGTTTGCATTTTTCAATGATCTCCATAGTGGAGAACAAACACATCCCATTTCTCATGCTGGGATTAAGAAGTGACTCCTGGCTCATAAAACCTTTCAGCTTCCATGATGCCAATACATCCAACACTGATTTCCAAATATTTTAGCCACTTGCATGGTTGCCATTACTGCAGTGTCTGATCAGTCTCAGTCTCTAATGTGTTGATACCCATCCCACCTCTGTGACTGACAGCTGCTTTTTTGCCAGGACTACAGATGCAGATGGACTCTTGGGGCCAGAGAAGGGAATGTGTATCCCACACCGTGGCAGACACCTTCCAGCTCCCTGGAGTCCTTGGCTGCCAGCACCATCACTGCACCAACTCTTTATTTTTCCATTTCCCCTCTAGCAAAAGACATGGGCCAAATCCCACTGGCATCTAGGAGCATCTTACTATGGACATCACAAACCTTCCACTGACTTCAGCAAACTTGGCTCAAACCTAGTGGCTTCTGCCACCCTTCCTGTATTCCTGGGCTTTGCTAAGGACAGAAATAAATCCTTTGTTTACTCTGGTAACTGGAGAGCTGCTTTAACCTCTGGCTAAAAACAGGTGCATTTTCCTATCAGGTTCATGAGTCACTTGTCCCAGGAAAGAATGGTGAACTTGGAAAGCCCAGTGCTCAAGGAACAACAGGAAAGGATGACTTTTAAATCGAATGGTGGCAAATCTCATAATCTGGTTTTCCTGTGTGGCTTTTTTCTTTTTAAGTCATTGGCTTAACACAGCTCAGTCTTGCTCCTTGCAAATTCCTGGTAGTTTGGCATCACATCCAGTTCGGGATGGAAAACATTACTGGTGTTTGACTCCCACAGGAAAGAGCAGGTGTAATGTGTGAGTACATAAATGGTGCAAGCAATTAATAACCCCATAATAGATTTTGTGCTTGGTCCAGCATAATTAGGTCTTTCAGCACAGGAACTTGTATCTTCTCTTTTCTTCCCAACTCTTCTGTTCCCTGTGCTCTCTTCTTTACAGAGCTGTTTTCACAGAAAACAGTATTACTTCTCACACATCATCTGGTCAGGAACAGCCAAAGAATTCTTAAAAGGTGATCTTCAAGGTGACTTCTTTTTGATGAATTAAAAAAAAACAAACAAAACCAAACCTGCAATATCATTCCTCTCCATTTTTAACACCAGAAATTCAAGTCTTACCACCCTGTTTCCCACAACTGTAGACTTATGACATCCTGAGAAGCTGCTCAGGGTATATTTCTCCACTGCACAGTTAACTCATGTTCTGACTCAAATTAAAATCAGTGGCTCTTGCCATACACAGAAGAGAAACTTCTGACAGGCCAGAGTGTGCTCCTAGTCCAGACCAGATGACCTGGTTGGCTGTAGAGTGCAGAACCTGGGACTGAACCTTACCTCTTTTACCCTGTGACTGCAGACAGGAAAATGAAATGAAAATAATTTGTGATTCTCCAAATATGAAATGAAAATAATGGTAATTCTCCAATGCATCTCCTGTAGCTCCTGCATGGTAGCCAAGTGGCTGCAAAATAAGCACACAGTCTCTGAGCACCAGAGGTTCTGTACCAGACACACACAGCTTAGCACAGCATCATCAAGGTCTCAGGAATACAGGCAGGTCTCTGCTTGAGATGGGGCCAGGTTACCTGTGGAGTGAAAATGAACCATGGTGGGGGAATGAATTTTTGTGCCCCATCTCTCATGGTTTTGCTTAAGGTGCCTCACTATGTTAAGCATTTTTGAAATAAGGAGAAATCACCTGGTCATTGCATGGCAGGAATGTTCAAAAAAGTTCCCTCTTCATGTCTGCGTCCTTTGAGGACATTCATGAATGGTAAAGAGAAGAATCATCATTTTTGGCACTGTAAATTAAGTGGATAAGTATACCTTTGGTGTAATGGAAGAAAACATCTATAAAACCCTCTCAAGGGAGACATGCAGAAGAGCATGACCAAAGCATCTCTCCCTTTACAAAAATCAAAGGCTTTCTTTGTTTGATATAATAAGCCACAAATATTTCTAGTTCCTGCCCATCTCCACCCCATTCCTGCCTCTCCCCCTGCCCTTTCCCACTTCAGGTTGCTTGGAATGACACTAATACTACTTACAAAACCAGCAGAAAGTCAAACAGTCCCATATATTATTGCTGGGCTAATTTTTAACTTCTTCAGCTTCACGGTCAGTTGGATCAGTAAGACCTGTTCCTCCAGGCAGCTATCAAGTGACAGCTTTCCATTTCTGTCATGCATGATTGGGAGATCCTGCACCAAGCAGAGTCTCACAGAGATGCACAATGTGCTCACCTCCCCATCCTGAGGCTACACCAGGAAAAAAGAAAAAGGCCAGAGGACTGCAGAAGCCACATGTGCCCAGAGAGCTGCAGGAATGGATGTCAGAGGGAAGGTGAGATGAGTGCAACACAAGCATCTGAGAACAGCAGCATTAATTTGGAGTCACTGTGAGTCTTACAGGTCTACAGGAAAGGTGCCAATACCACAGCCAGTGCTTATTCACCATGACCAAAGGCAGTGTCAAGAGGTTCTTGGAGAGCAGAGCACTGGCCAGCATCTGTCCTCATCTCCAAGGAGCAGAGACTGGCCAGTGCAAGTCCATGAGCTCTCCGGGGCCCAGACTTGGAGAAGCAGACACCAGCACACACTACATTGCTCCTTGCTGTCAGGGAGGATCTGCAAAGCAGAACCAAACCCTGGTGGGACATTTACCTCAGTTGTTGCTTGGTTCATGCAATGATCCACAGCCTTGCAGTAGCATCACCTGACAACCAAGGCATGGGGACAAATGTCAGGTGGGGCTCCACAGTGTGGGGTGAGCCTAAACAGAACAGATCCTGCTCCTCTCTCAGTGTCCAGCTATATGTTCTAGCTGATCCAGCTTGCTAGCCCTGCAAGATCAGAAGAATGTGAAATAAAATAAAATTTCTAAAAAGGGAGGAGCAGATATTTTCTAGCATAACAATTTAACCAGCTCATTCAAAGCATTCAAGGAGCTGTTGTAAGGTGACAAAGACCAGGACTGCAGGGGGAAAAAAGATTTTCTGTCTGGTGATGGGTAGCTGCTAAAATGCCTTGCACTATGACAAGAGCCACAGACCTCTAGGCTGCATTGAGGAAACAGCCCCTTGAAATTGCAGATATCTGAGTAGGACAGACAGTGCCTGCTCCCTCCCTTCAGCCTTCCCTGCAGTGGTACCCTGTGTCCCCACAGCCCCAGGGCTGCACCAGGAGTAAAGCTGGCACAGGGCAGAGCAGATTAGCACCGGATCCAAGAGCCTGTGTGCCATATGGCTGTGGCAGGAGTCTAACGGCAACAAGGAAGAGAGATTTATATCTTGCTGAGAAACATTTTATAAAGTGTGTGAAGGTTGTCAAGCCTCTTTCTGGAACTACATCCTGTGGACTTTTCATTTGAAAAGCAATTTTCTCCTTTTCAGTTGAAGAAGAGGTATTACCAGAGAAATGACCAGCTCTGAAAAACACCCCTTACTGAGGAAAGCCCCAAGTGTAAATATTTTCCCATGGGTGTAGTTTAGAACAGAAAAGGGTTTGAAAAGCATAAGAAAAGAAAATCAAAACAACCAGGTTGGTAATGCCTCTGAAGACAGTGAAGTCTCAGCCTGTAGTCCCTGCTTCCAGCAGCCAAACTCATGCATGAGGGACACTTTTCCAGCTAAATAAGTCTAGAAGGGCAGATTTTAACAATTAACCTGCCTAAACAACAGCTCCAGAACTGCTAGAGCAAAGTGTTTGAGAAGTCAAGAGCTAAATTCAGTAGAGTGGATGAAACAGAAGTGGCAATGGAACCATGCTCACACATAAAAGTGACCATATCTTCTACTTAAAAATAATTATTCTGATCTCAGCTGTCCTCAACACCTCTAGTAAAGAAGCTGGTTATTGTTATTACACATGCCTTTAATAAGAAAAGAAATACAACTACTACTGAAAATACCTACTTCAGCAACAAAGTAATAAAGGTTTCTCAGTTCTCCACATTTCTGAGCCCTGGGGGATTCGCCCATCTTTAGGGCAGTCAGCATAAGATGCCCTGCACGAACAAACACAATTATTTCTAGTTGTCAGCTTTGGGGCCAGTGCACTCTGGGGCCAGCTCAGCCTGTTTTGAGCCCATCTACCCCAGACACCACAAACCCACTTCTACTTCCATCACACTCTTTGTTAAGCCATCACCATTTCTCCTAGTGGCAGGGAAAGGGGACTGGTCAAAAGCAGGATCAAAGATGTTTCTGCCTTACCAACACTACAGACTGAAAGTGCCAGAGAACAGGAAGGTGATATTTTCACAGCAGAGAGAAGGATGTCAATAATACAGAAAAATGCACCCTGCAGCTCTAGTGGCACCAGTGCTATAACATGCATTTCTGGGCCAGCTAATAATAGCAGAATATTGATGAACAGAGGGCTGAGACTAGGCTGGACAGTGAGTGGGGAATGTGATGACGACAAAGGAAAAGCTGACGTGGGAGGAAGCAGGAATTTATTAATATGAGAAAATTAGGAGCACATAGTTAACTCCACTATCAGCTGTTCCCTTGCAAGTGAAGGACATAAGTGGGCAGACCAGCCAAGATGACAGCCTGGCTCCAGGAGATTTGGGGAGTTCACTGCCACAGAGATCAAGTGTCAGGTGTGGGACCATGGTTTGGTGGGAGTAAATGGCTTTTGTTTCTACAGGGCTCAGTTTAACTCAAAGCAGCTCAAAACAACACAGCCCACACACCCCTCAGTCCACTGCTGGACTGCAGTGCAGACCGGCTGGGTGCCCTGGTCTCATCCCCAGGGAAGAGAGGGAAAACAGCTTTCCCACTGCTGTGTACTCCCAGCTCTGCATGGTGCCCAGGGCCAGGCTTTTACACAAGTGCTGATTTAACAGAATTCTCCACCTTTTACAGAATCTGGGCCTTTAGAGGTTCCCCAGGGTGAGGACATTGCAAAAAGAAGAGAAAAATCCAGCAACAGGGAATCTCACCCCCAGCCAGAAGTGTCACAATTTCTCTGCATGCCCATTAAGTACTCTTCCTGGGAAGTAAATTGCTAGTAAATAAAGACTTTATTTGTTTTTTCCCAATCTTTTCAAGCACTTGGTAGCTATGAAGAGGGATGGGCTAATCTAATTTTTGTAAGGAATTAGTGAAATATTGTAGTTCTTTTTTACCTGTCAGGCTCTGAGGAGCCAGGGCTGAGCCCAGACTGTGCACAGCCAGCATAGCCTCAAGCAGGTTGTGACTTTACCATTGGAGTGGAGAGAGGGTTGGAAAAAAATCCCTCGTGGATTCCTAAAATGGCCACTGGCTGATCTGATCCTGAGGTGACTAATAACAATTTGGACTTATTTGAATCTCTGTGGCTTTACTGGAAAGTTAACTCCCCTGCTGCCATCATATAAAGAGGCTCCTTCCCCTTGCTGGGTTCCAGGGAAGTACAGAAGCAGCTTAAAATAACAATTTACTTCAATGCTGTAAATGTCACAGCAAGGGTCATGGGAGGGGGAAGTAAGGAATTTTATTTGATCTGTGCTGAAATGTCCTAACTAGACTGTGTTCAGATCTGGCAGCTCAAACAGGCCCCAAAATACATAGGGCCAAGATAAGAGAACAGAAACAGAGTGAAGTGGAGAAATTTAAGCCAGGCTCTGTCAAAGCATAATGCAAGCTGGGCCTTAGTGCACCTTGCTCTTTGCTAATTATCCTTCCTGGGTCAGCCAGCTGTTTGCTTGGCTTTAAAATATTATTTTTCCCTGGTGTCTGGTGAAAACCTATTATGCTTGTTCTCCAGGCTTCACAGAAGACATTATCAGCCTTCAAAACCTCCTGCATTCCTCCTTCATGCTCCTGCTCCTGCACCACATCATCTTCCGCCAGCCCAGAGGCCTCAATTAGGGGATAATCCCAGGGCACTCATTCGGTGCCATCAAGAAGCTGCCGTGTCACCTCCTCACACCACTTCCTCAGCACTCATCCCTCTGATGCCCATTTTGCTGGAAGGGAAGAGCAGGAAAACAAATGTGACCTCCAGGACCTGCTGCAACTACTGGCAGCAGCTCTTTCTGCCAAATCAGTAAAAGGAACTGGCAGAAAGGAGCCTGTTATTCCAGTTGTGCCAGACACCTGATGACAGGAGCAATTGATCCCAAATGCAAATACAAATGTTACAAAATAAACAAGAGTCAGTTGTCCTTAAAAGAAGTTTGCAACCAGAAAACTGCATTTTTTCCTTTCACAGTAATAAATTTGAAAACGGAAATTAATTTGTCAGCTGAATCATCTGAAGGTGCTTAGCCTGCAGATTTCTCAAAACAATACTGGGATATTTTTAAAAGTTGGAGAAGGGGAATATAACCAAGCTGTCTCCTTCTACCCCTTTTCTAAGCATCCTTACTTGCAGTATCAGCAGAGGTATGGAAAACATAACAGAGGAATTCAGTGAGCTCAGAAATGTTACACTTTTTCTATCAAGTTCTTAATTTTCCAACATGAATCTTCTCAAGTGGGATAAAGAAAAAATTCTTACTTATTTTCCTTAAGAAACAAATAAACAAAGAAGTCACCCACAAATCATAACATGACAAGTCATCCAAATCATGGTTTCAAAGTGAGCATTTCATGTAAACCTAATGTCTAGTTTTGTGAAATTGCTGCTGAGAAAAGATCTAAGCCACTAACAACTCAATTATAACACTTTCAGACCTGAAGTTGTCAGGATTCATACTGTTTTCAGACTTTTGCATTTTCCCCTTCCCTCATTTCCTACTTTACTACAGCAAGTATTTCAGGGAAGTGCTTAAATGCAAATAGAAATCTGCTTTCAGACCTGACTGTAGTTTTCAAGTACACAGTAATGAGTAGGGAGGGGAGAAAGATCTGTATTGATTTTTTAGTAACTTTGTCCTGAATCACAGAGAGCAGATGGGCAATTTCAAGCAGAATGATTTTATGTCTGATTGAGAAACACACAGAACAAATGAGAGCAAAAGCCAAGTCTCCTGCATAGCAAGTCCCTCCTATGGCAGTCCTCAAAATGGACCATGAAAAGCATCCCTGCCCTTGCAGGCCCCTCACAGATGGGAGACTTCAGAGCACTGCAGTGACACTTCATAGCTATATGCACAAAATTTATAGACCTGCCCTTTCCTTCATGGACAATCAAGGCTGGATGAACAGTGAAAGGCAAAGCTCTTTTTCACTCTATTAATATAAATGTAGCCAATTCTTTTTTTCTTGTGCAGAGACTCTGTGTTCCTGAACTCAGTGTGCAAATAAGACAGTGTAATGTTATTCTGACTTGCTCTTTACCTCTTTCCAAGTGGCTCTAATAGGGAATAAACATTTCTATGAGCACATCTTGCTCTACTCTCCAGCATTTCCTTCAATCCCTTTGCCATGACTTACTTAAACAATTATTTCTACACTTACACAATCCTGATGCTAACTGACTCACCTGTACCAATTACACCATTGTAAAGGGATTATCTCCATTTAATCCTTGTTGTCCTATAGATACAAATTAGACCAGCATTTGAAATGCACACAAGCCAGCTCAACCTTTGTGTTTAACTTACAGTTTTCTTGCTTGTTGTTCTGTGGCCTCTCTTGCCTTAATTAATATATTCCTACTGTTTCCAATGCCAAAACTCAAACACTCATCTGCACCAAGAGAATTCACCTGTTGTTGTCCTGTGCCTCCCCATATTACCTTCTCCACCTGTGTCTGCTCTTTCCCCAGCTACCCAGACTGCACCTCCCTTTTATGTGCAAATACCTCTGAGAGCTCAGACACAGGACCACAGGTGGGTTTGTACATATCCACTCAGAATGAGCAGAGGCTCCATGAGCTGCTGCTCTGCTGGACACCCATTCCAACCAGGGCATGGAGAGGAAATAATTAGTCCACAATTGTAAGGCCTCTTTTGACTATTAATATTTCCTTTAAATTTGCATATTTAGGAAAAATAAAGACAATGACCACAGCCTCTCTTCTGTAGCTCTTCCTCTTTCATCTGTTACATGCCATACATCAGACTTGCTCTTTGCTCTGTGCAGTGTCTCTGTTCCCAGTTTGACATGGTGAAGTTACAACATTGATTTCAGCCTTAGTGACATGATAGTAAATAACCAGTAAGAAATAAACCATAATAAATTTTCCTCAATTACTGAACATATCTGAAACAAACAGGCTGCACAACAAACACCCCTTGTGATTCTGAGAAACTGGTCGATCTAACATTAAAAGATTTCTCTAATCTCCTCCAAGGCAACACCTGTGCTCCACCCACCAATTCTACTTTCAGAAAATAAAGGGCAGTCAGTGAAAATGAAAGGGTTAATTTCTCTCTGTCTCTGGCTAACCTTTCCAGGCTATTCAGTTTCCTCTCAGACTCCAGCCCATCGGAGGCATGCGAGGTGAAGGATAGAATTACACACTGGGCATGTTTCCTGTACTTAGTGGGTGGATAGAGCACAACTTCCGCACTAATAATGTCAAGGTAATTAGGACATCCTGCAAAACCTGTAACAGGGAAGAAATAACCATTGTTTATTGTCATTTCTATTGCTGAGGTGGTGGGCTCTCCTCAGAGCTCTTCTTGCCTTTTGTTTTGAACCCATCTCTACTTCAGCAGATACAAGATCCAGTGTTCACAATATGGGCC
The DNA here is from genome assembly GCF_028769735.1 of Zonotrichia leucophrys gambelii. Lineage (NCBI taxonomy): Eukaryota > Metazoa > Chordata > Aves > Passeriformes > Passerellidae > Zonotrichia > Zonotrichia leucophrys. Next base: position 9,961,798 of record NC_088176.1, read on the forward strand.
TGGGCTAAAATCTAATTTCTTTTTCCAGTACCATCATTTCTCCCAGCTCTGTCTAAGGGCCTGAAGCAGTCACTGAAACTGGCACCTCTGTCCCTCATGAAGTCTCTGGGCCACTGGACTGCAGAAAGACAACTCCTGCTCAGTGGTGAATTAATTTATGCAGTGTGGCCAGCTCCAACAAGATGGATCAAGAGCACATCTTGCACACTCCCTTCTTTCACCAAGCAGACTCTACTCTGACCGTCAGGACAGCTGTTGGGCAGATGAGTCAGGGTTCTAGAAAGGCATCTTTGCTGTTGAGAAGAGCCCAGTGTGCAGAAGTTTCTTACTGGAGTCCTGTCTCCTGGATTGTGCTGGAAAGAAATGTTTTTTGCTAGGCTCTTGAAAGAAGTGGCACCAACACTGACCTTCAAGTGTTGCAAAGCCCAGCAGGCCCTACATGGGCCACAGAATGGAGTAAATTTAAATTATTCTTCTCAGTTTCCTACTGACTCCCTTAAAAAAGCTCCTTTATTCAATGTGGGCTTTTGGTGGATGCTCTTCGGAGGAGTGGAGATTTTCCTTTGCCCTTTGGGAAGGCAGATTTTGGAGAGAAGTAACAAACTTTCCTTGAGGCCATTGAATGTAACTGGGAAAAAAGCAAGGAATTTTGGGTAACTGAAACTTATTTTAGATCACTGTTTAAGAAGAATTTTAGAATCAGACTACTGACCCTGTGGCTTTGGTATGAACTGCCTCTCCTCTCACTAAAAATATGCCAAGGATGAGATGGCTGCCTACTGGGAACCGGTTGGTTGTGCAGCCCAGGCTCCCTGTTAGGGCTCCACGGTGACCAAGGGGAATGGATGGGAAATGAGACAACTCTGAGACTATGCATGAGCCTTTGCCTCTAAAAAAGAAGGATCCTTTGCTTGGCTTTTCTGGCTGCATTCATCACAGGCTGTGCTGTACACAGATGCCAGCACAGCCCGTCCCATCCCACAGGAAGTGTCTACGTGGTCAGATGCAGACAGTCATATGGTACCTCAGCCTTGCCAGAGGGCTGGGGGCTGCTGGGCTCCTGAAGCCCTTTAGATGATCAGCAGGGACCATCTCAGGTTCACTTAAGCCTGGGCAGGAATGTGACTGTGCAGATGTACCCTGGTCCAGCGCTGCTGGGCATTAATCCGTGTGCACACTGCCCAGCTAAACTGACCTTCTGTCCATGCTGGAATACAGATAATTTACCAGATGATCTGGTAAATTATTGCTCTTGCTTTCACAAGGTTTCCTGGCTCCTGGGTGCTGATGTCTGTAAGCACTCTAAGGAAAGCAACATTGATTTTTCCTCAGGTGGAGAATTTCAGGATGCCGCGTGTCTCTTGTTTGCTTCACCAAACGTATTTCCAAGAGTCATGGTTTTGCACACATTGCAAGCACAGCCTGCATCAATATCCTGGGGGGAATTGTGATTCTAATTAATGACAGAGTCCTTCTAAAGGTGTCTCTATTAAGCTTGTACATAAGGGCACTCTGCTAGGAAATGTCCCTTCCCTTCCCTCTCACATGGCATAAGTTGTTGCCATTTGCAAAATATATTGACCATAATGTTGAGCCTAAATTATTAAGTGTGGTGCTGCTGGGCTTGTGGGGACAGCTACATGTTTCATATCCTCTCTGAAGGGCCTTGTATGTAATGAAATTCTTCACTTACTTTTCAGAACTGCCATGTTTTCAGATTGCGCTTGTGATTGGCAAAATATTCAGCCTGTAAAATAAAGTTGTTTATTTCAGATGTGAGGCAAAGAAAAAGGTTCTTGGGTTCTCAAATAATTAAGGCTAACTCTGGAAGAGTCTGTAAAAGTGATACTGTGAAAAAAGTAATAGAATAAGACTACACAAGATTGCTAGCAATCAGAAGATAATCATTATCTGTAATAATGCTTTTCACCCTACAAAATAACCCTGATGTCTAAAAGTTGGTCTTTACTCAGAACTTACTAACATAATTATAATGCTAAAAATACCAGTATAGCTCTGTTTGGACATGCTCATTTCAAAATAAGAAAATTCATACAGGGTGGAAATACATGTGTAACATGAAGTATAATTATTCTTGAAGGGTATGAAGGGTAAAATTCCCTTCCATCATTAATAAAAGCCTCACAGCTTGTCTGGTTCATTATATGCACTGATCTTAGAAGGAATCTCCAACCTGAAGATAAAAGAAAGAGCACATCCACCCAAAAGGCAGGTCCCACATCCAGTGAGCTTCCCTCAGATGAGAACCAAAAAGCTGAGACTTGCAGAAAAATCCACCTTTCCACAAAAGTCTGGAAGGGGGAGTTTGGTGGCCGAAGTGAGTAAGTAGCAGCAATGCCTTTGGTCTAGGTCACTGTTTCCTCTCTGCTGTTACAACGTGGGAACAAAGCTGTGGGATAGCTGGGGGTGGGAGAGCTGCAATGGTTGGTCTGGGCAGTGCCTTTTCCTCAGAGACTGAGAATTTCATATACACAGCAGCCTGTGCCTCTCAGCCTTCTGGAGGAGTGCAGGCCAGCAGAGGTTAACAACTGACCCTAACCCTTCTGCCTGGGAGGGGGCTGAACTGAGGCAGAGGCAGCAGAAATCCCTGCTGACAACTCCAGAAGGATCACCTAGTGATAGACTTTAGCTGTACCCAGACTTTGAAGAATGTTCCCCCCGCTTGGCCACTGAAAAGTGAGGGTTTCATGGGGCTCCAGGAATTTCCATCCAGCCACTGGACCCTGGGGTCATCTGTGAGCAGTCCATGACCATTCCCTGCCTCAGTGCTTTGCTCAACTCAGCCTGCCATGACACAACTTTCATGGCTTTCAACCACTTCCTTCACAATGCTGCCTCATGGATATCCCCACGAGGAATGCCATTTCCTTTACTAAGCTTTTCATGCTATTTCTAGTCATGCCCAATTAGCTATTCTCCTGTCTGACTTGCTCAGCCTTTGAAGACACAGAGCTCCTAAGAGAGGCAGGTGCCAGAGAGCACGCTTATGATCCAGCATTAAGACACATAATTGCTGCAGGACTTTAAATTCCAAGCAACTATTAATAGCAATGAAAGAAATTCTATCTTTTGCCCTAGAGACTCTCCATTACTTGTTTGTAAGAGAGGGCTTTTGAAAACAGGCAGAGCTTTCATGACCTGGATCCAGACCAGAGTCAGTTCTGTTCATTGACTGCCTTCAGTTCCTCCCCCAGCCAAGTTTCTAACAGAGAGAAGCAGCTGCCCAAGACTCAGATGCTCTTCAGATGTTGATTTAATCTGTGCTTAGAGGAGTCTTCCCACAAGAACCTGGGGAGGATAAAGAGGAGCTTCTGGTGGAGGTAGTTTGGATCAACCCGGCTATCTGCTCACAGCTGCTGGAAGAGAGCAGGACAGGATGCAGCAAGTGAAAGAAGCCTACAAAATAATGCTGGTCATAGGCCCTTTGAACAAAATGTTGTTACATTTACATTACCAGTGGAAACTCTTCAGGAGAGAAATAAGTCACAGAGGGAGAGCCTCATATCAGGCTACAGACATCCCTGAACTGTCAGGCAGGAAACAAATGCCCTTCATTGTGCAGTGCCATGCCACCAACACATCTCCATCTGGGGACAAGCATCATGTCAGGAAAAGATGTCCAGAAGGGATGACTGGTGACAAGCAAAAAAACCCCGGGGTGCCTTTCAAGAACCTTCTTTAGAGGTCCTCTCTCATTTTACATGGTTTTATAGGGCCAGGAATGGATCATGTTGCTTTACATAATGCTGTCTGATGAAGGAGACCAGCTCAAGCACTCAGAACCTGCATAGGGCCTCACTGAGTGGCTGAAACCATCACAGATAATCTGTGTAGGAGCTCAATCCAGATGTACTGGTACTTTCATCAGACACCGGAAGGTCACAAAAAACATATACAATCTTCTAGAACCCTCAAAACAGAGGTGAAGTCTTTTGTCTTCACAGTTAGTGCAGCTTTGTATAACTTCAGTTGACGAGAAAACCTTAAAAGTGCTCTTCTCATAAAAGCAACCACAGAAGAGATATTTCCCATTTCAGTTCTCAGTTTGCAAAAGTACAGAACCCAGGCTTTGCTTATGAGACAGCCTGGATATCAGGAATGAGGTAAGTTTACTAATTCCCCTAAATCATGCCTCCCAGCTCTTCAAAGAAAGCAGCAGTGTCACTAAGGACATTTTACTCACACTACCTTTCTCATGCAGAAGAAAAGCAGAGCCATTCCCCACCAGGTGACCCTCTAAGGGACATTCTGTGCAGACTTGCTGACATACCCCCACCCCACCTCCTCAGACACCTTGAATGATCCTGCACTTCATCAGTGCCTTGTCCCAAATCTTGGGCTTGGAGGATACAACAAATAGCAGACATTGCCTTTCAACCCTGGATGGGATACTCATGAAGTCATGTCTGCACTGAAAAACAGTGTCGACTGTGGTTTTTTCACCCTCAAACAACGATTTGACTTGATCCTAAGCCAGCCCCATTCCTGCCGGACACAAGCGTGTCCCAGCGCCATCTAGCCAAAGTGCTTCAGAAACACACAGCAGCACCTGGAGAGCAAACCCCAGTGCAGAAATTATCCCTAAAAACACAAACCCCTCACCACCGAACCCAACACCCACAGCTGCTCTGGGCCCAACCCACACCTTTGCTTGCTAAATTTGCTAAAGGCCTCTTGAATTAAGTTGAACACAATGTTCAGCACCATTCAGAGGCTGTTTCCACGCCTTTGCTACCAAAGACAAAAAGATAGCAAGGGAACTGTTGTGGCTTCAACGATTTTTTGTTTCAGGTTTTGTATTTCCTTTGAATGAAAGCAAGAAGTGAAACCTTTGGGTGAGAGTGCAGTGTAAATCCCCAGATAGATCAAATCAGATAAAAACTGGAGTCTTTGCTTGGCTCCATAACATGGCCTGACCTGCATCAAAACTGGACCTTACTGAGAGGGAAGAATTTGCAATGAACTCCAAGAAGGAAATCCAGAAAGAACTCAAAGGTAGGATGGTTGTAACAGAGGTGGAAGGAGAACTAGCACTAACACAAGTTAGCAGCTTTCATTACAGATTTGTTTCCATCATCAGTTTAAGCCACTCTGAGTCTGCTTCCTCCCTGCCATAGACTGACATCAGGTCTCTTGTGCGAGTACTGATCATCACAGGCTTAATTGCTGTGCCAGTTTTGATTTTCAGCTGGATCCAGCTGAAAATCAAAATCTTGAAAAGGAAAAGTCTTGGGACAGTCAGAAACTAATCTTTCTCCATATTCCAAATGTGAGCATGAAGAATGGACGTGGCAGGAAGATGTAGCCAGATGTTCAGGAGAGGGCAGGACTGCTTCTTGTGGCTACAATGCAAACCTAAAGCACAAATCCACACTCCAAGCACTCTAGAAAATCCATTTTCATTTGGAACAGCTTGCTAGAGTACATGCTCAGCATCCCCACTGAGCATGCTCACCTCCAGGCTGAACTTTGCTGTAAAACTGAAGATGACTTAGAGGAAACCAGAAACTGAACTGCAGTAGCAACATTATAGCACCACCTGCAAGGCGACATGTTTAAGTGCTGATCCTTTTTACTGAAAGTTCATTCTGCATCTGTCAGACATAATAATAGAAATAGATATTTGCTTCATCAGCTGCAAACCAACCTGTTTTGCATGTACTGAGGGTCCTTAACATTGATACAATACAAATAAAAAGAAATTCCAAGGTAAAGTGGTTTACTTATATTAACGGATCCAATAATATTTCAGAATTAATTACATACATAATTATACATTAAAATATGAGAATCAGTACACTGCACAATTCCTTCTGGTCTCATGTAGGTACAGGCCATTAAATTTTAGTGGGGGAAGCTCTGTGACAGCAGATTTTTTCCTTTTTAGCAAACATTATGCTGGATATCCATGCACGCAGTTCTGTAAAGCTGGGCTGATGTGAAGCATTGAACATCCCAGCAATGAGCTTCTGAGATTTGTGAATCCTTAATTTTAGAGAATGTGGGATTGGCAGCCCTATTTCACTCACTTGAGCAATGTCAAATAATCTCAAGAGTGTTCTGCACTTCTGAAAGTTGTTCCACCCTTGGTTCACTGGCCATGGAAGACTGTAGCCTAAATCTGCACACTGGAATGAGACATCCCTCCCAAATGAGAACTTTCCTTCTCTAGCAGGCAAAGCTGCAAGAGAAACAACACAAACCATAAAGAAATACTGTAAACATCAATTTAGAGACTTGAGCTTGATGCCCTCTATCTGTGGGGCTCCCTGTGCAGCAGCAGAAACACCAGTTGAACACAGGATGTTCTTTTAGCAAATATCTCAACCCTGAGGGGATGGTCACTCCCAGCAGACTTAGGAGCCATTCAGACATTTCCCCCCAGCTCCCTGACACAGATGCCAGGCAGTGTAAAGGGCACAGGCAGTTCTTGGCAGTGTGGAAACAGCTCTCAACTGCCAAGTCATGGGAGAGTGACTTGAAATGTCCAGATTTGCTTGTCCCTGGGGCCACAATTTCCTCACTGCAGCATGTGGACAAGTCTGATTTTTCCAAACCTCTCTCCAGAGAGACAAGGTAACAGTTCAACTTGCACCCGTTTGTCTGACTCACCCCGTCTAGAAGATTCATTGGACTGGCAAAAAGCAAAAGTATATAATTAACATGGGTTCTAACCCATCACTCATTTAAGAATTTGGCCTTTTGATTTGTAAATGTACCTTATTTTAATTTGTAAGGATTTTAGTCCAAATTGGAATCTGTGCTTTCACAAACACTGGAAAAGCAAAAGGTTAAAACCTTCAGTCCAGGCCCACCTCCAGGTCAGAACTTGGTGAAGAAACCCCTGACAGCATCCAGTGTTAAGATCTTTTTTCAGATCTTAAGGCTGATAAAAACCTTCCACAATGTTACCTGAACTTTGATACAACTGCTCCATGGGCACAAAGGTGACAGCAAATTTGCTGAGATCTTTGTTTCACTCTTGCATCACCTGTGCCTGCATTAACCATGGCAGAGTTGGACTCTTCTGTGGATTTTCAAACAGAAAACAAGAATATATAGCTGAGGAATGTGCTTTAAAAAACCCCAAACAAACTCACCAAAAGAAACAAACCCAGAAGTTACTGAGCTCAGCACCAGGATGAACTTCTCTAGAAAAACATGTTTCGAGTCTGAGGAGCAGAGTTAATTTCTGTGTTGCAAACCAGGGGAAAGGGAACACAAACGGGGTTGATTCTGAGAGCAATCAAAGTTCATGCCATTGGAGGAGAAGGAGATGTGCTATATCCCTGATTCTGCCATGAATATTGAGTCAATCTGGTCTGCAGCACCATGAGAACCTGGAAATCTCTCCTGGTCACCCATTCAGTTATCAGGCTGCCCAAATCAACACTTCAGGTAGCAAAATGGCAAATGAAGGAGTGATTTGGTGTCACACCATGAGCCAGGTAGGAATTTATATAGGAAGTACTTATTTACATGTTGGCTATATCAGAGCAAGTCTGTTAGGGCCAGTTATTCACAAGTTGCTAAGATCACTGAGTTGATGCAGAAAGGGGCTGATATTTGGGTAGATTCTCTCTATTTATCAAAGAGATGCACAGAAGAGCTGGGCTGGCAGCAGCCTTTTCTATATAATAACATCACAGTGACAGGAAATGCATGCTGTTTTCCGGCATTGAATTTCTAATTCTGGCATCTTGCTTCCCTCAAACAATTTTTGTCCTGTATGTAGCTGCAGTAAAGCATTATTATCTTTTGAAAGCCTGGTTTGCAGCTTTTTGTGCTGTAGCCAGGAAGGTTTTTTGGCTTTTGTAAAGAGTAGCACATTATTACTTCATCAATGGGAAATATAAAGAATTTTCTTTTGAGGCAGAGAGGAGTTATGGAGGGAGAGAGGGAAGAAATATATCTGTAGCTTGTTATGGGCTTGATGGACATACTCTGCTGTTTTCATCAGTAGCTGTACAGCCCTTATATAATATTTTTGGGCATTGGCCAGCTCAGCCCCACAGAACTGTTTTGATCAATGCTTTTTGAAAGCAGGAAATGAATATATCTGATCTGTGAGTAATGGAACAAAACCCAAAGATTATGCAGTCAAAGCTGCAGGCCACATAAATGGCTTCTAAACACAATCCTTGAGAAAGGGATTTTATCAGCAACTCTTACCTGCTCATGTGAGGCAAAAGTACAACTGAGTGCTGTGAAGACTAAGAATCCCAAAAGTACCCAGGACACTCCTATACAGGGAAATTATATTATGCCTTAGCCAGTCCCCCAGTGCTGCTGGTGGAGTCCCATCTGTATCTAGCAGAGAGGTGCAGTTTGCAGAGCAGGAAGGAAATAAGTTGTGTTATATAAAGAAATTCTTCTTAGAACAGCAGCATAGCCACAAGCACCTTTAACTCTCATGTGGAAAACAAAAGAGAAGTAACCACACACCTAATCAGAACAGTTACACCAGTACCAAGTTCCCCTGACACCTACAACAGGACAGCAGGCTGGGTAAGATGAGTGATCTGGCATGACAAATAAAGCATTTGGAAATTACTGGAGAGCAGGAATCCTGAGCTGGCCACCAGGGACAAAAGTATCCCTGCATTACATAATGCCTGGTTATAACATTATTATGGTGTACATATTTACCTGAGGGTGAAAGGGAATTAATTCTATTGTGAAATATATTTCCTGTTTCCAAATGACCACTGTTCCAGTAAATGCCGAAAAGCCTCTGGAGATGTCCCTGTTGATGCCCTACTCTATTAAAGCTGCTCTGGTGTAGTAATTGACTGTCACTGTGATTACTCTTCTTGCTTGTCCATTCAGGCAAACTAAGCACATGGCACTGTAATTTTGGGCTTCCTGAGCAGATGACTGGTTTGAATAGCCTGAAGTCAGTCCCAGAACTACAGCATCAATATCAAATTATGTTATTCCAATTATTCCAGGATACACCTAAAGCAACCAGCTACTTTCTTGGATAGTCCCCCCTTCAACTGCACCTTCAACTCCCTCCAGTGCACTTGTGATTGCTCCAGCTCTCATTCTGGGACATATGTGGGCAGGGTGCAGCATCATCAGACACTCCTGAGGCCCCAGAAGTACCAGCTGACATCAGGAAGGTGAAAGGAAGTGGTGAAAAGTCATTACTCCTGATGGCATTAAACCATGAGATTGCATCATGTGAACAAGAATAGCCTCATAAACCCTCTGTGCCCGCCTGGGGATTTTTGATTTCAATGTTTAATTATGAGCTGTGGCCAGATTTAGTTTCAACCTATGACATTCCTTTGTCATATTTGTTCCCATCTATATTCTTGGTTCATCCTAAATTAGCCCATGGCCCAATCTAGACTGTAACAGTCAAGGACTCAATTACAACTTGTGTTGCAATCAGGTCTGGGAACAAATGATTTCCGTTTTGTGGTGTTGATGGGAACTGTGCCCATGAAAACTTGAACCCAGAGAAAGCCAGATGGTCACATCAACTCCCTTAATGGGGGAGAGGAGCAGTGCTGGCAGAGCTGCTTTTGCACTGTTGTGGTGGCCTATTATGAGAGCAAATTTCTTTCTCTGTCCTTTAACCCAATCTCACATCCCCTTTTTTGGAGGGTGGCACATCTGGCTCTCAAACTTATTGTTTCTCTGACTGACAGTTGGCAGAGGTTGGTGGCTGATTTTCATGACAAAGGGGCTTTTGTTTGCCATTCCTTTCCAGTGAGTAGATGAGAAGCAAAGACACAGAAATATTCAATGAACACAGCACAGCTTTCCAGGGATATTTTCTTTTTGAGCCTTTCCTGTAATAAAAATAGCTCCTCCACTGAAGTCTACACATTTCTGGAGAATTTTTATGTCTATCTATATATATAGATACATATACACTATTGGTGTTACTCCTCCAGAATAAACATAGATATTTTAGCCTATCTGCTGGGAAGATTTTTCAGTTTGAGCAGCCTCCCCAAGAGAATCTCAGAAATGCACTGAACAGATTGAACTCAAGTTTCAACCTCAGATTCCCCTAACCAGTCTAAGCAAATTCAGCTCAGGTCTGAATCCTATAAATGTGAACCAACTTCCTCATACTGCTCTGAAATAGGGAATGACTGCCTGCATTATATAAGATTATTTCAGTCTTGCTCAGAAATCTGCTTGCCCAAGGTCACAAGAATATTCTGGCAGAGGCAAGAATAAGAACCTTGATATCTTGTCTCCCAATCTGCCCCTTAGGCAACTAAAACCAAACAAGTACCCTTGGGAAGGAGATATGCAAGCACCATGCCAAATTGGGAAGAGGAGGGAAAAAGAATTTGACATTGTGACAGGACAAATATTCTCTTCCTCATGGGAACTTGTATCTCTAAGGCCCCTTCCAGCGGATGCTGGAGCTCAAAGAAGAGGCTGATCTTTGGTCTTGTACCTCAGAAGCACTGGGAACCCATAGACAAGCAATAAAACCAGAGCACCAACTTTTCCCATCCCTTTCCTGACATCCCAGGAGAGTTCACATCCAACACCAATCATTCTCCTCACTCCAGGTGCTTTTCAAATACATATGAGTAAATATTTAAGGCGTGTTTTCCTTTTTAGTAAATGCTTTTCTGTATGGCTTAAAGAAATGCCCATGAATGAAAGAATAAGTGAGAAAATGAAGAGTCAGAGAAGTGTGTGACTGTTCTCCTGTACCTCACTTCCCAAATAATTCAAAGTCTTGAACTGTGAAACCATTCTTCAGCACATTAAAACACATTAAATTAAAGCTCAGTTCCATACTTTAGCTGCCCAGTGGTGCCCCCTTTGGATCTCTCAGCCCACCAATGCTGGCAGCTGGCACCCTTCACCCCAGGTTCTCCCACCATCTCTGGCTGGTGGCATTGCACTGTCCCCTGTGCCGCCTTCCTTTCACTGCTGTGCCCTGGCTGGTGCTAAAGAGCAGGCAGCCTCCACGAGAAAGGCCAGACAAGCAGAAGAGGAGAAGAGGGGCTTCTCAGCTTTGCCACCCTGGGAGGCACACTGTCCCCACTGCACACCCACCCCTGCACATCTGTCCCCACCCAGCCATCCACCTGCCCATGAATCCCCCAAGGCAGCAGGGCTCTTGGCAGGCAGCAGGCTGACTCCACTGCCATGGCAGTTTGCAGTACATACATTTTTCTACCTCCCTCTGAGAAAACCTCCACAAAATGACCATGTAGGACCTGGCTGCTGAGAGGAAGAGCAGGTGGTAAACCTCCATTATGCCATGGTCACTCAGAACCCTTTGACAGAGAACTCATGGGCTCTGGTTTTCTAAATCTGACTTTGGAAGGGACTAAGGGAAGGAAACAAATGTCTAAATGTGGAAAAGGCAAATGAACTCTAAGACACCATGCTGTCAGGAACGTAATCAGGACTGGCTTGCCTGGATTACCACTGTTGCAGCAATGCCTAGGGACTGGTCCTGGGCTGAGCCAGCCCAGGCTCCTCCACATTATGCAAACACAGAATAAAGTCCATCCTTATGCAAAGAATTTAGCACAATATACACCAGCAGCAGAAAGCCACTCACCTCCAGCCACTGTCAGTACAATGAGTCCTTCAGGTGAGGGGAAAAAACAAAACTGTAAAAGCCTGTTGGGATCACTGGAAAAGGCCCAGAGTCCCTCCTACATGACATCTGTAAGAAAAAATAGGTTATATTGCATTGGCCTCTGAGGATAAGCCTCATAATAAAGCCTGGGCCTGCTTAACTTAGCAGGCATTAATACTGACAAGAGTTCAGGGTTCATCAGTCAAGCTAATTTGTTCAACATTACCCTGCTGTTGCTTATCTGGGATAATCTTTCCTGCTGGAGGAGGGTAGCTGCAGGCTAACGCATTTGGTCCCCCTTTGCATGAACTAGTTTTAGCTTTCAGCCAGTGCTCCTGCTCTGCTATAGCAGTTCTGTTTAAAAGTGACCAGAAAGAGGAAAAGAATACATTACGGGTGTCATTTTTCTTTCTATTTCACCATGTGCCAAATAGACAAAGAAGGATTATTCATTACTATCTTTACAGTTTCAGTGGCAGCACTAGAAGGCTGATAACATGAGGAGGTGAAAGAAAGGATTTAGGAACAAATCCATTTTGAAAAGCCTCTGTGAAACTTGTTTAGGATAACCCTGACTTTAATTTATTTTCCCAATACACACTTAGGAGAAAAAGTTGTGTAGGAGATATGCCTGACTCTTATCAGGAGCTGAGAAAACCTTTACTCATTGATTCACTTGTGAAATTCCCCAGCAAAAAACAACTGCCTGAAACCTTGCAAAAACACAGAACGTGCAATACTAGAAGGAATCTGAAAATAACTCTTCTCTTCACAAAGATTTCAATGAAGGCAGAATAAATTGTGAGACCAGAGCACTTTAGCAGGGAAGCATCAATGGAATGAGGCAGGGAAGGGCTGGGAGAGCATGTGTTCTCTGGAGCATATGGTTACCAATTTGCTGGACATATGCTGTGTTTCCCACAGGGCACAGGAGGACTTTTGGATTAAAGGGTGTAAATCATTGGTTATCACCATAGAATTAAGTTCTATTCTAAATGTACAGAGGCTAAATATATACCTTTTTCTCCCCAGAGATTTCTTTCCCTAGTCACAGCTCAAAAAATCTACCAATCACACTGTGCAGGGCTTTTAAGAAAGAAAATGAAAATAGCAGTTCACACAGAATTTCTTCCCTTTATTATAATACTTTTGGGGGGCCAGGAGGGGCAGAAAAGGGCAGAGAGAAAGTAGAAAGACAGAAAAATGTCTTGGGACATTTTATCCCATAATTTCCAGAGGAAGCCATTGATCACAGATGTGCTTTCACACCACAGTAGCACTTAATTATTTTTCAGGACTGTTGCAATACATGTTGAGGAATCTCTGAATAATAGAACCATATGGTAACATTGTCAGAAGGAGAAAAAAAGAACCCAGTAGGCTGGGGGGAGGGAGAGGGCATTAAAATGTGCTGGCTGTAAATAGAAAACAATTTGTCAAACAAAGAATGAGGAAAAAGCAGGCGTGTGAATTGCTGAAGATAAAAATTTTCTTCACATTCTCTGGAGAAGATTCCAAGAGCCTCATTCTTTGTTGTTCCCAGAACATCTGTCCTGTGAGACTGGGTACAGAGCTGTCACAAGACTTTTGGAGGACTGCAGAGGAGCTTGGACAGTAGCTGTACAGCAAAGCAGGAGATGTGGACATGACCTGTAGTTCTGGATGTGCCATAAGTTATGTGAGGACAGGTGTTCCTCTGAAAGCTTCTCATGGTGTCTTGAAAGGCATTGAAGGAGCTACAAAAGTACAAGAAGCTTTGCCATGGAACTTTGTGCTTGGGACCATCTCCAGCTTTGCAACCACATGAACACAATTGAGGCACCACACTCTTTCCCAAAGAAGATAAGTCAGAAACCACTAAGGGTTTGGCTCTCACAAACACACAGAAAGAGCTCCTTATAGGCCCAAGAATATCCCTTTTTTCACTGGGCACCTCAGAGGGAAGTAGATATCTGAGTAAGGGATCACATAAGGAGTGGGTAGTCTGGTATGTCCATGTTGGTGTGAACTCCATTTTACACACACTGTAGTTACAGTTCACCCAGTGCCCTGGACATTCTTATGCTCTGCACTTGCAGATGGACTGGGAGATAGCCTAAAATCCCAAGCCAGTTGCAAAATCCTCAAAATCCTCCTGGTCAAAATGGTCACTTAGAAAGAAGAGAGCTGCCTGAGGAGTACCCATGCCCAGTAACTGGTAGGAGCATGCAGGAGCATTACAGCAACTGATCTCCTTGTTCCTGACTTAATCCACTGCCTCCTGCAGTGTGGGCAGCTCAGAGCTCACCTTCAAACACAGCCTGGGCCCTAATCTGCCTCACCAGGTGGACAAGAACACCCAGGCCAACAGTGTGTGTGCACTGGCACAAGGACTCCTGGCCAAAGCTGTCTAGCACCTGGAGCTGGGGTGAGTCTTAGGATAAACCCACAAGGCAGCCCTGGACACAGAAGGGACGTGCTCACGTGCAGGAGGAGGCTTTTCCCAGCACACAGGTGGAGAGACTCCACATGCTGCTCATGGGGGTGTCAGTGCAGGAACCCCTTCCATCTGAAATCAAGGCAGCACAAGGTGCCTGGGGCTGTGCACGGTGGTGGAAGGAGCCTCTCCTGAACAAAAGGATGTCACTGCAGTGATCACAATGTCCCCACCATGAGGCAGGGGGAGCAGTAATTATGCAAAGTGCTTTTCATTCATTAATCTTCACTGAAGATGTGTTCTTGAGTGAACCTCTCAAAAAAACTTCAGGGCCATTTCTTTCTTGTCCTCAGCAAGGTACAATTTCCTTTCTCCTCCTGGAGAGTACATTTCATCATCCTGCAAGGGACCAACAACTTTAACTGGCCCAATGAACAAATTTTAGATGTTCATTCCTGACTTCAGATTCACTTCAAATACACTTTAATAGTGAGAAATAGAAATGCTATCAATTTTGGAACCACATTTTTTCAAGGGCCCCAGAAATGTTCACTGCAGCTGTAGTCCTTTGCATATATAAATAACTAAAGTCACAAATGATAATTGTAAATTATCTGTCTAATGTGCAGAAAGCATCAGGTAGCCAGAGCTCCTGAGGGCTTTCACTGCAACCACAGCTGATTGCAGGAACAAAATTGGAAACTGCTTCCCACGCACCGGCCCATAACGTCACTGAAGGATTGTAAAGGGGTGGGAGATATGAAGACTTATGTTCCTCCTCAAAAAACCCTAAGAACCTGAAGGAAAGCCAAGAGAATTAACTACCTAGCCTTTGACAAACCAAAAATGACTACCAGTGTATTCAAAATAACTATAGATGATATCAAGATATGTTGCCATCATGCTTGCTTAAATAAGAGTTTCAAAGTAATAAGAATAAACTCTTCATGCTATTTTTTAAAATTTTTTTTTGGCTAACAATAAAGGAGCTTGTCTGGGCACAAATAATCTCCCTGCACACCAGGAAACTCTCTACAGGCTGGTTTATTCTGCTAACATGCCATTTACTGCTGATAAATAAAGCAATGCAATGTTTTTATTGACCTGCCATTAGTTTTGGCCCACACAAACCCTTCTGGGCTGCCTCAGGTGCTGGCTAAGGAAGGTAGTGAGCATGTGTTAGTCAGGTCTTGACTCAACTGTTTCCCCTGATCAAGACCCAGACCTACCACTCTTCCAAACACTTTCCAATTTGACATTCTTGCTGCTTTTGCTTTATCTCCCTGTCCCTTCTGGCTTTTTTAAACCCTTATAATTTTCTAGATTTCTCTTTTGCACAATATGAATTTTGAATTATTTTCTTCTCAGAGTCAAAAGCCTGATAAAGCCTAAACTCATTATTAATTCTGCCTAAATTTTTAATTCTCTAAAATCAATTTATACTGTATTTGTCAATGGTAGTTGTCACAAAATCTCTCATATCTTGCCATGACTGGCTTTTAAGCATTTTGTTAACCTTTTTTGTTCCTAGTAGAGGAGGAATATTTTAAAGTTTCAGCTTGGCACTAGAAGACCCTGGCACACTGCTCAGGGGTCAAGGCATCGCACAGGAAATATATTCCCTATAGACATTCCTAGATGACAGAGTGGAAGTTGCCTGTGACAGACAAAACTGTTTTCTTAGTGATTCATACAAGATTTGCATGCACAACAGACACCCAACAAAACAATAATTACATGTCTAAATCCTTAACAAACTACACTGCTGGGAAAGACTTCACAGATGCACTTATCAGAAAAAGCTTCAAGTGATAATTTCTTCTTCTGCTGTGCTTGTACCTCTGAACACAAACACTGCTTTCAGGCTAAGGGCAGAGTCTCAGTTTCCAAGTCTCATGTCACCACTACTTAACACTTATTCTTTTATTAGTTAATCACAGCAAGTGCCAACAAATAGGGTATTTCTGTAGATGTCCATGGGAACAAGACCCAGAGCATCTTATAAAAGAAATTAAACACATGAAAAAACACTTGTTGCTCCAGACACAATGGGGCAAAACCCCAACAGTGTAGGCTGTAGGTGAGAAAATTCCTTGTGTACTTTGTCCTACTTATGCTTGCAGAGATAGCCCTGTTCTCTGAATAGCCAATACACACAAAATTGCTGTAGACAAACATAGCACCTTAGATAAATCCTTGTTGGACAGCAGTCAGTCAGGGGAAGCTTTCTTAATGATTACATTAATTTGAAAGCACATATTTCTTAAAATCATGAAGGTGACAATTGAATTCAATAATTCAGCCTGTGATCTACCATTAGCTGTCCTTGGCCTACACCTGCTGTCAAAGTCTGGGCAAGAACAGGCTCCAGGAGCTAAGGTTGGAGGCTTGTACACACTCTGAGGATGCCAGTCTTGGAGCATAATCACACCTGTGCCCAGTCTTGTCCTGCTCCAAATTTTCCCAGGAAGAAAATTTGAGGCTCAACTCTTAAAAATGGCCACATAGAGGATGGATGTACTTTCAGACTGTGCTGCAACACAAATGAGCAGTGGGTATGCAGAAACAGATTCACATTTCCAGCTCATCAACTGAGCATCCTTTCACAGTTTCTTTTTTGCACCCTGACAGAGACTAACACAGCATGAAGCAAGGTAACATGATTGAAGAGCTTGAGAGATATTAAATCAAAAAGATTGCAATGAAATTTGCATCATTCTAACTGCTTTATTTTCCTTTTCTTGAGAAGAGCACAAGAGGTACTTAAAACCAGAAAAGGCCTTTAAATCAATTAATGGGAATCCTTTGGTGCAGTAACTTGAAAGCTTGCCTTTACTTAGGAAAGTTCCCAGCCATGCCAGTAAGCAGAAAGGAGAACAGAGAGGACCTTGATGCTAACCAGGACATGTCCTGTGCTGAGTGTGGCTCTGCCATGGTTCAGTGGAGAAATCCCCAGATGACTCAAGGAGACAAATAACATGTATTCATTGCAACCTTAATTTTCTGCCCTTTATCCCAAATCCGAACCCACTCTGTTTATGATATATTTCTGGTTTAAGTTACTTCAGTTTTCTTACTAGACCTTTTGCTGAGAAACTCCCAATTCCTTCAACTTTAGTATCATAATGACACAGTCTTCCTGAAAGAAAGAAACCAATGAAAGACAGAAAGGATAGAAAGAAGAAATAGAATAAAAACAACTTGCTTAGAAGTACTGCCAAGATGTACTTCAAAACCACACAACTGTTCTTAAACCCTTGCACCAAAATCTAGCTGTGATTAGCCAAAACAAAGCTTGTGTGGCATTATTAATGACAACAACAGGTAAAACTACAATCAAGTTTCCACTGATTCCACAGTACTGCAGCTCCATTACAAGGGTGTCTTATTAAAGAAACTTTTGGCATCTATTTAAAATTTATTTTTCCACAGAAATACTCTTATGGGATGTCCATAAAATTATCAATAATTAACACAACGTGATATTACTACTCCTTTGCTTTCACCAAAAAGGGCCTACAATGTCTGTTGACACATGGAAAATATAAGATTTTGAAAGAAGCATGTCTTCTCAATTTTGTCTCTTTATAAAGTGATTTTCTAACTTAAGTTAACTTAAAACCTTTCTACTTCTTACTTTTTAATGGGTTAAAATTTTTAATTCTTGACCGGACATGCCTTTTTTTAAAGTTTTATTTCAACCTACTTTTATACCCCTGATATTTCCAGCTCTTTCCACAGAGTAAAAAATATATATTTTTTTTTTTTTTTTGGTCATTCAGAGCATCTTCTGGTGCTCATATTGTTCATCCAGCTCTTTCAGCGTTGACTCATCTCTGTGATGTCCACTATTATCTGTCCTGTCATTTCTAATTCATGCCTTACGGTATTATGACGCATTTTCCCTTTTACTCTGATGGACAGATATGGCTCAAAAGAGAGAAGTTATGGGGAAAAAAAAGGACTTTCCTGCTGGTCTCACGTCAGCTGCTTACTCCACAATGACACATTTTTCATTAGAATCCCCACCAGCACAGGAGGAAACCTCTATTCCCCCAAAGAAAGGCCTTTCTTGAGCTGGATGTCATTAATCACCATTTGTTAATTCACTACATTCCCACTCAGTGCTGTTCTATGCACATTTTTGCACTTGTGTAACTAGAGGTTAAAGATGAGCGATTTCTCTAGGAACTCTGTATCAAACACAAGCTTTAAAAAGGCGCTTATATGTCAGGAATAAGTCCTACTGATATAGGGACCTCTATTCTCATGTAACTGCCCCAGTTAGCAGACAGCTCATGCCATGCAGACATGCCCTCATTTACAGTCCCACTGGCACAGACCAGGCACAAAGGTGTGCACAAACCATTTCTGGCCCTGGAGCCCCCTGTGACAGTCCAAGGGTGGCTTAACCCCCTCAGGGATGGGGGATTTAAGGGTAATTGACCTAATCAAAGCACAACAAATAGCTACACTGACATATTTAACAGAACCTATTATGCACATCACTGTCCTTGGTAGTTTCACGGGTTTTGGCAGAAATCACATTAGTGCCAATATTTGTGTGGGTTACCACAAGCCACACTGACCCAATAAGCTCTGCTTTAAGGAACAGGAATGCATTAACACAGAAGGTTTCCTCACATGAAAAAGATGGGTAGATAACAGGTGGTACTTAACAGCCCAAATGAGTAGTGAGAGAGTAGGATGTGATAAAAAGGCATTATTTAGGGAGACAGAAAAGAGACAAATCAAATCATTGGCAACAGCAATCTGAGGACAGATAGCCTCCCCAGGAAATAGCAACAGGAAAACAGCATTTTATGTTGTCACCTCCTGTTGTCCTGCAATCACCTTATGGCCTCATCTCTGTGCCATCAGCAGTGGCCCATGCAGCTATTAGCACTGCTCCCAGCTCAGCAGTCAGCTCCCTGACTTCCCACTTCAGTGCAACAAGTACTTCATGCTCTGGTCACAACTCCTGTGGTGTTCCCACCAGCATTTCTGATGGAGAGGTCTCCACAGTTCTCCTGGAAATCACATCTGTGAAAGATATCCTGAGTATTATACCCACAGGTGTAACATTAGAATAATTCCTGATAAAAACCAAGTGAATCATGGTGACCTACAAAGAAGGCTGGAGGTCATCACCCTCACTTCTTGCAACACTGAGAAGGTAAATTATTGCACATTAACATCATATGTGGCTCTTCCTGTGAACTACAGCAGTAACAGGCTCCCAGATCTAGGAACAACAATGGACAGAAAAATCAGCACCACCCAGTCCACTCATGCAGGCTGCAGAGCCCTGTGAGATCAGGTCTCTGATGGGGGAAGCTTCTGACCTGTCCCACACAGCTTATGGTCAGAGAGCATCACCCCACAGCTGCGCTCTCCTCAGCCTGAGCTGAGGTTTCAGCCACATGTTTGTGTTTTGCTCCAAGACTTGGGAACTGCTTGCTGTTTTGGAAATTTGAGGACAAGGAAACCAGCAGACTGGTCAGCAATACTGATTCACACCCCCAGACAACTGGGCTGATCCAAGACAGACCATGTTTGGGAAGGGGAGAGCTGCAGGGAATCAGCTTTGCTCAGCAGCAGGTGATGTAATGTCTCTGGAAAGCAAGATGGGCACAGAGCTCGGAGGCATCGTCTCTCTGTCACAAGAACTGGGGATGGAGGATATTCACACAAACGTGAGAAAAGGCAGAACAGAGGGAGGAAGGAACAAGCAGACGGGGAGGAGGAGGTGCTGAAAGCCGGCAGGGGAACAGCTCTTCCTGGGAGAGAGTAGAAAGGATTTTGCAATGAGGAAAGCTGTCGCCAGTTATTTTTGTACAGATTTAAAAGTTCACGGAACCCAGCTCTGGAAGTTGCATGTTGTGTTTTTGGCTGGCAATATCAACATAGCATATGGAGAAGCCTCAGCGTGAGCTTTACAATATTGTTTGGATTTGATATTGACGTATTTTCATTACTGAACCTGCCTTGAACTGTATGTTCTTTTCTTTTGAGGTACTACAGATGAAACAAATGCATAAAACAAAGAAGCGAAAACTAAAAACAACAAAAGAAATTCATAGGGAAATACTTGTATTTTGAATTAGACCCGAAATTTATTAACTCCAATATCCTGTCTTTAACAGCATCTACCAGACATGGTGGACTCTAGACAAGAGGAAGAGGCAAGAAACACTATACTACTGCAGATACCATGGATGCTGTTTCTCCATAATGTCCCATTATATTATTTTAGGAATTTGCTGAACTAGTGGTGTAAAGGAAGGAACACTCTAAAGATATTCCTTACATTTACTAGAGTAATAAGAAATGGGCAAATGAAGGCAAACTCTCACCTTCCATGCTCCAAGAAGATCCCTGGCAGAAAATAATTGGGAAGAAAAAGTTGTAATGGCTGAAAGCATAGAGGCTGAAGGGATTGTATCATACAGGGTTACTGAAGAACCAAAAATCCAGAAATATGGGAGCTGC
Organism: Zonotrichia leucophrys gambelii; assembly: GCF_028769735.1. Lineage (NCBI taxonomy): Eukaryota > Metazoa > Chordata > Aves > Passeriformes > Passerellidae > Zonotrichia > Zonotrichia leucophrys. The sequence goes on from NC_088176.1 coordinate 9,982,302, forward strand.
ATCCTCTTCCTAGTTTCCCTCCCTGTAAAGATATTCCACTGCTGAAATTGTGCTTTCTGTACTTTGAAAAATCCAGGGCTTTTGTCACTCCTGACTACTGATCACAGCTGCCAAAGGAAAGATGGTCAGTTAATTAAATGCCATGCAGCTGCCCTGGTCACAACACTTGGCATTGAAGCCTGGGGACCCCCTTAGGTGAGAAGAGCCACCGTGGCCTGTAAGGACAGCCCAGATAATGCCTTAATGGAGCTGCTGAGGAAGAGCAGGAAAAGTCAGAGGGTGGGCTGCGAGTCTCCACCCATGAGAATCACTGTGGAGAGGGGAGGATGGCTTGCTCTGCACACCTGGAATCCTGTAAAGATATCAATTAATTACATGGGCCTTGGCCATGTGGAATAGGAGAACCACAAGAAGTGTCCTCTGAGGTGCACAGAGGTGCTGTAAGAATACAAGGGAATTCTAAGGGAGGCCGTCTTCCAAAACCAGCATGTGGATGCCTAAGACCTGCTTGTGACTTTGTTTGTTTTGATTTTGGTTTATTGGGTTTTTTTATTGTTTTGTTTTTAAAGAAATATTAAGATTGTAAACTTTTTAGAACATGAGCACTGCTGACTACAACATCGCTTTTGTGCTAAACACCTTGTGTCTGTGTGCTGGATAGAGCTGCTTATTGCTACTGTAATAAGAAATCCAACAGTATCCAGCAAACACCCTGGGCTAGATTTGAACCCAAGGGCCGTGCAGTGCAAGATTTTGCATTTTCCAAGTCTCTCTTCCCTGAGTCACAGGCCCTGGCTGATAAGTTTTGCTGCAATACACACATGTTAATAAAACTGTGTCTTCCTTTGCTAATTACCATCACCACCATGAAAGGAAGCAGTAGTAAAAAGCTTTCCCACACATCTGTTCCTCCTCCTTACAGCCCATACTGCTCCAAACCATGTATTTGCATTTTCAGAGACTGCTTGCCTGAAATGTAAATGAAGACATAAAACTCATCTGTTGACAGTAACACATCACAGTAATTTCAGTGAGGCTTTAATGACAATTTCACTGCTAACATGGTTATTTTTGATATGAAGTTAAAACAGAAGAAAAATGATGGTGAGATAGCCTGAAAATCTGCATTGGGTAAAATAGAAACACTGCAGTATTCTTTGCTATACAAAAGATACATAAATATAAGAAAAGCTATACTGTAGAGAATCTCTCTTTTCCCTATGTGACTGCAGCTCTGTGTGATACCAATCTGCTGCCAGTGTGGGTTGTACTGGGCAAGATCCCTGCTAGACATGATCCTGCTCCAAAACCTCTCTTGAGCATCTCTCTGATAGAGACTTCTCTACTCCCTTCCCTTGGCATCCCTGTGTGACTTGTAACTGTTTTTTCAGGCTACAGAGGATATCCATCTCCCAGGTAGCTGCAGAAGCCAGGCAACACAACCTCAAATTGCTGCTTGATTCAGCTCATGGGAGTTTCTACCACTGGTCATGGCTCTGGTTTGTATCTATTAAAATCTGGTGATGTGTGTTGCTCAGTGCTCTGCTGCAGAACCAGAGACACAAGAATCTTCTTCAGTGGTCTCCTGTCACCACTACTTGCAGAAAGCATTGTGTTCAAAAAGATTTAGAAAGAAACACAGATAGCAAAGAGAGTTTTTCCATTAGATTTTGGTTAGACCCAAAGGCTCCTTGTAGAAATAGTTTGCTCATTATACCAAGCATTGGCAGAGAAACTCAAGAAACCAGTGGCCAGTGTAGAACCAGGTCTCTGATCTCCCTGTAAATATTAAGTGGCTGAAAAAGCTGCATTGGATTAGATATTTTCCTGCACAAGTGGGAAAAACAAAGGGAAAAGGCATAGACTTATTTTTAATATGTACTGAAAGTCACAATTAAAAACTGAAGCTACACCTTGGTGGGGAGAACAAGAGAAAAACCTTGATAATATCACTGATATTATTCGCCTAAATAAATTGGTGGGTCTGATATCCCACTGGCCTACCTACTTGCTACTCAGTTCTTGACACTCCACTAGAGCTTTCAAGACATTTTTCCACCTCTGCTTGTCCTGAGGTGAAGTTGGAACAGTTGGAAAAGAGAAAAAAAACACGTCAGCACTACCACTGTGCCCTCATTTCTATCATTGGTGCAACACTCAACCAACTCTGTCACCTCATAATCTTTAAGGTATTTATTACCACAAGCACTGCTGAGGTAGGAAGCAGTCATATCATCCCCACCATGGGGCAGACTGAGCCTTTGAGGGATCAGGTAATTTTCCCAAAGACTCAAAACAGCTTAGGCTTGGCAAACCAAAGCACAGAGCTATGCCACCTTCCAACTGGTTCAGCTGAACTCTGTTTCTCTTTTCTCCTATGCTGTCAGAACAGCCATCAGTCAACTTCCAGTTTTAAAAGACATTAAAAGAAACAATTATTTGAACAAAGAACAATTTTTATCTATCTGAAATCACAGCTGAGCACATTAAAAGTCATTCTGTAACCCATTTTCTCATTGAATTTCACAAAATGATTTGTTAAAGTTCTTAAAAATGGGCCATAGTCCAAGTCCTATTAACAGATTACTGCTGTTAGCAAAATTCTTTCATGTCATCGCATGAGGGAGATTATAAAGCACTGATGAAATGCTGTAGATTAATAGGATACAGCAAACATTACTTAACTACTCTGACCCCATTGCAGTGGCTCAGTTGTTTTTTACAAAGATCTTACTCAAACAAAGACAGCTGGACAACATTGTTGACACTGAGCACATGTGCATAATTGTCAATTAACTTCAGACACTAAATGTACATGCAAAGTAGTATTTTTGGGAAATGGCTATGATGAACCCCAAAGAGTTTCAGTATAAAATAAACAGCAATCTGACAGGACAGAAAAGCCTGACCCATATCAAATAGGTACTATGGCCCATTTATTTCCTTTTCAAGGAAGGGGAAGACATGTAAAACAAACAAATAGAAAAATTCTAGCAGCAGCCTGGAGTTGTCCCATTTATAAGGCAGATGAGTATTAAGAGACTAAAGCAGCCTTGCAAAATTGACTTCATAATTTTTAGGTTGGTGGATTTGGGTTATATTTTTGAATTCTTTTCCCCATCTCTGACCTTCTGGTGAGAAATGAAATACTAATCTTCCGGAGAAACAGCCAGGTCACCCCTCCTGCACTTTTCCAAACCCACTCAACACATGGAAGGATGGTTCCATGGTTAAGTCAACTCAGAGTCAGATTCTGTTCCCAGCTTTCCCTGTGGCTGTGGGTGGCTAAAAGCTATAAATCATTCCTCTGATAAAAGAGAGGCTGGAGAGGAATTCCATTCATCAGTGCATGCAAATATGCTGGAAATGAGAGCATTAGCATATGACAAAGTCTCCATGTGCAAACTGTCTGCATGTTTTGCAGGTGTAATTGCCACTGCATTAATCAGGTATGTGTTGGCAAAGGCAGTCAGTGTGTGAATAGGATACAACTGAATTATTTGCCACAAAGTTTTTTAAAAGAATTTTACTTAAAAATAAAAAAAGTTACTCATGTGAAAAGAGCAGCAAATGGAGGAACCAGCATAGCAGACAAGTTTTCACTGCCTACAGCCTGCAAGGTCCATTACAAACACAGGAGGCCCGAGGCTGTGAAGCATAGATTGCTTCAGCTCTATTTTTACCTGTATTGCCTACAGGCATTTCAGCTTCCCATCTCTCACCTATTTACCTATTTATATTATGTCCCAAAAACAAAGCCCCAAAAGAATATTTGAGCTGGTGTCAAGCTCTGCCAAGCTGAAGTTAAAATAAATCAGAGATTCTCCCATAACAAATAAATTGAGATGGACAAAGCCTTAAGCTCAGCCAGCAGCTGACAGAGACAGAAAACTCTCCTTTCACTGTCTCTATTTGTGCAGCATGTCTCTGAAGACACAGCTCTGCTCCAGTCCACCCCAGAGTTCATTAGGCAGACAGTGCATGATGCATCACATGTAGGTGTGTGTGGGAAGCAAACTTCATCATTTCACAAAGCATTTTGCAAAGGCTTTTCTAAGCACATGTGGTATAGTTTGCTTCAGCTGTTTAAACCTTTGCACTCAGGGCTCTGCTCACCAGAATACTTCAACTCTACAAAAAATATTGATTATAGATTCATGAATATCTCTGTAAAGAAAGTCATGTGAATGTGCAAGCAAAGGAGCCAAAACTGACTGACATTTCTATGACCTCAGTTCTTTGGTTTACTTACAAAACAGTCCAAGAGCAAGGCAAATTTTACTCCTACTCAATACACACCAACCTGAGGAACTTTCCAGGAAAGACAGGAAAGAATGCACCCATTCATTCAATTCTCTCCTAAAACTATCAGCTAATGTAATATAGCTGGGAAGGGAGAAGAAAAATAAAAACTCTATATGAGGCAGCCCCCTGCTTGTAACTTAAGTGATAAAGACCACTTAATTATTTTAGATTATCTTTATAAGAACAAACACAAGCCAAAAAAAAAAAAAAAAACCAAAAAACAAACAAAGGAAAAAAAACACCCCAAAACCAGGAGGCATCCAGACCCAAGCTTTCTAACAGGGGAAGGATAAACTCCTACCTACCCTCCCCTTGGATGATTCTTTCAAGAAGAGAGATGAAAAACAGCACAAAAAACCCCTTACAGTTGTGCTAGGACCATATGATCATTTCCATTATAGGAGTGCTTCAGCTTCCAGATACATTGAAAGAGAAGTGACATTTATAACCCTTTTGAAAAGAGAAACAAAGCAAAGCAATGAAGAGCCCAGTTGTTTCCCCTGCCTTCCTTCCTCTCTTGCCTCTCCATAACTCATATACCCTCCAGGAAGAAAGATTTGACTCTTCTTTTACTTTTCAGAACAGTTGGTCTGTCTCTAACAAATGAGGTACCCAGAAGAGGAAGTTTTGGAGTGATTGAGCTGCTGAAAGACATAACTGACCTCAGGGCATCACCTCCCCTCTACTGGAGAAACCCAACCCTTCCTAAATGCCAAAGTTGAGACATTTCCTCACAGCAATTCAGGGAAATCTTTGTGAGATGTATATTGCTAATACTTGTCATTGCTCAAATCCCACTCTCTCTTTCATTTAAGGGATGCAGGGACAACCCAGCCACTGCTGTTTTGACCATTACTGAAAGCTGCTGTGAGCCTCAACCCCAGGGAACTATGATTTTAGGTAGAAATTTTAGAGCTGTTTCTAAACAAGCAGTGTCTTCTGACTTCTTTATAAATGTGTCATTCGTTAGTTAAGCAGTGTTAGGTTTCCCCTAGACAAAGAGAATCAATAATTTCAGGTCAGAAAAAGAGCTGCTGCATTTCAAACCAGATTAATAAAAAAAAATTTCATGTGAAGTGTGGCAATGAGTGAGGAGAGTCCCAAGAATTCTGCCAAGAAAGAGTTTCATAGTTGATGAGAGAGTAATCCTGATAGCAGGCTATCTGCACCATTGTTGCACATCAGCAGTTCTGCAAACTGAGAGCTACAGTCAGGGCAAGCAATTGTGTTCATTAAGGGTCACAGATGGTATTTAAAACATCAGCAAAATGCTGCAAACATTCTTTAGGCACCTCAGTTCAAATAGCAAACTCAAAACAATACAGGAGTTGTACATTCCTCAAGTCATTTCCACAGCACTCAGCAAAGACCAGGGGACCAAAAGCTGCCAATAAAAGAGCAGATGGGTCTTTAAATGATGCTCCACATTCAGTGTCAAAGGTGGCACAGAGTCCACAGCAATGCCTATCAAACGTTGTCCAGCAGACTGAATGACAGAGGGGAATGTTTCAATTATTATTGACAGCAAGGTCAATAATAATAAAACACTCCCCTTGTAATTCAGTTGAATTCAGTTTTTCAAAAGCTTCTAAACATCTTGAAATTGTACCCAGATGCCTATAGATTGTCCAGTGTTGTATTTCATATTGTTGTTATCATATTTCTAGAGTCCCATACCTTCCGGGTGGTTTTCTCACACACAGCTTTTCACAGCAGAGTTGCTCTGCCATCTTCATCAGAACTCCACCAAGACTCTCCCTGACCAGCCAGCCCACCCCCTCTTATCCCAGTTATCTTCATTAGCCACAGCTGCCACCCAATGAAGGACATCACAGCTGCAGCCCATTTAGAACAGCTAGGATTGGGGCAAGGCCACTTATACAATACATTTATTTTACTAGGACTCCTGCTATAGTCCAGAGCAGTCACTATTAAATGCTTCATCTTGAAGCTCCCAACCACAAACCTGCCTCCACTATCCCTCCATGCACATGGACAACTTGGATATCATTGCATCAATTCATTGAACTCTATATCCAGCTCCTATTAAAGATACTTTGAAGTGGCAAATTTCTGCAAGTAGATCTTCATTCTGCTACAAACTGGCAGCAATTGAGAAGCAGGATCTGATCCCTGTCTCCTATTTCCAGCAGATGTGTGAAAAAGCTAGCTGGAGAGAGTCAAGCAGTGGTAATCTTTGGTTCAAGCATGTACTGCCATAACATACCATGAAATTATCATCTAGCAATGACTTAATCTGTGACCTGAGAAGAAACCCCCTGCCCAGGAGGGCAGAGCAAACTGTCCAATCAAAGGCTGCCACTCACAAACCAAGTGTAATTAGCCAGAGACATATTGCTACTGTTAATAACTATAATGAATCCCAAGCAGAGACACCTTCCCTGGCAGGCTGCTGTTTGGGCTTGAAAAAATGTTTCAGAATAAATAAAACAAAACCAGAAGCCATCACATTAGTTGCTGATTTTTCACCTCCTACTCAAGCACTCCACAGAGATCCACTCCAGGCTCTCAAAAGCAAGCAGTTACTCTCAATCAGAGATATCTGGCATGGAGGGAGCGACTTAGTACATTCCTACGGGTGGGTGGGTATTTTTATACTAATTCAGATAATGGAACTGGCTTGCTGAGTGGGAGAGAACTACTCATTTCCAAGACTACCTCCCAGCCCCCCTTCCACTCCATTTCTTGATTTTTAACATACTCCCACTGCTTTATGACTGGTGCATTACACATAACCAGCTCCTGAGGTGACTGCTGCTGGGTAATAGGAGAGAATTGTTCGCATTCCAATGTTGGGAGAGCTAATTTCCTTTTTCTTTTTTCTCTTCTCTTCTCTTCTCTTCTCTTCTCTTCTCTTCTCTTCTCTTCTCTTCTCTTCTCTTCTCTTCTCTTCTCTTCTCTTCTCTTCTCTTCTCTTCCTTCCTTCCTTCTTCCCTTCCTTCCTTCCTCTTCCTTCTCCCTCCTCTCCTCCCTTCCTTCCTTCCTTCCCTTCTTCTTCCCTTCCCTTCCCTTCCCTTCCCTTCCCTTCCCTTCCCTTCCCTTCCCTTCCCTTCCCGCATATAACAACCTATAAAATGTATATTACACTGCACTGCAGCAAACTCACATTTTTCACCCCACCTGCCCTCAAAGCACATGATTTAGAAAACTGAGAATGTCAGGAACAAAGAAATCACAGGATGCTGTTCTGCAGAAGGAGCTGGCCACAGCTTGTGCCTAGTTAGGCACAGCTGGTCTCAGAAGGTACCAGTCTGGGGACCAGTTATCTCAGCCAAAAGCAGGATGGCAAAAGAACTGACGCCTGATTTCAGGATGACATTTCTCACCTCTCTGGCCAGGGCTTTGAGCCAATATCCTGGGCTGATGTACAAATGTCTGGGCATATACAAAATGCTCCCCATTTTGCCAAGCCAGCATTTGTATTTTTGGTCCCTTTCCCTTGTTTTCAGAGGACAATGTGAGTCAAGAAAAAGCCTGCACAGGCAAGCCAGGACAGTCCCAGGCACATTTCAGGCATACTGCTGGTACAGGCAGCTAATTCCAAATGACAGCCAAGACCTAGGCACTCATTTTCCACTTTCAGTTACCTGAAACTCATTTACTCCTCTCTTGAGCCCATTAAACTGTGTGCAAAATGAGGTTGTATCTCTACAGCCCTGCAAGACTTTGATGGTGTTTGTACACTATTTTTCACTTCTTTATAGCTTTTTACAAAGCCACTTATTTATTGATACAATCTTTTTGTAATCTTGTCAGTACATTTCAGGAAAAGAAACACAAGGGAAATGTTAATGTCATTCCCTAATAAGGTATTCCCCTACTAAGCACAGTAGACCAATTATGCCATGTTATCAGTTATGCCATGTTATTACTGCCAGCTCCTCAGCACAGAGGTGCTTTCCTAAAAGACAATTTACTAGCCCTACTTTTATTTAACCCAAAGGTTTATCTTCCTTCCACTTTGAAGCACACATTCTCCAGAGCAGAACTAGAGAGGTATTTACCCCAGATTGTTGATGACAGAATTGGTTAAATCTCTTTCTAGCTTTGTCTGTGCTAGACAGCTGCCAACTGTGGCTGTCTGTGTAATCAAGGAGAGACATTTCAGGAGCTCTACTGGCAGCACGCTGCAGCAGGAGAGCCTGCAATGTAACAGGGCTGGGGTTTTTAGTACAGAGTATTTTTCTTGCAAAAAAGCACTTCCCTTGCCTGCAAAAAGCTGCCTGATGTACACCAACTGCATTAGGATCAAATAAATTAGAATGGTACATCCAAATCTCAGCATTCACTACAGGGAAAGCTTGTGAGCAAATGTTTCACCATGGGATACATAATAAAGTCTTCAAATACATTTTCACTAGTAGTAGACAGCTGGAAGTCAAACAGCAGCTCTAAACCCCTTTGAGATATGACAGTGCTACCTTACAAATGGGTATTGTTCAACACTTTCTATCATTTCTACCACTTTATTTTCTCCTCCATTATGAATCATGCTGGTTTCCCTGATATAATGCACAGCCCAAGCAGGTGAGGTAGCTGGCCAAAGAAAGCAAATAGCTCTGTATGGTTCCACAATTAGTCATATGCCTGTTCTTATCATTTAAAACAATTCAGAAGAAGGGATGTACTTGCCATTGAAAGTTTATTTAGATTAAAATAGATAAGATTTAAAGACAATAGTAATCTTTGAGCAATTTGGTGTTATTAACTAGAATAAAGGCAGGACTGCTATGACATATCTTCTTCAAAGATTTGCCTTGCAAATAAAAGAAGCTAAGCTGAATGAGGTACCATGTCTCCAGAATAATATATTATTATTAAATAGTAAACCACTAAATTGAATATTATGCAGATATTCTCAGAGTTTTTGAAAAATCACAACTCTTTACTTTGAAGAAAGACAGGTAGCATGTCAAAACAAATATGCAAGAGCAGAAGAGGAGGGAAATATAAGGGAGAAGGAAAAAAGCTTTTAAATTGGATGATGCATATGAAAACAAATAGCACTTCTCTCAACATAGCTATGCTGAGTTTTTCAGTTATAGAAATTTAGGCTTCAAATCCAGACTCAGACCTGCATTAGTATCACAACAGAGTCACTCAGCTGACTGACACAGAGACAGAACTCTCCAACTGAAGAACTTACACCTTTGCCTATTCAAAATAGACACAGTCTTCCTTTATTTTTTTTAACATTTTTCTCTTAGAAATATCAAGAGTTTTAAAATGGCACAGTATAAGTGTCATAACACAAAAAAGAAATTATCTTTTTGGATAAGAGCCAACCTGCAACTGAAAGCAAAAGCTACGTTCTGTGACAGCTTGGTAAATCTAAAGTTTAAAACCTATTTTACCACTTTGTGTAACTTCCCATGAGTAAAGTTGAAGCCTATTCCATGAATTGTGGTCATGGGAAAAGCCACTACTAAAGTACTATGATATTTGACAACTGAACACTGGTTTTAGTGTGAAAGATTTAGAAATAATCCCCATTGCACAAGTATTCCTGGAACTCTTGAAGGCTGAAAGTTAGTTAGCTAGTTAGTTAGTTAGTTAGTTAGTTGTGAAAGGCTAATGAATATTGAATGCATTAATAAACGTGATATTTTGTCACTCACTTCAAGAAATTCTGACCACAGTGGTTACTACAATGATCTCATATTATTATGTATTTAAAATGAAGGGGATTAAAATGAAAATTGCAACCCAGTTGTGTATCTCACCACCGATTAACCAGCAAGTTGTCTCTTAAACCGCTATTAATAAGCAAAGAGTAGCTCTTTGTCATCCTAGCAGATGAGAGCACTTTTCCATGAGAGAGTCACTTGCCCATAAATCAGAGTTTTCAGGAGCAGCACTGGGTGTGCGTAAGCAGAGGCAGGAGAGGCGCTGGTGGAGCGAGCAGCCGGCAGAGCCAGCACACCCAGCGCGCTGCGCCGGACCAAATGTGCGCAGCACAGACGTGCGGCACCGCTAATGACATCTTCTCTTGCCAGCCTCTCAGACCCCATTAGCTGGTGAATCATTCTACCATCTGCAAAAAGCAGGTCCTTCCTCCCCCATCCCCTCACTCAGGACAAGCAAAGGGGAAGCTTGAAAACAACTTTCAGCTCTCTTTGTTTGTCCTTGTGAGCAGTTTCATAGTCTCCCTTGGTGGTGTAACAGAGGATAGCTCCACTTCTCTCTCAATGGACTTTATTACAGAGCAATGTGACATGCAGAGATCAACAGGTTTCCAAGCTGTACATACAGCAGCATTCAAAATGTCAACCAAAACTGACACCTTTGATGGCAGCTGCACAGACAAATAGATTGTTTTGTGTTTACTGCCATTAAGCAAAGCAACATTCATTACAGAGCCAGGATTGAAAGAACACAAAATATTACAAGTTGGGAGACTAAATGATAAAATAGAATCTAGCTACCAGCTAAGCCCCCACTCATCTTGCAGTTTCCAGAGACCCCAGGAATCTCCTGGCAGGTCAGACACAAAGGCTTTACTTGGCGGTTTGGTGCTCAGATGTCACACAAAACCCAGACAGAACTCAGAGAAGGAACTCACATCACCTGCCTATCTTGAGCTGCTGGTTGATAACCACATGCCAGGAACTGCTTCGCTTCCTTGTTCCAAGGAGGCCAATTAGTCACTCATTGGGATGGCCAGACCAAGGACTGTACAGTAAAGAGTTCCTGGTTCAAAAGTTACTGTGCTTGTGGTCTCCCCAAAATTTCCCCTGTAGCAGTCCAGTTCCCATATAATTCCCACTAGAGCCGGCATGGCTATTTGAATACCCACACTGACAACCAGACTGGACGTATTGGATGGTTTTTGCTTCCAGATGTAAAAAAAGAAAAAAAAAAAGGCATTTTTTGCTGTGCTAGTATCATTGGGAACTTGGCATGAAAGCTGGTCAACATGACTTCAGCAACTCTGCTGTAAAAAGCAAAACCACAGAAAAATAATCTGTTGTGTCTAGGAAGTTGTTGGATGATTTTATTTTTTCTTTTAAGGTAATTTTCAAAATATTGAAAGCTGCAATACAAACTGCATTACACAGTATCTTCTCCCTCACAATTTTTTCTTTTTAACACTCATCTGGCTTTCAGATCTAAAAAAGAGTGCTAATAATGGTCTTGAAATCAGATTGGGGAAAAAAACCCCACCAACAAACCACTTGTCAGTCTAACTGATTCCATAGTCATTCACAGAGATTCTTTCAGACTTCAAAACAGCAGCCCACAACACCAAAACCTGCTCCCTGCCCACGCCTGGTCCAGAGCAAGGGTGGAGAGAGCCACTCCAAACACCCTCCCACTCTGATCTGTTATTCACATTCAGGCTCCAATTCCTGTCATGGTAAAGATGATATAGGGGGTGGAATGGATGACTTCCAAAGGTGCCTTTCAACCTGAACTGTTCAATTGTAAGAGAAGAGCAACCTAGTTCGTGGCAGCCTTTTTTCCTAGCCATTTCCATGAAGTTCCATATTTAAACAAACAAGAATGAAACAGAAAAAGGAGGAGGTTGGGGTTATAGTTGTGTCACTTTCAAGGTCTTTATGCTGAACTGAATACAACACCTAAAATCATTCTTGTGAACTTAAAGGATCATACCTATCTCAAGCATGACTTTTGCAGACCTTGTGGTTTTGGGACTTTGTTTTCTGTGTACAGACAACAACTAATTTAGAAGTTGCAGATATTGTTCAGCTAATGTGCAAACACCCATGCTTCCTTATGGCATGAAGCATCTAATTTTTTCACTCTATATTGTAAATAATGCATCCCTGGGTTTTTTGTTTTGGCTTTAAAGGGAGCATCATTAAGGGTTGTGCCAAGAAACCTGATTAAGATACTATTCTAACTTGTAAGTTCTTCTGAAACAAGCATTCATTTGACAGCCTTAAGCAGATGACAAATGAGTTTTTTAAAAGAACATTTTAAAATCAAAGAGGTAAACCAATTCTTTCCTGTAAGATGAAAAAATTATCAATTTGTTAGACTAGTTTGACACATACTCCATCAACAAAAGAATGCAGATTGTCACAACTGTCTTGAGCAGCGATCAGGAATGAGTTATTCAGATGTACTATCCCTTCCTTGATAAGAATGATACAAATTATTTTACTACCACTGAGTATGATGGCACTGCACTGACAGTCTCCTGATGGCTCCCCAACATCTGCAGCAGCTGGAAGTGGCAATTTTGCACTTTCCAAAAGAAAGCTCCTAAGCATGGGCAGTACAGGGCTACTGTGAGCTATGCTCAGAGAAAAACGACATACCAAAACTTTACTGAACTCTCCAGGAACTAGGGGTTCCTGGTTTTTTTTCATCTTTTTCCTTCTTCTTTTTGTTTCCTTGTTCTAAGATTCCACAAATAATCCACTAATAACTTAGTGGTTTAAGTTCCCTTTCTTAGTAATGACTCCTGTGCTTGATGGAAAGTGCTGGCAGCAGCAGCTGCTCAGGCAGCTCAGGTGATGCTGTTTGTGCTCTCTGATGGGATGAGGACCTCAGCACTCCATGGCAGTCACCAATGAGGAAGCCTCAGTGCCTCTGGTGGGCCATGGACACCACCACCCCATAGGAGGATTTCTCTTTCCTTCCCCTGCCACCTTCTCTGGTACCTTCAGCTTGGATGCTGGCCCTTTTAGCTTCCAAACAGTCCTCACTGAGGCCATAGTGGCAGATGGAGGAATCTGGGGAGGGGAAACAGACATCTCACTGCTCTCTATGCATGTTGGTGAAAAAACAAAACACTGTTTTATTACCTGCACAGCAGCTCAGGTAATGCCTCAGTATTAGACTCACAGGATACCAGAATTACAGAGGTGGAAAAGGATATGAGTAGCTGGAGGAAGTGTTAATATGACATGTTTAAAGCAGGTCTTTCTGTCATCTTGCATCACACAGCTGTCAGTAATCCCACAAATTAAACTTATAATTTAAAAAGAAAAAAAAGAATTCATGCTTTTTTTTTGGTAAAAAAATCTGTTAGAGTCACCACATAGAGCAAACAACTTTCTGTGCAAGTGTAGGTGGTGACTCTCCCTCTGGGAAAAGTTTTATTTTTCCCTTCGTGATTTATCCACCACTCAAACCTTTACATCCACCCCAGCCTTCAGCTGCTGCCAGGTCACAAAGTGTTCTGTGACATAAAAGCATTTTGTGACATGACTGTCACCAATGCATGTCATGAGGCTTTATAATGCCACCTCAACTTTCCCCTCTGACCAACCCTCTTCCCCTGTACTTCACACAGGGAAAGAATTTTAAAGAAACAAAAGAGGAGTCAGTCACCTAACCTCACAATGTGTGGCTGCAGCCTGAGCTGACTCAGAATCGTTTGAAATTGAGTCATTTTGTCTAGTTTGCTCTAAAGTGATAAGCTAGATGGGATAGAAATTCTATATATTATTACCCAGAATTATTTCAAACATGGAGCTAAGATAAAAGCAGAGTCCAGGGAGGGCTAATCTGTGCCTGTCAGCCCACACTTTAATCACATGCCGATTACTTTGTTAGTCATCTCTTCATCAGTGCTCTCAACCCACTCCTGCTCCTCCTGCAGTAAACTTTAATTAACCAAAGAAACACTGGAGTTACTCACTGAGAATAGAGAAACAGAAAAATGGAGGAGCTGAATGCTAAATGCCTCTCTTCATAAGTGAGAGTGAATCAGTTTGGAGGTAGTGGAAAAGACAACTCTTTAAACCCAAGCAGCAGGAATTCCTGTCTGTAAGCAAACATTTTGAAACAATCCAAAAGGAAAACTTCTGTACCGTTGCACTTTTATGTTTCTTTCCCTGGCATATGTTTTGGGTTAGCAGCTGGTCTTTTACAATAAATTTAACTGAGAAAAAAAGCAAATAGAACAACACATGAATCACCTGCGTGGAGAATTCACTAAAATCACTGCTCTTCATCTGCTATGCATTATCCTCACTCTGATGGGACAACTGTTAGCTAAAAGTCAAAAACAAGCAAGTCACACAATAGCAATGTTTGTACTTTGGGCTGAGCCACCAGTTCTTTCTAATTTTAGTGAGCTAGCACCACCCTTATAGGGTAGGTAATCGTGCAGATACCACAACAGTAACAGCATCTGTCATGCCACCAGCAAGTAACCTCTGAGGTGTTATGGTTTTGTTGTGTTCTTAGGGATAATAGTGATGGAAAGGAAACCACCACAGTAAAGGATGATCCCACTGTACAACAAGTTGAACAAGTTGCCATGACTTGCTGAAGAGAATCCATGACAGAACTAAGGTGCTCTTTTCCTGGTCAGCATCCTTGCACTGAGACTGCACTCTTCCCACCACATCAAAGCAGGCAGCATGACATCTGGAACATTTCCATACCAGTTCCAGAGTGCCAAGAACCTATTACATGACCTTAGCTATCAGGTGGCATATTGGAGAAACAAAACAGACTGCTGCATATTCCAAGAGCAGCCAGGACTGTGAGTCACACAGAAGAGCTGTGCTTTGGACAAAAGCTGCCTATTAGTGTTGCATGCTCATGAGGGATTCTGAGCAGCATCCTGCACCCAGCATGCACCTGGCACATTTGCATAATTTGCAGTATTAGAGTAGAAAGAGGATTATGAAAACAATTACTGAGGCAATATTCAGCTCCAAATGGATGTGCTGCTACTACCTTACCACAACAGACTGTTGACAGAGTGAGCTTCAGATAGATTTGTCACATCCTTTGCCTTGGTGTCCCTTCATTCTTCTCTTAACCTCTCCATTACTCTTATGTTGATGACTCTCCCAGCTTTTCTTTCCTCCCTCTTTTCACCATGATCTACTCAGCCACTGCACCACTCTCTCCCACTCATGATGATGCCTCTCTTTCTGCCAGTGTCTCTGCTTCAGCCACAACAAACCCTGATCAACTACACCAGGATCCTCCTTTTGGCAGCAAGTACTGGCTCATCTATGAAAAGACAGTAAGAATCAGCCTCTTTTTCCTCCATTTATGGAGCCATCCCACTTCTTCTGCCCCTCACCTTGCTGTCAGGCAGCCATTGCTCTCATGCCTGACCATGTGAGGATACAAAAGATCCTAACAACTAGGTCTGAGAGGAAAAGGAGCAAAGCTTTACAAGAGCTCACCATCTGGGCAGTACTTAGCTCTGAGCCGTCACTCAGAGCTAAATTCACATTCCAAGACAGCTCTATCAATACAGAGATGCCTGTGCATAGGGACCATATTCTCAGCTGAAGCAGGACAAATCTCTAAGAATTAATCTCAGTTTTCACAGCTTTTCATCTCAGGCAATGTTGTAGAAGCAGTGTCCCTGATCTAGTATTTCAAGATGTTATTGCTGCATCCTAAAGAGCAACACAAGCTGTAATTTACTCTTGTAAACCAAGAGTAGTGAGGTACTGCTCCTCTCAAGCCTGCTGCAAAGGGCAGAAGGAATCTTTCCCTGTTACCCTTAAACAATCTCAATTTTGCTGCAGCAAACTGCCATCTCTCTTCCCTAATCAACCCCCCAGAGTGGCAAGTGCACTAGGCCACCTCTGTGTTTGACAGTATAGGAAAAGAGAATGCCTGTGGTGTTGGCACAGGAAGGAGGCGCAGGCAGCCACGCACAAACTTGCTGACCTGGCACAGCTTTCAGCTCCAACACACAACTGCTTTCCCAAGCCACTCATTGTTAGTGTTTCATTGAGAATGCTGTAGAAAAGGCCCAGGGATTTGGATGGAGGTTATGGGAAGCAAAGCATGATCTGGAATGCTTTGCAGGGTAAAGACAGCAGAGGCTGCCTGGGTATATGGGGAAGGCTGGAACTAGCACCATGCAACAGCCTGTCTCCAAGTGCGAGTAAGGCTGGATTGCCACAGAAATCAATTTTCATACCTACTCTCACAGCCACTACAAAAAGCATATAAATCACATCAGTAACAACTCATGTAAGGATTGCATGATTGGATTCAGGGGTGGAGGGAGCAAAGAGAAAATTGATCTTTCCCATCACAGTCCTCTTCCTTTCATCTCTGAGGGACTCTTCTTAAGTCCCTTCTGACACCCACTTCCTACCAGGAGCTGTAATTTACCATGTCACCCAGCTGAAACCCTGCTTAGGATATTAAAAAGCAAAAATATATGCTTCTCAAGAGAAGTCTCCAGATTATCTAGCTGATTTTTAGAAATTAACAATAATAATGCTAAAACATCCAGCAGCCTAATTATCAGCCACTTCTCATTTATATTCCCATTAAATGCACAGCTGCTTTGCAAAGAGACAGGCTGATGTATGAAGACTGCCTTGTATGCTCTCACCCAAGCCTCTTCCATTTATTCCGCTGAGAATGATGACACAAATAACTCAAATGCCTGCTTGGTATTTGGCAGGTGCTATTGGTTATGACACACTATTCAAAAAGCAAACAGCAAGAATTACATGATGTTCTAAAGTGAAAAACCCGGGCATTTTATTCCTCTCACGGTAACCAAACTCTTAATTGTCAAGTATCCGCTGACCTTTTCACCATACAAAGGAATTTTACTGTGAGCTAAATCTGCCAGCTTACCTGTCCTGTAATGAACCATAGCTGAAAAGTGGGGAGCTGTGAACACTGCAACTGCTGTTGAGGGGTGGGGGGAAGAACTGACAAGCAAGGTGTCTGTGTGACAGGCACACTGCAGAGAGACCCCAAGGTGTCACTGTGCCATCTTCCAAACTCACCCAGCTGGGCTCCTTGGCAGGAACACCACAAAAAGAAGAAAGAACTTGCAATTGCATTTTCTTGGCTTTGAAATATGCTAAATTGATTTAATACGTGTCAGCTTCATGCAGTGAGATATTTCAGCATCTCTAAAATGGATTTGCAGGTGCATTTCTAATTTGCAAGGACATTCTCATGCCAAGTGCCATGTGGGTACTTACCTGATGACACAAATCTACAGCAAGAACAAGTCTAAGAAATGAAGTAGTTTTGCTAGACAGAACTAGGCTGATTTCAGGCAAGATGTTATAAGGAAACACAGAGAGGTGTATTATACCTAAGGATTACATTAAACATTGATATAACTCCATCTACCAGCTTTAGCCCTGGAACTATTTGTTGCCTGTAAGGTGGGCTGACAAAATTGATGCAGTTTTTACACACAAATTCCTGCCCACTGAGATGCAGGCTAGGATTCTCCCATCTGTTTCACATTTAGCAAAAGGCTCCCACTGTAAAATTTTACCTACTGCATATTCCAGCTGGAATAATCCAGATGACCTAAGGACAAATAGTCTAAATAATGAAGAGACACCCTGAGATGCTTTGTTTTCCAGGATCAACTGATCACATCCTGCCCAATAGCTTGATTCAGTGTCTCCAACAAAAGTGAGAAGCACAACTGAGAAGCACGACTGAGATATTTTCAAGTAATTACATTTTCACAGCAAGCAATTTTATCACCATATAAACTGAAGTTGTTTCTATCCACTCATGCTACCCATAACTAAAAAAACAGGAAAAATGGAGAAACATGTGAAATACTGTTTTTATAGCAGCCCTCAAAGCTCAAACACAACTTTTGTACTCAGCTGCTGTTTGCTTATTCCTGATTTCAAACAGCTAGAAAATGGGTTATTTGGGACATATTTGATTTAAAGGTTCTCTTAAACAGACTCTTCAGAGCCAGCCATATGATAGTGAACAAAACATTTATCTAGAACATTGAAAATGCTCAGTTTCTGAAGACATCGATTGTATTCAAAGAAGAAAAGTTTGTCATGAAAGAATGAGTAAGAATGAGAATGAGTAAAAAAGGATGATGGACTCCAGCAGAATACACAGTAATACAATAAACAGGTTTGGCTGTATTAGTTGACATGAAAGGTGACAATGCCACACTTTAGGGTTATAAGAGTTGTAAAAAGAGCATCCTTATTACAATCAGGGCTGCTGCACTGACAGCAATACTCCCAGAGCAGTAGCAGAGGTTGCTACATTTTATGCACAAAGATCTTGGGGCAGGTGCAGTTTATAAACAACAAAACAATTCCAAAGCTCAAGATGTAGCCTTAAATAACAATTTGCAGTAAATGCTACAACTGAGCTAAAATGAGAAAGAAAATTTGCACTTATGATTTGAGGGGTTGACTTAGCCAAAAAGTCAACAAAACCACAATGAAATATGGGAAAGTATAATAAACCTAACAGCTTTACAGGAATTTGTGATAAGTCAGATGTCAAGTTTGGATGCAGCCTAGAATTTAGCAGGGTTTTTTTTTTTTTTGGTGGGGTAACCAAACTATGAATAATATACTTATTTTAAGTTCTGTTTCCATGTCCCTCAAAAAAACTGTGAGTTTCACAGTCTCTTCTAAGTAACCTCAGCCAACATACACAGGTTACCCATAATGTAAACTTGATGAATTACATCTGGTTTCATTACCATGCAGCTCATAAACCACAAAGCAGACCAAAAGCACATTTTCACAAAATAATTTGGAGTCAATCAGGTTCCAGAGCTTTAAGATTTCGAACTTGGAAATCAGGAACTAAACACATGTGAATTTAAGGCAGTGTGTTTACTATCAATGATGTTTCCTCTCTTGCATGGCTATAAACATTTATAGTGGTTTATTTTTGGTGGAGTAAGGAAGAGGCGATGAAATTAGGTTCAATGATTCTGTTTGCTACAAGAAAACAAGATATTTTTATTTACAGGCATATAGCTGAGTGCTCTGGGAGCTCTCCTGATAAATGCTTCACCAGCTGAGTCACAGTGTGCACAGGATTAGTCACGGCTGAGAAAGAGTCCCAAGGTTTCATTTACAGCCGCAGCTTTACCTGATGTATATTAATTTCTCCTGTGAGCAGCAGCTCTCTGAAGATGTGTGCTTCAGGAGCCTTGGTTCTGTCACTGCCTCCTGGAAAACGAGGGCCAGAGTGCCAGCAGGCACTGGGGAAGGCCGGGTGGGGAAGAGGAACAGAGGAATGGAGGGCTCCCAGCCCGTACACCAACATATGTTCTGTGGGCCTGGGCAGAGCGCAGTGTGCGTCACGCTCGCTTGACGCTATTTCAGGCGACAATGGGTAAAGAAATGACTTAGCTGAGCGACCCAGCACACTCCTTTCATTACGTGCTCCTGCAGAGAAGCCCAAGCAACTGGCAGTGCTTCTGTGCCTGTGAGCTCCTACCCACTGTGTTCCCACTCTGCCCTGGGGGGCAGGGACAAGAGGTAAATAACTTAGCCCAGGGTTTAACTGCAAATCCCTGACAGAATAAAAGCCCTACCAATATCTCAGGCATCCAGGTTCCAAGTCACCCCCTGCATGGAATCCCTGAAAATCCTCTGCCTGAAGGATCTAACCTAGCAAAGCCTGGCTCTTCCATGAGAGCTGAGAGCTGTAAATAACTGCCTTCATCGGATCACCAAACAAATACAGGGCATCTCTGCTACCTTTCCTCACAAGCTTGAGCAGAGTCCGAACACGGGTGCATGCACAAGTTGGCTGCACGTCTTGTGTTTTGAGAGGCTCAGATGAAGCAAAAGGAAGATCAAACCTGCTCACTGGACCAGCTGTATAAAACCAGAAATGCAGGATTCCTAAGTGGCTAAAGAGTGTAAGCAGCCTTTGAACCTAAGACAGTTGCGTTTCTGCACCTTACCTCCAGTTTTCACACAAATGTTGAGTTTAGACATGGAGGGCCCTTGCATTGGTGTCCACATCCTCCTGCTACCAGTGTGAATGATGCTGCTTTCCAAACTGGCTGCTCACATTCTGCCCAGCGGATGTCTACATCTTTCTACATCTCAGAGACTTGTCCCCAGCCAAGTGAACTACTGACACACTTGAAGTTTCTTCAAGTGAAGGTCTATCTTAATGAAAAAACATTGAAAAAAATAGAATTGTAAAGTAAAAATTATTAAAACTGCACTTAAGGGCTATGTTATTACAGAATTAGCACCTAAATAAACTTAGAATCACTGCTGAATATATTTTTACACAGAAGCAAACCACAGTGAAGCTGCTCCATGCTGGCTTGGTTGAAGTATTAGATCAGCTATGTTAATCCTTTTTTTTTTTCCAGTGAAACCACTTGGGAAATAATCTTTGTATTCAAAGCTATATTGTTTATAGCTTTGAATACAAATATAGAAGTCAATTTGTCTAATGAAAATAAACAGCTCCGTGAAATAGTTCTGTTTTTTTTGAGGTGAATATACATTTTATCTAGTTTAGCATGTCCATAGGGTGTGTGCTAAACATTGGGTCAGTTTTGCATTTCTTCCTGCAGCAGAACACAAATTGTTAACTTTCACCTGTAGGTTAAACCATGCCTAGTTTCCTTCCTTCTATTATTCTGCATATTCTGTATTCTCCTTCCTCTCTTCCTGTTTCTGTGCTAAGGAGACTGACATCTACTTATGACAAAATTTTCCTCCTTGATTCCTACAATTTCTCCAATAGACAAATTGGAACTTTTCAAGAATTTCTCAAATCAACACATTTTTATAGAAGCTTATTTGGGCTTGACAGAGAGTTCTTTAATACCCTGTAAATGTAAATATATTGCCTGAAAGCTTGACAAGTTCTGAAAAAGAAGTAAATCAATATCTACCAAACACTCTGTACTAAAATGACTTGTATTATTAATACAACTGATGACAGGACTAGTTCACAGTGATTTAAAGTTTCAAAGCCAATAATGTTTCCCTGCTCACATCCATACAGATGCCCCAAAGAGAAGGAAGATTATTTCCCAAGTGGTTTCACTGAAAAAAAAAAGGATTAACATAGCTGATCTAATAGTTCAACCAATTTGCACCACAGTTCCTGACAAGATCTCCCCCAAGGCTAGCCTTAAAATTATATGACAGCCTAATTTTGCCTTGTTTTACATTAGTCTGAAACCAAGCCTAGATTTTATTGAACTTTGATTCTGTTATTTTACATATAATCCAGATTAAACTTCTAATATGGTTTCATGCTTTGAAAAGCATCATCATCTACTGGTAGGGAGTTTTTAGTGCAGCAGGAAATGGAATTAGGAGAGATCCACTGACTTAATTGAAGATGCCACTAAAAGCTTTGCCAGCTGCAAATATCCTGCCCTTTCTGACTTCAGCAGTGATCCTGGGAGAGAATGTGGAGCAAACTGTGGTCCATGTACACAACAACTCTAGGGGTGCATTTACTGCCTTCAGACCACTAACATTATCAGTATGATTTCAGGATATGCAATAATTTGGTATGGTAATTCTGCTGTGCCTGCCAAAGGAAACACCTCTACCTTCTCCACTGCTGCAAAGTATATTCAAATCACCAAAGAATCTAAAAAAGGAGAAATGTACTATGAAAACTCATCTGAATTTATGCCAATAGTATTTCTTATGGTCACCATTCTGATTTAACCAGGCAGCTACCATCTTCATTCTATTACAATAAAAGGGAGGTGGACACCCCAAATAAATGCCCTAAGTCTAGAAATACTGACACCAGGAGTGCTAGTGAAATAAGTCTGCCAGGAAATATCTCAAAAAAATTAAAAAGGCAGAAGAAAAAAATATCCCTGCTTGAGTTTTGCACCATGTTTTCTCTCTCTGTCTTAAGATACCAGTGTCATGACTCACTCTGGAGATTTGAATTGCTCCCTGGGCAACATGACCTTCTCATACCAGCTTTGTTCCTCATGCTAGCAAAAATTGGTCATCCATGAATACTGAATGAAGAAACTTCCTTATTAGTCATCTCTGGATCTATAAAACTAATACTGGAAACTGGTGTTTCAACAAGCCCACTGCTGCTTCAGGTATGTGGCCTTCCAACATTGCAAGTCTAAATAGTTTCATCAGGTGTGGGAGGAAGGATAGAAAAGGGAAAAGAAGTTAGATACATAAATCATCTGTCCCTAGATAAAATCTATGGATCAGCACTACTTTCAGCAGTTTGGATCTATATTTATGTTTTCATTTTTATATGCCTGATTGGCAAATCCCTTGGCAATTTTGAAACCAATGCCTAAAAAAACCCCAAACTTGAAAACCCACCAAGCCCTCAAACTGAGAAGATTTCTGTTTCACTTTAGCTGGTTAGCTGTCCATCCTCATGTACGCTGTAAACCACTGTGACTTCTCATCCTCATGTAAAAACTCAGATCAAATTCTCCTTCCGAACACAGGAAGAACAGGTATTTGTCTACACAGTCTTGCCTCCATCTCTCCTGAAACAGTTCAGTACATCCCTGACTGTGCATCAAACTAAAAATTCAGAGGAAAGCATATGCATCTCAATAATTCATGTTACAGGCACATTGCCTCCTTCAAAAGATAGTGCAATAATATTAAGTCATACCCATTATAATGGTCACTGACAAAAAATGTCACCTTGTTCCCCGGGACATTGGTTCCTTTTTTGTTTAAGCTCTCTCTGCTGGTAACAGTACAGGCTCAAATTCCATTAGACAGCATATTACACCCTCTCACCAAATTATGTGAATAGGATTGACCAAGATGAGACAAACATCCCCATAATTGCAGGGGACCTAATCCATTGTCTGTCCCTGAGTCAACAAAGCACTAAGCAAAGTGCTAAATGTTCCTGCAAATCTAAAACTTTGCAAAGACTTCAGATTGATAACTACACCAAAGAACTGAAACTTTCTCACATAGGAAGCATAGCACAAGCAATCAAAATCCTCATGGAAATCCTCATTTCAGTGCATGAAACAGCACAACATATTAACTACACCTTTTCCTCTTTGTAACTAAAAGATGTAGACAGCACTGCTCTTAGGCAGTGCAAGAAGAAATTTGAAAGAAAATTTTTTAAAAAAAATCCAACCAAACCCCTCCCATAGATTTTTAGCCAATATGAGTAAAAATTATCCCAGAGCCCAAACTTAGTGTTGACATCTCTGTGTAAAAAAGAATCCTTGCTATATCTCTAAATTGGTATCTTACTATACCCTAGGCAACCTGTTATCTTGGTTTCCCATTAAGATGGATACCACAATACGTTTTTATTAAGTTTAAAGAAATATCCACCAGTAGCTCCACTATTTTTGCTTTCAAATGACATATAAATAGGAACATTGATAAAAATAGTTCTAAATGCCCATCTGATCTACTCTTCTTTTATCAGCAGCCTCTGCAAAGTGCCATTTGCTGGCCAAGGATCCAATCTGACTTCATCTATAAATGACTGTAATGGCATGCAAGACAATTTCTGTAGGAGACATTTCAGTTTCATTTTCAAAGCAAACATCTTTAGAGGCATTTCCAGTTTCTCTAAGTGTTGGATCAGCTGTAGGATGTAAGACAGCACTCTCTGATTACCAAAAACTCTGATTACCAGGAACAGGATGCTAAACCACATGAAAGCAGTCTTGCTGCTCAAGTAGTGACTAACATGCTGTAGAAGGAATGTTTAACAAGTTCCTTCATGCAATAGGATGGGTGAATGCCATCTCTCACCACTATGTGCATGCTCCAGAAATCCTCTCACTTCAGGAAAATGTGTCTGAAAGTCTGTCAGTGGAATGAAGGATAGAAAAGTTTGGAACAGTGATGCACATATTTTGCATTTTATGCAAATTGTACATTTTGTTTATATTACATCAATGCATGTGAATTCTCTCTACAGCTACTATGGCATAGTTAACCTTTTTAAAGGTTCATGTACACTAGAGTCAGCAAAAATAAACTTATCATAGTTCAGAAACAAAAATGTTAAGTGCTGGCAACTTCTAGGTTCACAGGATGGAAGTACAATGTGGCATGACAAAGCCAGACTACAGTAGTCCTTGACACTGCTCTGATATCAGCTAATCATAATCTGTTTCTGCATCAGTAGATCTCACTATTTGCCATGGACTCCTTGAATTCTATTTAGAAAGAGAATTCTTCATTTTCTCACTGGATTTCATTTGGTTTTCATCAGTACTTCGTGGCAGCATTTTTTAATTGTTCATTTCTACAACATAAGGTATCTGTATTACGCCTTGTTCTAAAGGAGGGCAAAGAAACAAGAGGTACAGAGGTCCAAATGTGTCCATGTGACTAATTAATATTTTGATGTTAACTTCAGAAGAGGCAGAAAATAATCAAAACCCTCTTTTTCAAATCTCTTCCTATTTTTGACTACCCTCAAAACTACTCATATTCCCTAAGTAACACTGATGTGTTACTTAGAGTAGTAGTTACTTAGAGTGGCAGCTCTTCCAAGTCAAGATACTATGAACTTTCAAAACCTAGGAATGTATGACAGTTCCTAAAAGCAATCTAACCATGCCCCTGTGGCAGCAAAGTTATCTCCAGATGAATCAGAGCTTTTGTGGTCAGTTCTCAACTACAAGTCCCATGGGACAATCAACTCTAAGTTACACTCTAAGCTTTTGTTCCATATATAGCACTACCTCACTCACAGTATGTAGATACTCCTACACAGGAGAATAAACCCAGTTCTTTACAGGGCTATTCAGTAGCCCTCTTGCAAGGCTCTCTTCCTCTTCTTTCAGCTCACTTTCCTTTAAAATTCACCAAATAGTAACACAGGTCCCACAAACAAGTGCCTATTTTTAACTGCACATTTTTGGTTGCTTTAAATCCCCTGTTCTGAACAGTGCTCAGACCAGGCCTGTGCAGCTCCCATGGGGGTGGACCACCAAGGACTGATTGCTGGCAGGGAGCTGCAGCTGTGGGCCACAGCAGGGCAGCTCAGCAGCACCCAAGGCCACACAGCTCGTGGTGGGAGGCTGCTGCCCAGCTGCCACAACCCCCAGGCAGAGCGTGGCACACAGCTGGCAGCAGCCCTGCCCTGGGGAAAACACACACAGTCATCACTGCTGCCAGCTGCACCTCGTATCCCTTCCCTCTCCTTTCATGTGCTCTCCCTGTGCATACAGAACCCTGCTGTTTCCTGCCCTCACTGGGCAGGACCTGGGTCTCCTCTCCCCTCAGCAGCCCCACACTCCATCCCAGCAGTCCATCTTGTTCCTTCCTTCCCAGGTCCCACCCCACGCACTAACCAAAACACCCCCACGCTGTTCCCATGTTAACCTCAAGTTCCTGCTTCCCAAACCTCCCACACTGCTGGCTTGCTGCTTCAGCTCTTCTCCTAATGCTCCCAGGCTCCTCTACCCTCTGCCATGGCCCTTGCTCCCTACTTTCCAAACTTCCCTTATATTCTCAGCATTCCTGCCTCTCAAACACCTTCTGGATGTGAGGAGTCTCAGGAACACAATTCCTACACCCCAAGAAAAAGAACCAGCACGTCCAGCTGCCTTCTCCTGCAGTGCCCAGGCCTCCAGGGCTGACCCTCCCTGACACAGATGGCAGAGTGCCTCAGAGAAAGACTTGGAATATTGCTCCCAACCAAAGGCTCACACAAAGCTGCAGTTCCCATCTGGCAGGCTGTGTGCAGGCCAGATCAGGAGTCAGCAAAGGGACCTGCTGCTTGTGCCAGTAAACGACCACACTGGCAGGCTGTCATTTCCCACCTAAGCTGGCATTCCCACAAGCTGTCAGTTGCAAGGGAATGGAAATCCAAGAGCCTCAAATCCCTCTGAAATGGATGACATCATGAAGGATGCAAGTTTTCAGTCCATTCTTTCTAATTCTGATATTTTCTTCTTATTGCCATGTTGCCCCACCCTGGATCTTATTCTTCATTGAGTTCTGATTCACCTCAGTTTTAGTCACTGTGCCTTTTTCAGCAATGGGAATCATTTCTGCAGTAATTCAGAGGACAGGACATGTTTGAACTCTCAGTTTCTTTGCTTAGCACCACAGTTTGTACTGATTACCTGGGCTGCAAAGAGTCAAATTATCTTCAGGAATGCATACACTATGACTTGCCTTCCACACAAACTTCTGTGTAACAGGCACTGAAAAATCTGACCATTAGGCCAAATTTCAGGAGAGTAAAACCGCAAAAAATGGAGACTCAAAACACACAGAACTTCCCTGAGAAATGTTCAGCCCACGCTTTACAGCAAAGAGGCACTTGAACCTCTCACCAGTGTAAGTGTGTATTTTAATCAAGTGCCTGGGAAAGCAGAATTTCTTTCTATAACTTGGTTTTATAAGAGCCAAGCTTTGAACTGCTAAATTCAGCCAGACTCAAACAACTGGTGCAGAAAAAAACCACAATCAAGTGGTAGAAATAAATTTTGCAGAAACAACCACAACAAAATGCCTCATAAAGGGAAATATTGCATAATTGCATCTATGGACAGAGTTGACAGTTCTGCTTATAATGACAAATAGTAATCCCTTCCCCCTAAAATAAGGCAATTTTTCCTTAGAGGCACAGGACAATCGAACAAAAAAACCTTCAGGAAAACAGTCCTGAAAATTGAAATATTAATACAATATTTTCTTAATCCAAATTAATACAGCAATAACTTTCAAGACTGACATACTGCCCCACTGACAGAACAATGCCTGCCATGCAGGCAGCCTACCAGAAAAGCCTAAAAAGATTCAGTATCTCTATTCTGGCCTAGACTTGGGTTGCAATTTCTGTCATGAGGACAGACTGGTTTATTTGCAGATGCCAGTTTTTGGCTAGTGGCTAGGTCTCTGTGCTGAGCACAACAACACATCCATACAAAGCTGAAAAACAGGACATTAAATTATTTTGACATAATAACATCTTCAAAGCATCGGTTGCTGCTCAGCACTCAGATTTCTGATCCTTAAGTGCTTCAAGATTTAATGCAGAGTGTTGTGGATTTAAGTGTACTTATTTACCAAAGCACATCCATGTTCCAAAAGACTGCATAGTCCCAGTTGCCTCCAAAATCAACTTCCTATATATGTTCCCATTATCTAGGCATAAAAATCACGCAGCAGTCTGTAAAAAGGAGGCGGAGTTGTGGAGCCGTAGCAGAGCCGTTTCCCGAGCAGCCGGTTAAACACCACCACCTCCTGGCCGAGCCGAGCGGGGCTGCGCATCAGTTTGCCTTGATTCGCAGGTACCCCCTTCCTTCCAAGGCACGCCCAGCCACCCCCGGCACCGCAAACCTCGCCTTCCCACCCGGCCGGGCCATTCTCTTTTGGTAAAAGCAATTAAGTTGCCTTTTTTTTTTTGCCAAGTTACATATATTGGTATAAGTAATGGTAATATGCTACTACGTATGTATCCGTCCAAGCAGCAAACATTTAATGAAGTATAAAACATATTTTAAAAGAGTGTATTCTGTAAGACAGCAGGAAGATGTTCTCCTTACACTGTTTTTTCTCAGTATAGTAT
The DNA here is from genome assembly GCF_028769735.1 of Zonotrichia leucophrys gambelii. Taxonomy (NCBI): domain Eukaryota; kingdom Metazoa; phylum Chordata; class Aves; order Passeriformes; family Passerellidae; genus Zonotrichia; species Zonotrichia leucophrys. The sequence continues at coordinate 10,009,848 of NC_088176.1, forward strand.
AAAAGAGCTTCTTTAGTCAAAGACAGAAAAAAGGTCTCTATTTTTAGGTGAAGATAAATCCAGTGTTAAGGATGCAATTAGTGAGAATTTTCAATTTGTAGGAAATAAAGATCAGTCATTTCAAGATCTGGCTTGTTTTCCTATATATAGCATTATATAGCCTATATATATATTATATATCTTATAATGTTGGTGCCTCTTTTTAGATGTCTGCAGACTACATAAAACTCCATACTCTACTAAAAACTACATACTCTACTATATAACCATAAATCTACTTCAGTATTAACTCTCACCAAACCTTTTATAGAAATAAAATGCCTTGTTATGCTTGCTCCTGCAACCACAGAAGTGATTTCCTTTTTGCTGTTGCTGCCTTTGGAGATAGCTTGATCATGGATGCCTTCTCAGTCTCTCTTGATCCTACAGATACAGCATAGATTTCTTGTCCTGAAATGTGAAGTTGAAATTGATTGTATTAATGCCTGTTCTAACTGATAGGTATGCTCACAAAGTCAGTCAGTTAGGATTGCTCTGTATCGAAAAATTTGTATGCATTTCAACAGTTGCTGATACATCTGCAAAGTCTTATCAGAAAATGTTTCCTTAACTATTTCTAGTTTATAATTGCGTAAAAATGAAAACACCAAAATGTTGCTGCTATTTTCATTGTTACACTTGGTCTCATCAATAATCCCTGAACAGAGTCCAGTAATTTCTGCATTTTAATTATCAAATCATACACCAAGATACGTTTCATTCTGGGTCAGGATATCCTCAGAGGACATACACCAAATGCCACAGAACACAGTAGATGTATTTTCCTCATAATACACAAATCCAATGAGTGGAGTCAGCTTCCTGTGCAGCACCGTGTGCCTGTGACCATGAGGGGCAGGATGTGTGCAGGAGACACTGATCCTCCTGCTAACATGAATAAAATTTTTGGGCATTTACTTAATTTGCCTGGCTCACAGCCAAGTTAATCACTGGGTTTCCACCAGAAATATATACTTTTGTCCTGTGACAGGCTTGAAGAAGCCACTGAGCTTTTCTCCTCAGTTTCCTCTCCTGTTGCAGGACGATTATTGAAACTTACTCGCTCCTAAGCTGCCTGGCAGTAAGTTTTGCGTGGTTCTGATAATCATGCAAGCAGCCAGAGGGTGTTGCTATACTTGCTATTGTCAGGAACAAAGATGTGAGGGAGCAAAGCCCCTGGGTCCAGGCAGGGTCAGGGACTCTGGTCCTGTGCAGCAACGTGTGCTCGGACAGTACAAATCTGCCACGGTCCCTGGAGCCGAGCCCCACAGAGCACAAATCTGCCGTGGTTCCTGGAACCGTGTGCTCCTACAGCTCAAATCTGCCACGGTTCCTGGAGCCGTGTGCTGCCACAGCACAGATCTGCCGTGGTTCCCGGAGCCAACCGCACAGAGCGCTAAAGGAGGAATTTTAAATTCCCGGCTCCGCCCACCCCGGCCCCCGGCCGCCCCCTCCTGCGGCCCCGCCCCCTCACGGGGCTGTGGGCAGGGCGCCCCGAACACGTGACCCGCGGGCCGCGTGACGCGCTCGCGGGCCGGTGGCACACGTGACCGCTCTCGCGAGCTCCGGCGCGCGCCGGCCGAGGCCCCGCCCCTGCCCCCCCCCAGGCCGGCTGCGGCGGCGGAAGGAGCCGGAGCGCAGCGACCGCGGCCTCACGGGACCCCGAGCGGAGCCCCCGGCCCGGGCACGGCCCGCACCCCGCACCGCCGAGGTAAGAGCGCCGGATGGGCCCTGCCGGCCCCGCGCGATGCGCCCCTGCCCGCTCTGAGCGGCCTGGGGCCTGGGCTGGGCCCGGCCTGGGCCTGGGCAGGGCCCGAGCCAGGGCAGGCCCAGGCCCGTCTGTTCTCCCGCGCCGCTCCGAGCCCCGGGAGCCCCGGCAGGGCCCTGCGCTCGGGGCCCGCGGGGGATTTCGGTGTGAGGCTCGCTGTGTGCGGCACCCTCAGGGCACACACCGCCGTGCGCGGGGTTTGTTGGGACGTGCATTCATTTTCTAAGGGGCCGGGGCGGTGCGAGGCTTGCCCGAGGCCCCGCTGCTCTCACGCTGTGTGTGAGCCGTGCCTGTGCCCCGTGCACGGACACGTGTTTGTGCCCTCTGTTCCTCACAAGCCTCTTGAGAGCGGCCGGAACTGCACAAAAATTAAATGAGCGAGGATCTATAGTCAAATTACTGCACAAATACTCATCATTGAAACTTAATGAGCTGTGTTTCCAACACGTTAGTAACAGCTGTTTTTGTTGTCATTTCACCTCACTTGGACCACAAAAGCAGCAAAGCCGTTGTTTTGATGTGCGGTTTGTATGTGTGTTTGTTCCTCGTAGATGTCAGAAGACCTTGCTAAGCAGTTGGCCAGCTACAAAGCTCAGCTCCAGCAAGTCGAGGCTGCCTTATCTGGCAATGCAGACAATGAGGATTTACTGAAACTGAAGAAAGACTTACAGGTGAGAACTTGAGGGTAGGTGAAACATCAGGGTCTTTTACAAGTGTTTTAACTTGCCTAAATACTTGTCCTGCAACAAAAACAGACACTTGGTGGGCTGATTAGTTTCATTCCACATAGCTTGATATAGTCATGGTAAGCTTAGTTTGGAAAAACCCTAAGTATGGCCTATTTTAATTTTCTTTTTAATTATTAAAAAAGATGTACTAATTTATACAGCAAACTCATTTTCTATAAACTTTAGCCAGAGAGGTGAAAGATATGCCAGTGCTGTCTTTACTATGTGCTGGGTTTAAATTTTTTTTCCTGAAGCATTTCTCAAAGTCATTATTTTTTCTTGCTTTTACTAATGCTGAAGCCTCATGGTTTAGCTTACCATGATGTTCTTACTGAGATCTCAAATAACTTGATCCAGAACCTGCTTACTTATTAAATTAATTTGCAGTGTTTAAAGCTTTGGAGTGTAGTTTTGTATTCTTTGTGATCTGAGTCTTGATTGTGTTTCTATATAAGAAAGGAAAGGAGTTGTGTTTTTCATTTGTCACAAGAGCATAGTGTGTTCCTAACAGCTAAAACTCATTTCTGGTCCTTGGGATGTGGTTTAGTGACAGGAAGGCCACCAGCCTAATTTTAAATATATGAGTGGTCTTTTAGATTCTTGTTCATATAAAGACACATTGGCATATAGCAAATCCCAGCAGTGCTGTTAAGATCTCTCATGAGAGTGCAAGATGCTGCTTCATTTCTGTTGTGGATTGCTTTAGCCATCAGGTGTAACAATATACAAAACTACCCAGTGCAAGGTTCAGTGACCACTGCTCTGTGTGGAAATAGCAGAAATAAATTGGGGCTTCAAAACCAAAACACAAGTAGTGCCTCCAAATAGTGATCTTTAGAATTCCTTTTAAACTGCAAAGGCTTTGTGCCCACAAGGCACTTTATAGATCATCTGAATGTGCTCTGTTGTACACTGTTAAAAGCATGTGTATATTTTTATATTTTTAAAATGCACAGCAAAACCCATATGGGATGATATTTCCGATACCAACACGACCTCGGCTTTGATATGCAGAGATCATTGATGTGAAAGGACAACTTGCAAACTTTTTAATAAAAGCTTTCTGCACAGAATGGGGAAGATCTTTACACTTTCGTCCCCAAAAGGTTTGCTATCCGTATGTTCCACCTTGAAAATGACATAATGTTTTGCAGACTTGATATATGCCAACTAAGCCAACAGCTGTAAGAGTGGGTTTGATGCATCAGTGTCCCAACTAAACAGCTTTTTGTCTGTTCAAAAAGATGGTTACTATGTTACTGAAACATCTTTTTCCTATTATAAATACTGATGCATTTTGTATGCTTAGATTATTCAAGATTAAATTATTAGAAGAAATTGTTAGAAGTACTTAGCTTTTTGCTTTTTGGTTCACCGAAACATTTCTAGGACAGTGTCTGTGCACCCAAAACCAGAGTTACCTTTTCTAGGCTTGATGGCAGCTGTCATCTTGTGTAATTGGAGATGAGACCTGTGGGTGTTGTGCTCTGCAGTGTAGGGCTCTGTCTGCCTTTGTGAAGACCAGTTGGTCAGGAAAAATCTTGGCAAACTAAGTAGTGTTCCCTGTGGGTCACACCTCCTTATCATGGGATGTGGCACCAAGCCATGTTCAACCTGTTTGGCTGCACTGAGCTGCTGTGGTAGTCCAAGTCCTGCTCAGAAATTTTCTTGGAATGATCTCTTCTCTTAAAGACTTGGGAGCTGTCTCATGGCTTGCAGTAAAATTAATGTCTCTGTCTTGTAAGCCAAGCATTATGGTAGGGGATGATCAGATGAAGATTTTTCTCAAAAGTTTGGTAATTTTAAAGCCTCATGTGTATGGGGCTTTATTAATTTCAGAGAATTCTTGATAGTCTTGTCTGAAACTATTCACATCCAAGTTCTACAATAAGCCATCTCTGAGGCAAGAATTAGTCAACAGTTTGGTGTTACTGGTAGTTGCAATACCTGAAACACTTGTTTTCAGGAGTGCCTTGTGCCTGGTGTGATGTACTTGACCTGCTGAGAGAGATTCTTAAGCCATGATGCCTCCTGGATTTGCAGAATACAGCTACCTGTATGTTAAGGAATAGTTTAGGATTTTGCACCTGGGAGGGAAAATTAGGTTAATGCGGTATGTTCTCAAATTAGGTAACTTGATAATGTTAATCTGTTATGCTTTAGGAAAATGGTCAGCTAAGTAGTAGAAGTAATTGTGTGTTCTGTGCTCACAGTTGCTACTGATTGTGCTCACCAGAGTAGTTATTAACCAGCAGCTCCTCCAAAGCAAAGAGCAAAACTTACTAGCTGTTGGAAATTCAGACATCAGCATGCTGCAACAGAAACAAACTGTTAGGCCTTTGGTGTTAGTTGTATAGTTTGTCAGATATAAGTGCTTGCCAGTTAATACATCATAAACTTACTTGGGAAGTGCTTACAATCCTTTAGGTTCTTAAGGGATGATGAACAGCTCCTTTACTGCATTTTCCTGAGTCTTTGTATGCTCATAGCTGAAGTAAGATGTGAAATGGGAAGTTCAGGCTTTGAACACTTTCTGTAACCCTCCCCTGACTTAGATGTTTACTGTTTGTTAGCAGAGTGACTGGTTTATGCTGAGGTACTCAAAGAATGAAGAATTTTTCTTCTTTAGGGCCAGCAAAGTTTTTCTGCATTATATATAAAGTTCATATGGCCCTTTACATGCTGTCTCCTTTGACTTTTTAACCCTAGTGAAATCCAAGGGAGGTCTTGATTGCTTAGTTTTTGATGTAACATTTACAGGAAAGTGGGAGAGCTTTTTGCAAGCTCCTGCTTGCAAATGAATAATGTGTAAAGGAACTGGGAAATTTTGTTACTTTGTCATCTTGAATTAGCAAGGGGAAGGCCTGACCTGAAATCTCAAAGTCAGGGAGTTTAGGAAAAAAACAAACACTTCAATCAGAATGACCTAAGGAAGGCAGTTCTGTAGTGTGCACCTGATGCTTTCTAGCAAAGTGAGAGGGCTGCACAGCTTGGAGGGTGCTCTGCCACCTGACTCTGCATGCTGCAGTTCAGCCAATGAGAGAAATGCTATAAAAAATAATAGGCTACTATTTGAAACTTGGAGGAGGGCATGGGCAGCTTTACAGCAGTACAGTGAGGACCATACATATTTTTATCTACAATTGCAATTAATGAGTTGAATTAAATTATTAAAAAACCACGGCGAGTGTAATTCACACATCAGCAATGAATATAATATAGTAACTTTAAAAAAATCAAACCAAAACCAGTAAGCTTGGGGTAAATATATGCTTGGTAAGAAGAATTTGAAAAATTATTCTTTGTGGGTTTTTTGTCTTTTATAGGAAGTCATAGAGTTAACCAAAGATCTCCTTTCAACACAACCTTCGGAAACCCTCGCGAGTTCCGACAGCTCCGCGTCCGCCCTGCCCAGTCACTCCTGGAAGGTTGGGGACAGGTGTATGGCCATATGGAGTGAGGATGGACAGTAAGTGTAGAAAGCTTCTCTAACAGTTACATGAAATAGTTCAATGGTAAGAGACTTTCATTCAGTTTGAATTGACATGGGTGACTAAAAGCAAAAAGAAATTGCGAAATAAATGTGGTATTAAGTGTTCTTGGACTGTTTATTAAAGGTCAGTATTTTAGGAAACAAAGAGATGGGGGCCCTTTTTTTCACTAACCTTATAAAAGTAGGGTAGCTTTTGTAAATTACCACTTGCTGGTGTAATAAATGGTAGATGGAAAGAATTGGTCAGTTAGGACAATCTTTTGTAAAGCTTTTGAGATGTGTAATTCATGATTTGTCATTGCATTCATATATGTATGTCACTGATTGCTATGAAGAAAAATTCTTGCTGTATCTGTTTGGGCCTCTAATTGGAAATTAATTTTCAATTTTTAATTAAAAATGCTGGGTTTGGCTATAAAATAACTACGTAATGTAACTTAAGAATTAATCTAGCTTTTGGGTTTGGTCTCATGTATTATCCTGTGCAGTTCTGGGAATACAAGCAAATCATTCTGACTCCATAAACTTCAAAATAAACATTTAGAAATTACTTTTCATACTGCAAATGTGTAACTATTGCAGCTTTAAAAACACTGCTTTTGCAGGACCAATATTGCAATTGTTACCACTTAGAGAGAGGCTCTTATTGGATGAACCTGCTTCTCTTAACAATGTAATAGCCATGGAAAGATTTTGGTGTAGCTCTTGATGTCTTAAGTAGAAAACTAGTCTAAAAGTAAAGAGTTCTTCTGTTTATTAATGAGTAAAATGTTTTTGTGTTAGAACCTAAAAATTGAATCTTAGTCTTAGGTCACCACTGGATCATTGTTTTTGGTCTGATCCCTTGGTTACGGGATCAGAGCTTGGGGAAGAGTGTGTCAGAGTGTTCATGGAAGTCATCTTATTGGACTTTATTGTTCTGCTTTTTTTAGAAAATCCTTCTTCTGTTGCAGCATTTCTTAAGAGCAGTGTTTCATAAAGAGCTAGCCAGAATTTTGGGTTTTCGTGTGTTTGCATCTAATGCAGCTCAAGGCGTTGGCCCACTGAAAACACACTAGAAACTAATTTAGTAAATGTTAATTGGAATACTGTCTATGAAACATTTCCTTTTTTTCCTCTGTTTGCTCTAGATATATCCTTTTGCCCTTAAGTTCGACACAGTTATTTTAAATATTTTTGGAAATGTCACTTTTTAAAAAAAAAATTTTAAATTTTTTTCCCATATTTATGTGTATGAAACACCATAGTGTTTCATACACGTAAATATGAAATGGACAGGTCACTGTGAAAATTTCAAAATTTCTGTTTTAAATCAACATGAAAGCTTTTAAGCTTTAAAGTGTTGAAGAGGGAATGTTTTGAAAGCTTCAGTTTTTCTTAGTTCTTTGCCTTATGGAGAAAAACGGAATGAAAACTTTGCACTTCTGAGCTGACATTTTCTAAAACTTCTCAATGAATTCTGTGAATGCAGCTTTTTTTTTTCTATCCCATGACCTGCCAGAACTAAAACCAAATCAGGATAGCTGATTAGATTGGCCCCAGCATGAATCATTAGTTGTGGTAGCTGTGAGGGCATTGCTTGTTGAAGCTAAAGGTCAAATGCAGCAGATTCCAGTCTTTGTACCTGTGTCCCTTTGACCTTAAGACAATAATCCCTTGATTTGTGTATTACCCCTGAAAATGAAGGCTGGGATCTGCATATTTTTCACTTAGTGGCATTAGCTGGCTGATGTAGGTGTTGAAGGGCTGAGTATTAAAGCTTTACTCACATGCTTACAGCCATGATATCTTTACAGGTGTTACGAAGCTGAGATTGAAGAAATAGATGAGGAGAATGGAACAGCTGCAGTGACATTTGCTGGATATGGCAATGCTGAAGTCACACCTCTGTTCAACCTCAAGCCTGTGGAAGAGGGAAGGAAAGCAAAAGAGGACAGTGGCAACAAACCCATGTCCAAGTGAGTAATACACAGATGGTAGTCTGAATGCTGATTTGTGGGTTGGTTTTGGGTTGGTTGTTTTTTCTTTTTCCTCCCTCAACTATAAAAACTGGTTAATGAAATAGGTGTTTTTCTGGTTTGTTTTTGTTTTAAATTTACATTTACTTAGTATCCTGCTATGTCTAACACAGGAAGGTATTTGTAAGGGCTGAAAACTTTTTGTTTTTTTTACTTTGGAAAAAAAAAAGGTACAGTTCTTCAGTTTGTTATAGCCAGTGATCCCTTCCCTAAAAGATTGTTCTGAGGATGCTGCATTTGTGGAGGCATAGATTGACTCCTTCAACTTCCTTGTCTTCACTGAAGTAATCTCTGTCCTTTTCCTTCCACCCCTGTCCAATGATTGGTGGCAGAGTCCTGCAGACCTCCAGAAAAGTTGGGGCTTTTCACTCCAATGGGTTATTCACACTTTGCAAACCCAAGATGTTTCTGAAATGTAGAAGTGCTGACAGGTCCCATTTCCCCCAGAAGTGAACTGCACCCAGTCCCATGGGTTGCTGTGTTTGGCACGGGCTCCTCAGGTGTGCTTGGTGCTTGTTGTTATGCCAAATGCATCAATAAGTAAGGTAATGCTTATTAATGGAAAGATAAAGTTTGGAATTTTAGGTTTTTGGGATTTTCTTTTTACCTCCTAGAAATGATGAATATTTACAAGCTTTATTTCTGTAAATTCTGTAAACTTCTGGAAAATTAATGTGCATGTCTGTTTTACAGTCAGATTGTAGTTTGTTACAGGAAGAGGCACAAACATGAAATGTGGGATTTTTGTTGTTTTTCCTTTTCTCCAGAAAAGAAATGATAGCCCAGCAACGAGAGTATAAAAAGAAGAAAGCTTTGAAAAAAGCTCAGAGAATTAAAGAACTTGAACAGGAACGAGAGGACCAGAAAGTCAAGTGGCAACAGTTTAACAACAGAGCCTATTCTAAAAACAAAAAAGGCCAGGTTTGTTTACTTTTGTCAGTATGTGAGTAGCAACAGGGCATAGACTTCTGTGCAATAACTTGGGAGAAAGGAGGTAGTTTTTAAAGGGATGTATCACGGGGATTTGGGTGTCTTTGGGATTCTGAAGTGTGCATTTTTGTGTTTTGTGCACTTCAAATGCTTGAGTTTTTTACTGGATTGTTTTGGAGGAGTGCTGCTCCTAAGAGGGTGAGCTTTCTCTTGGCTGGCAGAACGAGGCTTGCATCAGGTGCCAGCTGGTGTTTGTTGGAGCCAAGAACCTGAGGGCCCCTCTGAACCTCCAAGTCTGGCTTCTTGCTGTGTTTATGACCCAGGAGGCACAGTGCTGAGGACGTGCCCTGGAACAGCAAGTGGGGGGCAAAAAAGGTAGCAAGGACATTAAGTCTTATTCCATTTCTGTCATGGCTTGCCCAAGAGCTGCCAGACATAGTGGTAAAACTTTAATCTTCCTTTTGAGCAATTATTAGAGGTGCCCTTATGAGAGGTGATTTTATTCCTTCTTGGCCTGACCCGAGATCCTCAGTACCACAATCACATCCAGTATTGAGGTGCCAGAAGTTCCCAGCCCCATTGCTTCACTCAGTGACAACACATCACAGCTGGGCTGGCTGGTAAAGTGTCCCCATCTGTGGGGCAGAAGTTGAGAATGCTGAAGCACTTCAGATGGTAATGATTGCTTGTTTGTTTTGTTTGGTTTTTTTTTTTGTAAAATCCAGCTGGTGATTATTCAGACATGGTGTTTTCTGTTTTATTTGCAGGTGAAAAGGAGTATTTTTGCTTCCCCTGAGAGCGTAACTGGCAAGGTTGGCGTTGGAACATGTGGAATTGCAGACAAACCTATGACACAGTATCAAGATACCTCTAAATATAATGTCAGGCATCTGATGCCTCAGTAACAGGTGGAAAAGGTGGAACTTCATCTCTGCAGGGCTTTACACTTACCTTTTTATCATTATATTTTTCTAAAAGTAAATTATTTGTTGGCACATAGTGAGTAGTCCATTTTGTCACCATCACTTTGGCTTCAGCTGATTTGAGCCTTAAATCTCCAGCTCTTGATTTGAACATCCCCAACCATTAAACTTTTTGTAGCAGGTAAACATTATTGAATTCGTGAACTGCTGTTGCCTGTTACTTTCAAAGCAGTATTTGTCTTCAGCTTTGAATCTTTCATTCATACCAGTAGTGAAGGTTTTTTTTTTCCTTCAAAAAAAGTGGTGGTATAAAAATGGCACCTTAAGAGCCTCCCTGGTTTCTGTAGTCACGGTGCTGTCTGTGACATGCTCAACATTACAGAGCTGCTGCAGCTCTGGGAGAGAGCTGACATGTCACATGGAATTGCTAAGGAAGTTTTAATAACTCTCTTACAAATCCACTGTGGATCAGTTTGTACAGCTGTAAATGAGGGCAGAACAGGGCTGATAGGATCTTTATTACTAATGATCACTTACATTCTAGAAACAATAAATTTGACTTAATTCCAGTCCAAATTTCTTGCACTTGAATTTCAGCAGAGGAGATGCTGTTTCTTGTTGGTTGTTTTTCTTTCTTTGTTTGTTTTATAAATACTCATCAAATTATAATAGGAAGTTAATGAAATGTAACCAGAAAACCATAGGACAAGGAATTGTACTTAGGAGTCCCCACCCATCCCCAGGGGTCAGAGCTGGTGCTGTGGAAAGGAGCTGTCATGTCCTCCCTTGTGGATCTTGTGGTGTGTCACTGCAGTGACAGCAGTGACAGCCTGGGCCCCCATCCAGACACGGAGAAGCACAGCACAGCAGATGTGAATGGTTAGCTGGTTAGGTTAGCTGTGAGTGAGTAAAGGTTAGCTGGGAGTTTCTGTCCTTACAGGACTCACTGGCCCTAGTGTCCATTGTACCTTCAGCTGTATTGCAGTGCTGCTGAGCCCCTTCAGTTTTCTTCAGGAACCCACGTGTAAAAGCTCTTGCATTTTTGTACTCTCTGTGATTTGCTTTCCTCTGTTCCTTGTCTCGCACTTACGGTAGCGACGCCACCTCTGGACCCGTAATGTGTTTCAAGAAGTTAATGGGTAGCCCTGTATACAATGTAGATATTATTTTTGTAAAATCTAGGGCTGAGTTAATGGACAAGAGTACATCAGCTATTTCCCCCATTAAATAAAACGTGTGTCTTGTCCATTAACCCTGACCATTATTTCCCTGTATATTATGTTAATGTAGCTCATTTTGTAATTTGTTAACTAGATCAGGTCACGTCAGCAATTGTTGATGCACTGATTGGTGGAAATGTCCATCAGTTACCTGAGTCACAACTCAAGCTAAACTCTACAAGCAGTAGTTTAGAATCCATACATAGAAAAAGGTTCTCCCTGTAATGGGAGATGGTGATTTTTATGAATACAAAGTGTGTTAATTTCAGTTTTGTATGTTTAACTTTTATTAAATAAAGTGTTTAAAATCTGCTGGATATATTTGTTGAAGTGGAATTATTCATGGGGGGAAGATAATGGTAAATCAGGACAGGGGTGAGTACAGAATCTGCTGGGACAGAATGTCATACTCAAAAGTGGCTCTGAAGTACAACACACTCACTGCAAGATAAAGTAGGTGCTGCTTAATTCCTTATCTTCAGTGGTAGCAGAGGGGTTAAATTTTCTTTTGCATAGAAAACATCTCAAGAGTAAAATAATCTGCTTTGTAGGAAGGGAGTGTGTAGTGCAGCCTGCAGCTACAAGCACATGTCCCAGCAGTGACATTAACTAGGTGACAGTTGTGCCACCCTGACAGCCCAGTGCTGAGGAAGGTCACCTGTTGTCTTTCACAGGTGCCTGTGATACAGTGTCCCTTTCACTGATCCAAAAGGAGCATCTTGAAGTCAGAACTGACACATGCTAAAGCAGGCAGAACGAGTTTTCAGGAAGCCTATTCTGAACTCCACCTGTTCTTTTAACAGAAAACAGTCTTTGGAAAAGAAGGCTTAATCCATATCTGACATGAGCTACATCTGCTCATCTTTATTGTAATAAATACAATAAATAGACTATACCAGGGCTATTTATTTGTTCACTAGCTCTGGAGAGCAATACAGTGAGTCATCAGAACACAATGGGTGCTGTGAGCCTCCCCTGCAAGGGACAGTTCAGCCCAAGTTGTTTTAGCTATACCTTTAAAAAAATATAGCAAAACTTGTACCTTTCCACTGTCACCTCTTGTAACAGGGCTGCCTCATGGACTTTGGTGCAACTCTTCTGTTGGGCACTGCAAAGAAGTGCTGAAAGAAAGTTTTGATTGGCTTTTTCCTGAAACACCTTACCTGGGTGAAGTGAAACAATGAGACCACTGTGCCTGGGGTGGTCCCATCTATGAAGAGAATACATCTTGAGAACAACTTTTATAAACAAAAAAAGCTGCCCAACCAAAACTGCTGTGTTGGCCACACAGCCTTTCCTTATAGCACATCAAGATTTTTTATGCTCTTGCCTCATCTGCAGGATTGGCCAGTTAATTGTAATCTGGCTTTGGAACACAGCCTTAGTAAAGTGGCTTGAGAAATTCATGTAATAAAAATAAATCTTGCGTGAAGCAATGCTGGTAATTGCCAAAACACAAGAGTTTTTTACATTACAAATTCTGAGTTGACCTGAAATGTGGCTGATGGTGTTTTGGTTGGTTTGGGTTCTTTTACAATTTATTTTCCAGTTTTAATAACTGGTCTAGACAGCAAGAAGCCTGGGAACTCATGCTCTGGGCTTTGCACACAAATTACCTACCCCAGTGCCAGCAAATCCTGCTATAGCCAGAGACTGCTTAAAAACACTGAAATGACAGGGAAAGTTACTGTAAAAGTAAAGAGTGCAAACCCCCCCCAAGCTATGGAGATGGAAGAGATATTTGTCAGAGATTTCTGTCTGTCAGATAAGGGTACTGTGCAAAATGACCAGTATGGGCTGCATGTTTCCTCTTCTCTAGCACAGCTTCAGTCCGGTGCTAACTGAAACCCATTGTGGAAATTAAACCAGTATAAACCTGACTCAGATCTAGGATTGCCCCAGTCAGTTTAAGTATTTAGAAGTCTCAACAGTAGCAAATTGAAATTCTCATGGTCATGGCAATCCATTTCTCCTTTGCCTTCCCTAAAGCCAGTGAGTGCTGTGTCACTTATTTATGTAGCTGCTTGGTCTCACAGGTTTGTAAATACAACAAGGGACTTTACCTGAGAGGACTGCAATTCAAGAGTGGAGATCTTTAGAAGGCAAAACCTACAGCAAACTTCTGTGCTTCCCCTTGAGGTTCTGCTCACCTGCAGCAGCTGTGGCATGGTTTTGGGAACAACCACTCTCTTTGCAACAGTTCTGTGAAGAGTGAGGCTGCTGAAAACATTCCTGGGCCAGGCCAAAGAGAAGAATTGCTTGCCGGGGAGCTGGTGCTGCTCTTTGCATTGTAATTTGTCCACTGGGCTCTAAGAAGTTTCATTTAGACAGTAAAATAAGGAGGGACTTTTGCATAGGGATGATGGTACCACCCACCCAAGCCAGCTCTGGCCTTGAGCTAAAGGCTCTGCTACATAAAAGCACTTGCATTGCTTCCTTCTGCAAAGCAATTCCCTTTCTGCACTGAACTCACCTCACAACGACTCCTTGGTCTGTACAGAAGTGCAAAGCCTTCTCACAGGGGGTGCTGATTGAAAAAGGTTTGCTCTCACTTAGACTGAAAGGTGCTGTTACTTCCCAAAGAGACATTATCCATGAGGGATATGAATAAGCTGCATTTTACACCTTACCTGTCTGACTGACCTGCTGAAACTGGGATTTCCTAGGGTGATGGATACTATTTCATACAGTTATCCAGCACTCTGGGATAGGAAAGAGCTTTTGTATTTCCCCATCAAGCCTTCCAGGAGGAGATCCAAAACAATTAATTGAGACATATTTCTGAAAGGGGATTAAATGGAAAGAATTTCCTAACCTTAGCTGAATGGAGCATTAGCAAGAGCACTGGTAGCCCAAGTCATGGCCTAGGCCTGTGCACATTTTAACTAGAAACCTCAATATTAAAACCACCATAAAATACTTTAAATTCCTTCATGGCTTATTCTGCTTTGCTGCAACATCCCTCAAGATCAAAATTAATCCTTGCTGAAGCTGTATCCTTGCTGTATTAAAATAAAGCTTCATCACATGTCTGCAGCACAGCAGTCTGCAAGCCAAGATGTTGGATGACTTGCTAAAGGCCAAACTACCCAGCTCACCCCACCACTTGCTCCAGGCCTCACTGGGGTTCTACAAACCAAGGCGCTGATTTTTCCCAGTGTGATAAAAATAAATTGCTACCCACAGCTTTTACAGCATGGCTAACGTTGAAGATCTTTCCCCAAATAAATTACATTTCACACCTCTGACCTGCATCAGCCAGGCCAGCAGCACCAGTGACTGAACTGTTCAGCTCTGTACGAGCCCACACCTCAGAGGACACTTCCACCCTTCCCAGAGGCTGCTCAGCAATCCCTGATCCTTGACACTTTTGAAGGGATCTCAACACATGCATGTTGTGAGACAACTCCACAAACAGAACCCCTCCATAAAAGGTATTTAGCACCACAGCCACACCACCAGTACCCACAGACTCCCTGCTCCTGCCTCTGCCTAAAAATGACACGATCAGCCCTCTCGGCAGGAGGAAATGAGCAGAGAAGCAGAGGCCAGTGCTGGTGCATTATTCCCAGTTAAACAACCCATCTTTCAGTAAAAGGGAAACTTTGTCTGTGCAGACACCACTCTCCTGCATTCATCCTCCCAAATGTCACTCAGATGTGTTGGCACATTTCAAAAAGATGTGACAGCACATCAGTGTTCTCTAGGTATTTTGTGCAAACTGGGGAACAGAGGGACAGAAGGACACACTCCTCTTCCCCGAGGGTCCCACAGGACAATTCAGAGATCACACTGCTGATGCAGAGGCGTTTCAGTCACTATCCAGTTATGGAATTTCTCACTCACTGGACAATGTGTCCATGGGAGAAAGCTCCAGGAAAAAAAATAGGACTTTATTCTGCTTTTATATAGCTTTTCATTGTTATCACCTCCCTAGCCTCAGAATGAAGCCCTGTTTTTTACCATTCTCTTGCAGGAAGCGACCTTGATTTCTTCCTCCAATGATGCATGTTTGGTGTCAGAAAAAAATGCCACAGGAAAAGCTTATGATGCTGGGCGGGGAGGAAAGAGAACAACTATCTCCAGTTAGGGCACCCAATGGATCCCACTTCCTCTGAAGCCAAATGTTTCACCCATTCCAACAGGGCAACACAACAAACAGGGAACAGTGAGTACAAGAGAACAAAGCAGAAAAGCAGGAGGCCGGAGCTCACAAACAGATGGCAGCAAACAAGCAAACAAACAGACAAAAGGAAAACACAATCACCAACCCCAGAAAATGATAAGTCTGTCTAGTTAACCCCCTTTCTATTGACCTACAGATTTCTTGAGACAGACAGATGTGAGACCACCTTCGTCACTGACATGCTGCTAATGGAACGGACGTTAAAATGACCTTCAAGTGACAACTCGCCACAGGATAACCGTGACAAATGCAGCCAGATAGTCATCTCCACCTTGTCTGCAGACACGAGGTGACATTCCATAATACACTCGTGTCAAAAGAAGGAAAATGCTGGATGGTCTTTTTAATGGGTTTGTCTGTAGCAAAGAGACCCACTGGGGATCTAATTTACAGAGGGAGGACTTGACAGAATGAGCTTATGAGGGAGCTGTGCGTGCGTGTGCATGTCTGCCTGCTGCATGGGAAGGCTGCCTCAGGAAACTGCATCCAGTTCTGCTTTCACAGGAAAAGTCGCCATAGTCTTGTAAAATTATAGCAACATCTCTAAAAATTGGTTATCTTGAACACTGCAATGCAAGAGACCAGAACAGTGAAGGGAGATTTGAGGAGGATAGCAGCTGTGTGAGGTGAGAAAATGCAGAGTCCACAAAGCAGAAATAAACCAGGGCAGGACAACTTTGAAAGGCCAGAGAAATATTTCATCACATAAGAAATTATCAAAACTCTAGCTGAAATCTGCTAGGATCTGCTACAAAGAACCCACCAGCACCAGAGCAACCAATCCCAGGTCTTTGGAGCTATTAGAAAGGTTTTTAGATTTCTTTTAGTTTTCTTCCTTGACCTCCCCCTGGCTGGAGCACTGCTGCTGGCTGAGCAGTCAGGCAGGTGGCTGGTGATGGAAGTTCATCCCCTGTGACATTTTCCCCATTTACTTGCACTTGAGATCAGGACCCCTTTGAGACCACAACACTAGAAAAGGTAGGAGATACCAAACTGCCCCAGAGCATTACAAACAAACATTTCAAATGCATTTATTCCAACAATAGACATGTCACTGTTTTATACCAACTAGGAGAGCAGGGCCATTCTCCATCCCTTGAACTTCAGTGCTTCTCAGCTGTTGTATTGCTTTCCCAAGTGGACATTTAACACAAACAGGAATAACAGGAAAGAGGAGGTGCTGTGACAGCTACGGAAAATGGCTCATAAATAAATAAATCCAACTGGTATCCAACTGCTCAGCACCAGCACTGCCAGTTGTCAACACTTCCAAGGAGAATAATAATGAATAAATAAATAAGACCTTGCTAGAGCTGAAGTTTCCTATCTTTCACCACTCTACAGACTGTTTCAAGCCTTGTGTCATCCAGATATCATATAGACCCCAAAAGCAAATTCAAGCAGGATTTCTTCTTTCAAAGCCCTTGGGCTGCATTTGCAACCTAGAGCTTAATTCACTCTGTGGCAGCCTCCTGTCCCTGCCAGGTAACCTCCCAGAAAGAAGAACAGATGGACTGAGACACTGGATTACATGCACACAAGTGAAAACACGTTTAACAACTGCAACCAGATGCAAACTTAGTAAGCAAATTAATTTTAAAAAACCCAGACTGGAGAGAAATCATTCATTACAGCCATGGAGAGATTATTTCTCTACTCAAGCATGTGTGTTGTGCCTTTTACAGGGAATGACACATTTTGGAGAGTGGGGGAAACATCAGAGTATTTAAACACAGGCAACTTATCACAGTGCACAAGTCTACATGAGACTCGCTCAGGATGTCACTGCAGGACCGAAGGGCACAAGAAGAACAGCAGCTGGCTGAAGTGACAGCAATGACCAAGATGGAAGAACACAACTCATTTCAGATACAGAAATGTTTAATGGCGTTAAAGTGCTACTTTAATGGGGACCATATGCTAACATTTAAACACAATTCCACTGCACTGCTAAATATGGTTGTCTTTATTTTTTTTTACTTTATTTTACCTCTTTTTACCCAACCCTATCTAAAACAATAAAATAAAATCTAAAGGACTGAAATTAACAACCCATTCAAATCAGCAATAAGTTATGAATTTTATAAAGCATTTTTTCCTCTTTTTTCCTTAGTAATGAGGGGTAATTAAATTACTTAAGGATATACAAAGTTTCAAACAATGCCATAGGTGAAGACTCTATTAAGGTTTTTAAAACTTGGAAAACAAAATAATCCTGGCCATTAAAAAGACAAAAATAAAAAAAGCAAAGCCCTCAAAGTGCAGGTTAGAATGCTCGTCTTGGAGAAAATTAGAAAACATTCGCTATAACAGCTCTTAACAGCACCTGCACAGATAAGGTGGCAAGGCCCTTGGGAACAGGACGTGCAGTCAAAACGTTACATTAACATGAGAGACGTGCTGAGCTTAACTAAGTTAACTACTGGACTGGAACTTCAAAAGTCAGCAAAGGGAATGATTCTAAAAAGAAAACTGAAGAAACCCCCACCAAACCTGGCCTCTTCCAGCTTAGCACAACCTTCATTTTTGTGTGCATGGCAAAAAAAGGATCTTTGCATTTCATTGGGTCAAGTGCTTCATCAAAACAGAGATCTTTTCATGGCATAAATTCATATAAAAGACATCTAAGGTTTCATATGGACAAGCTCTAAAAAGATGCATCAGACTTGGGGTGTTTTCCCTCCCAACACATTTACAAATGTTTATCAAAAAATCACTTCAAATAAAAAGGTCATAGTGGCTCAGTATCTGGGCATGACTGTCTGGTGTGTCAGCTCTCGAGTGCTGGTTTCGTTCTGCCCTCAGCTGGCCGTGTGCCTGCGAGGGGCACACATCTACCGGGGACCTGCTGGCGCTGGCACAGCCCCAGGCCCGACAGCCCACCCTGTGCTGGTAGGTTACAGGTGTGTACCTCTCGCCTTAGCCACGCTTCTGAGGTACTCACTGTTCAAATGATGTCCAACAGAAAGCTGAGTTGAATGGTGTTCTCCCCTGAACATCGCTGCCCCTCTCCCTCTGGGCACAGAATGAGACCTTCATCATTATCGGCACTGTTATTCCTAGGCTACGTAAGCCTTCTTAGATTTCCTAGTACATTATGACAGCATTAGATTGTGGTAAACTGTAGGATACAGTCCTTTCAGGACCACAAAAGCTCTTCAGAAGGGCCTAAATTAGGTTGTTCAATCTGAATGCGGTGTAAGAAATTTTGACATTTCTCAGATCTCCTGACAGAAAGAGAGGGATGAGTTTCTAGTATCCTCTTTCAAACAATTTCAAATAAATTCAAAACAAAGTGTTTCATCACTAAGGTCTAGATCCAGGTCCCACAGAAACAAACGGATTTCATTGACTGCAAAGGGACTAGTATTTGGCCTAACTTTTTGCCAGCAGAAATTGGGATTGGTAACATGACCAAATGAACAAATATGGGTTTCTGGGGAGGCTTCCTTTACCCAAAAAGCTTTATATACAGGTCTCTCCAGGCCTAGCTGTCAATATGTCAATTCTGAAAGAGGATACTGGCATCTAGGACCCAGTTTGATCATCCCAGTGAAATCATTCACCCTGCACTGTTGTCTCACTTGGTTCTAGGAAGCAAACGAGAGCTTGACACTGGCGCTGGAGTAACCCTCATCACTCCCAATACTCTGCAAGCTGCTGTGATCATCAATGTCACTGATGCTGGTTGTGCTGATATTGTCCACTTCTCCATGGGAGAACTCTGTGCTTTCAACGTCCACTTCAATCTCTTCTAGAAAGAGAAATGAGAGAAATGCACACAGGTTAGCACTCCACACCCAACTGCCCCCCCAATGCCAGTGAGCTCCTGGGACTCCCCCAACACAGGGAATTGAAGCAGGTTCTCCCTGGAAAGGGATGGGCTGTGGTCATTGTTTATAAAAAGACTAATACCAGCTTGGAGGTTTTTGTAGGGATTTGGCAAAGGGATTTCACTCCTCCACACACCAGCCACACTGTCAGCATACTTGAGCCACCCCATACACTGAGCTTGCCCCACCACCTCTTTCTTTGGACCTCTAATACCCCAGTGTTAGAAAAAAAGAAGAAAACAATAAAATTGAGTGCAAGAGAGAAAATGGAGCATGAAGTCAACCCTAAACATGCTAGCTGCTTGACTTTATATTGCCAAAGCCAGGACCAGACACAATTACAATGCATTACCATGGGAATCTGGGTTACTCTCACACATGCTCAGTGGATTTTGGAACAGACATCTTGTTTTTAAGAAAGACTTAAAAAACAAAGATCTAATTAACCAGGTATCTTGGCTCCCATATTGTTTAGGAATTTTCCAAAGGATTTTTGTTTTAAACTACAGATTAATACCCAAACTATCCAACATCTTCTGGTCTGTCAGTAAATATCAAACCATCTATTGTGCCTAATGTTCTGTCCACTGCAGGGATATATTTAAAAAGGAAGTTATCATAATTCAGTTAGCCATTCAGATATATCTACCCAGTTTTGACTGAAGAGGTGAGCTCAATGGGAAGTTTGGTAGGGGGGCTGGGGGGTAGGTGTGTGAAACATTAGTTCCAGTTTTATTGATATCTTACATTTTCCTCTTGTTGCCAAGAGATTCAGCAGAACGAAAATCACAATGAGCATCTCAACTTTACCATCTCTTTCAATGCCAAGGAAATCAGATCAAGTTGACAGCAACAACAATTCTTCCAGACTTAGAATTAATGCAAAATACTGAACTCTCCATATGTATGTGTGTGTATGTGCCTGTGTGTGAGCAGAATCAGCAACCTAAACACCAAGGGCCATGAGAAGGGGAAGCTGAGAGATAAGAAATGGATGAATCCCATTCTCTCACTTCAGAGTCCTGGCAATTCCGTGCTGGCTCAGCAACACCCACCTCGCTCCGAGTCCGAGTGATCCGAGGAAATGGTAGATCCAATGCTGTCCATTCGTATTCGCTCTATCTCCTGAGGACCCTGTAGCTGTTCCAGTCTTCTCTTTAGGAATCTTTGTTCTCGTTCCAGGTTCTCAAGCTGGTGTTGGCTTCTCCTCTCAGCCTCTTCAAGTTTCTGAGATGACCAAATATAACTCAGTAATTGCTTTTATCCTTTTCTCCTTCCCTCCCACCTGCACTGCCCTGCCACCTGCCTTGCTTAGACCTTCCCAGTCCCAGAAGGATTCAAGTTCAAGTGCCCTGAACCAAGCTGCCTCGCAGTCTCCAAGCACAATGCCTTCTCCCCACATCTTTCCACCTCTCAGCTCCTGATAAATCATACCCATTAGTACAAAGAGTCTCAGAGGACTGGGCCTCTCCAGGGGACACGCTGTGAACTGCAGCAGTCTGTGTGTGGGTCATTCCACCCGGGATCAGACACCTGCATTACCGCCTGTGCCCACGGAGGGGCCTCACACCCCCAAGCCAATCCACTCCAGGGTTTGTTACGAGCTGCTCCAACACAAAAATGTGGCCCGGGAGTTCTGTGCTCCTTACTGCATGGTTTAGAAGGATTTCTCAGAAACAGTTTTCTATTCAGTGAGTGATTTACATAACCTACTACAGATTTCTTTGATCACAGCTGGGAAATCTACCAGGGCACTGTTCTTTGTTTCCTACGACAAGCACATTGCATAAGGAGGAGTCATTTCAGGCTAACTCTGTCCCTTTGGCAGCACTTGCCCTCCCTCATCACCCAATCTTCCCTCTCTATATCCTGACCTGCAACGAAGTATTTCAGCCTCTCCCAGATACTGACAATGCTGCATTTTCTTTTCACATCTCTCTTTGCCAAAAGTGGAGCTGGAAGAGCTAGGCTAGCTGGAAGGTTCACACATGGAACTCCAGCAAGCCAAACCTGTCTCGCACTCTTGTGGTTTGTGCTAATGCTTCAGCAGTGGAAACTCAGTAGCACACCAGAAAAGAAGCTGCATTTCCCATCAAAATGCAGTCTCTCAGCAGTAGGTATGTTTTTCTTTAAAGAGATACAGCTGTCAACTAACGATCACAATACAGAACAAAATCTTCGCTCTTCAATCCATCATTTCGTACTTAAGGAGTTCATTATGGACTCTTCCAACAATGTGGCTTGTGGCAATGATAAATGGCTAATCAAGGGGGAAAGGCTTGCTTGCTCTTTTTATTTATTTATTTATTTATTTATTAGCAGTGTCACGTTTCCTTCAACGGAGTTAGCTCTAGGCAGCAAGGGTGACAATTTCATTGCACTTCCCAAGATCCCACACTGAAAGCAGCAGGGAAAGGCAGCTCTTACCTTGATATGTGCTTTGGCTTTGTTGAGCAGCCCAAGCGTGGTGTGCCGGGTGCAGTCTGGTCCGAGCGGTATCAGAACTTTTAAGCGTTCTAGACACAGGCGGAGGTGAGCTCGGCTGCAAGGGGAGAACAGGAGGGTCAGAGCCATGCTCTCTGCAAGGGAATGTCACTGCTTTCACGGCTGCCCCCCTACAAGGCAGTTTTCAGGCTTCCCTATTTCCAAGCATGACACGATTCCCCTCAGGTACCAGCACAGACTGCCACTGAACTATTTACACTTCAAACATCAGCTGCTCACCAATACTTTCATTATTGCTAACCTCTGACAGACACTGTTTATTTTCTTGCTGTCTGAACAGATAATCTGACCCATCTGCATGAACTTTGTGCAGAGGCAAAGGCACAGAAGAAAATGGTACAAGCATCTCATGGATTTCCACTCTCTCTGAGCTATTTGCTGTCTGTTTTGCTGAGAACTTTTGTGAAAGCAGTTTTGAATGACTGCTACCCTCTGTGTGCTTGTTCATTGCCAGCTCAGGGACATTTGCTATGAACTGACCTGAACACCTTCTTTTTGCATGAAATTAAGATCATCAATGAAGAAATGGTCAATTCAAAACACTGAAACAATCCCTGGCAATTCAAGGAGCGAGAGGGACAGCAGTTCCCACAACTGCACTCTTACTCCTTCCTGGGCCCAGGTCTGAAATGCTGCTGGGGGTGCAAGGTCTGTGGGAATGAGAGAACCCAAGACCTTCCCTCGGGCAGACTTCTGACCTTGGCTACAAAGACAGGCTCCAGCACAACAGCACTGCTGGTGATATGATCCATTTTCTGCAGAACATGGCAACATGTTCTGGGGTAAATGGTTCAGGCAGCAGTGACAACACACATCGTCCTCAGGCTGCAGAGGAAAACTGTTCCCACTGTCTCCTCCTCTGGATCACATCTGCAGGGATGAACAGCAGATTTATGGAAAACTATCGAGTGTGTGTTGCCTTTTTCCCCTCCCTCTCTCTTTCCCAGACATTAATGATTTATGTCCAAAGTTGTCATCCCAATCAATAACACAATGACATCAGCTTTACCATTCACATGCAAGAAACACCAGTGCAAAAGACTCCTGAAAGCCTATCCCAGCCCCTGCTCATGCACAAAGAAACTGAATCTTAGCCTGATCCATCTCAATGCAGGGGAAGAAAAAAAAAAAAAAAGAAAGAAAAAAAGAGCATGGACAGTTCATTTCCATTTGTTTTTCAAATGCACTATTGCACCCAGTTTGAAAGGGGTGGGGGAGAGGAGTCTGTAATCAGGCAATTATGTCAGTGACAAGCAAGGATGATTAAGGGTGGAAGGGTCAGGGGTTTTGCTGATGAACTGTCAGCACAGGGGAGTGTTCACTGGCCGTGCTGTAGAAGTGAGCTCCTCACAGTTTCTACCATAAATCTCTTTACGAAGGGTTCATCATTCTGTTTCAATAACAGTCACAGGGCTGCATATTACCAGCAAGAGCCTTGAAGAAAGCATGTTTTCCATTAAACATTAACAACTACAGGGGTGGGGAAAGGGAAATAATAATCCAAAAATCAAACTGAAAGAACAGTAATCACATCAATCTCATCTCCTACTTCTCAAGTTGCTCTAGGGCAAACCCCACTGTCATTAAACTCATATGGTTGACATGGGGAGATTTTTTTTTACCTGAAAGCCAGTTTTCAACATAGAGCTTGGTCAGGAGTGTGCACCCACTACAGGTGTTTGTCCTGTGCCCCATGATGACTGAAAGGTAAGCAATGAAAAAGTATTGCTGGTTCACAGTGGCACTACAGCTGGGACACTGGACACTGACTTCTTGCACAGAAATGAAGAGAAGCAGGATCTTGTGGTCAAAGACATTCTGGGGTTTGAAACCAATTTTTGGATATGGCACAGACTTCCTGAATGACCACACAGGCAAGTCACTGAGTCAGAGCTGTCAGAGCACAGCCACTAAGCTGCAGCATGGAGCAGCATGTTTCTCCTCACAGCACAAGCATCAGCTCCAGCCACTCACTTCACCTACAGATCAGCCCAAGTTAAAAACACTGACCAAGCAGAGCTCAGATCTGGGGCTCCACCTAACAGCAGACTGCTACACAGCATCTGCTCCAGGCAGGTACCACAGGCCTGGAGGCAGCTCCCAGCCCATGGTGAAAATCAAATTATTTGTGTAACAGGAAAAAAAGTTTGGGGAATCAACATCCAACCAGTCACAAAGACATGACAGTCCACTCTTGAATGCAGAGAGAAATGGATAACACATCTACAGCCTGAGCTTTGGGCTGATTCTCAGCACTGTTTTACCAGGAACTGGGAAGGGGCTGCACCAGGAACTGCAATTCCTGGAACCAGAGATCAGCTTCAGGCAGGAGCAAGCACTGGCTGGATTGCTGAGACAGCGATCAAGGGTGGCACTGATGTGCCACGTCAAAAGCTGGGTTGTGGGCAGACTGAACAAGATCAACCCTGTTATGCACCTGAAAGCTACAGGCAAAGGTCCAGCCATGTAATAAAACCCCAGACACTTGAAAACCCTCCCACTGTGCCCCAGGACCATGGTGGAGTGAAGAAGGTTACTGCCTGTCCCAGGCCCATGCAGACTCTGTTTGCAGAGAAGCCACTCCTGCACCTGGCTGTGCTGGCTGCTGGCCAAAGGCTGTGGCTGCAGCAGGGGTGATGGCTGTGCCAGCACAGCCCCCATCAGGAGGGGCCACCTGCCTGGGACACGAGTGTGGTGGGAGCTGATAAGCTCCAACAGCACCCAGCACAGCTCGGGCTGCAAGCACACTGCAGGGGCAGGTGCTGCTGCCTGAGCTACGGCAGGTTTCAAACAGGTCTGACCAAAGCTGGTACTTCTGTGCTGCCACTGCATTTTCCCCCTATTTTGCACTCCAAGCTGAGCCACACTGGGAGGGGAAGGAGCAACCAAGCCTGCAAACTGTCCTGGCATGTGAGCACGTTGCTTTCCTTCAGAGAGACCCAACTAAACAACTTCCCCAGCTGTTACCCCTCTGCAGCATCCAATACCTTCCTTATTTTTTTACTTTTAAAATCTAGCCCAATCACAGTCCCTGACCTCAGCTGCCAACAGCCCCAGTGGACCATGATTTGTTCTTAAACTGCAGGGCATACACTGCAGGTCTGACAGACTGGTGGGTGCATCAGAAATAAAAGTCCAGAGCCCTGGGAGCAGATGGAGCCACTGCTCACTGAACTAGATGCTGCACAGAGGGCTATGGTCTAGCTGACAAAATGGTGATCGGTCAAAGGTTGAACTCAATGGTCTTGAAAGTCTTTTCCAACTGAAATGACTTTGTGATTCTTTGAAAACCATCACAGAAGACTTAGCTAAAAGACCATTTCAGAGAGAAAGCAATTGCAAAGCCATTAATCTTTTTTATCAAGTCCTGGAGCTGCCCCAGGGCAGCTGTAATTCCCCAGGTCAGGCCATGATGTGAGTGCCTTTTCCCCTTGTTTACCTGGACTCTGCTGCAATGTGGCTTTGACAATGCTGCAGGCTCTTGTTTTCAATGAAAATAGCAGCATTGTGCAGCCTCCAGACAGAGCCAGACGGCTTTCCATGTAAACCACTGGATTATGCCAATATTTGACGCATCTGCCAATATCTAGAAAAACAAGTCTAAAAGCCCATATTGTTATATAACAGAGAAACAAGGCAGGCTTGGTGCAAAGGGCTGCTGCCTCTTGCTCTCTTCATCCTGAGGAAGACAGAGGATGACAGAAGGAGAATTCCAGTTTCAGCAGAGGTTGAAGCTTTTGCATGCTAGCTGCAGGGGAGATGGGAAAAGCTGCAGCCCTTCCTCCTGCCAAAGTGGGAAAAAATCAGGCTCTCACAGCAGCATACTGAGCACATTGTAGATGCTTGATGTGTTGAAAGAGAAGTCTGTGAAAGATTTGAAAGCAAGGGGCTCTCCACTTTCCCAAGGGATGAGCCTGGTCCCCTCTTCCTGCTCAGCCTGATTGAGAGGGAAAACTCCTGTTTGAGATTCCCATGTTGGGGGGCATCAGAATGGCCAAAAAGGAGTAAAACACCTGAGAGGTTTCAGAAACCCAGAGCCAAACACAAGCCCTGTCCCGAAGAGCTGAGGGTCACCCTTTATCTTGTTTCACTCTGGCTAAGACAGAGCCCCTATGCTGCTTGTGCTTCCTTCCCTGTGTGGGGCCAGGAAGAGACTGGAAGCAAGTTCCTCTGGGATGTGGAGGGCAAGCAGGGCAAGGATGCCCTCTCTCCTCTGCCAGGAGCTGCAATGGGCTAGGAGACTGAAGCAGAAGAAGGATGAAAAAGCCCACCAGCCCCACAGCCCTTCCAGCA
Organism: Zonotrichia leucophrys gambelii; assembly: GCF_028769735.1. NCBI lineage: Eukaryota > Metazoa > Chordata > Aves > Passeriformes > Passerellidae > Zonotrichia > Zonotrichia leucophrys. Next base: position 10,035,784 of record NC_088176.1, read on the forward strand.
GATCCATAAAGGATCTGTAAAAGGCTGCATATGGAAGAAGGGAGGGCTGGCCCTTGAAATGGCAGCCCCAGTGCTGCTCACTGGGCACCTGCTGTTCTCCCTGCTTTCCCTTTGTGCCTGTGCAAGAGCTTCTGACTGAATTTGGATTATCTGATTGTATTAGGATTATCTACTTCTACCCCCAGCTCCCCTCCAAGGTCCTCTGTCCTGAGCCTGTATCAGAGGGGAGCCTGGCTCTTGCTCTGTGCAGCCCCCCCTTGCACTTGGCTCTGTCTGGCTGCAGAGGGCTGTAATTTCACAGCCTGCTCTCCTCTCTAGCTCCCAATGACATCACCCACTCTGATTATATAAAGCACAGGGAGGAAGCCTTTATTTATGCGTGCTTTTTGCTCACAGCTTCAGCTGTCTCAGTGTACAACACACATGCAAATCCCACTGCAGGAACTGGGCTCTCTTTTGCCTGAATCAAAACTGCACTGCAGAAAAAGGTGTGGGTGCAAAAAAAAAAGTCTCTGTTTCCTTCCCCCACACCTCTGAATACATTTTTGAGGAGTTTGGGTAGGAATCAACCTAGCACAACACTCTGCACCATAGCAAGCTGGGCACAAAGCCACCAGCTTCCTCCCTGCTGGGAAGTCCCCAGAGAGCTGAGGACCTGCACTGGCAGCTCCAAGCTCTGTGTGTCTGCTGGTCACAAAGTGGCTACACAGGGGCTGGAAACCTAACCCCCTAACAATGCCCAACAGGGTCCCTCCAAGGGCCAGCCCAGGGCTGTAACACCACTGGCAGTTTCCCTTCCTGAGCCCTGGTGGAGCCCCTGACAAGGGGTGACCCCACTGCCTGCTCCATCCTCCTCTGGTCCATGCTGCAGAAACGCTGCAGACACGAGCCATCCCTGAATGTTAACACTGCCAGAGAGACAGCAGCTTCTCTGCCAGAAGTGGTTTGGGATTTGTGCAGGGGTCCTTGCCAACTTCCACCATGAGCAGAAGCGATGGAAACTGAGAAAAGAAACTTTCTCTGCTGAGGAGTCAGGCAAACGCGCGCACACTCAGCTCCGGAGCAGCGGGTTTACCAGACTCAGCACTATCCCCCCGTCAGACACTGCTGAGAAACTTTGCTGAATCAAGGCCTGAACATCTGCAAAACACACATACAGACACACACACACAAACTCTCTTCCCATCTTTAAAAGATCAAGCCTCCCTCCCAGCAGGAAATGACCAACTCGCCTCCAGCAGCAGTTCAAAATGCTGAATTCTTAATTTTGTATGTTGAAAGAAGGGAGCATCTGAGGGAAAAGAAAAGCATTTCCCAGATATTTTTGTACTTATGCCTCCAGGTCTATAGGGCTTGAGTTCAACAGTGGATTTAAGCATGTGCTCAACATTAGGAATATGCTCAAGTTCCACTGAGGCTAAATCAGACACTTGATCTTTGTGAGATGTTAAAAAAAAAGAAGCAAACCAAAAGAAGCACCAAAAGAACCAGAAGAAGGAGGATCCTAACATGGAGAAGGACATTATCATGTCTCCTCTTCCCTCAAAGCCTTTTCAAAGTCGAATCTAATTTAACCCTGAAATTAGAAACCACCAACTTTGTTTGGATTTCAGAGCCTAACAGATTGTCTAAAAAATTCAGGAGTGATCACTGGTTAAAGAAAGCAATTCCTGGAGAAACACATGTGACCCCACATCAATAATTCAATGTACGGGAATGATTTTGAGATAAAAGTAATGAGAAACACATGCAAAAACCACAGGGCAGGGAAAATAGGCTTTCCTTCTAAAAGCAGTTCACAGGTCAGAGGCTGCTTATCTCCAGCAGCCATCGTACGACGTGATGCTTTTTCCTTACCCTTGTCCCTGACCCCCAGCCCAGCCCTCTCAGCGGGGTATCCGCTCCCTGCTTTACCCACACTTATCTCCAGAGGTTTTTGCAGGCACTGGCTGCGGGCTGGAGGAGCAGAGCGGGCAGGGCCCGGTGTGTGCCGGGGCTTTACCCACACTTATCTCCAGAGGTTTTTGCAGGCACTGGCTGCGGGCTGGAGGAGCAGAGCGGGCAGGGCCCGGTGTGTGCCGGGGCTTTACCCACACTTATCTCCAGAGGTTTTTGCAGGCACTGGCTGCGGGCTGGAGGAGCAGAGCGGGCAGGGCCCGCTGTGTGCCGGCCGGTCGGTGCTGCAGCGCGTTATGCAATGCTGCGAGCCCTCGGGCCGGAGCAGCGCTGCGGTGGCGCCCGGCCCCGCTCAGCCTGAGCGCACAGGGCACCACGGCCACGGCCTTCAGCAGGAAATCTGACTCACAAATGCACCGCTGAAAGTTCATGTTCTCCACCTGAGCTGTGAAAGCGCTCGCAACAAGCCCTGCTTTCGGATTTTAAATCGGGTCTCTCCTCATGATTGTTTTCGTGCCTGTGCTCCCAGCTGGAAGAGGACACTTGCTCATCTGACCCTGTTTCCAGTCAATTTCTACCGATGGCTCCCTGGCATGTATGAGTATTTGTATTCCAAAAGCTAATAACATCTGCCATAAAAAGTAACTGAAAAAAATCCTTCATATTTTTAAATTTTTAGATGTAAAGTTCTACCATTTAAAATAAAAAAATGAAAATTTAAGCCCGACAATAAAAAGACCTGACAACATACTATAAGTGGGAATTTAAAGGAACAAAAAAGTTCTACAAGCCACAGTTCCAACCTTATCTTAACCATGTCAGGTCTGTCTGCAAAAGTTAGAGATGAACATGCACCCAACTGTGTTCTCAAATCCAGGCCAAAGGAAAAACAAACTGCAAATGATGAGATCTGTGACCTAACAATGGTAAAACAATAATAGAAATAATTTAAAAACCCCAACCCCAAGGCAATGCAGTTTTTTAAAGTCACACAAATCAATGCACCTCTGCCTGGTCACAAGCCATGCACCAGGCAGATAAGGGGTGGCACAGTGCATAAGAAAGCAGAGTTGTGGTTCAAGGCCATAAGTGGAAACAAAATACAAACAGCAATGTACTGATGAACTCCACAACTGCAGAGCTCTGTCCAAAGGCCACCTCAGAGACAAAACCAAAACCAGGTATCCTGGGAAAGGGAGCATCTTACCAAGCAACTGAAATATCCAGGAAGAAATGGCTGATTTTGGGGCACAGAAACCCTCCTCCCCATCTGCAACAAAAGCTGCAAGCCTTAAGGTAAGCATAAAGCAAGGTTTTACCTGAAAATGTACTGTACACTTTGAAAGTGTCCATGCTACAAACCCTGACTGTCCCTGAGCCCTGGGTGGCCTTGCACTGCAGTGGGAGTGTATGGCCACCTTACACAGAAATTACTTCTAGATGAGAAGACTCATCACTGATGTCAACTTTGGAAGAGTTTCAGGTTCTTGGCAAACAGAAGCTGCAAGACCAACAAACCTTGTGCCAAGTGATGTCTTGCCACCACTGGTCCATTCCAACGTGGACCTTTCTAGCCTACTACTGCAGTCTGGAGAAAGACATGCTCCTCCACCTCCCTCTGCATCACACAGCTGCCAAAATCTCTGCATTTCCTGAGATCCTTCTGGGTACAAAACTGAATATTGTTGAGAGGGCTTTCCTAGTTATATTATAATTTTGAAGACAAATTCCTAAATCAAGCAGATCCCAAATAATTATACTAAAGCAACACTGATTCTGAAGCTGAAGTGATATATCTGGGACTAATTTTATTCACAGCATAACTTCTGGGCCTATGGGTCCTATTTGTTGCACATCCTGAGGTTTCCTGCTTTGAACTATCGGGCTAGAAGACAGAACTTCATTTAAATGAATAAAACAATTTCTAAAAAAGAGAGACTACCTGTAATCTCATGACTTCCAAACTAGAAAAGGCAGTGTCAAAAACTTTTGAATACTGATGCTCACAGTAATAAAAATTATGCCATTTTGGAAGGTTCCTCCTCCAGAATGAACTCACAGTTGCTCGGTAACACAACTGCTCATCCTTTCATAACCCCTTTGATCTTCAGAGGCACTGATGAGACAGGGCTGCTTCAACTCAGTATAAAAATATCAAATGCAATAACCTGGGCTTCACAATGAGAAGGTGATGAGAGCAGCATAGGTGGCCATCTGCCCAGCAGAGGAATGGAATCAATCAATGCCTGGAATTTTCTCTTAGCCCTTCATTTTCATACAGATCTCACATTGACCTCAGCGCCCGTCCATCACTTTCTCTTCCCAACTCCCAGCTTCTCTTTGTCATTCCTTGCAAGAAATTTGGACAGTTTTTAAGAGATGTCAAATAGCAACAGATGCTCTGGAGCAGATTTTCCCCTGAATTTATATATTGAGGATCTCCTATTATCAATATTGGACATTGTCAGAGAGTATTTTAATCCCTGGTGAATATAATTATATTATATTTTAGTGGTAGCACAGAAGACAATGGTACCAGCTAAACCCCTTTTAGGCTGAGCTGTGCTCAACATGCTAAACCAAACAGCCACCACAGGCCACAAATGTTCTACATCACATTCTCCTCCTGACATGAAAACACAGCCCAGGTGCTGCCTGTATGGGCACCTGTAGGTTAAGATCATTTGCCACCAACTTTTCAATGTGCTGCCAAACATGCAGGTATCGCAGTTTCCTACCCTGGCCATAAGATATGGTGACAATCCTGCATTTGATTATCAGGGAACAAGCAAAGAAAGCTGTAAACATCAACAGACAACCCAGGCTGGTTAATTATAAAGCCCAGTCTAATAAAAACTCCATCTTTGTTAAAAGGTGGTTAAAAATAGACCTGCTCTTTAAATAGCCAGCGGTGTCCTGTGCCCTGGTTCTCACTAATACCATTGTAATTATCCTTCTAGGGATACACAGTGTGCTCAAAGCCAAGTCAGTGCAGAGTCCTCCTGCATGCTGCCAACATGCCTGCAAAGCAGCTGTGCCATTCATCAGGAACCTGCCTCCTTGCACAGGAGGCACTAACCTGCTTTGCTGCAATCTATGGATTTTCAGCTTTACTGCTAGAATTAGGTCACCAGCAAAGATAGCCAAGATTTCCCAAACTCTCCTCTCCAGCTATTCTTGATTGTTCTGTTCAGAGGTTTCCTGGCTAAGCACAATGCCTTTGAAATGAAGAGGTGTTTTGGGCTCCTGCAAGGCTTCTGCAGTCAAACACTGAGAAGCAGAGATGCTCTCACTCCATAATCCTTAATGGCCTCTAAAACTGCCAGGCAATGGGAAAGTTCTCCAGCTCAAATCTACTGCCACCAGGTCCTTCCAGCCTCTCCAGAAGAAATCAAAGACGGTGCACACCAGGAAACAGATGAATTAGAAAGGATCTGCAGGGACCCTTGAAGAGCCATGCCTGCACTTGAGCCTGGCAGAACCCAAGGCAGCAGAGAGCTTCCCAGCAGGCAGCTGGAGAGTAGCCAGGGACTGGTCTGCTTCATAAGACAGACATTTGTACATCACTGAAAGAGTAAAGGATTCTATTAACTTGTTATTTGGGAAAACATATTTCCTGTTTTTAAAATCATGAATAGGAAATTTGTCAATATCAAGAATAAATTCTTATCTGGTGCTAGGAGTTCTTTGTCATTAACATAATTTAAAAAATAACAAAGGTAAGTTATAGCCACTAAGAATTTTTAAATCACATGCATCTATTTTCTGAAGCTGACCTCATGGAAGAAAACTCCTAATGAAAGTATATTCTAAGAATGTGACCATTTGACATACTTGTTTACACAAAATCTTTTATGCCAGAAGGAAAGCATGTGCTCTTCATCTAATATCTCTTCACACTGTCAGAAATATTTAAGGAGTCATCAAATATCTACTGTACCTTTCAGGTATAGAGGGCATACATCTGGAACAAGGGAAGCAGTGCATGTAATTTCACCTTGTAAAATTATTTTAAATTTAACCTCAAACTTTCCAAGGAAAATAAATTACCAGCCAAGGTCATTCTTTGATGTATTTGGAAAAAAAGCAGTAGGAAGGAGAACTTAAGATATCCTAACAGCACTTTTCCTACTGGAAAAGGATTTTTGCACAGAAAAACCAGCAATAGTGTATTTCAAGAGGCTATGAGTTGGCTAACATTAAGTGACAAATGGTTTTAACTCAAGTTACCTATAGTTGTTATTCAGGAGGGGAGCCTGAACAGAGCATAGCTCCCAGCACACTGACAGCAGGTGAGCCATGTCCTGAACTCACACATACACAGGTACCAGGAATAAAAAAGAGTTTTTGAAAGGAGGCACCAGAGAGTGTGAAAACACACCTTGCCTCTGTTTAGGTGGTGTGATGTGCTAATACAAACACTCTCAATACAGTTCTTCCAAAGAGGGGCCAAGTTTATTGTCTAGAAAATTAAAACAATATAAACCTCAGGGGAAAGAACAACACAAACCCCCCCTGCCTTGCTCTTTCCCTTTAACTGGGCACCTTCCTTATACTTTCTTTCTCTCCTGTAGGAGTGTGTGAAGGCCAAGAGATGCAAGATGGCTCAAACCTCAAACAAGGAAAAAGCATGGAGCTGGCTGCTTGGAAACAACTTTCTCTGGGCTGGAAGCAAGAAAAAATATATCTGTAAGACATGCAAATTGCTCCATTTGTTTCAGCTCAACTACAAAACTTCTAGTGCTTTCAATAGGGCTCAAAAATCATTATATTAAGCACAGGATGCTCTACCTAGTGAACTTTTGATCAGCTAAAGAAGACTATTATGACCCCTGTCTGGTTCTTCAATGCCACAAATGGATACAAATTTGATTCTTCAAACCAAGAACAGCTGTAGTTGAATAAACTAACATTTGTAGGAGGATTAGCTGCCTTATGCTAGCTGACCCTGTATTTTCCCAGCAGGAAAAGGGTTAGGACCCCACTTGGAACAAACCAGACACTGAAAGGTTCATGGCTTGTTTTGGAAAGAAAAATTATTTAAAAAGACAAGAGAAAGAGAGAGCAGCTGGAACACCTACTCCTCTGGTTTGGTGGAAACTGGTTTCCATTTGCTCTGCTATCAGAGCAGTATTAAGAAAATAACCACATGATCTTACAGGAATACCTGCAGCAGCACCACTTTATAATCACAGTCACACCCTCCTTCCTTGCTCTTCTGTAGCGCTTATGTAACCCTCAGGGCCTCATGAACTTGGGCAATACTCATTACTGTTTCACCAATCAGATATTTTATTTTCTATGTTGCTCCCATTCTGGGATGATTCCTTGTTGGTTTCAAAAAACACTGCTGTTAAAAATCTTAGCTACAAAACAACAGAAAAGGTCATTTTCTCCGAACACAATTCACCTGGAGAGAGCCTGTGGGGTGGGTTTCCTCAGCATGAGAGCCAAACTACAAACCAGAAGGAGGAACTTTTTGACTTTCCCAGTGCTGTGCTAGGCAGGAGCTGGCAGAGCTTGCAGGCACTTTCAGGAAGGGCAAAGCAGCAAACCGGAGATGACATTTCCACAAGCAGGAAAGGGCGACGCAGCAGGCAGGACCTTGGAGTGACAATCAGACCTGGCCACAGACAGCTTGCATGACCCCAGGGAAATCCTGCAGAACTGAAGCACACCCCACTCATCCACAAAATGGAGCTAATCCTGATTCCTTCATACAGTGCTGCACAGCTACAGCTACTCCTGGTTTTCAGGAGCTCATGTAGCTCAGCAATGACAAAGGTGTGGGAAGAGCCAAGAATCTGGGATTCTCTGGAAGCCAATTCATCCAACCTCCTCTGGTAGTTAATGAGGCTCAGAGTACAACGTGGCCACATTTCCCAGAATGGATCAGTAATTCCTCACTACTCCATATATGCAACAAAAATCTGAGAGAGGTCTTCTGTTATCTCTGTCCCAAGAAATTCTCAAGATGGAATTTCAAAGGAGTTTAGTCATAATCAGGAAGACAAGATGAAGGCTGTGTTGTTGACACTCAGTCGCAAAGCAATCACACAGTCATAAAGTTTTTTCTTCTTAAAACCCTTTAGTTCTGATGTCCTACTGTTAATCCCATTATGGTCTAGGCCCCATTAAAAAATACACACCACAGTAGCTCAGACATCCCACTATTCTAAAAAACAAACACCTACATAGGATGTTTCCTCTTCTTTCTGCTTTTTAAATACAAAGATTACACTGGCTCATTGGTTTTGTGTGGGGGATAGGAAACACTTAACTCTGGGTGCTGTGTTGCCCCAAGCATCACCAGAATTGTAGGGAAGATTACAAGAATTGGCAATATTAATAATATTTTTCACTTTAAATAACAGAACAATTAAAAAAAAAAGCTCAGTTGAAATGAAAAAATAAAAAATTCTTTAAGAATCTCGTGCAATTTGCCTTTCCTGGATGGCTGAGGGAAAGCACAAGCCCGTGCTGTCTGCACAGACCTGGGAGCCAGCCTGGAGGGCTTATGGGAGTCCCCTGCTTGTGTAGCACAGCTTTCCACTCTGACAGCAGCTGAACACTTCCAGTGTGCCCAACACACAGTACAAACCCCTTCCCATTCTGCTCTTTCCCCACCACGTGTGCTCTGTGCAGAGATCACCACAGCACACAACTCAGAGAAACTCCAAGAGGCACTCATGACTCCAGAGAGCCTTCCTATGTTTTCCTGAAGTATATGACACTAGACATAAGATTTTGCTTCTCCTCTCCTTTTGCAATCCCTTCACTGAAATGTATCCCTATATGTGCTTTTTCCAGTGAATACCAAGCCTGTAAGCTGCTCTTCCAAGCCAAGAAAAGTTTAAAAGAGGTCACACCACAGAGAACAGGCTCTGCACATTTCCTAAGAGGGTCATATTACATAGAATATCCATGGGAGATGAAGTGTTCCCATCCAGTTTCCCACTTTTTTTGGCATCAACATTGCTCTTTGGGTTAGGTGAGTGGGAAATGCATACATTGGAAAAAGAAAAGATCCATTTTATTTTTTCCCCACATATGCCTATCTCAGCCAGAACTCCTCAGCATACTTTGAGGGTCTAACAGAGTGATTCTTACTAGGAAAGTTGAACTGCTATATTCAGCATTTGAGACTCTTCACATTCACAGAGGCACTCGGCTTTGGATGGCTTTTTTTCTTCCCTTGAACAATGCTGAAATAATTTTCTTCTTAGTCAGACATTAGACAAAACTTTCTAGCAGTAACCACAGTTAATGAGGGCAATAGGCTGCACTGTTTCCCTGTGCAATCCTGCTGTCAAATGCTTTTAAGGCCATGCTAGATTGGCACCTGCCAGAAAAGCTTTAGATGGAGCTTATCCTGCCTTGGGACGAGGGCACCAAATGAGTGCTGTAAGGCCCCTCTCAGCTCCATCCCTCACGGCTTCAGAAAACTTCAGAAATCACAGAAATCTGAAGAACACAGTTTCTTGCTCTCCTTTAGATACAGAGCCTGAGCCAGCTGCAGGGGCAGCATGCTGAGTCTCCAGAAACCTCTTTGAGAGCAGAAGATCTGCTCCAGAGTGGCGGCTGCAGCTGGCAAAGGGCATTAATACCATGTGTGTAGGAGCAAGCGGGCAAAGCAAAAGGGAGGATCTTGAGGCCTCAGCAAAGCACTGTTTCCATTAGAGAATGAGACAGCTCCTTGCAGTGCAGGTTGGCAAGGAAAGACCAGGAGCAAAGCAAACAACAGGAGGGATTGCAGGGAAGAGGAACCCCCCATCAAACTGCCTGCACCCCAGCAAGCTCTGCAGTTACACAGCTGCAAACTTGGAAAAGGGCAGACAGCTCTGAGGAGCGCCAGGATCCACTCTATGAGAAACACTGGAAACAAACACAGATCAAAGGGAAACACCAAGCTGTATACACAGCTGGGGCTGTCTTCCCCTGTTAAAAAGAGAAGGGCACGTAGATTTAACTGCAAGCTCTTTGTGAGGGCTTGCACGTAACCGTGCATGTGGGCGCAGGCGCGCACTCGCCCCACGCTCCAACTCCTGGCATCACCGGGGTGCAGCTCATGAATGGCATTTTCCAAGCTCTATGGAAGATTCCCACACAGCTGGGCAAAACCTGACTGGGCAACCCACAACTCAACCCACCCCAGGGAACAAGGCCAAACAGGTGGAAATAAAAGACATGGGAGATACAAAGCAACCTCTGTTTTAGCCTCTGATTTCTACAATAAACCTGCTGCATTGCTCCTCCATTTAGAATGACTCATTTGAACAATTTCATTGAGTTTCCAGAAGGAACACGACAATTCCCATCTAAGGGCTGGGCCTTGACCATGTGGAATTGGAATTAATTACCCAACTCTTCAGCAAGTTGTGTCTTTATGTAGCACTGTAGTCTCTCCTGAGAGGAAAATGTGGAAGACACACTGCCCAGAACTTCCTGGGAGAGCCAAAGCAATCCAGCTCTGAGAGAAAGAGGAGATTACCTACACTGCAGCAGCACACAGAAATGCTGGTGGCTTCCTGTTGTCAGGTTCTGGAAGACTCTTGGCTGACCAGGCTCTTCTTCAAGGCTAGTGACAGTCACAGTGGGCTCTTCAGGGCTGATCTCACCTCTGAACCTTTCTGTTCTGTTCCTTTTCTTTCCTGGGATGCTCACAGGGAGATCTTCCCATATGCAAATAAGCAGCAAAATCAAGTCTGGCATCAACAAACTTTCCATATACCCCTCCTGCTGGTTGTATGGCTTTGCCAGCCCTCACCCATGTGGAAGGGTCCTTGTCCTTTTTATTACAAACACGAGAAGAGCAGTGTCTATCAATGTTCTCCTTTTGTTTCTGCATTATTCACTGTCCTGGACAGCAAGGAACCCTTGGCACTGCTCCCCAAATGACTCGGCACAACTACAGCGCTGTGGAGACAACCAGAGAGGAGCAACAACTGCCCAAGTGAAGGAGCAGCATTCACCAGAGAGCCATTAAGAGCTGTGCTTCTAAATGATTCAGATGCTTTCAGATATTCCACCCTGGCTCAGCAACCAGACAACTCAGAGACAGCAGCCTGCACTTGACTTTGCAAGCATGACTAAATTTTGTGCAGCTGTTTACTACCTACCATGATAAAAACCACACCCTTACCATAGGAGCTGCTATCAGTCTGGGCCATGTGTGAACCCACTGATACCATGCACAGAGTCTGCTTCTATAAAAGTAATGCTGTATTTCAAACTCATGTCCTGTTTCCACTGGTGGCTTTTCTGTACCAACGCTCCTTTCCCTCAGCTCCTCCTGTGCAGAAACCCTTGTACAGACAGTTACAAGATCATTCTGTAACTGCTACATCCCCTTTCCTGCCTCACCTTTTGTGAGCTGAACATGCTCATTTGCAAAATCTACCATTCACAGCAATCTGTTCTTCATCCTGAGCCTTATAAGCACTGAACTCCCAGGCAAAAAAAAAGAAAAAAAAAAAAAAAGAGAAAAGGCATCCATGCTTTGCAAGAGCTTTTCATTTTTCCCCTAAATAAGTCATGTTGCTTTATGAATGTACTCTCAAAGGTAAATAATTAACAGGCAAGAGGGACAGAAAATCTTATTACATGGCTAATGGGAAGTGATGCTCAGGCAGCAGTGTACCCATGAAGTATAGCTTCAAAAGACAGCCCCTAGGCCTTCTTAATGGAACACTGGGCTGAAAACCTGACTCATGCAGGGATTCCTCTGCATTCCTTCAGACTCAGACAAATCCAAAGTCTTTATCTGAGATTCAGCCTACATCTAATAGACAGTCTGTTTCACCTCTGAAAAACAGGATACTCCAATTTTGCACAGGCACTGTAAGGAACAACCACAAAGAGCACTAGGCAGAGATGATGTGTACTTCCATACAAATTCAAACTCCCAAGGACAGAAGGGGACACTGGTAGGTTACACCGTCTACTGCTATGTTCTGCCATGCCCCTGACATAGCCCTGTCCATGTTATCCACTTGTTCCATGTGAGTAGAATTCCTGACCCTTGGTTCCACATTGCTTATTTAATTGTTTTATGGTTTTCTCATGCACTGTTTGGGAGGAAACCTGTGAGGTCTGTTTGCCCACAGTTATGCAAATTATTCAGGGTAATCAGCACCATTTGCAGCCAGACAAGAACCACAGCAATTGCAAGATGAAGCCCTTCCCTCCTTTCCCAGACAAAGTTGTGAACACCTGTCACACACTTGCATTTACCATCAAAGCAGCCTACACTTTGTGTCCCTCTTCTCCTGCCTTAGGGGAGAAGGTGTCAAGCAGCACCTCCTGGCCCTGGCCAACACTGAGGGGACAGAAGGACATTGAGAGGGACACAAGCAGTGAGCATGAAGTTCTGAAGGAAGGTGGGAGAGGGCAAACTTGTGTGAATGAGGGACAAGGCAAGCAACCAGCCAGAGATGTGGCTCAATGAAGCTGTGGATCAAAGGACTGGGTCAATGCAACCTTGTCCCTGCTCCTGTTCTCCATCAGGCACCAGCTCTGTGCATGTTTCTGCTTCTCACCTGGCACAGGTCACACCAAGAGACACCTGGGGCATCCCATTCTTCCCATGCTCCCTTGCAATATAAGGTTAGAGGTTATCCAAACTGTCATACTTGGGTAAAAATGGGCCACACACACAGAAAAGAGAACAAAAGCATGTTTCCTTCACTTCCCACCCCACTTCCTTTGGTTATTACAAGCCTGCATGGGCTACATTATTACATGTACCAGATGTAGATCAACACATACAACTCCAACTTCTGCCCCAAGAGTACAAGGTCCTGAAATTTGTCGTTAACAGGTGATCTGTCTCAAAATTATGTTCCTATTATCTCATCTTTCCTACAGCAGAAATTCCCAACTGGCTTTTAGCTAGCAATGCTTTCAGGCCCATGAGCAATGTTAGTCACTTGAACAAGAAAAGTTGTTGCATCAGGACTGCTGGCTCTCAGCACCTCAAAGAGCACCCTGGAAAAAAAAAAAAACAGCAAGCCTGCAAAGTCTCCAGAGATGCATTTAGGAGAGAGATGGTAAGTACAGAGCCATGACATGACTGAAAATGGAGCCAGGAAAGCTGAATGCTTGACTTCCTACTTGAGACCAGAGGTCCAAGCTCACTGATTAGTGAGGGCATTTTCCCAGTCTTTATAATTTTTTGAGGACAGCCATAAATATACAGAACTGGAGAGGGTTCAGCCTGAAACAAAACTATGGCAATGCACCCAAGCAGAAATCTGAGGATGCAAGTTTGGGAATGATGCACAGCTGGCAATGATGCACTCCAAATCAGACTGGTGACCTCTGATTTGGTGCAGAGACCTGACTGCAGAGAATATTTCTCCAGAAGATGGGGGTTTCCTCTCAGGTCTCCCTTCTGGAAGGCAGGATGATGAAAGGATTCTCAGCATCAGACCATTATGACAAGGCCAAACAGATTGTGCTGACAGCTCTTTCTACACTATGGGAGAAAAACATATCAGAAAGTGCCCCAAACATGTCTTAGTTAAGAAGGGCTTTGTGATAAATATCTGTTTCTGAAAAATGGCTTATAACAGTAATTTTATTGTGCAACATTGTTGAAATAAAAACATTTTTCGTTGTGACAGTTTATCCAAAATAGTAGTATTGGTTTTTTTCCTCTTCTTTCTTCAACAGCTATTGGATTCCTAAGGGAGGTGCAGAGATCTGGGAGCAGAGAGGATGACAGGCATGCATACATTCTTCACTGCATCACTTTGAATAAAAAAAATAAATCATATTGAAACTAGAAATTCCTATATGAGCAGTACTAAAGGACTTGAAATGAAATGTGGATCATTTTGTTTCCTTCAAATCTTGGCATGGAGACTAACTGTCCCTTTGCAGCAGCTGTACTCAGAGTTCAGAATGTTCAGCAACCCAGCCAGTGTGAAACAAAGCCTTTGCAGACTTTCGGTTGTAACTGAATCAAAATGCTGCTTCTGCCCAAGGAGGCACTTTGCATGAGCAAGTGTGCTGGTCAGCCTTCCCCAGTGTTACACCAGTGACTGGCGAGTCCTCAGAGCAGTGCAAAGAAACAGCAAAAGGCAGATTGACACTAAATAATGCTGGCTGAGCCTGAACAAACCCAGAAAGAACAGCTCTCTGACAGCCTTACTCCAAAAGGCACCAGCTTCACTCCCTCCAGGTTAAGCAAAAACAGCAACAACACTGTAATAAGTTATCCAGATCTCCTAAAACAGAGAAACATGCTGCAGCTCTGTTGAAAATTGTTAGTCCCAGCTGAAAACAGAGGCATCTGTCATCCAAACAACAGAGCTGAAGACAGCTAACTACCTCCAGCTCTTGTTCCACACTGGCCTTGGAGACAGGAGAGTTTAGCTACAGTTCCCACAAGGAGCAAGCTGGATCAGTGCATGCTCTGACCTTTGGATGTGTCAAAGAAAGATGCATGCTCAGCTGTGTTGGATATGGTCTGACTGCTGCAAGAAACATCACAGGTTCCAAGTTTTATTAATGAGGAAAACAATATGTACTGTCAACGTTTGCTACATGAAGTTAGCATGAAAACAAAGCTCACTCCAGAGAACAAATGAAATTTACTGGATTAGTTTCTTGTTCCAGCTCTCCTGATAAATAGCACTGAACTCAACACCACGTTGATTAGCTGGTTCAAGACAAACACTGATCAGATTGCCTTGGCAAGTATATATAGCACTACAAAAGCACAATCATCCTTGTCTATTCAGAGTAGCAAGGATTCACCATACTTTCATTTCCCTTCCTTCTATCTTCCCCAGCCTAGACAGCTTGTCTGCACTATTTAAAAGCTCTACCTTAAAAGCTTTTCCTAAGACACTCTCAAAGCCCTTATTCTAAAGAAACAGAACCAAACAGTGCAAATGCTGCAGAGCCTCAGAAGGCCCCCATGTTTCAGTGCAAACTGACCCAGGTCACTGCTCTCTCCTCAACTTTCAGTAGGGTTTTTTTTTTATCTAATCCACTACCTCAGATAGGCAACTGAGCACAACAGTCAGCTCTGGGTGAGAAACCGCCTTGGAAAACCACTCTGCAATAAACAGTCTCTCATGTCAAAGAAAGAATGGGTGAGGAGCCACAAGATGGGGAATTCTGGTAAGAGTCAGGCTAAAAACCACAGTACTTGATCCTTGCTAT
This sequence comes from Zonotrichia leucophrys gambelii, assembly GCF_028769735.1. Lineage (NCBI taxonomy): Eukaryota > Metazoa > Chordata > Aves > Passeriformes > Passerellidae > Zonotrichia > Zonotrichia leucophrys. Next base: position 10,050,853 of record NC_088176.1, read on the forward strand.
GTGTCTGTCTTTGCTGCTGATCATGTCAAAAGATATCACAGAGAAAGGATGTTACACCGCTTCACTCTGTGCTTTTACATGCAACAAACTTTCAGCAACTTGGTTTAGAAGTTTGTCTCCTTTAGACTTCTTCCTTTTTCTTTCTAAATTATGTACTTTTGCAAAGCCACAAATTCTGCAAGACCTTCAGAAAATTCTATTTTCAGTGATCCTGAGGCCTCTTTACCTCCTTGATCTATCTTTTGTTTGAACTGAATTATTGTTACCATAAGAAAAGTATGCTCTCATAACTCATTCTTTACCCAATTACTCAGCTTTGTTTTCCTTCCTTCTGCTGCATTACAAAGCAATCATCATCAAAACCTAATAGAACAATGTATGATCTACAGAAAAATGCTGAGGGGTTTTTTTGTTTGTTTTTATTTTTTATTTTTTAAATCTGATCAACAGCATTACAAAACTTTCTTGCTCTGTCAGGAGATGTAACATTTCTGACAGACATCACTGCTGTATTGGTCTACCAGAACTGCCACTTCACAGAGCAGCAGGATGTCACCTCAGAGCTGCGTGTCTCCCCCTAAGACCACACTGACCACATCCTCCTAGCACGGGCATGTGTCTAAAATGTTCACAGACAACAGCTAACACCACTATCTGTATAACACACAACATTTACCTTTAACCTGGATTTCAGTTGTTATCCTTTTTGAGAAAATATTACACTTGTAAACTTCATCTTTCAGTCACACACTTTATCTTGTTTTCTTTCAGGAAACAATGCAGAGTGTTGCTTACACATCAGGTTTTTTGGTAGGCATGTTAAAGGACTAAAAAATATCATTTTAGTTACATATTGCAGCAGATGAGAAGAATGCTGGTTTCTTGTTTAAGTGCAAGCTATGACTCATCCTGAGCAGAGATAAACTGAAACACATACCCATTAAATAAAAATTTTCAGTGTGAGGATTAATGACAGATAATAAGTATAAATTAACTTTAATCTTTTACAACAAACGAAGTCCCTTATATAAATGTCACTGCAATCTTTTCAAATTAAAAAACCCAAATCAAAGCCAGAAGAGGAATCATTTAAATATTACAGCAAATGTTTGGTACCAAATCAAACAGCTTTTTAGCAGAACCAGTGGAGTGTTCTGGAGCAAAAGATTTTCAAGCAGTAAACCTTAAAAAATTGTTTTAATTTTTTTAAAACAAATTTTTAGGGGGGTTTCTACATTAAAGTGGCACACATTAAAACAGCATCAGCTCTGCAATACTGAGTCCAAGTTAAATCACATATTCAGAAAGGAGAAAAGCATTTTGTTTTACTAATATTCTCTTGCTACTGCTTAAAACAAACTCTGTGTAATTGTTGAATGGGTTAAACCAAAATTTAACTGAACATAAGAAGACCGCTGTTCACAGACAAGAAGAGAAAAAAAACAGAGTCAGAGACCTAATAGTGGACAATTTTGAAAATTATAGTGTGTGTCAATAATAGAGATAACAGTGAGATTCAGAAGGAATAATCTCAAATAATAGGGAAAATGAGCACCTGTCAGCCACAAAGCCATTAGTATCAGGGCTTTTATATTTACAACAGTTAAGTCTGGAGACACTGACAAACTCAACAACACAGCAAATAAAAAAAGGAGCTGAGGAACACAGGAAGCAATCCCCCTCACTCAGAAAACACTGCTGTGGAGTTTGAAAATAAATGCTTCCAGTATGCAACTCGCTGCCCAAATCACTGGTAATGAACACTGCAAACACAGCAAAGGCACCACAGCATCCAGCTGGGTTTGCAGATGGGAGGAGCTGATCAAGCCACAGCATCTGCATCAAGGGACAGACAATCCCAAACCAGGAGCATCAGACTCCTGAGCAAAGTTCCCAGATACAGGAGTTTGCCTGTACAGAGCACCCAACATGAGCAAATGTGTGCCCTTCCCAGAAGGATGAAAACCAAAGGCTTGTAAAACCATGTCTGAGACAGACCTGGAATACAGTGCCCCGGCATGGGAAGCCCTGGAGGAAAGACCTTGCTGAGAAGGCTGATGGTTAGGAATCTTCAGCCTGGAGCAGGTGGGGACTAAGGAGAATAACAGACAAAAGGAGAGGAAGAGAGAGATATTACACCGACTGAAAATGGAAGGACAAATTCTGCAACAAGCAAACACCTTGTCAATATTGAGGAAAAGGAGGCATAAGGGGAAGCTCAAGTAATAACACTCCTCTCACAAGTAACACTTCCTGACATGCTAGTCAATAGTTAATCCTTCTGGTATCCCCACCTCAGAGAATGTAACTGTCCTCAGTTAAAGACAGGGAATCAAGGCAGGAACTTCCTCAACTCACACAGACAACTGGCACCCAGCACATCCCAATCCCATCAGTTGACAGAGTCCTTAGCTGGACAGTAAGTATGTAACACTGGCTGCTAAGAATTTGAAGTTTTGCTGCCTGCCCTCAGGCTAGAAGAAGATGATCACATATCCATGCAAACTTGGCCAATGTGATAGGACCAGGCTGGTCCAGGGAAAGATGGAAACAGCTCTGCTCTAAAGCTGCACTGAGTAAAAGCAGCATTTGCAGTAACAATTAGATATGCAAATAAGCACACTGAAGATTAGTGACGGTTTACTGTTGTCATGGAGAAAAAAGCACCTTCAGTTCTGGGTCAGACCCAAGGACTGCATTTTCTTTCCCTCACTGGTAAACAGAACCAGAGAGAGCACTGGAAAACCCAGGAGCCAACACTCCTCAACACAGCTCAGCAGGGACTGGAAAGGCTGAAGCTCAGGGAGCAACACAGCCCAAATAAAAAACCTTCCCTGCATCAACCCAGAGAGGTAAGACCATGGCAATTCTGTAGATACTCAAAAACACCAGGAGGGAGAAGCACAGGCTGGAAGAAAACACCCACACCGTGCAAAGGCCAAGCTGCTTCCCAGCATTGCTGCTGCTAGGGGGAGGCAGATGTGGGGGAAACTGAGGCAACACAATTCATGAGGTACTCAGCTCCAATTCCCTTGAAGCCACAGGGGAAGACCTTGTCTGAAGGAAAATACACACTTGGCTCAAAGGCTCTGTGTGTCTTTGGCCATCCTCACAGTCCTCCAATGCCTTGTTACATGATGGCTGCTAAGAGAGAAGAGGAGGCAATCAACCTATTTAGACTCAGCTTTCCATCCCACCCTGGGGGTTTCTTCATAGGAGCAGCTGGCCAAAGCACTGCCTTTGTTACAGCAGCCACAGAAAACACACCCACCCTCAGCCCCCCTAAAATCCCACAGAAGAGCCAAGATAAGTTTATAATGGAAACCCTGACACAACCTTAACTATAGCATCCTGAATGGAAGGCGATAATCTGATCTGTGTGTGAACTAGCTCCCCTTGTCTCAACGGTATTTATCTTACTTTAACTCCTGTTACAAAAGGGTTGAGTCATTTAGAAGAGCCAGCCAAGTAACAAAACTGCAGGGCTTGCTAAAACATCAGATTCAAGGATAAACAGGCGCAACCCTAGAACAGGTTAGGAGAGTCTCTGCAGGAGCACAGGTAGCCAGGGCTCCAAGCCTCTGGACAATGGTATTTTCTTCTGTGCTACAGAGACTGTGACAGCCCAGTGCAGGGTGGGGGGAGAGGGTGCACAGCACAGGGCTCTGCCCTTTGCTTCATGGTAACACATAGTACCCAGCGCCCAAGAAACCTGATCCCGTAGCAACCTCATGTATGGAAAGTGCCCCAATCAGATTTCACTGTGTCAGGAGAAGAACAGTATTTACTCTGCATACAGATTAGTCACAAAACTGGGTCACTTCTTGCCTTTTCAGAGAGAGAGGAAAAAAACCCAACCAAAAACAAAGCTTCTTTTTCAGATCTTTTTGTGTCTTCCCCCCAACTTTGAAAACTACATGATGCAGTGTGGTCACTCACAGCTGTCTAAGCTGATCAAACAGCACCTGCATGAGTAAGGTCAAAGCACATTACACTCACCAGGCTTACATTTTTTAGAATTCAGCTCATTAGCTACTTACCGGTTCTTTTCTAGTTCGTTGTGCGTAGACCTGGAAAATAAAAAAAAAAAATTGGATTAGCCACCTTTGACCTCTGAGCACTGAAGTTCAACTGCAGCAAGCTGTACACATCCCCACTGGCACATCATACTGCAAAGCCAACCAACTACATACAATAAAATCTATAACCTTGCTGACAAGACGTTCCTTCCCTCCAGTGCAAATGCCCGTACCCTTACTGCTAAAGAAAATGTTCCCTAGAGACTTAAATGCACACAAAATCTTAAAGAGAGGCAATGATTAGAACAAGGGACCAGAGCCTGTCACTTCCAGACTCCTGGCACTGCCACCAACTCAGTACAGGACTGAAGTTGTTTCTTTGTGCTTTAATTTCTTCATTCACGCTATAAAAATATCAGTATCATCTTCTAATGCAGGAGCTCATAGAGAATTAATTTGTGCATCAAATACAAGGGAACCTTCCTTCCAGCAGAACTGACCCTGCAGGGACAGCCCCTGGAGCCCTTCAGCCATCACATGCCAGATTTAGCCAATTTAGCAGAAGCAGACATGGCCAGCATTTGGGCACAAAATGGGACAGCCAGTAGTGCCCTGTTTGCAAACATCTCTGGCACTGCACAGCACATTTAGGATGCCTGGAAACCCCTGGGGATGGGAACAGCACTGCCACAACACCAGCATGCAGTGAAGTGACCCATAAAGTGACACTGTGACACTCCACAAAGGAGGGGGCTTTGTCTTTATACCTGCCCACCATGCCAAGCACACTGCCAGTATTCCTTAATTTGGAGCTTTGCAGCTTGAAAATGAAACCAACTAGAAACAAAAGGGAAACAGGCAAGTTCATTCTCCTTGCCTCTGTGATGATAGAATGAGTGGCAAAAAAAGTTTAAATCCATCCAGGATTTCTAATCTAACCCAGGTAAGGTTGTTGAGGATTATTTAAAAGGATAGCTATTTGTCCAACATTTCTCTTTAACAGAAGGTCACCTTAAAATAAGAGTAAAAAGAACCCAAGAGCTTAATAAAAAGGATCTATTTTCTTTAATTTGGCATCACATTTCTTCTGGAGCTCTGAGAAGATTATCCTCTATCCCCCATCTGGAGAATCCCACAGAGAATTCTACAATTAGGGAACTGAATGGAGGATGTGCTCCAAGGGAAACCCTGTCATAATTAAATGCTTCTCCAAAAAAAGGAAGGAGGAGTGCCTAACAGGTGTTAGAACTGCATTGAAAATGATTACTAAACTGTGGATGTCTGCAAAAAACAAGGTAAATGAGCCTTAGCTGACCATGGCTGAGAGCAGAGGAAAAACAAAATGTTAGCATACACCTGTGCAAGCCACCCTGCTCAGCAGGACATGGGATACCCTAAAGGCAAGGCATACTATAGTCAAACTCTTCATCTTGAGAAAACTCCTGAATTCCCTCCCTAAAGCAGTGGATGCCTTCATTCTGGTTCCCAGGAATCAGAAATATGAACATAATATTTAGTCCAGAAAGTCTCCCAAATCAACCCCCCCTACCCCCCACCCCAACCTCTCTGAGTCTAAACCAGCAAAATCCTTTGTCCAGGCAACTTGGACCCAAATGAACCCATCAGGACTGAGCTGAGGCTCTTTAGAACCACTGCCCATACATAGTTTGAAACATGCTTATTGTTCTTTTTTACTGTATGCTCCTGCAGGAGACTGTGCACTCTTCTTGGCTATGATATTAGCAGTTATAAGGCCAAAGATATGCAATGGCTTGAATTCCTGTATTATATCGAGCCAATTACCAAGGCCAGCACTGAAAGAACAAAGTTTGGCCCACTGCTGTGAACAAAATTAAAACAGCAGGTTCTCCTTACTCCTCTCACACAGGAGACTCTTTATTACCTATCTGCCTTCTGATGAACAAGACAACTGAGAGAGGTCACAGGCTTTTCACCAAGTCAGGAAATATTCGCTGTGACTTTTAACCACGGCTGTGGCAAGGAAAAAAAAGCAACCTCCCCAACACCTTCCACTGAAGCTGAATGCAAGCAAAAGAATCTCAGCAGTATTGAATCAATCCTACAGGGAGGCTTCTTCTCTTACCTGCCTATGTTTTGCTTGGTCTCACTAGGACCATCTGGGAAAGTTTTAATTTTTTATTTCACCCAAATTCAAGAAAAAAGTCCAGCACTGCTCCCCACAATCACCATTCACTAATTTAAATTTTTTGTGACAGTTTCCTTTTGCTTGGACAACACAGAAAGGGAAACAATCCTCTCGCTTCTGTTCATTTCTCATTTCACTTTCTATAGCTTCTAATCTAAAGATTAGTTTTTACCCCTCATCTTTGGGCTGCACGTGTTACTAAGATTTATTTGGAGTTAAACAAGGACAGTGCTGTCAGTGAAGTGGAAAAAAGTAGAGGAGCCTCTACTGATACAAGTCAGAAAAATAAGTGTCTTAAATAGGTACAGAAACAAATGGAACTGGATCTCTTGAACTGAGCTGGTGTTATCTCTTAACTGAGAACTTAGAGACTATCAGCAGACTGAAATCAAGGCCTCATCCTGGTGCACTATCACCAGCTTTTTGATGGGTACAGGATGAACACCACAGCTGAAAACTATTGCCAAAACTCAGGGAACACTCTGGCTGTAGGGCAGCAAGTGACCAGCACGCTCGGTGTGCCACTGCTGTGCTGCTGTGACAGCCACTGCCTGTGCCACCCAGGGAACAAGGACACAAACCAGGGGATTCACATCCCTGCTGGCAGGTGGGCAGGGCAGGCAGAACCTGCAAAGCTGAAACCAGAGCAGGGGGGTATGGACACATTCAGAGGGGAAAACAAAAGACCAAGCACATGTACTGGCACTGCTCAAAACGGCAGCTGCAATTTAAAAGTAGCTCCAGCACAAACTGTCTGCAGGGTCCTCATTTGAAAGTCAGGTTTCTATAGCAGTCATTCTTTAGCAGTCAATTTAAAACATCCAAACTGATAACTACTCCTAAAAACTGAAGAAATGTTATTAAGGAGGAGGATCCTGCTCACTACATTTTGAAAACAGCTTGGAAAAAGATCAAGAATGAGTTTCAGAAGCTTAAGATAAAGGGGCCAAGCAAACAACAACAAAAATAGCAGAACAGTCCCTGTCTATGCAACAAAAAATTGAAAGAGGACAAAGTCAAGTTATCCCAATTTACCCCAGATACCTGAAACTGCATACAGAATAGGAAGAAAGAGGGAAGCAGAAATTGTCAGTCATTCTAATTTAAGGTCAGATGCAACAATCTTTTTGTGCCAGTTACAGTGATATTGCCTGCAACCTTGCTATCCAACACAGTAACAAGGTGTTGCTGAAACATTAAACTCCACTGAAGTCCCCCAGTACATGAGAATCTGCAAGTAATTTGCACTTTATCCCATTTTTCTTTATTTAAATAAAATTTCTTCTACCATGGCAGAGGCAGCCCAACTTTGCCCAAGCACAGGTAAGGAAACACAACTAACTGCACCAGAAAGGAACAAGCTCTAAAGAGCATTGAATTCATTTGTCATTGGGGTTTTTTACTGTAATTAAAATCACAAAGCTGCCACATGACATTAAACACAGCTGACCTTTCTGGTTTACACATTTATTATTGATAAATGGGCAAATACATGCATTTGCAGAACATCTGCATTTTGGTTTGGGTTCTCAGTGAGGTAACTATTTTCTGCTGAGGAGAACACAGTCCTTGAGAGCCCCTGTCCTATGCAATACACAGATGGCATTTAGACCCCACGGTCTGTCATCTCTCCTGAACCTGGTCATCTTCCTGCCTGAATCTGGCATCAGCTCCTGGCTCCAGAGGAGTCCAGGACTCCAAGAGCTCCATCTGCACCACAACAGATAGATTGTTGTCTCAGAGGGTGCTGCTGGCCACAAGTAAGGGGCTCCTCCAGTACATCCTTAATGCCTACATAGACCCAGTGCTTCTCCTCCAAATTCACTCACCCTTTATCAAGAGTTTAATAATGAAAGAAATATTCCACAGCTTGTGAAAATTAGGGTACCTGAATCATGTTTAGCAAAACAAGAACATTCATCTGCAGACCAGGCCAACTGCTTTCTGTCCTACTTCACTCAGGTTCAGCTATGTCTCCTGCTCATGCAGCATCACACCATATACAATCTCATTCTTCCTCATTTTGCAGACCCTTCCCACCTTCTGGCTCAGCTGACATCCATTCACTGGGCCACTAAATTCCCCTGCAGGAAATGCCTTCTTCCATTCCCCAAGTCAAGAATAACCAACCCTTCTGAAACCAGTGAACTACATTACTGCTCTCTTTTATGCAAGTTCTTCCTCAAAAATGCCAAAATAAAATCATGGAAAAGAAGGGTGGTCAACAGCTTTTTTACATTTTAAACCCACCTGTGTCCACAAAACAGAACTTACTGGCTGAAGTGTTTTGCCAGTGCTTTGCCAGGGATGCAAGGGGATCAACACCACAGGAGCCTAAGAAGCCAGGGCAGAAGCCAGCCTGGGAAACCCACAAAGAACCTTCAGCAGCAGCAGCAGCACGTGAGGCTTCCAGCCCAATGGCAAGACAAATGAAGGCTGCACAAGAGTTAACTCTTCCTGCCCAGACAGAGATGCTCAAGGGCTCTTTCTAAGGGAGCTGTGAGCCTTCCTCACCTATGAGAGGCCCAGAAGTTTGGTCCTCAGAGAGCTGCAGGGGAGCCTTGGGAACACAGCAACTTACTGTACTCAACACTGGCATGAGCTCCCACAGTGAGAAGGAGCAAAATGCAGCTGAACAGAAGATGGCACAGCCAGGGCAAGAGTCCTTCTGCTGCCATCCTTATGCCCTCTGCAAGCAGCAGCCTCAAGCCTAACAAGAACATCACCTCAGTCTTGCATATCAGCAAATCTAACAAAATGTTTCCTTACAAGCAGTACCAGAGACCAAAATTATCTTAAGCCATTTCTACCTCATGATCCCCTACACTGTCTGGCCTTGAGGTCCAGAGTAAATTCTTCTCCACGAGGAGCTGAGGTGAGGGGATGGAACAGACTGTTTCACCTTCTCACTGACGTCAGTGGAGATGCACCAGATTAAGCTGGCCCCACACTCTGGCTAGCTTTTCTGTGGCTCTCAGACGGACACAGTATCAGATTCCTCCTAAGGCTCTGATCAAAGCTGTTTTCCCAGGATCAAGCCAGACCTTTCCAAAGTTCACATTCTCCGTCTCCAACAGAGAAGGGAACGCAGCCGTACTGGCATCTGTTCATGTTTGTTCATCTTTGGAAAAGGAGAAATGGCCCCACAGTCTGCTTTCAGCTCAAAGAGCAGAAGAGAGCTCTTCCACGTGGTTCACAGCTATAGAAAGCCACCAACCCCTGGGTTTCTACACAGTATTGGGAAAGTGTCTTGCAAGACCCAGTCAAAACAACTTTTAAAAGTAAACTGCATACTTCCTTCAAGAAGTAAATATATTCAAAGTCACCTACAGTATTTATACAGCCTCTCTCAATTTGGTACCTGCTCCCCATAACCATTATTTCTGTTTGCAACATTTCTAAATTAAGTCTTCCATAATACTTTTTATGCAGGGGAACAACACCAATACACAGAAATTAGAAATAATTTTCCCAAGGTCATACAAGAAACCTGTGGCAGAGCAGGGTACTTAATTTGGGTTCCCTGAACCCCAGGATAAGGTAGCTGTCCTCAGGCACCCCAGAGACAGCTAGCATGAACACTCATGCCATCTGACTCTTGGGTCAAATACCCCCAAAAAATCACATAACCACTGTGAAGTGTAAGTGGGAAACTGAGAAAAAAGCCCACAACCAACAACAACCCAAACCTAAACCAGCCTTGATGTCTTGCCCACTGTCTGCCAGGTGAGCTAACCTGACTCTCAAACACCACTGTACAAAGTGCCAGAAAACTATCTAAAATGGGAGCCAATAACAAAGCACTATTAATTTACTGATAAATATCAGACATAACCCTCATCTGAGGAAGCAACACTGTTCTGACAGTGCATGTTCTGCTTTTTCAGCACATAGGAGAAAAGAGCAGGAAGACAGCTCCTCCTTGCTGAGCACCACGAGTTTATCCCAGCTCCAGAGCTGAGCTCCCCCAAACCAGACTAACATCCTAATGAGCAGCACAAGGTGGCACTCTGCAGGGAAAGGTTTTCCAGGCCAGGCAACATAACAGCAGGAATGCTGTTTGCATTCAGTGCTGCAGTCTGGGGCCAGCAAAGAAGTCCCCAGCTGGCTTCCCTCCCCACTGTGCAGGCTGGGAGCAAGTGTGCTGGTGTGGGCTTTTTCCTGCACCCCCTGACACCCTACATGCTCCTCCTACCCCAAATGCTAGAGGAAAACTGTCCTCATGCAGGGCCCTGTACAGCCAAGAGGAACTGGGTTTGCTGAACAAGCAGCTATTCAATATTTTGTTTTCTCTTCATTGTTCAACGTGTGGCCTCAAGCCAAGCCCTGCTCTGAATACAGAACTGGAGCTTTCCTTACAGGCTTTTTGACAGGCTCACTGAGAGCAGTGGCTGGGCAGCTCACAAGCACATTTATCCTCGTGCATCCTCACTTTCCAAACTGAAAGCTAAGAAGCAGAAAAATCAGAATTGCATCTTCATGTCCCTCTGAGCACTTCCATGAAGACCCCCAAGGACTTTGTTTTCTAGGCCACTTTGCATGATCTAAGCACAAGCCCTGCTGGTGCCCCCCCTGGCTGTGCACCACCAGCACCTCCACAGTCCAGATCCCAGGTTCATATCTTGGGAAAGATCAGTGTGAGGAACAGACAGTTTGGGGTCTCCCATAACAAGCTGGCCTGAAAGGGGCTTGCTGCCTGGACACTGGGCAGCTGACAGCAGCCAAGAGTGAAGCAAGTTCCCCAAAGTGTATTCATTGCTCCATTTGTCTACCTTCTAACTCCTGTCAAAAGTGAGCAGAAGTCCTACAAAAACCACTTCCTTCTCTTCCCAGCCCACAGTTAACCACGTCAAAGGAGGCTGGTACACACAGATCAGACACCAAGGCTGATGCATGTTCACTTGGTGAAGTACCTCAGCCATTTCAGTAGAGAAACCCCAGTCCATCCTCCTTGGACATGCAGCAGACAACATCTTCCCTAACAATTTAGAACTCAGACAATTCAGGTAAATTCTCACATGTCAGGAAGAAGAATATTTTTGCCTTCACCAAGGCAAGACTCTTGTCTGTGATCCATGATGCAAGGGAGTTTGAGCTTCTTGTAAACAGATTCTTGCCTTTTTTAAATATATTGACAAAATGTGTATTTCATGATCTGCTGAAGAAAAATGTCACCATGCACTTCCAAGCTCTCCCATGCACAAGGAAGAGCATGACAAAGAATGAGGACAGGAAAATACAAACACTTTTCTATGTTGTCCCTGTCCTGCTGACTTCCAGCAGGATATGTGAGTCTCAGTACATGGTCAGGGACTTGGTCCCTTCCAAGGCCACAGCAGAACCAGCATTCCAGCTGCTGGTACCTGCATTGCAGTGGCTCACAGAAAAAGAATAAAGAGACAGGAGGCAATTTTCAAATCTACCTAGAAAACTCAGGAGCTTAAGTCTCATCTTCTTTAAAACAGTTACAAGCTCCAAAGCATCTATAGCTTCTAGAAACAGGATTAGAAAAGTGTGTGCATTACCCCAATGTACAGATGGTGGGAAGCAACAATGTGCAGATGGCAGGAGCCATGTAGGTCATCTGACGTGCCCAGACCGTGCAGCCTTTCGGCAGCACACTCAGGAAATGATCCAAGGCCCAGCATGCCAGGCTCTGCCCTGTAACGTGCTTCTTCCCACACATAACATTACCCTTTTGAGGAAGATGGTCACTTCCAGAAATAGCCCAGGCAGTGCCCTCTGCAGTGCAGCAGTCTGTTTGGGGAACATGTACTTCTCTGCAAACACACATCTTCTGCCCTCAAGAAACTGCCTTCAGATGCACTGGGGAAAGTGAGGCTTTTTGAGTAAACACCACCTGACTGAACTGCACTTTGTTTGAAAAGAAACTGATGGCATTTATATGGCTGTGGGCCAGGCCAGACTTCCTTCACTTCTATTTAGGCTTGTTAGTTATGTCTCATGTTACAACCATACTGCTGCAATACTGTGCCTGGAGATGAAGGCACGGGGAAACATACTTTAAATCAGGAAAATACATTGACAATACTGTTAGCTGCATGCTGTACTAGGGAAACTGAGGCACAAAGACTCCACAGGCTGTAAGAAAATCAGGAAGAGAACTCAAATGTCCTTATGTCTGGGACTGTATTCTGTCAACAGGGACACACTCATCCAGCATTTGGGAGATCCATGGAAAAGAAAGGCTGAGAAAAATGGAAGAGCTTCAATTTCTTCTGTTCTTACAGTTCTGGCTCACAAGCAGCACCAACCATGAAGGCTGCAAGGTGGCTACCTCCCACAGCTCCCAGATGGCCAGGCTGCTTGTAAAGCAGTTCATGAACTGGTGCACTTTGTAGCCTCACTGTTAAAGGCAAATCAGAAGCTGTGCCATGTTACCTTACCATGTCTGTATGCTGCTTTAGGGCTGCCCAGGCACCTGGGCAATGACCCCTGGAGCAGCAGCCCCAACAGCAATCCCAATGTCATCTGTCCTTTCTCACAACTTCTCCCTTCTTGATGGTGTAACAGATGGTGGGAGATAAATGAGAAGCTTTCAGAAAATAATCGACTATTTTATGGAGAGGAGCTTTAATCAAAACTGAGGCAAAAGAATTGCTCTCAGTCCACATGCCTGCTTGTCACAGAGCAAGCAGCAAAGCATAAACAAGTAATTAAGATAATATTGGAAATCATCTAAGGCTACTTCAAACTGGATTCATAAAGCAACAGAACTGAAGTGAAATCACTTTCATATCAGAGAATGAAAGGACTGAAAGTACAGTAGGGAACACAGAAAAGAGAGATGGGAATATATCCAGCAAGATGGAAAAAGCAGGCCTGTTCTCTCTGAGCTGATCAACAAGGCAGTGTCTCATAGAGAAGAGATCCAGGCAAAGGCCAGCCAAGTGCACAGCCCCAGAGACCCACAGCCTCTGATCAAGAGAGCCCAAAATAAGTCAACAAAAACAAATCCTATCTTTGTTGGTTCAAAGAAGGTAGGGAGTAAGAGCCAGCACTCTCAGGAGGAGAACAAATAGCAGCCAGTCTTTGAATTTGGGCAGAAGTTTGTCAGGAGGGATCAGGAGATGATGAACAGCAGGAACTCCAACAAGCAAGACAATTAACTCAGCAGCAGGACATTGACCAGTCTGTTTGGGTCAGAAATAGAAATGGATTTGAAAGCTCCATCAGGAGCAGGAAAGGAAAAAGCCAGTCTTACCTACAAACAGGAGAACAGATGGAAACAACACTACAGGTGACAACCAATCCACTGCCGAGCACAGCACCAGGTCAGGTTAAACAAAAGCATGAAGGATAAATCCCTGCATGTGTTGTGGATGAAACATTACACAGAGAAGATATAAAAAGGGTACAAATGTGCTGAGGTGGGAAGAAAACCAAAACAACTGACAAAGAAGGAATATGACTTAAACCAGAGAATTGTCTGTACAGTGAATATAATGGAAAAACAAGAGAATTGTGGGAACAGCTGACCAGGTTTGGCCCAAATATCCTCCCCACCATGCCAAGACACAAAATTTCTCTAGGGGCTGGGTCTAACAAGCTTCACATTTCAAAAGACCCTGAGAACATAAGAAAATGTGAAGTTTCCTGCCATCACAGCAGCACTGTGATCAGTGATGCAGATCAGCCCAGGGCAGCTGCAGCACAGCTCGAACTGGGCAGTGCTGCGACACCATCAGCACGAGCCCTGACTGACTCCCTGCTGTAAAACAACACTCCTGCAGAGGATTCCCCCAAACCTGGGAGGACAAAGGGATCAGGAGCCTTCAGCCACACACAGTGACACCTCACAGCAGACAGATGCTGCAGCAGAGAATTACAGCTTGGTTGCAGATAACATCAACAACTGGGCCTACTTCTAGTTTACACAAAGGCCTCTTTGCACAACTTGGATAGTCTAAAGAGAACACAAATTTCATTTTACAACTACTGAAAGTACAAAGCATAAATTGAGCCTAGAATTGTGGGTTTCTGCATAGACTCCCTGCCACCCAGATATCCCCATACACGGCTTCAGTGCTAATACACAAAGGAAAACAGGAACTGCAGCTCTGCAGGATCTTCTTCCTTGGAGGCTTATAAAGTAAACAGGGTGACAAAGAGGAACACAGTGGGTTCCCCCATGGAAATTGCTACATCAGCTCTTGCACTTCTGGAGGCCTCATTCCTCACCAGGGAGTGGGGTTTATGCTTCTCATGCCATTTGCTGGGTTCACCCCACTTTCTGTGTTTTCCCTGGTAACCTGCCAGCTGCACTGCAAAGCCAAGCACCACTGAGAAGACACTGCACACAAAACCTCACCTGCATGGGGCACTGCTTTGTTTTCCAAATCATGTCAGGATCTCACACCATGGCAGGTTCAGACACTCCAGCATCACTGGGAGTTGCTGATCTACATTTGCAGATTGCACTGGGGCAAATGGGCAGAGGGGATGTGCTGAGGCTGAACAGAGTTCAGTGCAGTCCTGTCAGCCCTCCCTGAGCACCTGTATGCAGGTACAAACCTACAAAGACACTGGGATTTGAATATGGGGTGAATATTTGCCACTTGTGCATGGACCACTAATCCAGCTTCCCAGCCCAACATTTATACTGTCATTATCCTTTCTCAAAAAGAAGCCCTGCACATATCTCACTATACTCAATACTGCTGGCCAGTCTCCCTCAATATTTCTAAGAGAAAAGCAATCCTTAACAGCTTCATTCAGCTTCCCTTTCTTGGAATATTAACCAGCACATTCAGGTATACCCTCTACTGGGAGGCAAGATCCTGACTCCAAGTATGTCCAGACAAAGTTTCAATAGCAAGATGAAGCTTCCAGATACTAATCACACTGCTTGTGCATGATCAAAATGAAGCATAACTCAAAACATGGCACAGCAGATCTCACACATTCTCTGTTTTACATGTGTGGATTTGTACTCTATAAAGCAAAGCCAGGTCCTGAGCCATGAATAGAGCTTCACTACAAGGCACTACAAGGTTTGAGGCAGAAAGCATCCCCCCCATATTACACAAGGGCCAGATTCTAACCCACCTACACACAGCGAGTCAAAACTCAACTCCCACTAGCTGCGGAGTGAGGCGTGATCCAGTGCAAGAGGACTAAAAAAAAAAAACCAAAAAACTCACAAGCAAATAAACAAAGTATCATCCAGAAACAAGTAACAACTATAGAGCCTAGGAAGCAGGAAAGCTGCGGACAGAAAGTCTCAGACACCAGGTCTCTGGGACATGAAGATAGGGGTGGGGGCTTTGTGCAAAAAAATAGATCAAACAAGAGCTGACACAGCAATGTGCTCTTTCAGGAATTCCTTACACAAGACAGGCAAACCACTCAGCCACCTGCCCACCCTCTCTCCCAGTAAAATCATAATTACAGCACTGTCCTAACTCCAGAGGCTCCAGGAAGGACTGAAAATTGCCAGGTACTCAGTCAGCAGCACGATGTGGGGGGAGGAGGGTGGAAACCTCCTTTGACAGAAAAGATAAAACATATTGAAACTGTGCAATGTTCACCAACCCCCCTACTCCTCCCCTGCACAGTGAGGTACAGCTGCTGTGGTAAATCAGCTTTCTTGTGCACCAGCCACCCAAGGCTGACTTGCAGATTCACCTGCAGCCACACCCTTTGAGCTTCTGCACCCATGTTTGTGAACCTGTGCCACATTAAGCCATCACCTAAGGCACACAGAGCACCTAATGCACAGCTACACACCCACCCCACAGTCCTTGCTCTGGGACACTGTGAGCAAAGCAAGCTCAAAGCCAAGCATACCTGAGGGTTTCAGCAGTACAGTCCCCATGTGGACCCTCAGGAGAGAATTTCAAAGGATATGAGAGTGAAAGCCTACAGAGAAGTT
Source organism: Zonotrichia leucophrys gambelii (assembly GCF_028769735.1). Lineage (NCBI taxonomy): Eukaryota > Metazoa > Chordata > Aves > Passeriformes > Passerellidae > Zonotrichia > Zonotrichia leucophrys. The sequence continues at coordinate 10,066,934 of NC_088176.1, forward strand.
CAGCACAAAACCAAGTGATGGGATCTAGAAGTGGCAAAAATGTTTTATATGAGTAGATGAGAGTGCAACGACAGAGAAAATGAGGAGCTGCACCAGCAGAACAGCCAGAAGGGCAAAGAAACCCAGACACCCAGATTTCCAAGATAACATGCCCAAAATGCCTCACCATACTCATCACAGCTGCTGACTCCAAGCTCTGCAAGCAACCTGCTACCAGACTGTAGGTGTATGAAAGGCCCTTGGGAGGCAGTGCCAGACACAAGGGAGGATAATGGGAAGAGAGGAAAATGAAACGAAAAAGAAACTGGACAGAGATCAAACCCTCCCCCATGGAACTGAGCAATAGATTATTTGAGAGCCCTTAACAACATGGGCCTCCTGGGAGAGCTGAGGGCTCCCAATGCTGCTGGGAGGATGCCTGGTATTTCCCCAGGATTAGACCAAAAAACAACAGGCTTTCTACATGCCTGAGAGCCTAAATAACAACAAAACACAAATGACAATCTAATATTGTAACGCAATTTCAGATTTCCTTATAAATCTTAACTTCATTAAATTGACGGCATTATTGGGGGAAAAATAATTTAGCAACCCTACTGTTTATTTTATTTCCTGCTGACACAATGATTTAATTGATTAAAAAGTCTTCTCAATTATTTTCCAAAATGTAGAAATATCAAGCCAGGCTAATCCTAAGTAAATATAATGAACCTTTCAAATAATTGAGTCTATTAGAACTGCACATGTAGGGTCCATGGCAGCAGTTTCCAGTGACACTGAGTGCAAGTTAATGTACCCACAGAACTTCACTCCCAGCACAGACTACTTCACTTCTCTAGCAGTGTTTTAGAAACTCAGGTTCTGCCCCAGAAACCCCTTCTGAAAAAAGTAACGTTAAATACTACAGGCTGTAACAAACTGCTGTTCATTTTCCAACCCCTCCCAAAAATCAGAAGATAATTTTGTCAAGTGCAAATTTAAGAAGGCAATATTAAATTCAAATGTAACACATGCTGGCTAACTTCAGTTTTTAATTTGCTTGGGGTTTTGCTTTTATGTGTTAAGTTGGATTTGTTAAAAAAAAAAAGTTTCCCCTGTCTATAATAAACACCAGGTAACAATGACTGTGATTCTCCAATTATTTTCTGCAGGTGGGTAATTTCCCATACCAAAATATCCCCAACTAAAGCAAAACTGTATTTTTAAATACGTTCATGTTTTAACTCAAACTCATTATATCTTTAAAACATGTGCACAAAACACTGCACATTCATGTAGATAATGATTGCAGAGGGAAGCCCTCTGCAGCAATCTCCATGCTGTTGGTTGCACAACAGAGACAAGCAAAGGAAAAGAGAACCTGAGCCACAACATCCTTCCTTAAAATTGCATCACAAGAATTAGAAACTATTAAGCAATTTTTTTCCTCTTATCTGCACACCCCTATTTGGGGTAGAAAAGAATTATTTTGCTGAGACTGTGAGATCACCATAGTTCTGTAAGAATAAGAATTGCTCCACCACTGCCATCCAGAACTGGGCTGTCTGCTCCTCAGAACTTTCTGGGTGTTTGTGCAATGACAGCACAGAGCCTGTTGGGAGGAAATAGCTGTCATGTCTGGGCTGCAAATGCTGAAGGGAAATACTTGGAATTAAAATATTAATCAAACAAGCAGCCAGGCTTCATAAATAGCCGGCACCACGAAATCATGGATTATTTGGTTCAATAAAGACCATCAACAATGTACACGTGCTAATCTGTAAAATGAATTGTAAAAGTGTATAAATAAAAAAAAAAGGAAAACATTGTCACTTTCCCAAGGTTGCCTGAGAGGCATTTTTAGAGGAGGCTGTTTTATTACAAGATCTGCATGAGATCTAAATGCATTATTCCTCTACACTAATGAACCATTTTGAGACAAAAGCAATCTAAGAAAATCTCTTGTCCACACATGAAATGTAAGTTTTGTTCCTCATCAAGGACTTGATATTTAATTCAAAGTCCATTCCAACTCCACCAGACAGAACTTACTGAATTGCCCCTTTGATTTTAACAGGAAGAGATGATACAGAGCCTTCCTTAAACAGGGCTGATGCTATACTCAGCATCACACAAAAGACACTGCAGTGAATTTGGAGGCACCCTAAACTTCACAGTTGTCACTTCCCGGCACTTCAGCCATCTGGAAGGCCTGCCATCTCCTACAGCAAGTGCAAGCTGCTACGACTTGTGCTAAAAGAAACTTCCATTTCCAACTGTGCATGTAAGGTCTGAGCTCCCCAAAAGACCCACTCTGGTCCCTGCCTGGAGCAGACCCCACACTGGTCACTCCCTGAGGCTGGAACAAGCACAGGAGGAAACGCTCTGGCTAACAACGCTCTCACTCTAAAGATTCCATCTAGCCTCAGTATTCTTTGTATAAAGAAGGTTTAAGAAAGACTAGAAAGTACATCTTCTGCTTCTCTGCTGCCTTTCCCCCCACAGGAACATATTCAGCCTGTCAGCTCCAGGGCCCAGCGGGCTGGTGTCAGCATAGAGCTGCCCCAGGAGAGCTGTGCCTGGAGCTCTGTGCTGGCAGGGCCTGCTGAGCACCCTGGCCCCAGGGACTGGGAGTGCTCTGCATCCCTCTCCAGCCTACAGGCTGCTGGATTCAGTGCTAAGGAGTTCCTGAGGGGGATGTGCTTCCAGCCCTCCTCTGGAGAAGGGCAGGTTGCCATGACAAAGGCCTTTGAGACAAAGAGGTGTGGGATGGAAAAATAGTATGTGGGAAACCTAGAGAGAAAAATACCGACCTCAATTCAGCATTTGCCACCATTTTCCAACACAAAGTCACAGGACTGGGGGCTTTGGTTCACGATAAACAGCAAAGAGCTACAAATGCCCTCAAATTAGGAGAGGCTGGATGAAGTAGAGAAGCAAATACAAACATTGAGCAGACACAGAGCTCAAGATATGCTGATCCTGATGAAGAAAACTTCCCCACAGCAAGGTGTCCTAACATTGCTTCAAACAACCTTTATTATCAAATGCTGCCGAAGCAGAATCACTGCAAGCAAAGGCACCTTCCCCTTAGGCCTTTACAGGTCCTTCCCAATGGCCTTAAGAAAGCCTTAATCACCTGAGCCACCTGCCACCATTTTATGGATTGCACAGGCCTTGCTGCAGTAAAAGCAAGCTTGCAAATGCCTTTTCAAAGGCATACTCTATGTTTCTTAAGTTTCTCTATCCCAGAAGATCTCAACAAGGTCTGAACAAACCTACAGAAGGTAGCAAACAAAAATAAAAAGAACAGGAATGAGAGAGAAGAGGCAAATGCAACCACAGCACCAGGCAATAGGCTTAATCCTATTGTCTCTTCTAGATTTAAGAAACCAAAAAACATGCCTTTGTGTAATAAGAAAAGTGTCAAAAACATGGAGTTCTACAATTATCAAGCTATCAAAAACTGGGAAATCCCACTGCCCTGAAAGGCAGACTGAAACACAGCTCTGTTTTCCTGAACTGAATTTTTAACATGTTGTACATTACAGTCAGTCATCTCCCTCTCTCCCATTTGTTGTAGGGGATCCATTTCAAAACATTTCCTTGCTTCAAATCATGCCTGTCATTACAATCCCAAAGCACCCAGGCTGCACATGCACTATCCCTTAAAAGCAGTGATTTCTGGGTTGGAAAGACATCAGCTGTATATAATGGGAATAGCTATTGCCTACCTTCTCCCTAAACCTTATGAACAGATCTCCCTATTCCCCTTCCCTCTGCAGCATCTGAGACTTGGCATGGTGTCAGCTGGCAGTGCCACTTCAGATCCAGCTCCCCTGTGTCCCCTCTACTTCCAGTGCTATAGATCCAGAATGGACGCTGCACTTGTGTGCCCCAGCTCTGAATCTAGCTGTTCACATTCTCTTCCCATTTTTCCAAGAGAGGAAATTTCTCTCCACTGCCTCCAGCTTTGTTCTGCAGCTGTGAGCCCCAGGCAGCCCTGCCCACACTGTACCTGGTGGCAATGCTGGCAATGCTGCCGCTGCCGCTGTATTTCCGTGCCCGGCTCAGCCTCCGCGTGGGCTTTGGGTCCTGTAGTCCAGGGCTTGGGACTGAGGGGAAGGTCGAGGCATAGCCGTGCTCACACTCTGCAAGAGAATCAACAGGCAAGGCATTAATAACAAAAAGCAACAATCAAAAAAAAAAAAAAAAAAGGAGAGAAAAAAATAAGAAAGGAAAAAATAAAGAAGTCAGCAGGCAGGCCTCACCACTAACCTGCTGGCCTAGCTGGGGAGGCCCTTAATCACAACAGCTCAGGGAAATGACTGAGGATATATATTCATTTCACAGGGAAGTGGACTGGGGCTGGAGAAAAGGGAGGAAGGGAAGTATAAAGTCTCTGCCAACCCTGGAGGGAGGTCACCACCACTCAAACATTGAAAATATAAAAAAAAACCAACATGACAGTCTAGAGAGTGCCTCATCTTCCTCCTCCTGCCCAACCTATCCGAACCAGGCAAACCAGATATATTTCAACGTGATACTGACGTGTCTGCTGAGCCAGAGCCACCCATCACCATCCCTCCTGCCCAGTGGAAAACTTTCACACCAAATACCCCCTTTTCCTCCCAGAAACCACATCCACGTCAACCTCCCCCACTCTGCAAAAACATTCCACCTCATCCACCACCTTCAGGAGGGCTCATCGGCCCTATCCTTCATTCAGCTGGGGATTTGCCACCATCCCGCCAGCAAACACCGGCTCTGATCCCTTCTCGGGGTCACTCTCGCCCCTCGGTGGGGATCTGACCCCAGCCCCGTTCCCCTCACGGAGGGCACCCATCCTCCCCCCATTACCTCTCTCCCTTCGCTCCAGATACTCGGCCGCCTCCAGCAGCCGCTGGATGTTGATCATCTGGACCTGCTCCATGGCCGGGGGGCTCCGCAGCCCCGGGCCGCCCTCCGCCCCCACGCTCCCGGCTCCCCCGCTGGACACGGGGGCGGCTGCGGCGGGGAGGCGCCGGGGATCGCCGTCTCTGCCCAGTGCCCGGGCCTCGTCACACCGTGCCGGGGGCGGCTCTCCTGGGAGGGCGAGGGGCGGCAAGGGAACACGCCGGAGGAAATGCCGGAGGAAGGAGCCGCTCCGGGATGCTCCCGCCGGGGAGCGGCGAGCGCTTATTCCTGCCCCAGCCCCGTCCCCAGCGCTGCCCCCGCGGCCAGCCCCGATGCGCCCCCGCGCCGGGCCCTGCCAGGATCCAGCCCCGGCCCCCTCGGCCCGGCAGCCCCGCGGCGGGACCGGCCCCTCCGGCCGCCGCCCCGCCCGCCGCCTCGCAGCACTTTGTTTACCTCTGCCCGGCGCTCACGGGCGGGCGGAGCGGAGCGGAGCGGGGCGGGCTGGGAAATGCAGTTCCCGGGAGCACCGAGGCACGGCCGGAGCGTGTGGGGGGAGGCAGCTCCCGGGGCAGAGGCTGCGTGTCCCCGCGCCTGAGGGGATGGCTCCGGGCCCACTCAGACCCTGAGGTGGTGGTGGTCAGGTCACAGAATCACAGAGTGGGTCACGCTGGGAGGCACCACGGTGGGTCAGCTCCCAGCTAAGGAGGGTCACTCCGGAGCACAGTGTGCAGGATTGCATCCAGATGGCTCTGGAATATCTCCAGTGACAGAGACTCCACAGCCTCTCTGGGCAACCTGTGCCAGTCTCAGTTACCTGCATAGCTCATATTCAGGTGGGACTGCTGTGTATCAGCATCTGCCCCTTGCCACTTGTCCCATTGCTGGGCACCACCACAAAGAACCTGGTCCAACCTCTGACACCTCCCTTCCAACAGGCAGACATTAATAAAATCCCCTCTCAGACGTCTCTTCTTGAGGCCAAGCAGGCCCAGCTCCCTCAGCCTTTTAAGAGAGATGCTCCAGTCCCCGGATCAACTCTGCAGCCCTCCAGTGCACCTGCTCAAGGAGCTCCATGTCTCCCTTGAACTGAGAAGCCCAGGACTGGACACAGCATCCCAGGTGGGGCCTCCATGCCCACCCACATGGAACTGGCAGGGCTGTGGCAAGGACAAAGCAGAGAGGCTACAAAAGACAAAGCCACAGCCACAATGTAGAAACTTTCCACATCTCACCTGTGGAGATGGAACTCCACAGGTTCCAGGTGCCTGGAATTCCCACCTGGAGTGACTGATAGATTGTTTTTTATAGGAGGTTAAGGAGCAAGGCCCATTTTTCAATGTGCACAGATTATTTAAGAGCATAGACAAGAGATACCATAGACAGCAAATTCACTATACTTGAAGTGGCACATTAACAAGGCACAACAGTGACCATCTCAACATTTTAACAAATGCTTTCAGTGTGATCATTCTTTTCAGAATTTTAATAATGTATTTACATCCTTATTTTCATGTAGGTACAAACCCTTGGATTACTTCTATCACCCTGAATTTTACCAAACTCAGCATTAGCTGGAATGGAGCTCAAAAACCTGGTAACATAGAATTGCATTATACCAATCTCTAAAATATTTGACTTACTTGAAAAGGATGCACTCAGAAAACATTCAAGATCAGAATCAGAACATTCACAGTAAATATCAGAATCTCCAACTGATTCTGACTTAGAATCTCCCAAAGACTGTTTTGTAGTTCTGACTGGGATATTTTCTGAACCTTTAGGCCATGACTGGTTACATTTGCAAACATTCCTCCATCACAACAGGAGACAGAAAAGTACCTTGAAAAAAAGCCCAAAAAAGTAGAAATTCTCAACCAATGGCTTATGTCTGGTAGCAAGGGCTTTAGGCAGAGCACAAAGTATCAGGAGACTTGTGATGGAGTTGCAAGAGTCGGCAGCACTCAACTAGAGAAGAGCTGAAAAAAGTGGATTCAGGGTAGCTAACTTTTCTCTACACACAATTTGCTGATCCACCATTTCTGAGGTTTCCTCAGAAAACTGCAGGCTTGCAACTGATGGAGGTAAAAATAATACCACTATTCAATTCTTACACAGACCTTTTCATCTCCAGATCTCTAGGGGTTGATTTGTTTTGTTTCTCTTAAGGTGGGACAGCTGAAAAATAAGGAAGGAAGCTGGGACACTTCCAGGGACATCCCTCCCTCATTCTGGGAAGGACAGTCCCAGCCCTTGCTCGGACAGGAGAGTCTCCACTCATGCACCTACACCCAGCCAGACCACAGCATGTGCAAAGACTGGATTTTGGCTGGGGTAGAGCTCAGGGAACGAAGCATTCTCTCTCCCCACCTCATATTTCTACACTGGAAGCTGCCCATAGAGGAGACTGTTAAAAGCACAGAAGGAAAATTCCAAATTTGGGCAGTCTCAAGGACTACTCATAAGATCCTGGATTAAAGAAAAGGACACAGGTGCACAGACATCTCCACACCAGTGAGGTTAACACAAGAGCATTTCTGGGCTCTAACTGAGCTTCCTTTAACCTGCTTCCAAAACCAGAGAGCCATTTGCTTCTCAGGATTAGCAACACTAAACATTAAAAAACCCAAACCCTGCAACTCCAAACCCCCAAACTCACTGCAAAACAGGCCCTTAGCAGACCCACTGCCATTAGCTTTTCCGATGGCACATTGGGAGATATGTGGTGCCACTCTAGGGGTTAAAAGGGAAATCCACGGCTGGAAAATGAAGGGGTAGGTTAGGAGCACATCAGAGAGTCAGCCTCATGAAGGTGAAGGTCAAGATACAAAACAAGAGAGGAGGAAGGAGGGGAATCCTGATACACATGGTGAATTAAATCAGCCTAGAGATAAGTAACAGCAGGATCAGTTCTGTGTGAAATGATGTAGGACGAGCTCTTGCATTTACACTTCAGCTCAGCTTCCAAGTCTTTGTTTCTGAAGTAAACAATGTAAATTAGAAAAAAAATCTGCGTGAAACAAAGAGAAATTTGGAAATAAACGATGGGACATTTCCCCAAAGAAGGAGCCCTAGAGAAGAGGCAAGTAACTATGGAGCCCCAGCAGATCTGTAAAATCTTGCAATTGCCATCCCAAGTGCTCGTGTGGGCAGGTCAGCCTGCAAAATGCCAGAGTGTGACAGAAACAAAAGTGGGTGGAAAGTAAATAGCACGAAGAGGCCCAATGCCACTCAACTGCTGGCCAAAAAGCCCCCAAAGTCAGATTTTAAATGTGGTTGAGCAATCCACAAGCAACACTGGGGAGGGGCTAAGGGAAGAGTATTTTAGGGGAGAATGAGATCATTTAATTTAGTGGCTCCGAATGATCTGTAAGTACAGTTTTCTGATTATAAGTGCTTGCTGCTGGCATCCCTTCTGGCAGCTGTGATTCACTTTCATTGTGTGTTCTGCTGCTTCGCCCTTTAGAAAGGGGCTTTTTACATTTTATTAAATGGCACTTCGGCAACCCTCCATTTCCAGCCTTAATAATGGATTTGTTAATCTCCCTGATAGCCTTTCCCTCCTCCTTAGCAATAATTTAAATATCCAAGAAGAAATCTGCAGTGCAGAAATCAATTAATATTTACATCTGAAATGCTGCTGTACTATTTTCATCAAGTATAACAGATGTGATCTGTTTTTTATCAACATCGCCATCACTTACATTAAACTAGCAACTTCCATCAGGAAAATTTTCTAAGAGCTTTCCAAAAGTAATGCTTTAAGCTTCTCAAACCCAAAATTACTTCAGCTATTTTCTTTCCACTCGACAGGAAGGGAAACTGAGGTGTAAGCAGCATAATTACTCACAAGAAGACACACCCTAAGTCAGAGGTGGAACAGGAACACATCTCACAAATCAAGATGCCCAGCCCTCTGCTTTGAACACAAACCTTAGAAATAGCACAATGCTTTGCAACGTGGAAGTTATTTTCAATAAGGGCAATCCCTTTGGCTAAGCTGCCTTGTTTTTCATTCTGTATTTGGCTTTTGCTAAAATCCTCCTGTTCCCAACCATTTGCATTTTCTGGGAGGAACATCAAGATGGCAACAGCCATAAGAGCTTCCTTTGCCCACCTTCACACAAACCCTCCAAACTCTTGATATTGTTTTCAAATCCTTGAAATCCAACACTTGTGTAATCAAAGCATGAACAGAGATCCCTGGTGGGAACCATTTTCTGGCACTCTCAAGATTCAGTGATTCCCCAAATTTCTGGGAACAGCAGATCCATACCACTCCTGTTTCTCTAGTGAGGGGAACAACATCTGAACAACATAATCAGCACACACTGTAACAAACAGGTCTCTGTTCTCGTAGCCACGACTGCAATAGCTCAGAATTGCAGGACTTGCAGCAGCAGACTGGAGCACAACCCAAGTGCCACCTACTCAACTCCTTCCAAGGCTTGCAATTCCTTCACCAAGGGACCTACAAGTGCCTACAGGACATGGCCTCATTTCTCATCCAGGAGGTTCACTCTTTTGCAAGGCATCAGATAATCCATTTCAGCACTCCCACTGGTACCTGGAACCCATCCACCATTGAGGACAGACATTCCTCGGAACCAAACCTCTGGAATATCCAAGAGTTTGAACAGGAATCAATTGCACGCTTTGATTCAAAGACTAAGCTCTGCCAAACAATAAGATAAAAGCCACAGATCTATTGGCTCTTCGGGTCACTTGTTCCTTCTCTCCAGGAGATGTGCTCTGTTTTCAGCCCTGTGCTGTGCCCAAATTTATACTGAGTCAGTGACTTACTCTATAACTTTGATTAAGTCACTTAACTGATCCAGCTGCAAAATTAAAAGGAATTTCCACAAGAAAAAATATACAGAGTCCTTCAGCTAAATAACAAGAAAGTAGGGTTCTTCAGCCAGTGGCAGAATGTGCTTCTTTTCTGGCTCTCAGGATGCTCTGCTGACAAGGGATGTGATCACTTCTCAGCAGTGCTTCCCAGCACAGTTCCATGGTTCTACCTCTGCCCTATCATTTCTCCTGCTGTGGCTTCCTTCTGAATTCTATGCTGAGGTCCAAACAGCATGAGTCAAAACACCCCAACCTGGAAGTGGCTAACACATGAATCACTGTGGCCAGGTCATGAACCAGGAGGAATGAAAGGGGTTTACTGTGAGTTGGATGAAAAATATATAAATAAAGGGGTCCCACACTGCTCTATATATCACATCACCATGAGATCCAAGGCCATCTACACTGACCTTGAGCCACTTGGTCAGCTCTCATTGATACAATGGGAGCTCTACATGCAGACCAAAGGCAGTCTCAGCTCCTTCTGCCCTCAGCTAATTAAAGGTTTCTGACATTTCTTTGGTTTGTCAGAAAAAGACCCTAAACAGTACACAAACAATGAAAGGAGCCACATGATGAAGATACTGTTAATTCATCCCCAAGGCTCAGTTGTCTTCTCCCTCAGAGAGAATTATGCAGGAGCAAAGGACAAATCTAAGATCGTCCATTTGTTATTCCTGGTCAGAAGATCAATAAACATAGCCAGCACTTGAAGAAGACCCAGCTGTCTCCTGTGAGGGGCAAGGCCCACTGTCCTATGCACGCAAACCTCTATTAGACTGGTGAACTTGTCACCCCTGTTACAGAGACTTGATTGCCTTCATGCTTTTGGAAGAGGATATGGCAACACAGGTCTGTATCTGCAGTGAGATCAGAATGTATTACACACCAGGCCTATTACAGATAAGTCATCGTATCCGAAGGATTCATCACATGTTTGTGCAACTCCTACTGACAAAAACATGAGTCCACACACACAAAGGGGATGCCTGGCACAATACTAAACCTCACCTGAGTTTACTCCAGGTCCCTTTAAAAACATCTTCCAAATCCCAGCATTCCAGCTGCTACAGATTTTCAGCCCTGTTTATTCCTGAAGTGGCATTCACAGAGGTTACAGATGTATCAACAGAGCTGCCCTCAGCACAACTTTCCTGTCTGAAAACAGCCACTGTAACTTTCTTCGAGCCACTTTTCTATTCCTTGGATACCAAGCTTAAATTTCTAGAAACAGGTCATTTGGAAACCTGTACATGTCAGTTAGCAAGGTGTGTTGGGATTGGGTTTTGTGGTCTCACCATGAGAACTGCAGCAAACAGGCAGGCAGCACTGTTATTCACTCCCAGAGGCTCAACTGGAAAAATAATTCAGTTATATTTCAGCAGCTAAAATACTCCAGCTTACCCAAGGAGTCTGATAAGAGGATTCGAACCTTCCCTGTCACCATACTGTAACACAGGTCATTTTTATTCTAATATTTTAAAATGTAAGTGAATAAGGGTGCTGCTGAGAGGCCACTCCTGACCACTGCCTCCCCCTGCCATAGCTCTGACAGTATATCCTACCCTGCTCCACAGCTCTCTGCCCTGTGGTTCTGTTTCCACACCACCCAGCCAGCCCACGGCCCCTCAGCTATTATTCATGGCCACAACGATAGGATGTGGGACCTATAAATGTAAATCATCATCATCTCCATATTTCTGCCTGGGCTTCAGGCAGGTAGGAAACTCCTGCCTTATCTCAAAGTCCTGCCCTAGACCTGGAAGGCTCTGCTGTCTGCCTTGTACCACTGACCTGCACACAAGGGTAGGTGTGTTTTGGGGGCTGAAAACTTCCTTGTAGCTGCTCCTCTATCACCAGAAGGCGTGACATGCACATCTGGGATATCCAAGCATTGGGACCCACAAGAGAAGAGGTTGTGTCCACCTCTCAGGGGACCCTTCTACCAAACAGCATCTGCTCCTGCTGAGGACACTGTTTTGAGAAGGTGAGTAACATGGCACAGCCACCAAAGGCTTGGAACATTGAATGAGGGCACTGAGTGTTGTTTATCAGAAACCATAAAACTATGAGGAAAAACCACTTAAGCTCTCAGAGCATTAACAGCCCTTCCTTAAATTCCTTCCTATGGCTACTGAAGCTCTTCAGCTTCCATACCACTGTGATGCTGATCCCAACCAGCTTTACCCAGCTCTGTCCCTGTCGCCCATCCTGGCCAGGAAGAGACAAACATCCACCTGTCACCTCTGTTTTTTTTAAGACTGTTTCCTTGGGGCAGGGCACTGTCACTCCCCTGCATGTACAGCACCTGGCACAACAGGGCTGTGACTCAGCCACCTTCCTGATGGGAGTAACACCAAAATAGCTCATTACACCCTTTGTAACACCATGGTCAAGTGACCTGGGCATCCTGCAGGAAGCAGGCAAGCTTCTGAGTCTGGCAGTCTCCAGCAACTGAGTCCAGCAGTCTCCATTACCAAACTTGTTTGAGCTGCCCCCTCTATTATTGTGAATTGTGAGTTCAGAGATTGTAACGAGGAGTGACCATTAGCAACATCTCTGCCAGGCTGCCAGCACTGGGTGCACAGAGAATCACCCCTGCCCTAGCAGATGAAAGGGCACAGCATTCTCTTGGTGCAATAACCTGAGCTCTGCATGCAAATCCCTTCCCAGAAAGGAGATGTATATACATTAGGGTACAACGCTCCCGCTTCTGCAGCTGTTCCTTAGTTTAGATAGGGCCAGTAAGGCTCAGAGATTGTTTTCCAATCCCAGCAGCATTTTTCTTTGTTTGGGAGCAACACGTAAAAGCTGCCTGGTTTATGACAGTCACGTTCTGAACAGCACGTTCACCAGCTGAACCTTTGGTTAAATGGGACTTTTCACCCTAAAATGTCCTGATTGCACATTAAAATACTGAAAGGTTTTGCAGAATTTCCCAATAAAAGTGATGATTTTCAACATTATGACCTCAACAATTACTAGTGAAAGCTTCCGTGAAAACAAGTGCTCAGGAATGGAGTTGTTTAGATGCAAACACCTCTTTTAAAAACCTAGCAATAAAAAATCCTGTATCCTGCAGTCCTACTCATTTTCCAGTTCCAAACAAGGAACCGTGTAATATGATGCATTTTTAAATGGAGCGTGTAAAAGATCAGATACTATCCATCTCAACGGCAAGGAAAATTCTATCTCCCCCACCCCGAAAAAAACCCATGATTTTGACAGTTCCCCTTCACAATAAGAGCACTCCTTGAGAAAAAAACAGACCTAAAGCAGCGGTCTGACACTCAGTTTCCAAACCAGGGATGCTGCTGTTTTCACACGCAAACCCAGTTCTTGCTGGTGTCTCCTGTCATTTTCCTGCTCGCAGCTGCTGCTCACGGCGCAGCTCAGCTCCTCAGACGCTTGGCTTTGCAGATTCATTACGAAACAACAATTAGCACGTGAGGAAAAAAAAAAAATCCCACCCCAATATTAACTCAACTTTCCAAAACAGAAGAGCAGGCTGGATTTGTTCTGGGCGAGCAAAGAACAAGGGCTGCTGGCTGCAGCTTTAGCGGCAGAGCGGCTCCTCCGCAGAGGGATCCCTTTCCCTGGGAGCCTGCGTGCACGCAGCTTTTTCCGCAGAACAAGGGCACCCTGTACCGGCACCTGCTCGGGACCTGCAGCTGCCACGGGGGCGAACGGCGAGGAGAGGGCGATGGAGCGATGGAGACGCGTGGCGAGGCACTGCCGATGCCTTTGTAAAGTTAAACGGAAAACAAAACGCAGCACATGCTCCGCGGAGGAAAAAAAGGGGGGAGGGGGGGAAACCCCCAAACATGAAAGCGAGGAGGACAGAGAAATTAAAAAAAAAAGTAGAATAATAAAAAAAAAAAAGTAGAAAATGAAAAAAAAAATTTAAAAAGGCTAAAACAAAGAGTAACAGAGAAACCCGAGGAAAACAAGGGCAAAGCGCAGGTGGCGGAGCGGAGCCCGGGGCCCCCGGCGAGGTGTCCGTGTGACACCCCCGGGCCCGCAGGTCCCGGAGCCCCCGGGCCGAACCCCCCGGCCGAGCCCCCCCGGCCCCGCGCCCCCCCCCGGCCCGCTCGGCAACGCGTGACGTCACACGGGGGACCCCGGCGCCGCGCATTGGCGGAACGGGAGGCGAGGCCCCGCCCCCGGGAGGCGGCGGCCAATGAGCGCGGCGCGCTGGCTCCATGTGCGAACCATGTGTCCGCCCGCGGGGCGGGGCGCGCCGGGCGCAGCGCCGCTGGAGCGCGCTCCGCCACCGCGCGGGGTCCGCGGCCGCGCTCCGCCGCGGGCCACGGCCGCCCCTTTGTTCCCGAAGCGCTTCTGCCTCGCGGTGCCGCCGTCCCTCGCGGCTCGCCTGTCCGCTCGGGACACCGCTCCGCGGGGCAAAGCCGCGGGCTACGCGCACCCTCCGCGCCCGCGGAGCAGGAGGCTAGCGGCGCTGCTGGCCACCGCCCCGCACCGGACGCTTGCCCTGCCCTGCACTGCACTGCTCTGCCCTGCCTTCTCCTCCCCGCCGGCTACCTGGCGAGCGCTGCCACTTGCCTACGTGACTCTGCCCATGCCCCGGCGGGGGGAGCGGGGACGTGTCATCGCCTCCTCCCCCGCCGCTCCGGCTCCGCCACCGGCTCTGGCTCCGCGCGGGGCCCGCCGCCCCCCCGGCCCCTCTCGGTGCCGCTCCGAGCCCGCTCTCCCCGAGAACCAGAGATGCGCCCCCCCTTCCCGCGCCGTCCCGCTCCGCTCTCCATCCCAAACTTTGCCCCGGGCCCGGTCTCCCCAGTGGCGGCGGGGGTCGCACGCACGGTTCTGCCGCGGGGGGGGCAGGCCGGCCCCGGCGCCCTTTGTCACTGCAGGCAGCCGAAAGTTTGGGTTATTTTCCTTACTCCCCTTGACCGCCCCGCAGTCACGCACACGCGCGGCCACGGCCGCCAGCCCGCACTTACTTTTATTCTCCTTCTCGATCCGCTCCAGGTAGCTGGCGGCCTCCAGGAGCACCTGCACGTTGTAGAGGAAGGTGTCCATGCCCGCCGCGGGGCTCGTGTTGCAGATGTCCCCGAGGGGGCACCGGGCCCCGCCGGCCGCCCCTGCGCTCCGCGGCTCGCTCCGCGGCTCCCTCCGCGGCCGGCCGCGCTTCCCCATGCCCCGCCGCCTCTCCGTGCTGCGCTGCCTCCGTCCGTCCGTCCGTCTGCCGGCGAGCCCGGCGGCCGCCGCGGTCCCAGCGCTGCCGCCGCCCGCCCCGCCGCTGTGTCGCCCCACGGGCCGCCGCCGTCCCGCCCCCCCCGCGCCCCGGCGGGGCGGCCCGGCCCGGCCGCGCCTGCGGAGTGCGAGCGCCGGCGGCTGCGCGGCGCCCGGCGCGGGGGGGCGGCCGGCGGGGCAGGGCCGGGCCGGTCCCGGGGCGGCGGGGACCGGCGGGTCAGCAGCGCCGGGATGTGTCACAGCGCCGCGGGGGGAACGACCCCTCGGAAAGGGGCGGCGGTGGCACCGCGCCCCGGGGATGGTGGCACTGGTGGGGGCCCAGCTGCACCCGCCCCCAGGACGCGGAGGCGCAGCTAAGCCTGCCCTGCCTCTTGTCACCCCGTGTCACCTCCCGCCACTGCCCCAGGGTCTGTCCCTGGTCAGGGACCCGGCGTGACAGGCGGACTGGGGAGCCCATGCTGCGCCCAGCGCTGGGGCGATGGGGCCAGCACTGCAGGCAAGCCCCGAACTTCAAAGGGGCCCCTCGGCATAAGCACTAGCGGTTTAATGTTACATTACTCCTCTGTTACGCAGTGCCCCCACAAAGCTCACTCTGAGTGCAGACTCTAAAAGCAATTAATAAATTATTTTTTTCCAAAGTAAATCGAAGGCGGAGAGCAGGCAAGGGATGCACCAGCCTCCCTCACCCCCTCCATATCCATCCCTGCAGACCTGGGTCAGGGCCGGGCACACTACAGCTTGTTTTGCCCTTGTTTTGCAGTCAGGGAGGTGAGAAAAAGCAGCTGCGCCCGGAGGAGAGAGCGCAGGACCTGACCCAGACTGAGGAGAAGGGCAAGGATTTGCGCTTCCAGAAGTCATTTGCAATCTCGGGTCCATGAATTTTGAGGGGGTAGGCGGAGTGGACTCCACCAGCACCAGGCTGGCCCCAGGTGACCTCCAGCACCCTCCTGGCTCCCCTTGTGTCCGTGACAGCGGCACCGAAGCACGGCGCTGCGTTTGCAGCACAAAGCCCCGCTCCGGCCCGGCCGGTCGGGTTGGTCTGGCTCCTCTGAGGAGCCCTGTGGGAGCGGCTGGGGAGCAGCATCGCCCCGGAGATGTGCTGGGGCGTGGGCACCTGCTCACACCCGGCTGCCGTGGGTCTCGCCGGGCTCACCGGCCTCCCAGGGACCGGAACGGGCCGGAGAGCGGGGCAGAGAAGTCGTGGCGGCGTTTAGGAGGGCTGTGTTAGTAATGCCAATGGTACCTGGAGCCCGCAGCATCACGGGGACCTGACTCACCTGAGAGGGGACACTGCAGCCCTGCAATGAAATCCCCGCGGCACCCAATTGCTGGGGGCCAGCGGGCTATTTTCGGGAAGCGTGGCTGCGGGATTTGGTCGGTCTCATGCCTTCCCACGGCACAAGCCGGGGCCGGGCCAGCTGCCCGTGCAGGGCGGCTCAGCACAGCCCCTCCCGCGGGCAGATGGCACCTCCTCCGTGCCCGCAGCACCGCACGGCTGCTGCCACATCCACAGAGCCACGGCTCGTCCCATCGCTGCGCTCGGCAGCCCAGAGCGGGATGGTGTCGGGGGGAGGACACACAGCATCATCCGGGTTTAGCCGTGGCCTGAAGGAGAGTGCAGAAGGCAGAGCCTGGTGTGCCAGGAGCGGGGCGGGACAGAACGCAGTGCCAGGCTCGGGTGTGCTCAGCTCCCGCAGGGACTAAGGCCATCCCTAAGAGCAGGATTCCAGCTGGGAAAGCAGGGGCTGAGCAGAGGTGGGAGCCAGGCTGAGCCATAGGACACATCCAGGCAGGTGAAGGACTCAGATTGTACTTGGATTTTATTAACTCCACTGACTAGCTGAGATAAGACACGGTTCCTGCTTTACAAGCCTGCATGGGCAAACACTCCTATTAAAACATCAGTCAGTCTCTGGCTTTCTAATTGTGCAGGGGTTGAGCTGGTGGTGGGACTGCTCTAATCAACCCCAGATGCAGCCACTGGACACAAGCAGCTGTCCAGCCTGGCTGGGCACT
Source organism: Zonotrichia leucophrys gambelii (assembly GCF_028769735.1). NCBI lineage: Eukaryota > Metazoa > Chordata > Aves > Passeriformes > Passerellidae > Zonotrichia > Zonotrichia leucophrys. The sequence continues at coordinate 10,083,884 of NC_088176.1, forward strand.
GAGGGCTCCTCTCTGCTGGCTCACCATCGGGCAGGAGGCTCTCCATGACCTCACCTTAAAGTACAAGAGGTCATTGCTGAAAGCACACCAAAGGCACCAGAGGCAGCCAGCATCAGATTGCTTAAAATCAGATGATTTAATGATCTCAGGTGCTCTCCCAGAGGATAAGGATGTGTTTGGCCATCCAGAGTCCATACTGTAGATCTTGTTTGTGCCTAGTGGCAGCATCCTCTGTTACCTACTGCATTTCTTGGTCCTCCTTGTGCACCTGCACAGCACTTCTCAAGTGATTTTTGAATGCTTTGTATGAATTGGTGCTGATTCAGCAGGTACCACTTTTCCCAATGACTTCCCAGGTTTGAAGCCAGAATAATAATAATTTTGATCCCTTTCCCTTCTAGCTTAGGTCCAGGATAATTTCTCTTTAAAGGCCCTTCCACAGAGAAAAGTACAAGGTAATGATCCAAGGGCAGGTATTCAAAGGGAACTGGCTCAAGAGGAATGGAGGCTTTAGGGCATATGGACAGTGGAAAGCACCCAGAATCAGAGAGGCAACACAGGAGTGATAAGGGAAGAAGTTCTGCAGCACTGCCAGCTCTGCACATCCAGCAGCCATGGTCCAGCACCCTCACCCACTGCAGCCTTCTAAATACAGCCATTTAAGGGCATGCTCTCTTTATTTCCCTTCTCTTGTACTTTGTTCAACCTTTGAGCTCATCCTGAAGTCTCACTGTCAGTCTTTTCTCTGCAAGGCGATGGGGAAGCTGCTTCTCAGGCAGAAGTGGAAGATCTGAGTGCAGCCCCGTGGGCCCATGGCTGTGGGAGTTGGGGTGAGCTGGGGAGCCACTGGCTCAGCCCCATGGCCCATCCCACCCCACCACTGCCTCCAGGCACGGGGCCAAGGCAGCTCTCACATCCTGGGACATTCCTGCACCTTTTATCAGCAGCCTGGTGTGGCAGGCTGCCCTCAGTTCAGCGTGGCACAGCAAGGGCAGCGTGGCCCAGGGCACAGAGGTTGGGTGCCCACAGGGATGTTGCCAAATTCACACCTGTAAAAGTGGGGAAAATATCCACCTCATCATTTGGAGATTGGATTAGATAAGAGGTAAGGTTGCTGGAGTGCTTTGTTTTGTAGTGCTGCATAACATAGCAAGGTGTGGATTTAGGTACAAAGCTGTCTGGTGGTGTGAGGTGCCATGAGAAACCCCTGGGGTAGAGTGAGCATCCCTTCCCCTCTGCCATGGGAATCACCTCATGTGTGTGTGGCTGGTGCCCATGTTGGGCTGAACAGAGGAAAACAGAGCCACTGCTCTGAGCACAAATGTTCAGTCCCCTTTGGTGGGTGTGTTGTGACCCTGTTCTGCTGGTGTCACACACAGCAGATGTTTCCCCACAGTGCAGGTGTTATCCATCCAGTTTGTTCCAGTGGCAGCACCAGTGTAAATCAGCCCCTGGACAGACCTGGCAGGGTTCAGAGAGAGGTTTAAAGGGTGGGAGCCAAGACAACCCTGGATTTTGGTCTGCAAAAGCTCCTGGAAGCACCTGCTCTCTTTCCTTTCAGGCTAATCCCAATGTAATCCCTTTAAAATTTCACCTGCCTTTAAAAGTCTGCTGCAGTCCTTTTGGAAGGACTAACTAATTTTCCAGGTGATAGTTGTGCTGCCTGTCTGCCATGGGCAGGCATTTCTTGCTGCACAAGAGTGATACAAAAGTACTGAAAAATTGTTTGGAGGCTATCACGTGTCTTCTTTTTCTTTTTTAATGGACACAGTTGTTGTGGTGGCATTGGGCTAGAGCTGGTCTGGAGCAGCTGTACCCTGGAGGGAGAGGAGATCTCTCATGAAACCTGGCTGACTCCTAAACCTTGATTTTGCTGTTGGACCCAAGAAGTTTTTAGTGTTACTGGCATCGCTCCTTGTGGCCCCAGCCCAGTGGTGAGTGCAGGTATCACCCCTCTCCTTGCCCAAGCAGGATTTAATTGGGGTGCAGAGATCTGCCTGCACAAGGATACACAGAGGTCAGTGAAATCTCATATCTCTTCTTTCACTAGTCAATAATTAATACATGGAGCTCTCCCCAGGAGCACTGGCTCCAGGCTGTCCTGCAGGCCCTGGCTGCCACCTGCTATTGCTGCCTGCTGTCCCTTGTCCCAGGGCGTGACATGGGACTGTGATTTACAGCAGGGCCACACATCCTTCTGTGGGGCTGTAGATGTTTGCATCCCTAAGGGATCCATGTCCTTAGGGGTGCTGTCAGAGCCTCTCCCTTGGCCAGGCCCAGAGTGGGGGGCTGCATCCAGCCCTCTTAGGAAGCCACCATTACAATGGCCTTTCACTTCCTTGCTAAATGGAACAAGGATAACTCAGGGGTGCTCCAGGAGAAAGACCCTTGTCAGGGTTTCAGGCACCTGCTCCAGCAGCTGTCCTGCAGGCTGGGTGCTCCTGATCCTCTGCTGGGGCTCAGGAAGCTCCGTGGTTTCTCTGGGTGTCTCTGCCTGCCCACACTGCCACATCTCCTCTGCGACCTGTCCTTGGTGCTCTCTGTTGGTGTGTGCTGCAAATAACTGAGCTACAAATAGTGGTGATGGTCCTGCCTTGCCTAGCCATACTGCTTCTCTCAGGTCCATTTATGATGCTGTTATTTACAGGTTCATCCTGTTAGTACCTCTAAAGCTTCTACTTAATTTCCTTTGAATTCCCTCCTTACAGTCCTGTAGGGATTGGTCCTCCTTGATATCTCATGTGGTGCCCCCTGATCTCCTGATCTCAGCTTTCATCAGGCAAACCTATGATCTCTGCTTTTACAATAAGCTTTTTATTTTACCTCCAGCCTTCTAATTGCCCTCCTCACTCTCCATCTTTGTACTAAATAGTAGGTTTTCTGTCTCAGAGGCTGGGAGATGGCACGAGCTCTTCTCAGCTCCTACTAGTTCTCTGCCGTTCACACTTGGCCTTTCACAGTAGTTGCCATGCAGTTCTGATATAAAAATAATAAAGAATTTTTCTTGCCCACCCTTAAGGGAAAGTACACATATGGTCTGAGATTGCCTTGTGCCAGCAGAAAAAAGGCACATCTCCTGGTGGGTGGATTAAATGCTGAATATTCCTGGTGGGTCTGGGCGGGTGGGCGTGGATGGGACCTGCTAAGGCAGGTGGGAGGATGGATGTGGCAAAAGGTCCAAGAGTGTCTCCCCTGGTGAAAAGAGCCAAGTGGAGGGTCTAGTTCTCCATCTGCTCAACTGAAAGCTTTACATCACTCCTAGGAGTGCACCAATTGATCCTTGGGTCTGGGCTGGCAGATCAAGAGAAGGTCATTTGACATTGCTCCAGGCAGGAGGATCTTGTAACATTCTCAGTGTGCAATTTTGCATGCTTCAGCTTTGAGTTTTTATGTTAGACTCAGTAATGTGACATCCAACACATTTCTGGGAATTGTGCTTTCTGGGCTGGGGCTGAGGAGCCACTAGGACAAGCTCAGTAGAATTTGCTGTGGGAAGAGCAGAGAAAGAGGATCCCACACCTCCCAATGGAGGTTTGAGCCTCTTCTCACTTTGGAGTGCTTTGTGTCCCTCCACTCAGCCTTTTAACTGATGTCATAGCACACAGCCTCCTGTGTTTTGATGCTTTAGCTCAGGATGGCCTTGCTGAGGTGGTGGCTGCCATGAAACCAGGCATCTCTGGAGTTGCACACATACTGCACCTGCTCAGTGCCTCATTTTTCCCTTTCACCCCCTCAGGCCTCGTGTCTTGGCAAACTGGCTGCAGGAGATAAAGTCCAGAGGAAAAGAAAGGCAAAGGCTTTGCAAGGGGAAGTGTCCTGGGAGGTTTCCAGCCATCCCCACCCCGAGATGGAGGATGCAGAAAGGATGCCCAGAGTTTTGGAGGAGCAGGGGATCAGTTTTGGCCTCCCCAGACTGTCCTTCAGCAATTCCTTATTTCTGCTTTGCCAAAGCTTTCACAGCTTGGACTCACCAGACTGTTTCTACAAAGACGACATCCTGATTTTTCCTTGGTTTCCTGGGATTTCATTGCTAACCTGGGCTTTGTGATACCTGGGTCTGATGTTAATGTGGGGAAATCCATCAGAGCACAGCTGACACTTGACTCCAGCAAGAGCAGCAACTAAATAATAGTGAAAAATGGCATTCTTCCCTTGAAAGGAGAGGAGGAATGCTGGTCATCCCAAATAAAAGACTGGATGAGGGTTTAACTTTAAAAATTTTTTAAACTTCAGAAAAAATGTTGTGGGCTAAAGAGGTCATGCTCCGACCTGGAGTTACTGCTCAGGCAGAAAAAGGCTCAGTGCACAGGGACAGGCTGCAGGAACCCGATGGGCAAAGGCTGCTGGGGTTGGTCTGGAGGCTGAGGGGCACAAGGATGCTGCTCTTGTCCCTAATGTGTGGGCAGGGGAAAGCAGCCCCTGGCTGTGGAGCCACAGTGATGCCACCAGCTGGGCAAGGGGACTTGGAGGGGACAATGCTTCCAGGAGGAGCTTGGGTTTGGGAGGCACCTTGGGAACCTCCAGTGCCAGCAGCTCTGCTGGTTCAGTGCAATGCATTCAGAGACAGCTCGTGAATCTTTCAGTGTAATTGCTGTTGTCTAATGATTTCCTTCACTTCTTACAAGCATCTCCCTCCAGTACAGCTCACTGTGCCTCTGCAGGCCACTGGCAGGCAAGGTTTGACCCCAGAAGCTGATGCAGGAGGGTTTTCTGGTGCATCTCAAGAACAGAAAAAGCACACCAGTGTTTGGATGCAGTTTTTCTTATTTTTGCTTGCTTGACACCCTAATATTCAAATACAAATAGATCAGCCCTGCTGCTACTCCAATCACCTGGTGCCATAAGGGGAGGGCAAAACCAGAGGGGATAGGCTGGGTCATTTATCCAACTATTCTGAGCAGCCACGTCATATAATCCCCTTCACAAATTTCCCAGTCTCCCAGCAGCCCCCACCACTTAATACCCATTTGTTCGTGTGCCAACATTAGCTGAGATTTAAAAGATATTTCCTCTCCCCAGTATTTCCCTACAGCTTCCTCCTCATCTTCCTCTATTCCCTGTCATTGTAACCAAGGAGAAGGATTGTGCATCCTCCCAGGCTGATCCTGCCTGGCATCCTCTGTCCCCACCCTGGCTGTGGTTGATCATTGCAGCAGCACCAGGGACAAGTCTCAGCATCCCAGCCCCTGGTTTGCTGTCCACAGCAATCCCACAGGGATGGCTTCCAATGGATTGAGATCCCCACATCTCATGGCAGGCATGTCACAGCAAAACCCTCTGCTGCTGGCCCTGACCCTTCTTTTGTGCAGGTTCCAGCTCTGCTGAGTGGGGGTGATGCCCCCAGCCCTTCTGCTCCCCTCCCTGGCCAGTGCATTACTCACTTTGCAATCCATTCCCTAATCCCCACCTGCTCTGATTCCACTGATGATGACTCCCACTGTGCTGTCAGACACCTGTCTGGAGAAGACATTTGATCTGTTGCACTGCCTGGCCTAGAAAAATCTCTGGTTGCAAAGACAATAATCAGCATGACCTGTTCATTGCACTTTTAACCCTGTGCCTGTTGTTACCCCCAGGACTCGGATTCTGTAGGATCCCCCAAAGAGCAAACAACTTGCAGAGTAAAACCACATAAAATGCCCCAAACCAATGTGCAGGGCAGGAAAGAGTGACTGTGGGTTCCTGATAGGGCCAACCTGGCAGATACCTTGCTTAAATCAGCAGCTGACTGTGGGCAGTGGCTTTGGCAGGAGCATGGTTGTTCTCTGTTACTGATGGGCTCCCCTGCCATGGGTATTCCCCTTCCTGGGAACCCCCTGTGCACCCTTTGTTTAGGGCTCACAAACCCTCTATGAACCTGGGACTGTTGGCTCTCAGACAGCTGGTAACAGCAAGCAGCACAGATTATCTGCTCTACATTTCAGATGGCTGGGCTTGGTGGCAGATGACTTGGTCCACACAGCCAGCTTAAATCCTTGGCTCTCTTGAGATTCCAGTGGTGATTTTCTCGTCACCTGCTTCTGGTGCCAGAGCACTTCACATGAACATCACTTCAGTGATTCTTAAAGATGCTGTTTGCAAAGGTAGCCCTCTAAATCTACTCAGAAATTCTTTCAGCACCTGCAGGAAGTTGATTCCAAAGATCCCGATTCAAACCCACCCCTGTTTATTTGTATAACACTAAGAAAACACTCCAGGCCACAGCAAAATGGCTCCCTCCCCATGAGTGCTCACAGCATCTGGGGAGAAAAAGTGATTCATTAGGGTGTCCAGGATTAGCAACAGGATTGGTGGTGTACAAAACACTTGGGGTGATTCAGCACTGGAGGCTGAGGAACAGAGATGTGAATGTGCTGTTGATCATGGCAGATGAAGCAGGAAGGGGACAGAAAACCTCACCTGGGGACAGCACAGGAGGCTGCAGGTGGGTGGCACTGACACAAGCTCGGTGTCAGGAGCTCGGGCACAAGGGCACTGAAGACGATGCCATAGAAAACCAGGGGGGATTTGATGGGAGACTGAGCTGGAGCCCTAAATCCTAGAGGGATGTACAGGATGTGCCTGCAAGAACAGCCCACAGGGCTGCAAAGCAGCAGGAGGAATGCTCTGCAGGGGAAAAGCAAAGTCCTGTGACCTCTGGTGACCTGACCCAGCACCACACAGGATGGGCACCACCAGCCACTGGGCTGGAGTCAAACCAGAGAAAACTCACCGGATCCAGGCACAATCGCTGCCTAACCCTGCCCTGCCCTGCACAGGTTTCACCCAGCCAGGCACGGCAGAGGGTAGAGCAAAGGCACAAATAAAGACACAAATAGAGAGGCTGGTGTTTTCCACCCGTCTGTCCCAGCTGCCATGCAGGTTGCAGCTGTTTCTCGCCAGTCACGCTGGCCGCAATACTCGTTGGGTTGGTATTTAATTGCCTCTCCCTAACGACGCATTAGGCAGGCTGTAATTTGCTGGCGCTGGCCAAACAATACAGATAAACCCGGTTTGCACACAAAGGCAGCGGAGCGGGGAAACTCCGCCGGCTCCTTCTGCTCCCCTTTGGAGCTGCTGGCTCCAGACATGGGCGGGATGTGGACAGACAGACGTCTCGGCCTTGGGGAGGAGGAAGGGGAATGTCAAACAGCTGGAGACACCCAGCTGCAGTGCGGCCAGCCGGGGTGAAGTCACGAGCACCCACACCGTCACCAGGGCCGGGCTGCCTGTGCCAGCACAGGGGCTGCCCACGTGCTGCTACAGCTCAGCACATCCCTCCTTTCCCTGGCTTTTCCTTTTCTTCTTCCTGAAATTCTGGTGTCAAGATATTTTAAGACTTCTCTCTCTGCTCTTCTTAAACCTTAGTGGTTAAGATAGGGGAGATGGCATCTTCACTCCTGCTTGGGAATGACCCAACTGGTTTTTTTAACTTAGGAGGCACAAGGGCTGTCATAACACCTCTGCTAGCCCTCAGTGTTTCTCAGCAGGTTGGTTTCAGCAGAAGTGGTCAAAAAGGAACAAAAAGGGAAAGCTTCATTCATACCCATATCTCACCCTGCAGCACCATGATGCTCAGAGCATGCCTGCTCTCCCCAGCTCTGCTTGGACCCCAGGCTCCAGTCAGTGGACTGTGAATATTAGGAGAGAGTTAAAAATTAGCCTGCCCTTGCAATGCAAGTGCTGAAAAAGCAAAACACGCCCTTCCTTGTTCTGGCCCAGGCCACAGATCTGCTTTTATGACCACATCTAATAGAGCCATGTATTACATGAGCAATCCCCAATATTGATACAGAAAGAAGGGCAGTTATATAGACCATGGGTGGATTTTAGTGTTCCTTAAATATTTACCCAGAATCGCTGTTAAAGGATTGCAAATTGCCAGCAAGAAGTGTGCTTTAAAATGCCTAGAAATTAAGTATCACCATTAAAATTAATTGGGGAATCACCTCATATTAAACACTCCAGTATTTTTAGGCTAGTGGAGGTGTGATGCTCTCTGGGCAGCGGTGAATCCTTTGGCTCACCCACTTCATGCTTGGATTTGAAGGAGCCTGACTGCTCTGCCTCACCCTGTAGAGGGAAGACTTGTTTGGGACAGCACCAGGCTCCCATGTCCCATCCCCAGACTGCTCAGCATCCTCCTCCCACTGCTAACATGCTGCACATGCAATAAAACCAGCTGCTTTTTCACCAAGTTGCACATTAACACCCACACCTACGAGATGGGGCAATTTATGGGAAGCTGGCAGATAAAACCCTGTCCCAGCACTCAGCATCCTGGCACCAGGCACAGGCACTGGTGTCTGCTCCAGCACAGGCTGGGAGGAAGCAAACCAACAACAAAAAAAAGGAGCTGTTTGTTTGAAGGCCTCTGGAACAGGAGGAAATCAAGGCTGCGTCAAAATGGGAAAGCACAAAGACAGCAGGGAAACGGGGTTTATTTATAAACTCTGAGAGGATGGCTGTGAACAATAGGGTGGGTGGTTTTTATCCCACCAAGAGAGGGAAGAGGAGTCTGTGTCTGTCAGCCCCCAGCACAGCAGGATGGGCTGGCTGGAGAGCCTGGCCAAGGGCTCAGCCTGGGGCCCAGGGGTCTCCAGAGTGTGGCTCCACTGCCTTTGCAGAGCTGCATCCTTGGCGGGCAGGCATGGGATGTTTCCTGGCTTCCTCCAAGGCTCCACCACACCAAAGTCTCTGTGTGGGCCACAGCAAATGGCTGCACAGCACCCACAGTGCACGTTCCTCTGGGGGGGTGGTTGGGAGCTCCCATCAGTGGGGAGGTTTGGGGTAGGCCCTGTTCCTGTGCAGCAGTGCTCCTGAGCACATTTGGGAGCAGGTGATGCAACAGCAAACCTCACTCCTGCTCATCAGCTGTCTGAGGGCTGCTGGTGACTTACTGCACATCCTTGTTACCATCCTATTGCAAAGCTCCCATACCTTCTCAGTGATCTATCACATGCAGCTCCTCACAGCACTGACTCCAGCATCTTCACAGCCCAGCCAACAAACTCCATCTCTCTCCTCACCCAGCTAACCACTCTTTTGTAGCACTCATCCTTATTGGACACAGCTGTGGCCTGTTGAGGGCAGGCCTGTTCCTAATCTTTGGTGATTAGTACAGTCTCAGGTGTGAGACTACCTTCTGCACTATTTTCATACATCCTATCCCTCCACACATCCTCACTTCTGGTGACTTTTGTCTGTCAGCGCAGCAGAGGTGAGCCATGGCTGGTGGCAAATCCCACCCTGGTGCTGTTTCCCAGGTGTTGGGCTGGAGGCAGGAATGGGCAGAGCTTTGGCAGTGCTGTGGGAGCAGCTTCTGCTCAGTGTTACCACTCAAGGGGCCTTTCACCTCTCTAAGTGATGTTTAGAGAAGCTCAATTACACTCCCATTCTCCCTTGCCATGTTCAATGCTCTCTGGCAGCCACAGCTGAGTGAACTGGGGTGGCACAGGCACCAATGAGACCGGCAAGGTAGCTCAGGGACAGGAAATGGACACTGAACCAACAGGGGAGTAAAGGGATGAAGGGAGCCATCAGTAACTTGGCGCTGTCCCTGCCCAAAGTGCAGCACAGGGCATCCTACAGCCCCTGGCTGGCAGGGAGGAGCATCCTTCCCACCACTGGAGCTGGACCATGGAAATAGCCATCCCAGCCCCTGGCCACAGCATTTTGGTTAACACAGGAGCTAAGAGGTGCTGCCATTCCTTTATGATGGGAGGAATTGCATTGTCTAAATCCCAAAATCCTAAAATCAATTCATAACTGCATCTATCAAATTAAAGGCAGCTGCCAAAAGTGGCACTTGCACACATGCTCTTGCTGCTCCAAGAGCCTGTCTGGCTTCATGCAGCACAAGCTATTTAATTCATGTGCTGGGCATGGGCTGACACTGGGGAATGCTTCCTGCTTGCCAGACCTCCTCTTCTTATGGGAATATGCCCATACTGGAAGTGGAAAGGCAGAATCCAAGCCAAGTGGAGTAAGACAGCCCAAAATATCTGTTTGTAAGAAAACTACTCCAATGCCCAAATGTTCTCCCATTAGACTGACAGTGGCAGAGCAAATTCTGCCCAATGTGCCTTTTCCAGGTCATTTGTGAAGTTAGCTCCATTAAATAAACCCAGGAAGAACCAGCTGCTCCAGCTGAAGGTGAATGATCACATGTAGGTGACATGCCAGCCAGGAGATCAAGACTTAAATGGATGTGGTTACTTATTAGTTGTAAACACTGTTGAATAAATCTAAATAAACTCTACTTACTTATACAGCATATTCCTAATGTTGCTTGGATGCTGCCAACTTTAAAATAAAACTGAAGTCAAGCAGGGTAAATGTTTTAATGCCTCTGTAGATATAATTAGCATGTGTAATATGTATATACAAATATACATAATATATGTAATTATAGGTATTGGTGTTTGAGAGAGCTGTCTAGCCAGATGGAAAGAGTAAGTATTGAAAACACTGCACCTCTGCCTGCTAGAAAGGGGAGGATGCTTAGACTCACTGGAATAAGAAATTGGTAGTTCCTGTTTGGGAAAGGGAGATATTGTCCCACATTCCCATTCTGCTGAGTGGATTTAACAGCCAGCTTCTGTCTTGTCCATCCACTTAAAGAAGGATTGGGGCTGAAAGTGTCCAACATCCAAGGGCAAAGCACTGTGTATAAACTGCAGCTGCTGCAGTGTGTTCAGAGTTTTCTGTAGGTCCTTTTTGGCACCCAGCAAAGGTACAATTCAGGAGATGAGGTGGCTTTGGTCCTCTGGAGCACCTCTGAGGTGCTCAGCACCTGTCTGGGTACATGTCTGCCCCACATGGCCATTGTGCAGGGACCTGAAGTGTCCCCGAGCTTTAGTGCCACTCTGCCAAACACCAGCTCAAGAGACAAGCTCAGGCAGGTCCCCACACTGCCATTAACACTCAGAGACCCTGACCATGGCATGTTTATTAGGGATCAGTCAGCTGTTTTCAACAGCCTGGACACAGAAATTCAGCCATCTGCAGCAACCTCTCCTTTTCCACCCCAGTGAGGGCGTGGAGGAGAGGGAAGGGCCTGGGCTGACAGGATTCCACTGAGAAATTCAGCCCCTGCAAGGTCCTCAAGCACAGCTCAAAATGCTCATGTTGGGGGCTGCATTTCCCCTGCAGTTCAGGGATTACTTGGCTCTCACTGCATGCAGCTGAGGGCTCAACAACTTGCTCCTCTGCAGCTCTCCCTGGCATGGCTAAGTGCTCAGCCTTTCTGTAACAGCCAGGCCATTAAGTTAAGCAGCTCACTTGAGTGGATGTTTGAACTTTCTGTACCTTTGGGAGGAGAGGGATGAGAGCTGTGCCTGGGAGGTCAGAGAGCAGCCAGCAGCTGACATGCCAAAGGTCACAGCCAGCACCAGCTGGCAATGTCAGCCAGGGCTGGGAGTGGTCAGGACCATGCCCAGGAACACGTCACCACCCCAGAGAATTTCACTTGCTCCTTACAGAGTTCAACCACTCACCATCCTGATAACCCAGGGCACAAGTTTTGTTTTTACAAATAACATTTGCAAATTAAAAATTTGCAAAAGCTCCAGCAGAGTCCAGAGACACGCAGTTGTATCGAGTTACCACTGCAAACGTGAAAGGAAACGCACCTGGAATTCAGGATGTGGGAGCAGGTGAGACAGAAGGGTGCGGGGACCTTTGGCACCAGGGCTCTTTCACTGGGTCTCCTGTGACTTCTGCCCCACCCTCCAGAACCACTGAGAACTCTCTGGCCTGTGGGTAAGGCTGATAGAGAGAAAATGCTGAACAAATGGATATTATTCTGCTTAGTGGAGTGAGTTAAAAAGTTCAAAAAAAACTTCAACATTCTTAGCTGGTTGCAAAAGGATGGAGGGGAGAGGAGGAGCCTTGCCTCCCTGACAAAGCCTGCTCCATTGCTGGATTTTGAAATGAATCAATATAGAAAATGAGTCCGGCAGCCAGATGTCTGCTTTCATCTCTCTGCACTGGAACTGGAATAAAGCCCACAAAATCTCCACCAAAAATACCTTCTTTTGAAAGCGCTTTGTTGGTGGCTTTGCGACTGCGGGGAGGGAACAAAGGCAGCAAACGCGAGGGTCTGATGCCCCCTAAAGGCCGCTTGAATTCTCACCTCCCAGAGGCTCTGCTTGACTTTGGAACTCTCAGCCACAATTTCAGAGTGTGAACTCTTGTTCAACCTCCAGTTCCCATCATCAGGCTTTGTTTAGTTTGCGTTTAAGTTGATCAAACTTGACCGAAGCTGTCCATGCTGTGTGCTGCTCCATGTGAAAACTGCCTGGGTGTGTTTGCACGTACTGCTGGCACGTGTAAAAAGTACAGCTGTTGTACTCCAACACTTCCAAAGGACAAGGCTGTACAAAAATACAAGTCTTTTCATATTGTAATCTGTCAATCTTTTCTCTTGGAAACTTAAATTATTTTTAGCTTTGCAATTGAGATTAGAGACTGTGGCGAAGGGCTGAGCAATGTTTATATTGAGGATGGGCTTTCTACTGTTCCCCCAGGAGCCTGTGCAAGTTTGGCGCAGCTGCAGGTCTCTGGCAGAGCAGTTCCTGCAGGCTGTGGGACAGGCAGCATGCCAGCAGTGCCCACCCTCGCTGGATGCTGTGCTGGTGCTCCCAGTGTGCTGCTGTGCCCGTGGCAATGCCCACGGCCAGGCTGGCCCCGCTCCAGCTGCCCCCACACACACACACACGGCCAGGCAGCTCCTGGCCACTGCCCTCCAGAGCCCTGCTCCTCTGGGAACACCCTGGGTCTTGGAAAGGACAAACACCAACCCACACAGCAGCCCCATGGGTGAGGGATGTGTTTCCCTGCCAGTGTGCAGAAAGGAAGGGAGAGAACATCGGTGCTCACGTCAGAAGTTTCCATCAGACCCACGTACACAGCATGGGACGCTGGGCCCTTTCTCACTGTCCTTGGATACACCACAGCACATCCTGTTTGAGAAGTTTCCATGGGCTCAAATAGTGAAAACTCAACAGTTTTGCAAACTAGATATGCAGAAAATAGAAAATCCTCAACTACCTGCCCCAGAGACTACAGCAATTTATGCCATGTGCTCAACAGTGTGTAATAGTCTCAACTGGCAAGGCAGGAAAATATGAGTCAAAATGGCCTATTACAGCCCTAACCATGACATTATTCTGTCTCCTTGTGCCATCTAAAGCCTGACACAGCTCATTCTGCAGATTCTGCAAAATCTGCTTTGCTATGTAACACTTATCTCCAGAACAGCTGGAAGTCTGTAAAAGACAACAGGCCATCACCTGGATGTACAGCTTTATAAGTCCTTTCTAATGTTCTTGCTTGGTAGCTTGCATGCAATTCCTCACAGTAAACTCTGCTTCTCTCTATTGCTCGCTCTTGGGCTAAGCAGCCTAATGACAATAATTATTTCCTATCATATTAATGATCCATTTTGAAGCTTATCTGTCCAAGGGCTCCTACTTCCCAAAACTTAAGTTTTGATGTTTATTATGCCTGTTACAAACAGGCATCCTTTATTTTTACTTTATTTCCATGCTGTGGCTTGCAGAATCTCAGATCCTTCAAGTAACACTGTGAAGGAGTAAGATTTAAGTGAAAATGAAGGGTCTGATGTGGTTTGTAGACTCATGGGAATAAAAAGAACCTGAAGGAGTAAATTATGTATGCCCTCGGCCTTACAGTGGACACTCCTCTGGGTGGATACAGTGTTTACTTACACATTAGTGCAGCACTAAAAAGATTGTAGATGCTTCTGGAGACAAATTATAGTCAGAAAAATACTAAAATCTTGGTCAAGATTTATTTAAAACGCTAAACCAAAATTATTCTACGACATGGGGACTGAGTTCATCAAACTGTCACCAGACTCAGAGGACTGAATTTTGACTTTCTTGTAAACAGAAACAAAAGGCTGATTTGTGGAAGGACAAGGAAAATAAACATTGTGCAGTCCTTAAAGACATTTCACAGAGTAGATACAGCTACAAAAACAAAACACTGCAACTCCTGCAGCTTCACAGGCTCCGACATACACCATATGTTGGCAGGGCATGACACAGATACCTTCAAATAACTTTGCATTAAGCTTTTTCTATAAGAAAACCTTTGTTTTAGTAATAATTTACTAAATTTTACCAAGGGCCTGTCCTCTTTCCAGCACCTGTGACAGAGACAAAAGCTGTTCAACACAAGATCAGGTCATTTCCTTGCACAGTTCTCAAGATAAGCACAAGCAAGAAGTCCTCTCCAGAATAAATTCTTGAGAAGCAATGTGCAAAATCAAAGCATCTTCTCTACAGGCATAAAAAAAAGGCTGCTATATGAAATCCATCTATTTAAAATACTGTTTATTTGTGATTTAACATTAATTAGCATTACATCTATGAGCAATTTCAGATAACATTTATATATTTTCCACAGGACACAAGAGTTGGCTGGCTCATTCTTTATGCCAAAGCAAGTAAATAGAGGCATTAGCAAAAGGTGCAAATAGTTCACGGTTGCATTTTAAAAAATATTTATGCACATTGCATTCATTTAGATATATTTTTAAAAAAGTTATGAAAAGCGTAGTTCACAGGTTACTGTTTCTACATATGTTGTAATACAACACAAATAATGTAGAACATAAAAAAACAAAGTAAGCAACTGAAAGTTTCCACTATGATTAAAAACACTGATTCCAGTATTTAGTGACAGCTAGAAAATTGTTTCCAGGATCCATTCCAACATTGCATTATCACACTTACACGGTCAAAGCTAACCAGCCCCCAAACATGCTATAATCAACATTTTTGCATGCCAAACCACTCTCCAGCCATATTTAACAATTATATATTGTATAATATTTCAACCGGTAATTTGGGAATCACATGGATCTTAAAAGATGTACTTCCTATTGGATGACTGATTTACAGACATTTGACACAGCGAAGAAACCCCTATGTTAATCTCTATGTTTAGTTTGTATTTACAATACAGTAAAAGTACTAAAATGACAACACAAGTAAAAATGAGTAAGTGGCAGTACCACCCTTACCCATGGCACTAGGCTCTGATTTGCTCTGGGTTCATCCAAAGGACAACACAGATTCACGAGACCCTTTTACAACTTGAATGAAACTGAGGAAAAAAACCAAAAGTGTTGCACTCTGCATGAATCCATACAAATTATTTAAAACATCTAATATGGAAATGTCACTCTGCTGATTTAATAAAAATATCCTGCAATCCATATCATATATTTAAAAAAAATAATCACCGAACTTTTACTTTCTTTGTCTCCTCCTATTTCCCTACTATTTCACTTTCCCTTTTAACATTTTTGTTTCCTTCATTTGGTTATGTTAAGAGATTATTTTTCTTCATTCATTAGCAATACCATGAGAGAGAAAAAGAACAACCCACAAATAATTTTTAAACATGAATCCAGTTCAATTTTATATGCTTTTATCCTTTGATTTTGAAGTCCCTGGATTCCTGAATTATATTTAAGTATACTCTAAACCAAGCATTCTTAAATACACTCTAACTATTAAATGCTTGGTTCACATGCTTATAATACCTTTATACTGAATGGTATACAAACATTTGAACATATAAAATCTTCTTTTTGTTTTGTCAGTTAAACTAAATTATCAATGTTAAGTGTATAAAATCCCCCTTCTTGAAAAATAAGGGTTTCCCCCGCCCCAACTGATAGAATAAAAAAGAAGTCTTCAAAAATTATATTTCACTAAAATGAAATATTTGGCAAAAAAGTTATTGAATAATGGAATTCTTTAGACATTTTGTATAATTCCAAATAAACTTTCTCTTACACAGTTTTTCCCCTAGTATTATGTGCCAGTGTATATTATTTCTATATGAGCTAATCTTAAAAAAGATGTAAAGGTGTGCTGTTAATATGTACCCACTCAAATAGGGGTACAGAAACATAAAATATATGGTCAAAAACCACAATACAAAAATGTATGATCTGGTTTCCAAATGAGACAGCAGTTTTTAAAAGTCATATGATCACTCAACAGCAACTTTAATAAAGACTTTAACTGTACTGAAAATTTTCAGGTCTGCAAAATACTCTGAGCAGAACTGGCTGCTGCATACTGTGATGGTATTTGACCTTGCTATGATGGTAATTGAGCACCTGCCAGTGTAGTTCTACATGAAACTAATCAATGTTTCCAACCCTCATAGCAATTTTGGACACAGCTAAGTGAGAGATGAATTAATTTGCAATTAACATGAAAGGTTTTCTTGTTTGTCTCTTTGTTTGGTTTCTTTAAAGCAAAACCTCTTCCAGTTTCTACTTGTTTAGGTTAAAAGTCCAGTTTACTGCACACCCCTAACACTACGCTGTTAATGGTCAACTTAAAGGTTTAAAATGTGCAATGTCTCCTCACCACAGAACTGCACTTATGCTTCCACCTTCTCCTTCTTTTTACTCTTTTTCAGGAAGGATGGGGTGCGGAATTTCTTCTTTTTCTTTGAAGGGGATTTGGAAGGTGACCCTTCAGGGGACAGAGCCTCTTCTATCTTTTCAGAGCCTTTAATGGTAATCTCCACACTCTCCACAGTACTCAACTGACTGACCCTCCTGGTGAGATCCTCTTCCACGTCGTGTGCATCTTCCTTCCCGTTCACCACCACAACTGGCATCTCCACAGATATTAGGTTGGCATTCTGGGTGTAGAAATCCTCATGATCTTCTGAAAGAGCAAATGATTTTGCAATTATTTATGTACAATTTCATGCAAAAAAACCCAGTGTTGAAACAAAGCCTGAGAGTCTGGACTGTGATCCAAAGAATGAAACCCGAAGTGCTTAGATGTGTTTTTTTCCCCTTTATCCACAACCTTAGTTGCTGTAAGCAGACAACACAGTCAAAATGTCACTAAGGGAAAATGGGCTGACAAATTTAACCTTATCTCTGCCAGGTGCATACACAGCTCAAGCTGTATAGAGTATCTACAAATAAACTACACAGCATACACAGCCTCGAGCACAGTGAGAATTACATGTTACTGCAAGAGACTGATTTATGAAAACACAGCCAATCCATACAGAAGGCATTGGAGAACGTGCCTTTTAAAATGCCTACTCAGACTTCTAGAAAAGTCTTAGGCAAAGTTTTTTTTACTAAAAAAAACCATCTTTAGTAAAATCAAATATAATATCTCTTTGATCCACCTGGTTAATATCTAAGTTTCAGCACACCCTGAGTTGTTTTGTGTTATGAGAATGTTGTATTAGAAAAAATTGGGAAAAAATAGTTTTCTGGACAGAGTACCACCCAAACTTTGCAAAAGAGGGCTCCTTGCTCCTTTTGACTCAGTTGACTTCATGCAAGTGTAAAAGTGCAGCAGAAGAGCCAAGGACTTGGGTTATTGGGGCCCTTGGCATCAAACAGAAATTGCATGGAATACCTTCTAATCTTTCTGGGACATTTTGCGGGGATTGAGTTTGTGACTGAATTTGTGACACAGATGAACCGTCATCTGAGAATAATTCCTGTTCAGCATCTGCAGGACAAGATGTGAGTTAGTAGCCAAGCAAAAGCGAAAATCAAGCAAGAGTGTCAGTGTTAATGCTACAAGATTTACAGGTCTGCTACAGCTTTGTGTTGCTCATGCTGACAACAACACAAAATTACAATGAACAGTTGAAACTCTAAAGAATTATGGATTTGTTTTATCTGATAAAAATTGGTATATATTAGTTCTTTATTAGAAAGCATTAAAAAAGGTGGCAGGACTGCATTCCAAGCCCCATAGTTTTATCTTGTCCCAGTCTGCAGGTACAGTAAGCAATTAACTATGTCCTGAGTGTGACATATAGCAAAGTTGTTTTATTACACAGTATTAGTGAAGAAGAATTCACAGTAAGTGCTATTGTTAAAAATTAAAATCACCCTGAATTAGTAATTCTCTATGGAAGAGTAGTATTGGAAGAAGATAAGAAAAGTGAAAGTAGATGAGACTTGCACACTGAGAGAACAGAAGTAAAATTAGAGAAGCCAGGGCCAAACATCTCAGTAAACTTTTGCTCAGTTGGGCACAGACTTGGATACTTGATCTAACTTTAGTATCAGCTCTGAGGAGGAGCTGGATTAACATGACCTTTGTGGACTCTTCCACCTTAAGTTATTCTGTGATTCTGACACAAAAATTCATTATGGTTAATTGTGCTTTAGTCAACCCCATTTCTCTGCAAACCTTTAATTGCTTTAATTTCAGCACTAACTAAAATAAAAGAATGAACCACATTTAACAAAAGAATTCTACCACCTCAAGGAATGATTAGTCCTAAGCTAGTTGCCAGCAGTATATGCTAGTAATTACCATGTACACATTTTTTACAGTAGATATTTTCAGGCTTATTATTAAAATGTAAACCCCAGCAACTCAAACCACACTGCTGACCTTCCAAGCCCTGCTGCTTGCGCTCAATGGTTTTCTTGTACTCTTCCAGTTCCTTTTCGGTGAGGTGGCTGAACGGGTTGGGCGGTGCTGGCGGCGCGTGCTCATCATCAAACTGCACTGGCTGGGAAGGGAAAGCCACAGAATTTAACAGTTAAAAAATATGAAACAACAAGCAAAAGTTCAGGTCTTTTTTTTTTTTTTTTTGCCAAAGTTTGATGACAAAGTTTTGGCAGGGAATACAGAATTAAAACACAGATGTACTAACTGTTGGATAGCTGGAAACTCTTAGAATTCCAATTCACCACAGTATGTTGGATAACCTCATTAGGGATATCTATAGTGTTTGGAATATATTCTATTCAAGAAAAGATTAATATGGGCAGGTAAGAAACTGGAAACCCTGTTTCTAATGAAAGCTGCCTTTCACATTGTCACATCCCACCTTTTTAACTCAGCTACTTCTTGGACTCAATTGTTATCTTTAGCATCACTTCCACAGACTAATGAAGGCTATTTTTGGCCCTATGCATTCCAAAGTTCTTCCTCTCTCACTTAAATGAGCTTAGACAAGGATCCTACTTCATTAACATTAATGGTGGCAAACTTAACATGCACATCTCAATTTGAAAGTAACTTTCTAAACCTTTAAAATGAAACATGAATAAGATGTATCACACCTCAAAAATTGGCATTAAAATAATCAGTTCTAACAAAACATTCACAACAAAAATGGTCCAAGCTGACATTTGAAAGACAGGCAGCCAAATAACCTGAACAGCTGTAAATTAGTTAATTATGTTGTACTCACTGAACTTGGCTTTTTATCCACTACAATCCCTGCAAGCAGCTGAGACTGAGGTCCTGCTGTCTTTAGGTCATACCGGTTTTGCTCCCTTATCTATAGAGAGAAAACAAACCAGGTTAGAAGCAGACATTTCTCTTTCACAAACCTTATGCCCATCAGCTTTGCAAAGCCACTAACAGGCAGCACTGGAAGGCTGGAGAGTCAAGCTGTGTGCTGCTGCACCAAAAATTAAGAACTCTACTTCCACCTCTGAATACACAGCATATGTTGTTTGGCTCTTTCAGTACTCACAAATATTTACCCCAGTCCCAGTTCTTGCACTTCATGCAAGCCAACATTTAGAAATAAGCTCCCAGGAATAGCCCCTGAGCTGTCCTCTCCCCCTCATAAAGGATGCATGTTCAGCTACTGGAGGAAACTCTGTGGCCACAAAGGTTGGTAAAGTTTTTCCTTCTGTGAATAGTTTATTGTTTTCCCTAAACTAACAGCCCTAGCTTCTAATTTTCAGAGCTTAAGAGATTGACAGATCAGATGTAAATACCAGTACAGATCATATTTAAAAAATCCTACAGCAGAGAATTAGGAATAAACTCTCTGTGAGCCAGTGACATGCATGAATTTAAAAATCATTGCCTGGGACTTGTCTTATTAATCTCTGGATGATCAGAGTGTGCCTTTTCAGTTCTGAGGAAGGGAGCTGCTCCTTCTAACTCCACTTCAGTCCCCAAGGACACTGACACAGTGCTTTCCAAGAAAGAAAAAGATATGCAATCCAATGAAAAGCGTCCTGAATATCTGTTAATATAGTTATGCTGAGGGTGGAGTATTTGGTCAGTCTGATAATCAGCGTCTTTCATGCTGGAAGGGAAAGGCAGAGAGATATTTCTGTTTACAGAGAGATCCAACAATAATCTCTCATTTTCTTTTTTTTTTTTTACTGCCATTAGAAATTCCAGCTTAACAAGCACTAGGCAAATTAAAACAGAACAGAACAAGATTAGAGTCTGAGATTGAATCATGCTGCAGATGATGCACAGCAATTCTGCTGGTGTTGACACCTAATTATCTACTAAATAAAATGCTAAATAACAGGGACTACCATTCCCAATCTATCATTTGCAGAGTTAACACTCATCTTTCATCAGACTATTACACTCAAGATTTAAATATATAAATACTGCATATGTATCTACAGATTTTATGTATATCAC
The DNA here is from genome assembly GCF_028769735.1 of Zonotrichia leucophrys gambelii. NCBI lineage: Eukaryota > Metazoa > Chordata > Aves > Passeriformes > Passerellidae > Zonotrichia > Zonotrichia leucophrys. The sequence goes on from NC_088176.1 coordinate 10,104,319, forward strand.
ACATTTAAATACATGTTTTTGGTGCCAAAAATCACATATAGTGTAAGAACCTTCTTAATAAAATCAAAACATTTGAAAATGTTATTTTACTGCTCTGCTGAATCATTACTTGAACACATAATTTTATTTGGAAATGTTACAATTTTCAGTTCATTTTACCTTATTTCTCTTCTCCAACACTTCACTTGGATTTGTGTTTAGAGGAACAAATTGGTTTGGATCTTCAATTTTGATTGGCGTTCCTCCACTAGTCTTGGAGGAGTCATCAGCTTTCATCCACTTAAAAAGGAAAAAAAAAAAAAAAGACAGAAGCTAAAATACCCAGCATGGTGGAAAGGAACAATTCTCTATGTTGCTTTCCTGTTAAAGAAGAGATATAAAGAAGGACTTTCTGACTTTATTTTCAATTCCACATGACACCTAAAAAAATAACCCCAATTCCTTTACAGGTTTGTGTGTTTGCCCAAGAGGATTTAAGTTGCCTTGAACATGACTACTTTTTGTAAATACTGACATACATTCCTGAAAAATGTAGTGTTAGCTGTGTATTAATGATGCTGTATTTAGAAAGGATCACACTTTCTAGTAACTGGCATGTAGATCAGAGCCCTTGTTCATGCAACCAGCTTCCATATCTGCTGACCGCACACTGACTACAGTTTTTTTCCCTTCTCAGGCAGGGCTCTGAGGGTTTTTTTCCCCAGCTCAAGTTTAGAAACCTGCCAGCCTGCCAGCAGGAGGAGCTGATGCTTTTACAGTTGTACTGGGAGTAGCTGAGGAGCATTAACACGCTCTGCAGTCCCACGAGGGCCACCTCTCTGCAGGCAGGAAAAGAAGTGCAAGCATCTTGCTGAGCTGCAGGAGGGGGAAAATCTTCATCGTCATTGAAAGCCTGTAGCACGAACAGACCTTTCAAAAGCTGTTTTCAGTAGGCTCACAAATAGAAATAGGACAGCAAGAAATGAATTAGAGCTTGTGTCTCCCTCATATGAAAGAAGAACAACCCACGGTTGACTTAAAGCCTTACTATATTTGGTGGATAACTAATAGCACAAGGAGAAGTGGTAGAAAAACTGTTTTCTACTTCAGGAATAAGAAGAGATGGTTAGAACTGTGAAATAATTGTTAAATTTTATCATGAAGTGTTACTCTTACAGTCAACCCCTCTCTCCTGTAAGAAAGGAGACCCTTAGTACCAATGTCATTAAGGCTCTGAAAAGTCTATTTTAATTTGCTCAATAAACTTATTTGCTAATCCTAGTCAAGATTTCATCATATAAACCGTGCACAGCTTACTTTCAAGTAGGGTAAAAACCAAAGTGACTGTCCAACACATCAACCTACCGTGATCTTAGTCCTGGGACTGGTTTCCCCATTCCAGGACTCCTCAGGCACATTCACTTTCAAGTATGTGTTTGGAGAGTTCAGCCACCTTGTCTTCTCTCTCTGTTGCCTCTGTGCAAGGAATTTCAGCGGGGAAAGTGGGACTGAATCATCTTCAAAGGAAAAGGCAGTCACAGTGGCTGGGATCTCAACATCACTCTTATGTCTGGGTTTTTCCCTGACTAATGGTTGCCTATAGGCATAGCCAGTTCTGTATCCCTGTGGAGGAGAAAAATAAGAAAAGAATGTTTAAAAAATTAAAGATTTTTACTATTAAGTTACTACATATTTGTAAGATGGTGGGACAAAATTGAAGCTCAAAGCATTATAAATCTTATTAAGACAGAATACTGCTGTCAGAAACAGTATGACTAAAAAACTATTTGCTTTACAAAAGCTAATCCTTACACTCAAAACCTTACAGGACTACATAGATACCACCAGCAACGTGCTCTCACCAGGTTGTCCAGCATCCTCATGAGTGCTTCAAATTCTTGCTCCCCAACTTTCCATTTTTGTTGTGAAGCCATATTAACTCCACCTCCTCCCATTGCTGCCACGGCGTGTGTGGAAGGCTTGAACTTCTGCAGATCCAGTAGTAGGAGATTGTCTATCCCACCTGCTCCAGCCAATGCATGAACCTGGGCACATCAAGGAGTGTATTTGTGAAAAAACTTTTGTATTCTTTGCTTTTCTGAATTTGCAGCAAAAGGTTGCTTAAATACATGCTGTGGTTACTTCTCAGGCTATTTTTCTACTGCCCAAAAATTGCACTAAAATACATAGCAAGTGACTGCTACAGAAAGCATTATATCATCTGCTATTAATTGCTTTCAAAAGGGGCAGACTGAAATACCTGCTTTCAGAGTACCCTAAAAACATCTTTCTGCATCACAAGATTAAAAATTTTTCATTTTTGTCACTGTTTCAAAATTAAAGAGTGTCTGAACTCAAAATGAATGGTAGGGCAAGGAAGGAGAGGAATGGGAGTCTGCCATTTGCACATCCAAATGCCTCTTAGGGAGGACAGGATCACTGGGGAATAAGAACAAAGTGATGAAGTTTCTGGGGACAGGCTTAAAACTTATGAAAGGTGAGAACACTTTCAGTGGTCTCTCTTCACATGTAATAGGTAATATCTGGATACCTAACCAGGTAGCTAAAGTTAGACAGAATGGAAACACTGAATTTGTGATTCAAGTTATTTTTAAATATGCCACCCACTACCATTGCTCTAAAGACCTTCTTTTAATTTGGTTTCACAAGTCTGAGATCACAGAGAGAAGCTTCTTTTCTTGTCACAACATTCAGCCTCAGTAAAGGAGCTGGATCTTAAGTCACACTTCCCCATGCAGTGAGTACCAGCAAATCTATCATCTGACAGATTCCCTGCATGAGGCTCACTCTGCACAGCATGGAACAAAACCTTCTGTACCCTTTGGAGTGTAACACCACTGAGACTGTGTCAGTGTTCCTAGAGTGAGCATTTGTGCCATTCCCTCGGTGATTCCCTGATCACTCCAGTCTCTCTTTGACCAGGTACACAGGATTACTGTATATATTCCACAAGTCCAAAACTGTGTGATGGAAGAGGAATTCCCATCTGGGCTACAATCTGCAACTCTGCAGCATAAGTGTTTGAAATGAAACACAGATAAATTCTCACTCACCTGCGTTTCACAGGCCAGTTGCACATTGAAAATATAGTGGAATGCTTCTTCCAGTGTCTCTCCTAGTGTTACCACACCATGGTTTCTCAAAACTAATACCTAGTAAATGAAGACACTAATGTTAAATGGTAGAAAGTGGAGCAGGACATGAAAATTGTTTAGGGAGAGCATAAATGAGGTTGAATACCTTGCAACTGGGTCCAAGAACTTTTTGAAGCTGAATTCTCTCTTCCTGTTCATCAAGAGATCCCTGGTAGTTGTAATAAGCAACATCACCCAGAATCAGAGCCTCTTGGGATATGGGAAGGATGCCACACTTCATAGAAGAAACCTGTTTCATGAAAATAAAATGCTGGTAACTAGGGAAAAATGGAACTCTTAAAACTCACATCTCAACCACCCAAGCCTTTGCAGGGTGTACTTTGTTAGAAAAGAGACAAACTCCATAGGGAGAGCTTAGAAACAACCCCTCCACCAGTCTAATTTGCAATAGGATGACAGAGATGCTGTCACCCAGTCTAGGCACATATTTATTGGAGGAAATTTTTGTGAATTTTATTCGTGCTTAATTCTCATCTTACTTAATGCTTTATCCTTCTTTCTCACATTTATTACTTCAAAAAGCTAGTATAAAAGAAATTATTCATTCCTTTATAATTTGTCTGTAGCCAAGGAATGTGTATATATGTATATACATATATACATTTCAAGATAAAACAGTAAGAATTTAGTTATTTCAAACCAATTCTTTCAGGCCTGCTTACATTTTTATCATTATTATCCAGACAATTTAAAGTTTATGTTAACTATAACATTTAAATACTGAGGTAAATCCAAACTGAGTGTAACAACTAATCAAACCACTTAAAAATGGAGCTGCATAATGCAAATGAAGATGATTTATACAGCACATTATATTATCTAGGATGCTATAAATGAAGCCTGTGTAAACTATTTGCTTTACAACCTCCTCAACCTCAGTATAATAATCTCTGAGCATCAATTTATTCTGATGCCATTCCACTGTGGTGGCCTAGCCCTCTCTCATACTTTTATGAGAGAGGGCTGGGCAGAGTTGATATTAAAACCAAAATGAAACTACTGTGAGGAGAAATATGCCCTAAGTTCATAAGGCAAAGGTGTTTTCTTTCATTCTGTGCCCAAGGAAGACTCACAGCAGCTGTGGCAGGGGTGTGGATGTGTATGACACATCTGACGTCGGGGCGGGTGGAGTAGATGGCCACGTGCGGACTGAAGCCCACACTGTCAATACTGAGAGCTGTGCTTCCCTGGTCCACGACATCTCCGAGGATGTTCACCTTGACCTGAAAAAGGCAAACAGACAAATGACACTCAGAAAGGTTGTGGCAACTTTAGTTATCTAGAAAATAGCCTTCCTTTCTTATTTAGCACCAAATTTTCCCCCACACACACTCAAGGCTCAGAGCACAAAAAGTAGGAGAGCAGCCATGAATGTGTGTGTCAATAAACCACCCTGCTATACTTGCCCTTGGCAGCTGCTGGAAGCTCAGTCATGGAAGAAGTAAGGATCAGACCCTGATACAACATATATTCTACTCCAGTCAAGCTGACCTTTCCTTGTTTTTGACTTTCAAAAAGGCATTCCATTAACATTTCCTACATTTTAAATATGAAGATAACTCAGAGCCTGAGAAATGTCCAGTAAGAATATTCAATGCATAAGGAATTTTCAGATTCATTGGAACATTAAAATAGTAATTCCTGGATCAACAAAAAACGACAGGGTCATGTGTCATGGTACTTTGGTTCTGTGTTAGCTGTGTAATAGTATCAATCTCATTTTGGTCCTACTTTCACCTTGAGTCAGTCTCTTTACAGATATGCACTGACATGAAGAGCATATGGCAGGTTCTACACCAAAAGATGTGTGATTTAGCAGCTACCACTGCCTAAATACCAGCCTGTAACTTCACCAGCTCATTTACTGGGCCTGGGGAAGATTATTTGACTTTATCAGCTCACTTCCAAAGGTAAGAGGTGATTCTGATAACACTACTCCTACAGAGTCATTTCACATGTGTTGCCACACTCTCAGGTTATAAAAGGCTACACTGAGGTGTAGCTGAGTTTCATCAGACAGGAACACAAAACTCTGCTGCTCCACATGGAAGCTGGAGACAAAGAAACAGAAAGTAAAACTAAACCCAAAAAGAAATACTGGCAACAAAGGCTGCTACTATCTAGGCAGTTAATCAGCTTTTCATCTGGTGGGTAAATATTAAAAAACCCCAAACAACAGCATAATTACAGAAGTCCATTTAAGCAGCCACAAAAGTATTTTAAAAAACAGGATGAGCCTTGTTGGTTATTACAGCAGGTGAATCACATACCAAATTAGAAGCTGAAGCTTCAGAAAAAGACAGCCCTCTTGGAATAATTAGAATGTGGTCATGTTCTTTGCTTACTCTTACCTGCAAAGGAGAGACAGGAAATGGATTACTGATCTAATTTACATTATTCAGAGGGAAAAATAATTTGAATGAATAGGTGAGACTCTAAGTAAGTTTTTTTTCTCTGAAATACTTACTGTGATATAGGTATTTGGCAAATGTGCCCACCCAAACAAGTCAGCCAATCTGTACAAACTGGCTAACTTGCAACGAGTGAGTTTTTCTCCCTTAACAAATGAGGAGGTGTCTACCCCAGGTAGGTCATTGATGGGTGTAATCATTCCATGGCCTGAAAAACAGACAAAACCAGATGATGGCCAGCTGGACAATTAAATATATTTCCAGCTATGCCACGATCTTCCAGATGCAGTGTATTTAAATGGTTAGCAGAGCAGTACCAGTGTTTATGAGACTGAATAAAGGTTTTCCTGAGCTGTCTCCTGAATCAATATCCTACATAGGACTGGAACTGAGCTCTAAGACATTTGTCACTAATGAAGTATTTTTATACTTCTTTACTACTTTAAACTTTGAGATTTGTTTTTGTTACAGGAGAAGAGATTCGTTGTAGACTTCTAACACCAGCAAAACTAATTTGAAGAGAAACCTCAGTCTTAGCACTTCATTTCAGCCCTAATGAAGAAATTAGGATTAGTGCAAGAATTCTCAAACCCTTAGACAGAAGGTATCACCTCTTAACAGAGAAATCATCAACATCAATTTCTGTCTTTGACTTGTGACTATACAAACATACTCTTCTCCCCTTCACAAATGCACGACAGCCTTCTGAGAGCTCACAACCTTTGTTCAGAGGGAAAGTTAAGATCAAAAGAGCTAAAAGTCATTTTGGTTTTCAAGAAAAGAAGTGTGCACTTTGGGATCTGTCCCCATTGTCCCTGGCAAACACAGCAGAGACAACAGTGGGACTCAGAGTCTCAGTAACCAACCAGAGACATGAACACGAGGTTATCTGGGCTCTCTGTTCTCTTCCACTCGTTTTGTTAAATAAACCCTGAAGTACCATTTTGGGACCAAATCCCCAAAGATGATGAATGCTGACAGCTGCCACTGTACTTCAGGCTTGTAAGCTCCCATATGATGTCCACCCACAGAACTTAAATTGACTTGAATGTCTCAGTGCTTCATGACTTGGAAAGAACTTGGGTGTTAACTGCGAGATCCCAGTGACATCTTTACAAGTAGAGTGCAGACTAGGAGCTGTTCTTAACTGTGGGAGCTCTTTATCTGATAACTCAGTTTGCCAGGGGATTCTCCCCACCTCAGAGTTCTTGGGTTTTTTTTTAGTAACAATCTATATGCAAGAGTAGAAAAATAAACTAAATGGCAATGTATTTCACATCTCAGTTTATATTCATGTTGAACTCCTTATAGAAACAGAGCACAACATTTTGTTCCCTATGTCAGTTCAACTTTCATTAACAAATTATAGAATAACTGAGTTTGAGGATTCCAACCATTTTGGATATTATTATACAAGTCAAAGACTTTGAGAGAATGAAGCCTAAAAAGGCAAGTTAAGGCCACCATCTTAAGAGAAGAGCTTACTTCACAGCTGAAGCAAGCTCTGACAGAATTTTTATTCAAGGAAAGAGGAGATTCCAGCACTCCTAAGCCCTGGTAACAATTAAAAAAAAAAAAAAGAAAAAAGAGTAGTTTATGTATAATTCACTTACTGAGTGAAGATGAGGAAAAACCTGTAAAAGTGCTCCCTGTAATGTACTCAGCAATCTGCTGTAATGCAAGCAGTCCAGTGGGGTTATTGCCCTTCTTCATCTGTTCTTGAATAAGGCATTCCAGATCTTCTCTAAAAGCCTGTAGAAACATTTGAAAAACATCAAGGAAACCCAGCCTTGATAACCTTATTTCTATTATAGGTGGGGCTGCTAGTTTTGCCTCTTATTAATGTTACATGAAACTTCCCCACAGAATTTGTTTTTAGCTGTTTTAACTTTGCCAGACTTAATCATCTGACCTAAACTTTGCATGCTAGGTACTGGCAATTTGTGGGGCAGAAAGGAGGAGTTTGGTCACAGAGGATTTACTATTTCCCAGTACACAACAAGATAAAATGTATTTTTTTGAAATTATTGAACTCATTTTTATCAGTAATTATTGTCCATATTTTGGAAGAGATACTTGCAATTCGATCAGGATGTGTTGCTTTCTGTGCTGGATATGTTTTTTATAATGTAATCCCTATGAAAACCCATTCAAATTTGATAAAGTTATAAACAACTGGAAAACTGGAGCTTATCCACGCTCAAGTAATATCACAGACATGCAAAAACTAGAAGGAATGCTATCTCCTCTCTATTTTTCCATCCCCAAAGGGAAAAACCCTTCCTTCTTTTTCTGAATAAAGTGATTGCAAGCCCAAGAGATAAACTCTTGCAGAATATTTAATAAAAAAGTTTTCATAGTATTATTAAATTTAATATACTATTCACTGTGGACAAAGCCTGTTCCTTTGAGATGATAAACAGATTATTCCCTATCTACAACCACCCCCTGTCCTAGGACCACTGCAGTCCTGACATTCCTAGACTCAATAAATTCTGTTCCTTCAAACTTGCAGGTTACATTTTCTAGCCCTCTCATTACTTCTTGGCAGCATCTTGCAGCTTTTCCCCAACCCTGCAGTACCCAAAGCTGCACACAACATGAGCTGAGGTGGATTGTGAACACTCCTGGTTCCTTCCAAAAAGACATTTGGTGTCTTTACCACGCAGCTGGCTCCTATTATAACTCCAGACTATTCCCTGTAAGTAATTGCTCCTTTCTGTTTGCCTTCCTTGGCAGAGCACTCGCTCTCAATTAAAGAAAGAAAACAGTTCTGTATGACAAATGTAATTTCTTCACTGAATTTTAATTCAGTCCTTCAAAACACCCACTCTGTTGGGGAAAATCCACCAATCCCTGGGGTCTGTTCACCAACAGGTTTGGATTAGTAGGAGAGAGTGCTACTGAACCCCACAAAGACATCCTCAAGCCTCTGCTTGATACAGCCTCCTCAGCTGCACAGTTGAGTCTCTAGGACTCCTAATTCCCAACTTTTCATATATCCATGCTCTCCTTAGAATAATTTCGTCAGGATCATGTCTGTACCTGAGACTTGCCAGATTTCCATAAGTCCCCTAAAAATTCCCCCTGACTGACTCTGAATGGATCTGCTGCACAGATCTCTCAGTGCAGACCAGAATATTCACGTGGCATCCCCCCAACAGCTGAAGAACCTCTCACCAGCCTGAAGATGAACAAGCAAAGTCAGATTTTTCTCTTTTGTGGCTGCTGCTGGTAAGGTCTATGCAGCAGGAGAAAGGAGCAAATGAGGAGAAGGAAAGGAAAAACTACAGAACTGAGAGAGGAAAAAACCTAACAGGGGGAGAGAAGTGGAGGACAGGGAGCAATGGCCGTAAACTGAAATGTGCAAAACTCCAGCTCAACATGAGGAAGAACTTTAGATCAAGGGTAGCAGAGAAGTGGACCAGGCTGCCCAGTTTTCTGCATTATATTAAATTATTCCTCCTTCAATTCAAGAAGGACTATAAAAAAGATCTGCAAAAACATTAATAGTAAACTCTTATTAGTCATATTCAGACTTCTGGAGGTTTTTTAACCTGTACAAGTAATGTTACTTCCATAGCAGAAAAAAAGGTAATGTAATATATTTTGGGAAATTTTTGAAAGAAAATTTTTTTAATTTATTGCATATTGTATTTTTAATTTTTCTGCTTTTTGGTCATGCTATTTTCCTTCTTCTGAGCTTAACACCTTAATGCTAGCAGTAGTATGTTACACATTTGCTGAGACTACTACAAATGAGGATTTAGTGTTGTATCAACAGCTTTGTTAAACCAAGCAAGCAGTTTCCCTTAAAAACAGTTTTAGAAATAAGAGAAGATAGGTAAGAGGCAGGAAAGTAGCAAATATGGAGGTTTGGGATGAGTTGTAAAGCAGGTGAGAAAACGGATGAAGTGCACAAAATCAGGTATGCAATTTATCCACAGGCCATTGCATAATGATGTTTGCTAGCAGCCTTCAGGCTGCCACATGGGTATCTACGAATATTCCACTACATTTCATCCACTGCTACAGACCTCTGAGACTTGGAACTGTATATCCTTATGTAACACATGTGCTAACACAACCTTCCTCCATTTCTGATTATCCCAGTGGGCTCCTATGAAGGGCACCACCTTCTTGTGGTCAACAATTTACCTTTAATAAGAGTCATTAAATGAATGATATTTATTGGACATTTATTTCACTGTACAAGACTGATTTCTGTAAAACCACCAGCTTGCAGGGCTCTGATTCTGGGATCTGACCAGAGAAGCAGGAGCCTGCATCTAAAAACCTAACTAGAGCCTGGAGACCAAATGGTTTGGTTTTGCTTTAATTCGTGAGATTGTAATATATTTATATAAGTGTGGCATTACACTGCCCACAAGTGATCAAGCAAAAGTCATACAAGTCATACTGGAGAGAGATGTTTTCAAAAAGATGACAAACATGCTGCTCTGGCACAAAGCAGATATTTTTCAAGCAGAAAGGTAATTTCAGATGTAGTATTTGACAAGAGAAAGCTGACCAAGAAAAACTGTACTGTCAGATGAATGAAAAATTATGTTATTCAGCTGTATGCTCAGCATTGCTCAATCAAGAGAAAGTTTCAGGGATTTAGTAGGCTCTTTGGGTACATGTGCATTGGTTTGTTTGTTTGTTTGTTTGTTTGTTCGAAACCATGACAACTTTAGACATGAGACACTAAGGGCAGTGACTTTCTGCAGTGGGGTACAAATCCCAAAGTGAGCAGCACAGCACTTCTTGGCTGCCCATGATCCTGCCAGCACAGCTGGACTCAACACCTGCCTGTGCGTGCACACAGCAAGGGTGCAGCCAGGCTAACCCACCCCTCACAGCTGGGAAACATTTCCTGTTTGCACAAGCATCCTTCTGTCTTCAGGGACCTCACCTGCCCAGCCAAGCACCTGGGGCCCCCCTGTTTGTGCTGAAGCAGCACTTCAAGCATCAGCCTGAAGGTCTGATAGGAAATATCCCATGGTGTGAGAACTGGGCCCCTGACAGCTGCTGGGAAGGAGGAACAGTGACATTTCAGACAAGGTGCACAACCAGCAGGATGCTGAGTGGGGCTTTTACTTTAGTCACCCAAGAGAGTAGCCTGACCTTGGCAGAATGCAGGCTGCTGCTCTGCTTCCATCTCACCCACTTTCTGAGTCCCACTCTACCAGCTTGCTCTGAGACATGAATTTCCCCACCACTCACCAGTAAAAATGAACAGGGCAGCTCAGCCTGTTCCTAAAACTGTTTCCAGAATTCCACTCTTTCCAAAACTGTACTCAGCTTTTTTACACCAGCTTAGAGCCTTACACGGTACTGCACTGCCTGCAGAACAGACACAGCTTTTCTTGATGGAGTCATTAGTAGGATGATTAGGTCAAGGTCTTTCTAATATGATAAAATAGTTCTTCTCCAGAACTATTTGCAATCATCTTCCAAATACACATCATAGGCTCAGGCAGTTTAGATGGAAAAATCTTCCAACTTAGATCGCCTGAAAGTCAAGAGTGAAGTTAACAAGCTCAGTTCTGACTCATTTACTTCCATTTTCTTTCAGAAGTACAGTCTAACTGTGAGCTGACAGTGTAAATTTGGGCTTTTAAGAATCAAAGCAACATCTGCATGTACCAGTTGACAACTAGTATTTTTCAGGAAGAACTAGAATAATTAACTTGTTAGAATAACCTATTTTACATGGATATACACATACATAGTGCAGAATAATGATGTTACTAAAAAACTTTGTATTAGTCTCTTCATCTTGCTAGGCAGCTCTCTAAGGATGTTAAGAAGTACAAAGGCTTATAAGTATTTTGACTACCTATGCTGTTTCTTTTTTGTTGACCACTGACTTCTACATGTATCCAACCAAAAGAAGTAGAAATAAAATAAACAAATAATAATGGTATACAAATCATCTACAAATACTCCACACCACTGCAAACCTTTAAGAGTGGAAAGCATGTGCTCACATTAGGACTAAAACCAGTAATGACTAAACAGTTTCACATCATTCTACAGGAAAGTGGCTGAAAAATACATGTGAGGTCCCTACCTTTCACAGCAGCACTGCTGTTAGACTTAAAACTGCCAAATGATCCAAAAACCCATTCAACCGTTTTCGCTTTAGCCCATTTTGATCAGAGTTTCTAGTATCTTAAATCCATTTTTAAAAAGGGCATAATTCAACTTATCTAAACATACCCACACAGAGTCTCTAAGCCAAATCTCCACCACTGAAGAAAAGTTTCAAAACTTAACTGGTACTTTGTCCTCGAGAGTGAAGAGACGCTAATTTTGGTTCCTGTGCTGTAAACACGGCTGCCTGTGAGAGGAAGACCTTCACTGAAACAGCCAATACAGCTCCTTAGAGGCTCTTTCAAGACTGAAGTTTAGATACAAACAGCCAGAGCCCTCAGTGGAAAAGGGTGGAGCTGGCCACAAAAAAACCGCCAGGGAGCGAAGGCTGGCGGGGAGAAGATAAGAGTCACAAAAAGTGTTTGTCAATGCTGTGAAAGAGAACAAGGGGGATGGGGCTTCTGGGTTAAGACAAAAAGAAGCAGCCTCGGTCATAAGTATGGGGAATTAGCTGAAGTTACAGTAATCTCTTTGCTTGCACTGAAGGGTGAGGGGACCTGGGCTGGATTTAGTGACTGGGCTGACAGCAAGGCGCTCCCCACACAGAGCTCAGCCTGTGCCAGTTTTTCCAGCTCCTCTAACCTGGTGCACACTGGCTTTCCTCCATGAGCTGCAGCAGAGTGTTCACTCCTATGATAAACAGCCTAGAGATACCCCATGATTACAGCCAAACCTGAAGCACTCAACTCCTCTGCCAAGCCCATCCCCACCAACCCAGAGCCAGCCACTCACACAACTGCTGCTCTGCATGGGGGTCTGGGTCCCTCCCTCGTGTTCTCTCGTGGAGTAAAGCCATACCATACATCCTGCCAAATGGAATGTAAATGAAATGTAATGAATGCAATTGGAATGTACAATGAAATGTAAAATGCTAGACAAAATAAAATTTCAGCTCATCAGGGGTCTCATGCATTACTGAACATAATTAACTGGGATTTTCAGTAAATGCAGGACTTGGAAGGGTGGGAACACACATGGTAAGGATGCACTAGGAGGGATGGCAGGACTCTTGCAGGGTGTTCTGGATGCAGCCAAGGAGAAAAGTAACCAGTCATGGCTTTCCAAGGTTTTCCAGGTATTGTTCATCTGGTGGCATTTATATCTAATGACAAAAAAAATACAGGTCAAACTAAGTGGAAAGGAGCAATATGGAAATAGAGTGGAGTGAAGGGAACCCAGTTTGATAGTTAGAAAGAAAGGAAATTCTCATGATGTGCACTTGTGGTACAGGATGTTGGTGTGAATTTACAGTGCTCCACCACAACTACAGAAATGAATGATAGCTGGGCACAGGGATTTCTTGGGTCCCCACAGAGATCCAGTGCATGGCCTTGATTTGAGACAATGTTACCCTGACCACAAACTCCCTCTCAGTTCAAATGTTGTCACAGTGCACAGGGGATCTTTAAGGGACATTTTGTAGTATGTCTTCAATGACATCAATTGAGCTCTCACCTCTGGGTGAACAAAATGCTGTACAGGTTGTATGACAAAAGCATGCAACTAAATAAGCTATTGGGATGGGAGGAGAGTCATGACTTCCCAGCAGGATATTGGGAAGATGTCAGAGAAGACAAAAGCCAGAGCAGGGAGTTGCAGGGTGAGAGGACTGCCCAGTGAGGAGGTCCTCAGGTGAAGCAAAAGGTTGTGAGTCCTTTGTGGCCAATGGGTGAGGCTTCTGAAGGATGTGAAAGGCTTTTGAACTGCTGAGAAAAGAGCAGTAAAAGCCAAAACATATGAGGAACTGAAAGGACTTTGATATTTTTAAGAAAATAAACTGCCCCAAAAGGGAGTGGTATTGCAAAAATACTGGATGTTCACTCGATACAAACTAAAGTAAGCTAAACAACAGCAAAAGCCGGGGGAAAAAATAAATTAAATCATCCTTCATCTCTGTCCTGATGGTTTGAAAATAACATATCCAGGAAAAAAAATTCAAGTGTGGGTGGGATTGCTTGTTTTTGAGGAGAAAAATCTGCCTGCATGCTGCATGCTAAGGCAGACCTCTGAATAGAAGAGTTGCTAAGCTGTATAGTTATCTCCCCATGTTTCTTTGGGCAAGACCGGCTAGTGTGGGAGGCAGGGGGCTGTGCATGTGCAAGGCAGGAAGGGAGGCACAGCACAGAAGTACATTCTTATCCTCAGTACAACCCCCCCAAATTTTTCAGTCTGGATAGTTTCACCTGGGCCTTCCTGCAATGGCAGTACCAAGCCAGAGTGGCCCTGAATTCCCTGCAGTGGGTTGGTAGACACTCTCTAAATCCAGCACTAAATTAAAGTAAAGCCTGATGGGATCCTGCCAACACAGAGCTCAACTTTAGGAAAAAAAAAATCCCAAGCTCCAAATAGCTGTGTTTTATATGTAAAAATAGCCAGTGCACATCCAATGGGTCTCAAGAAGCCACACAAAACTTCACTGGCAAATTAAAAACATAAACTGCACATTTAAATTTTAGTAACTGGGCATTTTTATGTTTACATGAAACAGCTGTTCCACTCATCGCTCCAGACACAACTTCTTCTTACATGAGGAAAAATAATGAACATATATATATATATATATATACACACATATACATAAATATATATGTATATAACACATATATTTATAGCTCATATAGTGCATTTTTGAATGCATCCTCTCCTATTTCCACCCTCACCTGTAGCTTTCCTTCCAATAGATCAATATAAAGGGATGGAAGGTACTTCTCAGTGCAGCCTAAGCCCTGATCCTAATTTTCCATTGGGTTACACACATTGTCCTGCTAGCTCAAGCCTGTAGAAGTTTTTCTGCTGGGTGGACATGGTGTCACTGTGCTGGAAGCAGTGTGACACTGCTGCCTGCCTGCAAAACATCCAACACCTTCCCTCCTGCTTCACCATGGCTGTGGGGATCTTCTCCCCATTTCTATGTTCACTCAGCTCCTCAGTGCTGAACTGGCTGCTCAGTTTTCATAAACATCATATCTGCACAACCACTGCCCTTTTTTTAAAAAGTGCTTTAAGAGTTTCTGGTTGCTATGGTGACAGCATCAGAGAAATGCTAGAAGGAAATAAAGGCCAGAAGGACTTGTGTACCATAAGTGAAGTAAGGAGTTTGATGGTACAGCAAATATATTTTTGCTCTGTGAAAAACATAGTAACTCTGTGTAACAAGCAACATATGACTGTTTAGCATACAGACAAAACTGTTTTTAATTGCAGAGCAAAGTTGGAAAATATAAAAACAATCCCAAAACAACCAACCTATCTTTTCAGATTTTGGGTATGTTATAGGGCAATTATCTTGAACCCAATAAGCAATAAAACTAGCCCACTGTATAAATGCAGTACCTTTCTTTAAAAATAACAACATGCTACCTGAATCCTCTGAAACTGAAGATGTTCCTAAAATAAACCTAAATGGCTTTATGCTAAGATTGGCCAGCAGTACTTCTGGATGCTATCAGGCTGCTCAGGCCCAGCTGATTTTAATTTCTTTCCACCCTTCTAACAGACACAGAAGAGCAAACATGTTCAGTTTATCAGATTCTACAGGGGTTACATGCAGCATTAGGCAAACGCATCTGAGAACTCACTGATAATGTCAGGACATTCTCCATGGGCAATGGTCAGAAAACAGCTATGATTTGTTTAAGGTTTAATATGAACAGGCTCCAAGACATTAGCAAACATCAGAGGTAATGGAAATAGCTTTTCAGTAGCTTTTAAATTATTTAATTTAGGAAAGGGAAATTGCACATCAGAGAGGAGTAGTCAGATGGCACACTAGTATGGGCACCAAAGAGTACATCAGAGAGATGCAGCAGCTTGATGTCTGAAGATGTCTGGTCAGGCCTGTAGCCCTTACAACAACATGCACAGAGTTATATATACGGTGGTTCCTGAAATATACTCTCTAATTTATTGTCTTTCTAAAGGATTTAGATTTTCCCACTTGAAAGAAATAAATAAAGCTTGTTAATAAAACCAGCATAAATTAGTACCTAAGCTTCCTACTATGTGACAGTGATTAACCCTTTAGTTTTGCACCTCTGCTCACGGAAAGTGCATGTTAGCTCACCTCAATATATCACCACCACAACATGCTTGTGTACTTTTAAGACAGCTGCTATCCTTGCTAGATACACTTCACATTCACTAATACTTGCCAGAAAAGGAGTCATTGACTATTTCTTTGATCTGAATGCATTTATCAAGGCTTGGTGAAGATATACATTTATAGATGTAAGACTGGATGAAGATTCACCAGCAAAGCAAGCTCTTCCTTAAACTGCATCTCATAATTTCTATTCTTCTAAACACCTTACAACTATATCTCATAATTTCTCCTCTTCTAAACACCTTACAATTATATTCTCTCTGTCAAGTGGAGTAATCCAGAAAAGCAACAAAGTTCCATGAAAATATCTAACACAATGTAATTCTGCAGCTATAAAACAAAAACACTATGGACAATGCTCATCAATTCACTCCTGAACCTGTGCTACACAAACTGGTAACAGGAACAATACTTTCTGGCCATTGTGTGATGAAGTTTAAATTCAAGAGAACAAGGTAAATGTTGTCAGTCCTGAGTCCCAGGGACAGTATGGCACACAGCAGCTGGAGCCTGGCACACTGCACCTTCCACCCCAAATAAATTCTGAAATTCCCTTGATGGACATTTGCTCACAGATACTGTATAAAAATGCTTTCATTTCCTTGCGTGAGAAATCACTGCAGAGTTCCTCTAAATTTTCTGTATCAGGAAAAGGGAGGATAAAAGGAGATACTTGAGGGGAAGTGGGAGCTCAGACAACTCCTCTTCGTGCCTGATCCCACACTCAGCTCCCACGTTCCCATTTCTCTCTAAGCCAAGCAGGCAGCAGGCCCCTGGCTTATTTGGACAACTGTTCCCTTACACAACAAAAACTTGCAACTTATTGGCAGCTCTGAACAGTCACTTTCCAAAAAGTGCTGGGCTCAGCTTCTCTTGCAGCAGGATACTGACAGCAGCCCAGCAGCTCTCTGTCCCACAACCTTCTGTTAAACAGCAGCCTAAACTCAGGGATTCATGCCCCTCTTCACACCCCTTCCTAAAAATCTGCATGCTGACATTGCATCTACTATAAAAAAAAACACTACAGAGGCTGCAGCAAAGGGACTTCAATTACATCTGGCAGTCTTGGCAAAATATGCCATAAAATGTTAATGAAATAGTTACACTCATCAGATTCAATACTGTCATCAAAAGGACCAAAAAACCACCATCACATACAAAACTAAACGATCTCTCCAAATTATTTTTATCTATTAGGCTAAAGATTTAGTCTTTCTGTGAGTCCTGGCTACTCATAATATGAGTATTTTAACAGGAATGAGTAGACTCTGATCACATTTTACAATTGAGTATTTAACATAAAATGGTCATAATTAAAACATTATGCAGTACCTCCTTAGAGTATTTTCCTTATAAAAGAGCCTGGCTGCAAACGCAAGCTTGCACAAATTGACTTGAAAAATAATAAATTCCTTAGTCAACAGGTTCACGTTATACTCAAAGCAACACACAGATCCAAGAGACATTCCAGGACAACACTTTAGTAAACAATCCTGTTATTCATGGATGACTATAATAGGGTGATTACTAACAGCTGTTTGCAATCTCTTTACATATGGAAAAGCTTCAAAAAAATTACAGAAGCACCCCAATTTACAGAGGAACTGAAGACAGAAGGATCTGTAAAGCTGCTTAGCCCCTTTCCAGTCCCATTATCCTCAATACTCGCATTACACATGGATACCCCTAAAGGATCATTCCAGAGGACTTACTCAGTCCCTATGGCTTCAAAATACTCAAGGCAACAGCATTACTTTCCAATGTATTCATCAGGTTAAACTCAAAGAATATAGGTATTAAAATATAAATTAAAACTACTACAAATACGGTTCAATAGATTGAATAGTTTTATATGTAGTCTACACAAGTACTGAACTTACACAACCAGTAGATGAGCACTAACGTGGCTAAGCAGGGGTATGATCACCCTCAAGGACATAAAAAGAACATAGTCTAGCTTTTAAATAAACTTAACCCAATTATAAATGTTAATTAAAGCATTCCTGATGCAAATGATAGGTTAATATTCAAACCCAGAAAGCAGAACACCACGTAATGCCCTAATTTGTTCCTATTTGACCAGCGACTCCTTCACTCTCTTCCCCGTCCCTAAGTTTTAATTAGGAACCCTGCAGCCAGCCACATCTTTCTGTAACAATGCAATGAACCATAAGAATATAAAAGTATCAGGAGAAAAAAACAACACTATAAAGGCTGCTTGCCCACAGACAAAACACCACACCAACAAAATGCCAGATAATCTGTTTAGCAACTTTTCTTGGAAGATGGTCCAGAGATATTCCATCTAGCTGTGACACAGATTTCTTTTTTTACAACACCCTTTCCATTTTACTCCCCATCAGTGGCACTCACAGGGCTCTGCAGTATCTGGGTGACCCTCTTCCTCTGCTCCATCATATTGAAGTCCTGCCTGAGGTCGGGGGACATGTTCCTCTCCCGGATGTACTCGGGGTCATTCTCATTGATGCGATCGAAGTACCGCTCCTTGTGAGGCATCGTGGCAGGGGGAGGAGTAGTGATCACCTGGCTGGCATCAGCACTCATGCTTCAACACTGTGCAGGGAAGGCTTCCCCTGAAACAAAAGGACAGCAGGGAAAAATGTTAGTTCAAAGGAGGCCAGTGCATGGAACTTCCAAGTCTGGACACAACTAATGTCCCTTTGCATCTCTGCAGATCATCTAAAATGAAAGGAGAACAAGTGAGTAACTATCACAACCAGAAAATTTAGGAAATATTCTAGAAAAATGGTTAAAAACCATTAGTAAGTTCTCTGATGGTGCACAATCATCTGTATTTGATGTAAAATAAAAACCAAAAAGCATACAGTTAGGAGTGACATTTGAAATGACCATCGTACATTTTATGACAAACTTCCCTCTGTAATTTCACACTACACTCACCACCTCCCAAGGTTTTTATACAGCTCTCCTTCCAGAGCTGTTCAAGCAAACACCCAGAAGAGAAGGCCTGTTTAATATCTGCCCATAGCTCATCTCCCAGCTTGAATGAAGAAATTCCTCAATTACAGCACTTTCAAAGCATCTCATAACCACAGCTTAAAGATAATGCTTCAGGACTCAAGGACCACCAGGGAATTTCCACTGAGCTCCAGCTGGTGCCTGCTCTTTCACAAAGCACTTGGAGACATTGAGGGAACTGCAGAGGTTGTATGTTGGCTTACACAGCACTGAGACCACATCCACAGCAAACAGCTGAACTTTAGCTTTTCTCCTTTTGTGTGCAATTGCATGCAAAGATTCTCACTGAAGCTCATTACATTAGGAAAAGAAAAAAAAACCACCAATAAAAATACTTTCATGTCTTGGTAGAAAGCTTAAAAATCTCATTAAGAAACCTGATAAGCATTTGTAAACACAAACAAAACTGGATCAAAAGGAAAGAAGCAGACACCTGAATTTTCATACAAAGAATCAGGCTCAAAAGCACACTCAGGAACACCATTCCTCAAAAGCTACTGAAGAGGGACACTTTCTCAGGTTTGAGGAACAAAGAGAAGCAGGATTTGAAGGACAAGATATGCTTATTATGAAAATACATTTTAACATGCAAATATCTACAGTCAATAATACATTTAATATAAAAATATTTGCATGAAAAAAATATGTGGTATGTAAAGTCACATCTTCAGAGGAAAAAAGCCCAAGTCAAGCAGTGTTCAAGTGTGGTTTGACATTCTGGTATCAGTGGATCAAAGTGTCCTTGCTGTGTGGCACAGTTCACTCACCCTTGTTTGTGGCACTGCAATTACCATTTGGGACATTCTGTGAACAGTGAGCCAACCTGGAGCATCCAGACTGCCTCCACTGTAATCTCACATATTTCCCAGGTGGAACACTGGGAATCCCTGTCAAAACCAGCTTCAGCAGCCCAAGCCCTCCTCCTGCCTGCAGCAAGTCCTTTCAGTCCTTGTAACACCCTCTGCTGCTCAGCCACACCATGATGGCTGAGGATGTAAACTGGTTTTCAGCCAGTTTCCCACACTGATTCCCAAATAGCTTTGCTGACAGTGCAAAGGAGAGCACAAGGATGAAATCCTGGGGCACTGCAGCCCTGCCACCAAGTATGAAACGCCAGACAGAAACCAGTGACAGAGCTGGGAAAGAATTAGCAGGTAAGAGCCAAGAAAACTATGTCTGTGACTTTGTTTTATACTACAGATTATGATAAAATTTGGGATTGAGATAAAACACAACAGTTCCTATAGGTTTAATTGGTTTTGCTCTTCCTGCCATTTTTTTTTCTACAGAGAGAGAGAAAAAGAAAACATCATCTGGGATGCAACATTATCCAGCTGCATACACAGAGCTCCCAGGAGGTACCTGGCATGCTGGATGAACATACCATGTTCTGGGATGTATAATTCACATCCTGGAAACAAGCTCCATGAACTCTGATGGCTTCATTCCAGAGGCTGAGGAAACACATTGGTGAGTTTTGCATGTGCTGCTCGGGTGCAGTAGGAGTTCATTCGGCATTTGCTGACTGACCTCTGGAAAGCCTGGGATGTGGGATCAGTTTGGGGATGCTGGGAAGTAAACGGAGTTTGCTTCAAGGAAGTGAGAGTTTGGGAACAATCTGCTAGAAGTATGAAAGGAGTTTAAGTTTTTCTAAAGACTTAACTCTTGGGATGGTGTCTGGGAATCTGACCACCACTTAGGAAAAATACTCTTATAAATGTAACTGTGTATTATGTCTCTGCTCCACTGCCCTGTGTGTACCTTCCCTTTCCCCCGTGCCAAAAAATGGTCAGTTTTAAGAAGAAAAAGAAAAAAAGCATCAGGAGAAAACATAAGACCATGAAATCACTGGCTAAATGCCACAAGGTAAGAAAAACTCAAGACCAGACCTGTCGGCCTTCACTGCTCTCCATCTGTGTTGGGATAAGAACCTCCATCTGAACCAGAACAGACACCTTCCATCACTTGCAGGTAACTAAAACCAGTCTAGAAAGCCAGATAGCAAGAACCTTGCTTGAACTGGTGACCAGCTGTAACTCCTGTTCTTTTCCTCCTTCCCTGGAGTTGTCTTATCTGACCATTTATTTGCCTAAAACCTGACCTGTTAACCCCAAGTAAGAGACTTGCTCAGCTGCTGATCGACTCAGTTGGCTGGATCAACTACACGCATGTCTGAACTTCAAAACACATTTATTGTTATTATTATAGGTTTATAGGACATAATTAGTTCAAGTCCATTACTTTACAATTCATTCTTACAGTGACAGAAAAGCCCATTCATCTGTAAAAATGGCACAAATATGACTGGCAATACCCAAAATCCACGAAAGAGATTTTTCTAATTGCCTTGGACTTTAGTTTTTCCTCTTTCCTTTCAGCCTGGTTTGTTACCTCTAGCCATTAAGATTACAACACTGAAGTCCTTGTAGTACAAAACCCCTCCATTACTGAACATAATATGGGTGTTGGGTCCAGTTGTTCTTATTAGGTCTGGTTCAATGCCCGCTCTGTTGGGCCCAGGCTGACTCTCATATAACCCCTACTGTTTCCTGGAAAATTTTCAAACAAATCAACCATTCTTTTATTATTTATTTGCATCTTCAACTGTTGTTTTTTGTTTTTTTTTTTTAAGAAAGAGGATATTTGTTAAAAATGCCAGCAGCTTTAGGGGATCAAAAAATTAATATCTCCTTCTCAGCATAGAACCAGCATTAAGACAAAAGTATTTACAGGAAATCCAGATCTCAATATTTATGAATTGTGATAGAGGATCCTCTCCTCCACTTTTGTTTTTTTTTTTTTTTTTTAGATTATATGTGTGTGATACTTGTGCCTAGAGAAGAAATCAACTTTGCTGCAAGGCTACTTTTGGCTTCCATCCCCTCCAATGCTGTTTATGAATCAAAAAAAAGTGAGCTACCACCTTCCTGAACAGTACTAGCTAACATTACTTATGCATGCTCCAGACTAATTGCAGACACTGAGGCACAGGTAGAAATGAGAGACCCTACAGCAACAAGACACTGTATCTAGACTGGTCAGAACAGAGAAACATACACAGAAATCAAATATAAACTCAGATCTGATTCCATCCTGGTGAGAGCCATCACTCCTGGTCTGCTGAGGCACACATTTTAGCTCTCATTTTGACCTAACATGCACATGCTGACACGCTAAAAAGAGATTCAAAGTTAAAGAAGAGCCCACACTTGGGCTCACAGTTTTCCCACACTTTGTTCAACTGCTCCAATTTGGCCTAACTAAGAACTGAAATTCAAAATGGATAAATTTTTGTTGCACAGAATCCTCATCTCCGCTGAAAATACTTGTAAGGACCTGTAAAACAAAAGAGCTCACAAGGTCTTGCTACAATGTAACTTGTTAATCTAACACCACTTCCCCCTCCGGGCTCTGCCCTCCTGGTTCATGCTGAACTGAATTCTGATACAAAAGAAAACAGGTCGTGTCCTCCAGTGCTTTGATGCCTTATATAGCTCATGGGTTTGGCTTCCATATCCTGCTCTGTATTTCAAACCCGTAACTGGGCTACAGAGAAAGTAGAACATACCCCCTCTGCCAGGAAGCTGTTTATCTCTCTACTTAGGAGTTAGTCTCATTTAATGAAAGCTTCAATTTGTTTTTCCAGGAACTCGGAACTGCTGATTTTAGGTTGCAACATTGCATCCTGAGCATCCCCATCTGACACTTTGTAAAATCTAGGTAACCTACTGCGTTGCTTTCGTCGCAATAACTATTTTCAATGTCAAATCACAAAAATAATAATGAGGTCAGAGAAACAAGAAGTACTAAAGTAAAAAAAAAGTGCAGGAGACCAAATGAGAGGAAAATTTATATTGGGAAAGAACCCCCCAGAAAGCACTGACTTGATATATTTATATCTTTCATAATGCACTGAATGTATATAAAAATAAATACCACCAGACAGAATAACAGTGAAAGGACCAAATTATTAGATCACCTAGCAACAGAACATTAACCTACCTTTTATGCTGATCTTTTCTGGCTGGTTTCAGACATCTCCATTTTCTTTATGCAGTGCAATCCATCTTACTGAGAGTTCCCAGCACTGCAAGCCAGCAGTGTGTGCACAGCATCATTAACTGCTGTGGCTGATTTGGGGTCTGGGCCGCCCCTCATCGGAGCAGCTCCTCTCAGGAGCACGTTCAGCTGCTCTGCTCCTGCAATTTCTCGCCTGCTTGTTTTTAAGGAACAGGCTGCTCTCTCTCCCCCCCACCCCCCTCCAATATCTTGTCTGCCAGGAGACTTGTTGGAAGCAAACTGGGCGTCTCTTGATCTCAGTTCCAGCCTCCCCATGAAACAGGTTCCAGTCTGAATCAAAGACTTGGCTTTAGCAAACACCGTCAGCTGCCTACGTCAGCTGGCAGCAGCACACACACTTCAGGAATATGGGGGAACGGTTCAGAGGGATGGGGAAATATGTAGGGGAATGTGGACTGACAAGAGGGTCACCAATGTTATTTTCTGGCACTAGAAAGTTAACTGTTCGTCCTTCCTTCTACATATTTTAGTAATGACACACAAATGAATAATTGCAACCCTTTTAAGGCAAAAACCAAAATTTGAATAAGCACCTCAAAATTAAATTAATTCTGAAATTCCCCTAATGGGGACATCAAATACCATAAATATCCAAGTTGAAAAAGTTCATTTTTCTTTTTATCTTACAACGGATTTGGGATTTCCTTACTTTACACATTGTTCAGGTGAGTAAGATGTGTGTTCAGATGCTAGTATTTCCTAAACTCAATTTGTGGAACTGGAAATAACTAGATAGGTAGCACTTGTTCAAAATTTTATTAACTGATTTTACTAATATACAGGAATTCCTTACACTAGTACTCAAGCCAAATGACACCATCAAATTGACACAAATTAATTTGCATTTAAAAATAGCCATATCTTCTCCCAGCCTGCCCAGCCATTCAATCTTTTCCCCTTTATCACATCTTCAGATTCATATCAGGAAATGCCTGTAAGGGTTTTTTTAAGTTGGTTTGTTTTTTTTTTTTTAATGGATTCATTTTCAGCTGTATCATTTACCCTGGCAGTTAGCTGCATATCTACACAAATGTTTGTTCTGAAATAAAGATAATGATGATACAGGAGTGTCAAACACCATTGCTTCCAGTAGCAATGCAGCCATAAACAATTTGTCATACTGCAGCCCAAACTGGTTACTAATCAAATAGTCTAATCCAGCATTGCACATTTAAGTCCCTCTGCTTTTAAACAGAGCAAGGTAATAAAATGATTATCTCTTTTCAGACACCACATTAAAGAGACTGTATGGCATCAAGATATATTTTTTCCTAAGAAATAAGCATTTGAGTGCATTTGAACCTTGTTTTCGTGTTGCTGTGCTAAATCTAAAGCATTATTTTTTCCCAGTTACATCATGCAATGTTAAAATCAACACAAATAGTCAAGCTGTGCAACTCACACTTTACTCAGTGTAAACTGGAACAGAGCCAGACACACTTTATTGTCAAGAAGTGAGAACTAAGTGGGTCGCTGACAGCCACACAGAACATGAGAATTTGAGGCCTGCAGCTTTACCTTTAACTGCAGGGATGATGTTTTTTCTCTGTTAAGGAAGGTTCCTTATAATGCACTCAGCCTGTAGCAGGTGCAGCCTGCACCTCCACATTTGCAGCCTGGCCTGCCAACATTTTTCAGCACAAGTGGGGAAAAAACTTCCGGAGCCCAGAATGCTGGTTTGATGTATCCAATATGCTCCACCACATGGCCATAAATGCTATTTGCATGTGTTGAGTCTCATAAATGAACTTGCATGCTTAACCCTGTAGACCCAAACTATTTCCTTCACTGCTGCATCAGTTTTTCATGTAAAAAAAGGGAGGGAACCCTTGATAAGCAAATTATCCTGTCATCCTTTTCTGAGAGTCAGTATGATAAAAGACAATGCCAGTCTCAGAAGCACAACCCTGGGAGTTCACCTCCAAGGTCCACCCTGCCCATGTGGAACCTCTTGTGCCAAGGAAAGGCAGTACATGACCAGGATGTTGCCATCACTGCATTGCATGACACCTGAGCAGCCAGCAGTGTAATGGTTTCCTTGCTCTGCTCTGTGAATGTTTCCTTGCTTTACACAAAAACCGTCAAGATTGTGCAGACCTTATGAACACTTTGAGATTATCATGTTCTGTACACAAAACATGCAAGTCAGAACAAACCCAGTCACACATGCAAAACAGTCACAGAAAAGTAGCAGAGGAGGAATACAGTTTGTTGGTGAAACAATTCACACAGGTGACAATGAAAAACACTTTATTTTTAAAGACTCACCCCTGCTTATCTACATAATCACTTCTACTTAAGTCACCTAAAAATATTTCACGAGTTAGCAGACAACAGAGAGCTAAATTAAAAGATTACGTTCTGGTAGCACTTATCCGTATTAAGCTGTGAAAGTAGGCACACACACACAGCCCACACACAGAGACAATGGCTGAACAATGTCCCTGTGTCACCTGGAAGACATGAAACCTGGGCTCCTCTACCGTATAAAATAAGAACTCTGTGAAAAGAAAACTTAACTGGAAAAGCTGATGGCAGTCCCAGCCTTCCATATTTCGCAACACTCTCCCTCTCCCTCTCTTGCAAAGTCTCCAGCTTCCTCTGGTGACTTTTTTATTGGGCTGTCCCTGACCTGCACAGATGCAGGGGAAAACAATTCTGCTTTATATACAAATCTACATAAGGTTATGGAGTAGAAGAAAGAAGTCTGTTATGCAAATACTTATTTTGAAATCCATTGATTCACATCAACCTGGATAGAGCCATTTGGAGTAACAAGGACTACTCCCAGCAATCTGCAGGAGCTCTCCTGGGTCACTGGTACAATGTGTGACATTGGAGAGCAGGGAAACCTCTTATCAGTCCCAGGGCACATGAAAAGTCTTGGTGATTTATGGCAGTTTGATTATCCTGAGAAATGTCAGACCAAAGCAGCTGCCTCCTGGGTTTTGCTGGAGGGTCAGAGGCTGCAATGGTGGGCAATCCAGATGATCGACACGAGGCAACTGCTGGATTTTACAAATATTTACACCAACAACCAATCTTGTGTATGGTAGCACACAGCTAAACCTTTTTATAGCCCAAACCCCTGGAGATCCTCTCTCTTCACAGCAAATCCTGACCTTTAGCACCACTGACAGCTCAGTGTAGACCCTGTTAAGACCACCACCATGCACTGACCATACAGAATTGCAGCACAACGCCCTCCATAACTCACAAGTGAGCACTGGGAAACCTGGCCAGCAGCTAATCTCAGTAGGACAATTGTAACTGGAAACTTGAAGGAAAGATGAAATTGTGCCAGGTCTTCGATCATACACTCTTCAGGACAAATTGTATCTTTATTAATATTATGCACCACACCCAGCACAACTCTCCCCAGTTCATCCTGGGATCTCTGAATCACTCTGCCATAAATTTTATACAAAGAGCAACAACATAATCACATTAATACACCAATATCAGCTTGACCATGTCAAAATAAACTGGCTAGCCTCTCAAAAAAGGAATTTTAACATTTTACTGACTTATATACCATTCTCACATTAAACAGAAAACAAGAGCATTTCAAAAAGCTGATTTATGATAGTTGTGGTTAAAAACTCAAAATATTTTAGATAAAACAACACAACTACGTATATTGATTTCACATATGAAGAAGAGGCTTAGTGTAATGTTACGGCTGTCTTAAGGTTTTTAACTAGAATTTACAGATAATAATTTTAGGGATTGATGAAAGTGTGAGACAAATGACGCCAGCCAAGCCCAGGCCTGACTGTGCAGCAGGCACATTGCCACTGACTGGCCATGAGCAAGTGAAAAAACCTTAGGCATTGTGAGAAAAGAACTATATCCCCTTGTTCTAATAAATGCTTAAAAAAAGACAAGTTCAAATTGAGCTGTAGAGGGAAGGCTCTGTTAATAGGACTAACAGCTTATGTCGGCCATGAGATGGCACAAGGGACAAAAATCTGTAAATCACTATTCACAGATTATGCCGAGAGTGTCTTTTCTCACCCCATTCAAGGCTCCAAGACTTTCTTTTTTCTCCATTACTAAAATTAGTCTTGCTTTAGCATATGGGACATTTTTTCCCCTTCTTGGTCCATTTATAAACAAATGTTTGTGACTGTCAAAACATAACAAGGGAAAAGTGAACAAACAGAGAATTTGATGGAGGCTATAGCTCCATCCCTAATACTTAAAAAATGATCATCTTTAGAGGACTTAAGTTACACATACCTTATGCTACAATTTTTCATGTTTTCCTGGCTGCCTTGAGGCAATCCTGCCCCTCCCAGTGCACATGTTTCAGTCCTCCACCTCTGAAAATACCATTCCCTAATTGTGCTAAGCACATCTCTCCATGAAGCTTGACTCTACAGTGGTTACACAAAGGCATGAGGGTTAAAAAAAATCTGGGGGGGAGAGCAGGGGAAAGTGTGGAGCAGAGCAGGGCCAAGGACCTGCCTGACCTACTCAAAAGTTCAAAAGGCAACTACTTTATTAGCTACGTTCACAGCATGTTGCTTTAATTATCCTTCCCAGGGAAATCCCTAGGATTTACAGTAGTGAGAAACACTTCTTCTGTATATAGTCACATGGTTAATATTGTCTTCAGCTTGCTTGAAAATAACTAAACCCCCCCCACAAACTACCCAACTAGCACATGCAGAAAGTTTCGCATGCATTCAAAGTTTAACCTATACAAATATGCACATCAATCTCAATTGACTTGGCCTGAATTTGACCTCCTTCTTGTCTCTGCCACCTTTTGCTCATGGTATTAGAAAAGAAAATTGAATTTAGAGAGCCGAAGGTCTTCTACACCTTCAGGAATGGAAAACTATTCCACTGAATTTCAAGCAATCCCAGTTAATGGCAGAGGGTCACTTTGGATTTAACCACAGCACTGAACAGAGAAGCAGATGTGCCCAGAGCAGCAGCCAGCACATCTCTGAAAAAGTGCTGAAGATTTACTAACAAAAGCTTTGGTAAGACAAACAGTGAGGGGTAGGGTGAGTCAGCATCAAGCCCAGTAGTAAGAGCAGTATTTTAAAAGTCAAAAGCAGAATACATAAATATTTCATAATTAGGTTACTATTATTTTCCAGTACAAGCAAGCAATTATGCACTGTTATCCCATAATTCTCCTCCTCCATCATCACTAGTAAGCCCTGGAAACTTGGATAAAATAAAGACACTCCACAGCAAACTACTCTGGTACTAAAGAGCATGGATGCATCCTGCCATGCTACACAAAATCATGGGGACTTGCACACATCTGTGATTGTTCTTAGAATGGAACACCAGCTGACACTGAACACTTGTCCTAGAGACTCAAACCATCCTCTCCTTTGATCTCAGTTGCATGAAGCATGAATATTTCATGTCTAAAGAGGAGATGGTCCAATGTACTGAGAACTTCGGCCAAGGTGGTACAAGCAACCATCCACCCCAGACTGCTTCAGAAGACACTCACTTTATACTGCAGCATTGTCAAGCAAGTGAACAATGAAGAAAAGCTTCCTGCTTTCTCCTCTAACCAGGGACTTGAAGAAGCTGCAGCACCAGTAGCCCAGAATTCCAGTTGCAAAGATTCTGTTATAATTTTGAAAGCATGTGCAGTCTTTGATCAGTCCCATGCAGCACTAAAGACTCTCCCTCAAATCCTTCCCCAAACAATTCTTTCAATTTTGGCTTCTACTGGCTTTTTTTGTTGTTTGTAATTTCAAGAATATTCTGAAGCCAACAAATATATTAGATGGATCTGTCTTCTAGTTAACTAAATACTTAAGAGTAATTTTATTTGAATTTCCAAAGCTCATAAGTAAACCTGGCTTGAAAATACTGTTGGCTTGTTTGCAAATAAACCTGTGTATGTTTATATTGGGTGGAAGTATCTGACACCTTACCCATGGGCTGAATTCAGAGCCTGAAATGTAGAGGCAAATTCTTTCCTCAACTCTAACATTAAGAATTAAAAGCAACATATTTAAAAGTCAATTAGTGATTTTTAGAAAAATGACATTATGTTCTGAGCTTTGGTGATGCTTTTTTCCCCTCAATATTTGAATAACTAATGGAAATGATCCTAGGTAAACAGCTTTTCACCTTACACCATAAGAAAATTATTGATGATACAAAAAAATGTCTGAGGCTATGGAGAGACAATCTACTTGATGAATAAAGGTAAGTAACATCTTTTCTAGGTTTTCCAGGGGTTTTTTTCACTTTTGTGTTGGGTGCTTCGTGAGTTTTTTATAAACATCTGTGAAAACCTAATACTTTTCAAAGAATTAAAGATCTCCATGCAAGAACATGCCCAAAAAATACCACAAAACTGTGCTGAATAGTAGGTGATTAGATGCTTGCCAAGGGCTCCTTCATGACAGCTCCCACAGATGTGCTGGAATGCTGTGGAGGACAGCACTGACCCAGGGCAGCCAGAGCTCTGAGCTCTGCCTTAACCACAGTGGGGATAAGGAGGAACCACATCTTTTTTTTGGAACTCATTTCTTAATCCAAAGAGGAAAAAGGGAATCTGCAGGACTGATCTGGTCTTGGGAGTTTGATCTCAAAGGTTTCTGGAGGAATAGGAGTAGGTGCTGCTTTTAGAGTTTGGCAGTACTTAAATTTATTTTTTTCCTGTAAGATGTGTTCCTCTAACTTGCTAATTTATTGCAGCATTTTGGGCAGGGAGATAGCTGGATTTCTATTTTTATTTTAATTACTGAGTGATGCTTCCAGTGTGCACTGAAACAAGCATGTAAGATACCATTTGGGGGTTGCTGTGGGTTTATAATTTTGTTCTTTTTTAATTCTCTGGCAAATTGCTAAGGAATTTTGATTTTGGCCTACCTCATCAGTACATGTTCTCTCTCTGTGATAAATTATCAAAACTAATCAAAGTTTGTACTGAAAAGCAGTCAGTATGATGTGATGAAAGCATGCAAAGTTTTGTGTTATAAGAACAGACTTTTTCTTGAGACTTCTGGCTTCAAACTCAGAGAAGTGGAATTCATAATGAGAAACACTCCTACCTGGCACACAACCCCCGTCCCTCAGAGAGTGCAATTATACAATTATGCTGGATGAAACTTGAAGAAAGGTTTTCATTACATCTATCCTGTGTTCATTTTCATGTCATATTTAACATGTTGTTTGTGTGATACTGGACTGGGAGATCAGTGGTTTCTAGAAGACTAAAATGGATGGTTTATTTTTTTGAAGTTATTTTTAACTGTCACATTCATGAGGCACTGGATATGAAGCCTTTAACAATTATACATCTGATATATAAATAGCAAAACATAAGAAATAAGTAAACAAACAAAGCTATCCCTTCCTGGCCACTCCTGGCATGGTGCAGCAGGTTGTGGGCATGCCTGGCTGTCCTAAGGTAAATCAGCAGCCATCCTGAGCTAACAGCACATTCCACCTTTTCATTCTCTGTTAGAAGCTGTCTCTCACAACAATAAGTTCTCCAAGTTGGCTGTTTCATTCTTGTGTCCACAAAAAGTAAGTGCTGCCTTGTGTAATTATGACAGCACTTTCACAAGTTCAGAAACACAATGCCTTAATGTTACTTGTCTATTTAAGATTGTAATATTTTATACACCTAAAAGGTTTTTGCCCCTTTTGCAGGAAATACGTTTTAGTCTTTAAAACCGAGAATTTTAATTATCTCTTGATTCTGCAAACTTGTGATTGAGTTCAGTTAATTATCTACACTTAACCTGGACTTTCTTTTAGTCAGTGCCCTATAATCAGATGGACTGAGCAACTTGTGCTTCAGGTACTGAGGATGCTGCTCAGCATCAAAATCTTTAACCAGATATCAGCTTCTGTAAAGCACAAGCAAATGATGTTTTTACCTTTGTACCACATTTGGCTTAAAGTAAGCAATAGGTTCAAAAGTTAAGTGGCAGGAATGAATACATGCACAGCAAGATCAGGTAAGATATCACTTTCATAGAGCAGCAAGTGAACAAGCAGTACCTGGACCTCTCTCTGACCTGCAGCATGAGCCCAGACACAGATCCAGTCATTTAAAATAACCTCCCATGATAATTAAGCTGAAGTTGTGAACAAGCATAATTCTGCAAACATGGACTATGAAAGGGGAACCTGGATATAGAAGAGTCAATAATTTTCTTTCTTCTTAATAAGTTCTGTTTGTGCCAAAGGTGGGAGTACTTCTGAAACATGAACAAAGGAATAGGTATGTTTGGAAATTTAAATCTGTAGGTTAAATTTAAAAACAGCATGTACCCTCATAGCATACTAAAGGCCAGCCAGTGTTAAAACTGCTATCTATAAATAGCATAAGTTCATTGTTCTGAGAGGAGACCAGCACTAAAAATTTTCCAGATGCCAGTGAGCAATGACCCAAGTTAGCTCTACCTGAGCAATAAAAGCACTTGACAAAAATGAGAAATGTACTGCTAGGGGTTGAATTTGGTTTTGTGCTCTCTCCTTCCATTTCCAATCGCATCATTACCACTAACAGAAAGATAAGTCAATTCAAATAATGACACTCAAGTGATCCCATGTAAAAAAAAAAAAAACAAACAAAAAACCCCCACATTTTTGTTGTTATTCTTACATCTCATTTGACCTCCTCAGTACAACCATGAAAAATACAAGGGGGGGAAAGAGGAAAAACAAAAGACCAAACCAAAAATCTGAACAAATTGCTGCACAGGCTCAGAATATCAGTTAAGAAATATAGCTGCTCTGAAACATTTAAAGAGAATACAAAAGGGCCTCTACAATAGTATAACCTTTGCCTCTGTCTGCCAGCATCACAGTTTACATGGTTTCCATGGAAACCCTCTGCAAACATACGAATGTGCTTGTTGCATTAGATGTTGAACAGAAAATCCTTTGTGGCAACTCTGGAGGGCCATGGCCAGTGCCAACCTCCCAGAGGAATAATGCCCTTCACTATGCCTTGCCCAGCAGGCTCATGACACACTCGCTCACATGGCACAGCTGCTGCCACCGCTTGTTTTTCCCCAACTGATAAAAAAAGAAAAAAAAAAACCCAAAGAAATATGTGCACAACATAACTATTAAATATTTCCTCCTTCATGGAGAGCCCGTTTTGCTTTCACCATACTGACAGCAAAGTCTTTGGTTCTGGACTCTCAGAAGCAATGCAGGAACTGTTCTGTGAGGACTGGCTGGGAGGCTTCCAGCAGGGCATTGGGAATACATTTGCATATTGAGTAGATAGCTACCCAGGAAGGGGATGCCACAATTCTTCATTATTATGTGCTTTGAGAAAAACACATTAAAAAATACACATAAAACCTCAGCATGCAATAGGTACACCAGTCCAGAATATAAAACTTAGTTTCATCACGTTGTTATTTCTCATTATGGGAAGACCAGCTGACCTACAAATAACTCACTGGAGGGGCTCATCTTTCAGCCCTGGAGGCAGGAAAATTCTACCCAGGACAGTGAAGTGTCATCAGGAGAGGTGGTTTCTTTTTTTGTTGTTGTTAGGGATATGTGTGTAAGTGAAAGCTGAGGAACTAAAAAACGGGTTTCTGCTTTACAAAAGAGGAGTATTGCTACTGGCAAACATCTGGCTGTTGTGTGCCTTCTGGATTTTCTAAAAATTCATGTCCACTCTGTAGCTCTACATGTTTTACCAGCACTGAAATATGAGTGCTTCTAATAAAAATGCACCTTCAAGACCAGCAGCATACATACCTGGAACATACCTTGTCTGTAGGCTAAAACATTGCCTTACATCCTTACTCTGAAAAAACAAATTTTTGGTACAGCAAAATAGACATTAGAAAAAGCTTATTCAGCCAGAGAGTGGTTGGGCAGTGGAATAGCTCCCCAGGGCAGTGGTCACAGCACCAAGTCTGACAGAGTTCAAGAAATGCTTGGACAATGCTCTTGGGCACATTGTGTGATTCTGGGGGATGTTTCTTTGCAGGGCTAAGAATTGGACTAGATTTTTGTGTGTCCCTTCCAACTCAGTCTGTTCTGTCATGCTGGGATCTGACTTCTGAGATATCAATGGCATAATCTACCTAATTGTTCATCGATGTGCACAGCTTCAGGGGGATGACCCTCAGGGAGGATGACACCTCCAAAGGCCACATTTAAGATCAAAGTCTTTGGACCCTGCATGGGATGGGAAATGACTGTGCCATTCCATGTAGAACTGGGGAGGTCAGCACACTTCTGCTTGTGACCAGACTCTTCACCTGCCACTCAGCCATTTCCAGCCACTTTTACTGCCAGTGGCAAAACCCAGCAATGCAACGGTTTTGTCTTAAAAGCTGAAGAATGAAGGAAAACAGATTTTATACTAGAAAGAGAAAACAAACTGAACACTTTCGACTTTGCCAGCTCTCTGTTTTTGTGTTTACTTCTTTCCCTTTCCCAGAGAGGGCCCTGAGGGGAAGCGCTCCCTGCTCCCTCATGGCCACCCTCACCTCACACCCGCCGCCAGCCCAGGCCCCAAGGCAGCAGCTGCCAAATTAACTCTGAGGGCAGCCAATCTCTGCTTTTAGCCTCGCCTGCAGAACACAGGACCGCGGGGGTCACTCAAAGCCCGTGTTGTTCCAATGCTCTAATAACCCATTGTTCCCCTGCGGCCGCCTCAGCGAGATAAAACGAAAGGCCGCGTTTTCAGAGGGTAAGCGAATTCCCGCTGCCAGCCAAGGGCTCGGCCTCACATGGGGCCAGCCCATCCTGCGGCTCGGCGGGGACCTGGTGGGTTTGTTTTCGTTAGTGGGGGTTTGCAGGAACATCTGCTCAGTGAAGGGATGGTGTGGGTCTCGCCATCGCCTTCCCCACAGGGCTGTGCGAAGCCGTGTTCGCTCCCTCTGCACTCAGTAAAGATACTGCAGTGACAGTCCCACGGCTAAAATCTGGCTCCTACCTGCTGGATACGGGTTTATAATCTGCTTCCTACCTGAGGTTGCAGAAGGATTGACAATCTAATGGTCGCTACTGTAAGTTTCACAGGAGAGAGGAGCCACAGCATGGGCTCAGGGCAGAGAGCCCCAGCACCAGGGCTGAAGCACCCCCAGCATCACATCCACCAGACTCCAGGTACACAACGTGTAAGTACTGGGATGGGAGAATGGACACAACAGGCAGAAATTAATCCAACAATACAGGAAATTGTAAGATTGAAAAGTCACTCGTTTTATATTTTCACCACATCCTCTCGTCCAGTAATGAAGTTCACTGAACATCATTAACATTCCGCTAATGAGACATCCAACTGCCCAGAGCAGCAATAACGAACGTGAGCTCTGTTTCCACCAAATCTACCAGAAAGATTTGTAAGGGTCTGCTTTCCCACTGACACGAACACATGACTCCCATTAGCCTTAATAAAGGAAGAGTGCATTCAGTGGGAGAGAAACTTCCCAAGGTTGCATAACTGAACTGCAGCATTCTCAAGACACAGTATAGACTGCTAAGAGAAGCTAGCAGTCCCAAAACTACAGGGACAGGCCAAATTCTTCCATTACTTTCCCATTAACTTTTATCATAGTTCAGACTTCCTTGCTTTAGGCAGTGAGAGTACTCAAAGCTTTTTTTATGACAGAAAAAGGGAAACGTAGATTTTTTAATGAAAAAGCAAATCAGACAGTGGGATGTTTAAATTCTATTTTTAGGCTGAAATAAATTAACTTCAGATATGGACTTTCTCAATGCATTGTCCCTACATACTATTCTTGACTCCACGGTATATTAATTCTTACTTTTCTAACAATGCAAATTTGTTGACAGGATGACAGGTTAAAGTTTATCTTTCAGGCTGCTTCCCTTGCCCCAGTCACAAAAATCTAGTTATGTCAATTTATGTCCCTTTCAGTGTTCAGTGAGGCGAGGAAATGGAGTGGAGTGCCAGAATGTGGAAACAATGCAAAAAAACTAATGCCAGAACTTAGTATCTGCCTCCTAGGCTAAGCTCTGCTCACCCTCACAAAGCTTTGGGATTAATATTGTGTATCTCAAAACTATGCTCAAGAAAAACCTTCATTCCAGATGTTGAAAGCATGATTAATCTACTCAAAATTAGAAGCCTTTTGTTCATCCTTTCTCCCCAGTTTATATATTTTAAAATACTTGGGTACTTAGCTCTTGTTTTTTTTTCTTTGACCAGGGTGCATGTATGCTTTTGGATACTAGAAAATTGAATTTAATAGACTACTTAAAACTAGTTGGTCATGCCTTTACCATACGAATCTCTCTGATTCTGGTGTAATGAAAGAATCTGATGTAATTTAAGAAATTCAATACAATTGTAGCATACATTAATGAAGGCTGCCTCATGCACTCTGCTATAGCTTTAAATGAGAATAGACTTCTCTATTATCTATCACACTGCAATGACTAATATGGGAGAATGTCTAGTCTGCTACTACTCACACACATGATAAAAACTCATTAGCACACATACTCACAGAAGCTGAACTACTTTGATACAGTAAAGAGAGATGGGGAACTACATCTCTCTTTACAATTGCTGTAACTGTGTGACCAGTAATGAGCTGTTTCAGAGAGCCATGTGTTCAAACATATCAAGATTACCTACCTATAAAAAACCTCCAAACCAACAGCAATTAAAAAAACAACTACAAACCAAACTCAACCACAAACCAAAATATAAGTGATTCATTTTATTTCACAGACTTAAAACCTCAAAGGTACAGGGACCCATGGTACTGCAGCACAGTGCAATCAGCCCTGTGCCCCATGTGGCTGTGTTCACTTTAGCTGCCAACAAACACTCAAAACTCTGAGCCCAGTCCTACTGAGTCTGGTGTTCTCCTTGGCTTAAGCAGAAGTGAAAATCAGATCTCATTTCCTAAAAAGCACCAAAACAAAAAACCAACAAACCCATCCCATAATATACAGAATGACCAATGCTAACAGACTGATTTATGGATACATGATACTAACTGCACTAGAAAACTCCATTCAAACAGAGAAACTGTAACTCACCAGTCATGTCACAACACTGAAGATAAAAATCATGCTGGTGTCAAATAGAAGACACTCAAATTACAAGACAACTATCTGCAGCATCCATCCCCAACCATTCTGTCAAACACACAACTGCAATAGCACAAAGCATCTTTATGACAGGAATAAAAGGCTCTTTAAATGCTCCTTTTATTTTTTATTGAATGAACCCACTCTTACACAAAGTTCACTCAACGATGTCTCGAGCTTTAGCACTGCCAAATCCTGTATTTCATTAGTCAACTATGGCTTGTCAGTCACACACAGAACAATCTGAAGTATTTATTGACTGCATACAATTTCTTCATGTAGTAAGTCAGGTGGTTGTTTAAGACACTGAACTTATTACTATATTGATAAATGTAGTTGTCAGGACAAGAATCTTTTCAGTGTTACACCACAGCTGACCAAACATTTCCCCGCTCCAAGTTACTGGCAAAACTCAAAGGGAGTTAAAAACCAAAGCGACAGACTCCTCCCAGGCAGTGTTAGTTTCAGCATTTTCTGTAGCTGACTCTTCTCACAGATCAAATCAGTGCCTCCCTCCAAGGAAGCACACTGCACCACACCTCCCAATTGTTTTAGAAGCACATATATACAAAGACCACAGTTGAAAAAGATACCATCAGACCTGGCGAGTCCAGAGAAATCTTGTCCTAAATATTTTTCAAGTTTATTCATGAGAAAAGGGTGGAGAAAGAAACCACAGCTGAAAGATTCACAAACATGAACTCATTTACAGGTTTGCAAAGCAAATCACGCCACCAACCTGTCACGTACCCCACAGAAAAGCACAGTGCAGACAGTCTGGATCAAGATACTCACTGTCGGATGAATTAAATTGCCCAGCTCCTCTGTGAGTTCCTTAAAACTGGCTGGATTTTTTTGCCACTCTTAATCTCACAGTCAGACAGGCACTAGATTAAAGTGAAGGCAGAGCAGAGAACAACCAGTCTCTAACCTTTAACAACTTCTTACATGCTGGGGTAATTAAGAACACTGTTCTCATACACTGTTTATTGCCTTGAAAGGATCACCAGTTGGTTGCTGGCCATAAAAACAACTGTCGCTCTATAATTCCTTAAATATTTACTAACAACATACACCAGAGTGCAAACCCCATAACTCTATTCTTGATACTCAGACCTTTCTGTCCAAACACAAATTGACAAAAAGACCTTCTGGCAAAACCACTCCAGAATGCTTTTACTCTTTGGTTTTGAAGCAGAGATCTGCCTTTTTCCCCTCCCTACACCACCACCCACTCTTCCAAACAAATAAGTAATCCAGTGTTGCACAGGAATTTTAATTGTTTCCATAACTTCTACTACCTGCCAAAAAAGTACTTAGTATGACAGATATGGAACAGGGTGCCTATAATACATGTATATTTATAATAAGATATGACCATATATATGGATATGTACAACATACAACTAATGTAATAGTTAATTTTTGTATAGCTATAAAAACTAAAAGCCCTTCAAGGAGGCAACCTTCGTTCTTTGAAGTAACAGCCATGATCTGAGTTACTGACTCTCAGGCTCAGATTTACAATCAAATTACTGCAGCTGAACTTCCTGCATACCGTGTGAGCCAGACTTGGGTTGCTGTCCCCTTGCGTGCTCTTAGCCACGACAGACAAGGTCACAGCGGAAATCCCTTGCATGGAAGGCTGAAAAACTAGGATGTAAGGATGCACTCCTCTGTATTTGCTGGAAGTACAATCCCACAGCTCTCTGCAGCAGTCTCTGCAAGAGTTTGGCTGATGTGGGTGCTGAGACTGAAAGTTTGGCTCCTTTCAAGAGTTGTGCAATTTCTATTTATTTATTTATTAAAGATCTTGGTCTGTCAACCCTTCCTCACTCTGCACAGTATTTACCACAAATAATGGCCCTGCTTTCAGTGGGACCTTTGAAATACTCATCTTAAGATACAAGGAGTTACACAACCCAAGCTGGTGGGGACATTTTCAGCATATTTGTACAACTTCATTTATTTAGTTATTAAGACCAGGTCTTAAAACAACAAAACCTTTTTCAAGCATTTGTTTAAACAATTCATTCCAGGTATGAGATTATTTATAAATATATGGTATGCAAATACTGTGTACTAGTAAAATACTTAGGAGAGTTGTAATTACTTTGGCAAAAGAGCTTAGAGATCTTCCCCTGAGTAAACTGCACGGCAGCATAAGCCTACTTGCAGGGGAGGTGTAACAATTCCATAAAACAAAAGTGCATTTAAAACAGTTTAATAAACAAGGGGAAAAAGATCTGTTATACTTTCATACTGGAAGCTCACAAAATATTATCTTCAACAACAGGTACCACACATTTTTCCACTGATTTTACAACTAAGCCCAGCATGCTGCAGCTTCTGACAGCATTAGGGCTTAGAACCTACTTTTGACAGCATTTTTTCATTTGTGATGGGTGGTTTGTTTTTGGATTGTTATGGGCTGGGTGAAGCCTCGAGGCAGACATGCAGCCCTGTTGATAACATATGTATTTTCCAACCCCGTGATAAATTTCCCATAACTGCTGGGCTGGAACATGACTTTCAGCAACTTGACTCTCACATTTGGCTAAAGCAGCATCAGTGCATTTTATAAACCAGCTCCAAGTGTGCATGGAAGACAACCATTTTCATAACAGATTGCTTTCAACGCCCAACTTCAGACTCCTATGTTCAGAAAACAGTGATTACTGCTTTCAGAAATCCAAATCTCCTCAGCCAGAATTTTTCCTCAAGCTGGAAATCCAAAGTCAGAAATTAATTTTGCAGGGTGCACCTGGAATTTGAATATCAACGTCAACAGTGCCGGTTGCTACATCTTAGGAGAGGTTTTGCTTCATATGCAAATCCTAATCTACACATATATTTCAGTACTCTTACATTACTCCCACTGAAAAGGTCTGCTCTGTTTTCAAAGCCTTAAAACCTTGCCTTTCACAGCTGCAAAGGAAATGACAAGAGAAGAAAAACACAGCCCGGTGCATATCAGCAATTAATTCCATCCACAACTGCCCAGCTGTTTGTGTGTGGAGGAACTGGGCTGTTTCCCCTCTGAGCCTGGGCCACTGAAAGCTGATACGGCCCTGTCGGAGATGTGGGCTGCTGGTAACACGTCAGGAATGCGCGCGCGATCGCACGGAGCTGCAGGGGAAGAAATGAAATCCAGACTGAGTATCTGCGCTATGGGGATAAAGTTATCTGGGGCAGAGGGAGGCCAGCAAAGCCAGGCTCAGCCTGCGGGGCACAACCAACACTGGCAGAGACAAGGTGGGATGAGCTCAGAAACCTGCAGGTCTGTGTCAGCTCTGCCAAGGTGATTTTATGCTGACTGATGGCAGACAGGTACATCTGGGGGCACTTCACAAAAGCTGTTACTGTCACTTGGGATCATGCTTTCCCAGCAAAGTTGCAGTAGAGACTTGGCTCCACCCATTCTAGAGTAAGACTTATTAGTAAGTAATCTCACCAATGCTTGCAGCCCTCAGGCCCCAAAACTTAAGGTAGAATCCAGTCCTTTAGAGTCTTTCCTGTGAATGAAATCCCCTCATGCCACCCTTGAGATTTCAGGAAAGACACAGAGTATATAAAAGGGGGATGCTTTGGTATCATCAACAATTTTCACCCTGTTAGAGCCCTGGAAATTTCTGCCCACTCAAACTCACTAGTTTACATGAACAGCTCATTTTTTCCTCTAATACTTTTAATAATTTAAACACTCAAAACAACATGTACTTTTTTCCTCCATTAATCTAAGCCAGTCCCTGTATAAAAATTACAAATTGATTCCTTTTTGCTGGGTAAAGCCACACACAGAAAACCACTTCTAATATATATTACTGTCATTTTTTTCTTCAGCTTCAATACCACCAGTAAAAAATAGCTCCTTTGATTTTTGGTAGCAGCAAGTCATTGGATGGAGCAATCAATCCTCTCAAAACTGTACAGGTATTCAAAAGAATGACACTAATAAGAAAGTATTTTCACTTGACCATTTTCAAGATCAGTGCCTATGGTAAGAAGTAACTATCACAGGGCTATTCCCTTCACAAAAAAGCAGTGAAATACCAGCTTGTGTATTTTGCTGAATAAACTGAGTCTGCTAAAACTACACACTTGTGCCCCACTGTGTGGAAAGAAAAGCATTCTGCAGAAATAAAACTGTGAAATGTTCATACAGTGATAAAACAAATGGTAGAAAAATATCCTTCCAGCTAAGGATTGATGAAATATTTAACAATTGCCTTTTCAAGAAAGGATCTCTAAAGTTTAGAGCAATGCTTCTGGAAGCTTGGTATAATCTCCAAAACCATGATACAAGCATGCAGTGTTAAAATTTGGAAAACAGAAAAGCAGAGAACTTTCAGTAATTTACAGCTTCTCAAGGAAAGTAAATCCAAACCCTATGGTTGACTGGAAGATATAAATTTGTACAAACAGCTTAAAATACCATCCCTTTTTTCTCTCTTGGAACCAATGACTCAATAAAGGCTAAACAGAAGCAGTACATTTTTAAATCAGAAGCATAGCACAATTTAGACTTCATGGAATCTCACTATATTGCTGCATGAACAGTTCCACTGCTGCTG
Organism: Zonotrichia leucophrys gambelii; assembly: GCF_028769735.1. Lineage (NCBI taxonomy): Eukaryota > Metazoa > Chordata > Aves > Passeriformes > Passerellidae > Zonotrichia > Zonotrichia leucophrys. Next base: position 10,144,847 of record NC_088176.1, read on the forward strand.
GAAAGCAAGAACAGCACTCATCATTCTTCCCATAATTTCATTTTTAGCTACTCAACATTGGGCAAATCCATGGGGGGATGATTTCCTATGTTGTTTATTGTCTGCCACAGCAAAACCTGGCTTTCTCACATATTAGAAACATGCACAGAAAGTTCCTGGAGATGATCAGTCAATCACATCACAATGTGAGCAATGCCAAGACCTTCAAGGTACGTAGGCCACCTTCCCAAGATCATTAGTCCTTTTCACATGAAGTTCAGCAATGCAAATAATTTTATTTCTTAATATCCTACTTATTCTAAATATTGGACAATACAAGACAAAAGTATTTTTAAACAGCAGAATATGGAAAAGTCTTTAAAAATCCCAGAAGGATTAAAGGCTTTTTTAGACTTACCTCAAAATGGAAGATATCTCAGTAAAGAAAGGAATGGCGATAGAGCTGCAGATGCCTTAAAAAATTATGTAGCTTAAAAATTCCTCCTCCCCCAACCGCACTAACTAGAATGGGTGTTAGTTATTGATTTCAAATTTGTTTCTCAGGCTCAGTTTTCAGCAATATTTTGATAGAAGGCTGTGAAAATAGTGATAGATGCTGAAAGTGATAACAGTAAGTTTCACTGCATCAGTAGACCTCAGCTGAGCACTACAAATAGAAATCATTCAAGTGAATCTTGCAAGTGCACATATGCCAACTGGCTAACTAAACAAAACTCTTCACTGACTAGTCTCTTCTGTTTCCTGCTTCTTCAGAGCAAAATTCCCTCTTGTGAAGCAAACCTATCCAAGATCTATGTACTCTTTAAAAGTATGAAATATCTATCCTTACAATTCTTCGGCTTGTAAGGATTTACCATTTAAATTTAGGCATGATACTTCAAGCTGGAGATAAATTTTAGTCACCAATGTTAAAATTCAGATGCAGAGAGGGTTCCAAGCCCACATACCACTTATGTCCCAAACCAGACTTACAGATGAGAAATAGTGAGGTTTAGCTGTGCACACCTCTCAGAATTGATACACAGCAAAATATTTCACACCAAAAAAATGTAAAAGGGGTTTAGAAAGTCCCTAATTTTCATGTCCAGCTGTAATACATGCAAATTGTTTTACTGAGGCTGAATATGAACACATATCACATTTGCTGGAATAATTATTGAAATATGGAAGTTGTTTGATTGTGCCTAGAAATGCTTACATCACATAATAGTTAAGGATAAATAGCACCATCTGAACTTGCAAGAGAAGTTCATACTTCACAGTTAAATAATTTGTGAGTCACTTGGGATGACTTAAGTTCTCTCTCTGAGATGTGAATCAGGAACAAAGTTGCTCAATGTCTAAAATTTCCCAGTTCGAAAGAAAAATTCCTAAGTCCTAAAGTAACAGTTTTCATTTATCATCTATATTATCTACTGAGTACTGAAATTTAACATCTTCATGTTCAGCATGTGTATTTGTGAAACCATTAGGTCCTAGAGTGCAATTCTTTCTGCCTAACTTCAGATAATTACATAGCACTTGAATTCACTGTCTAACTAAGCTCTCTCTGGCATGAAGTGAGTAATTATCTGGACTTCATTCTTAGACTTAGAGCAGTTCCAACAGAGGCACACAATCCACAAGCAGGCACTGATATTGAAGAGATCTCGAGTTATGCAAGGCACGTGCTGCTCTGAAACACTGACAAGCTACAGGCAAGGCAGAATGAACGTTTAAGAGATCACCTAACTATTTTATTAGCCCAGAGGGAAAAATCCAAGTGGCAGATATAAAACCAATTCATTAAATTCTTGCAATTCACGTGCACAACGGGTAATACACTTTTCTATGCATCTCACAACCAGAGGTCTTTTTTTACATTGCCCAAGTCAATACCACATATTACAGACTTATTCTCAGCAGTGAGATACAACACAGCATAAAAGGAGAAACTCAGTGCCAAGCACATCCCAAGATCTGGCAACAGTGTGAGTGTAGACTAAAATATGCTGTGAGAAATTGTGACCAGGCACAAACACAGTTTCAGAATACCAAGTGCAAGAGCTGCCAATATAGCAATCATTAAGTAAAAATATATGACCAATTCCTCAAAAAATAAGAAGGAATAAAATCTCAACATGTAGGGAATAGAACAGAAGGAAAAGTGAAGGAAGGAGGAACAGAGGAAAGCTAGCAGATACATTTTATTGGGTTTGCATTCAAAACACAGTTTTTTTGGAAAAATAATTTAAAAAAAATTACGGATTACAAAAATGTTCACCGTGAAGACTACTAAAAAGCAAACAAGCTTAATAGGAAATAGTATTTAACAAGTTCCATAAATTATTTTTAAAGTAATAACAAAGCTTTATCTCTCATTCTCAGTAAGTGCTTGCAGCTAATGTGCATCTCAAAAAAGAAAAATGAGCCAAAAAGTTAGCAATTGCACTGCACAACTCACACTTCTTGACATCAGCATGGTAATACAGTTGCTACATCTCAGTGTTAGCGTGACATGTAAATAAACAAAGCACTCCTTTATAGTAGAAATCCTTTAATGGTTCATGCTGAAAGTGGAGTAAAGGCAACAACAAACCCCTCGCATCCATCAGCCCACTACAAGCACCTTGCTGTATTCATGGCAATAAGGAGTTTATTGCAGTGAAATGTATTGAATGCACTGCACTGAAATGTATTTTGTAAAAGCTGATTTATGCTCTCCTCCTTACATGACAGTTAGATGAGCCAGGGCTGAATTGGCATGATGCATGACAAACATGCAACACTGAGTTATGGCGAAGATGAGAAGATTTTTGAATACTTTTCTAAATCATAGAAACTTATCAGTACCCACCTACAAACATATGCTTTCTTCCATATGACACAATGTGCAAAATAGCAATGGTGCAAACTTCATGATTTATGCTTGAAAGAGAATAGCATAATTTTATCTACAGTGTATACTCCCAAAGCCTAAAGGAGAGATTTGGTGAAAGAAAATATTTCCATGGAAGTAACTTTATCTTTCTGGTAACCTTTGGTCATTTTGTAATTCTTTGGTACAAACCTGGTATGAAGCTGACAGATGCTGAAGAGGGCTGCTCTAGTAAATCTGTTTCACTTTAAAGCTATTTCACCATCATTAAGTACCTTAAAGAGGCTCTAGCCGTGAAAAAGCTTGAAGCTGCTTTTAGTCCAAAAAAATATTTTTTCCTAAAGCCTGGTATGATGCCAATATGACACTTTAACTTATTTATTTTCTATCTTCTTACCAAGAAATGTGTGTTATCAGTAATGTAAGAAAGAGTCAGAAACATTCAGTGTGATGTGCACCAATCACATACAAAGACAGGAGAAAATTCAGACTTGGCAGATTTCATAGGAGTCTGCTTACAGACAATGCCACACATACCACAAAGTAAGCTTCACCTACATCTTGTGGTCAGAACCTGACCAAAATTAAACAAACATTCACATCTAAATTAATGTACACCAGCAGTCAAAGATTTTTATTACATATGTGTCATTAAGTGTTCTTGAGGCAACACAGTTAATTTCAGTCCACTGTTTCATATAATCCAGTTATTTATTGGGGTCCATCTAATTTATCACATAGTTGCATTGTGATATAGTATTCTGTTCCTGGCTGTTAAGCAAGTACATTTTTCAAAAAGTTATGCAATTACAGAGCAAGTGATTGGGGGTTTTTTGCATTTTACACCAACAGCAACTTCAACTCTGCAAGCTGAAGAGGAGGAAAACAAGACCTAAATAACTGCATGTCCCACCCTAAGGTTAAAGGCCATCTATCTGAAATGCACATGAGCACTTCCCTCAAATCCTGAGAAGTTTTTGCCCACGCATTTGCCCATGTGTTTACCAATTTTGTGGTCTTTGTTCCTAATGAAACACACCAACTTGCCTGTACAGACCTGCAGGTCTGTGGTACCCTGGCTATTCCTGGAATGCTTTTAATACCTTGAAATTGTGTTTGTCTACCTTCCTGCTCTGATCTCACAGCCATTTTAAGCAACAGATCACAGTTGCCAGATCAGTGTTGTCACTGGTGGTTACTGTAAGCTCTCTTGGGTAAATGGTATCTACTCCTGGCAATTTGACACTTTTTTTTTTCTGTGTTTTAAAAATCTTTTTAACCAACATTTCAATTTGAGACCAATTCTCAAAATATGACCTGCAAAGTGAAGTTTCTGCCCTAAAATCTCTCAGGGAAAAATCTTGGATAAAAACCATTTAGCTTTTTTACTGTGCCCTATGTTCACAAGGTATTTCTTCTATACTTCAGTCATCTATCAGCTCTCCAGTCTGTCTGGCAGGATGTTTATTCCTGATGTACTTGAAATGATTCAATTTAAAGGATTTATTGCTGGCTCTGGTATCTTTAGCAAATTGTTTCTCAGAATATCTTTTGGCCAGACTTATTATACTTTAAAATTTAATTTGTGAGAGAGTCTTTTTCCTCCTTCTATTTTCTTCGGCAAAAACTTCAACTTTTGAAAGATGGTTCCTTGTTGCTAAGAGATTCCTAAATCCTGCTATAAACCCCTCCTTGCCTCTTAAAAATAAAAAGTACCAACAACAAAAAGTTTGAAGTCTTCAGAAGATGGGTATATATTTTATCCAATTTCTCATTCATTCTTTTAAAAGCCACTTTACTATCTGCAGACTTTAACCTCCTTATAACAAGCATGTTCATTTTTATGACTAGCAAAGGCAGGAGGCTGGCAGGGAAATTGCACTGCTCAGACCCCTGAACCTGAATCAGACAAACACATTCCTGGGAGCCAGGGAAGAACAGCTCTGCTATCCCAGACACAAACGTGCTGAGAGAAACACTGATGCCTTCTGAAGTCATTGCCTTCAACAAGCTTCAGACTTGTACCCACAGGCTTTGGAAACACAAAATTGCTTCCTTCCATACCTTCATGGTAGCAGGTTGCTGCCCCAAACATCAAGGCGATGTTCAATGTAGCATAACCCTATTTGTATTGTGTGTTACAATTTTTCAAATTTTTTTTTTAAGGACACATACTCAAACACTGCAAACAGAACGCAGATGAATTTGTTTTATCGTTGTTTAATTGCAATATTTGAGGGATTGACTGCTTCAGTTTATTAGAAGAAGTAACAGCCTATGTGAAGTGCAAGTGCTCCATTTCCATGGATAATAAACACATTTCATTCAGCAACTCACTCACCAATTTGTGTAGCTGCACTACTGTTAGTCCAAAAAACGTGATTAAATTGAATTTAGAATTAAGATAATTATAGGTTTCTCCAGTTAATGGTATAGATAAGCTTCAAACTGAACTTCTTGACATGAAACCCTCCCTATTTCTATGTTAAGGTGTAGACACTGGGTAATAGCAGCAACTCTCAACCACTGCAAAACTGTTCCTGAAAGTGGAGCATAAAGAAATCAGACTTTCATGTTTTGTTAGTGATTGTTTTTACCCCGTTCCCCTTCAACCAAGACTCCCCTCAGCCTAAATGACACACCACAAATCACAGTTCCTAGCACTCCACCCTGATAACCAGCAGAGACTTGAGTGTTGGCAAGTCTCAGTTAGCAGCCTAAACTCTGCAGGAGCAGCAGAATTAAGGGAGCATCAGCTGCAAAGAACTTGACTGAGTTTGTTTTAACTTGACACACAACAAAAACAAAAAACTGACTTTCTAAATATCAGCATTTGCTAAGGATGTTATAATCTCTGAATACAGCCCGATAAGTGAAGGGGGGAAAAATCACAAACCCACAGGCTGCTGCTGAAGTTAAATTGGTACTGAGTAGGAGAGTTTCAAGATTTAGAACTACTTTAGAAAAAAAATTGCAGTTTTAAAACACATATTCTTCATTCACTCTACAGCTGATTAATAAAGCCAGACCTGATAAAATCCAACAATCTCCACAGTAAACACACAATGGGAAGCTAATATTCATATAGCCACATTTGGGTTTTTTATGCTTTACAAAGATTCAGCAGTTTTAAGTCATCAGGAACAGATTTATTCCTACACCAAGGAGCAATTAAAAAAAATTAAGTACAATGTGGTAGATGTAGAGAGACACAATTAAAGACATTTCATTAATGGCTATAATGCTAGCAAAATAGAATGAGTTTATCTTTTGGAAACAATATTTAATTTTAAGGTAGATCTGTTCTCCTGCAGTTACAAACCTGACCACTTAAAATATACCAGTCTGCAACTTTGAGTAGCATTTCCAGCCTTAATTCCATCATCACAGAGAAAGAGCTGAAAATCTCATCACCATGTCACAAGCAACTGAAGAGTTACATCAGCTCCTCTTTGCAGAGCTGTTCTTCATTAATTTATAATTAACAGGATGTGATAATAAAAATCTGTATTACTAACTTTGAACAGCCTTCTTGTGTCAGCTGGAAATGTTTGTGTGTGGTGAACACCAGAGCTCCAGCGCCTCTCTCCCATGCCCAGCAACTCCCTACAATTCCTTCTGGAGGTGCCCACCAAGCTCCTCTGCCCCTTCTGAAATCAACTTCACATGAATGCTGTCCTCTTCCTCCTCCTGCCTCCCATGGAACTCTTTATCACATGGACTGAGGAATTTGACTGGGAATGAGATACAGACACTTATCTGCTGCCAGCAAACTGTTTCCATGAAAGGGACCTCGGAAAGGGAAAATGGCAAAGAGCAATCCAACACTCTTCAGCATGTTCCAGGCACTCAAGGGGAACAAAAAGCAAAAGACAAAAGGGGAAAAAAAAAGCAGCACCAACAATTCAGTATTTTAACAAAAGTGAAATAAAGCCTTCGAAAGCTGTGCTGTTTTGGAAAGTCTGAATGTCTTTTTCCTAAATCCTCAGCAGAAGTTACAGCTACAGAAATTCTGCACAAACTCAGGGATTAGCAGCATGCCCGAGGAGGAAGTGGGATCTTTGCTTCAAGCACCCACTTCGCATTTAAAAGGTTGCAGGAATTTGGATAAGCCTTCCTTACTGCTTTGGATCATCCAAGAAGCAGCAATTCTGAAAGTATCCTAGGGTGATGTTTTCCTGTTTTACTTATTAATCTTCCTCATCCTCAACTTCTAAGCTACACCAGCTTTCCATCACAGCGAGAGAAGCAGCATAAGTGCTCAAATTTAGTCTGTTTATGTCAGAGAAACTTTAAGTTTGGCTCTTTTGAGACAAGACAATCATCACTTGGTGCTGAGGTTACAAAGAACCAGGTTCTGGTTTGTAACAACAATCTATGCTGAAAATTATTGTGTTTTTAAAATAATGATTAAAAACACAACCAACCCCATAGCTCTTTCACATATGTACTAAAAGCAACAGGAGTTACACACAAAGCAAGTGTTTTTTCAGGAGAAAGGCAACAACTACAGAAATGTTGAACAGGATCTCCTTTTATCTTTTTTTTTTTTTTTTTTTAATTCTCTTTGATTACTTTAACTTGCATAATATATATCCCACTTTTTATTTCATTTGTTATGAGTATCTGGGCAGAGCTCCAGTGCTTTGGTGAACTGGTCACAGTGAACAGCTCAGTTCAGCATGAGCACTACCAGCAGCAGGGAAAGCTGGAGAAGTGGAGGAGATAAAACACCATTGTCACATCCATACAGGACAAGGTTGAGACAGCCAAGTAAACAGGAACTGAGTTCCAGAGAGTTTCTTCACCTCAACAGGAAAGAAAAGTCCAACCAATGCATGACTTTAAATGCAAATCCTCTTCACAATTAATGTGGTTACCTTTCAATCTGAACAAGAAAAACACAGATTGCAGAAACAGCATGAACAAATATTACTGTCTGCAACTACAAATATTTAATGAGATAAAAGCAAAGACTCAGACTTCTATGCATTGAAACTTCTCACACTAGGAATAAAAAAAGCTTTAAATTGATTCTCTAGAGAAAAAAGTATCAGATTACATAATTGTATGAAATGTGCATAAGCCCAAATCCGTGTTTAATTTTGTCTTTGTTATTAGACTGCAAGACAACTTCTTTTTACTGGAAACAGGAATTTAAGGCAGAAATATACTTGTGTCCCATATTCTGTTTCAATATTCATGCAGACAGGATTATCTACAGTCACTGACATTTGAAGAGCCACATCTGGGCAACTTAAACAGCACCAATTAAAAAACTGACCAGAATCAGGAAGTTCACTGACAATGGAGCTCAGAGGGGCCAATAAATTTACATTTAACCAGAGGACCCCAGGCTTTTGGGATGATTAAATATGGTTCCATCAGGGCTGGTAGCTGAGACAAAAGATGGAGAACACAATCTTTCCATATTTGCTGAATAAATTCAGGAGTAAACACTTAAACACTTTCCCTTGCTTGACCCTAGGAAGCATCATGCCTGAAGGGATTTTGAGCCAATGTTCATCCCAATTCCTCCCTGATGGGCTGGAAGGGTGAGGGCTGTTTGGAGAATGGAGAGGGAATGGTGAAAGATGCTGGGCAGGGTGGGAGGAAAGCACTCAAGAGCATGCTTAAAATAGACCCACAGACACATCTAGCCTCTCTCAAGGATTAGAAAGCCCGGGGGCTCAAAACCATCAACACCACAGCAGCCTAGTTAGGAACATGACCTTCAGCAGAGCTGGGAAACATGGTGCGTGCAGGTGGCAGGAATGGGACACTAAAGGCTGGCACTTCAGCAGGGCACAGACAAAAGGTTTAGTCAACTCCACGCTGGTAACATGCAAAAATACTTTGGCAACTGTCCTGCTCTGCCCTACCTTGACCTCTTCCTCAGTCCTATGTGCAAGGGGATTTTAACAGTCTAAATGAGTAATGCCACCTGCAGCTTGGAAATATGCTTCATATCCGAGAGAGAGAGAGACCTTAAAAAAGAAATATCAACTTTAGCACTTGCTGAATCTTAAAAGCTCTGTGAGATGTTTTCAAAAACAGCCCCAACAAACCCTTTGAACGTTTCAATAGTTCAAGATCTGAGCTCTCCTCACACAAACCATGGAGAGAGTGCAGCTTTCCCAACAGCTAAGAGACAATGTTGAATTTTATTTGACCAAGTGAAATGGTTATGGGTAATACAGCTACACTGTCTGTATTTCAGGAAGGGCTTGGGGTTTTATTATTATTTTTAAAAGAAAAATCAATTCAGGTGATAGACTGGAAGACAGATTCCTGTTAGTGATGCATCTTATTGTATTTTTGTACAGTTTACTTTTAGATTGTTCCTTAGAGCAGGAAATAAAAAGGCCATTGTTTTACCATGTTCTCATATCATTATAATGAGATGCATCAGATTGGAGTTATTGAATAAGCTGAAAAATCCCCAGGTTACATTCTTCTTCATCTTTAGCCTCGCCTTTCAAGCAAGCTTAACTCTTATTAAAAGGATCAGGGCTGTCCTCAGGCATACCCTGTCTTTAAACATGAAGCCCCAACCACATTTTACGGAAAAGAACTGTCAGTCTCTACCTTTGCCAAACTCCATAGCAGCTTTAAACAATTATGCAAGACAGTAGATTTTTATTCCAGGCTCCTCTTACTCAATATCAAGTTCTAAAAATAATATTTTTCTTTCTGCTAGGGTACCTCCAAATAGTGATGATCCAAAGGCATTAAATAAAAAAAAGTTACAACTTAAAGAGCGTGACACAGATTATGAACAAAGAAACACTTCCCATATGGAAAAGTTTTTAAAATTTGACATTTCTTTTCAATATGTGTTAATCAGAAAGACAGTAGTGAATTCTCACTGCTTCAGACAGAAAAGAATCAAACCTCTTGGGACACATTACACAAAGGCAATTGCAAAGAAGGGAGAACAATCCTGTAGTTTCTTTTAAAACCATACTCTGTGTTTTTTTTAAATGGCTGGGAAAGTCAGCAGTTTAGAGCCAGCCACATGTTACTTATCAATGCTTCAAATGCAGGGTGAGTTAGAAAGGCCATGCCTGGTTCCTTTTGCAATTGGGAAAAATCTCTTTTGAAGTCTTTTTGAGGGACTGATGGGGGAGAAAGTGTCAGGAAAAGGATTTGACAGGTTCTGCACAGTGAGGGGCAAAAAAATGTCAAGAGTAAAATCCCTTGTCTAAAATGAGCAAAGAGATAGAAACCTCTCCTTCAGCACTGGAGACGCCAGATAAAATGTCTAAGAGTCCCCTGTATCTTTTTTCCAGCTACACATTAATTCCTTTTTATGCCTTTTGCCAGCTTCTCATTTTACCAGGAGCCTGCAGGAGAAGCCAGTCCAACACTGCAGGGAATGCAGCCACACTGGGGCTCCATGTCTAGCACTCTCCCAAGATCCCAGGAAAACATCTTGTATTTTAAATACCCCAAGCATCACAGAAGGCCTCAGTTTCAAGGTGGAACCAATGATCTGAATCATCTTAAAGCAAAAGTGAAAGGACCAAGAAATTACCCAGTTTCTTGAAATGAAAGGTATTATTGATGAACACATCAGTGACAACAACACTGTTGGTTTTGCTTTTGGACAGCAGACAGGTTTTGCTCTCCTGCATTTTCAATTCTGTCTAAATAACAGACATGAGTAGTTTTGTAGCATGTGCAATGTAAGCGTAACTACCACCAGCAGCTCAAGAACTGAACACATTTTGTTTTTACCAGGACCATAAGTTGCACTGCCCTTTCTTTTAAATTCTCACACTCTTCAAACAAAAAGAAAATATCCATTATTTTTTCCATCAATCACAAAGGCTCAATATAACTCATCTCTGAAAGTTGTATTTATAGTAGAAATTTGAGAAAATAATTCCATATAAACTCTGCTCTCATCTATAGCAAACTGCTTTTGCATGTGTGGCACAAGCAACCTACACAGCTACAAACAACACAAACTTGGCATCTACAGGACAGAAAGGACCAGAGGTCACTACATCACTACTCACAAGTAACAAGTTGGTGCACTCTTAGTGGAAGGAGGCAGCTCAGCTCCTCTCAATTTGAAGTGCACAGAAGTATAAAATCAGCTTTTATTACCAAAAGCCATTGTCTTTCCATTTTGATGAAGTGATAATATTTTGACTTCTTCCTTGCTTCTGCCTCATAGCGTTCCATTTGCAAGGTACATGCAGCATCTCACAGATAATACTTCCCAGCAAAGAAAGGAGAAAAACTTTCTCCAACGAAGAAAAATCTTTCAAAAGAACCCTATCCAAGTGGTAGCAACAGGATTATTTTAATATAGTCTTTTTAGTTACATAACAGACATGAAAATGCAAGTTATAACACTGTCTTATTTTAATAAAGACCTGGGGAGCTAGATAAAAGAGTGCTAGACAAAAAAATACTTCAGATAAGAGATTAGGCACTCAAATCCCTAAAATATTCCACTGCAAGAGTGTTTGCTGCCTATTATTATAAAGACTACAACACAATATATGTTATCTATACCACAGATACACTTGTAAGGCATTAACAGAAGTGTCTGAAAAATGCATAAAAGAATCCCCAGTTCAGCTTGTAGAATCCAGGCTGCTGTCAGGTTCTGCCATCTTCTCACCACTCCTTTTGCATCTTTAGAGCTGTACATGGAGCAGCTAACTGCTGTAAGCTGAGTCTGCTAACTGCCCTGAAGAAAGTCAAAGCTGCAATCACCACACTCACTCACTCGTCTTTGATGATATTTATCATCAGCTGGTGCCTGTACCCCACTGTACAAAAAGGGAATATCCACCTCAGTGGGACTGGAACTTGCAGGACACTGCAATATCCCTATGTCTGTGCAGTTCTATTATATATTTACAGCAAGTATTATGCAGCTTTGTTCAGACTCTTGTACACACACCAAAGCTAAGGCAAAACTTCATCCCACAAAAGTACTTTGCACAACATTAATGAGATTATTGCGATGGGGTTTTTTGTCTGTGGTTTTTAATGAAAACATTTTAAAAGTGGCAGTTCACTGATTCAGTTCCCTCTTCCACCCTAATATTGTTACACTAGAATACAGCAAGAATTTGGGCAGTAAAATGTTTTAGGTACCTTGAGTTTTTCCACAGCTCTCCTCCTCTCTAGTAATATGGTTGACCTGAAAAACAGAAAAAAGACATAACTGACTTGTGGTAGGCTTCTCAACATAACTGGAATATACTGTATACTGTATATTTAGCTTCTTGAACCCCTTTTCAGAATTTTTCATTGAATTAAATTTTAGTTTGTTATCACATAATGCATTTTTCATATAACAAAATCTCAAAGGGAAGTCTCATTTAAGAGTGCCTAGCTGGAAATCTCAGGTTACAACTCACAAAATCCAGACTACTTGCTGCATTTTTAAAGTAGAGCATAGCAGCCACAATCAACAACTCCTCTGGCAGCCCTGAGGAAGCTGAGCCCCAGAGCAGAGGCTGAGCTGGGGCAGGAGCAGAGCACAGGAACACAACAGCTCCCTTTGAACACTACCAGTGCCCAGAGCTCCTACGGGAACAACTGCCCTGCTCTGACCCTTTCCCAACACCAAGCAGGAATGGGTTTTCCTCTTGCATTCATCTTCTAACATGGAAGTAAAATGAGTAAATAGCAATTTTTACTTCTGTCATCTTTTGTCTTCACAGGCTTTGACCACAAGTTATCTTCAGTCAAACCTGACAAATTATTTCTAGCACTTTCCTTTTTCCCTCAGCCATTCCACCAAGAAAAAAAAGTTATTTCCTGGGGACAGGGGCCAGACTCCTTCCTTTCATGCATGCATACAAAACATATGCTACATTTTCTAAGATCTGTACATTGCAAATTAGACATTTTATGCGTTGTGAAAACATTGGGCTCAGCCTACCATGAGGCAAGGCTGGTACCTCTCACCAACTTGTTACCCTATTTGAATTCATCAGGTTGCAACAGACTCTTTCAACCATTCTCTCCTCAAGCACTACTGCTTAGGTTTTCTCAGCATATCACACTACAAATACTTCACCAGTTTCAACACTTCAGCAGCCTGGTTATCCCATTTCCCATCAGCACTAAAAGCTGGATTATTCAACGTGCTCTATGAATTTCAAGAGTAAAGAACTGACTTTCAAAAAAAAAAACCAATGTGCACAAAAATAATGCAAGTAGAATTATACAAAATTACTGGAAGACACTATAATTGCAAGATACTCTAAAGCAAAAAATAAAATTCCAAGAGAAGTAAAAATAAGATGTTATTGCATCTTGGTATTGCTCAAATTGTCTATTTTCTCTGAATTATTTACTTATATAAAGTCAATGTCTTGCTCAGAAAGTTTGCATTTAGCAATGAACAATGCACTTATATGTGTAATACAGGTAAACAGCCGCAAGACTATTTCATCTACTTTTAGACCTGACAGGAATACAGATGTAGGGGAGATTCAGGGGACAGAATTCTCTGTTTAGGTGATCTTTGTGGGGTTTGAGCATATTTGCTCATTTTGCTGCCCTGCCAACTGCTCCCTGGCAGAGCACACAAAGCAGTGGCAGTGACTGGGAAAGAAGAAGAAATCCACTGGCACCAAAATGCCATGCTAGAGCGTGAGTACTCCACAGCATCAGGAATTTAAACACTCTAACGTGACTGTTTATTCTTGGCATGAGTGCAGTTTATTTTTCATCTACTTCACACTGTTAGAGATAAGGGAACACTATTTTTACGCAAGCTCCTGATATGTTATTTTAAGCGTAGCCGTCACAAGCAAGAAGAGACTCTCTTCCAGGCTAGCAGCTCCTGTTTCCAGAGGACATTGACAGACCACTCTCAGACGGGAAAATTTCAGTCTCTCCAATTTTCCAGCTTCAGGTCTAGGAGCAGTGGCTTGCAGAACACAGAGGTGCCCATATCTGAGGCGTGGGGCACCACTTCAGTCTCCCCAGCGTGGCACAGCCCTGCTCCTGCCCAGTACAGCCCCAGGACAGCCGTGGGCAGCTTGCCCAGCTCTGTCCCCACCTCTGGCCACCGCACAGGCTGGAGATTCTACAGCTCTCAATAGAAGGAGGTACTGTAGGACAAAGCCAGAAACTGTGACACTGCAAACATAAAATGCTATTGAACAAACTTCTTCCAGTCCGTCCTTTGTCACAAGCTCTTTGTTACAATCTTTTTCTTCTACTTCACATCCCTTCTCCCTATTACCACTCAATGCACTTTCACAATTCATCCCTATTCATCCCTACCCACTTCAAAATTCTCATTATTAAAACAACAACAAAAATATGTGACAATTATCAAACTACTCTGCCATTTAGTGCCATGACTTAATTCTCTCTGCTTAATCCAGCAGAGGGAATTTCCCATTCATCCTGTTCTACCCACTCCTGGAGTATGAGCAAGAAACTTTGACACAGGCACTGGTCAGGAAATGTCTTCACTGCACTTTGCATTGTTTAGGTGACATTCTCAGCTCTTGTTCATCAGTTAAATGACTCCATGCCAAAATAAAATTATATAATCAGTAACAAAGGATGCAGACCATATCAAGAATGGGAAAAAGAAAATCTGGGAAGGAGTAACAGTCACACATTAAAGAATAAACTCAGAGTCACCTCTCAGATCAGGGAAAACAGCAATATACATTCTTGGATGAATAAATTTGGAGGAGAAATGGATTTTAACTAAGAGATGACAGCAGTGAGACAGATATTGAACATGAACAGCTTTGGAAAAATTTTCAATACATTTGAATAGCTGCATATGTCAGAAATCAGACATACTACACAAATCCTAACAGGATATTGAAAATGCAAGTACAAATTAAATGCTAAATGTGGGCTTCAGCCTGTAGGACAAAAGAATTTTTGTGTCAGAAATACCATTTATCTTGAGAATTAAAGTGCAAAAGCCACTTGGTTACTTGAGAGCTACCTCTGCCTCTCTTAGAGAAGTAATGTTTTAGAGCTGCATCCAGAAACTATGAGTAATCACAATGATGGATAGTCCAGGAACTGTTGGGATATCCCAAAGAAACATGCCCTGGAATGAAATGATAATCTTCCTCAGCTACTCATATTATAGTGGCTGATCGGTGTGCATTAGGAAAATACACTTCTGGTTTGAATCCAAACCTTGAGTACTAAAGCAAAGCTCTAGTAAATATTTAAGAGAATTTTGAGTTCCAAACTGAAGAGCTGGCAACTAAGTTTTTTCTTTTTTTTTTTTTTTTTTTCTAACAAACAAAACCATCAAAAGATTGTGCAACTCAAAGAGCCCTTAAGGAAACAATTGGGAATTTTTCATAACATGGTATTTCCTTATACTGCTGACCACAGGAATGCAAACAGTTCCACCAAACAGAGATTCTTCATTGGAAACAACTGGCAATCTAACCATGTTTCCATCTTTTCCATTCTCAGCACTCAGCATACAAAACAGATGATATAATAGAATACAAAACTGTCATACCAGGGCCACAAGACATCTTTACTATAAATCAGCACCTGAGAAACTTAACAAAAACATACTTCCTAGGGGCTCCAGAGAGAATTTCTGCCTAATTATTTAGCCCCTTTGATTAACAAAACTGCAACATTCTACTAATTTGTTGAATTTCCCTCAAATGCTGTTAGCATCCCTGTCAACCCAAAACAGACCCCTATCCCCAACCATAATTCAGCATATCAGTAACATGACACATTCCCACAGCATTCCCTGACAGAAAGGCAGATGAGGCACAAAAACACGGGCTGATACTCAACTGAGTTAATGAAAGGAAAAGCAATGCTACTCTTTGTACCTTAGAATACATCCCATATAAATCTAATGGGTAGATTTCCTCACCACCTTCTTCATTTAGGATTTATTTGAGCAATGTCAACTGACATAATGAATCCCTCCAAAGGAAGCTGGAAATGTTTGTGTACCTGTACAGAAATGGTGCTCAGAACTGACATTCTACCAGAAACTGCACAAGGAGAGCAAGTATCAGAGGGAGCAAGTGCCTCAAGGGAAAGGCAAGACAGGACTTACAAAGAGACCTAATTTTCCTGACAGATAATTAACAAGTCACTATCATGGAGAAAGCAATTTACACTCTGTGCTGAACTTCATGCTGTGAAGAGAGAAATATAGGATAAATGAACATAGGCAACTGAAAACGCGTTATTGTCAGAATTCAGGAAGGCACTAGGAATGAGAAAGGTGCTACATCAGCACCCTGACCAATATATGCCATTGCAAATTTGCAACTCAATTAAGGCAAGATTTTAATCAGAGCTACAACTGCACTTAATTCTCTCAATTCAGGCTGAAGGAAAGCAAAAGGAACAAGTCATGAAAGGAGAACAAAACTGGAATGTGCTACAAAGAGACCAAATTGTTTTCAAAAGGAAAAACCAAAACAAACAAAGCCAATGAAAGACAAAGCTTTATGGAATTAGTTTGCCAAACAAGTCAAGAATTTTGGATGGTAGAAAAGACAGACAAATGTCTTAACTTCAGATAGAGACATAAAAAGACTTTGCTAGTGTGGAAGTGTTTACAATCCATGGCAGAGAGATTATTATGCTTGTAGTCAAGGAAACCACTCTTACAGGATTTCAAATTTTGGAATTCCCCTTTCAAGAGGGAACACAGGAAAATCCTCCATGCTCTTCTAAAAGCAGAATGAATATGGCTCTAGTGTCCCAAACAGGGCCACGAGGCTTTGACAACACACTGGTTCCAATGGCTCCACAGAGCAAGAGGTCACCATCATAAATGAAACATGTCAGTACTGCACTTCCATAGATCATCAATGATAAAATACCACTACATCCCATAATATTTTCACATACAAAACCATTTACCAGGAGTTGCTAAACCAGTAGCTAAAATTTTCAAGCTAGGCTTTATTTAAATTACTGCATCTCTTGATGTTTTCTTTCAAAGGGATGCCCACTGAACTCTCAGAAGCTGACCTTTCATCACAGCACACTGCTGGTCTTGGAGAATTCATCTTTTCTGAAGTTACAAACACGTGAAATCTCCCCTCCTGTTTGGATCATTCTGAAGCTCTAGACATAAATTATACAAAGAAACAGCTTGGTTTAATTATAATAGTAGAGCAAAACTTTTTTTTCCAGTTTTTATCTTAACTAGATAACAAAACCCCACTTCAGCTGATACATCAAAGTGTGCTGAGATTTAGAAGAGAAGTCAAAACCTATCTTTTATTTTTATTGCTGTCAACATCCTAAGAAAAAAATATGCACCAAAACCTTTTCAATTTAATCTCCCTGGTGTTGCTAGAGTACTACCCAGACTCTGCAGACTGTAAAGCAAGGCAGCACTTACAGCACACCACGATCACCATAATTAGAACATAGTAATACCAAGTGATGCAAGAAATTATTTGCTGGTTTTCATTAAAATGCACAGTTCATTTCTAATTTTTCCTACAGTCACTGCACCAAGATGCATGTTCAGAATGGCAAGAAACTACTAGGCAAAATTTATGTAACATTCATGCTCAAGTTGAATTACCAGTACAATCACTAGAAGCTTTGGTGCTGATAAGGAAGCAGAGACTGATTTTAGAAAAATATTACAAATTAAAGCTATTGAAGAGCAACTGAAAAGCTTTAATTATGACTTCTGGCTGAAATAAATACATATTAAACAAAGGTGTTAATTCACACTTACTTTATGGGTTATTGTTTATAGTAACTGGCTATTTAATTTTACCTTTGTCATCTGATAAACCCCGCTAACAAAGGTCCAGTGCTCAACAGTTTCGTGTTGTAAAGAATAAAGTTGCTGTCTGGTATCTATCTTAATGACTGTTTCTCAGCAAGAATAAAACTAGTTTCAGGTGGGGTATTTTAAGTACTGCACTACTAAGTTTTCACATAAATACAATCCAAGCAATGGGAAATGACACTGTCAGAATTCATCTGAATGGCCTTATCTGACTGCTGGGTACAGTTTTGCAATAGACCTTCTAACTGGCCTCAGGGACGTAGTTTCTGCATTATGTACTTCTGCTGCCCTTGCTCCCTTCAAATGAGTGAGGTCCATGCTGAGAGTGGCATGAGAGAAGGTGTGTGTTAATATAGTGTAATGCACTGCATCTCCTCCAGTAATGGCTGTGTCAAACCAGGCAAAACACAAGTGCTAACTGCAGCTCCAAATGCCTGTCTAGAGGAGGCAGACAGTGCTCCTTTAGCCTTCCTTATGAAAAACGAAAATACACCAAATCCACTTAAGTAAAATAATTGTCAAGCCATGTCCAATGCTTGGGCCATTGAGAAGAAAGACACCTAGCATTTTTCAGCTGCTATTTAATGCTCCTGAACCTTTTTCCCTCCTCTTTTCTTCCTTTTTGTCTCACTCCACATATATTCTTGTATTCAGACTTCTCAGATTTTAAGTCTCTCCTGAAAGAAAAAATATCTTACATTCCTTTATAAAAAGAAAAGAAAATGTGAAGGCCTGGCATGACTCCTTTCTCACCTTTTGTTAACACAGGTTTCCTGCTTTCTTCTCCCTGAGACAAAATCTCTCATTTTCTACCATCACTCAGTTAACTTCAACCCATTAGCTTTCGCTGCAGTCTCACTTCTGTCCTCTGCCCCCACCTCCTAATGTAGAATGGTCATTTCCAAAGCTGCTTTTGGTTTCTCACCAGAAACCAATCACTCCTTCCTTGTGGTTTGCAGGATCCCACTCCTGGCAACACACATCCCTTCCGGAACACCAAAACTACTAATGGTTGTAAGAAATCCGACCCTCCACCCACTGCAAGTCCCTTCTGTCATGCTACTTCTGATTCTGATACCAGCCCATTCCTTTCCCTATGAACTCCTAGCAGAGAGCTGCCCAGACACATTGTGCTGGCCACCACCTCACATCACAACTGGAAGTAACTTCTTGGTCTGTACACAGACCACCTGCCTCCTGCTCTACCCAACACAGCCCCAGAGCTTCAAGAAAGGAATGGGCACTTCATGGAGCAAGACTTCTGCTCCCTTGGGTTCCATTTCCCACACAAGGAAACAAGAACAACTTCCCAACTCGCTCAGGTATGTGCAGGTATTTATGACTCCCTTCTCACTAGATTCACATGTGAAAAATACACTTAAATTTTCACACTTATAAACCTAGTAATGTAATACCACACACTATGAGCAATGGTCTGCCTAAGGATACAAAGCAAGGCAAGATTCATATGGACTCTCTCCATATGTTTTCTCCCATGAAGTAAAAGCAATACCTAGCATATTCTTACCCTATGTTTAATTTCTCAGCAATTCTTTTTGCAAGCTGCCTTTGTCACATCAATGCTAAAAATGTCCATTTAGGATGTTTTTACTAAGGAGGGATTCTTGCTAAATTAATGCTTCAACCACCAGAGCAGACACTGATTCCTTCCTATTCTCACCTTTTCCTTTAATGCTATTTTGATGTTATTTTGCAAGCCATCAAGCCCACAGCACCTCTTAACCTGCACTCACATAGAGTTTTGTCCTTCAGCTCTGCAGCTGAAGTGTTACTCTCACTCTACTGCAGCAACATTACTTCTGAGCATTCCCAGCAAGGTTACTGGCACTATGCAGCTCTGTCTGAGACTGACAAAACTCCTCTCATACTGTGCCTGCGAACAGGAAGAGAATGGTGGAAATAAAAGTGAAGACCTGCAGCTGAAGTTTGAGGGGTTAAAGAGGATTTTCCCCACACTCCCCACAGTGATTAGTGGGGCAATTAGCCCAGTTGCATCAAGGCAGGACAAAACCACCACAAGGAATCTTGGCCTTGATCAGAAGATGTTTCACAACATAAACTTCAGATGTATGATATTATTTTCTTCCAGCATTAACTTATGGATAAAGCCATAGGTGGATCCATGACACCAAATTATTGCTGCAAAGATAATAATGTACATGAAGATCTTGAAACACTTTTCCTCCTCTCTGAAAGACCAAGCCCCTTATTTATTAGAGCAAGCTGTATTTGGAAGTTGAGGTTATGATTTGTTTACAAAATGACCAACTCCACTGGTGAAAGAAAACCAGTTTTTCATCAGTATTCGCCCTACTTCATAATGACATTATGAACAGAAACATTGCCTCTTATATTCTTTTATTTAATTATGCTCATGAAACAGTCAATTCAGCCCCCAAACCTGAGAAAGGATCAAAACCAACTACAGCTTTATTTTTTTAAACTCTGTATCTCACTCGTTCACTTTTGACTTCTGCAAAGCTTAATTCAGCCAACCTCCACCCTAACCCCTGGGAGCATCTTGTACTTTCCAGCCATCTGGACTGTATTTACATTACTAAGAAGAAAGTCAAACTTGCTCATGAACGAAGAAAATCTCCTTACTATCTTTCTGTCTTGTCTCCATAGTTATCTTTTAAGTTCTTATTTTTTCAAAAAAATTACTGATCTCTCTGGGGACCTCACTCAATCTCCCTCATGAGCTCTACTGATGTCATACAACTTCTTTGCTTATAATTTCCTACTGCTGCCTTTAAAAAAAAATTAAAAATAGAAATTACTATTTTTCCCCTCAGTTTTCACCCTCTCTTCACAAAAGCCCTTACAAACAGCATGAAAGTTCATGAATGATGGATTAGGATAGAAGCAATTGTACCAAAGTGTTTATTTAGACAGTAAAAGTGACAGCTTTGCAAATAAAATGAACTAGTGCCAAACTAAGATCAGAGACAAATTTTAAGAGGAACATGGACAAACATTTACTTTTGAACTTGTATCCATTTTAATGGTATTCCTCCCCCTGGCAGTGACTGCTGCATCTCGGCTGCTACAGGACAGAGGAGCACGCAATTTTTTTAAATTGCATTTTCATCAAACTATCAGTGCTCTGACCCCTCTCCCAACACTGCTGATCCAGTATGCTGAGGAAACTTGAAGAAAAAGCACAAACTGCAGAAGACAAGAAACTGCTTCAAACTGGTTTTACTTTCAACCACACATCCTTAAACCCCACCTATTTTTTATTTTATCTGAGCTGCAGTACAAGTCTGCCTTTTAGTATTTTATAACCCTATTTTTCAGGGCACACTATCTCTTTTGATCAAAGGTAGTCTATAACTACAGCTTATCATTAAAAGCTATTTTGCAGATTTACTCTGCTCCAGTTGACATGCACCAGAAATCTGCATCAAGTTTAAATGAAAGCCAGATTGGTGTCTTAGTTACACAGAAAATTAATGAAAGCAATGAGTGATGCTTGACATTCAGCTTTTTAACCACGAATTGAAGAGCTCCAATGCTTTTTGATGCCTGACCCAAACATCTGTCTAATTTCAAATATTAATTCAGTTTAATGAACTAATTTAATACCTGTATAAGGGAAAAATGCCAATGTAACATAAATTAGAAAATACTTACTAGGAAGAAAAATACATTTCTAGAGGGATGTTTCCTTAAAGAGAACTCCCTACTGTTGTTTATTTTCCAGCTGAACCTCTGAATTTAGTGCAACAAAGTGACCCTTCAGTGGCATAAGGACTTTTCATGATCATGTCAAGTATCTTGTCTCTTCAGCAGCTCTTCTGGAATACCAAGGAGTAGAAGTTCAATTACAGATGTATGGTAGGCTGCACACCACAGCCACAGTAACTTCATTAGAGAAATACACAGCAGAGAGGTAACAATGCATTAAAAATGTAATGAATATGCCCACATGAAAAAATAACTACTGAAATAACTCACCCAAACATTACCACATTCTGCTTGCTTTCTTTTAAAGATGCCAGTCTCTAGAATGATTCAACATTTTTTTGTTGAAAAAAACTTCCCAGTTTTTTCCCTCCTCAACTCCAAAACTCAAAAGACCAGCAGAGCAAATAAACAGTTTGTGATTGAAAGTAGCTGAAGTGCTGTGAAGATGCAGCATATCTCTGCTTTAGGGAAGCACAGCCAAATTACTTATCAGAAACAAAACCCCAGGAGATCTGTTATCATTTGAGCAATACCTCTACTAAAAAGGACTTCTCCCCCTCCATTTCAAACTGTTCAAATTTTCCCCCAAATTTGCAATATTTTTTCTTTTTGAAGACATGGACAATAAACATTCAGGCAACCCTGAACCTCCTTTTCTTGAGACACAAGCTGAACATTTTATGCAAACTACTAAAAATAAGTTTTACTTCCAGCAGTGACAACTCCTCACAGCTTTAATCAAAGGAGTAGCAATCACAGCCTAATGGGCCCTGTTCTCTAGAGCATCCAAGTTGAAAAATTATTAGTAGGAGAATATTTGCTGCAAAGAAGAGAAGAATCTGCCAAGAAGTGAGGAATAATATATTTGCACTTAGTCTGCCTCAATTTGGTTTTACATGTTTCTAACAGAGAGAACAAAAGTGACTTGATGCTCAGTCTGCAGCTATGGTATGAAATTAGTTTCTAAGGAAACAGGGCAGAATCCAAGGGACAAAATTTCTGTGTTTGGGCTGCTTCTGTAGCAAACACAGCATCAGCTGCAGAAGGCACATGAAGCAAAACTCCAAACTGATTAAGGGATTGGACCTTTGGCATCCTAAACAAGCAATTTAAGTGGCAGGCTCACTGGTGAGGCACTCATCCCTTTGAGGAGAGCACAGAGGTGTAAGCAGGATGCACAGCAGCTCACAGCCACTGCCAGCCTGCTCCTCCCAACTGCAGTGCAGAAAGAGACACTAAAAATAATACAGCTGGCACTGAATATAGTCTGCTCCTTCAGGCATGCACAGGCTCTGCTGTGACTTTTAGAAAATCTGACTGCCCACATCTCAAGGTTCCTCTTTCAGAGGAAAAACAAATCTTTAACTAGTGAGGCAGAAAACTTTTCTGTCCAAGGACTCCAAGTGGGTCAGATAAAAGGTGCTGATTTTCAAGAGAGGTTTCCACACCACGAATGCCAAGCAGGTTTCCCTGCTGTGATGAGCACTGGGCTTTGGGGAGCATCCCTCCAACCTGATGGCACAGGGCTGCTCTGGGTGCTCTCCCAGCTGGGGCTGCACCCCGTGTGCAGGGATTGCACTCAGCATGCAGACAGGCAGGAAGGGCAGCTACACCAGGGAGCTCCAGATGATGAGATCCTCCAGGCCAAAATAATCAGAATTCCTTGGAGAATTTAAAACTTCTGAGGTTTGTGGTGCACTCTGAAATGAAACATTCCTCCTATCAACCAGCCACATAACTCACTGCTTAGCAACAGAGGGTGCACACGTGTACCTGTCTGCAAGAGGGAAAACAACTCTTGTTATCCATCATTCTCACAACACAATTTCTCTCTGAGAATACACAGGGTTTGTTGTTTGTTTTTTAAAATTATCTTAAACTCACATTTCAGTATAAACCCAGGTCCCCTCTACATTCAGTGAAAACTAGATGGTGAGTTGAAAATAGAATGTTTCTAAAGCAGTTTCAACACAGGTGTTTGAGTGAGGCTAATTTCAACCTGAGCGGGAACTCTGTTTTGCTGTGTCAGTCTGGGCAGTGAAAATTCTTTTTGCACAGTTTTCAGAAGGAAAACATCAATGCATCTCAAAACCTCAGTGTCAAGAGTCTACTTCTAAAACTGTTTGCCTGATGGCCAGAGGTGACATCCAGCCCTGAAATTCCAAATACATTGCCCCAGGCTGGGGTATTATTTCCACTATGCTATTCCACTGCAGAACACACATCAATACTCATCTCTGTCCATAAATCAATGGAACCTATTTTAGGCACAAAAGCTTCAAAATAAATCCTTCTGACCAACCTCTCAAATTAATTATGCAAATGCTGTATCAAAGCGCACAGATAATTTTTACTTCAAATTTTTAAAATCTGCACAGATACTCTGAAATGAAAAGAAATGAAATGCCTAATTATACACACTGAATAATCCAGATAATGGCCTGTCACATGCATCATTCTGAATGCAAATCAGAACAATGGTTTTAGCTGTAAACACAATGTGGAAACATCAAGTAACTTTGATCTTGTCTTTGGCAAGAACACAGTTTCTTAAGATTACCTCCTGTATTCAGCGGGATATATATACATATATATATATATATAAAATATATAATGAAGTATTTTTTTCCCTTTTGAATCTCAAAGCCTTTCCTTACCAAACATACTCTATGAGTTATTGCAAGAGAGATGAATTGTATTTCTCCAAATAGAAGGATGCTGCCTCTTACTGCCCTGCTAGAAACACTAAAAGCAAAACAACCCTTGTTTGATGCTTTACTTTCATTCAAGCAAAGTGTGATTGATTTTGTATCCAAAACATCCACAAAGTGTGGCTGTACTCAAAAGCTCCTGTGCTGAGGAGCACACACCAGCTTAGGAGAGAGGAACAAAGCCATACCCAGAGCAAGCAGCCAACCTCCAAATCCCTGCTGTGGAAATGAGTCCTAGCACACACTCCAGGCATGTTTAGGAGGTAAGATTTTCTGCATTTCAGCCCACTTCTCCCTAACACAGCAAGCCAACCGTGCAGAAATCAAGTGACCTACCAAAGGAAGGGCTAAAACTGAATAGATAAGAATGCCCAGGTTGGACATGCCAGGGAGGCAGTGGAAACCACTGCTGTCCTCTTTGCCTGGTACTAAAAAATTCATTGCACCACTGCCCATGCTGTTAAGACAAATTTCAGCAAGCGTAAAACCTTAGTTCATGACAATGTTAGTAAAGGGAGATTAGGCTTTTAATGCAACAGTTCCACAGCTTAAGGAATTGAGGCTGGAAATCAAAAATTAGGAATTTCAGTGGCGACTATGGCTAACAGTGACTGCAAGGTCTAAGTGCAACAGGAAAATCTGTATACTGCAGCAGTCTTCACTTGCCACCCAGCTTTGCTTTCCAGCACCTTTTGCCACTTACAGATAAAACACAAGATACTAAATTTCATGTTGTGGTTTTATTAGTTTTAAGGTATGAAGAAAATCTATGAAAGTAACAATACAGGAAAATAAATGCACAACTTTAAAGTCACCTCTCAGTAGCTGCATTTCTAACAAGATCCTCAGCTTAGGCTAAAGCCTTTATTGCACACACCCGGATCCCTTCAACAAAAATTACTTTAAAGGAGGGAAGGGAACATGTGCTGATCAACCAGAACACTCCAATAAATGGTGATGCAAAACTGCATGAGATACACATTGAAGGTTTCCCTGCTGTGGATTAATTCCGCTGGCACATTGAAGGCCAGCAGAATTAATCCACACCCAGGTCTAAAATAAAACAGTACTACAGAATTGTAAGATTCCCTGAGTAGGTGCACCTCAGCCAACTTACACAAGCCTTTACCTATCTCTGCAACTCAATTTTTACCACTGCTGAAAGTGCCAAACTCAAGAAAAAAACCAGCCATTTTCAAGGCAGTCACATTGAGAACTTGTACATCAAATTCAGTTAGGAAAGTGAACAAAACTAGGACAGACACCTTCAGCTTGAATTTGCTGAATGTTTAAACGATTCAAGTCTAATTGTGAGGTTTTAGCTAAGCTTTTCTTTTTACTCTTTTATAGCAATATCTGCCTATCCAGAACAGGTTTCAAAATGTAAACAAGGATCTGTTACCTGCTTAAACAGAACACCTATCCAGTGTAACATTCATTAAGACACTACTTAAAACACTGTCTGTATTCTCCCTTTCTGTCTTCCTGACATGAACTCATCCCTCACTTGCTGTTCCATTCAACAAACTCTTGTTACTTGGTCCATTTCTGCTGGCAAAATGAACAAGTTTGTGTGTTTGTAGGAAAACAACCATAACTATTTGACAAATACCTTAGGAATTGCAAGTTGCAATTATCAAAACATCTAATGAGCTTTCTCCTAAGCTGGCATCAGCCTATAGGCTTGCTAGCAAACTACAGTCATGCATGTAAGTTTCCTGTTTTAATATTCCTCCTCCTCCTTTTTTAGGCAAGATTATTCTCATCCTTAGAAACAGGAAGTCATTAAGTTAAAAATGTTTATACTAAATGAAAACACACATATTGCCGTGACTTCTACTCTGTGACTATTGGGTGGTCTCAATCTGAATCCACTTTCTGACCAGCAAGTGCTTCCCTTGGAGAAATTATCAAAGCATGGCCTTAGAGACCAAGGATTGGAAAGGTATAAACTATCAGCTACTATAATTACAGTACAGGATTTAAATTTTTTTCAGAAGACTTTAATATACCCCAACAAGACTCCCAAACATCTGTTTTCAGTAAGTATTTAAACAAATGTTTTTTCCCGAGCTATATCAGAAATTGGCTGGTGCTGTGTTTCTTGGGATGAGGTCAGCAGTGTGTGTTAGTGCAGAGCCTTTGCTGCAATAATCATAAAAACCATGTTTATTTGTGACAGAGTGTGGTTCGGGGGGAAATCCACAGCCCACTGGCATGCTCCACTGTGACCTCCAGAACCAGCCTGCAACCACCTGTGATCAGTGCCTCCAACATGCCAGCTCTGGTCATACTCTTCTGATTCATAAACTCCTCAAATTTCCTCTTGAATTTGATAAACATAAAAAAAAAAATCTTCATTTTACTACTGTGATAATAATACACTGATGGGTGGCCCACAAAGACTTCCCATGCACAGAACATCTGACTACAACTCTCCCCACACTAAGAAAAATCTGTCACTTTTGTCAAACTTACTATTGTTTGCTTTTTATGGATATAAAGTACATCTCAGGAAAAACCAAACTTCAGTCCACCAGCACACATTTTCAACTGTTTTTTCAACACCACCTGGCCTTATTACAGGAAAATGGACTTCCTCCCAACCTCAATATTTTAATTATTAAATAATTGGAAGAAGTGAAGATTGCTTCTCAGAAGGGAGCTGCACAGCAGTTCCTCAGTGATCATGAGCACTTTCGGGAAACTTGAATGCTCTTCCAGCACGCCCACTTGCTTCCTGTGAACAACCAGCGTGCAGAATTATTTGGAGAGGTCTTCCAAAGTGCTGAGAACATGATTTCTGTGCATTTTGATGCTCTATGAATCACCAAGAACTGAGCATGAAGCCAAGAAACAGTGAAACATGCACATGCACATACAACAAAATAAGAGCTGCTAAGACTAAAAATACCGAAATATATCCTGAAAATAGCAAGAAAAGGCCAACAGGAAGCTACACACTATGCCACTTCCACCTGAGACTCTTTACTTTTGTTTGGACCCACAGATCAATATGAATGTCAGGAATTAATAAAGCTAAGCAGGAGAGATCAGCTCTCCAGAGAGCAGCCACATCTGCTCAGCAATGCCAAGCTGCCAGCTGGACAGAGTCCCAAAAGCCTTTAAAGGGTCATCATGCACAGCAAAAGCTTGTACTCGAGTAAAAACCTTTTAGCTTAGCAACTAAAAAGGTAATAGATATTCTGTTAATTACATTAAGTAATTAAGTCATGTTTAGCTCTGTTAATTAGGGTGCCTAATTTTAAAAGGTCTAATAGCCACAATATTTAAATTTCTGGTTTGTTTGGGTAATGCAAGAAAAATCCATTCAAAACCACTGTCATTTTTTTGACTGGCTCAAAAGAAGAAGCTATGCTGTTAACAGAAAAGTTAATCAGTTGCAGCAAAGAGTCAAATAAATTATTACTTGTTGAGTACTGCATATTCTAAGCAGCTTTAGTGTATGAATAATCAGTTAAGAAATGCAGAATGAAAGACACCCTGGACCTCAGTTGAGATCATCAAGCACACAAGGATACTTTATCTGGGTACAAATTGTCAAAATGCTCTTTCCTTGTGCACATTTGATAGAAATCTGTTCAGGGAAGAAATAAACCGTGCAGCAGATGACATTTGCCTCCCTCCCCAGTATGTCCCTCACTGACACACAAAGTCTGGCAGGGCAGAAAAGCTCCCATCGAGCTTTTGATACTTGAAGCTATTTCTGAAATAATTGCTGGCCTACGTGGAAATTCCTCCTTCCGAATATCTCAGATTCAGGAGTACAGTACCATCCATGCTCAGTTAAACACAGCTTCTTCTACAGCTGCAGGTGGCTCAGCTTTCAGGTGACAAAGACACAGGTGACACCCTTCAATACCTGGGCAGGCAGGTGCTGAGGAGATTGCTGTTTGGGATTTCAGCAGCTGAAACCCCAGTGGGAGCTCCCCCTGCTCCCAGGGCATCACAGCCCAGCACTCCTTAATACAGGATATCACACTCTGATGTCTGCAAGGTATTTCCAGCTCTTATCTTGTGGCTTGTTTCCAAGCAGGGCTCAAGAGCTGAGTCCAGGCTGGAGCACTACCAGTCCCACACACAGCTAGTTTTGTAAGCAAAGAAGCCACTTCTAAGAGCCCAGGTAAGATCAGCCTGCTGAAATTACTCTGAGCAATTCATGCTCAGCACAGCAACTGCAGGGCTGCCCATTTTAATAAAAATCTCTGCTCTCAAATTTTACTCAGAGCAGCGGCCACTACCAGAGGGCTACTACCAGTCCTAAAGGCATTGTGTCTGTGAAGGTTTGTCACTGCACAGTAATGCTCCTTCTGACCCCATGCAAAGCATCAGGAGCACTTCCAGCATCACAGCCCCTCTACAGAATATGGGACATTCCCCATGAAGGCACCTGGAATTATTAGCCCCCATTCAATTACCAAATTCAGCCTCTAATTTTATATGCCTTTAAGCAGGGCTTAAAAACCACACAACACAGTGCCCCAAACCAGCCATCTGGAAATGCAGATGTCATCTGCTCACCTTGGTAATCTGCTGCAAGGTTTTTCAGATGAAGATGTATTTCATCTTGTGGTGCTATATAAATAAACAAAGTATTATAAACAATCATTTTATCTGGCTGGGGTTATGTCATATGGTTTGCTTTCTCTATGAAAGAAAACACGTACATAAAGTGCAACCAGATGTTGTTGGCAGAGAATCCATTTAATATGGACTCATTTCTAAAAACATGATTACAGATGTGGCCTACATCCTGAACCCAGTGTTTAAGGAAAAATTCTCTCTATGTGAATTTCACTCACTTTCTATGTTTTCTCTAGGTCTCCTAACTCACAAAGAAAATGTTTCCTAGAACTGAAAAAGTTGCATGCCCTCCCCTTTCACAAATAATTAAAAAAAAATAATTCAAGCACACTGTTATAGAAAAACCCTGATCAGGTGCTGAGGAAACCCTGCTCTGCAGCAGCTCAGTGCATTACCAGTTGTGAGAAGGCAATGATGCAGGCTACAATCAAGTCTAGACTGGGTTTCCTTGCTACAAACAATACTTAGCTAGCACTGCATCTGACTTGTAATTTAATTTTCAAAGTGCAAAAATAGTGCTACAAATCTGCTTGCAGAACTGTGGAAACTGTAGACACTCTAAGCAATTATTTGTAGTGTTTTAAGTAAAGAAAATGAAAAGTCAACTAAACATACCAAAATTTTTGATTAATAATATCATCCTTGAAATCTCTTACAAATTTAGAGAACTCTCACTACGGCAATCAAAATATAAATTAAAGATTTAATTGGTGTACTATAGAATTGCTTAGAATATAGAAGGTTTTATAATTCTGATAAAACCCTGAGGAACCAAGAAAAAGAGCAGAAACAACAGAAAAGTTTTAAATTCAAAATCAGTAAAGTCTGAATAAGAACTCCACTGTTTCATGCTTGCTGGTTTATAAAATCCTATCTAGAGCCTCAAGAAAATTAGAATAAAGCTCAAACTCTTTTCAAAACAGAAGAGAAACAGTACAGAAAGACTGACTGCATCATTCCACACCTGAACCCAAGAGATTTTCACGATATTTGATAGCCAAGTATTGAATTAATTAAGAACAGTCCTCTTAACAAACACACTCCTTACTCATAAGAACAGAGAATCCACTGCTTAAGAAAAATGGTCTCTCTTTATAATCATTACTCTCACTCCACATCCATGAGCATAGGAAGTTAAAGTAGAAAACCCCCCAAAATGTTCAGTGGTTACTGAGACTGTTCCCTTAGCAATGAATTTATTGAAGGACAAAAATACTTGAAAAGCTGGCTTAGTTCTCAGTGACATCACTGAGAACCAACAGTTGAAAAGAAAGCAATCCCTTTCCCCAAATTATCTTTTGATTAGACCTTTAAAAAATAAAACTAAGTAATTCCTTCAGAGGACAGCACCATGCAGGAGCACCTACATTTATTGGTAAAGCTCATATATTTGATTAATCTAGATTATCTTTTCCAAGCAAGGTATTAAAAAGGTCATATGAAATGATGAAAAAGTCAAAAAATAAAAATCAAAACAGGGGAAAGTCCTACTTTCACTAAGAAATTCTGTGTCAGATGATGTGAATGGAGGTGAAATTTTAAAATCCTCTCACGACCAGCCAATTTCTAACCAACAGGTACATTGCTTCTGGAGGCAGGACAACAGGACAACTGGAATTTTACACAACTATTTAAAATGTCTCAAGTGACCTTTAACAAGAGCTTTAAACATCTGTTTTGAGAATCATTTTCAGCAGGATTAAATATACATGCATGGTTGTAGAAACACTGTTTTTAGTGGGGGAATCAGGATGATTTTAAGTGTGGCTACACCTTGCTCAGAGAGGAAGCTCTGGGAAGGATGGATAAACAAACTCTGAGCCCAGAGGCGAGCAGAGCACTTGTTCCTGCTCCTCAAGGAAAGGCTTCTTCAGTGAGAGGCTGCTGAAGGGCCCAAGCTCTGAGCTCAGCTCTGCTCCCCCCAAGGGTTTCCAGCTGCTTTGGTCTGTGGGTGTGATGCAGGTGAGAGGCTCTGCCCACCATGCAATCTATCTGCAGAGCATTCAAAAATTACCCCCCAACTTCAGCTGCCACAGCCTCACTTAAAAAGAGAGCCCTGATGTGTAGGTGCACTCACCTGCTATTTATAACAGGAGTCTTGCTAGCAAAGTCTTTTCTTTAATAAATAAAAAAGAAATCCCAGTTTGAGAAGCCTACCTATGGATGAGGGTAGGAGAAACAAATGAGGATGAGTGAGTATTTGTTTATTTTCTTCAGAAGGAAGACAAATAAATGGAATTGCTTGAGAACCCAAAACCTAACAGGTGGTTTCTGGACTCATTAATGAATCAATGGCAAAACCTCCATTCATCTACTATTTGCCAACTACTTCACAGGTAGGGTTTCACAGTTGCCAAGATGGGTGAACATGAACAGCTGTCACATCAGTATGGGATAAAAGATCTTAAAAGGAGAAAAATAACATACTGCAGCACTTACACAGCTTGTGTTAAGAAGTTTTAAAGAAAAAACCTCACAGCCCAAGTCTTCTCAGAGATTAAGCCAAAGTGCAGACAGAATATTTAAATGGAACAGCAATCTGAATAACGAGCTGAGAATTAAGAGAGTTGTTATCTGGGTGTTATCTGCACAGAGCTGAGAGGAGCCACAGATCCAGGCCCCTGGTACCAAGAATCTGTATGCAGGAATAACAACCCCAGTGTGTGATTCACTGCTCTGCTGGGGCACCTCAATTAGCCAGCCAAGCCTGACTGGAGTCTGCCTTGTTTTAAGGCTTCCAGCATCCTCAGTGTTCTCCAAACAGCAATTCAAAGCAGGAATGTGATTAAGTGGAAGGCCTTGGCTGGCCACAAACAGTGCTGTGAATACCTCCTGCCTTTCTGCTCCCTGAAGGGCTGAGCCAAACAAAGAGCTGTGCCTCAAGAGAACATCCTGGGTCTGAGTCCAGTGCAAATTCCTCCCCACAAGATGCTACAAGGAAGTCTCTGCATCTCACAGGGATGACAGCTCTCCTCTCTGCTTTTACAGCCACCACTCCTCAATGCTGACCTACCAAATACACCAAAGAGAGCCCTCTCATTAGAGAGCTGCCTAACTGCACACTTTTGGTCATTTGTGCTAGCTCAGTTCACCACAAAGAACAAACAACTACAAGATCAGATTATCTTACAGTAAATAACATCACTCAGACCTCTCAGGAAACTTAATTTCACCCAACTGCAAGGTAAATAAATAATTTGAAGATATCAGCTGCAACCTTTTATGTTTTTCACACCATGTTACACAACCTTGCAGCCTCAAAACCCACAGGTTCCTGTAGATGAGTGGGACTTTACAAAGCATCCACACTCGTGTCACCTCTGGTCAGAAGTAGACATTGCAATAAATTTCTGGACAGACAAATCCTATTTTTACAAATGCTTCAATAACTTAGGCACTTCAGGGCAGACATTTTTCTTTCTTATGTAATGCCCATTGCTGGAATCCAGAGAAATATTTCTAAAATTTTATCCTTGGGGCAATATGTAGTTTTACTCCTTCTGTCAGCTTGCCTTCTTTCTTTCATCAAGTAGAATCCTCGTCTACCACATACTGCATAAAAAGACTAAAAACATTGAGTCCAATAAATTTGACCATAATGCACAAGGATGCTAGTGCTAATCTCAGATCACATACAGCTTTTTGCTCCATGATGAATCTAGTTTTTATCTTCCAAAGTGCTACATGTTAGGTCACTGCAAGGGCTTTCATTTTTACTTCTAAGCCACTGAAGACAGAAAAGATGCAGGAACATCTAAAGTTCTGCCATTGAACAATTGTTCATTATTGATGCCACTATTATTTCTCTAATAAGAGAAAGAGCATTAGGAAAGTTTCTCCTAGATTTCTGTGAATAAAGAATTGGATAAGGTACATTGAAGATCAGACACAGAAAAGATGGGAAGAGGAAAGAGTTTTGTGTGCTGGGTATCAACCAATGCATCCGATTTCACCAATGAGCAAAGACACAGAAATGAATAGGAAAAACACCCCAAAGCATTCTAAAATAATTTAAAAGACATTTAAACAACAGCTACAGTTTCAACTTCAGCTTAATGTAGTACCTCTTAGCTTGTAAATGTCAAAACTAATACTACTTTTTTCTCCTCCTCTCTCTCCTTGAGAACTATCTGCAGAAAATTACAGTAGTGCATACTCTCTACCCCGAAAATCCAATGTTCTGGCATAGCAGAGGCAGTGAAAAACAGATTCAGCATCATTCCCCTTCTGGCAGTGCTGAACATGAGAAAGAGAGGGAGCTACCAGCATACCCTGTGCTCTTGCTTCACACTGTATTTCTGGCTGGCAGTCATTTATTTATAAAATCTCACAGCAATTTTGCTTGCATCATGAAGCACACTCTGATTATTTTATCCCTATTTTAGCACATTACAGTTAATAACATTTTATAAGTGTGGTAAAACACAAAATATACTACCAATAACAGCTAAGGGAGTTGCAGCAAGTGAGAGGCTACAGAAGTGAAGGTCAGGTACTCACTCTCCAGAAAGCAGCACTGCTTCTCACTGAGCACGAGCTCAATGCCTGGAATCAGTGTTTCAGAAAGCCCAGGCACAGTCAGGTTTGTTACACTGGCTTTAGTGATAGTCCTTTCAGTGAATCTGGATGTCTCCTGTTGGATTTACTGCTCTAATGGCATTTGAATCAAGGCAACTTCCTGAGTAAGCCAGAATTCAAAATAAATGCACAATGATAGGATATAGTGATTAAAAAAGTATTGCCCAAATCATCTGCTATTGGTCCCTCAGTTCCTTCAGGCACTGAAACTGCCTCAATTTTAAACTCTGCTTAAAGTAAAATGAATGAACGCCAATAAAAAAGTTTGATGGAAAATCCAACATCAGCCAAATCTGGCATTGTTTGTTTCAGTTATATGGAATCATTGTGTCCGGTCCTTGAATCCTCTTTATTATACCCTCATTTCCCCTGACTGAAGAAACCTCTGTAACAGAAAACCCTCAGGAGTCATAATTTAACAAAGCATCCAAACTTGATACAACTGCATGAATGAAGCCAGTAATCTGGGTATGGTTAGAGTTGAAAAAAAACCATAATTTCCAATGGACAAAATGAAAAAAACTACATTTGATAATAAATCTTCTTTTTATGAGTAGGCTTAATACTCTTCCTCTTGATACAAGAATGTACTACTGTCTTCCTTGCCAAGAAAAAAAAAAGGACAGAAAACCCACACATGACAAGAACTGTAAAACACAGAATAAACATCAGATACACAAAGTATTTTCAAAAAGTTCTCATTAAAAGCTCTCCCAGAGTTTTTAAGAACATCAGTGTTTTAAATGAGTGTTCAGAAAGGCAGCAGAAGTCAGAGACACACCAGGGCTGGGCAAAATGAGACAACTGCACAGTAATTACTAGAAAGCCCCTCCACACACCATACCATGACAAGAAAGCAACAGGCTACATGTGTGCAAGCATGGAGTCACACACAGATCCCGGGCTGGAAAATACCCACACCACCTTTCCACTACAGCTAGCTGAGAACCCAAAACTAACGGAGCTTAAACGAGGGTGGTGTTTGCACCCAAACCCAGGCACTGCTATTTTCACAATGTGATCAAGAAAAATACTGCTGCTTCTCCTGTTTGTGCATTGAAAAGGTGCCCACTACAACAAGCTCTCTCTGAAGCCATTTGGCTGCTCACTTGTAAAATTCAGGGGCTCTGTTTCGGTTCATCTAACACTGAAATGCTACCAACAGTAACCACGCTCACACTGGGGCAATACTGCAACAGGCAAAGTAAATTTCAGAAGCTCTTTCTGTTGAAGTCAGTATCAGGTCGTCCAACACGCTGACACAGCTAGAGCAGTTATTTTTAAACACAGCCATAGTCTATTTAACTAAAGCATCTTTACTCTGACTGAGCCAGTATTACTTTGATAAGACTCCTTAAGTCTCTACACTGAAGCCTGCATATCATATGAAGCAGAGCAAATGCAAACTTTGGAAGACAATCCTTCTCTGCAGCTAGAAGAGGAGAAAAAAGGACAAGAGAGGTGCAGGGGAAAGCTGGGAGGATCTGGCAGTGGGGACAATAAAGTGCTATCTGCAGGACAGCTGCTCACACTGAGAGCTTCTATCACCACCACCTGCACAGAGATGCCCTGGAACGATTTCAGTCAACTCCAGCAGCAAAGAGCTTTCTGCTGCTAGGAGCTCAGCATTACACTCCTAAAACAATTCTTCTGCCAGGTTTTCTTACACTTTCTTTAACTGATGAGAACCTGGATGCAAAGAGAAGAGAGGCAATGCCATTGTGAAAGGCACCTAAGAGACTGCAAGCTAGAATTAGCATTTTGGGCAGCTCGCTGAGATATGCTAAGCAACTTATTTGTATACATTTCCTTCAATGGAATTCTGAATTCTTTATTATATATAAAGTTATCTTGTAAACATATGCAGAAGTTCATTACTAGAACCAAGAGCAGCCCCACCCTTCTCTCTCACCAAAGAAAGAATTTGTTCTATACATATAGACAGTGTGGCCTACCTGATGTAATAAAGTTCTGCTATGACAGTGTTTAGCCTCTACTTCTTATATATAACTTATGAAATAAAGAAAAAGTAAGAGAAGCAATGGTATGCACTGCTCAGTAGTGCAAACCTTTGAGTTTTACTATAGAAAATTTATTTGTGCATCTTGTGCTATGCATGGATAGTGCAGGCTCTGGAGGCAAGGGGAGGATGCTGTGGAAAGCAACACCAAGTGCCCAAGAGCAGCACACCACAGAGGACTGTCACCCACTGGAAAGCCACACAGAGCTGGGATATGCCTAGCATACTGAGATTATTTTAATTAAAATATTTTTTAAATTATGTTGTTTTGCCAAAACATTGCATTTATCCCAGAATCTGCCTTTAAACATGACTATTCCCACTCAGACTCTGAGCGCACTGGGAGGGTAATGGGGAACCTTGCAATCTGTGGGCTGCTAAATTGTATCTCAAAGCCCAGAGAAAACATTTGATCACTCTTGCTCTCCCACCCTGCAGTGCTCACTGACACCTCCCAGTGCTGCAGAGCATCATCCCACCAGGATCAAGGGGCTGGAGTCTCCCTGGAGCCCAGCACTGACAGTGCCCCATCTTCTCACCCCCCCTTTTCCCTGCTCCTCCCCATTGCCTTCGACACCTTGTACACACCCAGCGCTCACTCAAACCTCTCTTGAGCTAATTCAACTTATTGAAGAGAGTTGATGCAGTCAGAGGGGGGAGAGGAGCTTTTCTGCTGCAATTCACAGCAAATTGCACAAGTTCAGCAAGCAGCAGAGCTTGCACAAGAGAGGATGAGGCAGGGCCAGGAGGGAAGAGCAGGGTATCCTCTTCAGCTTGGTTGTAATGTACAACCCAAATATTTCAATCTGATGGAAATCTGTCCTAGAGAGGAGTGACTGCACTAAAGAGGTGATTATATTTATTGGAACAGTGACATACAGACTTCTTATTCAACACAGCTCTTAAATAGGATTACAGGGCTTTAATTTGGCTCTTTAAATTGGTTTTGGAGAGAGAGAGAGAAACACAAAAAAAGTTTAGAGAGAGTGTAGAATAACCTTGGAGGGAGTACACTATATTATGCCATGTCAACCATAATAGCTTCTCTAGCACAAATATATGCTCATGCACATTCTCCAAGTTAACTAATAAACAAAAGACCCATAAAAAAGATAATTACTTACACTATGCATTTGCACACTGCAACCAGTAATTTTGTAGCTTTAGTTCCATCTTTCAAGTATCACTTGTATTGACAAGGAACAGTGGCAGCAGTGTATATCACAAAATGAGTAAACAAATGACCTTTATCTGACTTTATTAAAGTAATAAAGGACAGACTTTTTTTTTTTTACTTACTTCAAAGAGAGTTTTATAGCTAGCTACCAGCAGGGTGTGGACTGAAGCAAAAAACTTTGAAATAGGTCCCTGTGAAATCTGAAACCAAAATACAGCAGAGGTCACCTCTCTGTGAAGAACCGCCTTGTCTGTATGTATACTATAAGCAAAGCTCTGTTAGCTCAGCCTTGGTAATAATGTAATTCAACTTAGCCCCTGGGAATAGCAACAACATCAGGTTTCTACTACAAAGATAAATTTACTGCCCACAATATCTGTTACTATATATTTGCAGCATGTTTGATAGTAGCCAGACACTAGTGTTACATGCTATACCTCAAGCTATTTTCTCTTGTTAAAGGCTAGCCCAGGCTATAAATAAACTTTTATTCTTACTCACACCATTAGGCAATTCTTTTTAATCAACATTGCACGTACATTAGTTTTATGCAATAGAGTAACTAATATTAATAGGAGAGGAAGCGATACATGTGGGAGTTTTTGTTTTAATTTTTAAATATTGTTCCCATAAAGGGGAGAATTCCAACTCTTTTCAATAAGGAAACAGATCATTTTTCCAGTGGAGAGAGAGAATCTCCTAAGACAAGTACTGGGACAATAAGACCCAGACAATAAGACAAAAAGTATATTTACTTTGGTCTGGGGTATGGGTTCCTGTGAAACAGCTCACTGAGCCAAGCTCGGTGACAAGTGCCACACAGCACTCGAGGTGCTTGGAAAGGCACCATGCTCACATTGCTCTGCTGACACACATGGCCTAGGCTGTCTGTTCCTGCAGGTCCAGGAAAGGAGCAGGCAGAGGAGGCAGCTGGCACTGGGAGCACTGGAGGAGCCCGGGCTGCTGCTGGCCCTGCCTGCGGAGCAGAGCGCTCCAACCTCTCGTCCCCATTGAGAGCTCTCCCTCCCTCTCAGCCCGAGGTCTGTCCTGTGGGTTTGCCAAACCTCTCCTCAGATGGAAATCTCCACATCCAAGCAAGGATTCCCCAAAGCACTGGGCTGAAGTGTTGCCCACCTTTGCTGGATGACACCTCTCTGGTACAGAAGAAATAACAACCACACTTGACAGCCTCCATCTGCCACTTTGGGTCCATTGCTTGAGAGACAGTGCCTTGATCCAGGCAATTGGGGACTTAAGATACTCTGAAGGACACAGGCAATACATTAAGTGCCACTTGATTTGATTAGAAACATTGACATGCAATAAAACACTCATGTTAGGAATGGCAAGGAAAAAGAACACTTCCTGCTGACCAGACAGCAAAAGTTTCCATTTTGAATGGTGTGGTGCTTGAGAAGAACTAAGCAGTCTTTGAAATCCGGCCCTTCACCAGGAGCTGTCTTAGGACATGTTAAAACGAGGGACACAGATCTTTGAAAACATCTAAGTTTTAGCAAACACACACAAAGAGCATAATGTATACAATGCAACAGCCCTTTAAAGAGGAAGCAGTATTTCAGTTTCTCCCCAAGTTCTTGGCTCACAGGAAAACATCTGATGTAAAAAGGGAACCAACCCAATCTGCTCCCCTG
Source organism: Zonotrichia leucophrys gambelii (assembly GCF_028769735.1). Lineage (NCBI taxonomy): Eukaryota > Metazoa > Chordata > Aves > Passeriformes > Passerellidae > Zonotrichia > Zonotrichia leucophrys. The sequence continues at coordinate 10,182,925 of NC_088176.1, forward strand.
CCACCTCAGGGCAAATTATCCAGGCACCTATAAAAAAAACCTCCTGATGCTTTACAGCTTGAATGTTTTATATAGTTAAACTGAGTTGTCTTGAGTTCACATACTTTATGTTATTTGATATGTTTTAACTAGGAAGCTACCTGGATTCATTTCAAGATTTTCTTTTTTTTTTTTCTTTTTTTTGAACTAACCTGTTTTTGAGCACAGACTCTCTCATGCTAGCACTACACAGATGTATTCAATCTCTCAGCATGCTGCAGAAGTATTTAAACAAAGTTTGAAACAGAGTAAAAAAATGGAGGGGGGAACCTGACTGCCAGACCACTTGGTTTGGGTTCTGCTTTTGTGTTGGCTTCATTTATTTATTTTGAAACACCATAAATTTCAATGTATTTGCAATTTCTTCTGCATTTTTCTCCCTGCTCCATACAGACCCATAATTTTGATCAGGTTGATAAGGAACAAAACAAACACCTAAAGAGTGCTTTGCTGGTCACAGACATACTGGGCTTTACAAAACATTGTACTAGCCATTATTAAAACATGCATCACAAGTCCTTTTTTCTTCTTGAGATGCTCAGAATTAAATCTCTGCAATAAAAATATTTATGAAATTTTGACTGAGAGATCTGCTTTGGACAGTTTGTCTTGGAAGATGGAGTTTTTTGTTCCAAATCATGCACACACAGAGGTATCTGCCAAGCCCTCCAACTGTGTCACTCCAGTCCTTAAGCCATTTAACACAGAACATGCACGTGTCCTTTGAATGCCAAGTCAGCTACGTGTCAAAGACAAACAGCTCTGCACAGCCAACCCATTCCAATCAGCACATCAGTAAGAAATCTCATTTTGTACTCAGTATTATGCCCACTGGTGGGAAAGGGGGAAAAAAATTAACACATACCCACAAATGCTTTTACAACCTCAGTAACTTTAGGAATAAGAAAGTTACAAAGACTTTGGCCTGAAAAGACACAGTTTGCTCTAGGGGGGAAAAGCTTCTCTTTAGTGGGTGAATTAAAGACCATGAACATCTTTGCCTTCTGCCCTGATGGCTGGGTCCAAAACCATTTGGGTTACCAGAAGCATTTTGCCTTTGCCTATATGTTTAGGCATATTTAGGCATTTAAAGACAGTTGCAACTGAAAGCCAGAAATTGTACAGGTGAACTGTGAGCACTACGAGGACAATTATCCCCTAACCAGGTATTTAGTGCAAAGCTTCATCTGCAATCAAGATCTGAAACAGGATGATGAGCTTGTTGTGGGTACTATCACAATTTAAGCACAGTAACAGAAATATATATTGAACTAGTATTAATTTATTATTACAGTAATGCTGTATCAGGAGAGCTACACAGGCAAATGTAGCATAGGCATGCCAGGTATTATATTCATACACAAGTTCTTACACCCTAAATCTCAGTACCTTCAAAGAACTGTAGTCAATACAGCTGAAAATAATAACTTGAGAAAACTTGATCTGACCTTCCACAGGGCACACCTTCAAATGCTGTATAAAGTCTGTATGTTCCAAGAAAAAAAAATTTAGGTTAGATTTTGGTGGTTTAGGACACACAGCAAATATGGTATGCTGCCTGGTGTGTAGCAATAGTTTAAATAATATTAAAAGGCAGCTTGCTTAAATTGTGTTTTACCCCTGTTTTAGCATTGACCAGGAGCCTAGAGAAATTGTTATGCAATTCATTAACACTCCTAAAAATGGTTGTGTATCTGAGTCAGGAAAAAACAGAGGTACTTGTGAGGTCAGTACTTTCAAGTTATTGTATTCAGTTCTAGACAGAGCTGGATGCACTACCTAGTATTGTCCACTGTTTCCGTCCCAAAATTCTATTTTCAATTTCACCTAATTTTTCACGTTAGGCTGAAGGTTGCCTCTGCTAAGTGTCTGCTAGATCTGAAGCATCTGAGCCAAAACACTTCTCTCTTTCTGACATCAGGGCTCCTAAGTGTACTTTCCAATGCTGTAATTTAATTTTTAAATTGAGGATATTTTCTTTGGAAAGCACTACCCAGCTTTCAAATACTTGACTTTGTGGCCTTTAGTGATGCTCTCTATAAATACAGAGGTTTTTTGTATATACATCCATAAAGACTAAAACATCATATGGGTTGTTAAGACAGTACTGGGATACTGGATTATATGAAATGACTTACATTAATACCAGCAATCTCTTTGAATCCAGCCAATTTATAATTTACATTGCTCTAGAAACTATTTATTTTAATCACACAGACAACCTCAGCACCAAACTAACTGCTCCCACAGAATTCTGCCAAGACTTCTAGAGCTGTCCAAAATAAAAAAAAAAAAAAAAAAAAAAAGCTGGTCTACATTTGTAGGGGGGAATATAATATATATTTATAATTAGATTTTTCCTTCCTTGTTTTGATTGCATTGAATAGTTAAGTGAGCTTTACCCATCAAGTAAGCTTTCCCATTTTGCACTCTGTTTACCACAGGGGTATGCAGGTATCCTTCCATTTACTGTGCATTTGCATCAGAATATGCAGGTCCACCTGGCCTCTGACCTAGGCTGTGTTTAGTGTAATAGCAATGGATAATATGCACAGGGATACGAGGAAAAAAAAAAGTCACACAGAAGCAAAACAACGAAACTCCCGTATCATTTAACACTTGAATATATGCATTTAAAAAAAAAAAAAAGTGTGAGATCAGATCAGTTATTACAGGTATAGATGAAGACAACCAGCAGAGATTTCCAAAGCAATTCAGTGAACCCTCTCTGGCCAACAGAGCAGAGCCCAGCTCCGGGCTGAAGCGCTGCAGGAACACCAGGTACTGTTCGGGGCAGCAATGGCACAGCAGCGTGCTGCTGTCAGCTCCGGGCTGCTCAGGGCTGCCACGTACTTCAGCTGCAGAATAACTTCAGGAGATTCCAGCTGCACAGGGGAGAAGGGATTTACCAGCTGTCAGCTGCTGTGGGTCAAGAAAACACAACATGAGATGCTACAAAGCAAGCCCCAGCTCTCGCACCAGCCTGTGATTTACGGATTTCACCTCAGCCTGCTGACTCACATGAAGCTGCCTCCTGCTTTGATGTCACTTGGATTTTAACACGCCAGACAATACAAGGCAAGAAAAGAGTTTCTTCCTAGCCAAGACCACAACAGTTTAACAGACGAGAACAATGAATGAGGCTATTAGAATATTTCCCTAATTAGCACTTTGTAACAGCCGATTGCATCCTTGTCGAGCGGAATTGACATTACCACCATAAGACACAAACGATGTTTAATATGCTCCCAGAGTCCTAAATAAACAGATTCCTACATCACATTCACCAGGCTGTAAAGATCCAGGGGGCAATAAAACACCTGGAGCCATCACCCTCCCACTGAGGTGTGATGCACTCAAGCCTTCTCCCACTATTCAACTTCTCAATGAATCTGTAGAAAATGTCAAGTTTTTAGTAGCCAACATTTTCCAGTTTACTCTGCAGTTTTGAACTGCCACCCCTCTGCCACCAGCCCAGATTAAGAGCATGCCATAACTGAACATACTTTCTTATCTAACCAATTAAAATTTGTTTCTCTTAATTAATAATCTGGATCACAAATTATCTGCAAAAAAGCCATATACTTCCTAGGATACCTTTAAATTAAATACCTCAAAATCCCATCTGTGATGATGTACAATGATATGTGTTATCTTGAATACAGAAAAGAAACAAAAGTGTTTTCCCACATGTCAAGTGACTCAGAGTTAGTATAGAAGCAGAGTAGACTCTGTGGGCAAACAGAACTAATATTAACACACAATGAGTAAGTTACTGCTTGTTCCCTAAGGGTCAAGTAGTTTTTATTCATCATCATCTGCCAAAAAACACTGCACAAAAGACAACTAACCCCCAAGAATCCAAGCAGAAGCCACACCACCATCTCTCATATGGCAACAGGCATTTCAAAACATAGCTTGAAGAAAAGCCTGTGATGTAAGGGGAAGCAATGCCATGAAAAAATATAGATTGCATTCTTCTAAGTCAATACCAAAACAATGACCAACTCGGTTTCTGAAGCAGCAGCACTATGAAAATGCAAAATTGATTTACAAGGGAAATACTAGCCAGAGGTTACTATGGCTGCTAAAGTTACAGGACATTTTTTAAAGAAACTAGAATTCATATCCAGTTTAAAAAGCGCTAGCAAAAAGGCAATTTTATGCACCATTTTAAAGTGAAACAAGTTATCCCCCTAAATTAAAATTGGTTTTTTTAAGCATTATCATTCCAGCACCATCCACAGCACAGCAAGGACAGCACTGCAGTTTTAACTGGCAATGATGATTTTAACAAGGGAAAAACCAGCAGCATTTTGCCTTCTTTCAGTTCCGTTCTTGATCCGTAAAACATTCCCTTACAAAAGGAAACAAACTAATGCCGGCCGTTCTTAAAACAGTTTTCATTTGTCGCCTCTTACATGTTAATTTCTCACGATTTTCACTCTTACATGTTAATTTCTCATGATTTTCACAGCAAATAGTCTTATGCCAGGTCATTTGGCCTCTAGCAAGTGGAGCTGAACAAAAGCAGGCGGCCCCTGCGTGCAATGTCACCTCTAACATCACATGCAACAGGGACCGTTCCAGCACAGCTCCACCGAGCCCAGCTGGGCTCAGCCAGCCCTGTCCCAGCCCATTTCATAAGCAGGCACTGTAAGGGCTGCAGTACACCTTGCTGGCCAAGGCAGTGAAACTGCCCCGTGCCCCCAGATCGCTCCAGCCCAACCTCCCTGCAAGCACTGCAAAGCCTGCGGGGTCAGAGGCACCCCTGGACCTTCTCTTGGGGTTACATGATTGTGGGGTACATGGCAGCTTGCATGCACCACCCTAAAATCACCTTTCCCTGAAATAATGTCAGCTGCCACAATCCTCAGGAAAGAGTCAAGGATAATGACTGATTTAACCAAGAGACCATTAAATCCCCAGATATCCTAAAGCATAGCAGCACTCCATCTATTGGTCAGGATTTAAGGACGTGCTTCATCATCATCATCGTCGTGCACTAACCTCTATCATTAAACACTCAGCCCCTAAGCAGCCCACCCCCTCCTGCCTGGGACTTCATATTCTTCCAGCAAAAATTAAACTCAAGTAATAATATCTTCTGAGAAATAATGCAACTAACACTAAAAGTATTAACATGACAACATCTAAACTTAAAACTGGTATACTCTATTAGTTACACAACTATCATTTTGTTTCATTGAGAAATGCACACGCTTCTTACTCAAATCAGCATTGAGGAGCTTGTCTGATAACAGCCCAAGAGCTCAGGCTGTCCCCTGGGCTGACACTTTCTTTCCCTGCAAGGACTGGATGCCACCAAGGAGGTTTGTACAATTTGTTCACACAGTTTCCAGCCAGCAAGGCCACTGGAGTGACCGGGTGTGCAGCCCTGAGAACTCCCTGGTACACGGCAAACCCTGGCAGGGAGGCAAAAGGGAGTTTTTCACAGCAGAACTGCTGTCAAAGCAGACACAGGCAGAACCTGCCCCGTCTTGCACCACTCCCCCCAAAAGCCACCACCATCCCCTCCCAGCAGATCACACACAACCGTGCCTCTGCCACACCTGTGCTTCACTCCAGTCATCAGCAACTGGACCAGAAGGTAAGCGAGACAGCTGCCCCAGGCACACCGAAGCGCTCTTTGAAAGGCTGAGGTTACATTTGTCAGCTTCATTCCTCTGGTACCAAAGCTCATTTAAGCAGCAACTTCTCCCACACAATTCAGCAATTCTATACATTCATGCTTTTATAACCCTTGGCCATTCATTTTTTGGCCCAGATATTCATTGCCATTGATTTTATCTGTTTGTTTTTTTTTAAACTAAACTCCTCCACATAGTGGAACTACACAGATGAGGCATGCCTACACATTTTCCCTCCACTTGGTATCACATCACTACCCTCCAGACACGAGTCCAGGACATGTGAATGAAAACCAGCAGATTCAGGCTCAACCTGCCTGTAACATAATGATGCTGAGACAGAAACAGAGGCAACCCACCTCCACGACTGTGCTGCTGCTTTAGAGGCATGCTCTGCCCTCCTGACAGAGCCACTCCAAGGCTTCCCTGCCAAAATCCCATCGTTCAGCCATGCAGACACTGCCTGCCCTGAAGTCTGCAGTGAACACTGACTGAGAACTCCGCTCTGAATTCTTAAATAAGCTTTTCAATGAGAGACGAAAACTGACCAACAGCGAGGGACGAACTCCCAAAAGGCCATGGTAAATCCTCCTTTCTGGAGCCTAAAGTTCAAGGCAGCAATCTTGAATTTCCTGCACCCTAAGAGAGGCACAGGATGGAGATAATTCCAAGCTGGGAGCAGGGCAAGGGGCTGGGTGGCCAGGGCGAGCCCGCAGCAGCGAGCGGCGCGGGCTGATGCCGGTCACGCCGGTGGCTCCGCGCTGCCGTGACCGGAATGCCGGAGCCCGCACCGGGCAGCGCAGCCCCGGGCTCCCCGCACCGCGACCCGCGGCCAAGGTGGAGCTGCGCGCCACTACAAAAACCCCAAATCATGTGGATTTTAAGAAGTTTTCCGGGAGGCGTAGAGAGCGCGGAGCCTTGCGGTGGAGCAAGGACAGCCCGCGGTTACAACGCTCACTCCCAAGGTTTTATTTGATTAGCGGAGTTTCGGAGCGGAGGCGCATTATTTAAAGCCCCGTCCTCCTCCTCAGCCCAGCGCCGAGGCAGAGCGGCAGCACTGCAGCATCTCCCCGGGCGGAGAGCTGGCGCAGCCCCGCGGGCGAGCTCCCCTCGGCCCCGCCGTGCCCCCGCACCGCCCCATCCCGCCGCCGGCCGCGGCCCCGCGCTCCCCCCGCAGCCCCGGGGCGGCCGCGGCAGCGCGGGGAGCGCTCGGGGCCTCCGGCCGCCGCCGCCCCCCTTCCCCGAGCGCGGCTCCGGGCCGGCCCCGGCCCCGCGCTGGGCGGGAAGGGAGATCCGCGCCGCCCCCGCGCCGGTGCCCGCAGCCCGGGCAGCGTTACCTCAGCGGGCCCGCGCCTTTGTGCTGCAGTCCATCCCCGCGCCCGGCGGCGGGAGCGCCAGCACCACCGGCGGCGGGCGGGGAAAGGGGCGGCGCACTATGTGGCAGGAAGGGACACCTGGGCTCCTCCTCCCGCGCCCGCCCGCCCGCCGAGGATCACTATCTGGCAGCTCGCGGGGGCTCGCCCGCCGCCCTTCCCCGGCCGCCCCTCGGCCAAGTTGGAATCTCGGCCGCCTTCCCTCGCCCTTCCACGGCTTCCAGCCTGGCCGAGGGGCGGCGGCACCGCCAGCGTCCTCCGCCCCGGCTGCCCTCCATTGTTGCGGCCCGCCCCGCGCCCCGGCCGTACCTGCAGTGCGGGGCTGAGCATCGGTCCCGAGGGGCCGGAGAGCGGCTCCGGGGGCTGGGGCACACGGGGAGGTGTGTGCGGGAAAAATGAATAAAGAGCCCACGCCCCCTGAACAAACAACAACAACAAAACCCTGGGCTGAAAGTGAAATTGTGAGAAATTCAAACAGTTGTTGGGGCTGAAAGGCGGCAGACGGCTTCTCCAGATGGCTCGTGCTGCTCAGGAGAAAGCTCTTTTGCCGAGAGCAACCCTGGCTAAAAAAAGCTGTACAAAATCTAAAGTCATATTGGCAAACACTGTCCTTTCTTTCGCCTTTTTTTTTTTTTTTACTCCCTGTTTTTTGTTTTCTTGGCTTTCTGTAGTTGTTCCGCTTTGCGGCTGAAATCATCCCTGTTCTTGGTTCCCCACCCAAAGTTACTTGGTTTCTCGGTTTACAGGGCTGGTTTTGTTGCATTTGAGCGGCTCTGATCAGACGTTTGAAGTCACGGAAGCACTGGGTAATAGTTCTCCTTTTTATGCAAAAAACAAAACAGAACAAACAAAAAAAATCCCTCTGTATTTTAATTATGTTTTAATTTATTTCTAAGACACAGAAGTCCTCAAGTTCAACAAGTCCCCATGATCCAGGCTAGGAGTGAGTTACAAGCACAATAAAGTAGAAACTTTGTAAAATATGCTTAAAAGTCTTGGAAGGTCTCTTTGAAATCAGCACTGCTGTTTTCAGGTGCAAAATTACACATTAACTAACTCCATGTAGGTTCGGAGGATGAAACCTTTTAATTCTGGGTCCTGCTCGTTTTTAAAGAGCCCCTGGAGGACTGTGGTGATGGGGAAAGCAGCAGGGCTGGATGGAGACCCTGTGTGCCAGGACCCTCTTCTGATGGAGTCCCGGAGAGGCTCCAGCCCGGCCGGCTGCTGCCACCACATCAGTGTAGGAGCTCCAGGACCATCGCTGCAAAGTCAGCAAGGGCCCTTGGGAGCTAGAGAGGTCCTTGGAGGAAAAAATGCCTGAGGCACCAAACTGTCCAGCCATGGGGTGTCTGATTTGAATGCAGAGAGGGTGCAGAACACGTTTTAACTTTGCAAATGTGTGCCCAGCACTGAGATGGCTCCACCTGGCTGCTCCAGCACCACGGGAACAGCCACTAATAAGGGGATGAGGTGGCACAGCATCTGTTATTTAATACAGGACTTTTAATACTGGTGGCTGTTGAAAATTAAAACTTACCTTGGGCACAGGAAGAATATGTAACTACATGTGGAGTGTGCTGTGAAGGCTAGAGCAATTGGCTTTCTCCAATTTGCCTCTTAATTCAGTTTAACACTCATGGAATTTGTAGGGCTGTTCCATCCATGTTCATCCCCTCATTTTTATTTCCTTTTGGAAAAAATTTACAGCTGTATCGTGTTTTAATAAACCTTGAATCCGAAGAGGCCAATAAATTACAAACTTTAGGTGTGGTTTTGAAATTAGTGGATTGGGATTTGCCTTGAATTCTGAGCTCTGGCCCAGACAACTGCTTAGCTAGAGAAGGTGCAGGCACATGAGTGATTGAATAGGAACTGGCCACACACAAATTTCAGCTGGAAACCAGAAGAGAGTTGTTAACCATTAGAGCAATCAAATACTGTCTTTTCCAAGGGGGGTATTTGGAATGGAAATCTCACTGCTTTTAAGTTGTAGTTTATTAAAGTCATTATGCAATGCATTGTCTGCAGCAGCAGGGGACAGACTTGATGTCTCAGGTGTGCTAAGGTGCTGTATGACATTGATCACACACCCTGATATTTGAATTTCAGAGGCAGCAGTTGCTTATCCCAGCAGGTTTATTGTAGGGTGAGTTTTCTTCTCCTGGGCATGTAGATGAGTTCTACTTTAGTCTCGGAAGGATTATGAAGCTGACATTTACTGATGATTCAGGCTATAAATGGATTACAAGCATGATCAAGGAGAAACTCTCCTGCATGGAAGAGACTTCTCCCATTAGTTCTGGAGCTTTTGCTCCCTCCTTCAAAAGAGCTGCCAGATGCTTCTAGAGACTCAGTGGTGAGGACTCTCTAGTTAGTCAGTGGTGTGGACTCTCTAACTCTCTAGTTAGACAGATCTCAGTGCTGCAGCTCCTGCAGGTGATGCAGCAAATGGACACCTTTGCCTGTGCATCCATCCTGCTGTGGGGTGGGACAGGTCACATCCAGAGCAAGGACGACAGATGACTGAGCAGACAGGACTGTTCTTTTGGGGTTGGACTGTATCTTAGCATTAAATCCCCCCCTTAACAAGTGAAACCAAACACACAACAAGCTGCAGCAACAATTTTTGGAGATGATCCCTCAGACATACACCTGCCTTTGTTACCCTCTCTGGACCTCACACTGTTTCTCTCTGTTGGCCATGTCAAGGAAACCCTCTCTGTTTCTGTACATTTCTTGCTAAATACATTGAAAAAAATCCACACAAGAAGTAGTGTTTCCTTTTTGGGAACCCAGTGTGGCAGAAATGCTTTGCCACTCTTTGCCACTTTACATGCTAGGGCAGCCTTTTCACCTTCCCTAAAGCCACGTGTCTCATCAGTGGACCTAGCTGAGCTACTCATTAGAAACTTGGCCAAACCACAAACATTTGTTTCCTTGCTCTATGCCAAACTCAGAGAAAGGACAAGGGAGTGGCACGGAGCTCATGTTAATGAGTCCTTCATTCCCCACAGAGAGATAATCAGAGCACTGCTCAGAGATTCATCAACTTTTTTTTATTAGCACTTTAATGACCTACATGTTTGGGGCTTTTTTGAGAAGTTACTTCAGCTAAGAGCTGGATAATTCCTCATGCAGCTGTGGTTTAGGAAGCAGCTCAGGGGACACACATGCCAAATTACTTTAGCTCTAGTTAAAAAAAAAATAAATATACCACAAAGTTTCCTGGGTGACTCCCTTTTCAATCAAGGGCATTATGTCCTCAATCCATCTCTTCTGGGTCACGTGTGGGGGTTGGTTTCTTTTTCAGCCTTTGCAGCTCCGTGAGCTGTACACAGAATGCCAAACACTGGTGGTACTGCATGTTCCCCGCAGACAAAGGGCTGTACAGCTCCCTGACCCTGCTCACTGGGGAGGGAGGCTCCCTTGGGAGCAGCTAAAGCATTTCCTGGGACCAGCACAGATCCCACACAGCCCAGCAGGCTGCCTGAGGAACAGAGCTGCAGAATGTTGGGAGCTGGAGCCTTTTCCATGTTGCTGCAGGGTGAGCCTGCAACCAAGGGATTCTGCAGTGTCTGCTGAGGAGTCTCTGGCCCTGCACACATGGTGGGAACTCACTGCAACCATCAACACTTTACAGCGAAGGCCAATGGCAACAAACAGCTCTCATGGGCTTGGCAGAGGCTGCTCAGAAATTATCCAAAGTTTGGTATTTGCAGCTTTCCCCATTTGAGGAACTGCTTATGGTGGCAGCTGCTCAGGAGTCCCTTTGGTTTAAAAGTGAAGAGCTGCTGGCCTTTTGCTATCACTCAGGAAGGCCATCGGATGGAAAATGCTGTAAAATCTCTTCCCATGCTTCCCCTGCTCCCCAGTGACCAGATTTCCTTCTGGTCTTCTGGAGAGAGCTGTGAGAATATATACATTAAAGACAGGGATGCAGTCAGATACTGCAGGATAACCAGGGTTATGAGAGTGTTATAAAGGGATAGGATTTACTTTTTCCTGAATCAAGCCCCAAGTGTTTCCTGTCAGACCTCGGTACAATGGGATACAAATGCACAGTCCATTACGTTCACATTTCCTCCAAACTGCTGTCTCTTTCCTTGAACACAGAGTACAGGAAAGGATGCTTTCTGCCCCCACTCATGTCTCTCAACTGACTTTATGTCATTTGAAAAGGGAATTGAGACATTTAGCATGCACTGTCTTCAGTAGGTTGCCTCCCCTCTAATGTCTTTTGCCTTAGGATGAGAGAGGTTGTAAACATGGAGGAATGCCTTTGATATCAGAGAGCTTCACTGGAGTAACATCAGCATGAATGAATGCAAAATTAGGTCCATGGGGAATAAAATGCTAAGGCTGGGGAGAAAAAAAGTCAAGATTCACAGCACTAGTCCAGAAGAATAGTAGCTCATACCATGTAAGAACCCCATAGTTCTCATTTCCTCCTTATCCCTTCAGGACAGGAAAGAACATCCTGCTCTTCTAATATGAACAAAATAAAAGTTATTTTTGGAAGGAGAAACTCATGTTCGGAGCACATTTTTAAAAAGACATCGCTAATCTGTGATTCTGATGAGGCATTTGGAGCACAGCACATTTCTTTGCATCACTAAACCCTCATTTATTGGCTCAGCACCATCTACACCCAGGCAAAAGGTTTGTGTTGGTTGAACAACAAGGTGGGGATTCTTTGTCAGCTCATGAATGGTGCCTGGAACCTCAAGTGCCATCTCTGACATGGGTGTGCTGTCACCAGACACACACCAGCTGGGAGAGAGGAGTGTGCAAGTGTGGGAGCCCAAGGTCATGGCACACTGATAGATGTGCTTGTTGACTCAGTAAGTCTGAAAAAAGTTCTCTGCAACTACCCTGGAGCTCCACTTTCTTCTTCATTACCCCAAGACAAATTGAATATAGGACAGAGTCCCCCATCCTCAGTGTTGAGGTATCTTGGCATGCTGTGCTTTTTGTGTTATCTCAGAGCCCACAAAGGAGCATGTGGTGTAAATTCCTGGACAAATGTTTCGAAGTTTAGAGCATCAAGTCAAATTCAGAGCTGTTTGGGCCAACTGTTGCTTTTCATATTTGATGGATCACTTGAAAGGACAGCAAGGCAATGAAGTCAGCCTCAGATTTGTTAATATGCTTAAACAATATTAATCCATGAATAATGTTTTATTTTGGATTTTGATAAGTAACTGTCACTCCCAAAGCTCCTTAGGAGGCCAGTAAGATAAAAGAATGTGTATTAGTGCAGTATCTAACAACGAGGACAAACAAATTGTGGAGGAGTTAATAATTTACCCATTCAAGATTAGCAAACAGCTAATGTACTATAAAAAGAGTTCCACTTTCCCTTTAAAAACCATTCATAAAGCATAAGATTTTAGCTCCTCTCAGTGTCAAGGGCCCCAAATACCTAAGCAGACTCTTGGGAATGACCTCATCTGTAGTTTCTGAGTGTATTCCCAGGGATGTGTAATGCTAGGAATGGCTGGATCGAAAGCTGGGGGCAGGAGCTCGCTGCCCCAGCACAGCAGGGCTCCCCAAATTGCAGCACAGGCCAGCAGTGCCCACAGAGAGCTCCTGGCACCAGCCTGCAGCTGCCAGAGGGAGCTCAGGGCAGTGTCCTTCTGTCACTGCAGCCATGGAGCAGGCGGAAAAAACCATCCTGAGATATTCCTATGAAGTCAGTGAATTACTCACATTCTTAAAGCACTGATTTCCCTGGTGGGACAAGCTGTGTTCAGTGGTTTTCATAGAAAGGATGTGAGATTGCTGCTGCTGACTGTCTCCATTTGTTCTCAGACAGGAAGTGGAGAAGGGCAGTGGGACCAGCGCTCAGGTCTGTGCAAACAGACACTGGAAACTCAAAACAAATCAGTCACAGAAGAATGTGGATAGAGAGAAAAGAGAAAAACCTTTGCTTCTCTTTGCCCAGCAAATCCTGGTAATTCTTCAAAATGTGTACTAACCAGTTCCAAGTCTGTCTCTTACCCTGTGATGATTTACCCTAAATTGCAAAGTCTGTGGTTTTAACAGGGATATCTGAACTCTCTGGGACTCCACAGGGGAAAGATAAATGAATTTACAGAACAGACTTCAGTGTCACAGCTGAGGGAGATAAGGAAACTGTGGACAAGTAAAAGCACAAATTCCCTTTAAGAAGAATGTGTAATTCTACATAGCATCACTTACATACCAGAAAATAATACACAGATCCACTATCTAATTAGAGTTCTGAATGTGTGTGTTATACAGCAGATGAAGCAGCTCAAACTACTGTGCAAGAAAACAGACCTTGGATTGTCTAAAGATAAATGGTGAAAAACTATCAAACATCCAGAGTTTCCTAGACCTCACCAGAGTGAGAGGTACATCAGTACAAATTGTCTCTGGCCTCCTGGAGCTCTGCAAATCATCAAAAAGGACATTAATGTCATTAGCAAAACCAACAAACGTGCCTGTACTTATTACTTGTTTGTAATAAGATTTGGCTAGTGTATAATTAGCAGGCTGCAGAAGTCTTTTACGACCTCTGAGAACAGTCTCTGCCATGCTGAGGCTCACCAGAAAATTCCCATTCCTTCCATGTAGTTGCACCTTCCCCATTGGTTTCTACCCCATCAGATAGACCGACATAAGTATATCCAATATGTCATATGAATCCATGTGAAATATATGTATATATATGCATATACTTATATATGTATTTCATATGGATTCATATGACAAGTTGCATATATATATATATATATATAAATATATGTATGTATGTATATATACACACACACATACATCATTAGTTTGGTTTGATTATTTATTCTACAAGGATAATCTTTGACCAGGAAGAAGGCTTGTTCCCCAAGAGGCAATAACACTGTCTTGCCAAGCAGGACAGTGAGTTATCTTGTGTGTTTGTGGTAGGGAGACACAAGATTACCCATTAGTTGGACTGAACACATCTCACTGTGTGTGGTTGATCAAGCTGGTTCTCTGCCCTTCTGCTGGGATGTTTTATTCTCAGGGCATAAGCATGGCTGTACGAGTTCTTTAAACATGTGCCTAACTAGGGCAAGGGAGGCTGGAATGGGACAGTCACTGAATAGCTGCTAAATTGGGGCCCTGATTTGGATCCCAGTGCCAGATGGGTGCCAGAAAATGTCACTGAACAAGACAGCAATTCATGCCACCACTCTACAGAAAGCTGGGGGAACGTTTTTCTTTGGTTTAGGCTTGTATGATGCTGGATTGGAAAATGGCACACAAGTGTTCATCTGACACTGAAGCAGATGAGAACAGTGGTGTTGGAGTTGGCCCTCTGTCAAGCTGAACTGCAGCTACAGATCAGGCATCCTGCCTGGCTTTCAGATAGGAAACCAGCTCCAGACCTCGCAGCTCTGCTGCGCTTTTCTACAACGGGGGGCTTTTCAAAGCTGCTGAACCTATACATGAGAACCGGCTGTTTCACTTCCTTTTCCAACACCAGAGGTGTAAAGAGGCCAGCACAGAGCCAAGAAATGGGGCCCTGAGTCAGCTGGGATTTTCTGAGCATCTGACTGATAGCTACCCTTCCTCAGATGGAACACTCCAGCTGCTGGAGCTGGCTGCTGCTGCTAGGGGCCAGCTCTCAGGCTCCTTTAAAGTCCTCTGGGCTGTGCTCTGAAGCTCAGCTCAATGATACAAGTGCTTTGGGAAGCTGGCATGGAGGGACCAGTTTTGTGATACTCCTTCTGTCCCTTGCACCAGTGTTGTGCCCCCCACACTTTAGGAAAACTGCTCTTGGATTGCAAAATGTGTAACTCAGATGTTGCCTCTCTGCCTTGCAAGTGGCTGCTTGGGACAGCAATGTGCTGAGACTGTGGGAGTGATCCCTTACAATCTCATGGATGAACAATACATTCCCTTCACTTGTGATATTGTTATCAATGATTCAAAATGAGATAGCAAAAATTCTTTCCATGCTGTGTAACGAGCTTCCTAGCAGAGAGATCCAGCTGCAGATATGATACTCATGCTCTGCTGCTTTCAAGGATTATCAGTGTAATGTTGGATGCTAATGGAAAGATACACTGAGTGTTAAAAAAAACCCAAAACAACTGCTTGTAATAAAACAAGGCTGTAATTCTGTTGTTGCTACAAACTTGGTGTATAAACATGGGCAGATCGTCAGGAGAAAACATCAAATTTGAATGCCCATGTCAAAATTTTCCATGTCCTGAAGCTGGTCTTTCAAACCCCATTACAGCAGGTATGGCCATAATTCATAACCTTTCTTCTACCTGGATGATCATTTTCCCAACCCTTGACTAAAGTGTCCTGAGCCACTGATTTGTCTGACTGGATCCAACACTATGCTTCTGTTTTGAAGCCTGCTGGCAACACCAGCCAGCTTTACTTACAGAGCCCCTCTGGCTTCTGAGGAACTTTCATTTCTCTCAGAGTCAAACTGGTCATTCAAGACTAATGAACTGCTGTGAATACTCTGCTTTATCAGAGGAAATAGTTGGAGGCTGAAGTCTTGGTCCCTAACAAGTCTTTGCGAAGATATTAACGCGTCTTGCCAAGACCTAGCAATTCCCTCGCAGCCAATGCAACATTCCTCAGAGGCCATAAGGCAGGGCTGGAAAGGGGGATCATGTGGCTGGGCCCAAGCTGAATTAGCTACTCCAGAGAAACGCCCTGAGCATGTGACTTCTTTGCAGACATGGATCTAAAGTAACAAACCCACCTAATTTTGGTGAATCCATTCAAGACATCTATTCTCAAGATGTCTTATGTAAGAAAAATAAGAATAAATTTTCAAAAAAGATATTAAGAACTGTAAATACAATGCTATTGCCATAAGAAAACAAGTAGACTTGATGATTGAGGTAAAAAAAAGGAAGTGGAGAAGAGGACATTGTACAGCTATGCCTACATTTTATTTGCTTGCTCTCCTGTGAGGAAAGTATCAGAAGAAAAACAGAAAGATGCTACATGTATCCCCTGTAACTGATTATGCAAAATACTGTCCTTCTGGGAGCTGCTTACAATAAGTTAAACCTGACTTTCAGGGGATGAACAGCAGGTTTTCAATTATGGCATTTGAGACCTCTGGAATGGGGATTATGAGAAGACAGCATAAGTCAGATGGCCCTTTGGAGACGTGCTTTTTATTTAGTGACAGACGAGCCTTCACACTGGTACTCCTGCAGGCACTCAAGGTATGTACAGTAAAGGGCAGCACAAAGATCTTCAAACAGGCTCCAGGGCAGTGGAGCATGGTCTGGGCCGGGGGAGGATCGGTGCCTTGGATCCCAGGGTGTCACCATGGCCGTGCCTCTGCTCAAATGCCATGCAGCTAATGAGTTGTGGGAGCAGCCTTGGTGCCTGCTGGCTGGGTTACCTCTGTGCCACATGCTATTGCTGAGCTGTTTCTCCAGCCTGAAGGGCAGGGGGAATTTTACCAGCAGGTTCAGTGAAAACAGGCCAGCAGGCAGTGCTTTGCATCTCCTACACTAAGAATCTTTGCTTGGTTCACCACTCATTGTTCTGACAGTTGTCTCATTTATTCACTTTTTACATCAAAATCCATTCCTCTGAAGCTTATGTTTAGCCTAAAGCTTCAGCATGTGCTAATAGTATTAATCATTCTGGAAATAGCTCTGTCTGCCCTGCTATCAGTATCTATCTCGATGACACACTGTCCCAGCTCCACAGTGCCTCCCTGCTCTCTGCGGGTGGCTCTCCAGCAGGGAAGGGGCACAGGAGGCAGAAGGAGGCAGAGGGGGATGCCCTTGGGTTGTACATCAATGTTTTAGAGCTGTGCCAAGGTGCATTTAGCTGCAGTGCTTTTCAGCCCTGGCTCTTTCTGTGGGGTCTGAGCTTCCCCTGTGTGTCCCATCTGTCCTGGAGGAGGCATCACACAACACATTCAGGCTGGTAAACATGGTCCAGAAAGCTTCCGAGAAGGATCCCGTTGTCACAGGCACTAGGGGCAGATGGGACTTGCAGATAGGAGAGCCAGGTCTTGGAAGTGCTCCGGGGTCCTGCAGTTCAGCTAAATGTTGGTGCTGCTGTGTGACCAGCCCATATGGTTTTGCCTTTTTGCTAGCCTGACTTCTGTGTATGCTTCCTTTCAGAAAAAGGAAGGATATTCTGGAGGGCTTCAAAACCTTCTCATGAATATATTAAGAAGTAACACCACATGTGGAATTATCAGCAGAGAAATTAAACTGAGACTAAAAATAGAGTTTCTTTTTGCTTTCTTATTAAAATTTAAAAAAATATGCAAATGCCCAGATCGTGGACTCTCATGTTTCATTGTCTAATGGACAGTCTCCAAACAAAAACATCCTCTGGGGCAATGCCATGTTCCCTTCACAATTGCCTGAACCAGTTTTTCCCTTCTTTCTGATTGTATAATATCTCACAGCTAGCTATGGCAATTGTGGAAAAATGCCAGTAACAGTAGTAAGGGTGCAAGTAACACATTGCCAGCTTTTTTGAATATAATTTAGCTGCTGAAAACCAAATGATGGCTACAAGCATATGACCAGTCACCTGCCTGCTTCCTGGCCCACAGCTTAAGAACTTCAAAATAGTACAAAAATATTTGCCAGTTAATTAAAAACCCTGACTTTTATGAAGGTCAATAGAGATGGCTCTGCCAAGGAATGCACACACAAAAATTTCCAGCACAATTGGCAATCCACTTCCCATGTCTTAGTTTCCCATTTTAATATAATAGAAAGTACTTGCAGACCTGACTTTTCCATGATCCACAGCAGGTGCCAGAAGAACAAATTCCCACACAGGGCATTTGATCAGGTGAAGTACTACTGTACTGAAAGTTGCACATGATGGAGTAGTCATTGAATAGGAAAACATGAGGTCATTTTTAGCTATTGATAATTCATGGAAATGTAAAATATGTGGGGCATAAGTGGAAGTGGAACAGAATACTGCTATGGTAATTGTCCAAGAAATGCTTTGCTTTTATTCACAAATCAATTGACAAGTCAACAGGTTCATCTGAGATCATTGTGTATCTGAGGTACTTCTGCAGTACTTGAATTTTAGAGCCCTAGTATCCCATAGCAATGTAAAAATATTGTATGTGTAGTTGAAATTAACGTAATTACCTGACTTCTTCAGCACTGATCATTTATTTTGACTCTGTGGTCCTTGGGGTAATATTCTTCCTTCAATTCAGAGTATACTGTCAGCATTAACAGTGAATCATAGACAGGAGAGAATAATCAGCTTGCAGCTTCATCTCTTTTCCAGCTAACCTTTTGCCATGAAGCATTTTAAAAAGCTGGAAATGAACATAAAATTGAAAGTTGACTAAGCTACTTCATGGTTTTTACTACAGCAGCAACAACATTCATGCCACTAAACAAATTTACTGAGAAAATTATTTTTGCTGTCAACACTGTTGGGAAAAAGCCAAAGTTCCCATTCAAATTACAGCAGCACTGCCCAGGCCAAACAAATATAAAAAGTGAGGATTTAGTGAATTTGTTTTCACTCTCTCCAAAAATGCAGCACATTTCTTGCATCACAAGCTAAGACATCCTGTTCAGCCACATTGTTTTTTAATCAAATGCTTTCCTTTACCTATTGCTTGACATTAACCCATTGCTCCTCCTCTGGATGCTCTCCTCCATATCTTTCTGCTGCTGTGCTTTTTAATTTAACATCAATTTTAAAAGTTCCCTTTTAATCAGCCCGGGCCTGCTGGCATGAGCTGTCAGCAGTATTCATTTCTCTAGGCTCTTGCCTTGTGTTGCATTGCCTTGGCAACAAGATTTAGCAGCAAGGCAACAGTCTTGAACTTGTCAGAGTCTGTTGCAACGCGCCGAGCATGTATTACTCTCCAGCACCTCCGGTTGCTATAACAACTCCTAACAATAAAACTCATCTCCTGGCTTTTAAATACAGGAACTTCTACAGTCTGTTTCCTGGCAGGGCTGCAGCAATATTATGTGATTCCTGGCTGTGCTTGTTTTGCCTTCTCCTTCCTTTGTGCTCATGATAGCAGCCTGCAGGAGCTCGGCATGGGCAGCACAGCCCGTGTTGGTGACCATGGGCACTGCCAGGGCTGGGAGAGGGGAGAAAAATGACAATGGATCCCAGGGACAGTGCTCCAGACTGGTGATGCTCAGCACCTGCCTGAATCAGGCCTTTGGCTGTGGTGTTTTGGATTTTTTCCCCTGTTCCAGCAAAATACACCTTGTGGTAACAGCATCCTGGGGAGGAGACTGCAGCCAGCAGAGAGGCACTTTTGGTCTCTACCAGCACAAAGTGTTTTCTCCCGTCCTTGCAAATGTTCAGCTGGCAGTGCTGATGACAGTATAGGAGCAGTGTAGTGTGGAAAGTTGGGCAAGGGACCAATGACTGTCATAAGATCATATAATATCTCAAGCTGGACGAGACCCATGAAGATCACTGAGTCCGATTCCCTGCTCCTCACAGTATTGCCTACAGATAAGCCCTATGACTGAGAGCATCCTCTAAAGCATTTAACACCTTGAATTCTAGCAGAGTTGGTTTCAGAGATCAACACCCTCTCAGTAAAGAACTTTTTCCTAATGGCCAGTCTGAACTTCCCCTGGCACAGCTTCATTCCTGTCCCATTGCTGGTCACCCAAGAGAGATCAGCACCTGCCCATCTCCTGCCTGCTGTGAGGAAGCTGTAGCCTGCTATGAAGACACCCTTCAGTCTCCTGCAAGTCTCCTGCAAATTAAGTCTGAATGACTGGTGCTAGGTATTTAAAAAAAAACCTTTTAGCAGAGACAAGACTGTTAGTGCCAGAGGAGCCCTTTATGAGGCACATTTTCAGTCAATGAAAATGCAGGATGAGGATGCAAATTGAGCCAGTGCAGAGTCACAAACCATGGAAATTTCTCAGCAGCTCGCCCAGTGCCCTGTCACATCTCCTTCCTGTGGCTTCATTCATGAGGACAGAGCAAAGCACTCATCCTTTTCCTGTATGTCACATCCATGAGTATCTCGTGCAGACTCAACACCATTCTCACTTTTCCATAACATTGCTCATATTTCTTCCAAGGGACAGAATCCATAACCCGTGACGTGAACAATGGGAAGGCTTATACAAGAATAACTCAGGATACAGCTCATTTCAAGCGTGGTGAGGGATGCAAACAGGAACAGAAAAGAAGCAGCAGATTTTTCCTCCTTTATGAGTGAAACTCAGGTTCTGCAGCCAGGAAGCACTGCCTGTGATACAGCAATTGGTGGGATGTGGGAGGAGGCAGAGCTCTCTCTGAGCAGAGGTCTGTTTGTTTAAACAGATTTTATAATATAGAAATGGTGCTTTTCATTTTCTGCAGTTGCTGCCAGCTGAAGGACAGTGGTTGCTGGTGGCAGGAGCTGCTGGAGACCTGCTCACACTGCTTTGCACTGGCTGCCTTCCTGTGGGGCCAAAGGCTGAGATCCCTCAGGGTCCCCAAGCACACAGCACAGTCTGGACCCTCAGGTCTTTAGAAATGACCCTAAGCAGGACTCATGTGGGTAATGCTGATGATAAAAGAATCAGTGCAGGGCACAAAAGTTTCAGGCAAGGAGCATCCCTGGATATGCATGATCTTTCTACAGAGAGAAAAGTTACCTCATTTGCTTTCTTGGGCTCCTGCTTTCTCCTGAAAGTTTTGAGCAAACATTCCCTGTATGAAGTTGCTAAGAGTCAAGGCGCCAGCTTGACAAAGACACCCTGGCCCCCAGATTTCTCTGGAGTGCCTCATATTTCATGTTTCATTTGGGGAAAAAAAAAAAACAACTCAGCCCAGGTTTTATCACTCCTAATCTAGAGTTTTGGTTTAACAGACAAAACCAACTAATTAAATATAATGAGCCTTTATTTTAAGGAAAACAGCTAATTTGAAAAGACCAGTTCTGCAGTTAGATCTCAGGACAGCAGTGTCTAAAGAATTGAAATGTCCTAGGTGGGGTCTCAGATGTCCCAAACCTCTCACAGAAATCAGCTATGGATCAACTTTGGCATGAGAGTTAAGGAACAGGGCCAGACCCCAAAGTAAAGCAGCTAAGCCTCAGTTGGGTGTAATGTGCAGGGCATGTGCCAGCAGCCAGGTTTGTGCCCAGGTGCTGACCACAGCCTGGGAATGCCTCATGGCAACTGCAGGTCTGGTCCCATAAGGCCAGGCACAGAACCTGGGCTACATTTTTAAGGTTTAAATTTTCTACACTGAACACATGTAGAATGTTTAATCCCAACTTTTCTGTGCTTTTTACTGTTATCTGAGACAGACAGTAACCCAATACTTTTTGTCTGGACTCCTGCACTCACTGGAATAAACATCTGTTCCTTGTACTGTGATTCATTTAAAATATTACACAGCTTGGGACACCAAATTATTTCAACACATTCAGGCTCAAGGGATTTTTCAGCAGGTGAGCGGGCCTCACTCACAAAGGCAATGACTTTGGGTGGGAATTGGGCTTGTAAATTGTGGTCCTTTTATATATTTATTTACACAAATAAATGTCTATTACCTTGCACATATTAATTAGAAACAAAATCCACTGGCAATCTCAGATGCTGAACTGGTGTTAACACTGGGAGGGGTGCTGCTATCCCAGTCCATGGCAGGAGCTCACAGGAGGGCTCTCATTTGCCTCCCAAGCAGACAGGACCTAGCAGACACCTGGCTCCATTAGTTTTATAGCTGGAGCAGATAAGGAAACCTTGTGTAATAAAAATATTTCCCAGGTGTCAGGCCAAAATACAGGCAGGTCACTGGGGCCTGTTAATGTTTGTGCTAGTGAAGACTTTGAGGAATAATGGCATCACAGGAACTGGATAAAGTCTCTCTTGTGCAATGAGCATGATTTTAAAATTTAGACATGGTATATATCCATAAATATATGCAATTTACCAGGATATGCTTCCTTGGCAGAATGGAGTTTCATGCAGGCTGAACAAAGGATCTCCTAAAGCATTTAACACCAGTGCTGCACCAGTGACCACTGTGGTGTCTTTTGCATACATTAGATCTAGCTTTTCCCATATCTTTTCCTGCTAGAATGGACAAGGGAAAACTAAGGAGTCCTGGAAATAGCCACAAGGCTCAAATCTGGGCCATTTGCAAAAAGGCAAGTGCAGGTGACAGGGGATGTGTGTGCACTGTGTGGTGTTGAAGTGGAGCCAGGCAGAGAATGCAGCAAACATTTCGTTTTCATCCGAGTCGTTAAAGGTTTGCAGGCAGAGCCTGAACATCTGGGATTTCACTTAAAGAGCAGACGTGGAAGTACTCAGATATCTACCTGGCCTACTGCTGCCTCCCTTTCCTTTCCAAATGTGGCTGCTGGGAACCACCCAACCATGATCAACTTCCAGTGCTGGCCAGATAAATTGTCCTCCCAAGGAAAACGAAGATAAGATCTCCAGATAGGCTTGTTTCTTCTCTCCCTGCTATCTTTTCCCCCAAACACAACATTTGTTGTTGCAGTTTCTAGTTTCACTGTTTCCAAACATACAAAATTTATTTTAAACATGATCCAAGAGGACTCATGCCACATGTTTGAAACCTTCATTTAACTCAGAGCTGAGAGCTAAAAATACAAACAATTTTTTGCTGTTCTCAGGCCTTTCCTTGTCTTGGCACATTACACCACTGCTGTTATATACAACCAAAACACTGGCACTAATTGTTGTTAGGTAATTTTCTAGGGTGGAAATAGGAACAAAACTGGACTTGCTGTCCCCCACATGGACATAGGTGTGCCCCTGGGCTGGGAGAATGTGACCCTGCCCAGCCAGCACTGAGATGCTCACTTGGATTGTGGTAAAACTTTCACGTGACAGTTTGCAGGACAGTCCCTGGAAACACAAACACAAGAGGCTGGGTTATTGTCCAGGCAATCCCAGCGCTCACACACTGATGGGAGGGACTGCTCAGTCATGTGTGCAACCTTGTAAAAACGTGTTTTGGACCTGTGTTGGCAGGGAGGAAATGATCCCACACTTCACCTCCAACCCCTTGCGTGTCTCCTGCTGTGTTTCCCAGCTTGGAAACAGTGCTGAGGCTGTGGCACTGTGGGGCCATGGCAAAGAGCCCAGTGGTGCTGGTGGCACCAGCCTCTGTGTCAGGGGAGCAGGGCTGAGAGCACCCTTTCATCTGTCCTGTGGCCAGGAGATGCCCCAAGCCACTGGCAGACACCACTGGCATCCCCTGCCCTTGGTGAGAGCTGTGTAGATGCTCAGCCCCCTCCTACAAATCCCCAGTTTCCATTGCTGTCTCCCACAAAAATCTGCATTATTTTGAAGGGAAAAAAAAAATCCTGGTCACAGACTGGTTGCTGGGTCACTTCTGTCACCAAAATCTCACCAAGGTGCCAAACAGCATCTGCCATCAAAAGGCTGCGGGATGCTCGAGATGGGCAGGGGGCATTTTTGGTGATTACACTGCAAAGCAGGAGTCTAAATATTACAGGTGCCCCAAAAGAAGAAGGTGAAGGAAATGAAAGTTACAACCACAATAAAGGTATAATGGGTATAGGAGGGTTGATAAGATAAAGCAAGTTCTTTTATGGCTTATTTCCTGGCCTTGATCACTTGATACAGATCAAGATTACAAGAGTTAATGGCTGTTATTTGGTGATGTTGGTCTCTGGGAATTTTGGTTGCTTCTCTTCAGGTCTTTCTCCCTCACCCTTCTCTTTTGTTATCTGATGCAAAAGCAGCATTTTAAGGACATAAAAGATAGCCTAATTAAGAGAATTTAATCCAAAGCCAGGTAGATTGAAGTGCTCCCATAAAATTCTTTGCATCACAATTTCCATCATTTTATTTGAGGTCAAACAACCACTTAGAAAGGACATTTTCATCTCTTTGAACATCTAATAACATATATCATAGACAGCTCTGCCTGATAAATTAATTATTAAAGATTTTACATTATCTACACTGGCAAGTTCATTAGGACCACTTCAAAGCTTCCCAGAGACTCCAAATGCCCAGGAAACAAGCATCAAACCTTTTGGCTTAACCGGAAAGCTCACTCTGCCTTCTCTTATTTAACTTATTAGCCATGTATTATTCAAATGAAATAAATAGTGCTGCCTCCTCTGCTCACCCAGGCAAAGCCTGTAGCAGCAATCCACTGGCTCATTCAGCCTGGCCATGCACCAACCCCCCATGCAATCCAGAGCCCTCAGGGCTCATCCATGGGCTAAACATGCTCCTGTTGGCTCAGGTGGCACTGAGATGCAGAGCTCAGACCCAGGTCCCTGCAGACAGGCAGGATAGCAGCTCACATGGCACACTCACACCTCCACCTGTGACATGGCTGTTCACTGCACAGGACTTGTCACCGGCACAGGCAGGAGATTTCTGCACAATGCTCTGTGACGTGAAAATATCTTTTCTTACAAGATCATCACTCTTCTGGAATGAGGTTCCTATGCAGAATACCCATCAGTTTGTCATTATTAATTCTATCAGGAAGGAAACCAAATTAGTCTAAATTTCAGTGCTCAATGAGTCAGAACCAGTTAGAAGTCACCTCTGGGTACAGAAACCTTAACAATGTGGCTCTGCAATACCAGGCGTTCAGTAACAACCTAGAAGCTCTTCCAGACGTCAATATTTTCCCTTCTGTTTTCTGCTTCCTTTAGCACATTTTTAGGAGATGGGAATGAAGTCTTTTTTTACCTTTATTAAATAAAGAACTTGATGAGGAAGACAGAATGAGGACACATTTTGGCCACCAGACAATGCAGTAAGGTATTTCTGAGTGGTGGCTTAATTCATTTAAAATTACATAGAGACATCAATATCACATTGATAGTCTGTCCACAGTGATGCTTGTTATTTCTGCTCTGAGCTGGGTCCAAAGTAGAGAAAGTTAATAAAATTCAATCCTCCTGGTTTGTTCTCCTCTCTTGCTGAGGCTGTAGGAGGGGGGAGGACAGACCTGCTTTCACACTGTAGTTGTTTTCCTTGGACTGGCTGTGGACAGGCAGAATGGCATCTCTAGACCTGGAGCAACTGGGGCAAGTTCTGTGAAAATGCTGAGCTTTCCCCTTCCCTGTCCTCCCCCTGGTACACTGGGATCTGCCAGCAGCTTGAGTATTTCATGCTGTGCACGCTCCCCAAGTCACACTCCCACATACAAGAAGTATTTTCTTTCCTCCCTGTATTTGATTGCCACTGCTCCCACAGTCCATGAGCTAGCCCAAAGTGATATAATAATGATTTGCTGGCAAAAAATAATCAAACAACAATTTCACTGGCACAGGCTCATTACCTTGTGTTTAGCCTCTGTCCTAAATTCAAACAAACTGAAAATGCTGCAGAACAGGAGAGGAGAAGGCATCCCCACTTGGAGAGCTGGAAAGGCACATGACAAACATTTGAAATGTTTTGGACGGATCCTTTTCCCTTCCCTGGGCTGGTGCACAGCTCTGGCAGGTGCAGATTTCCACAACCCTCTATTAAGAGCCACAGCCAAATTCAAAATCTAACCCCAAATTATTATTATTACTGTTATTGTGAGTCAGAGGAGGCTGAAAGGAGTATTTCACAACCCTGATTGGATTCAGCTGCAGAGTTCACCATCAGCAAATGATGGTGATCATCGTGCCAATGTTGCAGTGCTTTTAAAATGTCCTGACACGTGCTTTAGTATGAACATCACTGGATTCTGGCTGGTTTCCAAGAAATTAATCTTCTCAGCAAATATTCTGCAGGGTGAGCATAATGTGGTCTGTAACACAAATGCAAAACACGGCTGTAGTTTACCCCAAGGGGGACACTGATGTGTGATGAACTAAATGGGCCTTTTTGGCCCAGACTGCCAGGATTGTAGGAGTCCCCTGTGGGCAAGGCTGAAAGATAAGGTGAGAATAATCGAGAAATAGCAATTAGCTTCACCCAAGGAGGTTAATGAGGACAGAAATTTTCCTGTTATAACAGTCCTGGTCACCAGCCTCTCCCTCTCCTCTCTCTTGTCCCTCCTCAGGGACAGTTTGCAATCCCAGCCCCTGCCAATGACCCTTCCCAATGCTGGGATGCTGGTTGCAAACAGACCTTTTATACTCTTCTGTCAGACTACAAGTTTTGCTGCGCTGTGTTGTACCCTACATTGTATTCCAGGGATCTGCAGTGTGGAGCACACCACAGTTGCTGGCCAGGCCTGACTGCAGGGGAGCTGGAAATGCTGAGTCTGGGGAACAGTCTGAGAGAAAAAGAAGCCAGACCCTTTCCAGATGTGCACAGCAAAAGGTCAAGGGGCCAGCTGCAATGCGGGAAATCTGCTTGGGTATCTGAAATAAACCTTTTTGCTCCAAGGTGGTCAGCACTAGCACCAGCTGCCCAGGGTGGCTGTGCTCCTTTCTTGGAGATACTGAAAACCCCAAAGGACAGTCCCTACACAACCTTGGAGACACTCAAAACCCCAAAGGACAGTCCCTACACAACCTGCTCTAGCTTTGAAGCTGGCCTTGTTTTAGTAGAGGGCTGGACTGGAGACTTCCAAAAGCCCACTGCTGCAGGCAAACACCTCTTGTCTGGGCACAGTCGCAAAGCAGAGGTTTTTCTTTTGCTGTAGCTTTCTTGGTGGTGATCTTCTCACGTCTGAATTTCTGTAACAGCCTCCTGTTTCTGTCAGGATTCACTGGGGTTCACTTATAGCCTATAGTACACTTCCAGGGCCATGGAATAGTTTGGGTTGGAAGGGACCTTAAAGACCATCTAGTGTCAACCGGGGGCACTGGACCAGGTTGCTCAAAGTCCCATCCAGCCTGGCCTTGAGCATTTCCAGGGCTGGAGCATCTGCAGCTTCTCTGTGCAACCTGTTACAGTGCCTCACCACCCGCACAGCACAGAATTCCTTCACAGTATGGAATTTCAACCTGGTGCTGGGGGAGCCTGTGTGCGCCCGCAGCCCCTGCTGTGCTGCCCCGGCTCCTTCTCCGCCCGCCTTGGGCCCGGGGCCGGGGCCGGGGGCGCTCGCTGCTCTGCCTCCATCGCTGCTCCACGCTGGGTTTTGGAAGTTCAAGGGCGAAGCGGATCGCGGAGGCGAGCGCACACCGGTGTGTGGGACAGGCGCTTCGCTCCATTCAGGTCCGGTCCTTCCCTGACGGCTGCAGCGCACTCCGGTGCCCCGGGCTCCACAGCGCCTTCCCCCCAGCGGCACACGGAGCCCCGCGCCCCGTCCGGACTGCGCCGGCGGGGACAGCGCCGGACGGGACGGGCGGTCACGCTGGGCAGCGCGGCGGTGGCGGTCCCAGGACTGATTCTGATTCTGATCCCGATCCCGGTGCCGGTCTCGGTCCCGCCCGCGCCCCGTGACATCGGCGGTGACGCGCTGGGGGCGGCCCTGGCGGCCCACGTGGGCGCTGACGCGGCGGCGGCGGGCGGGCCGGCGGCAGGTGAGGCGCGGCGAGCGGGGCAGTCCCGGGTGGGTGCCCCGGGCTGATGGCAGAGAGCGGGACCTGTGCCCGGCCCGGCCTGGCCATGGCTTTCCCCTCCAGCCCGTCCACGGCGGGTCTCCAGGCCCGGCCCGGGCGCCCAGGCCCCGCAGGGGATCCGGCACTGACAGCCGGGCCCGGCCGGGGTGGCCAGGCCCAGGCGGCTCCGCCAGTCCTCTAGAGGGCTGGGGGAGGCTTTTAGCCCAGGTGGGCACGAACATTTCCCTTACGAGGAGATCCGGTAGGAGCTGGGCCTGTTCAGTCTGCAGAAGAAAAGACTGAGAGGGGATCTCATCAATGCATGTAAATGGTTTGAAGGTGGGTGCAGGAGGATGGTGCCAGGCCCAGCGATAGGACGAGGAACAATGGCCATAAACTAAAACACAAGAAGCTCCACCTCAACATGAGGAAGAACTTCTTTACACTGAGGGTAGCAGAGCACTGAACAGGCTGCCCAAAGATGCTTTGGTGTCTCCTTCCTGGAGACATCCAGAACCCACCTGGGTGTGTTCCTGTGTCACCTGCTTCAGGTGACCCTGCCTTGGCAGGACTGGACCAGAGGTCCTTTTCTATCCCAACAATTCTGCCATTCTCTTTGGTGAGTTACAGGTGCAGCATGGTTCTGTGGACAGGGGACAAGCAATGGGCTTGTCCCTCAGTGCATGGCTGCCCTGTGTGCAGAGCAGCCTGGCTTTGAGGTGGTGCTGCTGGCTCCCGACTATCCAAGCCAATGTGCTTATTTTGAACGAGACTGTTCATAAAAGAGAAAGCGGAGAGGAAATTATCACAAGGATGAGCATATCTGACGAAAACATGACATAAACACTCAGGGTGGTCTACACAGACCCAGCTGCAGCCAGAGCTGCTGGCCTGGCCTCCCTTCCCCACCATGGCACTGGCACACACCCTGACACAGGGGCCCTGGTGGCCTTGGCCGTTGCTGCTGTCCATTTCTGTGCATGCATGTGGGAGGCAGGAGGACGTGTCTGCTTCCTCTGGCAGCATTTTCGTGGTTGCTCTTTGCCCCATGTGTCTGATGGAGATGTTGTCCAGGCAGGATCTGGTCTGGGCTCTTGGAGAGCTGCCTCTTGCAGCCTGAGTGAGGTGTAGATAATATATGTCTAGACAGTGGCAGATTTTGGGATCCAGCTCTGACTCTTGTCGTGCTGCAGTGGTACTTTGCATGTTACTCCTGCTCTGCCTTAATTTCTCCATCTGCAGTATGGGGAGTGGCCCCTGATAGAGTGACTGAGAAAACAAATTGGCATAAAGCAGCACACGCTTGCAAGATTTAATCATAAATCTTGACAAGCAAATGCGTGACCCTTGACGTTCCCTGTTCCCTCATGGTTCACCCTCAGTGCATCTCTAATCTTACCACCAAGAACTCAGTGTTCATGCGTGTTCAGCTCCTGGCTGGGGCATGAGAATGTTTTATGGGCGGGCAAAGTTTGTTAGCCACTTCAGTTTTGCCCTTTGCTTTCTCAGGCACAGTGGAGCTTATGAAGGCCGAGCAAAGAGCTGGATGGTATTTTGTGTGAGCACAGACAAGGGGCATCCAGACGTGGGGGACTGCAGAGACAGGTAACAAGGGAGCCTGGTACCTTGGAAAAAGTTAGGGCAGGAAATGGGGGTGGTTCTTGCACTGCTACAGCCACTAACTTAATTAAGCTGTGTTTCATTTTAATATCTGGATTGATTAAATAATGATAGAAATAGTGATAGAGAAGCTGTTTTAACTTTGTAGAGGCTTGTAATGGTGGCCAAGGGAGGAAAAGTCACCTGTTAAGACTTATAGGGGTGACCACAGTAAATGGCTACCAACTGTCTCTGAGAAAATGGCTTCTATTTCTCTGGAAACTGAAGACAATTTTTATTGTGAAGTTTGTGAAGAATCTTTTGAAGACCATTTCTTATATTGTGGGGGTTATCCAAAGTAGAAGTGCTCCTTAAGTTGGGTTTTGTTGCTAATCTACCTTAGTTGTGTTTTTAATATTGAAAGCAAATCTTTCAACAGTGAGAATACTTTTTAAAATTACTTTTTTTTTGTCCTTGAGAGAATCTCATCTTGCTAACAAAACCATGGCTTGTCAGCAAGGAGCTTTATTAAAAGGCAAAGCCTTGTCATGCCTTGCCTATTTATATGAGGCTTCTAGACTCCTGGAGACAAAGCACAGGCCAAGAAAGGAAGCTGTGTCCTTATGAGTTTGTAGAAGGAGATTCTTTTCTGCTGGCTAGTCACTATGTTGTTGTTCTCTCTCCTGTGTGTTTCACCCTATCTGAACATAAATCAGGAGCAATGTTATAGAGTATTACAGCAGCTCACTGTGGAGGACAAACAGAAACAATCACAGTATTATAAAGTTCAGTGTAGCTTGCAAACACTGTATAAAGCAATGACATTTGTGCTGGAAATAAATCTGAGGTGTAATCCCCTGCAAAGGGATGAGATACCAGTTTGAGGATAACACTAGTATGGTGCCTTTTGAGATTGATTTCCTTTTTGTGTTCTGGGTTTTAAAAGACAGTTTACCTGTGCTCCTGACTCTGTGGGCAGAGTCAGTCTCACACAAGTCTGGTGTGCTCTAAACTTCCTGTGATGAGACATGTGAATGGTGATCTTGGGTTTTCTTTACACCTGAACGCACCAGATCTTGGTTCAGGTTGTGATTGTTCACAGGGCTACTGTGTGACCTCGGGCAAATCAAACCTTGTGAAAGGGAGGCAGCTTTTCTGCCTTCCTGTTCAGATGGCAAACATCTCAGGGCAGGGACTGTGCCTTACTGTGCTTTGCCATAAGAGTGTAATGTCATCTGGGACTCCTGGTAGCTACTGAGGTGTAAATAGAATAAGTGCCTGGATAAGCAAAAAACATTTGAGACTTGCATGCTGTTTGCATCTCCCCTCTATGACCTGTTTGTAGACATGGCTGTGAAATGAGCTGTGAAATTAACTGGTCAGAATAAAATACTTCATAGCATGGCCTTCAAGCAGCACATAACCCACCTTGCCCTGGAAAGTGACAGCACTAAAGTTATAAGAGTTCTTAAAAATGTGAGAGGCCTGGGGAGAAAACCAGGAGGAGGATTATCCCACTTTGGGCACACTTTGGAGATATGAGCAAAGAAAAAGGTGGAGAACCTCTGAGGTTTAGGCTGTTTGATTTTCCTGGTTTTTCTGGCCAGTCACCCTCTGCAGCCAGCGTGTGCCTCCCACTGCAGCCATCTCCTGTGCCAGCACAGCAGCAGGGCCTGGCACGTCGCTGTGCCGGGCGCTCACCGCGGGCACTGCCTGGTCAGGGTTTGGGGGAGCTCATTGAGAGCTGCTGTTCACTGCAGTGCCAAAGGCACATCCATTGCAAAAACACACCCAGGGAGGCTGGCCTGTGCCCTTGGTTTTCCCTCTTATCTGCTGTGTGCCTTCCAGGCTGTGCCCCACCCCTGCCTGACACCAGCTGACATCTGCAGAGCATTTGCCAAAGGTCTTTAGAGAACATTCCCATGAGCATCCTTAGTTGTCCTCTGGCAGTCACTTGTGAGAGCTCAGTGGGCTGTTCCTCCTGTTACAGTTGGGTTCTTGCTAGGTGAACTAGTATGCAGCCCTGAGGTCAATGTAGCCAGTGAATACATCTCTCTGAATGTCCTTGGGAGCAGATTTCTTTTGTCTGAGTTAATTCAGTCAGCAGTTCAGGATGAAACTCTGGGCTACAGTAAAACCTCTAAAAGTTACATGTATAATTGGTCCATATCTGAGTTCCAGATGTGCATGTCTTCCTCTCCACAGCATCCCAGGCCCTAAAGTGAAAAGACTGAGAGTTTCTCTCAGTGCACTTGGTAGGTGGGGCAGTTCTGTGGGTGCTTGGCTCTCATGCCAGAACCTTTCCTGGCTGTCACAGAGTATGTCAGGTGCTTTATTCCTGGTGCTGTCCACGTGCAAGAAGGGATTGGCCAGTGCATTAAGCTTACATGTATCACCACAGGGCATTCCATTCTTCACCAGGTGGGAAAGATCCTTTCCAGGCCAGGCCAGCTTCTACTCTCTGGCCTTAACCTGACTTCTTGTTCTCGAGAAATGTAGGGACAAGACATGTGAAATTCTGGTCTGAGAGGGATGATGTTGGCATAGTTGTCCTCAAGGGGAGTTTCCAGTGGAAACAGCTTCCTCCAGCCTGAGCACATGGGTGACCTGGGATGGCTGGGGAAACACTGAAGTTTTGTGCTTTGTTTCAGTTGCAGGTAGGAAGATGAGTCCGAAAATTACAACAGAGCTGCTGAAGCACCTGCGGCAGGTGATGAAGAACCCCAGATATGTACAGGAGCCTGTCCAAGCCTACATAGTGCCCTCTGGAGATGCCCACCAGGTATGGATGGATGCATTATGGGAATGCTCATACTTTCCTTCTCTGCAAAAAATAAAAGCTAGGTATAACTAAAATTGTCCTTTGTTTAACCACTTTAATGGTTCTAGCATAAAAGTCTGGAAACCTGAGAAATATCATGTTGGAAAACATTTCTGGGGTCTGTTCAGGAGATGGAGGTCTTTGTGTTCTTGTAACAAATCAGGGTGGATGTTCCACAAACAGCTTTTCATCACATTGTCTTCAGGGAGCTCACATTGCAGAAAAGGGAGTTTTGCTGTGCCCATCCTGGCTGTTGGGAAGAAAGGGTTTACTGGGGGAGGAACAGGCCTTATCTGGGCTTTACTTTCCCCAGTAGCATCTCCTGATCAATACATACTCTCAAGGAAGGTAGCAAAGGTTTAGTTGCAGAGTTTTCTCTTTGCTGGATCCAGTTTTTGATGGAATTTGTTGCCTTATGCTAGAGCCCTTCAGATCCCAGATGAAGGGGCCTTAGGAGGGGCAGGGAAGGAACAGGCCACAGTGATGCTTCCCTTTCCATGCTGCTCTGCATCACATTCTGTGCACTAAAGACAGGAGGCAAGTCTGGGCCCAGGGTGGTAACCCATAGCAATAACTGTTGTGTGCTGCTTCCACTGTTAGGAATTTTGTAGTCCGTGACATAAATTTTAAAATGCTGAACTGCCTTTTACCTCCTCTGCTTGCTCATGTGTAAGGTTCACTCTGTTAGGAGACCCAAGAACTGCTGAGGGTTTTCCCCTCCTCAGCCATTTTCAGGAAACAAAAGACCTGAAGCTTTACTGGCACACACCCAAAGCTCCCTTTTACCCTGGGGTGTGCAAGAGCAAAATGCAACTGAATCAGAACCTTTGCCCTTGACTTGGCACTGGGGTGAGCTGGGTCCAGACTTGCCTGTGCCCTGGGACCATATGTGCAGCATCGTGTTTCCTCACAGGGAGATCCAAACTTGGGCAGGTAGGGCGAAGGCGTTTTCTGCAGCTGCTATTGTCTGCTGCATTCCTGCCTCAAGCTGCCTCTGTCCATATATAACTCTGGTTTCATTTCACTAGACATTAAATGCTGTCATGTGAGTTGAAGAATGTGACCCTCAGGACTTCTGGGTTTTTCTGTTGCTTTCTTTTCCTTGACAAAGTGCAGTTAAGCAGAGAACCCCATGTTGCTATTTCCTGCCAGGCGAGTTGGTCAGGTTTCTCTGCAGAGGGAATCTATCTGAATGGGAATGATTACTAAAAACTGCTGATTCTGGTGCCTCCTGAATAGCTGGTGCAGGGTTTTTTTCTGTCAGAGTTGGGAATTGATGCAGTTTTTGCCAATGACAGAAACCTGTTGATCCCAGAACAGCCTTATTGATTCCAGGTAAATTGTGATGACCTGTGATTTGAAACTTCTCCATGTTCCAAGCAAGGGTTTGTTTCCTGTGTGCAAACAAGAACTTTACAGCCTTGCAGTGAGATTTTGCTCTTAGGCAGCTCCCTCCATGAGTCAGAATTACTGTAGTTTAATGATACCCAAGTGTTTGGTGGCCTAAGCCATTTCCTCCCTGCAGTCCAAATAAGATATGTATTACTGTCCTTGCCTCTCTCAGCTATTCCTGAGGCTGTCCTGGCATCTGCATCACAGAACTTGTCAACAAATAGGGCTTTCCCTCCTGTGGTGCTGCCACAGGGTTTAGATTGCGGGAAACTTTATTCCTTCCTGGGTTGCAGAGGAGCCCCTGGATTGGACCAATGCTGATACACCCTGATGCTGCAACTTGCTGACTAATTTCACTTTGTAACACTGGGAATGTTGATGAGCTCTGAGTTCTGTGATGCTTTTAATATTGGTTTTCCTGCAAGGCTAGGTGGCTTAGATTATCATACTGCCAGGAGTCTTGCTACCAGTTGTATCCTTTGCTTTCCATGTTTAGTTGTGTAAGGAACTGAAAGACTTGCAGAGCTTCTCAAACACACCTGCCTCTGACTCAGACTTAACCAAGGCTGCCTTGGATTTGTGGCTCTTGCACTCGGTCCTGGATGTTGGCTGGCTCCTTTAATTTTTGAAAACTTTGATGCTGGTGATAAGAAGTCAGAGAAACAGACTTTTTCCCAGGGTGGTCCAGAGGCTGATGAGAAAGGAGGACAGTCCCAGCCAAAAGTGGAATGAAACTCAGAGTCCAACTACCTTTCATGAGTGCTGGGTGGCTACAGGTACCCAAAGATCACGAAGGGATGAAAAACCATGCTTTTAGGAATGAGGCTCCTAAACCCTTTGTGATTTGGTTTAAAATGTCAGAGCTTTTGGGATGTTGCAGTGGTAAAAGCAGGATCCATTTTTATGTTGAGTCAATCTGGAGTCTGCCCATGTGGGACTATTCAGAGACTGGAAGAGCTGCTTCTTAGTGGGAGGGAATGAGGTTTGGATTAGAGCTTGGGTTTGGAGCCAGTCACAGCTTAACTGCAGTTGGCTTCACCCTCCAGGCCTTGACTCAAAACAAATTTGGTCAGATTTGGCTGGTTGTCCACATGAAGGAAGCACCTGCCCAGCTTAGGGCCCCATGTTTGGGTTGGCAGAGGTGCTGTCTTCTCCTCAGGGCTGGCTCCTCTGACACACACTTGTGCTAAGCTGAGGAATCAGCCAAGTTGTAAAGCAGGAGATGGCTTGTGCACAGGTTGCCCTGGCGTGCTCCAGATCTTACCAATGCAGTTTGGTTTTTGGCAGTGAATCCCTCCCTCCCTCCAGGTTCACTGCAGTGTTTGTTCTTTAATGACACCAGTGTCGTGCCTCTGAGGGCAGCCAGATGCACTTTGCATTGCTGATCTTGGTTGACATTAGACTAAAATGAGCTTCAACATGTTTACAGCACAACCATGCAGGCTCTGGGGATAAGCAGCACTGATTTTTTGGGGGTTCTTCCTGGCTTAGATGAGCATTTTTTGTGATGTAGCCCCCAGTTTTGTCTGTGTGACTGACAGGTGTGGTGAGAAGCAGATGTAAAAGGACTGAGGAGGGGCAGGCTGAAGGCCATCAAAGCTTCAGGACAACCCCAGGGAAATACCTTGTTCTCACTGTGCTGTGGTCTGTGCTTTGTGTGGCACACACAGGTGTTCCCCATGTAATTTTAGCTTGTGCAAAACATGGGCTCATCTTTACACAGGGGGGGTTGCTGCATGGAACAGAACAGGTGGGTGTGCAAGAATTCAGACCGACAGATGAATGAACTGTCTTTCCCTCCAGATCACTGATACTCACTTTGAAAGCCCTTCTGCCTCATTGTAAACACTCAGAACACTCCCTGGTCTGTGAATGGGATAGCATGAGGTTTTCACAAGCAAACTAACCTGTAGTCTCTGCTGTGTTGGTCAAGAGAAATGGAAAATAAATCACTGCTCTCATTTGTACATCATTTGAGATGTATTTAAGTGATGTGATCCATGATGGAAAATTTCCAGGATCTCCTGTTGGCATTGGACCCTGGGAGATGATGTCCCACCTTTGAGCTGGGAAGTGTAGGAGAGGGGAGTCATAGCAGTCAGCAGGCTGAATAGTCTCTGGGGAGTGTTGAAATGAGGAATCCTCAGGTCTGGCATCACTCTGCCTTCGTGTTCTGTCCTGCTGCTCTGAGGCAGGCCATGGGGAAACAGACACTTGATTCTGTTCCCTCAGCAGCTTTGTCCACTCTGTCTGCTGATGCTTTCACCATTATTTGAAAGCGGCTCAGAGGTGATCATGTGCTGTGTGGGGCTGAGGGATCCACCCCATCAGCTGGAGCTGTGCTGAGGGCACTCATCCTTTCCCAAGGTGGCTGTCCTGACCTCCCCTCTCCCCACAGGAGACTTGTGACATGCTGAACAAGTCACAGCCCTGTGGGGCTGGACAGGAAAAGGCACAGGAAACTAACTGGGCCCTCATGGTCTCCATACTCCCCTCCTTTCTGCCAACTTTCACTAGAGTTTGGATAAAATGGAGGATTTCTTTGGGGTATATACAAGGAATCTTCCCTGGCAACTGGGAGCAAAAGCCACTCAACAAGATCTTCTTTTGGGCCATAAGATTTGCTGTCCCAGGGTTTAGTTTCAAAATGTTAGTGGTGGATGGTTGGTTGGCTTCTCCCAGGAGGGGGCAGACATGGCTGTTGTGGAAGTGGTTTGATGATGGAGTGATTTGGAGCAGAAATAAAGGTCCCAGGTGCTGTAATTTGTGCTGCTTGCTCTCTCCTGTGCTTTGAACCCTCTGTCTTCCGTAGAACCGTGAAGAGTAACAGATTTGAAGGGAGTATATTTTAACAATCAGGTGATTCTTTCACAGTAGGGACTAAAAGCACCTGAGAATTGGGCTGTGATTTCTTAGCTCAGTTCCTAAGATGTTTCTGTTGCCCCAGCACAGCTGGAGGCAGAGAAACAGACTTGAATTTCAGGCCATTTGTAAGGTACAAATCCAGGGGTTTTGCAGCTCAAACGTCAGTGCTGTCAGCCTGGATTAAGCTGATTTGCTGATTTGCACTAGTTCATTAACGGGCCTACTCAGCAGTTCTGACCTACAAACTTGCCAGAATGGAATCCCATAAAAAAAGTCATGTGGGTCATGTGAAGGTTCAGTTGTTTTAATTTTGGCAGTTCCTGTTAATATCAGGTGTCTGTGCATTCTCAGGCTCTTCAACATTTTGAAACAATGTATCCAGAAACACAGGTTGTAACAGGTTTAGGATGAAGATGGGCTCTTATTCCCTCTCATCCATCAAACCATGCTTTTGTGATTTTGGCTGTAGTCTGATTTTGACTAGGCAAGGAAGAAGTGAAAGCATCAGTATCTATTTGTCCCAAGTGTTAAATTTTTTACAGTCTTACCACCTTGATGATTTTCTTTCAGTGTCACTATTGCAGGAAAAAAAAAAGTCTTAAAGGAATTCTTATAAATGCGTATAAAACGAGGGGACTTCAGTGGAGATAGTGAGTTTTACAGATTTTATGTGCTGATTACCTTAAGAACAAGGGGTGCTTCTGGTTTCCCTTCCCTTCACGTTGCAGCTTCAAAGGCATGATTTGTTTGTTGCCTAAAGGGGAGGCTGAGTGTGAAATAAACGTCTGCAAACTCTGAAGCACTTCAGTGTTTACAGATGTTTGTGGGAGAAAAGTGCTGCAGCTTAAAAAAACCCACCAGTTAAACATAAATACAGTATAATCACAGTGGGATAGAGCCCAGGAATTTTTAACTCATTTTGTTCTCTCTGTGGTGTCTTTTAGGAGAAAAAGCTTATCAAAGTATTTGTCATCAGCTGATTGTTTTTTTTCCCCTGCTGCTATAAATAATTGCTGCCTCTTTTGTTTTCTAGAGCGAGTACATTGCACCCTGTGATTGCAGAAGGGCGTTCATCTCTGGATTTGATGGCTCTGCAGGTACCTTTCCAGAACTTGGGTTCTTGCATAATTTTCCTCTAACGAAATAGTTCCTCTCATGGCATAGAGGCAGGATGGAAAAGAAAATCTATCCAGCTTGTTTGGACTGTTTTATTCCCATTTCAGCATCTGCAGAATTATGTCTTGGCTACCCACTGGAATTATGTAATATCAGCAGAATAACAAGTTTTCACAAAATGTTTGACCCCTAAATGAACCTCTCATAAAGTAAAATCCTGTTAACTGTTTAATGTGGTGCCTGTAACCTGTGGTCATTTCTTTTGATGTGCAGCCAGTATGAACAGATTTTTACATTGCCCGTTTGGGCTGGGTGAATAGTGGATGGGCTTTAGCTGGCCTTTCTGTTTGAACAGAGCCAGGGCCAGAAACTCTGCATTTGGAAACTGAGCACTGTGGAAAAGTTTGCTTATCTTGCCGAGACAGGATGTTTTCTTGGCTGTAGGATAGGTCTGTGTTTCAAGAGACCTAATTTTTACCCTAGCTCTACCCTAAGCTGTGCAAATTACTCTGTTCTGTGGTTGTTGGAAAGTCACTTTAGTCTGCTGAAGTTATTTTACCCTCCAATTGCATATCATTTTAATAAATACTGGTACCTATGTTTGGAGGGTCTATTCATCAGTTCCTATGAGCTCTGGGGCCTCATTTGGAAGGTGATAAATCCAGGGCTGTGGGCTGCTGTTAATGGCTAACATGAATCCTGTATTAATTCTGCTCCTTCTGCGCAACCTCTTCATAACCTTCCTCTCTAATTGTGCCCTTGTTATGTATTTGGAAGGTCTGTTCCCAGCCTGGTGCACAGTGAGGTTTCACACCGTCACCTTGTGTTTCTTACTTCATCTTTTCAGGCTGAAGCAACTTAAAATGGGGTTTGTTTTGGGGAATTTGGTAGAAGACACAATGAGTTAATAATTGGAAACTCTGCTCTGCTAGTCTGAGTATCAGTTTTTTGTGACAGAAAGTATTGTCAAGATGCAGACTCCAAAGACTTGGATTCAGTTTCAGTTTGTGCCATGGTTTGTTTTGTTTTGTATTGTCAAGGGCAAAGCAGCTTGAGTGCCTTGCTGGGATGTCACTGCCCCTCAGCTCTCTGTTTGCATCCCTCCATCTGGAGTCAGTGAAATGGGACAGACAATGAAAGCAGCAGAAGTTTATGTTCATGTTTCCTGTTCAGCCATCTCTGCTAGAGCTGTAACATTTGGGAAAGGGGTGCAGCTGACAGCTGGGGGTGATACCCGTGTCTGCAGGCCTGCTATCAGCTGTGTTTTGTGGGTGGCCAGAGCCCAGGCTTCCTCTCCAAAAGAAGCTGGGATGGAATTCAGAGATGTACAGCATGTGACAGCAGCCAAGTTAGACCACAGTCTCTGTTACAAAAGGTTTGGAAAGCCCCACTTACCCAGTTCCACTGGCTGGCTGAGATTTGCTTAAGTTGAGTTCATCTGAGGCCATTCATGAAGGTGCATCCTTGTGCATACTGTCTGCAGTAGGATTTGGAAGGTCACAGGGCAGGGGAAACAGTGAATATCTCCACTGGAACAGGAATAACTTTAGAACAGTGATCAGAGATGCCTTTTAGGGAATTAGGGTGAATTTCAAACCCTGTCCCTGCTGTGTGTGTCTCTGCATGGTGGCTGCCCACCCTGAATCCCTTTCTGCCTCCCTGCCTAGGTACTGCCATAGTGACCGAGCAGCACGCCGCCATGTGGACTGACGGACGCTACTTCCTGCAGGCTGCACATCAAATGGATAGCAACTGGACACTCATGAAAATGGGTATGCAGGAGCCTGGGGTACTGCTCCACTGATCAACAGAGAGCAGTCACTTCCCACAAGTACAGCTTGAGCTGTAGGGATATCGCATCATGCAGGGACTTCGGGACATGTTGGATACACAGCTTCTGCTTTAGTGTCCTGTGAGAACTCTTGCCTGTGGGTCTAGACATTCATTAGTAGACATATCTAATGCATTAGCTTGGACTTTTTGCATAGTGTGGGAATGTTTCAATGTGACTGCTTCTTTGAACCTTTTTTTGTTTTTTAATCCTTGAAGGTCTGAAAGATACACCAACTCAGGAGGATTGGCTAGTGAGTGTCCTCCCAGAAGGCTCCAAGGTGGGAGTGGACCCTTTCATTATTCCAGCAGGTTGGTTTTACTTTATACTTATAACTCTGGGTAGTGCAACTGGATTTTTCTTCCTTTCTTCTCTGGCTGAGCTGTTGTGTGATGGTGTGCAGCTAACCATGTTTCAGATGTAGTGGTGGTTAAACTGTTATGCAAAACAGGCTGGATTTTGGTTTAGCCTTATATCACAAGAGTTACGTTGCAGTGCATTGACTCCAAAGCACAAGGGATGAGAAGTGCTTTCTAGGCTTGCAGTGACTTTACCTGAAAAGTAGAATTCTGATCACCTCTTTTTGTCTGTGCTTTGGCTTGTTATGGGCACTTCAGTACAAAGGTGCTGAATGCCTTGGTCAGCATCTGAGCAAGAAAACCCAGGCACAATTCAAGCTGTTACTCCTGCTTGGTGGCCTTGGGATCTCTGCAGCTTTCCCTGTAGGAAAGGGAGGTATCATTTATATCAAAGTATCCATCTATTCATGCTTCAAAACATGAGGCACGATGCAAAGGTCACTGGAGGCAAGGGGAGATACTTGCTTGTTTGGATGGATTAAGGACCTGTCTTGTGGCTGTGTGGAAATAACTCTTATCTTGTCTAGCTTAGATCTAGCATGGTTCTGCACTGGGGAGAGAACATCCTTAGGGCAGCTTCTGCTGTGGCTTCTTCCAGAGACTTCTGTCTCCCAGCTGGAGCAGTTCTTCAGCTCAAGCATGAGGCTTCAGGACTGTGAGGTTCTGTACCTGCCACTGGCTACTGTGGCATGTCTGTGGAACTGTAACTTCAGTAGATTTTGCTGTCTTTCTTAAGGGAATGGGAAAAGGAGAGGCTGGAAGGAAAGGAGAAGACTGGTTTTTGAGTTTGACATTTGTGAAGAGAGCTGTTGTTGAACATATGTGCACTCCTTAAAGCCTCCACTCTTGACTTTCTTCCCTTTGACAGACCAGTGGAAGAGAATGTCCAAAGTCTTGAGAAGTGCTGGCCATGACCTTGTGCCTGTCAAAGAAAACCTGATTGATACAATCTGGACAGATTGTCCTCAACGCCCCTGCAAGCCTCTCATCACACTTGACCTGAGTTACACAGGTGAGGAGCTGAACTCCCAATAGACATGGGTTGTTCCTATTGCCCTAAATCCCCCTTTTGCTCTTCTCTTACAGAGGAGAGTTAAACAGTAGCACAGCACAATGTGGTCACTGTGAATAATGACCCCTCTGTCCTCAAAACTTCAAATAACCATTTTCTAGAAGTTGGATGACTTCAGAACAAATCCATGGGCATCCAGAAGGCAGCTCATTTGAGACAGTTCGTATCACTTATTAGAAAGGAATGAGGAGCACAAGCATGATATGTTGGTCTGTGTTTACATCATCATCCCCAGCAAAGTTAGGAAATGATGTGGCTTTTCCTGTTGTGTTTTGCAGGGGTCAGCTGGAGAGACAAAATTGTAGCCCTCCGTTCAAAAATGGCTGAGAGGAAAGTCATGTGGTTTGTGGTAACGGCCTTGGATGAAGTAGCATGTAAGTCTTTGCATCTCCTTTCTCAGTTCTTTCTACAAAATAAATGTTCTTCCTGCTCTGGAAAGGAAGAATCATGCCAGGGTGAGAGGCCCTTATGAAAGCATGTTCATTAGACATCAGTTAACTTCTTATCAAGTGCAGTGGTGGTAACAGGTCACAAGCAGCAAGCCTGTATTTCTGCACAATGCCTCATTACACCAGTGCAGCTCCTGAGTACAGTTTTGGCCCAGGAAATACAGCAAATCACCACCTGTGAAAAACAGCCCAGGCAAAGGGAGAAGGTCACAAAGCCTGAGGCAGCGTGATGGAAAGAAAAAGACCTGTGAGATTTTCTGGCTGTTAAATATCCTGATGCTGCCTCACCCATTGGAAAATGGAGACTGTTTTCTGCTGTGGAGTCTGGGCTATAAACAAAGCAGTGCAGCATGTGGCTTTGTATACATAAAGCAAGGGTGGGGTACACCACATTCACAGTAATCTTCCTAATTGTCACAACTTCTTAAGTCAGTGTCTGCCTCTC
This sequence comes from Zonotrichia leucophrys gambelii, assembly GCF_028769735.1. NCBI lineage: Eukaryota > Metazoa > Chordata > Aves > Passeriformes > Passerellidae > Zonotrichia > Zonotrichia leucophrys. The sequence goes on from NC_088176.1 coordinate 10,224,359, forward strand.
CAGTGTTCAGCCAATGCTTTGGTTAAAACAAGTATGTCAGGGCTCGACTTGTTTTTCCAGATCATTTCAACCCAGGGTCTCACTAGAGTCCCCTCTGTGTTTGGGGCCCCAGGATGGCTGGGTCTCTACACCCTGGCTCCCAGCCCAGTGTGTAGGAAGGGAGAATGGCCAGAAACAGCAGTGATTTCCCCAGAACTGCTGTTCCTAGGACTGTGTGTCCTTTTTGCAGAAATCACCAGTGCACACACTGCTGTAGGGGAATGTAACACTGGCAGGGTGGGAGTGCTGCTCAGCCTGTGCCCCATGTCTGATCTGGAAAGATAGAAATGGGGGTGCTGTTTTCCTCACTCCAGCACTGCCAGCACAATGTCCCTAGCACTGGGTGAAGCCAACTTGATGAGGTCCCTGGGCTGTTCTGGATCTGGGACACTGAGCAAAGAGCTTTTTTTGTGAAAGAACTACTTCTGAGAGTGGTGAATATGACTCCTCCCTGGGGAGGCCTGCATGAGCAGAGATTGTATGTCTCACCTTTTCAGGCGCATCTCCAATTAAATTAATGATAAATTGGTGCCCTGAGGTGGTTTCAGATTAAATGTCTCCAGCAAAGTGAAGCTTGGTTATGAATCAAGAGTGTCAAGATGAACCACAGAAGGTCACTAGAGCAGCTCATTTTCGGGTGCCTGGTTGATTTCTTATCCTACAGGGGGAAGGGGAGAAGTTGTTTTAATTTTATCTAATTCAGTTCACTGTGTTAAACTCCAGACAAGTTTCTAGGGACAGAAAAAGAGCCACAAAGGAGATTGTTGCCTTCTTGCTGCATTGGGAGTTGGCTGAGCGAGGAAGTTTGTACCCATGCAGTAAAAAGTTCTTTGTGGCTCTTTCCTGCATTCAAGTGACCCGCTGCTTCCCTGGAGAGAATTAAGCTCTATTTTTACATTCATGGCAGAATTTGCACAGTTCAATGAATAAAGTGCTGGGTTGTAATTTAGGACATGTTGGTTCTTTTCCCAGCTGTCCTGCTGGCTGGCCTTATTGGCTTGAGTAACTTATTTCAGCTAATTGGATACCCTGGAGTTTTTATTTGACCCTAAAATCAGGAGTTTAGAGATGCTGGACATCTACTTCTCCTCTTGACTTTGTCTGGAGTTGTGTGGGACAAAATCTTTGTGAAAAATAGCTAAGACTGTACAGTCTGAATCTGAGATATTGGAGGGGCCCAAATAAGAGGCCTTTTTGAGGTATTGTAGTCTTGCCTATTGTGTTTTCCTCTTACCTCAAATGTCAAAAGGATTGGAATGAAATGACAGTTTGTAACCTTGAAGTTTTCTGGCTGTTACAAAGTGAGCTTTTATTGCATTGCATGGACCAGAAAGGACAGACCCTACCTTTGGTACATGTGTCCTTGTCTTTCCTTGCCTGTACCTGCTTTTTTCCAAGGCAGCCCTCCTTTAGAAGTTAAACACCACTTGTAACACCCGGGAGTGTTCATGCTGTGGTTCTGGTGCCATCTCCTGGCACAAATTTAGGATTGCCAGGAGTGAAGCAGTCTGTGGGATAGCTGCGCATCACAGCCTGCACCTGCGATGTCTCATTGCCTGCCTGTGTTTTTGTGCGATTGTTTTTGGCTTTCTCTCATGTTGCCGAAGATGACCCAGGACTGTGATTCTTGGTGTTCTTATTTTTCAGGGCTTTTCAACCTCCGAGGCTCTGATGTCGAGTACAATCCTGTGTTTTTTGCATACGCCGTCATAGGATTGAACACAATCAGGTGCTTGTATTCCCTTCCCCAAGATGCATTTTCTGGGGGAGAGCTGTTCTAGCAAAGTCTTTTCAAAACTACCTATGCTTGGTACTTTAGTGTCCTTTCTGAGCTCTTTTGTCTCCAACACTCGTTACCCTCCTCCCCTGATCAGAGCTAGAGAGGCAGCCAAGAGCTCTGCAGCACTCCTCAGCACCTTGGCTGGCTTGCTGGGTGACCTTGGGCGCGATGGCAGAGTCCTCTGTCTGTCACCCTGAGATAAAGTGTAGGGCCTTTGGAGCTCTGGGTGAAATGTGCCTGGCCTGGACATTACAAACTTTAGGGAAAAGTCTAATTGCTGAGTCACTTCAAAACTGCAGGGACACTGCAGGAAAGTTTCAGGGCTTATAACAGAAGGATTCTTTCCTGTGGCTGCCCCATATATTGAGCCTCAGCAAGCACAGTTCCTTTGGAGGCATCTGTAAGCTGCTACCTAGATCCATCTAAGGTAAAACCTGGCTGGGTGGGTGAGTACAGGCTGTGTGAAGGTTGAGCTGAACTTTTCAACTCAGTGGAAGTGAGGGCAATGTGATACTTAGAACTACAGTAGCTTTTCTCTTTGCAGATGGTGCCCTTAAAAGTTAGAGAGTGGCTGTTACTTGCCTCTGTTACTTTCCTGTTTCAAGCACAGTGATGGGATGTAGCCATTTTGACTGTGTCATACAAGTAGAAATGCTATCAGCTCTTTCCGCTCATTGGGGTGGCACATCCTAATTTCAAGCTGGGATTTAAACTGTGTGAAAGCTGGTGGTTAAAATGACATAGGACAAAGTAGAGTGCATAATTCATGATTTCCTTTTTCCCTGAAATGTTGCCAGAATGGTTTTTCCTTCCCTCCTTTACTCCAGCCACTGTTAGATGTGGTCTCACCTATTTGATCTCTCCAATTTGTTTCTCAGGCTCTTCATTGATGGTGACAGGATGATGGACCCAGCTGTGAGAGAACACTTACAGCTTGACTCCACCCTGGAACCCGAGTTCAAAATCCAGGTGATGCCCTATGGATCCATCCTGTCAGAGCTGCAGGCTGTTGGTGCAGGCCTCTCACCCAAGGAGAAAGTGTGGCTCAGTGACAAAGCCAGCTATGCTCTGACTGAGGCCATTCCCAAGGTCAGTGGCCCTAGCAGGGGAAAATGCTTTTCTCTTCTCTGCTCATTGTGGTTAGCAAGGGTGTTAATGAGGGCAGCTGGCCTCAGTTTCCCCTCTGCAAAGCCCAGTGCAGGCTGGAGCTTGTGCAGAAGGGACCCAGCCATGCTGAGGTATCGAGGGGTTGTTAATCCAGGGGTTGCTCCTGCTGGAGCTGCCCTTCCAACTCGCTAAGCCGATTTATCCAAAGAATTGTCAGCTTAAGATAAAACAAGTTCAGTGAGAGAGGGGAGGGAAGAGGCAGCGGGTGAACTCAGGTCATTCTGCCCATGGGTGGAGCATCAGCCTCATGTGGAAGAGCAGCAAGAACTGGTAACTTGCAGAAATTGAAGCAGGAAAGTTGAGCAGGACTTCTGGGAGAGTGCATTTGGCTTGATTTGAGTGTCTGAGGGTGGTTGCCCTTATTTAGTTCAGTGCCTTGAGGATATCAGGCAATATGTGATGTCCTTTACTGAAGGCAGGAGGGAGGAGATGACAGTTGTTGTAGCAGGGAATCTTGTGAGGACACAGATAACCTGCAGGCACTGGTTGTCCATGCACTTAGTGCATCTGCTGAGGGACAGTTGTAGCATCAGAATAATTTCTGCACAGCCATACATGCTGTATCTTGCTATCCTTTTGAACTTGCTGCCTGGGACTCCCTCTGTCCACCTAATATTCTAATAGGCATGAAAGATACCTGGGGAAGGAAGGACACAGCAACTGTGGACAAATGAGCTGGTTTCCATGCATCTTGTGTACATCTCTTGTTTGCTAGAGATCACATTCACTGGAATACCATCCAGTTTACAGTGATGTCTAGTAACTAACAGATGCTGTGAGTTAATATACAGGTTTTTGTCCCTGCCCAGGGTTAAATATTCAGACACCATCAGTCTGTTTCTAGGCCTCCTAATACAAAATACTGACAGCATAGTGTCTATGGAGCATTCAGGATAAATTGTTGTTCTTTTGACTTCAGAGTAGAAAGCTCCTTGCTGTAGTTGCAGTACTGGTCTATCCCCAGTTTGGGTAAGCTGCTGTAGTTGATTTATGTAGAGTATCCATTTGAAGAAGTACAGAAGAGCTGACCTAGAGAAAGGAATATAATGAGTTGGAGTGACTTTATTTACCCTGTGAGCACTGGAAGTTTTGGCTGGTTCTGAGTCATTACAGTGCTGCATGCCCTGTGTGCAATGGGGAGAGTCCCTGCCTCGAGGAGCTCTGTGCAATAGAAAGCAGGCAAGCAGGACTGAAATGTCTTGATTAAAAGCCACTTAGAGAGTCACTGAAAGAGCCAGAGTTTTTCCAGTTCCTCCCTGGCTCTCCACCACTTCAAAGCACTCCAGGCCAGCTGCTCAGCTGGTGTGAAGAACACCAGTGCTGGAAGTCCATCTACTGTCTGTCTCCATCAGAGCCAAATATTGACACTGGCAAAAATCCATTCCATTATTAAACACAGATCTGCAAACCCTTTACAGATTTGTTTACAGCTGCATGTAAATATACTTTTCACAGAAGATTAATAGTACTTACCAGTATCTATAAAGGGCAAGCCAAACTAAGAATCTGACTATTTATTCTGACTGACAAAAGGACTTTTCTGACTTTCTTGTGACTTCTGTAATTTAGTTTCTGCATTATGTAGTGTAGTTGTTTTGCTGTTTTTAAGAATTTGGAAATTGTAAGCCTTTAGGATTTATGTGAATTTAGTCTTTGCAGAGGATCTATTGGGCCTTTCCTTGAATTTGAGTGATACATATTTGTATGCTGATGCATTTAAAGTAGGAAACAACATGTTGCTTGTGCTGTGCTTCTGTAGGTGCTCATCCCATCTCCTGATATGTAATGGGTAAAGCAGAGAACTGGGCAAAAGACTTGGTTCTTCTTCTGATGCCAAGTGTGATGAGATTTGGGCAAGTCACCTGAGCTGGTGAATTTCTGAAGATGTGCTGAAACCATCCAAGCATTCCTGTTAATCTAGGGACAGCTGGTGTTTGAGGAAGTGTGCAGTAGTAAGGGATCAGTTACTAGTTGTTAATGCAGGGTCACCCCATCCAAGCACAGGAGAGCTTTGTCTCAAACCACTAATGTAAGCTCCTTACAGAACTGGCAGCATGTAAAGCTGAGCTTTGCAAAGGCCTTTCATGTTTCCTCAGTTCTTGATGTCTTTGTCAGAGCTGCTGATCACTAACAGTGGTGGTGCTCAGTGCTTGGTACCTGGACTGGGTACCTTTGCTCCCAGCTACTTGAGGGTGGCTGTCAGGTAACAAATCAACATGGCTTTTAGGTCATTTCCACAGCTTAAGTTCTACCATAGCATCAGGGATTAGTGTTTCTCACTGGCCTCTGGGCCTTCAGTGTCCATCAGCACCAGGAATCTATGGCTCAGGCATTGATATAGATATATGGTATTTAGGATATCCAGGTTTTCACCCTGCTTCATGACAAGCTGTTGTTTAGTTCTTTGGATTTCCCTGTGGCTGTTCTTCCTTCAGTCAGGGACTGTTTCTCCTCTCTGTTCCCCGGTGCACTAGGCTGACTGTTGGCAACCAGCATCTCACAGTGCTGAAGGTTGAGAGGGGCTGCCAAAGTACAAATTGTGGCCAGGCTGAGTTATTAAATCTGTAGGATTATGTAGTCTGACTAATCCACAAGTAATCCCTGTCCTTCTGCTGCAGGCTTACCGATACCTCACCCCATATACCCCCATCTGCATTGCAAAAGCTGTGAAGAATGCAGCAGAAACAGAAGGCATGAGAAGAGCACATGTAAGTGAAGCCTTGAGTGTCTCCTTGCACATGGCAACAGGTTTGCTTTACTTTTAGGGAAAGAAACAACATTTCCCTTTCAGTTTTGATGTTTTGGATAAAAAGCAAATAAGAATTTGGATGGCAGGATAAAAAAGGTCTTCTGTCAGACATCTACTGCTGTTGAAGCAGGTTTTTTGCTTGTTTTGCATTCCCTTGAAGAACAACATTTGCAATAGTGTGAGGAAACAGCCTTGCTCTGTGGGAAGACTGTGCAGACTTGAGAAATGTTGTTCGCAGTGTGGGCCCTTAAAGGGATGCTGTTTCCCCTTTGCTAGTTCTGTTGTCTTTGTCAGTGGAGTCTTTAAATTGTTATCACTTGAATAAACACAGCCTAAACAACACACAGAAATTCTTCAACACATGGTGCAAAGCTCAGGCCAAGATGCTCAGAAGCAGCCAGTGTCCTCAAAGCACTCTCTTAGTCTTGTCATCATGGCACTGGAAATGAGGCTGATTTCCCAGGAAGCTTCATATTTTCAAGCAAGGAATCTGCCTGTGAAACAGGTTCATGGTGGGGCTGAGCTTTTCTCTTGTTTATCTCCTGTTAGTTGTCAAGCAGCACTTTTCACAATAAGAGAAATGTGCCAGTTGAAGCAGGGCTGGCAGTTTTGGGCTTGTCCCATATTTTCTGCAGCTTCTTGGGAACCAATACTTTCTATTTCAATGCTTTTCTCTCCCTGTTTAGTTAAAGAGAAGTAAAAATAGTTGTACTGAGAAGAGGCACTTTGTCACCTGCCACCTGAGGACAAAATTGTGCCTCGTTCTTGTACACATCTCCTGCTTCTTGCCCCAACATACTGCCAGCATATAGGAAAAAAAAGGAACAAAAATGGGGGTCATAAGGCAAGAGAGCCAGAAGCTGTGTGACAGAGACTGTGTGGTGGCTGTGTGCCCAAAGGACACATTCCCCTGTCACATCACCAGATGTGTCGTGTGGTTGCCTTCTCTGGTCTGAGATGCAAGATCTTGGCTGCTAAAGCAAAATAGTCTTGAAAGTGATGTGTGGGGTAAAGCCAGACCTCACACAGTAAGATATGTCCCAGCAGTAATTATTAACATTCTTTTAACTCTCCAGGTAAATTTCCAGTGTTCATATTAATTACAAGGTGCAAAACCTGAAAATACCTCTTGGATTATCTCTTAGTTTGTGTTTCTGAAACTTACAGGTTGAATGCTTTTGCATCAAAACCTGTTTATACTGAAGCTTGATAAATCTTCTCCTTCTCAATTGCCTGTTCTTGTGCCTATTTTAACACAGATTAAAGATGCTGTTGCCCTGTGTGAGCTCTTTAACTGGCTGGAAAAAGAGGTATTGTATAACTTTTTTTAATGTGAAGGTTCTATTGCTGTGTGAAATTATTCATTGGCATAAACTTTTTGTTAGTCTTTATAGTGCCTTTACTAAAAGTGGGGAAACAGTTGGGGGTTTATCTGGTGGTTTGGGTTTTTTTGTGAGGATTTCAAACATGCTTTTGTCCAAGGCTGAGTTAATTTTTTTGAAAACATTCTCCCATTCATTTTATACAGACAAGTGAGAAATTACCTGAGCAGGCTTAGTGTAGTGTTAATGCTGTCTTGTGCTGGTTTGGTAGTGTAAATCATGAAAAAATACTCAGCTTCATACAATACTTGGGAGTTATTCTCATGATAATCAGTGTTGTCTGCCAGTATGAACAAATTTGGCATTTATGAATGGGAGGTGCAGTGAAAATGGGATAAAACCAAATTATTTGTGTATTCACTGGATTAGAAGTACTCAGTGGATGTGCAGAGTGCCAGGTGTTACACAGCAACTTACTAAGCTGTGCCACTGCACGTCTGAGTCTATTGACTTTATTTATGGGGAAGGCTTGATGCCTTCCAGAAGGTGCCTTTTTACATGTCTGAGTACCTCAAGAAGTCAGCCTCAGGGGTTCTGAAACCTAGCTCTTGCCTTGCTTTGCTTGTTTTCCAGTCCAGGGGAAGTTGGGTCACAGGTTTGAATTTCTCAAATGCCTAAAGTAAAATTTAACACACTTTGTTTTTTCTGCCACTGCTTCCATTCCTGATTTAAAAGCATGAAATTTCTAACAGCATGGGCTGCTAAGGAGAGCTATTTAAGCTTAGTGTCACCTGACAGCGAAGGGATGCTGCCTGTGCATGTCAGTGAAGTTAGTACTGCACTGACTGCTCCCTAGTCAGGGTTCAGCAGTCCTGCTGTGACCATCTCCACCTCCTTCTTCTCAAATGCCCTGCACAATGTTGCTGGGTTTGTGTTTGTCATTACTGAGGAATGAGGACAGAAAACCTGGAAAGAAGCCACTTCCAGGGTTTCATAAGGCACAGACAAGACCCAGTGTTTAAGCATACAGGGTTTTCTTTGCTTGTTTGCACTAATCCAGCCCATGTTTTTGTCCACCAGGTCCCAAAGGGAACAGTAACAGAAATTGTTGCTGCAGACAAAGCAGAGGAGTTCCGCAGGTAAGAAGTAAATCTTCTCTGAGGAGGTTTTCTGGGTGGCTTTTTTATCCGTTGTTTTTATTTTATTCTTTAGAAATGCATCTCACTTGCAGATATATTTTACCTGAGGACCTTTACTAATGGATTTATTTGAAAACTTGAAAGAGTTGGGAAGAATTTGGTCTCTTGGGAAATAGAAGTCCCAGCCCACTGGATCCTGTCCACTTTCCTTTTGAGATAGCAGTGAGGAGTACTGCAGGTTAGGACACTTAAATATGAGGCAGTTGTTTCCTTACCACAGAGAAATGTATATTTCAAAGTCAGATTTCTTCCTCTTCTCATAGAGAAGGAGCACTATTTATTTTGAGAGGTACTCCCATCAGCAGGACCTCTAAAATACCTTGGAGTAAATAAGTAACAAAGTAGAAATTGTTCAGCACATCTTCCTGGGTGATTTGGGTAGAGAATTTTCTTCTTCTAAGGAAAGAGTAGCTCTGGAAAACAGATGGCTGGGAGATGAGGGCTTCAAATTGTACATTTCTTCTACCCAAATTTGCTTGTCTAGGTGGCTTTTAAGGCCAAGGGGAAGGCTGAGGTAATGTGAAATTGAGGATGGGGCACTCCTGGTGCCCTAGGTGCTTGGTGTGCTCCTCTCACTTGTGTTGTAGTAATCACAATCTTTTCTTTCAGTCAGCAGAAAGACTTTGTTGAATTGAGTTTTGCTACCATATCAAGCACAGGTCCAAATGGAGCCATCATTCACTACAAGTAAGAGAAACACAGCTTCTCCTTCCAATCTTCAGCAAACACAGTTGGAATGGGCTGTCTCACTTCCCCATGGAGTCACAACAGAGTACTCCAGGGAGATGTTGCTTGCTATCTTTCTTTACTCCTTACTAAGTAAAGTTCTTCCCCTGCTGGCAGCATGCATGTATTGTGATGCTGATCTCCTCAGGGCCATAGAAAAGGGCTGTTTCGGGGCTGGAAGTCTGGGAAGGATGAGTATGAAGTGCCACAACTGTTCTGAAAAACATCCAGAAACAGATGTTGAGGGTTTTGCTGGAAGCAGCAAAGCTCTGTACTGTAGTGCCATTTGCTGTATACAAATTCTCTCCTCAGTATGATCCCTGGCTCAGCATGTGTGGGATTTCCATCACTGCCACAAGAAATCAGAGCCAACACATCCAAGCTTGTAGTTAATATGGTTTCTGGGCTGCAGACGTGGGCTGGAGACCTTAAAACTATGGAACAAAACCCTTTGTGTTTAACTGAACAGGCCAGTTCCTGAGACCAACAGAACGCTGTCAGTGAACGAGATCTACCTCCTGGACTCAGGAGCACAGTACAGGTGAGTGCATGAATGGTGCTCAGCTGCCAGGTGTTCTTTCCCCATGACCTCTCCAGGATCAGCTCACATTTCCCTTGGCATGCAAGGCAGTGTGGAGCTTTGAGTGGACAGATCAGGGCTGCTGACAGGCCTTGCTGGAGTCAGGGACAAGATGTCAAAGCACGGGTCCCATCTGAGTCCCGTCCATCCCCAGTGATGGGAGCTGTGCTTTGGCTGGTGGTTTTGGTATTAAGTTGCAGGAACAGGGAGCAGGCCTGACTGCCCTGGCTTGGCCTTGAGCTGCCTGCTCAGCAGCCTGCACAGCTGGTGAGGCACCTGCCCTGCCAGGATCTGCCTGTGGGCAGATTTGACTGATGTTAAGCTCAGGACAAGGTGGGTGAAGAAGCAGGACAGCACTGCCCTGTGGTGCTCTCTGCCTTTTCAGAGAGACTCAGAGTCAGGGTTCCTCATCCCAGTGGCCTCTTGGGTATGTTTTTGGGAGGGCATCATGTCTGAAAACTCGCTCAATGCTGTTTTGACAGTGCCATTCAGTGGCCTCAGTTCCTTTACTGTGGAACTCTTGACTCCATGGAAAATAAAAGAAGTGATGTTTTTAACCAGTGTAAATAGATGAGAAGTGGCTTGTTCAGGAAGATGCAGGACAAGCCTGGCTGCTCCTTTGAGATGGGCTTTGTCTTTAGAGCTGTGCTTTTTTTGTTATGTCAGTCAGGAAGAGCTTTGAAAAAGAACCATACAGACATCCTTTGATAAGATTTTTACAAGGAGATCTTTTTTCCTCCCCTCTGATGGCCTAATTAAGGATTTCCTTAGTGCCACTATGAAAAGCAGCCCTTTGGATACAATGTAAGCTGGACATCAATGGCACTTAGCACAGCATTGTGACAGGGATGCTTTGCTTGTCCCTGCTGAGAAGTTAAACCGTGAGCTCTTTGTGCCCAGGGCCTGTGTGTGCTGGGGAAGAGCACAGGGACAGGAGCAAGTTTCAAAGGGAACTCGTTATTTCAAGAGCCACTGTGTTTTTGACAGCAGGCTCAAAATGCTATTTGCAGAAGGAACTTAGAGCCAGTTTCTGATGTGTTAGATTAACCCCTGTCCAAATGCAGGATGATTTGCAGAAATCTTAGCACAAGACATCCTGAAGATGAAAGGGATACTATCCCCCCTTACACTTCCCTTTTCTGAGCTGGTAGCTGTCATTTTTGCACAAGTGTGTGTTTTAAAGCTGTTGGTGAACTGTCTTCCATACAAATAGGCTGGATTTGGCCTGTTCTCAGTGGACAGGTACCTGTTGCTAAACCTCAAATTAGCATCGTTTTTATGAGCAGTTTAGATTCTAGTTTGGGAAGAGCTTTGGGATACTTGTGATTGAAAGATAACAGTGGGAATTGTAAATCATCATTGCTACATCTGGGGCATTGTGTTCAGGAATTTTGGAGATTAGGAGCAGTTACATCATCAGCCTTGTGTAGCACAGAGCAGATGAGTTTATCCATTTATGAGCTTGGTTGTTTTGCTGCAGTGTGACTGGGTTTCCTGTGCATTCTCACTTTGATCTTTCTTTTCCCCCCATCCCTTTGGTTCCTGCATCTTTGTTTGCTTCTGAAGAGATGGTACAACAGATGTGACCAGGACAATGCATTTTGGCACACCATCAGCCTATGAAAAGGTAAGTTGGGATCACAGTGTGGTTTGTGATCTGACCCTTATTATTAGAGAGGTCATTATTATTACTAATTACTTAAATTAGTAATGTGCTCTATTGCTATGCAAAGTTCTCTCTGGAGTTACCATTTATTTACCAGTATGTGGCAGCATTTGGATAAGGACTGAAAAGGAGACTGTCATACTTCAGACTTCCAAAACAGAAACTCTTTTACAGAATTGACACCTTTCTATCTTAAAATGCAGAGGTCTCATCTGCAAAATAACTTGTTTCCTCTAATAAATAAGAAAATCAGCAGATTGGTTTGTCCAATAAGGGAGCCAGAGGAGTCTGATTTAGTGCGAAGCTCAGTGTCTGATGCAAGGCTCCAGTCAGATTGTGCCTAGTGTATCATATAAAAAATCAGTCTCAGACTTACCTGAAAAGGTCTGTGTTGGAAATTGAACAGTATAATTTTGTTTATTTTAAATTGCTTCTTTAACTTTTTATTAACTAAAACTAATTTCATTATTATAGTTGACTTAGTGACAAAAATAAGCTGTAAGGTGTGCCCAGGAAGTAAAAGTACAGCCACAAAGAGAACCAGTCATGTAGATCAGGGGAATGCTGCTGCTAAACCTGCACTCTGAGTTTGTGATAGTCTCTCTGTAATTACCAGAGAGGGATCTTCAGAGTGATGTAAACGCCTTCTGCTCATGGTTTGCTTTGGCATTACCAGCCACACAAGGGCATGAGCAGGTTTTTCCATATCCTTTGCAGTTGGCTACAAGATGCATCCTCTTTCCTTTCTTGGGAAATACAAAGCTTTTCCTTTCCCTCTTTACCTATGGCACACATTTCTTTGACAGGAATGCTTCACATATGTCCTGAAGGGACATATAGCTGTGAGTGCTGCCATCTTCCCAAATGGAACCAAAGGTGGGTTGGTGAGTTGGAGTGTTTTGACCTCTGAAGAACCATTAAGTGGTCTGAGAACAGCATTATGATTGGCAGGTCTAGGCAGATCAGGCAAATGTTGATGTAACTGTTTGTTTCCATCACAAGACTTTGGATTCTGGATTACTGATGCCTTCTGTCTCAGCATCAACCAGAGCTGAAAATTCTGAGGCAGGCAGTCTGAAGGATTTTGTGAGTGCTCTGTCTCTAGGGTGAGAGTGACTTTCATCACTCAGTGGTGCTCTAACACATGTGCTTGGAGGTTGTCTTTATTCTTTACTAATGGCTCTATCAAAGTGAGAGGTCACTCTCCAGCCTCACAAGGACTGGCTAATTCTCTTCCAATTACTGTGGAATCTCTTGTATCAGTGGGAAAATACATGGGAATATGACACACAAAGGAGTTGTTTTGTGCCGGAGAAGTAGTGACATATTATCCACCTCTGGATGATATTTTCTCCCTGGTCACACCTTATACAAAACCAGCTCTTTTTAGAGATTTCTTCAAGTTTGCATTCTTGGGTAAGCAGGGTAAAAGCAGCTGTAGAGTGCTATGAAAAACCCAAACCAAAATTGAAAAGGGTATCTGAACTTGGATGCATGGGCGTGGTGTTCACATGCAGGCAACAGAACTTCTGTGCCCTTTGGCTGAAACTGTGTGAAATGAGTGGCCTTCCAGAAAAAAAGCCTGGCTGATTAGTCTGCTAAACACAATTGGCAGGTCTCCTATTTTCAGTTCAATAAGTGCAGCTCCCTTTAAGACAGATACTGAATTCTCTGTGGGACTTTTAACCATTACATTCTTTCCTGAAAATGTCAGTAGAACAAGCAGCAGTGCAATGTTTCTGGTACAACCATCTCTTGAAGACCTGTGTAATGGAAGAGAGAAGGGCTCTTTAGCTGAGAAAGGGATTGAATGTCAGATTTGACAAATCTGCCCTGTAACATCTAACCATCCAATGACTTGCTTTCTTTGTGGGTGATCAGGCTTTTTGATGGGGTGGTGGGAGGTTTTTTTTGTTTGGGGTTTTTGTTTGGGTTTTTTTTCTCATGTTTTCCAGGTTTGAACCTTCATCATGGTTCTCAGTGTCTCTGAAGGAGCCTGACTTGATTGAATTCTTTCTCCTTGTCTGTCTGCAGGTCACCTTCTAGACTCCTTTGCCCGCTCTGCCTTGTGGGACTGTGGCCTGGATTACCTGCACGGGACAGGACATGGAGTTGGCTCTTTCCTAAACGTGCACGAGGGTCCTTGTGGCATTAGCTACAAAACCTTTGCAGATGAGCCCCTGGAGGCTGGCATGATTGTCTCTGATGGTATTTAGCACTGGTGATTCTCTCTGGTCACTGGGGAGGGACCAAGCTCTTCAAGATGCAGAGGGAATAAATGTGACTGATGTAAAGGAAAGGCTGGCTCAAAAGCTCTGGGCCTGCCTCCTCAGCTTGCTGGTTTAGTTTTCATTTAAGCTCTCCAGGTAAAGACCCTCTCATTAGCTTTTCACCTTCCATGAAGCACCTTTCCTGGGGGTGCTGCAGGACTGCTTCCTGCTCTCTACAGCACAGGCCTCAGAAGAGCTGTGCTGACCAGCTGGCTCTGGCATATTCTGCAAGAACTGGCTGCTATACAAGGTGGACACCAGGCATTCAGGAGCTAATCCTGTCTTTGCTATGGGCTATTTGAGGCAGCTGTTAAATCTTTGCATGCCTTATTCTTCCAGTAGTAAATTAACAGCCTGCTGGGGTTTGCTGAGAGACTTACATCCCTTCAGGGCTGCAAAGTCCTCTCAGGAAGTCAGGGAAACAGTCCCTAAAAGTGTTTTGAGGAAGGGGTTACCTGCTCCTGAAGACATTAATATTTTCAGAGTTTCTGGTATTTTAGCACAAGTATTCTGTGCTCTCTTGAATTCCAAGGAGATTCTGAAGCTTGAGGGCTGTCTGTCTTGTTTCTTCTATCTTTGAGAACTTCTGCTGTCACCTTGCTCGGGGCTTCTGTGCAGATTTAGCAGCGTCAGAAATTTGCCTCTGTGGTTGCCTGATGTCAAGATTGCTTAGTGACTTCAGTGGACTAGAGACATAGAGGGGAAGTTTGGCCATAGGGAATGAGTACTTGCAGAGTGCAGCAATGTGGCTTAGTTAATTACTGTCTGTTTCTGCAGAGCCTGGCTATTATGAAGATGGGTCCTTTGGGATCCGAATAGAAAACGTTGTCCTCGTCATCCCTGCTGAAACCAAGGTGAATGACCTGCTCACAATGCACCTTTCTCCATGACTTGCTGCTTATAAAACTTAAAGTACTGGAACTTGATGTGAGACCATGCTGCAGACAGTTAAATCCTACTCAAGATTCCTGATCTCAAAAACCCCATATTGATGAACACTGGTTCTAAGTCTCCCCTGATAATGTGAGCAGAAAAGGCAGTTTTGCTTCTGCAGAGTTTCTGTGGGTTGAAATGTGTGTGTGAGAGTTGTTTTAAATTGTTTTCTGTCTGTGTGTTAAAGCAAACTTATTCATTGTAGTCATTGCTGTAGAACTGGTTGATCTCATGCTGAGATTTTCCTCTGTGGTAGGGAGCTGTCAGTGGCAGTAGAAACAAAACTACAGGCAGATTTTGACATTATAGTTGCCAGTCTGGCTGGGTTATGCTTTTAGAAATGCCAGACTGAAAATGATCATGTAGTCATCAAGCTGAAGTCCTGTACAATTTTCACCTTTAGAAAGGAACCATTAAAAGAAGTAACTAAGGTTTATATCAAGATTCTTTGCTTGAGCTGTAAGAAAAATGCTGTAAGTTGCTACCCTTTCATCTGAGTGTTACCTTGGTTATTCTGTAGTGATGACATAACTAAGGAGTAAGTGTGATCAGGGTGGAGCTGTTTCTAAAATTGTACAATCTCTGTCTTTCTGCTGCAGTACAATTTCAAAAACAGAGGCAGCCTGACCTTTGAACCCTTAACCCTGGTCCCAATCCAGGCGAAAATGATTGACGTTAATTTGCTGACAGAGAAGGAGGTAAGTAAAACAGGTTTGCATTGCCTTCTTTGCACTAGAACCAGCTTATTTTGTTCTGTTTGCTAGAACCACTGGCCATTGTTCCATTTCATAGATCCAGAGAGCAATCCTGAGCACTCTGACTTATTTTTAAGCTTGACCCACTTTGCAGTGAGGGAGTGAACTAAACCAGCTTTTCAGACATCCTTCCAATCTACGTTATATGATAAAGACATTGAGGATTCCACCGATTATGTTGTTTTGGTAGTTCCCTTAATATGATACTTGCTGCTATCGTCTCTTTCCCTACTCCTGCCTTGAGTTGCTTCTGGCAAATGTCTGTCTTACCATGCTGTCTCCCCAAGGACAGCAGTGATGATTATCCTGTCTCATTGTCTGCATCTGCTTGTGACCAGTCCCATTCAGGCACACCCCACTGCTCAGTACACTGCTCAGTACACATGAACTCTGAACAGCCTTCTCTGATACCTGCTCAGCAGCATTTATTTCCTGAACAGCTTCATGCTCTAAGCTTTCTGTTTAAGTCTCTCACTACCCTCTCCATGGCATATTTCATCCTGTTTTTCTACTATACTCCTTATTTTATCTCAGCACATCCTCCTTTTTGGAATGATAACCCTCTTTTGCATTTCTATTTGCTGAATAGGGCTGTGAAGGGTACCAAGATCTGCCCTAGGGTTACCTGTTCAGATCAATAGGGCAGCTTGTGCCTCAGGAGTGCATTGTCCAGTCACAATTTTGCAAAGCTTTTTATTAAGCTGTGCCAAGGTAGCTATTCAGACTTGCTGGAGGCAGTGATTTGCAGAGACTTTACTTGTCAGCTGAATTGACCCTTGGCTCCTCTGAAAACCCAGGACGAATTCCTTCAGTTCCTACCCTCAAATGTACAAGTCACTTCCATATAATAGAGATCTGTCTCTTCAGGACAGGATTCCAGCTCAGACCTAAGGAGCACAAGGGCCTACAAATGTTTTTGGCTGTACATAACGTGTAAGGTCACGGACTCTCCTGTGTGTTCATGCTGAATGTGCTGCCCCTCCCTTTCTGCAGCGTCACTGGGTGAACGAGTACCACCAGCAGTGCAGGGACGTGGTGGGAGCAGAGCTGGAGAGGCAAGGCCGGCACGAGGCTCTGCGCTGGCTGCTCCGTGAGACGGAGCCTCTGGCCCCGCTGCAGTAGCACCAGGACAGCTCCACGGTCACCTGCGTCTTCCTGCAGCCTGGCACCGCTGGGAGGACGTTCTTCAGTGAGCATTTGGAAATCAGGAAGGGATTTTGTGTAGTGTTCCTTGCCCCACAGCACGTGTGGGCAATGTGGGGCTGAGGAGGGTAACTGTCTGAATAAGTGTTTTGGGGGGGAGGGGTTGAGCATAGAAAACAAACAATAAACAAGCACGTTGCCTTGAAACAGAGGTCTTATTTCAATAATGGTTATAAGAGGCAATACTGGAATATTTTATACTGTCTGGTTTTTCACTGTGAAAACTCAGTATTTTTGCATACTTGGGTTCCAGTTGCTAAGATGTTACCCACACAGCAGGACTGATTACTGAATAAAAGATTCCAATCCACTGTTTGTTCCATCTGTCTTCTATTGTCGTCAGTGATGTGTTGAGTTTGGCAGCTTGAAGAAGGACAGGAACCTCATCTTTCCACCCTTATGTGTGCATCTAACTCAGACAGGGAACAAATATATTTAGGACTGCCTGGTGCCAGGCACTGGGCAGAGGTTATGGAGAGAGCTGGCAGGAGCAGTCAGTTCTGATTTGTGACAGGTCCTGGAAGGATATGGAGACACTCGCAGAGGTTTGTGTGTGCAGAGTGCCCACACCAGTACTTCTGTCTATTGTTATGTCTTACTGAGTGCTTGTATAGCCCGTAGCGGTGCAGGATGTGTGGGCAGTATCATGGAATTGCAGCTCTTCCTGGACACAAAGCAATTAGTAAGTTAAAATAAATAAATGTGCCCACAATGGACAAAGGACGAGCTCGGCGGCGCGGGCAGCGCTGCCGGCCGGGCGCAGCGACACCTGGTGGCCGAGCGGGGCAGTGCGGGCTGAGCGGTTTCACAGGGATTGCCGCGCTCGCTGCGAGTGTTAGATCAAAACTCCAGTTTTGATCAGTATCAGATAGAAAAGGAGCAATCGGGAACAGCAAAACGAATTCCTGATCTTTCAAAGGAATTTTCTGAGCAAATGGAAATGTTTGTGTACGCAGTTTTCTTTCCCTCTTCCCCCTGCCCCCAGCTGTTTTTTTCCGAGGAGGTGATAAAGCAGAAGTGCAGTAAGTGCTTTAAAAGGTCAACATCACCTCCCAGCCACTGCAGACAGGTACACGTATTTAAATAATTAAGTGGTTTCTCACCACCCGCTGGAAGCATCAGTTTCATCTCAGCTGTGTCTGCGGAAGCCCAGCTCACACCTCAGCCCATCCCAGGTGTCTCACGAGGATGTGCTGCCACTTAGAACATGAAAGCCTCTCTGCCGAAGGAGCCTGTTACCCCTGGCTACAGGGTCAAAGGACAAGGGAGGGATCTCCGCACACACTGTGCTGTGACACGGCGGCTCTTCCCCAGGAAAATCCCTGTGTTCGGTGGGGCTGAGCTCTCTCCGCCGGCAGCCCGGCGCTGCAGCCTCTCCCGGTCCCTGGAGCTGCTCGGGGCAGGGTGGGGGCTCCGGCAGGCTCTGCTGCTCGCTGCGGGCCTGTGGGGAATGCACCGCTCACCCGGGGGCTCCTGAGCTGATTCAGCGTCCCCGGTCTCCCGGCAGTGACCCGGCCGGGAAAGGTCTCTATTCAGATGTAAGGGCAGGTGTTTCCACAGGAAAGAAGGGGGATTTCTACCAAACAGAGAAACACAGAAGCCAGGAACGCTTTTGTCCCTGCAGCCTAAAGCCAGTGTGGCTGGCTTGGACACTGATGTGAAGGGGGACCACAACACCAAATGGAATTTTCTAGATTTGAAAAGCCTTATTATACCTTTTCCCCACCTCAATATCCTCCTTGCCACCGTGGGGCCATTCCCACACAGATCACAGAAATTCATGGCTCGTCCCCATCCCAAAGCCTCCTGCATAGAGGTAGGACAACCAATCCTTGTGTTCTCCTCTAGGCCTCAGTCCTGGAGCCTCAGCAGATCCCTCCCACCATTCAGTCCCCAGCTCATCCTCCCTCACTACACAGCCCTGTGGGCTGGCAGGGAATCTGACACCAGCTCTTGGTCACAGATTTGTGCCCCTTTCTGGGGTTTGGCACCTCAGCAGGGACACACGGTGTTTGTAGGGCAGGGCTGCTGGCACACATTCCAAACTAAGGCGTTTGTCTCTCTCCCTGTTCACTCCTCGAAAACACAACTACCTTTTGTATCCTGTCCTGTCTGAGCTTTAGGTTTCCAATGGAAATTAAACTTGGATTTTCTTCTTTTCCTTTTGTGAGGTTTTCATTTATTCCATTAGTGCCTGCTTTCCCTGAGTGGTTTTTCCCTTTCCTGGTGGAAGGAAAATGTTAAGGAAGAGAGAAGCAAGGAAAAAATGAATGGAAACCAATGCCAGGTTTAGGGGTTTTATTTTTTGTGTGAATCATCCACAGAAATAGCCACAAAATTACGTTATTCAAATGAAAAAAAATATTTAATTCTGGAAAAAAAAAAGCCCATAAAGGCTTTTGTTGTTGTTGTGGGAAAGCAGGAAGGAAGGAAGGAAGGGGCATTTTCAATAACAACATACTCAGTGTTCTATTTTCAAACCATTTTGTTTTGCAGTACTTTTAACCTAGTGGGCATCTTGTACCTTTAGATCATGCTGCAAAGCACATTTCTGAGCTGTGAGAGAGCATCTCCTGCAGGGCTGTTTGTGGGTTCAGCCCATCCAGTGCTATCCTTGCACCGGCCCAGGAGCTTGGTGGCTGCACCTCACCACCAGCACCTGATCCTGTTTGTACCCTTGGGACAGGACCTCAGCAAATGAAAACCATACTCAAGGCCCATGTGGCCACCCTGCTTGATGTCACCAGAGCACTGCCCTCTCTGTCCCCTTCCCAGCTGTTAATGTTTGTGCTAGAAATTTCCAACTGCACTGCTGTTGCGTTCAAGGGCTCTGAAATTCTTTGTTCCCTTGGACTAAAAATGTTACAGCATGAGGCAGACCTTATCTGCCAATGAAGGAAAATCCACCTCAGCTCCACAGTTCCATCATGAATCATGATGCACACATTGTTGGTGTACAAGGCTTTTGAGACAAATAAACCATTTCTCCTTGAGTAGAGGGATTAATATTTATTCATCACCAGGAACAAGTGTTCCTTGCCTCCATAGGCCAGGTGACTGCTTGGCTTCTCCAGTCACCCCTTCTTCCTCAATCTGTGTGTGTTACCTTAAGTGTGCTTGGTAGCAGTAAAATTCAGTTGTTTTTAACTTAAATGGCTTGTAACTCACCTATAATCAAACCCCCACTATTGTTTGCATGACTATTAAACGGTCACTTCCCACAACAGCTGTTGGAGCAAGTTTTGATTTACAGTGGTAGAAAGAAGAAAACTTTTGAGAACACAGTCACTGAGGGCCTCCTGAGCAAATCCATCAGACCAGCCTGATGTGCAGGGTGCACACAGGAAAATGATTGCCCAGAAGCACTGAAGGGCTGGGGGTGTAGTGGGGCATTGATGCTTGTTTCTGTGCTTCCTTCAGCAGGGGACAGTGGGAGCAGCCAAATATCAAAGCTCTCCTGGGGATCTAAAGATGCTGTCTCTTTCCTTTGCCACTTCTGTTCCTCAGGAGTCTCCTTTGGGTGGCATGAGGCAGACAACAGCACGGAGCACTTTGGAAGATGTTCATGGCATGCTGAATAAGGCTCCGTGGTCATTCCGGCAATGGATAAAACCCCACCTGCCTGTTGTCACAGGGCCTGCAGACGCCCTGTCTTTGCCCAGCACCATTTCCTTTTGGCACTCAGCGGGGTCACTTGGCTGCTGGTGCTAAGGATTGCTGACATTAATTTTTGTTGACTTGTAGCAATTCACACCTTGTTCCTGGAGTCCTCTGGCTTGTTTTTGGAGAAGAAACTGCAGGCCTGGACATCTGGCAATGGTGTCTGGAGATCAGGAGTTAAATAACTTGCATGGTGTCACTGCCCTCAGCTTGTTTTACATGATTAGGACAAAACTCCCCATGGCTTTGGATGTAATAAGAAAAAAAAATGAAACAAGAACCTCTGGAGGGTAGAAATATGAACTGTGTTAGTGCTTAATTAAGTTGCCTATTAACAGTTGTGTAGTGGCCTGGAAGAATTTTAATGTACCAATTAAAGCAAGGAGCTATCTCCTCGGCTTTCCACCACCTCTGGGGACACTGTCAAGAGCAGGGAGCTTGCAGATCAAGTGTTGTTTATTTTGTTGCTTCCAGCTTGTTAAAAATCGTTCTAAATTTGGGAAGTGGCGGATGCCCATGGATGTGTTTGCTTCCACGAGGCAGCAGTGATGTCTGTCTGATGGAGATCCACATGGTAAAGAAGCAGAAAAATGCTGTCTGACCCCATAAACCCTCTCCTGTTTCTTAGGGTTCCTCTGAGTTGCTGCAGGAGGAGGAGGAGGGGGCTGGCAGCCCTGGGGCAGCTCCATGCTGACAGTGGGTTTGGCACATCCAGCCTGGACATCTGCGTGTGCCAACTTATCCTGCCTGTTCCCTGGCTGTCCCAAGCTATCCTGCCTGTCCCTGGGTGTCCCATCACTGTATCAAACCTTTTAGGAGTTTCCCCCTGATTTAAGCTGCAGGGATGGGAGTTCCCCCTCCAGCCTTGTGTGAGGTGGTCAGAGAGTGTGGCTGCTCTGATGCCTCAAATAGCTCTGATTTACAGCCAGAAGGTACTTGAGGCTATTTTAGTGCCAGCAGACATCAACCTAAGACATATCAGCAGATAGGGAGAAATGCATTTTTTAAAAAATTAATTTAAATTGCTTGTATTTTACTGGCTTGAGGGCTTGTGAAGGTTGCAGGGGAGTTGGTTCATCAGGGCTGCCCACTGCCATGGGCTGCTGAAGAATTGTTGCCTTGCTCCCACAAGACACCATGTGCAACCTCCATTCTCACATGGCATTTGAATTTAAAAAAATCAATTTCCATCCATTTTGTGTGTCCCTGTGGATGGATGGCTCGCTCTGGTTCCTGATGTCAGGGCAGGGTTTTGCCCACAGAGCCTGAAGGTGGATGGCCTCCCATGTGTGTGCTTGGCTGTGAGCCTTTCTTGCAGCTCTCAGAGCCTGTGACTGCCATGCACCAATCTGCTGATTGGGCTGATCCTGTTTAGGAACAAGGCTGGGGCCAGCATGTTGTAAACATCTCCCAAAGCAGAACATGGCCCAGCTGAAGGGTGCCTGCTGTGTCCCTTTGGTATCTCCCTGTCAGGCTACCCTGGCTGGGCATCTCTGGAGCTGGAGGAAGTCCCCACTCACTGCAAGCTGTCCCTCTGTGCATCCCCTCTCCTGCACAAATGCTGCTCTCCCCTTGTGGGAGCAGACAGTGTCCTTTGCTGCCATCTGCCTCTGGAACATATCTTCCAATAAACACATCTTCCAACAAACCACCACATTCCTCTTGAGGCCTGAATGCAAAATGAGCTGGGGAGTTTCAGACAAATGTAGCAATAGCTTGGAGCACCGTGGTCTTCCAGGAGGGGATTTAAGGAGCTTAGAGTGGCTGTGAGAATATCTGTGCTTCAAATCCAAACAGGCAGCTTGGTAAGTGCAAAGTTGAGGAATGTGTCCTCTTCTCCTTGTATTCTATTAATATTTAGGGCTGGGCTTCAATTATTCATTCCTTCAGGGTGTGCTTTTATCATCTCAGTGCTATAGCTTTGGCTTGTGCGCTGTCTCTGGGCATTCAGAAAAGACCTTTTCATAGTATTTGTGAAATTTCATATCTGAGAGGCCTTTTGCAAGCAAAATGTATGCCATGCCATTAGTCAGAAAAAGCAAATCTCCCTCATCCCCACCCAAGGCCTTTCTAAGCCCACACAGAGCTCAGCCTCAGTAGATACACAGGAGATGGCCTTGGCTGGGGATGTGCTAATCCAGCACTTGTTGGTTAGAGATTATTTCCCTTTTTTTGGGTACAAAACCAAGGATGTATATAGTGATATTAGACCCAGACCAGTTCCATACACACCCATGACCCTTGGCACAGGCAGCTCATGTGTCTGAGTTGAGGACAAATTGAAATGTGCTCTGATTAAACACTCCAAGTTGTTGACATCTGTGCTGGAAATACCTGACTTGTTAGCAGCCCACCTTCCTGCTTGGGCACAAAGCCTGGCACTCAGTTTGCTCAAATGAGGATAATCAGATCACATGTTTCTGAGTGCAGCTTGATCAGAGAAGGGTCTGGGAAGAATGCTTCCTTATTTGCACAATATTTGGGCAAGAATATTTTTATTTCATTAAGTAAAGCCCACCATGAAATTAGCATTCACTTTCTCCCTTCAGGAGGCTGAATGCCTATGGGAACTCAACAGTGCAGCAATTTGAGACTTGGTCAAAACAGGGACAAACAGAAAATATTTCTTTTTTTTCTGCCTTTTGAAAATATTTTGGAGGTCTATCCTGTTCTGGGATGAGATTATAAAATCATGAAAAATTTTTTTTACAATAAACCATGGAAAAATTGATGAGCTGAAAGAGTCACATCCATCGAATATTTTAATTTTTATTATTATAGAGGTGTTTTGTAAATACCGGCCATTCTAACTAAACTGAAAAGATTGGATTAGTTTTCAGAGCAATAGAAGAAATATTAGTTAGAGGTTTTTTGTTGGAACAAGGTAGTCTGACATTTTTTGAAACAGTGCGAAAATATTTTTTGACATAAACCTGATGAAACCTGGCCCTAAACTCCTGTGCGGGCTGAATTTTGAAGAACTTGAACTTTTCAGACAAGAAACACAAAAGCATAAAAAAATCCCCTGAAGTAAAACATTTTGCTGCAAATCTGCTAGAATGATTGCAGTGCTTCTGAGAAAAGAGAGTATGAGCTGAGACAGCCAAGTGTGGGTTCATCCTACGGGGCTATGACCTTGTGTTTGCACAAGGAGCAGCTCACCAGGTGAGCAGCTGGCTGCACCTTGCTTGTCTGGGCATCCCTGCTGATGCTGAGAGTGCTGTGGGGTCTGTGGGCAGCCAGCACAGACCTGTGTGCATCCCCCCTGCTGCCACAGCTGAGCTGTGCCCTGTCCAACCCCTTGCCTGGGTTATGCAAGGCAGTCTGAAAGGGCTCCCACCTGGGGCAGAGGCAGCAGGTGCTGATACTGTCTTGGGTTAAGGCCAGATGTTTCTGCTTGGGAGCACGAATAACCCTGGGCATTGGTGCTTCTGCTTTTCCTCTGCTGAAGGCTGTGGGTACCTGCACAGCTGGCAGTGCAGGGGATGGGATGGGATGGGATGGGATGGGATGGGATGGGATGGGATGGGATGGGATGGGATGGGATGGAGATGTCTCCTGCAGTTTGCCTTGCTTCTGCTGCAGAGTGGAGGGGATGGGAGGCAGGTGTCTGCGCCATTGCTTACAAAATAATCCCTCTATACCAGTGCGCTCTTTAAAGAAAAGTGCAGTGGTTTTATCATTACCACAAGAGTAAAGTTCTGTGTTTCCATACCACCATGACAGGTGAAGTTGTGTTTGCCCCACAATAAGCAGAGAGTCAGCAACACAAACCTCTTCCTGGGCAGCAAGCAACAGGTGAGACTGTGGCTGTTTTGGGGTAATTAGCCCCTTATGTAGCCAGGCTGAAACACAACCTCTCCTGCAAAAACTCCTCTGAAAGCATTATGGTAATGTGAGCAGCCTGATGGAGAGATACCCAGCTCCCTCACTGTCATGGTTTGACCAGGAAGGAGTGGGAATTCTGGGAAGCTGTGGTCAAACCAATGAAGGTTTTGGGTTTGAGACTGGCGTCCGGTGTGGCCAGTGGGGTTTGGACACACCTCCGAGAATACACGGGGGGTAAAAGCAAGGCACTGCCCTGGCACTTCCTCTTTTGGAGATCGTCGGGCGAAGAGGTCAGATCTCTCCCCCGCCCGGCCCGCTGCTGCTGGGCGGGGGGGGGGCCAGCCACGCGGTAGGCCTGGGGCCTGGACAGAGATGGTGTTGAGGGGGCTTCGGGGGGGGCTTCGAAGATAGAAGAGTAGAAGGTCCCAGAGAGTCAGCCCTCGGGCAGCCCCCCCCCCCGCCCCCCCCCCCCCCTTCCCCCAGGAGAGCAGCCAGCCAGGAGGAGAAGGAGGGAGACTGCCCGGCCGCAGCGGCAGCGTGTGGGCAGCGTGCGTGGGAGTCGTTCCGGGACCGACAGACAGAGACTGAAAACTTTTAACCCTTTCTTGCATGATTGGGGCCTTACAAAAATGCTAATCCTCCTCGAAGCTGAATAAGAAGGGAGATGAGAGATGAGATGACTTGGCCCGGAGATTGTGGAGATGATTGGAGGGGGAGATGATTTGGAGTGGCCTTTTGGCTGGACTTTTTCTTGTAGCCATGGACTCAGTTGTTCCTGTGACACAAACTGCATTTAGGGGGAGGCAGTGCCTCAAAACCAGGAGGGTTCATTTGTGAGGACCCCCCGGCCCCAGGGGGTTGGAAAAATATGGGGGGGACAGATGTCCCAAAAGCAGAGACTGTGCCTTTTTGGAGTGAGACAAGGCATCCTTGAAAGACAACCCTAAAAGCAGCTCTGATCCATGCACGGTGGTGAGAGCACTGGGCATGGAAGGACGATGTTACAAGCGGCAGAAGGACTTTTTTTCTTCCGGGCGGTGCCGAAGTAACAGAGAAGCATACGAGGTTCTCAGTGTGTTTCCAGGAGAAGCCTATGGAACGAGAAGGACTCCTTTCCTCTTCATGAACTGCAGTTTGAGTATACTAAAGTGTCGTGCCGGGCTGGGCAGTTGTTTTGGGAGAATGTATTGGATTGGGAAAGTCAGGTGGTGGGGGAGGAGGAAAATGGGTTTTTTTGTAAGGTTTTCAATTCTTTTTTTTTTTCCCTTATAGTCTTTCCCTATTTTTCCTGTAGTTTTAGGTAATAAAGTGTTATTTATGTTTAAGTTGGAGCCTGTTTTGCTTATTCCTGGTCACATCTCACAGCAGACACCAGGGTGAGGCATTTTCATGGGGGCACTGGCTCTGTGCCAGGCTCAAACCATGACACTCACCTTTGCTCATAGGGTCTTTCCACCAAAAGCACAAACCCATTTTATATCAAAGGTTCTGCATAGATACAAGTAGGCTTAGTGTGACTCAATTTTTCTTTGTGAAATGTCAGCAGAGACAGGTTTTTTGCATGCTCTCTCCTGCTCCTGCAGCAATGGCTATAATTTCTTACCAGCTCTGGATTCTTCAAGCAGCTCAGCTGAGCACCAGGGAGGTGCCAATATTAAAGAGGGAGCAGTGTGTGCCCTGACACCAGGGTGGAGAGCAGGAATGGTAGCTGGCAGTAAAAGCTGACAACCATAAATTATTGCTGCTTTTAAGTATCAGCTCTCAGTAGAAATAAACCTTGAATCCTACCAGGCAGAGCTGTAAAATTGCATGGATCTCACTTTAATCACCAGCTGAGCACCCTGAGCTCTCTGCTGCTGTCTTGGGGAGCGTGGCACAGGGCCTGTCTGTCCCATTAACAAAAAATGGAGATAATGTGAATTTAACCCTCTAGGAAAGGGTGTTGGCACAGTCCAAATGTGGGCTGTGCCCAGCGAACAGCCTGGTCCAGGAGCATTCCCAGTTGTACCAATGTGGCATCAATGTGGTCTGCTATGTCCTGCCACTCCTGCTCTTGACTGGAAGATGAGCTCCAGGGCAGGGCTCACCCATCCTCTCCTGCCTGTGTTCTTCCTCCTGAGCAGTGCAAGCCATCTTAACAACAGTTGGGACACCCATCTTTTCCTTGAGCCCGAAGATTTGAAATTAATCATGCAACGTGTGTGATCACAGGCTGCTGTGCAAGATCTGGATAAAAGCGAAAGCTCCTGAAAAAGCAGGAGGTTTTCTGCAAAAGAAAAGTACAAATACTGAGACAGGAGGCTGTCTAGAAGGTGTTCCAGCTCCACTTATCCAGTTCTCTGTGTGCAGAGGGACATCACTCAATCACAGCTCAGATATTCCTTGTAGGGTGAACACTGGGGACAGTTGGACCTGCAGCAGGAGAAGGGAGTTCCCAATGTGGGGTGGAAAAACTAAAAATTCAGAAAAATTCCAGCTGCTGAATCAAAAGGAGACATGCAATTGCACCAGATAAGCAGCAGAGTCACAACCTATCTGATAATGACACTGAGTAGAGCTGGTTCCCTTTACCTTTAAAGAACAAAGCAATGGAGTGTTCTGCTGCTACAGCCAAGCACTTAAAAGTGCATTTCATAAACATAGAATTTTTAATACATGCCATCCCACCATTAATAAGAGTCTGTCAGCATTACAAATTGTACAGCAGATACATGGTTTTGCCAGTTTTGAAACATCAGCTAATTTAGTTTTAATCTGCTGTAGAGCTAGAAATAGTCCCTGTAAGGATGACACTGTTTTGCATTCAGTGCATTTCTTGAGATGAGAAAACCAGCAAGCATTAATTTAAAGTGATTAATTCAGTAACATGCAAATGTGAAAGCTGTGTGGAAGCAACAGATCACATGCTGCAAGCCAGAGTTCAGTTCCTTGGCTCCCCTGGGTTCACCACCCCAGAGCAAACCTCCTGCACACAGGGAGAGAGAACACAGTCAGAAGGAAAAGTGTTGATACCGAGGGGGGCCCAGGATGGGGTTTGGGTTGGCAAAAACCCATCAGGAGGGTGGTGGGCAGTGATGTGGACATAAGCCTGGCCAGGTGGGACACTGTGGTCCAGAGACTTCATGCACAAGGGGCCTGAAAGGAATCCTGCCCAAACAGAGTGCAGGGGATCTCCCTGGAGGAGGAAGGCAGAGTGCCCTAGCCCTGCTGTGTATATTGCATATTGAGCATGACTCTCAGCTATCTGTGACATTTTCACAGGACTCAGCATTGCCAAGTGCTCTGAAAAGAGAGGAAACAGCCCAAGAAGAGGAGCCTTTCCATAGCCCTCATAATTTGGTGGAGAGTGGTCAAAGGACCTGTGAGACCTCTGCCCTGGTGAATGGGGCAGCAGTGGATTCAAGCCCAGCACAAACTGGTCTCAGTTAGTTTGTTCCTCAGGCTCAGGATGACTTTTGGGAAGGTGGCAGCCATAAGTCTCCTCCATCCATTGGGGACCCCCTGCACCCTGGCTGCAGTAAAGGAACCACTGTAGTGATTTGCCTTCCACTTCTGAGCACCAAACCTTGGCTTGGTCTGCAACATACACGTTCCAGCTGGCAGAGACAAACTGGGTCATTAAGAAAATAAAAACAGCAAACGTATAGAGAAACATGAAAAAATGACCCTGGGATGCATTCACATTTTATGCAATTACTGGGATAAAACCTTGAGTCTATAATATTAAATCAGAATGTCAAAGAGATAGCTTATGCTAATTTAATTAAAGGCAGCATCCTGGTGCATATGGGTAAGGAGCTGAATTAATATTGTGCACCACCCACTAATTTTGCCTGCCATGGGTGTGCTAAGGCTGGGTTGTCCTGATGTGCTCTTGGCTTTGCTTTTTCTGGACAGGATGAGTATATCCCTGCACACACATGGTCTACCAAATTGGTGCAGAATCAAATTTAACACTTTGAAGTCCCAAAGCTCACTAAATCTGTGATAATTGCACTTTTAGACACCTGGGCACTAATTTATCCACCTGTGCTAGAAAAGTGAGAGATCTTGCCTGCCCTTGCTTTCTGTCAGGGGAACAAGAGAGGGGTTTCTCAAGGAAGCGTGAAGTTAAATACTGTGAACTCCCACCCTTTCCCTAAGTATGGAACAGGATTGAACCATTCTGGAAAAGAAATCAACTTAATCAATTAATGGGGTTTGAGACATCATAAAGGTACCATAAGCCTTCAGCTTCACACTTCACATGCCTATATCCTAATTTTGCTTTGGGCATATTCTCTTCCTTCATATGTGTGGGAAAAATCATCCTTCAAGAGCCACAGCAGGGCGTGATTTTGGAAAGTTTGATCTTTACCTAGGTGCCAAGATAGAGCTTCATTAGCTCTATTTAGCTTCATTAGCAGGGACAGGGGCTGGTGAGCTCTGTCCGCCCTTTGGGTGGAGAGATGCACCCAGCCCCTGCTCTCCTCCCCTCCAGCCCTGGCCTCCCACTCCTGGCAGTTCAGGTGTGGGTGTCCCTGTTATTTATACAACAGACACATCTTAAATCCACAAAGCAGGAACAAATACCTCACATCCTCATATATGCGGGACCTTATCAAAAGCTAGGTGACCCTTTAGGAAATAGTCTCTGGGTACAATTAAAACCTCATCCAAGCTAATGGGAAAGTTTTGGTGGGCCTCAAAGGGATAGGGATCAAATGGATCCTTGTCTAGGGCTGGATGCAGAAAAGAGCTTATGGCTTCTTTGTGCAACACACTGCAATGTGCTGAACTTGCAGAACGTGTTGAACTCCCTCAAAGTTTCTTGCTAGCACCAGAGCTGCCAGACAGCTTCTGAACTGCCAAGTCCTCCATGCTTCTTCTTTGGCATGGTACTGCTTGTGAAACAAACCTATTTTTCTTTCCCAGCCTGGGTTGCGAAAAGGGACAACAGGCAATTTAAACATTGTTGTGTGAATCCTGGTTATCAATCCATAATACCAATTCCCCATTTGGATCTTCAAATCTTCTTGCAAGGAGCTTATTGAATGCTTTTGCCCTCTGCAAATCAGGCAAAGAGCTTGAGTCCATTGCAGATGGAGCTGACTGGGGCTGAAGTTGCAGACTAATTTGAGCCCATCAGAATCAGAGGTAGAGTGTTTGCCAGTTCCCTTCACTGGGGCACAGGCACTCCTCCAAAGTGCTTGCTGGTTAAAGGTGCCAAGAAAGTGGAGTTTCATTAGTAACTGTGAGAACTGTGGAGGGAGGTGCATCTCTGAGGGTGTGAGGATTGCCTTGCTGGGGAATATGACTGTCATTATAAGCTGGGCTAGGAGCAGTTTTGATGAGAAGAAAGTAAAATAGGAATAAATTGCAGTATAAAGTTTCCTGTTAGTGCTCTTTTCCCAGGCAGAGGAAGCACTAAGCACGAGTGCACTGTAAGGCTGCAGTAATGCCTTCTGCTGATAAGTAATAAGAGCAGAGCATTCTCAGGATGGCACCTGTAACTCCTCTCTGTTAGGCTAAAAATGGCTTAGGGCTGTGTAAGTGCCTTTGCAAAGGAAGCTGCTGGTGTGCAGAGGTGTCTGTGCTCTGCAGCACACTCGGTCACAGGGCCAGTCCTGCCCATTAGCTGTGAGCATCCTGAAAAGAGTTATCATGGAGCAAAATATCCAGCCCCACCTGAGGGGCTGGGACAGCTCTCAGACAGCCCAGGTGTCAGTGAGAATGAGGGGTCACTGCCACCACCAGGGCCATTAAGATGAGACCTTTCTGGACTGTGTCACTGCTGGAGCAGCAGTTTCTGTGGTCTGTAGAGGAGATGCTTCAGAGCCTTCTGAGCTGCCCTCCTCCCTGGTTTATAAAACACCTTGTTGCTGCCTTATAGCACTGGCAGAAACCTGGCACACTGCCCCTAGAAAAGGTGCAGCTGCAAACATCTGCATTGAGTAAACATCTGCATTCAGCAAACATGAGGCCTTTTTTTCTTCCATTAAAGTGGAGCTGCTCAGGCGATAAACCCCTGTTATGGGTAATATGGCAAACCAGAAATGAAAGCTGAAATACTTGGGACTTGGATTGGCACTTCGTTCTGCTTCCCACTAAAGGGTGTGAATGAAGCAACTTAATACCTTACTTTTGTGAGGAGTATGTAATGTCAGACCCCCAGAGGAGTTGGAAGGACTCCTCTCACCCCTCAAAATTTCCTGCTGGCTACCAGGAATTCTTTTATCACCACACTTTAAAGTGAAAACACTCTACGTATTCTCTATGAACTGTATTGCAGAACATGACTTGGGAATCACCTGAATAGGAAGGTCTGACAGACTGTTTTTTCTAAAGGCTCTTTGGGGAAAAAAGCAGACATGACCCTCTGCTAAATTATACCTATGTTAAAGTAGTGTATTGCCACTGCTATTGACAGCTTTGCACCTGGCTAAATGACTGTGAAAGAAAGACTGGGACCAGCACCAAATTATTTTCCACTTAGTAGAATTGCAATGGTCTCCACTAAGCCCAGGGGAGTTTAGAAAAACCTCCTTGGTTCTGACCTCCTTGGCCAGGTTTGACAGGGCATTAGAGCTGGTGAATCATCCATATCTTCAATACAGTGATTTGGGGCACTTAGAATGTAAATAGTGTTCTAAATAAGATTTCATTATTTTGGACTACATCAGTGGGAATGTGCTGTAGATGATTTGTGAGAAAAGTATTTGAAGACAATTTGTTGGGTACAAGCTGCTGAACTCATGAAAATTGCTGTTGGTCCATCCTCTGCCTGCTGCACTAAGATCATTCATCCTTTCCCCCTTCTGCCTTCTCTTCCTGTGTGGGAATTTGGAATTTGTGTCTGTGTCCCTGTTGAGGGGAGGACTTATTGATTAATTTCCCTAAGGCTGGGCAGGAATAGTGTTTTCCATTAATGAAAGTTCAGATTATGTGGCAGCCTGAAAACCTGAGTGCAGGCAGTGCCTTGTTTTGTGTTTGGGTTGTGACCTGCTGATCCCGTCCCTGCTCTGAGGTGGAGGAGAGGATGCTGCGGGGCCACGCTGCCTCCTGCACTACTGTAATCCTACGGCCCTGGGAGTATCTGCACTGTCCTGCTACTTTGCTGCCTGCCCCAGTGGGCTGAGAACCACCATGGGATCAGATCCCACACAGCCAGGGACAAAAATCCCATCTTAAAATCATAGAATCATGAAATTGTTTAGGTTGGAGAAAACCTCTAAGATCATTGAGTCCAAGCATTTACCCATCACTGCCAAGGCCACCACTAAACCACATCCCTAATCACCACATCTGCACTTCTTTCAAACACCTGCAGGGATGCTGACTCCACCACTTCCCTGGGCTCCTATTCCAATGCCTAACCACCCTTTGTGCAGAGAAATTTTTCCTAATATCCAGTCTAAATCTTTCCTTGTGCAACCTGAGGCTGTTTCCTCTCACCTGCCACTTGTTGCCAGGGAGAAGAGGCTGACCTTCCTCTGGCTATGCCCTCCTTCAGGGAGTTGTAGAGATGGACAAGGTCTCTCCTGAGCTTCCTTTTCTCCAGGCTAAGCACCTCAGCTCCCTCAGCTGCTCCTCGTATGACGAGGGCTCTAGACCCTTCTCTGCACACCTCGCTGCTCTTCTAGTACTGAAAACAAGCACAAAACCGAAAGTAGAAAACTGAGTCCAGTGTTGCTGGGCTGGACCAGGGGAACAGGCACATCCCGGGCAGGGTGAGTGGTACCCGGGGCTGTCAGGGATCCAGCACATCCCGGTCAGGGTGAATGGTACCCGGGCTCTCAGGGATCCAGCACATCCCGCACAGGGTGAGTGGTATCCGGGGCTGTTCAGAGCTGGCACATCCCGGGCAGGGTGAGTGGTACCCGGGCTCTCAGGGATCCAGCACGTCCCGGGCAGGGTGAGTGGTACCCGGGCTCTCAGGGATCCAGCACGTCCCGGGCAGGGTGAGTGGTACCCGGGTTGTTCAGAGCCAGCACATCCCGGGCAGGGTGAGTGGTACCCGGGCTGTCAGGGATCCAGCACATCCCGGGCAGGGTGAGTGGTACCCGGGCTGTCAGATCCAGCACATCCCGGGCAGGGTGAGTGGTACCCGGGCTGTCAGGCATCCAGCACATCCCGGACAGGGTGAGTGGTACCCGGGCCGTTTGGAGGCAGCGCATCCCGAGCATCTCCAGGCAGGGAAGGCGCAGGGCATCCCCCGCTCCGCTCCGGCCGCCGCCGCCGCTTCCATCGGCAGAGGGACCCCTCGGACCGGCCATGGGGAGCTGCCGGCCGGGGACACATCCCCCGTGCTCTGCGGGAGCGAGCCGACGTGGGAAAGACCTACGGACGAAGGAAAAACAGATGAGGCGGAAAGGAAACAGTGATTAATCAAGTTTTCCCGGTCATCTGTTTTTTCAGCAGTTTTTGTTGACAAAGTGTTTGAAATTATGAAGGTAAAGTAGTCTTGATAAAAGTAAGGCCTTCTGCTACCAAGCTTGTTCTGTAAGTCTTATTCATGATTTTGTGGGCCCTAAGACAAGTAGGGAGTGATTATGGGTTTAGGTGGACGCAGGGTGCAGGTGTCTTTGCTTGGAGAACAACATTTGCCTCTTCTATGCTGCTGCCTCAGCCAGTGTCAATCCTGTCTCCATCCTCTCTCTCGAAAAAAAGTAAGAAATGTCCCATCGATGTCCTGGAAGTAATTAATAGAGTCATAGAATCATTAAGGCTGGAAAAGATCTCTAAGATCATCAAGTCCAACCATTATCCTAAATTAGCAATAGGAAAAAAAGCAGAGCAATCAAAGGGCTGCATCCTAAGAAACTGCTGGGCTTCACTATGCTAAAAGCTGTAATTATTAATGTAACAGATAATGGGGTTGATTTGAAACCTTTAGTGAAGTCAGCTGTAACATTTTTTTCACCCCATCAAGGCTAAAATATGAATTATGCACTTGTAAATACCAGTTTTTCATAGAGGGAATGCAGCTCCTGGTTTTGAAGGAGAACAGAAACTCCCCAGCCTCAGCTCTGTCTGAGAATGGCCCTTTGGAGAGGAGTTTGCTGTGCAGCCCGAGGCCCGTGTGCTCAGGCTGCTCCAAGAGCTCCCTGGGCACCCCTATGAATTCTGCCACTGAAAATGCCTCAGAACCTTCTTGTCTTTCCCCTGTCCTTCAGAAGCTGCCAGCTGGAGGGGGAAGAATTTTAAGTGTGTTAATCAAGATCTTTTCAGGAAGCCAAACACTTTTTTCAGTTTGTCTCTCTTTCTTTTTGCGGAGGATTCCCTTTCTTTCATAATTACCAGCTGCAGTGCTGTAGGTGTGCCTAGGAGGTGCCAAATACAGGTTGGACAGCCCTGAAGCTTTGTACCCAGCTGAGGTGGAAGATGGGTCCCTGTCCTGGCTGTTTGAGTCATCTGTATTCATGTGTGCTCCAATAATCCTTCCTGCAAAGCCAGCCATGTGCCTTCGTACAGCTGCGTGACTAATCCTTAAGTAATCGTTTATTTGGGGAATGTCACCTCTGGGTGTGCAATTTATTGGGCCATAACAGTACATTTTGAAGGGAGCAGGTTGGAATAATCTAATTAGCATTTCCTGAAGGGGGATAGGACCCCTTTCTCTTTTCTCCTTGTCCCCAGCAGAGTACAAGGAGTACATGGTGTGCATGTGAAGAGATGGGAATCTGAGTTTCAAGGAGATGAGGGGTGTCTGAAGGCTGATTGCAGTGTGAAGGACAGACTGGGGAGGAAACACAGGCAAACACAATGTGGGAAAAGCTGCTTTGCCTGGCTGCTGGAGCCGTGGGGTCCCAGAGTGCTTTTTGAAGATGTGGTGGGAGCCACAACACCATGCCTTGCTGTGGGATGCTCTGTGGCTGGAGAACACCTGGGCTTCTCTGTTTGAGGACTCATCATGGCCTCAGTTGTATTGTAGCCATGTGTTGCATCAGTTGTATGCAGCAGAAACATTTCTAGTTCTCCTGAAATGCCCAGGTCATGCCCCTCCATGTGGAGAGTTCTCTGGTGCTGGTCCCTCAAGGGCTTTGGTGGCTGCAGGAGTGTAGCTGGCACACTCTAGGTGTGTTTCTCCTGCTACAAAGCTGGTATGTTGGGAAGGTCACAGCACAGCCAGTGAGTCTTTAAGGGTGCCAGGAAGTCTGACAGCCAGGAAGGATGTTGTACCTGGAGCCAAATCCCATCCCAGCAGCCCCTTGGAGTGGAGAACTTGCCTTCTCAAAGGCTGGATCCTGAACATAGTGCTCCAACTTTCATGTACTGCTTAACACCAGTGGAAAAAACATTTGCAGTCAAAATTCCTCCTGTTTTTTTACTTTTTTTTCTCCTCTTATAAGGCAATTTAGGAACTTATCAGCTTGAAGAGGAGGGTGCTGGCAGTCCCTGGGGCTGGCTCCTTGCTCTGGCCTGAATACCAAGACGTGATTTGAGCTGTTGATAGGACTCAGGGAAAATCCAGCTCATTGCAGGACTGGTTGCTATGACATTTTTTAGATCACCATATCAGGAGCTATTGGTGTAAGGGTAACCTACATTCTGCTTTGTGTCTGATTAAAGCCTTTTTGACAGGAACTCTATGCGTTTGACATGAATATGGATGGTTTGGGCTTCATAAACCAAAAAAAAGATCTCTATTTACCCAGTAGTGGTAAAGCGTAACTCCTGTGGGACAGCTTTGGGGTCCTTATGCCTTTTAAGGGATAAGTTAAAAATAAAGCTATTATTATTTATCTGTTGCTTCCTTTGGCAATAATATTCATTGCTTATATTTTGGCATGGTGGGGAAGAATTTCTAGGTGAGGATTTGATCTAAAAAGTCAGAGGAAATGTTTCTACAAAAACTGATTCCCATAATATGAAGAGTGGTCTGGTTTTTTCCTCTAGTATAAGACAGTGAGATCAAAACTGGGCACTTCCAGACAAGGCTGAAGGTGTGTTTCTGTCCTTCTGACTAAAACCTGAAGATTGTCAATGGGTTCTTGGTCTTTTGTCCCAGGGGCATTATATGTAAGACAACTTTGCTGACTTTCAGTCAATTTCCTTAACACTGCTGCAGTGGAGGAAAAAATAGCTGGTTCAAATGAGGACCAAAATCAGGATGTCTGGTTTTAAGGCAATGCAAATGTTTCTTAAGGCTATTTTTTTGCATTCTAGTTCAAACTGCTCTCTAATCCTGTGTAGCATCTGGTACTTCAGAGGAAGGAAGGGAAGAATGAAATGAAACCTCCCTGTAGACCCAGAGTATGCAAGTAAACTGCAGTTTCTCTTGTCTTTAAACAAGATTAGCAATCATTAAAAGGACAACTGACAGAAGAAGAGTGCGGGCCTGTGGTCATTTCCATGAAGTTGGAAGGATCAATACATCCCTGGGCATGAAATCTTCATTTTCAGTGCCTCCCATTAAAAACCCAGCTCATGGGGTCACCATGAGGTCACTGCCATGACGTGCAGTGGTTGCTTTCCCCAGCTGATGCCATTACCTATTTTGACTTTGCCCTTTGGCTTGCCTTTGGCACTTGAGCTGTATGAACCACTGGCGATATGAATCAGCGTGCAGGACTGACAGACTCAGCCACTCAGGCAAGCTGGAGATGTGCCAAATAAATAATCAAAGCTCCTAATGAGGCTGCATAATGCTGGGGGCTTGCAGGGAGCTTTCTTGCATTGTGGTTGTGTCACAGTCATTTGAGAAGAAGAGGAAAAACATAATGTTTGCTACAGCAGAGAGAAAATCCAGCTAGAATATTTTAAGTCAAGTGATGAGCAGCTATGGTGCTGTTTAGATTTTCTTGCCACATGGCTTATGATGTTTATTATTTATGATAGTACTGTTGGAGCTGCAGTGGTATGAACAGCAGAGCAGAAAGATTTTTAGAAGTAAAAGATCTTAGTTGTAAAGAAGCCATTGCCTCTATCTAAAGACACTTTTTTTCATTGTTTTCACATACGTGTCCACATCTGAAGAGTGATTGTGCAAATTAAAAGCAGATCATCTGCTCTTTTTTTTTTTTTTTTTGCTAGAATGATTCCTCAATATTGCATTTGAAAGCTATAGGCTTATCTCCTTCAGGAATTTCCATGTGTTAAAGCATCAATTATCAGCTGGGACTTGTGGTAGCCTATTGACTGCTGTGGTCACTGAGGAAAACGCTGCTTCTGCACTTCAGATTTACCAGGAGAGTGGAAAGAGAGGAGATGCAGAGTTCACATGCAGTACTGGGAACAAATTGTAGCAATCCTCAGTAACCTTCACCACTGGAAGCTGCTGTTCATTTTGTGGAGGGCCAACATGGTCAGATCTTGCTGCAACAAACTACCCCTGAGCACATCTTTCCTCATCTGGCCAGGCAGCTGATCCCTGCCTGTCCTCAGTTTTGTGCAGTCTTGCTGTAAGTCATGGCCAGGGAAGGAGGAGGGAGTGGGAAGCTTGTCCTTTTCTGCCCTGTGCTCTAACATGTATTTTCAGTCTCTTGGTCTCTCTCCCCACCAGAAATAAAGTGGAGGGGGAAGACCTGATTTGATAAAGGTAACTAGAAGAGTTTGCTAGATAAAAGCCTGTGGAATTGCAGACACACTTCACCAGTTCTCTGCAGGAGCTTCTCATCACAGTTTGAATATTTCTGAGAATCCTTTCCTCTTTCCCCATCTTTCTAAATGCAGAGTTTGGAATTTTCCATCTCTCCTTAAAAAAACCCCAAACAACCAGATGTGCTGTATGGTCCCTTCCCTCAGCCTCTTTAAATTTGCACAATTTTGATTCAGTCACAAGGACCATGGTCTCTCCTCACTCTCCAGCTGGGAGCCTGCCAGGGCTGTGACTTCTAAATCCACCTTGGTGCCTCCATGCATTGGGAGGGATGGAGGACACAGCACATGGGACATCCCCGTCCCCCCAGCCCTGACACAGCACATGGGACATCCCTGTCTCCCCAGCCCTGGTCTCAAAGGACCTGATACCATTTTGCCTGGCTGATCCAGGGCGTGTTGCCTTCGGGAACAGCTTGCAGAACCCAGACAAGTGAGGCAGAGCTACCAACTATGTTAAAATCCTCAGGCACCGTATCCAGAAGTCAATTAATTATGCCCCAGCCTCAAAATCATTAGTCAGCAGTGGCCATTTTTCCTTTCAATTACGGGGTTTAAGGGATTACTGTGAGTCATTACCCTGAGGCATTCATAGCTGCATTGCCTCTGGTTCAGGTGAGGAGGTGGTGCAGCAGCTGCACCCAGGGCAGCAGGGAGCTGGGAGCACGACCCTTCCTTTTAGTGTCTAGGGCAGATCTGGAAGGGATACATGCCCTTGTGTTAAAAATTCAACCCATTCCACAAGCTTTTCACTTTGTCTCTCGAGGGGTCAATTAAAGCTTCACGCTCTTTCCTGCCACACTGGCAAAAAAAGATATTCATCTCCCCTTCCTTTGATTAACTGTGTTGTTATAAACAGACGATGCAGCACAAGCAAGGCAAACTAATATGCCTTCCCCCCAGCCAAGGTCCTTGTAAATGAATCCATTAATTTGAACCAGGGCACCCCTGTGCTCAAAAAGGTGCAAAGCTGGCACACAGCTACAATCCTGCTGAAATCTAGGTGCTGTGGGGACAAGGGGCCTCAGATATGGGAAGCTCCCCCTGCACACACAGACCTCACACAGGCGCCTGGGCAGGAGCTTGCTGGAGTGGTTTGCTGCAGATCCTTCCCCCAGTTTGGCCTCTTGGTTCCACAAAAAAAGATGCTCAGAGCAGGCATTTAAATTTTTATGAAGTGCTTGCTTTATTATCTTAATAAATCCTTGTTTGGTTTGCAGAATGCATCCCCATTGAAGTTAAGAGTTTATATGAAAATTAAAATGGCACTGTATCTTCTTAATTAGACAAATGTACAGATAAAAAGAAACAAATGTCAGCTGGCACTGGAATTTAGCTTTGCTGGGAGGGCTATTTTATATTTCTCTCAAGATGCTTGCAGAGGTTAATGCTGGTCCTGCAGGCATTCAAAGGGACAGGAAAACTGCCCCTTATCAGCAGGCAAAACACAGGTACAGTCCTTCTTCTGTGTTGTGACTCTCATCAGTGCTGAATTATTTACTTCCGAAAATAAGTTACATAATTGTTATCACAAAAAAATTAAGCATATTTAATTTTCACAGGTGAACAGCCAAGGCTGAGCCCATGAAACCTTTGCTCTGGCACATTATTTAAGGTGCACTAACTTACAGGCTTAATTGGCGAAAAATGGTGGGAGAATATTGATCAATTAATTTTTTATTCAGATTGGTTTTGGCTTTCAGAAGCAGGACATTTAAGAAGGAGGTGATAATTACTTCTTACTTACAACTCTTAAAGGCTCCAGCTGTAAATCAGGCTGTAAATCAATGTTTTCTACATTTTTTATTTTTTTTGAGAAAGACAGGAAGCAAAATTAAGCTGAATTGTGGGAACAGTTTTCTTCTAGCTCAGACCTGGCTGCAGGGTGGATATCAGGCTGCGTTTGCTCTCTTAGCTACACATTCCAGAAGAATATCTGGTTCTCAGAATGGAATATAGTGGGAGGAGCTACTGGGTGATAATGTAAATTCTTGTAGTTACTGCCTCTGATGGCCAGGGTTTCAGTAATGAGTTTTGTTCCATGTAATAGGTTGGGATAAGTGATATTTTGCAGCAGATCTAGTGCAGCAGAGATGGGCCTGGCTACAGGGCTCCTCATCTTCTCTCTTGGGAGGAGGAGGATGGAGACTTGGCAGGAGGCATCAGTCTGGAGATGTCCCACCAAATGCTTCTGAGAGACTTGGTTGTACAAGGAGCTTCATAACCCTGCCCTGAAGGAGGAAGAGACATGGCAAAGCTGTCACTGCAGTGACTGAAGTAGGGGTAGAAAGCAGGGAACAAAAATGTAATACAGAGTTTAAAGACATTTTCTTAAAGCAGATCAGATACTTTCTGTTTACAGCACAGTTTAAAACACTATTGTCAATCAACTCTGCTTAAAAGGTTTTTTGTTTTGACTTCTCTCTGTAAAACTTTCTAAAACTGGGAAATTGTCCTGCTTCTAAAGGGAACATAACAGACTTGAGGAGACTTTCACACTTAGAGAATGAAACCAAGACCATCAAAACAAAATCCTTGACTGGGGCAGTGTTTTTGTCTAGCAGAAGTCACAGGAAATTTATTACATCCTGCTACTGGCAGGCTGAGAGGAGACCTGCAAATGTCACTGTGCCATGGGGGGCACTGGTAAATCATCAGCCTCGTGGGAGCTGGGGCCAGTTCCACAAGCACTGAGAGTCTGTGGGCAGGAGTCACTGATCTGCCAGCCCTGGGTGCCCCTTGCTTTGGTGATGGGGTCTGTCAGTGCTGAGGGGTGAGCAGGGGCTGGGACTGCTGAGCAGGACATGCTGCTGGTCTGGAATGTGCACTGGGGAGCTTTGTGCTGAGCAGGACATGCTGCTGGGCCTGGATGAGCTGAGCAGGACATGCTGCTGGGCCTGGATGAGCTTTGGGGAGCTTTGTGCTGCTGGACCTGGATGTGCACTGGAGCTTTGTGGTCCAGGAGCTTTTTGTAGGAGAGCAGCTCACCTCAAATTTTTCAGATTTTGAAGCGTTGAGCTGTGACCTCTCTTGCTGGGGCTAGGCAGGAACTGAATGTATTTGCTGCCTGGGTTATCTGCCCTTCATCTCCCCTGGAAAATGCAGGATAGAAGCAGCAGGATTCCCAGGGAGAGAAACCTTTTGGGGGAGATATCCTCTCCTAGGCACACAGCAGCAGCCATCATTAGTTTTGTTGCAAGTGTATCTTCCAAATGGGGAGATCAATTCTGAATATTTTATGGCTTTAATTACACCACCCTGCATGTGATGCAGAGAATGGGTTATTAGGCTGCAGGATGCTAATTTCCTTCTAGGATGAGGTGTGGTTGTTTTTCCTCATGCTTTTCCTGCTTTAGATGGCAAAATATTGTATGCAAGGAGGCAAAAATTCATGGCTGCATTGAACTAGTGGTTAGGCTTAAAACAAGAGCTGGCAGAGCAAAAGGTCTCCACTCCTTTCCAATATGACTCAATAGCTGAGTTATCAGCAGCATATGGATTTCAAAGGGCAGGGAAGGAATTATTTATCACCAAGTCATTCATATCTGCTGCCAGAGATTCTTCTGCAGTTCAATCAGAGTCCCTGTGTTTGGATCCAACACCCAGGACACAGGGATGGTGCTCAGGTGGGGGTGATCCAGGCCAGTGGTGCTGCCTGGCCCTTCCATGCCTGGTTCAAAGAAAGGGACCAAGCTTGCTGCTGCAAGGTGCCACCAGTGTCACTCTCAGCAAGCACAGTCAAAGCCTGAGTGCTGGGATACACGTAGGGCTGGGTGAAACAGCAGCAGTGAGGCAG
Organism: Zonotrichia leucophrys gambelii; assembly: GCF_028769735.1. Taxonomy (NCBI): domain Eukaryota; kingdom Metazoa; phylum Chordata; class Aves; order Passeriformes; family Passerellidae; genus Zonotrichia; species Zonotrichia leucophrys. Next base: position 10,264,611 of record NC_088176.1, read on the forward strand.
CAGCTTTCTCACACAGGTCTGGACTCTCTGTGCTATCTCAGCTCACCCACAGGCAGGTCAGTCTGTCCATGCAGGGTCTGCAAGCCCTTGAAAAGCCAGGTCCAAGGAAACAATCAAGACACTGTGAGCTCAAATCAGTGCTCTGATGAAGTTTGTCTTTTCCCATCTGAGCCATCTGTCTGCCTCTCCCCTGGTATCTTCTACCAGATCTTTTAAAGCCATTTATTTTGACAGTCTGCACGATGATATGATGTAGCAGAGGCTATCTGCTCCAGCAAGTAATGACTTCGGGTATTTTGCTTTGCATATGGGTGCAAAAGGCCGTTGCCCTCTGGTTGGATACGTTGGCCTATCATCACATCAAATCTCATAAATTAAACAGGATTGAACAATAGAATCAGCAATTGTTTAGACTGAAGAAAACCCCTAAGATTGCCATGTCCAAACATTAACCCAGCACTGCCAGGTCCACAATTATCTTGTCCCTAAGTGCCACATCTACACATCTTTTAAATACCTCCAGGCCTGCTGAGTCCACCATTTCCCTTGGCAGCCTGTTCCAGTGCTTGGCAACCCTTTTGGTGAAGAACTTTTTCCCTAATATCCAATCTAAACCTACCCTGATAATCTTAAGACTTTGTCCTATTGCTTGTGACTTGGGAGAAGGGATTGAGCTAGACCTCACTACACCCTCCTTTTTTCTGAGTGTTATAAGGTCTCCTCTGAGTCTTTTTTTCTGTAGGTTAAACACCTTCAGTTCCCTCAGCTGCTCTTCACACGACTTCACAGGACTCCCTCAGACCCTTCACAGCTCCGTTGTCCTTCTCTGGACATGCTCCAGCCCCTCAATGTATTTTGGTTGTGAGGGGCCCAAAACTGAGCCCAGTATTCCAGATGTGACCTCACCAGTGCTGAGCATAGGGGGCCAGCCACTGCCCTGCTCCTGCTGGACACACCATTTCTGACACAGAGCAGAAATGCCACTGGTCTCCTTGGCCATCTGGGCACACCTGGCTGGTTTTCAGCTGCTTTGACCAGCACCTCCAGGTCCTTTTCCCCTGGGCAGATTTCCAGACACTCTGCCCCAGCCTGTAGTGCTGTGTGGGGTTGTGTGACCCAGGCACAGGACCTTTCACTCCCCTTTGATGAACCTCATCCAGCTGGCCTTATCCCATCAATCCAGCCTGTCCAGATCCCTCTAGGCTGACTTCATCTTAGCATCTTCCACGGGAGTGGATCTGGTGATTGCAGGAACCATAGAATCTCTCCTGAGACTGAATTCCTGGTCCTGAACAGCCTGAGAGGGGCCGCACAAGCACATTTGTTCTGATATTTCCAGCTGTTTGAACATACCCACACACCTCTGGGCAACCATGGGTGTTGAGTTTGCAGGGGTCCCCAGGATGAGGTGAGAGATGAACAAATCTGACTTCATGTTCTTAGAAGGCTGATTTATTATTTTATGTACTTATATTATATTAAAGAATGCTATACTAAAACTATACTAAAGGAAGAGAAAGGATACAGACAGAAGGCTTAACAAGAATGAGAATGAAAAATTCATGACTCCCCAGAGTCTGACACAGCTGATAGTGATTGGTCATTAAGTAAAAACAATTCACATGAAACCAGTCAAACAATGAGCAGTTGGTAAACAATCTCCTGACCATATTCCAAAGCAGCAAACACAGGAGAAGCAAATGAGATAATATTGTTTTAATTAATATGGCTTTTCATCTTCCCAGGAGAGGAAATCCTGGTGAAGGGATTTTTCCGGAAATATGACAGTGACCCATGGGCTAGCTGGGGGATCCAGCAGGATTCCTGGGGCATGGTACCAGCTCCTGCCCATGTGAGTGCTTGAGCTGCTTTCCTCTCCACAGCAGGCTATGCTGCAGCCCTGCTCTGTTTGAAGGGCCCAGTGCTGCCCTGGCAGAGGCTGTGCTTCAGAGGACAATGCTCTCAGGATTGGAGGAACCGGTTATGGCTGGAAAATAGCTCTCCTCAGTTCCATCATTTGTCAATGACACATTGCACTTATCTTCCTTGGGACTGGATTTATAGTCTGATAAAGTAAATGGCAGTCTCTTTGTTGACTTAAGAGGATTTTTGGGTTCACAGTTAAGACTTGATAAAGTAGAAGTATACTGCCTTTACAAGTCAAGGAAAAATAACCCATATTAGACTAAATTTTACTTTCCTAAATAGTTTGCATTCTTGTTTTTTTGGCACTGTTTCACATAACTGCTATATTAGGATGTCTATTTTGTAATTGTGCAGAACAGATAGTTCTTTTCTTCTCCAAATAACTTTCAAATACATCTTTCAGTTGGGTTTTTTGCTCTTCATCCAGTACAGCTGAAGGCTTAATGCACCTTGACCTTTAGCAGATCTGCCTTTTTAAGACCTGCTTGACTTCTTTGTGACTATTCTTTGTGGGGCAAGAAAATGACACTTTTCTTATATCACCTCCCATAGTTGGGATTTCTGTGAAGTATGGGGTTTCTTTCCTTTTCCATTAAACCTGTGTGCCCCCAAACCCCTGTGAACATTGAGGAGTCTGTGTGTAAATCAGGTGTTTCTTATTCACATCTTTAAAACCCTCAGTCTTTTCCTTTTCCCACATGGTGTTTTTTCAGGGGTTTTTTACAATCTTGTGTGAATTAGCTGTGCATTTGGAAGTTGAGTTAAAAAGCTTATAGAGAGTAAATCTTTAACAATTTGCAGACTGAGTTCTAATCTTGGTTACAGTGTTGAGGGAGGGGGAATTCCAGAGTCTTAGCGGAAACCTGGAAAGTTTTCTGAAAAGAAACCTGGACCAATCTCTTCCTCCCATCCTTCATCTTACCTCCAAAGGACTTCCTACTTTGGCGCCTATGAGAAAACCATGGTTATTATTTCTTACAAACAGAGAATCAAGATAACAGGGGGGTTTGGCAGCATTCCTCATTCCCAGAATAATGTAGTTTCTCTTTTTTGTTAGAAAGAAGATTGTCTCTCTCTGTAAGTCCTCCCCTCTCTTCATTGATCCCCTGTTGTGGTGCGGCCAGGGGAGAGGAACAGCTGCATTTGCATCAAGACAGATCATCTTCTCACATCTTGAAAGTTTTCCCTTCCCAGCAGAAGAGATGATCTCCACCTATGCTTATCTTTCATCTCATTCCATTGTCTATGATTCATTTTGTGATTTCATTAAGTGTCCCTTATGCTTATCTTGGAGAAGTTTAGAAGAGCACAGAAAGATCCATGTGATGAGGAGGTGATGAGAAAGTGTGCTCTCAGGGGTACAGAGCAGGTAGGGAAGAAATAATGATTGCAAGATATGTGAATACTATTGCTATGGGGGTCAGAGTTAAGGTTAATTAAATGTCTTCATTGTGCATTGTCTTCCCCTTAAGGTGTTTGAGAGCCTTCTAAGAGAACCATTAACTCTGAGCAGCCAAGGCTTTTAATGAATATTTTTATTGATTTTGCTTGCAACAGGTTTGCTCTTAACTTACCTCTATGTGTTCCTCATGTATTTTGCCTTGAAACTATATTTAAATTTTCCCAATTCAATATTACTAACTGGTACATTTTAAATCAGATATGGCATGTAAATATTCCTACTTTTTTAAGAGAAAGACATCAAAGTGTATATAGTCCTTTTTTTTCAGTCTTTCTACAAACATGATACGAATAAAATATTCTGGAAATTACATACAGATAACTAAGGTGGCTTCTACTGACATAGGCAATTAAAACATCTCCATATGAATTGCTTGGTGATATGCAGAAGTATATGTTTTAGCATTTCCTGCATTATACAGGATTTAAGATTAAACAGAACATTGCATCTAGATAAAGATCTGAAAATTGTTGCGTCTCTTGTTTATAACCTCCATGTTGCTGTGAGAGATTTAGGTGGATATTAAGTATGAGCATTTGTGATTCATTTCCTCTGTATGTATGAGCATTTCCTTTCAAAATGCCTGCTTCTCATTTTGCATGAAAACTACTGTTTCGCTGCCATGGAAATGAGAAATTGTGAGAATTAATGGAATGATGAATCTCCATTGCTTGAAGACTTTCAATCAAGGCTGGCTGTCTTGAAGAGTTATTGTTCTCAGTGCAGGAGAAACTAGAGGAGGTACTGACCTATGTTTTCTGGCCCTAAAATGATGTTTCTGATGCAAATTTCTTTTTTTATACTCAGTCTAGCCAGATCCCCTGGAGGTCTCAGCACAGGACAGTGCTGTGTGTGTCCTTAGGAATGCACTTGACCTGACACTGGTTTGGTTACAGCTCACTTAGGACAATGCTATGGGTCTCCTCCATGATATTTTGGTTTCTCGCTTCCAGCAAATCTTCAAGTGGCTGCATTCTGTGTTTAGACTGTGGGGCACATGACATACACAGAGATGTCCAGAGTCCCAATCACTGATCCTCCAACCTGAGGATCCAGCTGGAGCATCCATGCTGCTCTGTGTGCCTGCTCAAAAGACAAGTGGGCTGGGGACAGGGAGAGGGAAGTGGAATTTTAAACTTACTAGAGGTCTTGTGTCTACCACAAGTAACCACTGTGTGCTACTCATCTGAAAAAACTCTCAGGTCTCTTCTGTATTTACAAAAGGAAATGTTCAGTTCTGCTCCTGTTCAAACAATCTATCAGCTCTGTGTTATAAAATACAACAGTACAGATCTGAGACCATTAGTTAAAGACATAAAGAATCACGCCCAAAGTTGTAAACATAAATTTCTGTGAATTATTTTTTTATTGAAGTATGTTCAAGAGATTTGCATATAGATTAAACCCTAAATATACCAAATGTCAGTCTGTTTACATCCTGATGCCTTTGTGTTGCTGCTGTGAATGGATTGCATTCAGAGCTGGAGCATTCTCCTCATTGCCTCTCTAACTAAAATTCTGCAGCAGTGAGGGTTACAAGGGATCCTTACAGGTCACAGACATGCTTGGGAGAGCTTTGACTTGCTGGGACTTTGGTATGAACGTGTCACAATATTAATGTATGTGGCCTGGAAAGCTAATGAGGCTCCATCTGGAGACTTATAACTGATTACAGGCTCAATTATTTATCATACCTGAACAGGTCAGTCCTTTGTTCATACTCCTACAAAAACAACAGCAGCAGCAACGCAGCGACATCTCCTCATCAGAAGGAGAGATCTTTTGCTGAAAGCAGTTATTCAATAGACTTGTACCCCATGCAGGCAACTTTCTTTTTTTTCTTTCTTTTTTTTTTTTTTCTTTTTCTTTGTCTTTTTCCCCTCTAAATTTAATTTCGTGGGCATTTTAAATGCCTCTTCCCTCAAGGTGATCTTGTAGTGGTTAGCAGTTCATCAGGATGGATGTACAGATGATATCGATATCCTTGCCTTCACAGATGGGGCAGGCTAATCTAATAGCTGAGGCACCGGAGGGGTCAGAACTGTTGGGTAATTTAGAGTGATCACTTCTAACCAAAATGTGATAGCACTGAAGGAGAAAAGAAAACCTTATGGTGCAAAAGGTAAAAAGTGCATTCGAGTTGTTTGTACGATGCTATAAGAGCAGGTCCACAAAACTTTGGTGACAGAGCCTGGCTGTCAAGGAAAAGGATTTGAAATGTGCCTTGTAGAGTCACTATTTTCTGCTGCAGTCCTCTTCTTTCATATTTCTGTCTGCATCTGGAAAGGAGGGAATGAGGCTATAATCTGACAAACAGAGGTTGTGCACAGCACCTGGTCTGTACAAGGTCAGTGCTGTGTGGATCCCTGGGTCACAGAGTGAGGCTGAGCAGAGCTGATCATGGCACCCTGGCTATATGGAGCAGCTCAATTCAGGATTTGTAAACCAGAGGGAATAGAGGAAGTTCCTAAAAAGGTCTAATAACTCATCTGTGAATTTCTGTTGTTGTGTTTAACAGTCCATCAGTTTGAGGGCTGCTGGGCACTTCTTATGAGACTTTTATTTTGCAGAGTACCAGTTGTAACATTTTCTTTCCTGTCCCTGTTGCTTTATTCCCATGAGCAGTAGCCACCCCGTTCTGGTGACCAGGCTCCTCTCCAGTTCAGTAGGGATGGAATATCATCCCTTCTGCAGTGAATTGGGCTGGGCCTGTGTCAGCCCCTCTGCTGGATGATTCCAAGATCACCGAACCATGGCAGGCTGATGGGGGGACAGGCTGCACTTAGCAGCTTCAGCCATGCAGAAAAATCCAGAAGATCTGTGTCAGTGAGGGAATAGGGTCTGCACCATGATGAGACAACAGATAGAGCCAGATGGTGATGGTGGTGATGATGAGGATATTAGGATCTGTGTCCTGCTTCATGGGAATGTAAGAGTGGTTTTTGACTTGCTGGGGACTGGAGGAAACTATTCTGTGCCATGAGTAAGTGCTTTGAAAGAGATGAAAAAGTTTTCCTTGCTTGGCTAAAACATCCATCTGAGATGGTAACTACCTATGCCTGGCTCCTGCAGACAGCCAGAGAAATGTCCCCACGTCTTCAAGGCAGCTGTGAAATGAAAACTTTCTCCTAACAGATGATACATTCCCCTTATTAGTTACAGCCCGGTGGCCACTGTCAAACACATACTAATTATTTCTCTATTTCTTTTCTTTTTAGCATCTGCAAGAAGCTTTTCCCTTCCATAAGCAGCTCTTTATTGACCAGCAGTTTGTTATTGATTTCTATATTCAATAAAACCCGTGGTAAATGAGGACATTAAATTACTCTAGAGCTCTCACTTTTAAAAATGCAAGAGAAAATAGGACACCATGATGTGTTATGTTAACAAATGCAAGATAGAAGGAGAAACTTTGCTGGAGTGGACTGCCTGAAATTTGTCTGGTCTGGTTACAAGTAGACAAAATTTGTTCATTGCATGTGTGAGTACATGTGAACACATATGCAGAGAGAATCATGTGCACATGATTTTCCTCCTGAGAGAACTGTAAGTTGTCTCTCATTTGAAGCCCAAGCCCACTCATTCTCATTTGGATGAAAAATAATTTGTGAGGCCAAATTATGACATTCATTAGGCAGGACTTCGAGAACAGTATCTCAGTCTGCTATCAGACCAGTCATGAGGTGTGATGTGGGGCAGGACTGGGGAATAATTCTAGTTTAGATTATGACACTGGTGCCTTTTGTTCCCTGGGTAAAACAAGCCCTCTCTTTTCCTCAAGTTTCCTCTCTAAGTGATTCACAGTTCAAAGTCCCTCTCTAGAGCATCTGGACTGTGCTTCATTTTCTGTATGATTTTGTTTTTTCTACAAACAGGGAGAGGAAAAGTGGGTCAGGTAGTGCAAATGCAACTAAGCAATTTGCTCAATGGGCAAAGTCAACTGCAGGACAGGGGTGTCTCTGGGGGCCACCCTGAATGCATGCCCCTTAATCCAGTAAATTTAGGACTGGAAAAAGAAAAATAAAACCCCAATGTTGCTTTACCCTCTGCTTTATTTTTTTTTTTTTTCCTTTCAGCACTCTGACAAAAAATATGCAACTCCTGATTCTCCTTCCATGCTTGTGGTAGTCAGGACAAATTGATTTTGAGCACTGTGGAATTACATGAGAATAGCGGTAGGGAAACAAGATGTTTCTTTTTTTCCTGCTCTGGTATTCTGTAATTCTTCCCAGCCACTGGATTCTTGGATTTGAGTTAAGGAACCAGCTGTAGTGACCTGGCTTTGCTGCTACACAGAAGTGGGCATGAAGAGTGGGGTTTGTGCCCTGGTAGCTCCACAGGCTCTGCAGCCCCAGCACACTTTAACCCCTGCTCCTGGGGCTTGCACTGCTTCTCCATCTTCCCTTGAACTGGAACCTTGAGCCTTTTGGGCCATTTGTCATTTTTTATGAGCACACCAATTCACTTGCAGTGCTCCCACACTTCTTCCCCCTGGCTCTCTCTCGGTCCATTTGGTTGATTGCCGCACGCTCCTGTTAGTGCCGTGTTGGGCTGCTGATGGATGTTTAGTAACTCTCTTTAGTAGACTCGTCCTAAAAAAAAAATAAAATACAGTGCTAAGAATTTCTGACACATGAGCTGAAGATATGTATTTCAGGGTGAAGCCCTGCTCTTGGCCTCCTGCTCTCTCATTGACACTGCACGATGGGATTGACAATAGAAATTTTTGTTCTGTGTCCCTGCATTAAGGTGAGTTAAACAGGGTTGGGTGTTTGGCAGTTAATTATAGTTTAGCAATCGTGCTTTGTGATGATTGGAGCAGCTCTGCATATAATAGATGTACTCAGGTAATTACCTTGTCTGTTTAAAAAGGCCTCATGGACAAATAAATTTCTCATTCTCTTTTTTTTCCCTCTTTCTGAGAGGAGGGCAGGAGAGGCATGCTGAGCAAACAGGGAGTGTATTCTAATGGAGCCCTGACCCACATCACACCCAGCCTGGCACACAGGCATGCAGAGGAGCAGCTCTGGCTCTCTCCTGTGCTGGGGTGGTGTGGTCAGACCCAGGATTCCCACCCTGCAGTATCTTCACGCTGCAACTGCACTAAGTAATAGCAAAACCTTTTAATGGGTTACGCTCGCTGCTTTCATGATATGAACCCGTCAGGCTCCATTTCCTTCCCACACATATCGTGCTGTTTTACAGCTTTCTCATGGCTTGGATGAGAATAAGCTTCCTCTTGCTCTCAGCTTCGGCTGGAGAGCTATTTTATCTCTCTCTTGCAGCACTCCTGGGCAGAGAGGCTTGGCCGGCTGCTCCCTGCTGGCACCGGGGCAGCCCCACCGCGCAGGGGATGAGAATGGCAGCAAGGAGGGCTCTGGGCTGCTGACCCACCGTGGGCAGGGACAACACCACACAGGGCCGGGTCTGCGGGCATTAAATGGGGTCACACTGCTCCTGCTGAAGGACGGCTCTGCTGGCGGTGCGGGGAAATTGCTCCAGGCTGGGTTTGAAAGGGAGGGAGCTCCTCTCTGCCGTGGGAGGGAGCGAGTGCCTCGCTGTCCGAGGTTACCTTTGAAAGGGCTGACCTGTGCCGGCAGGGGCTCGGATCCAGGCACATTCCCATCCTCTGGGTCGCTGGCACTGCTGAGCAGCAGCAGCAGAAGTCATGCACACAGGATGCTTTGATACACACCTCGTGCCTTACACCTGTGGCACTGTCCATGTCGTGGGTTGCCAAGAGAGTGGATTGGCCAAAAAGCTTCTGCTAATTAATGCAATAAGTCATTTTCTACATTCAGCGTAGCCACAGATACAATATTTTACATCTGGGACTAGAAGAAATAATTTGCTGGAATTTCTTTCCTTATGATTAAACTTCTGGTCTTGAAGTCTCCTTAGGAAAAGGAGTAATTATGAGAGGTCATTTGTCAAAAAGGGTTCATGCATGTGATTAATTTACTTCACTTCAGCAATTTACCATGTATCAGCTGGAAGATGAAGACTATTTGTGTGTGCCTCGCCCTAAGCAATACATGGGGCTAGGCTAGCATGAATTTACATAATAATACATTTCTATGCATGAATTTTCAAAACTGTAATGAAAGGCTGGAGATTTTTCTGGAATCACGTTTATTTTTTGTCAATTACTGTTCTATTACTGTACTGATACTCTATTGCAGAGCTCAAACTGTAACCTGGCAATATTTCCTAAAGGTGGTAGTGCTGTTGTTTAAGTTAATCTTCCCTGTAAGATGCTTTTCAAGCCATATCTTATTAACAGATGAGGTTTTGCCCCCAGCTGTCAAACATTTCATCCATGATTTCATGAATTCTCTTTGTCCAGAGAAATTCTCAGTCATATATAGAGTAAAATTTTTACTACAATTAATTTTGGTCCCCTACTAGTAATGAACAACACTCTTCTCAATGTTTAATACTGAAGAAGTTTTTCTCATTTCACTAAATTTATTTTGATGATTCTTATGCAATATATGTAATGAAATGCCTTGTGCAGGGTCATTCTGGGACAGTTGTGCAGTGAATGAGTGAAGGCACCATCAATACAGTTCTGCTGAGCTCAGAGAGCTTTTGGATCTGTTCCTAACTTAGTGTCCAACTCAATTGACTTCAAGAAATTCCTGTTGTTCTTTGATGTTAGGAGTTCATACAGCTTTTTCCAAGACTTTCCTTTATGTGTGGTTTATTTGCAGAAGGGGAATGTTGGTGTGTACAAACACACAGAGATATATATGCACACACACACACAAGTTTTCTACACTTAAAGTGTTTCAAACTGACTGGAGAAAAAGCGAGGTTAAAGTGGAAATCCCAATTCCTCAAATATTTAAAATTTACATTCTTTACAGCCATCACAAATACTGCATTTTGCTCCATGAGTGCAAACAGTTCTCCAGGCCTCTCCAGCAACCTGTGAGATCCTTGCTGGAGCCTGATAAACCAGCAGCGTTGTCCTCTTGTTTCAGGTGACCCACTTGAGTCCTCAGGTCTGAGCAGCCCTTGGAGCTGCCAGGAGGATCAGGAGCCACCATCAAATGGTTAATTTTTGGTGGCCTTAGAGCCATACTGATAACTATGCATTTCTAGCATGTACTTTTTTGTCTTTCAGAGTGTTGTTTTATTGCTTTTATGTATTTTTATTGCAGCAATGACTAAATACCCTCCAGTACTGGGAGATGACCCAAACAATGTGCATTCTAATAAGTAAAACAGAGGAAAAGGAAATATGGTTGTGCATATTTTAAGACGGTGAACTTACTGATAGCAAGGTTAAGTGGCCTTTCCAGTATCAGGTAAAAAGTGAACAAGGAGTAAACTGAGATATCCAGAGTCTCAGGCTGGGATTTTAATCACAAGACCATCTTTCCTGGTCTAGTTGCTCCCCAGAAGTAAGAAAATTTGCCTGAACATTTAGAAAGCTCAGGGCAATTTTGTCCTTGTCACTCCATAAAGGAAAGTATTTGCACTCAAGGGTTTCCCTTGTGTGGGGAAGTGATGCTTTGGATAGGAAGAGTAATCTCAGCCTAGGATTGTTTTGTATCATTCTCCATGAATTTTCCATACAGGAAATGGAAAGTTCTCCCAACCCTGTGGGACTTGCCCTCTGTTATAAGGATTTAAACCCAACAGTGTTGAGTCCTTATAAACTGATGAGGTTTTACCTGCTGGAACTGCACCTTCCCTGTGCACAAGTACCTGTGCTTCTCAGTAAAACAGCACTTACTCCTGCTTTAGACCAAGGCATTGTGCTTGTACTGAAATGCCATCAATGAAACCTGCCCAGAAGAGACTTAGGTTATCCTGTAATTGCCCACTCCACCTTCTGCAATGACCACTACTGGATGCAGCAAAAGGCTCCTCTGTCACCTTTGCTCCTCTTGCCACATCCCCTGAAACAACCACAGGAGATGAGCAAGAGGATGAGGAAGCCTCAGGCAGAACAGTTTTGGGACTCAGAGCAGCTGCAGCTTTTCAAGCAGGGTTGTGAGATGTGGCTAATCTTCCTTTGAGCTTCTCCAAGCTCAACCCAAGTGGGAATTAATTGGAAGTGTTGATGGTGTAAGGTCTATTTTACTCATCATTTGACAGCGATGCTACCAGGTTTTATTATTAAATAATTTTGCACCACTTCCGAGTTGATTGGCTTTAGGACAGGACACCTGGTGGGAAGGGCTTAGGATTTGATTTCTCTTGGTGAGAATAAACTTCCACATCCTGCAGGGTCAGATATCACATGCATAAAACGCGCTGCCTAGGGCTGTCAGCTCCTCTCTTTGAGCTGAAAGGCCAAGAAAAAACATGCACACATGTGTGGGAGGCTGAGAGGATTTAGCAGAGACAGGTTTGAGCTCTGTAAAGGTGAGGACTTCCAGGGACTTCCTTCCAAGGCAGTTACCAGCTCCTGCTCAGTCAAGTCAGAAAGAATTGCTAGATGACAGTGGCCTTTTCTGGTGCAGGAAAAGAATGTTTCCCTGTTTATTGCTCTCCCTTTTTCATGAAGCAGAAGCCAGGTCAATTAGTTGGAGGAGGCTGGAAGCCTGCTGGGAAATGTGCAAAGCTAAAACCAGTGTTAAGAGAGTACTTAGATAAACTGCTGAATGTGCGCTCATTAACATGGAACAAAAATGCTTAAGCATGAGTTTAGGCATGATAAGCTTAAGGGACTTGTTAAATTATATAAAACCTAGGGCTGCACAAGCACTCTATCTCTCTTTGGAACAAAGATGACTGTGAAGATACCAAGCAGACAATGTTATTAAAGTTCATTTGTTGCTTAGTTGTATCAATCATACTATTTCTTGACATGAAAAAGTGCAAGACATTTCAGGACTTTTTGGTTTATATTTCTCACACCTCAGAGGCTCAACATGGAAGTAAAACTTTGCCTTTTGAAGCAAAGTATATGAACAAAAAGACAAAAATCCACAGCCAAGATTTTCAAAAAGTCTTTTGAGGACATCATAGAGCTAATGACAGGCTCAAAGGTTTTCAATTTTCACTATAATTTTGCAGATGGAGGAAATATTATTAGTTCAGAGATGACTGAAGTCCCAACATTATTGCATTATTATTTCACCTAATACAAATCCAAGATCCCTGTAATCCTCTTCTATCCCTTTCCTCAACAAACAGGAAGAGTAGACAGGGGTGGTTGAGACCTGCAGTTATGAGCAGGCACAGAGCAGCAGGGTTGGGAATTCAGTAATTTGGTGTCTGTACAGCTGTTAGCAGGAGGTTGTAGGCAGTGCAGGAATCCCATGCTTTTCCCCCTTTTCCTGGGAAGGTAAATCCTCATCTGACTGTGAGTGACTGGATCAGTGCATTGCTGCCCAGGACACTTCCCAGGTGAATTGTTCTGCCTGCTGCTGTGCCTCTGGGGGATGAGTCAAACACCACAGCCCTGCCTGGCTGGGCCAGCCCCAGAGGGGGCTGTAAAAAACCAGATGCTTGTTTTCAGGCCAGCAGATGTTGCAAATGAGGCATTCACTGGATGGTGATAAAGCTGGAAAGCATCACTGTGGACAGAGCATTGGGAAAGTCAACAGGTTCAGCTGGACCCTTAACACAAGAATCCTGACAACACTGGATTGAACCTGACTTCTGGGGCTGCTGAAACCAAACCAACACAGCCAAACAAACAGAAAGTATGCAAAAAGAATGGTTACTAAAGTGAGGAAAAGAGACAACAGAAGTTGTTTACCAAAACAGAGAGAAACAGTCTCAAAACAAAATGAAACAGCAAATATGTTTGTGTGTATATTGCAGGATGTTCCCTTGTGTGCTCATTTCTCCTGCAGCCTCACCTCTGCCACTTAGATGATGGCACATGATCTTATCAGGAAAGAGGATCACACACCTGTTGGGAGTCACCATCAAATATCTTCACTGTGATATATTACTGTTCTGAAGGCAAAGATATACTATGGCAGCAGTGCCTTCATTTTTATCTTTAAAATAAATAAAACATTTATGGAGTAATATTTATAGGCTTGCAATTTTATCTTATTTCAGTTACCTGCAGTACAGAAAAAACCTGTACCCTCCATGCTATGCGCCAGGAGGACTTACCTGCTCATGATCAGAAGAGACATTTGTCTCTTTTATTTCCCAGTAAGCTCATAAAATTGCAAATATTTTGGTCTGCCTGCTAAGTCCCTATGTAAAGACATGTGTGCATATTTGTATTTAGAGTTGACTGAGTAATTGGAAACAAATCATTTATTTAACACGTTTTCCTTCAGCTGAATCTACAAAGAAATGCAGTGTAATTGGGAAAGCAGCTTTGTGCCTCCCAATGCAGAGAGCCTTTGAGTAGGATTGATGGAAAAGTTGTCAGAAAGCAATTTCAGAAGAAAGTATCCTTATCAAAAATCAGGGAAATGAAACGTGTTTTCTGTTTTTCTTTCACTCAAGCAAAAGGCTTTAATGAATTGTCATTTTATTTATTTTTTTGAAAAAGCATCAGGAACAGAGCAATGGGAAGCAAAACTAAACAATTTATTTTCAAAGGCTGGGGCAAGGAGCTGTTGCACCAAGGCAGAGGGGACCCAGCTCTGTAGAGAAACTCCAGACAAGCTGTAATGTCCTGGGGCTTGGGACAGGATTTGGGTCCCTCCTGTACAGTTACCAGCCTGCCAGCCACTCGTAAGAGATCCTCACACATCTCTGATGGGGATGTGACACTTGGCTTGGAACACTGCTTCTCCCTGGTAAAACACAGCCCTGAGAAACACCTCCCACAATACTCCATTAATTATAGAACTGAGGAAGAATATATTTGAGGAGTCACCTTACATCATCGGTGTCTAATGACAGAAAAACCAGCTGTTGGTTTAAAGCACTTCTCAGCTCCAGTGGATCATTTTTTACTGGGAATTAAAACTCTCTATCTCCCACCAACTGCTGCTCTTTGATAACAGGGTCACTCTTCTGTTTCACTGCCAAAAACTGCTGCAGGAGCTGTTGACTGGATGGTCTTATCAAGTTGCTAAATGTGGAGCTCCACAGAGAGTGCACAGGATAAATGTGACTGCTAGTTCAGTATCTCTGCTGGTTTTGAGCTTCCTTCATGTTGGTTTTACCTGGTCATGGTCCTTCTCATCAGAACAATATAAATTCATTACAGCAGGACAAAATTAAATATTTATGTGTTTAGGAAAAAGCTTAGCATTGAGTGTTTTATGCATCTCACTGAAAGTTATTTGCCATGCACTCCATTGTCTAAAAAATTTATTTGGAATGATGATTATGATAATATCTCTAGGGGTGCATTTATCATTCATGCTTCTGAAGCGAATCCTGTGGAAAACAAAAGTTGACATATCTGTTTCCCTGTTCAATTAGCAACATTAGCTGCTCTTAAAATATTAATCTTACAAGATAAATTGCAAAAGAATTTGTGGAAAGAAGACTGTCCAGAGTTACAGGGATGCAGGAATGCAAAATCTCTTTGCAATGGTGCTGTAATTCAGAGAGGAAATATTTTTAGCAATAAGCATGCTGCAGTTATTTGATACCTTTTTTCTTGGGGTTACAAAGCATCTCACCAGCCTCAAATCAGTGCTCATGTTCTCCTTAATGTTACAAGGCCACATAGAGACAAATGATTGATTCCAGATGGCTGGGAGGATCAGAGGAGTTACAGAAAGTCAAATCTGCACTCCTTGTCCATCAAACTCACTTTTCTTGCATTCCCTGCTCTATTTATTACTTGAAAATATGCCTGCTCCCTTATTTCACCCCAACCTGCTCTTCATCCCTTCCACATTGGGACTTTCTGGGAACCTGACTTTGCAGAGGGTATTCAGGGACATGGCCCCTGCGTGGGACACAACTGGGACACACTGCCCACAGCTGGGACATCAAATATAAAGTTTGCTGCTCAGGATGTGGGGACTTCAGGATGTGGGGATTTCAGGATGTGGCACTTTGAAAACCAGATTGCTTATTTATAAGACCAAAAGTAGAAGCACGTTTCTTATATTAACCCTGCTATAAATTAGTTTCATTGTCTTAGGCACGGCTTGAATGTATCCTGTGAGTGCCAGATATGCAGGAGCCACTTTACTTGGACACAAACACTCAACTAGTGGTTGGCAGCAGTGCTATTTGATTTATGTGCTCTGAATTCCCATGCCTGTGTCTGCTAGAAAGGAGTGACCAGCTCCCTCAGCATTTGAAGACACAGACAATGACAAAATTGGGGTGGAATTACTGAACTTTGGGTGCTGTTCTCAGCTGCATTTGGTGGAAGCATGGCAATAGTCGGGCTCCAGATGTGCTGAAAGCAATGTCTCAGTGCTGACCCAGATGGTCACTTTGCCTCTTTATATTCCTTCTTCCTTTATCTGTTGTCTTACCAAGGAAAGCGCTAAGGGCAAGGAACATATTTTTAATCTGCATTTGCAAATGATCCAATAAGGGCATGGCTTATGAATGAGCCCTTGAGGCACTGCTGCAGTAACATAAGTGGTAAATAACAATAATTATGATAATAACGGAGATTGCATCTATTAGCAGAGACACTAATAGAGTTCTAATAAGAATCACAACTGGGTGATGCTTTTTAATCAGAATTAATGACGTGTGTTGAAATATGTTGTAGCAGGCTGCCATTGATTCAGCAGCTGTGTATCTAACAGAATCTCAGGTTTTTCTCTAAGTACATTCAGGCCAAAGGTAATTAGTTAGGATACTGACAAGGAAATTATAAAAAGTTACATTTTCCTTTGGGAGAAAAATCTGTCTATCTATCTATCTATCTATCTATCTATCTATCTATCATCTATCTATCTATCTATCTATCTATCTATCTATCTATCTATTTTTTAATCTATTATCTATTTACTACTTAGTGTTAGAATGGACATGTGAATGCATTATTTGCCAGTAGAACAATCAGAAAATGCTGATGCATGTGTCGCTCTTCCAGGTGTGTATGCATGTATCAAGCACAAAATATTAAGGTATTTTACCACAATTTCATCATCCTCCTAAAACACTGAAACACAGGTTACCTTGAAAGTGCTGCTAACAGAAGCCATGCATTAAGCAAATAACTGTCAAGATCTTATATGTCAAAGTAATTGCCTATGATCAGTAAAAAATAGTTGTTGTAAATACAAACCCCCATTTTACCACAAGCTCATCTCATCTCATCACTTAGTACAAAGCTAAAGAGAGGGATATCTCACAGTATGGGAGTCAAGAATTCCAGTGTTTCCTGCTGAATCTCGCTGTTCACTCACTCAGTAGCCGGTCAGCACCTCATGACGCTGTTAAACACCAGCATCAGTGGAAGGAGACTGTCCTTGACTCATTTACCCTTCCTTCCTCAGGGTCTGTCACCTGGTTTTGACAGGAGAACACAAGAAGACAGCACCAACAGCTCCTCCATGTGTGAGCCCCCAGTCTCTGGCAGGATTTCCCTCTCTGTGTGCACTCTGTCATCGATGGATCACAATGCCTCTCTGCTAATGAGCAATCATGAGTTTCTTGATGTAAATCTCCTTGCATCCCTCCTTAATGATACTGAGTTTGTTATGATCATTGTTCTTCTGACATCCCATCTATTATGGCACCATTTATTTAGCGAGGTTTTTTTTTTAAAAAAAAGAAAATAATTATTCCACTCTGTTCTTGTTCCAGATGGCTTCTATAATTAGTTTAATACTTTTGCAGATGTTGTATGAAAACTTCAGGATGTGAGCCAACAATGAGGAGATGAAGCTAATGAAAGTGAGTTTTCAGCTGATTATTCACAATGCAGAAATAAATACATTCTGTGTGTCAACTAAGTGCAATGCAGAATGCAAAGCATGTATCTGGAATATCTGATTGCACCAAATGGTGTGTGCTGTGTCAAAGCCTCTGGCTCCAGGTCATGTTCATGTCCCATGTTTCAATGGACAGGAGGCAGGGAAAAGGCCATCATCCTTTCAGCTCAAAATACCAGGGTGCTACGATCGAGAACAAGACTGAAGACTCTCATTTCCAGCCCTTAACTGCTAACCATTTTTCAGCCTTACCTGGGTCATTTCTCTCCCTGCCCCAGTCCCCAGAAAGGAGGGTGTCCCTGCTTGGTTTTCACGTCTGCTTTCTTATACTTCACTGCTTTTACAACAGCTGCACCACAGAAGCAGACATCCTGCCCTCCGTTCATATGGTAATGAGATGATCACATATTTGCTAATTTTTTGGGATGGCAGTTATTTCATTAAGGGCAATTATTCATTCCCCTTTTGAATTTAGATTGCAATAAAAAAAAAAAGAAAAACAGGAAAAAAGAGACTTGAGAGAACCTCTCTTGCATTGGAAAACAATGCTTCCCTCTGCAGAACACCAGTATCCATTTATAAGCCCTCCTGGATAGGTTTCAATGTTAATATCCTTGGCTGAAAATGCTTGGTGATTAATAGCATTGACTGGCTAGTTAAATACACGATCAACCTGGGAGCAGTCATGCTTCTCAAGTAACAACAGTAATTGACAGAATGTTCAGCAAATAAAACTAGTTTAATGCTGTACTAATATATAATTAAAATACCTGTAACTCTTTCCCCCAGTGGGGATACAATGCTGCCACAGAAATGCCAAGCGTTTCAGTTTAAAAAAAGGTACCAGGTATAAAAAGCCTGATTTTTCTTTCTGAAGCCTCCCTCCCCCTCCACCCCATAAATAGCCAGGGTGGTAATTTTGCATTCAGAGGTGCCAGCGAACACAAGACCATTTCAGTTTACAGTTGCTCCCACACATTGTGCCTGCAAACAGGAGGCGATGTATATTTAAAGAGCTGCTTATCGGCATCCTCCCTCTCTGCCTGAAATGCATCCCACCTCCAGCTCAGGAACATGAATTATTTACTGCTGAGCAAAAAGTGGGGGCGTTTAGCCACGACACCCTGATGGTGAGAGGGGGGAACTCAGCCTCTCTGTGCATTGCTACCCCTCCTGCTGGGCTGGCTGGTGCTGGCTGAGCACTGTGGAGGGCTCTGGGCAGGCTGTCCGTGCCCCACGGTGCAGAGATCTCCTGCTCCTATGGGAGAAATTGGGTTATTACCCTTCAGACTCCTCGTCCTGCCTGCAATCTGCCCCAGTCCTCTCCAGGCACGTCCTAGCAGGGATTTTCTGGCAATGCCCACTCGAATGGAGCACACGTTGCGAGCTCTGCAGCGTTGTGTCCAGATCTTTCCCCATCCCTGAGAACAGGAGCAGAGGGGAGACATTAACCCTGGATCTGTGCACTACGCTGAGCTGCCTGACCCAGCAGGGTGATAATCTCCTTTCTCTTTCTGCAGGCAGCACATCTCCAGTTACAGCAGAATTACGACGTGTGGCTCCCTCAGCATTGCTGGCACTGCAGCAGATATTAATCAATGTGTGCTATCCATTGAACTATTTGTTTTTCCCAGATATGTTATTAACCTTCTTTCCATCAATCCAGCAAGGGCCATGAGTGTTTGGAAGCATGTGTGTGTTCACTGCTTTCACAAAGGGTATAGTAAAAAAATTAAAACTCTATAAAACATCGGGTCGGACTCACACCAGTATAATTCTTCTGCAGCTTGTGAAAAGACCAAAGGAGGGCTGGACTCCAGCACTACCAATAGAAAAGCAATAAATATGTGCTGAATTTTGGACCTCTGTTAGAACAGGAGAAAAAAGAAGAAATTAAAATAATTACCTTTATTAATTTAATAAGCTTATAGAGCAAAACCATAGCCAGAAATAAAACAATAGCACAGGACTATTAATAGCAATATTTTGTAGTATGGAAGGAGAGGAATCAGGAGCAAGAAATGGGAGTATCTGAAATCTAAATGCTGTGCAAAAATGGGATGAAGCATGAGTCCTGTCCTAAAGACTTCATAGTCTTTGAGCAGAAGAGGAGGGATTTTTCTCACATTTTTTCAAACTAGGAAACATGATTAGGATGAAGTGACTTATTAGAATGTAGACAGAGAGTCTGTGGGATGTCCATGAATTATCTTCAAGTGTTGGGAATTGCCTGCTCTTTTAAAAGATTGACCCCTCTTTCTCTGGAGAAAAAAATGACTCCAACAGAAATAACTCTCGGCAAGTGGAGAGGACATGGAGGAATGCAATGAAGAGAAATTATTGCAATAGTGGAAATTAAGAAATTTGATTGATTTTATATGGTGATAAACTCATTAAAGCTTTCACTTACTGTTGAATCTTTATATTGCCCAGAAAGAGAAAAAAAATAGAAATATATATATCTGCTCACAAATATATGAAAATAAATCAGAATTGCAAAGTATTCTCCACTTTATAGCAATTTCTATCTCAAAAGAACTCCTTTCCTCTCTTTTTATCATCATCATTCCCTGGCTGCTGCTTGGGTGCTGTGTGCAGCACCGTTACAGAGCTGACACCTGTTGTGATGCATCTATTCTTATAAACAGGCCTATCTTTAGCACCAGGCAGTGCCTTTTTTCCTTATGTGGTTGTTCATGTTGTTGTTTTCCACTGATTTTACTTTTTAAGGTAGAAAAAGGCAAAAAAAAAAAAGTAATCAAAGAACTTGGCAGCCATTTTGCAGAGAGTTACTTGATTATGGGTGTGCTGGATCTGGTGGTGAGAAGGGCAAAGCTGTAGACAGACCCAAGTGTGAAAGAGATGTTGGAACACTTTTCTTCCCAGAAAATTTTTCTTCATGATCCAAATTAAAATAATGAGGACAAAAAAGCTTTAGGGGAATATTTTACCAAGGCACTGTTATAGCAATGCCTTTCATGAGCTCAGAGTGTGGTTTAAGCAAACTGTTTAATCTTTGGCTGTAGATCTAATGCTTTCTAACTCCTCAGTCCAGATCCACTGCTTTTAAACAGCCCTCTGGAGATTTTATACTGACAACCTTCCTGGGCTGACAAATCCTTTGTGCACTTGAGCACACTGATCTGCTCATTTGTATCTACTTTCCTAGAATCCCAGAATGGTTTTGGTTGGATGGCACCTTAAAGATCATCTTTTTCCCACTCCACACTGCCACAGGCAGGGACACCTTTTCCACTAACTGAGGTTGCTCTAGTTAAGATCCCAGTGAAAATTGTTTATTTATCATTTTCATGGGCTGGCAGTGGGGACCTTTCACTTGCCACCATCATCAAGATGAGGAGTCATCCCAGAGTGATTTGCTGCAGGTATTTGTGGAATTGCTGCAAGCTTGAGAACAAAATAAAAAACATGATGGCAGGTGAAAATAGCGAGGCTGATCAGTGTCACTCACCTTCAACTCTGACTAGCTGTGGAAGTTTTGTCTGAAAATCCTCCTGTTGGCTCAGTATCACCTTCCTGATGAAATCTGGTGTGTAATACTGAACTGCTGGTGACAAGTGATCCTCTTTAACACAATTTTAGGCTTGGGATACAGCCTTGCAAAGCCTCTGATTGCCTGGCACTAACTGCACAGTTCCCTACCTCTTTAGACAGGCATTTTGGGCACTAAAACCCTTAATGCTCCTTATCTGTACAAAGCATTTATCAACCATCAGATAAGAATTGATTGTAAGGCAGACCCACGACATGCCATTAGTGATTTGAGTCCTGAATTATCTGAATGGCTGAATCACTTTTAATGATGGAAGGAGACTTGGCTAACAGGTTAGGTCAAGGCTGATCCTAAACATTGAGGTAAGCAGCACTCATGTCTGAATTTCATGGCCTCAATATTGACTTTATGGGCCATATGATGGCTCCTAGGATGCATTATTCTCTCTTTCACGTTGGACTTGTTCTACAGTTAATGGCTTAAGGCTTTTGAGTTGGCACTTTAGCAGAGGTGACTGCATTTCTTTTCACATGGCTCATGAACAGATAATCAGAGCAGTGAATAATAGAGCTCATGTTCTGTAGCCATGACCTTTCTGAGGGAAAAAGGCTTGTCATGTTAAACAGCTTTTAGGGATAGTTTCTTTTAATGTGCTATGAAGTCTTTCTAAGAGTCATCTACACAACCACAGGACTGGTTTTTTGGTTGAATAATTCACCTGAATAAAAAGCCTTTAAAACTGAGGAGCAAGTGTGTATGGACCTACATGTGGCAAATGGCCCCTAGAATCAAGCTAAAATCTGAGGTTCAGTACATCCTGATCAAAAATGGATGTTCTGCTACTGCCTTGGCTCAAGCTACATCAATTCCCTGTCTCATCTAAGATGAAAATATCAGAATTAGGACATGATTTAACATCTGTGACTACTACAAAATTGTGCATTGTGGTGCTTTTAATGTCATGAGCATGAGATCTCCATAAGACCTTCTGCTCAGATAGTAGACTCAAACTTTTCTACCAGGAGAAAGTCAGCAGACCAAAATGACACAGCCCATAAAGAGAAACCAAGGATAGAAAAAGCAACATGGTTTTCTACTCATCTGAATTCAGCAGAGGAGATGAATGAACAAATGGAGGGACCTTAAAAAAAAAAGAGCAAGGCTCTGGTATTTGAGAATTTTACATTATGGGAAGGTTGTTTCATAACCTAGGAGAGAGATTTGGTCATGGACCAATTAAAAGCTGAAGCTTGAAAATTGTTTAGTGTTATGTATAATTACTTTCCCAACTATATCAGGAAATTATTTAAATGCAAATTAAACTATGCTGCCAGAAGGTAGATGTATAGCCCTGAATAGAGCTGTTTTAGAAAACAATGTAATTTTAGGAAAATTACCTCCCTTGTCCTGAAGAAAAAGCAACTGCTGTGGAATCAGTAGTACAAATAATGTATTGGTAAGATCAGTTAAACATTGTTATTCTCCAGGACCTGAGCTGCTATAAAACCCCAGAAATGAGTAACAGAGGTTATCTAAGTAAGTCTGAAAGGAGACTTTTGAAGTGAAACAATTTCCCTGGATTTTTTGTAAAACAAGGCATACACCACTTAACTCGTGCTGGTTGGGAGGGTGGGTGGAAAATTGGGAAGGTTTTAAAGCTTAAAGCTGTTTTCTTTTGGTTCCCAAAACTAGAGGCTTTGTACACGGCAGCCAGCTTGGTGCAACTGCAGCAATCCTCTGGAGCTGTTTGCATTTTAATTATTGGGGGATTCCAGTAGAACCCACCAAGGCCCCACGGTGCCTCTCTGAGCCACGGCCTGAAAGCCACAGGAGGTCCTTCTAGGACCTACCAAGGGAAGAGAAGGATAAAAACCCCACATGAAAATAAGAACTTAACTCAGATTGATGTAGAGAGAACACCACAGCACACTGGAAGTGGGAAGTAATTTGTTTGGCTTTCATGAGAGGACTGAACTCTATTGACATTCCCTTTCCATCCATCAAGGTTTACTGCAGGATCATTGCAGGCTGTACCACTGGTCCAGAAAGAGTCAGGCTTGAGTGAGGAGTTCAGGGATTTAACAGTTCTTGTGGTACTTTCTCTGGAGATGTTAGGAAACAAAAAAAGAATAAGAAAAAAAGAATAATGTTTTATTGTAAATTGACACATTTAGGGGATCCAGAGAAAGCGATTCTGGTTGGTTTGCTCAGCCCCATTTTTTACCATCTAATAGTGCTCATGATCAGGTAACTCTTAGTGTTGCAAAATGGGGTTTAGTCCTTCCAACAGGCTTGTTAAAGAAAAAGCCAAATGACTAAGCAGAAACTGCCAGCATGCGTGGACAGGGTATGGTATCCTGTCCTGTTGGTCTTTCTGTCAGCCCTGCTTGGTCACAGCTCAAACCAGGTTTCCATGGGTCCAGAATCTATCATCAAGAGCAAAATCTGAAAAATATTTTGAATCCCTTAGAAAAGTCCACTCAAATTAAAAAAAACAAACAAAACAAAAACAAAAACAAAAACAAACCAAACCAATGAAACAAACAATGAAATAAAAGGCAAAAAAACAACTCAAACCAAACCTACACTTTTCAAAAGGAATACTGGAAGCTGCCATCCCCACAGCCTTTCTGCTGATGCTCCGAAAAGGGGGACACAGTGACAAAACAAATGAAGTTTTCCCTGTGGACTGTCCCATGGACTCCAGAGCAGGGTGAGTTTCCAGGACAGCAAGTGATTTAACTCTGCAACTGACACACTTGCCCTTAATGTCTAGGATCAGCTGCAGGTACAGGATGTGGGCAGGGAGCCCTGTTCCTATCTGCTCTATCTGCTCAGAAATTCTGAGCACAGGTGAGATACAGCCCCCAGGATTCAACTGGCTGCAGGAATAACACAGGTCAGGAAACAGCAAGGCAAAATCAGACAGAGATCTTGCTGAGGATTGGCATTTCCACCAGTGTAAGGGAGCCATCAGATACCCCAGAGACAGACAAAAGGGAGAGCAATTTTTAATGCAGATAGCATGGACCCAGCATGGGCCCTCTTGGGCAGGAATATGTGCACCCTTGTGCAAATGCATATGGCCAAATGTTTCCCTGGGGTGCACCACAAAGCACAACATTGCAAGGCATTTCCCCCACCTCCCCAGGACCCTGCTGTGGCAGCTGCTGAAGGACAAATGCCAGCAGCAATCAGCATCTGGCTAGAAATGCTTCAAGCAGTTGTTTGCCCAAGGAAAAGTTCCCCTCTTGCCTGTGGTGCCAAAAGTGAGAGAGTGTCTGGGATGAGCTCTGCACCCTGAGACCTGAGGTGTCAGTGTGCCTTGCCCAATGGAGGGAATTGGGGACCAATATCACATCTATGCCCTTCTCATTTCCCCATTTCCAGCATTTCCTGTCTCCCTGGGGGTTAAGAAGGTTTGGGGCAGTGCTGAGCTTTGGGTATGCTTGGAAAACTCCCTGTCCCTCATTCCCATGGCTTTGAGAGCCTCTTGCAGGCTCACTGCACTGCAAATGTCTTCACTGAGGGCACTCAAACCCATTGTAAAGACACAAAGCCATAAATGCTGATCAGGTTACAGTGGCCAGGTGTGCACCACATGCAAAGGGCCCTGCTGGAGATAAAGGTTTAAATTACCAGGCTGCAGATACAGCAGTCCTGTGCCGTGCTGAGGCCTCTTTATGTCACCCTGGCAGCAGAAAGAAGTTTTCAACCATTATTTTGCCTAAAGAGCCTCCTTGAATAGGCCACAAGTACATGATTGCTTGTTCACAGTTGAAATTAAACTGCCTAACAGCAAGGATTTTGCTTTGCAGGGCCTGTGGGAAGGGCAGGGTGAGACAGAGCTTCTCCAAGGGATGTGAATGTGCTGCAGGGGGCAGGGGGGGCTCTGGTGCAATGTGGGGCAGACTTATGTTTCCACATAAGCATTGCCCTTCCCTCTTTCTTCCAAAAGATTGTTCTAAAAATGAGGCCTTCCTATCCTCTGAGAACAGTTATGTGGGAAATAAAAGATAATGTGAAGGCACAGGATCATTCAGGAAAAGTCTGTCAGCAATTTGGTCAGGGGAACACTGAAGCAGGAATCGAGCTGCCTGTGAAATGGTGACTTCTGTTGACAAATCATCTCCCTGCTCAAGGTTTGTGACAGTTTGGCCCTGGATGCTGGTTCTCACAAGATTTTTGTTCTTTTGGCATCTCTCTCTGGCCTGAAAGAATTGGCAGAGGAAGGTCATGTTTACCTAGAAATATATAATTTATATAGCTTGAATTTGAGGGGGACACTTTTGATATGAAATATGCATTGTACTGCAAACTCTGACAAGCTGTCACAATGCAGGAAGGGACCCTGTCCTTAGTTTAGCTCAGAGAAAAATGCAGCAGGATGGTGACAAACACAAGATGTGTGCTGCCTTGGGAAGAAGCCAGACAGAGCCTTTCAAAGGTGTGCCCAAGGCTGTGACAGGTGAGCTGAAATCTTTCTGCCTGCACAACTGGGACACCTTGGGGCCTCCAAGGTCCTCTTCAAGCCCCACCTGTTAATTTCCTGGCTTTGTTTGTACACTGCTCAGGTTTTAGGCTGCTCACTTAGGAGGGAGTAGAAAAGCTGCCAGAGCATCCTCACCATGGAGGGATATGTATCTGGGGAGAAGCTGTGATTCAGCTTTCCTGGCATCTTCTTTCTTTGCAAGTAGCAAGAAATAGAGGACTTGGAAGTTCAGGCAGCCCTTTGCACTTAGCCAGGCATAGTAAACCGGGTGTTCATTTACAGACCACTGACAGTGTGTGCAGGTCAGCTCTGGGGTAGTATCTGCTTTGGTGAAGTTATTCTTACTATTGCTTAATCAGGAAAGATATGTTTTAATGACCTTCACATCTGAGAGGAAAAATTTTAGAAAAAAAATCAGAGCAATGAAATAAGTTCTCTTAAAAGCTTAATTAAAATATGAAACCTTTGATTTCTGGCAATTAAATGGGACATTTTGTGCCTTTAAATTAAGTGTTCCAATGCTCTGTAAGCAGAATACGGCTGGAACTGTGTTCAAGATTATAATGGGCTGGATTAGAAGTGTTTCAGATGTACACCTCAAAGCAAGGCAGAGATTTTGCTTCCCAAAGGCTAATGAGAGCTGAGGATGCTCTGCTGCTGGCTGTCAGCACTGGCAGCTGCTGAGGGAGCTGAAGGACATGGGTGAAAAAGCTATGGAAAGTTTGGAGAAGAAGATGTAAATGACAGTGCTTCTCTGGAGTTAGATGGCCGAGTACAAATGCCCATAAACACCTGACTGAATGTTCAGGAACAGCCTGGGACAGCCACTGTCCATTTGGGAGCAATCCCAAAAAGATGCCTTTTTTCCAGCTGAGCCATTCATCTGTTCAGCCTAAGGCATCCCTCAACATTTGGGTGAGGGCAAAGGGAGAAGATGAGCTTGGTTTTCAGCCAAATCTCAGCTTTGGAAAGTGGCTTTTACCTGCCTCAATGAAATCTAATTGCACATGGTTGTAGCTTTTGCTTTTATACTCTGCCCTAAAATATTGAATAGCAGGATGCTAGGTAATTAAATATCTGTCATGCCTTTTCCCAGGTCTAACAACACTTTGGGGATGTATATGATGCATGATTTGTACAACCAGTTAGTATAAACTTTGTAAAGCACTTTGGGATTCATCTGAATGAAAGGCATGACCATAAATGTAAGATCATTTTCATTATCATTAATATTCTTTTATGAGGGACCTTATCAAAAGCATTTTGAAAAGCCAAGTAAATTATATCTATCAGGTCACCTTTATGTAGTATTTTATTAACTTTTCAGGTGAGGAATTGCTTTGAGGGAACAATATTTCCTTACGGTGACTGAAGTGGGTTTTCTCACAGTTGTCATTTATTTGCCTTCATTATGGTGACATTATGGGGTACAGCTGAGGTCAAGGGCCTATTGGGCTTAAGATTGCACAAACATGAAAGGAAAGAATGGTGAAACTTTAGGAACCATGAAAAATTAATGAAAAATGTAAATAAAGTTTCTGGTTTTGTCCTTGCTGAGTTGCCTGTGTGCTGTGTGGCAGCAGCAGGGTGGTGGCTGCAAGGAGAGGGGCACCATCTCAGGTGTGTGTGCCCCTCTGGGCTGAGGGCCAGCCCAGGGACAGGCACTGTGCTGGGAGCAGCCTGGATGGCAGCATTCCCACGGGCACTGCAGGGCTCTGCTCCTGGCAGGTTTCCCTCGCTGCTGCTGCACAATAGGAGCCATCCCTGAATCCTTCCATTCGTTTTCAAGGGGGATTTCACCCTGCAAGGCAAGCAGGGCAGCCTGTTTGCCAGCTTCACTATTGTGTGGTGTGCTTTCTCTACAGCCTGGGCTGGGAACCAGCTGCTCTGGGTGATTTACTGCCCCAGTGAGCTCCCCACCACAAAACTCCTTCCTCAGGTCCTGTTCACCTTCCACTGTGCTAAAGTAAATCACTGCTGAAGTCACTCTCTAATTTCCCACAGAAAGTGGCAGAGACAAGGAATCCCTTTAGTTACATCCATACAAATAACTCAGGCCAAGGTTTTATTCCTGCTTCAGCATCCTCTGATTTTCAGCCTCCCTCTCTCCCCACAAAGATAGAGGGCTGTGCAGAAGAAATGCCTGCTTTAGCACATCTGACAGCAAGTAACCATGGAGAGTGGTGTCTTCCAGCAGATACATATATTTGAGTTAATTAGGTACAATAAAGCTGTCACATAACAACAGTGCTTTCTGTGTTTCACTCATTATATGCCTGGTTGGGGGTTTAATTTTTTTCTTCTCTACTGCATCAGAAATACCTTGATTTTTTTTTTATAGACCTATATCTCTACATCCCTTTCCTTTGTGGCTTGTCTGCATTTGCTCTATTCTCTCTTCTTCTCTTTAGTCAGAAGTCTTTTTAATTTTTAAAAGAATGTTTATTTTCAATAAACCATGCTCAGCCGTGCAAATTTCATTCTTCCTGTTCTTATTTTCAGATCAAAGGTCCAACCACCATCTGCCTCTCTAGCACAGATTCTTAAATAGCCTCCAGACTGATTACATTAGCCAAACTCACCCTTGGTACAACTCCTGGGGCTGCTAGAGGAGTTACTCTAGGAACAAATTTGTTCTAAGTTGTTAAAGAGTTTCACTATGCCCTTGAGCCTTCTGTTGATAATTTTTTTTCAGTTTTAAAATCTGGCCTTTTAAAGTTCACCCTCTCTGCATTACCCCTAGGAGAGTAACCTTCTATTATGATATCAAACCTAATTGCACAGTGATTATGATTACCCAGTGGATTTCTTACTCTCACCTCCCTTAACTCCTGTGCATAATTTAGCACAGAGTTGAGATTCAGTCCCTCCAACAAAGGACTCCTCTGAAAAGCAGTCTTTAAATAATATCAATTAATTGGCTTTTCATACCATGGACTTTTCAACTGATAGGCAGCAGAGGCGTGGAAGTCAGAGCTCTTCCACTGCTGCCTCAGTGCCCTCCAAAGGGTCAGGCTGCATTGTCCCAGGGCTGGTCCTCAGAGACACAAAATCATGGAATGGCCGGGCCTTGTGCTGTCCCCAGGGGTCCCTGCAGCTTATCCAGGTGAGAAATTGAAAAGAGAAATCCAGCTGGGCACCATCAGATTAAGTCTTTGTCTCACCATGCTCCAAGCATGAATGGTGGCAGGGAGACGGAGGAACTCCTCTAAAAGCCAGAAATTGAAAAAGTGTAAGGTTTGGAAATTAAAAACTCTCTACATAATAATGGGCAGAGGGTAAGAGAAAGGAGGGAGGTTGTGGGCTTCAGTGTGCACTTTTGGGATGGGTGTTTGGTGACCGCAGTTCTTGCAGCGCATTGACAATGTGTGTTAATAGAGCTGCACATCCCACTGAAGCCTCCTGGACCCTGTCCTCCCTCTCCTCCTCTTCCCACAACTCTTTATAATGAGCTTGATGGCAGACCAGATCAATCTGCTTTGTGGTTTCCATGAACTGAGACCAAATTGAATAACCTGTGGGGAGCATGTTGCTAATTTCAGAATGCAACAGCTCCTGGTGACTGCACTGGGTCATTATAAAAATGTTTCCCCTTCAAGGGCTCCTGGAAACTCAGTTGAAATATTTAGGGATGAAGACAGAAGTAAATATTCTGGTCTTTTTAGGTTTTTGAACGGTAGTACTTTAGCTGAATTTCAGTCATTCTTTTTATAAATAGTGGTTAGCAGAAAATACAATTCACAGAACAAAAAAAATTAACACTCCTTTTCTTTTTTTTAAAAAGGCTGCAAAGAAATGAAGGAAATAAGAACTAGCTCATAAAGATTAATTCATCACAGAAGAAATTCCTTCTATGAGAGGTAAAGTGTAGTAGGGCTCTAACTGCTTGTGATAAATGCAAATGAATATTTTCTGTTTGCCCTAGCGACTGCTAATATACATATTTATCTTAATGCATTTGGAAAAAAAATTTAACTAAAATAAAATAAAGCTCAATGGCTTGTTCTAAATGGATTCCCAACGCTGGCAGGAAAAAGATGCACAAGGCACTTTGCTGAACACTGTTTGAGTGTAGAGCAGCGCTGCTGAAAACAGCATAATGGGCTGTTGCCTCTCAGCTTTGCCATTGTGGCTGCGTGGTGCTGCTGGGCAATCTCTGGCTTTATGTGTGCCACGTGCTGAGCAGAGGCTGGTGCTGATGCTGGGCCAAGCAGTAGCTGTGCTTGGACTGATACCAATCCTGCTCTTTCCTGCTTTTCACCTGTCCCTGACACAAAGTCCTCCCTGCTGATGGTTCCTGATTTCCTTAGAGATGGGAGGTGGCATGACAAGCTAAAGCACTCACAGGAACATTTGGGAGCTGCAGGCTTTTATTTTTACATGGATCTGACATGCCACTTGAGTGTCCTCTCTGTTGTCTCTGGCTGACAGCTCCATATCGCCCTGGTCATTTTCTGTGGCTGCTGTTTGCAGCACTCTGCTTTCAGGAGGTGGTCATGCAAGAATTCAGATTTGTTCAGACAATCCCATCAGCTCCTCAGTGGCTGCTCAAGCTTTCTCTGTGCTCCTTTTCCTTCTGAATCATCTGTTCACCAAGATGCATCCTGTGCATTTGCACAAGGACCTTAGGCACAAATCAGCTGGGATTTCATCTCTGATATATCAAGAAAACACATTCTAGTCTTTCAGGACATGTGTTGTAGAATGCTATGCAATAAACATAGGAATAAAAATCACAGAGTCATTTAAGTCCAGAGCGAAAAAAAAATAAATCCCACTGATTTACTGTGCCTAAAGGCTTCCTCTCCCTGCAGTGGATGTTTTTATTAGTACTGGATGCATAGAGAAATTGCAAAGAGAATCCAGCCTGGCACCATCAGATTAAGTCTTCGTCTTGCCATGCTTGAAGCAGCCTTACCACCAGCACCTGCAAGTGCAGGATGATATGAAAAGAAATAAATAGTAGACAGGCATCCACAAAAAACACATCCCACCCTGCCCATCCTGCCAGGCTGCTCCAGGCTCTGTAGGAGATGGGTGCCAGCCCAGGGTAGGGGTTTGCATGAGTCTGTGACCAGATTCTACTGAGGAGTGAGCTATGTTACCACTAGGTAGCTCATGCATTTCTTGAAAATCTTCCTCTCCTGAAGTTAGTCTAGCTCAACCAAATGAAGAGTGTACCCAGTCTATGCAGTGGGGGATAATTTGTACAGTGGAACAGGGGGCAGAACTGTGTCTGAACCAGGAAGCCAAAGGCAATAGTAACTAACGTGTATCCATAAAAAATTCATGGGAAATTTCATCTTGGGTAAAAGAGAATGAATAACTATGTTGATTAAGTATTAAAAGTTCAATTTATTTTTAGAAGTACTCAGAAAATTGAAAACATCTGGGAACATTATGCAATTCTTTTTACGTAATAGCTTCCATTTACATTTCATCAGTGCCATCAGTTTAACCCTGACCTGTGTGGAGCAACCCACAAGATCCAGACTTCTTTCTTGCTGGGCTGCAAGAAGTGGCTGAATTCAGGCTCCTCTCCCTCTGCTGGAAAAAGCCTCATGTGTATAAATGATGTCTATGCCAGAGCATAGTGCCCAAACTTTTCTACACATCTTTCACCATCCTTTAGCAAAGTTGTACATCCCACTGTACCAAGTTTGAGATGTGAATGACAGGAAAATGTCTTAATCTATTCAACCTGTTAAAACGTTGAATTTCTGTGAATTTGCCCTGGGACACCCCACAAGATTAGATGTGTCCCCTGTTAAATCACTAGCAAGAAGCTCCCACAGAAACTTAGCTCTCCAAACGTATTTTGATAGGTCATGACAGAGGCTGGCACTTGTGGGTAGAAACTGAAATGCCTTTAAGTGCCTTCTGTCACCTCTGCAGTGACAAGCCTGGGTCTGTTGATCCTTAACTGCAAGACATTTTATTCAGGATGAGCTGTGATATTATTATTTTAATTTTTCTTTGAGGAGGTGAAACACAGAGCCACAGGTGTATTAACAGTGTCACACTGGGAATGTGGGGCTGCGTTTTCCCTGGGAGAAAACACCAGAGAGCAGCTGAGAGCATCCAGAGGGGGTAATGTGAGCTCCAGCCCCTCCAAAGGTCTCTGGCAGGGGGCAGAGCAAAAGGACAGCAACTTTTTGGATCACCTTCCACCTCCAGCAATCGTCCTTGCTTTGGCCCAGATTTCTGCAATTTCCATCCAGTACGAATACACCAGAGTAGATTTATTTTGTCGATCATTACAAGGCTCATTCACAGTCATTGCCTCAGCTCTCAACATGGGAGCAAGACCCTGTCCTACAGGGAGCTCCATTCCACACCCTGTGGAGCAATCACCTCTCAAGGACACGGCTCGGCATCTCCTCCCATACAGAGAAGCTGCCAGCAGGAGGAACCTGCTCTCATTTGTGCGCATTTTCGAGGCTGTGGCAGGAGATTAACTCATGTAGGATTTACCAGATGTCTCTCTGTGGAGTGGGCTGCTTTGAAGAGCAAAAGAGTTCTTCAGTCTATGCCTAACCAAAGGAATGAATCATACACCTGCACACTCGCATTTCTTTCAAGGACACGGTGCCCTGTGGAGGTGGGGGGTTCTTTTCTTGCCTGGAGAATCTCACATCATCACAGGCAGAACATAGAGGAATGGAGAAGAGACAATACATTGACTTTGCTTTATAGCCTGCCTCCTTCTTAGTCTCTCTGGCAGGTCAGATAAGCCCTGTCTAATCTTGCATTTAAAAGTTTTACCAGTGTCTGCTTTCTTTATTTTTTCCCCCTGTTTTAATGTCCCATAACACTCAGCCAACATAAGGTCTTTCACCCTTTAAGTGCTAGCAGAAATATGCTTGTCAGGCTGATTTCCAGTGAAAGGAAAGTAGATGGCACACACTGAGAGCTATCTGAATCAAAGCAGAGGTTTCCTGGAAAGTCTAATTGCAGTGGGGGCAATTCACCTGGTCACACTCATACAGCTGGCTGGGATATTCCCGGTGAGCTATGCAAAGTACCTGGCACAGGTAATCGTGCAGGGTCAGGGGCATTTGCAGGGTGTCTCAGGAACTGAGGGCAGCACTGAGGTGAGGAGCCCATCCCCAGCCAGTGCTGAGCAGTGTCTGGAGCTCGTGCTGACAGATGGGTTGGATGGGTAATGGGGTCTGGTCTTTCTCACTGCCTTCGAGGACTCTGATTGATTGGTCCAGCTTGCCATGATGAAGTGATCAATCTTGATGACACTTGCTGCAGCTCAGCCTCTGGCATGCCAGAGTAATTCTTTTCGCACCTGCCAACAGACAGGTCAGATAGCTGCATATACACTGTCTGGAAAGTTGTGAACCTGATTTCTAAGAAAGTTGTGATAGGAAGCCACTACAAGGAATAGGTTAGGAGATGATCTGCCTTTGGAACAGACTGGAGGCAAGCAGCTTTTTCCTGTAGTGAAAGAAAGGAAAGCATGGACCATGTTTTCAAGAGTTTGTAACACTCCCATGGCAAATCCAAGACAAATCCCATTAATATTAAGCCTGGGTGTAATGGTTAAATGTTTAAATTACTGCCCACTGAAAATCTCTCTTTTTTTTTATTTTATCATAGCTCTAACTCTGGACGAATGAGAGTTCAAATGATTGACCATAAATCACAGTAAAGTCCACTGGTAGCAAGGTTAGAGTTAATAGATTATTGATCAGTGTAATGTTAAGTGGTAAATTAATTTTTCCCCATCAGCTCTCTTAATGGGTACTTGCTTTTTAAGATGTAGCAGGGCTTTGCATCGAATTAGCTGGGAGAGTTAAATAGCATGAACAGCTGGTGGATTCAGCCCAGCTCACTACCAGAGACCCCTGCATGCTGCTGTTCAGACATGTTCAAAGCTATTTTTTCCTTTACCATAGAGACTGGTAAATCCTTTGTTGAGGGCCAGGACAGGTTTGAAAACAGTGAGATAAGAGCACTGTATCTCCCTGTACCATCACCCACCGACACCTGTTTGCGCTTGACTAATTTTCCAATTACACAGAATCTTTTCAGTGCTGTGATGGGGCAACCCTGGAAGAGAGGTTGCTGCAATGGAGAAGATATCTGAATATGTGACGGCAAGCAGCTTTTGAACTTCCACAAACTTGTGGAAATTTGGTGCTTATAAAGGGGATAATAATAGTGCTGGAAAAATGATCTGCCCTGTGCACTTTGAGGAACTGATTGACTGAAGACATCCCTACTCCATTACTACAAACACCTTTAGACATTAAAACCATCCTTGACTTACTCTGCTCTGCTTGTATAACAAAATTTACAGCTTCCAGTTTTTTGGATGAGATTCCTTAAGTTTTTAAAGACTTCCAGGCTCAGAAGGGGAGTGGGGGTGACCTGGTTCCACCCAGTCCTGTGACAGAGAATTTGGCTCTTCTCTGAGGCCTCAGGTCTTTGGTGGACACTTGACACACTCTGTGTTACATAGATTTGGTCTGGCTACCAAAGGTGGAGTTGGTGTCCAGCTTTGATCATCCACTGAAAGTGAGATCAAAGCTTGGAGGTCTGGTCTAGAATAAAGTAATTAATTCCTTATACTAAGGTGTCAATATCTTGTTCCAATTTGCAAAGCCTTACTCTGTGCTGACTGATGCATTATCGCTGTGCATACACAGAGAGCTCTAAGGCACCCTGTACTCTCAAGGACTTGCTATGCATAGCAGAGGATAGATGTGAGATATATTAATGTGAAGAATCCATGGAAACTAACATGGGAAATCAGCAATGACCCTTGCTCAGCCAGACCTTAGAAAAAAATGTTATTTCACCCTTGGAGAATTTGTGAGATGAGAAATTTTCCCTTCTTATAAGACGGAATGAAAAAATCAAACTCTTGATGTGTTTTTTTTTTTCCATTGAACCAATAAGCCGTAAATAAATACATAAAAAGATAATTTCAAACACTTCATTTTGAGCTCTTGACATTTTCCAATGTTTAATTCCTCTAAAGTAAAATTTTCAGAGCAATAAAACTGCATCCCTTCTCCCTTTACTTCAAGTCTTCAAATTACATTTTGCTGAGACCTCTTGCCTGGCTCTGTTAATAAGGAGATGTTAATTAGCAACCTCAGACTTTACCATCAGGCAGAGAGCAGCACTGTGCTGTGGCTTGTATGGGGTGGGTTTAATTTCATTTTTCTGCTGTGAGTGCCAGGACCCCTTGGCCAAGCTGGCACAAAGATGTGAGCTGCAGATCCAAACACTTCTCTGATTGCCCTGGCTGGACACGGGCACGAAAAGCTGCTCTGGCTGTGGCTGCTGGTTTGTCACCACAGTTCCTCCTCCAGAGAGATTTTCCTGGGAGGTGGCACCCCCCTGGCTTATGTCCCTTTGTCACAAAGGGCCTGGGAAGACCCCTCTCCTGAGCATCTCTCCGGAGAGGGCAGTGAAGTGTTGGGTGGGTGAGCAAAGCCAATTTGAAATTCCTCTGCCCACGAGGCTCCCCCTTCCACCCCTGGCTCAGGGTACCACCACGGCCTGAACCACAGATAAAAGTGGTACCACTCAAGAGTTATTCAGTTCTGTGACTTCCCAAAGGGTCAGGCACCTTCTTTTGGTGACGTGGAATCTTACTAATGCAAACATTACACACACACACACAGACATACACATACACACCCACTGCAGGCAATATACATGGATGTACCTAAAATTGGTGTTTATGCTTTTATTTGTGTTCACTCACACACAGAAGAGAAAGGTTAATGTGTGTTTTGCAAAGACAGAGGACATTTGTTTGCTCACCAGGAAAGAAGAAGGAATCAATATGTTTGGGTAGGGGAAATGGATTATCCTTAAATATCCAGCACAAGACAAAAAAAGTTTCTATTTGATGTTGATGCTGATGTGAGTCTGCTCAAAAGGTCAGTCCAATCATGCTGTTTTGGCTGTAGCCAGCACAATGAAGCACTGCATTCAATCTTTCAGAAATTTGCATGTATTTTTCTGTATATTATTGCCTTAAAAGCAAGTTTACTGTGTGCAAGTGGAAACAGGCAGGTTCTGAATAATGACGAATATTTTTGTTTCATCTTCCACTTATATCTTTCCTTTAAAGAGATTTTTTCTTTTTTTTTTTTTTTCCCCCTGGTTATTCCATTTGCAATATTGCAGGTTCTCAGACAATAAAAATCCACTCAACCCTAATTCAGGAGTAATGTAAAAATTTTACGTCTGATATTTTTCATTTTTTAGACCTTACTATATACATAAGGACATTGAAAAATTTACCTTGTGTGCACATGTGTGTTCTGTCAGTCCCAATGTAAACCTCATCCTATGGCAATCCAGATGTCCATGCAAATAAACTGTGCTTACATGGAGTAACTCCATTAGCAGACGGCAAGGGTTGGCTCAAATAACAGTTCAAATAACAGTTAAGGGGAGCACAAGATGTGCTTGAGATTGCAGAATACCTGGCTTTCCCATCCCAGGCTAATTTTGGAAATGATTTCCCAGAGTAATTTCAGATAAAGAAGGGTAAAGCCTTAAGCATTTTAGTGATGTGAAAAAATCAATTATTGCTCAAGAGAATAAGAAAATTTCATTTTTCAAGATTTTTTTTTAGACTTCTGCTCTCCACAAGCAATAAAGTTTATAAAGAAACAGTTGTTTAACACCTCCCAAGTGTTGAAAAAAAACCCCCAAAAATCTACACCTCAAAGCAAAATTGTGGCTATGAAACTATCACAAATATCACTGAACCAGAGATGGGCTGCAAATGGCCTTTTCCTGGCATCTTTTTCAATTTTGACAAATTCACCAGGTGTACTGAGCTGCAAGTGCAGGGTGAGCACACATTTAGAAATGACAGTGTTATACATAAAATCAGCACTGTGTAAAAATCCTTCTGTTCCTTATTTGTACTTTTGAAATGCATGTAAAGGTTCTGCAGACCTTTAGGGCCCTATGCTGTTCAGCTCCCTGATGTGGGCCACAGAAGCTCAATAATTTGTTTCCATAAAATATATCCAGATGTTTGCCTTTTGGCAAGGATGGGAGCAAGCTGAAACAGCACTGAAATAAATTTTGTAAGTAATAAAAAGCCCAATACTTTGTTCCTTTCTTCAATCCTGATAGTTTCATTATTTGTTTTACTTGATTCGAGGCTGCAAGAAGGAAACACAAAAGGAATTTTTTTGAGGCGTCCACAATTAATACCACTGTCCTGACACAGCAGCAGCAGTGACATAAAAAACAGGTAATGCTTAGCTACAGAGTTTTGTTTTCAGACAGGTAATCAACAGGGAACTTGGAGAGAAAGTCAATTGCAAAGAGACCTGGTGGTTTGAACAGTGTCCCAGTACAGCGTGCCTCTGCTGCAGCTGGGTTGGAAAGTGCTGGTGGGGAGGAGGGAAACTTCCTGGGGATCCTGGTGGTGGTGGCATCAACACCTCTGCTCCCATCCAGCCACAGCCACAGCACCTGCTGGCAGGGCTGGGTGGAGTGAGGGGGAGAGGAGGGGATGTGCAGGGGATCCACCAGCCCTGGGTGCTTGTCCTCCTCCACTCCCTCTACCTGTGCTGAGGGACCCTGGTGCTGCTGCAGCGTTTTCTGAGTGTGTCACAGAAACCCCTAAAGCTGCATGGAGGGACAGAGATGTCTCCAGCCTGATACATGGGTATCAGATGGAAGTGCCCAGGGGTACAATTAGATGCCAGCAGTGGCAGGGTGCTGCACAGCAGCTGATGTACACATCTCACCTGGAAATCTATTGCTGCTGAGGTTCAGCGTGTTATTTTTACAGAAAGGTGGCATTTACTCAAAGGAAATGAAGAACAAAAGCAGGAATCTCAAGGTTTTTCATCTGCTGATGTTCATGCACCTGAAGGAAGGAGGCTGTGGCAACTGAAACCTGATTTCCTGCCCAGTTTGGGAAATTTAGTTGAGGTGATAACCAAAGCAGTGGTTCTCCTCAAGTCTCTTATGGACTCCTGGAAACAGTAGGGAAAAAGTGTTTCCCAGGCCAAACTCAGGGACAAACTCACTCTTGGGGACACCTCACTACTGGCTTCAGCTGCCTGGCAGGAGGAGGGAAGGCAGAGACAGACTCTTCTCAGCAGTGAGAGAAGAGACTGGGAATAAAAGTTGCAGAAAGAGAGATACTCAGATCTTTTCCCCCCAGTGATAGTGGTCAAACATGGGAGCAAAGGTCCAAGGAAGCTGTGAATTCTCCATGCTCAGAGATACCAAAACCCTGACTAGACACAGCCCTAAACAACCAGGGCTCAGCTGGCCCCATCCTCTGCAGTGCTTTGGACTGGAGACCTCACAGCTCTCCTGCCATTGTGGAGAACAGCATTAGGCTTCTAAATGTCTCAATTCAGGTGAAGTTTTTGCAGTAGACAAGAATGACAACAAGATGGTTTTCCCTCCTCCAAACTACGTTTGTGCAGAAATGTCATACACTTTGTCTGAAAAGGCCAGGCTCCACATGTAACCTTTTGGTTTTTGTTTTGCAGAAGTCATAATCCTCCTTCATTGCCTGTATACCATTGGTTTAATCTGTATCTCCCTGGTGACCCTAATCCAAGTATCATCAGGTCAATCCTTGCTAAATTAACCAAAACAGATTCCATGACAAAAAACATCACCAGTCTCCCTCCTCCAGGAGTTTTTCTGGTTGTTACCAGAGGGCTGATGTTCACCCACAGTGTGCAGAATCACCACGTTACTTAGTTACATTTAAGTAATCTTCTTAGAAAGGACTTACTGATGACTTATATTCAAATGTGCAAATAATATGCTTGTAGAACATTAAAATGGCTGTAATAGTGTGGTAATAAATTTCTTTTTTCAATATAGATGATTAGAAATTTCAGTAGTTAGAAGCTATTAATGGACTCACCATAAAGCATGAAAGTCCGTCCTCATGAAACCCTAAATGACAGTACTGCCTATAAATTTTACTGGAGGTGGAAAGAGCAGTAATTATATGGCTGGCATTAGATGTATCTCTTTCTGCAGAGTGGCAGATCTTTTCCTCCTGTTGTTGAGCAATATTTTTGGCCAGAGCCAGTAGCCAGGGTACATTGTAAATAATACTATTTTCTGTGATGTATTTCTGTACAAACAGAAAGAAAGACACTTTTTATTAAAAGAAAAATTGGCAAACAGTCAAGTGTAGATGGCTTTGAGAGTGGCAATGCAATAAAGAGCACTGAGCATCTGGTTCAATGTTGTTTGACTGACCTATGTGAATGGTGATGACTGAAAAACCCATTAGCTGCTGGCAGAGAAATGTGTCTGGTATTATTATACAGGCACTAACATGGGTGTGTTGCAAAATCACCAACTCCATTGGCATTCTCACTGGCAGGAGTAGTGGAGCTGTCAGAGATGGGTAGTTCTTGTATGGAGACTAGTTTGTGCCCAAATAATTGTTTGAAACACCAGATAAATGAAAAAAATATTTATTATTTTCTCCCTTGATTCTCCAGCTTGGGCAGTGAAATGAGATGTAGGTGAAGTCAGGGTTCCTCCCTGCCTCCCATACAGCAATTATTTTGAGGTACCAATAGCACACACTTTCCTTCCCTACAGCCCACTTTTGAGTCCCTAATCCAAACCAAATATTCAGTATCCAACCTTGTACTCAGTAAAACACTTCACAGAAGTATTTGTGTCCTTCTCCAGTTTTATGGCTGCAGTGCACTTCTTTGACAAAACACCTTTTTACATTCAGTTCTCGAAAGAAGTTCATTGTGGCAGGACAAACTATTGTACTTCTTAGTAGGATTCTTCAAGTAGCAGCATCTAATTCTCAGGCTGGCAAACTCAAGTGTTTTCAGCACAGATCATAATGGAAAGCATCTGGCTGGCAGTGCCTTCTGATTTCTCATTAAATAAATGAAAAATATTCAGCACAATGTCATATATTTCTGCTGGAGCTAAAAATACTTATGAAGATATGCCTTTTCTACCCCCAAGCTATCTCTCTGATAGCCTTTGATCATGTACATGGAGAAAAACAAACAGAAACCAGTCATTATCAGAAATACAAATAGTTGACCAATATGATATACAAAATAATTTGGTTTTGCTTATCAATCTTATAAACAGCTAGAGTACAAATCAGTCAGTTGGAAAATAGGTTTTAGGATAAATTTAACATGTGAAGATCATGGCAGGCTGGATAGAACTGTCTCTGCATATAATATTGCTTAGTCTATATTAATTTTTTTCATTAAATGTTGATCTCTAATGCAGCACAGAATCAGAAGAGCTGTCCTTGGGCACAGATATTTTTGAGGGAAAATGGAACAACATCTGCTAATGTTCAGAGCCTCCTGAAGTCTTGCACTCCAAAACGTTCCCTGTGACATCATTATAGCATCCAACCCCAGTGATGAAACATTTGGAAGGACTGAGGTCTTCTGACAAATAGAATGACACAAAGGAAACCTCAATAATTTACACTTGAAAGGGTTTTTTTCAGAAAGCATAGATGTGGGCATGGTTCATTAACCCAGTATATCTTTCCCTCTGTCTTCTGCATCATCACTTCAATGGTCAAGTTATATGGTGCAGACCTCAGCAATAAAATTATTCAAGCATATAACAGAGGGAATGTGCAAAAAGTCAGCTCAGAGAAATTTGATTTAAGGTCATGATTTCCTGGCTCTAGAAGTAAGCTTCTTAGTAAGAACTAGCAGATTTAGACAATAGATGAGCTGACAGAAGTTTGGGGGATCGAGCCTAAATTGTTGAGATTTGGTCAGAATTTAGAAACGTGTGAGGACCTGCTCAGTGTGAAGGAGAGGATGGTGATGCCTAAAGAACCACAGGTTAGACACCTATTTGTGATTTCTGATTTACATCCTCCTGGAAATGTGGCTTGTGTGTTGCCCAACCCCTCAATAGCAAAAAGGCTCCCTGTGAGGCTGCACATTTCTGTAAACTGGGGTGATGAGAGGTGGCAATGCATGACCCTTTTCTTCTGATAACCACTTTCCCTTATGATGAAAGGCCCTTCTCTCGGGCTGCTTCTGATGTGAAAAATACCACTCACATCGATTTCCAAGCTGAAAGTATCTTTTCTCTTCTTCTGGACCACTTTGCCCCTGCATGTCAGACACAGTCCAGAGCAGATGCCTTTAAGAACATCACAGAATATTTATTTGGTGGACAAATGAGTAGCTGCTGCCAGTGACATGAAGCTGCACAATCTCTGTGAACTCCGAGCTCTTTTCTCACCATATGTCACAAGAGTGCAACATTATTAAACACATTAGGCAACACACAGTGGTCTTAATTAAGGTAAAAAGAAAGCATCCACTCTTTTCAGAAAATTGATGCCTCTGAAAATGTTGCTTAGGGTCATGTTCAAAAGACCTGGTGCTTCATCAGCCTTTGCAAGTACATTGATTTCATCCTGGCCAGAATTTAATAACATGGAAAGTGTCCTCTTACCACTTCACTGGGGATATCACAAGCTGTAATTAGTTAATGATCCTCATGTTTTGAGTCTCTTTGGATGAATAATTTTCTTGTTGAAAACTGAAGCTTCATGTAAACGAAATTATTTCTATTTGGTTGAGGATTGTTTTGGGGAAAAGAGGAACAAAAAAGTTTGGTTTTTTATGCACAGAAGGCGTCAAATTTTCAATTTGATGGAAACAACCCTGACTGTGTTTAACTTAAAACCTAATAAAAATAAAACAAATAACATGAAACAAATTATTCATTATCTTGGTAAACAAAATATTGTGCTTCACTAGACAGCTTGTGAAGAAAAACAATGTCTGGGATCAACCAAAGGAATATTCTGATTTTATTTTTCATTTTTAATGAAAAAAATTGCTCAGAAAGCTGTGGGTGCTGGGTCTTTAGAGAGTGCTTCTGACAGAGAAGAGAAGAACAGAGAAGAACAGAACGTATTCCTTGTCTCCTTAGCTGGAATGCTGTGCAGGCTCCCTGACTGAGCTCACTATGAATGTTGAATGAAACACTCCCATAATGGAGCTGAGCATTTGCAGCTTTGCAGGTCTTTAGCAAATGTGAGGAACAGTGATGGGATTGATGTCAATTTAGTCTTATATCCTTAACTATTAAAAAATATTTCCTTTACAGTCAATAGAGCTAGGGAGAAATATTTCCAGTGAAGATTTATCTCATCCCAGGACAGACACCTAAAGGGGATTGGATTCCTCATGGACATCCCTTTCTGTATCTGCTGTAAGGTGATGGAATACATCCTCTGGATGGGTCGAAATGCTTGTTGGGATGAATCTCATTGTTATGCACTATTCCTTATGCCAGGGAAATTCTGTGCCAGGTATTTCTCCTCATTATTTCTAAGTAAAAATGAACACCATTAGCAACCTGACATTTTCACTGAGAGGATCTGGTTCTCTTTTTACTTACACAGATATAAAAAAGGAGCATCTTCATTAAAGCCAACGGATTTTATCTAGTGTGAAGCTGGTGGAAGATAGTGGAGGTCTTTTATGTTCACTGTACATATGGTATGAAGAATGTCTCAGCACAGCCCTGGAAGGTGTTAAACAAAAGCAGTTCATCCAGATACCTTTGTAGACTAGAGCAAGTAATTGTTTCTAGTCCATGCTTGAATTAATTTTGTAAGTAGAAAGATTTAGTAAGTTGTGGGTTTGTTCTCATCTTACCATACATTGTGTGGTATATTCAGGGCAACTACATCATTTTCTGACAGCACAAGAATTAGAATTTTTTCCCAATGAGAAACTGAAGTTCTTGCTTTAAATGGTTGAAGATAAAACAAAATGACACTGCACACTCCCTAAACTTTTGAACATCTTAACATGAGCTGGAGAAAAATTCCAAGATGTCTTCTACAGCACCTTGCCCTTAGAAAGTCATGATGGTAAATATGCAGACACAAAAGTCATGGCACTTCAAGCACTGTGTTCCCTGACCATGAAGGTCACAGAGCAATGAGTGAGTGATTCAGCTCTGTCTTTGTGAGGGAATAGTCTGTCTGCAGAGCCAAGTAAACACCAGTGTCAAGGTGAAGGGATCCACCAAGTCAGCCCCCCATGTCAGGATGGCTAAGACACATCTTCTCTCCTTGCTTTTCTCTCCCCCTTCATCTGTTTGCTCCTGCTCCTTGGGAACAGGGGCTGTTCCAGAATGTTTGCTTGTTACAACAAACAAACCTCAATTAATAACAACAACAACAATATAATAATAATAATGCTGCAGGGCAGAAATGGAAAATGAAAGCAATTGAGGACTGCATCACTGAAGGTTCGATTCTTGAGGACCAGTCTTGCAGTCCTACCCCTCAGACGGCTGCTCCCACCTGTGTGCCACAGGGTCTTTGTGCAGTGATAAAAAGCTGAGGTGCACACTGAGATAATTATACTGTTGGTTGTGGTCCAGTGGTGGCTTAAATTTGCAACTTGTTAGAGAGTTTATTGGATTGCCAACCCAAGCATTACTTAGAATAAACAGTTTTCCCTTAGTTTTGCTGAAGCTTCACATGCTTATAGTATGCTGGTTAAAGGCAATAAAATTTCAGCATGTTAAATATCATAAATTTTGGATGCTCAGTAAAGCAGAACTAATCTGGTTTTAAAGTAGAAGGCTTTCCTGTGACACACAGAGTTTGCTGAGGAAACCAGCCCTTAGTGCAGCTGGAGGCAGGAGGAGCAGGATGGGTTTGGGGGTAGTGCAATATCCAGATTGTGCTGGGGACCTTGGCACCTGGGCAATGCCTGAGGACAAAAACTCCTCTTCCTGCAGCAGCTCCTCTGCAGTGACATTTGCAAGAGGAAAAAAATCCAAGAACTTTGGAAACTTCTGCTCCTCCTACATCTGAGACCTAGTTTTAACCTGGATTGGGTTCAAGCTTTGTTGGAAAGGAGGAGCCTGGAAATTGCCCGGAAATCTGTGAAGTTTTCTGCGTTTGCAGTGAGATTTCTAGCTGAGCAACAAGAGTGAATTCTGATCCCATCTACACATCTACAGCTTTTTGTGGATAAAGAAGAAAAGTTTGGTCTGATTCTTGAAGGAGATTGAAAAACGGAGTTTCCCTTGAGGAATTCTGATATTTAGACACTTGTTTTAATCAAATTGAGAGGAAAAATTAAAAGACCAAAACTTTTGGAAAACAAACATCTATTGATCTATAAATGTCAAGTTGCATTTTTTCCATACATTTTATTCTATGATGTTTCGACTGTCACTGACAGAATTTGTTTGAATGCATTGCCACATTAGGATTTAGCTATTGGTAGTCTCTGTGCCTGTGCTGGCACCATATTTTGTGCTGTAAGCCCAGGCTTAAGTTGTGCAAATCTTCATCTCAGTGTCTCATGGGGCTTGTAGTCCAATAAGGGCAAATAATCAGAAATGAATAATGAAAAACTGACTGGTCTCACTCTGATCACTCAGACAGATGCAGAGTGTTACAGTGACTTGGTGAAACCAAAAATTTTCCTTCTCTTTAAATACAATTATATAAAAATTATTTTTCTCCCAAAAATTTAGACTATGATGGGACTGGGTTTTCTGGTGTTCAAAGTTCAACAGGTTTTGTGTTTAATATTGAAGATTCTTATAGCTTTGCTCTGCAGTTTTCAATGCAGCTTCACCTATCTATTTATCCTGTGTTTGTAGAAGTGAAATAATGCAGTCACTGTGCTGCTGAGATTGTTTTCTAGCTGGGATACAGTGAACTCATCTTTCATATTTTGTAACAGATGTGAGTATAGCTTTTGCTTTAAACCCACTTTATTCCTGTGACTTGCCTCCCTTTTAATCTATGTCAAGTTTACAGGGTATATCAATATGCTGATATTGATATTTGTAACAGACTTGTAGAAGTGCTGTAACCATGACAAGGATTGCAAGGGCAGGCCCTAACTTTTGGTAACCTAGCTGATAAGACTGGAGGAGCAGAGAACATCCCCCACAAGGCATGTTTGGTGTTTTTCAGCTCAATAAGTGGCTCTAATAAAAGCCAATTTCTCTCCCTGTTCCACCTATACAGGAAATATGTATAAGGAAAGCAAGGCTTGTTTGTAGCCCATTCAGTGTAATGGCAGATGCCATCCTGACTCATTGCAGGCTCTACAGCAAATATCATTATGGAAGTGTGAGATTTAGGTTATCCCCTTCTGTTGTCCCAGAATAAAAATGCCATCAACAAAAAAAAATCCTTCTCTAAAGGAGACTGTGTTCTCATTTAGTTCCTGCACCATTTTTGTCTTGTTTCCAAAATCAGATCTGCCCTGATTGCTTAAGTTTGTCTCAGCCAGCTTTCAGAGAGGATGAGGATATCAGGCTTTCAGGTTCTCAGGGAGGCACGCAGCTGAGCAGAGGGTCTGAAGAGCTCACTCATTGTAAGGAACTGTGCAGGAGAAAGGCATCTCAAGTGCTGTGAGGTCCCTGCCCCCTGGCAGGCATCCCCAGTGCTCTCTGGGGCTGGCTGGAAGCAGGGGGCTCTCATCCTGGGGATGATCACCTTTGACTGTTCTGCAGCTCGCACGAATTGGCCTCCGGTGCTGGCAGTGCC
This sequence comes from Zonotrichia leucophrys gambelii, assembly GCF_028769735.1. Lineage (NCBI taxonomy): Eukaryota > Metazoa > Chordata > Aves > Passeriformes > Passerellidae > Zonotrichia > Zonotrichia leucophrys. Next base: position 10,309,344 of record NC_088176.1, read on the forward strand.
CCGGGGTCAGCTGGGCTGAGATATGGAAATATCAGACAGATAACACACAGAGAGAAAGCTTGCCCTTGTCAACAAAAATCAAGTCAGGCCTGAGCTTTCAGAAGAAGGAAACATTGCTCCCTTGTGTCTTTCACAGAACAGGGGATTTGCCCTGACCCTGGTGGCACTTGTGACCCCTCTCCAGGCCATCAGAATTTGGGCACTGTGCTGTGGCCAAGGCTGAATCATCACTCCTGGCTCTGCTCCTGCATCTTGATGCTCTGCACTTACTGTCACATTCTAGGGTACATTTCTTATTCACAGTTAAAACTCTTGAGTATAAGTGATCAGTTCTTATTGATTTGAAAAGGCTGAACTTTAAATAGCTGTTGTTTAATATCCTGGAACATTAATATTAGATTAGAAAGATGTCCCTGACTCTGTGCCCTGAACATTAGGAAATGTATACATTGAACAATTCTGCTCTTCCAGGACCATTTGTGACAGTTTGTCCTGTAATAATGAGTTAACACTTGGGTCAGCGCTCCTTTTGCTGGGCTAGACAGAACTAGGGAGAAATCTGACCATTCATGCCATTTCCTCTCAATCTCAGGAAAATGTAGCAAAGACTGAAGCACCCACAAGAGCATCCTGATTCTCCAGCCTAACACACTCAGAAAATGTTTGTCAGCATCCCATGACAAGCTTAAGACCTTTCAGAAATATTAGACCAAAACCCTTAAAAACTCTTTGCGTCACAGAAGAGGGTAGTAAACATCATAAACTGTTGCTACAATTTGTTATTTTCCTTCACTTAGCAGTTTTCTTAAATAAATCTGAACTACATGTTTATTATTATTACTGTTTTTCTGGTCTAGGAAGTGCATATGTGTGTACAATATATCTCTAATCCATGCATGCACACTGCCTCTGAGTGGCTCTGTATATGTGATTTATGTGAATGCATACTCCTGTACCTTTTAGGTGCTCTCAGTTTTCTGTTAATACAAGTAATTTTTTTTGTCAGTAAACTTTCAGATAGGAGGAGTGTGGCTTTTAGGTTTTATTGTCAAATGTTTTTAAATGGTTCCAAATCTCCAGTTTCCAATGTTCAGATATTCCCTTCTGGCTTATTTGGCATTCCACCATTTTCAGAGCAATTTATTGTACTACCTTTTAAAGCAGCAGGTATTTGGAATCCTGGTTTGAGTTGTGTGTTGTCTTTGCATATGGCAAATTTGATGAAATTAGAGTTACTTCATTGTGTCTGTAGTTAACTTCCAGGTGCTTGAGGGCTTTAACTGTTCCAAATAAAGGTTATATTCATGTCTCATAGATGCAACCCCTTTTGAATTTTTCTTTTTCCATGGTATATTATTCCACTCACTAGATAGCAACTCTTCCTGTAGTCACCATATCTTACACAAATTATTTCTTTCTAAATGTCATAGGTGGCTGTAATGATCGAGTGAATGAAAATTGTGCTACCAAAGGACTTGGTAATTAAAAAAGCTTGACAACAAACACCTTCCAGCCAAGCAGAACAGCAAACAACTCATTATAATTATCAGCCTGTTTGAACCTGCCTTCCACTCATGCACCCAGGCAGAGCTGCAAGGCACTTCTTCTCCATCAGGTTTGAATCAGTCTTTTGCTCACTTTTCATAGCACAGGGTAGATAAGAGCTCTTCAGTGGTAATTTGCTGGAGTTCCTAATGAGTGATTTCAGAAAGCAGAGACCAGTTCAGGCAATAAGCTGAATGTATCCATGTCTGTAAGTAAGCAGATCAGAGTTCTGCTTCTCTCTCCCCTTTTCTTCCTTGTGCATTAGGAACTGAAGCAATTAAAGGGCTTGGGTGTGTTTTGTTTTGCTCTTGGCTGTTTAAGCTATGTGTTCCTACAGTTAGCAAGATGCTGTTCTCACAGCTGCTCTCCTGGGCTGGCGGCTGTGAACCAGGTGGCACTGCAGGAGCTGAGGCTGCCTGGGGTGTGACACTGTGAGCTGTGCTGCTCTGAGGGACCTCAGGGCCTGACCCACACAAGGGCTTGGGCCCTGCCCAGGCAGAGCCCCCAAGAGCTTTGTGGTTATCAGAGGATGCTTGGCATGCAGACTGCGTTTGGAGGGTACAGATAGATTGTTTCATTGTACTGGAGTGCTATCCTCAACCTGAGCACCAGCTTTCCAGGGTGACCAACAGTGGGGAGTTCCAGAATGAGCTCATGGCTGGGTTAGAGAAACAGATACTTTGAGGTGAAGATGATGAGTAAAGTGATAGCATGGTCAGCACCACCTTGCATGGGTTAGGAAGGAGTTTACGTATTAGGGAACTCAAAAACAAATGAAAGGGGCAGTTTGAGGACAACATCTTGGCTGCATTGCTGTATTCACAAAAAATCAGAAATCTGTGGTGTTACATCATGATAACAAAGTGGGAAGGTGAGCCCAATGTTGCTGAGGTGTGGCGGGGACAGGTCTGCAGGATGATTTGGGAACAGCACAAGAGACAGTTTGACTCTGACCTTTTTGGCAAGTCATAGCCAGGAATGAAATATTTGAGGCAGACCTTCTTAAATGGAGGTTACTAAATTGTGGCATCCAGGACACACTGAGCAGCAGCCCAGCTGTTCTTGAAGTGGTGCCCATTTTACCAGGGAAGAATGGTCTGGCTTGGGCACATTCATGGCTGGGCTGAGAGAAGCCAGGGAGGGAGATGGGTTAGTTTTGCAATGAGCTGTGCAATGGGGAATGTGCATCCCTTTATTTGGAGACTCAGGTGAAATTAATCAAAAGGCCAGATAGGATCTATGCACCAATTGCATTCCACTCAAACCTTTGTGAACAGGAATGAATTTCACCTTGCCTGACCCACAAAGATATGTGAATACTTATCTTCCTTTCTTTAAGCACTTATTTTTATAGTTTCAATTAGCTAAATTTTTCTTTTTCGATAGTACCTTTCCTTGATGTACATCTGTCTCCAGTTTAATACTTACCAGTAACTTGACATGAATGGCAGAGATGTCTTTTGTTTGCAGTTTAATATGGAATCAACTGAAACATTTTCATTTATAAAGTGAAATCCATTTCTCCTCAAGTATTCTGCAACAGAGGTAACGTTTGCAAAATGCTTTGAAGATGAAAAGCACTACAGTATAAAAATATTAGGTATTATTTTTATATCTTCATCATCTGTGCTTTTAAAATTAATACCAAAAAATTCCTATTAATACCCAAATGCCCAGTAAAGTGCATATCCTTCTTCTAATCTTAATGCTTTATTTTCATCTATGAATCCTCTTAATCTTTGAAATTAATTACCATGATTAAAAATGGGAGATGTTTTCCCAGAACAATCAAATTTTTCTGTAGCGAATTTTCAATTAGTTTTGCATCATTATTGTAATTTCTTTTTGCTATTGAAACACAGACACACACACTCACATTCCTGCATACAGCATCTGCACATAGAGCAAGAGGAAGTCTTATTTTACTTGTCGCTGATCACAGCCCAAGGTGACCCTGAGCAGTGGTGACTTGAGAAGGAGAAGGGGCTCTGCCTTGCCATCCACCATCCAAGATAATCGACTTCCAAAACTGAGACCTTCAGCAGACAGGGCATATTCACACTGCTGATGAGAACCTTCCACTGCCAGTGGAGGGGAATCAGTGCAGTTGCAGTTACCCATAAAAATGGCAATTTGAGTTGAGCCCCAAGCCGTGTTTCTTTTAGTCCTCATGAGCCATCTGATTTTTACACCAGTAACAGAGAACCAAATGCAAGAGTAATTGTATTGTGTTGGGGAAGCAAAATGGAACAAAGATGGATACTTCAGCACCTGAAGAGGTGAACAGGGCCAAAACTCATGTGTTTCCTGGCAATCAAAGCAAGAGAAAATTCTCATTGCAGTTGGGTTCTGTTCCAGTCCTCTCCAGATACTGGTGATATTTGAATTCAGGCTTGTGTCTTGTTTTTGTTCAATACTTACTGCAGGTTTGCACACCTGAGCCATGTTCCCTATTAATTGTTTATAAGGAGAAGAGGGAAAATATCAAAGACCTTATATTGTCCAGATTCCCTGATCAGAACCAGTGGGAGAGAAAGGGAGAGGAAAATCTTTTAAAATATTAGTGTCAGTATATTTCAAAGGGCCTCTACATGCAGCACTCTCAACCTGAGTCTTTAAGTAAGTCAATTGAATGGTTCCCTAGGAAGATCTTTCTTTGATATAACACAGAGAGTTCCTTTTGTTGCAAAAATGGCAAAAAGAAAGGGGACAAAATCTGTGAGCTGAACAGGAAGAGGAACTGAAATAGAGTCACATCACAAGTGCTGAAAATGGATTTTTTTGTAGATCACAACAATACAGAATTTCTAATGTGGAAAGCACTCGAGAATAGAAAAGAATGCATCCAGTGTGCAAGAAAGGCACAAGAAGATATGTCTTTTATTGCCTTCTTATTTTTTTCTGCCCCTCTCATCAGAACAATGAGAAAGGTCAGGTATGAGCTGTGGAGATTATGGTGGCAATACAGACACTGTTGTGGTGATATGTCTCAGAGAAAGCAGGGAGATCATCCACATGGGGACCTCACTGAAGTAATTGTTGGTCCAGAAAATGGCCAGCTGGCTGTGAAAGAGCTGCATGTGTGGGGGGCAGAGAAAGGGAGACAGGCAGTAATCTGATCTTTCCACATTTTCCAAAGCAGGAAGTTCCAGGTTATCACTCAAACTGAAATGACAGAGCAAGTGACTACAAAACTGCATCTCCCTCCCCTCCTCTCGGTGCAGAGAGGATTAGCTGTGAGCTCCATTCCATGGTCAGTGCCTGCACTCCCTGTATTGCTTCCTCCGTTTTTTTCTGTGCCTATGAAAAGTACAGAAAAGCTTTTATGTAATGAAAGCTAGACCAGGAAAAGGATCTGCTCTGATGAGATCCCCCAGAAGACAATACTGACTGTAATTCCTCCAGTTTAACTTTCTACTTCCGGAGGATTTGCTAAGGAAGGAATTTAATTTTTCCCCTAGACGAATGTATTAATACTTAATAAAAAGCAAATCCAGATGACACTCCTAGAGAAAATAACGAATTTATGTAAATCTTTTGCTGTATTTGAACAGAACAAGATAAATTGAGGAGGCTTAACTCAGATATATTTTTTCTTTTCTAAAAAAATAACTGCAAAAATACCCAAAAGGCTTCAACTTTCGAAAGTGGGTTTCTGTGTTACTCCATATCAACACACACTTGGTCTTAAAGAATGTATTACATCCTCTTTCCCAATGATGTCTCCTGAATCTAGCCTGTTCTTGCACCCAGCACCAGCATTGGCAGATGACTTACCGAGAAGAAAGTACTGAGCCAAAGGAGGATTTTCCACCTCAGGCTGTCTCCTCATGCTCTGCCTAAGTTACTTAGCTATTTCTCAGCAATTTCACTCATGAATGTTCATTGTTTATTGCTTGAGCCCTTTTACAAGAAGCTCTATACAGCTGAAGGCACACAGTGTGTGGGGATTGGGAGCGGGGCTGTGGTAGAGCCCCATCCCCAATGGGCACAGTGTGAGCAGCAGGTGAGCAGCACTGACAGCAACGAGCCAGGGAGTGCCCAGGGCACTGAGCAACCACCACAGGGAGCAGAGGGCACAGGGGCAATGCATCAACATGAGGGGATAAAAGGTTGGGCTGAACAAGAAGGGCAGATGCTTGCAGCCTTCTGAAGTGGTCTACTGTTGCACTGTGTGGGTTGAAGCCTTCTGGACTTGCAGGATGCTGCTCTGTGTATTGTGGCCATATCAGTTACAACGTACAACCTGTGTTATTGTTTGAAGTTGTCTGGAGTCTAAAAGCTTAGTCGGACTACTTTAAAGAAAACCAAGAGTTCACCCCAAGAGAAACAAAAATGAGCTGTAACTCCTTCTGCTGGTGGGTAGTTCTGCCTAATACCAAGCTCATTACCCTGTCCTTTAATTTTCCTTCAATAGCCAGTCCAATATGGACTCCCTCTGGATGCTGGGGAGACACAGATGTCACCTCAACAGTTGACAGGGATTGCAAAAGTCAAGGATGCCATCCATGATTGCAACACCTCCTGCTTGGCACACTGAAGAAAGATTCAGCTTTGGAGGGCTCTCACACCAACTTGTTTCCCTGGTTTTCCCTTCCCTCTGCTTGCATGTACCCCACAGTGGTGACAGCACCAGTAAAAGACTGTTCAGAAAAAGTACATTTCCCTCCTTGCTCTCCATTTTGTTTGAAAGACTGCACAGGGACGTTTACTAACTCTATTTTAGAAGGATACGTCAAGTCTCCTACCAGGACCCTGCACAGACTTTTTCAGTATCAATTCACTCTCCATTGCCAAGCTTTTAAACAAAAATAAACCAAGATAATGTCAATAAATCATCTTCCCTCCTTTCCAGAACAGCACCAGTGGAAGACTGTGGTAAGTTATCATATTTTTAACTATGAACCTGTCTGGCTCTTTGTCATTTATCTTGTGTCTCCCACTCTGGCCTGGCTCAAGGCTGAACATTAGCAAATGATGAATGCAGGGCTGTCTCTCCTGGTTTGTACTGGCATTATTAACCCATATTCTCCTGAATATTTCATACCACATACATTAATCATGAGTTGCTGGAGTCATGGCAATTGACTCTCAGGTTAGTTACTCTGTCTGTGAGGGCAGAACAGAAATGTTTGCTACTGGGTAATCCCTGTTTGGCATTCTCAAGGATTTTCTTTTACCCTATGATGCTCATCATTGCAAAGCAAATTACCTGGTGTGAACTGGCCCTTCCACATGTATTTATACCAGTATCTGTACTAATGATGTTTTTTTCAGGTGGCTATAGCATCATGTTTTGATTTATTGTGTATTTAAGAATGCCAAGAATCAATTGTGTAATGTAACAACTCTGTGGCTGTAACATATAGTTATTTTCTGTTGATTCAGTAATGATCCATTGACTATTGTCGTTGTTTTCCTTTCTTCCTTATATATCTATTATTTCATCTTTTTTCAGTTTGTGTTCTTTTTTTTCACATTGATTCATTGTCTCAGAAAACAGTTGCTATACAGAGACAGGAACAATAGACTAAGACAGATCTTGTATTCCCCTCTGGACATGGCTAAGTTTGTAACCTCTGGAGCCCAGAGCTGAGTAATTTGGTGGGGAGAATTTGACTGGGAAGTTGTGCTGGTTTCTTGTTATGTATGCAGGACGCAAGGTCCTCAAATTCAATCTGGAAGTAAAGAACCATCTTTGTGTCATACCCTGTTTTACTGTCTGTTCAGGTGTACATGACACAGAGAAATGGCTTTATGCCTGACTTTCCTCCAGGGAACCCCTCCCTGAAAACAGTTCATAGTGAGTGTCAATGCTAAATATATATATATATATATATATCTGCCTGGGTTTTCCTGGGAAACTGAGGTATCTCCCTGCTGATCTGACCGTGAAGCAGTCTTCACTTTCAGATTGCCATACATGTGAGGTGGTAAATAAACAGATTCCCAAGCAAACAGCTGGCACAGATTTCAGGATGTTTAGTTTGAGAACTACAATCTGATTTTGGTTTTTTTTTATTTTTTTAACTTAATGGTGAACACTTTTGATTCACTTTAGCCAAAGAAATTCTCCACAGCTTGTCCTATTTCCTCCCCAGGCTTCTGTTCCAAGGGGTCCATATCAACCCTCTCTTCAATCTGCCAAGCTGCTCAATTCTGTGCTCCTGACAGACAGTTTTTAGATGCTCTAGTAGTAACTAAGGGAAGGACCATGAACCTGATATAAATAGATGAGGGGAAATTGGGAAATATGATTTCTGAGAAATTAAAAGATGCTCCAGCAACCCCAGCCATAGATTCCTTCCTCTTGCAGCAGAGGTAGCTGCACTTCTGTTATCAAGGGAATACGACCATAAATGGATTATGTTGCCTGTGGCTGTTTGAAAATGTACAAAATTATAACAAAGAGATAATCTCCAGGAGAGCTCAGGGTGATGGCTGGAGGATCTGGGTTTTTCTGCACAACATCTGCAGATCCCCCTGCAGTGATGATTACCAAGCTATGTGTCATGTAATGAGGGGCTAAATATGGCTGAGATACAGGCTCTGTGGGGAGATGGTTAATGAGGTGCTGATTGGGTAAGGAAAAACAACCAGAGGAAATGAGTAGGGGGTTAGTGCATCTGATACAGAAGAGCTCTGGGATGGGCTGTTATGCAGGATATTTTTGGTTCCAGCTCATATTCCTTCATTCTCACCTGTGTAGCAGATGAATTTTCCCCTGGCTCAGCTGGAGCTCCCATTGTTCAGCATGGCCACTCTGCTGGAGCCCAGACAGGGAGCTCATGTCCCATTTCCTCTGGTGGCAGCTCAGCTCTGCCAGCCCTGCCCACGCCGAGGGAGGGAGCTGGTGCTGGGGTGAAGGTCTGGCAGGAGCTCCCGAGAGCTCCTCACTGATTCTGGGCTTGGAGCTCACTGCTGTCACTGGCACTCTTACAGCTCTCCAGAGGTCTTGGTGTGCTCCTGGCTGTGGGCTTCAATGCAGTCTGACATGATGTGAGGGTAGGGCAGGAGTGATGCAGGCCCAAGGCAGTCAGAGCAGGAGCACTTGGAGCTGCAATCATGTGCACAAAAGGCTTCACAGGTGAGCTAAAATACTTTATTCCATCTTCCCTTTTATCCAGCACCCACCTGAGCATTGATTTTTGTCCATCACCATTTTGGGGACTGCTGTAGACAAGTCTCAGGCTCCCAGGGGAGGCACTGTATGTGGTTTGAGCTGACCTGCAGCTCTGTTTGCTGACACCTGTTCTCTGCTGTCCATGGCTTGTGCTGGTTATTACCTATGCCCACTGCAGGAAAAGCCACAAACTGTTTCTTTCTTCTGACCAAACATGGTCTCCTAAACTCTAAATTGCCCAGTGATTCAGTCATTGAGGGTCCCCCTGGCCATCCCATTGCTTTGTGACAAGCATCTTCCCTTTTCCAGCTCTTGAGGTGAAACATTTGTCTTGCTTCTCTGTCTTCAGAACACCAGGGAATTGCACACATTTGGAAATACCCACTCATTTCCTCCTTTCTTCTCTGCCATATTGTCATTTGATACTGATTTTTCTGAAAACATTTTTCTTGAACATCATACATTTTTATATTAAGTCTTTAGAAACTGTATACTAGCAGCCTCAGTTTCTCAATATCATTTAATTAACTTTGAAATGTTTAATTTTTAAAAATATAACTGAGGAAAAACCCCTAAAAATTTAGATTTCATTCACAGTGCTGATTTAGACTTTTTATGTGCAATAAAACAGTTCCTGTGGTTTAGCTCTTGGAAGCAGAGTGTGTTATACCCTTGGTTGTTGCAGGGTAGGCAGCAAGATTATGGTAATCAATGATCATTCTTTGATTGAAGGAGCATGCCAGTTCACATGCAAAATGCTAGTGTTCCATATATTCCTGGTGCCTATAATTTTTACCTGCCTTTCAGGCTGAATTGCACTGCATTGCTCAAAGCACATTTTGATCCTCAGGGTACAGCAGGATTTTCAAGGTCTACAACCATGTGCCAGTGAAAGATGTGATAAATGCTGAAGTGGTTTCCTAAGTGAAATGAAGAAAACGAAAATGATCCCGGTGCTGATGAAGGTGAGCAGCAAGCCTGAGATTTAAAGAGGGAAAATGACAGTATTATCAGTCAGGTATCATGGCAACCAAGGAGCCTAGACTTTGGTGTCAACTTTCTATTCATATTGTCTCTTTAGTTGGCATGGCAAGGTACATTTTCCTTCAGAAAATGTAATCACCTCTACTGGAGGTCATTCAAATGTTTAAGGACCTGGCCTTGCTCGGGAATTTGAGGAACTTCAAGGGCTTATGGATACCTGCATTCACATATTTGTATAGGGAAAAATGGTCAGACAACCCTCCAGACAAATCTGTGAAATCCAGACAGAAAAAACACGGTTGTATAAGACACCCTGTTTATTATTGCAATATCTTAGTTTATAGGAATTTTATGCTCAGTGTTATTCAGCGGCTGGCATTAGAATTCTGTAAATCCAGGCCTTTTCTAGAGACAGCACAGTCCACTTTTTGCACTGAACCAAGCACTATAGCAAGGCCAGAGGTCTACCATGAAAACTTATCTTTGAGTGATGCACTTGTTGCAGACACACACATATATATATATTTATACATATGCTTATGTCTATGTTGCAGTCTGGAATGAGGAAATAGCAGAAGGTTTTAGAAGATCGGATTTAGTCAGGAAAATCGTGTCTTTGAGGCACAGAAATGAGATTGTGATGTAAAATAAATCAATGGCAGAATTAGAATGCAGAAAGTCTGAGATCTGGAATGCTTAATCCTTGACCTGTTGCTCAAATGATGCCAAGAGCAATCAGGTTACGCAGAATCCTCTTACTGGGGGTAATGTATTACTAAGTTATGAACACATAATGTATTCCTAAGTTATGAACTGGAGGGAATTTATTCAGACCTGATTTTCTTTGCTGTCTGAGGTAGGGGCTGAGAACAATACCTGCAAGATATACATGTAAGAAAATGGTTGATGCAGGTGAGGGTAGGACCCCTTCCTAGCACTGTTGCCTTCAAATCATGAAGGCATGCAGGTTTTTTTATCAAATAAATATCAGTAGCAGACCACACAATGATAAGAATGTTCATTGGCAATCTAGTGCTGTATAAACCAGGGATGTGCTCCTGTGCTCCTGCTTTTATGCAAAGCTTTTAAGCTTAACTGTATGGGCTAAACACAACCTTCACTCTTTCATTCCTGAATTGAAATTTAATCAGATTGGAAGGCCTCAGCATTTTATTCAGTTACTTGCTTGCTTTTAAAACCACATAGAGGGTGGGTTAAACACTATTTAAAAACAAAACAAAACAAAAACCCCAAACAAAACTGTACACCTTTGATGTATTGTTATTCAGAAAGTTACATCAGTGTTTAAAACCATATTGATACTGGACACATTACTAGCCCAGTGGGAATCAACCAAATTTCTCACCCTGACACTAGAATTCACTGAACATGAGAGTCAGCAAGTATCATTCAACCAGAACCATGCTGGGCTCCTTGTTTTTCCAGCAAGGTGGAGGCCTGGGACAGGACTTCAGAGCAAATTGCATGTCACCATGAGCGGTGTCTTATGGAAGCTCCCCAGAATCCAAGTTCTGTTGAGCAAAGTTGTAGAATACTTGGAGCAGTGGCTCTGTTAAGATTGCTGCACTGTGGTTATCTGTGCCTGGGACTTGGAAATGCTCATCACAGCATCATCTTCTCTTTCCAACGCCCCTCAGGGTTATGGGACACAGGATTCAAGCTCCAGTTCAGGCAGAGTGGTTTTACTGCTGTTGAATTTCAGTGTCAGGGACCTGTGTGTAACCTGTGCTCAGCTTGGTTTGGAAGTCACCCAACATCACTGTATCTCTCCAGCACAGTGCTTCAGGTGCCTCTGGGTCTGGTTCTGGATATGCCTAGATGTCCTTTGTTGTGGAATACTGTTCTTAGTATTTAATCCTCCTAAATATGTCTCTGCACAGTATGATCTGAGACGGTAAAGATGGTTTGTGGTCCAAGGACAGGAAGGCAAAAGCTGGAGGAGCTTGTTTATGCTGTGTATGTGACAGAAAGGCTGTGCTGGGAGTGGAGCTGTTTGGGAAGGAGAGAGGCATTATTGGCATGAGTGGCTGCAGACATAATGGTGCCTCAGGGCTATTTTAATTAGTGCAGAGGGTCTCAGAACCTTGCATCTGTTGAAGTGCCACTTCTTCCTCCGCAGCTGCATTTTGGAGAGAGGTGTGTTTAGGGAAGAGGAAATTGGAAGCTCTGGTTGGTTGGTTTTCTTCCCATGAGGGAAATGCAAGCCTTCTGTTTATCAGCATTTAGAAGTCTCCTTAGGGCTGCTACAGTGACACAAACAGGATTTATGGAGATGAGCACACTTTGGTCCCACAGAGATTGTGTAAGTCTGGTGTTATACCCTTCCAGAAAAAAGTTGTCCCTTAGTCTGCATTTGACTTTTTGTACTCATCTTTATTCCAGGTTCTTTTGTTATAAGTTTATTGCTAGAAGTTATATGAAGGTCGATAAACACCTTCACACATTAAACATAATTACCTCAAAGTCAAAAGTAAGAAAAAACACTCTGCCTCCTATAAATGTATTGTAAATTGTTCTAAAAGTTGGAATTAAATAGGGAGTATTGCACAACAGAGTGTCATGTAAATTTGCAGTTTCACATGCACATTTTCTCTCTAAAGTCTGAAGGCAAAGTACCTCTTCTCCCTGCCATGTCCTCGCTTCAAACCCCTCCCCAACCTGCAGTCTGTTCAATGCCACAACACTTGCTTAGGGATTAGTCAGGTCCATGCCTCAGTGAAACAAATTAAGAGCAGAGGAGACTTCTTACAGGTATGAGAAATGTTGGGCTGAAATAATGTAACAGCAGACATTATGGAAGTAATTCTGCATCTCCCATTTTTTTTGGCTGGTAGAAAGCTGGCGGCTGCCAGACATAGAAAATGATTTTCTAATGTGATTGCTCTGAACCATCCTGCAGTTAAGAGGGCTTCTTTATTTTATTTTATTATTTATTTTTCCAAACAGAGGCACTTTGCTACACTGGAAAATTAGAAGCATAGGAAAGTCTTTGCCCCAAGTTCGTCTGGAATGGCTGCTTTCTGTTGTGACTGATATTGACTGCATTAGTGAGGGATCATGTTTATGCAGTTGAGGAAATTAGGCTGTATCTGTTGGTGAGGGAGATGGGGGATAGATACTCCTTAGTTAAATATTTGACTGTGCTGTAGCCTTCACAGACTGGTGAACAGGGAATGAAGGAATGTGTCGGAAAGACTGCATTTCTTGCAGAGAGGTTAGCAGAAGATATTTTAGTAGAAATTTATGCCATCAACTGCATTTTTCCTTTGAGCTCTTTCGAACCTCATCCCAGAATTTTTGTACTGTGCTGTTACTACTGCTGCTGGCACGTGGTAATTTCTACTCATGGATGACAACCTCAACATGCCAGGTGCTGGACCAACACCAGCCATCAGTAGATAGGGTTGTAATTAAATATATTCCCAGAGATCAGAATATATAACCTGAAGGGTTTTAAACCAGGTCCTTCCACCCTGAAATATGAGTCTGACTCAGCACAAGAACTAACAGGTCAGAAAGGAGCTCAAAGCAGGTGATGCAGAGTGAGTTGTGCAGCTGAAGGGATGGCAGCTAAGCTGCAGCTGCATCCATCCCCCACAGAGATGTGTCCAACTCCATCACACTGGGGGAAATGGAATCACATCAGCTTGAAGATAAGGAGGTTGGTGTGCCTGTTGCTACCTCTATCCAGCTTCAGTTTCCATTTTTACTTCAGTCTTGCTGTCTGCCTTAAGCAGAAGGCTGTAATTTATCTCCTTTGTGACTAGAAATTCACCTGCAGAATTGTTCTCACCCTTGTTCTCCATCTCCTTTTCATTTTCCTTCTATTACTGCAGTCCTCCTTCCTTCATCCCACCCTGATGCATCCCATGATTGTTGCTGAAGGAAGAAAAATTGATGTGATATTGCATTGATGTCCTCTGAGAACTGCTGCCAACACAGTGCATGTTTCCCCTGCTTGGGACAGTCCTCTCCATCTCCTCCTCCTGCCCTGGGGAGGTTGTAGCAAACAGAAAATGTTTTGAGCTACAGTGGTTTGAAAACCCTTGGCATGCCCAGCCAGCAGTGACTGCAGGAGTGTGCTATGGTGTGCCAGGTGACAGCCAGTGAAATCCTGCTGAAGTCCTGGAGGTTTCTGTCCTGAAGATCACCACAAATAGTGATAGCCCAGCTCCTGGGGCTGGGTATCCCTGGAGCCTCTCTCCTCCTCTAACAGCAGGTTTGCTGTGCTGGGGTCCCAGCAGGAAAGGTGTGGGGACTTTGCTGCTGTCATTATAATCAGGGATTGATGGGCACTGACTGTCACTAATGCTCAAAGGCTGGTGTTTGAGCTCTGAGTCTGTCTGTAATCAGGCTGGATAGAGGCAGTTTCTGCTGCCTCTGCAGTCTGACGTCCTCTTTCAGGATGGGATGAGGATGAGTCAGCCTCTTTCTCTGCTGAATTTCTAAGAAGTCTGTAAACTAGCTTGAAAAGGGTTCCCAAATTCAGAGTTCATATAAGCTGAACAGCATCCCCCTTTGGGAAGAACATCACTGAAGTACAGGCTGCTAATTTCCATGGAAGTGTCTGTGAACAAAATCTCCCCCAAGGTCCCTGCTTCTTTGTCAGCAAGCATCAGAAGCCTGTAGTCAAGCCTTGTATTATGAGATTTCATTACTTTTACTAAATACACTCCAGAGCATTTATTAATGTACTGTAAAGCAAAAGGAAAAATTAAAAATAAACTATGCTTGTCAAAGATATAAAGTACCTCTTACACTGCATGATCCCAACTTTTTTTCTTGATAATTGCCCAGGTTCATTTGCCATTAATTCAGTGCATGAAAGAATTGCAGTAAGGTCTTCAAGATGTTAGAACAGCTTAATGATGCTTTTCTTTAAAGAAAAAAGAACAGCACCTTCATTTACTGTAAATGGAGAGCCAAGGACAGAAGCCCTCAAGCCTTTTACATCAGGATTTCAATAGCATAGGTGATTTCAAGAAAAGATTGTAAATGCTCTGTCCACTGCACACTCATCCACCTATTTGAATTAGAAGCAGGCTTCAAAAAGTTTAGTGACCTCTCTCCAGGTCAACAGATGTTTTCTCTGATTGGTTAATCTTTTTTTGTTTCTGAAATTGAAGCTTCCAAAATTGTAATTTATAGCCCAATTTTCAGGTTCCTTCTTGGTAAAAAAAATCTCTCATTCTGTCAAGAAAGAAACCAGAAGAAAATAAGGATAAGTTCAAACCTAACAGCTGGAGACTGTATTCAGAGATGGCTGTCTGCTTCCCTAACATAATGTCTTTAGATTTGAGCCTGTACAGAAACAAGAAATGCATTTTAAATTTAATCAAGCTATTATTGTCTCAAACTGTGGAACAGAGCTGCACTTGCTTATCTTTCCCTCAGTATCTCCATCTGATAGGAATGTAGGAAGAATTGCCTCCAATCTCATTAATGCACTAAGGCCCATTCAGGTGTATTGTTGTCCCAAAGGAAAATTGGGGAAATTAAAAAAAAAGTTATTATGGGAATGCTGCCAATACATGCAGATAGAATTCAAAGAAAAAGCATCATCCTTACATAGTAGCTGTTGGGGTATTTTTGCTTTTGTTCAAAACAGACTTGCTTCTCTGTTCTGTACTCCAGGGAAAGAGGCATTTGCAACTAACGATGTTTGCAAGTAGAAGAATAATTAGGAAGAACAACAGCATATATGTCAGAACTAGTATTACATTTTAAGCTTTTTCTCTGTGGTTTTGGGTTCTTTTGTCCTGACCTAATGGGATGTGTTTCTCAGATGTAAATGATATGAAACAGCGGTTCTTTGTGGAGCAATTGCTTTCCAGAAGATGTTTGCATGCTGAAATGCCGCTCCACTGGCTGACTTTAAACCATTAAGGAAAATAATAACTTATACTATTCATAAAGATAAGCCTGAATGGAAATCTGTGAATCAAATACACTGTCAACTCGATTATTTTCTTCTGCCAGCTGAACTTGTGTTGAAGTGAAAATGGTGTTTTATCCTGATTTTACACGGGTATCACTGGATGAACTTGGGGAAATCCTCATCCCTAATTTCTCCACCTGCACGATCATCCTCCATTTTTGAACCCTTTTCAGTACTTTAAAATCATGTTTTCAAGAACAATGTTACCTGTATTTCTTATAGAAAAAATTTCATCAGTGGTCATGAAAGTACTTAAATAGAAGTGGAAAAATTGTGGGAAAACTGATGTGGAGCAGGCATCCCCAGGTGATGCCAAGGCCAGAGACAGAAAATGAGCACATGGCCACTGACTGGAGTCAGCCTTGGTCCAGTAAACTTTCCTATTGAGGTACAGCTTGATGTCTTTCAGACCAAGGAGAAAGTTACCCTGTGGAGGGCCTTTCAGCCTCCCCCCAAGGAGCAGGGCTGTTATTCCCAGTGGCCTGATATCCCTGAACTGACAAAAAACAATGGACAAACAGATCTTGTGGACAAGGAAAATCTGTCACAGGGCTTCTCCGCCTTGCCTTGTCTGACTGACGGAGGAAGAACGCTCTCATGGTTTGGTCCTCAGGGGTCTTGGACCCAGGGCTGAAGAGTCCTGTTTGCTGAAGATTCCTGATTTCACATCTAACCGCCCTTCCTCATGCCTCAGCTTCCCTCTTATTTATTTTCCTCCTTCAACACTTTGCCTTTTGGAGGCTGCTTTAACATAATTTGTTCTAGCAGAAACCTGCTCCTTGTTTTTTACACAGTACTCACATGGGGAGATCCTGAGGCAACTGCAGCTGATAAAAATAATAAAAGGCTTTGAGAAAGTGTAGAAAATTTGTTTCCATGCTACCAAGATGATTCTTGTTAAACCCTGAAATCTTTTTACCTATGGATATGAATGAGATTTGGGATTTCTAGTCACGGCTTTCTTGGGAGGAATATGGGCAATGGCTATTGTAAAATACTGGCACCTCAACAACAGAGTAAGCTCAGTCCCTTTCCAGCCTTCTGTATTTTAAAAAATTAGAGTTCTGAGAGGTTAAAAGAGACTTATTTTCCTTCACAGAATTTCTTATGCATTCATTCTGTGATCTGACACTCCAGATGGGAACAGAGAGAGTAGAAGGTCGGACAATCTTGCTTGTATATTTAAGACAAAGTAATAGAATTTTAAAATGTTTTCTTTTCTGGTAAATCAAATACATTCATTTTATTTTGTTTTTCTAATTATGTCTGCTAGTTCAGCTGGAGAAAGTGGTCAGCACTGGGTTACAATACAGGCAAAATAAACAGCTTTCCTACAGTGTATATCCAAATATGATACTCCTTCTCCAGTGAGGAAAATTACTCTAAACCAAGGGAAGAAATATGAATAATTAGATCTGATTAAGAAGCAGAATTTTCCTTGTCTTGATTTGAATCTGGGACCCGATTAAAACCAGACTAATTTTGGGAAGAGTTAAAAAGTTCCCACTGCCACATGCCCAGGTGCCACTGGAATGAGGTAATTTGGTTTCCAAGGAATTGGCTTTTTTCTCTGTGTTATGGACGCAAAACTGACCCCAGTCCACACAGGGGGTATTGGGAAGAAACAAAGCATGCACATGCTATGGTTGAACTCTTCACCTTAAGTGATTGATGGCCCCAGCTTGCTCACCTGTCTCCACTTCTTTTTTTGCCGCATTTGCAAAATTTTCCACAATTGTTTTTTATTCAGGAAACAATCCTAGACTCACCCCTCAGTTTCTGGGGTAGGTGCAAGACAGGACACAGCAAGAAAGGAGCAGTGCCGTCTGTATGCTGGTCCTGGTGGCTTGTGTCCCACTTCAGAAGTAAGCTGTTACTGATACAGTTTTCATACAACACTCACAGCTGGGCTGTGCACCTTTTCTACCTCATATGGCATGGACGTGATCCCATAGATGGAAACACCTGAACAGTTGCCACTCCCATTCCCTGATGTCTCAAGGGGCAGAGAGTTTCCAGTCCACGGGGTTGCACACAGGGAGCTGGATTTCCACAGGACCAGTGTCCCTCTGACTGGGAGGTGTCTGGGTGTGGTGGTTCCATCTGGGGCTGCTGGTGCTGGGGCAGCTGTGAGGGGCAGGAGGGAAGCTCTGGCACTGGTTGCACATGGCACACTCTGAGGAGGACACAGTGACTAGTTCCTACACGAGGCTTGGGTCAGAACAGCTCTGAAGCTGCCTGGCTGATGTCCCACAGCCCTCTGGCAGCACTGAAAGATGTGTCCCATGCTCTATGCAAGGAAAGGCTTTGCTTGTCAAATTTACCCTAATCCCATGTTACCACAGCCTGTATAAAATCTTGCTTCACATGAGTCTTTCTGGAAGAGCTCTATGATTTGCAAAGTTAATTTGTGGTTGGCAATTTAATAGTCTCACATGACTGCAAGCATATTCTTGATTTTCCTGCCTTAGTGTCAGCTTATGAATTTCACTACCTAAAGCAGAGCCAAAATTGTATGTCTTATGCTTTTTTGGGGTTGGATGCTGCCGAGATACGTATTTCCAAACTGATCTAGATCACATTTTTTCTTTTCAGACCAAACAATTTCTCCCCACGTCCTTGCAAGGAGCCAGCAATATAAAACCCAACACAAAAAACAGTCTGAAACCAACAACACCCATTTGCATTATGCCAATAAATCAGGCAGGCTGAAGCCATTTGTCAAAAAGATATTTGCTTGAATCCAATTCCCTTTGTGTGCAGGGGATGGCTGGGAGTTTAGTACTTGCTAAATGATTAATCAGCCCATGATTTTTTAAAAATACAATGCAAAAACAACAAGCACAAAATGAGGGTTTTAGCTAATGTGGCTTGAGCATTTGAAGAACATTTAATTATGTTATCCTTTGATCAACACATGCAGCCTTTAAATATAGACAGAGGAAAAGAGTTTCAGTAGGGTGTTAATAACCTCCTTATCTACTGATACACATTATTAAAAGAGGAAAAACCATACCATTTTCTGGCTTATTCTTCTCAGAATGGAAAGCATTGTCATTTCTTTCTCTCTTAAATCCCTTGATGGTTCCAAGTAATTCTTGTGGGCTTGGAAAGCCGTGAGAAAACCAAAAGTGAGTGCAGTTTTGGCCTCTACAGGGCCACTAACACCTACCATCCTGCTGAGGGGCAGAAGCAGCCTCTGGGAGACCTGGCAGAGAGCATTTGACATAACCACATCTTCCTTCTGGAAGCCTAGGGTGTTTCATGGCCCCCTGCCTTATCTAGTTTGTCTAATGGTACAGTTTCCAGAGAGCAAACTGGATCACTGGGAAGCTCAACATTATTTCCAGTTTCAAATTACTGCTCCCAAGACAGACCCTCCTCTCTAAACAACAGTTATTCTATAAGGAAATGGCAGGGAATCTATCTTTATAGCACCCCTGGAGAACCCACCTGCACCCATCTTTCTAGGTAAACAGCAACATCTCCTGGCTGATACCAATTTGTGACACAATTATGAGTGAGGTGATACTTGTACTTATCCTTTTAATCAGATTTGAAGCAGATCTGTACATTCTGCCAGGCTTGTGGACCTAGGAATTGACTCTCTGTAGGAATGCCATTTATTACCCCCATGAATAACTCAGTAGGTGAGGTGCTTGTTAAACATATGGGCCGTGTCAGCACCCCAGTAATTCTGCATCCCAGCAGTCTTGCTCCTTACAGGATCTCTGCTTACCCTGTGTGTCACATTCAGTACTC
Source organism: Zonotrichia leucophrys gambelii (assembly GCF_028769735.1). NCBI lineage: Eukaryota > Metazoa > Chordata > Aves > Passeriformes > Passerellidae > Zonotrichia > Zonotrichia leucophrys. The sequence goes on from NC_088176.1 coordinate 10,328,717, forward strand.
TGACAGAATTGACAACGAGAAGATTGCAACACTTTAAATTCAGTCCATAAGTATTTGGAGACTGGAGGCTGACAATGTTACAGGAAAGATTCATGGTTTTCTAGAAAGTGCTCACCTGAGAAATGAAAGTGGTTGTATCTCACCTTGTCATCAGCAGGAACAGAATACCTCTGCTGTTATGCTCAAGATGTCATGTCTAAGACTTACAACATGTGGTCTGATTGTATTTTCAGCTTTTTTTGGTTTGTTTGTTTGGTTTTTATTTTATTTCAAGAGACTTTTCAATCTGAACCTATTTTGTAGGGTTACAAGCAAAATTTAGATTATTACTCTTTATGGACAGTTCCCAGGTAGTGTTGAATATGGCACAAGACCTTTCACTATTTGAAAACACAGAACAGGGAGGTCCCCATGGGAACCTGGGTGGCATCTGAAACAGCCTCATATTTCAATATTTGCCATTTTTATGGTACTAAATTCACAGAGAACATTATAAACACTTGCTACAGCCAGAGTCAATTCAGCACTTAGATGAAAAAATTCCTATGTCCATTTTATAGGAAGATAAAGTGAGTTTGAAAGAGGTTAAATAATCTGCCCAGAGCTTGAGAATAAATCAAGGACAGAACCTGAAAGGAGGCCCTGGGGTGTTGACACCTATTCTCAAAAGACAAACATGCATTAAAAATAAGGAGCAGTAAATCAGGCAGTACTTCCTAGTTCCCTTGATTAAGGAAACGATTTGTACAAGCCATCTTCTAGGAATTTATGGCTGATTCCTGCTTCCCCTAATGTGCATGGAAAAGTGAGTTCCACACTTAGTAGCAATTAAATGGCATGAAACATCAAAGTGTAAAAAGTCAGAGAGAATGCTTGATTTGATAAAAACCCCATGACTTCTTGCTATAATTAAGAATGTCATGAGGAGTATTCACTTGTGTATTGATTTTATTTTTTTAATTTTCAGAAGTATATTTTCATAAGCTCTTTGAGCTGCTCAGCATGCTGCGATTTTTGTTAATTTCCTCTTTACCAGGTTTATCAGCCTTAATTATAGCTGAAAGCGATCTTTGTCTCAAGAAGATGAAAACCCTTTGTGAAAATGCACTGATGCAGTTTGTTTCCAAACCCAGATATATTTCCTAATTAGTTCCTTGTTGTAATAGGTTGCATAATTAATGAAAACACAGGGAAATATTCAAAGTAGTAATTTTCTTTGAACAAATGTATATGAAAAGGAGAAAATGAAACTATTACTTTAATTAACCTGCTTTGAAAGGCACTGTCAATATCAAGCTGAGTGTTAGCCCTCTTGGGCTGTGTGGTATTTTATATCTTACCTGGCTGTTAATCTGTTTAGCCTAAAGACCTGACACCTCCCTCTTCTTTCATGAAGTTAAGCAGGGTCAGGCTTAATTAACACTGTACTTGGGTGGGAAATCTTCACGGGAAATCCCACATTTCTGTTTGCTCTGATACCTCTGTGATGCCTGTTTCATGACTGGCTGTGATGACATGGGCCTGTGCCAGCAGTGATCCACAGGCTGCAGTGACACCTTTCCACTCTTCCCTTGCAGCTGTCCTGGGTGCCACCAGCTCAGCAATGTGGCAGTGGAAACAAATGAGAAATAAATGCATCACCTGGGTGTGTCCGTGCCCTCATAGGGTGACTTTGCAGTGACAGGGCTGGTCTCTTGCCATGTCACCCATAGGAGCACCTCTGCTGATCCCAGGCCACCCTCCAGGTGGGAGATGGCATCCACTGTTTGTCCCCTGAGACTCACTGATGTTCTGTGGGACAGAAGAGGGATGTGTGCTGGTGGGATGACTGATCTTTTCTTGGTCAAGCTTCAACTCAGTTCCAAGCTCTCCCCTTGTTTGGAGGTTTTCCTGGATGACATTGTTCCATTTCTCTCCATTTTTGCAGATCTGCTGAGGCAGATTCCTGTACTTCAGGATTTCCTGCTGTCCATGGAGCACATGTTTCAGGAGACAGATTGATAGGGTGGTTATAAAGCAAGCTCAGGGCTTTCAACCCTCCAGTCTGCCAGGGATGTGCTTGAACTGAAGACCCCCCACACCATTTCCAAGTTAGTCCCTTTTCCAGCACGTGCTCTAAAAATGTCAGCCTGCTTCTCAGGGTTCCTTCGTGACCCTGCTGTTTCTTATTGCAAAATGTCACAAGGCTGATAAAAACAATGTCCAGCAAAAGCAGCTGAGTGACTTTAAGAGCTAAAACACAGCAGCTGGAGACTCCTTCCTCCCTTTTGCAACAAGAACAAACTTCTCACTACTCAAGGGGATAGCCAGGGAGTCCTTGGGAGAGGGGTGCTCTTGCCCCAGGCTGAGGGAGATTCTGAAGCTTCCTTGAGATCCAGCAAGGTTAAGCCCTTCTCACCCCATGGTGTGCAAACATACTGAATGTATCATGAGCTTTTCTTAAACATGTTATAGGGAATCTCAGGGGGAAAAAACTCATCTGTGACTCCCTGCTCTTGATTCTTCGACCTCCAAAGGTCAGAGTTGACATTTGATTTAATGCCATGCCTTTGTACTGCCTCTATTACATTTATATCTCTGAGGCACCATTCATGGGACAGCAGCTACACACATTAGCCAAGGTCTGGGAGTGACTGATAAATCTGTTCTGCTCTCAGGTAATATAGCACCCCCCTGGTTTTGCACAAATGAGAAAAGGGAAGGGAATAGCACTGCATATTTTGTCCTGGCCTGTGGTATAAACCAGGCCTGCTCTCTGCCATACAAACATAAAGGACATTTGAAACAAAATAGAAGGGAAAATCTAGCCAGCAGCCTCCTTCCTTCCTCCACTACAAGACTTTTCCCTTCCCCAAAAACCAGGACACAGTTCTTGACTGATGACTAAATAAAGGAAGACTTGATAAGAAGTGACTTAAAGGTAGTCAACTTACTTGGAAGGTTTTGTATTGTAAGAATTTATGAAGAGTGGAAGGGAAATGAATGCATGGCTGCATTTAGATTCTGAATTCCCCATTGCTATGCTGACATTAAATTTTCAGGATGCTTTTGCGTACATAAAACACAACAGCTGTCCTATGGGAGGTATAATTACAATTAAAAAAAAGGAAAGAAAATAAGCTGTGAGCATACAATCAACTCTTGAGGGAGGGAGTCAATATCTCAGGCAAATTACAGAATCAAAGCTGCCTGAAATCTTTTAAGGCACAGCTCAGCAAGCTGTGTTAGGGAGGAAAGGCCAGAGCAGAAGTTTCCAAAACTAAAATGCTAGGAAGAAAAAGTAGTAGCAGAAGTGGGTATAAATATCCAGAAAGGGCAGAGAAGGATCTGGTGTTCACATTCTACTTTGAAAGGGGCCAAAGACTGGAAGACCAATCTCCCCACAGCAGGTGCAGCCAGATTTAAAATGAGCAGGAGGAGATGGTTCTTCACAGAATTTGCAGTAGACCTGTTAAATTCATGTCCTGGGGATAGTCTGGATGCAGACATACACAGATTCAAAGGCAGACTAGAGAAATACTTGGAAAAGGGAAATCTTTGGACTTTTTAAACAGACAGGCCACAGGAGGCTTAGAGAAAACATCATGTATAATTGTGCAGTTTTACTTTTCCCTGAGGACTTGTGTGTTCAGTAGTGTCAGATAGTGTGGCCATTCCTGTGGTTTTTTTGCTAAAGTTGATTGACCTTTAGCAGGATAAGAATCTGGAATTTGTGTTCATTGCCATTGTAGAGAAAAGAGCAAACACCTTTTCAAGTATCAGCCCTTCCCATCATCCCAATGTTCCCAGTGCTAATAACATGGCACGTACTATCTCCATTGTGAAACTTCTGAAATTGATAGAATCGGTTAAAAAAAAAAAAATTATCTTCCCCCCCCCCCTTTTTTCCCTCTTTTGGTAAAACTGTTACCTCCTCTGAAAGGTCACTGTTTAGATGTGATAGCACAGCACACAATAGATAAAGTGCTTTTCCTAGGTGGTAGGACTGAAACAAAGCAGGAGAAGGGCTGCAGGATAGGAGACAGGTATAATGGCTCTCAGTTCTCTGTCTGAAATCCCCAAATTATGAGTCTGGCAGTGTTTGGATCTCAATTTTGTGTCCTTCACAATCCTAAGCAGACTTAAAACACAGATGGGGAGAAAATGACTGAACCCACTAGGCAGCACCCCAAATTCACCAGGAAGAGCTAGACAGCCACATTAAAGCCCCAGTAAAGGCTACTCTGCTGTCTGAGCAGCATTCACTTGCTTTGAGAGTGTGATTTATGTCTCTGTTCCTGAGCAGGGGCCATCCCCTCTGTGCTGTGCTCCCTGTTCTCTAGCCAGCCCTACAAGACAGCGGGGTGGCTGCATCCTGACCTCTGGAAATCCAAAGAAAAGGATGGGTGGCCTTTGGCCAGTAGGTCCCTGAGCAGCAGAGACTCCTGGGTGGCTCTGCAGAGCCCAGCTTGTGTCCATCCAACTTTGTTTTGGTTCCCTTCCTCCCAAAGTCCATGTGTAGCCCCTTGGGGCCCTGGACAGCCATCCTATGTCTGTTGAAAAGTGAAATGTCTGGTGAATAGCTGCATCTCAGGAATAGGGTTTTTATGGAGCCAGGATCCAGGCATGTCACACTGACTGGCGCCAGAGAGGATGTCCCCTGGACCTGTCCCTCCCCTCTGGCCTGCCTCTCTCAGCTTAAGCTGCAAACACTTCTCAGCAGAGACCATGGCTGGGCTGTGTGTTTGTCGATTGTCTGACTCAACAGGGCCCTCCCCTTGATGCATTCTTGCAAAGCAAGAAACAATAGTGGTGGCTTTGTTCTGGTATTTAATTAGATGGTGTCTTCCAATCCTTATTGCAACCTCCAGCTGTTTAGTGTGTAGGGCCAGGAGAGTTGATTAGATTATCTGGTTTAACCACCCATAAAACACAGGATGCAGAATTTCATTCTCCATCACAGCACAAATAATAAATAGAATAGTCCAAGACAAATTCTAATATCCAATTTTTAATATCAACTACAATATGCATGTAGAGGGAGACATTAAACAAACCCCTGTGTCTACCAATCTACAACCCCCTGGCAGTACTTACATATTTCTTATTGCTCACTGGCTTATTTACTGCCAAGGAACAAAGTTAATGCTGAGCTCTGAAGCATTTCTAATGTGAACCAATTTTGCCCTGCAGTTTCATAATGAGCTCCACCCTTCATCCACCTCTGCTCCCCCTTCTTTCTACTTTCCCTGATTTAATTTAAAAAAAATGAAAATATGCCCCTTCTAGGAAGCAAAATTCAGATTAATTTCCTTTAAGTGCTGTTTCATGCCCAGGGTAGTAGCTTGACGCCAGCTTTGTGAATCACAGGTTTGATTATTCTGATAGGGGAGGAAAGTGTCTTACTTAAGAGATAGCAATGAAAAAATATGTTAGCAGGATTGGGTTATTTTTATTTTCCAGGAGGAAGGAGAAAGACAGAGCTTTATGGGGAAACTCTATTAAAGTCATCAACTTTCCTTTGCTTAAGGTCAAAAATTGTACAATACCACTGGAATAATATAATTTTAGAAAATTTCTCTGTGGCCTTTTTGTTTTTCTTTTTTTTTTCCTTCTCTTTTTTCCCTTTTCATGTTTATGCCTGGGGGCTTTTTATTCGATCACTGTTCTAATAATGCTTTGAATCAATGAATGAGCAACTATCTACAAAGTAAAACAACAAGTAAAGAGGCGGGGAGCAGGAGAAAATAGATGATGTGGACAAACCACATGCTGTGGGGAGCCACACTGACTCATCTGTGAGCCCTGGAGAGAGCTTGGCCAGGGACATGTGGTGAAATTACTGGGAATGGAGTAAGGCATGTGGGGAGATGGCATGTGGAGTTGTCAAATCAAAATCAAATCTGTCCTTCCCTTTTCCCAACATATTTTATTGCTTCAGTGTGTCATTTGCTGCCTGCAGACAATATATGCAAAGTGCTTTACCCTAAGGTTGGGATTTGCTGACAAGTGTCATGTTTTGCCAATCTGAAGAAACCTGGGTGTGATCAAGGCCTGAAAGAGACCACCATGGGCACTGTGAGGTATCTGAGCTCGTTAGCTGTAGGACTAATGAGCCAGAGAGAATAAATTCAAATGCAAAGGAATTAAGTTAGTCATTACACTTACTACAGTGAGTTTAAAAATTTGTCCCTGGTCTGTCATTCACAGCAGCCCCCTAATTCTTGCATTCACATTGCTTTTCAGCAATGTCTCCTTCTGTATCTCAGGGAAACTCATTTCACATCCATTTCTCAGCTTTTCAATCTGTAAAAGGGGAGGCAATGCTTATCTTGTTGCAGCTAAAATTTATAATTAGCACCTTAAAAGCCCTATGGAGGGTCTATGTATGATTTATTTTCAATAAAGGGTAATATAAAATGAGTTAGGGCTTGGTCTGAAATAGCCTTCCATTTTAAGCAATTTCATATGGAATTGTAGCATTCCACACCAGTAGAACTGGATACTTCACGTTCTACATGTGCAGATTTATATTTGCTTAAAAAATGATTTTTTTTTTTTTTTTGAAAAGCAGCAAATCTTAGGGGATTAAGCAGGATTAGGCTTCCCTTTTGCTAGGCGTTACCCAAGCAAATGACAGCGACCTTTTTTTGCTGGAGTTTACAATTTTGAACTTTGATCCCAGCAATTTTAGAAGTGCAGAGATAAGCATTAGTTTGAATACTTTTAATGCCATCATATTCAGGGGAACAGCCATGGACGTAGCTTCCCAGTAGTTATATAATCACAGGCTAATTTTGCTGTTGCAAACCACAGTTTCAAAGTCTCCTCCAGGGTATAAGGGTAGAAAGACTTCAAAACCTTGTTCATAATGTGAAATTTGGAGTGAAAAACAAACTTCCAGCTGACCTGTGCTGATGGAGCTGATGAGAGGTAACTTTTTGACTTCTGTGTTTGGATGGTCAAGTCCCTACTTGCATGACCTTGAGGCCAGTTTGCATGTACTAAATCCCTCAATCTGTTTCAGGATGCTTCATCTCTTGCTTCATTATAGAGAGAGCTTAAAAGTCACAGTTTCTCCCTTTGCTGTAAGGGGGAATAGGAGGAAAAGAATTTCCCCAAAATGAGAGCTGAATTTGCTGCAAGTGAATTTAATGCTTTGAGTAGTTCAGTGGTAGGTGGCAAGGAATGGAGGAGAAGAAAGGGAAAAATTGGTTCATATAATTTTTAAGCTCTTTGGCTGTAAAAAAAACCCCACTTGCAGAGCCTGAATGAGGGAAAAAAACCCACACAACTTGTTAATACAGTGAAAAACCCCAACATTTCTTTCAAATCACATGCATATGATGTAGTACTTTCCACTACAGCTCCAGGATTAGCATCGATGACAAAGTGGCCAAGGGAGGACAATCAAATAATTTAGGACTGTATCCTCAGAGGTACTCTGTGTGATTCAACTTCTGACCTTTGCCTTTTCCCCCAGTATTCTCTTTAGTTTTAAAGCTGTTTTCTTTTTTTGATATTGAATTCAACAACATGAGGGTGTAAGGCAGAGGAACCCCTGTCTCTGCACCCTTGGGGGCTGTGGGCTGCTGGGTGTTCATGCCTGGCCTCTGGGATCCTGGATGCTGACACCAGCTTGCTTAACTGAAAAGAGGAACTTTTCTAGGCTGGAGTGCACTAAATCCTGCTCTTCCACAGGGACAGATTATCCACTTTTTCCTGGGAATAAAATGAATGCAAGATGCTGCTTTTATGGGTACAATTGCTCTCACTTTTCATGGGGAGAAAAGGATAAAAGTGATTAAGAAAAGGACAAAAATTATAAAAGTTTAATTTGGGGTAGAAAAGAGAAAGAAACCCTTAGCTACATTGCAGTGGGTTGGAGACTACCTCCATCAACTGTCAGGAAGAGTTTTGGGTTTGAATATTAGCGGAAAGGAAGGTAATATGTGGAAATTCCTAACACACTCCCTTGTCTGTCCCCGTTGCTCTTTCCCCAGCAGCACAGTGCAAGATGCTTCTCTCCCATCTCTCTCACAGTGCTAATCCCTACCTGCTTCAACACCCTGAACTCAATGCAATCCCAACCTTTGGAACCAGCATTCTTACAAAGAACAGACGGGAAACTCGGGGACGACAGTCTCCCAGAGTCCCCTGTCAAGGTCTGTGCAGAGTCCTTGTAGCTCCTTCTTTAAATAGATGCTGGCAAATTACAGCAGTGTCATTTGGTCTCCTGCTTAACAAGCTGCATTCACCGTTTCCTACTGTCAGCTCTATTTTCCCAGGGTTTGTCACTTGTCAGATATCTGCCAAAAGGAGCAGATGAAATCTCAGCCCTCAGGGGAGACGTTGCTCCCTCACTTCCCTTGAAATCCTTTCCCCCACTCAATTCTCTTTTTGGCCACTCTTTATTTATAAATCAAATTCAGCTGAAATTGGGTTTGAGGAATTGGCCTTTTTCTTTGCTCTGGTTATGAATAAAGCAGAGTGTGACCCTTTTGGTTTTGGATGCCTGTCACTTTTTTCTGCCACATAAAAAATGGCTTCAAATTGGATTTAAAAGAAAAGGATAACTGATAAATCAGTGCCGGATAAGCAGCAGTAGTTATGGCTCTATTGATAAATGGTAATGCCCCAGCAGGCTGGCAAACACATGGTTAAAACACATCATCTTGCTTGAGCATCATTATTATTTCATAAGAAGCTCTGGTTATTGAGACTGAGGTAATTAATAGGCCAAGCAGAGCCTGCAGAGTAAAACCTGATGGATGGAAAATGCAGGATACAACTGAAAGCTTCTTCAGCCCCTAAATCCCTCTCAGGATTAGGGCAATTCCAAGCAGTAACTTTTCAATCTAGAATTTCTATAAATACTGGTTAATAAGATCTTCTGTGCCCCTAGAGGAGAGATTTTGAATCTTTAAATAAATTAAAGGAAGGATATTTAATATCTCAAACTATTCTTAAGCATCAAAATTTGTAAGTGCCAGAAAATTAAGTATTATTAATTTAGATGAATTTGGACTGGTTTAGCTCATATGCACAGTATGATTTAAAACTGTAGAATCCACATTATTTTCTTTGGAATCTGATCCTGTTTTCTGAGATTAGAGCAAAATATATTCTTGTAAATAAAGAGACAGCAAGGATTGAGGACATAGGCTATGACACAATGGTGAGAGAGATGGAGTTAACTGGGATAAGGCCTGAAGTATAGTCACTGTTTTGACATAAGTCTTTGAAAGATGGAAAATATGGAGGCAAGGTTAGCATTCCTGTGGAGAATGAGCATATAGGAAATGGAAATCATTACATCTGTAGTGGTAGCAAGAATTCAGAACTCAATATGATTGAGGTTTGGGACATCTGGCACCCTCTCTCTTGGAGAAAAGAGGCTTTGGCACAGGAAATGCTCTCATGGACTTGCAAAGGAAGAGAGGGTTCCAGTGCCAAGCAGGCAGCTACTGACACATGTGGTGCCCAAAGGAGGGTGGGCAGGGAGAGGGTAGGGAGCAGGCAGCAGGGAGTAACTCTGACCTTGAAGATATGGAAAGCATTAGGGCAAATTCAAAGGAAAAAATAATTAAAAGATGTGGCCATAAATGTGAAAATATTACAAAAAGGTAACAGGCTTGCTGGAGGTGAATGTTGCAGAGTAGTGGGATCTCTCTGTCCAGCCTGCTTTGGTTCCAAACCAGAGAAATTTAGTGGAACTAATCTACCTAAATTGCAGGAAAATTATGGGTTCAGGGCTGTGTGGGACATGAGAAGGTAAGCCAGAGAGGATGAATAGGTGAATTACAGGTGGATAAAGTAACTGATGAGGCAAATAATGTTGGAAGAGGAGCTAATTGAGTTGGAATGAAGTTTTTTAAAAGACCATTCTGGGGACTGAACACATTTGATATTTTCCATAATGACCTTGGCATGAAGAATGGGTCTTTGCTGGTGAAACACAGCTGAAAAGCATTGCCAGTGTGGAGGAAGCCTGAATTGGTGCTTTGGAACAATCAGACTAGAATAATATAATGGGATGAAATGTAATTGCCCAGATTTCCAGGTCATGTGCACAGGGACTAATGAAAGGTATTTCTTTGCATGGACCCGTTGGGGAGGACACCAGCTGGAAATGAGAGGAAATGAGAAAGGCTTGGCTCTCTTTATTGCAGGACCTCTATGAGCCAGCAATGAGATGTGCCTATAAAAATGCAAATACAACACTATCAGGCAAGATTTTCCCAAAACCTTTTCCAAATTATTTTTTGAGACAATTAGCAAACAACCCAATGAGGATCCTTATCTAGAGCATCCCAGGTGCTAAGGAGGAGAGAAGAACTCATGTAGATGAGTCTGCACAGGTGACCACAGGAACACAATCCATTTCACAAGAGGAAATGGAAGATTGTTGTGGTCTTAGCCTCAGAAAGTGAAAGATGTAAGATGAGACTCATTGCAGTTGTGATTTAAAAATATCCCACTCACATGAGCACTCCAAGCAATGTTCTATAAAATAAAATCATTGCAGTGAAAAGAATTGTCATATAACAGACGTTGTCCAAATCAAGTGGACTATGAGGTCTGTGTGTGTTAGACTAACACATAGCAGTGCCCAGAACTGAACTGTGAGGAAAATGCTAATGACCATGGGAGGTACCTGCTGGCTTTCCTTCAGGTAAGTCAATCACAGCGATGAGAATAACCCCCTTGGTTGTTTCTGTTAAAAATGCAGCAGAATAAAGTAGCTGTGTATATGGTTTGAGATCTGCAGGGGAGATGCTTGCTGGGATTCTGGATCTATCTCTTCTCCCAGGAGTCTGACTCTTGGAAAAATTTCAAAACAAAGCAGTGAAAAGCTCCAGAATCAATACATTCTTGGCCTCAGAGGACTGTGTTCAATCTGTGGTTAAATATTATTAAAAAAATACATCTACTCCTTTTTTAATGCACAAATCACAACCTAACCATGATTCTGGAACTGCAGCTGATGCCACCACTTATTGGGGAAGCCCCATACAATTTTCATGTCAGATCTAGCAAATCATAACTCCAAACCAGACCTAATTCCTTCCTTGTTGCCAGACCTGTTTGTGAAGGCAACCAGGTGTCCAGGGTCTCATTGGACACTACCAATGTGCCAGCAAAATCTGTCTGCTGGGAAGGTGAATTGGAGTGGGAGACAGATTTATCCTTCTCAAGGGCACCTCCTCTGGTATTCTGTGGGCCTCCCCCCAAAAATTTTGTCCCACAATAATTCCCAAACCAGTACAAAGCAAAAAGAAAATAATGGATCACTTGGGCCCAAAGAGTACCATGAGCAGAACCTTCCTGTATATATGCATATGAAAAAATATATTATGACTGCGCTATTATTAATGTGAATAATTTGGTACAGGTAGGAAGAGCTAATTGAAATGAATGTTCTGTTTCAACCAGAGGAAACTTCTTGCCACTGTTTCGTTTCACATCTAATGATGTATTTTCTTTTGAATGTGCAAACCAAGTAGATTTTTAGGGAGTTCAGAATCTTTTTCCATGAAAGAAACACCTATTCTTGTACCCAAACCCTGCCAACACTGTAGAAATATTAATGTTTCTCTGTGTATCCCCAGGGACAAATCCTTATCTAGTTCCCCCAAGGACACTCAGCTATGGATATTAAAAGTGTTTCTGTTAACCTTTCAAAGTGTATGAGAGAAAATTAATGAAAAACCATCTGAAGTTGTTTCCACTCAGAGCACATCTTCCATCTCCCCTCCCTTCTTACTCACAGGGTTTTATGCCTCCTGCAGAAATTGGTTTCAGGTCTGTCTTGAACCTTGTATCTCATGCTGGGGTCCTGGTAAAGAGCAGAGAATTGGAACCCAAGATTGCCTTTCACGTAATTTAATCAGTCCAAATCATGTGTGGGAACAAGGACCTAAAGAGGGATCCATCAAACCCTTATTCTCAGTCTCTGCTATTATAAATCTGTCCTCCTATTTTGCTTTCCCATCATTCTTATGGATTAGTGCACTAGACACAAAGATTTTTTTTTCCCCTAACAACACATTTATTACTTTAAGTTAATTCATATTCTTCCTGTCTTTACTTCTACTGTTTGGCATTACATTCTAAACTAAGCACCTACCTTACTCATTTACAGCAGCAGAGGCACAGCCAACATTACTTTAAGTGCAGTTTTTTCAGTGCATCCCAATGCAAGGGTGTTTATGAAGTCCCCATTTAATACTTCAGCTCTCTTACTGTCCTTCCTCCTCACTTAATTTCCATTTTTTTCCACCCAGTCTTTCTCCTTGAAACACTTCTACGTTTTGCAATGCTGGATACATGTACTCATACATACATATATATACATATATAAACCCAGCCCAGTTAAAAGTGAAATATACCATTTAATTTCTTTCTTCAACGTATTTCACATCATCTTTTCCAGCTGCTGGAGAACTAGCACTGAAGATATATTCTTGACATTTCTGGTTTTTGAACTTTTATCAGAGGTGTGTTTTGTATCTGTTACTATTTACTCCTGAAAGCCTTTTTAATCTTTGTTGGGTGTGCACAGGATAAAGGTGTTTTCCAACAGAATTTAGGAAGTACAGTACATGATAAATTACCTGTTGGATTGGTAATTTATCTGTAATTTACCTAAACTGGATGTTTAGGTAAAGAGCTACAGAATATAAGATCCTGGTGCTCCTGAGAGCAGAGATCTTCTGCACACTGCTGGATTGCATCACTCTCATCCAAAATGCTTTCATCTACTACCCAGTGTTTCAATTCTCTTTTTAATTAGCTTATCATGCAATCTCCCTCTCTATTCTTGGGTGTGGTTCTCAGGTATTTCCAGTCCTTGGATTGATGTTTGCATGTTGGAATAATTTTATTGGTCTGGGAGATTTCCCTGAAGAATCTTGGGAAGACAGATATAAAGGATATGGTGGAAATCAAAGTGGCACAATCCACAGACATGGTTGCTTCCACCAGCTGCAGAGATGGAGGCTTCCCCCCAGTTTAGTCAAGATATCCCCACAAAACACATTTGCTGGGATTTTCTCCAGTATCATTCTAAAAAGTGCCTAACAGTGTGTCAGCCTCTAATTGAAATTCTACAGTAATTTCCTTTGCAAGGTTGATGGACAGGGTGAAAAACGGATCAGGCCTCTTTTTAAGTCCCAGAACTAAAGAATAATGGTTCATTTGATTAAATTAATGACTTGCAGGTTTCAAAGAATTAAAAAGTACTCAAGCTGAGAAATTCACTTTTCTAAGAGAGTCACTGAGTCAAATGCTGTTAGTATGTTTTAGAAGGGAAGAGATAGTGCTGCTCACATTAGAAACACACTGCTAAGGTTTACTTGGTGAAAATGATCAAATCCATTTTTTTTAAATGGTGAAGTTCAGCTGGAAGGGTTATTTTCCCCTCACCTCTCACCTTCGGTGTCATTTACTGTGGGATTTGCTGGTCCAAATCTTACACATTTTACAAAGTGGACTTTGCACAGGTCTCATTAATGTGGCTCTCACTTGTGCCCTGCCCCAGCCACTTCAAGCAGAGCAGACCTGTGGCCCTGGTACCATGGCAGTGACCCTTGGGTTGTTTAAACATCTGGTAAGGGCTGGGCTACTCTCCTAGATAAATCCAACAAATACACCAGTGTCCTGTTGGCACAGGCAATAATGGCAGCTCTTGTCACCTTCTTTTATTCACCCTCCAGATAATGAAAGCTGTCCTGGTGAGGCAAGGTGGGCACCCTACATCTTTTTATGTCCCAAATGCTCCTTATGGACAGGCTGTTCTATTTTCTTCCTCCCATGACTACTTTGGGACATTATGACTGTTCTCCCTGATTTCAGCATCAGCTGTCCTCCTGAGAATCAGGGCAAGAGCCAATCCTAGTCAAGAAGCTGTTCTGACACCTTGCACATTCTTACCTTTGTGCCAGCTCCCAACTCCACTGGACATTTTGTGTGCACTCAGCCCCACTGCAGGGGACATGTCCTTGGCAGGACCTCCCCAGCCCCTCTGGAACACACTTGCACAAGGTGGAAAGGCATCCACAACCCATGGAGCTCTGGCCCCGTTTTGTCCTGACCGTATTCCAGCCAGCAAATAACCTCATGTCCCATAGAAATGTCTTGCAGCTTGGATGAAAAGCTATGAAATGATGTCACCTTAAACCATTTCAATACTAAATCTGTGTCATCCTCCTCTGTTTATCCTTTGAGATTTGACTTTTTCTTATATAACAGATAGGGTGTTTTGATATATGGCCTTCAGATTAACTCAAAGGCAAAATAAATAATCTTTAGGCCAGAGAGAAAATAAGCATCTGCTTCATTGCAGCAAATGCATTCAGCGAGCTCAATAGAAATATCCCATGGAGATGTTTGAAATGACAGGGAAATCAGCTCTGTGAATCAATATGTTTGGTGAAAAAAAAAGGCTCAGTCACATCTTGTTGGGCATAATGGAAATTGATTGTCAGTTATCTATTAGCAATAATTTCTGTTTGATGACTTGCCATATGTTATCAAGCTCGAAATCAGAAGGGACTGGATTAAATGAATAGATTCTGTCACAAAAAACACAAGGCACCAGCAGCACAGCAGAAGATGTGCAGCATGCACAGCATCTTTCTAAGAGAAATAAATTCTTTAATCCACCCTAATTTTAAATATTCAGGGTCTGTGTAGACTGGCAGATTTACAGATTAGGGACTCGAAGGGACCCTTTCACTCAAATATTTTACTTGCTGCCTTTCAGTGACAGGCAATCAGTGAAATGTCTGCAGACCTTTCAAATCATCTTTCCTTTAAGATTCAATAGGACTTTACATCTACTGAGGCGAACCCTATAAAGGAGACTTTGTGATACAGTCCAGAGCTCTGCCTAAGTGCTGCAAACTACACTGAGCTCAGTTCTATTTGTGGGAATGTCACTTGGGGAGGAGGGTCATCTGTAAAGCGGTTCCCACTGCCAATTATAATTACAGTGAGTTGAAGAATAGACCCTGAAACTCAGCATAAGAAATTATGAACCTCCAGTCAAGTAAAATACTGACATTCTGTTGAAGCCCCATTAATCCAATGTACCAATCTGGGCATGGAGCATGAATTCAGTAGTGTGAAAGCTGCCTTATTTCATCTTCAGGAGCTACCTCTGACAGTGTTAAAATTTTGCTTCATTCTTCAGAGAAAAATACTGTCATGATTGCACAAAAGATGCTGTGCAATGCTTGTGAGCAAACACATCTTAAGGGAGCTCATTTCAGTGAGTGCTGACAGAGGTTTTAATGCTACTTGGGAAAATCTAAGTACCGGAATTATCCAGCTACCTGAATTACTCAGGCACCTGATTCCTTCTTATGGTAGGAGAAAGAGGAGATTGAAGATGCTGAGAGAGATATATCTCTTAACTGAGTCTCCCCCTCTGATAATTCTGACTGTGGCTTTATAACAATGCTGTGTGTGACACCAGAGCTTTGTCATGTAGAGACCTTGTGAACACAAAGAGTAAAACACTAGTTCCCTGCCATGTAGGTTTATGTGGAGGCCTCTTCATTTATCGCCCAGTGCCTCACCTTTCTAGACTCATACATTTTCCTCTTTCCTTTTCTGTGAATTATTCTTGTAGAATCACTAACTTACCGCAAATTAAAGAAATGTAGCCCTGAATGGTTCCAGATTCAAATTTAAACCTGAGAGGCATAGGATTTCTCCCTACCCTCTTAGTCTCCAGCCCCTCTCTGGTGTGTCTGGGAGAGCTCTCTTCACCACTTCTCTGCTGGCTCACCCAGCCTGACAGAAGCAGAAGCTCTAACGTGAAGGCTTGTGTTTTACCTCTGAGATAAAATAAAAAATAAAAACCACTTTCCATTTTAATTTGAAAACACAAGCCAAAAAAAAAAAAAGCTTCCATAATTTATTAAAAAAAAAAAAAAGCACAGCACCAGTCCAATGCTATGTGCTATATTCCCAAATTTAATAAAAGAGGTTGTTAACTAAAACTACAATGTCTGGAATGACTATTGATTTACAAGTGATTTCTCCCTGGTGGGAGGAGGAGAGAAAGGGCTTGACAGTTTCCACTGAACAGGGAGTTATGTAGGAAAAATTCAGATGAACTTGAGGGTGCTTTTCCTTCTTGCATTATTTGGGGCCTGATGCCGCAGTACAGTTTAGATATCCAAGGTTGTTCTGCCTGTCTGTGGCTGAAAGGCAATGATTAGCACAGTGTAGAAGAAAAATAGCCTCACTTAATCAGCATTACACCTTTTTGGAGATAACGATTTGCTAATTTTTTCAAAGAGTTGAGCTATATCTTGGCAAGGGGAGAGGAGTTTTTTAATCACTTAACACCAAATAGCTAATGACCAATAAATGGATGCCTAATGCTGCCTTCTGCCTTGAGGAATCTCTGCAAAACTTCTGCTTATTCACTGCCAAAGGAAAGGTGTTATTTTAGCTCAAGGAAAATGTCACATTTTCAGTATAAATGGGTGTGCATAAATGTGGGGCCAGAATTAGAGTTAAGCCACTATCCAGCAGAGCAATTTGCTTCTGGAAAAGATTTCTGAGCAACACAAAGCATCCTTCCCAGTAGCCTGTTTCAAGAAACCTGTTATGCACCAGTAGGAATGCAGACACACCTGTGTGGAGGTGGGCAGCAAACCAGCTGTAATTGTGTTTGTGAAACACAAAACACTTCATCTCTGTGCATGAAGTGCTTTGTGGTTCCAGCAGGAGTTCTCAGACACAGCCACACTGGTAGAGACTGAAGCTTTCAGGATTTAAATAGTTTTGGGTTAACTGCTTCCCACTCCTATTCATTTTCAGGCTGGAGTTGCCAACAGGAGGATTAGAAAATCCCATGTGAGATAACTCTCCAGAGACTGGCAATCCAATTTTGCATACTATAGAAACCTAGATAAGACTCCAGGCTTCTGGATGCTTTTGCTGCACAAACCCTTTGACATTTATCAGGCTCACACCTTTGCAAGGTACTAAACACAGGAGAGAAAACCGATAGAATAAATCTTTGTGGTGTTTGATACTCTCCTGATTTACTCCCAGTTGTTTAAAGACTTAGAAACTGAGGGGAGAGAAAATATGGCAGTGAAATAAAGCAAGAAAAGCTTTTTAAGGCTAGTTGTTGGGCAGTTCAGGCTAAACACATCAGTTGACCTGCAGAACAAAAGAGCTGTAATATCTTCATTGTGGGTTTTAAGGACTGCATCTTATTGCTGTACTGGTGAGTCTGCTGTCAGCTCAACTGCCCTGAAGGTGAGTGCAGTGGATGTAAATTCAGGATGGGAGTGAACTCAGCACACTGCACCACTGTGGGAGGCAAGGGGGGCTGCCACTGAGAGAACTGCAGTCCCGAAAGTAACTCAGTTCTCAAAAAACCCAGGAACAACTGATTTATTGCCCTAGATTCAGAAGGGACTTCCAGAAAAAATAATGAAGTTTGCACTTTGAGGCAACTGTGCTAATAGGAAGAAAAATAGTCTGATGGCAGCTTTTTGTGCAGTTGGATCGTTTGCTCCTCTGGGCTCACATCTGCACCTGCAAACCATCAGCAATCTGCCAGCCTTTGCTTTGCCTCTCTGCAGGCCCCCAGATGAAGCCATGGTCCCATCCAGGCCCCTTGGGAGTGAAGGATGCCCTCCTCATGAAGTCTTCCCTTGGCGCAGGATCCTGGCTCAAAAAGCTGAGTACTTCCTTTACCACTTAATGCTGCATTTAGAAGTTAAAGATTTTTAATTACTCTGATGCTTTCTCTTGGCTTTTTACTTTTTCCTTTACACAACAGAGGGGGCTGTGTGGAGCATGCTGCTGTGTGCACAGCTCCAGCAGAGGCTCTGGAAAGGCAGCTCTGGGGAAACCCCTGGAGCACAGGGGCTGTCAGGCCTGCCCTGGTGAGAGCAGCACTCTGAGCCCCTGATGGGGCTGTCTGGGGATAATCCAGGTGATACACAGAGTAAGATTTTGTTGTGCTTCAAGTTTTGCTAATTTTTCGTTTAATAAAGCCCAAATCCTTTCCTAAATTCTGTATGGATAGACAGCAGCAGAACACAGGCTGGGCTGCGGGCCCTGCTTTGCACAGAGGCCCTGTTTGTGTGGTCTCTACAGAATAGAAGAGCAAGCAGATCTCACCTCAGTAACCAAATCGACTCAGTCTCTAATAATAGACACCAATGCTGGATGTGAGCTCTCCTGAATTCTGTGGAAAACCAGGGCCAGCCAGGATTTAGGGTGTCAAGGAAGAGTGGACCAGGGCATGAGAGCCCCAGCACCTGCACTGCACCTGCCCACTGCATCCCTGACTCTCCCACACCATCAGCAGTGCTGACCTAGTGCTACACAAGAAATGGGACCAAATTCCATATTTTAGATTCCACACAGGATAAGTGTTTGACAGAGGGATGTCATAATAGAAATCTTAACATTGTATTAAAAGAAGGGTAATTAATCTCCCTATGAAGACTTAAAGGGTTAGCATTCAATCTCTTCCTTTAATCCTCTAGATATTTTCAATGTAAGGTACTGGATTTGGAGGGAATTTATTTTGGGGATCAAAACAGTTAGGCAGAAACTATGTCAGTAATGTTTTGTCAGTACCATAATCAGAAAAAATATTTTTCCACAGCATAAAAGGTCTTGGTACTGTGCCACTAGGAAGTTTAATTACTAGATGACTTTAAAACATGGTAATTTAGTCCCAATTAGTGTTATAATAATTTATTTATTAAATTCCACTATGAGTAGTTATGTTCCACAATCCATTTATTCTTGTAAGATGTGTGCCCCATTAGACAGCGAAGTAGAAGGTCATTAACCTGCATTTCTAGTTCAGATTATGTTATTAGATTGAATTTAGTTTCTTCGCTGATGGGTGCTGACATTTTAGAGTGCTTTCAGGATAATTTATCTATTGTCATTCTGTTCTTTTCAGCCATTCAGAAACATTGTAGATCTAAAATAATGCAGGCCCGATGAAGATAGATTTCTTGATTAAATTTCAGCTGTGGCTTTCTTTGTGCTTCTGATATTTTTCATGTTTGTTCTATGAAAGTGAGTTTATGGCACCACTGATGCAAAATATTAAAAAAATTATGAGTCATGTCCCATCAAAATCAGCAGCTATAACTTAAACTGATGAGTTTTAAATATAATCAATTCCAGCTCTTTTGTTCTGATGTTTTCTGTATTTAGAGATTTAAGGATTCCCTTCAAGACAACTGCTTTTACACAGCATTTTTTGTGGGTTTCTTCTCTCCACATCCACCTCTCATCCATCCTTTGAATAAGCAGATGGAGAGGGTTGTCCTGTGACCCCAAGAATGAAGTGTGACCCATGCACAAGCTTGGGCAAGTGATTCCTGGAAAGGAAAAGCTCCAGATTTACAAGTGTCACTACAAACGAACAAATTGATACAAAGTGAGGTTGTGCCTCCCTTGGTGCTGGCAAGCCCATGGACCTTGCACAGGGCAGGAGCTGCCTAAGACCTTCCCATCTGTACAGAGGCACTACAAGGACAGGATGGTCCAAAGTTGTGTCCCCTCTCTTGCCTTCACTGTTGGCTTGGCCACATTATGAACCCAGAATATGTTGCAGCGTTCCTGGTCCACAGCAGAGCTGCCATGTCTCCTCTGGTGTCCACGGTCCCTCTGGGCCTTGCTTTTGGTGGCCATGCTTCAAGGAACAGGTGCTGTGCAAATGGGAAGTCCACTTTGGTTAAAAGCAAACTAAAGAAAAAGACAGTGAAGGGGAAGGGTTTAAATATGTGGTGCTCCTTTTGGGCTTGTTGAGTAAACATACATTATTCAGTTCCCAAACAAAACACAGGAAAAGCATCCAAAGGAGAAGACCCAACTGTTGAGAGCTTGCAAAATCTCATTTTTTCCCATTGCTTTGCTCTGGCACACTTGCAGATGCCTGTGTGCTCACATTGAGGATTTTTTCCCCAGCTACAAATCCTACTTAAGCTTTCAAGCTCTTCCTTTCCCAAGAAAACCTTTTGGGCAGCCATTTCAATTTCTTTTTAATAAATGGTCTTCTCTCAAATTGTCTCTGCTACAAGAGCAGTTCTGGGAAAACAGATGACTCTGCACACTCTTAAAAATCCCAGCCTCTCAAATGGCATGTGCAGATACCGTACAACGATGCTAAAAGGGGTTTTGCAAATTGCTGAAAGGCAGAACCAGCAGCCACCTGGTTTGCAGGGAAAGCCTTGTCTTTGAGAAGATTAAAAAGAAGATATTCCTGTCTTGGTCAGAATTTTTTTTGTTTGGTTGAGGTTTTTTTGTTTTTTTAAACAGCTTTCAGTCTTATACCTCATGCCCTCCTTCCCCCTACCCACCCCAAACCAACCCAAACCAATCAAAAAAAAAAAACCAAACCAAACCAAACCAAACCAAACCAACAAAAAAAAACCAAAAAAAAAAAACCCTCCAAAAAATCCACCAAACTAAAAACAAACCATGATATGGCTGTGAGGGGGAAAAACAGTCTCACCACCCATACCTGCTTTTAATGATCCTTCTACTGAAAAGACAACACCATTTCTTTTTTTATTTCTTTTGCAGCTCATACATTTCCCTCCAGCATCCTGAACACCAGGAAAGAGGTAGGGACCAAATAGGAACTTTTTAAAGGGTATAAGGGCTCCTCTCTTGCTCAGAGAAGTCAGAGAAATGCAGTGCTGAGTCCCAGTGTTCATGGGATTATGTGGCATGGTACAGTATTTTCCATCCCACCACACTCTCCTGTTAGGCTGGGGCCTGATATCATCTCTTTCAGGCTCAAAGCTCCCTGAAACAGTGTTCTCCTGCCTGACTGATGTTGAATTCTTCGAAATCCCTTGTATCAGGAGCTCAGCCTAAGAAAAAGCTGTTCATCTCAGGAGAGGAATCTTGCAATCCCTTAAGCTGCTTTTAGGTAGATGCTGGGAAATCTATTTCCCACTTTGCTTGCTTTTGCTACCTGCCCAAAGGCTGAGAGGGGGCTGAAAGTGTCTCTGAGCCCCAGACACACATTTGACTCTTTGTATACTTAAACTGCTCAGTTTAAGGTCAGTTCAGCACTTCAGGACTTGGAAATGCAACTTCTCAACTCAGTTTTGTGAGAAGAGCTGCTGGCAGGGATATTGTAGTGACTTGACCAGCAGATCTGATTGCAAGAATATTGTGGAGATTTGACCCTGGCTGGATGTATTCCAGTACTCCTTTTGTGCAATTAACAATTCCAGCTTTGATTGTGAACTAACAATTTGATTGTTAAAAATCACAATAAAACACATGGGTGAAGTGAATAAGTCTCAGCTGGTCAACTGGACAGCACTTCACACAGAGGTGGGAGAGGATTACTAAGCAGTTTTACAGCTTCTATATAATTAGAAGCATAAATAAACCATGACATTTTATACTCATGCATTCATGTCCATTACAGGAAATAATGCAATTTTCACTGTTAACTACAGCTTTCCTGTCTGTTCAGGACAATACAAATTATTTTTTAACTGTTGACAGCAGAAGCACTATCTAACTTGTCAAAATCTTGTTCTGTGTTTCCTGCTATGTGTTTGATCAATAACTGCTCTGATGGAAGTGGATTACACAGGCCCAGCCACACTGTAGGTGTTACAGCCATCACTTTGTTCCACTGCCTTGCTGTTTGGATGCATTTATGGCTCAACAGGATGACTGTGGATCATTTTATCTCTTGATCCCTTTCCACATTATAAACAGCTTCTTCTCTGTGCTAAGATGATAAGAAAAAAATAATTTCTCAGGGGGTTTGCAAAAGAATCCATGCAGCTGTTGTGCTGTAGATGCTCATTAGCACTGCCTGGTGTGGCCTCAGACATGGGGAATCAGGCTGTCTTTTCTTCATAACCTAGCCTAGATCCAGCCTCAAACTGTACACCTAAAATTCATGGGGTAATCCAAATGCCACTAAATACCTCTGTGGGATTCCAATAGCTTGTCATTTTTTCAGACACACTAATGTGATAGTGAGTGAAAAATGTGGTTTATCATTGAATGGAAAAGAGTGGGACAGTCTTAAGCCATCAGTTTAAGCCATGGGGGTAACTCTGAAAACTCCTCTGGAGAAGTTCAGAAAAACTTCTCATATTGGAAACTCCTCATATTGGCATGTGGTGAATGCCAGGTGAAGGCAGTGCTGAAATGATGGTGGAAAATGTGCTAAAGATGGAGAAGAATGTGAGATTTGTTTTACCAGTGGGGAAATCCACAGAAGGAATATTTCCAGGGTGTGATAAATGCTCCTGGAGTTCAGTTCATCATTAATTCATCATAGTCTTGAAGCAAATTCCAGCTCAGAAAGTCTTGAAACTGAGGATTGCCAGAAGCTGGAAAAGGTTCTCAGGAAACAAAAACTTTTAATTTGTTCAATGCACGAGTTGCTGGAAGTCTGCTGCTGGCCAGCACCCAGGGCAGGTCACTGGGCTGGGACACAGCCCTGGGGTCTCTGTTAGGGGCCAGCCCCACTGGACACACAAATCCCACAATCCCACACCCCACGAATGAGGCAGGGATTAGAATGCAATTGGGTTCCCTGGATCCTGACACTGCAATTAGCACTTCTGGCTGACTGAGGCAGGTGAAAAGGAGATTCACACAGTCACCCACAGCTTCCCTGACAAAAACCAGGCCAGCAGCTCCAGGCTCTGCCGAGTGTTCTGCTGGTGCCAGAGATGCCTTCCCAGCAGGAGAAGCTCTCCAGCTGGCAGCATTCTGCAAGAGACACACAGAGCTTCAATGTGACCAGGTGTAAGTATAGAAATAAAATTATTCAATTCCTCTTCTTCCCTTTACACTTTTCTGTTTCAACTCAGCATTGTCTCTGCTCAACAGCAAGAAAGTTTTTTTGCAGATTTTAAAGCACTAATCATAGGCAATTATTTCTAAAAAGATTTGCTTGCAGCAGGCAGAATTTTCTCTTAACTTGAAAGCCTTGCTTTTCTATTCTTCCTTCTGTTAAAAATTATAATCATTTTCTGCCTTGTGTTCTCTACCAGCTGAAATACCTCATCTTCTGACATAGTTTGAATCTAAGTAATCTTCAATTGGAAGTTTTTTTTTTAGAAAAAGAATCTACAGCAATAAAAGCTTTGCCAGCAAACACAGCAAAGCAAGCAGCTGAAGCTGTTTATGTGTATATCTTAAAATATAATTTTGGCCTTTACAAGTCAGCAGTCTTTATTTTCTAAGGTGGTCTTATAAAATGAAATTAATTTTCCACTCTTAGAATTTCAGAACAAACCAGAGAATGCAGATTTCATGGCACAGACACAAAGGACAAATTTACGTTGCTTTCCCACAGCTGTTTATGATTAGATAAAAACCGCAAGAATCCTAAAACCCATTTAAATCGATAGTTTCTTTCCAACACTTTTACATTAAATATTTCAAAATTTTGGTACAGGACATATTTATTTTTCTATTTTCCTTTAAATTATCAACACTGAAATTCAGTATTTATTGGCTCAGTATGAAGAGTTTAATTATGCCTTCAATAAAATGATTCTACAGCTTTCGAAATTGTTCACTGATTTAAAATTCAATTCTTGGCCCATTTCTAAACAGAATGTCAAAGTCCATTTCCCACCCTACCACTGTTTTTGTATGAGCCCTGACCCTAGTTTCTCTGTGTTTCACCTACTGTCTGTTCCTCACTTTCTTAGAGTTGTTACCTGCTTTCCATTCTAGGTATTTTTCATAATATATGATGATTTTTTAGATCATCATATTTTGGAGGCTGGCACTGATTCTTTCAATGAGCATGGATAACATCTCTTTTTAGAGGATCACAGCATCCAGCTATGACATATATGAAGTGATGGGATCAGGATGCATTCTTTTCTGCAGCTTGGTGACCATGGATGCATTTATTTTTGTGGTAATTAAATGAAGGCTAGTACTGTGGCTTCTCTTTACAGGAAATTCAATAGAGATGTGGTGCATATGTAAAAAGGGTCCCCTTTTTACCCATTTTTAGCTCTTTTTATATTCTTTCATCAGCAGCACACTCCCTTTCCTGAGCATGGAATTAACTCCCAAATTCTGCATATATTAAATTGCAGCTTCTACTTTTAACATGATTACTCTCAATGCAAACCAGATCCATAATGAGGCCTGTGGTTATTTCTTTTATGTTTTTTGTTGTTGTTGTTGTTGTTGTTTTGGGGGTTTTTTTTTGTTTGTTTTGTTTTGTTTTTGGTTTTTTGGGTTTTTTTTTTGTTTTCCCCACAATGAACTTCCAGTGAAACAATTACTGCTGTCATGAACTGAAAATTCATCTGTAGAATCTGCTTCTGGGGATGCTTTTGGGGAACTCTTTCCTTCAATGTTCTCAGCTTTCCAATGAACATAAATACCCACATCTTGCAGCTGCAGTTTTTGACTGAGTGACAGGTTAAAAGAAGTTCCCTGTCAGCATTCATAACAGAAGAAGAAATTGTCCCAACAATTCTTAGCAAAACGGACAAGCCCTTTTTATACAAAACTATTTTGCTGTCCTACTGCTAAATTGCAGCTCACTGAGGCCCTGCAGGTTGGTGTCTTATCACAAAAGAAAAGGAGTGACCTGAAGCCAGGGCTTCACACATGAAGAGTCAGCTTCCCCTGTTTTTCTGGATTAATTTTTAAGTCACAAATGCAAGTCGAATCCAAAAAGCTGGCAGGTGTAATCTCTTTTCTGGGGATCTCAGTTCCTCAGTTTTTGTATCTGAGGAAAAACATTTACACCGTGCACAAAACTGTACTTAGAGAAGGGAAGTTAAAGAGCAAATGGTTGCTGATCTCAACAGCCACTATCCACAATCTGTGCACCAAAGAAGGCACTGAAACTGCAAACTCTTCTGTGGAGACTACTGAGGTGAAAAGCAAAGGTTACCTGCTGAGTATTCAGCGGTCTCTGGGGTGAGCTGTGTCTCAGCTGTCACCTGAGAGGGACTCAAAATGCTCCAGGATCAGGTGAGATTCTGAAGCTCTGCCCCCGTTTCAGAGCCATGCAGGCAAGATGGGAATGGAGAGCTTCTCATACTCTTCCATCAGTTAGTAGAAGGTTTGTGCAGATTGGATCCTTCTGATGGTAATCATGGCACAACATTCAGAAGGTGGCACAGGCACCACGGTGGGAACTGACCCCAGAGAGCACAGAGGTTTTGGGAGGGAGGGGTTGACCCAAACCAACCTCACTTTACCTCAGCCTTTCCCAAGTTTGGCTGGTGGTGAATTGCACCCCAAACTGCCCTGAATTGCTCACAAGTGCCCATGTCCTGTGACACTCCTGTGTTACTGAGCACTGCAGGAAATAGAGGAGCATATTATATTGTTTTGGGACTGGTTATAGAGAATGGTGAAGTTCTGCATGAATAAGAACAAGCAGAGCTGGGGATTGAGTGAGGGTTTTAGGGTTTATTTCTCTAAACAATTCTGATTAATACTGCTTCTGTAAGTATCAGTGGTTTACATCAAAAGGAAACTGCTCAACAAAATGTTTGCTCTGGAACTTCAACTGTTCAGGCTTTATTTTTTTCCTTGAAGACATGAGATTGCAAGGGGAGAAAAATGACAACAGAAACTGTGCTTTGTGTGTGATACAAGCATGATTAGCAAAACATGCTGAGACATTTCTGTTTTGCTGGTTCTAATAACACTGATAAAATTTCTGCTGGTGGCTGTTCATGCTCAAGAAAACCCTGGATATGGCCAGAGTAAGAGATGGCATTGGTGATTACAACAGAAAGAGACTTGACAGTTTTTGTACCTGGTTTAGCTGCAAAACCTTTTTTCAAGTGTTGTCTGCTGCTTCAAGGGTGATGGGGATGAAATACTCTGCTCTGCCAGCACTGCCCTGCTTTACAGGGGAAGTTCAGCACCTGAAAGGAAGGCAGCTTGGAAATGCAGCAGCCCCTAGAAAAGAGGTCATGGAGGTTTTTTCTTTGGGGATCCAGAAAACTTTTAGACACAGAACTGCTTTCTGGACCATCACCTGCAATAGATTCTTGGGAGGGAAATTAAATTGGTGAGCAGCTGTGTAGATGAGAGAGCAGGATAAAGTGAAGGGGAGAGGCAGTGGCTGCTACGGTCCAGTTACAGAGATAAGGGACTTGGAAATTGGATGCCAGGTCCTTGTAAAGGTGTTCAGAAAGTGGAGATGGAACAAAGCTGGGTCTGAATGCTTCCAGGGATCCAAGTTTCTTAACTTTGCTGCTTTACTCCCAGAGAAGTGCAACTGAAAACCAAAGAAATCCCAGAGAAGCCAGCTGCAAAGCTAGGCTTGACCAGCAGCCAGCCAGAGAGGGGAATCAAGGCAGGTCCACAGAGGCAGAAGATCATCACTACTGCCTTTCTTTGGAGCTTTGAGAGTCTCACAGGCTATTTATTTTCCCACTGTGGTAATGTCCCATGAGTGTTCTCAGTTATGGGAGGAGTGATGCCATCCTTCAGAGTGAAGATGCCAGTCAATGCTGAGAGATGATAATTATAGTTATGATTAGCTTTGAATTTCTCACTGAATGCCTGGAGACATACTGCTAATGAAAAGCTAAAGCAGTGCTTTTTTCCCCTAAGGTGGTAGATCTTTTTCTTCCTGAAATTTGTAGGCATTTAAGTGTGTGGGAGATGCTGCTTACAAATGAATCACTGACACCCTTTTTTGCCTCCATAGATTCAGGCATGTTCATCCTTACATCCATTCATAGTCTCAAAAAAATACTCTGAGATGTATTCAATGAAAGAACACAGTTAAAGAAAAAAATGAAAAGAAAGAAAGAAAAAAAAAGAGAGAAATGGAGGCACTAAACACTGCTACTCTTGCAGAATGATAGAATGATTGCATGATGAATTTTCCAAAGGAGTTACCTGCCCTCTCCTGCTGAGCACCAGCCATGGTGCTAAGAAAAGTATATATTTTTTTATATTCATTCCTGCCAGCATGAAGATAACAGGTTGCAATTGGCAACAAAGCCTATTTTGGCAGTACTCTGAGTTCTATTGTCCATCCCAAAATGAGGCTGCTCAGGTTTTACCAGACAAAAAGAAAGTGAAAACAAAAGCACCAAAAACTGAAGTGGCATGGATCCAGACTGAAGTCCTGTTCCTTGTTTCTTGCTTCTGCTCACAATCCTGTTTCTGTGCCTTAGTCAGGGGAGGGAGGGCAATGTCCAGGCAATTTCATGCTGCTTCAGGAACATCTTTATGCTGAGAAGACATTTGGTGGGTTAAACAGGAGAAGACTCTGTTTGGCAGGAGTAATAGGCTAAGGCACCTGGTTCTCAAAGAATGTGGGTCACCAGATTTTAGAAATCACCTGGTCCAGATCTGTATTACTTGTAGCATTAAGTACTACAAGTATTACTTGAGCTCAGACCCAAGATCTTATGAGACTAAACAGGAAGAAACGGGATGGGAGATTTTTCTCCTGAGGGTTTGTTTCACTATTTGAAGATATTACCCAACCTGGATACCCAAGACCTCCTCTTTGAAGAACAAAAGTTCTGCTTTATTTTTACCAGACAGGGAAACTTGCAGAAGTCAATGCTCATCCATGCAACTGAGGAGGACAGCTCAGGTCAATCAATCCATTATGCTGGGATTCAAGAAGGCACACAATCCCTATTTCATCTGATGTTGCAACATCTTTCAGTTGTCCCAACAGTTCCTGACATCTCAGAAACAAAATTTAGACATAATATAAAAGGCAAAAAGTCACAGACTGATGTTCAGGCTTCTCCAGCATTTTTCCTTTGTGATGCCAGTGTTAAGTTTCTTTCATACAAGTTTGTCTCTGATGTGAGGAAGTTTTATCAGAGGTTGTAAAGGTGGATGTTTTCCAAACTTTGTGTTGGTAGCTGAATGTTCCTCTTGTCTATTAGCAAGAGAAGTTGTAGAAAGTTTTTTGCAATGCAGAAAATGAGGGAAATTACAGACTGAAATAGATTGAGATATCCCTAAATCCACATTGTATAAAGAGTATTTTTGATTTTCAGATCCACAGCTGAAAAATAGCTGCTGTATAAATGTCAATGTCTCAAAACACAACCTGCCAACCAACCAAATTCCAAATTTCTCAAGCCCTTGGATGTTCATTCAATTGCTTAAGTTATCTATAAAAATTAAAATAATACATCTTTAAAATAATATAAAATTAAAATAATACATCTTTAAAATAATATATCTTTATTGTTCAGATAGTTCTTGGAGCAGTTCTAGGGTGGAGCAAACTAATGTTACTCATAATGTTTGCTTTTTCTGAAAGGTTATGTAAACATATTTTTTTTTAAATCACCAAAGTCACCTGGAAATATTTAGGCTCCAGGCTTATTTCTGAACACAACTTTATTGGTTTTTGCTGTAGTGTGAAACAGTAGAGCAAAATTCTCATGTTATCTGTCTCCAACAGATTTACAATATTGCAAGATTAATTATATTAGCTGCATTTCACGACTCAGTGCATTTGTATTACCATTTCAAAAGCACAATCATTTATCAACAGCAAACTTCGGGGCATTTACTTTCCATGCCCTGGCATTGCAAACTTCAAAGTATGTGAGTTTACCTATGAGATGCACGTGAATGTGTGCTCCCTTTCCCAAAGCAGCTCCAATGGCTTCAGCCTCCTTAATGGGTTGGGCACTATTTCCCTAATTTGGGAATGATTGGTTGGGTCAGATTCTGATGTCCCTTTTCCACTCAGCTTTTGATACTGTAAATTTTAAGTGATTATAATGAATAAATATAAAATAAAAAATAAAGAATGACTGGATAGATGTGATCTCTGGCTTCTTGTGGAGGCTGTCCTGAGTTGCTTCATCAACCCCCCTCCCACTACAAGATTGCTTTCTGCAGTCTGGTCTCTGCATTTCACCTCTAATAAGTTCCCAAACAATCCTTGCTGAAAAGAGCATCACCTAAACTTCAGCCTGTTTGAAATATATTACCTGCACTTCAACATGTTGTATATTCCTCTTTCAAATTCAGATATTTTCTTCTTTCAGACTTGATCTCTTTCTGCACTCTGGACATAACAGCATTAGTTTTCACAGTGCCAGAAGAATCCACACAGATACTGCTCTGATCTTACAGTAAGCTGCTGCTGAGCTCTGGACTGTCACTGTTACAGATGGCTTGTAATTTAAAGCTACCTCAGGTATGTCCATATTACAAGGATTCTTACCATGGCTGCAACTAGCCATGCCCTGAATTTTATCCAGTTTTCTCCTTAGCTGCTGCCACTTAAATGCCTTTAAACATTTCCAGTCCTTTCTTTGGGGCAGGGGGATGAGGGTGCTGCATGTGCAATGCCACAGCGCTGGCTGACTGCTGGAATGAGAGCTGGTGGGAAGCTGACAAATTGCGCGTTGTGTTTCTGTGTGACTGGGTCTGGCAGGGTTTGCTGTGTCAATGGCAGTGCTGTGTAAATAACAACCTGGCTCTTCAACACCTGTGTGGGAATAAGAACCCTCAAAATGGAGATCTGCTGTGGAAAGTGCCAGAAACCCCAATTCACTTCCCCAGTTCCTCTGATCTCTTTGAGTCCTGTGGGAGTTAAAGTTGCCCTGTGGCTCTTTTTAGAAAATTATGGTTTCCTTTCAGTTGTTACCTCCTTTTCTGGAGAAGTATTTATTCAAAGAGCAGACAGACATACACTGCCTTCGGATACAAACACATGGATTGCCCATCTGCCCACCAAGCAGTCACATGCTCAGCAATTCAAATAAAAGCCACCTGGTACTGGATGGATAAAGTGACAATCCTATTCAACTGATAGTGGGCAGAAAATGTACTGCCTTCCCTGCTATTTTCTACTACATTATGGTTTGCAAATTCCCATCATTCTGAACAATTCAACATCAACAAAAAGAAAGATCTGGAGCTGAAGTGGGATGAATGCTTCAAAACCCACATAAATTAGTTCATGTTCATTTTGACAAAGAAGGTGGTTTGGGACTGCAGCGACTCATTTCTGTTGATGAAATTGGCTCACGAGAACCTCAGGCGTGTCATTTTACCTTGTAGTGCATCAGATTTCAATGTAAATAATCACAGTTTCATAGCACTTAACTCCTGAGGATAATGATACTAATTTAATGGTAAATCATTTTGAAACCCTGGGGAGGGACATGTACTCTATAAATAAATACGTATTGAAGGAAGAGGAAAGCTCTGGACTGATCTCCTTTAATAGGTGTGACACCACAAATTCGATTTTTCCTCAATTTACATGGATGTTGACTATGTTATAAATAGTTGCTCATATGTAATTTCCCACACAAAGATTAAGAAACGTGTATTTGGCCTATGAATGTCATCTTGGTGTCCCTGGGACAAAAGACATGGCACCTTCACAGCTGTGAATGGTGCTACATCTCTCAAGACCAGGCTCATCTCAGAACACAAATATTTACCTGTAACAACTCATTAGGTTGTGGTGGTCAAGAGAGGTCCTGACCTGCCCATTGTTGCGCTGTTTCTTATACAAAAATTCAGTTCAGATTCTGGGAAAAGCAGCAAGATGCTGGTAAATGTTATCATCATACAGAGTCCAAGGAACTAGAGATATCAGATTTCAGCTGTTCACCACCCTTGTTATTATTGCAGGAAAAACAGCTTGGATGACACACTTGAAGAGTACAGAATAAAAAAAAAAAAGAAGTGTACATAAGGTTAACAACTTTTTCTGTTCAGTAAGTCACTCATTGCAACTTTATATAAAGAAGGCATTTGAAAGTCTACTGAAATGTTTTCTAGTTTAGTCTTCTCTTCCTATTAATCTCTCTTTTCTTTTCTTTTTTTTTTTGCCTATGATGTGTGAGTGTCAACATAAGGGAGCCCTATAAATCACAGTAAGAAATAAATAGTCCCATTTAATCTTGCAGGGGGATATTAAACTTTCACTACCCCTAACTTCCTATTATTCCTTCACAGACCCATTCAATACTTCAGTAGCTTAATGTGGTGCAGGACTAAAACTGGGACCCAACTCACGGCAGATGAGGCTTAGAAAAGCAGACCCAGATGTCTATTTTCTGTGTGCCCACTTTCAGTCACTCTCCCATCTGGCTTTTACCAAGTCTTTCTAACACTAATGAAAAATTGTGTTACAGTTCAAGTGTGATGTGTTTCACTTCTGAGATCACCTCATAAAAGAGTGTATGTGCCATTCAGCTGAGCTTGGAGGCAGCACACGGGAGCCTGTGCCTCATGTTGGGCAAGGGCAACCACAGAAGACTTCAAATGCACCTGCCACCCTTCCCTCTTACAGACCTTTCCAACTCTCCTGTTTTCATACTACATTTCCTGTTGGGCAGAGGTTAAAAACAAAGTCTGCCTCTGTGCTTTCAAGAAGCTCAAAACATGAATTTTTTGGACAGTGTAATAGCAGGAGAGAGCACCCCAGACTTCCTGCAGTCCCCAAGGTCAGTTGGAAGAGCATGCTACCTCCTCCAAGCTGGGGATGTCAGGAAAACAATGAATGAAATTCTTTTTATCTTACTTTTCTCCTTTTCTTCCCCCCAAAATAGTGATCAGCTGAACACTGAAAGTGCAAGCTTTATTACTGCTGGGTTTTGCAAAAGCAGAACATCTTCATAAACTGTACCTGAATTTGGACACATGACCATACCTTGCTCCCATGAAGCTGTGCTGAATCAAGTCGGGTTTTAGGAAAAAAAAAACCCAGATTATTTTCCACTGTCTTTATTCTCTTGTAGGACCCATCACTGTGAGTGATTAATAAATTGTTGTTTGTTAACAACAGTTAATAAAGGGGTTCTCGGGTGTCCTTGCTGCTCTCTTTAGATAACATCTAGCATAACGAATCAAGCAATTATCCAGTTAATGTGCTGTGTGTCAGTACTTCAGATGGATGTTGATTGTGCTCTTCCTTGCCCTGAATCACACTGGAGCCATTTTACTTATCAAGGGAGCAGAATTGCTCCCAGGAACAGCATCCTCATTCATTATTTATATACAGAGCATGGTCTTATATTACAGCCGGATTTGTCTGGATCCACTGTGTGTTGTGGATCTCCTCCTTGCTGGGAGGACAGAACAGTTTGATAGACAGGGCAGTGGTTCTGGCAGCCCCAGGAGCAGTGAGAACTTCAAACACTGGGAGGAGAGAGGCTTTGGTCCCGTCATCAATGCAGAAGCTCCCACTGAGTGGGAAAAATTTAATAGACTACCCAGTTTGCATAGAAATCACAGTTTGTCTGTAGTTTGGACATACAAAGTTCACATCTATGGAAGCTCAGAGGCATGCAGGAGGTGCATTAGGTTCAGGATTAAAACCCTATATTGTAACTGGAGGTTGGAAGAAGAGGGTAGGCCTTTGGAGGGGAAGGGAGCTGAGAGGAGGTAACCAGTGGAGCTCTGAAAGGACTGGCACCTTCTTGGAGCCCTGGCCTTCTCCAGAATGCCTGGAAATTCAGCTAACACAGTCCCTTCATTTCATGCTCCGGGCCTGTCCCCATTAGAGCATTCCAGGAAAGGGCACAAAGGGCTGCATTATGTCTTGTAAGTAACTGGTGTGTCACTGAAAGAGAAGGACAAGCAAAAGCACTTCCCAGGGACAATGAGAGGCTTTGTGTCTCAGGAGGCTTCCCAGTCCATTAGCATCTGGGGAGGACAATGGCCTTGTGTGGAGGAGAACGTGGCCCTGCTGGTGGCCCTGTCCATCACTGGCTGGGGCACTGCTCTGACAGGACAGAGCCTGAACAGGCTGATTCATGGACAGACAGCCCCAGGACAAACAGCCCCAGGGCCCTGCTGGCAAGGACAGAGCGTGGCAGGGGCTGGCACCGCTGGGCTGATCCAGGATATTGAGCACCTTTCTAGGCCCAGCCTAAAGCCTGTCCTGTCTGCTGGCAGGCAAACCAGGAAAGGCTCGTCCAAGGGAAGCACGAGAGTGGTGGGAGTTCCCTCTGCAGCCTCAATCCTGGATAATTTCATCCTCAGTCAGGACAGGCACAACTGAGGTATCATCTTCATGGGCAGCTCCTGGGGAGGGTCAACAGGCACCTTTCTCCTGCACAACTTTATAAATAGCCTTCAACAGACCTGAATGAAAATAGAGGATTTTTTTTAAAAGAAAGTGCCAGCATTTGCTGAACAAGAGTGTTACACACTTTAAAAGCATTGATAGTTTTCCTCTATTTGTGACAGTTTCAGCTAATTTGCTCATTCTGAAAGGCTTGGTTATGCTTTTAACAAAAATATATATTTGATCCATTTTAAGACACACTGGAGTTTTCCTTTTTGAAGCAAATTTAATGCACTTTACTCTAAAATAGTTCACAGATTCCTCAAAATTCCACATTGCAATACAATGTACAGTTTGTTTTTTCATCCATGAACCAGTTCTTCTGATCAAAAAGTTTGTTTCCCCTTTTCAAATGATCAATTTATTTTGTGAAATCGTCACCACCACTGCAGAAGACCAAAAGCTTTCAGCTTCTCTCTGGAGAGAGCTTTCTTTTGTGGAGCTCATGTTCTGTGGCCTTATCTAAGAAGAACCCATGAAATACTCTTTGATGTTGAACAGGTTTTGTGGAGCAATACAAAATCCTTGTCAGAAATATGGAATAGATTTACCCAAGACCTGAAACAGAAAGTTTATCTTTAGTTCTCCTTAGCAAGCACTTGAAAATGGGATGGACTTTAGTTTTATCAGGAAAATCTCCCTTTGAGAGATAAATGGATTTGTGAACCCAAATAGCCTTTACCATTTACAGGAGGTGAAAAGAAGTGTACTTTGTTAAGAAAACATGAAGTCATGTTTAAATTGCATCAGTAGGGGATCCACTGAGTGTTTGAGATTAAGGAGCTGAAATACACACTAGGCCTGCCTCAGGTTCTGTGCAGGGAGAGCCCATTTGGGATTGGGGTACAGCAGGTGCACCTTGCAGTTTTGCTTCAGTAGAAGAAGCCCAGGGAAGAACAACAAATAGGTTCAGTTTACCTTCATATATCAGTTCTGATCTGACTAAATGCTCAAGTTTTGCTGTGCCTGGTCATAAAACACATCCTTGTCCATCTGCACACTGTCTTGGATTCTAAGGTGTTTTGTGGGGAAGTAGAAATATTTTGTTCTTGGAGCCAGAGGGAGAAAAACTGTCTAGTCTCACCATCAACATGTTTTCTTAACTTTAAATAAGGTTAAGAAAGGGAGTAATTCAACCGTGGCAACTCTAATTGGCTACAAGTATAATCCAATAACCTAATTTCACCCATATTGTTAGTTGAGTTAATTGGACCTGCACAGCCACCAGCTAAATATATTGGTGTATGCAAATGGTGAAACTAATTTCCTTCATAAACCTTTCTACTGCCAAAGTAGGAATTAGGTAGAAGGGGTGGGGGGAAGGAAGGCTGTGCTGACGTTGTTGCTTCAAAAGATCAATTCTTTTCCAATTATTTGCTTTCTTTAGATAGGCAGGACAGAAAACATCATTAATTTCCTTAAATAGAGAGGGGGAAGGGAAGTAATTTCATTTCCACTTGAAGAGACTGCAGAAGTGATTGAGCCTTTAGCTTCTCAAATCCAAATGGAGCCTCATAGCCCTGGGTCAGCCTGCCCTGTTTTCAGGGTATATTTATATATGTATATATATATATATGTATATATGTATTCAGGCAATATTTAGAATTGAGCACCAAAATGAGTTCTTGGGTACTGCAAGGACTGGCATATCCTGGAGGGAGAAGGGCAAGCTGATCTTCACTCTAACATTGCTTTCAGCAGGGCCTTTTGCAATAGAGGCTTTGTAGTTTGTGCCATGCTGTGTGTCAGCCAAATCCATTTCCACTGCTAGCTTAAGAGGCATCCAAAACATCTCCTGGAGATGATGAGGAGGACTGACAGTCAGGCTGTGTGTCCAAGTGTCCACATGTAGGGTAATGAGAACCTGATCTGGCTGAAGATGTCCCTGCTTGTTGCTGGGGATTGGACTAGATGACCTCAAAATGTCCCTTCCCGCCCAAACCATTCTGGGATTCCATGATAATTTCTTTTTTGCCATCAAAATAGGGGACAGTGTGAGAAAGTGAAGGACTGATTTGAAGCCCAGTTACTCCAGCAAGCGAGGACCTGATGGCAGCAAGGTTCAGTAACTCCGGTGCAAAGCTGACAGTGTGGAGGTGAGGACCAACATCCACATCCATAAGTTTTGGCATAAAAACATTGGCTTAATTCTTCAGGATTCCCTGTTATTATTCAGCTGACGCTTTGCATTTTCTTTCTGCTGCTTTCCAGGATTCATAACTGTGTCTTAGCAGCACACCAGGTCCATGTATCCTCTCCATTACACTTGGCTATTAAATTTTTCCTCTTGCAGATTGGAAGAGTTGTGGGTAGATCACCTCTGATGCTTCTGTACTTGCCTCATGCATGCCCCACAAAGCTGGCTGCAGCCATGAGCATGATAGCAGCAGCAGCAAGTATTAATCTCAGCTTCCATCTCTCATAGGCAGTCCCAAATGAGAGGATGTGCACATCCTTGGGTGTCTTTCAACTGACTTTGGAGCAGGCCTGCTGTGAATTGGGACTTGCACTGTGTGAGGGAAGGAAGAGATGCTGCTTGTGATTACTATTTGAACTTGATAAGGGGATGAGAAGGAAAAGGAAAAAGGAGTTTTGAGGCAGTTAATGCTTTCCACAGTTACACTTGAATTTCAGCCCCTGCTAATATTCCCAGGGAAATCAACAACTCACATGCATACACACACACAGAGGTTTAATTTCAGCAGTAAATGAAGTCATAATGCAAACAGAAAGCTAACAGCAGGGAAGGCTATGCTTGGCCAGGTCTGCTCGTACTACAAGTAATACATATGCACCAGTGCAAAGAACTGGCCCCAGAGAGCAGTTAAGTCTTTCTAGCAGAAACACACACTGAGAAGGCAAGCGTTACTTTTAACTACAGCTTCCTACAATAGGAAGTGCTGTGGTCTTCTCTAGGATCAGAAAGGGAAGGGATGAGGGAGGGCAAGACCTACAGAAATCAGGTTGCAAACCTCTCTGCTTTTAGGGAGTAGAGGCACTGGGGCAAGAAGACATTTGCAAAAATAATGTTAGATTTAATTAGTCTGAATTATGCACATGCTCATTACCTGAATGTTGAAAATGGGGAAAATACTGCTGAGTGTTCAGCAGAGGGCTGGGTGGGGAAAGTGACAGGTGAGGAGGTCATAGCATCACCTCTGCCTATGAAAGCTGATGTTGAGCTGACACCTGGGAGCTACCAGCAGAAGGAAAGTGTTTATGGGTTGGCATGGTCCAGCATGGGCTGGGCCAGATCTTGCACTGGCAAAGACAACTCTGTTCCTGTGCTGCACACAACAAGGTCAGGCTTGTTTTTATTTTGTGAGCTTGGTAACTGTGTGATTCAGGCCTGACCTACATGGGAACAATGAGTAACTGGAAACATGAG
Source organism: Zonotrichia leucophrys gambelii (assembly GCF_028769735.1). Taxonomy (NCBI): domain Eukaryota; kingdom Metazoa; phylum Chordata; class Aves; order Passeriformes; family Passerellidae; genus Zonotrichia; species Zonotrichia leucophrys. The sequence goes on from NC_088176.1 coordinate 10,365,163, forward strand.
GACTGGGCAGAGTGTGAGTGGGGCACAACCTGTTCCCTGTGGAGCAGCAGAGTTGCCCTGAGGCGTCCTCAGCTGTGCCCTGTGTGCTGCAGGGCTGCCCCTGTGCCCCAGCCAGGGAGGAGCAGATGGCACAGCCACCCCTTCCTGTAGCACATGGCCCGGTGTCTTGCAGAAACTGACGCTGGATTTGGCTGTGGATCTGAAATCTGAGCTGGTTTTTTTCTGAGCAATCCAGGCTGTGCCGCACTGTCAGATGTGGTGGGGCTGGTGACAGGATCTGGGAACACCTGGGCACATATCCTGTGAGCTAAGTAAGGTGTTGTGCTGGGTTTGGCTGGAGCAGAGTTAATTTTCTTCCCAGTAGCTGGTATGGGGATGTGTTTTGGATTTGTGCTGAACACAGGGTTGATAATATAGAGATATTTTTGTTATTGCTGAATGGTGCTTAGACAGACCCAAAGCATTTTTTGCTTTTTGTATTGGCATGCAACTGACACTTCTTTAAAAATAAGGCTGAATTAAGAAAATAAAGATGATATAAAGTCAGGGTGTATGAAAGATTCTGAATTTTATGAAAGAGTTTACTTTTTCCCCCACAAAAACCTAATACTTGACATGCATCATACCAGGATTGGAAACATTCAGAAAATGTTTCAGCAGCAAATAATTCTCCATTAACAACAATGACACGCCAGGACAGCTTTAAAGTTTTTTTTTTCTTTTTTTCAACTTTTCTTACTCCAGAAGGAGAGCAAGCTTTCTTGTTGCAGTCTTAAGCAAATATTTGGAGACCCAAATGAGTAGATTAGCAGTGATGCCATCATTAATAGCAGTGACAAGAAAGTGTCAGGGTTGCAATTTTTATGTTTTTTAATTGGCCCCACATTTCTATTGTCAAAACATTTACCCAAGGGTGTGATTAATAATAATAGGCGACAGCTCCAATTATCCTCCAACTTATTAGAAAATATCAGCAATCAGATATAATCTATAAAAGCACAGCTTAAGCTGCTTTTACAAGTTTACTGTGACAAGAATAAATACAGAGATAAAAATTTGAATTAAAACTCCTGCTTATTTTAATCGGGGTTTGTTTGTTTTTTACTTTAAGCATCATGGAATGTTTATGTATACACCAATACTTATCTGAGGATCACCAAACATTTTGCCTGCAGTTTTACTGAGCTCTTTAAATCAGTCCCTGACATGACCATGACACTGAGAAGCAAAGTCATCTGCTGCTGTGTTAGTCATATGCAGCCCATCAGAGTTTTTGAAGGATAAAAATAAAACTGCACAACCCCTAAATAAAATTGATTGAAAACAGGAGCTATCTTACACATCTGAGTCAGAGATTTTCCTTTGCAACCAAATAAAAGCAAGCTTTGTGTTTCCATATGCTTCATTTCCTTCCATCTTTTCTCACGTGGTGCATGGTAATACATTTATCTTTTTCCTATTTGTTGTTTGCAGTGAGTTCATGGACCACCTTCTCTTCTCCAAAGGAAAAGTAGCTGTTCTTGGCCCCAGGAAGGGGTGAGTTTAGTGGCTGTGGGATTGGCTTAGGAAAGGATTTAGGAGAATTTTTGTCCCATCATTGACAAACCTTGTAGCACTGTGCAATGCAGGACATGTAGTGCAGGTACCAGTGGCCACAAGACACCTTCCAGAGCCAATTGCTGATCTTTATCCAGGACATCTTCCCAGTTCTTTACAGATGAAGAATCCATATCTCCACCCATCTTCCCTTGAAAAATTTTGAAGACTTTAATGATGTTATGAAAACAATCTTGATGTTGTTAAACTTTTAAAACTTTTTAAAAGTCTTGGTCTCAATCCTATCATTTAAACTAGGGAGAGACATGCATTTTGAATGGATAATGACTAAATCACGGGAAAAAAACCCTCCATAGTTTCTGGGCCCTAAAAAGTTTAAAAAACAGTTCTCAGACACCTAGAGTATTGCTGTGACAGGTGTGCTGTTGGCAAAGACAGGGGCTTTGTTTGATCCATAAATTATTGAAAGGATCCCGGATCCAAGCGCTCCATCTGTGTTATTTTTAATTGGGATGTCTCACAGGAATAGTGACCATGCAAAAGTCATGAGCTTCCTTGAAAAAAGACAGCTGAAATCTCCTTACCTTAAGGGCCCTTGGGCAGCACTTCGCTTAAACATGTATTTATCATTCACTGAGTGACAAGTTGTGCTGACACACAGGAGATTCCTAAGATACTGAGGGCTGGGCCAGTGTGCAAGTACTTTTGCCACTTTAAGAGTTGAGTCATTAAAAATACCTCATCAATGAGCTGTGATTCAAGTTGGTTCTGTTGGGCATTTATTTTGTGTGTGTGTTGGATATTTTGTGTGCGTGTGTATGTGGGGTTTTTTTTTTCTTTTTATTAGGAACCGGGTAAAGCTTCTCTAGAGGGAGGGAGGGAGCAGGGAGGCAGAGAGGGAGAGGGAGATGTGTACGGTGGTGAGGTGTGTGAAAGGATTCTGAGCCCTAAAGTACTGCATCTAACATCCTTCTGCTGCTTATTCTGCACTTTGATTATGTGAACATCCTGTTCCCCTTCCTAATCCCACTAAACTGTGCGTCTCATTGATTTCCCATGCTGTAAAGTCAATATATGCTGCTTAAAGACTTACTACCTTTTATATATTGTTTTAATTTTGCTGCCAGTCATTTTCATTGACCATTGCTTTTGTACATGAGGCTGAAAGATGCAACGCGTGCAGTCTTCTAGGTTGTAAATCACTTATATATTTACTAATCCCTCTCTTTTCTGCTGCTTCTAAATTTTATTTTCATTTTGGTTTTTTTTTTTTTTTTTCTGGTTCATTTGTTTCTTTTTGGTTTTGCTTTTGGTGTGTTTTTTTTTTTTTTTAATGTGCTCACAAGTGAAAGCTAATGGGACTTGGGCCATCCCCCTCTGTTGGGACAACACAGCTGACATACTGCAGTGGCACTGCAGCTCACAGAGCTCCTCAGGGTGAGCTCCTCCACCTGCACCACCAACTTCCCTGAGACCTGGCTGCAGCAGAACAGGCAGCATATCACACCCCAGCCATATAAATCCATTGGGTAAATGGTGTTACCTTGAAGACACTGTTTTGGAAGAGGAATAGCTGGAAGATGAAAATAAGCATCAAGATGCAAAAGGTGAAAATGAACTTTTGTATATTACAGAAATTAGGGAGAAAGAATAAGAATCTCTCTAGCTGAGATGCCTGGATGAGAATCTATCAGGCAGCTGCATTATCAATCTTATTATATTAAGCATAAGTGTAAACACTGAAAAATTCATGAAGCAGAATGAAACAGTAAAGCCTAGTTAAAACCCAGAGCTCTAGTTTGATATATGCAGTGCTGACAGGATAAAGTGAAAGGAAAGAAGGAGAAAGAGCAAGGGCAGTTTTACATGCTCTTTCCTTCACGGATTCCTTGAGATGATTTGCATTCATGGAGTTCAAGTGCTGTAAAGTCAATCTGTGCATGCTGCACAGTGCACATCTCACTGGTTCACCCTGGAAGTTCCTCTCCTCCCCTCTTGGCTGCAGGGAGTGTTTGCTTTGGTCAGACTGCTCAAAGTACAGTCTTGGATAGTGTAGATGAAGGCTAGGCTTACCAAAAGCTGGGAGTATGAGGAGACAATTTAGACATTAGATGAGGGAGTCAGACTTGTCTGGGAACTCTTGGGAAAGAGGCCAGGAAAGTGTCAGAGTGGTGCCAGCGCTGGGAATTGAACTCCTCTGTTGCAATGGACTCTCTGGACATTTCCAACTCAGTATCTGCAGCATTTCCATGCTTTGTATCTTAATGTACCTACCTGTGATGGGAATCCTATGGATATTGCAGTGTCAGGGGTACTCCAGTGGATGGGATCTTGGATGTCCTACCCATGGGCCATGGAGGATCACACCTCTGCAGGTCTAGGGTGTGTGTTTGCGTGTGTGGGCACATCCACGTGCAAGAAGATTCATCTCCAGTTTCACTGACTGCATTTGCTACTGGGATTCAATAACAAGGGCTCATAAAACTTCCCCCTCTCTGTGGCTGCGCAGAAAATACCAATAACAAGGAGAGGGAACTGAGCTTTGACTCCATATGCACAAAGCAAGCATAGAGCTTTTTAATACTGAGGCTTTAAAGAAAGACCCTGCATATGAAAAGGAGGGGGAAGTAAAAAGAGAACCAGAAGGAGGTTGTGTGGAATGAGACAACACACTGATGAAAATGTATGGAAACCCCAGTGAATAAGCCAGCTGGATATTATATATACAGGGAAATAGAACAAATGCAAGTTACTGGTGCCAAAGAAGAGCTGTGTTTTGCTTATGAAGATACGTGTGAGGTAGAAGGAATACCTACTTGTAGTACAGGGGCAATTTCCTTGAGTTTGGGGTGTCCAAAGAACCAGATCTTTTTTATGTCTCATTTTCCTTCATCTAATTTGGGCTGTTCTCTGCTATTGCCCTTGAGGCCCCAATGGACAAAGCCCAACAATCAGTTCTCTTTACTTTAGGTGGAGAGAAGGAAACCTCTGGAGGAATTTTGGCTGCCCTCCCCTCTTACCCCATCAGACAGGGCTCAATCTGGGCTGCATGAATATGGGCAGAGAAATGCCAGGACTTTCTTTAGGCCACTAAATATTGGAATGAAGAGATTTGGGGAAATCTAGTCCCCAGTAATCTACTGAGGCATTGCCCTCCCATTGTCCAAATCCTCCATAAATGCATAGTACTGGGAGCAGTTTTCCTCCTCAAGCACTATGATGCTCTTCCTTCATCCCCAGCTCTGCTGGCCAAAACAAACCTCCTGCACTCAAATCAGTATGCCTTCCTTCTCTTAATTGCAGGACTAGGAAATGAGGCACAGAGCACTGTCCTGCATGTGGGAAAACATAACAGGATCTTTTGCCTGGAGAAAAAGAATATTTTTTTCTTTCTTCTCAGTAAATATAGATTGCAAGGGTTTGGAGTCTGTATTTAAGTTATTTAGTGGTGTGGGTGTTGACAGGGGATTTGTGACATTTAGTTTCTAATTGCTGGGTCCTACCTATGTAAGACACTGAGGCCTGAAAAGTAGTCTTTCTCATCTATCCTAAACCAAAATTTTTGGATTGCAAAGTGGAGGAGACTTGTTGAGGCAGGCAGTCAATCAATCAATCAATCAATCAGTCAAAGTACCTGTTGTGTAAGGATGTTTCTTTTGATCTACACAGAACTGAAGTTGATCCAAACCCAGAGGCAACCACATATCAAGGCTCAAGAACAAAGTAAAAAGCAGCAAAGGTTCTAAAACCTGAGCAAAGAATCAAACCAGTAGCTATCTTCTGATGACAGAATTTTAATGGGTATGATAAACACCAACATATATAGACACAGGTACACAGTTATGCACAATTTGTTTGAATAAACTCATTTATTCCCCTTATCTCAAAGACAATGTTAAAGCAAAAGCTGACTAAGTCCCCGGAAGATACCCCCTAGTTTAAGACTGATATTGATGCATTATGATAATTTGTCTTTATAAGTGGCACGATAAAGTAATGGAACTATTCAGAGGGTTCATCTGTTTTCCACCAGATGGACTTTTGCTGCATGGCTAAGCCCTAAATTCGTCTACATAGTGAGAAGTAGCTATAACCTGTAGAGACTAAATAAGCAGGAGTTAAGCTTCATTACCTGAACTTAATCTGGAATAAAAAAGTTAGCAATACTAGTACCATTTATTATGAACAAGAGGACTTCTATTGTATGTGTACCTCTGAAAATTCTGTGCATGTTTTTCAAGTAAAACATGAAATCTATTTGCATGCTATGACATCTTTATTTGCAATTCATCAAGAAATCCGCTGATTTCAAGGCTGCAAATGTGAAATAATTGTCCCCTTAGCACCACTGACATTTGTAGACCTGTTTCAGTTTTTATTTGGCTGAGGCATAAGGCCATGTTATAGGGTTAAAAACCTAATTTGATCCCTTTTGAACTTCTTTCAAGTAGTAGGACCTGCTTTGATGTAATCTTTTAGTTATTGCATTGACTACATTATGAACATACAGTCTCCAGTGACACTGTAGGCAGGAGCATCTCTGTTTTTCTTGGTTTTTTTTTTGTCCTTTGTCTAGAATTTTACACCTCATGTCAGTTGTTTGACTTGTTCAAAGGGACAGCCACTGACTTTATATCAAGGCATTTTGATAGCTTCACCAGGGGAGCTTTCATCTTTACTCACATTCTTTAAAAATAACTCATTGTGGAGGAAGCCTCATGGTGAGAAAAGTGTGCTGTTTAATGCTGAATAATTGCCACACATTTTTCTGTCCACATCTTTACACACTGACCTAGTCCTTGCACACACAAATACTGTCATAGATAAGGACATTAAGTAAGTATTTTCAGACATCTGAACAAATAAATCAGAGACAAAATTTCATCCTCCTTGATATTCATGAGAGGCAGTGGAAATGTGTTCAGCCATCTCTCGGGCTGCAAAGATGAGGGAATCAGACTCTGATCTGAGCTCCATCGGGCTATGGGGAGAGGCAGCACATCCCTGACCTGCTGCAAGGAAAAAGGATATGTGTCAATGAACTGTGCTCTTTATGAGAGACATTCAACATTCTTGTACTGTCTTCAAATGAGATTTAGAAAGGGGAGAACCCATAATTTTAGTAATCTCTTGTTGGTTTTTTTTTTTTTTTTCATTTAATAGTCCTCTGGAATTCTTTCATTTTGGCTAGCATGAATAATTTTTAACTAACCTTTCCCTAAGAAATTGTCTTACAGTTCCAATATCCTTGAGAAGATGTATGTTCTGGAAATAGTGCCACGCTCTGTCTCCAGGCTCAGGAGGGTTGCAGCATGCACATCAATACGTGGGGTAATTGATACTTTTCCCAAGTGATGTGAGGAGTCACTGCCCTCACAGGGATTTCTGCATCCAGGCTTGGCACAGCAAGCAACTTAAATTGAAGTAACCAATGAGAAAACATGCTGCACAATTTTGGTGTGTCCTTTACTTCTATACAATCTTGGGAAAAAAAACCCCAGCATTTTATTTGCCCTGTTGTGACTTATTAAACCTTTGAAAGTTACAAACTCTCCTTCTCCCAAAAATAGATGTAAAAGATGACTTATAAAATGTTTGGGATAAGGAATTTTGATGCCATTATAAACAGTAACAAAGCAAATCCTTCAGTCCTGCCAAATTCCAAGTAATTGTATCAGTTCTGGTTTTACTCAGGCTAGTTCACCAATTATGGGGAGATAATGTGAAAGAAATTACATTGCTACTAGCCCTGGTTTTCCATTAGTCTGAAAATTGCAAACATTCTGATTTAGTAGCAGTTTGTATTCACTTTGTAGGATTGTAACACTGCAGTCTCACTAGCTGGAAAGGAGATGAATTCATACTAGCCAAGAATCTGGCCCTTAATGTACTTAGATGTACTTTTGGTAATGAGCAAATTGATTCTGATAATAGCAGAATCAACCCAAATAGCACAGGAAGCTCTTAAGGCCAAGTCCTTGGTAAGATTCAGAAAGAAAGATTGGACATTTACGTGGATAATAAGTTTATATGGAGTCAGTCTGTCTGTTAACCTCCACCATGTCAAACTGACCCTTCCACAGATTTTAGAGTGCTTTTCCCAACTCTGTTTTCCATTGAAAGTACCTGCTGGTATGAGATATTAAGAAATATGATTTGGAGTCCTTACAATTTGAGCAGCATTCCAAGTGGGTAAGGTTCACTGTGACGTCTTCGAACATGACAAAGTCACCAAGCACAGCCCATGTATCAGAGACCAGCAGCTCAGGTGGTGAATGGCCACCTCTGTGTCCCAGGCCTCTCTCAGCTTGGGTAAGTACATTTTGCCCACTAGATCTGAGAGGTATTTCCCACTCTGGTTAGGACTTTTTTCCAAGGTGTTGCTGTTTCCAGAAGAACTCAGTACTTTTCTCAGTACTGGGAGCCAGTACTCTTCCTGGGGACACTCTAGGTACCATGGGACTGGGTTCAAAGTCACTCAGGTGTGACTTCACTGAGTCAAAGCTCCATGAGAGAAAGCCAAAAAAATTGAAAGAAAGCCAGGAAAAGTCAATTCTTGTATGCAGTATGGAGACAGTACAAAATGTGGTGCAGTAGAGGTTAACACATAATCTCTGAGGTGCCCATGAAATCTGATTTTATACTGGACTACATTCCAGCCAGTTACTACCTTGTTTGAGCAGGCATAAATTCCTTGTAAAGCCATTTTGATTTTTGCATCTGACAAGTTACTCTTGTATATCTGCTATTTTTCTGTTTCCATCCATATTTTTCTTGCAACGATACCTATCATTTTATGATCATGCTGACAACTGCCAGTGCTTAAGCTGGGACAGAAATTACAACTGAACATGGCAATCCACCCTTCCATTTCAACCACAATCTGGGAGTATGAGATTGCAGCAGGACCATCATTTCCCTTGTTAGAGCTACAGCATTTGGGGCTGATGAAGTTGGCAGTAAACCCATCACAAAAGAACCTTCTCCAATATATTATCTATCAAGGCACCATAATGAACATCTGCTGGGGATTGTGATCTGTATGCAGTGAGGCAGCAGCTGTAACACTGCTGGGCTGATGTGCATTGGTGTTCACTGTGCTTGGTGAGGGCAGCCATGAGAAAGCAGAATTGGGGTTTTGCTGAGCTTTTCCTCACACACATCCAGGACAGAGACCCAGGCTGTTTGTGGGCCCAAAGGGCTCTGTAGGGTGCACTGAGAAACAATACCTCAGCCTGCCAAGCTTCCCAGCAGCTGTACACCCTTGGCTGAATCCTTGGAAAATAAAGGTCTGTGATGAAATAAGATCACAAACAGGATTCATTTTACTCTGCCATGACAACTGATGCCAGCTGACTACAGAAAAGCTGTTTCCCTCTGACTCCAAAACATGTAGCACAACTGACAGGTGAGCCTGGACTCAGAGATGTGTGGTGTTTTGTCACCCACTGCTACACTGACCATGACAGAGGATCTGCAGGGCACATAATGCCATAAGTTGGAGATGCACAGCTGCTCTGGCTTCCTGACAGCTTGAAAACACATTGATAATTTATGAACAACTTCAGAATGTAGAAATGTCTGCACTGGGTAAAAAGAGAGCATGTGCTTTCAGGGTAAAATGTAAGAATAGTGAAATCTTTGTGTGAGGGATTGGTCACTGTCACCTCTTTCTGAAGGATCTTCAACAAAGGAGCAGAGTGATCATCTTTCAAAACAGTCATGGGTTAATTAGTCTCTCTCTTAAGTGACTGAAGGAATGGGAAGCAATCTGTGATCAGCAGCCCATAGCTGTGGTCTGTACAGATTAAGGCAGTGAAAAGAAATGCTTCCTGCTACAATGAATAAGGAATACAAACAGACAGGGCAGCTACTCTGAATTCAAATAGACAACCAGACTCAAACTGTGTGTGTGGGTTGTTTGTTTGTCTGTCTTTTTTTTCAATTCATGATAGGAATGACCCAGACCTCAGCATTACCCAGACATCATGCAATACAAGCAATGTTGTAATATGGATAGACAGGGTCTCTTGGCTTTTTATTTCCTTGGCTGTAAAGCATCTGAATAGCAGCATAAGCAACTTGGCTGATATGCTCACAGGGAAGAAAAAGTTCATGCACTTGATGAACAAGTTCATGAGGTATCAATCCCTCTCTCCCCTTGCCAAGGATCATGTTTCTCCTCAGTATTCAGTCTAATCTTACAGACATTCCTGCATTTCCTTTCCAAGACACATCCACACACCCTTCTGTCAAAGATCAAACATGTGGAGCTTTAAAACCTGGATTTTAAGGACTTTGTTTTCTTGAACTGTATAGGTTTAGGGATTTTCAAAAGAACTGGAGAACTGAAACTGCCTCTAATGGATCATGGAGTCCAAGGAATTTTCAGTGCCATACCTGGAAATATGATCTGTTCTTGATTAACAGCAGGGTGGAGGGACCTCTTTTTCAGTTTTTCTCCTTTGCAATGCATCTTACTGCTGTCATTTTAGGGTGTGAGGCACATTGCCAAATCTATGGGGTTCGAAAGGAAGGAGTCTGAGGTTTCTTTTTATTTGCTAAAGTCTGTCTACTCCTAATCTAATAGAACACAGATATGTGATGGGGTTTATACAGCTCCAATTTGTCTGATTTGCAGACAAAGCAGGAAACAGCTGGGATGAAAATGAGCTACAGAAAATTGTGAATTCCTCAGGGAAGAGGCCTGGAGAAGAGTTTTTCTTCAGGTGGAGGTAGACTATCAGAAAGAGACTTTTTCCTCAAAGATGAGGCAGGAAAGTGTTCCCCTTTTACCCCAGGGCTTGGGGCTATCTTCTAGATCAGAAGCAATTCACTGGGTTAAGGAAGGCTGACAGTGCTTGTTGGACCATTTCACAAACCCTCAGAAAATGGGAACATTACCTTCAGTGCCACCCATAGGCAATACTGCTCAAACGACCTTTCCCACAGTTTTCCCTGCTGAAAGGCCACTTCCCAGCAATTGCTGAATCATCAGCTCCAGTTTACTAGAAAAGCTGTTTGCTTAGCAGAAAATTCCCTGTGGCAATTTAAGTTCATGTCCTGAAAGGAGTTTTTATTCCCCCTTTTTCTCAGTTTTTTAAATAGACAGTGTTATGTCTCACATTTAAATTCTGGTAAACTGAGAGGTGGAATGGATTTAAAGGCGGGTTTATGCACAAATCTGGATGAGGCAGAACAATTCTAACCATTATGCCAAGCATATGTGTGACCAAACTCTATCTCATCCAAAGACATTTCCTAGATGGGAAAATTCCAGAGGCTGACTCACAACAGCCCTTCACAAGAAAGATTTCTCCCTGAACCATGCCTCCATTCAGCCCATGGCTGCATAAATGCACACCCTATTCTGAGTGCAGCCTCTATTTCCTTATGACACAAAGGAATTTATCCTCTTTATAGTCAGGCAAATAAAGGGGAAAATAAAACTTAATTGTTCCTGAGTGAATATCTGCCTCTGGTATTCAGTTGCAAGATCAGAGATAATATAATTAATGTAGGTAATGGATGGATCTGAAAAACAGGCAGCTCTACAGACTCATTGTGTTGGTGGTCACTAATCAGTACTGTAGATTATTTGTCTCCAAAGTGTCTCTCTCTTAATGAATGGCTCACTGAGGACCACTCTTCACTACAAAGTCAGGTTAGTTATTTAGAAGGCAAAGTTCTGGTAATGGAGATAGAAATTGTGCAGCCAAAATTATTCTTTTCCTGGTAGTAAAACTGCTTCCCTAATTGACATAAGATCTACTGACAAAAGGGCTCTTTTGTGATAATGAGTTGCATCTGCACAGGGAGTTCTGACATTCAGACTGTACAAAGTTGAGTCATCCTGTTTTGACTATGAATGAACGGGGCATCTCTCAATGTCAGTGCAGGGGAATCCCAGTGGTACTTGTAATGCAGGAAATTTCAACTGTGAAGTTAAAGTGTCATTTTAAAACTCTCCTTTATCTGAGTGGAAATGTAATGATTCTTCCCTTCATGATTTTCCCTTCCCCTTAAGGTATTTTTAGGGACCAGTGTGAAATGAGTTTCACTATCTCAACCCTTTGTTCCTTTTTGTCTGAACCAATGCACCACTACAGTGGTAGCAGTGTCCTTTGGCCCAGGGCTGACATCATCTGCTGGTTGTCTCTGGTCTGCTCTGTGCTGCCTGTACAAGTTCCCTCATGGGTGTGAAAAGGAAATTCTGCTTCTGAATTTGAGGGAATTAAGGAACAATACATTTTGGTGGATCTCACTGATATGCTTCACTATTTCCATTGAGATGCTCAATTCCATTTTCACAGAATCATAAAAAATTCTGAGAATTCAGGTACTGGAATTTTTATGGCCATACAGAAGTTTGAAGAAATTCTCCATAATTTGTCTCTGTCTTTGAATCCTACCAGTGTAGAGTTCACAGGTGCATGGTGTCAAAACGGCTGAAGTAGATCTTAAACAGAGCTCATGCCTTAAATTAAACTTGAACCAAGCCCTACTCTAATTGCCAAGTTCTAAGTAGAGCATGATCTTTTGGCTGGTGGGACCAAACGTGGCCAGCTGGGATGCTCCTGTCACTGATTCAAGATGTGGCTGTTTCTTATCACTGTGGAAGAACAAAAGTCATGTAAACTTGGCTCTGAGGCAGCCACAGAGACAGCACTTACTGACCTGGTAGGACTGCCAAGATGCTGGAGTGGCTGGGAACAGATCCAAGCTCTGCTGAGCCAAAGCCCAAAACATGCTCCTTTCCACCAGCCTTAGCACTTGTAAATATCACAACAGCTGCTGGATGGGGCACCTTGTACAGAAAACAAGTTAATTGTATGTAACCAATGAAGAGGTATTACTGGCAAAATTGGTCCTCCATGTTTTATAATATTCACACCACAGTTAATTTGGGTTATTATTTCTGTGTCAAAACCTTTCTTAGTTTTGTAGCTGCGTTCCACCAGCACTGTGCTTTCTGCAGGTGTAGCACAAGGACTCCAGGATATTTATTCCTACAGTACTTGGAGGCAGTGGAGTATATTAAATTCCAACTCAATGGAGATTTATTGTGTTCGAATGAACATTGCCTACAGTACAATAACTCCCAGAGATATGAGGAAACATGCTACAGGTACAAGAATTTGCATTTCATAGTTTAGGATTGTAACCGATATGGAAGGTGGTAGAAACCAGAGGCTCAGCTGTGGGACTCTGCTGAAGGTCATTTCTGCTTAGGATAGATACTGCCTGGATTGTGGAATAGCAGAGCCAAGCTGGTGAAGTCTGACTCAAAAGAAATGCAAACAGTTCAACTGTTTTCACAGTAAATATTTGCTAGAATACAAAACCTGAAATTTTGTCTTGTTCATGCTTATTTTTATTTGCTTTCTAGTAAATGACTGTGAGATGAGAATATGTATTAAATTAATGAATTTTAAACAGAGACCAAATAATACATGTTTTTCATGTAGTATAATACATTGCTTTAATACAAATAAATGCATTACTTTAAAATATGAGGAATGGAAGCCTAGGAGGGATATTTGTAGACGCAGAGAACAGTGACAACTCCATGCAATTTGTCACAAAACATAAAAAGCAAGTCTCTGTGTATCAAATGATGCATCCTATTAAGACAGCAAAGCAAATATCTCTTCCTCTTCAGTCAAAGGTTACATAAACACAATCTCCCTCTCTGTGTCAAGGCATTACTCTCTTCTTGAGTCTTTAAATTTGTAAAACACAAAATAAGGAAAGATAGGCCTCTGAGAGCCAAGAAAGTCCATGACTACTAGATAAAGATTAAGTGAGTTTTCTGTTGAGAAAAAAGATTCACTGACCATTTCTGTGCCTTGATCATCTCTCTCTGGATCCCCAACATCAGGCAAAATCTGTCCTTCAATTTTAGTGCTAATGTCAGTGGAGAAGCTCTCATGGACTTGAAGCAGGATTTGGGCCTTTGATCAATATACAGGTTTAGAAGGGACTATGCTGCATTCTAACCAGTTAGACTAATTTTTATTTATAAATATTTGTTATATGGGAAGATCTCGTTCAAAGCAGGTAATTTGAAGTGGCAGGTGCTCATCTCCCTGCAAACCCTCCTATGACTCTTACCCGTACAGAAACACAGCAAAAAGCACCAATTTATTGGGAAAACCTCACCCCCCACCTCCTTGTCAGCCTCTGCTGCTAAAAGAATAAAGAGTAGCAGACTTTGAATAAGATTGAAAAAGAGGAAAAAATATGTTCCCAGTAGGCAAAATACTGCTGACATTCTTAATAATAATGAAATATAAGATCACAGTGGGGCAAAACTGAAATTCATTTTGCATGTCAAAGAATTGGTTGCATTTAATTTGTTTGGGATATTTTACTAGGCTTTGATTTCTTACAGAGTAAGTTCAAGGTTATGAAACTAGTTTTGCTAGGACTAAACACTCATAAGGCTTTGAGACAAAAAAGAATAAAGCAGAGGAAGGTCTTCCAATTCAGTTTTGATTGATGAAGTCTTTTGTGAAAAATCCTCTTTCTCCTTCTCAGTTTTGCTTTGAATTCATCTTCCAGAAACTAAGAAGGGACAGTATGAAAAACGATACTGTGGCAGCTATATTTTCTTTTTAGAGTCCTCACTCATCTTTATTCCAAACATCTTGAAATTGTCTAAATGGTTCCCAGATGCTATGGCAGGACTTAAATATCTGCAGTCTTGAGCTGAATTTGACTTTGCTTCTTGCTTAATTATTGCCTTGTAAGCTTTAAACAACCTGATTTTGGTCAAATCATTAAAAGAGCAGCTTCATTAGACTTTTGATATGAAACATCAGTAACAGGGGAACTTCAGAAGCTTCTGAAAGGCCACGATAAACCTCTGGATGATGGGAGGGATTTCATGCAGGTTCTCACATTATGTCCATAGTTTGGAAGGAGAAGAATAAAGCAGTCCTGGGAAATGGGGCACAGAGCTGTCTCCAGGCATGGGACTGACGTTCCCTGTGCAGTCTGATGTCTCAATGTGCCTTGGGCTGGCTCTCAGCCCCATGGCAGTGAGGGTGTGGGGTGACTGCAGGGAACCAAGCTGCACCAAGGGAAATATAGGTTGGATATCAGGAAAAAGGTTTTTACAGAAAGAGTGATGAAGTTCTGGAATGGCCTGCCCTGGGAGGTGGTGGATTCACCATCCCTTCATGTGTTTAAAAAGGATTGGATGTGGCACTCAGTGCCATGGTTTAGTTATGAGGCATGGGTTGGACTCAATGATCTTTGAGGTCTCTTCCAACCCAGTGATTCTGTGAATTCTGTGAATTCTGTGAACCACCATGGGTCCACATATGACATGTCACAGTTTTGGCCATCCTGGATCTCCTGCAGTTTCTCCACTAGATGCCTGTGTGTCCTCTCCAGAGCCTCCAGCTGCAGCTGAGAAAGTCTTGCCAAGCAACCCTTTCACCTCAGTTTTGAAGGAAAACAAGTTCAAAACACTGCTCCCTTTCTTGGTGCAGTTCTGGACTGACATGAAAGACTGGTGTGGTTGAAATCAGCTCCCCATTTTCCAGAATTTCAAAGAAAAGAAAAAAAACATATTCTCCCCTGCCCCAAACCTTTAGGATGACTGACTGACAACTGCCTTAGCTTTTGCTCAGAAAAAAATAAAACCAAATAATTTCCGTTTCCCAAAGTGTGAAGAGAGTGCTTCATGATGGGAACTTTCAAACTAAATGGTTTATATGACCCAGTTATTCTTTATCTTTCAGAATTTAAAATAAAACAAAACAACCAACCAACTGGTTTTCTGAAGATAAACAAGCAGCACAATAAACAAGAACCAAAACCATACGGGTTTGTGAGGAAACAGCCCTGTTGAAATACATGTTTCCCCTCAGACATGCATTTATACAGCCAGATATGCATAAATACATCCTGGCTGGGCAGCACAGGATGGTGTGCAGGTTGCCATGAGGACAGTTTGCTTCCCTTTGCCTCTTTCCCATGGTCCCATGGAAAACCAGGGGTTAATCACAGCCCATGGAAATGGGATCATCCTCAGGCTGCCCCAGAGCTGTGTGGCTGGGCCCGTAGAGCACCCTCACACACTAAAGAAATTCCAATGACAAGTTTAGATTATTTCAGGTTTTTAAACTCATGCTTAGTCAGTGTACATTCAGCAGAAATTTATGAAGTTGTTGTTTTCAAATGAGATGGGAGTGCAAAATTTACACTGGTGTAACTCCAGGAGCATTAATCAAGGAAGAAATTATTCTTCTGATTCTTTTGTGTGTTTCTAATCTAGAAAGAAAATGAATGCAGGTAAATATGATCATTTGAAAACGTCTGTCTTTTCATTTAAATTGCATTCACACAACAGATACTAAAATGTTTAGTTGTTTGTTTGGTTTTTTTGCTTTATTTAAAAAGCCTTACTGCATTGTGGTGATTTTTTAAAAAGCAGAAATAACCAATTTCATGAAAACTGTAAGTGTGAAAATGAATTGCAAAGTGCAATAAATCATTTCTCCAAGGAAGTTCACCTATCTCAATTTTGCTGTCTCTTATGCTGGCTGCAGTGCTGAGTGTAACTACTGAGGAACAAAGTTTTTTTCATAGGTTCTTTTATTAATAAGAACAGAATATGACCCACTGGCTAAACAGAAAATATTGACATTTCTTTTATGATCTAAAGGAAATAATTTGGAAAATATAGTACATGACAGAGGTAATGCTTATATAAAGGTCAGAAATGCAGTTAATGAAATTCTCAGCTACTAAAACTTCTGAAGTAATACAACTATAATATTGTCTTTTTGAAATTAGAAAGTGTGATTAAAAAGGAAATTTTTGGAAAATTAATTCATAACCTGTGAGGAATGGTGGAAGAGATTTCCTGGTTTTACCAAAGAGCTCAGTTAATAATGAAACAAAATTAATCGCTTGTTAATCAGTGTGAGAACTAAAAAGGGATTGCCCAGATTAACTCACAACTCATTTTAAGTGTTGAAAACCTGAAGAGATGCTAGTCTGAGAGCAGGTATTTAGAGAAGAGAATTAATCTCTGCTCAAATCAATGAAAGTTTTGTCTTATCAAAGGCAGGAAGGACGTTTTAATGTTAAGTGAGTAAAGAAGACACACACCCGCCACAAGTTCCAGAGGTGGAATTACATGCAGAAAATAACTAGCAAGTGGTTTTGAATAAGGAATGCATTCAAGAAACGAATGATCCTTAATGGAGCTAAGATTTCAACCATGGCATTCATGGACATATTGGTGATATCAACATGTGGAGATCAATTGATGTCATTTGAATTTATTAGCCACTGTGTTCATCACATCTTTTCTTTTAAGAAAGATGCTAAAAAAACCCAATGATTGAAGACTTTAGTAAAAGAGGGAAAAAAAAAACAAATCCAAAAGCATTTGCAATTCTCACTTAAGCATTTTTATTTTTTTGGAATTTGATCAAAGGCCATCAAAATTAGTGTGGTCAAAGGAAATTATTCAAATTAAGAAAACTGAGCAGATAATAAGGTGCAGCTTCGTTTTAAGTCTATTAGAAATAGCAGTGAAATATTAATATCAAACAGTGCTGTATGTCACTAAGCAGAGTAGGACCAGCATGTATCTTCTGATGTTCACACTTTTTTTGTTTGACACATAATTCTCTTTACTGAATCTTTAGTAATCATCTCTTGTGACAGCCTGAAGACTCAAACACTTCCCAGATCATTTCTGCCCCCATATCCAAAATCTGATGTGAGGAGAACAGAGGTTAGTGCCAGAGTAAGTAAAATCCATGGGATCCACTGAGCAGGCAGACACAATTCTGTGCTTGGGTGGAGAGAAGCTCTGTGCCTTCACCTGGAGATGCACAGGACAGCCCTCACACCATGCCAGGACATCATTTGACAAAAAAGTCAGAACCATTTTCTAATATCACAACTTTTGCAAGGATCCAAATGATTTTACTCTGGGTTTAGCAGCACTGGATGGAGGTGACCCATTGGACTGGAAGCTGGGTTGGTCACAGAGCAGAACTCTTGGCCCCTCACACCCACAGGAACAAATAGGAGGTAGAAGCAACAATTACACTTGCAAAGAGAAACAGACAGAAGGCTGCAAAGAAAGCCCAGCTTCACCAGGTAAAAGGAAAATCATTAGCTGAACCATTTGAAGAGGAAGGAATAGAAAGAAGAATGAGAAGGAAAATGGAAAGCTATTTTAATTTTAGGAACCAACAAATCAGTAAAAACAATGACTTTGGCTAAAACCTCATTCTAGTTTAATGGCAAGGGAGGCAGTTAATTTTTTTCTTTTTTTTAAAGCAATTTATAGTTAACATTGAAAAAGGGAAACAGATGGCAATCAATAACTCTGGGAAATTGTGATGTGCAAAAAAAAGTAACAGGAGGCTACAAATATTAGAGAAAAATCTATGCTTGTAAGTAATACAGAATATTTCCTTGTCAGTTATATTAGGTATGAAAATCTCTGCAAAAGATATTACTCTTGTTGGTAGAGAGAGATAATGAAATGTTTTTCGGTGCAGAGAAAGCCAAATTTTCTCAAAGATAACTTTTGTCTGGTAGCTGGGAAAATGCAAGTGATGACTTTATCACACAAAGATGAAGAACTTTCTAATCCACGAATAAAATGAGAATGTTAGGCAATTTCTTTTAGAGAATATTTTCTATCTGATAACAGAGTCTAGGAGCTGAACAAAAAGAAAAAAAAAATATTATAACAGAGGAGCATCTGTCTACCTGATCTCAGTGTGTAATTAACTTCAGCTGGCTAGGGAAACTGCAGAAGGGAAAGACAGTGCTAGTGTTGGACTGATATTAAAAACAAAACAAAACAACCCAAATATGATGAGCTGGTGGCTGAAATGAAAGAGCAGCTCAAGTTATTGGTCTGCTTAGCTAACCCCATATGGCTCACAGGTGCACTGGTGGAAGAAGGGCTATACTACATTTTCAGGCAATAAATACTGAAAAACCAGGAATATAATTGCCCACAATTAAAGCAGATTTTTGCTAGACCTTAGGGAGTTCATGATGGCATGACAAGAAATCATTTTGAAGTGAAAGAATCAGGGAATAAAATCTAGCATTCTCTTTTTGAGTGTCATGAATAGAAATGATTGCAAGTAGATGAGAAGTCTGGCAACAAAGATGCCCCTTCATCACCCCAGACAGAGGTTAAGAAAGAACCAACATTGGGAAGTTTGAAGAAAACTTTAGAGAATGCAAAGCATATTTTATTTAGACAAGAATATTGATGGTTTCAAATACTGAAAGTTGTGATTGGTATATCAGCAACTCTACTTGGAAAAGTGCAGTGAATCGTTTTGTAAAAAAAGAACAGAAAAGTTTGTGTGCTGCATGAATTTCAGCAAGATGAATACATGCTCCTGCTTATTAAAAGCTTTATCTGCTCCCGAGTAGGTGGAAATTTGTTTGTGCTTTTTATAAACTGCATTCACATAGAGAAAAAAGTAGGAGATATTAAGAACCTCTTTTGCCTGAAGGAGAGATGCACCACAAGAAGCAAAGGCTGAAGTTGAATTAAGACTCAAAAGAAGCTTTTCAGAATACATGGTAATGGTGATTAACTACTGGAACAAAGTACAAGGAAAGGGATAGAGACAAAGTCGCTTCAGATTTTACAGCAAAGTCTGAGAGCTTTTATAGCAGACAAGCTTTAATCTGAGACAAAGAATGCTTTAGTTAAATACAAGTTATTGGACTCAGGGCTGGATAATTGGGTGGCCTGAGATATTTCAATAAGAAAACAGAGATGTCTTTTGATATTTTTCTTGTGAATCTGTAAGTTGGATTCTATGTGATTCCTATTGCAGAATGTCACCAATTTATTGCTATACTGAGACCAGTAAGACATTTTTTAAAAAAATTAATTTTCAGTCAAGGGCTGTCTTTATTCAGAAAAACTTCATAAAATACAAACTAGTTAGGAACTTGCTTTTTCTAGAATTCATCAGCTTATTGTAAACTTCTTGTCATCAGACCTTGTTAGACTGTCCTCTGGCTGGTAAAAAATGTCTTTATTATCCAGAAATACTCTTTGTGCTTCTCTGGAAGTATTTTGTCACTTTTACACTTCCCTTTTCCACAATTTTGGTGCATATTAATGGACATTCAAGTTACAAAATAAAATTTCTCAATGGGAGCAGGCATTTTGTCAGAGTATAGGTAACAAAAATAATTTCAGGGGGTGCAGACTGGGACTGCAGACAAGGTGAAGGATATGGGCTTATTCCTATATTGAAAACTTTGCATCATGGGAAACTTTCCTATTGTTTAGCAAAAAAGCAGGAGGAAAGCTTTGAAATGTGTTAATTCCATCCCCACTGAGAGGTGCAGCAGGGCTCCCGTGGAAATGAAAGGAAGTGCTGGAGCAGGACACATCACAGCTTTATATTCCAAACTAAAACATTATCCTCCTTTTTTCACTTGCTTGGTGTCTTGTGTTCTCATTTGCATCAGTGCAGAGTGTAGTGTAGGTACAAAACAACATTAGGTCAGATTTTTCTACTCTTTTATATCAGCTTTAGCATCTGGCAACCTATTTATATTAGCTTTACATAGCACAAATGAGTGTGTTTATGCAACAGAAACTGCAGAGGGGCTCCCAAAAGCTTCTATTTCTTAAAAAACATTCATAGAGTTCTCCTTAATATTAACTAGGTATGTTAAATTACCCCTTAATATGTTTTGCTGTAGAAAATATACAACCTAGAGGTTTCTATTATCTGTTGATGTAGAACAAAGTGATTGACTTTGTATCTTACACTTAATACTGTGAATACTCAGGCAGAGCTCATCTCTTGTGACTTCATACCACCTCTGTGGACTTTAGTGGATCCAGCAGTAGCATGATCTAGTCCTCTCCTTGGAGCTAGGTTCTTTATGGCCTCAGATATTTGCTGTATTTACAACTGTAAATATACTGTTTCTACACTACATGTTAACAGTGCAATACAACTGTTTCTATGTTCCAGACATTTAGTGTATATTTAAAAGATAATGAGGCAAAACAATTGTGCAATGTGCTATCATGAAGTACCCCCCTCACTCTCATAGCCCACCCATCAGCTTGCTGTAAGCTTGATCAGTTCCTTAAAAATGATGAATTGTGATAAAATGTGCCATATTCCTTTCTGCCAGATGCTCTGAAAAGCCTGTTAAAAGTCTATAAAACAAGCAAAATAAGTTCAGTTACGCTCTGCACTTTTCGAGCACTGCTGCTAGCACAAAAATTGATTGATTGTGCTTTGTGCTGGTCTAAATCTAGCCTGTTCACCTGCAAAACACTGCTCTCTTGTACTTTTTTTTTTTGTTACCCTCAGCAACATTCACACAAAAAGCAGGGAAAGCTTTTCCTGGTACAGGGATTTCTCTGTAAGTCTGGTGCTTTCCTGCCTATTTTCTCCTCTGTGTGATAATCCCATTAAAAGATTCCCTCCTTGTCCCCCAGCTGCCAGCCATGTCCTGCTGCTCCTCTGCTGCTTTTCTGCACAAAGCTGGAGCTTGTCACATCCCTCCTGGCCCAGGGGGTGCATGCACAGGGACAGGGCTCTGATGGCTCCCTCGGAATTTAACAGGAGCTCTCGCTGGCTGCATCAATGCACGGCGCTCTGGGCAGCGATGTCGGGAAATACAAGGGAAAAGCCTGGAGCAGAGGAGCAGCCTAATCTGGGGAAATCAAAGTCTTGCCCTGGTGGTTGGTAGAAAAATGAAGCAGCTGTGGTTTTTTTTCAATTTTTTTTTTTTTTGGCAGGAAGGAATGTAAAGAATGCATTTGTCTCAGCTATAATTGCTACAAGGTGTAAGGCTTGTAAGCGTGTTGGAAATTTTGAGGACAAACAATTTTCAGGAGACACGTAATATAGAACCATTAAACCCAAGAGTGGTTTGGGCTAATGTGAAACTAATGGGAAACCAAAAGTGTATCCTGCCATGGATGTGTAGACATTATGGAGACAACATTTTTGCATCACTGCTGAAAGATGAGTGAATATTCAAGATATCTGGAGGAAAACTGAAAGAGAGATTATGGTACAGTTGGAGTTCTGGCCACCAGCCACAATGAGAAACCAAGGTGAAGGACAACAGTCGAACTTCTGGTGAATGAGAGGAATGGAAGGTGGGGGATAAGGAAAGGAGGAATCCAGTAGTCTAATAACAGGCAATTGAACAAAGTAGGGAGAGGAGAGGAGAGGATTGAATTAAGGTAAGAAATGTAAGGCATTAGAAGAACACAAAAATAAATTTAAATTAGTCTCTGCAAGAGAGCTGGTGGGGAGTATTCAAGTTTAAGGTGTTGAGAGTGAAATAGTGCAGGCAAACTGCTGAGTCCCAGTAAGCAAAGCTGCAGGTTTGGTGACAGAAATGTGGTCCTGAAGAGCTCGTGGGGGCCTGAGTGGTCCTGGGGAAGCAGAGGAGAGAAGTGCACCAGGTGCAAGAGAATAAACTTTAAAATTTAAAAGGTAATAAACAGCCTTTGGAAAAGAGGAAGGGTAATAGAGATTACAAAGAGCCATGGAGATTCTGCAAGCAGACTGTGAGCATATGGTAAAGGCATAAACAAGGTGCTGAGCAAGATTAACCAACGTGAGCAAGGATTGCTTCCAAGAGACATGTCACATTCCTTGGAGCAGAAAACCCTGGAGGTGTTTTGCGTGTCTGGGAAAATGTCTTGTGTGTGCCTGGCTGTGCAAACAGTAATTCAGCATAATCACAGAATACTGTGGGTTAGGAGGGACCTTTAAAGGCCATCTGATCCGACCCCCTTGCAATGAGCAGGGACATCTTCAGTTACATCAGGCTGCTCAGAGCCCTGTCCAGCCTGACCTTGACTATTTCCTGCTGTTTTCCCAGAGAATTGTCCCCAGTGTGGGCTGAAGGGCAGTTTTGCTGCCCTGCTCTCTGTTGGCCTGTGTACTGCAGCATGCAGCTGCCAGAGGATGGTTTGGTGTCTCCACCTCAGTTACCACAGCCAAACCCATTTCTCTCGGCACTCCTGCCCCTGCAGGCTGCTGGTTACAGCTGTTTTTCATAGCCTGATTCCAAGAGTTTTTGGTGGTGTCTGAGGAGGCCGAGGGTTAGCCTCAGGCAGAGAGCTGGAGCAGGTTCTCTTAAATGCTGTGAATAAAAGTAACACAGATGCCTCTCAAACAGGTGAGAGGCAGTTGCCGACAATCAAAATGCCAGACAGGCACTGCTGACAACAATTCAGTCACTCCCAGACCTCACAAAACGCCTGTGCCCACCTGTAACAGTGCCAGGGTTGCCCCCACTATCAGTCCATGGAGAATTACTCTTTCCAGCAAGGGAGTGCTACAGCTCAGTTTCATTTCCCTTCTCGAGCCTGAATGAGGCTGAAGGGTGGTGAAATGCTTCCCAAGGGGGTCAGCAGCTTTCTGAAGACAGGAGGTAAAATGCTGCCTCTTCAGCACGTGTTTTAATAAACAATGGAAGGCCATTTTGTCAGTAAGGTATGGGAACTTTATTGGTTGCTTGAATTTATTTGGTTATCGGCAGCATTCAGTCAAACTTCCCTTTTTCTTCATCTGTCTCTGTCACTTGCACAAAAATGCAAAACTCATATGACTGAAAATTATTTTGGCTGTAAAAACATGTTTATATTTCTGTAACCTCACTTTCATTAGTTTTCCCAAGAATTCAAAAATTTTCGAGTTACATGCAGCAGTCACTGGGGACGTTTCAAGCTGTTAGTTAAGCAGAGGCTGGAGTTCTGTCAAGAGCAATCTATACATTAAGCCTCTGGCATCATTTCTGCTCCAAATGAGAAATGCCCTTGAAGACCAAGGTTTGAGGTCAAAACTGCTGCTGCTCGTACCTGATCTCACTCCTCAGTGGTTTTGTCCTGTTGAGAAGCAGGGTATGAGAGAAGCCATGTGAGTTCCTCAGTGCTCCCTTGTCTCTCAGTGTCACCCCTTGGTGGTGGCGCCTCTGGGGGCTTTGCCAGGTGGTTGTTCCCAGCAGTCCCAGCTCACTCTGCCAAGAACAGTTTTATGTGGTAGCCTTGTCCCAAATGCCCAGTGAGACTCAGTCATTTTTTACCTAAGCAGTCCTTTTGTCAGGAAGTTTCTGTCTGCATCTGAAGTTGAGCTTAACTTGAGTTAATAAAGAAATTACAGCAAGGGTACTGATAATGGAACGATAATAATAAACACATTATTACAGTATATTGTATGTCTAGTATAGAGGTATAATTAAAAATTACAGTAATAAAACTGTTCCCCCTCAGACACTCCATTTACCACAGAGCTGCATTCTGCTCCCAAAAAATAGAGCTAGCTCTTTATCTCTCGACAATGGATACATGCTGACAGGTAAAAGAGGATTTTGGTTTTATCTAGATAGTGTGAGGTGTACAGCTCAGAAAAGGAATCAGAGATTGATATCTGTACAAAGGCATTTTAAAAGGAAGAAAAGCAGGGCAATTATCCAGGATAAATATGTCACACACCCATGCCAAAGAAAGGGAATGTAAGCACACCATGAAAGACCCATCTAATCAGAACTTCAAACTCTCAGTTCTGGTGCAAAAATTACCTTGAATAAGAATCAAATGGATAAAGGAGTGGATCAATGATGCTTGTGATGAGAGACTGTTGTTGCAGAAAGCCTCCATCTAGATCAAAATGACGTTATGATTTGTGCTGTTTTTCTGATGGTGTTCTCAGTAAATTTCAACTAAATACAGGAAAACAAACCCTTCCATCTGTCCCAGGCTATGAACTTGTCCCCATGGCTGTAAGGTTGGCAGAATTATTTTCAGTGCAAATTTTTGGGGGGGACATGGGTTGGGCAGTTTATTTATATATTTTTGTGGTTAAGGAATTCTAAACAGGGAAGGATTGCTTTGCTTTTATCAGGGAATTGGATATAGAGTTAATGCCTAATCACACTTAGCAATTTGATACTCCTCAGTAATCAGTCTCCTGCTAATTTATTGAGACCTAATCCATCAGTCATTTTAAATCACTTTACCTTCACATTAAAAGATAATATTTAAAAAATTAAATAGTTTTTACCTAATAGAAGACATTTCTCACTGCCACAAGCAGATACTTATCAAATAAAATGCTAGATAATTATCACTTCTAGATTGTTTTTTTTCTATATGTGGCCAACAACAAATTCTGGGCATGCTCTTATCTTATATGTCTGGTTTTTTTCTAAGTCTGGATGATCAGACAGACCATGCTGCAAAGCTGGAGGTTGGATCTGAAACCTGTGGAGGAATGTTAGAACTGATATTCTGCTTCCAGCCTTAATCAACATCCTCAAAGATGCAGCAGATAGTACAAAACCAGGGTTTGTATCTGCATCTTTCAGGAGCCTGTCCCAGTTCTGGCCTCTATGCTGTGAGCATCCTTAAAAGATACATCAAACAGCACAACATGAGTTCAAAGAACTTTGCTTGTAACTGCAATGAATCTGAAATGTACTGATGAAAGATTTATTAATGTCATGCAAGGTGGAGTGTCCTCCTGTTAGCAGAGACCTGCTGAATGGCTGAGTGAACAGGTCATCAGAGCGAAATCAGCAGGGTAATTGGAGCAGCATTCTTGAGCCTAATTGCAGCAGAGGTTAAGTCTGTGTGTGAGCAGAGTGTTGAATAGTGACAAGGACACAAAAATAAAGGAGAGGCAATGGAGGCCACACCTCCCCTCTGCTGCTGCAGGGAACAGGGATGTGTGGCTCAGGGATGTGTGGCTCAGGCTGAGGCATTGGCACCTCCCTGGAATTTCCATCTGCAGTGACTCCACTGGACTCCAGCCAAGATGTGAGAACAAAGCAATTTTCCCTGGGGAGATACAAACCTTGTATTTTTGTGCTTTTGGAGGTGCTGGGACAGAAACAGTGAAAATGATGACTCAGAAAATGTATTGGGATGCTTTTCTAGTGTGCAGAAACACCCAGCTCAACCTACAGGGTTCTGTAGGCCTTGATCATGCCACCCCTTGTGACATTAGAAGATATTTGGGGGTTGAGAGAGTGGGGATACTCACTAAAAGTAATGAAAGCCACATACAGAAC
Source organism: Zonotrichia leucophrys gambelii (assembly GCF_028769735.1). Taxonomy (NCBI): domain Eukaryota; kingdom Metazoa; phylum Chordata; class Aves; order Passeriformes; family Passerellidae; genus Zonotrichia; species Zonotrichia leucophrys. The sequence continues at coordinate 10,390,801 of NC_088176.1, forward strand.
AGTCCATTGCTTCTGGGGCACTCAGAAATATTATCCTGGGCCTTGGCCCACCACTACAGAATTTCTACAGCCTCAACTACTCAAAAGGTGATTTTTGCATTGATATAGTACATGGACATAATTTCATTTAGGAGTCTGAAATTAATTTCTACTCTTATTTCTAACTCTGAAAAGCAAGCTAATTGTATTGCCTGGCATTCAGCAGGGTGAAATACTTTGAAGTTTCTAACAATACTTTCTTCTGGCTAAAAGTGTTCTGACCTTGCACCTCAGGTTTTGAAGCCTTTTTTTTCTAAGGCTTTTGAAAGATGCAATTTTATTCCACACATTTTGTTTAGAGTGGCTAACTCATGTATTGTAACTGTACCATCTTTCTCAGGCATTACTTGTTTTCTGCCTTTTATCCCAAAGGTATGAGTCACGTCCATGGCCCAGCATCTGACCCTTGTTCATCTGGTCCTGTCTTCACTCTGATCCATTGTTACCTTTTCAAGAGCTTATCTTCTCGCTGTCTCTCAAGTTCTCACTTTCTCCTGAGTTCTTCTGGGTTTCTCCTCCCATTTTGGAGAATCATTGTGGTGACCCATGGGGCTTATTGAGGAGCTGGTGGAAAAGTTATTTTGTTGGACTTCAAATTTTTTATCCAATCTCATCTGTCACAATGGCCAAAACAGCTAATATTAGGCCATTGATGGATTGATTTTACCATCTTTGGTAAAAGAGCAAGCTGACCTTGCAGGTATTTTCTTTGTCTTTACTACACCCAACACTGACAGGCCAATATTGAGACACTTCTGCCTGCTACTATCAGCCACTGAAAATGCTTCATTGATTTGTACAGCACGGGTTCTTGGTTCTGAATGTAAGCTTCAGCTGATAAAGGCTCTGGAAGCAAAGTGCTATTAGGCTATAAATGAAAGCTCATCACATGCTGACATTCATCCCTCTCTCTAAGTCAGATTGGCATGGTAACACAGCAGGTGTTCTTGTTTTGGATTCAAAGAAATCTAAAAACACAAAAGTAAAAATTAAAAACTCATGTATAAGAAATTAACAACAAAACCATAAAGAAGTAGCAGGCAGACATGAATTTTTCAGAACACTGTTTCGTTAACCCCAGCTTTAAAAAACATCAGTTATTTTCACATGATAGAAAAATTCTCTGTGATGAATATTTTTACCAAAGGAAGTTGTTGACACTCACTATGCAAAATCTCCCACCCTGTTGCTCAAGTAAATTTTGTTAAAGGGTAAATACAAAATTAATAGATATTTTCTTACACTGGAAGGAATAAGTAAATTCAACCTTCCTCCCTGATGACATGGAGCGTTAAATGGCTCAAAGATCCTTACCCAGGCACAATGGCTTGGGACAGTCCGCACAAGCATGCAGCAACCTTACTCCAGAATTATATGTATTATAATTATTGTTGCCACCAAATCTGCTATAAAGAATTTGCAAGGTCCTTGTTGAATTCCTGTTTAACACTTTGTCCTCGCATTTTTCCAGTTCTGCCCCTGGTACCTTGTAGCTCACCCAGCTCACCGTGCAGACACTGGCATGTGCAGGGGTGCCATGGATACAACAGGGAAGGGATGAGCTGGCTGAAGAGGGGCTGTGCAGAAAGATGTAATGTGATGGGCTGTGAGTGCACCTGTACCTGTAAATCCAGTGGGGGAGAATGGGCCTGACAGCCATGTCCATCATCTAGAAAAACACTAATTAAATTCAGCAACGCTATCTGTGTGTGGTGGGATAGAATGTAAGAAAATATAGTGCAGAATGTAGTCTCACACCTGAAGAGTTGCAGCTGTGCTGATCTCCAAAGATTAGGAACAGACCTGCCCTTAACAGGCGACAGCTGTGTCCAATAAGGATAAGTGCTACAAAAGAGTGGCTTAGCTGTGTGAGAGGAGAGTTGGGGGTTTGTTGATTGTGCTAGGGAGATGGTGGGGTTAGTGCTGTGAGGAGCTGCACATGAGAAATCACCAAGAAGGTATGGAACTTTTGAAATAAGGTGACAACATCTGTGGTCTTGGTTTACTGCTTAGACTGCCCCCAGATTGTAACTACCAACAGCTCTCTTGAATCCATGTGAATTTAGATACAGCCACAGCTACTGTCTGTACCACACCATGCGTCTTGCTCTCAGCTACTGCTTTGTTCTCCTTTTCACCTCATTTGAATAAGCCAGTTTGTTTGCCTGCTGCAACATGGCTGAATCTTGGTTGCTGGATTTCTCTGGCATGGCTGCATTACTTGGTTCTTTAGGAAAGTTTTCCAACAGCCCTAGGAACTCTGACTTAACAGGGCTGCCTCTCAAGTTAGTTAAACATTTTTCTATCTATTGGCTGATGTCTTTTTCATCAGTAACAGTGATATATCTAGAAAATCCTGCATTGCACAGCCTCTAAACAAAATCATATCTAGACATGATACTACTGAAACCAAAGGGAAGCTGGTGAAAAAAAATCTAGACTGTCATAACTGATACAATAGACAGGGAGACTCTGTTTAGAGAATCTGAACAGTGCTCATAATACAACACAACAATAATGTTGTTAAAATATAAAGATTCCATTCAATACAGAAAGAAAAACTCCTGTAAATCATCAGTGATGGTTTTGTCTAATTTTTGCATCTGGAAGAAAATAACCCTGTTCATTTTCACCATTGAAGAAATATCCTCACTCCATGTAGTGCCTGACATTTCTTCCTCTATTTTGTCCTTTTGTGTGTATGTGAAAGATTTGTCAATAGCAATTTAATTATGCAGAGAAGTTGTTTCTCCCTTTCCATGTGGATGCTCTCTTGATAGTCTCCTGCACACTTTTCCTCAGACTCTCTTCATTGTGAGGCTGTGTGAGATCAGCCACAAAAAGGGAGCACATTTAGCCCATTCTACCACACCTCATGGAGCAGGGCTTCACTAGTAGAGCAGACTTTTCCCAGTGGTATCCAAAATATGGTGATTTATACAGCTGGTGAAACTCCCTGCGTCTCAGTCAATGTCTCAGAGTGGGAATACATCATCCAGAATATGCATGAAATATTAAGTTCTGAATTCTTGCAGATGTTAAAGAATTCAAAATATCTGTACACAGAAGTTAATGCTGTAGATGAAGTTTTGAGCAGCATTCAGGATATGATGGGGTGTTTTCTCAGATTCTTCCCTTGCAGCTAAATATATAGTGCAAAATTATTCTTCTTGTCCTAAAATGTTATTGCATCTGCTCAGAACAATAAAACAGCTATAATGTCTCTGCCCTCAATATAGATGCATTTTATGAGTGGAAGGATAATGCTGCATATGCCCATTATTTTATATTTTTTGATAACAAGATTGATCAGACCCCAAATTACAATATGATCTTTATTGAGCCTATGGAAAGATATCAGTGAGGAACTAAACTGGAAACCATGAGAACCAAGATACATCTGCAGCCAAAACCAGGTACTGGAGGATGAGAAAAATATTCCAGGAGTGGTGTTAGCTGATTACTGTCAGATTGTTCAGAGAACTGTGCCAAGCTGGCAGAGCTGTTCTGAAGCAAGACACCTTGACTTGAGAAAGATGAACTTACTGGCCTAACACAGTTAAAGGACTAATTGCACTGGGTTGCCCCTTATAAATGCAGTTATCACCTTGCAACAGACTGGAAAACAGTCTTGAATGGCCATAATCGGTCAAAAACAAGTGCAGGGAGGAGATGGCTTTTCTTTCTCCAACTTGTGACATGTTTTGTCTTGCTGGGATCTGATGTGCTATTAATAAAAGGTGCTTTTCTGTGCTAGTTTCTATCTGAGAAATCCTCCAAGAAAAACAGCTAGAAGAAAATATCTACAAATGAAGGATCCATCAGATTCCCCCCGGGACAATTCTGTAGCTGCCCATGCAATTCCACCAGAGGTGAATTTGTTTAGAAGAGTCTGCATCTTGCTAACCCCAAAGTAAAACTCTTCAAGAATTATGGGTTCTTAGTGCAGCTGGTGAAATAATGGATGCACAACAAAAACAGAGATATCCCCTCCATTATTTTTGATAAAAATGTCACACTAAGCTGCTACCAGGACCCATATTCCTTTTTCTTTTTCAGAAAATAGTATAATACCTATTATTCAGATTTTCTGTCTCATCCTCAGTGCTGTTTTATTATTGCACCCTTTGGAATAATAATAGGAAATGGGCTAAATGGAAAATAGAGAAAGTGAAATCCCATAATAGCACTAACTAGCAATAATAACCTCTATAACCACCCACCACAGGCACTGAAACCTTTTTAATTTCTAACTAGAAAAAGTAGCTTTGCCCTTGTGAATCAATGACATACTCATGCAGGGTGCCTGCAGTAGGGTACTTCATGTACTGTGGGAGAGGAGAATGAAAATTGAAAGTAGATGGAAAATCTGTTGACTGGTTTTGAAATATAGCTGCTCGACCATCTTCTTTTATTTAGGCAAAGCAACTTGTAAGTAGAATTCTCCTCACTGAGGTGTTATTGCTGCCAGCTAAAGCACTGCTCACTGCAGATGCACCTTCTGTGTGTTGCACTTCAAACCCTTTCAGCAGGGGCTGAGCATTCTGTTGTCTTCTTTGTCTGAGAGATTTTTCTGAAAGATTTTCTGCCAAAAAAGCATCCAAACAGCCCACCAAGGAGAAAAGCCCCGACTTCAAAATATTCCATGCTTTCCACTATTTAACTTTCTGTTGTATAGAAGGATATAGTCTGTCAGAAGGCACAAAGATGTTACAGAAAAGAGGGGGAACACATTTTAAAAGAGTCCATTCAATACAACAGCCAACATTAATTTTTTTGCCTGTAGAAGGAGTGAGGTGAAGGTGTTTGAAAGCTGGAGGCAGAAATGTGCATGGTTCAAAAGAGCTCATTTATGTTTGCAGATATCTGTGCAATTTTAATGGATATCCTTACTAACTGTGCACAATTTTAAACTCTAAACTTTAGTGCTAATATTGAGAAAGGTAGAATTGACCATATGCCAAATAAATGATACACAATTTGTCTAAAAAGTGATTGGAGTAAATTTTACCTGCAAATATATTCATGTATTCATTCTTTTAATTATGTGATTTAAATGATTTCTACATTATTATACTGTGTTATTATGCTCACAGTAAATGTTTACATAATTTGGATGTTTTCAATAATGGCAGGAGGACTAAAAGTATTGATGAAGTTTTCAATGTTGCTAGGTTGAAATACCCCAAAAAAGCTGGATATAGAAGAAAGTTTGGACCCAATTTGGTGTTCAGACATCCTAGGATTCAGTTTATGGTTAAGCTAGTGGAAAGACCCACTGTGCTGTTAAATATTCTTTGCTATTTAGTCTTTTGTAATCAACAGCTACCTCAGAAACATTTAAGGCTGGATTTTCTAAGACATAGAATCCCAAAGTTTCAAGACTGTTTAATCTTCTGCACCAGATATGACTTCTTTACACTAAGATTAAAAATAGAAAGGAATTTCCAAAACAGCTTTTTTACATCATTGTATCTCTTTTTCTTAGTCAGCTCCTAAACTAATATTGCAGTAATTCCAGATTAAATGTACAGTCTAAAGAATGAAGAGACTTGATGGCAATTACTTGTCACTGATCAATTAAGGTTCCCCAAAGCAATGGCACTGTTCCCTGAGGAGTCTAACATTGGGCAAGGACATGACAGAAATTCGTGTTCTCTTTGCATCAAGTCTGGATCTGGCTGTGCATCAGTTTCTGTCTCCTATCTTGTTTATATAAGTGCAAGTATTTGCCTCTATAAATTTACACACATTTGAGAAAGGAAATATTTCTTGTTTAAGGTCTGTTATCCCAAAAAATTCACCTTTGTTGGAATTTTTAGCTGATGTTATCCCAATTTTTTGGACACTGTCAGAGTTGTGTATTCTGGAGCTGCTGCTCCTGGAAAGGAGATGAAGCCTTCTTTCCCAGCCTAATAGATTGAACTGTCTCTCAGCCTCTTATATGATGTATCATTGCTAGCACTGTCTCCAAGCACTAATAAAGAGAAGACTCAATAGTATTGGCATGATAAAGTGAAAACTATTAATAAGGAAAAGCAAGTCCATCATACTCATTAAATTTAAGTGTAAGGGAAAGACTACAGTGCATGTGTGAGTGTGATGTGGCTGGGGAATTATATTACAAGGACAATCAATTTCCTTGCAGAGTTTTTGTTGTTGCTGTTGTTAGTGAGTAATTAATATAAATAATGCTGACTGTTTTTAAATATTGAGGATACCAGGGAAAAAAGTGTAGAAGGTGGCAAGCAGATGGATCATTTAATTTATTCCCCAATTACAGCTGACATGTTGGGTATAGAAATCTGTGAGTCATCTATTATTTTTTATGGTCCATTTTACAGCTGTGTTTATTGTTATAATAAATAAACACATTATCTCATTAGACTGGTATTGTAGAAAACTTGCAATATAACAAACATCCTCCTCTTTTCAGCTTTTCCCCCCTGTATCAGGGTCTTACAGTCAAAGAGGAAGGATGTATTTATAGCTTATTAAGAACCAGGTAGATCTCACACAGCTTGTAAAAGTACAGAGACATCCTGTGAAAACAACTCTCTCAAGTCAAGGTAAATAAATCTGATTCTTTTTAGTGGAGGTAATGGGGAGAGTCCTGCTGTATCTTTTCCTTGTTTGACAGAGCAGAAAACACACCACTCACCCTCGCTCTCCAGGCAGTAAATATACATTGCAGATAAATGTCAGATTGGCAATAAAGTTCATTGTATTTAAGTTTCAGACTATCCCATAAAATGGCAATTTGACGGGGAAAGCCGACTGAGTCTTACAGTACTTAAAATTCAGGAGCTGTCTGTCTGAGGCTGGCAATGGGAAGGGCTTGTGGCATTTCGCTGCATCTAGCAGGGGGTGGGCACAGCCCCAGTGCGGGGCAGCTCCTGGGCTGGCAGAGCAGCAGGACCTGCTCTCTTGTTCCTCCCTCTGACAGAGACTCGCGGGTTTGGTAATTGCTTTGGGGGAAGGCAAGGAAAGTGGAAGCAAATGGTTGCTGCCACTGTGCCCCAGCCTAATACAGAAACACAAGTCTGACTCCCCAGCCTCCCCAGGGCCAGTGACAAGTGCCTGCCTCAATGCAAACCATCCCCAAATCTGCCATCCTGTGACAGGAGAAGTTATTCCTTGTTCAGCACTTGTGTTTTCAGGGGCCAGGATTCAGTTTTGTGCATCCTACTGAGAGGATTTTGTGCACAGCTCAGGATTTGGAGTGACCTGTGGCTCACATGTGTCTTCTCCCTGTGCATGGCAGGAATCACAGTATCCAAGCTGGGAAGTCATCAGAATAGCTGTCAGGGCTCAAGGAAGCCACTGCTGCTGCTGTGTGGCTGTCCTCTTAAAATCTATGGACAAGTTGTCCCCAGGCAGGCTGGCATCTTCTGCAGATGAGATCCTCAGTGTTTAGCCAGGGAGGTGGCACAGCAAACCTTCCAGCTGCTGCCAAAAACCCAGGATCAATAGTTCTAAGGGAGATGCCAACTGTCCTTGATCCAGTGCATCACTGACTTCAAGCTCTGAAAATGAGGAAACCGGTTAGCTCAAGCAACATTGGCATTTCAAATGGGCTGATCTTACTTTCTATGTGGAGTAAGATAACATTTACTGGTGGTAAAAATGATCCACCAATGTAGTTTTTCACTCTTTATGCCAATGTATTTGTCACTTTGCATTATCTACTGCCTTCCTTAGAACAATTGCCAAAAGAAAGAAATTACTAACTTTTGTTGGTTTAAAAGAGGATGACTAGGTTCTTGCTCTTCCCTCAAGAATAATGCATTCAATGGTTATTTTCATTCTTTTGAGCCAGGTTAGGAAGTGTCTCTCTTAACTAATTCTCAAAGCTCCTTCTTCTGTAGAACCATAACTATAGAACCATAACTGTAGAACCAAATGCTCTATGCAGCACATTTGAAAGAGTGGGGATCTTTTCTTCTGCATGAGAAGCAGTTGTTCCAGAACACAAAGTTTTTGTTTTACAAGCTTGTGGAAGTTCAGTGTTACAAGTTTTAAAAGCAACTGTGCTTAGTGGTTACACAGCAGAGCAGATAAGGCTGAGCTCTGTCTCTTGTGGCTGTGGTGAAAATCCAGCCTTCAATTGAACGATTTTATGTGGGTGTCCAAATCAAAAGCTGTATTATCAGCTGATATCCTGGGAATGTTCATCTGAGGACAGCAGTAGAAGAAAATGAGTGAGAGCACTGTTTTCCAGGAGCTGCATTTGCTCAGTTGAGGGCTGGGGGAAGATGGCTTGGGGCAGCCCTGACACAGGAGAAATGACCCACCCAAGGCCACCAAGGAACAGGAGCTCTGGGTCTGAGACCCACACCGGTGCTCCTGCTCTGCTGAGGCAGGATGCCAGTCTCCAAGGATAATGAAAAACAGGCAGCAAGAGAGATCTGTCAGCAGCTCTATTTCAGCCTGGAAACAAGGAGCTTCCCCCTCATCACTTCTCCCATTCCCTACAGACACAGCTCTCCACGATGAAGCTGATACATGTCCTATTTGTGTTTTCACATTCCATTTAGAGAGACAACAAGAGCTTGAACTTTGGATGAGAGGTCACCAGTCTGGGGAAAAAAAAAGAAAAAAACAAGGAAAAAAGTTTCAGAAAGGCTCTTTTAAGCAGCATTAGTTCCTGGTTGCATAGCACACTCATCAGCTTAATCCCCTGAAGTGTCACAAGAACAGAGCTTTTCCAGCAAGCAGAAGAACAGCATGTACAAGCAATTTCACATTATGTTCCTTCCTGATGGCTCCACAGTCTCAGCCTCTTAGGTCTGCTGCTGATATACATCAAGCTTCCCATCTGATGTATTACATCTACCACTGAACTCCTGTCCAAAGGAGATTTCTTGTGGAAGAAGGACTGTATCTGTAGGAAATAAAAAGGAGGGTTATAATTTAAAATATATTTCTAGAGTTCAGTCAGTGGAATACTGGGGGAGAGAACACAGGACAAATTTTCAGCCTCTGATCTTTGACATGAACATGTTTGTAATGCATATACAACCTCATCAGTTGAGGTGAGACCCCTCTCTAAAGAAGACTAGGAAGAATGTATGTCCACCAAAAATATGTTCTGCTAGTTATGTTCACACCATGCTATTCAAAGGAAGGATGCAGGAATACTGAATTATACCCACCTAGTGTGATCTGGGTAAAGAAAACAGACCAGTGGGCCACAAAGTAAATCAAATCTGAATTTTTGTTACTGTAGGAGCAAATATCTCAACTTTACTGTGTTCCCTACAGTCTGCTGAAGAGCTATTACCCATTGAGTTATCTATGGCTTCCTCCAGCTTGCTCCTATTGCTCCTCACAGCTTAATAATTCTCCACATTTGCCCTTAGTTGTTTCCAGCTATAATTAGACTACAGATTTAGCAATGCTTTTCCCCCTATTTACTTGTAAGATATGGATGAGGACTTGGTGTCTCTCTTAATCAATACCTCAACTCACATCTTTTAAAGAACTGCCAGCTCAGGACAATGCTGATGTCTCCAGTGACGTGCAAACAGGGTGAGGAGTAAACAGAGAGCTGCTGCAGCAGTGCAGGTGCTTCTGCAGCAAGAACCTGGAGTAAACAGCCTTGCTTTCAGTGGACACCAGGACAGTAAGGCAGCCTTTTAGCCTGTGCAAGGATTTTTGAGGCAGCAGGAACATGCACCCAGGTGCCTCCCTGTTGTTCATGCTGGCTGACCATCATCATGCCTGGACCAACATGCCACATTTCTCCTGGAAAAGGCCATCAATATTTGTTTTTGTTTTGAATAGTGTTAAATGCTGTGGGTCAGAGTAGCAAAATAAAATCTGCTTTCCCTGTGCAGTGAAATGTCTTCAACAAGCTTTGGAGAAGTATGTATGTAATATATTTATAGAGATGTAGAGTGTTAGTGTGGAATTATGTATTGCCCATTGTTCTGTCTTCTTTGTAGGAACATTTGCCTTTTTACTTAAATATAGTGCTTTATTGAATTTACATATTTTTGGGTGTGGAAAATGAATTTTAGGAACATACAGAAGTGAGATATTGTCATACTATTAACAGGGGTTCAAGAGGCTGTTCTGACAGAGACTCCTTCATGTTTCTTCAGGTCCTCAATGGGGTCCTCAAACCCCAGGAAAAAGCTTGTGAACAAGGAGGATTTGAGTTTGCAGGACTGGAACCAAACTTTGGTTTATTATTGATAGCAATTCCTTCTCACAACTCCATTTCAGTTGGATAGTGGCAGGTCTGGACCTTGTTTTGTCTCAGAATGCTGAGGAGCTGGGGAAGAACAGGGTTTGCATTTCATCATGGCTCCTGCAGCAGAACTACATGGATAAAAGGGGGAAAAGCATCAGTCCCTGCCTTACTCTTCTCTCCCCAGAGATGGATTAGATTCAGAAATTCAGCTTTCCTACTGCTAGTCCTTCATTTAAAAGGAGTAGACGTTTGTCCCTTCCACCCTGGGAGCTGCCGCTTGGTGTGCCAGATTTGGTACCTGCCTTTACACAAGGCATCTCTGCATTCAGCCAAGTTGTTCTCCTGCTCCTCCTCCAGACTCCAGAGGCAGAGGCTGTGTGGGGCAGGGGGTGCTGCTCTCTGTTACTGGAGTCAGGAGGGACCAGATCTGTTTTGCTCAGCCATGTTCTGCAACGTTTTGTTGCCAGGCTCAAACTCTGTGAACCTTTCAGGGATTAAAATTGATGAGATTCTCTGCTGCCACCAGGCTCTTCAGAATACATGATTTTCCTGAACTGCAGTCACTCAGAGTGGGAATTGCAGTCAGAAGGTCAGAAAGCTGTTAAGAAAAGAAAGTCTATATTGCTGTTTTCTATTATTTGAGGCATAGAACTGATACTAAACATTTATTGGTTTGATAAAGACTTCCTGTACCCCAGCAGCTATACAGATCATAGAATTAATCCAAGAAAATTTTGTAATTGATATGTAAGAGAAGAAAAAGCTCTTCCAGTGATTTTTGACTTAAAAAAAAAAATTCATTGTAGAGAACTATACATTTAAGAAACTTATGTTAAGATCCAGAATGTGATGTTGCTCACAGGCTTAAGCTGCATTGGGCTGATCAGTCAAGATGGAAATGCAGGGTGAAGCTCTGGTCTCAATAAACGTGTCTGATGAATTTCCCCTACTGTCATTAATACATCAGCTGCCCTATCTCTGTTTGAGAGGCATTTGCATCACAAAGAAATTATTTTATCTCAGCCTGTAAAATTTGAAGTGCTGGTGGCTCACAGACACTTCCTGTCCAAGTTGTTGTCCTGGACTGAAACTTCACAGAGGAACAAGCTCTTGTCTCATTGTATCACTCCTATCAGCCTTAGTATTTCTATTTTACTTTATTTTTGTTCATGCAGTCTAGATTTGTTTCAAACCTGTGGTGAATATGATACTGATCTTTATCCTGCTGAGTTTACAGCCAAGAAAAGAAGTGAATTCCCCTGATATAATTTAGGAAGGGGAGGGAAAACAGAGCTTGCCTGCAGAGCCTTCTTAACCCCTGCTTGTGATGAGATTCTACTTGTTTCCAATAAATGTCTAAAAACCCAACCACAAGGCAACAGAGAATTATGCAGAAAAATCAACACCATATAAGAACTTTAACCAGTGAATTTATCAGCAACTTCTTCTCTTCACCTGGAAGCCCCAAACATTCAAATCTTTTCTTGTTTTTGCTACATACAATATGTATGTTTTGTCTTTTTGTGATCTGGGGCCTCAGGGGTGTTTTGTACAAGTGATTTGTGCTGTAAGTGAAGGAATTGGTGTTTCCTTTTAGTTTACTGTGAAAGAAGAAAGGGAAAGACATGGAAAGAAGATGCTTGGATATTGACTGCTCTGGGCAAAGTGTGAGAAAGAAGGAGAGAGGCAGCTCAGATGGGAAGAAAATTTAGAGTTGAAAAGCAGGTGGGGAAAAGGAAAAAGACAGCTTAGTCTGTGTTATCTGAGTGTTCCTCTCTCCTGACTTTTTATACACTTTGAAAATCGAGCAAATTGGAGCATTTTTCCAGCCTGAACTCAGTCTGGCTGCCCTCCCTTTGGTGCTTTCCATCTCTCTTCTCCCTAGATGTGAGGTTACCCAAAGTAGACTGTGGATTTCCAAAAAGGCATTTTCAACCCTTTCTCTTTTCATGCATAAAACATCCATTGCATATTTAATTTCCACTGAAATAAGGGTCACATGAGCAAGAGCTCATATAATGCCTTGCTTCCCCTTCTCCTAATTTATTTCGGAGACCAAATACAGCTGCATTCTTTCATCTTGCCCTCTTTCTGGCCTCCAGGCCTATTGAGGCAGCAACTGTTTTCTTTGTCAGCTCTCACCAGACCCTGACTCTAGGCAATTTTTGTAAATATTTTTCCAATACAACTGCACTAATTTTACATGCTTCACAGCTCATTTGTAAGTAATTTAGCCACATACCTATTTTTTCTAACCAGGGATTTTCATGTTCTCTCTTTGGTTAAACGATACCCAGAATGTTGCACAACGTGGCTGAGCAGAACATTTTGATATGTTTGTTTCTTCTAGTTAGCAATTTCTGAGACATATTTGTTTTTACTAGTTAGTAATTTCTGTCTTTCTGAGAGCAAGCCTTTCATTTAAGAGCATCAGCAGAGGGAGACAGAATATGAGGGAGAAAACATTTTTCCCATAGCATGGGGCAGTAAGCTCTTTGGAAAGAGTGAGGTATCGTTCTCTATTCAGCCACTGAATAGAGTTGTGCTGAGATGACCAAGTGTCAGCTGAGCTGAGGTGAATGAGAACAAACTAATTTCACACAGGTAGAGCATGAAAATAACCATTACACAATAGCCAGGTCAATGGGAACTGATGACCAATGTCCCTGAGGAGAATTTCTTTGGGCAGAGGAACCTTAGTCATGGTGGGGAGAGGGTTTGTCTGAGCTTTGCAGAAATGCATTTCCTATTTCTGCTTGCAATTTCTCAGCCATCTCTGCTCTAAATAAACACTGTTGCTTTTAGTGTTCTTCTACAAGTCACACGAAACAGAAGTACTCTTTGGTTCATTGTTATGAGTGTTTTATAAGTGTTATAATGTTATTTTTATTCCTTAATTGGGGGATTAAATGTCAGAATTTTTCACCAGTATTCAGTCTTTCACTCTGACAACAGCACAACATTTATTCCCTCCCCACTCCCTGTATAAAACACAAAACCTGCCATTTTTTATTGTTCACAGGAGAAAACCCAGGGAAGGGGCAGTGTTTGTGGGGCTGCTTTGTTTTGCTTCTTTTACTGCTAAATAGCTTTCTGTCTACACAAGTCCATTTTCTGTGTGTTAACAGAAAGGGTTTTCTTTCTCTGATATCTAAATACCACATAACTTGGCACTTGAAGATCAGCATTGCATAGCCCTCATTGTCAGAAAAGTTATTAAAATGAGAGGTGCAGTACAATGGCCATGGGGACATCAGGGCATAACTACCAGCATTACAGCAAGCATTCTGATTAACTTGAGACATTTGGGCAAATTTAATACTTGCATACTGCAAGCTACTGAGATTCCAGTGAAGTTTTTGATATGTGTTTTCTTCCCTTCTGCTTTTAAAACCTGTAGTGAGAAGCTGCTTTGTATTATTTGCATTTTCATCTAAACTGGAAGAGTGCCTGTTGGATAGCATAAAAACTGCAGTGATTAAAAAGACCCAGCAACTGAACCCAAATCTAAGCTCTGACAGGCACAAGTCTCCCTTCAAAGACTGCCAACAACCCAGAACTAAAGTATTGTCTGAATAACTCGTGCTCAGGGCATTTGAGAACCTAATCTCAGCATACATTTTGTGGAAAGAACCAAGCACAAAGGAAAGAAAAAGACTTTTACATTTGAAGCTCACACAAATAGAGTAACAAAGAGAGTTTCTGTAAATAAAATTTTCATTGTGAAATCACAGGAATTTCTCACAGTCTAGACAGCCCCTAACAGAAACCTCCTGAGCTTCCCAGCCAGTCTTACTGGGTGCTCTGAAATGTGACTTCATGCTTAGCTCAACCTGCACAAGAAAACAAGCTGATTCCTCTTTTCTCCTATTTATAGGCTTTCTGGCTATATTAACGCCCTTCACTGAGTAATGTATTTCTCTTTCTCCTCTGGTTGCTGTATTAAAAAGAATAGCTGCTTGGTTTCATGAGCCTTGTAACAATGTTCTTACCACACTGTTGCATGCACAGCACCTCAGAAATAGCATGTATGACTTGAGGTGGCTTCCTGTGTTTGTGTTATTGCTATTCCTCAGTTTTTGGCACAGAAATCTCGGGCAGGTTGCCAAAAGTGCTCCCCAGTGGCTGTTCGTGCACAAGGAGCTCACTGCAGAATTGGGAGCAAGTGATGCTGCTGGGGTTGTGAAGGAGATGGGGCAGTGCTGGGGGGGCACTCCTGGGTTTTGGTTATACCTGAGTGCTGTGAGGAGAGAGTCAGAGAACGCCCTATAGGTGACTATGGCAGTAGGAGCCAGAACTTAGAGTGGAATTAATCATCTGATCACACAACATTCATTCCTTCACAGGCAAATCAAACCTCATCCTGCTGCTGGGGAGAATTATTGAGTGCCTTGGCAACCCCTTGGTCTCATTTTCACTGTGGCTCCTGCCTCAGCAGCCACCTTTGCTATGCTAATAGCAGCAGGGACCCGTGACACACATGATTAGAAGGAGCATTTTGGTGTGTGCAGCTCTGCCAGCATCGGGGCATCACACACCACGCTGCGGCTGCTGCTCACTGAATATGGAGAAGTTTAGCTGCAAGCCACTGGGAGGTTTATAATTGCTTATTGCATTAAGTCAGATGCTACCACAGAGCACACTGTGTGTTACTCTGATTTTATTAAAATAGAAAAGATGAAATGACAAATTAAAGAAAAATGAAGGGGATTATCATGACTCCAGGTTAAACATAAACAGCAGGATTCAAAAAGCTTCTGGAGAACAGAGCTCCTCTTTCAATAAAATCTCTCCATTTATAAAACATTTAAAAAGAAAAGGGGGAAATATCTATATGCCATATCAGGAAAATTGCCTTTAAATGGTATGTTTCTCAAGAGTTTCTAGAAGGCATTAGTAGCTCCCTGAGAAACAGCCATTATTTTCATGCTAATGGTAACTGAAATAAAAATGGATGGAGGGAAAATGTAAAATTTGGCTCTGCCATACAATCTGGGTTGGTTTGGAATAAGCATCTATTCTTTATTGAAAGTTTTCCATTGGTTAGTGTCAACTCTTAAAAGGAAATATTTGTTTTTCTTTGTTACTTGATGGTAATTATTGCCAAATGCAGGAGCACTGTGAAAGGTGAAAGATTTGGTTTATTTCAATTTCCTCCTTTGATTTTTGTTGCTTTAGTCTCTCTCTAGGAACTTAAATAATTATAATAAACACAGGAAAAACCTCTCAGGTAACCCAAATAAAATGTAAGATGTGTTTTTATAAATGAGAGTGCAAATGTCACACTGGTAAAACTAGGAAGATATGTCCTTAGCTCCCCTGAGCTGGAGGGGGAGGCTCAGGGGATTTGATTTCTGAGTACTGCCCAGAAAAAGAGCTCCAATGGAAACCTCTTTTTTCTTTAAGAACACAAGCCAAACCCCCACCCCCACTGAAACATTTCTCAAAACCTGGTTAGAAGGCCTTAACTTTGACCCCTATTTCAGTTTTAATGCTCCTAGGAAAAGAATAAATAAAATGTATTTCAACTGAAAATCTCTGCCATGGCCATGGCAGGCTACACTCTGCAAGCAAATGTCAGGTGAAATTGTTTGGTGGGAGCCAGCACACCAGAACAAGGCAGCAAGAGAAATGGAGAGAAAGGAAATAAAATTATTCCTACCGATGCATAGCAGTCTGGGGAAATGCTCAATGTTTAAATTTGTTCCCACTGAAGCAATTTCACCAAAGGCAGCCAAACTAGAAGGCTGATGTGATCTCTCCTGTTATAATAATCCCATATTGCATGCAAGTTCATTTGGGGTCTGAGTCCATATCTAAGATGTTTTATTAAAGGAATTCCCCTTTTTTTATTGTAAAGGAAGATCCCAGTGCTCACTGGGATGCATTTGGAAGTCTGCTCCAATAACTCATGTGTTCTCTTGTGCTGTATCAGCTCTCGCTGTGGGTTAATAGACAGCTGCCTGGTGCAGAAGACTGTAGCAAATGACCATGGCTCATATGCTGGAAAAGAGTACAAAATAAGAGTACTGGTCAAATGTGTTTGTGCTTGAGGGGAAAAAAAAAGTGTATTTTGTTTGGGCCTATGCTCAAAACCTTGGGGATCTTGGCTAGGAGCATCCTTGGCAAAGTGTGATGCTGGTAGACTGAGGTATAGTGTGAGAGCTGTATTCACGGGTGTTTTTAACCACTACATTGCCCAAAATTTCACTTTGGTATCTTTCACTATAAGTTAATGAAGCATTTCTATGAGTTCTCTAAGATTTGTCATAGGATCATTTCCAGGAGTGGTTACAGCTGCAAATTTAATAGTCTGCTCCTGTATCCTAATGCAAATGCTGAAAGCCTGTGGAGAAGGTGAGCTCATCATTTATCTGCAGAAAAGTTCACTTGCAGTCAATGTGCTTATAAATCTTCACCTCCTGAGCAGCTTTACAAGTGTTTCTGAAATATTCAAAACATTTTTTATCCAGTATGCTTTTCTGCTGTGTTATTTAGATACCAGACTCATACCAGTGGACCTGTCTCAGGTGACTATTTGTATTTTGCTTTCTATGCCTAGTATAAAACATTCACAGAGTTCATTAGAAGAAAATGCCAGATAATTTTCTTAAGATGGATATGCCAGGGTCTGGTAATAATTTCTCTGGATATGATCTGAGTATTTGGAATCTGGGATTGACTTGGATAGGTAAACAGCATTTTGAAGACCTTTCTGAGCCATCTGAATTTTTAAGGCCCATTTTTAAACGGCAATGAGGTTCTTAAAATCCCTCATGAAACATCAGAGCAACCGCTGGATTTGAGAAACACAGGAGCACACAACGGCATCACAAGGGAATACCTCCCAATCCTAGTGAGCAGCTTGGCTCTCTCCCCACTCCTGTCAGAAAAACTCTAAATAAGAGTGTTTGTCCAAAAAGCATTGAAAAATGTGCAGAGAAAGGAAGGCTCTTTTCTGAAGCCTGCTGTAACTAGGAAGGACTCTTGGGTGAGTGTCGGATCTCAAGATCTCAGTCCTGAGATGCTGAGCCACCGAGACCCTGGGGGGGGCTCGGGAGTCCTGGAATGTTGCCAGAAGTGTCTGGTGGCTGGACTTTGGTCCTGCACAGGAGACGACAAGGATGAGGGCTTCACAGGGTGAATGGTGAAGGGATTAGTTAATTAGAGGGTGAGAAACAGGGTTTAGGATTTATGTACAGGGGGGTTTAGAGGAGTAAGATGGAGGAATTGGGGTGTGTCCTACCCTCCTTCTTCTTCCTCCTCTCCTCCATCTTCTTTGGCCACGGTGGCACCTTTGGATTGGTTATTACTAAGAGTACACCGAGTTATAACAATAGATGGTATTGGGGAAAAATGATAAATATTGTATACGTCACAATGGGTATAAAGATACGTGGCTGCCCGGGAGGGCAGAGACAGTGTGCCCATGGCTGACTGCTGAGCAGATCTCTGGTGGCTGAAAGAACATCTTTTAGATAAACAATTAATAAACATAAAACCAGAAAGAAGAACTGAAGCCTCTTCTCGCCCTTCGATACGCGGGCTGCCCCAAGGCCACCTCGGGCCTTTCCAGGCCCCTCAAACAGCCGAGATAAACCGGACAGGTGAGTCCTTGGAGAGGAAGGGGTTATGTTGAATTACTCAGAGCCAAGAGCTG
Organism: Zonotrichia leucophrys gambelii; assembly: GCF_028769735.1. Classification (NCBI taxonomy): domain Eukaryota; kingdom Metazoa; phylum Chordata; class Aves; order Passeriformes; family Passerellidae; genus Zonotrichia; species Zonotrichia leucophrys. Next base: position 10,408,698 of record NC_088176.1, read on the forward strand.
TTGCTCACTTTGCAGTTCCCTCACCTGGCTCTGAAGATGTAAATTCTTTGTGTCTGTCGTCAGCAGCTTTTGTTTGAACCCAGATGAAATATTGTAAAGTTTTCAAAACAAGTTTTGTATTTTATCATGATAAAAGACATTCTCCCATCTTCACAAGTTCAGAAATAACGTCCCTTTTCCTGCTCAAAGCCATATGTTGCTGACAGCCCTACCTGATTACGTGATTCTCTTTCTAGATTTTCTTCTTTTTTGGAAATAAAAAGAAATTTTCCTTGACTGAAGTAAAAAATAGGTTATTTCCCCATTAACAAAGAGAATACTTTGTCTGTAATACCAAAATAAACATAAACCAATGTCAGATCTACACTCAGCATGCATTTCTACTCAACACTCTTAAGATGGCTTTGCATTGAATTCTGATGAAGTTGACAGTAGAATAATTTCAACATTTGTAATTTTTCCGGGGCTTTTCAATGTGTTGCAGTAATACTTCTTAGACTTCCTGGGAGTAATGATTTCTTATAAATGACCTCATTGAAGTATCTGTCCTGTCCTTTTAGCAAAGAGAAGATAAAATCCTGATGTCTGGATATGAATCAAAGCCCTTATGTAGACAGTGCAGGCTGCATACACATTTTTGGAGAGGTTTACTCCCCCTCTGTCTTTCTATCACCTGAAGATGTGAGCTGTGCATGTCTGTTCAAAGCTGCAGTAAATCTCTTCTGTCCTTTTTCTCTACTTCTCTGCACTTCTGTGGACTTAAAAGATAAAATACCCCAAAACAATGGAGAAGTCTTTTGACAGTATTTCTGATTTGGGTGGAATCAGAAACTACCTGCAGTTGTTGCAGTAAAACCTGGATTCCTTCATTTTCCAGATCCAGGACTTTGCCTTGTCAGACCTCCAGATTAATTTCTCTTACATTACAGCCAAACAAATGAGGAGAATCCACTTAGTAGGGCAGCCAGAGAGTTAAAAGTGTGGTTCCTTTCTGCACTGAAGAGAAACACAAACTGGGGTTTTTTTTGTGAAATGGAAGCATTCCTCCAAGTCTTGGGGTTTTTTTTATTTGATGGAAATGTAATTTGCCTTTATTATATTGCATTCGAAAAAAGCAATTTGTCTTACTGATACAAAATATTTTGACTGCCTCAGAATTAAATGCTTGAATAGCCTTTTGATTTTTTTGTTTTCACCAGAAGTTTTCAATGAAATGATCTTGTTCCTGACAACCCCTCATGCTGAGTAGGCATTTTGTCCAGGGGAGATCTTCTGTCAGGGTGATTCTGCTCAGCACTGAATTCCTAGTCAGATTTACTCCAGGTTGCTCCCAAAACAACTATACCCAGTCCAGGTCAGAGACTGCTTCCTCTTGGTGCTTAAAATGCCTTTGGATACAGGATACCTCCTGACCTGCAGCTCCACGGTGGGAATAAGAAATGACAGTGAAAGAATAAGAAATTATTTTGTCAATACTTCATCTGGAATTTTGGACTATGAGTAATCTCACTGGAAAATCAGTGACCTGTGGGTCAATATCCACGATTCTGGAGGTGTTCCCATGAAGTCATTAACTACCTTGACAGCAATGTCTTGATCATTGTGGCCATAGCCCTTTCCTCTAAAGTTTTTTGCCCATGGTTGTAATACAGTCTTGTTTTGTGCCAGAGGAACAATGATTTGTCTTCAGATAAACCCAGTACCAGCTGTATTTTGGCTGGAACAGTTCAAACCAGTTCTGCCTTCTCCTTTTAAATGTTTTGGAGCTACTCTTACATTGCCATAGCTTAGGTATTTTTTTCAAATGATGGCTATTTAAATGAAAAGTATTTTTCTGGTTTTCATCTAAACACGCTCCAGACAGTGCTAAGTTCAGTGGAACAGTAATAAATTTGGGGATAAGAACAGGAAACTAAAATAATAGTGAAAATGAAATTGCAAATATGAAAATCCATACAACTTTAAAATTCAGAAGGTCACCAATAAGTGAAAGATATTATCCTAGTTTTGTAGTCAGCCATGAGTGAAGTGAGAAAATATGGTGAACATCAAAAGAGTTTAAAAAATTCTCAAACCAAACAAAATCCCAGCCTTCTCTGCCCGTTCATTTTCGTGATGGGTGCTATCACAGGTAAATAAAAATTCCCATTTTCTATATCAATAATATGTTTTGCAACTCTGCAAGATGCCTTTAATATAAAAAAAAATCTTTAACATTCTCAAAGAGAAAAAAAAATCTGCAGAAATTGCTCATGATGTCTTGTTCATTGTGAATTAAGTCCATGAATTAATAAAACAGAGGGGAATTTGCTAAAGAATATCCATTAGTATCTATTTTGCTGAGATGATTTTTGCCAGAAACATAATGCTTTTCTTTCTTTAGGTCCTTCCAGAATCTTTGCTTTACAAAACTGTGCCATAAAAGATCTACTTTCTAACTGTTTGGAATAAGAAATTACTCCATTGTGAAAAGAGGTGGGGAAAAGTGTCTAAACTTTTCTAGGTGGAAATAATTCTAAATTGAATTTTACTAGTCACTGCAGTTTTATTAACACAGATAAAATAAAATAAAATGTGAGGGAGAGAAGGAGGGAGAGAGAAAAAAAAAATTCAAAATCCTATTTTTGTGAAGACTGTTTGGTGACTTGCATAAAAGAAAATTAATCTTGTTTGGGAACAACAGGAAGTACATAATAGAAAATAAGGGTAAGATTGATCCTGAAGTTATCTTTGTTGCCAAGCTGCTTATGCACAAAGCAAGGGAAAATTATTCAGCTCATCTCTGATAAATTATTAGTCTTTCCTTATTTCCTTTTTTCTTTTTTTACAATATTGTTAATATTTGTGGCACAAAATAAAAAGATCAAAGCAAGTATGTGTTCAGCAGCACATGGTTGATAAAAAGTCATCTGCCACTGGAATAAACATGCTTTTTTTCTTTGTATTAGTAGTATATAATAGTATTCTATTATAAATGTTGTAAAAAGTTAGATTTATCCCTGATTTCCAGCTGAAGGTTTCTGCACAAAATGTGTCAAAATATATTCTTAGCACAATCAAAAAGTCATCAGTTTGTTTTCAAGCTGATTGGAAAGCAGCTCTGTGTAATCAAGAGGAATTACAGCCTGGAACACAAAAATAATCGTTCTGGCACCAAGTGAAGATCCGAGTGTGGAGTCAGACGTGCAGCCTGAGGATCCCTGGTGTCCCTCAGAAGAGCAGCTATGTAATTACTCACTCCAATGCAAGCACTAATGGTATTTTTCATGTTCGATGCAGCTGAATCCTGTGTCAGCTGCAGGGCCCAGTTTCCTATTTGGCATGGGCACTTGTTCCATTAAGCTGTTTGGCTCCCCAGGAGCTTTGTTGACAGCTACTCCTCTCCTCCCATACTGACTCTGACGAAGAGTTCATCTTTCTCCTTCTCTCCTGATGACAGTTTCCCCTGCCTGATGGACAGCTTGGCTCTGGAGGTCTGTAATGAGCAGTGGCACCCTTCAGCTGCAGGGGACTGCTATTGACCCTGCCCTGGGCTGGGAGGATCTGAGAGGCTCCGTGCAGTCCTTACCCTCTGAGAGCTCCTGGGTGACATCTCAGGTGTGACTCCTATGCTTAATCACCACATCTTGGAGCCTGACCTTACAGCTGATAGCAATCTCTATTGAAGTGCTCAGCCAGAGCCTGGGAATTGGATGTGGAGACTGAATTACCCTTTGCCTTGGGAGGAGGTGACTCAAAGCCTGCAGAGCTGCAGGGACACGGGGAGTGCAATTGGGGAATTTTGCAGCCTGCCTGGTCTTGCCTGGTGTGCTGGGAGCAGCTACAGTCAGTGTGTAAAAATGAAATGTTAAAGAAATGTTAAATTTTTATTCCTTGCAGCTTACTTCACTCAAAAAGGGCAGTTATTCTCTGCTTTTGGCTGGGGTAAATTCAGTTTTCTGTAGAGTAGCTTGCATGGAGCAATGGATTGTGACCAAGAGTGTTGGTAACAAAGGGGTGGTTTTGTTATGCTGAGCAAGGCTTGCAGAGGCGCTCCAGCCTTCTGTGCCTCTCACAGCCCCCACGGGCAAGGAGGCTGGGGGTGCACACAGAGCTGGGAGGGATAGCTGGGACAACAGGCTGCCAGGCACCAAAGGGATGTCCCACAACATGTGACATCATGCTCAGAATATACAGAGAGGGGGGAAAGGAGAAAGGTGGGGGAAAGTTTAGAATTATGGCATTTGTCTTCCTAAGTCCCCACCATGTGCCATGGAGCCCTGCTGTCCTGTGGCTGAACACTGGCCTGCTGGTGGGAAGTAGGGATTGAATTCCTTATTTTGCTTTGCTCTTCCTCTTAAACCATCTTTATCTCAACCTATGAGTTTTCTCACTTTTGTCCTTCAGATTCCCTCCCCAGTCCATTCCGGTGATGTTGTATTTAAGAAACTTGGTGCCTTGCCTTTGAAATATCGTGTACCAGAAGTGACACAGAGACACACAGACTCATAAGGCATGAACCATAGCGGGTCATCTATGCCTCTTCAGGTTTTTTGCAATGTAAGAATGGAGGAAACTTGGATAATTCCAGAAAGGTAATGAGTGGAATTTACAGAAAAAAACCTTGCAGACCATCAGAATCTCAGATATCCTTCTTCCAAACTGCTGTACACAATTTTTATGCCTTAAATTCTGGCTTAAGGAGCAATCAGTCTTTCAGATGTACATGACTTTTGAGTGTTCTTTTGTTTAACTGTCATAAAGGGACTGCGTAGCTCTTTGAAATGATGTTAGAAATCATTCTGCCTAAGTGACAATGACATCACTTTCTGTCTCTTTTATCTTGCAGTTCTCTGAAAGGTCACAGTGTAATTTATGAAAATCATGATTTTGTCCTTTTTTTCTGATTGATTTTCCTACTGTAGATTTTTTTCTCTATTAAATTATGTCACTTCTTTTATCTTTTGATTAATTTTCCTCCTTTTCACACCAAGTCTATTGTGGAAATTTAATTACAGCAGACTTGTAATTGCTGATTTTGTTTTAACTGGAAGTGTGTAATTGCTGTATTATCAAGTAATTCAGTCACACTATGTAAAACTCAACATATCAGATGCTAATCTGGCTTTGTTGGAGATACCATTTTCCTTGTTTTGAGAGTGATTATTCCCTACCTCTTGAATGGTTTCCTTTTAATTCTTTCTTTATACAAGGTGTTGTTTTATCTATTTCTTTCTTTAGACTCAGATGATATAAAGCTCTTTCTCTTTTCATGACCAGACCATTTGGGAATCATCTTTTTGTTCCATTGCTTGCATCAAACAAAGTTCTTGTCCACCAGATTGTGCTGATATATATTGTTAACATTTCAGAGGATGCCAAAAATTCTTTAAAGTCTTAACTAAGATTTCCAAAGCAGCAATGATCATTCAGCTTATTTTATTATAAAAATCAAGTAAGTTAAACCAATGTCATGTGTTTAACTTCTTGAAATGAGTTTCATACAGTTTTTCTAGTATATAATGTAAAAACCTTGTTCTTACAACCACCAGATACTTTAGAGTCTTCAGGAATGTTTTTTAGCTCTCCTGTGATGCTCTAACTGTCCTTCCAGTCTACCACTCTTATTAACACTATTCAATATTTTCTGTGCCTCTGGACAGGCCATAAATAGAACTGTGGCTAATCTCCAAACCAGAATTATATATTTTGTGCAGTCTTTCAGCAATTGCAATATAGGTTGTACACACCTGTCACTTAAGAGAAGATACATTGGAGCAGAAGTGATGCATGAGCAAAAGCTACTTGAAAAGACAGCACAGAAGCAAATGCCATGTGGTGAGGTTGTGGTTCAATGAAAAACCCTTTTAAATCAATCTCTGCTTCACTTTTGCCAGTTTCTAATCTCAACACTTCTGCTGGATTGCAACTTTATCATGTTAAATGGACATATCTTGATGCTATAAACTATGTCTAAATATGTGTTAAGTAGTTACACATTTCCAAGTGCCAGAACCAAATGAGAGTTATTATAGATTTTTGTCTTCCATTCTAAATAGATTTGAACCTTCATTAGTTTCAAATGTAAGATTGGGGTAAAACCTACGACAATTACAAAGTGAAAGCAGTTGTCAAGGCTTGCTCTTTTGTGGAGATGGACACAGCTGGCAGAGCAGAAAGAGGAGAATGTGTGAATAAAGGGAGTGTGGGTGACCCTGAGAATGGCCCTGCTGTGGCTGCTGGAAGGGCTGGCAGGGTGATCCCTCCCAGACTGAGGGGACAAACCAAAGGGGGGTGGCACAGGGCAGTAGGTGAGGCACTGAGACAGGGGAGGGCTGGATGCTGGCACCTGCTGAGCCTCAGCTCTTCCTCCTTGACGAATTGTTTACTCTCTCTGGGTGGGATTCATCTCATCTAACTTTAGTGATCAAAAGCAACTGCTGACCTACTCGTGGATTTTCTGTTATGCATGTGCTGAAGGGAAATGTGCACCAAAAGAGGACAAGGGTGGCTAGGAGAAAGTTGTTCTGTCAGGCTGCACTGCTGGAGATGAATTGAAGATCTCTGGCACCAGCAGGTGTGCCTTTAATTTATTTTCATATATTTGCTGGGCTAACACTGGAGGTCTTCAGCCCTGGGCACTTTCCCTGTGCTTGGGAAATAGATTTTTATCTATCCAGCAAATCTGTCCAGGCAGCCCTTTCTTTCAGTTACCTAAAATAGATTCTTAGGGCTAATTCCTGGAATGGCTTGTCTACCCTCTGCACTGCCTTGGAGGCTCAAAAAGAAGAGCTCTACCTGGAGGTTTCTTTTTCTCAGGAAGAGACTGCTTTGGCAGTCAGCAAAGAATTTTCCCAGCCATCCTTTTGGGAAATTAGTTTGCTTTTGTTCCTGCCCAGCCCAGCAGGAGAGGTAGGGTGAAGCACTGCCGAAAAGCACCATAGATGTGGGTCAAGCCAGACCTGAGAACAGGCCTGAAGCATCTCTCTAGACAAAGAGGTCCCTGGCTGGGTGACAGGTAGGGAAAGAAGCTGCCAAATTCAGCCACACTTCGGAGTGTGATAATTAGTGCTGTGATACATTTGTCAAATGCTATAGGAACCAATATTGATGTCAGAAATTAATCACACCTGAAAGCCAGTGGCCAGGTATTGCCCTGTGTTACTGAAGATGTATATGTGTGTTCATATGTGCCTCTGTGGTTATTTTATATATATATTTATAGACACACATCTGGGAAGTGACCTTTTACTCATGCAGTTTTGGCCCTGAGAATGAGGAGAAAATTTCCAAATAAGAGTATGAATTGCTAAGCCTTTTTTTTTCCATTAAATAATTTGTTGTATTTCTAAAGGCATGCAGAGCATTCTGTTCAATTTTATGGGAAAAAGGACCCACTGTATTTGTCAAGGCTGAAAAATTGCTTGGAAACCTTTTATCCAGGAGGGGATCTGCGTGTTGAGGGAAGTGTGGAAGCAGTAAGAGAGAGCAAAATAAAACAGATGGAATTGCAATCTGAAGAGAAATGTTTTGACAAAGACTTTTGAAAGGTTTTACCTTCACTTCAGTGCAGGATTAGAAAAGCTCTTAAACATGAAAAAAATACTTCAAAATGGACTAGTTATCCTGTAAGGATGATAGAGATTTTGGTGGATTTTCAGGTAAAGCATTTTATTGCAAAATGCTGATAATCTTCATTGCCAGTCAGCAGTTCAAGTTAGTGGCAGATGAAATTTGCATGACACGAGATGGTGCGGGAAGATACGCATGTTTTGCACCAAGTAGAAAGATCATTACCATGGCCAGCAATACTGTAGAAGCAGTTTGAGTTTACATGATTAATTTGGTCTTGGTGTTGGTTCTCACTTTTACAGCTACCTCGGGTTTCAGTTCACTAAATGGCATTTTGAGAGCCTGACATACCTTCAGACCTGGAACAAGCATATAATTAATTGCTCTGTGGTTTGTGGCTTGTTTTTGTTTGATGGTTTGTTTTTTTGGGTTTTTTTTTGATGTCGTTGTTGTTTTGACGTGGGGTTTTTTTGGTCTTTTTTTTTTTTTGTGAGTTTTTTTGTTGCTGTTGTTGTTGTGGTTGTTGTTTTTATGAACCAATATAAATGAGAGTATGTGGAGTCCTGCAGTACCAGAAGCTCCTGTTGTTCTGAATTCATGAGAACACAAAGAGGCTGCCCCACATGGAGGGGTCTGAGGGTTAAAAACCCCTCAGTGGTTATGGGGTGATGTGAGGTGGGACATCTGGGAGACCTGGGACAGCCTTGGGAGTGTGGTGAACCATTTGAAAAGCAAACAATAGGCAATGCTAAACTGGCAACTTGCCTCACAGAATGGATGTGGCCTCATCTTTCTCCTCCCTGCAGCGTTTCAGCAAAAGCTAAATTGAAAAAATTTACCTTCCGTGTTTATGACTTTCACCAAGGTTTCCTAAATATTAGCGTGGGAGGTAGAAAAGCTAATTTTTTAGCAACATTTTGTAATGATAGTTATTCCCTCCAGTACTTCTAAGGAAAGAAACAATTTTTCATCTCTATGCTCTTCTCCAAATTATCATACCAGGGACGAGTATTAAAAAACCACCTCTCTTGCTCATGAAAAACAAATAAGACATTTTTCTAGTTCAATATTTAAAAAAGAAAAAGAAAGTGTTGTAGTGAACTGAAATAACAAATGAGAAATTTATCAGAAGGGGAATAATGTTGGGCAAAAATATTGTATTTATGACCTATGTGGATGGATTTGTCTTACTAATAATGCAGCTGACATACTGAGTAGACCTTTTGGAAAAGGGATAATATTGGTTGCCACTGACAAATGCTTTGAACTTACTTGGGAGGGAAATGGAGAAGTATTCCAATTGCACATTAAAAGTGTGTGGGCCCCTTCTACCTTGCTTGCAATTCCATCAAAGCTCTGGAAGTCAGGCAGAATGGAGCTGGTTCTCCACTTGGCTGGAGATCCTCTCTGGCATCAGATACTCACAAACTAATATAATAGAGGACTCAAATAGAGACTCTGAACTTCTAAATGTGACACATAAATGGGCCAACAGGCTGGACCCCTTCACAGGGTTCTTTGGGATCGTTGGTGGTTTCAAAAGATGCTTGGTCTTTAACATAAATGACTCATGAGCATTTATCACAGATTCCATGTGCCCCCAGTTAGACTTAGGTTTGGTTTTGGATTTTTTTTCTTCATGTTTTTGGGAACAGGCTGTTGTATCTACATCTTAATTCTTTGGAAATGGTGGGGGGTACAAGATGGCAATACCCACCCAAACTACTAAATGCATTTAAATAGGGTATCTTTTACCTTGTGACACATGGGCAATTTGTTGTACTTAGAAGGTGCCAAAGCCAGAGTGTCTTTGTGAAGGAATGTGCAGCCCCTGGGAACTTCAGGCTGAGTAGGAAGATCAGATCTTGGGCACTTAAGCTCAGAGAAGGGGTCTAAAAAGCCTCCAATTCAGTGTGTGTGTGATGTTATGGCCTGGGTTTGTCAGAGGCCTTAAGGGAAATATCCTTGTTCCTCATCCCACTTTTCTCATCCCCTTTTCTTGTTCCCACTGAGACACTGCCAAAACACAGCAAGGCAGTGAACACACCTGCAGGTGAAGAATGCAGGGAGCTGCCGATGCCACTTCCCCAATCCTTATATGCTAAAATTCATAGTATTGACTCTGTCATACCTCATTTTAGGAAAAACATCCCACAGTTGTGGGCCTAATTTTGACTTGATACCAATCACAACAAGGGCAGCCAAGATCAGGTCTTAATTTAGGCCAAGCCTGGATATTCATCTGCAAAGTGTGGCTAAAGAAAGTCTGCTTGTCCTGAGGCAGAGGCTGATGTGTGGGGTAAGATCTGCTCTTGGGGAGAGAGACATTTTCTGCAGGTTTTGTGCTCTCTTTTATCCTGTGGTGCCAACAGGTACATGCAAGCCCAACTCTGAATTTCTCCTTTACACTTTTCATGGGAGCTCTGCCCTTCTCATGGCAGCTACACCTCATCCATAGAGTGGTAAATTGAATTTTCATATGTTTCTGAGAAGTGTTGAGCCAGCTGTTGGGTGCATTAAGAGAGCTGGCCAAAATCCTATAGACATTTCTGGGGATGCTTGATAACTTGTGCTGTGGTAAGTGCTTAAGCCCTGATGCTCTATAGATCTGGGCTTAAACTGATACCATTGCAAGACATTAATAACAAGGTTCTGTCTATTAAATCATTGATCAGCTCTTGGGCTGTCAAAGCCCACAGTATGGGAAAATTGCTGCCTGACAAATGAAAAAAAGTAGAGAAAGTAGAAGTTGAGCAACTCAACAGCTCTTGAAATCATGAGATTCATGGCTCAGTTGATACCTGGTGAAGATATAGCTTTTTTTTTTTTTTTTTTTAAGGACAAGAAAACGCTCTGTTAAAAACCTGTCTTTCAGGTAGAGTTTTATGGAATGACTGGATGGAAAATAAAACCCTCATCCTAATAAAAGGAAGTGTTAGTTGGCATCATGATTATTATCTCCCCCATAGATTACAGCTGGGGCTGAATTGCTGGAAGCCCACACCAGCTGTGTTTTCAGGCAGCTCTATCTCAATTGTTTGTCCCACCTCTCAGTTCTGTCAATGGGTTTTTAAATTTTTTTCCATGTTTTGCAGTGAGGACTCTGCATCCAGAGCCAAGAGCACAGGCATGGGTAAGAGATTCCTGTGGCTAACAAGGGCACTGTGACTCCAACCAGTGTCTGGTGTGGCTTCCATCAAAGGTGACAGGACAATTCTCCCTTGCTGGCAGGTCAGCAGCCCTGGTAGCTGTCAAAGTACAAATCTGTCTGTGAAAGACAGAGCAGGGGTGGCACCTGTTCTCTCTGCCTTTAAATTGCTACCTTCACAACTAGCCTGGGCTATGCAGGTACTGGCCTTGAGTTTAACTTCAAAATCAGCAAAAACCAGCCCTTTTCTGTTTGCTGGGAGGCACAATGAGGGATTGGATGCGTACAGAAATCACTCGCTGCTTTATGATGTGTGGATTAATGAACGTATTAAACCATTCTAAATGATAGATAAGGAAATTATTTCCACTGTAGCTTGAAAGAAATAAAACTGCCCTGTTTAAAATTTAGGAGGTTTAAAACTTTGCAAGCTCATCAAAAGTACACGGGCATCAAAGAGGGACAAGTTTACAACCATCTACGGATCACCCTAAAGTTTTAACATTCATCATTTTTCTGCTTCATTACTGTTAGTGTTTCCCATAAGCTTTGAGAAACAAGCTAATTCTTCCAGAAAAGAAGAGTAAATACAGGTCAGGCTAATATGCTTTTATGGGCAGTGCTGGGATTTTCCCATTTTATTGCCATTTTGCACTATTAATTTTATATCATTGACATTGTTGTCTTCATTGCTCATGTCTCACAGCCTTGAAAAGGATTTACTGTGCTGAGAAATTCAAGCGTGAACTGAAATGGGATGAAATTCAAGTGTGATTCAGTTGGACAGTACAAGTCCTATGATGTGACTATTTCTGGCTTTGTAAAAGGAGCGGAGTGTAGCTTTTTTGGTGTTTTCATGTGCAGCTGTGACTGCTTTTGACCATGGCTTGTGTGTGAAAATGTTTGCATCAGAATATGTGCAGCCAGGTGTGTACCTGCAGGTGAGTGTTACTCTCTTGTGCAGCTGTCTGTAGTCACAGGCAAATATTGTCTTGTGAATGTATGATCCTGACTCTTTCTGTATGCTTGCACCAGTGCTTTCATGGAGGCATGGTTTTATGTATTTTGACATAAAGAAGTGGATTCCAAAGAGGGAATGGTGCTCTGTGCAGAGTGTCTGCAGAACTATTCATGCACACCCCGTGCAATAAAGGGCTTGCTTGAGCATGGCAATTGCCAATAGAGGTTCACACAATATTAAGTAGCACCCGATCATTAATCATTTGATTCAATCTTGAACACCTGGAAAATGAAAGAAATGGGTCTGCTTATTGGTACCTGGAGTTTTTCTTGTGGTCTTGAAAATCAGTCATAAATAGGTAATAGGCTGCCCTTAACCTGATGTGCTGGATAATGGCCAGGATAATATGCTCATTTGTGGCATTTATGTAGAAAATAGAGAGCAGCTGGTTTAAAAAGAGGCTGTCAGGTCACATATGAGGGAAGAAGTCATGGCTTCAGTGGGCAAGTAGAAGAATAGAACTGCAGGGCAAGGGAAGAGGAGCAAGAAGTCAAGGTTCTTTGTGTGAAAGTGATGAATACCTACCTCTGGTTTCCCAAGAAACAGTTTGTTCCCTCCTCGGCTACTTCCTGCCTTTCACAAAACCCTTGTGTAGTTTTCTGATGCTCTAATGAATCACTCTCTCCTTTTCAAGCACCAGAAGCCTCTTGACCTCATAAATCCAAACTCAGAATTATAACTTTCTACTCTTCAAAGTGCTAGTTATGTAAAGCTGAAGAGTCCTCTTCTGGACTGTGCAATGTCCTCGTGTTGCCTGCTCTTGTGAATTTTTGTAATTCAAGACATGACTAAAATCAAAGCAGGAAAAAAAATAACTTCAATTTTCAATTCCCATGCCCTTCAGTACACACACCACAGAATTCCACTCAGCAAACCTGCAGTCATGTCAGCATAATTGGCAATTATGAGTGGAACTGCAGTGGTGTCTTACATACAACTAGAGTGATAAAAGGGTTTCAAGTTGTGGCAAATCAAAGAATGGTCTGGGTTGGGAAGGACCTAACAGATCTTGTTCCAGCCCCCCCTGCCAAGGGCAGGGACACCTTCCACTAGACCAGGTTTCTCAGAGCCCTGTTCAACCTGGCCTTGGACACTTCTACATTATCTCTGAGCAGCCAGCTCCAGTTGCTCACCACCCTCACAGTAAAGAATTTCTTCCTAATATCCAGTCTAAACACACCCTCTTTCACCTTAAAGCCATCCCCCTGTGTCCTGTCCCTACATGCTCCTGCAAAAAGTCTCTCCCCAGCCTTCCTTTAGCCCCTTTTAGGTACTGGAAGGTGCCATAAAGTCATTGCAAACCCTTCTCTTCTCCAGGCTGAGCAGCCCCAACTCTCTGCTGTATCTCTGGGTATCATGGATAAAGATAATACTTTAAAAAAAAGAGGTATTAGACCTTTATAAACTGTGGTCAAGAAGAAAACTCTCCAGCTGTCTTCTCCTTCCTGTAATATAAGGATTTATTGCTGTCACAATGGTAGTTTCACTACCCAGCAGCAGTAGCATGGCCAGGCCTTGACATTCAGGTGCATCAGAACTACATCAGTTATACACTCAGGTGATTTTTAGCTGATTGATATTATTCTATTTCTGATCAATAGTTCAGTTACCTTAATAGAATTTAATATTTCTTGTTCTTTGCTGCATCTGTCTTAACCCTATCCAGCACAGGGTAAAATCATTAGAATATTACATAATATTGATGTCTGAAAAATGCAGCAGTTATCACAATGGTAGAGTCCCAAATCATGACATGCATGCTTTCCTGCCCCTCATTAACCACAACTCACCAGCTGATCTGAGCTCTCCATATGCTGGGCCCCGTCCTTCACCTTCTGCTTCTCATTGTGGAGATTTCAGTTGATTTTCTTTTTAATTAATTTTATCTAAGGCTTTTCAGAGTCTTATCAGTAATTAATTAATAGGGGTGCCCTGCTCAGCTTGTCTGTCACAAGGCAAGCAGATTCTTAGTCTGGCCTGCTCACCCAGTCATATCAGCCTTCATTATTTTAGTGATCAGAGATCTCTTGAAGAAACCACATAGATTCATTAAGGAAATTGTAGCATCCAGGCTGCAGTGCCTGTTGAATGCCAGGGAAATAACTGAAGGTGGTGTTGTCTTGATTAAGTGATTATACATGACATACTACTTGAATGTTTTGAAAAAATAATTATTTTCTTTTTGATAATTTAGATTCTCAAATTACTTATGGCTCTATCCTTGAAACCTGGTATGTTTAAAACTTTTCACAGGCAAATCTGGTGTTAATTTAGAGGATCCACTACTTATATGAAACACAAAGTGAAGTGGGAAATAGGTGTTGTGTGAATTTCTGCAGGGCAATCTGTGTGGGTCGTGGCATCTCTGAGAGGGGCACAGCAGTGAGACAGCAGCAAGGCAGAGGTAGAAGCAACAACTGTCATATTAAACTGTGCAGAATAGTCATTGAGGAACCATGATGAGGCTGCAGTTGCTTTTGGACTAAGAAAAAAACCTCCTGCAAGAAAAGAAATATCAGTGTCTTTGTGGTAAAGCACCTGTTGCAAAAAGATCTGAATACAAAACACCTTCTGTTTCATGCCAAATTCAAAATTAGGTAAAGTTGTGATGTGGGGTTTTTTTTTTTGTTTTTGGTTTTTTGTTTTTTTTTTTTGGTAAAAAAAATTTCAATGGATGTGGTGAAGTGTTGAATATAAATGTCACTTATAACCAAAAAAACTTCAGTTTAAAAAAAAATTTAAATACTCCAGCTATCTGTTTAGCTTTTAGAAATAAAATTAAAAGATATTTTAAAAAATGTCACTCTGAAAAAGAGAAAAAAATGGTGTCTAAAAAAATCAAACCACAGCAAATACCATTCAGAGTAATTCAGCAGGTACTTAGAGTGTTAACTAGATCATCACACACACGGTTTGGTTTTATCAAGCCTGGCATTGTGACCAAAAATAGTTTCAGTGTGATAATAACTTTGTCATCTCCAGGTTTCAGCAAAGCAAATATTTTTAGAAGCATAAGTTCAGCTGGCTTTGAGGCAGAAGACAGCCTGTGTTCCTTCACCCCATCCAAATTTGTAACTAAGGCTGAGGGAGCTGCAGCCATGGACATAAAGTAAATTCCTTTGCCATCAAGCTGGGCTCACATGGGCAGCAGTTTGTTTCCTGCTCACATCACACCAGAGAGTGGTGAGGAACTTTTTAAGTGCTGCAACAATCCCTGGTCTCTCTACTTAATGCAGAAAGCAATTTTATGTCCCTATACATGATATCATGTGCTCAGAATCAGCCCAACCTAGCTATATTTTATGAAGATGCTCCATCCTGCACATCGGTCAGTAATTTTTTCTCCTTGGCTTGCCATTTCTGACTGGCTATTTGTTATGGGTCTTGAGCAAAATTTCTACTCTGCCTGGAACAGGGGGTGAGGTATATATCTGCAATCTGGCTGGGAAATGATGTAGTGTGAAAATGAACCTATTATAAGGGGTATGCTGGGCCCAGGCTAAAATTATTTATGTGACTGTGCTCGGTTCTTCCAAGTGCATTTGTTCTCTGACAGGGATGTTCATACTTTCCCAGCTGTGGGTACACAGTGAGAGTTTTCCAGGCATCTGCAAGTTACATGGCTTATTGAGAAATAAGATCTGGAAGCAGCCAGCTTGTTTGCTGGGCGTGTGAGATGCCCACAGGCAATGTCAGTTCTTGGTCTGTTCAGGAGTCCAGGGGAGGGCATGGGAGAACCTCCAGGTCATAGAAAATATACTCACACTGCCTCAATGGGCCTGATTTCCAAAATAAATGTCTTTGATGGATTTCTGGATACCAGTGGCTCACCATGGAGATCAAGGAAAACTAAAAAGAAGCTAATGACATGTGTCTCGAGTTAACCATGCTCCAAGTCCCCAGGAGTGGTGCTTCCTCAGAGCACAAGGCACCCCTACGACTTGTAGTTTGGATCAGGACTAAGCTCTGAAAAACACCAAATCATCTGTCTCAGATCGAACTTCCAACCTTATCCTCTATAATGTGGTGCTGTCTGCTCCTCACATTCTTTCTCCTGCATTGTCCTTTCAGTAGCAGAACTCACATTTGACAAAGGGAAAGAACTCCATTTGGGATTCACTGGTCACTGCCACAGATCAGTGGCATTTACACAGGGAGATGTCAGGTGGTGTCATGGAGGTGGAAGAAGTGATTCTTAATTCATTGAGGTTAATTTGGGAAATTAGCTTAATTTGCAATTTATGGCCCTTGACCATCATGTATTGGCCTGTGTAAAAAAATTCTTGCTGCCAGCACGATAATTACAACTCTTCAATAATGTAAAAAGATTTTTTCTGCTTATTCCAGCATGCTAGAACATGGCTTTCTTCCCATGCCAAGTGAAATTTAACCCTTTTTAGAGCATTCTTTATTAAAAATGTCTTTCCTCAGATCCTCCAAGGATATTAACTCAGATTTAATATTGTCATGCTAGGACTTGATCTTACATGCTTAGGATAGACACCTTTGCAACTCTGTACTGCAGATGTGGCTTAACAACAAGCCTAGACAATTTCTGTAAGCTAAAATGAAACTAGGAGAAGTGCAGGTGCTAACATGGGCTGTTGTTATGAGGGGAGAATTTAATTTCCAAACTAGGTTCTTTGACACTTTGACAGGTCACTTAGTCACAGATGCAGATGAATGTAATTATGCCCAGGAAGTGATTGCTGAAGTTCTTTTATTGATATGCATGCAGGAGTGCCATTAGGATGGGTTCCTTTTTTCTTTTCCCTTAAAAAAAATATTCCCTTAGGGATTTATATGCCTTGAGTCAACTTGTCAACCATTATACAGGGATGCCATGGAATAACTAATGTGGAGGAGGTTTAGCTGAATGCAGGGAGATGTGGAGAATAATTTTGCTTATGAAAATAAGTCAGACAGTGTTTCTTCTCTCTCCTTCATTCATACCCTGAATGCCACCTCTGTGCAGAGTGGAGGTCACACGTGCTGTCCCATTGCTACAAGCAGCAGGCCAAGGTCAGCTGAGGCGCTGATGGGATCTGGCAGTAAATATGTGACAGCTCTCATCCTCAGCTCCTCCTACACCAGACCCACAGGCAGTGTGACTCAGAGCAGGCACAGCTAGAGATCTGTGTGTGACTAAGTATAGCAGCTCATCCCTTTGGCTCTGGGGCACTTTGCTGTCGTGTCGTGGCCAAAATGATTAAAGGCCACACAAGCCTTACTGGAATGGGGCATGGCTGCCCCTTTTAAAAGCATCACCACATGTGTAGGAAGAAGAATGCATAAAAAGCATGAGACTGATGACCTGTAGGTCCAGAATGGGTGGGTGGCAGCTCAGAGGAGCCATAAGGAGACTGGGAAAAGCACAGCTGAAATGGCAGACAGTAAGCTGGGCCTGGGGAAACACATAGGTGTGAAAATGGGTTACTGCAGCATTGCTCATGGGTGTCCCACAGCTGAACTCAGGCTTCCTTCATTAACCCTAAAGGAGGTTCTGTGGAGCAGCACCATCTGCCTATTCCTTCAAAATCACTGCTGAGCTTAAAACACATGGTATTATCAAGGAAGCAAATTATAATAGTGCAGTTTGTTTATGGATGTCTGTAATTGAATTCAGCATTACCAAAGATAATACACTGGAGTAAATGGCCCATCAGCCAAGGACAATGGGATAAAAATCATTCTAATCCAAACTGAAATAGCCTTCATATCTTCATTGGCTGATTTGAAGAAGGCTGGTACATCTGCAATGCTATAAGGTGTTAATAATATCTATTTTGTTATCAATGGAAAATGAATTCACATAATTTGGTCTTGAGTCTTATAATGAGGTGATTCCAGGTAAAAATAATAAATAAAAAGAAAATATCTTCCCTGTTCTAAATCAGGGGTCTTTTAGAGTCCTGTAAGAGCAAATCAAGCAGAGTACTTGGTAGCTCTCATTAATGGTGCTTACCACTTCTTACTAAATCAGAAATTCAATTGGGCTTTTCCAGCAGTTGAGGTTGTTCTCTGCTTCTCTGCTTGTAATTGCTTTTATAAAGAAGAATCAGCATATTGAAATGTGTTCAAGCCCACTTGTCAGCCTGTGAAGCAAAATGCCAAGGCAGTAAATCTTGATTGAAACTCTGACTTGATGCTCAGCCCTGACCTCCTTAATGCTGATTAAAAGATTGATTGGTGTGGCAGGACATGGTGCTCACTCTGCAGGGTGACCCAGGTACACTCAGCCCAAGCCCCACTCTGATGTGACATGGTCAGATAACCTCAGCTGTGGACAGGTTTAATTCCTTGCAAGTTCAGAATTAAAAATAAAAACTAAAAAAGACCTCCAAAAATAACCCCAACAAATAAAAATACTTTGCATGAGGATGAGACCATGGTCAGTAATAGCTCACAGAGGATGCTGACAACAGAAGAAAAGCTTGGTTGCATGGTCTGAAGGAAGATGTGGAAGCTAAATGTGCAGTTTTTCAGAGAAATTATTTTGGAGCCTTTCCTCATCCTCTGTGCACTGAAGCTAAATGTGACTTTCCCTGCTCCCTGTGATTGAAGGGTGTCCACTGGCACTTTTTTACTCACCTCTGTAGCTTCAATTCATTTATTTCCATTACCCTCTGGCTTCATTCTTTTCCCTTCTGGAACCCAGGGACTGGAAGGGAGGCAGCCACATGCCTCCTTCATCCTAAAGCTCAGTCCAAGTAAAGATGTCAGAAGGGAATCAGGGGTAAGCCAAGGCCATGATATAAAACGTGTTGGCCTCTGGCAGTGCTGTCACTTGACTGGGACTGGAAAAACCCAATATAACATCTCAGGTAAATGGCACCACTTTTTCATGTGCCTCCCCTTTGTGTCTACAGCTTATGTACTTGGCCTATAAAAATTATAAGCTTTGTGGAGATTTTTATATGAATATTCATGGGTGAACACAACGGTTCTGTACAGTCCTTGCCTGATGTATGATGTTATTTGAAATGAGATACAGCAAAATTATTAATAGAAATGACAGAATGTCAAAGACTGTTGTGATTCATAATAATGGTGTGATTAATAGCAAAAGCGATAGCAATATCAATGACAGTAGTAGCGGAAAAAGATGAGGCACAAAGAGAAACCTCTCCCAGGATTCAAGTCCTCTCTGCTGTAATGCATAAATAATAGGAAGAGTCACACTGAGTGAAGCCAGTGCCTGCTTAGACCTTTATGTTGCTTTAGGCAGTAATTACTGACATATATATCTCTACATATATATATATATATATATATATATATATAATAAGACCTTAAGAGAAGAAAAAATTATGCTGTGCTTTTCTTGTAGATGTTCCCACACCCAGAGACCTGTGCTTTGGGAATTTCCTGAGATAGAGATGGCATTTGTGTTTAATAATTCTTTAAAGATTTTTTTTTCCCTCCAAATGTGAAGCAGTGTAACATTTTGGTGTGATCCATAGCCTGCAGAAAGGAGTTCCAAAGTTTAACTCAGAGTTATGTGATGAAGTTCTGGCTGCTCTGAAGTCATTGCCTGAAATTTCATGATTCCCTCTAATTCTTGCATTAGGAGAGGCAGAAACCAAGCATTCCCTATTTTGCTCTCTGGGTTTTTTGAAAGAATTTTCTTCACTCTGGCAATTCCAGAGCATCCATTTTTGAGCACTAACTGATGTTGACAAGTAATCACTAGGGGAATTATACTTAGAATAATATATATTTGCCATATCAACCAAGTATGGCTCCTTCCTTCAAATGTTCAGTCTCAGAATCAGTGAATTATAACTAGGTCATGGTAACAAAAGTAAAAACAAATAAATAGATAAATAGATCAATAGCAATAAATTCTCCTATTCCATCACCTTCCCCTCCTGTGCAGCACATCTAATGTTCCACAGCTGCTATTTTCTTTTGGTCTCCAAAATGAAATTGATGCATTCTGCTGTAATGTTGTTCATTTGTTGCTCTGGGTATTTTTTGTCTATTAGGTTATTGGTGATTTGGTAAAATTTAAAAATTAAAAAACGAAAAAAGTGCTTTTAAGACCAGCTTCTATTAAAGGATAGGGCCATTAAGTAAGTTAGCACTGCAGTCTTGGTGATGCATAAGGTACTGATCATTCCTTTTTGGAAAGGATGTGGATGACGTAAGAGGGGATTCAGAAAAGTGAAAGATTAAGCATGGGAAAAGACCTCCATGAAGAACTGCGAGAAGAATGTGATAGTTTAGACAAGAAATTAGTAAAAGCAGCCAATATAAAAGATCAAATACTGAAACATTGTGGTGTGTTGACCCTGGCTGGGCAGCAGTGCCCACCAAAGCTGGTGTATGACTCCCCTGCTCAGCTGGTGGAGAACTAAAGATATAATGAAAGGCTCATGGGCTGGGGGCAAAGATGGGAGGGATCACACACCAGTGACTCTCATAGGCAAAACAGATTCAATTCAAGGCTGTCACATGGGAGACAGGGAGCAGGAGATCTGATCTGGCCATCCGATCTACCATTTCAGGCTTGTTTCTATTGCAGTGCCTGGGTTTCCAGTACAGAAAAGCTCTCAAATATGCTTAATAATGAGCCTGTGAGAAGTCTATGCAAATGAAGAAAATATTAAAGGATTAGCTTCATTTTTAGTGAATCTAAATCTAGTCCACTTCAGAATTGACAAATTTGTATTAAGCAAGCACTGATACAGGTCTCCAAATTTAAGTACATGTTTATAATCCATTGAAGTGGATTGAGATCAATAGGTTTGAGGAATGTGCTTAAAATGAAGAGTATACTTGAGAGCTTGTAGAGTCAAGGCCCTGGTAAAGAGCTCATCAAAGGTTTTCCTAGATGCAAAGTTGCACTGATATAAATTTGAAAGTGATTTGCAATTGATTGGATTAAACTCGTCTGAAAGTTTGTTGAATGCATTTGAGAAGAGGGAAAGTGTGAAGGTTGAGAGTCAAATATTATTAAATATAGTCAGTTTAAAGGCACTGCCACTCTGCCACCTCTCTTTGCTCCTATCCTGAAGACCACTGCCCCCAGGACAGTACAGCAAACAGCCAGGGAGTCAGAGCAGCTTCCTCTGCTTCCACTGTTTGTGTCAGTGTGTTAAGGATGGTAAATAAATGGAAATGAATCACTCAGTCTTGAATGTCTTCACGCAAAAGTGTTGACACTTTTGTATCTAATCAATTTAACAGGATTAGAAGTCTGCAATGACCCAAACCTCCCAAAGTTTCACCTGCAAGGCTGTTCTGGGGATGGGAAGTCACTCCTTTAATATTCTTTATTGAATTAATATTTGTCAGCCAAACTGCAAAAATTGTGTGTATGCTCACAGCTCATGGCAAGCACAGTGTAAATCATGTTAAATTCACAGTTCTTTGGAGAGCCATGTCTTTGAAGCATGCTCCCAGAGTTTAATAAAAAACTCATAAAGCCTTTAACTCCCGGCCTTGCCTGCACACAGAGTATTAGCATACTTTATCATGGTTCTGAATAGGCACTGTGCTTGTAAGACATGGTGGATGTCAAAAGAGACCTCAGAAATTAGGATATGGTTCCAGAAATCCATGCCTGGGATGTTTGTGACTTCAGTTGCTTTCTATTCTTTTTCATGTGTTAGTATCTATCATTCACTGAATTTCACTCCTTATTCCCATTCTCATGCCTTTTGTTCTCTTGAAACTTTTTTGTAAATGAAAATAGTACCTTAGAAATCTCTCTGTGTTCATTTCCCCCCTCTGTAGCTCCTGGCAACACAGTCTAGTTCAAATTGAGTTATTTTTATTAAGCCTTTGATTCTGGGGGAAAATAAGAGCTTTTTTTCCCCCCAATATTACCGGTATGAGATCCTCACATGTTTGAGTTCAATTCATTTCCCAGGAAACTCTTACACAGATGGTCAATAGTTCATGCAAGGAGGCAGCAGACCATGTAAATGAGCCTCTGGATTCAGGCATTATTATTACCAGAGTAGCTTAGTATAAGGCCAAACCCTCTGAAAAATTGCTCATTGCTATTGCTGGCATTCGAGCCCAGTCTAATTTAGGATTTTCACAAAATCTAGAATAAACTGGATTGCTGGAAACATTATTTCTGCTGGAGTTTATATATGTGTAGGTGTGTGTATATATATATATATATATATATATATATATATGTTGTTGTTGTAAAAGGCAATCAGAATTAGTCTCATCTGAGTATATTTTAGTAATTTTCTAAATATTTTTTATGTCTCAGCTATTTTCCATAAGTTTTGAAGTAGATGGGTTTTATTACTCCTAAAATATATGCATGCTATGAAGTGCAAGCAACAGGAGATAAATATGTAGTATGTAGACTCTAGGAGGGAAGACCAGACACAAGTAATAGACCCCCAGTTAATCATAAGGCAACTGGCCTTTCAGAAGAGGGATTATTTTATTTTTATTTTGGGCTCTGCCCACTTTTGATCCAGGGTTTGAGCACAAGTTTCACTACTGGATTTTAAATCTCTCGGAGTGTTGTGCACTGCTCTTTAGTCCAGCACTGACAGCTTCATAGCTCTGCAGTCTCATTTCTCTAAAAACTTTCCTCTAGTGAGATCTCCCTGGAGTCCTAAGGAACAACAGCACTGCTCTTACCTTACACCAGCATCTGGCAGTCAA
Organism: Zonotrichia leucophrys gambelii; assembly: GCF_028769735.1. Taxonomy (NCBI): domain Eukaryota; kingdom Metazoa; phylum Chordata; class Aves; order Passeriformes; family Passerellidae; genus Zonotrichia; species Zonotrichia leucophrys. The sequence goes on from NC_088176.1 coordinate 10,431,059, forward strand.
AGCTTCTTATTCATCATGACTTAGTTTGTTGCCTCTACAGAGAAATGCAGCCACACTGCCTGCAAAAGCCATTGAGGTTCAGAGTGGGAAGAAGAACATCAAACTTTGTCAAAAGAGAAGGAAGAAAAAATGCAATGGTGCTGGAAACCAACTTCATTCACTCTAAGTGGGTTTTGGTAATGGTCTTTGACAAGATAAGAATGGATGAGTGAGTGGAAATCACCTCAAGGCACATGTTGCTGCTCAGGCCTCTCAGAGAAGGTGCAGGGGTGAAGGGCTGCTCCTGGTTCTTGGGGCAGAATCACTCTGTGAGGCAGAAAGTGGGGAGAAAAGTGTGGCTCCAGTGCAGAGCACTTCTGCTCCCTTTTCCACTCTCCAGCTTGAGTTATCAAGAAAACAAAATAAGCCAAACTAGTATCACTCTGCAGGGAGAAATGGGGTTTTCTGCTCTGCTGTCTACTTAAAATTCTCTGTGTCACTGATAAACTTGAGATGCCCTGCTGTGTACTTCTCTCTTTTATTGAGTTGTGATGTGAAGTAATGGCGAAAATGCACAACTGCAGACAGTCTTGGGCTCTCTAATAGTTTAAGAGATGTACTAGAAACTGTGGAGTTCCCCAAAAATCATGTTGCACACTGTCTGAGGAAAGACCAACCACCAGACTGCACAAATGCATCTCTTAACAGACCTCAGCTTATTCATGGCCTGCTGCAAGAGCATTGGAGGCAAGCTGTGAGCAGGTGAAGTTGGCTGACACATTCCCAGCAAACCAGAAATGGTCCTTCTATGTATTCTGTGATATCAAACCCATTTCAGGAGTTTACAAATATAATCTCTCTTGCAAGAGATTCAGAAATGCAAGGGGCTATTTATAAAACAAGAATCCATTATAGGAGATTAACCCCAAAGACCTCAGTTCTTGCTCTGGGAAGCTCTGATCCACAGATTTCTGGATCTGGAGGGCCTTTTCTTGGGGATATAAATTCTGCTTGCCCTCTCACTTATGCATCTGCTGTGGGATGGAGCTAGGCACAGAGCACCAAACTAAAAAGTCTTTTTCTTTTGATCCATCATGATGTTCTTAGAAACTAGCACTGATTAAAGCAGGAGGGCTGTCTCTGTTCCTGGTGATCCACAGCTAGCATTGAGTAAATACTAAGCAGCCCCAGGTGAGAGCAAGTGTTAGTATGGATTAAATGTCCTACAGCTAAGGAATAGGTTGGAAGGTTTGTATTTCTTGTGCAAACAAAGGACAACCTCTGTCCTAAACCACTCTTTGTGCCTGCTGTGACATTTTGGCTCTGTGTTATTTGTGTGTGTCATGGTTCTGAAAGGTGATGGTCTATAGGGATTGTGTAGGAAGGGGAGAAGTTGCATCTTTACCTTATCAATGATGATCAAATCAATAGTTATTTCTGTGCCTGAAATCACAGTTGTCTCATTAAAATTTGAGTTATGGCTTGCATGTTCTGCTTCTTCCATTCCTTCCCTGGTTTTAGGGCAATGTTCCCAAACTGTGTGCAGGAGGTTACCTCTTTCATTCAGGCAAAATATGCAATTCCCCCCCACCGCATTTTCCCCCTGTGATATCTCCTTAAACACATAAGGATTTATATCTGTTAAAAATCTGTGTTTGGCAAGAAAAGAGAGAGCACTAACATTTAGAAAAGTGGGAGGATGAATCTTCACTGGAGATACGCAGTCCATAAAGAGACTTGCAGTGACCTGAACGTAGGTCAAGTTAACCTATGTGAGAATAGAGAGACAAGAATGAAAGTAAAATAAGTTAGAGGAAAAGGCAGCAATAAAAATATGAGCTGCAACCATCAGTTCCTAAAGATCCTGGGCAATCCTTTCTTTGTGTCCTGTGCCAGGATGTGAAGGCACAGGACAGATTCATCCTGTGCACTTGTCTTGCAGCAAACAGAATAGGTCTGTTTTCCTGAGCAGGGAAACTGAGTTGTGAATCAGGAAATGGGCTCCACTGGGACACGAGCTAGAACATGTCTGGGGGTAGAGGAAAGATCTCAGGAGCCTGGGGCTCTGTTCAGTTGCTGACCATTATGATGCCATTTCTCTCTCTGACCATAACAAGTTGGATGGAGACCCTGATTTATTGTTTTATGTCATTACAGAAGCTCTGCATACAGATTGGTAAGGTAAGAGGCAGGGTTATAAAATAATCCAACTATTTATGTCCTTCATTACCCATCAGCCTTTGTAATTCTTGGCTTTATGTATTCCAGGCTGGCACACTTCTTACTGGGAACCATAAAAGAGAATTTGGATGAACTGCAAAGTAGATGCAAGAATATTATACTTCCTTAATTTTTTACATTTGTCGTGTCCAAGATGTCAGGAGGTGGTGGAAGAAATTTCTTTACATGTGATATGGGGATGCTTATGGGAATTTTTCTTGCTCTGCAGAGGTGGCAAGGTATCAACGGTTAGGGATACATAGGAATATCATACTCAATTAATTTTGTGAAATTACGCTCTGAGGTTGTGTTTAGAAAATGAATTAATATTGGTGAAAAGCACTGATATCCTTGGATAAAGGGCAACAGAGAAGAACACATTGTTATTATTAAATCGTTGTAGAAATCCTCTCTTTTGCTTTGACTGAATTATTGCAGTGAGTTTCCTTGGTGATGTGACGTAGAATTTACTGGAGTGTTTGTGTTGTATAATTGAAAATGACACTACCTTTATTAAACTGTCTGTGGGACCCTTAACTCTTCTCTGTACTGCAAACCAGCTTTGCCAGTGATTTTTATCTAGGGTCTTGAGCCAGTAAAGGGGAGGCTGTTCAGACAACCACAACAGAACATCTGAATTATGAGAAGGCTGAGTGAAAAAACACATGCCTTACTTGAGGCAAGTGAAATAATAGTAGACAGATAATGAATGAGGTGGAAGGTTCAATTAATCACTCTTTAAATTGTTACCCACTGATAACAAAGAGAAGACTGCAATTGTTTGTCATCTCATCCTTTTCTCCCTCAAACTAAGAACGTTATGTTCAGGATGTAGAGACATCCTCCTCAGTCACTGGTTTGGAGCCGGGTTTGTTGACATTACCAACAGTGGGTGCCACAAATGGCTGCTCATTTACCTGAATAAGTACAGTTAATGCTTCTAGTTCAGTTTTTCTTACATAGATGTCTGCATAACAAATTTCATCTCAATCAACCCTAATTGCTGCTTCTACCTAGCAGCAGCCTCCCAAGGGAGTGTTTAGGGAGTGAGCAGGCTGTGGAGGTTAGATCTGGTCAGAGCACACACCTAGGGATCAGTGACAGGGCTTGCCTTTCAAAAGCTTGAATTAAACATGAGTGCTGGAGACTAATACAGTGGTTTGAATTTTCCTCATGCCTGAGATGTTAGTGTGCTCAGAATAAAGGTGTCCAGCTTGTTAACTGTTAGTGCAAATCATCAAGCTTTCTTTTCAGCAGTGCTCTCTGTTCCTGTGCAGCAGGGTGGCAATGTGCTTCACAGCCGAGCTCCATCCTGCAGCAGCACTGGTTTTATCACCCAGGGTGTAGTAGGACCCTTACATTTGAAGTGACTGCAATGCAGCAGTTTTTCTCTTTGGTAGTGGGATTTACTGGTGTTGCACCACTGATACCCTGTGGAGTTTGTCAAAGGATTGAAAACCTAACTGTGTTTTCCAAGCATGCACTGATCTCAAAAAGAAATTACATCTTCATAAGAATATAATCACTCCCTTGTCAAATTAAATTGAGTAAATTTTCTCCTCTTAAATTAAGTTTGATTTTTGTAATGACTGCTTAGTCCTACCGATGTTGGTGTAAAGGCAATATAGATATACTTTGATTGAATATGGATCCTCTCCTGAATACACCAACTTGATTATATATCTCAGTGAATCCTAACTAGGAAGCTCTTGTTTCCTTGAATCAAAATGGTTGCTTCATTGCCACATCATTAAAAAAAAAAATCCAGGAGACTGATTAATAGCTGGGCTTCAGGCTTCTTTCACAAAGACAAGAGAAACTCTGCAGAGGAATCAACAGGAACATTAAATATTGATATCTGTATGGCTCTGATGATTTGTAGATTCTCATTCTGGGATGGGATAGAATAATAGATAATGGAAAGAATGAAAAATTATTGTACAGTATAAATATATATTTAATTAAAGAAATTTAAATTACTCCCCCATAAGAATCAGGAAATTGTGTTGCTATCAATCAGAGATGATCTTGGATATTGGAAGTCTTAATTGTTTGATTAAACAAGAAGCAAATTTGTTCTGGATGTTCTTTCTGTGAGGTCTTAAAATGTGGCAGTTTTTTGTTTTATATTTCTCCATAAACTTCCCTTTGACACTCTGGAAATTAACAGCTTACTAGAATGCTTAAGTTTACACAGGTACAGAGCAGGCCAGATGAAGCAATTCATTGAACCCCACATGTATAAACCCAGCTGCATTTATTGTCTGTCTGTCTGCCGTGGGTGAGTCCCTTTGCCTTTGAGCTTCAGTTTGTGAAGTTACTGAGGTGTCAGATTCAAACTGGCACAATCCACACCAGCAGGGATGAGGGCAGAGTGTGAGCCAAAACATGATATTTTGTTAGTGATTTGGTTATTATTTGCATCTTCCCAGCCTCTCAGGGAATGCAGGCCTTGTGGAGTGGAAAGAAGAGCAGCTGGATGAGTTGAGGTCAAGGGAGAACCAGGACACCTTATATCAAGTTCTACAAGTCATTTGTCACTGCAATGTGATAGATCTGCAAAATTAGGCCCCGTATTGGTTTGTTGCTCAGTCCAAGGAATTAAATTATTTTATCTCCATAGCTGGAAGACTCAGAATGGGACAAATCTGAGTTAAATTACTCACCACTAGGCCTGTTTCCTTTGTGCCATTCAACAGAGAAATAATGTGAAGGACAATAGGAAAAGCAACTAAATAATAAAATAACTGTGTGGGGGGGGAGGGGGCAGTGGTCCCTTTAAACTCTTGCCTTGGATGATTTGGATTTTTACCCTGCCATCAGTGCTTGGGAAGGTTACAAATGCCAAGAACTGCACACAACCTGTGTATCTACTCCATCTAATTGCAAGCCATGTACAGTTTGAGAGTGGAGGTATAGCTGCTAATCCCTTCTGACTTCCAGATGAATTGAAACGTTCAATTGATACATAGCAGGTCACAGGTTCCTCTCATTCATGGGGAAAAGTGAGTGCTTTTGCAAACAGACCTGCTGCACAGTCGAGCCAGGGCAGATTTGTTATTCCTTTTCTTCCATTGAGTTGTGGTGAATTGTTTCAGAGCCCAGTGGACTCTATCCAAAGCATGCCTTTAGTTTCCAAGGTCCAGGATCATTATGGGAATTATCCATGGTTGCACTCAGGTGGCAGCTAAATGTCTTCTAGGAGCTGGGTGAAAAATATGTCAAGACTCATTGAAAATCTTTTGCTTTAATTTGGGTTAACCCTCAGTGTTAATTACACTTTCAGGTCAGCCTCTGTCTCCTGTTAGCTCATGAAATTGGCTTTGTGACACCAGCATTGCAGGAGACATTACATCAGTTCAATGTGCCTGGATTGCATTGACTTGCTCCTTCACATCTGCATATTTGTGCCTAATCCTGGAGTGTCCATTAAACATTTCATCCCTCCTGGAAATGGCTCCAAAGCAATTCACCATGTTCTATCACTTACCATCTATGGATGTGCACAGCCTGCTTACCATTACTTGGAACTAATGATTTCATATCCCAGTGTACAGTGCATTTAAACTGTGAACATGTCTAAGAAGCTCTATTCCTTTTTGAAGCCTTATGCCCACAGGAAAGAATGAAAGGAAACATATGTGCATTTTTAAGAAGGAGCAAAAAAAAGGATTGCTCTCAGGAGACTTTCTCTTCAGATGCTGCGATGAGTAATGCTCCTGTCAATTATTGGGTTTTTCAGAAACAAGCTAAAAAAATGCCTAATTTTAGCTTAATTTGCTTTCTTGGATTGATGTCATTCCTACTCCTGCGAAAATAAGTATTCCCTGTGGAAATGAACAGCTCTCAGCTGGACGAGAAATCAATGCCAATCAAGATCACAGACAAAATTAAGGACTTCCCATCCTGTGTCTTCAACTTGAAATTTTATTAAGAATTGTGGAGAGATGTATTGAAGCAGTTGTGAAGTTTTCCCCCACAATATTAGCTTTGGAACATTTTGTATAAGTCACAAAGTACTAAAATAATTAATTTTGTTCCTTTTAGCTATGGTTTCTTAGCATAGTACTAGGGACTATAATGACTTGGTGGATTGATATCCATGATAAAGCATTTGTTCTTGAGAAATGGAGAGTGTAGCATGCTTGTTGAATGTTTGCTCCTTTTAAAATTTGTGTTAATTATTTGATAGTCATATGACTCTTTTTTTAGTAAAATCCCTCTCACAGGATGAGAAGTCAGCGCAAGATGTAAAAAAATTGCCAGCAATGCAGATTTATGTCTGTAATTTAAACAAACAAAAAATATATGTCTCTAGAGCACGTTCATTAGCTAGGACCCTTTACTGCCCTATGAAAATTACATGCCTGTTCCATCTGCCTATTTTATGTCCCTGTTTTAGAAAGGAATTTTGATGCCAGGTTAGAGGTGTTGGATGCATAATTTTTATATGGTTTTATAGAGCTTCAGTGATGTGAGAATCCTACCTTTGGTGCATTTAAAAAACTCGTGTCACTTCTCTAAAGAGCTGCAAGGGCTAGGAGTTAGCTACTCTGCTTTGGAGGATTTTATGTCTTTTTGTCCTGAATTCCACTTCTTGACTCAATACTGTTGGGTGGACTCTGCAGTGATTCACCACAGAAGCATCTGCATTATTATTGTGGAGCAAATTGTTCAGGTCAGATATTTAACAGACAGGTGGTCAGAGGACGTGGGGCTATTCCATGTAACAGGATGGAATGCTACAAGTCTGCAGAAATTCATGCATGGGTAATATTTGCTCCTTTATTTGGTTTAAATTGCTGTTTTAATGAAAAGGCTCTGCTCCTGCTGCTGTACCTGGGTACAGCACAATGTCTTCCTTTGGGAGTAGGTGAAGCTGCAAAAGTTACAAGAGACAGCTAATTTCCTTTCATAGTTAATGGGGCTTATGCCCTTAAATCAGCACAGACTTAAAGCAGATTCTCTTCTGTCAGTAAGGAGCTCTAGAGTAAAACAAAAACATTGCATTAAAGGTACTTGCTGTTTCTAGTAGCTAAAAAATATCTTGTGGGCAGATGTAATATGGATAACTCAAAAAAAAAAAAGCTGAAAAATAGGAAATTCTTCACAAAAGTACTCTAAGATTTTTTACCAACATGTCTTTACATCTCTGTTTTCTGAACCCTTGATAAAACAGTCACAGCACAAACAGGAAAATGTTGGTGAAATTTAAGAAAAAAAAGAAATTGAAGAAAATAATTTACCTAGAGAGAAGGTTAGACAAAATGAAAAATAGGAAGGGAAAAAACAACCAAACAACTCACTAAGCTAATTTCACCCTCTGATGTGTTTGGTATTCACATTATACAGTGCAATCTGGTACGCAGGCTGAGGACATAATTCTACCTAATTGTAAACTTATTTAAAATTAATGAGACTGCCAGTTTACATTCCTCTGACAATATTTTATATGCTTAATTTTATGGGTTGATCCTGTGTACTTTTTGGTTTTTTTAGTCCAAGTATCCTTGCGATCATAAAAGGAGGAAAAGAAACCTAAGTGTCAAGGTTTGCAGCTGACCCCTTCTTGCCTTGTGTCCCCTGCACTTTTACTCTCCCTTCACACAATTTCCAAAGTCTGTTTTCTTCCAGCTAATGCAGCAGGGCAATGGCTGGCCGAGAGATGTGAGAGCTGAGGCATGGATCTTCCTGTGCAGGCTAACAGGTTTTTTAACCTGAGCACAGAAAAGTTGTTTCAACAAGTTAGATGTTGAGGTAAATAAAATAGAGAAGGTGGTTTCAGCCCTCGCCTGTATTGCAGATCTCTGAACAGCCACCATTTCTGCACTTATTGCAGAACCCCCAAGAGAGCCCTGCATTGTCAAAGAGAATAAATTGCTTCCTCACTTGTAGAAGTGGCCCCTGAAGTTCAGCATTAAGGAGTGAATGGGGAGGCATCACAGGAGAGATTTTGCTGCCTCTGTCTATAATAAGGTTAAAAGGTAACCTCATCACATTCCTTAACTATCTCCAGTGGGGATATCTAGCATAAAGTGCAAGGATGGGAAAGTGCTCATTAATTTTAGACAAAATCATAACAAGAAACAGTAGCTGGAAATAGAAACTACATGAATTAAAAATGAAAATAAGATTTTTTCCTCCTTAAATTTTGGATTCATTTATTTTCTTAACAGCAGAAGTAATTAGCAACATTGGCTGACTGCTTGGAGGAAGAAGGTTTTCCATTGCCTGTAGTGTTTAAATTGCAATGAGATTTCTTTCTAATTTCTTTCTTTTTAACCATTCCACAAGTTACTGAGCTGAGTAGAGGAATTCCTAGGTGAAGTGTTGCCATTAATAATATCAAGACTTTGAGGCTGCAGGATCACCCTGGCTTTTTGACTTCCAGACTGTCCTTGCATTGTCCTCTCCCTGTAAATCTACTATCTATTTCAATGGCTTTTTTTCTTCTCCACAGGCTCCTATCTCTGGCCCCAGTGCAATGAAGATGTAAGTTATCTCCTTCCACACAAATCAGCTATCTTTACTCCATAATATCTGCCAGTGAAGGTTCTGATGTGTAGAGCCTGGAGCTCTCTAGGGCAGGCAAAAGGAGATGAGGTAGAACAAGGGGCCTATTTAGCACCCATATCAGGAATAAACACTCATTTTCATCATGAATTTGCCTGTGTTTGTCATCACTGCAGCCTTTCATTAGGAGGATGACAGCTGAGATTCCTGCATCTGCCATTTCCATGGTACCCCCTGCAGTAGGTTGCTCAAGGAACGCTCTCTCACTTTAATCACTGCTCTGAAGGATTGGGCTGTGGGTGGAACTGGGGCTGTTTGTGGTGAGACAAGGAAGGGGAGAGAATTAAAAGCAAGTTTTCTGTGCTAATGCTTGTCAGCTTAGCACTAATATATGTGTTCCTGAACTCCTGACTCACTTCTATATTGATTTGTTTGTATATGTGGAAGTTCGTGATGAAGGAATATCGTCCACCCTTCCTCCTGAAATATGGCTGCCTGCGTGGGGAGCGTGACTGGTATTTAGCACCAACCTGACAACATGCATTCCAGAAACAGAGAAGGGAAAAAGGACAGCTTTACCTGAACTAGAGGGGAAACTAAGGAAGTAAAAATTCCTGCACCATTTGGGAGCCCATCTAAACTGCATATCAGTGTGGTTCCTTCATGTGGCCCAGCAGGTTTTATACCTCTCTAGCTTGTAACATAGCAATCTGGGCTTTTTAGCCACACACTTCAAGATTTTGATATTCTTTATTTACAAAGAAGAATTCCTTCAGAAAGGTGATGGGAGAGCCCACTAGACAAGGCTGTATTTGCAACCAGCTTGCCTGCCAATGCTGTCCCTTGGCAGCAATGTGAAGGGACACAGAAGTACAGCTGTCTTCCCTTTTGGGGAGAAGATTTATCTGAGGAGTCTTCTATCATCTGTTTTGTAGCACAAGGTGTTAAGAGTTGAAAAAAGTGATGGTTAAATGTAGATAGAAGCCTCTAGCAGTGGCTTGGACACAGTGTGGCTTGACTCAAGATAAAGAAGCACTGAGGCTCTGCTTTGCACACTTCAATTTTTCCTGCCTTTGCTGGCATAAGTACCAGGGGAGATCTCACATACGTTTGAGTCAGAGAAATGATTATCTGTTTATCTTGCTTTCCTTTCAGAACAGCACAATGAAACCAGCAGAACTCTTGTCCCTCCCCCTCCTCCTCTCTTCCTCCCAGATAAGCCTTGTTTGAGGAAAATTAGAATGCGTTGTGGATAAAGGAAGGTGACCCTAGGTCTTGGATCTGTTTCCTTCATTAGCAGTGAATCGGCATGTAGTGATTGCTGCTGCTGGTGTCAATGCTGGAACGTTTAACCAGGCAGAAGAGTTTACAGATGCCAGAAGAGAAAGCCAGTGATGCACATAATATATCCATGGAATCATAAACAGCTCAGACAGGGGCTGGTTATTGCTTAGTTCAATATTGTTGTTTAATAGCAACTCTAAATATACTCTGCTGGGTTAAATATTGTACCATTAACTCCAGAGATAATGATCTTCCCAGACTGAATGAGACAAAATCATATTATTATGTGTTATGTTTCTTTGAGCTCCCCATATGTGAGCAGGGTAATTGAGGGGACTGGCAATTCTGTAAGCCATTTTGAGGGTCAGATCCTCTCATTGTACCTCCCTGCCCTTTCCTAGGGAGGGCAGAAGAACTTACTCCATGAATACAAAACATTAGATGAACCTGCTTTTTGCATATTTGTAAAGCACACATCAAACCATCATCTCAGCCTGTGGATATTATCAATCTCATAATTATAAGATATCCGTTCCACAGCAGTAGCTTCAAAGGTAACAATTCATCCAGGCCTTTCCCTCACCCTTTCTAATAAGTAACTGACGGAAAAAATGAGTTTTATTTGTGTTGATCTTTTTCTCTTCTGGCTCTCTGCGCTAGAAGAAAAATGAAAAAGGACTCAGCAAAGAAAGGAACCCTGTTTCTGAAAGAACAGTACTGTCCCTGGAAAATGTCCCACCCTTAAACCCAGCTGAATAGTTCAATGAGAGCATAGATCACACAGACAGTTGGAGTGGAAGTTTTTATGATATTTTAAGAATACATCTTTAGCTGGCCAAACAAAAGCGAGATCTGGAGGATGAAAGAAATGCCTGCAGTTTACCCTAGCTTGCAGTAGCCTGTTCACTTTACTTATATTGTGTTTTTGGTATCAGTGTCCCTCCTTTTCTATTTCTCATGTTCTCAGCTGCTATTTTGTCCAGTACTGTATTTCAGTGGTTCATTTAAAGGATTCATTTAAAGTTATTGAGGAGAGGAAACAAGAAATTTATATGTTTAAATATATACATCTATACATGTGCATGTGTGTATGTACATACACATATGAAGTTCTAGTATCAAAGCCAAATTTTAGGTAGACTTTTCTGTTCCCTTCTGAGATTACTCTTTTATTTTAAATTCAAAACCTTTAGAGAACAGGCTGGCATTGTCTAAATTCACAAAGTCTAGCAAAGGCTGGCATCAGCAATCAGGAGGCATTTGCACATCAGTTCTATTATATCTCTTCAAATGACCATTTTAATTTGCATGACAGACACTTAAGCTGTACAGAAACTCCACACAGGCATATTACAAGAGCACTGTGCTGGTAAGTTATATGAACATTTTACAACATTCTGTTTTAAACCCTGGAGCTTTATGAATCTCTTCACATCAGCTGTTTGGTGCTTTCCTGGGTAAAAATGGTAAATCGGGAACTATCCAACAAGGACTATAAACAGTTGTTTAAAGCTTAATTTATACTAATCTATCTGCAGAATTACCTCTGCAAGTCTTGCTTATTGGGGACATTCAGCACTTGCACTTATTCTCAGGTTTGGTTTCTTTTCCCCCTTTGAAGGTCATCTTTGAGGCAGATTATCTTTTAGGCCTCTTCCTTTGTGGAGATGAGGATTTATTTTTATTGCTTTTAGAAACAGGTTAGATGTCTCTGATTTGCTTGCTGGTATCTTTTTAATTTCATCATGGGAGCCTTGCCACTGGATTCACTATGGTTTTGAGTCCTAATTTTATTTTCTAGGTAAAACAAAGGACAAATCTGAAATGTTTTCTACTTGAAGTGCCAGGATACTTTTGATTCACAAGCCTGTTGCTACCAATGAAACTACTTGAAAAATAATTTCTGCAAAGTTCTATTGAACATATGCAGATGTAGCTGTTTGGTATGGAAATCCTCACATGATCATAAGCCATGGAATAATTAATGATGCAATAGCAGAGACACACTGAAAGTGTAGGCTTGTTTTATCTGAACGAGAAGAGATTCCCTGTCCAAAATAAGTTGCTTCTTTGCTACCTTTGCAATGACTTATACATTTTTATTGAGCTCCCATTTTTCCTGTCATATATTTTTTCCATAGTATAGTTTTTTGATTTATCTTAATTCCCAGATTGAAGAATATACATTGGTTTGGGATTTTGGTTTATTCTATTGGATAAATATTCCATTGACTATAAATATGCTTTTTTTCTCTATGGAAATTCTAATGTAGACTAATAGAACATAAAATAATGGAAATAAAGCATGGGCAAAAATCTACGCTATTTTTTAATTACAATGTTTTTTAAGAAAAAAATTAAAGTACTCAGATCATTGGAGATTATAATAATTTGTACTAATTCAAGACTTTGTTATCTTTGTGTCTTCTTTGTTTTGATTCTTTTCATTAGCAAACCTGTCCTATTCTACTGAAAATAGAAAGAGACAAAAATTCCGAGTGGCACTGTATTCCATTGCAGAAGTACTCCAAGCCACTTCAGTCCTCATTCAAAAAAAACCCAAACCAACAAAAAACCCCAAAACCCACAAAAAAACGCAAACCAACAACAAAAAACCCTCCAAACAACCAAAACACAGCTTACTCTTTGCTGAATTCCTATAATGTAATGTAAATACAAGATCATAACATGAAGAGGCATCAACTGTCCTCATAATGGATAAAATAGAAATTATAAGAAGTTACTGAAATTGGTGTGGACTAGATATTCCTTTTTATGAATGGTATAGACATTGACACTGAAAGAAATGTCTGGCTGCCTGAACTGAACCACACTGTGTATAGAGGCTTGGAATATATTTGGAAGAAAAAACAAACAAATAAAGGCATGGATTTAAATAGCAATTGGGAAAACACACAACCTAGATTTGCTAAAATTTGGTTCGTACTATGCAAATGTACATTTTTTTAATATAAACATGCCTGTATACAAACAAAAAGCAGATCAAATTTTTCTTGTTCATTAAAGCATTTGGTGTAGGACTACATGAAGATAGTGTTGAAAAATGAAATAACTGGATAAAAGAGAATATTAAATTGAGAAGGTTTGAAATAGGAGGAGAAGAAACAGGCTCCTAGCCAAGTTACCTAAAGACTGATTTTACATTCATTTCTGTGTAATATTTACATTAGTCACTTTGGTGCTGTAGGAATTTGCTGATGGTACAAAATTTGGAGATGGCAATAGAGGGAAGCATTGGGATATTTTTCAAATGAACTTAGTGACCTCCAGGGAGGTAATAGAAATGGAATGAAATTCAAGATGACAAAGGGCAAGTCTTTACATTGCGGGACTAATCATAAGATTTTTCTCATTTATGTGGGAATCCTGCAGAGGAGATGAAAGAGGAGGAAAAGCAAACGGGTTAGTTGGGCATAGGAAGACTCTGAGCCCTCACCTTGCAGAATTTCAGACAACACAAATAGGATCCTTGAGCCTATCAAGATAAGTAATTTCAAATGAAGACAGAAAATACTGAATTCTATGGCCGAAGGCAGTGACATAAAGCAAACCACTGCAGCTGACAAAGTTATGGTGAGATGTTATTTGGAATCCCAGGCTGAATCCTGGTGGCTCCTTGAGGAGAAAGCACAGGGGCTTAAACAGCTGCAGGTGAGGTCTACCAGGAGGATAAGATAGATAGGGCAAACTGACAGAGACTGGTTTGGTGGCCACAGTGAAGGCTGAGGAAGGAGGTCAGGGAAACTCAAATTTTAGTATTCAGATCAATTAAAAAAATTGGAAGACATGACCAATAAACTAATGAGACTGGTGTATCTACTAAAAATTGCATACAGCCCTGGCAAACTGGAATGATTTCACTGCTTTTCAAATGCAATGGGATTCCCAAAGCCTGGCAGAGAGTCTGATCATGAAGGATTTTGTATGTTTTCTTCTCCTGAAAAACTGTGTGTGTCCTTTCTGTTGTTCTTTAGTGAACAGCTTGGGGGTCTAATGCATGAAACAAATATGCGGACAAAGATCAAGTGTAAAAATCTATTTAGAAAGCTGGGGTGTATCTCACTGACTATCAGGCACCATGTGATGGCTAAATTAGGATAAAATACAGCTGAAAATATTTCAGGAAGGATAATTTTCTGATGAAATGAACAGATGTTCCCACTGTAGGTAACTCTCCAATAACTTGGTTCTTTCAGAGAGCAGTAAATCCTTGGTGAGAGCCAAGGAAATGAAAACGCTGTGCACAAGCAGTGTGTGCCTTAGTAGTTCACTGAATCAAGCCTTAAAGCTACCACAAAAGACTCCATAATGTAAGGAAAATGCCACTCATATGATTGCTTGCTTTATTCTTGGAAAGCTTGTCTTCCCTAGAAATCTGTTACAATTTCATCATATCTGACTACATATGGACAAAGATATAAACAAAGCATTTTTCTTCCACCAGGTGAAATTCCTTTTTAGCTTGGGAAAGACAAGTTAGAAGGTATGACAACTAACTGTGGACAAGGAATTCTGTTTATGGTATCTTCCTTATTGAAGAGGTTTTTTCTAATGGGCCTAGAAGATTTCTCATTATTAATTTGAGAGAGTGACTAACTCTCACAGGCTGCTTCCCATACATCCATCTGTTTTTCTAGGTGAGGGTGTGAAGAATTTTTCTTCTTCCTGTTGCCTTTCTTCTGTATGGATTTATATTTGAGATCTACAATGCTAAATTCACTTGGGAAATTTGTAGAGTAACTCAAATCACATCCCAACTTACAAATGGGTAGCTTTGCTCTGGCAGAGCCAGATACAGAATGTCTGCTCCTCTGTGTACTGCAGCATGCAGTGGCACACAGAGCCACAGGGTTTGACCACCTACAAATTAGGGTTTTTTCCATTTTTCTGCAAGGAATGAGGTGAAAGTGCCTGCCAGTGTTTGCACAAATGTTCAGAGATGGTTCAGGCTGATACCAGCCTGTCAGGACACGTGGAGCAGAGCAGGAGGGCAAAGGTGGTGCCCCATGGAATGACTCCCAAACAAAACAACTGGGCATCCAGACCAGTTGTCAGCTGGCAGCAAGTGCTGACAAATCCTGAAGTCAGCCTGATGATTTTGGTTCAGAAAAGGGGCTGATGAATGATGGATTTGAATCTGGACCTTCCCTTTTTTCCCAATTCATCTTCCACTGAAGCTAAAGAATGATAATGAGCAACCAGGCAAAAGCTTCCTCCAGCTGTCTGGGGATTGTGTCACCAAGTCAGATGGCAGTAATTTAACTTTTCCCTCTCATAAGGCCAGTGTATACCGGCACAAATTTATTGTTTCTTCATTACTAAGGGTTTACTAGATGCTTTGTTGTTCTTGGGGGGAAAGGCAATATTTCTTGCTTCCTAAATGTGACCTTTTATTTCTGGCCATCTATATTTTACTTGAATAAGATAAATGTGTGGAACATTACAGGACAAAGTCTCAGTGGATGATTAAAAAGGATTGTCCAGCATGGTGAGGAATACTTAGCTGTGTTATTACCTAAATCTTCAAATAGAATACATTCACAGAGCTGTGATACAGCACCATATGGCTGTAGAATATCACCAAATTCAACTGGGGGGAGGGATGGTTAGAAAGTAATGAATTTTTAGGAAAACATATACCAAATCCTTAATTATACCATTAGTAATGCTTGCTTAGAGATAATGACACTGATATCCACAGAAGTTCTCACCACAGGCACTGCATTCAGGGAGCCAGGGCTGTGAGAACACAGACCCCAGGATAACACGGAGCATGTACCAAGACCAGTTTGTTTGCAAGTGATGTGAGCACTTCTTGTTTTGCAAAAGGGAAAATCTGCTCTAGATTTGCTCTAATTAGTCTCCTGTCTCTATGGTTGCAAGTGAATGATGTGGAGCGTTTTGTGCTGTAAATCTCTTTTTAGTCTGTGCAAAGTCTGTAATTTATTTTCAGAGCAGCTGTGTTTTTCTGATAGATAGAGAAACATCTGTTCTAGTTACTGTATCAGTACAACACATTCCTGATGGCTTTTCCACCACCTCACTATGTTCTGCTATCACATCTTTTCCCTGTGAGAGGAAGCAGGAGAGAAGGACCTTTGATCTTTGGAACCTGTTAAGGATGCTACATGCATGGTGCCTATCTAATTAGGTGAAAACACAAACCACTCTTTTATGAAACACTTTGAAATAATAGCTCTGCTCCCTGCAAACAAGCAGGCTCCTGATATCTTTAAAAGAAGCAGGCTAGGAAAAATATTCCAAATGAAACTTATGCAAAGTGAACAAGTTACTTATTGGAAAATTGCTCTCATAGAGTACCTGCTAGTGGTACTCTGGTACTCTTCAGATTGGAAGAATGTGTTACACTGGGTGCACAGGGAGCTACCTTAGGACTGGTAGTGCTCATTACTTTATTAGTAATTTATTAATAAATTAAAATAAATCCTTATTTTATTAGCGTCTCTGCGACTTAAGCAGTATAGCTCACTTATACCAAACACAGAAATTCTGCAGATGCCACAGACACTGAGAAGAATTCAAAATGATCTTCATGAATCATAGGCATTATGTGCAAGAAAAAAGCCTGTGATTCAGCAAGAGCAAATGTAGCTATGACATAGGAGCTGAGGATTATGGTCCGTGGTGTTACCAAACAACAGGAAGGAGTAATAAAGCAGTTCAGAAACTACAGAGATATTTTACCTAAATGCAGAGAAACTAATGTAATGTATTAAAAACCCTCAGCTCCAATGCTTCCTCTGCTTGTAGGCTTCACATGTTGAGAAATATTAGGGAAAAATGAAAACAGTGTTGAGTGTGACCAAAGAAGTGATCCCAGCATCTAAAGAGGGACACAAACATATGAATTATGGAAACTTCACTGGAGTTTGCAAAGACAGGGTTAGATTAAGTCCAGTAATTTTCCAATATGATCAGGGAATAGACCAACTGATACCTCAAAGTCATGTCCAGTCACAATGCTTCCCTAATTTTGTTTCTTTTGTAAGCTGAATTCCCACCCCCCTAACTGAGAATCAGGATAAGTTTTTCATAGCTGAATTTAGAGTAACATTGTGACTGAATATTAGGGAGCAGCCCTGAAAGCTATTTTGATCCAAAAACTGGAGGAGATCCTCAGAGTATTTTTGGAAGTATCTATAGAATTGATAGAATTACACAGGATGAGAGGGCCTGATATCCAAACTTCAGGAATTAAAAAGCTGAAGACAAACCACATCCAATTTGCACATGATATTTGTAGCTCAGTAATACCAAGAAAATGATGAAGATTCATGTCACTAAAACAGAAGGTACTGTATGAAGTTTTGAGTGAAACCTCTTAGTTGGAGGATGAGGGATGTGCAGAGTGAAGGAGGATGAGTCCTGATCCTTAAGGCAAGCTCAGCAGTGCAGGATGTTGTTAGGTGAGCTGGCCTCCCATTGCTGGAGCTTTCATTTTTATTTTGTTTTTAGAGCAACATCTGCAGGTGAAGCTGCAGTGGCCCTGACTGCCAGTCACACCCCAAAGCTGCTGCCAGTGCTCAGCACAGTCTCAGCTTCTGGGCTTTCCTAATGTCTTACTGTGCTCTTGGAAATGATGACAGGAGAAATTAAATTCCAGCCTATTCCTTGAACACCCATATTTTATTAAATAATCTTTTTTTTCTGTCTGTAGCTGCTCTGCCTGCATCTACCTTTGGAAGCTTGTTATGGTTGTGATGCTGAGGCAATTTTGTGCCAGTCATCCCAGGAATGCTTCACTCCTCTCATTACCAACAAAGCAGCATCTATTTTTCAGACGTGAAGCCAAAAGAGAAATGTATTCCTCTGCTTAGGTATCCTACAGAACCAAGATCAATTATACAAAATCCATGCTCTTGGGCTTTAACGACTGTAGATAGTGGGGATTTTGGAAATTAGATTGAAGTAGTTAAGTGTTGCAAATTTCCTCTCTTGAGCAGCTGTGGCTTGATATGGCTGCTTAAAGGATTCTTTGGCAAATAGATTGCATCTCCTAGTGGGATTTGTGCTGTGAATAAATAAATTTCTATAATCAACTACTGATACCTCTGCAGTCTTCGTAGCCTGCCTTTCAACTAAATAGACACATGTATAAAAATTTCTGTTCATTTAAAATTAAGTAAGGCATCAAACCGGAATGAAAACCCCATATCTAGCAAAAAAAGCATACAGCTTTTAATTTGCTTTGTAAATTCATGAATTTTGTTAGTGCCTTGGCCTATTTAATGCTAGCTAGGTGTCAATCAAAAGCAAAGCTTGCTTGCCACTGGGAGTGCTCTGGAAGTAAGAGGTAGCATCTTGGAACATCTTGCATTTAAAGAGTGATATGCCCTCAGCTTTCCAAAGATGTCTAATTTCCTTTTAAAGTGGTTCTGTCACAAGCCCAACAGCTCTCTTGTTTCAAACAGAAGCAGAATTAGGCAATGCTAGCTGGGAGAAAAGGGAGCCTGAGGGGAGAAATTCCCCAGGCTAGACAATGAGAGATCTTTAGTCATTATATTTATGTTTAAGTTGATAGTTGAGCTTCAGAATACTGATAGATTTGGCTGCAGTTTTGGCAGGTCTTACAGGGTTGGTTTTGGTTTGGTTTTGTTTCTTTTTGTGTGTGTCTGTTTTGCTTTCTCTGACCTTTGGAAGGCCTTGACTCTTTATATGCACCCAAATAAAAGGGTACTAAAATCTGGTCACTTATTTCCTGAAATGGGAAGAAAACTCTTCTGAAAATACTGTTTTCATAGTAGCAGCTGGTATCAGGCACAGGGCCGGGGAATCTCTGCAGTTACAATTTTGAGTCTTAATAGCTTCTGACATAAATAGGACTGGCTGAGAAATACTTCCATGGTTTGCATGTTGAACACTGTTGATGATGCACAACATTGTGACTGCACCACTGTTTTTCCTTAAATAACTTCCTCACTTCTCTTTGAGTCTTGGCGTAGTGATGCCAGTGCCTCTGTCAACTTGGGGAGCTCAGTGCCAGCCAGTGTGAGATTATCTGTGAACTCATTAGTGCTAGCTCCTGGAACATCTTGCTCTTCATCTGCCAGCTGTTATAGCATCTGATCTGTTTTCTCGACATAGCTAAACTAAATAAATAAATACCTCATGCTCACACTTGATACCTACCATTTCCCACAGAAACTTTTGTTCTTTGATTGCTAGTTTCTCTTCTTCTCCATCCTTTCCCCAGTCCCTCCAAGTATTAACCTAACCTAGAAATGGAGCTTTCTAGAAATGTTTTCCCAGGCTTGTCTCCACCTTGGAGAAGTGAATGGTATTCTCTTCTCCCTTCAGAAAACAAAGCATCTGTTTTCAGTTGTGCCACTGTGGTGCTGAAACATCCAGGCTCAAAAGAAAATAATGTAAGGGACACGGATGGGTCTGCCAGCTCAGAGCCCAGGAACAAGGCTGAAATTCAGTCCTAGCTCTGGCAAATAGACTGTTGCCATTTCTGATGGGAAATGAAGCATTTTAATTTCATAGGAAAGCCATGTAATGGTGCAAAGAATAGAACTAAATTCTCCAATGTCTTATCTCCAGTGAATCTGAATTAGTAGAGTAGCTTTGTCTTGCTCTTTCCTCTGTTTTGGCAGCAAGGATCTCATTCTAAGTCCCTTAATGTAATCACAATACTTCTGTTTCCCCAAATGATCTATTACATTAGCTGAAGATAACTACTCCTTTTTCATTAACTCACTTAATATTGTACTTGATTAAACACGAAGGGCCTGAAGCTTACACACACATAAATGTATATATAATCAGTCTGAGAAATCAGATCTTTGCACATTTTCTACTTGTTTGACTTTCATTGACTGGGACTGAGGCATTTTAAAAGGCAGGGAATTGTCAGCTGTCACTACTCTGTCACAGTAATTTGGAAGCCAGGCAGCAGAACTCAGGATTCCAATTGTGGTGATATGAAAGCTGTGCTACCAATTCCCAAGGTAAAATTTCAGTGGGGAAATGGTAGGAGAAGAGCCTCCTCTGCAGACAGGTTGCAACTAAGACAGAAGACTTTGAACAAGCAAAGGAATATCTCAGTTCACTGTCTGAATCTGCTGACAAGGGGAATTACTGCCTTCCTTTTACAGCCCTTCTATTAATACAACTCCTTAACATCTCTTCTCTATGGTTTTTCATGGTAAAGCTCAAACCTTCTTCCTGCCTTTATTCGAGTCCTTGCTTACATCTTGGGATGGTTGTCATCTTTAATGGATCCAGCTCTCATGACACTATCAAAAGCCTGTAAAATTTGGAGCTTGTCTTAAATCCTCAGCTGGAGTCTGAGGCTGTGGAATCAATTTAAATTGTATAAAATGAGAGTTTCTAGCCCTACTCACAGTTTGGAGTTTGTGCAAAGTGTGCTGAGCAGAGAACACATTACTTTCCAGTGCTCCAACAACCTGGCAATGACATCCTTTGAAAGATGGGTATAAGGTAGCTTGTCAAAGACAAATTCAAAAGTAGATGTCTGTTGGCAAAAGATGACTGAGGAGTCTGAGTCCCATGAGGTATGATGGAAGCTTTCTCTGTGCTGCATCTGCTTATGAGAATCTCCCATCAAGTCCCTGCAGCAGATGAATGGTGCTCCCATTGAGGAGCAGTGATCTGAAGGGTGAGTTTCAAACACCTGGGACACCCTGTGCCCTGGTGTATACCCTGAGCAGTCACCAGCCCACCTTTCCTTTGCATGACAAGAGGGTTTGGGGTGGGAGTTCACTAATGCTGCCTGCAGATGGATCCCTGAACCCCACTTTGCAAGCAAGGGGAGATTAACTTGAATCTGTGCTGGCACACCTGTTTAAATCCAGTGTGCTTTGGCAGCAGTGCCCCAGCTGCTGGTGCCAATGAGATGCTGAAAGAAACCTTGAGACTCAGAAGTTTAGTGGTGGAGGAAGAGCAGCAGGTGCCAGGAAAAATGAAAAAGAAAAAAAAAAGGAAAAGAAAGAAACAATAGCAACCATGAATTTTTGATGGCAGCCCTTTGTGTTCAGCAACTAATGCAGCAAGTACTGCCCAGCTGGCATGGACAGGAAGAAAGTCACAAATAACTCCCTTGACAAATTAAACTCAATTTTCTCTAGATATCTTTCCCCATTTACAGCCTCAGAAATTGCTCCCATGCGCGAGTAACATTTGTTTTTTAACAGTGTGGATTTGATCAGCATGTCTGCTCTTGAAGGATTGTTATTAGGGTTGGCTTTCCCATCCTAGTGAACCTGTAATTTCACAAATAACACCTATTGCAGCTTCATCTTCAGAGAGAAAAGAGAGAGAAAAAGCTGGAAAAGAGCAAGGGTGTAATTTCTAGCAAACAAAGTTTAGGGCCAAATTTGTAGCTACTGAAGAACAGAGAAGCAGCCAAGAATGGCACAATTCCCAGCTGTTACCATGCCTTTTTCCTCCACTGAGGCAACAGGTGCTATGATTTATCCAAACTGTAGACAATGATGATTTATCCAAACCATAGACAATGACTCCAAAGTGGTGCTCAAGTTTTGGTCAGGAGTCCTTGAATTTGTCAGAAGAGATAATTCTTCATCCTTGGCTCATTTTGAGTTATTTAGCTATTTCTTCAGATAGAAAATTGAACTGCATTGTATATAATGAAGCATGTATTAATGCAAAGCTCTGTCTAGATGGTCATGAGGTGGAAAAAATGAATGTCTAACAAATGAATTCTCCCCAGCTTCATCTAACCGGAAGGGGGATCTGCTCAAAAAGGCCTTGGAGTGAAAGATTTTTCCTTTCTTTTGTTCTTTTAGCATATCTGCTCCCCATCACAATGCTGTGAGAGGATCAGCAGCACACAGCTGCCACAGACACAGGAGGAGCATCCCTGAACCCAATCTTGTCTGTACAAGCCAAGCTGGGATAAAACAGTGCAGGCACTCTCTGCAGTGATGCCTTTGCTCTTCACACCTGTTTGTACAGTAGTGTTTGAAGAAATTGACTTTACACCCTCAGGTAGTAGGATTAGCTAATGCATAATTTGGGGTGGTTTCTTTCTGTCTCTCCTCTTTATTGCCTCTGCGGTCTTACATACAGTGTATGTTCCATTTCTCAGTCATAATTTGAGCCTGTGTGTTGTTGTGGCACTTCCCAGATGACTAAAGCTCATTAGAGTTGTAGTATATGTTTATAATCACCTTAACTGGGTAAGAAGGATCTCAATATATCAATATATGTAGTATATCCAGGCCCATTCCTTTAATATCTCAGCCTGATGGGCATATCCTGACCTCTGGGATTCAAATTCTTCTGAATCCCACTAAGTTTATAGAGAACAAGGTATTTCCATGGGAAGGTGTAAAACTAGGACCAGAAGACACTTTTGGATTTCACAGGGATTCCACTCACCTGGAATCACAAGCAGGCATATAGTTTAAATTCCTTCATAGACTTCTCAACATTTTTCATCTTGAAAGTTGCTTGGCCTTTCTGGAGAACCCAAAAGGGATTTGAAAGGGCAAAATATATCCAGAGCATTTGATGATGGTGACTGCACAGCTTTAGAATAGAAAGCTACATGCTGTATGATGTTTAGCTTTGCTCCTGCCTTGAATGCAGCTGGAAATCTTATAATTGGAAATTATAAAATAAGGGGAAACCCACAGCTTTTCAAAGGCATCATATCACTCCTTTCCTCTCCCAATGAATAGGGTTTTTCTTCCCAATGAAAGGTAACTTTTGATCTCTAGGAAAGGTCCTCCAAAGTATTTCTTTCTCTTTTCCTCCTCCCACAAAGTTAAAATGTTATTTGTCAAAGAACAACAATGAGTCTCAGACGTTGCTCCATCTTTTAATCTATTTTTGCTTGAAAGAAAGAGAGTGGGAAATGTTTACAAATTGTAGTTCTTATTTTAACTATCTTGGAAGCCTGGGCTTTGCCTATGATGGTGGGATGGATGGGGAAGTTGTATGTGGTATATAAGAGTTTGAGAACTCACAATCATCACTTAACAGTCAGCATGCACCTCCCAGGCAGTCAGTCTAGCCACGGTTTTGTACGGACACGAGTTTGTGCTGCAGTCAGGCATGAACATTGAAAGAGGTCCCTCAGCTTGTTCTGTGAATGGGAGAGGTTTAGGTGGGTAAAAGGGATGCTTTTAGCTATTCCCTCTCCCCCCTGTGCCTGCAGGAAGCAGCATATGGAAGATGTCTCCTGCGTCAGTGCTCAGCTGTTAGCGCACTTACGAATTTTTGATACCTTTTGCCTTTTTAGTTCCCCAGATGACTATAGTGCCTAACTCTTTAATTTCTATAAGGAATCAAATCCCAGGAATCCTAAAGAGGGGATGACAGGGAAAAGGAACTCAGTCCTTTCATTTGCTGCCATACAATTTTGAGAGAGTAGCCAGAGAAAACTAAATTCTGGCTTACCTGAGGGGGGCCCTTGAGCTAGTCTGCATGAGAATTTCCTACTATAGTCAAAAATAAAAAAGCAGGTGTTTATAAGAATAATTGGTTACATTCTGGTCACATCTGCTCCCTTGGCATACCTCATGAGATACCCTCTGGCTGGGAAACTTTGCAATTCAGATCTCCTTTGGACAATGTGCAGCCGTAGCAGTGAGAAATCTAACTCTGAAGAAGTCGAGGATATTAAAGATATTACTGTGATTGAAAATATTTACAAGCAAGATTTTGATATGGCAGTTCAGAACACAATGGGTTATAAATATGTGTCTCTCTTTTTCCTCTGTCCTCTTGTACCCACAAGCTGGCATCTGCTGCCAAGTCTCCGACAGTATAGTCCCTTCAGTATATTTTAGACTTTCTTTCTTTCTTTGTGAAAGGGAGTTTGCTTTTTTTGTTGTTAGTATTCTTTTTTTTTCTTCCAAGTGGAAAGGCAACAAGCACTGGAACCTCTTCTGATAATAAGATCTTGGGAGCCAGTCCATCTGTTTCTGTTAATATGCTACCCCAAAAATGGTCAATTTTAACAACAGTAACCGCCAGCAAGGTCCAGAAGTCCTTTTCAGTAATTACATACTTTTGGTCTTTAGAAAACACATTTGATAGCCTGCTGACCCTAGAGAAATACCATTTTATAGAAGGGATCTTTACTAGCAGTAATTGGCCAGCTGGAAATTTCCCTTGGGCAAGTTTAAAACACATCTTCTTTATCTACAATGGAAAAGAAGTTTATCCTATTATCCTCCCAGACATAAAGATGTACTTTAGCCTCACAGATAACTTTAAAAACATTCCCATTATCGAGAGATCTGCTTATGGATGGGAGGGCTCAATATGTTTAATAATTATCACACAGGGTGCATTTGCAGAAAAATGGGAATTTTTGTGGCTTGGCAGTTCATGTATTTCTCAGCCAGATCTGCCATTTGCTGTCACATTTCTAGACTCTTTGCAGCATTTTAGTAAATAATTAAAATACCAGGTCTGTCTCTCCACTCCATTACTAGCTTTTATAGCAATGGAACTTCTTTGAGCATCTCAGTTATGGATATTATCTGTCACCTCCTGGAGGAAGATGTAAAGCACAGAAAGGCCCTGACTGGCAAATCAAACATTGTTAAGGAAAGTTTCAGATAGGAATAAAAATTTTGAAGAGAAATACAGAGAAGAAGAAGAAAAAAAACAATTTCCTCATCAGCCACAAGTCATCTCAAGGATAAATGATAATATCAGAAGAGAAACCAAGTTACTTTAATTTCAGCATGAGATTTTAATAAAAAGTGTATTGTTTCCCCTGGTATTGTCACAATTAGTTTCTAGGAGGGTAATTGGAATCAAACATGATTGATTTAATGTAGGAAAGCAAGCAGCAGGGATAGATGAACTTCTGAGCCACAAAGCTCTTTTTTCCCTTTCTATTGTCATCAAGAATAGTAATTAAAAGGAGGCATACCTCACCTGCCTTCAAGATATGATATTTCAGCAGAAGTGTCGCTAAAATTAATGTTGTACAAGTTTTCTACCAAGTCTCAGCATCTATTTAACTTTTGACGTCTCTTTTGTGCTGGCAACAAAAAGCACATTCCCTCCATTAACAGTAAGACCATTTGTAGGAAAGATTGTCCACTGCCTGTGCTGATGGGTGTGGGGAAGGGCCAGGGAGCATCCCTGCTGAGCTGCTGTTTCCCTCATGGTGCTCATCCAAATGCAGGTTCGGGGTCTGCCCTGATGCAGGGGTGGGATGGAGACACAGGTTTGACATGGAGAATCTGCCCCATAGGATTTTCTCACATCCCCTGGTAGAGATAACAAGATATTTTAGTCACAAAGCCACTGGTCCTTTAAACACCCCTTGGATGAAGGCTATTCTGGCACTTTTTCAAGGAGTTTTCACCAGCCAACATCCTTTCCAGCATTTTCACCCAGACTAACACCTGCAACAAACCCAACCTGATGTGTGTTTAGCTGCTGTGTGTTTAGAGCTGTTCTCTAGGCAGCTGAAACAAGGGTGCATCTGTAGAGTGAAATGTTGCTGAGAAGGTATATGGAATTTGCAGGAATTTCAGGGAGCTTTACTTTGGATCAATTTAATGTTATCCCATAAGCTGAAAGCCTATTAGCAGCTGTAGTGGCTTGGTTTCATGCTAAAGGAATTGTATTTACATGTTCCAAGGCAATGTTGAGATGTAAATTTAAACTCTGGAAGTGGGGTTGATCAAGCTATTAACTCTGTTTTAACAAGTCTTAGATACTGACTTCTAGCAGCAGACTTCTAATGTGGACACCTAGTCCTCTCTTCTCCTGTCTTAAAATATTCTACGTTGAAAATTTTGACCTTCCATTTATACAGATCTTGGCAATAAAGGGTGTCCTATCATGCTTATATCATGGTCTTGCATTTGCCACGTGGAAACAAAAAATCCTCCCCTATTTATTGTTAATAGCAACTGTTGTAGTGCAATGACAATTGCTGTGTGAACTACGACGAAAGAAGGAATATTCATTATTGTAATTGTTTAGAAAACTGCAACTTTTGTTAAATAAATATGAAGGCAAGTTTGGAGAGTTTCATCTTGCTATTTTTTAAATCTAAATAAGTGTAATTTTAAGATCCAAGAGACCAAAACCTCTATTATTAACTTCCAGAAGCATAAATTGTTTTGTCAAGTTATTAGTGGAACTGACAATTTGACAGGTTTTTGTAAATGCTGACATGACGTATCCATACTTAAGTGGTTTTGCTCTGCAGGAAGTAGATTAATTCAGACTCCTTATTGCCCCACAAACTGTCATCTTAGGGAGATGGTTTATTAAATTTACCTGAACATGAAATTAAAATGTGAGTAATGTCTTCTTATTTGATATGTATAATTTGTGATAATAGTGAGAGGTGTGTGTTTTGAACATTATGTACAATGAGAATTTGGCTGCAATTAAGGTAAATAGAGGATGAGGAAGCAGTGGGTATGGAAGGCATTTCATGACAAATTAGTTCTTTTAGTCTCAGAAATGGTAAATAACCTGGGAGGATCTGAGATTTCTCTGGCTATTGAAATTGAACTGTCCTTAGGGAAAGTAAGGGGGAGATTGTCCTTCAAAAGCAGTTTCTGAAGACATTGACTTTCTGCCATTTCTTCAGTGAAATCTCATCCCATTTACAGTACTGACTTATGCTTTTATTGTCCTGAACATGTACTAGAAGAAAATTTTGATTGGAGCCTACCAGATCCCTCTAATTTTATGGAGGTATTAGCCATACTAGCCTGGTAATCTCCAGAAGCAGGGCCAGTGACAGGATAGTAAAATTCAGCTCTTCTGAACTAGAACTGATGATGCAGGTTCAAATCAGAATAAATCCTTGTACCAGTGCTTAAACACATGTCCCTTTCTTCTCCTTGATGGCTCAGAAGAGATTGTAAAGTTACTACTCTGTTGTGTGGAAGACATTTAAAAAGTAAAATCTTCTAGACGGATCTTTAAGGAAAAGGATTTAAATTTTGATATAAATGATAGAAATGAATTAATGATTTGGAAAACTTCTTAAAAGAGTTAATGCAAAAAAGCTTCCTGTAATGCAGTGTTCTGGCTAAAAATTAACGTGCAGAAATCCAAGACAATTTAAAATTATAGTTCCCATAGCTACTGTAACTCATCTTGAACCTGGTTAGGCAGTCCTTGATAAAAGTGCATCTGTCTGTGTCTAATTTGGAGTTTTGGAGATGGACATGTTAACTCCTTAGTGGGAAAAAGGCAGATAAGAACCTGTGATTTTAGCTGTCCTCATACTCCTTCAGTAAGCATGACATGACTCAGCTAATTTTTACTTTAAAGGTTAAACTCTGTCATCACCTGGACACATTATTGCAGGAAGAAAAGGCTTCTCAGTTCAAATGAAGGAATCAAATTGCCTGCAGGGGTCTTGTGGGGGCACAGCCCAGAGATGCCATGAGCATTTTCATGCTGCAAGAGGATGCATTCTGTGAAGGAATTGTCTGTCTGCTGCAAACTACAAACATCCTTTCTCTTGGGCAAGGTGATAACACAAGAATGAATAAACACCAGTTCACATTTCCCTGCCTGTGATCAGAGAGCCATCAATCAAACTTAACCAACTGCACCAGAAAAAAAAAATAATTAGCTGTTAGATGTGTGTGTTAAGCAAAAGCATCTTCTCTGCCTTTGGAGACAAAATAAATCTTACTGTCCTGATGATAGTCTCTGAAATTTGGTGGTCTAGATAGATCAGGGAAAATGGAATCTTCTGTATTTGACAGCATAATTATTATGCTCTGTCAGATTTATACAGCTCTTTCATAAGGAACACTTAATACTTCATACGGATATTACTTTTCCCATCAAATATCACTTTAGAAAAAGTTAATAATTTAGGACCCTTTATATTAAAAAATGGCTAATTCAACAGATGCATATGATATCATAATCAGACCTTGCATGAAGCCTCTAAAACTTCTTCCTTTTGCCTTAAAGCAAATCTGGTGTTTATACCAGATTCTCTCAAGCTTGCTGATCCTGATTTTCAAGAGTTATTTAAAGCTTTCATACAGAGGATGGATGGTTTCTCCCTTCAGTATCATTTTGTTCTGAGATGGCCAGCTTACTCTCTTTACACTTTTTTTGCTCTGATGTATCCCTGCCTTCATTAGAAAAAATCCCAAACTATTCTTCCCTATAAGCCTTGATTTTCAGGTTTATCCAAATTTCACTGTCACAAAAAAATCTCCTGTAATATGTACTATCAATATTACTTGGAATATTACTTTGAATATTACTACTCAATATTACTATACTCTAATATAGTTCTTAAAAGCAGCGTTGGCGCCATGTGAACAGAAGAAAGTCTTTTAACTAGTTCAAGCAGTGTGTGTTTTCCTGTTTTGGAAAACAAATAACTCAGGATGTATAATAGAAGATTTGTGGGAGGGGGAAAAATTAAAATCCATTAAAGTATAATGAATTCAATTTTTAAAAATTCATAAATTCTTTCTGAATAGAAGCCTGGATGGGACTCCACTGTTAGAAGCAAATATAAATTGAGATGCTTTTTTTAAAATTCAGCATCCATAAACACACATGTACTTACTTAATATTTATATAGATGTAATAAGTATGTAAATGAGCTTCTTCTCTCCTAATTTGTCACCCTGAAGAAAACAAAGTGCTGTGAAGCCCTGTTGTTGGTGGAGCTGGATTTGGAAGGAATAAATATTCAATGAGAAGTGTTTTAGGACATCACTTAGGCTCAAATCTCAGTCTGTGAAGTCAGAGGGAAATCTGGATAAGATTGAGTAAATAGAGGATTTTTTATGAAGTGCCTTCCGTGGGACCTTAAATATTTCATCCTTGACATTACAAATGTTCTTGCTCCATCGGGTACACCATTGCCAAGTATCCTCATTGATTCTCAAGTAAGAGAGCTGTAGCATCACTTCATTTTTCACTAATCTATGGAAGAGTACAGAACATTAAATGGAATTAAGGGATGCATGTCTCATCTCCCCACAGCAGCTCCTGAGACACCCATCAGTCTGTGCCTCCTGCTCTGCACAGCCCATGGTAAATGGATGCAATCCAGAGGCTGTGCTGCTGTCCAGCTCAAGCTGAATGTCACCAAGAGCCAAATGGACACGTCTGATCAGCCTGGGATGGATGAGGATTGTTGTTAATTGTTGGTGCTCCTGATAAGCTAAATTGCATTGTATCTCAGGAGGAGGTGAAGTCACACACCACACAAAAGGTGGGTAGGTAAAGCAGTGGAAAGTAGGAGGCTTTGGTAGACAAGACTTGCTCCAAGAGACATTTGAAAGTGTTTCTCTCCATTTACCAGGCTGGGAGCTTAGGCACTTACTTTCACAGTATTACCTTGCTCAGTACTTAAATTATGAATGACTTGAATTTTGCTGTGCTTTTTTAGGATCTATGAGTTGTATCAATAATGGAGTACAATACCTGAAATTTGTAAGGTTATGAATCATCTCTCTGGAGATGGCTCACTTGATTTGATTCAGAACTAAGGAATAACTTAAAACAAGGATCATGACTGCCTGTGGTAAATGAATGACTTTCCCACTTGTGTCCTGTTTATTTTTAGGCCATAAACCAGCCTGGAAATTTGAATTATGGTAGATGCTGATAGGCAAGCAGAGATCTACATTCTTTGGTAAATCTGGTTCCAGGTGAAGGCAAACTCCAGGAAAGAGGCATGTAATCAGCTCATGGGGGCAGCATTTGCCATTACTGTGTGCACACTCACTGTTCTAACCTCCCACCCCACCCCACAATCACCACTGCTAATTTATGCCCTTCCAGCCACGTGCTGGGTCTTTCAGCATATTTCATTACATTTTTCATTGCATTGCTTCACTCCAATCAGAAAAATGACAGTCGCTGTGTACAATCAGAAGCAGCTGCAAACATGAAGTGCAACCCCCTAGAGAAAATTGCTCACTGGAGTTGCAGTTGAGGGAGATGGCACTGACCTTGGTCTGTGCCCCTTTAAAGATGTGGAGTCCTCAGATCTATTGGTTTGCTTCAGATACCAGCAGAAAAAAAAAAAAGAGACATTCTTCCAGAGCTATGAAACACATTTACTCAGAGACTAAGCAGCATATCAAGCCTTGAAATATGTGGTCTAGTGAGTTTCTTAAGGATATTTGGCCAGCACAGAAAACATTCAGTCATCCTAATCTTTAAGGATTGAGGAAAATGACTGTCAACATGTGGAGGAAAACTGCATGGTGAATTGAGCCCATCCTTCTACCTCGTGCCCTGGCTGGACAGAAAGCTGCTATTAAGAAGAGTCAGAGAGGCAACTGCTGATGCCAATAAGGGACTTTTGCCACTAAATCCATGCCTGGGATACATCTTTGCTAGGTGGTGCTTTGCTTCACCAGGCCAAGGGTTAAATCCAAATCACTGATAATGAAAATGTTTCTGTAAATATGCAGTGGTTATTGCTATGCTGACAACTTTTTTAATATCCTGCTATGATTAATTGACGTGCTTATCTCACACTTGCTAAATTCTCATCTAAACATGTCATGCCTTCACTTTATGTCTTTTTCTTGATCCTGTGATGCATCTGAGACAAATATTAAGAAAATTTTGTTATTCTGGAAATCAGAAGCATTTTCCTCTTCTTTTCCCCCTCTTTACCAAACCACAGCCACATATGCAAAGGTTCTGCACGTGGGTAAGCAGGACTGGAAACCTTTGTGTGTTACTCCGTGGTTGAAGAGTCTATGTATCTATCTTCTGTATGGAAAAAGCATATGTTGTGCCAAAAAGGAGAGCTCCTTGAGAGCATGGCTGAATCATCAGTGAGTTTCAGAAGAGGAGCAGCAGTTTCCACAGCCAGCAGTACCACATGTGTCACAGAGACAACGTCATGGGAGTGCTCCTGTGGCCCACCCTGACTGCCTGGGATTGCACTTTCCAGGAGGAAGAAAGGACAAAAGAAGTTACAGACAACAGTAAAAATGGAAAATTTGGGTTACAGGATTGACATTTTTGGAAATGAAGGGTGTAGTGTACCTTTTTGCTATCAAGAAAGCAGCTTTTTATTGGATGACAATTCACTAGAATTCAGCTACACCAGTTCAAATAAAAAAGAAATATTTATAACTTCTAGGAGAGGAAGAATAAGTGAGCTTTTGAGATATTGCAATAAAATATTTTTTCTCCATCTTGATTGGTATACCAATTTCAAATTGGTATCCCATTTCAAATTTATGCTACAACTTGTTTATATTTTCATATTTTTATTATGATTTTCTGTATTGGGAGTATACAAGCAGACTCATAAGGATCTGGATGTCTTTGAACAGGATTCATACTACTACAGAAGGGGAGCTGGTATTTTTGTTTGTCTGCTTCTAGCTTCTGAACATACAGAATACACTGTTGTATTTCAATACATTACAGTGTTATCTTGATATAAGACAGGCTGTGGTTGTGTTGACCTACTTACACACTGCCTTCAAGCAATGGAGCAAACTCGCTGTGTTATAGTTTTTTCAAGAAAAAAAAATCGTAGCTGCATTTAGAATAATACCATGCTCTTTTCTAATAGACATGCTCTTTTCTGCTGTGTATTGGATCTGTATCCAAAAGCCTTCACTGTTTATTGAATGTGGAGTACCATGTTGCACAGATACTCCCAATTAAACACATAGATCAGATAGTTTTCTCTTGAGGTACAGTTCTGGCTCTTGCCATGCGATTGTTTGTCAAGGCTTCTGTGGCACTGTCCCTTGAGTGGGTTTGTGCATTTAAGGGTTGTTTCCTTTAGGCAAACCAAGTGTTTTAACAAAAGACGCCAGAGCAGTGGTGCAGTCTGAGCTGGAGCTGGTTTTGCCATAGTTGCAAGTTACCAATTTGCTGCGTCTGTGGACGTGAGCAGAGGCACAGTAACAGCCCCGAGGATGCTCCCAGCACCGCCCAGCTCAGCCAGTCAGCTCAAGCTCAGTTGCAGCAGAGCTGTTCCCTCTCATAGCCAGGGTGAGCCAGAACTCAGCATCCCAATTCCTGGGTGCCAGTGGGAGGTGGGAACTCAAAGTGCAGTAGGTTGGCATAAAAAAGTGTGAATAGGTTCGGTGGCTCCTTAAATCAGCTTGCTGAGAGCTGATGCCGTGGCATAAAGGAAAGCAATGTCACTCTGATACTGGCTTAACCTCTTGCTGGCTGGAGAACCAGGGGGTGGTGTGAAAATATCAAGCAAATAACCATGCATAACTATTGATTTCCTCTGTTTGATGTTCACTTTTCTCTCCCTGCTCTATTCAACAGCTTCTTTGAATCTTCTTGGGGGCAGTAAGACTTCATGGAGAAAGGGAACATGCCAAAACAAAAGAAAACATGAAATGCTGCAGAGATCAGTGCAGACCTCCCTGGGGTTTTATTGACTGAGTAAATGACTTGAATGTCAGCAGCTAAAAGGTAAATTCTCAAATCACAGATTATGAAAAAAGAAAAAAACAAACAAAACCCCTACCTCACATAGGAATGAATAATTGAAATCTTGCAACAGGCATATGAAAAACTGAATTCTAGATTAACTCCAATGGCTGCAGTTTGGAAAGCAGCTTAATATAGATAACAGCAGAATAAGAAGATGCAGCAATATGAAGGGAAAAAGCAGGTACATTTTACCAGAAAGGATGTTGAAAGCTGCATACTGAAAAGGGGAAGTCTTGGGAGTTTAACTTAAGGGAAAAAGTAAAGTAAAAAATAAAAAGGCACCCTGTATTCAGGTGCATTTCAGGATACCATAAGTATTCTGAGCAATCTTGTAAGAGAAATGTTGTATAAATCAAAGAAGGTAGTGTTATTGCTAGAAGGCTTGGGGAACGAGGGCCATGCTCACAGCACTGTTCAGGTTTGAGGAATAAAATTGAGAAAACATGTAATCACTGTTGAAGGGAAAGCAGTGCTGAGCAATCACAGATTAGTCCTGATTTCCAAGATTCAACTACACTAAAAAGAGTAAGAAAAGTCAGACTTATTTCTCCCTGATAAAGATAAGAGCTCCATGGGGACCTACACGTTTCTGATAGAATCACCAAAGAAGCCTGAGAAAATGTGATCCAATTATATTATTTAAATAACCAGCAAGTGGGAATGTTTGGCTGGATGTGTGTCAAAAGGGAATTTCAAGTGAAGCCTTGGATTTCAGAATTAAATTGGCAAAATCAGAATATTACTTTTTGATGGGGAGGGTCAGAGAGAGAAAGAGAGCTATGGAGCTGAAGAGTAAGAATGAACAAGTCTTTCTCAATATAACAAAATTGTCCTTCTTGGTCATAAAATTAAACAGTGACCAGATGGTGACTCACTAGAAGTAAAAGCTGAGTGTGGTTCATTGCACCTCTCCATTCACATCTTACTTTGCCATGTTTTTTCTTGGTGTGCCCAATTTCTTGGTGTGCTTCCTAAGAATCACGGTGTTCTTTATGGTGGAAACTTAGAGAAATCAATGTTTTATTTTGCACAAAACTCCAAAGCTGTGTGCAAAAAACACCATTGCTCTTTTTTTGTTATTCCCTTTCATTTTGCCCCTTTGTGTGTGTGTGAGAACAACTGTAGCTTGGTACAGGTGCAGAGGGAAAAGAGGATGGAAATGTAATCTGGAAGAAGCTGTGAGGGCATGAAGGACCTGGTGAGACGTGCCTGGTATCATCTGTTGTTGTTGTTCCAAGCAGCCATAGCATAAGTGACATGTGTTTCTTTTAAAAAAAGTTTCTCCTATCCCATCTGTTGGCCATATGGGTGAAAAACATGGTTTTCAGCATGCCCACACCTACTCACTGGCCAACAATCTGTCCTGGCCTAAACATGGCTGCTGACTGTGCCACAGCAAATTGTTCTTCTTAGAAACAGCCGAGGGAATCTCTGCCTGTGAGATGGGCTTCAGGAAAAATTTGAGAAAAATGAACATATGCAGCAATCTATTTTGAGACAGTGGGATACTTTAGCTTGCCTTGCTGCTCTTTCAAGGGATAGAGAGAGATATTTTGCTGGATTTTCAGTCAACTGGATCAAGTGAGATAGTTTTTTGAAAAGGGCCTGTGCAGAGAGTTGGTGCAAAGTAGGTTGGCCCCATTCCTGATCAGAAGAAACTAAAAATGGTTCATATCTTTAAGTCCATCTCAGATTTTATGCTGGATCCATATGTGTTGATTTGGTGCACTGGAAAGTTTGCTCTAGTGGGAATTTGCCTTGCAGTTTTATGCCTTTGATACACACTGGAGAGGAGTGCTGGTGCTCCCAGAGCAGAATTCTTCTTGGTAGAGCCAGAGTGTGTGAGGAACACACTTGAGCAGTGCCACAAGTCCCCACATCCCCAATGGAGCCATGCCCTCCATCAGGCAGTTCTCTCCATGTGCATGTACATCTGGGAAAAGCAGCTGGCAAGAAACGTCCCTGCAATGAGCAGAATGCACACATAGCTCCAGAACTGTAATGGATTTTGTCAAATTAAAACTCCTCCTTCCCTCTTTCTGCTCCACCATTTCAGGCATTTCTGCTGAGGCTGGGGCTTTCTGAAAGGGGGTGCAGCCATTCACATGGCACAGAGACATCCACAAAACCCCTAATTGTGTGCCTAGCCAATCAATCTGGAGACGTGATCCAAACACAATTAATATACTGGAAAAAAGCATTTAAAAATTCTTTACTGATATGGTTGGGTTTTTTCTCTTGAGGTTTGGACCTTGGCCTAATTTAGCACCTACTTTTGATACTCCTAAGTATCAAATAGTGCTTTTCACAGTTAATATTCTTTATGTGTTCGTTTCTGGAACACATAAAGTCTGGAGAAAGCATATTCCCATTTGCAGGGCAAAGGTTTGAGTTCATCTAATAGTGAATTTTTGTAATTTTCATCTGTGGATGTAATGTCTTTAGATAAGTTGTTCTCCCAGTATGAAAATGTTATTGCGGTTTTCAAAAACATTACAATTTCAAATTTGTGGCTCAATAAATCATTTCAGTCTTTATGTGCTGCAAGTCACTGGGCAAGAGATCTCTTATGTTGTATGCATTCAAAAGAAAAGAGAACTGAGAACAGAGTCTAAAATCTACAACATGATTAGGTTTGGAACATGAATACCACAGCTTAAGGGCCCAGCAAACCTTGACCATGATGCTGTTATCTTGCTTCAAAAGCTGTAGCAATCAGGAAAGACTTGCACAATGAAAAGCAGTTAACAAGGGAGAAGCTTCTTCAGCTGATGCCGAATCTGAGAGTCTGAATCTACTAATTCTCTGCCTGACTACCTTCAGCTGTTTCATGCTGTATTTTAGAGGGTGGTTTCTTGCTGCACCAGTAGGTGTGGTCCTGCTTTTTTTCAGGAGAAGGAGAGGTAGAGTATCAGTCAGAATAGTATGCTGTGAAGCTGTACATCTCCATATGCAGGATTGTGAAGCCCATGGATAGTAAGTCATCTGAATCACTCATTATTCTCTTAATCATAGATGCAAAGTACATGCGCCTGAATTCAGCAAAAGATGCAATTGTGTGTGCTCTAAATACTGCTCCAAGTGGCTAGAAAATGTCAGTATTCCCTATCAAAGAAGTATGGAATAATATATGAAATGGAATAACACTTTGCTGATTCTACTTATTTCTGGTCTTCAAGGGATATTTTTTTTTTCCAGGGTTACATGAAAATTATTGTGTGGTTAGGAATATATTATTGCTGTTGGAAATAATAATTGCAGTTGGAAGCAAATTATCTCTGAGCCTGTACAAATGAAGTTGTTTTCCTCTCTGTTCTAAGGTGTGCAGAAGTCTGCTTTCCCAAAACAAAGGGAATGCTGGTTCTCTGCATTATTCCAAATAAATCCAGAGTCCCTGTTTGCTACCAGTCATCTTCCAGTGCTATAGAGGTGTTATGATTCAGTTATTAAAGTTGTTAGAAGTGCCTCTGCCCAATTCAAGGTGCAAATGAGACTATATGCCAAAGTTAATAGTATGGATTTTGTATAATAGTAAATATGAGATGGAGAAAGAAATCGAAAAAGAGGTGGGTGGAGAGAAAGAGAGTGACAGATTAAATGGAAAATATCACCACTCTGTGAATCCCAGTGGTGTCCCATTGATCATCTCCATCTGGTCTTGGGGGTGAGGGTGCCCCAAACCACAGAGTCAAAGGGTTAATGTACATGTGGGACACACAGGTACCTGCCCTGGCAGGGAGGGAGTTTGACACCATCTCTTGCAGCAGACTCTGCGTCTTTTGCATCACGAGCAGTGCTCTGCTGTGAGGCCTCAGCAGTGGGTCTGGGAGCACTTGGGGCTCTTTGATGGGTTATGGCACCTCCTCAGCTGCCCCTGGTGGGAATGTCCTGTGGATGTGGCCTTCCCGGGGCGGGGGGTGACAGCTGAGCCAGTTTGTGTGAGGAAGGATGGGCGCTCACTCCTTTGAACAGATCTTATGCCACACCACCACAATTCTCCTCCTCCATTCTTGGCTGGTGAGGGGAAGTCTGTGCCAACCTGACCTCAGCAGAAAAGCTTTTGGGCTATGGCCTCCCTGACCCCAAAGCCAGTCAGGGATGATTTTCAGAACAGCTGCTGAGTTTGGCTTTCATTTGGATGCATTCTTCTCCCAGAGCTTTATTTGCTTTTTCCTAGAACTGAGGTGGTTGAACAATAGTGTCACCTCTATCTTCTCTCAAGTTCCCTTAGGCAGCTGAACTCACAGTCCAAGGTTCCACTCTGCTCTTCAGGGTGGGGTGGGTTTTGGTGTCACAACTTCTTTTTACAGTTTTGCCATAATGAGCAAAAGTCCTTCATAAAGATGTTTAAGCCAGGAATGGTAACTGACAAGAGGTAGGCTGGTGCTTTGGATGTGCCTGATCCTTCCTTTTAGACAACAAGATATCTTGAAAATCCCAGCTATCTAAAGTGGGTGAGAGAGGAGTGTAGGTAGCAGAGCAAACTCTCATAATATTCCCCTGCTAATGACTTTTGGGAGGGGATTGACGTTTTGTTATCTCCCTGCATTGACCTTTTGTTATCTCCCCATAGAAGAGCAAATAAATTGCCCTTAAAGGTCAGCTTAGGAGGAAGCAAGAGAAGGGGTGAAATGGGCAGCACCACATCCTGGTGCTCCTTCTTGGTCTGGATTTTTATATTCAAAATCAGCAGGATACATTTTCTAAGAGAAAAGCTATCAGTGTCAGAATCCTAATGACCAAGAGGTCATAGCAAAAACTGGAATACAGATTTCAGTTTTGAAAAAATATGAAACCAAAGGAAGGCTTGAAACAGATTAAACCTGTCAGGAAGCACAGGAGTTATTGCCAAAGGTCTCTTCTTTTTTTTTTTTTTTTTTTCTCCTGCCTGTGGTTACCCTGCAGACTGGTGCACCCTTCACAACATGGGAAACATTTTTCCAGGTAGTTAACTAACATTATGAACATATTTCCTTCTGGTGGAACGTGAGATTTTATTGCTGTTACTCCCTGATGCACAAACAAGACTGTGAAGGAAAAAGAAATCCCATCATAATAAAACAGATTTATTAAATTGGAGCTATTTGCTTACAGACTGAAGCTGAAATTAGAAAAGGCCTCATTCCCTTGGATAACCTGGTTCTGAGACATGACTTTTATTAAAAACACTTACACAGTTCCCTCTTGCAGTGGAGTTAGTAAAAAAATAATAAAAAAAACCCCACCCAAAACAAAAAACCAAACAAGAAAAAAAAGCAAACCAAAGAAACTGTTCAGTATGAAAGGAACCATGCTTTGCACCCTAGCTCATCATACTGAGAGAAGGATTTTCATGGTAGAAGAATCACTGATAAATTATCATCTTTGCTTACCTCTTCTTGGTGTTTCTTCACAGTCCTGTTTCCTTGGGTGCTCTAATGTGTTTGTGATGTTCTATGCGATCATACTGAGATATATCTACTTAGCAAATATGTAGTCCTCAATTAAGCAAATATTAAAAGTCTGTGAGTTCTGTTCAAACACCTGGAAACAGGAGTTTTGGTATTGTTACCCCTGCCAGTAAAGGCTATTAAATAATAGGAACACTACTAAATAATGGGAGACCTCCTCAGTTCTCTCCTTAGTCCTGCTACTTCTGCATGATCCTCAGCAAATGTGTCTGTATTTAAAAAGGTTTTGTAAAGCATTTTTCTTGCTTTATTTAGCTCTTGGCTTATTTAATGCAATTTTTTTCCCCTGGTGATTACTTACCAAACTAGATATTTGTTTTGATTTAGAAAGTTTTTGCACAATGAAAGCTTGATCCTTGTGTTGTGGGTACTTCCCAGTGGCAAAGATGCCCTATGGTTGTTTTTGGCGAAAGATTTGGGATTGATGAATCCACTTTCATTCTTTATACCTGAAGAAGTTGGCATTTAGAATGGGCTGTACAGGTGACAGCTGATGTGACCTCAGTCCAAAGGAAATTTGTGTCCATCTTATGCCTTTCTGCCCCTAAAATTCCATCAGAGCTGGAGGCAACTTTTGTAATATACTTTGGAGGCTTTTCAAATTGCTACCCAAACCACCTAATGGAAATACAGGTTACTGTATGCTCTTGTCTTCCCCAAAATCCAGATGCTTTCTGCTTGGGTTGCATGTGATTAACTATTAGGGTTATTTCTTAAGTGAATGTGATATTGCAGGGCCCTACAGGATGGCAAAGGTGTTAAAGTAACATCTGCAGAGTAAGAGGCTGAGGCTCAAAGCTGGTGTCCTGTTTGGGGGATGTCAGGGACACACAGTGCCTTGGTTTAGGAGGGGATAATGACCATGGAATTCGGAAAGGTTTGTGCTGCAGGTCAGTGATGAGAGTCAGCCCAAATTTGTCCTCTGTGAGTGTGAAGAATACCCTCTGTAGTGACACTGCATTGCCATTCAGAGAGGCAGAAATCTACCTGTAGTTTCCCTTTGCTCTCCTGTTCCTCAAGAGCTGCATCCTCATCCTCCAATCTTAGCTGCATTTCATTTCTTCAGTTAGCTTAAATGCTTTGGGCAACATATGTCTGAGTCAATGAAGGTTAACAGGATCAGATCCTCAGCTGGTGTCAAGCAGCATTGCTCCATTATCATTGAAGAAATGGCACCAATTTAGGTTTATTCTATTGTATTTCTCCTGAGGATTAGTATCAGTAATGGGTCTGTGCTCATTAAATGGTGTCTTCCTGACTCTGCTTTTCTCTGCTCCTGTGGAAATACATTCGTTTAAAAGTTCAGTCCTTGTAAAATGGAATGCGCAAGGCAGCTCTTCTCTGAATGGAAAATGATCTGGTTTGTTACAGGAATGCATATGTAAAACACTGTTGGGAAACACTGTGTTAAAACTTATTGTTACCAAATCCTCCACAGTCTGAATGGGAAACTTTGTTAACTGAGAAACTATTTTCCCCTGGCATTTTGTAAGAGGGTCCTAAAGACGTCAAGAGGAGGGAAGTGGGTGTTGATGAATTTTATAACAATGAGTCATTTTAGCTCTGGGATAATTTTTGATAGGCATGGATGGTTCTGTGCCATTCCAGGAGGAATTCAAACTTCATCTGAATTGGTTTCACCAGTGGCCAGGACAGACAGTTCCTTGCTTGGAGCTCTCGGGCTCTGGGTCCCTGTGGTGGGAGGTGATGGCAGCCAGTGTGGTGCAGACTGGGCGTGGGAGGTGAGAGCTCAGCAAAGGAAAATGGAGGAAGAGCCAGGACTGTTTGCTGCTGCTGCCATCTCACTCTGGTAGCCAAGTGGCCTGGGCTTGGCTCAGCTCATACAGGAGCATATGTTTTCTCTTAAAGCCTCTTACAAAGAGTCCTCTCCTGTCCTGAATGGCTCAGTGTTGCCCCGGGCATGAGCCACTCAGGAAGAGGTGCCCTCTCCAAGGTCTCTCCTGGAGATCACATAATATTAATCTATGTTGGTGCCATGGGGAAACATAAGTTTCTCCTAAGGGCTTTGTTAAAATTCAAGAATCCTTGATTTAAGAGAAGTTAGTGGGTTAACCACCAGCTCAGCCAATGCTGCTACATGATCAAAGTAGATTTTAAATAGCAGTTTGGTGTACCAAAACTAGGCCAAGATCAATGTATGGCATATATTAAACTCGAGGCAGAAATCACATTTTCTTTTCCTGCCCTTATCTTTGCACTTCTGACCACACTTTTTCCATCCTGGTAAAAGAAAGTTGTCTGCCTAGAAGATGAGAGCTCCCTCCAGGAGTCAATCTGAGTTGTGCTGAGTGCCCTGCAGTGCTCTTGCACATATGTATCATCTCTGTGCCTCTCTTGTGCATAACAGGAAAACTCTGGAGTTTAAATTAGGTGAACTATTTTTGCTTTGCCATTTTAAATATTTGATGGCATAGTGCTGCTTATTGTATTTGTATCCTTTGCATTGTTGGGTTCCTGTGGCATTCAGGTTTGTATTTTAGTTTTCTAGGTTAATTTTTGCTTTGTGTTTTTCTCATGTGACTTCATCTCTCTGCCTGTGATGATACTTCAATTATTCACAATCACTGCTATAACACAAGACACCTAATCAACCTGGATTCTTTTGACATTGTTTGCACTATATATGCCTAAGCCTTTCTAGACATTAGTGTGGAACAAGATCTGATGTCACAGATTTTTCAGAGGCACAGAGCCTTCCTTGTTCCCATGATCTAGTCTAAATTCAGATAATTTTAGGAAATTATCTTTCACCTATTTTCACACTTAGTCACTGTGAACTCCTAAAATCTATTCTGGCTCACTTTCAAATTAAGAACTAAACACAATCATGATCTTCTAGGTGAAATCTCCCACTTGCCTTAAAGCAAAACCATGACCAACTTTGTCATACTTTTAAGATGGGAACTGTCTCATAGTGCTCTTGACAGGTATACACTCTCCACCTAAGAAAACAGACAGCAAGTTTCTTCATATATTCATGTGCTTTGCAATTCTAGTAGCACTTATCAGAAAACAGTACACAGAAACCAGAAACAGGTGATGACAGCAGAAAAATCTCCCTGCTGACTTCAATACCTCCCCACCATCTGGAAAGGCACAGCAATAGCATGCCAATACTGAGTATGTGTTTCTGTGTGTTGTGCCATGGATATGGACAGCAGGTCTCTTCCAGGGGGAGATTCTCTGCAGAAGTTCCCTGAACTTGAGGGAATTGTGCTCAGGTGAAACAAGTCTGAGTGAGCACACACTGATGCAGGAATGTGCCAGCAGGCAGGATTTGTCCTGAAAGCCTAACCCCAGTCCTGCTCCTCCCACCTGCATGGCCCTTTTTAATGACACTGGCTGACTCCTGTTGGTTTACACAGTAGACAGTACCCATTTTATTTATTTCTCTCCACTTGCATGTTGTTGTACGTCTTAGAAATAACAGGGACTGGTTGGGCGCACCTTGGGGAAGGAAACATTGCCCCATCCTGCAGGAGCAGCTGGAAGGTGATCACAGGCCTCATGACAGGTCAGGAAGAAGAGACCTCCCCTTAAGCACCTGCAGAGCCAGGAACACTGCTCAGCAGTGGGACAGCTGGGCATGGACACCCAGACAGAAGAGAAATGTCCCAGGAAACAGGCAGGACTTCTATGAATTTATTGTGCCCCAGAGGGCCTCTGAGCTGACAGCAGCCAAACTGACAATAGGCTTTGCCCTTGTCCTCCACATCTGAAACGCTCCAGGCTGTAAAACTTCCCAACACTCCTTTCTCATCAAATCACTGCAAGTTTTCCCTTCTTTATACAATTATTTTATCCAGTAAACCCTGGCTTTTTGGTTTAAAGGCATGTACGAGAACTTGTGAAGGAGAAAATGAAGCTGATGGATGGGATGTTCTGTGGCTCTGCTTGGTACTGAGGGGGGATTTGGGTAAGGGCAGTGAGCAGGAAGGAGAACTCAGCATTTCACTGGGGGCTGCAGCTCTGCGTGGGCAAACCTCGGGATGCTGCTGCAGTCACGCGGAACCACTAGAGTTATTCAAA
Source organism: Zonotrichia leucophrys gambelii (assembly GCF_028769735.1). NCBI lineage: Eukaryota > Metazoa > Chordata > Aves > Passeriformes > Passerellidae > Zonotrichia > Zonotrichia leucophrys. The sequence goes on from NC_088176.1 coordinate 10,472,998, forward strand.
AACTTTCTCACATGGATGACTCCCGGCTGCTTTTCTTAAAGTGTGACTCATAAAGCCCTTCTTGAGATAGGTACCAGTCATCATAAACATTGTCAAGAGGGAGCAGGGAAATATTGAGATCACTAGAAAGTGGAAAATCTTGCCTATGTAAATCATACTCAGTCCTGCCTGTTCTCAGATCCAGGTGATTTTTATACAGTTAGAGACAGGGGATGTGGCGGGAGAGAGCACTAAGAATATTTTGGCATGAATTTCCATCATCTGTCTCTAGTTTCCAGCAGTGTGTTGTCACAGATGTAACTTTATAGCACCTTCTATAAGATGACACAAGGGCAGGTCTCCTTTCCTCCCTCTGTTCCCTTAAATTTCAGCGACAGTTGCTGTACTTAAATCCTGCTCCCATTTTTATAACAGTGAAACCTCCTTCCTCCTTCTGGTTAATTGGTGCTCTAGCAGCAGGAGATTGTGTGCCAAGACAGCAGAATTCCCTGCCTGCTCAGCATCTGCAGGCTGCTCACACATGTAATGTCAATATGAAGTTTAAACATTATAAAAATGAGCCTAGATAGTAATTGGTTGAAATACATACAGTGATGTCAAAGCTTTTAGAGTTTCATGGTTTTGCTGAAAGTTGTCATTCTCTTAGAAACAATCACAAGATTATATTAAAATAAGAGATTATATATTAAAATTTCAGAATTGGTAACTGTTGGTACAGAATTGGTAATTTCTGAGACAAACACAATGTTCCGAAAGGATATTTTTCCAAATGAAGTATCCTGTATTCCCACTTTAACAATTACGCATATGTATTCACGCTATCCAGAAACTTTGTTTTTGTGTAGGTTCAAGATTAAATTTTTGTCATCTTTTCTGGATGATGTGCTCTTAGAATCCTCAAGACATTGAGGACAAACTAGGCAGGCCATCATAGCAGCCAAGGAATCTCCCTGCACTCTTCAGGAAACTGTTTCTCCCTGAGCCCCAGACTGTGTGTTGGATCCATGAGAAATCAGGGAATCCAGGGATTCAGTCTCAAACCATAGCTCACCTCCCTAACCCCTTAGCTACATCCCCAGTGCACTGAAACATCCTGCAGTCCCCTGTCACCTTTCATCCTGTGTATGGGGAGGGAGCCATGACAGGGGACAAAGTGAATTTGAAAGCTGTGCTTGTGGGAATGGTTTATAGACAAGAAGATGGATGTCACCTAATCAACCCACAATAAGTCCCCGCCTGCCTCATGCTGTGTTGTTCTTTTGCTGTCCTCTCTCGTTCATTCCCATTATCACCCAGGGCATTCCTTTCCTCTTCTGCACTCCCAGCTCCTGAAAACCCAATCTGCATTTAGTAAATAAGGGACAAAATGAGTTCTCATTCACATGACTGACACTTTGGGTTTGAAATGAGAAAGCCTCTGTTGTTGATGCAGTGCCCAATTTAAAGCAATATCACCTGTCAGTTTGATAAAAGGCATGGAGAAAATATCCTGTCTCGGCCAAGGGGGGGAAAAGTGTCATCTAAAATAAATTCAAGCCTCAGAAAAAAAAAAATACACAAATAAATGGCCAGGGATTGTTTTTATGGTTCTATTCGCTGGGGCGAGTCGTCAAAACATAAATTACTGCTTATTTGTGACAAACAGAATGGCCAGGAATGAAGGTTGCAGGACAGAAAAGATACAAACTTGCTCATGGAGGTTTTTTTTCCATATCCATTGAAATGTGCTGTGTGAAAAGTCTGCTTTCAGAACTTTGGGCTTGGCTTTCTTGGTGCTCTGATCTTCATTTCTGTTAAAAAACAAGTCAATGTACTTATCTTTTGCCTTTGTCCTCCTGAGCTTTTACTCATGTTTCAGCTTATAGAAATGCAAACAGTGTCCTGCTTGTTTGTTTTTTAAAGAAGCATCTTGCTTAATGCTTTGGCTCTTTGTTGCCCTGCCTGTCAGTGCTACAGGAGAGCTGCTTCACAGAGGAGGGAGGTGACTCTGGAGCTGGTGCAGTTGGCTTATGAACATCCTTTTCACCTTCAGTTGCAGGCTATGGCACAAAAGGCTTTACTGCTTCAAGCTCCCATTTGAAATGCGTCCAGTCACCACCATCCAGCAGTGATTGCTACCCTATACCTAAAGTTCAGAGAGTTTTCCACCCAGATGAAATGCAGCATTTTGTCTGGGCAGCCAAGCTGCAAGAAACTTGTTTATAGGCGGCAGAAGGGGGGTAAATGCTGGGAAAGGTGATGTTGTGTGGCAGAATGCCCATCACAGAGGTGAATCCCGTAATCTGGGCCCAAGTGATCTGTCCATTTAGTCAGAGTAATTGGCCAAGGCAAAAGAAGCACAAACCCCACAAAAAGCTTCTGGGAGTTGACAGATGGAGCCACCAGTTCTCCACTACTTGCCCAGGCTGTTGCAATGGGAGACAGAATATCAGTTAGATATAGAAACAAGTATGTGGTGTTCTGCAGTGTATGAAATCATCATCCAGGAAATCATCTCCCTTCAGCTGGATGGTAAGGAGGGGGGAAAATTTTCCTGTTAAAGAGATGTGGCAGCCTGAACACCTAAGAAACTGTTGCAGGGAAACACTGTAAAGACATCTGTGAGATGCTGGGCAGTATATCAAGCAGCAGTAAAGCCCACATTAGGCTCAGTAACACCTGTGAAGACAGTCTGAAAGCCATGCAGCTCATGGGAATAACTCACACCAGGAGTTGCCAGATGGGGGGAGGAACATGTGGAACCTGTGAATCAAATGGAGGTGTTAAATATAATCATGGCTCTCTCACCCTCAGGGTTTAAGTTTTGCTCCAAAGCCGGTTTGAATCTGATTTCGGAGGAAGGTTTTTACTCACTCTGTAATGCGTTGCAATATCCAGCAGGTAGAACTCATTGAGGAAAATTGCTTCCCACAATGATATATAGGATCATTCAATCACATCTCTGTGCTATTTAGGGGAAATTATCCATGGGATTGTGTCATTAGTTTAAAAGCTGCCTCGATTGTTTTTCTGTCAGGATAATTTTAAGCTGCGCAAGAGTATTAGTTGGAAAAACAAAAGGAGTCTAACTCCTTCCATATTGCTTAAATCTGGTTTCCAGTTAATATTTTCCTCTTCATTTCTAACAGCTCTGTTGAGGAGTGGAGAGAAGAGTGAGTTGGGCAGTGACTTTGTGAATAGAGCTGCCCTCTGTTAGGTGCTCATCTTTCATGGGCTTATCCTTCAGCCACTGGCCTTGTCTGCCCTTGCTACATCAAAAGGAACACAGCTTTGAAAATTTCCAGCCATACTTTTAACTAATGGCAAAATCCATGAAATAACAAAGTGTTGGCAAAGCGGAGACCCTATTCACATTAATCAGTAATGTGAGCCATTTCCAGGGGAATTTGTTTAATCTAAAGTCTCTAGAGAGAGTCAGAAAGGAAATGTAGAATAAATGATGGAACTATTCAAAACTAGAGGTGCTTAATTACAAATAGAATTGTTGGAGCATTGATGAGTTGAGAGCTGGTGGAAATCAACTTTCTCTTATGGAAAAGTTCTGAACATCAAAGAGAAAAACTGAATTGATAACAATGGTAAATAGCAATGCAAGCTAAAGGCTGGAAGAAAGGCATGAAGGGAATTCCTGGGTGACCTTTGGCAAGTCACTTTAGCCTCTACTTACAGAACGAGGTATCACAGCCATGATGCTCAAATTTGGTGTAAGGGAAAAACCTGTGATGATCTTGAAGGGTGTGAATAGTCTGACAGTAAGTGCTCTCTGCTGCACCTCAGAATGCTCAGGATGCAGCCTCTGTCTTCAGCTCAAGCCTGCTTACTGAGCTTTTCATAACTGGTTTCTCCCATGAAATTTGGATGCATGTTGAGATAACACAGCCAAGCATTCTGCCCCAGGATGTGTGACCTGGACTGGCAGCTGCTGCAAGAGCAGGCAGGCTGGGATGACAAAATGTTTGTGCTTTATTAGTCACGGTGATCTTGAGGCACATGGCAGGGCCAGCAGCCTTGGCAAAAATGCAATGCACTACGTGCTGTAAGGGCATATTTTGAAGAGGGACACCTCTATTTCATCCATAACAAAGCAGAATTGAACTTTACTTGTAATAGACCAGCTGCACTTGTTTGCTCTTTTATGAACAATGGTTCTTGACAAGCCTGAATGTCTCCAGATAAATAGAAATAATTCAAACATTTGTAGTCTCAAAATTGCTTTTCCAGTTCAATTGTAAATTAGATTTTTCTGTTTGCAACCATAAAAATTATCCAAAGTGGGTTGATGCATGTTCAGTCAGCAAAAATATGTAGCTAGAGATATCATAGCCCACATGTATCACTAAGAAAAAGCAGAGCTTCTGAAGTTGCCTTGGGCTCACTTGCTTTCCACCAGAGGGAAAATGTGGCACTGTCATGCGCTACCAGTATATGAATGCTTCTTGAATTAAGTCTGGGATAGAACAGCAGCACCAATGTATGGAGTTTGAAACACACACTAAGAATGAGGAACTGATGGGAGGAGCATTTTCTTGTGTCTTTTTAATTTTTCAGCAAACGATACTCAGTAACTACTAACTGTAGAAATGCTCCTCCTTTTTGTCCTCTAATGTCATCCCTCAGCATTCAGGAGGATCAAAAAGGTCTTAAAGGAAATGTCTCTCTGAAATGGATGTCATAAATCAGAGAAATATCCAATGACAAAACATTTAAAAGCATTAAATTTATATGACCAGAACAACACATTTGTAGAATCACACACAGAGTCAAATTTTCAGAGCCAATTCCAAGGTGTGCCTCAAACCACTGTAAGGTGCCAAACAAATATTTGGATGTAAATAGTGCTGAAGAATAGTTGGAATCTGAAAAGATTCTGGCAACAGAGACTGTGAAATCTATTTCATTAAAGGGCTTCTCCAAACTTTGGATTTTTTTGGATTTGGGTTAAATACAATTTTTGCAAAGTAAGATGTTCTATTATTAGAAGAGATGGGATGTAAATTTTGTCTACTCAGAGTTTGGATTTTATGCAGCTGGGAATAAGGCAATCCAGGATTCTGTCTTCCCTGGACTTCACTCTCTCCTGCTGCCAATTACCATTACAGTAACCTTAGAAGGGACTTAGTTACTTAAACAAGTGTTCTGTGCTTTTTGAGATGTTCTAGAAACTCCTCTATCCATAAGAGCATGTCTAACAGGTGAGAAACTCATACCTGGAAGCCCTGTGCATGCTCAGCTCACCAGCATTTGTGTACCTGACTTGACTTATCCTCTCTCTATGCACTGTTGAAATTAAATCCTGTTCCCCCATATTCTAAACCCACAGATCCTGATAAAAGCATGAATCCCTATCCCCACAGCTGGTGGTGGCAATCAGTAAATAGCAAGCTCTTACAAGGAAAGAAGTTCTGCCCAAGGACAGAGGTATTACATACACTAAATCCAAAAGTCCCCTAAACAGAAGCTCTGCGTGAAAGCAGCAAAAATTGTCAAGATGTACCCAATTCTGTGTAAGCTGGATGTTGCCAAATACATCAGAGTTCAGTTCAGCTCATCCAGGCTTTTTGGCAGACATGGGAAATTTCAACAGAATAGGAAAGCCTACAGAGAAGGCATCAAAGCAGAAAGCATATTTAGTGGGGCACACTTCAAAAGAAATAGATGAACTTTATGCCTGGATAAGGGAAAAAAGAAAAGTCTTTGGAACAACAAAATCTTATCACTCTGATCAGAAATCATGCCTTATATTCCAGTATTTCAATGTATTCCCTGCAAATCAATCCTAGCTGTTTGTGTATGTGCTCCATCCTGGTCATGGTTATTGTAAAGAATTTCAATAGCAAATATCTATAGAAAGAACTATCCATAAAATAGCCATTTTTCAAGTTCCTTATTGGGAGAGACTGGGAAAGGCTGACTTTAATGAATGTATGTCTGTGAGCTCATCAAAGAACAGATATTGGAACCCTGAATAATGTATATTTTATGCACTGCAGATAGGCATCCACTGTGGATTTTACCACAAAGCCTAAAACCTCACAATATGTTATTTCTGCTTTAATCTAAAAAAGCTCTTTTTCTGTCTAAGCACCACTAAGTAGTGAATTGCCTAGTGATCTTGAATATAAGGACATTTGGCATCTGGTTTTGATGGAAAACAAACCCCATCATCTGTCCATGCCTTGTAATTATCCTTTTTCAATGATTTTCCTGACTGCATGACTGAAAAATTATCCACCTGCAGGTGGAAAAGACAATCTCCATTTCATCCTCCAGAGGTAAAACATTCCACAAAAGATCAGGACTGCATCTCGGGCAGGGGGCCTCTGCATTAGCAAAAGGTGTGTGTTTTACACATCTGCCTACTTTGCTGTATCTCAAAAGACACCAACATAAACTGCAATTACATGTATTCAAAGAGAAACAATATCCAGCATGAACTTGTTTATGAGAAGACTCTCTGATTCAGAATTCAATGTAATATGAGCCTGACTAATTGAAATCCTCGTGTTTCTAATGATCATGCATTCCCACTTCATGAAATCAGTATAGGAGTCTTTCATTCTTATTGTAAATCTAATTTGGCTCTTGTAAACAATGAAAGAATTCACGCAATGCTTTTTAAGTGACACTTGCTCAATGATCAGTCATGGGGGCCCCTTGGAATGAGAGGACAGCTTCTAAAATATGGGGTAGCTCACATGGAAGGCATTACCATAGGAAAAGCACCTCTGAGGAGGGCTTGACAGAGTGCATGTGACTTATCTATTTGGAAGATGCAAGATGTAGAGCAGCTGACTCGGCGGGACCCAAGGAGAAATGTGATAAGTGAGCACCAAATACCCAGAGATGCTACAAGTGCTGAGTGATAGCAACATTTCAGCATAATCCTTCTCGGGAATGGTGTCATATCCCCTGATATATACTGAGCTGGTGTCTGGCTTTGCTCTATAGCACAGAAAATATGCAGACAATAAGGGAAAATATTAGTGTGTGTGCATGCATGTGTGAGACAGAGCGGGCGGGGGAAAACAAACCAGTGACCTTTAATGGAGGAGTCAGAAGCAATCAACTTCACATCATAAAATCAACTGAATGTCAGAAGCTTTTCAGAGCAGCAACACTGTTGGATGTTCCCATTTAGCTTAAATTTTTGAGCTTCTCAAGTAGGGTGGTTCCACCAATATATTTTGGAAGTTCCTGCGAAACAATGGCAAAGTTGCTAGACAATGGTGTCTTTGTGCTGGGATGTCTGCATCCAGTAAATTTACAAGTATCACCCTCATTTTAACAAAATGCAGATGGATTACTTTTTTCTTTTTTGTGGGGGGCAGCTGGGGGGCATCACCACAATTCAGAGATCTTCCCCTCCCACCTTTGAGGGAACAAGTTGTCTATATGTCACACTTACCCGGTATTACAGCTAGCCTTGAGCAAATGTAGGGTGTTTTGTGTTATACATAACAGGAGTCTGTAAAAAAAATGAAGATTTGTATAGTCCTCTTTGTTTCATTTCAGTTTCCCCTAGGTTTTGAGGCTCTTGTGTTTCCAATGCTTCCAGGATATTTGCTCCACAATGCATTTGCTTTTAAAATCTCACTTTGTTTTTGTTAGTTTGTTTGGGGTTATTTTTCTCCATAGAAGTTGAGTAAACTTTGAAATTCTGGAGTAGGCAGTACCAAAGCAGAACAAAATGGTATCTTCAGCTCTTCTCGCTCCAGGTTTTACAGGACTAAATAAGCCTTTTTACCCTTTTCTCATCAAAATCATCTTCAGTTCCAGAAAAACTGCTGCTGTGGAACCAACCAGGTACTCCTGAAGTATTTTTCTAATGGAAAAGTTTTCTGTGAGGAAATGAGGATCTGACTAAGGTGCTATATTTCACAGACAAGTCTTGATTACAGAGGACTTTTCTGTGCTTCATTTCTGAGAGGCTCAGGAGCAGTGCTTCAGTTTCACAATATAGTAATGTGCAATTCAGTTGGCTCAGTCTAATCCAATCCATTGCAAATGCTTTTACAAAGCATTTGGGCATTATCAAGAAGTTTGAAACCTCTGGTTTCTGGAAGACCTCAAATCTTCAACCTTTTAGTCAATTCAGTTTGAAATTCTGAGTTTTAGTCTGTTGTAACATGGGTGGATGAACTATGCTGAAGTTAAGTGAAACTGTGGTGTTTTTCCAGAAATTCTGAGTTTAAATTGCCACTTAGATTGAATGGGAGCTATGGCCAGATTTATGAAGAAAGTTTAAAAATTCTGAAAGAAAATAATAAAAAAACATGGTTAAACCATGATGTACCACAGTCCAGACAGACATCTCTTATTTTGGAAGTCAGTTTCTTAGGTAATTTACAGTTGGTGGAATCTGGGAGCTGTATCAATGTCTAATAAATACTTAAGGAATCCCAGCAGCACTCTAAGCTGTCTTGCTACTCTCTTGCATTTGCCTCAATTGCTGCTAACAATTATTGCTTGCAATTGCTCCATGGAGGGAGGAGGAATCAGTGCAAAAAGAGGTCAGAGAGCTGAGAACAGAGCTGATGTGCAAACAGGCTTGCACTGTTGCATGTGATGGTGTTGTGATCCTGGGCACCAGTTTTTGGCAGTGCTGCAGTTTCTGTGCATTGGTTTTGGTGATGCTATTGAAGCTGGAGATCAGATTTAGAGGAAAAAATGGGCTTTTCCCTGTGCTAGTGTCTGCTCAGCGAGTATCTTCTGGGGGACATAAAACCCCAGATGTCTGGAAGGCTTTTTGCTCGCTTGAACTGCAGATTCAAGATAGATGAAGATATTCTGTGAGTTTTTCAAGAGCATGGTTCTGATCTTCCATTATGCCTTGTTTATCTGTATTTTGGACTCAAGAAAGGTCTTGATTTCAATTGGTTCTATCCAAGCTGGGGTGTGCCCTGAACATGCATTGTCTCTGCAGACATACTTGTGCATGACATGCCAGTTTCTATGGGAAAGAAGCTGGCACAGGGATCAGAAAGGGACCAGAATTATCTTCTATCACCTCCCCATCCTGAATCATCAGGAAGCTACACTCCCAGTTTGTACCCAAGTTTACTTTTTATTCAGACACAGCTAGGATTTCTCAAAATTAATCCTTGAAAGTTTTGTTATAAACCATTAATTTTGAACAGAATCCAGTCATGATCACATGCACCAGTTTAATCATGCAATGGCTACATCTAAAATCCGCAAAGACCTCAGCCTTCAAGTCTAAGTCTTCTATAAAGACATCAAAGTTGAGCACTATTTACATTGTACAGCTTGCTCTTTCTCCACATTAGAGCTGGACTACTCCCTCCAGAAATGTGCTAAATGCTCTTTGCAATAAAAAGCAGCTTCTGGCCAGAACATGTTCCTTTTTAACACTCAGGTCATAAAGTGCCTATTAAAAGGACATTAAAGCCAAAGAAAATCTATCCAAAGCACTGGATAAGGCCCACGCTGGAGAATATGCTATATAAGCATGCTCATAAATCATTAAAATTAAGATTGGATCTATCATTAATAAGTAAAGTTCAAGGACAGCCTTTATCTTGTTAAATTATCCAAATTTTGCTGTCTATTAGCATACCATTTAGAATGTAAGAATGGCTGTAGGGTTTTTTTCACCCTTCTTGGTAATGACACATTATGCAGAATAAAAAGCCTTAGCAACTGTTCTAAGATGCAATAATAATGCTGGAATTATTCTTTGGGGGAGGTTGTTGTATTAAGCAGCAAGTAATTAATGGTAAATTGCACTGGAAATTCTTGGAAAAAAGACAAATTACACATGCTTTTGTACTCATACCCAGCAAGTCCCATGTAATTAACAATATTAAGATAAATACGAGAAGAATTATTAATGATGAGATTAACTTCACACTGTAGTGCAAACAGATGTATTTCATCCATGTATGTGGTAGGAATTGAGATTTAGTTGTAATTACTAAAAATATTTGGCATTATTTCTTGGTGGAAATTCACCACAGAGCTATCGATTATTATTCAGTCCCTGACATTTGTGCTGTGACTTCTGTCCCCACAGATCAGCTTTGCTGAGTGGATTGAGGGGTATTTTGTTGGAGTTGAAACTGCTTGAGAATATGAAACGCTCACTCCAGATGATGGGGGTCAGACCCTCAGTAAGCACCAAGCTGCAGGGACCAGGCAATATATCATAAATTACTGTCAGAGAAGGGGCTCACCCACTTAGCACTCTATTCATTTCAGGTTCATGAGTTAACTCACCATTAAAAAATGAGAACAAGGAGGGAATTGCCAGAAATGAAAAGGCAGCACACAACAACAGAAGGCAACTATTTCAGCCAGGAAGGGAAGGTTGGTGTACCCAGACAAAATTAAGGCAAGAGGTGTAATTAGCTGAATAATTTAATTAGTCTTCAATAGTGGAAGTAATTTTTCTATGCATCCTGGATCTTCTAGACATAGGAGGCAAACTAAAGACTACTTTGAGATTCAGAAACAAAGTCTTCCATTTCTTGCTTTAGTTCAGTGTCTTTGTACCTCAGTTTCCCTACCTATATCAACTTGCTATGGGTTCTCAGGCATTCCAAAGTATGTTGACAGTATGAACTAAGTGAGGGCAGTTTTGCTCTCATTTCCAGAGAGAATCATGTCAGCTAATATCAGCTGAAGGGTCATTGCCTTGAGGGAAGGTCCACAAGTCTCAAACCACTAAGACCATTTCTTCTATGACTTCCCCAACCACTGATTTTCCTTCCTCCCTAAGGAGCTCCTTGAATTCTGTTTAATTCTGGGATGTGACCAGCTATTACAATAGACTTTACCTATGTTCACCTTGATGCAGGTCCTTCACATAGCTGCTTTGAATTTGGGGATGAGCAGAACATCACTTTGATGCCAACTGTGAGCATTTTGCTCAATGAAACCACGACCAGGAAGAAAGAGCGTTGTGTTTACATGAGCACAGAGGCGTAGGGACAACTTACAAACCCTGCCTCATTCAACCTCACTGACAGAGGAGCAAACACTGGAGCTTTGAGTGCCTTTAATCAGGGCGCTCAGAAATGCACATCCTTGTGGCTTCAGGTGCTTTTCACCTTTCTTGTAGGTCCTGGTTGGAACCCACCTCAAGCTGGCAGGGTGGAGGGAAGTGAGTGACTTCTGCCTGCTGTGCTCAGCAGTGGCAGGACCTGGGACCTCAGCTGAGCCTCTGTTTCTTTAGACACCGACAGGAGTTCTGTCAGAGCAGCAATTGGCCATCCCAGTGGGCAGGCTCAGGCTGAGTGTGTGTGTGAACACAGATATGGGCTGGAGCCTGGTCAGGGCATGCTGCCCCATGCTCAGCTGGACACTGCAGTGTCACCATGTGCTTGGTACCTGCTCTCATCCTCACAAATTCCCTTTGAAAGGTGAATTAAAGGATTTCGTTTTCCCTGCCAATCAAGTACAGTGGTGGCTCTCATGAGTCTCACTCAAAGTCATTCAGCTTTTTGCTAGCCATAGGAATAAAAGAAAATTTTTCTGCTCTTGAATTGTTTCCCTTTATTTTTTTTTAGATATAAAGATACTTCTGTGGCTTTTTCAAGGTAAAATAATTATCCTCTGAATGTAGAGGTGGCAGACTGTGTGTCTCTTCAGGGACTTTTAAAGCTTTGCTATGGGGTCTGTATTTTCTGATATATCTGTGCAGTGTCTGGCACAAAAGGATTCTACTTTTGGTTAGGGTCTGCAAATTGGTCCTTGAAGGGAACATGAGGGTACTGTATCATTATTAATACAATTTTATGTATTTTCATATGAGTGCACTGCAGTTCTGACAAACTACATCCCTTTTTTAGGATTTAAAAAATCTTTGTGCAGCCTGAGCCAAGGCAGACATAGAGGTAGGCGACTGTTATAAGAAACAGTGAAGGCCACTGGAGACAGGAGGAAGCACAACTATTACAGAAGGGAGGACCTCTGGGATACATTTTCTGTTATTCTTCTTTTACAGCACTGAATTAAGTTTTTTAAACCTATAATTTGAAGGGTATGTTGAGGAAAGCATGCTTCCTGAGATTGGTTAATGCACTTTTTAACCTGTTTTTTGTGGTAACAAGACGATTTTTTAGCTGTCTCTGGTGGTTACATCTCACATTTCTTTTCTGCCAAGATGATGCTTCATTTTTTGTTAAACTGTGGGATTTCCACAGGTCTTTTTAGTTTCTAATGTGCCTGACAACACAAAAATGAAAGTACTTGGGAACCTACACATAAATAATCGACCCTTTGCATTTTTTGAGGAATACAAAAGGTTTACACTTAAAAGCCCTCAGGAAATGAAACATTACTCATGTATGACCTCCACAGTATGCTGCTCTCTTGACTGAGCACATCCCTCAAGCCTGGCCTCATGTCCTCAGCAGTAATAATGACTGAGAAGACACCAAGACTAATGATTTTTTACTCTGCCCACAAAAGTGCTGCTTTAGCAACTGTAACTTCTATTTTAAATGAGGATGTCATCAATGCAAAGGGCAGCTCTGTATTTTTCTGTGACTACAGCAGTACCATTACAGGTCAGAAAAATGACAGAGGAATGGATTTACTGTTTCAAGGGCTCCTCAATCAGTCACTGGATTCAGTGGAGAAGTGTTTGCCTAATTTATTGAGGAAGCCATCAGTCACCAGAAAATACATCCCATCCATTAAAGTAAGTCTTTGGGCCTCTGCCCAGTTCAACCAACTGACCTGACAGGTCTCTGTGAGGGTAGCCCAGACTGCCAGTCCCTGACATTTGGTGGTTTGGGGTTTTTTTTGGCTAGTGGCCTTGGAAGTAGTGTGGAAATGATAGCAGGGAGGACACAAATTTTGAGACATATCTGGGAGATGCACAGAGAAAGGGTGTAGGGGGATACAGAATGGGTAAATGAAGATGGCATAGAATGTAATCTTATCCCCCAACGAAAATGAAGATGGCATAGAATGTAATCTTATCCCCCAACGAGTTGCTGCTGGACCAATTACTAAAAATTAGGAGCAGGCCTAATGTTGACAGGCCACACCTGTAGCCAATAAGAACAAATGGGACAAAAGAGTGGATTGGTGGGATCAGGAGTCAGATGATGACTACTGCAAGGACCAAGAAGAGTCAGTGCTTAGAAGAGCAGCTTACAGAAAACATTGAGGAGGCACAAAACTCCAGCAGTATGGAATCCTTGCACTATAATGATAATAGAACTCTTGATATATATAAGACAACAAAAGGAGCTTGATCTTTGTTTGCTGTGGAGAGGACAAGGACTTGTGGGCTTACATTCCTGAGACAGACATCCAGGTGAGGCTTTAGAAAAGAAACGTCTAACAGGAAGGATCACTACAGGTTTTGAAGGTATTATCTAAGCATACTAAGTACAGTTGAGTCAGTCAGTTTTCAGACCAGGCAGGGTGTGGGATTCCTCTGGGCCATTATGGTAGCTCGAGATGGATTTCACTGTGCCAAGATTTTTATGCACCTTGAAAGAAATGTTCAGAAAGCAGGAGGATGTTGAGGTTTACAAGTCTCATAATCAGCTCATGCTGGAGCCATCCCAGCCTTTGTGGCTTCAGGCCACTTGCCCAGCTGGGGGATAGAAGGGAAGGCAGCCCACAGCCAGAACCCCACATCCCTGGTCTCTACCAGGTGTCATCCTTCACAGTTAAGGCCACACAGGGCATCCTGTGATCCCTGCAGGACTTGTTACTGAGGCTTAATTGCCTCTCACAACCACTTTGCAGATCCCTCTTCTCAGTGTCAGCATCTCTCCATCCTTCATTTGCCATTAAGGGTCAGTTCCAGGAACCAGAAGTGGTCTGTGCCATTTCCAATCTCTTCTGGAGGCCAGGATTTGGTTATAGGTAATAGACAGTGAATTTAACCACAGGAAATGAAGAAAGCCAATGCACACTGACCGGATCCTCCTCTGCTGCTCTTTCCCAGTGATACATCAGACCATCATAGAAATGTTGTCCTTGCCCATGGCTTGAGGGGAGTAAACCCAAGAGCTCTTAGCAGTGTCTGGTGAAAAGCACTGACCTCCAATCCCACAGCATCTCCAGGAATAAATATATTTTACTGCAAACTGATCTGCTCCACAGTGATCATTTTGTAGGTGACTGCTTTGCTTTGGAGAGTCATTTACTTCTCCTTCAAAAAAGGGCTAACAGCAGCAGAATAAATAATAGGTTAAATAGCCATATAAGCTATAATAACAGTTTAATGAAAACAATTTCCAAGGTTGAACACTACTCTTTCATATGTGCCTTTTTGATTGAATGTCCTGAATTTGTACTCTCATGGACAATAGTGAAAGAGGAAAGAATGGAGTAACAGATATTTGGTATTGCAAACCTAACGTATTTCACTTCACTGATTTTATTTTTCTTAACAGTCATCCCTGAAATAGTGTTATGACTAACATCAACTTTCATTAAAAGGAAAAGTTAGTTTTGACCCCTCCTAGTCACATAAAAAAGTGAACTTGTGAGATGTGAGCAAAAAGCTGCAAGGCACATTCTTCTCTAAAAAAAAAAAAAAGAAACAAAATAGAAACCACCAATACCCAAAATGCGCCTGAAATGCCAAAGCGCGAAACATATTTTTCTTCAACTTTTCTCCTTTTAAACTCATGTCATGATTTTGAGGCACATGACTCTTGGTAGCTGAAATCATTAGATTAAAAATACCGTGGATGTCAGCAGGCAAAGAGAGATCACTTCTAACAGGCAGGTCCGTTCTGCAGCGCTGTTGTCATACTATTGATTTCTTTTGAAGTCTGCATCTTCACTATTGACTTTCCCAGCAGTGGAGATATTTCCTGTATTTTTTTGTATCAGTCCTGCTGGGATCTAGAGCTCAAGCACAGTCCTTGCCCTTTTTATTTGTATTTCAAGTGTTCTATATAGCTGATAGCTGTTCCATATAGCTGATCAAAAGATTCCTGTAAAAACTTTAAAAAAAAACTGTAAAAAAAAAGAGGTCATTTCTAAACTAAATCCTCAGTTTTGAGTTAAATTCAACATTCATGTCATAAAATGTCTGTTGAGAAATATTTTTTTTCTTTTCAAAACATTTAAAGTTCAAAATCTTACATAGTTACACCAGGAAACTTTTGCCCTGAGTGAAGAACATCCAGCCTTTTTCCTCTGGGGTACATCTCCAACACTTACTGCATCTCCAGAGACTGTTTCTACTCTCATAAGCCCCATATATATAATTTTCTTTTCCCAAAAGCACTGGAGGTGCATCCTGTAATGTGTTATTCTCAAGATGCTTCTTTTACAAAGGTATTTGAGGCATTTCAGCTACAGGTCTCATGAGGTACAGTGAAAGAGCTCAATATCCTCCCCAGTACTTGCTGTCATGGTTCCACTGTGTACACTAATCCTTCCAAGTAGGTGACTTCAGTCCTGGGATTTTCTTTCTCATTCTATTGATCTGACAAAGTTATTTTTTAAGCTCCTTGACATATTGTAAACCTTCTCTACTCATTCAGGCTTTTGCTGGAGGCCAGGAGTTGGAGAAGGTTGAATTTGATTTTGCAGGTGTGAGGGAATTCATTTGAGCCGGTTCGTAGTCAATTATGTGTCTTTTTAATTGATGCTTTATCAGTCTTGTACATGCACCCAGAAGGAACCTGCACTGGGTCATTTTTTTATGGTGTGAGAAATAAATAAAATTGCACAGTTTCCCTTCATCCCATGCACACCTTTCACCTGTGGAGTCTTTTGTAAAAATAGCGTGGATTCTTCTGGGGTCACTAATTGTTCCAGAGGTCAATTGGGACACTAATCGTCCCAGAAGAGAGTTCACCTCCCTAGCTACGTCAGGTGTTAGTCTGCCCCATGGCACATCTCTTTGTATAGAGATCAGCTTGCCATATTTTACATTTTCTGATGCCATCTCAGGTGTGCAGATGCAGAACTGTGAGGGAGAGTCCAAAACCATTTTTCTTGAAAATGGAATGATGTCATTTCACATGATGGATTCTGTGGGACCTTTTTAGAGAAACTTATTGTTTTCCTTCAAAAAAAAAAATAGTGAAAGGGAGCATAAAGTTGGTTAAAGAGCATATGCTTAGCCATATTTGAAATTTCTGTTCGTGAATGGTGGCAGTAGTGCTGCAAAGCTATAGGTTTGCTATAGCCAGATAGTTTAATTAGCAGGACTTTATTGCGAGCTGAATCTAGCAATCATAAAAAGAGACAGGGCTCCATAAAAGTGTTTTAAAAAACTAACCAACTTCTTGATAGAAGCAAGTATCTGCCAGACACAATCTCCACCCTCCTTTCAGCTCATATCATGTATGTCACTCTTGAGATACCTCTCGAGGATTTTAAGGGCAAAGAGACCATTACAATCAATGATTTATTGTGTCAGCAAGTGTATGTATTTCAGGAGGCTCACCACATCCTTTCAGAAACATTTCAGATAATTGCTCCTTATTATGGGTTATTTTTACTGTTACTGAGCCATTTAAAATGTGGGGGTGAGTAGGAACTTAGTACAGACCTTTTCCTTGAAAGCTTTTCCTAAGGTATCACTCACAGTGTGTGCACACGGAATCATTTGGTAAAGGATCAGTTAAAGTTGATGTTAAACTCCAGGACTGTTTCTAACTAGCTGATTGAGGAAGAAGTTTTACATTAATTATGCAGGTGGCTGGGATTTTTATTTCTGCTGAATGTTTTCTCCATTTTCAACTTTTTTCTGGTTTATTTACCAAAATATATTGGTCTAGACAAATCCCAGTCTGGGAATGGAAGACTCTTGCTGAATTTCCAAAGAGCTGATTGGTGTGAAGATGATGTTTGAATAAGCACTATATGTAAAATCAAAACTTTCATTTGTACTTTTTCCTTTGTGATTCCAGTTTATATGACCAGCACGGCCTCATATCGTGCACGTTGTGAATATTTCTGAGAATTTTTGCAAAAATACCCTGAATGTATCCAGGGCTCATCATTTTTTGATCTATTTCTCATTTCCCTCTAACTTGTTTCTGTCTTCTTATTTCACTCTTCAAGTTCTGTGCTTTCTTTCCCATGTTGATAAAGGCTCTTTATGAATTTCTATTTCTTTTACATTCCTTCCTTTCCCCTGAGTTCCTTTTTTCTTCTTTAGTTCTTTGATTGCTGCTGGGGGCTAAGGTTATAATTTAGTCAGCCTGTTCTGCTCTGCTGCATAAAAAAATCCTCTCTTTTCCTGGACAGTAAACAATCCTTGAGCCTGCCTGTCTTTTCGCTTACTCTTTTTTAAAATTATTATTATTCTGGAGTCTTGTTCTGCTGCTCCAGTGTCCTCTCATCATTCAGTGGAAGTGCCATCCTTCCTCTGACCTCCCGCTTCATGCCTTACACTGGTGGGCTGCGTGTGACACAATAGAGTGGGAAGTCTATTGTTAGAGATTGTGAAGAGATGATCAACCCCAGGGCCATCTCTTCAACAGCCATACAGGCAGGGATAGCTGCTCCTCTTTCCCTTTGCCTCTAGCTGGAATTTGAAAGTCTGAATCCTCATTTGGAAACTCCAGCCCTTGCAGAAGGACAGCTGCAGTGGAGCAGATGTCAGTTTGTTTCAGTGAAATGTGAATGAGAAGCAGCAAACACAGGAGCCAGAGTGAGCATCAGCAGTGAAGGACCATCTGAGCAGGGGGCCTGGGCCACCCAAAACACTTCTGCAGTTACAGGCTCATTAAGCCTGCAGTCATGTACCTTAATGAATGTTTTTATGGTGAATCACCACTCATTAACTTGGTTTCCAGGATGGCTGTCAAAGAGAGATTTTGAACTTTTGCAACCAAGGGTAACAGATCAGTGATCAAATCCTGACTTGTTGATGCTCAGCAACTCATTTAAAATCTTTAGAACCTTAATTCTGTAAAGTGGCAATGGCAATAACCTTTTAGCTGACCTTGCTAATTTAATATTATGAAGTTTAGGAGCTGTCTGACTGAACAGACACTGGACCTCATGATGCAGAAACCACACAAAAACTTGAATTCACAGTCCAATGATTGTCCAGGTTTGTGACTTCATAGGGTAATGTACCAATGCTTCTAGTTCAACACCAGAGGTCTTCAAACTCTGTAGTTTAGCAGGCACTCAGATTAGGATTTTAATCTTGAAATTGAGACTCATCTGAAGTCCTCATGGCACAAGTAACTTCACTGATATACACAAGAAAACATTGTGGAACAAATACTTTAGAGCAAGTGGGAAAAATTGGGATATGAAAACCAGGAAGCACTTTGCACTCTTACAATTCAGACACACTTTCTATCCCCATTTTTTATAGAGAAAAAAAATCAATTTGTGCCTCTATACCTTTGCTTACTGTCCTAAGCAGAGACACTGCTCCTGCATTAATGAAAGTACCTTAGCCTGGAAGAAAGAAGGAAACTAAAATGGAAAGAAAAGATAATTGCACATCACAGCGAGCACATTAAGATTCAGCAACTCATAAGTCACACAATTTGCAGAAAGAGTAGATATTAATTAGGAGGGGGCAATGTTTCCCTCTTAAAAACAAGTTTGGGGGGTTCAGGAGCACTTTTGATATCAAGAGACCCCTGTTTGCAGAAGGGTGCCTGGCACTGGATGGATGGCTGGTTGCCAAAACTGCAAGAACAAACTCCAGAAGTGTGAAGTACAAATACAGGCATAGCCTGGGGAAACAGATTGACTTGAACAATGTAGACAGTCTGGTCCTCTCTCACATTTTACTTTATTTGACCTAATTACAGCTGCATTTCATTCAAGGATGTGCAGCAGAAGTGCAAAGGATTTTTTCAACCAAGCTTACAGCAAAAAATCTGTACCTTCTCTAACTTCAGGGAATAAAAAACATTGTATAATTCCCAATTTTTAGTGAGGGTAAGTACCACCTCTAGCTATCACTCTTTATTCTTTATGCAGCTAAAAATTACCAATTCACTGTAGTAATCCCAACCTTATTAGGACATCAGCCTCACTCCTTGTCTGCTGATATTTAGGAAAAACTATCTTACTCTTGCAAATCTCTGGGACAGAATTCTAGTATTTACTAACTAACTTTCAAGCCTTTGTATGAGGAAATCTGGACTCATACAGAAATAAAATATCTTTCCCACATTTATGTAACCCACTGACAATGTGTGTGAGATTTATCCTGATATTGCCTGTTCTTATAGTACTGAGTTCAGTGTCTGGCTTTGCTATTGAGTTCTGTGCTTCTGGATCTTGAGGGTGTTTGATTTTTTTTTTTTTTTTTCATCTGCACCAGGTGGTTCCATCACAGATTTGTGCATACACATTTCTATTTGCATGCATGTACATAACTTTTTATCTTGCATAAGGTACACCAGTGAATAAGGAATATATTAAGGAGTATGCCCTCCTTTTGCATACATACTCAGTCACAGCCTCACACATCTACACTCTCCTATTGTTAATGTGTGTGAGAAAGCATCTTTGTGCTATTCATTATTATTTAGTACCTCTTGACAGTTTTTAGTCTTTAGAAAAATCTCAGATCCTCAAATACAAAAAAGAGCTCCCATGAAAAAGTGTAGAGATAAAAGTTTTTCTTTTAAGATGATAATAAAAAGTAGAAGGGACTGGAAAAATGTACCATTACTATTTCTTATTTCTTCATCTCCTTTTATTTGCAAGATTCATTCAAAACTGAATAGTTGATGGGTAAGTTAACATGGGTAGAAATAGATTTTAAAATGGATTAAATACCAATTTGAAGTTAACAACCTAAGAATAGGCCAAATCCACAGAGAATACTGAAACAAACATCAAAAGACACATTTCAGGGCAGACAGTGCTAGGAATTAAAAAGGAAATTTGCTATTGATTCTGGGCTGCCTTCTGTGGCAGTCCTATTATTGCTCAAGTCCAAGCAGTTTGAAATTTTCCTCCTACCACTTTCCTTGTGTGTTGTTGTGTCTTCATGGTCCCCTTACTGCTCCTGCCTACCTTTTTAAAAAAAACTGTTGCTGTTTTCCAGTGCTAGACTTGAGTGGAGAATTTCTATGAGCCCTTCAGAGAAGCTCTAATCACCATAAACAGCCTAAATTTACCTGCAAAAAATATAAATCCAAGTCAATAGTGTTTAGGAATATTTCTTAGATAAGATAGGAAAGAATTCCACTTGATGGAATATGGAAACCAAGGTGTTCATGATCTTGTCTTCAATGCAAACAGAATAAGTTCAACATAATTTGTATTTATACCTCATGATTTAAAAAGGTCAGATTTTCAGAGACAGAAAAAATTATGAGCTAATTTTGCAAAGATAAAACATTATAAATTGGAAAATGTAAAATATAATTGGGACTTGTTTACGAACATTTCAATAACTGTGCCAAAATGTCACAATCACATACCTCAAGGAAAACACTACTCTGCTTAAAAAACCACCCAACTCTACCCTGAATGAAAAAGACAGTAGCCAAATTTGAATTTATATATATACAAATGCATATACAGGTTAAATGGAAACAAAGAGACACATGTAGAAATTTGTAGTCAGCAGACATAAATTTAACACTAAAATTATTTTTTAAAATTATGTCAAAATCATGAGAAACATAATAGCATATTAAATTGCTGGGAATTCTCAAAATGACTGAAATAAAATTTTCTCCATATTACTAAAGCAAAGTTTTCTGCCCCAGATTTCAGAGTCCATGAATATTAACATCAGATGTGTGCTGGTTTTGGTCAGGGCTGAATCAATTTTCTTCACAGTGGCTGGTATGGGGCTGGGTTTAGGCTGGGGTTACACCATGATCATGATGAAGAAATCATTGCAAGTACAGCCTGGGATAGTGTCAAAGAGAACCTTTAAAATCAGCAGATTTTAAGAGAGCTTACAGCTAAGAAAAAGAAAAGTAGTGATCAACAACAATCAATACTGATTGATTCTAGGAAGGCAGAGAATATCCCACAGAACTTGAACAGAATCACAACAGTACCAATACTTCAAAAAAGACAACAGGCTGATTTAGGTAATTACAAGTTTGTCAGCCCACCATCAGTTCTGGAAAAGTAACAGCACGTTTGACATATAACTATAGTAATAAGAGTTAATGAGGGGGGAATAACAAATGCCAATCAACACGTTTTTATGAAAAGGGTATTGTTTAACTGAATTTATGCTATTATTTAAAATGAGTTTTTATATCTGTTTTATCAGTGTCATATTGTTGCTGTAATAGACTTTCAGACATCTGGAATGATACATGGTGTATTTGTAAGCCAGAGTGATATAAAATCAATGGGGCACACATTGAATGCATTGAGACCTAGTTCTCAAAATCTAATTACAAAAAGAGATTTTTTTTCAAATGTCTGTGTTTCCCACAAGAATCTGCTCAGAGAAACACTATTCAACAAATACATCCACAACTTGGAAATAAAAACCAGAATGTAATTATGGATTAAGTCTATAAATAACATGAGCTTGGGGGAGCATGGAAGGGAACAGATTGCTGAGTGATCTGGCTGTTTGAAGATATCCAGCAAATAGCATGTGCTTCAGCTGAGCCAAATCGAAGTTTATATGTCTGAAAAATAATAATAGAGGTTATACACAGAGCATGGATGACTTTTGAAGGCAGTGTCAGGAAAGAAGTCATGGGGACCATAGTCTTCATGCTTACTGAGCATGGTTCAAAAAGCTCGTGTAACCTTTGAGCATTTGAATGTGAGAGAAGTCAGCAGGGATAGTGAGGTTAAATTAACTCCACATTTGGCACTGGTGAGATTGCTACTGGAATACTATTTGGTTCTGGTGTCTAAACTTCAGATGGATATTGATGAATTGGAAGGGATTCAGAGAAGAAGCACATGAATGCTTACAGGCTTGGGAAACGTGCCTTGTTGTGAAAAACTCAAGCAACTCTATTTAGTTATCAAAGAAGGCTTAGAGAATGGCCTGATTGCAGTCTAAATATATCCCCAGGGGGAAGGGAAGGGGCAGAAGGAATAAATTTGATGAGGCTCTGCAGTGTAACAAACTAAGGTGAAACAATGACTGGTAGTTCAAACAAAATAAATTCCAACTAAAAACAAAGTGTGAATTTGCATAGTGAGAAAACTAACCTCTGGAACAACTTGCTAAAGGCTGCAGTAGATTTCCCATCATTGGAAGTTTTAAATTCAAGATTTATCTCTTCTAAAAGGAAAAAAAAAAAAAGACAAGAAAAAACATTATGGTTCTTGGATACGGAATCAAAATGAGTAGTGTGAATGCCTTGTGTTAGACATGTCATGCTAGACAATCACTGAGGTCCTTTCTGCCCTTAAAAAATCCATGAATCTTTTTCTCCACACTGACTTCAGGGAATGAAATTGAGCCAAGAGAAATAGAGCCAGAATATAAAGTAAAACCCTCTAGCAGTGACTTCCATTTATTTCTGGGATGATGTCCCAAGATGAGAAGGGGGGAGGCCTTACTCGCTTATTTAAAAGAAAGGTAGTAAATATAAAGGGAGAAATATCTCAACATTGAGATGGCAACCAGGGAAAAAAAATCTCAGACACCTTTTGTTATCCTGGTTTTTCATACTGAGGATTTAATGGAGCCACAGCTGGAAATCAAACAACACATCTTCAAAATATTGTTTATTCCCCAAAGCTGTCAGTCCCAGATATTTGTCTGCTAGGAAAAAGGTAATCCACCTTGCCAGTGGTGACCGCTGTTCCCATCACTATTTTATAGATTAAACTGAGAACTGAAAGGTGGAGTTGGCCAAATACCTCCCCAGCAGATACATGGAAGAGACATGAGGGCACTGAGAGTGTTTCTCTACCTTGTGTTGACTGGAGGTTTGTTTGAAACTTGTCCCTCTCATTATTCTCCCAGTAATTATTCATCTCCCACCCTGCCCCAACCTGTTTCTTTAGCATCCTTTCACCATGAGCTGACATCTGCTTTCTGAGGACAGTCTATCTTTTTAGTGGGACATGAAAGCAATGTATCAAAAATCAAGGTTTACCCTTGATGAACGTCTGGAATGCATTGCTGTCAGTTTACATCTTAGTGGGTAAACATGGAGGAAGACAGGCTATTTCAGCTAAAAGTAAATATTCCCACAAAAAGAAATGGGTTTAAATTTTCTACAGCCAGCTTTCTGCAGTGTTCTAGGGAAAAGCCTAAATAGCTTAAAGATAGATTCTGATATTCTTACTGTGATTACCTGCAGCATCAAAGGACTGATGTGGCTGAGGTTCTTTCAGGTTGTGTTTCTGTGAGACAGACTTCCATTTCTAACTTTACATTACATATTCCTCTACTTTGGGAGGTCTCTGGTGGCTGTGTAGTTCTTATGCAGTATAAATCCATATGCCTAATGCAGTCTGTCGTATTCAGAAACTCGCTGCTCCTGTATTCATGACATGCAAGCATCTGTCACTCAAACCTGCTCATAAATCTAAATTCACTAATAGGGCTTCTACATGTCCCTATTTATCAAGGAGTAGAGTGGTGACCCTGGAATAAATGGCAGCAATGATGTAGTTGCAGCTTATAAAGTGGCAAAAATTCTGTTGCACCAGAAAGCTGAAAAATCAAATTAATATAAAACTCCCCAAACCCTGCATGTTAGCAGTCATTTTCAATGAGAGGAAAATTAATTGAAAAAGGAAAAAAAAAAAAGCAAATATATCACTTTTTCACTTTTTCCAAACCCAGATTGTGACCACCAAGCCTGAAAACATGTTCCGTTTTTATAATTCCCACAATATAAATTGTCAGACCTTTCTGTTTCTGTCTGCCTGATTTTCTCGTGGAGGAGAAAGAAAAAACAGAACAAAATTATGTGCTAGACTAAAATGTTATTTTTCTCTAAAAAGAAAATAAAGTAAAAATAGTGTTGTTATGATCCATACTAAGGCTGTGACAGTTGTTGTCTGAATTTTAGGGATTCTGAGTGTTGGTGGCTCTCTCCAAAAGCAATGGGCCACTGGTGAGCAGTGGGATTTTACCTGGGACTGAGATTTCTTAAAGGAGAGTATTTGAGGAAGTGCTGAGCAATATTCACACGTACTGGTATCCTTTAACCCGGCTCTCTTGAGCTCGCTGGGCTCTGCTGGCTTGTGCTCCAGGCAAAGTTACAGAGGTTTTGGTTGTGCAGCTAATTGACTGAGGCTACAGCATTAACTTGCTGTTGATGAGGTCTAATTGCAAGAGCAGAGTTTGCTGCATTAACATCATTTTCTGAGATGAGCTGAGTACTCACCACAGCTGACTGCACCGTGGGCTAACGCCAGCTCCTCTTCCATCCCAAGTAAAGTAACATGAAACTGCAAGAAAACTTTTGTCTTTGTGTGTGCGAATGATTTTTGTTCTTGCTTTCAGAACATGCTGAAGACACTTCAGTGTGGCAGTTTGGTGGGTCACCTTGTCCAGTAGATCCCAGCATTAGGACTGGATTTAACCCCAGCTGAGCATCAGTGTAACTCAATACCCATCCGACACTGGTGGCACTTAGGTGTGGCCTTGAATATTTTCTCGTCTTTTCTGGCCAAGAGTGAGGATTTAGATGCCAACACGTCTGTAACCATCAGCCAGGTGCATGGCTGGTGTCAGGCTCCCTGTGCAGGAGTTCTGTTCTGGGGGCATGGCCTGGGTTTGCTGCATGGTAGCTCAGGAGCTTTTTCCCATGCACTTAAATGGTATGTGTTTTACATCATCTCCCCGAGGGCTGGGGCTCCTCAGGGAGTAGGATGTTGCAATGTGAAGTGCAGCAATGCTAAAATATTTTAAATGTCTGAGCTTTAGCCAATTAATTTTCAAGGACAGGGTATTCTCAACTGGATCCCGGTGTCTCTGCAGCACGCACACCTCTGACTCATCAAAATCTTCCCAAACCCAAATTGATTTCTTCTTTCTTGCTTTTTTTTCTTTCACTTTGGCCACCAAAGTCAACAGAACAACCATGATTTCCCCTCTCAGGAGGGAGCTTATGATGGCTCTGTGGCAGCATTATTGTTTGGGAGGGGAGCTTTCCTCTAAGGTGGATTTCTCCAAATGCCAGGGAGCAGCTTTGTAGAGCTTCCCCAGGGCACCAGGACAGTGAGAGCAGAACCAGGGAGGATTCCCTTTAATCACTCACCTCAGGTGAGTATTGCTAGTGTTGCACCACAAGAGTATTGCTAAATCTTTTGTGCAATGCATAATCCTCCTGAGTCTTGGTCCTTGTGTCCTGGCATCTCTGGTGATGTTTTGGGTCTGGATTTAAATGTTGCCCTCTCAGCCTTAATCCTCATGTTTTGTGGAGTGATACAGTGAAAAACTGACAGCTGCTGGTAAGCTGTACTCTATTTTTCCACTCTACTGCAAAGAACAGGAAATTAAGCAGTTGTCACATCAGAATTCCCCAAAGCTTGGGGAATTCTCTTGGTCCTTTTTTTCCTCACAGGGTATCCCACCAGTTTCCTCAGAAACAGAGAACCATCCCTGAAGATAAGTGATGCTTGCAACAAGTGCAGAAAACTGTGTCCTTTTGGTATTAATGTTTTGGAAGTTATTCTATGGTTCTGACTGAACCTTGAGTGTGGTTAGAGCAGGAGCCTATCCAGCAAAGCTTAGAAGCAGTGCTGGAGTCTAAAGCTTGTACATAAAAAATATGTCTCTGTATGAGCCCAGTTCCAAGGATGCAGGACACTTTCAAAGCCTGGATTACATTTTGATTCATATTTAAAATACCCCAAAATGTTAGTTTACTAAATATTTTCCTTTACACTTAGTCTCTATGTGCTAAAAATAGTAAAAAGGCTGATTAATATTTTACAATTCTATTTTTAGCTCAGGAAACCTTATGCTTCTATTTTCCTGATTATGCCAGCACTGATCACAAATCTGCTTAAAGTGAAATGTGCTCCAGTTTCTGGACAGTAAGAAAATGCTTACAACTTCAATGCTTCAGAGAGCAAAACATGGGAAGGATTGTGGAGACAAAGATGGGAAAATAAATATAGGGATAGGTAGAGTATAAAGTAAACCTTTTTTATGGTAGTCCTAAAGAGCATGTCCTTCTAAACAAGAGGGAAGGAACCTGGTGGAACCTGTTCTCCCTTCTTCTGTTTCCCAGACAGAGGATTGATAGAGATTTGCATTCTCCAGATGCAAATCTGAAGTCATGTCCTAGTGCATGCTCAGACAAAAATCACTTAAAAAGAAAATAATAATCCTATTTGCTGGATAATTAACAGTGAGCAATATCATTCTGTGCTTTATATTTTCATTGAATTTTTTATCTCATAGAAATATGGACAAAATATATTTCAATTATACAGCTATGCATGTCTTTATATTAGGTGGAAATGTTTTAATAGATGTTTCAGTTATCCATTTATTGATCTTAATGTATTTTTAATATGCAGGCACCGGTCTCAGCTAACTGAGCTATATCTGCTTCTCCCTAGTTGAGTTTCACAAATTAAAAATAATTCTTTCTGTCTTTCAATAAATAGTGTATGGTGGGCTTCTGTCTTGTGCGCAATATGTGCTGTGAGCTGCCTTTCAATTTATGAGATTAATCTGTGCTCACAAGAGGAGATCTGAATGTGAGCAGCAAAAGTTGGCTATAGACTGCAAGAGAAACAAGATCAGAGAGATATGTTGACCTAGGACTTTTTTTTTTTCTATTTCACACACCATTTGAGCCCTTCTTTTGGCAGAAAGAAGTCCAAAGCTGAAAACCATCTGTTTAAATAACTGTTTAAATAACAGTGTTGTTCCTTACTTCTGCCTCAAAAAAGAGATTTCCCAGAAATTTTTAAGAAAGAACAAACTAAAAAACTACTGAATTTGGCTTTGAGAATCTGGGCTGGACATCCTCTCTTGTGACCTATATAGGAGGTCACCATTCTCTATAGGATCTCTAAGGCTCTACCTGAAGATTGTCACTTGAGAAATGTGGCATCCTATGGGCTATTGTGCATAAGATAACATTTTTCAGTGTTTGCAATTACTCATATTTAGTTTAGGCAGATGAATGTGGGAGGATTTGTTTTCATCCATTCCAGCTGTGTTTTTGCCAGCCTCGGGGCTCACTGGTTCCTGATTACAAGTGTTTTGCATCCCAGCAATTACACAGGGATGACCTCTGTACCAAATTGCACTTCCCACAAAGCTGAGCAGGCTACAAGCATTTCTTTTTCCTTGTTTGATTCAAAAGTTGAGTGAATTTCTAGTCCCTTGATTCAAAATCAGTGAGGAACTTTCTCTTAGCCTTTTGATGTGGGTGAAGGGTGGCAAGCACTACATTCTGAGTTATTTTTCAATGCACTTGTTCTGGTCATTTGAACACAGGGATAACTGTGAACCTTTATCCTGTGATGATATGGCTTACTCCAGCAGTTGCCTTTGCATGTTGTGTCTTGCTCTTTGTTGGTCAAAGGGGGCAATAATTCCTATTTTGTAGAAAGGGGTATGGATTGATTGTGGTTATTTCCAATGCTAGGGGTCTCAAAGGAAATATCCCTTGTCTTGGTGAAGCTAGGATCTGATTGTGTTGAAATATCTTTGAAAATATAATCTCTTATAGTAAGGGCAAGGACATATTGCCAAGAGTCCCAATATGGGATATCAGCAATGAAAACAAAAATGTTATGAGATTTGATGTACAAAGGCAAAATACAACCAAAAAAGCCCCCAAAAAAGGTATTAAATCATACATGAGGCAGGAATCCAAGAAGAAGTAGCAGTAAAGTGAAAGGAAAATGGCTGTGTGTCATTGGCAGACAGTGAACAATGAGGAGAAAAAAGGAAGAAATTAAACTTGTAAGTGTAAATGACAAAGTCAGTATCAGAAAAAATACTGAATATACTAGAAGTGCTGAGCATGAAGCTGGGGTGATAAAACCTGACCCTGAGATTAGCTCAGCTGGTTAAAACATGGTGTTAATAACACCAATACTATGGGTTCAATGCCTGGATGGGCCATTTACTGAAGAATTGGACTCAATGATCCTTGCAGGTGTCTTGCAACTCAGAATGATCTGTGGCTCTGTGAAAAGACATGAAAAGTTAGCAGCAACCAACCCAGTAGTAAATGTGACAGATTCTTTACTGCAGTGAATTTGATTAGGTAGATGAAGATGCCATTTCTTGTTATTATTTTTCGACCCCTTCTCTTCACTTTCCAGAATAATGAGGAGAAAAAAATTGGGAAGAAAAAAAAAAAACTTTTTGTCACGGAGAAAAGAATGTCCCTCGTGCAACATCTTTTACCTGCTCAGCTGTAGCCTGGAGGTTATGTCAAGTATTTTTGGTCTCTAGTCATGCATCTTTAAGCAGGTGATTCATCAGGGGAGCAGGGTGGCTGCACACCCTGTATCAGTCCAGTGGAAGCCACCCTGCCCTGGGAGCTGGGAGTGCATCCTCAGGGGCAGCTGCCTCCCCAGAGGGGCTCCAGGGAAGTGAGGAACATCTTCCACCTGCAACCCAAAGCAGAACTGCATGCTTTTCACTCCCACCAACTCACTTCTGTTGAGTTGATGCACCTGTCATCTATCCTAGCAGGAATATGCTGCAGCCAGCTTTTTCCTTAAGCCTGTCCTGGTTTGTTGCAGTTGTATGCTGAGAATTATGTAGGGCAGAGTTTATTCTTCCCCATGCTGAGGTAGCTCTCAGAGCATTGCTGCCCACAAGACAGAAGCCCACCCTCTGCTATTTATTGTAAGGAGAGTATTTCGTCATATATTACAGAACATTGATATGCCTTTCCACCTCAGTGGCTCATGAGGTAGGGAGCTAATATTTTCATTCATACTTGTATGAAGTTGAGGATACATTTCTCTTCATAGAAATATGCCAGCAGTCTGTAAAAAGAGGAGTTTTCCTACACAATATAAAAATGACCTTTCATTGTTCTCTGAACTTGGGGTTTTCCATGCAGAATGCATGAGTGTATTCCTGAAAATTGAAAAAAACCAAAAAAACAAACCCAGGCTTTCATCTCAAACTAGAGAGAATTAAGAGCCTGTGCCCTCTGTATAATTAGTTGACCTATGCATGGAAGACAAAAGGTGGGAGACCAGAACATGCATCTACAAAATATACTGTTTTATTAGTGAACTTTCATAGGAGTGGTCATAAAGATGCTTAAAGAAGGGAAACGAGATATTGCACTTGGTGCTACACTAAATGAAAAATTGAGAAACATGAAATCCATTCCAAGATTTTTCAATTTGTGTCTCTTTGGCAAATTTGCTTCCTTTTTTTTAACCTGTGTCCTTCTGCCTCGGCAAGTTCCTTTATAATCTCCAGGTTCACTAAACACATCACAAAAAATATGCAATTCCATGGATGAACTCTACATTATGCTATTCTATATGTAAAAATGCAATTGAAAGGATAATTGTGCCTTTGTGTTAATCCACTTGTAAGAAAACCCTGTAATCTGCCAGAACAGAATGTATAGGTTATTAACTTGTGTCTACACCAGACTTTTGACAGCAGGCCATGAAGCATTAATAAATAGATATATTTCTCATGGGTTTGTAATTCATTTTCCCAAACTTATTAAAAAACATGTATCTGCAGGAGCAGAGGTGAAAGTTTGAAAACAATAAAACTTTCAGATCTATAAAAATGACATAGTTATAATAGAATATTTCTAGGGCACTTCTCCTTTATTATGTAGGTATTATAAAGATGACATGACATAATGTCTGTAGATAGTGGGAGAAGCATTTGTGTGTGTGAGGGTGGCAACACTGTGCCATTAGCTCTCCAGCAATTAGCAAGAGAAGGGGCCCGTAAGTTTATGGCAGTGATTCACACAGAGATGCAAAATCAGGAGAATTTAGAATTTTTGTCATTTTTTTATGAGCTCTTCAGGGAGAAAAGAAATAAATACGAGTGAGAACACTTCACCTTCTGCAAAGTTATGGACTTGCTTTGTATTTTGACAATACTATTAATGTCATTCTCTTTGTTTTGACTATCAGTCATTCGCTGTGAGTTCATCTTAACATCATTTCCACTTCTGCCAGCATCTCCTCACCATTGGGAGAGTCCTGGGATCCAAATTGCTACTGTTAGCACTTCTTTCAGAAGACTAGACTCTTCCCCTTGAATAGGAAATAAGTGTCTGAATACCCCTTTCCAAGACAGATGTATGCCACACTGCAACCTAAGAAAGAAATCCATCAGATTCCTACCTAAATCCATGCATTTGCAGCTAATGATGTTTGGGAGAATGTCACCTTGCTAGAATCGGTGCTGTGTTGACTTTTTCCTTTCTTTCAGGAATGGGCTGCATTCTAATTTAACAATCTCTATAATTTCGTAAGCTGTCTTCTCAAATGGTCTCTTTTAAATGCTACAATCAATGTGACCCTCCTATTTTCAATAAGGGATGTTCTGAACTCAGGTATGCTGGCTAGAATGGATGAGGAGGAAATCACAAAGCACTGAAAAAAACCCCAAACAAGTACACAAAGCAAAAAGCAAAGGTAAAGCCCATGTTGTTATACAGCTGCAGTAATCCATGGCATGTGTGGTCTCTTCTAATTACTGAGAAGCTGGTTTATGGATGGACTGGAGACAGCAATTGCTTGCTGTCAATGCCTTAGCAATTGTAAAACTAATTATAGCCCGTCTTAAATGCAAATAATTAACAACAAGTGTCTTTTCAGCCTTTTATTCCTCTGTTTATCATTTTGGAAATGCTTTATCTGGGAATGGGCACATCTGAGCAGGAAAAACAGGCAATAATTACAGAAATCACAGATGTTCCAGACAGTCTGCACCAGTGGAATTTCTCTCCAGAAGTCTGCAGAGGTTTTGCCCCTATTTTTCACAGCATCTGTTAGAACAGTTGGATTAATGATGCCTATTTACAGGCATAATGCCCGTTGTAACATCTCTGGAAGTATTCTGCTCCTGGAACAGGATTCAGTTCCACAGTAAGAGAAATTCCTTTATGTGTCTGCATCCAGTCCCTGGGTGCCTCTGCAGCTGGCAGATGTGGTCACAGCAGAGAGTGGAGTCCAGAGAGCCTCTCAGTTCGGTGGGTACAGGGAGCTGAGCAGTTCCCATGCTCACAGGAATTCACAGCTGCACACTCCTAGGGCAGGGGGAGGTATGGGTGGTTGCAGATGAGCAATTTGCCATAGTGGGAAAGTCCTTCAGTGATCTCAGCAATGTTTGAGCCACTAACCATTAACACCTCAGTCAGAGTACCAATTCCAACACTAGTCTGGAACGGAGCATCTCATCCAGGGTTTTACCTCCCTGGCCTTGGTGATGGTCCTTATCTCAAAACACTTTAAATAGTCATCCTAAATATGTACACTGTAGGAATATAGGCAGCCTCCTAAAGTGGATATCCTCTGCTCCCTCTGGAATCCAGGGACACAACACTTTGTGTTTTATACATCCTATGGTGAAGAAATATTTTAGAATTAAATAAATCATAATCTGTAAGTACCTGCTTCACTCTAGACTTTATAAACAGTATCCGTTTGAAACTCAAGATGATTTTCATTGCACTAGCTTAACGAAGCATTAATAACTGCACCCAGAGTCCAGGCTGCCATTAAATCAGAGTCACTCCTCTAAGACCAGTCAGTCATGTGTGATTCATCAATTAATCCACAAATTAAGAGAGGTATCCACTCAGGATACAGCAAAAAATTTCCCAAACTCCAGGGGTGATAGGTTTCATTGGTTACAAAAGGAGGAGAAGGTTTCCCCTATTGTACAAATTGTGCTGAGTCTTACGAATTTTGTTATACACATCCTCTTGAGCAATTAATTTAGTTTCAGGTAATAGGAAGCTTTAATGCTCTGAAGCAGGTGTTAGGGGCCTAAAATACTCTGTACTGTGGAGAGTTGAAGGCTGCTTCTCTGGTCTCTGTCCTTAATCAACCCTTAAGCCTTAAAATGCTAAAGCTTAGAGAATGAAACCCATAACTTAAATAAGAAACTGGGGCTTATATTTGGTATGAGGAAAATGTTCAGGTCTCTGTCTATCCAGTAAAATGTATATAACGTTTTCTTTCCTTCCTTTGTGTTTAGATTTTTACTTTTGGGTTTTTTGTTTGTTTGTGGGTTTTGCTTGTTTTTTTCATTGTGGGGGTTTTTAGTGAGTTTGTTTATTTGGTCTTTGGAGCAGTTTTGAATTTTTCAGATCAAATACTCTTTGGAATCAGAGGCTTCAGGCAGGCACCAAATTGAAAAACCACAGTTCTTTAACCTTTTACTCAAGTCACCTAGATTGCAAGAGATTTCCACCGTGCATTTTCTTGTGGAGGAACAAACAAACAAACAAACATACATTTGTGGAAGCATTTTTTGTGCTTCATCAGGCTGAGCACTGTTGGATGATTAGGTTTGCATTTCAAGGAGTAATGCCTGCCTGAGTGGGTCATTACAAGCAGCTCATACAGGAGCATAGGGAGGATTTTTTAAAGAGGGAGGGCTGTCTGTGCTGCTTGTGAACAAAAAGGGAAGGGTTGGATGAGAAGGCTCTGCTGGATCTCTCCTGTAGCTTTTGGATTGCATGGAGGATTTTCCAGTTTGTTGAGAGGCAGTCCACACCTGACTGGGATCACCAAAGACAGAATCCTGCAGTGGGAAACCGCATGGGATGCCTCTGGAGAGGCTCCAAGGTGCTGGCAGCTGCAGGAGCTCTTGGAGAATCCCCTCAAGTCAGAGAGTTTCTCTCTCTTTCTGTCCCCACACTGCTTTTGCCTACTGAAACAAACAAGCCCAGGAGTATGGGCCAGGGAGCAGCAGGAATGTCACCATCCGCCATGTAGGACCTCTGGAAGGGAGCAAGAATGGCTTGGAAAGCTTTCCTAACAGGACACTGGGGACAGAGACAGCACTGTAAAAACCACTGGGTTTTAATGGCAGTTTTGGGAGGGGAATGGAAAAATAACTGCTTTTTTTTTTATTTTCAAGAGCTGACTACTTGTCCCATGAAAAAAATCTGATCTTTATTTTCTAAACACACGCTCCAACTGGGGACATGTGCTTGGACAATTTGTTCTGAAAAGCAGGAAGTATCATGTGCAATAGTAAATTGTAATCTTGATCCTTGCAAATTAAAGTGACTCAGAATTCATCAGGTGGCCCTCAGTGATAGGTACCAATTCCATCCAGTCCTGGAGACAGTGTTGTGTCATTTTTTTCTTGTGCTGTTAATTTAGATTAATGGTTTTTATTGTTGGTTGTCATATTTGACTGATTGAACAGTAAAGTTACATTTCATTTCCTCTCTTTCATTATGACACTTGATGAGGAAAAATACAAATGAATTCACATTTAATTGTAGCATAGAATTTTTTTCCCCCTCTAGTTTCAAGAACAAGCACAAAGAGCTGTGCAAAAGCAATGTCTAGGTTGGTGATTGCATTCGTGTAAATTCTCTAAATGTTTGTTCTTTCTGTCTGTGGTGAGTAGTTGAGACAGAAGTTGTTTTTCATTGCCAGTTAATCACTTTCTGTGATTCTGAAAATGTCTACAGAAAGAACTGTCATAGCACTGCAAAAAGATTTTTTTCACTGCTTCACTTCTCTCCCCAGATTAATTTCCCCCTTCTGTATAATCTTAATCTCACTCTCTCTGACCTACCCACAGAGAAGGGAAGAAAACTTAGAAAGAGGGCAGGTGTTAGAAGTCAGTGCATGTACAAATTTAATTGGATACACAGAAAAATGTCAGTACTGGAAGCTGATCAATCAATCAGTGCTAGCAACTACCCTCATGGACTCTTACAAAAGATGAAAAATGGAAAGAACAGAAATGTCCTTACTGGGCTTTTTCTGAGCAGGAAAATTGTTTCATTCTTCTCTCCTGTATCCCAAAATATGTTGTCCAATGTTCCAATGCTGAAGGACTCCAGTGGAGTGGCTTTGAGCTGGTCAGTCACAGGCTCCTGGATGTTATGGGGAGCTGAGTTCAGTGGAAAAGCCACTTAAACTGCTTGAAGCAGGGAAGGAGCTTCAAACCCTGAAACCACCACCCATGACATTGGGCTGTAGGTAAAGCAGAATGAATTAATTGAAGTGTATGTTCTGCAGAGAAAGTGGAGGAGATATTTCAGATCTGCAGGCTGTAGGGCTTGGGAAAACAGGAAAGCTAAGAGGAGGACTAGTGAGGGGATAGTAATAAGAAACTTGTGAAATAAAACCATGAAGTGACAGAATTTCTGATTCCTGTCAGTGATTTTTGTCCAAGGACATTACTTATTTTGGTTTATTGCTGCACTGCTCAGGAAAAACAGGGCCTGGGTATGTGAGTTTTAAACACAGAAGAGTATACACTGAAGGGATTATCAGTCTCATATCACTGGTGATTTTGTTTTTCTCACAGTGTAAATGAGCTTCCAGGACAATAGATAATGGATCACAGTCTAAAACACAAGGAAAATAGATCTTCTAAGTTAGGTAGATTCTTTAAAAGTAAAGCTATTTTTTCAATGTCAAACATTTTCAAAAGGAGCCAATTCCCTGATCTTCTTGTGCTACTTAAGGCCAGGTTTTATTACTTAAGGTCAGGTTTTATACCTCTTCTGAACTAACCTAAGCAATCCTAAATCACATTTTTAAAAGTCTTTTTTGTTTAAAGAAAAACATATTGTGTATATATATAATTTTCAAACAACTCACTGGACATTGTGTCCAACAGTAGCACCTGATCAGATCTGGAGACATTTCTGATCACTGACTACTCTACCCTCCTTGAAAGCCTCAGGTTAGCAGGCACTACCCCTGCCTGAAATGCTGAGTGATCACACTCTCTCATTTCATGGTAACCTGCTTTCTCTGAAGTCCTTATATTTGTTTCATTTTTCCCTGCAATAAATTCAGTGCTGGTAAACATGGCCGTAACAGACCAAATGACAAAATGCAGATGTCTTGTTGTGCCTATGAGAGGTTCTGCTGTGCAGAGATTGTATAAACAGGTGTAAGGGCAGGATTAAAGGTTGTTGGGTGTGCAAACAAGGGAAGTGATGAGCCAGTGAGTGCTGTCCAACAGGGCAGGTAACAGGACATGTAATGGTGTGGGATATGCTCCTTCCTCTTCCAAGGTCTGAAGAGCTAAGGGTGAATTCAAGGAGTTAAAATTTCTTCTTTCCTTGCTCTAAAAGTGCAGAAAAATCTATGGCAGCCCTTAAAGGAAAAGCAACATACTTGCATCTACTTCTAACAATGGATGAGGAGTATGCAAGACAGAGAGGGGTATGTCCAGGGGGAGTTAATAGTCCTAGCTACTTTCTCCACTGCATTTTTAAAATGTCTTTAGAAGAAAGTTTCTTAGTTGCTCTGGAATGTTTTTCTGTGCAATCAGGTCATTTTTGTCCCTGGTCAATGAGTTTTGTCACTGGAATGTAAGCCATCAGGCCTGTCTGGTCTCTTTTTTTCCATAAAAAGTGAGCCTGTGGTTTTCAAAGTGCAAACCATCAGCCTTAAATCAGTACTTTGCTAAAAAGCCACTGGCAAGAGCATTCTGGAAAGTTTAGGGGTGAAAATAGCACTTACCTGTAAAGTAATTTTGTGAACTCAAGTTGATAAAAGGCAAATAATTCAGGAAAGGATTAGGCACTTGCATGAATATGAATAACACCAGCAGTTGCACAGGGAAAGAGAAAATTTACAAGGGTTATCAATCCTTACACTTCAGAGCATGGGACCATTTCTGGGAAGAAATATTTTGCTGCCTATACAGCCCTTAATCCTCAGAGGCCTCAGTGTTTGACACCAGCCTTTAAAGCATCTCTGAGTGACTTGGAATGAGGGTCACAACAAAACTCAGGGCAAGGTGTGTGAGTTTCTTTAGGAGGTTAGAAAGGCAGAAGGGCTGGCAAATCCCACGGATCCCCGCTAGTCCTGACGTAGGGGCTGAACAATTCAGATGTTTTTCTAGGAAACTATTTCTGTTTCCAACTGGAGGACAATAATTCTTTAAGTATGTTGAGGGTCACTGACATGTTTCCCTCAGAGTTAAATAGAGTGAGACCTTCCCCACCTTTGGCCGGGCGAGAATTTTACTGAGTTACCACTAAATCATAAAGCATTGGGAGAAAAGATCTTCCTTGACCCCACAGTACACACTGCCACCTGAATTATGAGTTCCACATTCCAGATGTGGAAAGCTCATGCTGTCCTTACTTTCCCCCTCAAATTCACACTCCCTGGGGACACAGAGAGTCACTAACAGTTTGCACAGCTGCAGTGCTAAATTGCTACAGCAAAATTTATGGAAAGACCAAGAGAAGTAAGTTGGTGCTGTAATGACACTCTAAATAGTCATTTTCTGCTGCCTTTCACAGAAAGGAGAGAGAGGAGAGATTAATCATGAGTGTAACTCTGCCAAACTGTGTAGAACTGCACGGGGGGAGTTGTCCCTTGTGACATTGTCTTGACTGAGGGGAGAGGGTCTTACCTTGAATTGCTTCAAGTGCTTGTTCCCCAGCCCAGATGATAAAATGGAGCTTGAGGCTCTGGATGTCCTCCAGGGTTTCCAGTAGGAGTATTTCATTGCCAAAAAAACACCACGACCTCATGCTTGCCAGCCCTCATTTGCCTTGATGTCTCAAATGCAATATCCTGGATTTCATCAGGAGATACTGATCCGATATAGGGAGACAGTGAAGCCAAGGGAATTATTTTGAATTCAAACCCTCTTAAGCACAGCATCATGTCATGGTGAAACCACCAGCTGAAATGAAGACTGA
This sequence comes from Zonotrichia leucophrys gambelii, assembly GCF_028769735.1. NCBI lineage: Eukaryota > Metazoa > Chordata > Aves > Passeriformes > Passerellidae > Zonotrichia > Zonotrichia leucophrys. The sequence goes on from NC_088176.1 coordinate 10,509,678, forward strand.
CAGTTTAATTTCTTGAAGTACTGGAAAAGAAAAGACATCTGCCATGATGGCTACTGGCTTCCACAAGCGGATGGTAATAGACTGTGAGGTCCTTTTCAGCTGAAGAAATTAATCCTTTTTTGCCCCCTAATATACCTGTCATTTTCTATGAGTAGGTATGTTTTTTAGAATCTACAGCATGGCTATTTTCTCTCCCTATTCCTTCTCTGTCTGCCTGTAACCTCTGCTCTGCATGGACTTTACAAATTTGCCAATGTAGACTACCTTGCAATGAGACAGAAGTGAGTTTGGTCAACAACAAAGATTGGAAAAGATTTGCTCAAAAATGTGGGGTTTTTTTTGTTTTGTTTTCTTTTAAATAACCATATCAGTTGAAAATGAACAGGAGACTTCTAAATAATAAAGTATTACTACTACTAGTAATACTAGTAAAACCCAAACAGTAAGAGTCCTTCTCCACACGGCATGGCATTTAGTAAATTGCTATCTTCTTCCCTGATTCAATAAAAATTTCCAGTATCTTGAATCTATGAAAAGAAAATTACTTCAAAGGAGAAAAAAAATAAGATAAAATTGGAGATCAGGAGAATTAACAGTGAATTTCCCAAGCAGCAGGGGCAGAGCAGTCAGGCTGTGCGTGCGCTCGCAGCTGTTGCAGCTCCCTTTACTCAGCCCAGCCCTCTGTGTGCCTGTGGCTGCCTTGGATCCCTGCCCGGGCTGGTGTGCAGCAGCTGAGGCTCTGTGCCCCTCGCTGGTGGATCCAGCCCTTCCTGGCTCACTCCTTTATCCTGGCAGTTCAGTGAGACTTGCTAGACGTCACCGTTCCTGGGACTTATCTCCCTTTCAAATGTGTTTGAAATTGGCAAGTGTGTTCAAAAGTAATTAAGGGAGGAATGACAGACAGTTTGACAAAGTATCCTATTTCCTTAGGAAATCAGGCTAAATAAAGGGGATTGTCATGCAAAATCATAAATTTTCCCCAAACAAAAACTTCTTTTGTTCCCTTGGGCATCAAAGATTAGCAAAACCTGGAAGAATTTTAAACTCCAATTTAAACTTCAGAGCTTGCACTAGCAGTTTACTATTGGATTGTCAATTATCTTGGTCTTTTTAATTAACTCTGCTTTTAGGCTCTGGTACAATATTTATTTATTCTCTTTTTAAAGCAAAAAAAATAAAAATGGAGCACCAAACTTAATGGAAACAAAACTAGCTTTCCATGGAGGGCAAAAACCCGTAAACATAATTTCAACCAACATTTGAAGATTTTCTTTAAGGTTTTCCATGAGTGTGGTCTAACAAATGGTGAGAAAGTGATTATTTTCTAACATATGCTCTGGTTCCTTCCTGATCAATGCTTTGTTTGTGGGCTTTTCTACTGGGCTCGTTTATAGGGTGTTTTTGGTGGAGAACTGAAGGTGCTGTGAGGCACCCATGGTGTGTGTGTGTAATTCCTCAGCGTGATGTAGCACTTGAAAGTAAAGTCACAACTGACCTCAAACAAAGGGAAGTAAAAGAGGCTTTTCTGCCCAAAGCTGTGACCACAGGCCAGAAGACGTGAGGATCACAGTGCATCAAGTGTAACAAACACAGGAATCCCCACATACCCTGCCTGAGTAAATGCAGAAGTTGGAGGCTGCAGTTTGGTCATGAAGATCAATTGAGAGCAAGAGAAACGGGATAAAGGAGCTCTCTCCTTTGGCTTGAGCCTCAGTTTTCAGGATCATCTTTCCTGCAGCACTTCTGTAACTCAGAGTGTTGGCACCTGCCTTCCATGCTGGGAATTGCCTGGAGAGCTCCACGTCCACAGGCTGAGCTGAGGCAGAGCAGCCGCATATTGAGGCTGTAACCTCTTGTGCTCTTTATGGCTTGAGAGATGAGAATTTTCATGGAGGCTCTTTACTGCAGAATGCTTAAGCAGAGGCAGAGTGAGACCAGTACTGCCTGGAATTTGCACAGATAAAATTGGACTTTATGTAGGAACCTGTGTGCCTGAGGTTTTCCTCCCCCATGCAAAACAGGTGAAGGTTTTCCTGGAGAAAAAGAATCTCCCTCAGGAATTCCTCATGATCTTTCTGACATACTAAGACAGAATTTCCTAAAAACTAGTGCTGATATGAGATCTTTTCAGAATCAGAGCCAACAAAACCAATCTTTTTTTTTTTTTTTGGTATAGCACAGGACCTTTGAGATGTTTTATTTAATAATTCAGTGAAACTGGATGTCCAAGATATATTTATTTACCCCTCTCTCTCTCTCTCTGTATGAGTTTCAAAACTTTTGACCACTTCTTAATTTTAGGACTATTTTTTGAATATTGTTCATTTTAAAGTTCCCAGGGATGACAAAATAGCAAACAGCTTGAACTATTTTAATAATGTCTGATTGATGACTAGACACATAGATAATTTTGTAGCTCTTTAATAGAATTTTTTTTCTTAATTAGACCATGTCTTCGAACAAGATCCCAAATTACAGTTTTAATCTTTACCAAGAGACAATTTCCTTTCCTTGCACTGTGTTGGTGCCTCACTGTTACTAGCAATAAATAAATAAATAGCAGCAACCTGATTTTTTATTATGTTGCAGTGGTACTCTGAAATCAGAACCTTCTAGGAGCATGAAGATAACTGAGTTAATCAATGGACATTTGCAGAGGGCAGACAGGTTCCAGCATTTTCCTCTGTGTTTCTTTCCTTCCATATGGAAATTTACTTATAATCAAGCTGATTCCAACATAGTTTTGTGAGGAAACAGGTAAATCAAACTCATGTCTGCAAGACAGAAAATATGATGTGTCTGCTGGGACTCCTGTTACAGAGAAGGAGGAAGGAGAAACTCTTATATTTTTTTTTCATAATGAATCCTTATTGGATCAGAAGCAAAATTGAATTAAAGATCTTCAACTACAGAATTAGAGGAATCATTACTAAAGTGCAAACAACTGTACATTCACACATATGTCTTTTATAGAGTAATATTTGGGAAGGTAAAATGCCTTATATTCAAAAATATCCATTTTCACTGCTCCTTATTGCTGTTATCAGAAAAAAGAGAGATAACATTGAAAAATCAGAGAAGCAGGGGAGCCAATAGCATATACTTATATATCAACATGCACCGTGTGTGTGTACTTCCATCTATACATATCATAAATGTGTGGGGTTTATATGCATATATATATCCATATATATATGCACACACAATGCTCAAAAAAGTAATGTAGATGTTCTGCTATGGAAATGTAGGATGCTGGGAGTGATTTATAACTTCACATGAACCTAAAGTATTTTCCTGTTTATTCTACATCTGTAGAACTGGGCTGATGCTGGATTGCATCAAAATGTGTTTTCTTATGGGGTGGTGAAAAATTGTGACCTCTGTGGAAATGCTAACAGCACATATGTGATGCACAGCACTGGAGATCAAATCAGGGCAGAGAGGACCTTAAAAGCCAGGGTGGAATAGGGTGAGGAAGAGGAAACACAATAGATTTCAGAGTTGAAATATCTTTGAAAGGTGAAACAGGGAGAGAGAACAGGGTCACCAGAGTGAATCATGAAAGGATCTGTGCTTTTCATTGCATCCACAGATGCTCCTTCAGTTTATATCTGAAATCTTCACCCACTCTGAGATGAGTGGTAAAACAAAGTTAATTGCTCAAGCCTCCTTGCAGAACAGTAAAAAGCCTGAGAGTGTTTCTGTCCTCAGTAAGTGAGGAGTAGAAATGTCTTAGAATTGCTTGCAGTCAGTGGAGTTTGATGTTGAGCTGCAATAATTGCAAAAGCTTTCATGGGAACAGCTGGGTGTTAAGTATTTGTGCTGCTTTCAGAGGCTCTTTTGACCATCTTTGGAACTAAATGCCTACATATTGGCTTCAAGTGCTTTGGTAGCCATTTGGGACTGGATCCAGCTACCCTGCTTCAGGATGACCAAACTCATCTTTTAGATAGAAAGAACATCTATTACAGTGATTTTCAACATGTTCCTTGAGAAAACTATTTTCTTGTCCATACTCAGAATTGCTGAGCTTCCAAGCCTCCCCATGTTCACCCCATCAAGCTGGGAGCAATATGACATTGCTGCAGCTGTTTCTGGCCACTGTCAATGAACCAAAGACCAAGCAAACTTCATCTTCCTTACAGCTGCTTTTACTGTCTCCATTTTCAGATAAATAGCAGTGATGGAAGGGACTGCAGTGGCAGGAGAAGGATGGTTTTGAGAAGCAGTTGACTAAGGGTTTAAATATTTGCCTGCTCCATGTCCCAGGATATGATCTGTACACTTTCTCCCTGTCCTTACTCAGATTTGCAATGTTCTTGTGGCAGGTGAAGTGCTGCTTTGTGGGCTGCCAGTCCCTGCAACGGCTAAATCAAAGTGCTCTGCTGCATTGAATTCTGGCATTATTATTCAGTAAATTGCGTCTCTTCCCCTCATCTGCTCCCTCTTGATACTTCTTGTTATTTACCAGCCACTGCCTCTGACTCCAGAGGAATGCAGCCCTGATATCCAAGCGGAGAGAAGCACGCTGGGGGACAAAGGTGACTCCTGAGGCATCCCTCACCCAGCACATCTCCAGACACATTAACAATGCTGCATCCAGAGCTGTTTATCAAGTGCCACAAGCAGCTCCTCAAGTGCTGTTGGATGTACTTGTAACTCTGCTAGACTGTAAAGTAGAGAAGGAGTCAAATCCCAGCAGCTGTAGTGGGCTGGGAGAGCAAAGGCAGCACAGGCTAGAGATTAAATCCAGTAGCTATAAACCCAGCCAAAATCCCCTTAGCTTTCCCGTGAATAATCCTCTGGTCTGCAATATTAATTCACCAGTTTGGAGATATTTCCCCAACCAACAAAGTTCATTCAATCTACTTGCATGTTTCTCCAAAGCTTGGATCTGATTTGGGGTTGGGGCATTGCTAGCTTCCCGTAACAAATCCATGGTATTTATACAACGATTTCATTTCAACTGGGTCAACCTCTGCTATACCCTGAGAGGTCCCCTTAGCTGGCAGAAAAAATACTTCATTCTTTAATATTTTTCAGAAAGGAAGGACCTAGTCTGAACCCAAAGGCAGGTCAGTCAGTTTGGGCACTTTTACTCTATTTCTTTTGATAGTTAACTCAGTTCTGCAATGTCTTTTTGCTCTGCAACCCAAAAGATGATTAGCTTAAGAGTTGTGGCTGTATTACCCTTTCAGGGCAAGCTATGATCCTTGTAAAAGCTTTTCAATCATGCTCCAAAGTCCTCTAGGACAGGTAATGTGTTTATTTAACACTTTTCTCAGAATTACTTGATTTTTACACATTTGTGACTAGGAACACACTTTGATGAGCCTGATATTGGAGTTACTGGGGAAAGGCCTGTACTCAGTGACTGCATTCAGTGATTATCTGACAACACAGCTCTTTGAGAGCTATTAATTCTCTGTCAATATTTTTGACATTGCAACCTTCTGGCTGCCTTCCCTTTTAGCCTGGTCAGTCACCTCAGCCTAGGTGAGGTGGATTTGGAAAACCCTTCCCCTGACAGAAAAAAAAAAAAAAAACTTTAAAAAGGGAGGAGGGGAGAAAAGGGAGGAAGGGAGAAGAATGCAGACAAAAATGGATGAATATTTAACCTGAAATCAGGATTTTAAAATAATCTCCTAACTTTCCATCTTGGGATGCTGAGCACCAAGTGGACACTTACTGGCATATCCCTGTGAAGGGCTGAGGGTTAAGTGTCTGTTCCAGAGCTCACAGAAAACCCTGTGCAGAAACTCCCTCTGACTTGACTAAGCTAAGAATTATGCCTCTGCTGGGATAACTGTATTACAGCAATTTGCCTGCTGGCACTTGGGGAATGTGGAGCCAGGACAATTTGGCCAATTTTAAAAATAAAAAGTCTGTTTGTTGTTTTGCGATTGCTTCTGGCAAACGTGGACTAGTTGATGGGATTAGTGGGATGGTTCTGGCAAGGTAGCTTGTTTCTTCAGGTTCTCCCACCCCTCATCTGTCCATTTTAGCAAGTTTTGCTAAATTGGCAGCATCTAAAAAATAATTAAAATTGGGGGGAATCACATATTTAGAGGCAATGAAGCCAAAAGCTCAAATGCAGTGGCTTTTACTTCTTTGTCAAATTTAACAGCTACTATCAAGAGTAAAAACTGCAGAAAATTACTGCAACAAAAAAGGGAAGAAAAATAAACAGAAGAAGTTTTCCTCATCTTAAGTGTATCTGTGTCAGTCTTCTAACCTGCAAAACCAAAGATTAAACTGTGGCTTGGGAACAGAAAAACAGGCCATTGAAAGAGAAATTATTTGAAAAACGTTTTGCATTGATTCAGAAGGATAAGGCATTGATTCAGAAAGATGCAGTGATATAGGAGATGCTGCTTTAAGGCATATGGGCAATTTCCTGGTCAGTGTCTCCAGGTGCTGTAAGGCTGAGTGGTCTGTGGCCTCCCTTTGCCTCTCCAGTGTCTCTTGGAATAAAAGCAGGGAGGTTTTGCTCAGAAGCCTCGTGCTATGTTTAACTGGTGTACAACCCTAAAAGGGATTTTGTGAGGCGTGCAGCCCACCCTCCCCTCCTGCAGCTGCAGCAGGCTGTGTTTGACACAGGTGCTGCTCTGGAGCAGTGAGATCTGATGGAATTGGGGCTGAAATAAGTGATGGATCCAATATCAAGTCCTGTAGTCAAAGCCAGCAATGCGCAGTGTGAGTATGACCCTAGCCCAAAAGTGGCTTTGGGGTCATATTCAGAAGAACCAACTTGCAGATAAACAGGTGAGGGACATAATTCAGCCTGATGGTGCAGGTTCACAGGGGAACTGGGTGCCACCAGTGTAAAACTTGGGCTTTAGTGTAAAACTCCAGCCTGATTTCACTGCGTCGTTTCTCGTTCCATCCTGATACCTGGCATATATTCAATTTCTTTACAATAATAGACAGTTTCTTCATCTGCTGCCCTTTCTGTGTGTGACGGCTATAAACCACTGGTTACAAAGCTTGAGTGTTTCAGAATCTACTGACATTTAAGGAAAAAGATTACCAAGCCCTTGAAAGGAGCACAGCACTGAAATACACAAAGAAGCAAGTGCAACTTCCTTGCTGTTAAAGCGATAAAGAAATTAATGGCACACCGAGTTCCAAAATCCCACTGCTGTTTGGAGATATCGCCTTTTTCCTCTCTTTTTTTTTTTTTTAAACTCTTTTCTCCCTCCACAATGTATGAAGGCAGCTGCAGTTAAAGGGATGGCAAGGCACAGAAAAGATATTGCTTCCCGTGAGTTTTATGAAGCTGATATCAATCTTTTTTTTTTTCATAAACTTCAGTTCTGTTATTACCCTAAAAGCGTGTTCCACAGCATTTAATGTGACACTGATGAGAATACAAATAAGGGGAGGTGAGGGAGATGGAGGACAGAGAGAGAAGAATCAAATGATGTTAAATGCAAGGACCTGAACAGCACTTCCACACCCGTTGCCAGTGAGGAGAGTTTAAAGGGGCCAGGAAAGCGTGGAGCATCTGAATTGTGTTTGGGGCAGTAAATCAATTTGAGCTTCAACAGTGAGGTAAGAAATATCATCTGAGGAAGGTGAGAGAAGAAATTTAGGTTATGGAGGCATGAAGGCTTGCATGTGAGCTAATGAGGCATGCTTTAGCTAAGTGTTGTGTAGAAAGACCGGGTATAGATGTCCTTGAAATTGGGATGATATGGGGTGGAAAACAAATGCTGTGGATTTTCTAAACTTTCACCTGGAAGTGTATGAAATGCTTATTAATTTGACATCACATTTAGCCAGTGCTTGGCTAGATTCTAGTAGATGTGAATAACTTTTCATAGAGAAATTATCTTGTTCCTGAATAGTAAGACAAGGTTGGGCCACTTGTTCTGTTCCTTATCTGATACATGAATTGTCAGAAACTGGCATGTCCAAAAGAAGAGGTAATTTTTCATACAGGGTGCAGCAATGAAATTCCTTGCTTCAGGACATTGGGGATATGTAGTTTGCAGATTCAAGCAGAGGCTGGACAAATTAATGGAGTAAAATGTACACAGAATTACTGTACATCCACAAATAATCCAATAATCTTTGGTTTGGGCACTCCTTGAGCTGCAAAGTGCTGGAGATTAGAGAGTGTTCTGAAGAATTACTGCATGACTGTCCAAAGCTTATCTTCCTTCCTTGGCATCTGCAATGCCACAGGGTAACCAACAAGGGGAGCATCCATCCAGCTCATCAAGTCCCTTCTTTGCCCAGACCACACCCTCAAACTTTATTGCTGTGAGGAAGTGGACAGGACAGTAGAGAACAGAAGAAAGTAACAAATACAGTCTTGGAAACGAATCTGGAGAAGTAGTGGAGTGTGAGCTGGACACGAACTTGAGTGCAGTCAGAGCAGTGACATCTTTCTGTTCATCACCTTTCTCCAGTGTGATGCACTCTCAGCCCCTGGGGCAGCAGCTGAGGAACCCAAGAAGGCAGACAGCAGAATTTTTGAGAATTCTGTGTTAGCACTTTCAAGGAGCATTGCTGTGAACAGGATGTAAATGAAGAGGTGACAAATTACCTGATATGGTCATAGCAACAGTGCAGGCGTTCTCTTGACAGCTTTTTCAGGCTCTCTAAATTCTCCATAAATATATTAATATTTTGAATGACTTCTACCATATGTGATATATATTGTCAGTTCATAATTTCAGTTCAGGTGCTCTGTGCCTAATTTGCATACATGAGTAAATGAGGGAAATTTATCTCATTTTCTGGTTATTATTCCAACTGAGGATTCAGAGTGTGCACATGAAGATTGTGTGTAATTTTCTACAAGCATGAAACTTTTCCTCAATATAACTCAATATGTATTTTGAGTAAAGAAAAAAACTATTTTAACGTCTCAATGTTTGTCAAAACCACTATAATACTGTTAAGAAATAATAAAATAGTGAGACAGATTGCAGCAGTCAGAGTATCTGTCCTCTGAGTTTTGATGAGATGTAAAATCGGTTGAAGTTATTTCAGATTTCTGCAAAAGAAGTCTGCTTTGAAATGTCACTATTTCATGAGAGTTTTCAATGGCTCTTCAAGTGACACAAAGTACTCTCATGTCACTGTTAGAAACCCTAACCTGTGCAGCTGTTCTTACATAAGAAATTTACTTTGCATTGGTAATTCATAGGACCAAATCAGTTCTTCAGGGCTTATAGAAAGAGAACAAGCTCCAGGAGAGAGTGCAAATCCAAAAAGCAGCACCTTTCTCAGGTGTTTTACTGTCTAAATGCTCAGTGGAGGAAGAGGGGATGGCTGCTGACACGTTTTGAAGGCAACCAACACTAACAATGTAATCTGTAGGCCTAATCCTGCAATTTTTTGGTGTGAAGATTTGTTCCAGCCATGTAATTTGCACTGATTTAGTGTTGAACAGCTTTCAACTCCTCTGTGTACAAGCTAAATTCTCTTAACACTTGGATAACTTGGACTGTAACTTTTTATAGGAAGGGACTGTGGTCTTTGCTCAATATTCTGTTTGGGATTCCTTAGGAATTTCAAGAAGTACAATAATAAATTGAAAAAAAAAAAGGTACTTCATGATGCTCAGGCACACAGTTAGTTTTATGGGGATCTATCCCTGAGAAGTGGAATAGTTGGTGCCAAAGTTCTGTGTGGGCAGCTAATGAGTTTCTTACAGATGCATGATTATTTGTGGCTTTGATATATCACACACAAAAGAAAAATCTTCCTATATGTCTATGTACTCATATTTAATTCTGTTCTTACAGTGTCAGGATTTTGACAGCAAAAGTCATAAATCCCTGAACAAAAAGAACCACCTCCCACCCTAACACCATCAAATTATTTCCCAAATACCTCAGGTTTTTGGGGTTTTTTTTTGTTTGTTTGGGTTTTTGTTTTGTTTTTGTTTGTTTGTTTGTTTTGGTTTTGGTTTTTTGTGTGGTTTTTTTTTTTTTTTTTTTTTTTTTTTTTTTTGTTTGGTTTGGTTTGTGGTTTTTTTCCTCCAGAAAAAGCACTCCAATAATGGAAAAGCACCAAAGAATTCCCTCTTTTTTTCCTCTTCAAAGTCAGGAAGAAATCATCCTGAAATCCTCTACAAAAGCAGGGGTTTTGTCCATTTCAGGCAAGGCAGGAGGATCACAGAAGCGTCCTGGCTGTATAAAGACAAGCTCTAATGCTGGTGTCACCAGGTCACTGCGTGTCTTTCTGTAATGGCCCCATGGGACCCTGGTGCCATCAAACCCCCCAGCCTTTGTCACAAGTCTTTTTTCCCGAGCTTCTTGTGACTATTTTCAGCACTTTATGAACAGAGGGAGTCTGTGCTCTGCTTCTCTCTCCTGTTGTGGATGATGTTTCTATTTGCCTGATGAATTTCCCCCTCTTCTTATCTAGACTTTGTCCCCTTGTGTAGTAATGAGGAGCAGACCTATTTTCCTTAGAGGTGATGATGAACTGCAAGCAGGACAGGAGGAAACAGACCAGGTCATGATGTGATTACACCTGTACTCATAAGAGCAGGGGCTGATTATGCCTTCAAAGCTAATAAAAAAACCCCTACTTACTTGTGGGACGATTCTGCTGGCACCCAACAAGTGGAAAAGCAATTTTCACCCAATTGAAATTTTATGTTTAAAAAAGATTCTTCAGGAAACAGAAACTAATTTTTTTTTTTATTTTATCTCTTAAAACTGGATTCTGCCAAATATTAAGAGACCTATCTAATAGCAACACATTTTTAAAGTAATGAAATATTTACAGCTGGAGCCTTCAACAGAGGAACAGTAGAGTGTGTTTATTTTGCAGCTCAGTAAATTATATATACACACCAAGAATCAAATGGATGCTTTTGGTTGATCATGCTAATCCAAACAAGCTTTCTTTATGGTTTTTAATCTGGAGAATTTGTTTTCCACTCCCATGCAAGTAATTATCAAAGCATCTATTAAACACTATAAATAAATCCAGGCCCTAAAATTTGTCTCCAGACTCTGAGCATACAGTATGGCTGCGGGGCAAATCATCCCTCAGCAAAAGCTGGTGGTTTTGTCGCTCTCCCTGGGCCCTTCCTAGACCCTTAAAGGAAAACTGCAGTGATAGCTAAATAAACATTTGCTAAATAAGAACATATATATATATTGAAATTTATGCAAAACTGTTCAGAAATATCTGGCAAAATTTCTGTCTCACTATAGTAGTAATGTGTGCTTGTAGTTTTTCCAAATGCTTTGCCAAATCCAAGATGAATTCTGTTTCAGCACTTATTTCCACAACTTGTTTACCAGGTAAAGTCCCAATATGAACTGTCTGCAGCCAGAGTCCCTGGAGCATTTGGGGGAAAAGGAACAAATTACATGGAAATACAGCATATGCTGTTGGCCAGATGACCTCTGCTGTTGCTTAAACTCAGTAGAATTCACCCCTGCAAAAGTTAATAATTTGAAAAGGGCAACCTGCAAGAGAGCAAGATAAAAATTCAGGAGGCATAGAAAACTTGAAAACTCAGATAGAACCTCAGAAACCTGTTTAAAAAGTAAGGATCTCAATTTATGCAGATGTATGTTGACCTGCGTGTGCACGTGTTTACTCAGAAAGTGGTAATTTCCCTGCTTCCAGTCTGCTTCCCTGTTATCACTGCTCATTGCTTTGGGTGCATAACTTGAGTTGCAGCATCCAGTGGAGAGCCAGTGGTGTGGCCCTGAGCTGCTGCTGGGTTGGTGGTGGAGGCTGCTCCTGGTCACAGCATTCAGCTGCACTCAATGGCATTAAAGGGGACTTAAGGGGCTGGATGTGATAATGTCATTTTTACTCATTGTTTACTATTGACTCTGGTGAGCCTTGAGTAGGCTAAGCCATAAGAAGGAAGAGCCATGCACACTATACGAGACAGAATAAAACAGAGAAGTGGAAATAAAAGGGTGACAGCCAAAATCAGACTAGAACTCATCACCAGTCTCACCCGAAACCCAGACCTGCTCTGAGTTTCACAGAAAAGCTTCCTTATCATGAATACTGCATTCAGATGGTTTGTCTCACACTTTTCTCCAGTACTGGAGCAGGGTCAGCCTTTATTAGATGAACATGCCTTCTGATTCAGCAGGAACAGTTGGATTTGTACCATAGTTATCCCATAGCCATGCCACTGGAGCCCACAAAAAGTTAATCCCCATTAGCCAAAGAAATGGCCTAAATTGTTATTAGGGTTTTTCTTTTTTAAGAAGTTAAATGAGAAAAATATCACTAGAAAAAGTGCAGAAAGCAAAAAGCTTGGAATTGCTTAGCTGGTTCTTTCCAGCTGGATTGTTCTCTAATGCTGAACGTTAATTGGAAAATAACAGCATTCCTGCCTGCTTTTAGAAAATCAATATGCGTGGCTTTTTGTCCCCCTCCCCCTGTTCAGGTTAATTCATTACCAGGATATTTTTAGATTACTGAATAAATAAAAAACAGCCCTTTTCCAGTCAAAAGCTAATAACTACAACCAGAGCCAGAAAGATCTCCTGAGTGCAGCCCTCTCCCTGCCTCCAGTGCTGCTCACTGATGTCCGTGCCAACCGCCTGCCCCAAATCACTTGTCAGCCCTTCCACAAGGCTGGATATGCATCCCGTGCTCCTTTGAACTGGCACAAGCTGGAGGATCAATGGCTCTGTTTGGCAGGGGCTGGACATTTTCTAGCAGCAGTAGCTTGGCAGGACTGGCTCAGTGTAAGGATGTTAATGCCAGTTCACCACTCCCTGTGAACCAAGGGAAAGAGCAAGGCAGGAGAAGAGAGTGGCAGAACTGGAAATGCAAAGAGGCAACATCGTATTTTACAGAGGATGACTCACAACATAAAAAACAATAATTCTAGCAACGTTGTTTTGCATTTTTTTTAATACATAGTCCTGCTCAAATCCCCCTGGATCTAATTAAAACTTTGTTGGCCACCCACCAATCATGATAATTATGTTGTCTGGCAAAAACAACAACAAAGACGCAATAAGATTGTGCAGAATGATGCACCTACCTGACAAAACAAAACAAAACAAAACAAAAAAAAAAACAATCCAGGGCCCATGTCTTGTTTTTTAACTTTTACCTCTTTTGGAAAATGAAAAAAGAACCAAACTATAAAAGATGCAGTTTGAACCTCTAAGAGTCAACAGATGCTGAAAACACCAAAATACCCAGTGTGTCAATGAGTATTTGAAATCATGAGAAGGAAATCTTGCAGAAGACAGAGGCTTCATAAAAAAATACTAAAATGAGCTGACTACCGGGAGAGCCTGAGTGAGAAAAGAAGCTTTTATTGCAGTTAAAGGGCAGACACTCAAGATGTGTTATTTAGGGCAGTCACCACTAATAAACCAGGACTTGCTTAGGTTCCTCCCAAGCAAGATCAGAGACTCTGAATTTATTCCTTGTTCTCTCAAGTTCCCTGGATGCTGCTTCCCTGAGATCTGGCTTATTTCATGACAGCAAACATATCTGTTATTCTGCAAACGAACTTGATCCCAATTCCATGGAAATGAATGACGAGGCTCCCACTGATTGCAATCAGGCATAAAGGAACAAAAATGCACACGGAGACTTGGTCAGACTGGAAAATTGAAGCCATTTTAAAGCAGAATATCCAGGAGTCTGGATAAAAATGTTCAAATCTAGTCTGGATTGAATGAAGACAAAAGAGAAGCACACTTCATATCTTTTGAACAAACATTGTTTCAAACAGAGGGGGAAATCAGAGTGATTCAGACTTGGACTAATATACACTGCAAACACTGGCAAGCACAGTTTTGGCATAAGAAAGGCACAAATCCTGAATTATTATTAATTACATGAAAGTAAATGCAAATGGAGTCTTTCCCCTAAGGTTTCTCGATGTGAGAATAGATATTAAACACACAGAGCTTTCCAAGCAACAATACTCACAAAAATAAATGTAATCTCAGGAAATGCTTGCAATGAAATCAGCAGAAGCATTGCTTATGAGTTCCTTCCATTACTTGGGCTATTTATTGACCTTTGTGTGTGTATACATGTATTAAACTGACAGAGTTATTGTTTTTTCGTCATCCTTATTTAATAAGTCTCATTTTTCTAGATGAAAGGGTTTTTACTGATGAAGAGGGGATTTCTTTTTCTTTTTTGTTCAAGGTTTTGATAAAAATCTGACATAATTTTTAACTATTTTGAAATTATTTTATAGAGTTCTTTTATACCTAATATTAAGTTTAACCCTAAAATTACATTATCAGTGTCCTGTTTACCAGAAACAAATATTTGTATATGAGCTTTAATATTTCAGGTGCTGCACCCACAGATGTCCCAGACAAATTGCTAAGCCCTGTGAGCAAAAAAGAATCTATCCAAACATATGGAAATAAATTATTTTTATATTGCAAGGTGTTCTGGAAAATATCTCAATTAAGTTAAATCACACAAATAACTGATTTTTTTAAATTCTATGCCAAATGGAGTTTAAAAAAGGGACCAAAGAGATTCAGAAAACTAATATTAATTTCAAGGTGATTGTAACAGATTGTCCAGATAGAAAAAAAAATTTGTTTCCCTTTTACATATCTATCTATATGTATGTAACATAAACTTATTTGTTTTAAATACACATATTAAAAAAAAACCAAAAAAACACCAGATTTGTGGCTGGCAAAAATAGCTCCAGAGACTATTTTTAAAGGGGAATAAAAAGAAAGAGAAACCCTTTTTGAAATGCTCAAGTGGAATATTTTAATTTTACTGCTTTGGCTTTGTTTTTGTGTTGGAACACTTCAGATTAGATTTAGAGCTTTGTCTTTGCAATGTTCTCCACAGTTAAGACGACTAGTTATTTTTTCTTATTTCTTTTAAAGAAATTAAAGAAAATGAAGGATGTTTCTAATATTACATAAACCCATGACATCAAGAGCCTGAAATTCACTTCACGATTCTTGATGAAAAGATTGACAACAAGGAAATACAGATTTTCTTTGCATTTTCTCCTGATTTTCCCCTACACATTCCAATTCCTTCCTTCTGGAAGTTTCTCACCAAGGTAGGAGGACAAGCTGTCTCTCATGACTGTTTCCTCTTCCCTCCTTAGAGGGTGCATCTCTCCCTGTCCCACCAAGCTACAGAATCACAGCTGGGTGCCACAGATCTGAGAAGCTGCTGAAGGAGCTGCCAGGCTGGAGGGGGAAAAGGTGAGAGGAAGATTCGCTTTCTTCCTCTGCCTTGGTTTCTGGTCAGATAGATCCTATGCAAACATTAACTCTCCAAACAAATGCCCCAGTTGGGAAGGTGTCTCTGACTGTGCACTGCTGCTCAGGTGTGGATATCTGCCCTGGTTATCACCTAGCAGCAAAATTCATGTGAATATCCCACACCTTGTTTTAGGCAGAAATGGCAGAGTAAATGAGGACAGGTTTAACTGATGAGCAGATCCTTCTCTCCTGATTGTGCACCATGGGAGTGTGTGTATGGAAAGCTCTGCTGGTTGACCTGTGAGTGATGCAACTGTCTCCAGAAAAGGATTTCTGACCATGACTTAAGAAACAATGCATCAGTGAAGCAGGACAGAGTTGCCTCACAGAAATTTTTTTCTGGTCATTTTTTTCAGTTCTGAAATAAAATACTGTCAATGAGCAAGCTCACATCTTCCATCAGCCTCAAGGGTTCTCATTTTTTTCTTCTATTTTTTACTTTTCTTGCAGTAAAAAGGTAGTTTAAAGTAAAAAGGTTTCTTTCTTCTATTAGGAATTTTATCTTTAGTTGTACTTTGAACTTCTACTTCATCAACACTTCTGGCTAAGCGAAATCAAGCAAGGTGCACAAGCAAGAAAACACCATCTGTAACGATGACAAACTATAAACACCATTCACAGGCCATTAAGTTTGTAATCTTTTTCTCTTCATCATTATTCTCTTACCTCCATTAAATTCTTCCACAACCAAGTGCAGAAGCCAAGGGTGATGGCATTAGAGTGATAGACAAGAACTTTTATTGTCCTGTCAATGCAGATAAACCCAGAGCTGAGAGAATGTCAGGTGAACTTCCCCAGTGACAACTGAAGTTCAGTATTCTCTGAAAAAGGAAGAAAACACAAATGATTTTTATGCCTTTTAGGCTTTTAAGATTTATGTTACAGAAGTATCCTGACTCTGTGGAAGGCTGGTCAGGCTCTGACTGATATTTATTGTTCACAGGAAACTATTATCTGCACTTGATCAGTCTGCTTCAAATTGCAGATTTGCAAGGCTGCAAAGACAATCAGAGGCATCCAGCAGCCATGATTCTCCTGAGGAACTGGAAAGGAATAGAAGATGATGGAATGAAAATGACTCAGTGGATGCAGGTAAGCCACTTGCAAATTATTGTGAATAGCTGCAAAGACCCTCTGTTGGTCAGGGAAAGGAAAGTTTGCAGTTTGTATCTCCACACAACAAAAAGAAGAGAAAGGAACTTGCTCAGAGTCAGATATAGAAAAGATACATTCCCACAGGAATAACAGAGTCAGGTAATGGCCAGTTTTTTCTAGTATGGCCAAATGTAGGATGTTAGAGCACAACAGTCTCCAATTTTTGTTTGGCAGTGTGTACCACCACTGGTAGTAACATTACATTAGAATATGCAGTTTGCCTTATTTGCAAAGAGAAACCCCAATGCAAACCCCACACATTTTCTAGTCAGTTGATTCTCAGTCGCTGACACTTGCAATGCAACCAACTTCCACAGCTCTGTCAATTGCCAAAACCTGCCATAATCCTCAGTTTACCATGAGACTTTGCTGGAGCCAGTGTTAAAATAGTCAGTGTTAAAATAGTCAGCTGCTTAGTAGCTGAAGACCTTCAGGTTGGTCAAGCATGACTTGCTAAATTAATTCTCATTTTTCCTTGTTGCATTCTTGCCTTTCATGTGGTTGAAAGTGTTCACAGCATACATTTTAGTTATTGATGGCAAAAACCTTCTGGGTATTATGGGGTTGCTTTAAAACAGTCAGGATGAAATGCGACAATTGCTGGGTCATCCCTGTGGTTATCATTCATATTGGCAGTGGTGAATGAGTTGACTACAAGATACACCTCAGGCTTCCTCCTTTTGCCAATGTTTACTAGTTTCAAAGTTGTTGTAATACAGCCCATTCTATCTGTGAGCTCCAGCTCAGCTTTCACCTCAGCTGCAAGCTCAGAGCACCAGCTGAGTGCGTGCAGTCCTGATATAAGTGCAGCTCTTGCAATTCTACTTTACACTCAACCAACTATGAAACCCAGCAGAATCTAAGACCAGCTCTTCAGGGCAGCTTTCCAGGTTTCTCAGGCTGCAAAAACTGATCACGAGAGAATGTCAGCTGGGAATTTCAAGCAGCAGATTTTCTCATCCACAGTCTTCTGTGGCCTGTGGGGTTTTTTTTGCTCCTAAATCCCATGGTAATTCCTGATAGACAAGCAAAACTCAGGAGCACAGGGTGGTAATGGATTGATGTGTCCAGATCACAAGGGGAGAAGATCATTGCAACACTGAAATTCAAGATCAGCACAGAGGAGCAGATATCAGAAGAGAGGAACCAGTATTCAGTCCCAGGATTGTGGCAGAGTGCTGGATTCCACACCAGCACAGATATGGTAGCTGTGCAGCCACATGAGTATTGCTTCAGCACCTGACTGGGAGTAGGAGCTTCTCTGGAGAGGGTAACTCCCTTCCAATGCTCCCTTCCTCCCATGGCAAATCCACCCTTGTTTTATCACCTGGCACAGCTGGTCCAGGGAGTATCTGCCTGCAGCTGTAAGAGCAGGAAGGAGGCCTGAACCCAGAAAGTAAAAACAGACCCTGTACCATGAGTGTGGGGTTTGCTGTCCCATTTGTGGTTAGTTGGATGGTGTGAAAACGCTCTGGATCCAGAAATGGAAGTGAAACAGAGGAATTACATAAGAGAATTTCCAGAGGAGAAAATCCAGACAAGTCTTACTGTCCTCAGAGAGAGCTGCTGGCTAATAAGCACGACTAGATATTTCAATATAAACAGGATTTGATGAAAACTGCAACCAGGTATTGGTGCTGAGCACCTTCCTGTACTTGGAGGCAATCCCACTGAATGAATCTGCTCAGCCCCCAGCCTCATTGCCAGATACATGGACGTCTGAATTCCCCATCTGAGGATTTAGCAAAGCAAAATGGCTCAAAGTTATAAAATATCAAATTCTTGCCCTTTTCTTGAGATAACTTTAAACCTCAGTCTTTGCAACAGGCTGCAGCAAGAGGGAGTACAAGAACAAAAAGCCCTCGCTGTTAATATTTATGACAACTAAAGCAAAATTGCAACGCATTTGCAGATGAATAGGAGCCCTTGTTAAAAGCTGCACCAGCCTAATTTTAGGACAGCACTGGTTTGGCATTTGATTGTGTGGAATAACAAAGGAGAGATTTCATGTTAATTAATTTAGAGGAATTATTAGTGTCAAAAATAAATAGTTCAATCACCTTTCCAAAAATAGTCTGAAGAAGGGAAATGAATCTCAGTGGAAAGAAGATAGAGGTTTTCTTTCAGTTACAGATTTTTGTCAAATATTTTGGTCACTTATTGTCAAACGCAATGCTCCAATAGAAGTAACAGGATTTATTTATAATA
Source organism: Zonotrichia leucophrys gambelii (assembly GCF_028769735.1). Classification (NCBI taxonomy): domain Eukaryota; kingdom Metazoa; phylum Chordata; class Aves; order Passeriformes; family Passerellidae; genus Zonotrichia; species Zonotrichia leucophrys. The sequence continues at coordinate 10,528,271 of NC_088176.1, forward strand.
ACACCTATTTAACAAATATTTACCTATTGCTACAAAACAAGCTATATGGCTAAATAATTTCCATTTGTTCAGTGAAATAAAGAAGCATTAGGAAGTAGTTGGTTTGATATATATATATATATATATATATATATAATTAGTCCCTATTTTATTTAAAGTATGGAGCATCCAAACCTTATTTAGAAAACAAAACAAAACAAAACAAGCACTCAAGTTTTTGTGATATTTACAGCTGAAAGTCATTTTTTCCCCCCCAAGGGAAACTGCAACAAGACCTGTTGTATCCTGATTTGTTTGTTTGTTTTAACAGAGATTCTGTTTGGGGGAATTATGTGCAATGTCAAACTACAGTATTCATCACTCACCATGGCTTGATAGGAATCAATGGAGCAGTGTTCTTCTTGGTCTCCCTTCATTACACAGTCTTCTCTGAGAAAAGTCATTATTTAAAATGAGTGTAGATTCAAAAAATCCTGATGATACAAATATTTACTAGGGAAAGATTATACTCATTTGTCTAAAAGCATTCAGATTCACAAAAGGCCAGGCTATATTATGCCCCTGCCTTATACTAAAAACTCAGCTGGTTAAGCCCATCCAGTTCTGTTTTGTTCTCCATATCCTCTCTCATTCCTTTTTCTCCCTTCCTTCCATCACAGGACAGGCAGGGTTGGCAGAGTCCCTGAGGTGCTCCCATCACACAGGGTGCATAGCCTAGCATGTTTCAGGAGACAGAAATGCTGTGGAGCCAGGAAGTCTCTCAGGAGCACATTTTTCACAAAGGTAGTCTCTGATTGCGAATATGAAACACTCCAGGGGAAAGAATTCCTGCAGATGGCAGATTATTGCAATCACTGTCATAAGGATTTATGTCCTTGACCAAGCCCATATTTCCACCTGTCTCAGAACCTGCCCAGTCCCAAGTGAAGATTTGTGTACTCATCCACGTTTCAAGCTGCTCCTGCTTCTCTTCTCAGGGCTGGGATATAAATCCTGAGGAAGATGCTTGCTCCACTGCAACATATACCTAGAAATGGCATCTGCTCCCCTCCCTAGATTCCAGCTTATTCTTCCTGAACCCAGAAGCAAGAAACTCCCCAACACTCTTGTGCATGTGCAGATCTATGGCTTTGAGATAGTTCCTCCTGGTGCAGTTGAAAACCCCCAGCCACTGCTCATCCTGGCAAAGGCAGAGGCTGAAGAGGCCAGCTAAAACCTGCAATTTTAACTTGCTCTCATGGTATCATGTTTTATACCTGCCTCTTCTTCCATGGTTCCTATGGCTTGTTCATATCCCCTCTCCCCAGGCAATACTGGACACGTGGAACAGAACAGTCTCCTGACCAGGTAGTGTAGCAGCTCTCATGGAAAACACCTTCTCACCAGATGCTGGAGCTGCACATGGGGTACTGAAATATCAGATCAGGTGGTGCCTCAGGTCTGGGTACCAATGAAAGCAGTCTTTCCCTTCTCTGGGCACAGCCATGGAGCTCAGTCACATCACAGCAGCTTCTTTTTGTCTGAGTACAGGAACTCGGTGCCTGCTCCCAACCGAGAAAGCTATCCCTTACATCAAAGGACAGCAGATTATTCTTTTGTGCCAAAGACTCCGCTTTCTTATCTCTGACGGCTCAATCATCACATCATCTGTGGCAAAAGATGGCTGGCAGCAAGATTAGATTACAGCGATTTAAAATGTCTCTCTCAGATAAGAGCAGACCACGAGTATTCAAAAGTACACATAATCAGATTGTAAGCTTGACTATCACAGCTTGCCTCAGACACCAAGAGTATAAATACAGATTAGACAAATTTTGGGAAGACAGGTCCATTAAAAGTCCTACTACATTATTACTTATTAAAAGTAAGGGATCAGGTGCAGTTTCTGCTGTTGTTAGAATCTCCTAAACTGGTAATTCCCGAAAACAGGGCTCAGGGGAAGGCTCATACTGTATGTGTCTCCTGTGTCCACCCACAACAAGGTCTAAGCTGGAAAATGTGTCTGTGGTCCTTGGATGGATCCAGTGTTTTCTCTCCATGACTGATTGTTGTGCATTTGCTGAAGAGCTCTGCAGGTGTAGTGTGTGCACACTGCATAAGATGTGCTCAGGGCACATCCCTATCACTCGATGGCCACTCATCACAATGCAGAGATAATCATCTGCCTAAATGAGACAACTATATTGTTTCTCTCCTTAGCCTTAGCCACTCATTGACATGCAAACCTCTATAACAATCCCAAGAGAAATTTCCTCTGACCTCTTACTAATTTCCTTCTTCCAAGTTCTTTTTCTGTCTCACCTACTCATCCCTGAAATTCATTCCTTCAGATTAAAGCCTCCTTAAGAGACTTGTGCTGAGAAGGTGACACTTCTTAGTTGATCCTCTGGGATAGATCCACCTGCTCAATCTGTTGAACAGAAAATAAAGGATTGGGCTGATAACAAGGTAGCTCCACCTCCAATCATTACTACTCTGCTGATCATACTTTGACTCAGTTTCCCCCAAAAGTGGCCTTTGTGAGGAGTTTGGGGCTTAGTAAAGGAAAGGAGCTGTTTAAGCGTGAGTGTTAATTATTGTTATTACCCGACAGGCTGTAACTAATAGTAACCATTTAGCTGGGAGATGTGGAAACAGGTATGCAGTTAATTGCTAGATTTAGCTGAGGTCAGGTGGTTACACTGCAGACAATCCATCATTGTTGTAAGCAGCATGAAGTTATGCCCAGCCTGAATTACTGTGAGTCTCCCTTCACCTCTGGTGCTGTGCTAATATCCCAAGACGTGTCACCAGTGAGCATTTGAGTGAAATCTCTAGAAGAATGTGGAACAAATCTGTAAATCGTTTTCTGAAATGCCCTGCCAAAAAAAAAGAAAAAAGAAAAAAAGAAAATCAATAAGGTCTTCCGTGTCAGGAAGGAAATGTTAAAAATATTAATTAAAAAATAAACTCTCCCGTAAATCAAATGGGAATGAGTGGGAGCAGGCAGACGGGGATGGAATAATTTCAGTGGAACAGCTTTCAATTCCCTCCAGTTTTCATGGGCATTGGGAAGTGCCTGTCACAGCTCAGGGCCCTGTCCTGCTGTGTAGGCAGTAACCAGCAGTGCTGTTTGTAGTCAGGACCAGCAGCTCCCGTGGCCAGCAGGCACCAGGGTCTGCAGCAGCCCCTGGTATCTCCTCCGGCCACCACTGTGACTGCTCCCCCTGCGGGGAGGACATCCACGGAGAGAGGAGCGCAGCTCCTGCGGGGGAAACTGCTGGTCCTGAAAGCCGGAGAGACAGCTAAACCAACAAGGGTTGTTTTTTGGAGGTTTTTTTTTTTTTTTTTTTTTTTTCCTGCTGATAAACCGCTGGAAGGGAATCTCCCTCTCCACCAAGTGCTGTCATTTCATTTCCAAAAACTTGTCCCTGTCTCCATCAGCATTTATGTGGGTACATCTCTGCCGTGCATGAGTGATTTATTTAAGCATCAGCAGCTACTGTACGCGACAGTACAGTGAAGCATAAGCGGGGGAGGGAACAGAGGGCAGAAATGCCACTTTCCCTCTGTAAAAGCAAGCACAGGTGCCTATTCTGAGCAACTCCCGTGCACTTACACCAATCACGGGAAGAGGGAGAAAGAAAGGGTTATTTCAGAGCCTGCTCAGACCTTTAAGAGCACTTAATTATTCGAATTAAAATATTTCCTCTGGGAAGACTATATACCCACACGCATGTACTGTTCCTTCACTTTGCACATCTGCTTCCAGTCGCTGCGCGGAGGTTTCAGTATGCTGCGGAGCTGAGGGGTTTGAGCTGACGGGAAGCACAGGGGAGGAAGGGATGGGATGACACGAGTTTGAAAGTTGGGGTAAGTCCGTCGTTGGAGTGTGAGCGAGAGAGGGGGAGTGAATAAACAGCCACTCCCGGCACACGGGGCGGCCTGGCTGCGGGAGGAGTGTGATGCACAAGCGGCGAAGGGAGAGGGGGCAGAGAGAGAGCGAGCGGGAGAGGAGCGAGCTGAGACTTCCACAGACGCAGCCGGGAGAAATCACCAGCCAGGATTCGCTCCTCTCTCTCTCCCTCTCTCTCTGATTTCAAATCAGCTCCTCCCCCGTGTGGTTGTGGCTTTGCCTTCCATCACAAGCCTCATCAGCAACACCAGTCTTGGGAAAAAAAAAAAAAAAAAAAAAAAAAAGAAAAGAAAAGAAAAGAAAGAGAAGGGAAAAAGACACGAAAGGAAAAAGTGCAAAAGAAGATAAAGGAAGCAAGAGGGGGAAAAAAGAGGTGGGAAGAAAGTAATCTCCTCTACCCCTCGGCTGCATCTAGCACAGAAGAGTCTGAAACTTTACGTGGAGTTCTCGCCGTGTTTACTCCGCGGCGGCGGAATCGGCAGCGCCCGGCTCTCTCGCTCTGCCCTCTCCTTCTTGCTCCTTCTCCTCGCACTCATCAGCAGTCGGCAGCGATGGAAAAAGTTGCTGGCTGGTACCCAGCCTGGCACGTTGCTCTCCTGTACTGGACATGGCTTTTCCTCTTCACTTATGGCTTTACCGGCGCAGAAATAACTTGCAGATCCTGCCGTTCCCAGGTGCAGCCGCAGCAGCAGCCGCAGCAGGGATTACTGATGCACTTGAGGACCGACAGAGGAGAAAAGGAGCAAAGGAGCTTCCTCGGGGAGAAGGGAGGTGAGAGAGGGCAAGAGGCCGGCACGGAGGATGCCGGGCTGCAGGCGACCCTCGCCCCTGCTCCCGCGGGGATGCAATTCAGCGGCTGGGAGACACGGCGAGTGCCGAGGGACCCAGAGAAAGTGGCCGGGGAGCGCCGTCCCCGAGCGGCAGCGGCGGCTTCGGCCGAGGACCGAGCGCTCCAGGGCCCCCCCAGGCCGGGCGGCCCCGGGCCGGGCTCGGTGCGGCGGCGCTGGGGCCGCAGCCCGCGGGGCTCGGTGGGGCCGGGGCCGGGCGGCGCCGCGGGGCGGGAGCCGGGGGACGGCGGCGCCGCCCGCTTCGGGCTGGAGGAGCTGCGGCTGGCCAGCACCACCTTCGCCCTGGCCGGAGACTCGGCGCACAACCAGGCCATGGTGCACTGGTCCGGCCACAACAGCAGCGTGAGTACCGCGGGCAGGGGCGGCTCCTCCGTGCTTCACTTATTTCCCCCTTCTCCCCTTCTTTTTCTTCCCTCCCCGCTCCCCCGTGTGTGTGTAATCGGGGGTGGGGGGTGCTGGGTTTTCTTTTTCGAAGGGGATTTTGCGCCTCCGGGCGCCGGGGATTGGCTTCGCTTAGCAGTGTGCAGTGGGGCAGAAGGGCTTCAAAAGGGCCATTCTTGTGGAGTAGGAAAAGTTTCCGCTGCCCGCCCGCCCGCTGAGCGCATCCGCCTCCCGGCCCCCGTGTCCCCCGCCCCGCAGCGGGGCGCGATCCAGCGCTGCCCCCGCCCGCGGCACGGGAAGGGTCTCCTCAGAGGGATGGATGCTCCTTCGCATCCAGCTTCTCCCCAGGATAACCCTCACGGGCAGGCTCAGCTGGAAGGATGCCCAGGGAAAGCCCCTCTGCTGCTGCTTCTCCTCCTGCCGGCTGTGGGGGCCCACGTCAGCCCAAGGGCTCATCCCCAGGCCCTGCTGATGTGGAGATGCTGGAGGGCTTCAGGACTTTGCCTCCGAGGTGCCTCTGTGTAGGGGATAAAGCTGCTTTTTGCCTCTTGCCACCAAGGTGTTAAGCAGGAGAGTTTTGTTTCTTCCTCATAACCTGCATGTGTCTCAGGAATAGCATCAGAACAGCTCTGACTTGAGCCAAGCAGAACAAAACTGGCCACAAAAGTAGGCAACTGATTGCCAGGCTGGAGCCATAGTCATGACATCAAAGTTCCCAACCCTCCAGCCTCTGCTGCCGTGGTACCTGGAGCTGGGGCTGAGGTCCAGGGAAGGCAAGGGTAAATTGCTTGGAGTGCTCTCTGCCTGCCCTTAACCCTGCTTGTGGAGCAGCAGAAGTGGAGGGATCTGTCTGTCCTGACTCTCCAACTTTGGCTCTTAGGGACACCAAGCAGAATGCTAATGAGAGAGAAGGGGATGCCACCACTCTGTGACTGCTGCCTGTGCAAGTTCCCAGGAGAAACAGGGACTCAGGCTCTCCTCTAAGGTGTCTGCAGCTGTAATGCCAGAAGGTTTCTGGCTGCTTGGCAGAAATCTTTGGCCTCCCTCTCAGCTTTCAGTACTAGGAGACTGATAACTTTTTGAAATAATAGTCTAGTCATTATGAATTGCTTTTGGTGTAGATTGTACTGAGCTACTCAATTTAAATTGCAGCGGATGTCGTAAGGACTTCACTGTGGGGTTCAGCCCTAGTTAATTGGGACATGGTTTTATGGTCTCATCAGGAAGTTTTTAATCAATTAATTGACAAGGGAATAGATGTAATTTCCATTTTGAAGGACTTTCTCCTTTCTTCACAACTCAGCTAGACTATTCTTAAATAGTTGTGTGAACAGAAGCTGCCTTGTAGGAAGTCAGGTCTGTTCATACAAATTGTATTGAGACTGACACTGGTTTCAAGTGACCCATTTGCTAAAGAAAAAAGATTCTGATATAAAAAGCCATCCAGCAGGCAGCAGTTTCTCTGCTCTATCACTGCCATTATGTTTCACCTGTACATTTTCCAAGACACATCTATTGTTATATATGTGTTTAGGTACACATATATTTGTGTATGTGTTTCTGCCCACTGTGGTAGTAGTGTAGGCTGCTGTTGTCAGGGACTGATTTACTTTCTGAGTGTGTTGGTGTACAGATGTTTTCAGGGGGAAATATTTTGTGACTGTCCTTCCCAAAGAGCTGCAGGTTGCATCGTGTACAGGGATATTTTGCTCCCCCCTTCACTGTGGGGGCCCTGGCAGTGCTGTTCTGTTTTGTGTTCTGCTTGCAGCCCCCTCACAACACAGACTGAAGCTGGGTGCCAGCAGCACTTGGATGCACAGCAGGCTTGTCAATGCTGTGCGTTTAGAGGTCAATGGTGTGTGTTTAGAGGGAGTCCAAAGTGGCACTGACCCATTGTCACTGTGTGGAGGTTCTGGGTTCCCATCAGTGCTGGAATTGGGAGTGGGATGGGCTTGGGGGGAAAGGCTTCCTTTAGGGCACAGAATATGTAGTTTTGCCTGCCTGGAAGTTGCAGAGGGTCCCAATGTGCTGTTTGTGAGGATGTTGTGTAAGCCCAGTGCCCTGCACTCCAACAGCAGCAGCTGCTGGCTTCCTGCTGGAGTTTCCATGCTGTGGCACAGGGATGCAACACACCTCTGCTCGTTTTCATTCTTGTGTGCTCTGGAAGTGCTGCTGTCAAACAATTTTTGCCTTTGCCAGGCAGAGGGGCAGTGTGAAGAAGATCATAGTTTGCAGTGTCTCTGTGAGGACAGGAAAAACAAAAATAAAGCTCAAAACATTTGAAATCCTGTTAGCTGGAAAAACTGGAAAATTAAAGCATTGTCCCCATCAAGTTTTTTGTATTGCAGTGTACCTTATCCTGTCAGCCTCACTGTGGTTTCTTGTATCCTTATTTTGGTAGCGATGTGGATATAATTGCAATGCTGCTGTGGAGGAGAATGAACTCCTGAATTCTGTATGGGATTCTTCTGGGCATTTGCAGCTTCTCTCAGGCTTGGCTGTGATTTTATATTGAGTGTGTGCACCACTGAACTGATGGCATTTTGCTCTGATTTCACTGTATGCTAAGCCACAAGTATAGTAAGAATAATAAATTATAGTACAAGTTGTCCAGGTCTCCATCAATATAAATTGTTTTAGATCAGTGCTTATTTTGGATCATCAATGATTTTAGGTACTCCTTGGACAGCTTGCTCTCCAGATCCACATTTACATCCAGACACTTGGAGCATGCTTTGCTCATCTCTAGTGACACAGTTCACATATTCTCTAATCTCTCCTCTGTACCTTGTTTCACTGATGGAGGCAGCAGAAGTTCCCCAGAGGAGAGCATAGGTGTAGCAAGACTGGCTTGTCAGATGATTGATGAGGATGAAATCAGGAGTGTATCCAGTGTTATGTTAAAATACAGTGAGGCCTTGGGCTTTTTCTGACTCCAGTGCAGGTGAGTGAGGGCACACAAAGCTGTCCTGCATCTCCACAATCCTGAGCTCTTTCAGTCTGCAAGACAGAGAAGAGCAGCTGCAGCAAAAGGTGGTGCTGAAAAGGTCTGTGGTTGCACTGTGTGCTGGACTGGCCAGGATGGTCCAAGGAGGTGTTAACTGGCCCAAGCCAGCACCTTGCCTGAAATCATTCTGACAATATAATAAGAGCCTAGACTGCTGAATCTGTAAAGGGGTCCTGGCAGTACTTACCTGCATTGATAGATCCTGAGCATCTTTCCACTGGCCCCTATAAAACTGGAGTAAAAGTTCATGTGACCTGAAACCTTTGTCAAATCTCTTCTGCAAGATACACAGGTGAGATCTCCTGCCTTATTGCACCACTGAGAAATGTCATCAGTGGTGTGGAAGTTGGCAGGTTTCCTAGCTCATGGAGATCCCAAGTGTGTTGCTAATGCATGATGTCCTGACACTGTAGGTTTGGAGTCCCTTAATGCCATGCTATAGACTAGGGGAAAAGAGCTAGCAGATATTTGTGTGTGGAGCTAAAAGAGAGACCTGGTTTTAATGGAGAGAAGCAAGTCTCTAGGTGATGTCCATAATGAGCTTTTGGGATAGAGATGCTTTGCAGGGCTTACAAAAAATGAAGATTGCTTCTGTCCTAAGCTGGCTTGGAGCAAGATCAGTGCCTTATCTGTTAATTTGAAAGTATTCTGGAGAAAGAAAAAAAAAAACTGGAGGAGGTTGAAAGGTGAAGGAGATTGAGTGAGTGCCTTGGTGCCACAGCTGGTGCTATAATGTGGTGCTGTGAAAGAAAGCAGCATGGGTTTCACAGTCAGTTATTATCATAGCAGTTTACTGTTGCCTTGCACTGCACAATGTGCTTTACTGGGCTGGATGTTTGTGTAGATCTCAAATTGTGTGGCAGAGAATTTGAGCATGCACTTGGCCTTGTACCTGGGGATTGGCTTTTACGTGTGCATGATACCTTTAAACAGCTGGTTCAAGCTTCTGTGATTAACATGGTGGCAAAGACAAAGCTGAGCTTTCATAGGTCCTCTGCAGCAGCAGATCCTCATCAGACTGATAGAGACACAGAGGTGTCTCAAAACAAAACAGGTTTTGTATTCCATCCACAGCAGAAGATTGATACAGCTGAAGGGTCCAGTGCAGGATGAAGCCTGCAAGGTCATCATTGCTCTTGTCAGGTGATTACAACAGACAGCGGGGGAAGAGTTAGGTCTCTTATAGGAGAGCTTTTAGGCAAGATGAAACTGCATTAGGTGTTGCTTGCAAGGTGGTACTTAATGTTACTGACAGGACAAAGTGGGCACAGGTAAGGCAGAATAATGACACACCTGTGTATTTCCAATGCATTGTATTTTGTCCTGGACAAAGTAATTGTGAATAAACTCTTGTTAGATTTTTAGCTTAAGTGTTCAAACCCACTTTGTAAAAATGAGGAGTTTCAAGAATGGCACATCCTACTGCATCCAACAGCCATGACTGATCAAACTAAAACATCTACATGTACATCCTTCTATTCTTCACCCTTCTATTTCCTTCTTCTTTTTTGGGTAGCTGTTCCAAGCCTTTTTTCTGACTGTTGGAAACTACTCTGATTTCTGTTCTAATGTTGCCATTGGGCAATTTAGATTATTTTTTTTTTTCATTTGTATGCATTCCTTTTAATTGAAGTTATTTTCCCTCCCTGGCACTTACATTCCCTGGAATTATTTTACAGGCAGTGATGATATTCCCTTTCAGCCTCTGGTTTAAACAGCTTCAGATCTAAATCTGCTAAATCAAGCAAGCATTCTTTTTGTATCTGCTTGTACAACAGGTTTTGGACAGTGAACTCTGAATTTCTAGGAGTCAGGTTCCCAAGAACTTGAATTTGAATCTGAATTTTGCTTTTGATGATTGAAGATGATAAAAAATATTGTTTTATGCAAGTGAGGCAGTAAAGGCATGGCTAGTACCTTAAATTGCCAGTGTTCTGTTCAGTCCAGAATGGGGGACCATAATACAAATTTTTGTTTTACATCTCACTTGGAGCCTTTGCCCAAATGTCATGTTCATGCAAGAGGACATAGTTGATAGCCTCTGCCTTTCTCTTGTTGGCAGAGCTGTGGCTCCAAAGTAAAACTCTCAGGGGTGCCAGCATCATCCCATGAGTGACCAGCATTTTATTGCCTGATGCTGTGATAGCCCATGACAATTGAATCATTATAAAGAAGGAATTTTAAGGTAATGAGTGTGGATGTGGAGCCCAGAGCCAGATGCTCAGTGAGACCCACAGTGAGGAATGACCCCAGTGTCAGTTTCTTTGTATTGAGATTGATTCCTAGGGTGCTGGAAACAGCTGCCAGAAAAGATTCATGCAAGGAGGATGTTGGCATTAGTATAATTCAGTGAGATGGAGTCTGTATTATGTACAAATTAGAAGAATATATAATAGTATTAAGAGTATAATGCACCGGATGCTGAGACTGTTTCAGGCTAATCTCTTGCTAGAGCTACTGAGAATATATTTTGGAAGGGCTGAATAAATTGTGAGGAAACAAAAATGGGAATTTAAACCAGAAAAAAAAATAAAATCAAATTAAAATATTGCTAAAAGTCCCTTGTTTCAAATTTTTGTCTTTATTATATTTAGTACTGTTGGATAATAAAATACTTCACATGCAGTCTAGATATGAAACCTCTAAATTTCCTGTAACTGAGTAGGACTTTATTCCTTTAACCAGAGGTCCTGAGGATTTTTTTTGTATTTATTTTGTTGTGTGTGTGTTTTGATTTTTCAAAAAAATGACTCAACAGGCATAGTATTTCTTTCTTCTGTGTTGCAATCCATCTCTAGATATAGTTCCTGACTGGATAAAACATAGGCTTTTCATATACAGAATATGAAATAGGATACATGGGAAATTGTTAATAAGAAGAGCTGTGCTCTGAGAGAAAGCAGTAAGTGAAAGAGAATCTGTGAGGATTGGAAGAAAGGCTTGTCATTGTGTGATGCTGGTCTCTGTGAAAGAGTTTGGGAGATGGTGAGGAGCTCCTGCCTCTGACAGGTGGGATATGCAAATCCCATCACAAGGGGAGATTAAGGAGAATAATGGAAGAGCTCTGACAGTTGCAACTGGCATTCATGCAATATCGAGAGGCTATAAACTGTGTAAAGCAATCAGGTTATAGCTTTCAATCTTCCTAATACACTACTTTATAATAGAAAATGGGTTTCTCCCTTTCCTCCTGGCTTCAGATATGACGTTTGTATTTCCCTAACCTGGCGACCATGGTGAAGCCAGTCCAGAGGGGGAAGCCAGGAGGTCAGAAGTCCTTAATTCATTCTGGAGGGGTTAGGGACCCATTCAGCTGTGACACAGCTTTACATGGGAAGGGCTGCAAGGTCAGCACTGGCCTTGGACAGTCTCACATCCTTTGGGCCTTTCATACCATGTCAGAGTGAATACAGCCCTCACGTTGTGCAGAGCTCCAGCCAGGGGAACGAAACTGCCCCATTAAAGACTTCTTTCTCTGGAAAATGCTCTTGTAGCTTGGCCAGAGCATTTTGTACGTTCACATTGATTTTCCTTTGATTCCAAGGCTCCTGAGAAATAGCCCTCAACAAGCCCAAGTCGTGAAAGTTTAAATGCAACATTTTTTTGTTTTGAATCAGGCAGCATTTTTGGAACGGATTTCCAGTTCTTATGTTCTGCATTTTATAATGATCCAGTGATACAAAAACCTTGATTCAGTGTGCTGGACACCTGAGATGGCATTACCTCTGACTGCTGCTTCACAGAGTAAGGGCATCCTGTGGGAACTGTGTCCTTCCTGATGTCCAGGTATGGGAATTGCACAGCATCTCAAACTGGTTTTACCTATATTTAGGTAACTGCTGTTATCTTAAAAGATCTGTGTACTAGATCCTGTTCATCCACATGCAAAGCTGCATTCAGGTTTACATTTCCAAGAAGGAAAAAAAATAAAGACTGACACAAGGTGCTTTTTTTCCTCAATTATTTTTTTATACCTGGCCAGCAAACCAAAAAATCAATGACTCCCAGAGCTCTAATTGACATTTCTGTGTTAAATGAAAATGGACCTTGATTCCAATTCAAATGGCAGCACTGGGTGATAAAGTAATTATTTTGGAATTTTAAATGCATATAAAAGTTGATGCAGTAAAATGATTTTTGTGCCACTTGGAATTTTTTTGGCTGTATCTTAAATCAAACAACAGTTAATGTAAGAGCCCTTAATCCCTAATTCTCAGCGCTAGTAACACAATAACACTTTTACTTAGTACTGTACTTTCTCTCCTTGGGGAGCATAAAAGTATTTTCAGAAGGAGCAGGATATTTTAGGATATGTCCTAAAATGTAATTCCTTCCTTTTAGAGGGTCTGTAAGAACTTAATTTAACCTCCCGTCGAGTCCCTCAGTGGAGGAGTGTTCTCTTGTGGCTGCACGCCGGCTGCTGGAGCTGCCATGGCGGGCACAAGCCCAGGGCAGCTGTGCCCAGCTGCCCCTGATGGGGGTGATGGGGAGCAGGAGATTGAGGAAACAGGTGGAGATTTAGATGGAAGAAGGAGGGAAGATGCAGCTCTTGCAGCATCTCAATGCCAAGCATCCCCAACGGGAGCAGCCCAAACCAGGACAGGGCCTCTCCCAGTGCTGTGTTTGTGGCAGAACTGCTTCTGCTGGGGCAGGAAGGTCAAGGACCTTGTGATTCCTCTTGTCCTGTTGGGAAAACTCCAGAGATAACCCCTCATCTCATCGGGGCTTTTGAGGTGGAAGCTGTTTACCTACAAATGGGAAGCTTTTGATGATTTACACCACCATGTCACAGCCCAGTGCCAGTGTTCACATCCCAGTTGTATGAGGTTGAGGTCACCTTTGCTGGTGATTGTGTAAGGACATCAGTGCCATGAGCTCTTGCAGATAATTTTCATGCACTTCATCAGGAGGAAGTGATAAACTCCTTAAAAAAAATATCTTAGGCTATATAGGTAACCCAACAGAGAAATCCCATGTCATTTCTCAACTGTTTCTCTTTTTCCCCCCATTCTCACCTCCCCCACTAAATTTAAGGTGGGGGAAAAAATAATTCAAGGGAAATATTTTATATAACAAATGTAGGCATGCTTTTATCTCCATAAATTTTCCCTGCTCAATATGTGATTTTCTCAGGTGCGCTTTTTTTATGGGAGGGGTAAAGTAATCATAAAGTTCCTAATTCAGAAAGCACTGAGAAATTCCTCACTAATGTGGAAATGGACACCGTTTAATCATTTGGACTTTGTCTGGAAAATCTTTCTTCTAACTACAAAGTATAATTTCAGTAGATGAAAGAGGTCATATGCTCCCTTTCTGTGCGTGTCACTGGGTCAGTTTAAATCTTTAGAAACACCTTAATGTGCCCTGTCTTGGTCAAAAATTGTGCCAGTATCTTTCACCTGATATTCTCTGAAAACAAATGTAGGAAAAGTGAATTCCATTGACTATTCAAGTGAATATTTGAGGACCTTACTAATTATTTACTTATAGGTAAGTGTAAATATATTTTTCTGATGTAAAAAGAATACTTATGCTGAAAATCAAGCTCTGTATGCCAAAGAACATGATATAGAAAATTAGTTTGCTTTCCATTGCTTTCAATTCAGTTTTCCAAGAAAAAAATACATTCCTGTAAGAGAAAGATAAAATCCTTAAATTAATCATTATTGGAATCATATCAAATCAAATTTTGGAAATGGTTATCTGCAAATAAAAGTGAGATCTTACTTTGATAGAAACTTTAGAATAGTTTATAATTTTTTTTATAGGACAGGTTAAACACCTTATTAAGAGACACAGCAGCAAAGCAGGAGATACATTAAACCTAATTTCAATATGCACAGGTCCTTGGTAAAATGCCACCATATTAGAGAAGTTTGGGAAGTGATTATTCCCTGAGGTGTTACTCTGGCTGAGGATTGCACCACGGGGAGAGACTGCACTACACCTTCTCCACTTCATTAGTGTTCATGTTTCCACACACCCCCTCAGTATACTGAGAGTGACAGAGCCTGGGCTAGAGATGAGATGAGAAGAGAATAGATCTGGCCTACATAGATCTGGACTTAGCCTGGATCCAGTGACCTCGTGTCACTGCAGAAGAGCTGATGAAGTTTAGTAGTAAATATTTAGGTTATTGTAACAGAAGGATGCTTTGATCCTGTGTGCTTGTTTCAATAACAAATGACTGTTTAATTGTGTATCCTTGAAAACAACAAAAATAAACAAAAATATTCTCCAGCTCATCTTTTGGACAAAAAGCTTCCAGTTTGGTGTTGCCTTCAATTTTATTTTCAACTTTTGTAAGATGACATGTGATCTTTCTTTTTTCTCCAGAAACTTGTCATCCACTCCAAAATTTTAAAGTTGTTAAAGGAGTGAGTGTGGTTGATTTTAGCTGTCTGATACCCCAGTCTGTGCCCGTGGCTGTGGCCAGAGCATGAAAGCAGGGCCCTGCTATCCTGCCTGTGATTGAGGGAGTTGGAACACAGGCCCCTATGAGAGCTGAGGAGACCCAGCTCTGCACTCCTGTGCCATGCACCAGGCTCTTGGCATCTTTTTTTCCCTCCCAAATACTGGGTTCAGCAATGGCTGAAATCCCTGTTACTTTGATGATGCTGCAGGCTGGGATCCCATCAGATAGAGGGAGGCTCAGCAGCTCCCACAGCTCCCTCTCCCATGGGAACGTGAGCTCTTCCTCCCTGCCAATGTGTGCTGCATCCTCCTCCTCCTCCTCATCAGCCACCCACAGCCCTGTCTGTTGATGCTGTTGCCTGGCGACCACCCTGTGATGGGCAGCTTGGAGGGGAGTGATGATTAAACAACCTGAACTGGCTTCTGAAAGCAGAGATCTCATTGTAATGTGACAGGCAGTGACAGTTCAGACAGCAACACGTTCTGAGCGTGATTCCTGAAAAAAAAAAAAAAGGATAAACAGTAAACACACAAGGAGAGAGCCACACACACCTGTGTGTAGGTGTGTGAGTGCTGATGCCTTCCCTTGATGCAGAAGGGCTGGGAAGGCAAATGTTTCTGTATTAATGGAGGGTGAACATAACCCTAATAAGTGTCATGATGAGCAGGTCAGCCTGTGGGCCAGGGCAGCCTGCACTGATGCTGTCAAACAGGAGCTCCTTGGGCAGCAATTAAACGGGATCCTGCAGGTGCTGGCAGCAGGGGGCTGCAGGGCCAGCAGGAATAGCAATCCTTCCAGAGGGGAGCACCTGGAGCCTTCAGCATGAGGGTGGTGCTGCTGCTATGGCCGCCTGCCACATCCCTTCCTGCCTGCCAGCTGCACAAGTACAGGCACAAGGATGCAGGCTGTCATTGCAGTGGAAAAGTTTGTCTGTACACAAGGTATAGATACACACAGAATGCAGTGAAGCAATTAACGCTCATACTGATGGTTTGTCTGATCTGTGCGTGGATTCAGAGAGAAAATGAATGTTTCTGGTGCTTTCCACTTGCTTCTCAAGCTCTCCTTTTAGTTTTGTCCCATGTAGAATTGCTTTGTGCTGCTGTTCTGTCCTGTTTGGGTGTTGCTCTTTACCAGCCCTCCTTGGGAAGCAGCTCTGTCTTGGCAGTTTTATTGTACCTGTGTTTTCACCACGGCAAACAGTGGAGGTGAAATACTGCTGTAGTGCAAATGAACATCACATTTCTCTTAAAGCAGAGTTAACCAAAGAGATTCTCATGTTTCCTAGAACTTCTAAGGTGATGTTAAGTGTAACAAGTATTTCCAGGAAATGTTTGTGCTCTGGATTATCTGCCTGTGTTTTGATGGCTGTGCATGTACTTTTTAAATTGCTGTCAGTGTCTGTCCTGGGTACAGCAGCACCAATTTTCTTCAGTGCTATTCAGTTCCTAAGGCAGGCTTATCAGTGAGGCATCTGAGGGATGGCTGTGAAGTGAAATAAGGAAACAAACCCCAAACTAGTTTCCAAAGGTCCTTCCAAAAAGAGTTAAGAGATCACCAGTGTTCCTGTCAGACTGAAAGAGAAATGCACACACAAAGAGAAGAAAATTTCATTGCCTGCCTTTCTCTATCCTTCCCATATCTCCTATCTCCATTGCATCTGGCACCCTCTCAGGATGAAGTAGTTGAGGAGAAATGTGGAGTCTGTGCCTTTTCCACTCACATAAATCAGAATTCATCTAAGCCAAGAACTGCTTTGAGGCAAGCAGAAGAAGAATCCATCTCTATTCCTTTCTGACACTGAGGTATTGAAAGGCCAGGCAGAAAGAGTAATTTCTGAGAAATCTTGCATTTGGCAAGGTGAATTTTGGTGTGAAACAAACCTCTATGAGCAAGTAGGGGAAAGAAATACTTTGAGAAATTTTATGAGGAGCAGAGAATATTGTACAAAAGAATCAGCATCTCATTAAAAAATGTTACTCAGGAAACCTGCACTTAATCCTTCATATAGAGATCATTTTGTTTAAATAAGGACATATGTGGAGATGGTTGCTGGAGAGAGTTCAAAGAAGAGAAAAGATGTCTGTAATTTTGGGCTTCTGCTTAAATATATGGCATTGTGTGGTTGATGTCTGAACTGGGATGACACAAGACAAATTAAATTTTAACTCATTAGTAAATTTTCCTCCTAACAAGCTACTCAGATGATCCAGAAATACATTATGCAGTAGCAGCTGCTAGGAGATGAAAATATTTCATTGTAGCAATACATGGTATAATGAAGGATGGGGAATGAATGCAGTATTGCAATAAGGACAGAAGAAGAAGGATGACACATAGTCTTAAATATTCACCCTCTGTGTTGAGTTTACATAGGACAGATGACGTCAGTAAATTGAAAACACCACTGAGACACATAACTCATTAAATATTAATATTAGAGCCACTTGGGGAAAGAAAGTTGTCAGGGGGAAGAAAGTTGTCAGAAGAATTTTCAGTTAGAAAATACAGTTAGTCAAAATCAGAAAATTTCTTGGAGGTATGTCATTTTCAGTGACATTTTCTACACTAAAATATCAACCAAAATTGTCTGCATTCTGAAAGTGTCAAAGGCTGTGATGGGAACCTTGCCAATTGACTTGCTTTGGCACCAAGACAATGACAGCATGGTGGACACATATTTCACACCAAATATAAAAAAGTGTTAAAGTGCCTTGTTCCTCTGTCCTCTTTGACCCTCACTTCTGGTAATGGGCTCTGTGTATTCTTGGGCCCTGTGTGTTAAAAACTGTATTTTTATGTCCTGGAGTGATTTGGGCTCCATCTTTCTCCTCTTTGCTGAGTCTCCTCAGATGCATGGAAGGCATCACCATAGGATTTTTGCTGAAGTTCTTTGGGTACTGAAGGTGCTGCAGGGAGGCAACTCAGAGGGTAGTCTCAAAGGCTCAAATGTTTTCCTTTCAGAACCAATTATGGGGATTTTATCACTGATAATCATTGAAGTGTCCAGAACCACATTTCTATATGTGTTTGAAATTAATCTTTGATGTTCTGATATTATAGAGAGGAAATGCTTTGGTGTTATTGACTATCAGGTGAAAAATATTTACTGATACTTATGGGAAATTTAATGATCTTGCCTTTCCCTCTTGGGACTGAAACCAAGCATTAGCCTGAATTCCTCAGAACAGAAATGCTGGCTCCTGACACATTCAGATGGAGAATGTAGCTAGGAAGGTGGTTTTAAAATTAATCTTGGCAATATTTTGCCATGAGATGATCTTTATTGGCTGCTATAAAGTTACGGTGAAGGGAACTTGAATATCAGATATTGCTTTTTGTTCCTGAAACTGTCTTAGCTTTTACTGAGGACAGCTCAGTGGAAAATCAGAAGTGTGGCAGCTTCACCACTTGTTAACTAGAACGGAAACTCAAGGGGAGAATGAATTGCAAGAGAAACATTTTTGAAAGCCCAAATACTGTTTTTTCAGCGTTCTGACCCCTTCCCCTGCTGAGCAGATTGACAGCGGAGATCCCAAGGTGCGCAATTTCCACTCAAGCAGGAGCCTCCTGAAGGTGTTAATCACTGACAGCGTTTCGTGTGGAACAAGGAGGTGTCTCCTCCCTGTTAATTGCCATTGATGTACGATGTTTCTCTTTCAAGCACTGAAATCCTTTAAAGACAAATGTTTGATTCCTGGTTTAGAGAGCTGTTCCAGCCCAGCCATGGTCTGGGAGGCAGATGCAGATGCCTCAGTGCAGAAGGTGTCCCAAAAAATGCCCTGGAGTGCTTTATGTAGGAGTCAGGAACTCCATTGCAGTGGTCCCACTCAGGGATGAGGTAGGGTGGATGTTTCTGCTGCTTTACACGTTTGAACAGGAGCGCAGAAGCAGGGGTTTTACAGATCCATTGATTTTGCCATCACTCCGTTCAGCCAAGTAAAATTTTTTGTGATTTAGACAATTAACTTCTGAAAGGGAAAAAAAAGAACGATGAAGAAGATACAGATGGGCACAGCACAGGAGATGAGCATTGATTTTAGGGTATGGGGAGAAGCAGAAGAAGGCAATTTGTAGGAAGATGAGGGAAGCTCTCAGGGTGTCAACAGGCCCTTGAAAAGGATCCATCTGTCTGCAATTTCCTGCCTTCTCAGGTGGAAGGAGTGATTAACTTCCAGGAAGGGATATGAGGGATAAATGTAGAGTTTAGGGTCTTTTGTAGAAGTTTGTGAAGCTATAAGTACCCTGTTGAGGAAGAGTTTCCTCTAGCAGAGAAACTGAGCTATGGTTGTTGGTAAGCTTTGAAAAGCTGATGTTGAGTTATTTCAATTGAAAGAAAACCCACTGTGGTCTGGAATGTTTTCTGCCACTGAAGAGCCAGTGCTGGGGGGGAAATGTGCTCTAACCAGGTAGGAAACCTTTCTGTTTTGGGGCAATGTGAAGTGGAGAATGACAGAAGACCTAGTAAAACTGGGGGAGGATAAGGCTGGAAAATTGTGTGCTGAGATGTTGCTTGGAAAATACAGGGATGGGGCAGCAAATGGAAGATGCTGTTGGAGCAGAATAATGTGATTGTGTTAGAAAGCTAAGTTTTTGGGATGTGGCCTAGAGAAATGAAAGAGCAGGCAGGGGAAAATTAGGGAGATGGCGAGGTTTGTGCATTGGGATAATGTAATTAGAATAATAGGTTTTAACAGTGGTTTAAGCTCCAGAACTGGCTAAAAAGACACTCTAGAAGGAAAAGAACATTTCACTGTTTTAGATGCAGATAGCTGAATTGATGCAAAGAGAAAAGCGTGAGCTTTTTGAGAAAGAATAAGGGGGTTTTTTTCTATTGGGAATTTTGGACTTAGGTGATGTAGAAGCACTGGCTGGTAACAAAAGACACAGACAGAGGATAAGAGGTAGGATAAAAGTAAAAAAGCCTGATTATGTCTTGGTAAAAGAGCTTGGTGGAGGTGATAAAGGAACACACTGGCAGATATTAACATTGTTAGACAAAATTTTGTACTCAATGGGCAGAGATGTTGCTGGAGGGTGAGGTACAGATGAAAGAATTTACCTTTAGTTTTCCATGCTGTGACTTTCCCTGCATACACTGTACTATTTTTTCTCAGCATGTCTGAATGAGAGTCACCTTTCTTAGCCACCACCTGTGGAGGTTTGACAGAAACCAGCCAGTCAGTTGTGTCTGATGCATCTGGCATAATTGTATTTCAAGGCTTAGAGTCAGAGCTGTATGCACACGAGGCCCTCTTCAGAGACGTGGGCAATTACACAAATTGGTGTGGAGACATTTTGCCAGAAGAGATGTATTTTGTTTACCTTCTTGAATTTGGCAGGAAATTACTTTGCTACTTGGAGAGGTACAAGCTCTTACAGCAGGAGAGATGCTGTCTCTGGGCTCAGAAAGAAGTGAAATACTTGGGGACAACAAAAGTGGTAGATGCAGCTCTTTTTTTCAGAAGGATGACGTTGGGAAAGCCAAAAGCCTTTAGGCCCTCCTGTATCTTTGTGATAAAAGTTAATATGGATAAGGGACCGCTCTGTGCAGAGTGCGGAAATCCACTAGTGCATTTTTTTCCTTTTGAGCCTTGGAAAGAGCTCTCCTGTGGCTGACACTGCAATCACAGCACAATGTTTCCAGCCTGGCTTGGGTTTGGGACTCAGAGGTGCATTGGGCTGTCACTGTTGAGCTAAGGAGGAGCAATGTCTTACCTGCTCTTGGTTTGCAGAAGGTTACCTGAAGTACTTGTGGTTGCCCTACCTCAGCTTATGCATTTTAAGTGGATTTTCTACTTCAGGATGAAGAGCACTCAAGTGTACAGTTACTATAGGTGGGCTGATGTTTGCTACCTCTTTAAATTAGGTTAGTGTGAGATGTTTCACTTAAAATCATCAGATTTTTTTTTCCAGCTGAAGCTTTTGCATCCCTGCCCTGCAGAATCTTGCACAATGGCATTGCTTCTTTGTTGGGTTTTCTTCTTTTTTTTTTTTTTTAAGCTGGTGTTGGCAGCTGGTGCAAAGGGATGATTTTTAAATAGGCTGATGTGTTATAAAAGGCATAAAGAAGCAGCTTCTAGCACCTCATATCCTGCACTTATCATCTGAAGGGAGCTGGGAGTCTCTGGGATGACCAAGAATTACAACAGCACTTATCAGTGGCTGACTCTTGGCTTCTTTCAGAGGTGATTTCTCCCATTCCAATTGATTTTTTTAATGTTCCTCCCCCTCCTTTCCCCCATTCATTCCAACTTCTTTAACTTGTGAAAGTGAAACACAGCTTGGCTTGCTTCTTGTGAAGATCTGCCAACACCCACATTAACCCACAAGTACCTTCTTTCTACCCAGTATTTTGGCAGGAGACCTTCTGTCTTCATGGTGCGTGGTTCCCTCTGTAGAGCAGAACTTGCTCTGCTGTTTAAAGTTGTACTTGAAAGATTTTCAAATGTGTGCCTTGAGGTCAGAAGGGCTTTTTGGATTTTCTGCACGATTTGCTGTGAGATGTGAAAGGAAATCTGCCCTCAGAGCCACTACTCTTTTTGGCAATTTCACCAAGGATGTGTTTGGCTCTCCCTGGTTATGAGTGAGATCCAGTCCTGGTTTGTGACCAGTGCAGCAGTGAGGGTGGCCCTGCTGTTGGGAATGATGGGAGAGCATCCCAGCTGCCCCTTGCCCTCCTGTAGGTGCCACAGGACAAAGGATAACACCAACCTGTGTGTAAGGAAAGGCCAGATAGAGCCTTCCCAGAAGGTGAAGGTGCTGGAGCTGTCACTAGCAAGGTTAAAGCATAGCAGCTTCATGGGATGGCATCTTCTGCTGCATTCCTGCTGAGATACCAGCTTTCCTTGTGATTCTCCTCAGGTTGGGTGCTGTCTTGCTCAAGACAGGGCTTGGAACTTGTCCTGCCTTTTAATCCACTTCAGCATCCCCCTAACTTTCTAAATTAATTGGAAGTGTTCACTTTGGAATAGAAAAACAATATTTTAAGGTATGTGGGAGAAGTGCTTATTCTCAGCTCAGCCTTATCAGAAACAAAATGTTCCATCATTCCCATCCATTATGTAAAGGGGAAGCATGAGGAGAACAATGTGGAAATCTTGACAGGAATTTTCCAGTTGATGGTATCCATTGCCCCTGAATGGTGTTTGCCTTGGTGTGTCGTTGAGCAGAATGTGGGTCTGTCCACACAGCCACAGCTACCTGCAACCTGCTTTTGACACCACTCCTCTTCCCTCACACAGAAGGTAAATTGTTGGCAGGATGAAATATTTTTGCTAATTATAAAACATTAAATGATCCTCATCTGCCTTTTCCCCAATGAACAATGCAATTGAATTATCATTAGAGCTTGTACAGAAACTTTGATAACAATGGAGCCATTTGTATTAAATTCAGGCTTAGTTTTCTTATTCCACAAAGTCCCATCACTGTGTTGATTGTACTTTGAAGTCATAGCAGGCTTCCCTCTCCTGCTATTCACCTAATTTATTTCAGCCCCAACACACAGCTCCTAAATTCTTGTTAAATTTGTTTCTGAACAAAAGGACTAAAACTCAGCGTGTCTTAAATGAAAGACATGAGGCAGTTACTCTTCCATTCATTTCCTCATATCTGTTTGCTGCATCTAGAGAGCTATTGTCATGTGTGCTCTACTGGGAAATAATAATACTAATAAAAAATAATAATTCTCCTAGGATTTGCTGTCAATAGAAACAATCTGTAGAGAATGTAAACCTAGAGAGTGAGTGATTAAAGTTTAGCAGCAGAACTGAGAAATACTTTTTGAATGCAGAAAGAAGCTAAAAGAGGACAGGAGCTGGAGGGATCTGCTTGGTGTCTGAAGGCAGTGTGAGTTAAAATGCTGCTGTGAAGGGGTGGGAGCTTATGTGAGAACTCTGCCTCCTCATGGCTCTCCTGTCTTTCTCCTCTTTCCCCAGGAAACCTTTTCTGGCTTGGGGGCATGCAACAGTTGAAATTTTGTCTCTTCCTTAAGCAGGGCTGGAGGAGCAATTTAAGAGCGTAGAGAGAAGTTTGGGTGAACTTATTGTGAAAGGATTTATAAAGCTGCTTGCCTGTGACTCTGGTGTGGATGATACTGAGTGTACAGCAGGTTGTTACTGCTGCCTTTATTCTTCACAGATTTAACTGGCTTCTGAGAACTGACCTTCCCCAAAGGAAAAAAATTAAAAGTCTTGTAGGCACCCAATTTGAGACAGATCAGAGTCAGCACTGTACTTGGCCTTGTAGGAATTGTGCTTGTCTGGGTGAAGTGGGAAAATTTTTTTCAACACAGATGAGTGAAAACCTACAGAATCCCAGGTTCACCAAAGAAGCCTGGTTATTTAAATAGTTCTGTCTCTGTTGGTCTCCTCTCAGAGTGCAAAAGAGCTGGTAAAGTGGGATTAGTTTCCTTTCTCTGATAAAAGCAGATTAATTTTAACACTGGCTAAAATTGCACCCATTTTCTCTTGGTAAATGAACCATAAGACACACTGTCAAAAGAGAGCCTTCCATAATGACTGTGGTTAATATTTCAGAGCTTAAATTCAAGCATGAGAGAATCAGCAATATATGCTGTACATTAGCTTGATTTCTATTCACTTGCTGCTCAAGAGTATTCTTCTCTTCCCTCATGCTAATTTCAGAGTTCTGTAGAGCAAGGGATTTGCATCTGATTTTGCACTCAGGTATGTATGTATTTCTTATTGGGAAAGCTGCACTGTAGGCAGAAGTGAGGCAGGATAGTTCATGTGCTTGTGGTTCTAAGCTGGGGCTCAGTTACCTGCTCTCCTGCAGAGTTCCTGTGCTTAGCAGAGAATCCCTGTGCCTTGTGGCAATTCAGTTCCTTGAATCATAGAGTGAACGTAAAAATCCTTTCCTTGCCTCTCATGGAATCCACAAGTTCTTGGGTTCTGCAGAGATTGTGATGCCCTCTTAAGATCCAAAGTTAGATGGGGAAGGTCTGGGGCTCACAGGTTGAGCTGTGCAAATCCAGATTCCTGTGTTCTGAGGAGTACCACTTATACCAAGGCACTTGCCCTGTCTGGGTCTGCTGGTCTTCCTTTTTTCCCTTTGCTATATTTGTGCTCAGCACATTCATGTGGGGCAGTGAAGATTTGCTGCCTGTCAATCTCCAGACTGCTCCTTCCTGAGGTTTCAGGCAGAGGGGTGACTTTGGTCTCCCCTTTTGCTCCCTTGCTGTCTGTTTTCTGCAGAGGCTCTGGCCAGGTTGTTGGGTGCTGTCTGGGAGTGCTGCTTCCCCTGCACAGAACGTGCTGGGCTGGATGCAGTTTTCATTTGCTTTGTGCTCCACAGGGATGTTTTCTGCCTGATTCCTGCTCTCACTTTTCCTGGAAGAAAACATTAAATTTCAGACCATGGCACTTCTGGTGTTAAAACCACATCCATGCCTGAGTCTCTCATTACTTTCTAGTCCTATTTGCATAAACCAGTGCAGCCAAGTAAACTACATAGTGCTTAAAAATTACTTGACCCTGTCTTTTTTCCTTATCATCTGCTTCAGCACTGCTTGGGATCTGGAACATCTGAGTAGCCCTTTTGGCTGACAACGCCAGAAGTGAGAAAATACAGCAGGACTGTTATGGTTTTAGGACAAACACTTGGGAATGTAGGTTGGGACGAATTATACAGGGAATGTAGGATAATGGTCTAGCCTAGGATGAGAAGTTGTAGGACAAATGCAACAGCTCTGGCGTGCTAATAACAAAAACAAGATGGTTGTATGCAGCCAAGGTGATAGTTTTCCTAAGAGCTCTTGAAACAACTGAAATTGTTAACATTGCAATTATTCTCAATAATTTTATATAATAATAATAATTTTAATTATTCTCAGTAATTTTATTCTACTTGCAAATTCTGTTTTCTCGCTTTTTATATTTTTTTGTGCTAATTACAGGAGTGAATTTCTTTCTTAATTACCCAATTCTCAAGCCCTGATGTAGATTTCTAACACTTTGAGGGATATTTAAGCAGATCTTTGTTTATGCATTTGGGGGAAAAACAAACAAGGGAATTTGGAAAGTGGTTTTAGCATCAACAGTCCTTTGTGAAAACATGCTGTTGATTGATAACTGTAATGCTGAGCAACTGTTGTTTCTAGAACTTTGGTGTTGCATTCATTCCAGAGGAGTGACAGAAGATGGAAGCTGCTATTCCCACTGTTTTGCCTTGATAAGCCAAGTTCACTTTTCCTCAAAAGTCTTTACCAGTTTCACACTTTTCCTTACTCACATGAGGAAAAGGTTGCTGCAAATACGCAGGAAAGGTTTCAGGAACTTAACACTTACAGAAAAGAGATTAGAAAGCAGGAGTAGCACTGCTGGGGTGAGCCAGGATTCTCATTTCACATCTTTATTATGGGAATCCCTAGGGGTTCTTCTGGGACTCTGTGCTTTGCTTTCTCTGCCCCATTTCACAGCTTTCACTGCAGCATTGCCACGGAAGAAACTCACCTTTTTTATTTATGAATATCTGAGAGAGAAATTATTAGCACCATCTATTGGAGAAATAGAGATACTGGTTTCTTCACAGGTTTGAATATGCACTGAGAATGTGCCTAGGCAACCTGCTTGTCTTCTAACTTACAGCAGCCTGGAGTCTCTGCTTGGGAGATTGTGCCTTGTTTCAAAATGTACCTTAAAGAAATGCAGTGAACCATTTAAAAGAGGGCAAGCAGACAAAGATTCAAATGTCAGAATGGTACCTTGGCTGTGGCAGGTTCTGTCACATCAATAGGACAAAGGCAATAGCTGAGAAACAATTTGCAGCTGAGGAGGTAGGGCTGTCTGGAGCCTAGAGTCAATCTGGGCTAGCATGTCTGAGAAATTTGGGTGAAGAATGGGATATTTGACCTTCTTGATCTTTATAGGACGAGGAAGACTCATGTCACTTGAAGAAAAAGCAGAGGAAGTACTGTTATTAGCAGAAGACTGGCTTCAAGGCACATCTCCAAGTTGGAGAGTATTCTCGATGGGGTGTAGTTTCAGGACAAGCATGGTGTGATGACTGACTCCTGACCAGAGTAGTGTCCTCTGTCACATGTTTCTGGTCATTTGCACATCTGGAGCCTATTGAACTCCTACCTTTCACTCTGCTGTATTATGGACCTCTCTCTGTTTCTCGAGTGCTCTTGCCTGTTGAATTTTTGTGCTGTTCCTGTAGCTTTGGTCTTCCCTGGCTCCTCCTTGAGTAGCCACTGATGTCTTGACGGGAGCACCATGCTGGCAGGCCGAGGCTCAAATCCCACTGTTGGTAAGAAATGACACCGCAAGAACAGAGCAGGTAATGGTCTCTTAAGTCAGAAATGTCTGATGTGTGCTGCTGTGAGAAACATGTACTCCTGCACTGATAGACCAAGATCTGGCACACAGCTGCTTCTAAATTGTTTGTCCTACCATATTTGTTGGAGAGTACTTAAAGTCTCTGACGTCTCTGTTGAGAAATGTTTCCTTAATACTCAGCGTAATTATATTAAGATCTTGTTTATCCATTTGCTGTTCTCACAGCACAATCTTTTAATTTTCACTCCGTGGTATTTGCACAGTAGAAACAAAAGCCCCATTGTTTTGTATCCTCTGTTCTGCTTGGTAAACAAGCAAAGGTATTTTATATCACGTTCACATGATTAAAGCTAATAATGTTGATGTTTTTAAGAAGCTGTGGTCTAGCAGGTAACTCAGTAAAAGTTTAGCTTTCAAAGACTTGGACAATTATTATTTCTGACTCTCTGGATAGCTGTTGGAGAGACCTCAGTACTTTCTATCAAAAATTCCTATTTCACTAGCTCCTTCTATCAGTGCTAGCTGATAAGATAGCTAGATTTCAGATAATTAAGACCCGAAAATTCAATGAGTTAGCTAAATGAATGCCATTCTGAGAGTATGGGAGGATTAAATACAAGAGAAGGGGAGAGAGAGCTCTGAAAGGGTTGTTACACTTCGGGAGGTGGTGTAAGCTGGGCAGTTTCAGCCTTGATCCCGTTGGCCACAGGGAATTGCAGTGCTCCTGAAACGCAAACTGCAGAATTGCTTATACAGTGACAACCTTAGAGCTCCTTCACTCCAGTTTTCAGTGATCCTAGTGACAGGTTTCCCTGCATGCTTCCCTTGAGAGCTGTGTGCTTGGTCTAATTGATTGACCCATTAGCAAAGCAAATTTCTCTTGCTATTCAGCCAGAATTTTCCTTCTGCTTAATTTCAGCCCATCACTCCTAGTTATGCCCCTGCAAAACCTGCCTGAACTGCCTTTGCCACACTATAGCTTTATTGATCCTGGTTCTATGTAAGTAATTCTTAACTGACTGAACTTATTATTGGCAGTACCAGGGCAGTGAAAGCACTGGTGAGAGCCTATTTTCTTATCTGTGAGGCTGGAAGAGAGGATGCAGGGAAGGAGTTTGGTGGTGTTCACTGAACTTTCTAATGGCTGCCTGGAGTGGTGAAAAATGGTTTCTGAGTTTTCCCCAAGTTTTCAAGTATTTGAGTTTGCACATCTGTGTGTGTGTGATATGTGTGGATATCCAGGCCACTGGATGTCACAGCAGGCAGTCCTGAAATCAGGAATTAACTCATGGTATTTGGCCTCTGAGAGGTTTTTCAAGGGTAATTTTTGTATTCCTGTCAAGCAATGTGTGAATGTGTGTTGTGGGGACAGGAGATGGATGATGTCTGAGGGAAATTCTTTACTGAAAGTGTTTGGCTGAAGAAACCTGTTGTGTGATAGGCATCATGAGAGCTGACTCCCAAACTCATATCCTATGAACCTTCCATTTCTATGTCTCTTCTAGGTTATACACTCCAGAAGCATTGAGCATGCTAAAATAGCCACAAATCGAAGGGGATAATCACCCTGTGTGACTTGCTCACACTCTGTTTAGAGCTACCTAGATAGATAGGTGTCTCAACATGAGCTTTGTGCTGTTGAGTTTATTCAGTCTCTAGGGTGTTTCTCATATGAGTGGTCAAGCAGGAAAATTCTCCTTGATTCTCAAATTTCCATGCCCTTACCCCTTCTGTGCCCCTGTTTACTCCTGGATGCAGCAAGATCTCTTTCCCTGGGGTACTAGAGTGGAAAGGTGGAGAATGGTATCTCTTTTGTTGGGATTTAATTTGAAGACCATTTGCAAGAGATTTTGGGCAGCCTGCTCATGCTGTTGTGGAAGCTGTTGGTATGTGCTTCTCTGAGCTTACAGATCAACAGGATAGTTAGAGGGGCACTATTAATAAGAATTTTAAAGCCACTGATCATTTCCTGTATAGGGGAAAGTAGAGGCATGTGTGGGGCAGCAGGTGGTGGGAACACAGCCAGACTGTGGATAAAACAGCAAGTGCTCAACTGTACTGGTCCTGCTCCCATAGAGTTGAACACAAGCACAAAACTGTAGTTACCAAGCCTTAGGCACTACACAATATTTACAAGCTGAGGTATCAAGCTCCTTGTTTTAGGCTACTGGGCCCCTGTTAGTGCAAGAAGAGCTAGGCACAGGAAATTGCTGCAGCCCGCTGCTGAGAGGCCAGCGGACACTGAGCCTCCCACGTTCTGCCGTGTGTTCCTGCTTCTGCAAAAGTGATTAATACATGGGAGCTGTGCACCTTTCTGCTGTGGCTGCAGAAGCAAACCCAAGCCAATTATTTGCCCATCAGAGCTGGGTTACGGTGTTCCTCCTCCCATCTTCTCTATCCACTCTCTTGTTTTTGTATTGTTTTGCTGAGAGTGTAAATGCAGAGATGATTAATTGCCTTGCTGACCTGATTCTGTCGCTACATGGGATCTGCTTATATCAAAATGCTCCAGCCCAAATGACTAGAGTATGCCAAAGTTAGGTGATTAAAGAATTATAAAATACTTTCTGAACGTCCCATTCTCAACTCATTGTAACTTTGGACAGAAGCCCAGACAAGAGGGGGAGAGAAGGGTGAAAAGTAAATAATAAAAAGATAGAAAATAAAAATAGTAAATTTAGTGAGAGAGACTTCTGCAATATTTTGCTCTCATTTTATTGAGAAGATTGATAACAAACATTAGTGAGGCAAAATTACAGTGATTTGTATAGATTCCCAGGTGAACAAGTTTAACATTAATAAAATATTATAGCCTTTTCTATCACGGAACTGTTGTACTGATCATAAAATGAAAGGGCTTTATATATATATATAGGCAGGGGAGTGTGTGTGCTCTTACAGCATGGATGGAAGCATCTCATTTTCAACTAATAGACTAAAATCTGTGCTGGGCTGGAATAGCGAAGTGTTTAACTCTGCTAATGCTATGGATGATTACAGCTCTGGGAGAGGATGCACCTGGCAAACTCTTACTTCAGATGGCAAAGCAAACCCAGTGGATCTTGCTGAAATGCCCCCTAAGCCACCAGTGCCTTAAACCCAGCTCAGGTGCCCTGTTAGTTTCTGTTGGGGTTGGCAGCAAGCTGAGCACCGTGGCTCTCGTAGGTGTGAGTGTGGCGCAGCACATTGGGGATGACAGTTTAAGTGCTTTCTCCCTGCTGCTCTAGAGTTTGTGGCAGGAGCTGAGCAATTCTGAAAGACATCTAAATAGAAATAAACACTTGAGGATGAGCATGTTTTATGTGGTGTTTTTGAGATAAGTGGTTTTGGAGTTTCTGTATTGCTTTGTTTTGTTTTATTACAGAGGATGCTGAGGGATAGGCTGGGTAGCACTGCCTGGTTCTCACCAGCAGTCACTGGTTTCAGCTGTGGTGGAGGAAGGAGCTGATGTTCCCTCCCAGTCCTGGGGCATTTTTCTGGTGATTGCTCTAGCTTACAACAAATACCTCCTGATTTTGTGGGCCTAAAATGGTAGGGAAACTGGAGATGAATTTCACCATGATGCAACACCATCACCTGCCATTCCGAGGTGAATCTACTTCCATGCCCTCCAGTATGCTCTTTAAATATACTAAGTTGAGGAGATTAACTTACTACCAAGGTGTAAGAGGACAATAATTTGTGGTGATAATACTTATACAATAAATTCCTATTTGCTTCATGTTTCACTTTTCAATGTGATAAACTAATGTGGCATAGTGGACATCTGCTTTCCTTTAAACCATGCAGAGCTGATGAATTGTTGTTTTAATTATTTCTAGGGTTTTAGAGAAGATGGAATTATTTTTTTCTTCAGTGTAAAACATTTCAAATGCTAATGTTCTTTGGCAGTGAAGATAACATCTATTGCAAAAATGTGTTTGCTTTTTCAGCATTGTTTGTTATAGCCAAATAAAATGAAGGAAATAGTTTTTAACTGTTTTTTTCATTTCACAAGACTAAAACTCCTGGTTACAATAAGCTCTCCACCTATGCTTTTAATGTTGTTTGAAATGAAGTGTAAATAAACCTTATTTTTACAAACAAGGTCAAAGCAAAACTCGGTATCAAAAGCAAATCAAAATTCAATCCAGAAATTCTGCTATTTTCAGAGAGGATTCTTTTTTCTCTGATGTGTTTTCTTGCAAAAGAAAGCCGTAGGTTTTCTGAACAACTCTTTTTACTAATACCAAAGGAGTTATCAGAAAGATAACTTGTCTCTTAAACTAGACTTTACAGTTCACTGTGTTCTCTTATGCTTTGAATTCACTTTAATGGGTGCATTTTGTCATGTAACAGAGAAGGTCAGCTGAGAAAGAACATTGGAGGATTGTGTGTATGTGTACACTTGCAGCTTTTCCTGAGCATGAGCTGTGGGTTGCAGTTTGCTGAGTGGGAAGGGATGTTCTGTCCTGCCCATGCCCAGGGTTGGACGGGATCTAAGAAACTACTGAAGAAAACCTCCGTAGCAGGAGAAAATCTACATGACATTCGGATTGAAAACAATCTGAATGACACCTTTCATGTTTTTTTATCTACCAGGTAATTTATGATGAAGTGATTGTGGTTTTCAGATGCCTGTATGCTGGGGAGCTGATCCATCTTGAATAGAATTGGGGCACCTGCTTGGGTTCATAGTTTACTAACCCTGATGAGCAGCCTTTAACCAATTGCTTCACTGGTGTCTATTTGCAGTGCCAGTTCTTTGAGGCAGCAGTGTCCATGGGATGAGTAGGTTTCTGTCAGAGCCTCTGAGTCAGTGTTGTGCATGCCCTGCTGATCAGTAGGTAAAGATGCAGAGCACATAATTCTCTGATTTGGTGAGTCTTTGCCTTCCTCCCAAGGAATGCATAACAGCTTCATGTACCCTTAGTCTGGCATACCGGTCTCCAGGAACTATAAGCTGGGTACCACTGCTTTAGATGCTGCTGTTAGACATCTGTCATTCCCAGTTTTAAGACCACTCTCTGTGTACTTTCTTTAAGAAGAGGGGCTGTGGGGGGAGATGAGCTCTGTAAAGTCATAATTTCCCACTGGAAGTAAAGATGATTGTTTCTGCATAGCCTGTGTTGTTATTTAGCCAGTTTTAGAACAGCTGTGCTGAAAGTGAAGCAGTGGGTTGTCACTTCTAAACTGCTGGTGCTGTAAAGACAAGGACAGAAAGGAATGGCAGATGTTTATCTCCATGTTTATACCAAGTTTTAGTGCATCAATCACTCAGTGCTATCTAAGACTTGTTGAGGAGAGATAATAAGATTTATTGGTGGCTGTTGGGATAAACCACATAGTGCATAAATATGTTAGTAAAACTCCAGGGAGTCTTGGTCTATCAAACTGAAATAGGCAGGGAGGAGCATGGGCCTCCCAGCTATGGAGCAGCTGAGCTCTTGGTGGGAGGTCAGTTCTTCACAATCAACATGAATTGCACAAAGCTTCTGATGGTTTTTTGTCCTTTGTTTTGGTTGTTTATTTATTTTGCCTCACAACATTCAGTGAAAGACTGAGAAATGGAAATCAGGAGAGCAGACACTTGCAGTGGAGAAGGAGTAAAGGCAAGGAATAAGATAGTTTTCCATCCTCCTGCATGAAGTCATCAGTGTGACCATGATGGTTGGACTTGCCACAGGCTGCTGTGCTTGTGACACAGAAAATACTCAAATGAAGAACTGTATTAATTAATGAGCAGTTAAATTAGAAGAAAAAAATGTGACTTTGATTATTTATTACTCTAATGCTTACTCCTGCCCTCCAGTACGCATGGGGTACCTGCCCTAGTGCCAGCTACACTGAAATGGGAAAAAGGCATCAATGGAATAGCTTCCCCTCCTGCTGTGTGGGTACAAATGCATGCATGCCACATGTTCAGGCAAATGAAACTGCATCCCAGAAATCCATGAGTTAAACCACCAGTCTGCATATAGAGTTCTGAGAGAAACCCCTGGGGTTTTGTATTTGTGCTCACACATTTGAATGTGGACACCCTGAATGGGAGAGAGCTCAGGGCATCTCCATTACGATCTCCTACTCAAAGCAGTGATAGTTTGAGGTCTAGTCAGGTGAATAAGAGCTATTTGAGTATTCCCTCTTGGATCACTTCCTCAGATGGAGGCTGTGTGCTCTCTCTGGCAGCCTGTCCCACTGCTGACTTTCTCAGGGGAAATGTTTTCACTTGCATCCATGCTGAGGCCCTTGTGGTTCAACTTGCACCTGTTCTCTCATTCCCCACTGTGACAAGCCTGCCTCTTCTTGATGGGCTCCTGTTGGCAGCTCTGGAGCCCCTCAAAGCCATCTCCTCTTGGGGCTGAGCAGAGACTGCTGGTGCTGGCTTTCTGCAGAGGTGTTCCCCACTGTCCCCACTGCTGCCCTGAGCCAGCTCCACTTTATTCAAGACTCTCTGCACTGAGAGTGCAGAAAACTGTAGATGATGTCTAACAAGTGCTGAGGAGAGGGAATAATCCCTTCCCTCAGTCACTGGTTGGGTTCGTGTTCCTGCTCCCTTTGTTGCCAGAGTGCAGGGCTGGCTTGTGCTCTGCTCACTGCCTGCCAGGACCCCTGTGCTCCTCAGAGAGCTGTTCCCTGCCAGGCAGACCCTGCCCCTGATGAGAATTTTGGTTTTTGTTTAAAGAAGCAGAACATAAGCAGGGAATAGCTCCTGCACTTGCCTGTGCTACACTTGTTGGAAGATGAGTTTGCCTTCAGGTATCCTGATGAAGATGATGATTTTTTCTGAGCACTTAGCAGCTTGCCACTGTTTGAAGTATAAACATGGTTCAATAAAAACCAAAAGACATCCCTTAAAGCATTTTACTCAGGGCGATTATGCTCTAAGTAAGTTCCCGTCTAGGGAGTTTTCTATTTACCCCTTTTCCTCCCCTTGAACAGGATGCCTTTTAGATCATGTTTGATAATCCAGGAGATGTCTCAGTTCTAAACAGCAGCTGCACAATGTGGTTGTGTGTTTCCTTCAGCATAATAAGAAATTCTCCTTTGCATCCACCAGTTACTGACATTGCTTGGAAGTAACACAGTGTGTGCTTCCTTCCTTTTATCAGTGAGACTTTTACAGTCTTGGAGAAGTTACAAAACAATCTTCCATTTAACTTCTGAATGACTGAGCTAGATAAGGATTAGCTGCAGAGAAATCAGCATTCCTTAAGTTTAATTGAACTGGTGTGTCAGACTGAACAAATTTCACTTCAGAAATGTTTAAGTGTCATGGGTGTGTTAACTAGTGCTTATCCAACTGGGGGTTTATTACTTTGCAATTAAATGTTAGTAATGCTTTAATTAAAATAAATAACCATACAAAGCTGAGAATGAGTTTAATGTGTTTTGGGTTTTTTTTAACACTGGCACACCGCAGTTGCCCTGCTGCATCATTAGTGATGGGTTTTTCCCATCAGAAGAGTCCTGCAGACTGTCACAGGACCAGATAATGAATCTGTTGTGCTTTATCTTTGGGTGAGTGGGAAAATCTCTAGCTCCAGGTCTGTGTGCAGGGTGGGAGCCCAGCAGTTAATTTCTCTGTGGGGTGTAGGGGCTGTATGGCCTCACAGAGCACAAGTATGTAAATAGCTCAACAAGAGCCTGTTTTCTGCTGTCAGTTATCCCATAGTTTGCCTGGTCCAACTGTGGATGATTCTGTTTTTAGTGACAAATTAATGCAGCCTAATAGAATCAAAATATATTTCTC
This sequence comes from Zonotrichia leucophrys gambelii, assembly GCF_028769735.1. Taxonomy (NCBI): domain Eukaryota; kingdom Metazoa; phylum Chordata; class Aves; order Passeriformes; family Passerellidae; genus Zonotrichia; species Zonotrichia leucophrys. Next base: position 10,561,852 of record NC_088176.1, read on the forward strand.
CACTTGTGTTTTTTGTTCTGTTTAATCTTTATAATTTGTCATTCTCAAATATTTACTCCATACACACAGACTCTTTCTTTTCTTTGATTTAATCCCTTTGCTATTTGTATCCCATGCTGTTTTATTTGCTAAAATCATATTTAGCAATAATGATGTTACAATGGTAGTGTTTTAATGAATGATAGATTTCATAGCTGGAGTTTGTCATTCCACGGCTCTGATTTCTCATGGGAACTGAAATTATTCCATGCAAGATATTTCTGATTTCTTTAGTCACCAAAATCCAGCTCTCCAGCTGTTGTAAGAAGCAGATTGTGATGAACGTTTAACATGTTTTATAGAAATGGGAGATGTAAAGTCGGGAATGTAAGGATCTGTTTTATTTTTTCATACTCTTATATTTTAATTTTTGGTCCCAGAGGGGCTATCTGCCTACCTCTAGCCAGCTGGGAAGCAGTGCTCTGGCTTTGGGTAAATCTCAGCTTTGAGTGCTTTGGCCCTCAAGAAAATCCCAAGGTTAAAAGCTGGGGAAAAAAACCCCAACCCCCAATTTGGCAATAAACAGACCTGATATGATGGAATTACTTAAAGCAAAAATTAAATCTTAATTATTATTGACAGCTGATGGAAACATGGACAAGCTTTTCTTCCCACTGTCCTGGGCCTCTGCCGGAGGAGCTCTATCTGCTCTGAGTTTTGGGAGTGCATCCAAGGCCAGGCTGGCAGCCCATGGGCACAGGGAGTGGGGAAGTTTCCAGAGCCTGTGCCCAGGATGGCTGAAAGCCCCCTGTAAGGCTGTAGGGGGATAGAATATAAGAAAATAAAGATCGTGTAGAAAGTAATCTTTCCCCCAAGGAGTTGCAGCTGGGCCAATTATCAAAGATTAGGAGCAGGCCTGACTTTAACGGGCCACAGCTGTAACCAATGAGAAGAAGATGCTATAAAAGAGTGGGTTTGGCTGGTTGAGAGGGGAACTGGAGTTGTTTGGCTGCTTTGTGAAGAAGAGTGAGTTAATGCTCTGAGGAGATGCCCACAAGAAACACTAAGAAGGTATGAAACTTTTGAGATAAAGACAGTGTGGAACCCCTGCAATAAGATGACAACACCAGGCAGAGGTTTCACAGGCTCAGGTAGGAGTTGCTTCTTGCTGAGCATTCACAGCTGCTGTAAGGCATCTCCTAGACGTGGCTGTGGTTCGTTGTGCTAAATCAGAGCAGAGGTACAGCTGAGCAAATCTGCTAAGAGCCGTGGCAGTCTTTAGGCTGGGCTGAGTGGGAAGAGGCTCAGGAGAAGTCAGGATTTGCAGTTCATGGCAGTGTTCAGGCCTCCTGTGCAGGAGGGCCTGCCTGGGTCTTGTGCTGTGGGACTGCTGCAAAGACCTGCAAATGTGAATCATGTTGAGTGCCTTTATAAGTTGGAGAAAAAGACCAGAAAGGCAGGACTCATGGGTTCCTGTGTGGTCAGGGGGAACTCAATTAACTGCTCTGTGCTTCAGTGCAAGCTATTGGTAACATAAGCATCATGACACTTACCTGCCTCTGCAGGCCATTTACTTAATTAAATTGCTGAGATCTTCAAATAAGAGATGCTTTAAGTAAGTAGTTCTGTGTGGGGTAGAAGTAATGGAGCTTGGTTTCCAATGGCTTTGTCTTGTGGTTCATTGCCAGCTCTGATTGAAACTTTCCCCTGGGCCAAGACTTCATCAGGTTGGCTTTTTTTCTTTTTTTTTTCCCCTAATTCACTCTCCAGGCTTCACAGGTGTTCAGTGAGATGTAATCCTGGCCTTTCCTGTAGAATGGGCATTCCCAGGGAACGTTTCTTGGATATCTCTTTTCTGTCCAGCTGCCTGGCTTGTTTCTAGGTTTTTCTGTGTCACAGCAGATGTAAACCTTGGTCCAGGTCAGCCAGGAGTTTCAGGCAGTGCAGCAGGAGGTGAGGCCTGCAGACATCCTCCTGCAGCACACAGGGCAGCTTGCAAGAGCCTGGCTTGCTCTGGAAATTGTGTAGAAACCAGAGCACGACAGTGTGAACCTACTGCTGAGAAATGATGGAGGAACTGAAGGAGGAAGTGGGGTTCAAGTGTTTTACTTGGGCACTGTAGAAAGAGGAGTTATGGTCAGTGCTCCTAAATCACTTGGACACTTTGCTTACCTGCTCCAGTGTGATGCTATTCTATGGATGTCCATATCCCTTTTTTCTTTTTAATTGTTTCTTTTGTAAGGAAAGTGTGGTTTATGGATTTTCCTCAGTGCTTAAGGCCAAGGAGAGCCTGTCAAAATCAGTTAGCTGGTCCCCAATCTCCTGTGTTGATAGCTCTGTGGCAGCTCCCCTTGCTGTAATTCATTCCTGCTGACAGGCTGTCCAGCTGGGGAGAATTTTTTAGGGTTTTTCAGCTGTTGCAGTTTTTGTGCACCCTGCCTTCTTGGTCTCCCACAAACAGACCAGGGATAAGGCAGGTGCACCTTGGCACCCCACTTTGAATTAGACTGGTGAATACATTGCAAGTTTAGGAGAGGAGATGGGCAATTGCTCATGACAAAAAAGGGTACCTGAAGAAAGGGCTGATTTTGGGATTCAGGGAATGGGGCATGCAGCTGGTGACCTCTGTTTGAATGTGGATGTGTGTGAGTATATGTGATACATCTGCACCTCCTAGGCAGTGCTCCTGCTGGGGTTGTAACCAAGTCAGCTCAGGAGTTCACGCTTCCTCCCTGTTATTCTGGGTGAAGTACAGAGAGAAATTTCTCTGAGCTGCCTTTTGCTTCCTTGGGTTCTGCTTGGCTGGAGCTGGGAATGAAGTGGCTGAATGGAGGGTGTAAAGGCAGAGAAATGTCACTCACTGGTGGAGGAATCTGTGGGTGCAGGAATTGCACTGCAGACAAAGTCAGGCTCTTGGGCCTGCAGCTGCAGAGAAAATGAGCAGTGAATAGGCACTTAATTGGAAGCTAAAGTAGCTGTTTACTGACAGTGTAGTCTTGCCTTTTCTCCTCTGTTTAATTTGTGTGGGATCACTCAAAATTAGTGTCTTTGACCCAACTTGTTTTGAGTATTTATTTGTTTTCCCTTTTCCAGCTGAATTTATATGCCAAGCTTTTTATCCTTTCTTCCTCTTTTGTTTTTTTTTTTTTTTTTTGTGAAGCCAGCATGTTGCATTGTTGATCCTCACTGTTAAAGTGCTGCTATGCATCAGTTGAAAAACTGATTCTCTCACTGAGCCAGTTAAATTCTGCTGATCTTCACTCAGCAAGTAATTGGAACTTTGGAGAATAGGGATGCAAGAAGGACTCCTTGGATGAAGAAGGGTTTACGGGTCTAGGAAAAAGGAGTTTTAAGATTCTTTTGGGATGCATAGAGTAAACGTTGAGTCAGGGAAAGAGGTAAATATTTGTGGGTTCTCATTGATTGAATGAGGCTGTTTAAGTCTGGCTTAAATTCTTTGCAGGGCTGAGGGATTCATTCCTTGAAAGAATAATGTGGTTAATAATAATGCTCCTACTGGGCGAGTTGCTGACTGGTAGTTTGTACCTGCTCAGCTTTTTCCTGTTTAAATACACTGTCTCATGAATATGTACTGTCAATACTTTAATTTAGAAAATCACATTGGTCAAAAGTGTAGAACAGTAAAGCATTTTACTGAGAAGATTAGGTTTTCTCATGTGGGAGATTATAGAAAATAGCACAATAACACTTCAGTATCCTGATGTTATAGCTGCTGATGGTCTGTGACTCTAAGAGCTCCCTATAAGCTAATGTAAAATGTGGTTACCAAGCACAATCCCTGGCAGTTGGTTGGTTTGGGGATGCGGTAGTGACAATATTCTAAACAAAGCCAGATAGGAGCTGCTTGGGATTAGTTGTCATTAGAGCTGGCTGGCATTGTTTTTGTTAATATTAAAATAAATAGGAGTATATGAAAATGTTTGGGTTTTTGGTTTTTTTTTTTCCAAAGGGTTTAAAAAACTTGGGGAGAACTGCAGTGGAATACAGCTGTCTTGCTGCTTACTTAGATGCTTCATGCCCCATTCCCAATCTGTTTACAGACAGAAATGTGAGGCCAGGAACAGCTTTCCAGCCCAGTTGCCAGAAATGGAGGCAGTCAGGGCCATCTCCACAGAGATCCATGAGTACACTTAAAGGAGTTGTATAGCTGAGAAGGAGAAATTGGGGCATTCCACTTCCATCAGTCTGCTTGGATGTCACTTGTCAGATTCAGTAGGCAGGTATTGGTTTGATTTTTTTTTTTTTTTCCCCCCTCCCCTCTCCACTGGTACAAAATCCCTTTTAGATGCAGAAGGGAGAGAAGAAAGAGGATCTGAAAATAATCTATAGAAAATTCATTTTAAGAATCTTTCTACCTGCAAATTATTCTGACAAAAATTTCCCAGTTAGTCATTTTCTTCAAATATTTGAAGAGCAGTCAATCACAAAAAGTGTCTTATGAAAGGATTTGGCTTTATTATATTTAATGAACCTGAAAGTACACTACTTAATATCTGGGCACCGTGCTAATGAACACTTAGAAATGCCAAAAGCACAGACAGGCATTGGTATTTATATTGAAGAAGTGTCCAGGACTTAGCACAAGGGCCAGTGTCGGAGGTGCTGGACAAGGGATTTTACTTGGAAGGTGCACCTGAGTAAAGCCATGAAGGGAAGTGAACTGGGAGCTAATGTAGGCAGGATGATCAAGATGTGCTGGGAGCAGGGACCTGGCTGGTGAGCCTCAGGAATCCTGAGTGATGCAGGGTAAAATCCCAAGGTAAGGGGAGTGGTGAGGCAGTGTTAAAATGCTCACAAAATCAGTGGAAACCTGACAGCAAACCAAGACAGAGATGGGCTCTTTAGAGTAGTTCTAAAAGTGGATCCAGGGATGTTTATGGCAGCAATTTCATTGCTTGGAAACACTGGTTTTTAATACCTTAGCTTTGTGTAATATATGCAGTTATGTCTCCAGGGAATTAAAGCAGCAAGAATTATTTGAATTGTCTGCATATATTTGTTCAGAAGCTGAATCTCCTTTTGTTTGTGTTTCCATTAGTTTCCTGGATTGAAGCTGCACATGGAAAATGCTTCAAACCATTTATGGGGCAGGATTTTATTTGGTTGGGAGTATTTTGCAAGTGGTTATTAAATCCCTTTGCAGTCTTAGAACTGGGCCTCCCTTTGGCTCTGCAGGCTGAGCAGCTGGCTTGGAGAGTGCCAGGCTGCCCATTAGTGTTGCCCATCAGATATTCACCTACAGAGATGGTCCTTGCAAGGAGGGCAGAAGGAAAAGCAGTTTCAGGAAGCATTGTATTGGACCATCAGGGCAGGATGCAGAGACCTCACACTGTGGGGAGCTCTGCTGGGAGGAGGCTGTGGGAAACATCACTGGGTAGGAAATGCTGCTTCATTTGTGCCTCTCTGGGAAGCAAGGTTAATAGGAGTACTGACCAGCCCTAGCCTAAGAACTACAATTTGCTGGTTTGGCTTGAAAATCTGCCCATATCTTCTTCAGTTCCAATTTTTCCAAATCAAAACCTTACTTATTTAAACTAAACCTTCAAATTGTAGGTTCTAAGCTGCTACAAATTCTCCCTTTACTGATGGGGGGGATCTGGCTTGGCTCTGGTGGGTTTGACCTTAGTTTTGGATTCTGTTCACATATGTGCAGCATTAACAGATTCAATCAATGGAGTAGCTGAGAGCAAAGGTTACCATTTCAGCTGCCTTGCAAATCCCATATCCAAAGCATGAAATGTGGTGTTACAGCAGCTTTTGTGCATGGTTGAGTTTTTCACCTGGAAAGCACAGCTTACTTCACAAAATGTTACCGACAAAACAGCTGCTTGGAAAATTGGCCTTTAAGTACCACCTACTGAGTGTGACAAGGGACGTCTGGGTCCTGTCTGCCATATCTGCACTTCTGCAAAAAATGGGGCCTCAGCTGGCTGCAGGTGAGCTGCTGTAGTCCTTTTAGAGGGAACAATGGCTGTGTTCCCACTGTACAGACAATTCCTGCTCTGACGATCTCCACTGGTACAGCTGCTCACAAAGAACCACCGGAATAAAGTTTGGAGCTGAAGGGATATCTGCCCCAGCTCTATGCAGGAGACAAAGGGATTGCCACAGGGACATGTCCAGGGGGCATTCAGAAGGGGGAAGAGGATATTTGGGCAGAGGTCTGGAAGAATGAGGAAAATGGGTGAAATCTCAAATAAAATGAGGGATCGAAACAATGGAATTTCTATGGATTAATAAAAGATAGTTTGTGCTGTACTTCAAGGATTTGCTTTGAACTCCTTGGGGGGAGCCAGAGCAGACAACTGGAACATTTCCGTTAGGTGATAAAAATCCACAGACCAGACAATGTGTCTCAGAGGGGTTATATCCAGCTGAGATCAAGAGCAGTGCAGTGTGGGGCGAGTGATGCACCCAGCTCACCAGTGGAGATGGGAACAGTCCCTTCCTCCCTGGATCTCTCATTCTGCACACAGTCCAGACAATTGTTTGAATTCACCACTTCACTGAATGCTCTCCCTGAACTTTGGCAAAACAAAGGTAAAAATAAAAAAAAAGTCTATTTTGCCATTTAAAAAGAAAATAACAATCATGCTTCTGAGTGTCTTCACATTTATTTTCCGAAATACCAGTGGCCTGTCTGTTTGAAAACAGAATGATCCCCCTCCCCTCCCCTCCCCATTTTCTTTTTTAAAGGCAAACCAAATGCAGTGCAATACAATCCAGGAGCTGTTCGCAGTAAGGAAAGGCAGCTCAGCATGAGGTGCTGAATAACACAAAAACTGCAAATAAGTGAACTGACAACAGTAAACCCAGAGAATGCATTGCACGTTGGACTCTCATACTGGAGAAGGAGTGATTATGTGGGGAAATGTGCAAAAAAGATATTTGTGCCTGTTTCAGGAGTGCCACTCACATCTGCTCAATATTGGAACTGGAGGGAACTAAGTACAGTGATGAAGGGACCCTGAATGGATATTTGACAAAGCAATTTTAAACTCTGTTTTGTTCTTCTAGTATGTGTGAAAAGCACTAACTTTCCAGAGGAAAAATGTAGTGCTTAATAAAAGAATCCAAGAAAACAAAGGAGGGGGAAAGCCCCAAAACATAACTATGAATAAATGTCATCAACATTCTACTTTCTTAACCTTTTTTTTCAACTAAAGACCACCAATATGTCCTGTGATATTTGTTCTTATGCTTAATGTCCCTTTATTTTGCCATCCCCCAATGGGGTATGGCAAAATAAAGGGACATTAAGCACAAGATTGGCCCTTCATTAGTTTAAGAGGGTGAAGGAAACATTGCTGTCTGCTTTTCAATTGAAACTCTGTTTTGAAATACAACAGAAAGTTCCTTAAACTTCTATTAAAAAGATAAACCCAATGCAGGCAAGTTCCTGAAATTCATCACTGGAATTGCATGCTAAGTTCTTGGTGGAACAGCTAAATTACCTTTAGTTACAGTAAAGTTTTTTTCATATTTAATTAAATATAAATGGAAGGTGTTTCTTTTGTAATTATTCCTGGGGAAAATTATTTTTGAGCAGATACATTTAATAAAAAGTTTCTAAGGAGATCAGTCTTGGCAGAGACAGGAGGTATGAGAGCAAAGTGGCACAAAAAGTAATTTTATCACTTGATAATAAAAAATTGTGTCTAATTTTTAGAGTTAAGCTTACTTGTTACTATCTGCTGCTGAACTTAGTCATGCTGAATGAAATATTCAGATAAAGGTTTTGGGTTTTGGAAGTTTTGTAAATTCTACTACACAACTTTCTAGTTGGTATCGCTATGCAGTTATGTGCTGAAGTAAAAGTTTACCTTGTAAGAGAAGTTTTGTGCTAAAATCAGTGGGAATTGGGAATTCTTCTTTCACTTAGCTTCTGTATGTTGACATTTCATTGGCAGTACACTTGCTGCAGTGTTGATAGTGCTGACTTGGCTATGGCTTGACTTGTCCATGAGAAAGGCAAGGTGAGAATCAAATCTAGCAGAGTTTGTTTTTGTGTCTTGTGCTGGCATCTTGCTCTTTCATGGGCTAAAAAAGTTTTATTGATCTTCAGGTTCTGTACTAGGCCAAGTTGTATATTTAAGCTGCTGTCTTCCTCTGCTGTGCATCTGGTTTTGAGTTTCAGTCAGTGTGGGCAATGCTGGCTGAAGTTGTATTTCTACAATACAGAAACCTGTCAAGCGTTAACTATTAGGTTACATATCCAGCAATGGCTCTGCAATGCAAGAGGGCTGATGTTTTTTGTTCAGAAGTATTTCATTCCAGTCTGTATTTAACTGTGGATGTCAGTTTTGGCTAGCTGCAGGTTGGATGGGGAGTCTGTTCCCAACCCTATGCCAGCAGAAGCGCCTGATCCCCCTCTGGAGCTGCTTGTCTTCTTAAACCAGGAATAACGGGGGTCTGTGAGCTCAGCCTGGACAATGAGCATTAGAAAACTAGAATGATCTCAAATTCTGTCTTAAGTAACAAGTAGCATCTACTGTGGAAAATGAACAATGATTTCTGTGCTCCAAGTGACCCAGGATTCCTTGGAGACTGTATCCACAGAAATCTTCCCTGAACTGCCGAAACAGCCCTTGGCGACAGACCATCACTAGTGACTATGTTAACCCTGAGTTTTTATATCCTCCTTTTTTAAACTTGTTCCTGAATTTAAAGGGTCGGGAAGACTTCTTTCTTCAAATCTGCAGGTACAATTTCCCTCATGCAGATAGTATTTTTCTGTGCAGCAGTTTGATCTGGAATCCGATGATAACGTTTTCATGCTTGCACAAAGTGCTCATGAACACTTAAAAGCCAGTGCAGTCTGCAGACCTATTCTTGCCACATCTTTCTTGACAGGTGAGATGTACTTCCTTTTGGACCAGCTGTTTCAAAGGCTTTTATTCATGTGGTGGATAGCTGAGGAACATCAGCTGCTTAAAAGACAGAGTTTGACTTCCCTCTTTGATCAGGAAGAGAAAGGGCCATTCAATCACCATCTTATCCAGATCTTAGGAGATCTTTCTGTATTACAGTCAAACTTAAATCACTCACTTGTGAGCATAGTTGGAGGAAGAGGGGTCATCAGAGATCTACCACATTACTGAGGTTTTCTGCTCTGTCTCTCATTATTGAGGTTGAGAGCAGTCCAAAAGCAGGCTATACATCTTCAGAGTAAGGATGCTACTTTTCCATCATCTCACAATATTACTACATAAAGGTAAATATTAGGATGTTTAAAGTAGACCTGGTACTATTATGACTAATCAGTTCAGCTATTTTTTTAAAAGCAAATCCATGTTTGACCTGACCTCTGGTAGACTTATTTGATACGGAACAAAAACATTTCTTCCACCTGATAAGCTAAAACTGTCCTGAACCTTGCCACAAGTGTCAAAGACTTAGAAGTCACAAACTTGCTGCAGTAACCTTGCTGATTACGCTGATAATTGCTATGTGAAACATGTAAATGTATACTTGTAAAAATGAACTTATCAATGCCATCTTCTCTTTAAATATCTGTTTATTTAAATCAACCCTGCAGTTGCTGCCTGAAATAAAAATACTGTATCTGCTAATTAAGATTTACATGGTAAATTAAAACTGGCATTGAGTGAAAAACACCATCCTGGACTGGTAAATATTTCAAATTAAAGTTCTTTATTTCTAAATAGAATAATAAGGCGGCATCTGTTCTAGGGTAACATAGCGTAGAATGAGTTGTACAAGTAAAATATATCATTATGCTGAGTTGTAATGATATCCATGGGGAGTTTTTTGCTTTTAGTTTTATTGATTTGTAAGCAGAATTATAAAGAAATAAGGTGTGTAGAGGAGACTGTGGGGTAATGTTTCTGCAGCTCTGGACACATACCACAGGACACACCTGTCTAGTCAAAACAACTCGGGCTGATTATTTTATATAAATCACATGGCTGCAATTTTCAGATGAAGGACATGTGACCACTTGGTGAATGCATTGCAAACTCTCTGAAAAGCTAGTCAGCTGAAATTGTGGGTGGAGGTCACCTTGGGGAAGGCACATGGCAAGTGTTTTGCCTGGAAATACTTGATGTGCCGACTGGGTGCTCTTGTCTCTGGCATTGCTCTTTCTCCTGAGCTCCAAAGCAGAGAGATGAGTACCATGGAAGAGCTTTCAGCAGTGGCAGGGGAACTGTTTTAAGCAAAGCATTATCTTTTTCAATTCAGTTTGAGTACTTTGAAGAACGAATTAAATTCCCCCTTGCTAAATTCTCCTTTTGTAGTAAGGGTCAGTAAGAGTTTGGGGGCCTCGTGTGTTTGTGTGCATTGCCACAAGGTGTTCTGTGCAAATCTGGCTGTGGGAGGTAGGGAGAAAGTGAAGCAGGTGGTAATGTCCCTGTCAATTGAGGCCCACAGTGTCACTTGTATTGTCACAGCCAAAAGTTTTATGAAAAACTCATCATCACCTATGTGCTATTTCAACTTAAAGAATTTTCTGAATCTTCAGACTTTCTCTGATATATGGAAGACTACCTCCTTTTCTCTGCTGCTGTGAAAACATGATTGTGCAAAACTAGATGTCTTTGCATTGTGCTCCCAAATGTGTGTCTTTTCATCTGAGTGTTGAGAACTGGTAGTTTTCCTGCTCTTCTTGTACCAGGAATAGCACAGCTTTTCCTCCTCTATTGACCTCAGAGTAATTGCTTTGGTTAAGAAATTCTCTTTAATGTACAAAAAGAGGGCTTGGGGAAAGGGGCATTGTTTTGAGAAATTGTAGCTGTTCTTTTTCAAGGTATCACCAAAACAGGGAAGTTGATGTTTGTAATTCCTACTGAAAATGTTCTCTTAAGTTGCCAAGAGGGTTTGTTTTCGTACATGTTTTTAACAGACTTCTCTGAACCCTCTGCTGCTGGTTTAGCCCCTGCTCCAAAGCCTTGTTTGCTGAGGTGGCAGGGCAATAGGAAATCACATGGATTATGTGAGGAGTGTTTCAGGGCATTCTCAGTTGGAGATAAGGAGGAAATATATCTGGAGTATGCTTCACATTTTCATTGATTAGTTTTGTTGGTCTCAGAAGCAGGTAGGAACAGAAAAGAATTGCTGTATATTAAAATGCCTGTAGCAGTATTGCACTTTTTGTCAGTAGTGAGGCACAGCCTTTGTTTTGTAGGCTGGATTAGAATATCTTCTGCAAAATGCCTTGTGCCAACAGAATGTTTACCAGCCACAGAAATGCTGGGGGAAATAATTTTTCATTATGATTTAAATTTTTTTAGCTGCAATTTAATTTTTTAAAGGCCAAGACTGGATGCAGAGAAGCAAATATCTTGAAGCCATGTGACTTTGAGGGAGTAAGAGCACCTGCCCTATGCAAGCCTAGTTCTTTTCAGGACTTAATGAGGTGGGTAACCAGAATCACTAAGGACTTAAGAATCCTAAATCTGTGAGTCTTGAAGTGGGAAAATGTGGATCCTATGGTACTGAGGACTTTAGGTGACCACTCCAGCACCTGGGTTGTTGTTTTTTTTTTGTTTTGTTTTGTTTTTAGTAGAAGTTAAAAGGTTACATCAGTTCTGCTCATCTGAAATGAGGCAATGGTGCTAAAGACAGTTCAGAGGATGCTCTCTTCTTGGAGTACAGGGTCTGAATTCATGCCAGATAGCAGCAGTATCTTTTTGATTACATGAAGCTAGACCCTAGAGCTCTCGAGATTCCAAAGGTTTGACCAGAAGAGTTGAAGGGGGAAGGGATAATGTGTCTGATATACATGGAGTTGAATCAAAGTTCTTTATAATTAGAATTTCCAGCCTGAAACATAAAAAGGTTTTCATAAAGGTAATAGATTCCAATGTATTTGTTATAAGAGGCAAGCTACAATATATCACTCTTTTTGTGAGATCCTGTTAGTCAGATCTTAGTGTGTCTGTGTCTTTTTTTCCAATCATCTTTGTCTCTCCCTGGTTTTTTTCTCAGCTGACAGTTCTGTCCACCAATTCAGTAATTACTGTCTATCATTTTAAGTGATGTGCTAAGGGCCAGTATTTAAGGTCAGGGCCATGAGCATCTGACTTCCCTTGAGAGTAGAACTGGTTGAGTAGGAAGAATATTGATTCACTGAATAGATCAACCGAAAAGAAGGAAATTTTTCAAATGCTTTTGACCTAATAGCATTCAGCCTTCTCTACTTGAGGCAAGTTAATGAAGGGGTAAATCAAATATTGTATGAATCATGCATCAAAATACAAAATGAGAAACACTGAAAAAAAGCAGCCCAGAGGCTTGCTGCTGATAGCTGGGAATGTGTAATAGGCAGGGTTTAGAACAGGGTTCTAAATTTCTAGGTTTATAGAAAATGCATAAATGGGTGAATCTGACCCCTAACTGAGGGTGCAAACTAATTTACCTCTGTGGCTACTTCAGTGGATTTGCATCTTAAATAGGAACAGGGAAGCAATAGCAGGTTTCACTGTTTTACCTAAAAATGTATGAGGTAATTCACAGAAAGGGCAAACCCGTAACTTACTGTTCCCTCAAATGGTATTTTTTTAATTTAGTAAGAAAGTTGTCCTAGTTCAATTCCAATTATTTCTTCCTTTCCCCCATATGTGTAACCCTGAGCAATTATACTTCTTAATATTGGGTAATGGCATCAATTACAGAGCATTAAGAACTTCCCAGGCTACTCAATGAGCACTGCAGATGATGGAAGAACATCTCTAAAATGCAAACCCAGAGACAGTTCCATCATGGCTTGTATGACTGGCATTGAAAGAAGGTTCTGAGTTCAGGTGCCCATTTCCCATTAGGTGCAAGTCATGGTTTGGAATCTGTAGTGGTTGATAATCTGAAACCCCTGAATTCTGTATTTTGTGCCTCTGGTCTGAATTAATGATGTGGAAATATCAAAGAAGCTTTTTGTATGATGAACAGTAATAGGGAGAGAAGCAAAATAGTGATCCAAAAAGACCTTTAGATGTTTTGGCTGAGTTTAACTTTCTTGGCAGAATTGAGCTACAAATAACAGAAACAGCTTGTCCTGCAGAAGGAGAAAAGTGCCATGCAAGAAATGTCCTAATCTTCTGGGTTAACCACTCCAATACTTTTATCCTTGAACATGAATAATTTATGCTCAGGAAGTTGGTTTCACTGTGACAGACAAGCATTTGTTGAGAAATCTCAGTGTTGGTCTTTCAGAGCTATCCGTGTGCTTCCTGTTGCCCTTTTAGAGGAGGCATAGATGGAAAATGGAGAAAAGATCAGGCTTTTCTTGGAAGGGAGTCTAACAGAAGTGCTCGTACTTTCCTTGTTTTATTTTAAACTCTGTTAGGAAGCTCATGAAATGCTGCTGAGTAGCAGAACATCATTGCTGTCCATGATTAACCATTGCAAGACTGGTGATCAAAAAAGTGTTAATCGTGGAAGGGTTAGAAATAAACACTGGTCTTGTTAATTGCATAAACGGAGTGTTTTTATCACTTTCAGTTTTATCTCTTAGCAGCTCTTTATCTGTTTCTTACATTCACAGAACACCAACTCTTTAATGAGCTCACTTGGAGCAGGCAGAGGGGCCCAAGGCCTTCATCTTGGTTGGAAAAGGGAATAATTAAATCCTGAAAGGGTGAAGCAGTCAGGTACACTGTAAATAAGGGCAAACAGCTAAGGAACCAAAGTGAGGGCCCTTTTGACAAACCTCCTCAGAAGCTTCTGACAGCCAAAACCACTTTTCAATGTGGCATGGCCTGGCTGTGCTTTTACCCACCACAAACTGAGGGGAATGCTCAAGAAAATCTTGAGTGAGGCCATATCCAAATTTCTTTATCAGTTCAGGTTGGATGGTGCATGGAGAGAAAGGGACTCTTAAAGGCCATGTATAAAATACTGGTTTTCTGCCTCATGAAGGCAGAAGTGTTAATGAATTTTGTAGTTTATTTCACTCATGATCCTGGAGGATGTGAGTGACACATAATATTTGAACAGTCAATGGCTTCCTTTATATGGCCATACAGTACAGGAAACCATGATCAGGTGGAGTTTTCAGCAGCTGTGTGTAGGGGAAAACAGAAGTGAGATGTGACAAAAAACTGTTGGAGATAACACTTCCCAAATGATACCAGATTTGGAGTTCTAGTCAGTAAACAGCTCACGGGCAGGGCTGCCATTCAGAAGGACCTAAACAGGTGAAATAAACCCCGGGGAACAGCCTGAGTTGGGGAGCAGGTCTGCAGAGGGAGCACCTTGGTGGGCTGCAGGTAAAGCAAATGTGCTTGGCAGTGAGGATGGCTCACAGTATCCTGGGCTGTACTAACAGGAGCAGCTCCAGGGAGTTAGGTCCCCTCATCTATTCAGAAACCAGATACTGAAGTCAGATGGGCTTCTCGGAGGGAAGGACCCAGAGGAAGAGCTCACAAGTGATATATATTTTTAAACATTCAGCCTTGATCTGCATGAAGCGCTATCTCAAAGTAGTTTGGTAGTGGAAATGGAGATGAAGAATAGGTGTAAGATTGGATGCAGCTGGCAAAGAGCATCCTAGATCCTCAGGCTGAACGATAAACTGCTGGCTGTGATGTGAGCCATCAAGGGGAAGAGGAGCTGTAATAGGAGGATCAGGCACTTGAATTAAGAGAATCAATCAGTGGCTGGTAACTGGCCATGGTGGACACCTGGCAGTGTGGCTGTACAGCTGTGACCCTTGCATCTGGATATGCAGAGATGGACCCCTGCAGTATCCACACTGGAGACAGTTACATGGGTTTGTGTCCAAAGCAGAAGTTCCAGCAGAAATCTGAATTCAAGTGCAAAGTCATGGCTCACTGATTGATGTGTGCACAGGGAGTCCAGGGTGCACTAGAGCAGAGCCACCCCCTTGCTGTCTGTTCTGGCAGTTTTAGGACCACACTGGCCAAGGGAGTAAGCCTGAGGATGCCATCAAGCTGGGGATGCATCTGGCCTGGTGGAGGTGGATTCAGCTCTAGACCTGACACCTGTCCCCACTCCTTGGTGATGAGCAGTGACACAGCCATGGCTTTGCCTGTGGACATTAGATTTGTGGCTTTCCAACCTTTCTTTGCTTGCCCTTAGAGGAGAGACATGAGATGATTCTTGTTCTAAAGTTAAATAGCTTTGTTCCATTGCCAGTGAAGGAAAAAGCAAGAGTTCATTTTTTTCATCTCCCTTAAAGGATGTCAAATGTGGACTGAATTCCTCAGGGCTTCTGTAGCATTACCACTCTGTCTTCTTGTTACTCTGACCATCTTCATCATCACATTTGATGTGCAAATATGGGAGAGTAAGGCTTGGTTTGTAATGACTATTTGCTGACTCTTTTTAACTGCTCTGCTCTATTGGAAAGGGGAAAACATGTTGGTGAGTTGTTTTTCCTTCCTGAGCTGCTCACAAAGTGGAGTCAGACAGACACCTCCTGGTCATACAACTCACAGAAATGATTGAGCAAATGTAAAAAGATCTGTACATACTGACTAGGGCAAAGAAAATCAGCTGGAGCTGCTTCTTGGGCCTGTCCTTGTTAGTTTGAGGTTTGTCTGGGCTCCAGTGCTAATGGTGCACAATGTTTTGGGCAGAAGAGAGGCTGCTTAGAAGAAAGGACACAATCATACACATACTTGATGGAGCCTGTATCTTTAGGAGAGTTCAGGAGAGCTGTTGAATGGAGATGCCCAACTTCTGAAAGAATGGAAGAGTTTAGACCAGCTGGATTAAGGCATGTCAGTGCTCCCAACCAACCAAAGGACCCCAGTCTTGCTGGCACTTGCTAACCAGTTATTTCTGATTCAGTGGGATGAAAAAAATCAGGTTATAGGGAAACCTATGGGTTAGCTTTTGTCATAACTAGTATGAAGTAAAATTAACCTCCTTTGATCAAAAGAAAGATGATGTAACAACCCATTTTGCATCATAGTATACCCATTAACAACCATTTTGTGTCATCCATGTGAATGTAAGTAAGCCAAAGACCCAGTGGCATAGGTCTTAAAAAAATTAATCTTTAACAACAAAGTGGAGAAGTAGCAATAAACATGGGAATTTATTTTTTGAGGAGGATTTGCAGTTTGCCAGCTTCAATTTTTATAGACATGACTCTGGTAGAAGCACAACTGTCCAGCTTTCCAGGTCTGCAGCAGCAGGCAGAGGGACCTGCAGGTAATGTGCCCTTTGTAGCAAGGGACTCAAATTACACTAATTACTCCGGTTTCTTGAAAGGGCTAATTAGCTCAAGAGCAGAGTCATGCAGAAGGGCTACCTGCCTTCCAGGGGCCTCCTCAGTCACCTTGGCTTCACCTGAGGCCAGTTGGACATAATGGCTAATTCAAGCAGAGTGGGTTCAGATACTTGTGCTTTGCCCTTAGCAATTGTCAACTTTCAGAAAAAGAACAAACAACAAGTAATTGGCTTCACTTTTTTACAAATTGATTTTACTGGCACTGGCTGTTTTTTCTAAGGGACCTAAGCAGAGTGATTTCTTTAAATTCAGGATGGACAGCTGCATCTGCCAGTTACTTCTTACCTAGAAAAAGTATCCAGCAAGCACTTGTCTTTGCTCATATTGCATATTTCTTAGTGATCAATTATGCATTAATTTTTTTGGTGGTTGTATTCTGCATACTGGTATATGTTTTCTTGGGAAAAGCAAAAAACATTGCCCATTTAGGTGGTTAAATCAGAAAGTTTAACAGTATGGCTGAGGAAGAATTGTTGTGGTGGACTCCTCCTTGTGGCTAACTCTTCTTGAGCCTACTGCTGTTGCTGTCTACATCATTGTCATGATATTGCAGTTTGATAATGTGTGTGATTGTGAAAGTGGAAAAATGTGACCTTGAGAAGGATGCAGTAAGATAGGGAAAGAAATATGGAGTTGAGGGGAGGATAAAGAATTGTGAGTAACTCTGAATCTTCAAAATGATACATTTTCTGCCTTCAGATTCTGTATGTACTTGCACTGTACATCTAGCTGCTCTTTTTTGGTTTGTTTTTTTGCTTGTTTGGGATTTTTTTTTTTTTTTTGCTGTCTTATGGGCTTCAGATAGTGTTTCTCAAGATAAATAACTGGTTGGAGCCAAATTGCTGGTCTTTGAGCTTCTGGATATATGAGTAGTGAATGGTTATTTCATTCCATATTTTTGTTACATGGTTTTTAATCTCTTAAAACCTTACTTTGTGCTTTAAATGACAGGGGGAAAAAATCAGTTATTTGGGCTGATGTTTTCCTGTAGCTTCTGATTTGGTGTATTAACCAGAGGCAAAAATGTTATGTTGTGCAAAACACTAAAAAAACAAAAAAGATGAACCTATTTCTTATGTATAGTTGAACTAGGACAAGTACAAATATTTTCATGAATGGAAACAGTGAAGAGCTCAGTCCTTTGAAGAAGATATGCTAATTTGAAACTTTTAAATTTCTGATATTAAAATTATTATTAACATTTTTAAAAAATACAGTTGTAGAAAAGTAGAGCTGGAAGACATGGGAGCTTATGTAGCTCATTTCTTCCCTGTGGCAAGAGCAACTCAACCTGAACTATTTTGGACAGAAATGTATCCAGTCAGTGCTTCAGAAGGTCTGGGCTACTGAGAATAGAAAATTTCAGTAACCTATTCTCATACGTCATTGCTGTTGCTGTCAGGAAATTTTTTTTTAATACTCAGTTTGCATTTTCTTTGTAGGTATTGCAGGTTTTGATTCCTCTCCTGCCTATGACAAACCTGAAAAGAAATTTGTTCCCTTTTTGGACAGCCCTGCTCAAAAACCTGTCCTAGATTAGGATAATATATTAGGATGATTTTAGTCATTTGAAGCAATTTTAAATTCCTTTTTTTTTGTCATCTTTTTTTTGAGGGCTGAATTCTCTTTAAGAAGCTTTAAGAAGATACAGTGTGGGAAAGGAAAGAGAAACGCCAAGAACTGAGCAGGCTTATATAGCTCAACAAAGCCAAAAGCAGAGAAGAGCCTTCTTAACTCCAGATTTGATTCCTGGTTTGTTACAGAGACCATCTTCCTTACCTAAAAAGTACTGAGATTCACACAAGGGACATCTGTCATTTAAAGCAGCATATTTTAGGGACATTGGTCACTTTTGAATCCAGCTGCTTGTGGTTCTGTGTGAGACAATTTCCGTGAGATTGGATCAAGGCTCTTTGCAGTGTCTCTGGTAGATGGGATATGCAAAGGGGCACATGGTTTATATATGGTGAAGAGAAGCCCTGAAAAGAGATGCTGCTAAAACCCTAAAAGCTGTCTCTGAAATTCCGTCTTTTTTTTTTACTGCATAATTAAGCACTATTGCTGACACATCCTCCCTTATGATTCCCTTTAAGTTGGAGCATCTGGCCGGGTGTTGCACAAGAGCCCAGTTTTCTTCTCCC
The DNA here is from genome assembly GCF_028769735.1 of Zonotrichia leucophrys gambelii. Classification (NCBI taxonomy): domain Eukaryota; kingdom Metazoa; phylum Chordata; class Aves; order Passeriformes; family Passerellidae; genus Zonotrichia; species Zonotrichia leucophrys. The sequence continues at coordinate 10,580,209 of NC_088176.1, forward strand.
TATACAACGGAGTTTTGATTAATTAATCATTGCTTCTGTTTGAATAATACATTAAAGATGCACTTGAATGTTCTAGGAAAAAAGTAAAATAAAAAAAACTGCACACAAAGGGAAATACTGCTCTGGCTTGTGAAATGACACGTTGTCTTCAAATGGCAGGACTGTTCTAAATGTGTTACTGGTCCATCTGTATTTCTTTTCCTGCTTGTTTATTTTCATGTCCATTTCACATGGTGATAGTCACTTGGCTCTGCAGGCTTTTAAGTCACAAAAATGTTGGATTTAAACATGATATGGAAGAATGATACAGTTATGATGAATGTGCTTTTTGAGCCAGTGTTTTGCTATATTAAAAAACAAGAAATTATGAGGCTTTCATATTGTTGGCTGCTGTCCATTTTTATTTGTGACTTCACAATAGCAGCTTCGTGCTGATATGACCAGAGCAAGTTCAGTAGCTGTACTTCTACAAATTTTGCTATGGTTTCAGAAGTGCAGGGTTTGTGTTTGCTCAGCACTGAACCTGCCACTTCACAGGAGCTATTGCTGCTCCTGGGTTTGTGTAAGGACCTTAATTCTACTTTGTGCATGTCCTCCACAGTCTGGAAGCAGTGAGAAAAGATCCAAAACCCCAAGAAAAATCTGTTTTGTATCCAAAGGCCAGGCTGTCCTGGTGCTGTGCTTTTCCCAGTGTTGTCAGGATCTCCAAAGGAGGACATCACTCTGCAGTTGCTCTCGTTCTGAATGCAGTCTTGAACATTGTGAATACTTATTTCCTGAAAACTAGATGTCAGCTCTTGGTCTGAGATTTAAAAAAAAAATACTGCGGGTTGGACTAAGCTTGCCTTCATATAATTTGAGCTTTTTGGAGTTGCTCAGTGTTTTCTGTGCATGCTGATAAATTGGCATGCTGATGTTGGATCATGCATGTTCAGTGTGTCTGGTAAATAGAACTCTTTGCAATGCTGTTCTATTGAAACTTTTAAAAGAGGTCTTAGTAGCACTGACAGAAGATGTAACATGGTGCTGTGTGCTGAAATGAGAGTGAGTGCCTGGGTAATTCTTACTGCTGAAGAGCTGGGGTGTGAGAGGAGCTCGCTGCTTGAATCCTGGCTATGCAAAGCTAAGGCAGCTTTTGTCCCGGGCCTGAAGAGACAAAGTGCTGCCTTTTCCCTAAACAAACCATGGGGAAATCAAGATTTGATGCAAAATTAATGCAATTGTTTCTGTGTCTCTCAAGTGATGATAGCAGTAAGGTACAGGGTGCACCTGCATCCTCATTTGGGTCTGCCTTCCCAGGTGACTGAGCAGGAGAGCATTCCACTCTTTGTATGGTGTCAGATGTGGCACTTGGCCAAAAGCCCCTACTCTGAAAACTTAAAGTGAAGCACAAGTGGCTGCTGAGATCTCACTATATGGAGGCACTGCTGGATTTTACCCATGCAGCCTCTTGTAAGAGCTTTTCTCCCCCTCTGCCCCCTTTAATCCATTTTCAAGCCTAGCAATGCCTCATGTTTACCCAGCAGGCCCACATGAAAAGGTCAGTTCTATTTCTTTGACCTTTTTCAGCTCAGTAAACATTGGCAGCTGGAAATCCTTTCTGTAGACATGTCAGCTGCAGTGAAATGGTGTTGCAGGTAATGACATGCATACAGAGCATCTCTGACCTCTGATGTTGTTTTCCCATCAACACAGAAGTCACAGAAGTCTGAAATTCCCAAAATCTTAGTCCCTGTGACACCATTGCTCTCAGGGAACTTGTGGATGGATTTTCTTTCCCTTTTCCCTTGGCATTGTTTGGGCACTCCCCTTATTTTGAGATATTAAATATTTTTAGATGTGCTGATTATCACTAATGTGTGGTCTGGGGGTTTTATATCGCTCAGGTGTTAGTATCAGTTTGTTGGGATAGGAGGAAAATTTTTTCCTGACAATTTCTTTCGTAAATTTTTCTCTGAACTGTGAGACCATGTAGAAGACCTGGATGAACTAGTTTTGGTGAGGATGAAGGGAAAGGAGAGCATCAACCTATGGGCTGAATCTTGGATTGTGACCAACATCCACCACAACCAATAACTGAAATTAATGCCCCTGCTGTGGAAATACAGACACAGTGTGAGCAGCATCAGTAGTAGAGCTTTTTCCTGTTTTGGTTTAAGGAGTTAGTCCAGCTAACTTCTCTAGATATCTCTAGTCCAGCTTTAGACATTCTTTCTAAAATAGGAGTTAAACTATGAGACGTGTCTCCAATGCCAACCTTAAGCCATGGCCAGGTATTACCATCAGTCTCTGCTGCAGATGCTGTAGTCTCATCAGCCAGAAGGCTCATGGGAAGTGATGAAAAGCAAGTTGTCATGTTGTGTTCAAATTATAAGTGCTTTTAGGTGGAGTGATAGCTACGCAATTCCCATTAGACAGGTGATGTTTTTCTGCACATTCTGTGCAAAGCTGAACCTTGTTTAATACCTTTGATTTCTGATGAACATGACTGTCTTTACTGACTGAATTATACCCAGCATTCCATCTGCAGAGTGTTTTTCATCTTGTGGAATATAGTAAAGAATTTGTTTTCATAAATTTTGATAAATTTTGACGAATTGTATAGCTAGATTAGTGCCAGTCAAAAACTAGAACTGTTTTTGGGTGGAAGTTTCTGCTCTGTGTCAAATTAATGATCTGTTACAAAAGTTTCAAAAAGCACAATAACTATAAAAACAATTTCTGGGTAATGATAGGAACACCACTGGGTATTCTCTAAGTCCTTTTGTCCCTTGCTAATACCTCATTTTGATTGTTGCATTTTTAATACTTGGATTAAGACAGTGACATGTTCTGATCATTTCTGTTGAATGCATGAACATCTGTTTTTTGTTGTGTTTTAGTGTTGTTTGCTGTTGGCTAGGGATGAAAGGAGAGATCAGATGGTTTGAAGTTGACTTTTTTTGTTTTTCAAAGTTGCCTTTGTTCATAAGCAGCGATCCAGGAGCAGAGCAACGATTCTAATTGTGACTGACAAGCAATGATGGGAAGGAGCAAGATGGGAGTGATGATATATTGGCTGTGCTAGCTCAGCAGTGAGAGAAAAAATCTGAGAATTGCTCCTTAAAATTGTCCATGCTTTGCCTAAAGGAGAGATGAGGTTGCAAAATGAAGGTAGTGTATTATGCATTGAGGAGTCTTGAGTATGCCATGTGCAGATTCAAAACCTGCTGCTTGCCCAGAAAATAAAAAGTATTTGGCACCTGTAGCCTGGTGACCCAAGAAGGAGAGTGTGGACTCTCTGACCTGTGCCAGCTTAAAGGGGTAAGAAGTGAACCCCCTGTGCCCATGGATTATCGGAACCTGAACAGAAGCCAACGCCCCATTAGCAGGTCGCAGTTTATAGGTTTACCCCTTTGTCCCTTCCCTCTGTTTTGAATATTTTGGGATTTCATGCAGTAACTTGATGGCTATTACCTTGTGTCATTAAACAATAATGTCAAAGAAAGGATGTTCCATGATGTGTATTTAACGATATATAATTCATGAGAGGAGTGATGTATAATGATGGTAGCAATATTGTTTCATGCAGTGTGCTGTATGCAGCTGGTTAAGGGTTTCTTTAAATAGTTCCCACATCTCTCATGTTTGTTGGAGAGACTGTGCTGTCAGCTCTGAAGAATGGAGAGATTAATTTCTGCTACACTTGCTCTGGACAAATACATTTTAAATTAAAACACCTCTTCTGTGTTTAAAGTAAGGCAAGAAAAAATCTGCTCTACTGTAAAAACTAGTGCCTGAGCTCCTGCTAGGAGATGATGCAACTTGCAGAGGATGAGCCAGAAAATGTCTTTAATGTTTCTTTAAAGACTTTTCCCTCTAGGAGTGCCTCACCATTGTCCTGGTCATGTCAACATGACCAGTTTTAATCCCTGGAGTTTAGCTTAATTTCCAAGAGGTGAAATCGACCTTAGTGAATAACAACCTTCCTGAACATAAAATAATTTCAATTAAAAATGAGGCTGAAGGAGGTGAGATATAAAGGTACCATCTCCCTGAATCCTGAAGCTGGGGTTTGGTGCCAGAGTCCTGGATGGTGCAGTGTGGTGTCTGCACACTCCAGTGCCACTCACTCCTCAACAAGGATTTGTTGTCTGTGCTCTCTCTGCTAAAAGTCACATTGGTCTCAGGGTTGGGTTTTTTTCCTTCTTGTGCTTGGGGAGATTCTGACTTAACATTGAATAATGTGTGTTTGCTTCAGCTTACTTAGGAAATTCTTAGCACTTGGAGGATATTCAGTCTAGTGTTGACAAAACTCCTCTTTCCACTCTGCATGTGGCATTACACCGTCCCCTACTGAAATGACACCGTGTAATGCTGCTGCTGCTAAAAGAGACATGAGCACACCACGTTCCCAATACAGCAAGCACAGAACCTGGGGAAAAACAGGATAAACATGCTGCTGGTGTTACAGAGGGATGATTTTTGTCTGCTTAGACCCTGTTGAAACAAAGGGAGGAATTTGCAGAGGCAAACAGCAGTTATCTCGGTGGGAATATGGCCAGGGCATCAGGATTAACATTAATGAAAAAATGCTGTAGAAGTGATCTTTAATGGTTCTTGGGATTAGGACATTGGCTTGGCTTTGCATCTGATCTGAAAGGGAACAATTCCTGAAGCATAGCACAAGATGGCTTGGTTCAGTATTGGATGAAAAAAATGGTGTCCTGTTATTTTGTAAATAAAAATTTTAAAAATTCTGCTGGCTGTCCTTACACTGCAGAGTACTGGAAGGAAACACCAAGTGAAGTACTGCTGTGTCTTTTTTGACGCGTTCCATCCCAGCTGGCAGCTGGACATGCCCGCTGCCTTTGCTCTGTCTTGCTCTTGCAGTTGCGCTGTGTTCTTATGGACATGTTTCTAAATATCATGACAGATCTGGAGCTGGTCACACTTGTCCTTGCAGGTGTGCCCAGTGGCTGTAGTGGTGACTTTCCTGTCATCTTTGTAAATACAAATTTGCTCCTCCTATCCGTGGGTTAGGCATGTACCAGTTACGTGATACTGTAGTATACTGGAATCATGCTACTCAAAGTTTGCAGCCCTCTCTGTGAACTTTGCTTTGGTTTTTTGGGGAAAACCAAACCTGCTGAGCAGCTTATTTTCACACAGGGAAGTTCCCAGTTAACATCCTTAAGGTAATGTTTAGAAGAGCCTCAGCATCTCTCAGTATTGGGCTGCAAAATCTCAAACCTCATCCATTGAAAGCTTCCTTGGACTCGATCAATTCATTTGTAACCACTCTAAGCATGAATATAAATGTTGCTCACCTGATTAGCCTGTTTTATAGCACTTCAAAAGCCTTGATAAAACTGGTCAATGTAATAAATACCTAATGAGTGCTGAGCCTCCTTCCTTGCAAATAAATAAATAAAGTATAGCACAAACTCTAGGTAATGCTTTCAATCAATCAGCATAAATCCTTCGTTGGCTGCAAAGATGAAGCCTGGGATGATAAAACGTAGTTGCTTTGGATGTGCTACATTGATTATATTATTTTTTTTCTCCCTCACAGTAATAAGGACAAACACAAGTCCCTTTTCTCTTCCAGCTTAAATGCAGTTTGCTGGTAGTTTCACATCCTCTTTGAGTCTGTAGTACTTGCAGCATTGCTATTTTAATATCTTAAAGGAGTGTGGCTTGCTGGTACTGAGTTTACTGGTGTATATTGCTTTTACAAGATACAGTCAGTAGTGGATATGTTAAGACTCCAGAATGGAAAGCTTTTCTTTCCAGGTGATCCTGTTGTCATTCCTTAACTCTCACACCCCCACAACCACTCACTCACAGGAAGATCTTGTTGGTACTAGCGGGTTTGTTTTTGAAATGCATATTTAGAGCTGTGATAAAGCATGACAGCAGAGGATGCTGTCTTGATAATTGCTGTAGGAAAATACTTGGGAGAGTGCTGGAGCTCATAAAGGACACTTCAATATTCATCCCTCTGATCTCTTCTTATTATGGCTGAGAAAGACCAGCATGGTGCAGGTACTCTAGAAGTAAAAAAAATTGTTGTCAGCATGGTTCATGATGGCTGGTGGTCCACACTGCCTTTAGTTCCTCATTTTGACCTTTCCTGGGCACTCCACTGTGCATTGGCACATCTGGTTCTTTCTTGGCAGCTCAAGTTTAAGGGGGATCTACTGGAATCCTGTGCATGTTACAATTAAACCACACAAAAAGTGGCTGTGACCATTCCTGCTGGGGGTCTGAAAGATTTGCTGAATTGATCTAGGACTCTAACAGTGAGAATAAAATTAAAGTACTTGTTTTTAAGCAGAGTGATTTATAGCCCATGCTTAATTTGATTCTGTTTCTCTAAACTCTTATTTTAGTAGCACTGTAACACGCTGGCTCAATCCAGTTTTAACAATAACAAAATGGGGAAGATTTTGAACAAATCTCATGTCAGAGTGCAGCCTCAGCCTGTTCCTCTGTAGCCACCCAGAGTGGCACAGGCAGCAGTAAAAACACTGCATTTGTACTGAACGTGATTGAACCATATCTTTGTGAAATACCTGGATTTTTTGATGCCTGATAATGACTGTGAACTGCTTGTTTTTCATAAGCACAGAGTTTGGCCCTTTTCTCTCATCTTCAGATCTTACTGAAAATTTGCTTTCAACATCCTTCTTCCTTGGCTAGGTTTAGCATAAATTAACATTCTTTTTTCTCCTGTTTCAGGTATAGGAGCCTCTTAAAGTAGCAGGTATTGTCTTGAGTTTACTCAGCTTCATAATATATGAGATCTGAATGTCAGATTCTTCAAATCTTAGAACCTATGTGTAATTTCAGTAGTAAAATTGCAAGTCTTTTTATGACAGCTTTTAGGTGATTCCATGAGTAATCCAACATTCTGCAATATGACTAATTAAAAAATGAAGCAGCAGACTTCCAAGCTGGAAGAAAGCATTCATTTTTTCCTGGCTTTTTCTACCAAGAATAGTTTTTGTCTGGCAACTCCCATGGTTTCTCAAGTTAATTAAGGTTTCAACAAATTGTTATAAATCTCTCCACACCAGCAAAACAAAAAAGTTTTATCTTTAAAACTCCAAAAAAGAATTATCACTGCAATGCTGGCAGGGAAGTGAATTGTTTCAAATGGGCAAATTAATTTTTTTTTCCATGAACATTCTGCCTCAGTAAAATAGATTAAAAACATAGGAGGAATGTCAGTGGAGTTTGCATTGATTTAACAAGTCTTTTTTTCACACACAAGTACAGATTTATATAAAATGTTTTTGCATGCATGCACACATGTGCACAAGTGTGTAAAAAAGTTAGCAATTTTGCAGGTCAAGAGTCAAGCGTATCTGTCTCTAAGAAAGTGATTTTTGCATGGCTTGGCTTGGGTTATTCATTGCACTGAAACTAGTAGTAGGGAAACTGTTCTTAAAAAAAGAAAAAAGTGTTTGTTTGTTTGTGTGCTTTGCCCTTTTCCTGGGAAACCATCCTGGTTAATAGCCTGCCTTTAGGTGGGATGAAACTTAAGCACAGAAATGTTCTCTGGCTAAGGGAGAATGTAAAGGGAAAACAAACCCCTGTCACATTGGTTGTGATCTAACGCTGAGGTTGATTCTATTTACAGTGCAACAGCTGCTCTCTCTTCTGGCAGAAGCTGCACCTTTAGGCAACCTTTCCTGTAACTGGGACAATCTGCTTGTCTGGGTGCAAAGACTGTCACTGTTTGTCCTGACTGTTCTCATGCTATCCTTAAAATGCTTTGAAATTAGCATCCCAATCTTTAAGACAGCAGTAGAGATAGAAAACTTTGTTTTGAAGAATTTCTTTTTATGCATTGGTGTCTTTTTGTTTAGTTTTGTCCTGAAATGGTTTATCTGAATCCTCTGGCATAGGTTCAGGGATGTTTACAGATATTTATTTCTAGCAAACAAGCAGGTCACCAGAAGATGTTGTGGTCTGCCCTTGCCAGCTGATCCCCAGCAGCCCAGCGTGGGCAGCTGATCTGACAACAGCAAAGCAGGGCTGCTCCTACAGTAGTTAGGAACTGAAATGTTTGTAAACACATAGGGATAATTTGTATCAAAGGTCTGAAGAATTGAACATCTCGGGGGCAGGGTAAGTAAGGAAAAAGCCAACCTGATGGAAGCCTCCCTGCTGTGGCTCTGTCTGATGTCTAACAGAAGGCAGTGAGGGTGTCTGCACTGTGGCACTCACTGAAAGAGTTAATGAACTGCAGGATTTGCTGCTGGAGGATGAGCTGATAACTTAAGGACTGGTGTACCTGTGATGTCCACGCTAATAAATCAGGTTTGAGCTGCCATTGCAGTTTTCTATGCTGTCCTTGGAAGAGGCTGTCATACAGATGCTTAGGAGGGGGTGTAATGTTTTGTGACTTCAACACCTGCAGTCCTCTCATGGAAGGAGTCCCCAGGAGATCCTCATCACACAAAGCTAATATTGCTTAGCCACTGATAACAGCAAGCTGCCAAGCTGAGTTACATGGGCTGCTGTGGCAAGTGCCTGGCTGATTAATTTTAATTTAATGTAAATAGAAATGGTGTCAAGGATATGTTATGTAAACAAGAGATGTCTTTACACATAGAGGCATTAGTGGTGGCCTGATGAGCTGGGATGGCGTGACCATCACGTCCCTTGGTCACATCTGACACAACTGCTGAGGTAAGGAAATGGAAAGCAGTGATAACAGGGTGTGAGGTGGGGTTCCTGAGGCTGATGGAAAAAAACTTGGTGGCAGAGTCAGCACTGCAGGCTCTGACTTCTAGTGGTTCTGGAAAGTTCTGTGGGCTGTTTTTATTCCACCCAGCCCTATAAAAGAAAATTTAGTGCCCTCTGCTTTAACCCATGGGGGAGTTGAGACAGGCTGAAGGGAAGTTGAGACTGTGAAGGGACCAGGGTGGGAAGCATGGTATAGAACTTAGATGATCTTTAAGATCCCTTCTAACCAAACCATTCTTTGTGTTTATGGGAGTTAATTCTCCTACTGAATTAACCCATCAGCTAACTTACTTTCTTTAAGCCCAGGGTGCAGAGAGAAACAATTAGGTGTAGGTTTATATTGCTGATAAAATCAGCTAACAAAGTGCTTCTATTGCTGTGGCAAGGAAACTGGGCTTATTTATGATGTACCCTGTCCCTCCCTCTGCCCCCCTGAAAAGCAAAAAATCCAAATATATATGTAAATTAGGTGAATCTTAAGCTCCTGTCAGGTTGCCAGTTCAAACCTACTTACTGCAGGCAGATCTCTCTTTATCATCAGAACCTGCTCTTTGGACCCAGTCCACAAACTTTGCTTTTTGCCTTTTAGGCTACGCATACACAGTTAATCACCTTACAGCCAATAAATGACTCCAAGCTGCAGTAGGTCATTAGGCATATATTTTTTTAAGTAGGTCGTTACTCTTTTTTTCTTTCTCCAGAGCATTCTGAGGGGAAACTCTGGTGTGAATATTCATGAGAATACTAAAAGTAGGCAAGTGGGGAGATGGACATGTTATTTATGTTTGAGGAAGAAACTGTAGCCTTGCTTTCATCATATTGACTTCTAATAATTTGCATACTGGACTGCAAGAATTTAATTAGGTGGGTTATACGGAGCAAAGGATGGCTTGCTTGCTGGAGTTATGAGTGCTCTGTTCTGTGCCATACACCTTGTTTGACCTGGGCAAATCATTCTCCTTTAGTTTTCCCACTTGTGCTAAATGGGGGTGGTAATTACCCACTTCACTGAGGAGGGCATGTGGCTGAAATTAATTAATGTTTATAATGTACTTGGTTTTCCTGATGAGGTTTGTAGCTGTGTTGCTGAGTACAGTCATTTCTGGGTTTTGGCTTGTGTGTGTGCATGTGTGGCTCCAGCAGAAAGGGTAGTAAAATACAGTCTTAAGAATAAAATTTCTTGGCACTTATATAAATGCAATTAATTCCTAAAGATTTTAAAGCATGAATGCAGCTGGTACTGGCTTTTCTACTGAAATCTAACTGCTTTGTGGAAAGCAAGAAGGTAAATAACAAGGTAGAAAGCTTATGGTGGTTTTTAATGGGAGCCATAAAAATACTGGACCTCAAGGATAACCCTTGGAGAAAAGAGTTCTTCAGGACACTGAACATAGCTCACCTGAAATCTTGTGGGCTTGTGAAAAATCTAATCACTGTAACTTCTGGGAAGAAACTGAAATCTTGTTTGAGCCTGAAATGCTTTTTTTACAGTATGGTAGTAAGTGGAAGATGTTATAAATCAGATCAATAAATAGGGAACAAATACTTAACACGTATGTAATGGTCCAAGGAATTTATTTTTTTGTTTGATGGATTTCTGTATGATCTGGAATCTCTACCATGCTAGTTTCTATTGATTATATAAATCCAGTGGTACCAAATAAAATCTCCAGCCTTCCAAATGTTTGCTAGAAAGCAAATTTATGCAAATCTGTTCAAGTGAGAGATCTTGGTGAAGAACATATTGCAGTGAATGAGTTGCTCCATGATGTTAACAAAAATTCTCAGTATGAGGGGCCCACAAGCTGCAGATGCTGTTGGGCGTTGAAACCAGCAGTACTGAGATTTAGCAGCAGGTCAGGTTAAGCAGAGGCTTAATGCAAGGGAAATCATCCTTGGAATTAAGAATATTTTTATGCAGTTCTTTGGATTGGGATGATATCAAGGTGATGTTCATTGTAAAGGATGTGCTTAAGTGCTTTGCTGAATCCAGGCCATAATGGCCAAGCTCTTCACCTTTCTTTGATATGATGGGTAGCATCTAATGGGTGAATCACTCCTCTGCTTGAAACACAGCTTTTGAGCCAGCCTTAACTGTAGCAGAGATTTTCAGATGGGTTCTGCAGCCCTTCCAGAGTCCCTTTGATGCTGTCAGTGAATCTTGAGTAATTCATCAACCCAAGGAGGGCTCCACAGAACCCTTGTTTTGTCATCCTGGAGTGGGTCTTTATTTTGTAATAACTTCTCCCTGCATTTTGACTCTGATTAGCAGTGTGCCTGCATTTTAATAAATTATCTCCAAGAGCTCCCTTCCGTCTTCCCCCAGCACTTAATTAGGATGTGTAAATATGCACACAGCCCCATTACTGGTGTTAATCCCAGCGCTGATAAAGAGAGTAGGAGCGAATAGAAATGAATTGGAATAGGGATAAGCACAGGTCTTTCATTAGCCCAACTAAAGTAATCACAGATCTCTTGCTGGTAATATACATCTTCCAGATAGAGTACTAATTACTTCTGGCAGTGCTGTGCTCTATCTCAGAGATAGCTTTATTGTAATCCTGCAGTGATCTAATGCTTTCACATACCAGTTACTGCTTTTCCCCTCCTTCTCTCCTTGATAAAGTGACCTTACAGATTTTGAACATTCAAACTGCACCTTGTAGTGTCAGGGCTGAGTAAATCTGATGAGGTTTTTTATTTGGTTTTTTTTTGAGTGGGAGTGCTTGATTTGTCTCTTTTTTTTCTTTTTCCTTTCCAAGTTTTCCTCTAGTGCTTGCCATAAAGTACAGTTGTACAGAATTCAGGGAAATAAACTTGTACATTACATGTGCCCAGGGTAATGTTTTATGCAGCATCCAGTGTGGTTGCAAATGTGCCACTGATAGATAAATCAACTGCTTCTTTCTGCTCCAGCAACCTGAAGTGCTTCCACATACGTTTTGTGTTATCTGTATATTATGGGCAGTCTTTCCAAACCTAAAACTAAGTTGTTCATTGTTAGGGTCAGACTTGCATCCTCAGAGTTCTTTTTAAAGGATACTAAATTCCGTAAATAAAATGTATTATGTACTTTTAATTAGTGTATTAAATTTCTTGAAATGATTGAGAAGCTTGCTGGGGCATGGCCCATGGGAATATATGGAAGTTGTGTGGGTTTTTTGGTGCATTGGTGTTTTTTTTAGTGTTTCTTTCGTTGTTTGTTTGGTTTTGTAGGTGTGTTTGTTTTTGTTTATTGTTTGGTTTCTTTTAAATCAGTGGGAGCTCTACCTAAAAGTGCAGCTGCATGGAAAACTGATGTTTTTGTTTAGTCACTTTAAAGGCAAACAGCAGGGAAAAGAGGTTTGTATGGGTTGACTGAAAAGACCTTTAGGGACATTAAAAGTCTGCAATGTCCTTCCCTCAGTGTGATTGCTATCCAGTCTGAATTGGACCACCAGATTCAGCATGAAGTTAACATTATTAACATGTTAATTAGTCAAACTAAAAGAGCTTTCAGGCCAAAGAAGTAATTTTTATTGCAAAACCCCATTCAATTTATACCATTTACACTGAATCTCACCTGGTTTTTTTTGGTACTTTATTGAATCCAAAAAGAGGAAACAGTGCAACTGACAATGGATAAATTACATAACTTCTTGTCACTTCATGTTTAGTCAAAAAACATTGCCAATGACAGATTTACCAGCTTGTACTCATCCAGCTCAGAGTTCTTTAGAATAGATTTCTTGGGCAGCACTAGTTTAGAAATGCCAGAGGTGACCAGGTGAACAAGTGGAGCTGTGTGATGCTCTCATCCTGGCACTGTGTTGTGGTTGTCTCCATCCCCCTCCCCCAGCTGCTCACCTTCACACCACCCCAGTTTCTGACTAAGTAAGGAAGTTTTTTGGCCTTGGAGAATCCGAATGGTCCTTTTGGCTTTGAGCATGTTGTGCTGTGTGATGTGCCAAATCCCGTCAGCTCAGTTTTGCCGCCTTCCTCCTGGGGAATACTTGAGATCATATCACTTATCCCTCTCAAGATGTTCATTCCCACCTCTGCTGCTGCTGCTGTGCTGTTGCTGAGGAATGCTGTCATTTAGAGGAACATATTTTTGCCTGCAGACTCAAGTCCTTCCTGTGAATTTGTGTGAATGATTTCTGTAAGTACTTGTGTGTGTGAAGATGAAGAAGGTTGCCAGAACAGGAGGCTGAAGAATCTGTGCTGGGACATTGTGTATGAAAAATCTCCCAGAGATTGACAAGTCTGGAGATGTGGCCCCTCCATACTGACATACTTAGATGTTAGTGAAAGACATTGAAATAGATGCTGATTGTGATTTGATGCCGTAGCTTGATGCTGTATTGGGAGAAAAACAATTTTATTTACAAACCAATTAATTTGTTTATAAACTTTTTTTTTAAATGTCCACAACCTGTTTTGCATTTCTTCCCAAAAGTTTTCTTGTGTGTGCTTGCTTTAGGCCCCTACTGTTTTGTGGACCTGTCTTCCTTTCCTGGCTGCAACAAAAAAAAAATCTTTCTTGGGATTTCCTGAAAGCACAGCAGGGCTTGGTTGTATGGCTGCTCCTTCAGCACAGCATCACACTGAGACTTGGCTGCTTGCTTTAAAGAAAATAGTGCCAGATATTTCATTCTTGCTCCAAATAAATATTTTGAAGGAATTGGTGTTTAGTTTGTAAACAGTTTACTTCAATTACAGTTTATAACATGATTTACAAAACATGCACACTGGAATGCAGTTTGCTGAATTATTAAAGACATCAGTCTTACTCTATGATAAATGTGAACCTGTAAGTATCAAGAATTGTAAATAAAATAAGAGAGGATGATTTGTGTTTTAAATAATACCAGAAATTTTGTCCATGCAGTTGGGTTTGGTAGAGTGGTTGTAGACTCAGTCCAGAGGAAACATTTCTGAAATTATATGAGATTTTGAACTAGCTTATTTACATATTAAAATTTCTGGAAATTGTCCATTTCAATTCTTATGCAAAACTTCTGGAGTTTTTGGATAGACCACTTGAAAATTGTTGCTTCTTTTTGGCAAGGGCAGCAATAATAACATCAGTAGGAAAGGTGTGAGGTTGTGAAGAAACAGATGTGCAGAAAATAAAAACCTGGTTACTAAGATACACCTGTTCAACAGAGCTGTGTAATTACAGAAATGTTTCTGCTGTGAGACCTGTGGATGATTTGTCTGTGATGCAGTGGGGGCTGGAACATCTGGTCTGAGATTTGCAGTTCACAGTGAAGCTTCTGATCTCCTTGTTACGGGCGCGTCAGTTGTGCCCAGTGACTCAGGGCAGTTTGATGCTGTTCTGCCTTGCACTGTGGGGTCTGAAATAAACCCAGGAGCAGATGGCAGATGCACATCTGTCTTGCAAGCACTGGGCTGGTTATGCGGCTCTGTGACATCCCATCCTGCATTTTTTCATGGCAGGTAGCACCCCAAACCAGCACAGCTTCCACACCCCTTTTACGTGAAATAGCTCAAGGTTGTAGGAGATTTCCTGCTGCTCAGAGGAGGTAAAACCACAGCTCAGGAAGCAGAGCCCAAGGTAAAAGCATGTGAAAATGTCTGTATCAATGGTACTGACATGTCTGTCTGTCTTCAAGGCTGTTTAAGTACAAGGCCTCTTCTGAGAGCCGTAGGCTTGGTTCTTAACCACTGCTGCATTTCAAATTAAGGATTCAGCAGAATCTCCCCCATGAGACTTGTAATGCTTTCCTGGCTAATGGAAATAATTCATCTTATCCAACTTAATGTGCAAATGATGAGGCTCAGGTAATGACAACATCCTATTAAAGGAGGATGATAGAAACTGGGGATTTGAAATGCAAGCTTATGGTGCTGGCAATTGATTTTGTATTGCTGATTTTTATTTCCATTGCTTAGATTTTTAGACTATATGGCTGCCTAAATTTGGCATTCTTGTGTTAATCTAATGATGAATGATTCTGCAAGTCTGAGGATAACTTGCTTCCTACTGCATTCAGCTCTGTTCTCAAAACTCGCTTTTGGAAAAAGAGGAGCTCTAGCACTGCTACTTAGATTCTGAGGTGATTTCAGTCTAAACCGAGGAGAAAAATTACTTTTGATATCTGATTTTAGGGCAGTGATAAGTCTTGTGTCTGCTTTACAAGCCAAGAGCTAATAAATGTCAGTGTTCTAGCCAGTGAAAATACCATTGCATGAAACACAAAGAAACAGTCCACAAATACAGTTAAATTTTCTGTTTGATGTTGCTGCCCCCTGTTTTCCTTGAACACCAGCATTCAGAAGCTCCTCCTCTTGCCTTCTCTTTTGCATGTTGCTTGAAGAACTCAAAATCACCTAAAGAAATAAGGGCTGTGAGTTCTTTAAAGAACTCGCATACTGAGTTCTTTAAATTTTTACATGGGCATCTCCATCCTTTTCTTTACTGGTACCTAAACTATATTCCTTCAAAAAAAGGGAGAGAGGAAAGACTGCTTGGCTACATTATTTTTTTTTTCAAAACAGATTTCTGGGACATCATTCTTTCATTCCCTGAGAAAGACAGAGAGCAGCTGCCGATAGAAGGTGACTCATAAGTACAAATGGCAAGCTTGCAGAAGCTAGATTTGAACAGAAAAAAAATTACACGATCTAATAGTCAGAATGAAAGGTGAATCTATTTTTTTTTCATGTAGCTCCCTTTATTCCTTTAGCACCCTGCGTAAAATGAGATGATTTTTTCTCTAAGTGGAAAGCAAAGGAGAATTGTGTCATTTCTGATTTAAGGTGTTAGGGAGAGCTGGAAAGCCTCAGTTCTTCAGTCACGAATGTTTTTAGTTGCCTAATTCACTCGTGAGAATGAGGGACTGAAATCCTGCCGAGGGACTGAATCTGTGTTGCTCTGGTGTCTGGAATAACTGGCACCACCTTGGAACAGATGACTGTTTGAAATGCTAAGAATTAGACATCTCACAGTAGAACTGATTGTGAGCCCCTTGCTGCAGGGGATTTTGCTGTGTGTTTTCATGTTTTGTTGGTTTGGGGTTTTATCTGGAGGCAGGGGAGGGAAGGATATAATAGTTCTAAAGAAAACGGCTAAGTGGAGAAAACAGCTGTTTGGAGATTTTTTTTTTTTAATCTATTGAATAATTCAATTTGATTTTCTTTGGGAGTAGTGAACAAGACTCTGCTTTTTTAATATAAAAATAGACAAGTTCAGTTGAGAATGAACAGTGCAATTGTAGGGTGTTTAGATTGCTTTTTTCTATTCTAGCTAAATCACCAGCATTTAAAAGCAATTTAAGAACCTGAAGTCATAATAGTCTATTTACATAAGAAGAAGAAAAATAAAAAAAGAAATTAAATATGACGTTTTGTTTAGTAAGTGGAAAGTATTTTATTTAATTGCAGAGCAGTTGCCCTCAATCTAGAGACTACTGATAATGCACTCACATAACTGAGGCTGTAAGTATGTGCTAAAAGTGCTTTGCATATGTAGAGATGTTTATGTATTGTGCTGGTAAGGTGCTCTCTAAACACATTTGGCTGTGTTGGGGTAAGAGGGATTTGTACTGCTGTGCTGGAGGCAGCCTTGCTGTCCTTTGACCAGGTTTGACCACCACAGCCAGTGTAGCTGTTCAGTGCTTCCTTGGGGGCATCTGCCCATGCAGGGTCACATCCCAGGTTAGTATGGGCAGCCGAGCAGAAAGATAAACATACCTGACACCCTGGGTTGGATCTTAAAACAAATGGAGAAAAATAATGTGGGTTTTTTCATTACTATTTTTTTCTATCAAAATTCAAAAGATATAAGGCTTGATTTTTGAAAGCTTTTCTCCTGCCTTTTGTAGGCACTTGGCAGTATGTGGTTTTTTATTCCATTTTATTCTGTCTTCTTTTCTACCAAGTAAGACAGGAAAGGGTTTTAGAATTACAAAGCATAGTGCATAGCATTTTTCTGTTACCTGTAAGTGGTGAGACTCATTTGATACCAAATACAGATTTTTGTTTCATTTCATCTTGACCTTCCTGACCCATCCCTTCCAAGAGGAACAAAAAACCCAAGACCCAAACAATCTTTACTGCGAATAGTTGGTTGTACATTATGAAGGGAGGGACTGAATTAGTCAGCTTTGCTACTCATCTAGAATTGAAGCAGTAATTTGCTTCTGCACTAATGCTAACTGCTTGTCACCATAATGCTGTATCCCCTTCATCCCCTTGCTATATATACATACCTTTTTTTTTTTCTTTCAAAATACTTAAAGGCATAAAGCAGTTCCTCAGGAAGTGGAAAAGAAGAAAGGGAATTTTTTATTCAGCAAAACAGAAGTGTCTCTATGAAATGAATATACATCTGTAGAAAAAATATGTTGTCTACTACTCTTCCTGCTTGCTAGTGTCACAATATCAGCCACTAAAAGCTTTAGGGTCAATTTAGAAAAACAGTAATAATTGGAAATGCAGATTACTGCATAAACAATGTGCTCATGCAGTGCTGTGTCTAATTTGTGCAGGGAATTAGTGTAATTGCCAGTGCAAGCTGGGTAATTGGGTGTGGAAATGATGACCCTGATTTCCGCATCCGCACAAGCTGCAGTTGTGCTTTATTTACCGAGTGGCCTTTTCCAAATTAGCTCATCCTTTGGTGAGGATGAACTTGGTGGGATGGATCACTCTTCCCTCTGGTAGTATGCAATTTCATAAGGATAGTGAGCACAATGGGTGTGGAAAAGACAACTGGGTGTGAGAGTTTTGTCCTAAACAGTCAGTGCTGTTTGACCAGGAGCTGCATTATTCCCTCCTGAGTTTTTGCACACATCCTCACAACTGAGAGAAAGTAGCCCCAGCTTGTGTAACTTCTCACTTGTGAATGATGTTGGAATTTAAATCACAGAATCACAAAATATGCTGAGTTGGAAGGGACACATGAGGATCATTGAGTCCAGCTCTTGGTTCTTTACAGGACTGTCCCCAGGGCAGTGTGTACTCTCACACCCTGTGCTCGAGAGTATATCAAACACTTCCTGAACTCTGTCAGGCTTGATGATGTGACCGCTGCCCTAGGGAGCCTGTTCCAGTGCTCAGCCACCCTCTGGGGGACAAACCTTTTTCTAATGTCCAACCTGAACCTCCCCTGATGCAAATTCCTTCTTATTCCCTCGTGTCCTGTCACTGTCACCGCAGAGCAGAGATCAGTGTCTGCCCCTGCTCTTCCCCTCACAAGGAAGTTGTACCTGCAGTGAGGTCTCCCCTCTGTCTCATCTCCACTCTGAACAGACTCAGATGTTCCTCATAGGACTTCCCCTCAGGGCCCTTCACCATTTTTGTTGCCCCCCTTTGGACACTCAAATGCTTTGAGGACAGGCACTGGTGTGGTGCAGCTCTTGCCTGTCAGTTCTCACAGGAGCTGATCCTCTGGGCAGCACAGCAGTGGTCTGGATGGGCTCTGGGGGTGGTACTGGCGGGTTTCTGGGTGCAGCTCTACAGTTATACTTGAGACAACTTCAAAGTCAGCATCAGGCTTCTGCTCGTGCCATCCTGTGTTTCAGTGCTGCTGCATCCAGCTGGGCTGAGCTGTGCTTTGTGCAGCTGATGGCAAGGAATGCATTCACTTTGTGCTTTTCTCTCTTCCAGGCACAGTTTCTTGTCACTGTACTGGTGTGACACGAGCAATCACTTTGCTTTCTGCATACAGAGGGAGGAAGGAATAGGAAAGCTGGGAGGAAACAACAAAAAACACTTTAGCTCTGTCTCTGACTCCAAGTTGCCTGCCTTTCCCTAGCAAGATTGGTGTTGGTGAATCAGAATTACTGCCTCTTCATCTGTTTCTTTTCCAGCAAAATGTTCTGGTTCATTCTGTGCTGATATTTGCAGCACCTTTTCAAATTTAACATGGTGATAACACTAAATAACATATTTTTTCTGTGTAGGAAATTTAAACCAGAGGACCTGAGTTCTTTCTTTGGGAAACAATATGTGACATTGCCATTTCTCAACTTGGTTTTGCTTTAATCATCTTCTAAAATGCTTAACATTCTTTTTCCTATTGAAGAAGAAACTGGCTTAAAAAGGAAAAGACAGTTTTTATGGAAAGATTTTACTGGTTTAATGACATGTCAGTGAGTTTCAGCTGAGTAGTCTTTAATCTTTAGATGCATTTGTACAGTGATAAACCTTTTAAAGTGATGGGAAGCTCATTACTCAGAACTGAATTTTGGTTTTGGTTGTCACAACTAAATCTGTAGAGCTGATACCTTTTCACACTGGTTGTAACTTGCCCCATTAAAAAGAGAAGCCACTGTCTGATAATGCTGTGTCTTGGTATTACATCTTCACTGTTGAAGAAAATCATGACAGCTTATGATGAAACTTTTTCCAGATGGAAGGTGTACATGCTTTTCTTGTAATACTTTCCACTTTTTTTAAACAAAAAATGGGAAAGTAAGTTTTTGTTATTTCATAAAATTGTACATAACCCCTCCTGTAGCATCAGGTACATCTCTAGTACAGCAGATGTTGCAAGGCCAGTGATAAAACTGAGGGAGCTTTTTCACAGTGAAGGGTAACGTGCAGCATTGCTGACCCAGGCACCCTCTGCTCTCAGGTCTGTTTTTTTTTTTTTTTTGTGAGCATGGTGCAAATAGCATCAGGGTTGTCCTTTTCAAATTGGGAAGTGGCTTTCATTAGTTTTCTTGAAAGGTTTAATTGTACTAAGTTGAGTACTAACAATGTGTTTCAGTTTGGGGGATAGCCTTCAAATGTATGCATGAAAGTGTCTCTCTGCAGTGGAAAAAGTACAAGGCAAAGCCCTTGGAGAGCTGAGCTTCCTGCAGCTTATAAGTTCTTTTTCAGGGCTCCTGAGCTTAGTGCAGGCAGGGGTAAGAATTGCAGCCCTGGCTTGCTCACATCATTTTTGGTTTGGGTTTTCCCAGCTGTGTTTATTTCCTAGTGAAGCAAATCTTTCATTGAAGGAAGTTGGAGGCAGTAATTCCTCATGTGCTTCTGCTTTCCTCTGGCTGAAGAGCTGGTCCTTGGAGTGCACTATTCCCATTGTAAGAATTCCTGAGAATATCTTGTCTTCCCTGAATGGTATCCCCCAACTGACTGAAATTACTTGGTGCTCTACTGGCAACACATTGAGTGATACCAGGTTATTTCTTCCCTCTTTAATCTTTTTGGGGACTATAAACTGCTAGTGGTGCTCATGGTGCAACACTGAGCTGCTTGATTAATGGCAAGCCAAGGGTAAAGGCTAATAATCTACTTTCTTTACTGATGTGCATGGAACAAGCAGCTGAGGATAAAGGTGGTAGGTGAAATTATGAGAATATTTTTCTTATATAAGGCCTGTTCATTCAGTTGCTTGTGTGGCTTAAAGGCAGAAATACAGAAATATCATTCTCCTTGAGGACAGGTGTTGAACAAGCAGAAGAGATGGTGGGGAAAAAATGGTATGTGCTCCCCTGGAGGCACATGTGTCAAAAGTAAAATATAAGTCAAAGGGAATGGTATATAAAGCTTCATTTCCTTGATAAATGGCTGACTGTAAGTGTAAGACAAATTTGGATGGGTCAGTGAACTGGTGACAGGGCTGAAAGTTTCCTTTAGAAATAATTTAGGGGAAGTCTCTGCTATAACAAATGAATCCATGCTATTTCTCTAGTGTGTTTTGGGAGTAATAGCATGCAGGTGGGAGAGATATGGAAGCAATGTCCAGCTTTGGGGCAAAATTCAGGCCTTGAAAACCCTTCTTCATCAGGGGCAAGAGCAGATTGGCTTGCTGTTGGAGGAAGCCAAGTAGGACTGAGTGAAAAGATCAGTGAACTAAAATTTGGAAATGCAATGCTGAAAGAGCAGAAATGTGTAAGTGGGAGAGATGCTTATTTTGCTGCAGGTTTGCGCTCAGAAATGAAGTGGGATTTTTTTGAAGAAAAGGAGTACCTGAGAGTAGAAATATAACATTCAAGCTGTTGAGTGCTTCTGGAATTAAGTTTCTAAGCCACTGCTCTCTAGCACTTCCAGATTGTCTGGGACTTGCCAGAGCTTCCAGTGTTTGAATCCCTTGTTAGACTTTCAGGGATGACTCTTGCCTATGGAGTCTGGGAATCACTACTTCTGTATCTGTAGGATGTTATTTGTGTAATGTTAACAAGCTGTGGAAAAATACCCAGAAATCCTGAAACACTAACATTTTCAGTCTGAAAGGTTTTTATTAGAGTCTGAAATTCTGAGAAGAGCTCAAAATATGTTTCCTCCAGCTTTCACTTTTGTATTGATACAGCTGATAAAAGAATACCTTTCTCTGCAGTGTGTTGAGAGGAATGGACCATTTTTCTGTGCTACACACTTCAGGCAGGGTGGTTAGTTTTGTTGGCAGGCACTAATGGAAATTTTCCTCAAGTTATAGGAATTTTGAAAATGACAGTCAATACATTGCTTTCCATTCTTAACAAGCTTAAATAAGGGGTATATGGCAAAACCATCAGGGAGATTGGGGCATGTGTGGGTAAGTTAAGATGATACCTGATAAAGAAATCCGCTGCTCCCATGTGTTGGTATGCTTTTGTTTAATGTAAGAGAGTTTGGGGTTTTTTTAGACATCAAAGATACTCTCACTAGAGAGGATGACCCAGCCAGTGCTGTTTTCTTGCAATGGCTGAAGTCTAAAGGACATACGCTTCCACAGGATGATTTTAATCATCACTGTTGAATGTGGATGACAGCGCTGGTCAGATGTTATAAAACATGGTCAGTGGTTTGGGTGTTGCAGTTGTGATAATGGGCTTCTACTCAGTAGCTTTTTGACCTTTGTTTTTTTGCCCTGTGCTGAGAGAGGAAGTCAGAAAGTGACTTGGCTTTTTCATTCCCAAAATACCACATGAAAATCCTGAATTTCGGTAGTTTATATATAGAAAAATAAGAATATCTCCTCCTACATCTCACTTGACATTGAGTGAGGAGGAGGAGGAAAAATGAAGTTCACCAGTCACTTGGGATGTGCCTTTCCTGTGTGTTCTGCCAAAGCCTTGAGGATATAGTCAGAAGGCAGCTTAAGTTTTTTCATCCTTCAGATAATAGGATCTTAGTCACACACCTTAGTGGGTTAATAAGACTTTGTGTGTTGGCTTGTAATATCCTTTGACTTTCCCCTCCTTTTGAGGTAGCTTCTTGATAAAATATGTAGGGGAAAGAGGAGATGTGAGGTGCAAGTTACTGTCCTGCCCCCTAACTTTTAAGAGATGAACCCTCTGCAGCAGAAAGACATGTACCTTTCTTTTTATTTTATCAGTAAGAGGCAGTGAACATGCTTAAAAACTATAGCAAAGGAAAAGATTCAATTTTGAAGGGGAGGAGAAGATGTAGAGAGAAATAAAGGACTATGTATTATATATATATTAGTTATAAATAGTATGGCAGATTGCAAGATGGAATAATTAACTTCTGTTGGACAATGTCATGACAGCCACAATTTCAGTTTTTCTGTGGGAATGTGAACGTGCAGCTTGAAGGTTTGTGTGATCTCCTTCCTGAGGAACTTTTATCAGTGCTGCAGGTCAGTAGACATTCCCAGTTTCTCAAAGTCTTGTTTTGCCACAATAAATTCCATGGGATCCTAGGTGGGAATGCTGCAGCAGATGGGTGCAGCTTTCCAACGTGAAAACCTCTTGCACTGTTGTTATATTAATGCTTGTGCTTGTTGGTAGCCCTGCCCTGGCTTGCTGTCAGAGTTGATGACACCCGTGGGAGTCATAAATTAATAACCTGTAATTCATGTTTTGATGACAGGATTTTGTGTGTCTGGTTGTTTTGTTTGTTTTTATCCCCCAAAAGAACTGGGGAATCTTTCTTTGTATATATCTTCATTTAACAAGTTGTTTTGACTAAATCCTCTTCTCTTTGCTAAAATGCAACAGTTTTCATTCTGACAGCATCAACCTGTTTTACAGAATATAGAGCCCCAGTGAGAATAGACCTTTAACAGCAATTTATATCCCAAGTCTGAAATGTGCACTTTATGTCTGTTATGATCCCTGGGTGCCTGTTATGGGATTACTCACATCTTACCATTCTAAGTTTCTTTCCATAAACTAATGGAAACCCTTGAGTCTTAGGTTCAAGAAATACACTCTGATGAAGCATGGTTTAACAGCTCCTTGGAGAGAAAGAAATAAGGTGGGAAAGTGAAGAATTGATGATCTATTAACTGTTTAAATTTCCCACCTTGAATTATTGACAACATGCGACATTACAGCTTTACAAATTACTGTCTATAAACAGCTTGGAAAATATGACCTTTGCCTTATAATTGGTCTCAAGATGCCTTCCAGCTTCACATAAACAGCTGCTGATGGCATATTTTGTTGCAGCTGGAGTGGGTGGAAAAATGCAGGAAGAATTTTCTTGTCTAATCAGGCATATATTATAATTTGTCAAATGACAAAATGTACTCTGTGATGGTTGAAATGTCTCTGTTTGAGACTGGGCTCATTCCTCTGGAGTTTTGGAGTGATCTAATTTTCAGTAACAAAGACATCTAATTAGTTAAGGTTAGCTGTCTTATACCTTCTGCCCTGTCTCTCTAGAGCAAGGAGATGCTAGAAGGGCCTGTGCTACTCTGATTCCTCCTGTTTCCTGGCCTGTGGAGACCAGTGAGTCCAAACTGAATGGGTGGTTTGTCCTGTTTGTTCATGGCTAACCAAGTGCACTAAATTCCTGCTTTGTGGGGTTGTCCATGTGATTAACACACAAAGTAAGTATTGTGCTGAATTTGGCCCTGAGATTTCTGCTGATTTGGGAGAATCTGAGAACACAAGGACTTGATTTTTTGTCTTCTCTTATCACTATTTAGGAGTAACAAGTCACCAGGTTAGTATTGGCAGACAGCTCATAAGGCACTTTCTGAACCTCAGGCCTGAGCCAAATTAATTTCTAATTTTACTCCATTCATATGGGGTTGCTCTAAGATAAGACCTACCAAGTTTGTCAATGAACTGATGCATTTTGTTAGTGTAAGATACATAGGGAATCACAGAGAGTATTTTTGGATGAAAAGGTGTTTGGAAGAATAGATGCCCCCAACAACAGTGCAACAAAAGACTGTGCAAAATAAAAATCATCTCTACACCAGACCTGCTTGTTTTCTCAGTTTCTGGGAAACATACCTTGTGTCTTTTAGTGTGGTGTTGTTCATCACTGACTGAATATCAGTCCAAAAAGTCTATGTTCCCATCTGTGTGGATGCAAAATCCAGTAGGATTGCAAGAAGGAAAATAGAAAGCTTTGGCTCAGGTCCTTTTATAGCTAGACAAGGGTGGAAGTTGTGACTCAACAGAGTGGGTCAGGACCTTGTAAAGACGCCTGTTCCTCTGTTAGAGGACAGGGAAGATTAATTTCAAGAGTGAAGGTTCATCAGGATAAATGTTTCCATCTTGTCTCCTGCAACAAATTTTCCTGAACTCTGCATGCTTGATGTTTGTAATAAAACCAACTTACATAACAGAGCTCTTGTGAGGAGTGATCAATTAATGTTTTCAGGGCACTTTTGGGACCCAAAGGCAAAAGGCACCTTATGGTCTTAAATTTCACTACCCCTGCTGCCCCAGGATGAAAGTTTTATGCTAAAGATCCAATTTCTTCCCTGGAGTGGGAGGGAGGCAGTCTATTATTCAAGGATATCATCCTTATCTTTGTTGTAGTTGCCTTGTGGCCATGCAACATCACTCAATAATACTGTCAAGTATTATCTTTTGCTTGTGCCAGAGTGCTAAGCAGTGATTTATTGCTTGAATACACATTGCTTTCATGAAAGTGATTTGTTGAAACAATAGTAAAGTGCTAAATAAATTATTCATTGCATGCTAATTTTTCACTTTTATATTCTGTAGTGAGCTGCAGAATAAACAATCTGGGTGTTGTTTACAAAGCCCAGGTTTTTGATTGTGTGTATCCCCCACCCCCAGTCTTTCCCCCAGGACATGGAACTTTTCCCAAGGATATCTTCAGCCTTTCTCACCTTGGTTGCCCTTTGGGCTACTTTTCCTCTTCATGCTTTCTTCAGGTAGAGTTGGGTGAATTATGTTCAAGTAGAGGCTTGGATTACTGGTTTGGGAAAAGCTGTGTGACTGGAGTTCATGGGTATTTCTAAATCCTTTAGAAACTTCTGGATCTTAACCAGAAAGGCACCACCATAAATGGAGCTCACAAAGCAGGATCCTAGTGGCTGACTGGCATGTTTTCAGAAGTCTTTTCTGGCATATTCCCTCTTTCTCTGAGTGTTGTATGCTGATGTATTTAGCTGCCACTGGCTATGGTTAAGTCCTAGTTTGCACATGAGATCAGGTGTCTGAGAAACTCCTCAGAAGCAAATTTTTACTTGTAGATCTGCTGGCTTCTCTACTTTCCTTCAGAAATGGTTTCTCAGCACTTGAAATCTTTGTCCCTTGGCAAAGCCCAGAGCCTCTGGAATGTGTCTGAGTGTTTCAGTAGTGAGCCAGGAGCAGGTCAGGCAGAGAACAGCAAAGTGCTTTTCTCCACTTGACCCTTCCACCCTTTCTGGGTGTCCACACCAAATCACTGCCAGTGACTGCATGTTTAAGCACAAGCTGCTGACTGCCAGTGAATATAATGGGGTGTAAGAGAGGAATTTTCTTTCCAAGTAGTTTAGGGCTTTTCCCTCCTCTGGTCTTAATTCTGAAATAATCCCCTAAAGACCTATGTGGGTATTTGGTGAAATGAATAAACAGAAGGCTACATTTCCCTTTTGAAACATGCACAGAGCTCTCATGCTAATGGCTTTTAAGCATCAATGCAATTATAGTGTGTAATCGATTCTCTCTATACCAGCTTTTGTCTTCTGAAATGAAACCCTGTCTCTTTCCTAATTATTTGCCTTTGTATTAAAACTTTTCAAGATGACAGGATGTCTATTCCATTGTTTTCGTCCTCCTTCCCATCTTTCTTGCCTGATTCTGCCACTGGAAGAAATTTGGTTATTATATTTTCTTAGAAACCTGAGTATCTCTGGGTTTTTCCATACAATAATTTACTTGCTAGATTTTCCTTTTGCTCCTTTTAATTTATTGGGTTTGTGTTTGGTTCTTTGGTTTAGTTAATCATGTTTGGAGCTGCTAAGAAATATTTCCATGAAGCAGATTGTTATTGAATGAAAGAGGAATTAGTGAAAAGGGATTTCAGTGTGGGGAAAAAAGGACTCAGAGCAGGGAATTAATTCTACTTTAGAAGTTAATCAGCATGTCAATGGCCAAGGTGTTTTTCTGGAATGTGATAGGCCTAGGTTTGGATCCTTTTCAAAGCCAGGAAAAGCAGTAACTCAGTGTCTTGACCTTTGGGCTTTAGCTATTACAGTGTCCTTCTCTCAGCTTTCGTGGTAATATTTTTAATTCTTTCCAGACTATGACAAATTTCTTTTTTGTCCTGATGACAAGCATGAAGACTGGGGCTATCTTTAGAATGTTTGAGGGAGAAAGATGCTGCATTTAGCCTCTCTTTATAATAATTTGTGTTGCTGTCTATACTAAAAGTTGTCACCATGCCAGGGACCCCTGCAAGCTGAGTGTAATAGAAACTGCCAAACATCTTGCTCTACTGATCGAATTACACAAGATTAAGAAAGGAAATACTGGTATCTGTATTTGGCAAACATTGAATTTCTGGCCTACAGGTGGTTTTTGTAGATGCCAAAAGTAGGAATAACTATGACAAATTTATCTAAGTTCATGAGTCCTAAAGCTACCTATGATAGCTATAAGAGCAAAAGAATTTGCCATGTTCTCTCTTTAAATGTGGCTAAAATTGTATACCTGGGAAAACTTGCGCAAATATTGCTGCGTATAGTTCTGTTCAATTGACCTCAATTTTTTTCCCCCTAAAATTCTGTCTCCCCTTGAGCTTATAGTAAATTTTGGTGTCCACAAAATCTAATGGGAAGGAACTTCCCTACTTATATATACATAGTATTTTTAACCTTCCAAGTTTGCTTGGTCCTGTATGCTGAAAAGTTGTGAATAATAAATTCAGTACACTTGTGACTTTACAGATGTCTTTCATATCTCCTCTGTCTCTTTCTTGGATTGATAGTTGGAGTAATTTCTCACTAAAAAAAGGTCATTCCACATCTTTGATCATCCTTGATTGCTCTCTCTGATCCTTTTATTATTAGGCACAATAGTCACAATAGTTTTTGAATTAGGAAGAGTTTAATCTGCTGACTTATGGAAGTTATTAAAGGGAAGAGCCACCCTCTACATGGACAATTTTTAATGCTTTCCCTCTAAACTTCTATCTCTTGTGCCACAGGTGGGATAGTGGCCAATATCAGACCTTTTTTTCTGTTCATGGATGGCTGCAGAAAAATGAAGGAATTTTACCTTATGGGTTCTTTTTAATAGAGGTTGGTGAAATGGAGATTTGGTGGTTTAGCTGTATAACTCTGTGGTTGTCCTCCTCTGTCACTCCACCCATGTTGATCTGCAGTCCATGTGGAAAGCAAATCACAAAAGTCTTCATGACTCCATAGTTCTTGCTACTTGGGTGTTTGGTAGAGGCCCTGATACTGCTGGCTGGTGTAAAATTGCTAAAAATAATATGAAGAACAAGATTGGTATAAGTGATTTGCCCCAAATAATAAGTTCTCTCAAATTTGTCTTTTTAATTAATTCAGGAGCAGCCAGTAAAATTCTCAGTGAATTATTCAGGTTTATTTGTGACTTTATTTGGAAAAATTTCTTCACCAAACATGTCTCACCAAACAGCTCATTGAGAATATTCCTGTGTTCTTGTTGTGTTATTTACATTCCCAGGGTTCTGGGTGATATTGGGGAAGTAGAGATGAAGGGAACAGATAGGTGCCCAATTATTTCCAATTTTTGAATGTGCAAACTCTCAAACATGACAGCCTGAGAATGATGGTTTATTGACTCATAATGCATAGAAAAAGCTTCAAGTCCTTTAGTTTCCCACTCAATTACAGCAGACCAGCAAGCTCGTGAAAACTTAATTTAGTGCTTCTTTGTTATTGACTTACGTTCCTGTTAAGCAGGCGATGGAAGGGATCTCTGGAGTTTAATAAGGGATTCATGGATCACTGCACATTGAGGTGTACTTAAACTGTCTTGATTGTGCCTGGATATGTGTTTCTCTCTCCCCAATTAGAAGGCAGCGTGACTGTTCTATCAGGAGAGTCATGCAAATATAGTTACACCATTAAATCCAGCTGCCATTTTTTACACAGCTGTGTGTGAAATGTTACAATGCTTTATTAACCATTAGTCACACTGCAGGCTGCCTGTGTCTGTGTGAGGCAGAGCCTGTGACTGAACCTTTTCAGCTGGTACCAGCAGAGCAGCCCAAATGCAGGTGGGCTCTGTTGGGGTCCAGCAGCTCTGCATGTGCTGCATGCTCCTTGCATGGGTGGAAAGCACCGCAGGAGAAGAAAACTGTGGCAGCTGCTCTTTCCTCAGGCCGTGGCACATCCTGAAGATCAGTTCATAGTCCAGAGTGTGGAGCTGGCACATGGCTGAGAGTAGATGCTTTCTGTAGATGCTGTGTTACTAGTTGTGTTACAGAATCAAAAGTGGAGTTCATGAAGACCCAGCTCAATTCTCTTGTGCTGGAAATTAAAATGCTCTCAAGATTGATTAACAAAATATGGGGTTTTTTGAAAATGTTCTTATGGTTTGAGGAAAACCATGATGGTGTCCAAGGTGTGAATGCCTTGTCTTTCCCAGAATAGCCACTGGGAATTGATTTCCTTTGGGAGATGGTGAGCCAGGTTCAAGCACCTCTTCTGTCAGTCTGTCTTCCCGGGTGTCTGTTTCTTGCACTTTGTCTGAGTAACTGAACCCATCTTTAGTGCTCTATCTTTTGGTAGGTGCGCTCACTTTGGGATGTAGTAAACCCAGGATCAGGTATCTTTTGCTCTGAGCTGTCAGTGCAGAAGTGATAAAGTTTTGTTTCTCTTTCCCTTTCCCGCCTGCTGTGGCAGAATAATCCACTTCAAGTGCTGATCCTAATGAATAACAGACTTTCTGAAGCCTTGTATTTCTGTGCAAGAGGAAGGGTTATCTGTATTCACAGCAGAGCTGGAATAAGGCTGGATTTTTAGTTCCTTTTCATTCTATTTCTAGTTTGCTTGTTTTTGTTTGTTTTTTTTTTTTTTTTTTTCTTCTTGCTCTTGTTAGCTTGCATTGATTGGTAAGTGGTGAAAAAAGGAGAAAAACACACAGCCCCAGAAAGCAAAAACGAAGAAAAGGCAAGAGACTATTTTCATTTCATTACTGTGCTTCTTCACAGCTCCTATTCTGACATTTAGAACAACATAATATGCATGTCTCTGTTCATTAGGTTCCTCAGTACTACACAGTGACAGCCACAGAGGGTGGGGGAAAAAAAGAAGCAATCTTAAACATGAACTAACCTTTGCAGGCTAAATAACAAAGAAATAAGAACAGCAAAGAAGAAAAATGATTTCTGAAAAAGTAAATAAATCTGGAATCATGGCCTTGCATAGGTTACTCAACTATCATTACAAAGGGGGAAAAAGAATAGTGACCTCTAGGGCAGAAATAACTAATTTTCTGCCCAGTGATTTGTTTGCTTTGCACATATATGTTTGAACAGATCTATTACTGGTATTTGAACCACAGTAAATGACACAAGGAGACTGCTGAAACCGTGGATAATCTTAAAGACATTTGGAAGCTGATACAGATTCCCAAAAATTAAAAAGCTTTTAATAGAAAAAGCTCTTATGTATTTTTGAAATAGGGTACCTATTCAAAGGATAATAGTTCCTGCACGAAGTGGAGATATCAAAGCTGTTAATCCAGAACCTGGTGCTTGTGCCTGCCACAGCGTGGTGTCAAATACAAATCTTGGGAATGTTAAATGCTAGGATTTTCTCCTAAATATACTAGGAAGTCAGGATATAGCAATATTGCTTAGGGTTCTTGGTGTAGCTAGTCAGGAACTGACATGCATGTTTGGATGGGTAAGGGATGCCTCTGCAGAAGGATTGTTAGAGCTGTATCAAAAAGGATTGTGATGGAATGCAGCTGGCTTTCTTCCTCCATCAGTTCCAGGACAACTGCAGAACTTTAAGATTGTGTGGGTTTTACTGAAATTTATCGAGGGAGGAAAAAGAACAAAAGAGACATTCCAGGCCTCTGGAGGGGAAATATTTTGATTTCTTCTACTGGCACTTTTAATTTTTTTTTCATTTCATATTCATTTTGGGATGTCAATTACAATTTTTCTCCCCTCAAATGATGAAATTAAAATTCTCAATGGAGTTTTCTTTCATGGCTGTTTTAAGATTTGTAAATTTTCCTCACTTGGGAAAAAGGAAAAATCTGAGTATTTTATGAAAAATAATTCTCAGTCTGTTTAGCACTGGTAATTACACAGTCCTGATCTTAGTATTCCATAAAATTAGCCTGATTCTAATTCTGGGATTTTACAGTTTCTTGACTCTTGTATGATCTTCCCCAAGAGTAGATCAGCCAGTGGCAAGGAACAGGGATAAAATCTCTCTGTTTTTCTTGTTTATTCTTCCCAATTTCTATGCCTGCTCTCTTCTGGTCTGCTTCTAAAACTACCAGATGTCAAGATATTAATTGGGGGAAACATTCATTAGTCATTTATGTCCCTGGTACCTCTGGCAAGCAGAGCAGGAGAGGGCCAAGGGGAGAAAGCAGGACTTGGATGGAGATATGAGGAGCTGTGCAGCTGCTTTGCAGGTCCAGGGAGGCTCAAAGCTGAGGATGTGTGCAGCTCCCACATGATGTCCCCAAACAGGAGGGGAGTTCACAGCTGCCTTTCATTGCGTTGGGATTCAGAAAAGCTTTATGTGCACATCCCATCCCCTGCTGCGGTCTTCCCCCCTTGGTTTTTATTTACTTGATAAGGAGGGGATTTGCAGACCTGTCCCGAGGGTGCTGTGAGGGGTGGCAGTGGGACACTCTGGATCTCAGCTCCCTGCTGTCATTGATAAGCATTCCTGGAAGGGTGGGGATGTAAATACAGCATTTACAAAGCCCTGATTGGAGTCAGCCTTGGTGATGAATTTGTGCCCACCCCAGCTCTGGCTTCTGCCTTGGCTGGGGCTTCCCACCTTGGCTCCATCTGCAAAGAGGGACACGCCAGGAGA
Organism: Zonotrichia leucophrys gambelii; assembly: GCF_028769735.1. Classification (NCBI taxonomy): domain Eukaryota; kingdom Metazoa; phylum Chordata; class Aves; order Passeriformes; family Passerellidae; genus Zonotrichia; species Zonotrichia leucophrys. Next base: position 10,611,095 of record NC_088176.1, read on the forward strand.
GAGGGCAGCTCCTCCCTTCCTGCGCTGGGGTTTGGGGAGCACAGGGGGATGATGTGCATGTCAGGGTGTCCTGGGGAGCACAGGGGGATTGTGGCTGAGTCTGAGTTTCCCCGTGAGCTGCACTGCAGCCATGATACTTTCTGAAAAATCCTTTCCTTAGGATTTTTTCTCCTGAGAAGCCAAGAGGCCTCAGGAACAAAATGTAAACAATGGTTATCTGCTGGTGTGGAATGCAACAGGTGGATCTGTGATTGGCTTCATGTGGTTGTTTCTAATTAATGGGCAATCACAGTCCAGCCGTGCAGACTGTCTCAGTCACAAGCCTTTGTTATCATTCTTTGCTATTATGTTCTTAGCTAGCCTTCTGATGAAATCCTTTTTTCTATTCTTTTAGTATAGTTTTAATATAACATATATATAATAAAATAATAAATCAAGCCTTCTGAAACATGGAGTCAGGTCCTCATCTCTTCCCTCATCCTCAGACCCCTGTGAACACAGTCACACTGCACATGACTTGTGTTCATGCAGACAGGAAATGCTTTGGGCAGCCTTTCTACATGCTGGGAGTGATTTAGGAGTTGTGCTGTAGAAAGAGATGTCAGGGGTGTGTTCTCTACCCCTGTACTGCTCTTTCTGCTGTCTCCTGTGCTCTGTGTGTATTGGAAGGGGATAATTACTATGGTGCAGTTTCAGGGTGTGTAAGAGGTAGATGGATGAGGTCTGTTCCTCCCCATGTGCAATTCTGTGCCAAGCTGGTGCCAGCTGGCTTTGGGCTGATGGGCGCTGAACTTCCTGCAGTCCTTTGCTGCTCTGCCAAATTGGTTGAAGTTAACAATTTTATCAAGGGACCAGGGGGATTGTGTGTCTGTGAGCCTCATTTCTTAGGAACCCAGGCTGAAAATAAGAGGTATATAGATCAGAGGTTTTGTCAGATAAGAGTTGGATCTCTAATTTACAGTGGTTTTAACGGGCTAGGGAGGAGGATAAGATATACGGTGAGCTGGCAGGGAGACATGCAAAATAAATTAGTAGCAATAATAATGGTCTGGTAGTTTGTCCCAAATGTAGATCTTGTTAAAGAAGCCCATCATCTTAAAAGTCAGAAATAAGTTCTTAAAGACACTAACAAAAGAGCAGGCTGAAATCTTTTGCTGCAAATTCTTTTTGCTAAAATTACTTTCTTCCCCCTGGTAAGATAATTTTATTCTAGAAGTGCCTGCTTTGGCAGGAGGGAAAAACTCTTTGTCAAAAGAGCTAATAAAAGTCATAAACTTGGAAACCCTTCCATTCTGGCTAAACCTAAAACTTTTCAGTGAAGTTATAGAAACATTGATTGTTAGAGATATTTGAAGGTCCTCAGTTCAAGCTCTGACTCAAAGCAGTGTTATCACCAGCTGTAGATGAGGTCAGCCATGACTTTGTCTAGCCAGGTGTTAAAAAACTCCAAGGAGGGAGGTTTACAGATGTTCTGGGTAGTCTGCCCAGGTGTTGAACTAATACCCTTATTGAGATTTTTCCTGTTGTCCAGCCAGTGCAGTGGTGATCATTTGCTTGTGTCAAATCATTTGCTGCAACCAGAAAGTGTTTGACTGGAGACAGGCCAGTGGGTTATCTGTGCACCACAGCTATGAAAAGGATCAGCAGCTTCAGTGTCTGTGAAACAGAGCAGAAAATAGTCACTATTTCCACTGCATGCAAGATCTCATCTCGTATCCTGAAACTCTGTCCAGAACTGAACTCATTCCCACTGCACTCTGCCTCCTGGGGTTAAGGGAAGAACCTCTTGGTGATGTCATGCAGAGGAACTGAACAAAAGAAAGGGCCAAAAAAGGGCCCAACATATATCTCTGCAAATTCTTTCCATGTCAGTTTAGGCAATTGCTTTTAACAATTCATTTAATTATGCTAAGCACCCATTAAAGGAATCCTAAGCCCTCCCTGGGGTCATTTCAGTTCTGTGAGATTGTAATTGTTTGAGACTAACCATGATTTCTTCTTTTGCCTTTAGGTGATACTAATTCTGACAAAGCTGTATGACTACAACCTGGGAAGCATCACAGAGAGCTCTCTTTGGAGGTATGGAGATAAATTGAGTTAATAATTACCACCTTACGTAAATAGGAAAAGCCTGATACAATTCTTTTATTGAATTTAATTAGATTTCTTTAAAAGTGCTGGAAGGTTTCTAGCTAAACTTTCTCTCACTCCTGTCCTTTCATCCTCAAGGACAAAAAGGCTGAAGTCTCATTGTCTTGTTTCAGCCAGATAAGGTACTTCTAAGATACTCTGTCTTTTGATTTCCCCTTTCCCATCTTACTCAGATTGAAATCAACCAATTGGTTTACTTTTGGGACAACTGGACAGCCCAAAGTCTTTGTTAATAATGAAGGATCTCGAGGCTGGTCTGCCCAAAATGATCCCTGTGAAAAGCCAGAATTGCTGAGGCTGGGGAAACACCTATGAGAGAGTGTTCAACGTCTGTTGATTAGAACTGATGGGATTAGTACTAGATAATTGATTTCTACTGTGTGAACTTGACTGCTGGACCAATCTATAGGGAGTGTTTTGAGACTTTCATGATTTAAAAGCATATTATGCACTGTGTGAACCAAAGGGAAGAGCTGGGCCATGAACAATTTCTTCAGGCAGATATTTGGGTTCAATGTAAGCACATGGTGCCTGGATTTCTTTCTCTGAAAAATTAACCCAGGAGCTGTTTCCTCTTTCCTGTGTCCCTGGTACTACTTCCATGAGCTGAAAGGGTGGTTTTCTCATAGTTTCATCTGTGAAACTCTGGTGGGAAGCTTAGGAGTCTTGTTGGCAGGTTACTGATGAAGGTGGATAGGCTGCTAGCAGCATAGAAGAAAACTTTGGGTATTTAAAACTAAAATCTCTTGTTAGAATGAACTTGTTTTAATAAACTTATGAAGGAAAGGGGTTTTCTTTTGTAAGGGAGAGTTTTGGGACAGAAGTAGAACAAATAAACTTTTTGCTTAGGAGTTAAGTGGATTTTAATAAAATGAGAGGAGGGAATTGGCATGAAGTACATTCTGAACTCGGGCTATTGCTTCACCCACTGGTCTGAAAAAATAAAACTAAAACCAAACAGACTAAAACCTGAAGAAACACAGCTTCTAGGATTTATTCTGAGCAGTAACAGGAATGCTCAAAAATATTAGTATTTTGTGGGGTTGAATAAATGGTTTTTCATACTGTTATGGGGGGTTAATCAGTCTTTTCTTTTCATACACCTTGCTGCCATGGCTTTCTATTCCTTTGTCTTTACTATGATGTGTGCACACCTAAAGGGTCTTTCAGGACTATGGCTCTGGCAGTGTTTTTCTGCAGGGAGTATGTGCTAGATTGTTTAATTTTTCAGTGGTTTTGAAAAAGAATATTCAAAAATATGAAAAACATTTTCATTTTCTCTGACTACCCTAAGTGATTTCACCATGAGAAGTACTCATCTCTCTTTGTCAGTCACTGAATTTCAGAATGCACAGGCACCTCCTTCCCCATTGCTGACAGTGCTGAAGATCTGCTTCTGTCATGCAGGATTGTGTTGAGGAACTATTTTCTGACTGAAACTAGGACAGCCACATCAGAGTGGAAGGCACAGCTCCTGATGAGATGTATGAATGCAGCAAAAACTGTGCTGATGGCCTTATGCTCTTTTCTGTTTCTGGTTTCTGTGGAGCATTCCACAATGGCACAAAATTTTGCCCTGATTAAGGAGGGAGGGGCTGTGTGGCTGTCCCTGGAGGATGTAACAGAGAGCTGGGACCCCAGCAGTGTTGTAGTCCCAGAGTGAGTGCAGGGCACTTTTCCTGACCTCAGTCGTAATCTCAGAATGTGATTAACAACATAAAAATAGCATGATGGTTTCCTCTGCTCTGGAATTCTGTTACTAAAAACTGTCTGATGCAAAGTAAAAATCAGAGTATTTTATGAAAAATAATTCTCAATGTGTTTAGCACCAGAAATTACACACTCCTGATCTTAGTATTCCATAAAATTAGCTTGATTCTAATTCTGGGATTTTACAGTTTCTTGACTCTTGTATGATCTTCCTCAAGAGTAGATCAGCCAGTGGCAAGGAACAGGGATAAAATCTCTCTGCTTTTCCTGTTTATTCTTCCCAATTTCTATGCCTGCTCTCTTCTGGTCTGCTTCTAAGACTACCAGATGTCAAAATATTAATTGGGGAAAACATTCATTAGTCATTTATGTCCCTGGTACCTCTGGCAAGCAGAGCAGGAGAGGGCCAAGGGGAGAAAGCAGGACTTGGAAGGAGATATGAGGAGCTGTGCAGCTGCTTTGCAGGTCCAGGGAGGCTCAAAGCTGAGGATGTGTGCAGCTCCCACATGATGTCCAAAGCTCACGCATGTGCCAAACAGGCTGGCACCAAGACTATAGAAGCTGATTATCATAACTGACCTTCCTTCTAGTATTATACTAGCATTCTTTCTTAAGGTTTAAGTCACCCACAGCCTGCAGGGTAAGGTGTATGAGGAGCTGAATAATTTTCTTTTTGTTTTAGTATATACCAGAGGATTAATATTCCATGAGCTGACCTTCTCAATATCTTTTGGAGTGTGTTAAAATTTTTAGTACCTGTGACATCTTAGAACAAGGAACTCCATAAATTATTTGAGGAATCACTTGTCTTACTTGGAACCCCTCAGCTTCACTTGGCACATGTCACTTAGCAGGATTAGACTGCATTTGTATGGCCAGCCATCCAGAATCCCTGGGAAATGCTTTGAACTGGGAAATGCTGGAGAACCACAAACAATCCACTTGTCTTTGCAGTGCTCCATTATTTGTGGTTGGCCCTTAAGTGCTCATAGCTGCTCTGGAAGCTGCCAGTTCACTTCCTTGGATTTTCCTCTCTCCTGTTATCTTAAGTAAGCCCCTGCTGGTTCATTATGCTCTGTCTTGAGTCTGGCTCTGCTGTTAAAACCCCCCTCACCGTGCAGCCATGCCTTCAGATCACTGGTAAATACACCTATGAAGATCCCAGGACAGCTTCTCTGTTCCTAATGTGATGGAAAGAAATGGCAAGGTGGGCATATCTTATTATTCTGTGTACCTCAAAGAGATTATTAGCTGTTGCTCCTCCTGGCTGCTTAAGTGACATGTTAATTTAAATCTCCCAGTTTCTTTGAAAAGGATAGAACAAAAATAGGTTTGAGAGAAGGGGTGAAACATATCTTGCAATTTATTTCATGCCTCTGGGTTTCATTCTGGGGAATGGAAGAGAACATCATCTCATGTCTGGTTTGCTATCTGATATCAAGAATTCTGATTCTGAAGGATAGAGGGAAAAGATATTTCTGCAGGTACCCTCAACTGAAGAGGAATCTGTCTTGAATACATGGCAAGGAAACCCCACTTCTGCCTCCTGTGCTGAGTGCACTCTCCAAAGGTTGATGAGTGATGAGGGGCAGTAGAAGCATGTTACTGACACGAGTAATCTGTGCAATAGCTGGTTATAAGCACATCTGTCATTCCAAAGTGTGTTTGGGTGATTTAAGCACTCTTACTGATGGGACTGTAACCACCTATAACCCAACTATGCCATTGCCTACAGGATATGAATCCATCCTCTTTATAAACACTTTCCTTCCTGCTAGGATTGCATTTTTTTATTTCTCAGCAAGTTTACTGTAGCTGGCTGCAGCACTAATGGGTGGAGATCATCCTTCTAAAACTACTGATGAGTTAAAAGGCTACTGGTGACAGACATGAAGGGATGAAATACAGTAAGAGAAAAGAGACAGGAAGAATCTGTACAATCTTCTAGATTGTTAAGGCTCTGTGCACTGAGCTTTGGATGGCAAGTGAGCGGCTGCTGCTGTACTTGATAAATGAAATTTTGCATCAGGCTGGGCCTGACTTTAATTATACCGTTATCCTCTCAGCAGACTTTCCCCACAATTTTAGTTGAGAACTTTTTATTTACTTTTGGTTCTTCTTTTTATAAAAGAGAAAGAAAATGGAGAAGGAAAGATTGTCTGTCACTGAGCAATTAACTGAGTGTATTGGATTTATTTCTCTTCCTCTCATAGATATCTCTCATATCAAAAAGAGGATTAAGCTGTGAGAGTTAGGAGAAGATGTTTTTACCAGTGGAGTAAGATAAGCTTGCATTTCAAATAAATAAAAATGTCAGAATTGTGTGCACGGTATCCATGAGCTGTAGACAGCTGTGGGAGGACTAATCTTTTCCTGTTTGTGTAAATATGATGCTCTGGAAAGATGTGCATGAGTGACACTTTCCCTCAGGATCTTGAGAGGCTCTCAAGGCATGAGTGCTGCCATTCACCTCTTTGCCTTCTTACTGCTCTGTATTTAGTCAGAAATGAGACATTTCCTGGAACGTTGTATAAAAATAACAATAATTAAACTTTCCTTTTCAGACAGAAATTAGGAATATGTAGAGTTTGCTTGGTGTGAGAATATTTTAAATCATAATCTGTTGCTGTGTTAGTTCTGAAAGCTACTGATGATAAACTTGGCACTCCAACATTTTGCCTGAGCTCTGAACTCCCCAGTTCAGGAGTGATTATCACTTCCAACCTGCCCTTCACTGCTTCTAGTTTCTGCATTAAGGAAGCTTCAGCACAAATGCCATAAAGAAATCTCAAGGATACTGAAAAATACTTATGTCTCATGTAGATCTAGATTTAATTTTCCATATGTAAAGCGGGGGTTGTTTATAGTTGCTATTTTTCTTTTTTATTCTTGGAAAGCTAAAAATGGATCTGTTTCTAGCTCTGTTTCTAGCTTTTACATGGCCTTTTTATTTCACCTCGAGCTGCTATTTTAACTCCTCCATCAATTTACTTATCCATTCCTTCCACCACCACCACTGCACACCATGCTGCAACTCTGTCCTTTTAAGAAGGGAACTTGGATTGTAATCCAGAGAAGAGTCAGAGTTGACCCCAGCCCTGTGGCTAGAAATACTACAGGTGTGTGGATGTTCCTGCATTCAGTTTCCTGGCTCCTTTCCCTCTCTGCAGATGAAAATTATAACAGCCACCCAGAACTGGCAGTGTGTTTGTGGATATTTTCTTCTCTGGACTAGAGAGTTTTTGGAACAGGAGACTTGAAAGCTTGTCTGTATTTGCTTTATAGGGAATTTCTAGGTTATGTCTGGTATTGTATCCTTCCTCCTGGTCCTTTCATTCAGGTTCTTTACTTCTGTTTTGCAGATTGACTGTTTTCAACTCGCATTTATTTTCTACCTGCTAAGCCACGCTAATAAGGTCACAATGTGTGGCTTAGTGACACCGTGTGCTCTGCAACAGCAGATTAGGGTCTTTTAGCTGAAGTAGGAGGTAGGAGAAGAAAATACATATGAGAGGAACTGAAAAAGCAAGGGGAAGGAAAGTCTCATTAAGCACATTTTAGCCAGCAGTTTTGTGGGAAAAAGGAACTTGAAAAGGACTATTTGAAAGGCTTTTATCTATAAATACGGTGTCCCAGCTGCCCAGTGTAAGTCACTTTTCTTAAATGAATATCAGAGCTTGATAAATGCTGCTACATTATCTCCCATGGGCCTTTAGTGACATTGTAACAATGACATTTCCTTGTGTCTTTGGTTTAATCCTTTTTTCATTTTCTCCCCTGCAAACGTAGGAGCCTCTGGCTGGTCTGTGTAGGGATGCTGGAGGGTTTTTGGGAGAGGGAAGAATGGGTTTGCACACTCAGCTGTTCATGTAGGAAGCAGTAGCTTTTTGTGGTTTGATCACAGTGGGAGATCTGCCTGCACTGCAAGGGAGCTGGGAACGTGGGTCTTTGTGCCCTGAGTGTGGAGCTCGGTGCAGCCTCTCTCCTGTGTGTGGGAACACTGTTCAGCCATCAGGACCCCATGGGACCCAACACTTTATAGAGCGACCAATTTTTGTACCTAAGAGGGCTCATTTTACCCTAATAAAAACTTCTAGCACAGTCAACTCTTCTGCTTGGCGGCCAAAGTTTCCTTGGGTGTTCTTTTTGTTATCAAAACCAGCTCCAATAAAGGTGAAGGGTGGAGAGGGGCAACTACCAACCAATAAAAAAAAAAAGCATGCACCCAAAACCCCCCCAAAAGACCTACCTAGGAAACAACCCACAGCAGATGTTTAGTTTAGCAGGAAACATAAGGGTTTTTTTTTTAATTTTACCAATTTTGCATTCCCTAAAGAATAAGGGCCAGTAAAACCATTGCATTTTGTGGTGGCGTATCATGTGTATCTAATCAATCTCATGTAAATTCTGCCTTGGTTTATCTTGAAGAGTCATATCCTGATATTATGAAGGATCAGATTCAGTTGAGGATTTAGTGATGTGCTTCTCACTCCCTGGTTTGTGAGGATAAAGTATTCAGCACTAATGATGATGTAAATTTATTAAGCCTATTAAAAATTTGTTCTCTGTTGCAGCCAGTCATGAAATGTAGGAGTGTTATCAAGTAAATCAGAAGGAATCCAAATCCATTTTCTGCATGAAAGAAACATGTAAATCAAGATAATGAATATTAATGCTGACATATATTAGCAATATACTGTAAATAACAAATGCACCACATTCATGCCACTTAAAAGGCATACAGTGTTTCCACGTACCTTGTCATTTTTACTCTGCAAATTAGATGATGAACTTCCATATCTGTTTCCTAGGCTGTACCTGTTTGCTCAAATGATGTTGGTAAAACATAACAGAAGTATCTCTGGTTCTGGTCCACAGACTTCATCAGTTTGCTGTGGCTGTGTAATAACTGCAGACAAGCTAGACTGGAGCTGATGTCTAGGGGGAAAGACAAACCACACAGTACTCACCAGTTCATAAACAGAAAGTAAAACACCCTTTGTGTTCTGGTATTTCCATGTGTCATAGCTCCATGCAGTCATTTTGCAGAGCTGGGTGGGTAAAATTGTACTCATCTCTTCAGAGGAGTATATCCACTTCTAATCACCAAAATAAAAGAATATATTTGGGGCTGAGCTTGAGTTAACAGGGAGATACTTCAGTTGAAAGCATTTTACAAGCTTGAGATCTGACTCTAAGGTTTTCAGATCCAGGTGCCAAATATTTTTGCATCTGAACCTCAGGAATTATCCAGGCAAACAGTCAAAGCTTATTGTTACTGCAGAAAGAGCCAGGCAGATGTCATTAGGTCTTTCTTGGAGGACTTAGTGAAGCGTCTGGGAAAGATGTGCTGTAAAATTGTATATTTAAATATGTATCAATTGTATGTTTGTTGTGCGGCATAAACTGACTGTCATTTACCCTGAAACATAGTGGCTTGCTTGGAACTATCTTTTTTTTTTCTGATTTCTCTAACTTACCAAAAAATAATCGGTCAAAACGGAAAAGGACAAATAAAGCTCACAATTAATCAATTAGTGCCTTCAATAATGGTAGCAAAGTAGATCACACTTTTGAGTGTGATCCTGCCAGTGGTTCCTGTGCCAGTGGCTGCTGTTCTTGTGGAGTGGGGTTTGTGTCAAAGTAGGACATCAAGGCATGAGCTGTTTGGTTCATGGAAGGAAGGCACTGAGTCCTTGAGGAAGGCTGAAGCTGCTGGTTGAGACTGAGATCTGTGCGTGCACAGAATTGTTGGTGGATGTTGTGCAGGTCACTGGGCCAGCTAGGGCAGGGAAGGGTCACTTTGCCCTTGTCATTAGGGAGGTACCATTTGAGGGCCTGTGTGTACTCAGCACTGGGAAAGTTTGTCCTTGTGTGACAGGAACAACCTGGGGGAGACTAAATTCCTGGTGAGCAAGGAATTAATTTGCAGCTCGAGTTCCCCTTATGTAGGAGGAGGCATGGGGGAATTCAGGAACTTCTCTCTCCTGGCTGGCAGCTCCCTGCTGCTATTATGCCAAGTCATTTCACTGGTGAGATGCATTAAGAGGCAGAGGAAGATGTATCCTCCTGATTATGAACATCACTTGTAATGTGCTCTGAACTGATACTGTGCTTTGCCAGTGGGAGGTAAAAAGCCATTTATTTTCACCCATTTTCCCCTATCCCCCAAATGAGTTTCTTATGCAAGGAAGTTGTGTGAATTTCCCTAGCATCCATTGTGGTATGTGCTGTGTAGTTGGGTGTGAAGATAAAATCTCTTTTCAATGATTCTGCAGTCTAGATAGGTGGGAGTATCTATAAGAGTTGCTGAGTTGAAAAGGAATCGAAATTCAGAAACACCACATATATTGTGCATTAAATGACTTCATGAGGAGATAGATCAGATATCAGTCTCTTTCTCCAAGGCAAATTTTTTTGTAGAAAGAGTGTTGTTCATTCTACTAATGTACTTCTACTGCTGTGTTTTATGGCTATGTACATATCTGTGTAGGTGTTCCCATTAATTTTCTTCTGGTTTTCCTTCAAGCCTGAGCTGCTGGAGTTGGGTGGTTGCTCAGAATCTCAGCTTTTCTGTGGTAGGAGAAAGCCCCACTCTCTGGTTTTCACACAGTGAAGAGAGAGTTGAATAGCTTCAGTTGCTGTACAGATGGGAAAGCCCAAACACAGACTCTTCACACTTAGTTCCTTAGAGCTTCTTTCTTAATTGCTTGAAGTATCTTAGCTGTAAAGCTAAATCAGGATAGGATGGAAGTGGTGTAAAAATGCAGTGGATTCCTCAATGAACTGAGCCTGTAGGTACCTCTGTCATACCAAAGGCTCTGGGTCAAGCCAAGCAGAACCTTGGACCCATTTTCCTGAAAACCAGCTGAATGCTGGCCATTGGCTTGTATGATTATTTGTCCAGCATTAGAAAGAAACCCCAAATAGTTCTTTTAGTGAACTTCTGTTAGTGCTTACTTTTGATAAAATTAGAGGGTTTTTCCTCTTCCACAGTTGTAATGCTACAAAGATGCTCTCTATTCTATGGCAGAACAGGAACAAATGAGACACCCCCTCAGAGTTAATGGGGAACTGTGTATTTCCTATATATTTAGGGAGAAAAAAATCTGGGTGGAAAGGACACAGAGACTGAAGAGATGGCAGATTCCTTGTCACTTATTAATAGTCAGGCCCAGCAGGCCCTGACTGCCTGTCTTGAGCTGCGGAGAGATTTTTGTTAAGCTGCTGGCTTTATAATCTGCACAGCACTCAGCTGCCAGTCTGATGGGCCCTGTAACCTCTGGGGTAAAAGGGATGCAGTCAAAATCACGCCAACATTGGCTTTTTGTATTTGAATAGAAAACCTTTTTCAAATAACCTGAAAGGGAAATAGGAGGCCAGAACAACTGTCTAATTACCCTTCTGTAATACGGCAAGATAAAAGGAATTTTTAGGCAGCTGTAAGCTCCCATTCTGCTTTACCAACAAGTCACTGTTTTCTTACTGATAGTTCAAGTGTTTACATTGTCAGCTCCAAAAGATCAATTTAGGAGGCTGAAAATCATACAGTTTTAGTGTCCTTTATTTCTCCAGTGTTTAGAGCTGTGGAATGAGAAGGACAGCTCTGGGTCCTGGCCTTCCTACATCCAGCTTTAGGCCAGCTCCTTCAACACTTCATGTGGGTAATGAGGTTATGTTACCTGCCCACATACATGAGCTGAAGGTTTGGATTAAACTGGTTAATAAAATCCAGTCTTGGAAGAGTGAGAGTGGAGAAATGTACATAAACCTACAGTCTCTATCCAAGGCTGAAGCCTGAGATTTGATCAATGCTTTACTAAGCCAGATGTCTCATATCTTCTCTTCCCCTGCCTAAGAGATCCATGAGAAACTCTTGTATGCCTTTGCAGGCAGGGTGGATTGTCATCTTTGGGTCAATGTGTGATATTGTTAATTTGGATTTTGCCTGAACAGAGGCAAATCCCTGAAAAAGAATAAGAAATGAGAACCAAACCCATTCCTTTTAAACTCCTTCCAAGGGGTTTAAACACCACAGATGTTTTATGATCTCAGACTGTATGCCAATGGTGGGAAAAGCACTAGAGGTAGCAGCAACATTAATTTTTTTTTTCTTTATGAAGGTATGAAAAGAGCTTTTTTTTCCTAATTGTGTTTGTAACTGTTCAGTTCCTCTGTTCTTCTGTTTTCTGTGAGGTGAGGGAGGCAGAACTAGAGCCTTTCTTTTCCTCCATGGCGGGGCTGCCTAAGTGAAAGCAATGCCATTCTGTGGAGTAGGTAAGAATGTGAAGGTTTTGCACAGTTCTTCCTCAAAATGAATTTTCCTTGCTAGAGTTTTCAAGAGGGACTCTGATTTTTTCCCTAGCCTGCCTCCAGCAATGCCCAATAAATGACAGCTATTAGCAGTGTTAAACTTCCAATAAGAAACCTAATACCTTTGAGATAACTTTTCCTTCTTGCACTACTGCAGCAATCAGCTTGTGCCCCAAAACATGAGCTTTGATGACTTGCCATGTGACATTATTATCTACTTAAAAATGTAAGTTATCTCAATTATAGACTGTTGGCCCTTTCCAGTGAGCACATCTGTGGCTTGCAGGGACTCTGGCCTCCTTTGGCTGTGAGCAGTGTGCACTGACTACAGGCATTGTGGAAATATAATTTCTCTTCACTTCCTTGCCAGTGCTCGATGTGCTCCCTTGTTATAAGGCAGCATAAAATTTAGAGGCTAGTCACGGGGAAGGTAGTAAGAAAGAAACCCAGAGACCTCAGTAAATTTTCCTTCTAAGTGTTCCCTTTTCAAAGGTAAATGGTCTTATTCTTTGTAATCTCTCCCTGTATGTTAACAGCTTTCACAATGCTAACTCTTTTGTAAGAAAAGCACATTACAATCCCAGTCGACTTTATCTCTGGTAAGGGAGCCAAAGAAGGAAGAAGCCAATACTCTTTTAAAAAATTTTTTCTTTACACTCCACCAGCTACTCAGCACACATGTATTGTAAATTTAAGATGTGGATGTTACTCAAAGAAGCAACTGTGATGTCACAAGTGTTTTAATAGCCTATGATTTATTTCCCTAAGTGCTTTATTAAGATGATGCACAACAGCATTTGGAAGCCAAATGCTGCCTTAAGAGAGACTTGAAGGAGTTATTTTCAATCTCCTGACTTTTCTTCCTCGACACAGTAATTTGTTTGATTGGAGCAAAAGGGCCCTGGATTCAGAACAGGGATTCTACTTCTTATTTAGTGTTTCTTTGTGCGTTAATCAGCCCAGTTTGTGATCTGAGAGAGCAGGAGTATGAATGAACTTACTGTGATATGAGAGAGCTGCATGATTCAGGGAACAGGATACTGGCTGGGCTTTGGAGATTGGAGTTCTGTCTCTGTATGGGTTTGTGGCTGTTTGATAGTGAAACATTTGGCTAGGCATAATCAAGAATCAGCAAATTCATGAGAACCAGAAGTCATGTGCAAGGAATCCTCTCCTGGCAAGGTATTTCTAAGGACATTCAGGAAGGTTAGCTGTAGGTGCAGTGATGTAGGGCCTCTTTGCCATTAGTCTGGTGATAAATCTGGTATAATTTCCAAGTTTTGAGACAGGTAAGGCAGTGAATCAAAATGAGACCCAAGGTAGTCACAGTGGGCAAATGGATGGCTTAGTGAGCTGAGATCACTTGAAAAAATGTATTTCAGCTTAACAAAGAATAATAGTAGGACAGGGGCTGAAGGCTGAACTTACAGGACTATGAAATATCTACTTAGAGCATGGAGAAGGACTGGACAGTGTGTAATAGGCTACAAACTGGGCTTCATGTCCCACTGTGAAAAGACTGAAATGCATTGATCTGATCAATGGCTCTATAAGGAGACAGGAGCTGAAATTTTGAAGAAATTAGAACTTTGAAATGTTTAAGATACTGACTTGGCATGTAAAGATTTTTAAGACAGCATACAAATTTCAATAAAACTCTTCCCAAAATGGGATTTCTGGGCAAAAATTAAAGTGACTGACTGAAATGTCGATTTGAATTAAAGAATAGGCATAAAATTAAACAGACCAAAAACATTCTTCTTAGGTCATGGATACAGCAAATGCATAAAATTGCAACTGAACCAAGTTTGGTGTCTGTTTATTAGAATAGTGAGTTGGGGAAGTCACTATTAGAATAGTAACAAAGGGAAGATGATGTGAATGGTGGATTAAGGTGGCCATATGATTACACAGGATAGGTAAAGGATGACAAATACCTGTAAGAGATGGGGTAGAAATCTGATTTTTGGAGCAAAGAGGATTAGACATGGTTAAGATGAGAAGGGTTGTGTGAGGACTCAGCCCGTCTGCTTGCAGAAGCTGGTGTTAATTGACTGAGCTGAGTCAAACAGCAGCACTTCCCACAAGCTCCAGAAATTATTTCTGTCCAGTGATATAAAAGCAGCATCACCCTCCTCGTTAGGCTTTTCCCCTTACTATTGACATTACTTTGATGGCTACTATTACCACTTAGCTTTTTAACATCATTAAAACACAAAATAAACAGAAAAGGTGGGTGGAAATGGAGTTAATGTAGCTGTAAAATCTATTCAATCTATGTCCCGTTAGAAAATAATGGTCAATATTGTAATAAGTATAAATTCATTCCTCAGGCCCTCTATTAGTGTAATTATGAAAACACTGGGCTTGGCAGTTGGCTTCTCCTACATTCAGTTGCTATTTTTTGTTTCAAAAGAAACATGCTGAGTGAATTGGTTTAGAAAGAAGATGTAATAAAGCTCTGAGTAAACAGAGCTTGTTAATTTGCAGAATTTCTATTGAAATTGCATGAACAGAACATGTATAGGGATATAATAGCCTCATTTATATTTGTGGATTATCTCTAATGCATAGTAACTTCTGAAATGCTGATCAGTGCTCTACAAAAAAGGGGAAAAAATGTGGTTTTCAGTTTGGTTTTGAAGAAAATGAAAGATCTAGGGTTTTTATGCAGAGAAGCTGCATGTTACAATTTGCCCCCAAACCAAATTCATAATCCAAGTGTGTTTCATTTAACTGAGGGAATGCGTGAGGCTATTTACTCCTGTTATAATGACTATTGCTCTGGCCTTTTTTATTATAAATAATTCCATCAAGTCATTAAGAATTGATCTCTGAACAAGGGAGATCCACTGCAGTTGTACTGAGAGGTGTTTTGGATTGAACCAAGGATCCACTTGATCCAGGATCTTCACTGTGAACCTGCAGCAGGTGAAGATGACAAGGGTGTAAGAACGAGGCCAAGCCATGTGTGTTACTGTTTTGATGCAGCCTTTCAGCTTATACTGACTTCTGCCTCCACCACTATTTAAAATACCAGAAGTGTTTAGGGGAGGTATTTAGTAGCCCTTGGTGGGTGTATCTGTGAGGTTAATTTGTATTTCTCAGAATGTATCCACCATTTGAAGTGATACAATCTTTTAGTGTCCCGGAGGATGGGCAAAGCACCTGGTGGTTGTTGGCCTCTCTCAGCTTCAGAGACCTGAATAAATGCTTGAGAAGGAAGAGGTTTTTCTGTGCCTTTAGCCATCCAGTTTCTTTCTCCTACACCTCTTTATATTTTGATATCTAACTGTTTGATGAAGTCAAACTCACCGAGCTCTTTTTTATCTTCTAAATGAACTGGCCATTCTGCATGTTGGAGAGTGAAAGTGGCAAAGTAGTAAATGACATAAAATTTCACTTGTGTGTAGCCTTTAGGGCAAGGAGCTTCATATAGCAGCTGGAGAACAGTGTTCTTGAGTTCTATTGATTGCTCTTTAAACATTGCTTTATCCTTTCAATGAATAAAGAAAGTAAAAGGGGAAACTTCAGAAAGCTCCGTTGTGTAGTCAAGAAAAAAATCTGGCCCCTGCATAAACTTGTCCTGTTGTGCGTTTGTATCGCGCTGTGTACTAGAGAATGGAAGAATGGAAAACTAAAGGAGTGATGGTTTTGGATGATCTTCACCTCTGCATTGCTTGCAGGCTGAACAGATTGTCTCTACCACCTCTGAAATACTTTTCAGAGAAGTGGCAACAACCTTGACTCTTAAGACCCAGGTGCTTAGAATGTGATGAAAAACATCAGTTACTCCTATTTAAGTTGTGGGCCTGAACCCACAGTGGGGCATTATTGGCTTCTTAGTTGAATTTTCTGAAAGAATTTCATGGCTTCTCTGCCTTCTTCTGGTTGAACATGATGTAGAGAATTGAATCTAGCTTCACGATAGAACGAGCCACTCCAAAAGTACCTGTCAAAATCTTGGTCAGAAAGGAAAAAAGCAGAGGAAAGGAAAGTTCTAGTAAGCTATGTCTTCTCTGTTGTGAGAGTGAAATCTGAAAGGCAGCATTAGCTTCTCTAAGGTCTGGAAGTTCACTGTCTGATGGGATGAGTAAGCCTCTACTGGCTGCAAAATAGTTTTTCACTGATGGAAAGTTGGGGAGAAGGGGAATCATGGTTATTGCCAGCATTGTTGTCAGTGGCTGCAGGTGATGCCTTGCATGGGATGGTACCAACCCTACCCTGTCCATCTGCCCTTATGCAGAAATTCCCCCTATTGACCACTGACACCTGTGTTAGCAACTCTGGGGCTCTGATTTTGGTGATGGGCTTTTTCTTAATTTGGAAAACTTTATAAAGAGGCCATACCTCAGTTTGGCAGGTACACACGTGGTCTAAATCTGCCTGCATAATTCCTTTCATTTTGGCACCCAATTTATTTCTCATAGGAGCTGATCTCTTCCAGCTGCACCTAATGAGCTCAAATTCATCCAGGAAGGGGTAGAGGATGCTGAGTGAATCAGCAACATCTCAGATTCCTCAGAGCCTTAATTTACGTGTGTATTTGGCCTGCACTTGACAGTGATCATGTGCATGCCTTGATATCCCACTGGGCATTTTCATCCTGTTCTCCCACATCCTGTCCCTTCCTAAAATGTTACTTCTCTGGCCTCCCTGCTTCTGATGTTTTCTTTGTTAGTTTTAAGAAGCTTTAAAGATGCTCTGAAAGCTAAGTAATATATTTATATTTTTTTCTGGGATGTCACACAGCAGTCCAGAACTTTCCTGAATGCAGATGTCATAAACATTTGTCCTCTCAATCACTAAAGTTCTAGCAGACTTTTATGTAATTGTATAGGGTAATTACACAGACTCTCCTGTAAACTATTATCAAGTCTCTGTAAAGGCTTCTGCAGATTTCAGTAAGCTTTAGGGCAGCTCATTACCTGTCCAAAAAGACAGAATTTTTCTTGTCTGGTTTGTTTTGTCTTTATTGTCCATAAGAACACAAAGTTCTTTTGAAACAGTATTTGTAAAATGGCTCCTGTCTGTTTCTCTGGGCACCAACCAGTAATGTCCCCCTCTTGAACACAGACCTTGCACTGTGGCTGCTCCATCTGAATATCCTGGGATTTGGGTGAACACAGCACATGGGTGAGCCCAATGCAGTGGGGAAGGAAGTGCTTCCAGCACATCAGGCCGTGGCTCTCAGGTTGCTGCCCTAATTCTTGGAGGAATTTACACCTTCTGGTGTGGCATCCTATTCCTAGGAGAGATTTGCAGTGTGAGTTGGTGCTAAAGTTAATAACAGAGATCAGTGAACTTAGAGGGTGCTATGAAGAGTCAAACTCAGTTGCCCCAGCAGTATGAACAGGGTTATCATCCATGGAATCAGAGATGTTAAGGCAGAGGTAAATTTTAAGGAAGAATTTGTCTGAGGATCAAATAGGTGGGGGTAGATAAGTTTGATCAATGACCAGCTAAGGCTGTTGTCCTTGTTACGTGTCACTGTGCTCTCTCTGGGATACAAAACAGGAAAGAAAAATTGTTAGGCATCCCACAGGAGCTGTTAGAGTTTCCTGGCCAAGCTCAGCCCGTTTCTCTGCAGCAGGGTGCCACAGCCTCTGTGGCTCTGTGGAGTGGGTGCAGGTGGTTGCCCTGTTTTGCAGGCACCAGCTGTGCCCAGTGTGTGCCTCTGACAGTGCTGTACAGCTGTGGCAGACAAATCTCATCTGCTCACATCATGAGCTGGCAGTAGCCCTGCCAGAAGGCCCAAGCTTGCCGCTCCTGATTTACAGAGCTCACAGGACAGTCTGTTCAGAACCTCAGCTATATCTGAAAATATCACTCTGTAATCTCTAAATGCCAAAGGGAAAACAAAAAAAAGGATAAATTGCCAGGAGGCCCAGATTCTTTGAAGGAGCAGGGCTGGCAGCATAACTCTTCTACAGACAGAGTCCTGCAAAAATGAGGTGGTTGCACTCAAGGAGCTGAACTTGCCAGCCTGTGAATCGGACAGGACTTGTCAGCACTGTCAGCTGAGTTAATGCCCAGTGGTACAGTAAGGAAGATCCACTGTTACTGTTGCCTTTCTGTCAAGAGTCATGGAGTAGATAAGTTATAATGTCTTCATTCAGTATAAAAAGACTGTTCCATTAATTGAAATAATAGACTAGGACTGGGTTTGTCTGGAGGTAGAGAACAGAGATCTAGACCCAGTCCTCAGGCAGGGGCAGATGTGATTTACTTACTGTTTGTGTTCCAGTGCTGTCATTTGCTGCACTCTAGGTTTGACTGGCTGGGATTAATTTATGATACTTTCTTACTAGTGCTTCCCCTAAAGTAGACTACTGCTCCCTTGCCCACCAGCACTGCAGATCAGATGATCTATCAATTGCCACAAGAATCACTTCTTGTGTGTTTTACCTGATTTCACTCCTGATTCTCCAAAGCAAACTTTACTTTTAGCTGCTGCTTCATCTCCTGCATATTTTTTGCTTTGTCAGCCAAAGACTTCTCTTCCTGCAGGTCCCAAAGGTGTGCTTCCTTAATTCCCTGGTAAATTTTGAAATGATTCCCAGCTGGTACCAATCACTGGGCTGAATGTAGGTGTGCTGATTAGCTGCTGTGACAACTCTGTCTAATTAGCTGAGTTGGTTTCTCCTTCTCAGAGTACCCAAAGGAGATGTTTGGTTCAAGGTTTTATTAAGGTGAGCTAGGAGTTAATAATTATGCACAAGGGGTTGAAGACTGATCAGCTTCTGATCTATCTCAATAGCCTTAATTAATGGAGGCAGTAGAGGCCTCATGTTTCAGGAATGGCAGTACAATCACTAGAGTTGTCCACTTGTCCCTCTCTGTTTCCCTGTAAAATAAGATTCCTTTACCTGCTCACCTTTGCACAGCCCTCAGAAAATACATTTGTGCTTGATCAGTTCATGCTCAGGCAAAAAAAGTGACAACAGGCATTTGATTTACCTTGGCTGTCCATTTTCTTGTGTAGTTGAGCAACATCATATTTGGGAATAGAGGCTTCAGTTAAATATCTCCTTCCTTGGGAAGAGAAACTCAATAAATAACTGAGATCTAATCCACAGAAAATTCCCAAAGAACTGTAAATACCTGGAATGTGAAAGTGGGGACTGCAAGTGTTTCACAGTGCCAAGATTAGCCTTATCTCCACTTCCTGGCCAACAAGAACTCCCAGCATTGGTGGTTCCATCTGTTCTGCAGGATTTGGTTATGCTCCTGAGCCAGGGCCTGAATGCAGTTGGTGTTCTTCCATGCTTTTCAACAGGGCTGAAGAAATTTGGTAACATATGCTCTTTTCTTTTGGTGTCTCTACACCACTGGGATGAAAAGTGTCTCTGGCATGTGCAAAGGCAGAAGAGTTCAGGGTGATTTTCTTCTTTTGGTAGCAAGGGGTTCAGTGTCTGGTATTGCCACAAGGAATTTTGGAGTGTGCAATTTCTCTCCCACCCTCAATCCCTCTTCTACTGTCCTGCATCAGTGACCAAGCATTCAAGCCAGTCTTGGAACACCAGCACCTTCTTTTCTGGTTACCTGTTTACAGGGTTTGGGATTGTTTGTCCCACTTGGATGCCTTACTGATGGATTTTCTGGGTGGTTTGAACTAGCCTGGGTTGTAACAATTTCTTCTGCAGACACGATTGCTTCCCCCCTGCAGGTTAAAGCCCTTCCTCTACCTCATTCTGTCAATGTCCCTTAATGGTCCTCAAGGGCCTTTTAAGAGGCAGCTTTTCCTGAGCCAAGTTTTCTTGTTTCCTCCATTCTCTTCAGGAGCAGCTTCTCCCATCTATCTCATCTTTTACACCATTTTGAAATGTCCTGTATAAAAACTGTCAGCAGCTCAGGAATCTAATAAGACGTAGTTTTTTAACTGTTAATAACTTCAGGATTTTTCCCATTAAGTTTTAACATGAAGTAAGATGCTAAATAAAATCAAAGGAGTTTTATTTCATTCTCTTCAACAGTTCTGCTCTACTCTCATAAATAAAACATTCTCAAAAAAGACACTTATTTTAATATATTCTCACACTGCCACCCAGGCTGAGTTCCTTGACTCTCAGCAACCTCACACAGTGTTGATAACTTCATGGACCACTGCTGTGCTGTGTGTGGATGAGTCAGCTTTCCATTTTCACAGTAGCTTTAGTTTTTCTTGCAA
Organism: Zonotrichia leucophrys gambelii; assembly: GCF_028769735.1. NCBI lineage: Eukaryota > Metazoa > Chordata > Aves > Passeriformes > Passerellidae > Zonotrichia > Zonotrichia leucophrys. Next base: position 10,631,439 of record NC_088176.1, read on the forward strand.
ACACGCATTTCTCCTAAAAAACTCTGGCTTGCTTTCTGAGGTTTGTCATGGTCCTCCCTCACAGTTGTCTCCATTGCTGTGAGAATCCCTGTCACATTCAAACACTGTTTACAGTCACCTGACATAACTGGTTCTAGGTGCAAGGGCTTTCCTTGCACAACCTCCTCTTTGCACATTTTCTTTGCTCATTGTCTGTAATGAAGTTAAAGGAGCCAAGTTTCAGCTGCACCCTATACCTGATTTTTCTTGCTGATAGTTGAGATTATCCACGTTATTCCTTTTTCTTCCCTCTTTTGAACCAGTAAATTTTGCTACACTGGAAATGTGCAGAATTTCATTTTTGTTTTAATGAACTGCTGCTGGGAGAGTCTTTCCCTTTTTGAACCCAATCACTTTGTCAGCTTGATTAGTCAAATTGCTGGTGAATCTATTACTCTTCTCCATAATCATGAGTGTGGTTGCATTATTAAACATCTTTCTCTGTCCTACACAGAAGCAAGAGTTCAAAGGGGTGAAGGAGAGCACTACCCCACAATAATTAGTAGTACAGTGGCTGAGAGAGCTCTCTTCAGATGGAGGATGCTCCTAAATTGAAATTTTGAATTATTTGAGAAAGGCTGCATCTCAATGTTTGCCTTGCTGTAAAGGAGGATTTGCTTGGAAGTAATTTCAGGGTATTGGTGGTTGCTGCAGTAACAGCCCCAGCTGTTGTTCCAATGCTTAGACAGCTACAGATGCATCAGTGCTTTTGCTGACTGTTCTGCTGAGTGCTGTCCTCTCTTCCCAACAAAATCTGGACCTCTCACATCTGAGAACTAAAAAAAAAATCTACTCCTTCTGATGTTCTGCAAGGAAATTCCATTCAGGAAAAGGTTTGCTTTGGCAGGTTGGCATTTTCTAAAGTGAAAATGTATTTGAAGCATTTTCAAGTGACCCTACAAATGACTGATTTAAATTTCAGTTTTATCCCTGAATTTTCAAACACTGTGCTTGTGTGTATGTGGCTTTGTATTTTTGTTTTATTGTGGTTTTATTGGTTTTTGTTTGGTTTGTTTGTTTGTTTGTTTTTTTCCAACCACTCTTTCTAGGCAGAAGCACAAACCTGTGAAGTAATGAAAATTGTTCAGGAAATGTCACAGCACAAATGTCAAAAATACTCTTGAAGGCTTCTCCAGGACTCCTGAAGAACTTGGGATTTGTCAGGGGAAATTTACACCATGATGAACTTACTTAGCTGTCTGGACAAACTTACTTGGCTGTCTAGACAAACAGAATTTCTGTTTTATGAGGAATTTTGTGTTTTTTAGTAAAAAACTTTTTTTTGTGTTTTAGTAAAACCTGATAGTAAAATAGACAGTGAAACCTGTCAGTAAATGGATGATGTCATTCAGCCAGGTACTAGAAAGGTTGGACAGGTCCCTGGAGGATATTGTGATTTTATTCAGAAACTGTCACCTGATGGAGAACATCCTTAGGGAAAATTTATTTTAAATGAGAAAGCTATTCTAGGACATGTTACATTCTTGTATGGGTGCCACAGGAACAAGAGTTTACAAACTGTGCTTTACTGTTGACAGTGAAAGGCTCATCAGCAATGTGGGGGTACCACAGGATCTCATGTCACTGTGTTCTCTAGAAGTTCTGGTTCAGGGATTCACATGCTACAAGCACAGGCTTATTTCTTGGCTTTCATGTGTGCTGATTCCAGCTGTCACCAGCTGCAGTGTGCATGGAATTGGGCTACTGCTGAGAGTGCCACTGGGACAGCATGACAGGTATTGCCTCTCTGCTCATTGTGCTGCTCCTCTGGAAAGCCCAAATGTCTCTGGCAGGCACAGGAACAATAACAAATCCTCGTGGGATGCACACCCAGTAACCTCTCTCTCACACAGAAAGCTGCTCTCACTGCATTCCTGTTGCTGCAGCAATTAGAAATAAGAAATCTGACTTCTCAGGGGCTTGGCCAAACTGTCCCAGCTCTGCCTTCCCTACTTTCTGTGGGATTTTCTGCCCCAGATCTTGAGCACTGGGGCAGGAATGTTTCAGTTTTGCCCATGTGTCTGAGCAGTTCTTGGGCTGGATGAACCTTCTCTCTTGGGTGCCTGACACTTTTCTCTTTTGCTTGTCATGCCTCTCTTGAAGCCAGCCTGGAAAGTGTTTGCACTTGAAGCAAGTGGAGCAAATTCTAATTTGTCTGGAATGGGCCCTCCTGTTAAATGTTAAACTGACCTTTTCAAGAGAAATTTACTTGATAGTTCTAAGTGAAGGCCTGCTTTAAGCTAAACCTGTCACTACACCATGATTAAAATCACTTAAATGTACATCAGTTGCACATATTATTAATGGAAATTGAAATCAGCCTAAATGGTAACCATAAATTTTAAAACAGGGGGAAGAGGATGGAGACAGAAAAACCCACACATGATATGAAGGTTAAGGTTGCCTTATTCACCCAAAAATTAGATGAGCTGAACAGGGAACTTTATTCTGAAGCAGTGAAAAATCACAAGTGCTTTTTTGATGTATTTACAGTCCTCCAATTCTCATCTATTGAAAAGGGAAATTCAGTGCGTTTTTGGCAGGAATTTGACCTGTGAAGACATAGAAGGATTGGTCACAGTTGTCTGGTCCTGTTTCACCTGCCACAGGACCTTTACCCAACACATGATGAGATTTCTGGGGCTGTGACAGGTGGTGAAGGTGTGTGTGTGTGTGTGTGTGTAAATGGTGGTGGAAGGGGGCTCGTGATCCATGAATGTCTGCTCCCACTTGAAGTGCACATTTAAAATCCTGCACCTGTTCTTGCCTCCTTCCTTTCCCCTCCACCCCAGGGCACAGCTCCAGTCTTTGGCTACCACAGCAACTGCTCCTTAAAGTGTCTGCTCTAATTGGGCACTAATAAATCAAAACTGCATTGAAGACCTTCCACTTAAAGTCATTTTTCAGTGACTTTCTATCACACAGCAGGATAGGACTTGGCAACCATCTCCCAGAGAAATGTCCAGGGACTTATGAAGGTCCTTTTTGAGGGTATAATCTTTATGTAGCTGTGTGACCTTTGCCACTCCAAGTGCAAATTGAACCTTTTGTAATTGATATCTCTTTTCTAACAGCCTTGGCTTTCACACAGGTGAAATAAGCATGGCTTTTTCCAGCTGTTTTGGGACATTGGGGGTTTGTAGGGCTTTTGTGGTCAAGTGTGGAATAAGTGTGGAATTTGGTTAGCAAAGCTGTAATTTTTTGAGCATGTTAGAAGACACACCTTTATTAAGGGCGTTGGTGGTGGCTGAGGATGACAGCTCTGTTATAAGAAGGTGGAAAGAATTTTCAGGTACTTGGCTGAGCTCCTGTTGGTAACATTATTTTAATGACTAGATTGTATAATTAATGCCTTTATACACCCACATCTTTGGAAAAACCTTCCTTATCATTTTAATTCCAAATAAATTAAAACAGATGGCTTTTGGGGTAAATAAGTCTTCTGGTCCATTTTTTAGGATGTTTGGGAATGTGGGTTGTGAGTAGTGGATGAATATGGCCCATCAGTAAGGATTTTATTGTCAGGGACTCTTTAAAGATGTTTCAATCCTTATATTTTCACAAACAGAAAACTTATTTAAAATAAGATGTTGTTGCAATGCAGGGCAAAATAGTAACCTGATCTTGTGCTAAATGTTTCCTATATGGAATTTACAGCCAAGCTTTAACTTACTTTTATCTTTTACCACTAACATAAAAGCAAATCCCATTTTATCTGTAGCTGGTGCTGACTTAAAGATGACTTTCAAAATCAAAGAACCCGAAGAGCTGAGCTCATTTCTGGACTGTCAGCCTGCAGTTCCTCCCTGCCCAGATGCCAGTGTATCAGTTTGCTAATAGACTGTTTGAACACCTCACCTTGACCACAGCTTGCTCTATTCTTAACACACAGCACAAGCTCCTGACCATTTTTCCTGCAGAGTGATAGGGAGCATGCATTCTCTGCAGGCCTGGAAAACAGTATTAATCTTCTGCTGTGTACTTTCATTTCATTTCCTGTAAAAATCCATCTTCTGCTACTGGAGCTGACCTAAGGTTAGATGTCAGAGGAACAAATTGCTGTCACCTGCTCCATACCCCAAGAGTAGCTATAAATAGCATGCTTTATAACCCCACTGATCCTTGAGATACATGGTGGTAAATACTCTTCTACCAACCAAGAGGAAAAAAAGTAAAGCTGTGTGGCTCTGGATGTTGTCTATTATTTGCAGCTGACAAAAATGGTAGAGCTGCATCACTCAAATTGCTTTAAAATGAAAAACAGTAACACTCGTTGTATGTATCTGCTTAAAAGCATTAATTAGTGATTTTTGAGTAGAGTAGTCCAGTAGCACGGCTTTTACATCCAGCAACAACAAATTGTTTCTTAGGTCCAGTGGTGTGCTAAGAGTCGAGCTGGCAGCTCAGTGTGTTCACTGCTTGGACTCAGAGAATGAATTGAAAACCTTTCCAGTAGAACAATTTTCTTCTGGGAAATGCAGCATTATTCAGATAAATCTTCTGCAATATTTTAAAAATGAAATTTTGACAGGAAATGTAGGAATAATCTGAAACTGGAAGTGTTTTCCATTTGGATTTTTCTCCTTGTTTCACTGGAGCTTTTTTTCCTGTAGGGTGACAGCCAGACTGCTATAAAATATTCAGTTGAATGGATAATGATAACGCTGGTACATGTGAAATGAAACACTCTGAATTACTATTTTTTAAATTTAATCTCTTTCCCTTCTGTATTCTTACTCCATCCAGTTTTTGGGAATAATGATATTTTAAAGCAAGGCAAAAAAAAAAAATTAGTATTGGCTAAGGGATTGCATCTTCCCACTAACTTTAGTATGAATTAATGCATGAAGCACATTTTTAGCTGGCTTTAAAATGCTACTGGTCCTTGGGAGTTACTCCATTATAACAACTAAGGGGCTTGGACAGTGATTTTGACAATAATGTCTTTGGCTGTCTGGATCTTTTAAGCTTTCTAGCTGTTGATTTGCACTGGCAGGATAGAATGAAGATTGCATATTGTGTTGCAAATGCCTGGATGGTGCTAGCCAGAAAATCTTTTCTCTGGCTTTTAGTACATACCCTGCAGAAGACCTGCAATGCATTTATGGCACAGTAAAACTGCTCCTTACTCTTAATTGGAGGTGGGATAAAGTGGCTTTCTGGATGTATAATGTGGCTGTGGATGCTAAGGCAGCTCTGCTGATCGAGTGTATCAAACTTTCTAACTGAGCTCAGCCTGCTGAGAGGGTTTTTTTAGCGAAGCTGCAGTGACCTCAGTGTTATGATGCGGTGGGAAGTGTAGGACATGTATGGTTGTCTCATCTCCCTGATTAATGGAAAGGCTTCCTGTTGCTCTGCCCTCAAGCTACAAAATCCATTAACCACCCCTTGGGGTGCCTGAAATTTATTCTGGCCATTACCATCAATTAGAAAGTTAATAGCGTGATGATTGCTGGGCTCCAGTCCCTGCTATTTGTGTGATTTACACCAGATTGGGGTGAAAATGGGAAGAATCAACACTCAAGGAATTACTTTATGAGCAAGAATTTGGCATTAAGGGTGTGCTGATGTCAGTATGCCCCTGTAAACATATGGCAAGAAGAATCATAAGTCATTCTCAATCCTAATTTAAAAGGCAGCTTTTGATTTAAACATATGGAAAAATGGCTTTAATATCTGGCACAGCTAGGCTGAGATTTGTTTTGTTGATGACCATAAGCCTTGAGAGAGGCTGGGCCTGTGGGAATGGCTGCATTCTGAGTTGCAGTGTTGCAGAGTGTTCACCCCCCTGATGAAGGAAGGAAGGGCAGCAGTTTGCATCCTACCCTGCTTGTTTGTTTTGACAAATGAGTCAAGTGGACAAGATCTTGCAGACTGGTGCTCTTCCACGTATATTCCACTGATACCCCAGAATTCCCTTAAGGTGGCAAGGAAAAAGCCTGTTGTCAGTAAACTTTCATTCCTTTTTTTGGGGTCTCTCACTGAAAATAATGTTGTAATGGCAAATGGAAAAGTGTTGAAAACCACTACTATGGACTTAGGGACAGAGAAAACGCTTGCATCACACACACCATCAGATGAGTGAGCATCAATAACCTGTCAGCTTTTGGTCTGTTTGGTATTATATTTGTGGTATATATTGATTAGCTGCCAAAAATTAGTGGAGTTACTGGTCCTTCCCAATGCATCCAGATGCTGTGGCACAAAATGACTCCTAAGAAGAGCGGAGAGATGGCTCTAATGTTTCAGCCAGAGCACCACTTGAGCCAGCTCTTGAGCCTTTCACTGAGAGGGTCAAGTGGAGGTCTTGCTTTGATGGCTGCTCCTTTGTTTCTCACTGCTGGCTTTCACCCAGCCCTGGATTAGAGCAGCTAAAGGGGCTGTGACTGCCAGCCTCCCTACCCTGCTCTTGACTTGTGCTGCTTCACTCACTGAGGGACTGGAGATGAGTCTTTGAGGCCACACGGAGGTGAGAAGCTGAAAGAGAATTTGAGGGGAAAGTTCTGGAAAGTGACCCTCTCTGCTGCTCAGGCAATGGAGAGGGAACACCCAGTTCCTTCCCCTTACTGGCAAACACCAGCCTTGCTGGGAGTGTGGTGATGAGGCAAAATAGGTGGTAGCTCCACAGTTATTTTAACAAAGTCCTCTGCTCTTGACATCCCATCCCCTTTTCCAGAGCTAGTCATGCCAGTGGTCACTTAACACAGCAGAGAGGGGTTCCAGAATGTAGCTGACCCCCAAAATTCACTATTTGCCCATTGCAAATAGTGAATTTACAGTCCACTCCTGTGAAACAGTGCCTTGGAAACACTTCCAGAACAGAGTCCAGTCAAATCTCAGTGCATTATTTTTCAAACAAAAGCTCGGTAATTGTACACTTGAAATAAAAATCTTCATGTCTTGCATTCTGACAGCAGAGATCCTTCTGATTCCCTGGAAGCAACTGCTTCCAAGCAAGGGTAGATTGATCATTGAAGCTATCCAGTTCCATGTTTGTGATGGTGCACCCACACAGTAAATAGTTTGGATTTACATGAGAGTGTGATCAGGATCTGATCTCTGATCAGCAGGCAGAGGAGTGGGGAATGTGAATATGGGTTTTATCAACTGCCAGAATCTTCTGTTCTCGTCCTGCTGACATGAGAAACCATTGCACTGTGCAGTGAAAGGGGGTTTACTGATCTAACAAGATGAGACAGACATCTAAAATTAGAGAAGCTGTAAAAGGGAGGAGGGGAAAAGTGCATGATTCCCATCTAATCCAAATTTGATCTTTTTTCAGGCTAAAATATTTGATGTTACTCTTTTCTTTGGGTATCCAACCTTTATGCAGCAGTGTCTCTGAAGCCTGAAGATAAAAAGCCCATCTCCACAATACAGTGGAATGTTACTTCTGCTATAAAAGGCAGTGGCATCAGAAACTGATGTTTAAAAAGTCGTTTAATGACATCTTACAAGCATAGAAACCTCTGTATTATTTCATATGGAAGTTTGTTCTGACTTATGCTGTTCCATGGCTAGTTTGGTAAGATAGGAGGATCTGAAGAGGAATTTTGCAATGGAATACACATGTCACCAGAGTTAAAACAGATACATCTACATTGGTGTTTTAGCCTTACCTCATTATATTTTTTATTCTGTACTATTGATTTTGTGTACCACAGACTATTTCCTCTCTAGGCTTTATTTTCCAGGGAATTTACCAGGTGTCTCTGAGAAGAAGCTGAGTGAACAACATGGATTAGTTTGTTCTAAGGGTTGTTCACTATGGCTTGTACAGCTGTGATTGATCTCTGCAAAGAATGCTATGCTTTAGCAGAACAGATATCAGCCAGTCTTTAGCAGTTCAGAGACACAAGGTTTGCATCACAGCAAGAGCAGTGCAGATCAATTCAGGTGGATAATTCTGATCTCAGGACAAGAGTACTTAAGCCTATTCAGCACCATTGTCCAAGCTTTCAGGTGATAAAAAAGCACTTACAAGACTTAGAGCCTCATGCTTGGGCAATTGCAGAGACTTTATGTCAACTTTGAGTCCTGCCAGCCAGGTGGTGTGCCTTAACCCCAGCTGCTCTCTCACTCACCCCCACCCCAGTAGGATATGGAGGAGAATCAGAAATAAAACTCCCAAACTCATCCCTTGAGACAAGAAAAGTTATTGAAACAAAGTAAAATATAACAATTAAAGGGAGAGAGGGGAGGGGAGGGGGGAGAGAGGTAACCCCCAAGAAAAACAAGTGATGCTCAATACCATTGATCACCACCTGCCAACAAACACCAAATTGTTCCCAAACTGAGATCTGCCTTTCATCCAGGTAACTCCCTCAGTTTATGTAAACCTGGAATGATGGTTAAAATATCTCTTTGGACAGTTTGGGTCAGCTGTCCTGGCTGTGCTTCCTCCCAGATTTTTTGTGCACTTTCTTACTGACACTAACTAGTCCGTGACTTACTTAGCATAGACCCCACTCAACCACAGCCAAAATGTTTTTCTGTTACCAACATTATTCTCATGTTGGTAACAGAAAAATCCAAACCAGAACACTGGACCAGCTGCTGAGGAGAAAAAGACCTTTGTTCCAGCCAAACCAGGATAATGGTTCTGATTTGTGTGCTGCCCTGATTATTAGGAGAATTCCTCTTTTCCCTGTCCTTGCATTTAACAGTCATAAGTCTTGCTGCTGTCTAATGCTGTGTATTATGTTATGAGTGGATTTGCTCTTCTGCCTTGTCCAGCTGGGAATTCTTGCATGTTCCTCATAACTGACCATTTCCTTTACCTTTCATCTGACACAGATAAGAGTAAGAAATAACCTCACCCTGATTGCACAATTTCCTTTCATCCCATAGAACCTGTCTTGTCTCCTGTTGGAATATTCCCACTGTCATCATCCCAGGACTTCTTGACCAAATTCTTGTTGACCTTGACAGAGGAACAAATATTCTCTGCTTCCCTGAGTTGGTAACCGGAGTTACCGACTCTCCACCAGAACAGCATGGAAGGCAGATTTGGCAAATATATTTTTCTTGAACCATTACTTGAAGGAGAGACAAGCAGCTCATCTGTATCACCTACAAATGACAACTCATGGCCCTCTCACTCCTCTAGATTCTTTCTTTCTGAATTGTGGCACATTTTGAAAAATTATCCAATGCAATAGTTAGAATAGAGATTGTATGATAAAATATGAGCTGCTTCTCCTGCTTGTCACATCTTAAATTATTTATAGCAATAATCAGCTGAACTATATTAAGCCAAAAATTACAAGAAATTTGAATGTGTAGGTTTCTGTTCATTTACATTACTCCAAATAAAAGTTGATTGAAAATGAAAAGAAGAAAATTGAATTACTTTAACTGATTATGCAGAGGAATGTCAATTTAATAGTTTCCTATTGTTTCTTTGTAATTTTTTTACTCCCTCTCCAAGTCTTTTTGGTGGCTTCTGCAGGTGGGAAATTTTATGAGAAAATTCTTCCCATGAGTGGAGAAAAAATACACATTTCATTAAACTCATACAAATTTATGACTTAATTTCGAGTAAAACCTACACCACAGGTCAGACTGGAAGAAAATATTTTCAAAATGGAGTTTTGAGTCTGTTCTAAAATGCCTATTTAAACTGTTATTAATTTTGTACTTCTTCGGTTTGCCATTGATAGCAAGGCTTCTTCCAGTCCTTATTTGCACTCACAAAACCCCAGAAAATTTTAAACTGTCAGGATGGAATGGGAAGATGGTGGAGCCTGAGGGGACTTGAATTTGGCTCTGTCACAGCCTTCCTTCAAATGCAGGATTAGTTATCTAGTCTTTCCCTCTGTTTGCCCACCTAGGCAGGGGGAACAGTATTATTTGCCAGCCTGCTGAGAGCCTCATGAGAAAAAAGTAATCAGAAATGTGTTCACTTAGGGAGTGAGGCATGTGGGTCCCTTGGGTTTTGAAATACCTTATTTTTCTTTATGCTGGAGATGTCAAAAATTTTAATTTCAACCTGCCTGGATAAATTTGAAGTGTTTTAATGTTGTGACATGTGAAGTGCTGTTACAGATGTTTAAAGAAATGCTGACCAATTGTTTGGCTTGGCACTGCTGTCAGACCATTGCCCCCTTGAACCAAAGTCTTACAATACTCTTATGAAGCTCTTTTCTACATGGAAATTTTATCCAAGGACAGAGGACTTACTGTGTTTATATCTTGCAATTGCTTTTCCAGGTGGAATTGTATAACTCTATTCAAAATGTGTCAGTCTCCATGAGCTAAGCAAACAGATCCCATTAGAAATGTGAAAAGCCTTGGGGAGTTATTTATACAACGAATTAAAATGACAGACAGTGGTGAGAAGTGTCTGGGTGAAGCAAGGTAATTTGCAAAGCACAAGTAACTTTCTATGAAAATAAATAATTACTTTTGAAAAAAAAGTTTCACCCTGAGAAACTGAGATCAGGCATTATTACTTTCTGGAAAAAAAATAGCAGGGTTGCACAAGAAGGAGTTAGATCAAAAGATGCATTAAACCAGAAGTGATATCTATCAATGCCTTGTGAAGGGCTTAACAGGAGGAACATGTGAACATAAATGGCCAGCTGTTGAAGAAGACTTTGACATTACTAGCTTTTGTGAAACATGGTGGTGTGGCAAAAATCAATGGGAAGCTTTACTACCTGGCTATGAAACCAAAGTAAAGAGTTTCAATTTAAGGGATGAAGGAATAGCACCTCAACCTCAAAGTCTCCCCAGAAAACAAGAGTGCAAAAGTCAACAACTCTACAGCAGAGATTACAAACAGACCTGAAACACTGCATACAGGAATACAAATTTGCTCCAGAATTACCAGTTCCCGTATTTTTTGCTTTCAGACATGAAAGCTAATTTTTAATGTCTTAATTATTCCTTTATTAAAAAACTTGTTCATTTGAAAGCCTTTTATTAGTGTAGCCTGTGGCTCTGCAGTTCTGCCTTCTGCAATATGAAAGGCTCTTTTCCAAAAATCTGCTCTTGCAGAGATTAATACGATAGCAACTGGCAAATCTTGTGCTCACCTGGCCATTCCCTTTGGAGGCAAACCAGGTGGCAAACTCAGTTATGTGTCAGGTTGGAACACAAGATCTAATAGTCTTTGCTTAACTTAGAAATGCCTGGCTTGTGCCAGGGGTGGATTCATGTGCAGAAGGGGCAAAAGGCCAGAGCCCATCTCTGCCACTGCTCCTGGTCAGGACAGGCTGCCCTGCCCTGCCCTGCTGCTCACTGACTACACCACAGGTGATGCTGGTCCTGGCTGCCACTTGGACCACAGTTAGAGCAGCAAATTGAACTGTGGAGGAAGGAGAGGGATAAGGACATGAAATGCAGTGTTCTCTTGGTGGAGCTGGGGGAAGCAGTCAAGTTAATATGTGAAAACCAGGAGTAACTGGTGGGAAAAGAAAAAAAAAAACCTGCCAATTAAAGTGATTGCTTCTTAATGATGTGTGTTATAACAAGTAACTTAATCTGTTAACATGGGAAGAAAGCTGTACTCAATAAGCAGGAGACATGAGACAGCTTAAAGTCTGCAAGCAATGGCTTTCTTTTTTTCTCACTAGGTGTTCCAGAAAGATCTTGATGCAAAAAAAAAAAAAGGCCTCCTGACCAAATGATCAACTTTTCAGTTCTTCCAGTCTTCAGCATCTAATGTAAAATAACTATGGGCAACCTTAAATTTGTAACAAAGGAGAAAACAGCAACTTGCTAGGGAATTTATTGAATCTGTATATTCAAACTGACAGTACTCTGAATGTCAGTCTGTGCTCCTTGGCAAAGAAGAAAATTTCCATAGGGTTCATGTTGCTGGTTGATTCAGAATGCCTGTTATAATTGTGAAATATTGGTAGGAATGGATTGAGATATATTCATGACAGTAGGTGGACTAATGGAATTCAGTGACTTTATTTAAAATGTGCAGGAGTTTATTATAATACTGTAATAGAAATGTCATTTACCCTGACGGGAGGAGAGGGAAAAGCCCTGTCAATGAATAATAATGAAGTTATTTAAATGTCAGCTTTCTTGCAAATAGTTTGCAAAACAGAAATTATTCTGTATGTTTCTAGTTTTGTTTTAATTTATTACTGGGAAGGCCAGAGCTTCAATCCCACAATTCTGGTGCATTTTTATACTGTGGAATGAGCTAGTAATCATGAAAATGTTTATCTTCTTGAATTGTCTTCCGCTTTACTGGAAAAATAGGGACTTGGATTTTAAACAGCTACTGGTAAAATTTGGGATTTAATGATAGCAATTGCAACTAATATGGTGGGACAGGTGTGAAGTTCAGAATTGAATCTAAATACTTTTATTTTCTGAATGTTATTCTTCTACTGTCATCTGCCTTTCAGTGACATCCACAATGTACCACTCACATCCCCCTTCTCCCCACAAACGATTTGAGGCACCATTGCAACACACGTGTCTGCTCAAGACACAATAAAGTAAGGTTTACTGTTCACTCATTTACATATAGTTATTCCATTAGCTGTAGCTATTTAGAGGGCATAGTTTATTTTTGTGTTTTCAGCTCTGCAAGTCCTGGGTTTAGTGCTTTACAATGATTTCTCCAGGCATTTGCTTGCTCATGTTATACAAATGGACTAAAACTGATTTCTCTCTGCAGAACTTCAGAGGAGCAGCCTTCCACACAAAATGTGGAGATGTTGGTTGCTGCATATCCTTTCCCCTTCAGATAACTGGGATTGAATTTGTTGATCCTATTCTGTCATTAATGCCTGCACCCTGCTGAGGTGCATCTGTTTTTTGCAGCTCCTCCAGGTTAAGCGGGCTTCCTGGGCTATCCAATGGCTGATGTGTTTTTATGGGTTAGGAGTCTCATGCTGCTTTATACACCCATTTAATAAGATAAAGAAAGCTTGTTATCTAGGCTGCTAATCAGTGCCTGCTTGTATACACATATACATATATATTTATATAAGAAATAAGACAAATGCTGGTTGGTGTTATGCCTGGGTTAGATACCAACAGAGGCTTCCCATGTATGCAGGGATATTCCCATGTAATGGTTCCTTTGATATAACTCCTTTTTCCCATTGCTCTGCAAATGTTTATATTACCATTTCTTTGTGTTAAAACACTTATGGATGCCTATATATATATGTATATATATAACATTTTCTTCCTCCCCCACCTTGCCCCTGTTAAAATTAAGGGTAATTCTAAAGTGGGACAAAAGAAAAAACTGGTAAATGGGAAGGTAGAAGGACTAGCTAGCTATTGTCAGTTTAGAACACAATAATGAGAGTAAGATCTAATAGTAGCTCGTTTGATTGCTTGTGAATTTGTTCATCTGGAAAAAAAAAAAATATGTTTTTCTAAGCTTTTAAATCTTTTGGTTTCTTTTATGGATGTTGACAGAAGCACACACTTCCATCTGTATAGAGTGTTACCTGTAAATAAAGCTGTGAATGCAAAACAATTGCCTAGAGACTTGAGGTAAGAAGTGGCTGGCAATTCTGAGATTACTATTTGCAATAGGCTGTTGACATATTTTTGCTGTGTTGTGGCAGGGGTACTGGCTGCCTTTCTTGAACAATTTCAAAGCAAGCTTTATGTCTCAGATTTTCTTTGCTCCTATCCCCTTTTGAAGGATCCTATTTTGAATTCATTGTCACTGGTATACGAAAAAGCAGCATTATTTCATTAATATATTTTTCCTAACTCAGCGGGTCAGATTTAGTCCTTACTCTCTTTGCATGTCTTTGTCAGCTGAGACCTCACAAAGGGGGTAGCTTTTGGGGGGTTTAGGCAGAGAGCAGCAGAAATACTCATTTCTGATAAGACTGGGTGGTGAGGTGGGGTGAGGCAGCAAAGGGAAGCTGCAGTCCTTGGCCAGGCTGTGCTCAGCACCCTGCTGCAGATCCCCTCACCTGGATTCTGGAGCATCTCTGAAATATTCAGTAACAGAAACAGCCAGCACGGAATCCTACTCCTCAGTCCTCTGAGGAAATAGCTCAGTTAGTTTATATGTGCTCCTGAGAGAGATGACCTTATAAAGGGAAAGATCAGTCAGCAGCTGAGAATTTGACGTAAATGCTCTAAACACCAAAGGTCATACATGCACACAGGAGGGCCTGTGTTTATTGGAGGGAAGGAGAAATCTATAGACATAAATCATAGGGCAGTTGGTATATGAGCAGGCAGATATGTGCAAAGGCTTCTATAAAGTTCCTGAATAGAAAGACTCAGCTTTAATGCAGATTCACGTTTTAGTGCAATTCATCTTTCATGGATAAAACTCTAAGCTGCTGCTTTCTTGTTTTATTCATGCACTGATTGCAAAATCTGAAATCCCAGAAGCTATAATATGAATGTAGGAATGATACTTGATTCAGAAATGTTTCACCCTCCATATTCCACCAAAAAAAAAAAAAAAAAAGAGTAAGCATTAAAGGTCTTAAATACCTTTGTGAATTTAGTCACTGTTGCCCTGATAGGAGAGAACCTGCAAATAATGAGTGGCAAGATTTTACTTCAAAATGTCTGGTTTTGGAGTGCTTAGCAAAAGGGAAAATTCATGTTACTGCTTGCACGTGAAGCTCTACATAGGCTCATTTGTACATGTTACAGATGAGATACAGGAATATGTTGTGCTTTTGAATGTCTGTTACCCAGATACATGTCCCTTCTGCAATTTATGGATGCCAACTCTACTGGACTGGGCGGATTATCTAAATCCCTGGGATTCTGGGATGGAATTCAGGCAAGCATGAGCTTTACAATGAATAAAAGCTCTGCTGATGATTGATCTTGGTTCCAGTCACATGTTAAGAGTAATTCCTACAGGAATACTGGACAGTCTTATTTATTCACAGTTTTTGTTCTTCTCCATGTCATGTAGTCAATGTTTTTATGGGCAACCTTAATTTCATAAATATTTTATTTTCTCTACTGAATGGTGGCTTTTAAGGCAAGAATAAAGCCCATGTGTCCATCCTTTCTGCTAGTCACTGTTAGAGAAGCTGCTTTGGAATATGCTGAGATGAACCATCTTAACAAAATCAGTCCAAGCTTGGAGTTTATGATGAACTGATAACCTTAGTCTCTTGCTGTCTGCTATTTGGCATATCTGACAATCATTATCTTCTGTATGCAGAATGTAGCATTTCTTATTGTGCATGTTTAAAATGCTTTGGGAAGATGCTGGTTGAATTTTTCCTAATCTAATTTAAATGCAAATGATAAACATGCACATGATGCTATGTGTATATAATTAAGTATCATTATATACTACATGAATCATTGAAAAAGCTCTGGAGAGCCATTCTGCTATTTAAAGCATGACTTATATTGAAAAGCTGCCAAGTGACTTGTGGTTTTGTGATTAAGTGTTTGTACTTACAAGAATCTCTTTTGAATTGTAGGTCAACAGATTATGGGACAACATATGAGAAACTGAATGATAAAGTTGGTCTGAAGACTATTTTGAGCTACTTGTATGTTTGCCCAACAAACAAACGTAAGGTAGGTGACGATGTGTTGGCTCATTTTACCTTTATGATGCGATTTCTGCCCTGCAGGTCTCTCCTAATTTCCTCAATATCTGTTACTGTCTAAGTAGCAGGAATCTCTCTGTCACTCTTGCCTTGAAAAAAATGTCTTTACAAAAATGTCTTTATCAAAATATAAGCCAAATTGTACCACCTATCCCACTTACCAGTAGTACTTGAGGGAAGATGGCTATTAAATGGACAGTACCCTGAATGTGATTGTTTGCTTACCTTCTGGATGGTGTTGATTTTGTTCTCTGGAAGAGAGAGAGACTTGTTAAAATGGCAGAAATGCAGCTAACAGTGACCAGATTGTATGTAACATTATTTGTCTTCTAAGTGCTCCCAAAGGTGAACTGAACAGGATTTGACAAATTCCTGCAGAGAAAATGCCTTCGAAGCCCAGAAGGTTTTAATCATTCAGACACCCTAGTGACTAACACTTTACTATGAATTTATAATGATGACATATTCATGAAAGGAATCTGGATGCCTTCTTTGAGATAAGTTTTTGATAAAATTTTTTGTTTTCTACTCCTTGTTTCTTAGTCTACAGGCAAAGCTGAATTGCATTGGCAGAAAATATTAGTAGTCTCACCTCTAAAGGAGTCTGGGTGTATTTGAGCAGCTGAGGTCACTCTCATGCTGTTCTCACTATACTGAAACAATTATGTGTCTTTAAGGCAGACAGTGAAAGGAAGAGGGAGCTGTCCTAATGAGAAAGGACAATGCTTAGCAGTTTAAATTGCAATTAAATGGCCCCAAATTGGTGGAGAGATGTCATCTCATTGATGCTGACCCTGAAGGACATATGAAGCTCCTTTCTAGGAGCTGAAGAATGAATTGATCATATCACTTAAATGGCCTTCAGCAAGCCAACCAACGTGCAGGCTGGCATTGAAAAACTTTCATCACCTCTGGCTGCATCTTGCTCCCTCCCACTCCCTGCCCTTCTCTGCCACCCTTGTTTGTGTAGCCATCTGGTGAGCTGGATCCAGGACTGACCTGCCTGAAAACTAATCCCTTTCCAGCTCAAAAACTAAGTAGATGGAAGGAAAAAGCTTCCAGGCAGAAGTGTGGAACTATCTTTTCTGGCAGAAGTCTGCTGTAAAGTTGGCCTGTAGTCAATATGATCCAGTGCCAGAAGAAATCTGCAACACCTGGGATGAGAGGATCTAGGTAATGGTCTGGTGGAAAGATTGAATTTTTCAATGCTTATTTTAGCAGTAGCAGAGTTAGGCTTGCAAGGAGAACTTCTGGAGGCCCTTCTTGTGCTGTTTTTGTAGAACATCAGGCCATTCTGTCAATAAACATTTGATTTTAGACACCCAAATAGTCCCCTGAGGCTAAGAGGGCATGGCATGTGTCCACGCTCAGAATTCTTCTACAGGGAAAGCAAAAATACTGAAGGTTAAAGTCTTTATTATACCTGCTGTGGAATGAAAAGCTGAAGGAAACACATTAAAAAATTTTGCCACCAAGGAAGAATCTATGGCTTCTAAGACCTGATCCCCTCTCCTCCCCTGAAACTCTGATAACACTTTCAGAAACTCTGATCAATTTGAAAGTTGCATTTTGTCTCACTAATGAGGGCTGGGTGTATAACTGCAGAAATCCTTTCAAAATCTAGGACTCAACTCCTCTAAACTCCATGAGTTTTATAAAATTTGTGCCCTTCATGTGAAGGGTTTATGCACTGCTGCAGTTAGTGTTGGGCAAATGCTAGGAGTGTGTATTCCCTAAATGTGAGTTGTATGTGGTGATTTCTCAGACTACAGCTGCAGCCTTCAATGTCCTTTGTTCCACAAGGCCTTCCGTGGCAGAGAGAAAAGGCTTCTTCAGTAGTGGAAAAGAAAATGGTGCATTTTTCATCTTGAAGTTATTAGATGAGAGACCTTGCTACAGCAGTGATCCGTAAGGGGGGTCAGCATGTACTTAACTTACTGAAGTTGCCTTGTTTAGGAAAAAAAAAATAATTCTTTTAGCACATATTTGACTTTTAGGAGCTGTTCCATTGAAACAGAAGGTAAATTTTGAACTTAGCTGACTCAGGACTGATTGCTTGTGATGAAAGAAAGCAAGTGTACCATTTATGTAAGTCTTGTCTCTTTGCAAAGCAGAGCACTTAGCACAGTGAACGGTAGAATGCATGTAATTTGATTTATTAAAATAATTGATAGATTTGTTCATGAATTTCTGATTATTTTCACATTCTGGAAATGAACAAACAACATCATGTTGAATAAATTGTTTGTTGTAATTTATTTGCTCTTCTCCATCTAGAAAAAAAAAGGGTCTATAAATACCCAGTATTTGCAGAGCTTCCCACAGCCTATGCATGCCAATTTCTTTCTAAAAGCTTTTGACTTCCAATTCGTGTCTCTTTATTGAACAAAATTAAATCCTTTAACCAGACATCACAGGCAATGTCATATTCCAAAAGGATGCTTGGAAAAAAAGATTAGAACAAAGTCAATCATTATTTACAATTTAAACTGACGACCTATTGCTGTTGCTTGACATTTTTCTGAATTACAATATTTTCCAAAGGAAATGACAGAAAATTGTAACTAACATAGTGATGTATAAGTCCTGGCAAAGAGAAGTGGAAACATTTTTAAGTTTTCTTTCCTTTTACTGAATTACTGTGCTACCTGGTCGTATGACAGATGACACAGATTGGGGGTAAAAAATGTCCCACATGGATCTTGCCAAAGACACAGAGCCTGTTTGAGTATTTGTCAACAAGTCTGCAGAAGAGACATGTGCAATGTGCAATAAATCCCTAGGCTTAGGTATGTCAACATTGGTTTATTTGTTAGGTTCTTGGAGACTTCTATGATGAGAAAGAAAATTATTTGAATGCTTCTCCATGAAGAAATACTGTTTGGGAATAATGCTGATGGGTTACAAACTAAACTAAAATAAAAATCCTAGTAGATACCTTGAAATTCTGTTTTCACAGAAGTGTGTCGTTCATTTTCCTAGAAATTCACAAGCACTAAGCTTTGCAGTCTTTCTCTATAAAAGCTTTTCAGACAGGGTGTTTTTACTCATTGCATGGAAAATCATAGGCATACACATGCAAAAAGTGAATGGGTTGTGGTGGTGACTCCAGAATTTAACTGGAGGTTTCCTCTGACTCAGGCAGTGCTGCTGGCTGGTTTAGATGCTGTATCCTTGTAGGAAGCACAGTGCTCTCTGCAAAGAGCCAGTTTGTGCGGCCCATTTGTTCTTTGCACTTTCAAGCCCCCTGTATCTGTGTATCTTCAGTTAATTAACAAATGCTGGGTGATAGTATCTGCCAGTGACTTTAATGCTATTAATAGGACTAGTACATCTGATATTTCCTGTGGGTTTGTGTTTTTGTGGTAGTGTGTGTTTGTTTGCTTGTTTTATTTTACTCTCTCCTTTTCCACAGGCCTGCCTTGATTTTTTTTTTTTTTTGCTTTATTCCTCCAACTGTTCAGATTTTAATTGCTGTGTGGAACAGTGTTACCTTTTTTTTTTTCTCTTTAAAGATGAATGGATTACCGATGCCTTCCTCTTCATTGATATTCACTGCTTGTGTTTATCACCTTTATCACAGTGTGTTAAGCATTGTCCTGGTGAGTGTGTAGCACCAAGATAGCAGATATTTATTGTAAATAAAATTGCTTGGGCTTCAATGCTGGCTAGATCCCCAACTACTTCAAATTTATTTATATTAATGAGTTTTAAATGAAAGGAAATGAAAGGAATGGCAGCCTAGCCTTCTGTTCTTTCTAGCATTGGCTGGTGGTTCGCACAGAGTAAGTGGCAGAAGTTTCTATTTGTCAAGACAGTAGAAAATTTACTCTTATTAGCTGAAATGGGAATGATTGAGTGCTACTTTCTATCCTGTGGTATTGGGCAAGTTGATTTGCCTTAGGGAAGTTCTGTTTATGAAATGTAAACTGCCCCCTTGTATAAAGGGTAAGACCCGGAGCTGTGTGCTTTACACTTTTCTAAGGGCTGTGGAAAGTGTCCACAGAGGTGAACAGTTCCACCTGGCATTGCTGGTCCTCAGGAGTCTGCTTTTCTTCAGTTGCTAAAATCACTTTGGGAACTCTTCTAAAATTTCTATTTCTGACCTGCCTTGCTATGGAAACTTTCAGAGCTCTGATGTGAGGGCAGGTGTTGATTTTTTCAGTCAAGGAAAAACAGTTTTTTTCGGCCGTGTCCTCCTTGTAGCCTCTGTAAATCTTGATGTGAAGGCTTTCAGTTTGTGTTGGAGAGGTTAGAGCTCAGCAGAGCTCTGAGCACACCTCACTGTGGACTGAGTCAATCCTGTCGTGGTCAGGGGATGGCATCCTTAGCAAATTAGGCACAATGGGAAACCAGCCTCTGTCAGTCATGCACATTGTGTGATTGCAGTCCACTCTTGCTGAGGTAAAAGCAATTATTTTCTTGCTCTTCTCTTTTTGTTTGGAATGAAAGGTCCTTGTTAGCTGCAGGCTGTGAGTCAAGCTTTCAAAGAGACAGTCATAAGAGACCAAAAAGGCATTTGTGAATGGTTGGAATTGTTTGGGGTTTTTTGGTTGGTGGGGGTTTTTTTGCATTTGGGTTTTTTTTCATTGTGTGTTTGTTTGTTTTGTGGGTTTTTTTAATGTTTTTTTGTGGGATTTTTTGTTTGTGTTTGTTTGTTTGGGGTTTTTTTTTGAAATGTTGTAGTGAACAGAAGATTTCAAGATGTTCTCTGAGAATGTTTTCATACCTTTTTAAAGGGAGGAGCCACTTTGTCCTGCACCATTTTGGAGATCAAAACATAAATTTGTTCAAATGGAAACTTCTGTTTGGATTAAGTGCTCTATAACATAGGATGGTGAATGAAATGTCTCCTATGCTATGACCACAATTAATGATTCTTTATAGCCTCATCATTTGTTTCAGAGAGAGTATTTTTTCTCTAAATACAGTGGCCTAAATCTGTTTCATTCAGCAGTTTGAGCTAAAGATTCCACCTCATCTGAAGAGGGTTGAAAACCCACAAGAGATTATCTTGGGCTACAGGGGTGGTTCAATGGATAGACTGTACACATGCAAACAGTTCCCTACCCCTGGGAACAGGGATGTGTCACACTGAGAATTAAGAAGTCTTTAATTTTCTGCAATTCCGCAATAATGATGGATTAAGTCAACTGCTTTACAAGCCTCTGGTGGTGGTAACTGGAAAATCTGATAATCTTGGGATGTCCTTGGGTTAATGCAATTACAGTTTTCACTTTTGCTTGTAATACCTTTAGATTCAAGAGTAATTCTGACTGTGAACCAGATAAACAAGTATAGACTTTATTTCCATTTCAGAAGACTGTCTTTTCTGCCTCCCATCTCACACACAAACAAGGATAACTTTTTACTAGTTTAGGAAGGTGGATTGTTGCTCACATCTGCTGGATGTGATCTGGCAGTTGGGTAGTTTCTCCGGAGACACTGAAGATGTGTCACTGTAAAGCTGGTTCTGTCTTTAATACTGAGTTTGTGGGGAAACAAATAATTAACAATCATTTGGTCCATATTAACAAGCTGAAGGCAGAACCTCATCTTTCAAAGTGAATATTTTTACTTTTGAAGTGTCTGGCAGCATCTGCTACCAAACTTTCTGATTCATGGCTGCAGTACATGACAGCTCTCACAAATAGCCATTACACACAAAGCCCTTGCCATTACTCTACATCCATATCTCTTCTTGGATATGAAGTGAAATCAAAGCCCATTTATTCCACTTCTGCTCTTGTAAGCCTATCAAACATAGTGGCAGTTCTGACATTTCCTCACTCAAAGTAGCACTACAGTCTGCCTTTGTATCTCACAGAAGTCTCCAAGGGCACACTGGGCATTGAAACTAATGATAGGGAGCTACAAGCCATGGAATCCAACTTCATAGTTTCAAAAGTGTTCTTTCCCTTCTGAGTCTGTTCCCTGTTTTCTGCAAACTGGACAATTAAAATTTATGCAAGATAATCTCTTGTTGAATGTCCTTCAATTCTTTTATCCCTTTTTAATTCCTCTGTGATTTACCAAATACTCTGGAACAGATGATATCCCTTTTGGCAAGGAAGGATACATGCCAGCAGCTTAGAGAGCACTGGAGCAGTGTTAGTTGCAGGCCATAAGCAGGCAGCTGGGATTGATGGCAGAGCAAGAACAGACCTGTCATAGCTTCAAACTTGTAGCTCCATCCATTTCAATAAGTAAGACAGGCTGTTCAAACCAGGAAGAAATCCAGTTGCCATAATATTGATTTTTTTTTTCCTATGAAAAACTGGTCCCAAGCAGTTGAAAATCAGTTTGTTCAGTGTCCCATAAAGTTGGGCTAAAAATATGTACAGCAGGGTTTTTTTCAGTTAACTTCTGGATTTTGAGGGATTAAAGATACATAACTAAATCTCTTTTATCTCCTTTCCCTGTTGTGCTGTGGTAGGAACATTACTTTTTGGTCATGAAATTTGGAAGTTGTCTTCATACTATATATCTTTGGAAGTTCACCTTCAAGGGAAAAAGAACATGATACTGTGACACATAACCATACAATGACTGTTTTGTGGCACATTGGAAATGATAATGTAAAAAAACCCGAAATATTGTTTGAATATTGACCACTCAACCCTCCCTTGCTGGGCTTGCAGGAAAGTGCTGTCTGTTCATTAGCAGATTGTGTGATCTGTAGGGCATGTCTGCCAGCAGATTGCAACTGCTCAATCCTTCTGCAGTCTAGATATGTTGCTATGCAAAAATGAATGATGAAATTAAAGGATATTCGAGGGTTTTGCCTTCTGTCTAGCTGTACCTGGAGTACAGGGAGACTAAAGTGAAGAAAATAAACAAGAAAAATATTCTAGATTAGTAAACTTCTGATTGATAAGAGCTAGTAAATGCAGAGAGAGGGGAGTGATGGCAAAGATTAACAGATGCAATTAGAAAGCCATCTACTGCTAAGAAAATGTGGAATTTGACTTGTATGCTAATAGCATGAGAACTAGAGACCAACAAGTGATGACTCAGGTTTCAAATTGAGAGTAAGAGATCCTTGAGGAGGCAGCCAAGCTTGGTGGAGAAAATGGGAATAATTAAGTGTCTGGTATGAAAAAGATGTTGTGAAAACCATGAATGGTCTTTCCCTTTTAGTGCTACTAAGTGAAAGGCTTAGATTTCTTGTTGGAAGGACAGATAGAGGTTTTCCAGAGCCTGAATAATAATGATAAAAAAAAAGAGTCAAATTTAACACCAAACAGAGAATTCAAGGGTCAGAACTGACTGAAAATAAGCACTGTAATCTGTATCTTTTCTCTTGTATTTTTTGATTCCCTTCTCTCCACCTCTTTCTCAATAGCAGTCAAAAAAGGAATTAAAACATCTAGGAAAGGCATATAACTTGGGGAGCAAGGAAAATGCAATGCTTATCACACAGCTGTGAGAGCAATGGCATAGGGAGGTTGTGGGTGGGAATAAACAGGATTAATTCTATTTCCGTCTGCCACAACATGGCTTTCAGATGGGCATGGGTCTCCCACAAATTTGCACAAACTCAAGTTTTTCTGTGGAGGAATCTCTTCCACCATGTTCAGAAGGACTGAAATGTGGTCAGTGTTTCTGTAAAGGTAAATATTTTAGGGATAAGTGAGAGCAAAGGAGGGAAAGCTGTTGAGGAGCAGAGCAATGACAATGGCAATTGTTGGAGGCAGTGCTGAGGATGGTGTTGAGGTTGACATTAACCAAATACATTCACAAAGAACTATCGGAGGAGTGCTTGCTATGTATTCTGATTCAATGGATCAAACCCTAGACCACTGTTTCATAAACATTTTTTCATGGATAGGGGAGTGAAATCATACCATGGTGAATGCTTCAGGTCACACTTGTACCTTCACAGTGTTTCTGTGCACATTTGCTAAGAAGAACATGTGGGGATTTGAGAGAAATACTTGGTAGTAAATTTTGAGTGTGGCCAACTGTTACCATAAATCTGTCAGCCAACACACTTTTCTTGCTTTTTCTTAAACTGACACTGCAGTTAAAAAGCTGGTGAAATATTTTCAAAAGATAATGTTTCACAGAAACATTTAAATTAGCACAGTATTTGACAAGCAAAAATCAAATTTGCAGTTTTGTATTGCATATAGAATGTTACGAATAATGGATTTTGTTATTTAGAGAAAGAAAAAAGATCATATTAATTGAAAGCACTTATTCCTAGTCAAAACACTATTTTTTTCTGCTGAGGTCATCTAAGATTTTTCTGTCTTGAAGAGATTGATGTTAGAATAACAATGTTTTGGGTGCAAAAAGCTAAGGCCATTTTGTTTTGAAATGTTTCCTTTTAAAATTCTTTAGAGATTTACCAAGATAAATTCTACTGAAAACAGTAGAACATAATGGTTCTTAAATTACATTTTTAATCACTTTGCTGATTCTGTTGTTGTTAAAACTCTGCCCTGAACAGCTTCAATTCAAAACACTGAATTCTCCACTACACATAAGCATTTAGGTCTCTCTGCCTCTGTGTAAATATAAAATCTCTTCAGTCTGCAGTCCCATGTACCTAATTCCTTCATTAGAGATAATAAGGAGAATTAGAAGGGAACTGTGGTCTGGTCCTTGCATTACAAATTCTTTGTGTGCAGGCATTTCTCAGGGTTTTGTCTCTCTTGTGGAGTGATGAGATGTTTATGTGTTTGTTCAGTATCTTTTTCCACACAGACCAAAGACAGACAGAAAGCTGTGGAATAAGTTCTCCATGCAAATGCATAGTTACCAACAAAACCTTAACTTGTGATGCCTAATCACAGTGCAGAATTAGAAGATGTAACTTCATCAGATATGGTTAAAAAAAAAAAATCACCTTTCCCTGGTTTAGGGCTCCTTTGCACACCCCATTACATAGAGTTTGAATATTATTTTTCTGTGGTTTTTTTTTTTTCCAGACAGAAAATGTTTTAGAGGATTTAGCCTTGTGTTGCTGGTCTCTTTGTTTCCTCGTAGGCAATTTCTGTGGACTCTACTCTTGAGCACGTTGTGTGCTCTGGATGTAGCTTTCTGGTGAAGACAATCCATTAGAAGTAATTCCTTGATAATAAGCATGGCAATGGCCTCACAGCTGTTCCTGGACATTATGCAGCCCTAAAAACACAAAATCATATTATTGTGACTCACCCTTCTGCGTCAAGACCAAGATTCATCTGTCCTATTTATAAGTTAAGAATTTATAGGAAGAGATTTTTTTTTTCTCTGTGTTTGAACAGAATCTGTTCCTTTGGGTCCTGATGTACAACTTGTCTTCCATTTATTACTAATGGTAAACAATCAGTGTAATAGCTTAGCAAATCTGAATGACAGCAGTTTGTGCTTAGCTTTTGGCAGTGAGGGGAGAAACACAAACACATCCATATGTCCTCCCTAATGCCATGTTGCTCAGCTCCCAGAAAGTAAAGAACAATTGCAGATGAACCCAGGTATTATCTGCTGGGAAAGAAAGTGTGGCAGTTTCTCTATTTCTTTGCTTCTGCTTGAGTCCTTTGTTCATTTATGGGTCTGGTTTGTTGGGGTTTTTTTTGTTTTGTTTTGTTGTTGTTAATAGGTAGTTCAGGAGAAATATTGTCCATCCTAGTTTATGAATGAGATCAAATCTGTGTTTTTCTAAGGTCAAAAAACAATCAGCTGCTGAGAGAAACTGAACACAGGATTTTGGTTGAAATCCTAGCCACAAATTCATCTTTTCTCCTAATTCTTCTGATTCTGGAAGATCAAAAAAAAAAAGTGCAGAAAGGAAAACATCAATCATTTGAGCCTGTTTGGCAGAGTGGCACTAGGTTATAGAGGAATAGAGGAAGCTTAAGTCAGCATTCAGTGATCCAGTGTAGCAGTGGACAAATCATTGCTGCTCCAAACTCCTGGCATGGCAATATTTGCTTTTAAACGGAAATAAATTCCTCTAATGAAAATACGTCTTGACATTTCAAACCTTGGAGCTGAGAGCTGTCTCCCAAGTCACATTCCTTGTTAAAGTGCTTCACTGTTGTCTTTCTGTACTACCTCTACCAGCAAAACTTTTCCATGTGCTCCAGGATGCCAAACCGTTTCTGATGCTGCTGTTTCGAGTGTGTTGCTGCCATTTGCAAGCTCTCACAGGAGCATTCAGTCAATTACCACCAAAGGCTCCAATTGTTGCAGAGAGACTGACCTTCCCCCCTTGGGCACCAATTAAAATCTATTACTCTTTTCCCATCCTACTTGCTGTAATTGGAGCTCTGGCTCTTTGCCTGGTTGAACTTCTTGGGTTTTCCTCTCCTATTCATTATGACTGAAACTTTTCTAAAGATGGCAGGAGTGACAATTCCAAACCACATCTGTATGTACCTTGGGGACAACAACATTTTAATGAGACTTCTAGTTTAATCTCTCACTTGTCATCAGGAATATAAGAAAAATCCAAGTGAAAAATATATATGTTTTATATGATGATATGGCTTATCTTAACTCTCTTAAGCCTCAGAGCCTATCCTTTCTTGTAGGCCAATACACTGGATAGGGGTTCCTTTTTTCCTAGAGAGTATGTCTGCAGTTCCTCTCTAAATAAACAGTAAAATAATATTGATAAAAGCATTTTTCTCTCCTGGATAATGTTCAAGTGGTCTATCTTAACTGGCTAGCAGCAAGTGCTGTGCTTGTCACAGCATTCCTGTGATGTTGGAGCCACTAAAATCATGCCATGTACAGCTGCTCTTATGTAAGTGTGGCTGCCGCCTCAGTGTCTTTCAAGAGTGAATTGAAGCCTAGCCTGAAGGTGAGATTTGCAAACATGCCAAGCCTGTGCTAAAAGGAAATTCAGGGAGGGAATAAAAAACCCAAACCCACACTTCTTGGTGCTTTGGGATTCCCTTGCTTTCAGTGAGGATAATCTAAGCTAAATTATGTGATTGATACTCACCAAATGGTTAATGTGGATCAGAAAAGTCAGCCATGAAGTGGCTCTTTGAGGGTGTTTCTGGTTTTTGCAGCCAGGCAGGACCTGCAGGCAGTCTGAATTTAGTTGGTTTTTCCACCATTTGGACAACAGATGTACCGTAACAAGTTTGCATGTTTAGCAATGTAGCCTTGTGGGGCTAAGTCAGGATAAATTGAAGTTTAAATTCTTTCTTTAGCTAGGTCCCTGAAGGCACTGTAGATACAGCCAAATCTGTATATAGTTTTATTTTGTTTGGGCACCTCCATGACTAAACCACGCCTGGGTTGATGAGCAGGATCCCAGAGTGACTAAAGCTAGGCTGGCACAACCCAGGGTATCCTTCAGCTAATTCAGCCACCACCAAAAGGGGCACACACTCCAATGCAGGTCACAACAGCCTGTCAGGAACTTGGAGTGCTCCCTGTGTGACCACAGCCTGTGTCACTGTGTCTCCACAGATGTCAGTACTCAAGTTAACAGAGTTATTTTCATATCTGTAGGAGTGGAGAGGTGACTTTAACAAATGTAAAAAAATTATTAATCTATAACTTTTTATTTTTTTACCTGCTTTCTCATTTAACACATAACTTTGAAAAAGCTGCATTGAAGCTTTGCTCTTGGAGGTGGTAGCTTCTGACTTGAGCAAAACAGAAATGTATTTCACTGAGAAAATCTCACTGAGTTTTTTGGGGTGAGGTGCTGTATAAGTGCAAACAGTTTTCATTAATAGTCAATTCATGTGCATAATAAAAAGTATGTTCCCACTATAAAGAAGGTTAATATTGTTCAATATATCTACATTACAGCCATACTAAAGCTGTGTGCATATGTTCTGTTTGGAATTATATGAATAGGTGCTACATTATACTATACACATTTTTGTATTATTGCTGCGTGAGAGATATATGGTCTCTACCACTTGAGATAGAAAAAACATGTATTTCAGTAAAAAGATATTTCCTATGCTTGCTGCACCGGTATTTAATGAAATTGTAAATAAGTGAAGCAGATTCATCAAAAGAAAACATTATTTTTGTTGGGAAGGGAGAGAGTTTAAAAATCAAAACCCTCTCTCTCTCTCTTACTCTCAAAGTTTGTCTGCATTCAAAGTCCAGGCAGTGGAAAAGCTGTTCTCTCCTTAAAATGCAGAACCTCAGAAGAAATAAATGCCTCATCCTTCTGAAAAATCCATCCCTAAATGTCATAAAATATTACTCGGTAATCTGTCAAATCATTCACACTGCAGGCTGCTGTGGTCCAGCTTGAGTTTAATCTAAGGTGAAATTAGTCCATGTTTCTCCCTCCTGGGTCTGACTTTGGTACCAGATGGGTTCTTTGCTGGGGCTCTCCAGGGTGGCTGTGACCGCAGGCAGAGTTAATGGTGGTGGAAGGAGGGATTCTCACAGAGGGTCAGGCAGGTACCCAGCTCTCAGCTTGCACCTTCACTGAATATTCTTTACATGAAAGTCTCCTTCTTAATGTGTTCCAGTCCAGAAAAAAAATATTCCACCTCACTGATTTGTGGAGAGTAGGAAAAAAGTTTTTCCCTTCTTTGAATATGTGGAAGGGCTCTGCAAACAAAAACACACAAATGCAAAAACACCTGGTAGCCTGTCTCAGCTGGCGTAAGCTAACATTTCTAAGAAGCAGTGAAATAAAAAAAACTCCATTTCCTTTCTCTATTGTACCTGAAATCCCTCTTCTTCTAGGTCAGAATGTATTTGGACCTCTCTAACAGCAGGTGGTGAAGCTGCAGAAAGTATTTGTATGGAAAGGAAGAAGGAAAGCATCTCTTTCCTAAGCTGCAGGGGAAATTTAGGCAGAGAGAATGTAATTAGCCAACCTAAAAAATGCCTGAGAGAACAGAAATTGCCAGCATTGTTCCTGCACAGAGTTTTGAGAACTTTAATAAATGCAACTGATCAGCAAAGTAATTTTAAGTGTAGTCTGGAGGTCTGCAGTAAAAAAACCACAACAAGCAGACCCAATAACTACAGCAAAATTAGAGGTATTTTTTTCAAGAGGATACTTAACTTAGTTATGTTAATATTTGTCATAAATGTGTAATCCACAGCAAGGATATTTGGAAAGGGTATTATATTTTCTGGTCATTAAAAGGCAAATTTGCTTACACTTCAGTGTTCAGTTAGTAAAAGCATTTATTGACTCTTAAAAGCTGCACTTAGACAGGACTTTACAGTTGAGAGAGAAATTACTTTCATGTGCTCACCAATGTTCTAGATTCAAGAATATAAAGGAAGGAGGGATTTCATCTCTGCTACCCCACCACCCTGAGGTGACATTGCTTCTTGCAGTGTTGAGAATATGCCTATTTAAAACCTGCTGCATGTCTCTGAAATGTGCCTGTTCTGTGTAGTAGTATAAGTTAAAACAGCTACAATAAATGATAGTAAAGCAGAAACCCAAAAGTTTTCTATGCAATAAAATCTGATTATTAGACTGTAGCCGTATTAAACTGAGTCATAATCAGAATAATTAATATGTTTTGCTCTGATTTTAGTTGTGATTATAGCTGGAATAATTTGAAAAATAAATGTTTAATTATTATGTTAAACAAGATTTTTTTACCCTTTTTAAATCGCAGTTACTAATGTAGTACATTATTGTAGTCTTTGGTGAAAATAAGAACATGGTCCATTATAAATTAAAAATATGGATGCACAGAGAAGATTACTAAGTGAATTAGAGGGAAAACTTGGGAAAAAAGAACCCTAGCCTGTCTTGGGAATGGTTTACAAGCTTTTAAATGCAAATTTATCAAAGCTTTTTGTAAGTCATGGATCTCATTTTTAATCGGTATTCCACGGTTTGAAAATCAGCCACACAGGCTCTCACTTGGTTAACATTCATTTTACTAGTCTCAGATCTTGATCCAAAATCCACTGAAGTCAATAAAAAGACTCATTTTGAATGCAAAATTAAATTATTCTTCTTAGCATGTCAGAAGAGCTTCCTCTGGCAATCTCCCGCCATTGCAGCAGAGGAAACCAGAGTGAAATATTTGGCAAGAAGGAAGAAGTTTCTTTCTGAGCTTGTGGATTGAGCCTGGGCTCACAGGCAACATACTGGACTTCAGTAATGTATCTTTTGTATCTAATGACTTTTTCTAATGTATAATTTCAGTAAATGCTAGGACCTGTATACCTTTGAGATGTTACAGAGGTTACCCTGATAAATATAATTGTTTGTATTTCATACATATTTGTACTCAAGCCCCATATATAACCCCACATATTTAACATTTATTAGTTTCATATGCTACTCAGATGTCATTAGGGTTTCCCTACATACACTACTGGTATATGTTCTGCTATATTCAAGACAATCAAAGGAAATAGATACAAAATCTTATTGGAAGTTTTGTAGACAGCTTTGTACATACATTGGGAAACCAGTACTTCAAGACCAGACAACTGATGGGAAGACAAAAAAGGTCTAAAACCATTAAATAATTTGTCTACATCTCTACAACCTCTGGCGAAATGGGAATCTGAATCCCAGTGTAAATTCTACCATTTTGTCCTGTGCTTTTTCCTCAGAAGGTTCCAAATTTAGTTAAAATGCTGCTGAGAACATGTGCACTTGCTAAATCAGTGGAAGGTCAGCAGAATATACAAGATGTATGAGGGCCAGATAAAGCAGAGAATCACTTGTGATAACATTGAATTGCATGTGACTGTGATTCCAGGTGCTTGATTTTTCAATCATTAAAAATTATCAATTATCCTTTATCAAACTCAGCTGGAGGGAGTATTTGTGAATGATATCTTTGAACAGTTATTGGCATGACTTGCAACAATGGTAACATGAGTTTTTAACATAAATAATTTGGTCAGTGCATTCTAGAGATGTAGGTGCAGTGTCATACTGATGGAATACACACACAGGTGTGTAGTCATACATACTACAGATGGAGATAGACCAGAGAAGGAAGGGTGGACTTGTAGAGACCAACTATCCCTGGAGTGTTCATCCCACAGACATTGCACAACAGAGGACAGGGAAGCTCTGAGACGGTGTATCAGCTGGGAGTTTGGACATGGCTCCCCAGCATTGCAAGGTAGAGCTGACAGCCTCTATAACAGGACAGATTTGGTTTTAGAGAAGTCTCTTCTTGCTTATTTCCTCCTAGTCAGGGTTTAGGCTGCCCACTGGACCATGAAGCAGTATAACATCATTTTTGGCTGGGTGCTGCAGGATTTCTTGCAGTTGAATTTTATGTCAGAGTTTGGGTATCACAGGTTTACTGGGTGATGAAGAGATCCAGCTGTCTGATCCTGCCCAATGCTGCTTTACTTTATCATTGACTTCAGCTGGGCTTTTTCCGAAGTCCCTGGTGTCAGGATCTGTGAAGGTTTATACATGTCTAACTTCCCTAGCTTCTCAAGAGTTAAACAGGAGATGGATTCCTTCTTTACTAACTGAGCAAGGTCTTCTGGCCTAAATTTTTGACAAGTGGGGAGACACAGATGGTGGATGCACTGATGGTCTCCTCATTTCTTTTCGCTCGTCAGGGTTTGGGAACTGTAACTTTTCTCATCAGAGCTGTGTAACTAAGTATAGCTACACACTACAGCTACAGCAGTTACTCAGGTACTGCTGCAATGAATAGATCCATTTATAGATCCTCTATTCTTTACTATAAATTTAGTAGTGGTTTGCCTGAACTCACCCACACTTAGGTATGCACTGCATTCTGCTCCCTTCTAGCTTTTCCTTCATTGCTGTGGAGTGAAACACATCCCTGATGTTCTGAACCAGCAAAACTCAGTGTCTGCAGTGCTCACTTCCAAATAACTCACTGCATGAGCCTGTCTGTGGGGACATTGAGTCCTTTTCTGTGAATCAGGATTTATTTGCTTTTGAAATGTTAATGCTAGAGATGAGGAGCAGGAGATGTCTTCCTGAGCTGCCTTAAAGATGCTATTTTAGTGTGTTGCTGTGGATTAAGAGGACTACTGAAGGGCAGCATGGGAACTCCTCTTTGATCCAGATGACTGGCTCTGTAGGTGGTGGCCATTAGGAAGGAGGAACAGCTCCATCCATCCCATGGCTCCAGCTGTAGGGAGCCATAAAGCTGCTTTGCATCAGGCCAGGTTTTCTGTGCAAGTTGTGTCAAAGCCCAGTGATTTTTTTTTGCGCTCCTGTTTCCAACTTACCACCTTTCCCAGATGGCTGCGGGGCTAATGCTCCTGTTCAGGCCTTCAGCCCCTCCTGTCTCAGCTGTTACAATGTCCTGACCCCACAAATGTGGCCATCTCTGATTCACACAGAATGCAGCTGCAGAAATCAGATGCCTTGATTTGGAATGCTCCCCCGCTTTTACACTAAAAGTAGAGCTGCAGATCCTCACTTCCCAGACTTTGCTGTCTTTGCCATACCTCAGTGCTTGTTAGGAGGTCAGCTGCTGCCTCCTATTAACCTGTGGCTCTAGTCCCCACTTCTGCTTGCAGCCTTTTCAATTAAGTGCCTGTGTATCTTTCTCAGTGTTCCCATCGTGCATGTCCACTGCTCCACTGCCATATGCCAATACTTAAATAATTCAAGGATTTTTCTGTTTTTCTCCTTTTTTCTCTCATTCTGTATTTTTTCTTTTCTTTTTTTTTTTTTTCTTCTGTCATTTATGACAAAAAAACCTTGGGCATAGTTTGGTTTCAGCTTATTTTGTTTGCCTTTAGTTTATGCCTTTGCAGGTACTGTACTTTGTAGTTCTCTGCAGCAACTACTTTATTATATTTGTGTAAATGGGAGCACCAGACTCCTGGACTGTGATTGGACTGTTGTGATGCTGAGTTCCCACAAGTAATAATTAAGTAGTTGGAAAGAGGTGTGAAAAATAATGAACCAGAGGAGGAGCAAGCAGTCATCTGCCTCCTGGAATAGAAAGAAAGGAGAGAAAAAAACAAAAGAGGTGGAATCAGAGATAAAAGAAAGGTTGGAGTCAAGGTGGGGAGGAATTGAGAGGATTAAGAGGGACTTTACAGACTCATAGGTAGAGAATTCAGTAATCAAGTTGATTATTTTCTTTGTTTGATGGGTGCACAATGCATTAAAACATTTGCATAGCATTCCCAGGCCCTCCAGCTTAGATTTACAGTTCTGAATCATCTTTTGTTTGAGGGGGATTAAACTCGCTGAAGAATTCAGGGCCAAGTCTACAAGGAGGGTTAGTACCCATTCTTTTCCTCTTTTCACTATGCTCGGAGGTGCACACCTAATTAGGACTTAAGTATTTAGCGTTCTGTATAGTAGGACTTTGTTATTTTTTATTTTATTTATGAAAGATTGATATTTCATTTTTCTGAAATAAGAGAGGAATGTTTCCTCCTGTTAACTTAGGGTCAAAAATTTGTTTGATTTCCTCTGATGTGATAGTTCTGTTGAGACTTAAATGTGTGATCATCAATTTTTATTATATTTCCAAAATTTTAAAAACAAAGCAATGTTTTGTGACACATCTTTAAACATGTTATTTTGAAGTAGATAAAACATTCAGGCTTTCCTCATCTTTTTTTTTCTTTTTTTTTTTTTTCCCTGAAGATATTTCTGATTAAACTGGTTTTTATGAGATTTCAAAGATACATGATTTTACAGTGGTTCTCTTGAAACACCAGGTTTTTGAAAGACACAAAATAATTGTGACAAAAATACATATTTCTGCTTGTTAGAAACTGGAAGTGTTTATCAGCCAGCATAGTCATGAAATGTGGGCTTTTCCTTGGTTGTTCTGAACAAACTGTGCCCTGCATGTGACTTTTTAAGAATCTGTCGCTTCACTTGTTTTCTTCCTGTTTTTGATTTAGATATGTGGCATTATCCCCGTTCTCTGAGCAATTTTTACAGCAAGAAAACAGGGAATTTACTATAAAACTAGTAAGTCAGGAGGCCGGTCTGAATAAAATCTCTCTTACCACTGTAGTATTTAAATTTTTTGTTTGTTTTCCAGCTGTCCTTGTTTGTATACCTGTTGTTATCTGTAGGAGCAGTCAGGGCCTTGCTGTAGGTGAGGCCCATATCTGGCTCATCATGTCAAGTGACACAGGAATTTTCTTGTCTCAGGAGATCTGTGCACTCTCAGCTTCTCATCCCCTGTGTATCCATGTCGGTTTCATCCACATCCAGCTGGTTTTTGTGTGAAAAGATAAGAAAAGCAAACACAAACAAAACTTGCAACTCCCTCCAATGTTCTTAAAGGGAACTCCAGGGAAAATCCAATGAAACATTATCTCCTAAGCCAAAGCAGCTCTAAATTCTGTCTGAGAGCTGATTATTGCTGGGTCTTTCAAATCCTGTCTGTGTAATCCTTCCTCTACTCTGGATTCTCTGCTAATCCTGCACCTGCTCTTCCTAACTCCAGCCTATTTAGGGATATAGGCAATAAATTCTGTTTACTGGTTCATTAATATGTTTGGACATGGGCTTCCAAACCTGTACAGGGTGTGTAGGATTTCTCTGAGGATACAGATGAAATCTGCTGAAGTTGTATTGGAGGAAAAACAAATTAAAATCAACTTCTAAAATGCAGCTTCATCATTCAAAGGTCTGTATAGTGCTGGCCTTGCTCATTTTTAGGCAGTGTTGGAAGAATTTGTCAGAGGAATTTTATTTCTTGCCTTTGAATATTACTTGTAACGATTAACTGTTTCTTCAGTGGCTGAGTCCTCAGGGCAGTGGCTTGGTGCTGCAAATAGTGCCTGTTTTTGGAGGGTTTCTTTCCATTAACAAATACATGTATTTTCCATGAAAATCATGTATTTTTACCCTTAAAAAAAAAAAAGGAAAAAGAAAAAGTGCATGTGCCCTGAAGCCATTTATACTGATTGGAAATTTACTCAAGTGAATCAAGTAAGACCATCTGACATATTAAAATGTTGACCAATTTGTCAAACAAACCTTTCCTTCTTAAAATGTTGTGTTTGCACACAAATATTTATGTGTGTATTTGCACACACACTTAGTTCTAAATATGGGAATATCTCTTATGTGAAACTTCTCCCAGTGTAATCAAGATCAAAACTCGGTGATGATTCTTAAAAACACCATGAAAATGTGACTAGATTTTGTGAAGTATTGATTTTTAATGTAACTAGTTATCCTTGAGAATGAACCACTAAAATGAGATAGAGTATAAAATTTCCTGCCATTTCAGGATAGCAGAATTTGAGGATCTTGTATCTCATGATTTGTAGGGGATGGGGTGGAAACTGAAGCTGGATGAGAAATAGCAAGCAAGAGGCCTGAATATAATATTAAGAGTATGTAACAGAATATCTGAAAGTTTGTCACTTCTGCAGTCTTGACTCTTGCATAGCATCATCGGTCTTTTTGTTGTTGTCTCTTGTTGTAGAAATAATTTAAGATCTCTGGGACAAGCACTTCCCATTTTATTTGTAACTGCAGTGCCTCTGAGGCTGTATAAATAGTGCTCTGATTGGAAAGTAAGAGAATTCCATGCTTTCAAAGATATAAAATGTACTTGTAGACTGGATGCCCTTTGAGGTATCAAGTCCCATATCTGCCACTAGCCCTTTGATCAGCTCTTCTTTTTTGGCACTCTTCAAGAGCTTAATTTCTGGGGCTTTCTGATATTAAAGACTCTCATCTTTGGTGTCAAAGAAAGAGTTTGAGTGGAAAAGGAAAAGGTTAGATTGTAAAGCCTCAAATTCTGATCTGCAGAAGAGCTAATTCTTCTGGGTCTGAAAAAGAATTTGGGGAGATTAGGCAGTATTGACGCAACCTGGCATGATGGTTTGCTTCCAAATAAAACCTTATTCTGACACAAATCAAGCCAGCCATTAACCTTCCAAGTGAGGGACAAAACAGTTTTGCAGAGTGTTCACCTTGTCTTGTTATTAAGAATGCAAAGCCTGTTATTAAGAGTGCAAAGCCATGAGGTTATCATTCTTCACCCGTTCTTGCCATCATCAGGAGGAGAGTCCAGCAGTCAAACAAAAAACAAGTCAAACTGGTTCCACTGCAGCAGTCTGTGTCAGGATTCAGTCTCCCTTCACACCCTACGCAGTAGTTATGTTTCCCAGTTGATTTAGGGCTGTGTTTTCTGCAATGGTCAGGTCACTGAAGCAGTTGGCAGATTGAGCTCAGTGAGTGCCAATGATAACACAAGAAGAAGGGCAAGAAAATCTGCAGCTAGAAGGGAAGGAGACAGGAGGATCTCAACACCTGTGACCTGGGATCCTGATTTCTGCTGTGGAACTTGATTTTCTGAAGCAGTATCTTTAAAAACCTGTTTTTCTCTGCTGGCCCAGAGGGTCCAGAGCTGTGTGTATGACATGTCTGATGAGAGGCAATGTTCTCTTCTCTCCATCATCTCCCATCTGAGAAACAGGTGATGAAGCTATAATAAACTCAGAACTCAAGATTCTTTATTCTTTCTGTTTTGTCCTGTTGATGTCAGTGCTGTGAGGGAAGCAGTGTGTCAATATGGACAGGATACACTGAGCTGTAGTCTCCTTAATTAGCTTTCTGCCAGCTGCATGAAGGACCCTGAAGGGAAGAACATGTCTAGTGACTATGTTCACAGAGTCCAGTGCTGTTTTTCAGTGCCTCTTAGAAAATTCACAACTAATTGTGAAAACTGGCACCATGCTTGTGCTTGGATTTTGATCTAGCTCTTCTCAAATTATGGAAGTATGTACTACTCAGAGTACAGGAAGGTTGTTTGCAGAGTATAAGAAGGTTGAAATCAGTGAATTTTCTGGAGCTCTGCCATTTTACTTGCTATCTGAATTGTTTCAGTGACTTTATTAGGCAGGAGAACATGGACAAGGCAGATCTTAAGCATAATGAAAAGGGGAAAGCTGTGCCAAATCAGCACCTGAATCAATGAATTTAGTCATCTGACATCTGTTTCGCTTGTCAGGTAAAAAAAATGTATGCAATTAGCTGAGATACGTGCCTGTAAAAAATTGCAAATGTTTTTGTAGGATTGCAAAGCTGGAAAGTTATAAGCTTTGCATTTTTCTGTGCAAGTGCTCTGCAGCTAGGGGGGAATGTACATGCTCACAACTGCTGAACAAATGTTTATAACTTAAATATTTGTTTGAGAGAGGGTATGTAATCACATAGCAAACTTCCTAGAGAGCTGGTTAGCACACAAATTGGACTTTCTTTAGAAAGGTTTTTAAAATTCATTTTAATGGGCGAGAAAAGCTGGCTGACGTTTCAGAACTGAGTGCTGATATAAAAACTCTCTCATTCACGGCCCATGGGAATGTGAACATTCACTGGAGTTTAAATCTCTGGTGAATTTTCTGCTATAGCTATCTAGCAGCCTAATATTCCTGTCAGAACAGATTTGCAAATGACCCATAAACCAAAGAAGAAACTAAAGCTGAAAGGATGCTCTGGGCAATATAATTTTCTTTACTGACTTCTTGTCTCAGTCTGAGTCATTGATAACAGTTTCTGAATGTAACTTCTGTTCAAGGTTAATAAAGAAGTTGGGATATGTGGAGAAGAAAATGTTGGCTTATTAAAAAAAGCAGTTAATTGTTATCACATAGTAATGAGATTTCATTGGTTTCCATGATATCTGGTCTAGGCTGTGGAGGGAATCTCACTAAAGAAGAAGGATGTTCAGTTTACCATGAATAAGATATACTCTGTGTTGCTTCCTGGCTATGCAGAGTAAGCCAGCCAGCTCTAGAGGGACAAATGTCATTATTCATAAGAGTTTACATGCATTGGTCAGTGGTCTTAGCTTAAAATTATAGAATCATCTTGGTTGGAAAAGACCTTTAAGTTCCTTAAGTTCAACTGTTGACTAGTCCAAGTCAGCAGAAGCCTTGTCCCTAGGGGCCACATCTGTGTTCTTTAGATATCTCCAGGGGTGGTGGTTCAGCCACTTGCTCAGCCTCCTGTTCCAATGCTTGACAACCCTGCTGGTGGTGAAATTTGTCTGAGTATTAGTCCTCTCTCCTGGGGAGGTGGGGCAGTCATGGGGGAGATTCATGAGCTGTGTGGAGCAGGAACTTGTCCCAGTTGCCCCTGTCCCTTAACTGTCTCTCTGCACTCCCTTCAGGTCCCCCCAGTTTGGGAAATCTCCCTGTGCCTGATTGTGCCAGCACTGGAGCTGCTCACTTCAGTGTCCAGGGGTTACACTGGCTGAAAACTGCATGCATGGCTGAAATTCACTCTGTCTGTGTCCATACTTCAGGCACTTGAACTGAGGCAAGGGGATACCCATTTACTGCTTTGCGTTCTGTGAGTTAATAAAAAACTTCAGGCTGCCAGCAGCTTGAATCCTCAGGAGAGGCTTCTCTTGACTCCAGGGAGCTTTGGAACAAACATCAGAGAAGGTGCAGCATTGTTTGGCAGTTTTTCATAAACCAGTTGAGAAAGACTTTGTGCCAGTCAGTTTAGAAAGGCATTTCTCAGTGACAGTGCATGAAAAGTTGCAGTAAACATCCCTCTTATTCGGGAACTTTGGAAGTTAATGAAAAAAGTATACAAAATATATTAAATATTCTTAAAAAACTTAGCAGCGCAGCTGGTGACCTGGAAGGAACTCTTCCACCTCCAGCTTCCAGTAATGTAATCTCTGCCTCAGATATTTTCTCAGACTGAGTCATTCAGCTGGATGGATTTTAACTTTATTTCTAAAAGGAGAGAATCACTGTATTCAAAGCTATTCAGAGACTGGGACTGAAATGTCACAAAGTTCGTGTTTGACAACAACACTTTTCTTTGTTGACAGTGTGTCTATAGCCTGATTGTCTCCCAGAGAGGAAGCTTGGCCCAGAAATATGTGATAGGAAGAAGGAAACTCTTCTGTTAGAGATATTGCACTTGGGCGTTTGAGCCTTGGCACAGGCTTTCTTAAGTCTTCTAATGAATGTGCTGTTTAATTGCTTTGTGCCTTATCTTTCCATGATTAAAAGTGAAGGTGACAATTTCTGCTGTACTCTTGATATCAAAGGATAACTCAGTGAATACATGTGAGGTGATCAAATTTTCTGAGGATCATTTGCCCCACAGAAATCAATGTTAGATAAATGTAATTATCATTATGAGATTGATGTAAATTTGATGCCAATTATTTCTAAAGTAAAAACCCCTAAAATTCACAAATAATTTATACAAATGTTAAGAATTTCTCTGCTTTTGAATGTTAACAATTGAGTACATCATTATCCATTAGAATTTGGGAAAATGAGGAAAAAGACATCTCTGACATTTTTTTGATGGAACAGGTACAATAGAATAATATAATGAGAACTTATTAAGGAAATACTTTCCAAATAATTTTTCAATAAAAAGTCCTAGCAAAGTCTGCTATTTGTCATGTTCCTAGCTCTAATTCAATGAATTCTGTTTTATAAAGTGACAGTTCAGCTGATGAGAATGGCAAATACCTTGAAAGACTCAAGAAGATTAAGTAATTATGTGAAAAAGGATGTCTTCACCATATTCAGTAATTATTATAAAATCACACCACTTGTAATCCTGAGCACCATTTAATGACCCACTGTAGTCAGGAAGAACATATTTAAGTTTATTGACATGGCAATATCAATCTGTCCTCTCTTCCTTGGGCCTGGCTGTTAAGCGTACACTACTGGATCCTCAAGGATTTTATTCCCTTAGAACATATGAGGCCTCAAGAGGAGGTTTCTCCTGCTGCTAGACTGAGGGAAGCAGAAAATTCAGCATGAACTCTGTCTCTCTGTGTGATTTGGTCTTATTCACAGCCAAAGTATTCTTTTAGCAGGGTTAGTGCATCATCTAGAGAAGGATACATTTTTGTTTTGAATGCTCCATTTATCTGTAATGACTAGGCTTAGTAACATATTCATAAGCAGGGGTTATGGTTAGGATTCGTTGCCAAGACCATGAACACTCTTGATTTTTTGCCTCTGTTTTTTTCTGACTGCCAGTCCTTGATTGTTTTCTGCTTCTGGTTATGTCTCCATGACAAATGACTGTCCAGCACCTTGGGCTGTCAATTTCAAGCATGTTAACTACTGCCTGGTAACTGTCCACATGCTCCCTCCAACAGTGTGATAAATTTGGTGGTGCTTAAGCCTTAGTGAGAGTGAGGGGCACCTAATGTACAATAAATAAGACAGTGATATTGCCTGTGGGAATTGACTTGTATAGCCATAGGTTTTTTGTTTCTTTTCTAGCCTTCTCATTGCATACAGTTTTTTCATTCACCCACACACATGCAGTGAAATTAAACGGGTGTCTTTCACTGGTGTGATCCCTATGTTTTGGGGTTGTTAATACTTGCAGTACACAGACGAAATATAATTGACTTTTATGACTCCAGCTGACTATGACAGCAAAGATCCAGAATAGTAGGGACTTCACAGTGTTCTTTGGCTTCACCTCTGTTCTCTCTGTTTTTCATACCAATTATATTTGTTGTGAAAGTTTTTATAATTCTGCATATAATTCTGATGCATTTGTCTTAACTGAGAATGTTCTTAAATTTCACTTCAAAATGCAGTCCTCCTCTCCAGCTCCTGACTTAACCTAAATCCTTTCTGTAGTCAAGTTGTTAGAATCCCTTTCCTCAGCTTTCCACTTTTTGTCATGCTTGTGTGATTTCTCTGCAATGTGTCTAGAGCGTGTTCTTTCAATCACTAACTTACCAAATCTTGGTTTCTTTATGAAATTAACTGCCACCTGAAATTATACGTTGGGGGCACTGTTTAAACTTACGTACAAAAGAGCTTAGAGAAGTCAGTTGCACTGTATTATGCAGTTCCCCCTATAGCAGTGGGGACAGTTTTCCAGGGGCCAAAATGGTCTGTTATTTGGTTTTTGCTTGTGAGGTGAATGTGGCTGGAGAGAAAGCTTAAACCAGAGATGTTGAGTGCAGATGTAGAAATACTGCTGGGAGCATCCAATCAAACACCCTCATCTGTATCACTGAGCAGCAGACAGACCTGGACATTAATATCTGTATATGGAGTGCACCCTCCAGGAAGTTGTGTGAGAAAATGCTGGTAATGGATGATCCGTTTGACACTGCCTGAATGGTAAAAAATGGTAGCTTTGTTCTCACCTTGTATCCACTAGGCATTAATAGAAAAAACAAACCATTAGTAGGTAACTCAGGAGTTCTACCGCGTAGTAGCTATGAACACCTAGGCATTGTGATCCTTGGAGTCTTTAATTAGGGGTTGGATAATGCAGAAACAACTGGAATTGCAAATTAAGCAGCATGTGGAATAGCAAGAAACAAGCAGCACTGGAATTTGCCGTGGCTGACAATATGATCATTCCTAACTTATTTTCCTTTTCATCAGAAGGAGCCCCATTACCGTTGAAATTGCATCATTATAAATACTATTGATCAAGTTCTCATTAGCAGTCATTGGCACTCAACAGCCATTGTTGTATGTGTTATCAGTGCTGCTGAAGCTGATACTGATCACTGGCTCCTGATAAAGAAATACAACTCTGTCTTTGAAGCCAGCTAGTTGATTGAGTTAAATTGCTTCCATACTCTCTGTAATTAGGAGTGAGTTATCAAACGGTTTAACATCCAGCTCTGAGAAGCCATTAAAGCATTACAGGCTTAGTCCAAGTTTCCTTTGTCATCTCGTGAGTAATAGCACTGCTGGAAGTCGTTAGTGCCTCGGCCTCTCAAACATTCATTGAAGTTTGGTGAGCAGACACCCAAATACCTGACATGAAGTATGACCCAGAAGGACAGTTCATGCTCCCACAGAACATTGCTAAGGGGAGAAGCACATCTTTGACTCCATGGCATCAAGTCACTAAAAATACCATAAATTCTATAGTCTTAAAACTGCTGCTAAGTATGATTCCTCTCTTTCTTCACTAGAGGAATACTTCTGTGCAGTTTTGGCAATTAGTCTAATAATGACTAGGATTCTGATTTGGCAAGAGCAGCTACACAGCTAGGAAGGTCACTTTAAAGTACCCAACATCTTTCATTCCTTTAAAAAAAAAACCTAAAATGAGAGTAGGTTTTAATGCTCCTCCTTTTATGCTCCATTTTAAGCAGAAAGATAAGTTCTGTTGTAGCAATATTCATTAAAAAATCCAGCAATGCTTTGTCCTGGTTTGGTTTTAATAACTAAAATGTCTATTGTGCAAGAAAGCCTTCTTGCAAGTTCTACCGCTGTGTGACTGCTAAAAGCTTTAATCACCTTATTAAAAAGCCAAGGAAGGGTTATGGATTGAACTTCCCATCAGCATGTCACAGACAGGTGGCATTCAGCCATAAAGAAGGCTCTATTTGGAGATGAAAACATGAAAACATACACTTTGCTGTAGTATTTTTGAAAACCTGTGTTCTTGAAAAAAGTGGATTTCTCTTGGTGATTTAGTT
Source organism: Zonotrichia leucophrys gambelii (assembly GCF_028769735.1). NCBI lineage: Eukaryota > Metazoa > Chordata > Aves > Passeriformes > Passerellidae > Zonotrichia > Zonotrichia leucophrys. The sequence goes on from NC_088176.1 coordinate 10,673,323, forward strand.
GGTGAAATTATGCACTGGGTGATGAAGACAGAAAGGTGTAGTTTCAGTTGGTTCAACCTTTAATAATGCCATTAACTGCTAATCATGCTCTGTTAACTTCAATAGGCTTTTGCACCAACTGAGGTTCTGTTTTAAAAATTGGTTTTCTGTGTGTATTGAACTAACTGATCATGCCTGCTGTGATGGTATATGAAGACAAACCAAGAATGCTGATCTTTTACTTTAGACATTGTAAAGGTAGATTAGATCATGAACTGAAGGTGGAGTAGTAACAAAATCTGAGCAGATTAATGTATAGTTCTCTTTTTGCTACCCTTATTTTAAAATTTGGGGGAAATGACTGATTTTAGAAGAAGGAAAGTTGCGTGGAAAGAAAGGGAAGAATGAGAGGTCAAGGAGAAGCAGCATTGACAACTCTGAAATGGAGTAGTAAAAGGGTAAGAGCACTGAATTTTCTGCATTGCCATCCTCCTCAGATATACCATGGTATGTGCAAGGAGGGAAATGAGGCATGGGGCATCATTTCTTCATTAATATTTTAGCCCTCATGCTCTCGTAATATCTCAGTGTGGCCCAGAACAGCTTGCGTGTCCCTGTGTCTGAATAGGCTCAGGAGGTCACCTCTGTGAAAAAAGGCTGTGCTGGGTCTGAGCAGCTCTGCCCTTGCTTCATGTGAGCTCAGTGCTCTCTTTGAACTTGCTTGGATGCCAGGGGTGCTCTGTGACACTGTGGTTCCATCTGAGAGCCTGAATTGTGGCAACCACAGAATGATAATAGAATTGAAACATTCAGCACAGTAGCATCTAGGAGTATCTGTGAGACACTGTGACAGTGACTCTACGTGGGAATCAACTGTTACACCCAAACTGATAAGGAAAAACACTGTTTTATTCTGTTGCATATCTGCACTGAATTCCCTTAACAAGAACCAATGCAGAAAGTAAAGAGAATTATTTATTGTTAGAGGTGGAATTCTTTTCAGGCACGTTCAGTATGGATAATTTGAGTTCATCAACTGCAACAACAAAAATGAAAAGCCAAGCTAACAATTTGCAAGCAGATGCTAATTCCCCAATTGTTCATGCAACATGGAACATAATTTGAAGTGATTATGAAATTAATGCATTAATACAAAAAATGCTTTGGAGAGAAGCAAATCAGATAAATGTACATAAAAAGAATTAGCTGTAGACATAATTAGTGAAGCTGTGCTTTATTCACAGTCAGAAGGAAAAATTAAAACTAAACTAAGTGGAAATTTTAGAGAACATTTGAGAATTAGCATGTAAGAAGCCAAAATGAAATAAAACATGGAGCTTCAGCAAAGCTAACACATGGACACATGCTTTGGAATTAAAAGGTACAAAAAGTGTCATGTCATCTATTTGGGAAAGGCACAGTTACTTGTGTGAGGGAGAATTTCCAGCTGTATGAGCATGGATCCTGGTTACAGATGACTCAAAGCCTGGAAAAAGGGCGATGGTAGAACAGAACTGTGTGCCATGAATCTGAAGAGACTTTATACTGTATGGTGAGAAGTGCAAAATTAACAGACCAGGCCAGAAGATTCTGTGCTGTGTTTGCCGCTTTCTCCTCTAAGTCCATGCTTGTTTTCATGACCGTCATAGGGTAGGAAAATTGACCTCATTCTCACCTGCAAGAAAGAGACTTCCTTCATGTTCTGTTCTGGTCCCTGAACTAATTTTTTTTCCCATCTTCATGTCTAAAAATCAAGAAGTAGCAGAACTAGGTGCACCATGACAAAGTTGATATTGATCCAGTGATGTATGCTCAGCTGTTAACCATCATCTGTTGTGTAGATGTGTGGTGGTAGGTAATTACTTGAGAGTGATTCCATTTAAATCTAACAAAAAAAAATCACAAAGAACTATGAGATTGCATAGCGATCTCCCAAGAAAAAATAATTGTAACTCAGTGCAGAAATTGTGGTGCCAACTCTGACGATTATGTTGGGAGCCTTATAATATGTATCTTTCCTAAAGTTGTTAGCTGGTAGAATCAGTTTTAATTGGATAGAATTTAAATCTTTGTTGAAATATTAAAATAAAGCTTCTAGACTTGAGATGTCCACAGAAAAGCTTTTAAAGGAGTAAACAGTAACTAATCATCTCCTTTCCTCATCCTAAAACCAGCAAAAAGATAAACAAAAATCCTACATTAAATGCGGATCCTGCATTAATGACTCTTTGAAACCAGATCCTTATTCTTCAGGTAGTTAAATTTTAAAATAACAAGTCTTTAGAAAACATGTAAGCAAAGTAAATGGAAAAAATTCTTCCACTATGTGAAAAATAGGCTGTATTATTGCAGACAATTTAGTAAACTTCCTGCTCTTTTTTTTTTTTTTTTTTTTTTTTTTTTTTTTTTTTTGCTGTGTATAAGTGTTCATTTTCTTTCACATGGATTCTATATAGTTTCAAGAAAAAAGAAAAGTCTGGAATGTGAATTACTCTTTTTCCAAACTTTGATAATTATCCTTAAAAACTGTACTTTTACTTTTTCTCCTATTTCTACCTCCCAGAACATTTATTTAGGATAGCAACTGAATACTTTGATTTCTGTCTTGTTGCACTTTCAATTAAGATTCTCACTTTCAGAACACAAAAGCAGCAGATGCTAAAGAATCTGATATTTGCCTCAGACAGGTACAGGGCCACCAGCTGCAATGAAGTCAGTCCCAGGCATTTTGCCAGTAAAGGAAAAACAGATGAAGGAAAATTAGCAGTTTCTTACTAACCCTACCTGGTTTAAGCAGCTTCTATTCCAAGTTATTACTGGGTTCCGGGGGGTTGATAAGGACTCTTCTTGCTGGAAGCACCAGTCCCCACCTGAGAACTGATGGACTAGTTTAAGCACTTTGGATAAAATCAACCATGCTCATTGAATAGTTTCAGCTGGTGGGTTTTAGTGAAATAAGATGAGAACATCTGTACGACATGGAGGGATAAAAACATGGTGCAGAGAGATGGAAGTACGCAGGTATGGATATTAATGTCCTTGCTACCAGCAGGACACCTCTGCCCAGTCTCAGGTGCATTTGCTTTGTGATGTTCCCTTCCCTTTGTTTCTTCCCTTTGGGTGTGCTGTAGAACATAGGCAAGCGTAAGAACCCTGAAATATTAAGCAGCACAGTGGCACACAGGTGCCAGGGCTGGCCAGAGGCAAGTGGCATGGCTTGAAACAGTTGGCTGTGAAACCGAGTGTTCAGTGAATTGACCATCTGCCCAGGCATAGCTGTCGTACAGAATCACAGAACGGGTTGGATTGGAAGGGACCTTAATGATCTTCTCATTCCAGCTCCCCTGCCATGGCCTGGGACACCTTCCACCAGACCAGGTAGCTCAGCACCCATCCAGCCTGGACTGGAGCCCTGCCAGGGCTCAGCATGTGAATTGTGCATCTATCATTTACCCTCCAGGCAAAAATTGCTCCCTTGGTGCCCCTGTTTTCCCTGTCCCTTTTGTCACTCTGCTTGGGATACCACACTTTTAGGCCACAAGTTTCCTCTTGCTTTCATTAGGATTAACAAGCCTTAGGGCCCAGTATTTGGGGCTGGGAAATGCTATTGTTTATAATACGCTTACAGTGCAAGTGGCTTCTTTCTTTTTGTGCCATTGATTGATTAGTGGAGTTTGTCCAAGTAATTTTCCCTCTTGATACGTGCGCTTTACTTCTCTAGCACAAAGTTGGTGTGAAGATTAACTAATTAATCTCATGAGATTCTTTACTGAAAGGAATGCCTTACTGAGCAACAGAACAAAGTAGGGACAATATGTATGAACGCAGCTCATTCCAGATGTCTACAAAGCTGAGAATCTTTTTCTCCCCTAAGCAAGTAAGACTGTAAGAATGTCTCGGCTTAATTTTTTTTTTCTCTGTTCAGTACAATGCAGAACATCTGTTGCAAAAGAATGGATAATTAATAATTGAAACTAGATTGCACTGTCCAAAATAAAGTGCCTATAGTACTTGTAGATTTCCTGAGTTTTTTTGCCTTTGTCTCTTTATTTCTTCTCAGAGTATAATAATCAGTCATTGTTAATAATTAGATTTTATTTCAGAATGGAAGTTTCTACTGTATTTTACTTATGTTTTGAGTAATATATTTTCAAGTGGGTTGTGGTGATAAAGCTTTTTATGTCAAATGTAAAGGAAGAGAAGGCAGAGTATGGTAATAAAGAAACAGAAAAAAGAAATTTTCATTTCATGTCAGCTTACTAAATTAGACCCATTCTGTGGAATGAAGAGATAAAAATCTAGAATTTGATTTGAGGGAGATTTGGAAAACCAAGAAGCTTAATATTTCCATGTTCCTTCCCCAAGAACTGATTGCTCCAGAGCTCCTGTTTATGCCTGTGATTAGGAGCTGAGCCTGACGAGTTCTATTTTCAGCACTGCTATGGGATCCCAGCGGCGAAAATAACCTTGGTGCTTTGGGCTCAAACAGCACTTCCAGCTTCCACAGCTCTTGCTAAGTTAAGATAGACGTCTAAGATAAAAGGAATGTAAAATTGAAGGTGTTTTGTTTATTCTAGAACTGACATAATATAATCCTAGGTATTTAAAATTAACACTGAATGAAAACTAAACAGCACTAGATTAGATAGGCCCAAAGAGTTTGTGGAATCTCCATCCTTGAAAGTATTTAAATATTGACAGGACAAGGTCCTGAGAACTTAACTCTACCTTTGAAACTGGCTTAGTGTGAAGCAGGAGTTTGATATAAATGACCTCTAGATATCTTTACGTACCCGAATGAAATAATTTAAATTATAAATCACTGTATAGTTCTAGATAAGGCAAAAGTAACTCAGAAACATCCTGCAGTAATCTATTAAGTTACATTAATGAATGGATTTCTTTTTTAGCATTACATTTCAATTTTTTGGTAAGGATGATGCAAAGAAGAGCTTGTGTCCTTTTTTACAGTCCTCATTAAAACACTAGGTGCCGTAAGTCAGGTAAGGACAAAATGTAGAATCTTTGTTTTCATTTAATTCTGGCTTAATGGAAATAGAAGCTGGAATTTAAAAACCTGAGATTTAAAAAGTGACACTAATCTTCAGTGACTCTTTTCTCCCCCATCTCATCTTTTTTCATCCTTTGATTAATTATTACCTCAAAGCAGAAGTATATATTTTGGTAATTCACCCTGGCTGCTGGGATTGCAGGTTACTCTTGAGAAGGTGAAGGTCGGTGTTTGTGCACAGCCCAGCCCACAAGCAGTGACTCAGCAGCTCTCAAAAACCCTGAGATGCTGCAGCGTCTTCAGCTTTAATGGAGAAAAAGAAGTAGCTGAATCTATTCGTGTCTGGTCCAAGGTGAGGCACTTTTGAAAACGGGGCTCCTGCCAGAGCTCAGCTCCCAAGAGAAGAGGCTGTGGGTGGGAACCTGTCCCCTGGATGGACATCCCGATCTGAGTGAGGAGAAGGGCTGGTGGGGGTGCACTGCCCTCTCTTGGATTTCGGTGGGAACAGGAGCAGTCCCATCCCGAGGGTGCTCTCAGAGGTGTGCTGAGGTGACGTTCCGAGTAAGGAGGGATTGGTTTTGTACGCTGCTGTCTCTTAGGAAAACTCTTCTCCCTATTACTCTGGATTTTCTGTGTACCCCCATTCACATCAAGTAGGATTAATGGAGAAAACAACTGAATCACGTCTCCACAGGTGTCTGAGCCTCATGTTTGCTTTTCTTGAGTCTTTATTGCACTGACCCAACCTTATACCTGGGACTTTGGTGATATACCGTACACACCACCACATAAAATATTTGCAAGTTATTGTTCATACATACACTCACTCTTTCCATCTAGTAAAGCAACCACAGATGATACTCACAGATAATAAAAAATATAGCTTTTATGGCTGCTTTATTCTGCAGTCACTTTTGTCCTGTTATGAACATCTTGAATAATACAGAACAGATAAATGGATTTTTTTTTTTCATCCACTAGCCAGCTTTTTATGTCAAACAACATTCATCAAGATGCCAAATGCAATTCTCAACAATTCTTTTATTAGGAATACTGTGCAATCTCAGCTTTCAAAAATATTGGCAGATGATAATTTTTCTCTCTTAAAAGATAGTCCTTTGTCATCTAGTATTCTGGTGACAAGAGATTGTCTTATCACTCAATGAGCACTGAATCTTTCATGAGTGCAAACAGGATGAATTCACTGTCTGAACCTTTTGCCACATCATTTCTCTTACATTTAAACAGCCAAGACTTGAGGAAGATGATTGCATCCTACCAGTTATGGACCTCCTGTGGGTTCTTGGGAGAAGTGAGGATAGTTTCCCTTCTCTGGATCCGGATTCAGTCTGAATCCGAATTGCACTGTCTAGTCATCATGATTATGGTTTTCCTTTGGGGTAGTTTGAAGTGTGTTACCCTTAATGTCAGCAAAGTGCAAGCTGATTGAATCAGTTTGGGTTATGCATCTTTGCATGAATAAGAACTTCTTTCTTCTTAAGTCACTGAGTAACACTTGCAAAACAACTTGTTCCAGGCCTTTTCCTTGCATTAAAGAGGTCATTTCTACTTACTTCTGATCCAGGTCATCATTCAAAGGCAATATTCTTCTTTTTTTCTTCAATGTTAGAAGTGTAATTCTGTCACTGAAGTCTTTTCTTTCCTTACCAAATTGCTGCACTTTCTGAGTTAACAAGAACTTTTGGCAATGAAATACTCCACAGTGCCTCAATTGAATTATTGGTGTATTATTTTAATGGTGTCTTAATGAAATTGCTTAGCAACTAACCTTGTCTTTTAGCTGGCATTAGAGACAGCTTCAAAACTGTCAGCTCTAGCCCATTTCATGTTTTCGTCTAGGTGCTCATATTGGTACCCAATTTATTTGAAGCAGAAACTTGGGCCAAATTTTAGTAGCATTACTCATGTGCATAGTTCTACAGCAGCTGATGTTACCTGATGTTCCTATGATGAAAGATTTTTAAAATTTCACAGAGGCTTTAGTCTCCTCTTTTCCTATTAATATCCAACTAAATGCTTATTTTATTTCTTCTGTAGCTTTGTCTTTAATTTGTTTGCTCTTGTAAACATATACTGCTTCCAGCACCTCAGTCCTGTAAAAGAAATAGATGTAATTTGCTTTACAGTAGCGGTGCATTTATTTCAAAATTTCACTACCAAAGCAGTTCCTTCCTTTGGATTGTTTCACTTTATATCTTATTCTAGGTCTTAAGAAAGCTTACGCAATGAATGAGTTCAATTAATTAAAATCAGAGTACGTTTCTTTGAATGCATGTGTGGAGTACTGAATCTGGAGGAGCAGATTCTCTCTTTACTCACACTCACTCACAGTTATACAGACAAACTTTCACACTCACACACTCTTGCAAACGTTTACTCACTTGAAAAAGGCAATCCAAATTCAGAAGTGATCTGTAAAGTGGCAGAAATGACATTTCACTATGTTGGGATTCCACAGCACTGATTCTCTTGCTATCAGTCACCATGTGAAAAAAAACCAAACCCCACAACCCTCTAAAGTCATGCAAGTGACAAGCAGAGAAGAGGGGGAAAATTGAGCTCTTTAGAGAATTTAAGTAGGGAATGCCCTGCTTTTGTTAGGAGTAGGACATTTCTGGTTTCTGTTGCTGATTTCCTCCTTTGCTGTGTCTTGTGAGAAATATTACTTGTTCTGTGTGGGTCACCAGGCTTGAGGCTGTGCATGAAGCTTGTGATAGGTAAGGAAAGTGAACGATTTGACCCGATTTGCATTTTAGCTCCATTTCTGGTCAGTTGATGCATCAGAAGGGAATGTAAAACGTGTGACTCCATGAAATAGATTTGTTGGGGTTTTTTTCATGCTGTACTATTTCACTTGTACTATGTTCTTTCCTAAGATGTATTAGCAAAAAGCTGGTCCAAGGGGAGATATGAGTGGCCAAAATAAAAGCCTGAGAGCAATTCTGGACTTTTTTAACTAAGCCACTAAATCTAGAATTCACAGCAGATGTACAGGTCTCACAATTCCATCTCTAGATGCAAAACTAGAGTCCCCTTGCTAAGAATTCCTGGGTTTCTTTGTGATGGCAGCAATAACACATGTAATTATCAAAGGCAATGTCATCAGCAGAGTTACACTGAAAAAGGAGTGAAAAAAGTGTGGACTGTCTTAAGGTCTATAAATTATGTTTGGTTTCCATTTGTCAATTCTATGAAAAGCAAATCACGTTTCTCCCTTTTTAGAGGGGGATGATTAATGGATGCCTTGCATTTGGTTGCAAAAGCTTGTGTCAACTGTATTGGCTTTTTTTTTAACAGAGGAAAAAACCCCATCCATCTGCAGCAATAGGAAGTGCAGAGTGTGCTTGCTCTGCCTGGTGTGAATAAGCAGATTCTGATCATTGCTGACCACTGATCTGAGCAGAGAGTAATTACTCTTGCTGTGGAGAAGTAGTCTTTGCTCCTATTCACTCTTCACTTTTGTTTAAGACAACAATAAACCAGACCAGAGGCACTCCAAGGTTGGTCTCCCACCTCAAAGGGCTTTTGCTGGAAGTGAGAGGCAGATGAATACAGCTCTTCTTACTCCTGTGTTAATAACTTAATTTTGTGCTGGTGGAATCAGAGGTAGTTTAAAAACTGTTAACGTGAAAATCATGGGCCCAAGTCTTCACATACAGCCCAAGCAAATTGATAACGTTATTGTTGGGAATGTAGGTGGTGTTGGTAATTTCTGTCAGGTAACGAGCAATAGGATGAGGGAAAATGGCCTCAAGTTGCACCAGAGGAGGCTTTGATTATATGCTAGGAAAAATTTCTTCATTGAAAGGGTGGTCAAACACTGGAACAGGTTGCCCAGGGAAGTGGTGGAGTCACCATCTCTGGAAATGTTTGAAAAGTGTGTAGATGTGGTGATTAGGGATGTGGTTTAGGAGTGGACTTGGTGGTGTTAACCTAAAGGTTGGACTTTATGATTTTTTTATGATTTTTTTTATGATTTTAAAAGTACTTTTCAGCCTTTTATCCCATCGCAATTTCCCTTTGGTGAGGGAACACCTCAAAAATCTTCTTTGACTTCATGAGCTAGGTTGCCTTTTCCTACAGGCTCTAAGGACCTGGATAAATTTAATGTGTGATTTTCACATGCAAAAGTCATGTTGATTTTTCTGTGATGTTTGGAATAAACTCATCCAAAAAACAGTGTTAGCTGGGAAAGCAGCAATCTGCTGTATTAGGCACTGTAGAAGTAGAGCAAGATGTTTGATGTAGTTTGATTCTGGAAATCCAGCATGCTTTCTACAGTGAAGCCCAAAATGATAAAAACAGTTTTTTTCTAATCTCTTTATCTTAGGTATTCTTAGCTATTAAAGTTTGTGGCATCTAAACTTAGATTAATATTTGTTATTGTTTCTGGTTTTGGTTTTCATGCTTTTCTTGTTCAGCACATTTGTGTCCGGTTGTATTTTCTGTATAATCAGCTGCATAAAGCCAATGGGTAATAGACTACTTCAATGCAGAAATTGGGTTAATTTATTTAAAAGGAAATTCTAAAGAGTACTTACTCTGTATTTCATATGCTGCAACAAAAAAAAAAGCATTAAAATGAATTGTACTTTCCCTCCTTTTTCATTTGTATTCCAGGCAACTTAGGCAATAAAACAAAATTAATATGACTGAAACTACATTAACATGTAATGCAGCTCAGTGGAAGTATGTTTGTAGAATGAAATGGTTGATGTTGAGATGACATCTGCACTATGGGCATTTTGGAGGTTGAGGGTCTGACTTCAGAATAGTGCTAAGGTGGTAGTGTGATCTGAATGCCCAGAACAGTGGTTGGAAAACATTAGATGCACTCCTGAGGTGTATCACAGTCATCTAATGGTTTGTGTTGGAAGGAACCTTTAAAATCATTTATTTCCAGCTCCCTGCCATGGGCAGGGGCTGTTCTGGTTTAGTTTCCTGGAAAAGAAATGCATTTCCTGTGCTCTGAGATCACTGTGGCCTGAGTCAGAACACAAGGATTTGTTACAGAGGTTTCCCCAAAATTTTGGAGAGCTAATTTCAGAAGCACACTTCTGGTGTGCTCTGAAAGGTTTATATAAAATTCACACAGCCTTCTCCTCTTGTTTTGACTTACTTTTAATATAGGTATCAATTTATTCTGCTTATCCAATAAATGCTATCTTTTGGGCTTGTAACTCTGATTCTTTACACACAGATATGTTGTAATGAAGTTTGCTTTTCTTATCTTATGAAAAACCTGGTGCTGCAGCTGTGATGCGAGTAGTGACTGATGGTTGGCTCTAACTTGTTTTGCTTTATGACACCTGTGCAGAGTGATTAACAATACAGGGTACAACAGTGCAGCAGATAATGCTGAAAGCTGGTCTCATAGTTAGTAATCTGACTGGTGGATGGAGTCATCCATCAGCTCCCTGCTCTGTCTCCCACTCTCTGTGCCCTCGCATAAATTCACAGCAGTGGCACAGCTCTGCCACATCTGAGGTGCCGTTGGCATACAAACAAAACTGGTGTGTCACTTTTACCTACAGAATGGCTGGGTATCACAATGCAAAGCCAAGGCTTTTGGAGAGCAGAGAAAACAAAGTGCTCATAGCCCAGGGTGGTAGTTAGCAGATTAAAGCCAAAGTCAGCAGTGTCTGAAAATCTGTTTAGGCACTTAACTTTTATTGATTGGGTGAAGTATTAAGTGCTTCAGTGCCTCAACAGTCTCTCCCTCCATTCCCTTTTTAAGAAATGCAGATGAGAGCACTTTCACACTTCAGAGGAGTGGCCTAACACAAAATGTGTTAAGGCAGTGATGTGACAGTGATGAGGTCAGATGAGTTCCTTGCCCAGGTAGAAGGAAGTATGTGAGCCTAGAGTGGCTCTTGATTAACAGCTTGCCTTGGAGGCACAATCCAAAGGCAGTGACAAGACTCTTATTAACTTCAGGGAGCTCGGATCAAGCCCATTGATTTGTGCTTATTTCTGCTCTAGTTGCTCTAGTCCAAATTAATGCTGTGCTGTGATATTTCCAAATACCAACATAAACAAAATCCACTCAAGAAGGTAGTCATAAAAATAGGAAAATCATAATGCCTGAATCACAGTACTGAATCCATAAACATTAAACATAGGGACCTGGCCCCAGAAATTAGTGTGATAAGAAAAAGGAGCCAACTGATAAACATCATGATTTTTGGCTTCAGAAGCTGGATAGGCTCCTTAGTGACAATATCTTATCTTTTTAGATATTGATATTTTGATTATTAATCCTTTCTCTCATCTCTCAGTCTTTATTTTGGAAATCACATTTGGAATATTTGAAAGTGTTAAATGAAAATACAAATGTTTAAAAATGCTCATTTTCATTACTATTTTCTAAAGTAAATCAGATATAATAGGAGATTCTACCTTTATGCTACTATGGAAAAATTACTCCGATTTTATGTTAGAGATACAGTAGGGCTGGGTAACTGGTCTGAGATTATTCAGGATCTGAAAGTTCAGGGGTTTTGCAGAACCCCCAACTTTTAAGTCAAAGGCCAAATAGTTATGCTACCAAGGAGGTTTCTAGAGACAGAAAAAAAGTTTTGGCAGCTGCTCAATTACAAAAGACATATTCTGCGTAGATTATATGTGTATTTACACCTTCACATACAACAGCTCTTTAGCATCTGGTGTCTCACAGACACCAGATGCTATGCTTCCTTATAATTCCTAGGTAGCAAGTTAAGTTGTGTCTAACTCTGCCTACTTAAATGAAAGAAGATAAGGAAATGAAGTGTGCAGTACTCAAACCCAGACAGAAATTTTTTTCTGAGAAATGCCAGGTGTGGATATTTTCATTTCAGGCTTGTCTAAAAACAGATCAGTGTTTGCCATTTGCAAAGCAACTTAGAAAAAATAAAATAAAAATGCTAATGATTCAAGCCTTTAATACCTTTCAAAGGCAAATATTCTTTAAAACTTCTCACGTTTTTCAGTCGTGATGCCTTATTCCCATTCCTTAGGGGTATTACTCTGTTGCCTGCTGAAATACTGGAACAATCTCTATTTACTGCTCAGACCTGTATATTCCCTCATGCAGAGACACATGAGAGGAGTACCTCATTATTGCCACTGGTTCATCAGCAATGCAGATCAATTAATACCACAGCTAATGGGGTGAAGTAGCTGCTACAACTCTCAGTCGTGTATCTTTTGTCACTCCTAAACTAGCACGCCTGGACAAAGCTAGAAAGCAAATTTCCTATGCAGAGATTATTTTTGATACACTACCAAATCTATAATTCAAAGCACCGTAGAAGCTGGAGGTGGAAAGAACCCAGCACATTATCAAACGAGTTCTCATGCCAAAGCAAGGCTGCTTGTTGCAGACAGCCAGGTAATATTTTAGGTAGTCAAGCTGCCTTCTCTGAAATTTCTGCCAGAATCTAACAAAACCCACCATTAGAGATCAGCCTCTCTCCTCTCTCTGTGTTTTGGGTTTCTTTTCTCAACACCTGACTTTTTGTCTGCCACTCCAATAAATCATTCTTGAAAACCCTAGCAGACTACTGTGCCTGCCTAGTAACTTCTGTGCTTTAGTGTTAAAAATTTCAGGTTTAATTTTTCAAATTAGCTAAGCACATCTTCATTTAGGTCTGGTTGAACTAGTGGCAAAGTCATTCTGCCTATTTGATCATATGTTATGTGTTTATACACATAGCTGAAGCATACTGTTTTCGTTACTGAACATTGGCTATAGTCATTTTGACATTACATTGAAGCATTTTGTAATGGTCATATATAATAAGCTTCTCTGAAGTTCCTAGCTGCTTGCTTAGTTTTCCATTTGACTCCTCTTAACCACTGTATTTTCACTCTCCTTTCCATATAGATTATGCTGCTGACTGATCCAGAAGTTGAAAGCAGCTTATTAATCAGTTCTGATGAAGGAGCCACCTATCAAAAATACCGTCTGAACTTCTACATCCACAGTCTGCTCTTCCATCCCAAACAGGAGGATTGGATCTTAGCCTACAGCCAGGATCAGAAGGTAAGAGCTGTGGCTTGGTTTGCTTGGGGGGAACCCAGATCTTCCCCACCTCTCTGTGCAACTGCTGCAGAGCGTTCAGGGCAGGCTTCAGGGTGACCCCAGGACAGTCTCTGGAAATTCCAGTTTGGTATTTCCAAGCAGGAAACATTGACCAAGCCTCAGTGTAAAGGTCAAAGCAAAGGACGTGGGCATCTGCTGTGTTCCTGGGGCCTAGCCCTCTATTACTGATCTGGCAGTCTGTGTTTATTCATCCATCCTTTTGGCAACATTGTGTGACAGGCAATGGGCAGAGAAGACAGCTAGGATCCTTCACAAACCTCTAATGAGACTTTTGGCCTCTTATTCAACAATTCTTTTCCTCCAGTTTAGTATCAGCTCCAAGAACAGTATAAGACACTCCTTGTTCCTCTCTGGTTGGCGTATTTTCAAGTAGTTTTTGATTTTCTGAGAGGAAAAAGTAACACTGAATCAATTTCCTTTGGAGCCCAGTTCCCTCAATGTGGATAATCCATCAGCCAAATAAATATGCTGTGAGATTTGCCTTCATTTTTTGCTGCCTAACCTAACACAACAACACAGGACTTTTTTGTGGAGAACTCATTGTTGGAATTTTTTGAAAATCAGACACATCAATACAAGTCCGTTTTCTTACAGCAAAGGATTTGATAGACCTCAATCTGTTTAGTTCAACAAAAAAGCACATTGAAGGAAAACTATATTGTTGCACATAAATGTTTCTATGGGGAAAGACAAATCATAGAAGAAACCATTTCAATTTAGTGATAAAAACTTCTAACAAAAATTGATGGTTAGGAGTCAGTGGCAGATAAACTCAGCTGTAAAATAACTAGCCTTTGGAGCAAACTGCTCAGAGAAATTGCTGATTTCACATCCTGACGTTTTAAAGTTTTATGAATAAACTTGGAAAAAGACCAAAAGAGTTTGTTGAGCTCCCAGCAAGGGTAAAAAGAGTAAAATATCTTGACATTTAGCATGTAGGCTTTTACACAAAACTGGTCTCCTTTTTGTTTTGTGTATGATGTAAGAATAGAATCTGTGAATATAATTGATAAGTTAACTACTGGCTGAATTGTTCAGGTTATACATTAATGTAAGGATCAACATAAAACATAAAAGTTTGAAATCTGTGATGTTTTCTATCTGTGTAGTTAAATTAATTGTAAAATAATTAAACTACTAATTTTCATTTTGCATAAATTAGGCTTGGTATTACAGTAAGCCTGAGAAAACAAAGGCATAAGGAAACTGAGCAAGTAGGTAAGGTTGCAAAATGATTGTATTGAAATTTTTGGAATATTTTCATCCTTCACTTTACACTCAAGCCCAGAGTCCTTCCAGGACTGTAGCTTAATGCCCTTTGCAACTGAGAAATGCATCTTGCCTCCTAATTCTTTCTGTACAGTCAGTTGCATGCGTTACTTTTCACTCACCCCTCTCTCAGTGTTTTGTAGAGTGTACCATGGTTGTACTCTGTTCAGAGGAATGTGCAGATTAAATTATTTCTCTGTGTTCAGTGTGTAATTAGACAAGGCCAAAATGTTTCCTTTCCCTTGTAGCTCTTGAGTTCTCTGGACTGATATGAAACAGAACAGAAGCTGGTCTCTGATGTCTTTTTAGGACCATTGGAATGAAACTTACAGTGTTTAATAACAGGAAATTTATTACATGAAAATCAATGAAACTTTCAGAGGGAGCTTTGTCAAATAAAAGTAGCATATAGTAGAAAATTCATTTCAGTTGCTAGGGTATTCAGTCTGGTCAGGAAATAATTCTGAGTTAGAGACCATAGAGCTAAGGCTTATTTAATTTATGATTAATGGCTACCAAGCAGTATATCATCACTATTTCATAGGAAATGCCCACTCTTCCACAGAATCCTTGAAGACAATCTGGATATAAGAACACAGGGTCTGTTTGTGCTAACATGAATTTATGGGGGTGGTGTTGGAGTTGTGTGTATGGGGATGTGTGTGAGGTGTTTGGGGAGAAGGGATGTAGGCTGTATTATAAATTTTTTTTGTTATGGAATTGATTAGCAAATTGAATAACTGTTGGTAATTCAATACTGTAGTTACAAGACAAAAATCAGGTAGCACAAAGTCTGTAGATCTGTACCAATTAAGTCCAAAATAGAATTTAAAAGTACACTGAATGGGTATGAGTCACAGACCTGGTTTCTGCTTTAAAGCCTAATGAACACATTTTCTGGCTTCGACAGGCTTTGCCCAAGAACTGTAGAGGGTAACCAGCAGGCAAAGAGCATTAATCAGCCTGGACTAAATTAAATGTAACTTGAACTAAGGGTCAAGTTCGGCCTATGGCTAAGTGTAAATGACTCCCATTGGTTTTGTGTTTGTGTATCCAAAGGCAGAATTTTCTCAGAGTAATTAAGATGTCCTGTAGGTATTTAGATAATTGCAATGGGAGCTGAGGGGTGCTTTGCAACAAATGACACTGCTGGTAGCTATTTCCTGATCCTGTGCTAAGGCTGTATTTAAGGGAAGAGAGTCCATTACTGCTTGGATTCCAGGCACTGTGTACCTACTGACTTGAGAGTCACCCAAGGAGCAAGGGAAACGTATCTGCATGGTAAGGAATTTACATTTTGGTGCCACTAGCTTGGATGCTACTGACTGAAGAGGTTGTGACGGTTTTCTTGATGAGGACTTGGAAGAGTAAATTGTATTTTGACCAGTTAGGATTGGTGCAGTCATTTAATTTTGCTGTTGACAGGAGGGAGCTGATAATCAACTAGAAAACACTTTTACATACTTCTAGCAAGCCACTTGATTGTTGTCATCCATTTGCATTGTGTCCTTGCAGCAAATTGGATGGGGAAGATCAGGTGGTGAATAGAGCAAGAGCTGGAGAGGCAGGAATCACATTGGATCTGGACTGTTTTGGTTCTCAGGAGTTGTCCATCCAATTAAGGATTGATGAGGGCCAAGCCAACAGTAGTGGAGGCCTCTCATTGCTCAGTTGTAATAAACAGTTAGTGGGTCACACAGAATCATCTCTCAATCTCTTCACAGCCCACTGAGTCTATCACTGTGATCAGACCTTTTCTTGTTGGTTTGAATAGGAGTTTGCTCAATGGCAGGGAAATCTGTTTTAGCTGAAGTAATTTTATGTCCCAGTTTCTTGGGTGTTGATTGTGAGGGAATGTGGTTAATTACTGGGGTTCAGCTGATGAACAATAACTCATTAAGCTTCAGTGGCTCAGTTGCTTTTGTTCACATATCTTTTGCCTGTGTCTCTGCCTTGGGCAGTGGACTTGAATTACCACTGCTGACAGACCAGTCCCTAATTCAGTCCTGGCTTTTTCCTGCCAGTCTTGAGAAGAAAAAAGAGCAGCAAGCCATCTGCTGCCTGCACTAATTGCTTCATGATTGCATTAATTGTTCTGGCTGAAAGTACAGTTGTTACTTGGCTGATTCTTAGCACATAATTGCAGAACTGCTGCATGCTTCTCCATTTTCTGCATAAAGGAGTTACAAATCAGAAGGAAACTCCAGACACAGAAAAGCAGTGCTTGTGAGGCAAAGGCTTTTTGGAGGTCTTGTACATGTAAGCTCTCATGGGTTTAATCAGCTTGCTTGTAGAATGAGGGGCTGTATTTTATGGGAATATTACTTATGTATTACTGTGTAATCTTCAAAAGTGGTTTGCTGTGTAATCAGACCGTGGAATAGAAGAGCCTCTAGTTCATGTGGAGACATCTTCTGCTATTCAGATGGGTCAGGCACACAGAGGAGTGCTTAGTAATCACCCAGGAATAACAGAGCTATTTGAAGAGATGAAATAAAGGTGAAATTGGGAAACACAAGTCAGACAGGCAAAATGCAGAGTCGTAATTGCCCAACTCGGGAATAAATGCACAGAGGCAGTCATGTACTGAAAGGCAGCAACAGAGGCTGAAAACCAGATTTAAAACTGAGTTATTGTTGTTGCTTCTTCACTCCCATTTTAAAGTAACTCTTGAAAAGTTAGGCACCCCAAATTAAAGGAGCCCTGTCAGCATAGCACTAGTAAATGAAGAGGTTTATGTTTTGGGATTTTTTTCTTTATTCATTTTGGTCTTTTCCAAATGTCTGGTTCCGCCTGCCTACCTTTATTTATTCTGTGTATCATGCTGAAGATGAATATTAGGGACTGATACTTATCTGTGTTTCTAAAGTGCTGAAATTTGGCAAATCAGGATTCTGATACTTTTGGGAAAACATGTCTTCTGACATCAAACCCCATATCATCTTCATTTTCCTACATTAAGGGATGTCCACTCCTCATGCATGCAAGTGGGAGAAAGGTATTGTTGTATCTGGGATGACAGAGAAACCACTTAGAGAAGAGATACAGATTCATATGGCCACAGGATGTCTGTGAGAGAGCAGACCAGCACTTAAAAGTACCTTCAGCCCCATCTCTCCCTGTGTTTTGGTCTAATACTTGTGTCTGACAGTAGAGTATCTGCCATAGACATAGCCAGAATTCACTCTTCAAGATGTGATGGGCTACTCTGATTGCACTCCGTAATTTTAAGACCTTTCATTTCACTGCATTAGGATCTTTTTAGAGTGTATCTGCTTGGAAAAGGATCACACAGAGAAC
Source organism: Zonotrichia leucophrys gambelii (assembly GCF_028769735.1). NCBI lineage: Eukaryota > Metazoa > Chordata > Aves > Passeriformes > Passerellidae > Zonotrichia > Zonotrichia leucophrys. The sequence continues at coordinate 10,690,989 of NC_088176.1, forward strand.
CTCTAGGAGTTCCTTTCAACATAAATTATTCTTTTTTTATTTGCACACTCTCCGTTTCAACAGTAACAGTAATTTCTTACTTAGACTAGAGAAGGGACAATAAAATCCAGATTTTTTTTCTCAGAAATTGCATCATAGGTAAAAAACAAAAGAAAAAAATCCCCAAACAAAACAACAAACAAAAACCCCAAAAACAAAACAAACAAACCAAATGAACCAACAAAGCAACAACAAACAATGAAAAACCCCCCCAAAACAAACACCAAAAAAACCAAACAAACCAACAAAACAAAACCAAACAAAAAAAAAAACCACCCCAAAAACCCAACAAAAAACCCCAAAAGCCTGTTACCATCAAGTGACCTCCTTTTGGTGTGGTGTTTTGGTTTTTTTGTTTGCTACACTGCTGACAGCAGTAGTGACAACAATTCAGAGGACTATTCACTTGGGCTAATGTTAGCTGAGGGAGGCTAATCCCATCTAAAATTAATGGAGAGGAAAGAAGCTTCTCTAGAGTGGTAAGCATTAGCCACTTCGAATCATCCTCTGGAAAAGCCTATCTCTTTTGACAGACTGTGGACACAACCAGGGAGCTAGTTTGCATAAAGCTAACATTAGCCTGTGTGAACAACTCCCCCTTTCCCTGTGGCATCACTCCTGCCACAGTCTGCACTTTCTGTGTTTATGTTTGGGGCACCACTAATAATCCAAGCCAGTTTTCCAGCAGACCTGGTACTCTTTAATGCACATTGTTGAAGATGGGAAAAGTAACAAGTAATTTCCATATTAAAAGTTGTTTGCCCCAGCTTTTGCAGAGTTGCACTTCCTGCGTGATCTTAGATATCCCTTCTGGGTTACTTGTGCCAGGGATGCATAGGGCTTTCCTCAGGAAAGAAAGCCTTGTGACTGCTGCTCCCTGGTTTTAAGGCATTCAATATGGTTATGTTTTTAAGCAAGTGATGCACACAAATCCCCTCATGTGTAGCTCAAGCTGTGTGTGAGGACTCGAGGCACAGATACCTGTTGGGCATCGTGGGTGGTAACACATCTTACACACAACCCTTTGCAAATATCCCTTGCTATCTCTAAGGAAATTGAAAAGTTTGGTGGCAGCCAGTATTCTGAAAATAAGCAAGGGAGGGACATCAAAATAAGAATAAAGATGCCAGGTTGTATCTTCTTTTTTTTTTTTCCCTTTCCTTTTTAAATTGGCCATAAGCCAGCGTAGAAAGTGTGTTGAAAAATATACGTAGAAAGTCTGAAAAAATACACGTAGAAAGTGTGTTTCTTAGAGTACCCATCAGTCTTTTACAGACCTCACTAAGCATAACGTGCTGGGGTAACAATTTAAAATAAAGAATGGAATTAAAAGTGATAGGAGTCTCTAATGTTGTTTCCTACACTAATAATAATAAAAAAATCAACTAGCAGAGCCCAGTGGAAGATAGATTTCTGGGCCAGGAGTGTGATCAGTGAATCAGAAGGAAAGACTTTCAAGCAGTAATCACTGTGCTCTTCACCACTGACTCACTCATCTTTAGGCAAATCAATATATCCTTGCTTATCCATCTGTATAAACATCAGCCCTCTGTACCCTTATAGAACTTGTTCTTTTTCTGGTTTTAGATCCTGGATACATACTTTTAGTTAAGGATAGATCTGTTATTTTTCTGCAAGATTTTCTGTGTTCTATATAACTGCACTTTTCCTACTTCCATAAAAAAAAAAAGACTTTTCACATTCCATCAGAGTTGGATGGTTCACTGGATTAGGAATAAAGACATGTACCCCATTTTGCTGGATGTGCTACTGAACTCTGTGGTGTTGAGCAACTTCCATCGCTTTTCTGTACATGACTCACCTCTGTTTTCTCTGTCTCTGTCATTTGGTTGAGTGCAATCTCCAAAATGTCTCCAGTTTCTTATTATACAAAGTGCCTGTCAACACTACATTCACTGGAAGCCGTAGGTTTTAATATAATGCAAATGATGAACAATAATTTATTTTTAAATTTAAAGCTGTGCATGTGTGCATGAAAATTCTGACACTTTGCCCTAAATTCTGCTGTAGTAAGCCTTTTCTCTTGTGTTCTCATTCAAATACGGTGCACTTTTAAAACAAAAATGTGCTTATTTATTGCAGTTATCTAAGCAATTATGAATCTACTTAGTAAATTTACAACACAGCAGAAAGCAACTGCTGGGTACCCTGTTGTCTGTCACAGAGATAGTATTTCTTAGCAGAGAAGGGATTTAACCTTGAGGACAACATACTAAGTGGAGTGGTAAATTCATCATCCCTTGGACTTGAGATTGAGTGTCTTTCCAAATGATAAAATCTAGTTCAGCCATCAGTTGTTGGCCTGAATAATTCTCTCTACTGCTTGAGTTACTGGTAAAGATGGTGCAGCATCTGTTAGGAGGAGAACACACTGATGATATTAGAGACTCCTTCTGTCTTTAAAATATATATGCCAGTTAGAGTCCTTTAAATACCTCCTGGTGAAAAATATGTTTCCTGTCGCTTTTTTAACATGTGAGCTGAATGAACTGGGGACATCATCCTAATGCAGTTGCTTGCTTGCAAACTGCCACAAAACCAGAATACTGGCTGATGTGGCTCATAGCTGACAGTGTGTGAGGAGTTATTGAGAAACAGGTGGGAAGAAAGCTGAGGGTCATCTTCAGGGTACTTTGATGTGCTGAACATTCACAAAAGCAATTGCTGTGTTAGGACCAAACCAGACATCTCTGCATGACAGCAGCCTGTGGTTCATCAACAAAAGCAGCTGCAGAGCTGCAGCTATCACTGGTGTTTGAAGGGGCTGTGAAGCAGGTATCTGACAGCTTTATCACTCTGATGTGTTTCCATCAGCATTCAATAAGCACCAATTATTGGGTAACCTTATTGATGGTTCTGCGTGTGTGATTAATGCATTGCCTGCAACTTAAAATGTTCAAAGTCTATGCAGCATCCTGTGAACTTTATTGCTTCAAGGGTATTTATGCTTCTTAACAGTGGAACTTACAAATAGATCAGAGATCTAGGGAAGTAAATGAGTATCAGCCCTGTAGCACATTTCTGTATGTTTTATTTTAGGAAAGAAATACCATGCACAATTTTAGGTTCTTTTTTATACAAAGCATACTGTTCTTTTAAATGCAGTTTAGAAAAGAAAAACCTGGTCCATAGTCTGGTTCAGGGAATAGCAGCATGCCTCCTAACCTTTGGCTGCTGCATTTCTGAAGAAGAAATGCCCTGTGCAGTAATTTCTTTAAATGCAATGTACTTTGTTTGATACCCAAGTAAGCTGCACTGGATGCATGTGGGGAGCATGTGTCCATCCAAATCCCTATTCATTCAATTTCATTCCTGTTTTGAGATATCGCTTTTGCCACTCTGGAAACTTCTCTCCCACTGTGATAATTTTTCATCCAACAGATAGAGTCAGGGGCAAAGGGGTGTGAAGGACCATAAAGGACTGTGCCTATATAAACATGTTCAATCTGAAATCCTTCTCTGATGCACTAACCCCATTTTTTTCTGCAGACTGTATAGAAAGCAAACGAAATGCAAGAGAGATTTAAATTGGAGAAGTGCATCACCAAATTGCAGCAATCCACATGATGCCTTCCCTACTGCTCTTTGCTTTCCTGAAATTTTCGATCAATTCAAAATATGGTCTTTCACAGTTTAATAATACTTGAAAAATGCTCTTATGAACAATGAGAATGATGACTGAAACCTTGTAGAATACTAGAATTTCTTCAAATGCACCTGCATTTGTAGTAGTAGTAAAAGTAGTAGTGGTAAAGTACAATTTAACAGCAATATAAAATTTATTCTGCATAAATGAATGAGAAGGATTGCTGGCATGGATATCAAATTGTGTTGTTGCATCTTCAGAAAAAAAAATTGTCTTTATCCAGCTGGATTCTTATGTTTATAGTTAAAGCTAAACTGCTTTTGGGATGTTGCATTCCCTGGTGAATTTGAAATTTGAGGAAAATAAAGATCTCTCGAAATATTTATATGGTTCACCAGTGCAAAATCTGTGGCTAAGGTGCACTGGTGTTTGGAGTATTTTTGTGTGTGAACAAATGGTGTATGAAGGGGTAAGGGGGAAACAGCATGAATAGCATTAGTTTTAATCATCTCATAGAAACACGAGGAAGTGTAAGAGTCAAGAAGTCAGTATAGGTGAAGAAAGTACCAGGAGCTGTGGCTAGTAGAAACCTTCTCATGGAATTAGAGGTGAATTTGAATCAAACCCAGTGCTTTCAAAGCTGTTCTGAGCTAGTTTTCCATTTGCATCTGGTTTTTTTTGGGTCAATAATGTAGTGTAGATTGATATTTTTTGGTCTGATCTGTGTCCAGGGAGAATGAGTTGAGAGTGCACAGAAACTAGAGGTGAGAGAAAGAGCCTTTTCTTTTTTGAATGTTAAACCAAAGTTGGTAAACCCAGTCAACTCAGACTCCATGTTATATTCCATTATAAAATGTTTAGGGGGAATCTCTGAAGTAAAAGAGAAATAATAGAAACTACTGACTTTCTCAAAGTATTTCCCTAATGTCACTTCCAACAGACAATTTAAATCACCCTTTATTTAACCAGGTTTTGAATTTCTATGTGCATATTTTTTCTTGCATGAGATTAAATCATTGTCTAAAATTTAATATCCTCATCAGCATAGGAAGCACATGGAACTGCCACATGATTCATGATCTGTATGTGGAGGAGCATCAGAATCAAATATTTAATCCAATTATTTTAAATGCTGAATGATGAAACATGATGGTTCCGTTGTATCTGCATCAGTCTGTAAAGACACTAAAGTGAAGATGTAGGCACAAGACATTCCTCACATAACAGCTTTGGCTAGGAAAAGTAATCTGTTGAAAACATTAAGGGTGATGACAGGTCTTGACTGGCATAATGACCCTTTAGATGGTGTTATATCAGAATAGGTGGGTCTAATAAAACCCAGTGATTCTTAATGGAAAATTTTGGAAACAAAACACATTTTCTTCTTTTATTTTATGGAATTTACTTGGGTTTTTTATACTGTGAAATGCAAAAGAAAAAATTAGTCAAGTCTGAAGTTGGTGCTGGAAAGATTGGGAAATTAGAAGGGGAAAAGAATAATTAATACATGGCAACTGTATGCTGCTGTTACCTGGATATCCCAGAGCATTTCAAGGTGAAGCTTACACTATCCCTCTGAAATACATGAGCAGCTCTTGGGCTTCTCATACAGGCTGGGAAACAAAAAAGAGGGAGGGGGAGTATCATATCATGCCTGGTGTAGATAAGGAAAGAAGTTCAGTTGTCAGATGTCAGCTTTCCCTGCTCCCAGAGACAGTGGTGTCATGTTGTGAGAGGGCTGGGGAATTCTCTCACCATTCAAAGGGTTTATTTGAATCCCTGCTCAGCCTCAGAAGGTATTTGTAATCTCAGAACAGCCTTTTCTTTTCTTTTCCTTTGCATTTCTTTTCTCTTATATAAATGAGGTAGGTGGTAGGTTTCTACTTCACAGAATATTAAGATTTAAAAAAGCAAAACAAAGCAAACCCAGACTATTTAATGGTTGTTACACAATCTGCAAATTACACAGAAAACTAAATGTAGAAGAGAAGAAGAAAGAACAGAATTATTCCCTGATGAACAAGGGTCAAATCTGAGAGATCAATACAAGATTTGTACTTCATAACGGCTTTGTCTCCATGAAAACAGAAATGTCAGCTTAGCCCTCAGATGAAAACATACAATAAAATTGTAATAGGTTTGTTTCTATCTGTGCTTGAAAAATAAGTGCAGCAAAGAACATTCTCTGACTTCATTCTAATAATGCAAATTGTCATCAGACAGCAGTGCTTGCCAAAGAAAACAAAATGTCATCTTTGAAGGGACTGCATGCACAAGGCTATCACAAGAAGTCCCAGGAGAGAGAGGGATTTTGTAACAAGAGCAAAATGCCATGCTGGGTTTAAAAAATATCCATTCAAGCACCACAGTTGCTAAAAGGGGAAAAATAATCCCAGCTGGATCATAACCGATACTTGACAGAAACATAGCCTTCAAAGACTTCTTTTTTTTCAGTCCAACTGAATTAACTAGGTTTAAAAATTAATGATACTTTGAATAAAATATCTGAAAAAATCCTTACTGCATTTTTTTTATGGAGGAGGTGGGGTGGTCATCCATAAGGTGGGGAATTCCCTCTTTGCTAAAGATATATTAGTACTGCATGTTCTGCTGTGAGTCAGGGAAGGCCAAAGCTGGTGCTGAGATAATGGCAGAGGATGAAAAACCTTCTAATGTCTGGTTATAAAAGTGTCTTATCAAAGACAATGAGAGCTTTGGATATGGGCTCCCAGGGAGCTGGTGTTTCCCTTTGAGAGCTGTTGCCTTTTCTCACATGCTGTCTCCAGCTCACTGGGCACTGGCTTCTAATTTAAACAGTCCAGCCCTGACAGTAGAATTGCTGGATCCATTTCCTACCTTTGAAACAGAAACTCTTGCATTTCTCCACTTTTTTTACCTGAATTACATCTTCCTCAGGGCACAATCAGGAGAAAGCAGGGCTGTGTGTGTGCTGTGCAGCATCACAGCCTCTGTTGTCATGGGGGAGTTGAAGGATGCTCCAGGTCAGGGCCCCTCTGCAGGAAGAGCTGTGCTGGAGAGCCAGAGGGAAGCTGTGGCACCCGGGCTGCCAAACACCTGGCACTGCAGTGGGACTGCAGGAGGGGAGGAGGGTGCTACACCAGCACAGAGAAAGCTTTTGCAGGCTGTGATTAATTCATTCTGAGCACCGTTACTGTCACCGGCAAATTCAGAGAGGGAATAACCAGCTTATTAGGGAATAGCGAGTTACTAGTTGTGTTCAGGGAAACCAGAGAGGGATAAGAGTGAGAGATAAAAAGTGGGAAAACAGGATTCAATATGATGACTTCAGCTGTGGGAACATCAGTGTCCCTGGAAAGCTTGCATGCTGTTTATCCCTGGTCTGGAAATACAGAGGTATTTGCTGAGTTTGGATTGCTCCCTGTTCTTTATTAAAGGATCACATGAGCTTTATTGAAACTTAAATTACTGTATGTCAAAGACAGTACTTAGCGCAAAAGAAACTACTTTACCATGAAAAGAAAAACTTTTACATCAGTGAGATAATAGATAATAGCAGTAGCTTATTGTTGTCATGCTTATATTTGCTGCAATTATAAAAAAAGGTCTAGAAATGGATTTTGAGTGTGAGGGAGGGAAAATACTTCCTGTAGTGGTAAAGTTCTTGAATAGGTGACCTTAAATCACTTCAAAAAGTGGTTGTTCAATGTTCTAAAAGATTTTATATGATTTCCAAAAAGAAAAGTGTTCCTTTGTTATAGTTAGTGTTTCCTAAAGTTTCAATTAAAAATGGATCTATAATCTTCTACTTAAGGAAAAATAAGACTCACTGAAATTTTAAAATTGGATGCTCTTCTAGCCACAGAACGAAACTGTTTTTCCCTCTCCTTACTCTTGTTATCTTCTGTCCCTTCCACCTCTTCCCTCTCTCTTCTTTGACAGTGTTCAAGAGGAGGGGAGATGAAAGAGGTGAATTTTTAGCTTTAATATTTCAAAGTAAATTTTAACACATGCCAGTCCACTCTTTACCAAAAAGCTATTTAAATTAGTTTCTCCATGTTCTTAAAAGTTTTTAACATAGGAAAGGTATGGATATTGGGTTTTGCATTTGGAATCAATATCCAAATAAGGAGACCTCAAAGCTTTTTTACATCCCAGTCTCATAATTCTTAAAATACATTCAAATCCTCTTTTTTGATGAGCACAAAGCTTTTAAATAATCATTTTTTTTTTCTTGTGGTAGTCTCAAAGATATCCATCTTTCCTACCAATGCAGAGCCACTTCATGTTCCAAAAAAATTTGCCATGGTTTGCGCATAAAAATTCAGGTCATCTGCATTTAATGCAAAATCCTTTAAGAGATGTCATGAAAAGAGAGATAATAGTTCAAAAAACAATGTCCAACATCTGCCTTGTCAGAAAAGGGGAGTGACCAAGTCTACCAGGCAAAGAAAGGAAGAGAAACGGGATGAATCTGCAATAAAAGGGTAGGGCAGACTGCCTCTCAGTCCTTCCACATGATGAATTTGAAGCTAAATTAAGCAAAAGGAGTAACAGAACCCAAGTGATCCTTCCCTCTACTGACCTTCTGGGAATTGTTTGATGGCAGCACTTAGGGAGAGCAGCTGTTGGTAAGTGCTCTGTAATAGTAACATTTGTATATCATTCCACAAAGGCATGACAGAGGATTTATAATACCTGAAACGTGCCTTTTTGCTGACCTTTCTCAGGCTGGTTTGGTATTTATCATTGGAAGATTTTCTGAAATGATTGATGTATTTGAATATTGTTTGCGTAACCAGATGAGGAGAGTGTCACGTTATTGGTAGGAGAAGGACAAGAGCAGAGGGAGAACCACACATTGTTTCTTTGGAACAAGTAACTTGTGCTCAACTTTCAACTCATCCAGTCCTGCGAGGGAGGTCCAGACATGTTAGAACATTTTTTGGTGCTAGATTGACAAAAGTTCCTAAGGATTGCACTGCTAATGGAACAACAATGTTCTTCTGAACACAATACTGAGGAAGGCAACTGGATGGTGAATTTTCATTCAGAGTGGGTTGCTGGGTTTATCCGTAAAGTGATCCCTCAGGTAATGCCAGTTGTGTTCCAAATCACACATCTCAGCATTCTCTATGCCAATAAAAGGTACCACAGACCTGTTTCAGCTGCCTCAGGTGTGTCTCTTCGAGACTGGGATAAATGACAGTCCAAGTCACTGTCTCAGAAGTGGTAGAGGGTTTTTCAGGTTAATTTCTCTGGTATCTTTGTGTTTCACTGTGATTCATGACTGTTTGTTTTGTCCACAGTTATTCAGTTCTGTGGAGTTTGGCAGAAGATGGCTGCTTCTTCATGAGGGAGTTACACCCAACAGGTTCTACTGGTAAGAGCAAAACCCTCTCCCTAATTTCCTTGACACAACTTCCCCACACTACAGAGGAGCTGGAATGAAGTCTTGAAGATAATGTGGCTGAATACAGTCTGCACTGCTGATTTGTTGAGATTAATTTAGAACTGGTATGAAAGGGGCATTATATGTTTATACAACATTGGAATAGTGGGCCTTTGATCTAAGGGTCGTGCAGAACTGAAATATGCTGAATAATAGTCTGAACAAAGCATTGATTTGGGATGGGAGAATGAGCTCAGTTCTCCCATCTAAAATCAGTTCAGTCTGGTCCTGCTATAGTTAAGGGACAAAGCCTGAAGTCTTGGAGGACACCAGCATTTCTGCCACAGACAGACATCCTCTAATGGTCGCTGTGCTTTTAATTACTGTTAGACCTGCTTAGCCCTTGAAAGTGAGCATGTTTCCACCAGACAGAAATCTGCGTAACTTTGACTTACATGGAAAAGAAGACTGAGAGATGAAAAGGACACTGGACTTTTTATTTCCCTGCAAACATGGTGGTATAGTCCAAATCAAATATAAGGTTCTCTTGTATGTTGGTGTAAATATGTGGGACTTCTCATCAATTCCTTATGGAGGCATTAGTCTGCCTGTGAGCAGAAGTGGGCTTGTGTCCTGTGAATGTGCCTTTAGAAGAGAAGCTTTTGGTAAAATAGTAATCTTGAAATTGGGAGGAGCTGAACCAATGATTAAAATGAGACAGGGATGGTAGTTTCTAAACCATAAATTTATGTCAAACACACAGGTTTTGAACATAGCAAGATTCATGAGTAGTTCAGTCAAATATTTTCTTTTAATTTATAAAAGAAGGAAGAGCTCTAGGTCAAATTTACTTCTAAAGTTGAATTTATATTTGGTCTGCAAAGAATAGACCAGAGATTTTGTTTGCTGCTTCTGCTTTTTAATCCTTTCTCAGAACCTGTGTTAGCTGAAGCTAATGCAATCTAAATTCCATTTCTAACTTAAATTCATTGCTGTGGGAGTGTCTGTATGGACAGTCACATGTGTGTTTATATCACTATTTATTTCCTGCAGGATTCCTAACAGGGTCTCAAAATATCAGATGCAAACACAGAGCTCAGTACATCTTCTGTTTTTTTCTGGGCTAATAAAAGCAGAAAGTCATAGAAATCTGGGTGCCCTGTCATTGAGACATCCAACAAAATTGTAATTGCTGAAGGGGCTCAGAGGGTTGAAAGGACTGTACCTGGACACCCATGTCCTGTATGGTACTCCAAGCCTTTTGAAGCTTCCTGTCATTGCTTACAGTTCTTGTTTATTGTGAAATGAGCTGATGGATGCCTGTAATAAGAAAAATGATGAAGTTGTAATTTTCCTTTTCTGTGGAGCTCAAATTTGAAGGCCTCTTAGAACCTAACAAATAAGAGAACTCAGGCTTGGAGCTTCAAAGACAAACAGCAAGTTAAAAGATGAAGAAATGTCCCAACCACCCATCCAATTTCCCTACAGCCATTCACAAAGCATGAAAATGCAAGCCTGTATTTTCACCTTGAACAGAATGCCCCTTGCATAACACACCTCAGTGTAAGCTAGACTGTACTTTTGCTGTCAAAAGTGAGAATAATACAACTTGTGGGGACACCATTGCATCTCGTACTGGCATATTTATAATGATTCTAGGACAAAAAATAATTTTAGCTGCAATTCTATGGACAATGTCAGTCTTCAAGCACATCCACAGCAGAAAGCAGCTGTGCCTGTGTGATTGAGAGCACCACAGAGAGCAGTACTTTAAAATGCATTTCCATTCTGTGCAGGCAGGTACTTGAGGATCCAGCAGCACTGAAATGCTGAATCAGAAGGGAAGCCCTTTGCACTCCAGGCGTGGTCACAGTTGGCAAAAGGGAAGTGGGGCCTAAGAGGGTGCAGAAGTACAGCTGAAATCCAGATTTCTGCAGCACCATCTCTGTATCCAGTGCTGGTGTACAAGTTGGGTAAAGCCTTGCTCAGAGCTCCATGATTTGTTGTTGATTGGGCTTTTAAAATTTATTCTTGTGTGTTTTGGCTTGTATCCAGAGTGTAATCAGCCTGAAAAGTGAGAAGACTGACTTCACTTATTCTTAAGAACAGAAATAAATAGTGAAGTAAAATGTCCTGAAGTCACAACTTAAAGCAGAATGTGGGGATACTCTCTCCTGTTCCTGGTGCTTTCTCTAAATCAAATGGCTTTGAATGGATTAACCAGGACACAGCTGTACTGGGCAAAGAATGAGGGAAATATTTGGTATCTAAGGGAGGCTGAGGAGTTTCGTTAGTACAAATTGCTTCCAGTAGTCTCTAAACTAGGACTTCTCCAAAACTGGAAGACACAAAGCAAGGCCTCTGGCATCAGGTCTTCCTGAGGCTGCGTTTAGTTACACTGCTTGTTTTGACAGGGAAGGTGCACCTGGAAGGCCTTTTTTCTTTCATCAACCATTCAAACCTTTTACATGGGTTTGAATGGTTGATGAAAGAAAAAATGCATTTTCCTGATTGCTCACTGATATTTTCATTGCCATTTTAGCTTGTCATGTTGTCTTGTAAATAGCTTTTGGGTCACTCAAAAGTGTTGTGAATAAACTCCACTGAGCTTGCTAGTTTTAGTCTTAAGAAGGCTCTATCAGCAAACACTGCCAGAGAAGCTGTAGTGTCTTTTACAGCTGCATTTCTTGTATCTGTTGCCAAGAGAATTTTCTTCTTTATTTGCTTATTTTTGGTTGGTTTGTGAAACACCTCTTCCTCCTACCACTCCAGAGAAATTTAATCCCCTGAAGAAAAACAGTCTGATGATGCTTACTACATAACTCTGAGCAAACACTCTGTGGACACAACTAAGTTACTTGTAGGCCACATGTACTTTTTATTCTTTCATCCTCTGTTACATAAAGAGGAGACATTAATATGGAAACAAAATATTTTTTATTCAAAGCTCTTCTGTTCCCCCTTTTCACTCTTGCACCTGGAGCTCCAAGTGATGCCCTGACATCCACATGTGTGATGAAAGAAGTGTAGTGTCACTCTGTGAAAGGAAATGTCAGGTGGGAGATGAGCAGATGAAGTCAAACCTTTAAAATGGGAGGTGACTGGAGACTTCTTGGCTTACAAACGCCCATCAAAAACCAAAACAAAACAAATGTTGGAAAAAGAGATCTGTAATTTTCTACCTCATTAAAACATTGTTAGGACACTTGTGGCTGGGCAGGTTTTAGTTATGGGCTGCTCTGACTGACACCTCATTAAATTTCTGTAAATTGAGTATCTCACATATCTGTTTGCATAATCTAGGGATGTGGAAGAGGTGTACTGAAGAAAATGTACTCCCCTCAGAAAGCCAACCACATATTTATTGTGTGTCTGGTGGAGGCTTGGAAGAATCCACGCTGCGTACAGGCAGCATATGCAGTGACACAGCAGTTCTGTACTCTATCAACAATTTTCATGTTTGTTATTATTTTTCCAGTAGCTTCTTGAGATTTTGCTGTTCAATGTACTGTGACAGAAAAATGCATAAAAGTTATCAAAGTACTTTGTAATTCTGAAACTGTGTACTCTGTGAAAATAACCTAATTACTAGGAAGGAGTATTCTAAGCAATATTAATTCAGCAGTGTAATACAGAAACAAGTTGATATACATGGATTATTGCTGATAGCACAGTGTTTACTAATGTATTTGGCATTAGGGAAAGAGAATGCAGTATATCCTGGTTAAAAGAGTTGGCTAAAAATGCTTTATTTAAATACTTCTGAGTTTATTTTTGTGATGCTTGGTGATTTTTGGTCAACACTCCTATTGCGGTATTTTGCTGGTGTAGGTGCTGGTTTGTAGTGAATACTAATGTGAACACTATTGGTGAACCAGTTGCACTGGGAATTATGTTGCTTTTTTCTTCCTTTTTTAGAGTGGTTCAGTCATCTAGTCAAAGTTCAATAGTGATACTTTGTGACTTGCAAATCCAAACATCCATGGCCTGTAGTTGCAGAAAAGCTGCTCAAAGAGCATATAGTCCTATATGGCCAAAATATAAATTTGTTGGTCATTAAAAACCAGGGTTTTTTTCTGGTCCTCAGATCAAGTCATGCCTTCCACCAGAAATTATTTCCTTAAAGTCAGTAAGTCATTAGAGCTGGCCCTAAAAAATAAAAGTTAAAAATATCATTAAAATTTGTCAAAACATAGTAGTTTTTAATCAAAATGAGATGTTTTACTGAAAAGATTCTCATCTAATTTTAACCAAAACTTAACCTTGAGAAACTTGGAGGGGGAGGAAAGGAAAGAAATAAAATTGAATAATAAAAGTGTCTTAAAAACTAACATAAAATGGACAATAGAAAAGCCCAACCAGTAAATTAGGTCATCAGATTACAATCATTATCTCTACCAGTGGTATTGATTTTATTTTCTACTTGAGTATTGCACCCAGACAAGCAAGTAGGAGAAATACAAAAATAATAGCACTCCATACTTCAAGAAGATTGGAAGGCTGTAATAACAGGAGGGCTAGAGCACCTCTCCTGTGAGGCTGAGAGACCTGGAGATGTGGAGATGTTCAGTCTGGAGAAGAGAAGGCTCTGGGGAGACCTTAGAGCACCTTCCAGTGCCTGAAAAAGGCTACAAGAGAGCTGGAGAGGGTCTTTTGCCAGGGGCATGGAGTGATAAGACCAGGGGTAGTGGCTTCAAGCTGAAAAAGAGCAGGTCTAGGTTAGATATTGGAGGAAATTCTTTACTTTTCGGGTGGTGGGGCATTGGCACAGGTTGCCCAGAGACGCTGTGGAAGTTGGAAGTGCTGAAGGCCAAGTGGGATGGGGCTTTGAGCAGCCTGAGGGTGTCCCTGCCCGTGGCAGGAGAACTGGAGCTAGAGATGATCTTTAGGATCCACTCCAACCCACATGATTTGTGATTTCCAGTAGCATCACGTGTCCACAATGTTAATGATTCCCTGAAGAAATGAAAGGAGATATGTCAGTTTGGTAAGAGGTGTTGCTAAGTCTCCTCTTATGTTTTTCTGAGTATGAGCAGAAGAAAATGGAGGCAAACACTGTAAAATAGTAAGCTATCCAAACTCTTCCATCAAATAATACAAAAATATGCACACACTGAAGGGGAGAAAAGCCTGTAAGCAGCTGGGAGGACAGATAAGTAGATAGGGCTAAATTTGTGTTTCTTTTATGAGTCGTAGCAAAGAAAGTTAATCTTCACAGTATAATTATAGAGTATATATATTTTCTGTTTCAGAGGAGGCTGGAGACTGTATTTTAAAGGCTCTGACAGTGTTCACTGGAGCAGCTGAAAGAGCTGAAAATCAAGGGGATGAGGTGTCAAAGCCCTGTTAAAAACTTCATTATATTCAAGCACTTGGAGCAAGCTGGGTGCACTGTCCCAGTGTTTCTGTCAGGTCTTGGCTTGGTGAGATTTGCACGCCCACCCAGGTGGGCTGAGGCAATTTAAATGCCTCAGTGCCTGGGCTGTTTACAAATGATGCTGTGTATGGCTGAACAAGACCTTTTAATCACTGCAGGGCAACTACTGGAAGCTGATGGGAAAGATGCCAATCAAAGTGCATTGTGACAGCCTGTCCAGGAAATCATCCACTTGATCTAACACACAAGCCTTTTTTAGTGAGTTGAAGGGAGGAAATTTAATTTAAAATGTTTTTTCATAGCTTAAATATGGTGGTTATGGGTACATGCCAGAGAAACCCACGACAGTTTTCAGCAGGTGTGAATGAAGTAAATGCTCATCTGGTTAAGCCTTTTGGGACCCAGTCTGGTTGATGCATAAGTTGGTGTGTTTTAGTTTTCCCAATTCAGCAGCTATTTCTTAAAAAATCATCCAGAGATACTTTAGAAAGGAGTACAGACTCCCATGAGCTTCAGCTTTTCTACATCACCCACTTTCCCTCATTAAAGTTCTGCAGAAGTAGGCAGGCATCCATTCACCATGTTCAGAATCTTGATTTGGGGGCTGATCAGTAACAGGAGCCTGCAGTGCTGTGCAGGACCCTGGAAGGTGTCAGTCTCCAGCAGGCATTGGAATTAGGAGCTGCCTTCTCTGTAAAGGACAGACCTTGAGAAGGTGAAGCAGTGCACAGGTAAATCACCTGTGGATTTGGCTGGGTCTGTGTCAGGGAGGTTGCACTGCTCTGTTCTCTTGTGTGTTTAATGAGCAGCACACTGTGCTACTTTCCTCTCCTGCTCTACATGACTTGCTGGCCTCCTCCAGAGCTGCCTGGCTGGGCCACAGCACTGCAAGGTGGGAGAGACATTCCTTAACACAGTGGGAAATTGTGATCCTATTAGCTGTACCAGCAGAGAAGCTGTAAATCAGGTAGGTTTGGTTCATGATACCAAGGAGGGGAGCTCAGAGGCTGTAACTAGAGGGTACTTTCCTCCTCCTTTCTCTTCAAGCCAGCTTGAAGTCTTAAGTTTCCTACAATATATGTAAAAGAGATATAAGGCTATCTTAAAATCAGGATCTAGTCCTGGTTAACTGAATTTTATCCACTTAGTTTAGATCCTCATTTTAAGACATTCCTCCCACCCTGTGTTACCAGCAATAGGCAGCTGCCTCCTGAGAATTTGCATCCATCTATTTCAGAGTTTTAGCTAAGTTTCCACTCTGAAGCATCCCACAGAGAGCTGTCACAGGGGAGAAGGCTTCCTTTGCTGCTGCCCTTAAATCTGTGGGGTATATAGACAACAGAGTGTGGAAGGGTATGGGTCATTATGCACTGGGGCTCTGAAAAGTGGTGGGATGGTGAGAGTGAAAATAACTCGCCACAGCCTGAAAGTCTCACCACTACCCCCAGTTACCGACTCACCTATTTCAGTGTCAGCAGCAACAACCACCTGCTTTTCTGGGTTAGTGCTGTGAGGTGGCACAATTAGGAGAAGTTGGGCTTTACTCACTGAACTTCTGTTTTCTATCAGTTCTAAAGAAAGGGTGATAAACTGACTCAAGCAAACCATAGCATGGATTTAGCCCAGTGGCTGCCTGTTGAATTGCACCAAATTGTATCATTTCATGTGATTGCACCATGTGGGAAAGAGTAGTGCCGAGTTGTAGCAGGGAAAAACTAATTAAATTATGGTCAGGGGAGATTTATTAGCCAGATGTAAAGAAATGAATTGCTGATTTATGGCTATCTGGAATCTGTCCGTGTTTCTAAAACATGTCAGGAGTATGTGGTTAGGAGATGTTAGAGCTGGAAAGCAGTCTTTAAAGTATGTTCCAGGAATAGTAAAATCGGTGAAACTTCACATAATAGGGAGTGAACTGAAGAAACCACAAGAATTGCCTCCCACACTCAGCTCCCTGGGGCAGATTCACTGACCTCTGCAAGCAAAAAAAGGAACAGAGAGTATCTGCAAAGTCCTCATGGAGTCAATATAGTAGTAAAAGAAAAAGGAGCCTGGAGGACTCTCAGCTCTATTTTTGTCTCTGCCACATAGCAACTGTGTGATCTTGGTCAAATCAATGAGGCCCCTGTGCTCTTGACTAATCAGTGAAGTTTATCTGTAAAGCTGAGAACAAAAATTTTCCTCAGCCCCTATTTCTAACTTGGTCTTCTTGTCTTGTACTTTTCCATAGGTCTTGAACAAATCAGTACCATGCAGGGAAGGTTACTTAAAGGTTGATTGTCAAGTGCTTTTGTATCTTTGGACAAAAAGCTCCCTGTTCGTTGCTACATGTTACTATTTTTGTGAATGGAAATTAGAATTTAGTGTTATAGAAACATCAGTGGGACCAAAAAATTGATGCTGCCGTGGACAACATGAGCATCATCCACTGTGTTTGTTGTTTTCATTCTGTCCTTTAAAACAAAACCAGTAATCTGCCATTCACTGAGCTGGAGGAAGGTGCCAATTTTTTAACATGAAGTGACAGGATATGTCCAGAGGCAGTGGAGGAGCTGGTTTTGCATTGGCAAGATTTACGATAAGGGATTCGCATGAGTGCTGAGGCTAAAGGAAGATAAATCCCTAAAGGCAAATTCTACCAATAATTGAATTACAAAGCCATTATCATGTGCTGAACAAAGCAACTTTATAGCTTTATTGTGACAGGATAAAGCTTGTTAGAATATTTATGCTCATAGGACAACTTTGGCATAAGGATCTCTAGGAGTACATTCCCTCTTCCACATGACTGTTGCAGCTAGTTAGTCTTTCTGTGTAATGCAGTGTATGTGGAGATGGGGATTTGCTCAAATTGGGACTAGGAAGAGGGATTGCTGAGGTCAGGAAGCATCTTAGATATACAGCTTGTTAAGAACAAAGCCATCTGTGGAATGCAGCTGAGGCACATAAGCATTTCTCATGCTGAGTAGTCAAACTGGATTTTCCAAGCAATGTCACTTTTCTGTTTGGCATTGCGCTGCAGCCACATCTGAGCTACTCCCACTCAGTGCTGATACTCTCAAAATGGCCAGAATGGTGTAGATCTCATTCCATCCACTTTAGTGGAAACAGTCTGTTATGTCATTTTTCTGCCAGCCTTTGCTGCATGAACAGGTCATACCTGTTTATCCCCAAAGCAGGTGAGGTGTGGGCACAGGAGTCCTAATTGTGCATTTGGTCACTTCCTCTGAGACATAGAAAAGCTGCATAAATCCTCTGTGTCCATATAATGAATGAGGGACATTCACACTGGTTTTGTCTGTGAAAAGGGCATGGTAGGATTTGGCATTCTGGGCCATTTGCATCAAAGATCCTGTAAAATAACAATGTCAGCTACTGCCTGTCTTAAAAGATGTTTGATCTTGGCTGCTGTGAGCATGTATGATACAAGAAATACATATGAAAGGATTGCCATTGAGTTTCTTGTGTATATAGTCCCAGATACAGTGTGTCTGTGTCTGAAGTCAAGCATCCAGAACCAAAGACACCCAAAGCTGCTTTCCAGAATGCACAAATCCTTGAGACGCAGCCCTTATTGTCTGGTGTTTTGAGTTCATTGTTTATGAAAAAATGGTAGTTTGAAATTAGGTGCAGCAAGTAGAAGCTTTTGCTTTCTTCACAATGATGCCTTTTTGCAGTTCTGAGTGGTCTGACTGCATTGCAAGCCTCATCAGTTCCCAGCATCCATAAACAATTGCTTTTGTCCCTAGAAGTGAAAAAAGATAGAAGAGGTGGAAACCCCAGGATAACAGGGTCTCTATTGAATTTTCTTGGCTCAGAGGAGCTGACGGGCCAAGGAAGCCAAGGTTTTAGAAATGTTTCAGACAGAGAAGATGGCAAGGGGTTGGTCACTACAGAAATATGCCAACTAGCATTTACTGTGCAACGGGCAGTGCCAGGCTGCTTTTGTTTAGTTCAGCCTAGTTCCAAACCAGGGGATGATTTGGGGTCTTTTCCCTGTGCTGCTTCTCACGGTGGATGTGGAATCTGCATTCAGAGCAATTACTGTGCTGCAGCCAGTGCTATCGATTTGTGAGGCTCTCAAGTGCAGATAACTACTTAGCAGGCTTCATAGTGATTAAAATTTTAGGAAGCAACTTTGTAATAGGACCGTGGGGGTCCTAAATTTTTCAAAATGTAAGCATCTTCAGTGTAAAGGCAGTGGGGTCACTGCCTTGCACTCTCTTTGGCTTTTCTAAATCCTCCTTTTCCCAAAAGATTTTTTTTTCTTTTTCTTTTCCTTTTTATGTTTTTAAAACATCCAGACAATTATACCAACAAAACACTTGAAGTTAATCACAAAAATACAATAAGCACCATTCAACAGTAAGCCTTGCAAGGATATCCCTGGTGTCCTTAAGTTTCTGGGAGTATTACAGAAAGCCTGAGATTAAAGGGACGGACAAAGGACATGCTGGCATTTTACCACAAAGTGAAAACATAGACTGAGGCAAGAAGAAAAGTTTGTGGGTATATGAGTGTTTGGTCTTTGAGAGCAGATGCTGAAAGGGAAGAATGGGTTTGAGAAATATGAGAAGAAAGCACTGCCAGCATAGAGAACAGAAGTTGCTCAGAACAGGGAATGGCTAATTTGGGACTATTGTTTGTTTTTAGAGAGATTTCTGAGAGAAGTCAGTAGAGGGGGTCCCAGAATGTTGTTGATGTGTTTCCCTGTTCTTTGTAGGGTGCTTGGTTTATCAGCTGTTGAGCACACAGCACTGTTCCTCATCTACCTTGGGAAGCAGTGCATTGCCCATGTTGCACTGACCATGTGCACACAAGATAATTAGGTACAGTGGGCACTTGCTTTAAGTTAC
The DNA here is from genome assembly GCF_028769735.1 of Zonotrichia leucophrys gambelii. Taxonomy (NCBI): domain Eukaryota; kingdom Metazoa; phylum Chordata; class Aves; order Passeriformes; family Passerellidae; genus Zonotrichia; species Zonotrichia leucophrys. The sequence goes on from NC_088176.1 coordinate 10,710,239, forward strand.
AAACACTGAGTTGGAGGCTTTGGTGCTCTCCTGGGCCCATCCAGCATGCAGTTTCCTTCTTCCACATGTGAAGCTTGTTTTTTTTTTTTTTTTTTTGATCATTCTAGCTTCGGTTCAAGAACCTTCCAGTCTGGTCAGAAATGGAATTTCTTTGTAATCTGTTATTCATTCTTTTTCATATGGACACCATGGGTTTAAAACTGTTACTTAATATTCAGTCTTGTAGAAGTACATTGACTTTTTCAGCTTCTAAGGATAACGCCTTTGGTTTTTTCCCCAGCCATGAAGGAGACAAGAAGACCCTCTGATAGACTAGCTGGATGCTTGGTAGTGTTGTGATTGATTTGGTTGACATACTAAAAATTCAAGAATTCTGATATACATCCTACAGTTCCTAGCACCTTTTTTCCAGTAGATGCTTTAGGAACAGATTGTCCTATGCATGTGAAAGGATATGTCTGTCTTCCTAGAGAGAGCATATTCTCAGGGGCTGTACAACCAAAAGCACAATATTTATCTCCTGTATATGCTCACTGTGGTCAATATTAAATTTCTGAATGTCTCCTAGGCTTTTATATGTCCTAGAGCAAATAATAAGGCTGATGTAAGCTATATAAAACATTTCTCAGAAAAAGGACTGCTCGGGACATTCAATTACCCCTTTAATTGCAATCCATATTTCATCTGTAATTTGTGTTTTTAAAATTAGATATTAAACATATTTCAGGTCTGTTGTGTTTCCTACTTTGGGACCTTTATGTGATCACATGTGGGTGTCTGTAGTGTGGGTGTCCAGACATCTTAAATTCAATGGAGAGAAACAGGCCGTTCTAGGATAAATTGTCACAAAGTCATATCTAACACTGTTCAGCTGATCCAGAGTGCAAAACTGCCTGTTTCATCTCTCTGCCTGCAAAGAGAGCTGAGTGTGATTAGTTAAAGCTGTACATCTGTGATGTACAGCTGGGTAAGATGAATATTACTTTATGTGGCTTTTCAGGTGGTATGGAGAGATGTATAAAGAAATAGCCTAAGGCTACCATGGAGCAAGACAGCATGATCCAAAAAAATGTGACATTACAAAAATGCTGGTCAGTAAGCTCTCAGCAGAATCCAGATGGAACTGATATGTTTCTGGCTGTCAGCTCTGTTCAGTTAATAATGATTTGAGCAGATGTGTATTTGTATTTTTCTTGTTCTTTACAACTGATTTTTCATGTTGGCATTTAATATTATGGGCCTGACCATGACCTTGTGCTGTCACAAATCAAGCCAGTTGTATATCAAAGCAATGAAATGTGTACTTTCTAATGTAGGGAGAAAGATCTGGCAGATAGGAAGTCATGGATATGGCTCTTGACTATACCCCAGATGCTCTCTTTGACTTTAGGAATTTCCTCCGCTGGACCTTTTCATCTTTGTCATCACATTCCTAGGTTGCAGGGGTTAGGAGACATCAGAAGAAAGGAAGTCCTGGAGGTTTGTCACCAGCTTGTTTCAGCTGGCCTTGTTCTGTGCCCCCTTGGGACAACTGATGTTTTAATTCTACCTTGAACTGAAGCTCCTACAGTCCCTATACTGGCTGAGACTAAGTAATATGTATTTCAGGGCTTGAGGGATCCAGATTTTTATATGCTGCTCTTAAGGCACCTAAAAGTTTGATGTAAATTACGGCTCATAAAATTGACTCTTTGCCTGAGAAGATGCAAAAGGTGCTTCTCTTGGGGTTAGAATAACATTGTGAGGAGGAAATTCACAAAACACCCAAGTAGACTCTCATTCTTTGCTGGATGAGCACCATTGTTGCACTCTTAAGAGGCGAAATATTCAAATTTGTGGAATCTATTCCTTGTTTCTTTGGAGAGTTCACATCCCCTGGAGGTGTGTGAGGTCAGGAGGAGGAATGGACTGACAAAGCTGAACTATGTCTTCTGCAACAGCCCAGTTCCAGGTGGGCTACTCCAATATTCCAGTTCCAGCGTTTAAATCCCACTTAAATAAACAAGAATAAAGAGGAGATATGCTAGCTTTGTCCTTGTGCAGTTTTTTTAGAGCTGTTTGTCACTGGAATCTGTCTATCTTGAACTGAATTGTAATGAGCAGGCCCCACATTTTGGCCCTAAATCTGCTGATCATAGCAGGCCTAATAAAAATGCCCTAGGAAAGTGTTTCCTTCCCCCCTCACTTGGTGTCAATTATCAGGAAGCAGAGATTTTAAGTGGAAGTTGAATGTTTAAGGAAATAACACCTTGCCATAAACTTTATTAAAAATGGAGAAGAGGTAAAAGCAATGCTGGTTCTCAGAGTATTTTCTGAACTTCAGTCCCCAACAAAGGAGAACGGAACCTTTTCCAGCTAGTGAATTGCTATATATTTTGTCAAGCAAAGGTAAGGATTAATCAGGACACAGTCTTGTTAACATTTTTATAATAGTTATTAGTTAATGCACATGATGATTAAGTACTGGAGGTGCCTCTGATTGCAGTCAGTGGGAACTGAATTAAGGTCTAAATCACTGTTTGAATCTCTCTTCTGATTTCCTGAAAAATAATGAGGGTTTGAGGAGAACATCTAATTTTTCTATCACTGGAAATGAATGTGTGTCTTCCCTCATGCTTCTATTAACTCGGAGGTCAGGCAGCTGACAAGAAACTGGTTGTTTAACCCTCAGCTTTAATCCAGGATTGTGACTTGGGTGATAGGATCAAGACCAGAAACAAGGCAGGTTGTCAGAGATGCTGCTGAGGCAGCTCTACAGTGGGATTGGCACCGAGAGCATCATTCAGGCTCTCCATCAAACCACTGCCCATTTGGAATCTTCCAGGGAATTGATGAGGCCACCAGTGCCAGTCCAGGGGAACCTCAGCAATGGAAGTGAAGTTTAATTCCATAAACTCCTTATTTGCAGTGCTCAATGCCTTTACTTTGTTACTTGTTAATTCAGAGGGAACAAACAGTGATTTCCAATGTGACACTTTTATTAATGGAATACTGTTTTTATTAGATCAGAAGTGATAAAATGTCTCAGGATAAAATGAGGTTTTAAAACTTCTTAATTAATGAGGGAACATTGATCATTAAGAGTGTCAATTAAGCAAATGTGCATAAAATGTCCAATATAAAGGAACAGCTATAATTAGTATGCTGGCAAATACTATTATCCCATAAATTAAAGTCTTCTGCATGCCACCATGAACTGAAACGCATCCTTCCGACCAAACAAGGAGAAACATCAAAATTTCATGTGCCAACAAGAACAGGAATGGGTCTCCAGGTGGAAAGAAGCTATGTAAAGGGGTTAGAAATAAAGAACTCATAAGTACAATGGCATTTATTAGATTAAATAGTAGAATTTCTTTAAAATATTCAAGTTCATATTAGGAAAAAACTCCAAAATTATTTCAAAATTATCAGTTCTGATTTGTGAGTATGATTTTATGTCCAGCTAAACAGTATCTCCTTTGAAAGCAAAATCTCAGAAATTCATGGTATATGTTGTTTTTAATACTCTTGTCTCAATTTGCCTTTTACAGGTCTATGATGGGGAATGGAAGAGAGCCTGACCTCGTGCACCTGGAGGCCAGGACAGTGGATGGCTGTAAGTACATCAGCTTCCAAAACTGTGGCATTCTGGGCTCTCCTCATATGCTTGTAACCATACAACACAACAGTAGAAATCTCACTTCTTTTAGTGATTCACTCATGTAGTACAAGGAGTTTGGCTGTTCCAATTTAGGTCTGTCAGAAGAGAAGCCTTTCCAGCAAGACAAAAAGTTGGGTTAACCAGGCTGTGAACATGGTAAGGAGGAATAGGTGATGAGCAGTAACTCGGGTTACTACACACAACACTTTTATTTCTTCTTACATGGTTGGTTTTTATTGATGGGAACATGACACTGAAGAGAAGTTCCTGGGTCATGAAGTCTAGCTGCTGTTTGTTCACACAGTACATAGCATTACCTTGTTCATAGCTTCATAGTTTTAGCTGACCTGGGATACTCTGCCTTAGGTGCTACCTTTGAAAATACCCAATTAGAAACCTTTTAATGACCAGTCTGAGTGTGCTCTTTACTGATACTGCATGTCCTGCCATTGTCCTTCACTTTCATCAGCTCCTTTCCCTCCCTGCTTTGCCTCTTGAGGTGTTTTTTGGTTTTTTTCCCTATTCTAGGAGCCTCCTTTACCTGCAACTCCAAAATATTTTCCTAATTGGCAGTAAATTCTCTCAGGCACACTCAGCCCCCTGCTGGCCTTTTCTCCTCCCATCCAGGCTTTCTCACGGTTTATCTTTGAGCTCCACTGCCTTTGCAGATATTTCTCCATGGATTTCTTTTCCACAACATTGAATTGCCTCAGGCAGGCATCACAGTGAATGCCCAGCTGCCAGAGATCCAGTCATTTTAATTCCATATTGTTTCCTCAGTAAATAGCAGTTTTCCTGCAACATAACAGGAAGGTTTTTACCATTTGCAGTACAGAAGTATTAATAGTGCCTTAAATTAATTATTTTTTAAATTATAAAGTTCCCCCTTGAAATGTACCCTCAAATACAGTGGTGCTACTTAAAATGTGATTTTGTCATTGGAAAATTAAAAAATATCTGAAAATTTAATTGTAAGGTATTCTGATTTTTAACTTAGGAAATTTAACTTGAAAGAGAACTTTTTTGGAATATGAATTTTGATAGTAGCGATAGAAATCATAAAGTTTTAAAGGTCTTTTCATTTCAAGATATGTAGGATTAGTGACAGTGAAAAAATGTATTATCTCTACTTCTTATCATTTGTGATCTATGATTATTATTTCTCCTCTCAATTTCACTTACTTGATGTGGCAGCAAGGCTGGGAACATGAGGCTTTCCACTTCTTGGGGCATGCTAAAAGGAAATATTCTAACAGGGCAGCATCTATTTCAGCACAAAACACTGCTGTTAGAAGTCATTAAACTTGAGGTCATTGAGATGAAGCACTACACATGATGTTTAGAGAGTTGTATTCTGGTGATGCATTTGAGGGACATTCATCTCCCAGTGGGCAGAGAACAACCTTAGTGCTGGGCTCTCCTTGCTAGAACACCAGTAACTCTCTGTCTCTGCTCTCTGATTATGGTCTGTCTGTGCACTTAATTTATTGTGCTTATGTACATGATGTAAAATGTTTGCAAGGACCAAAACAAGAGTTCCACAGCAGGCATAAACCAGTACAGCTTCAGTGGCATTGATTTACACCTGCTGAGGATCTGGCTAGCAATCTTCTTCTTGCGCTCTCCCAACTTTTTTCTTTTGTTTCCCCCCTTGGGATCCAGAAAAAATGTGGACTGCTGAACACACTGTGTCTCATCAAAGTAGGGTGCAGGTAATGATGAGCAAGCTGAGTACAGCCTGCTCAATTTATTTCTGTTGGTGGAAACATATTTGCAGGGCTGATCGCTGCCTTTTATGGTTTTCATCCTGTTGTGTAAGTTTTGGAGAGCACCATGCAAAATTTCATCTTGTGGAATGTGATGCTTTTGTTTGTTTTTCAAAGGCTTCAGGCCTAATCCATATCAATCTGGGGCTGAGAGCATGGTGGTAAAACTGATTTTTCTGGTTGGAAGAAGTTCATGTGAATGTTATCTCACATTTCCATTGGGTGTCCCTGGTGTTCTGCTTTGATTTTGGAACAGGATCAAAGGCAAGCCAGCAAAGTCAGCAGGAACTGTGGGTTTTTGTTTTTTTTTTTTATTTGGTCTGGGTTCAGGGCAACACCCCAGTAAGACAATTAATCCCCTCTGGTTCTTAATCACACGATAAGCTTCTCTTTGTTACATTCACCACCACAAACATCAGGCAGGGTGATGGTGGAAGTTAAATCTGGATTTGCTCAAATGCATCCTAAAGTGCTTTCAGAAGGTATAAACTTAATGACACATAGGGGTTCAGGTTTGTGAAGAAAACACAAGATCCTAAAATTAACAGGCTTATCTGATTTGAGCTTGGTAGGGTTATTCCAGTAAGGCCTGATTCAAGTTAATTAAATGGGAGGTAATTTTTATTCAGGTGATGCCTACTGAGAAATCCAGACTGTTGGTGCAAATTAGAAAGATGGATTCCTACAAGGCACTTGGAAACTAACTGGGTACCCAGTGGCCCTCCAGAGAATGGCAAAACTGACTCAGGGGATGTCTGAATGACAGTTTCTATAGACAGTAAAACAGTAAAACAACTACTACATTTATGAGCCATGCCTTTGCTTTTGTAGATAAGAGACCAATTTATTTAGAGTAAAGTTTTTAATTTTTTTTTAAGTGTGGATGAAAGAAGCTAAGGGGTTTTCTAATGTGCTGGCAAAGATTTAGAGAGCTCCTGATATTTAAAAAGTAGTTTTGTTTCCTTTGCTTTTCTTCTGCTGTCCTGATTTACATAGCAGCTTTTCCTACTGAAAGATAATTTAGGAGCTGCTGTGATGCAGGTTAAGACCAAAGTCTCACCTGGGGCCAGCAGACATGTTCTGCTTGCTGATCCACAGGGATTGAGCATCTGGCCAAAAGTGCCTGAATCACAAAGTTGCACTAGTACCTTAATTTCTGTTTTCACAGGAAATTGCTGGGAAGAATAAAACAATCACTGTTGTGGAAAAAATGAGTAGGCAGCCTAGCCTGGCAGTCTTTTCCTAATGTAGCTACAGTGTTGAATTAATTCCTGTAGTGCCCTAAACCTGTGCAGTGATTTTTTTTTTCTTTTCCTGGTTGTGATTAGTTTTTTTCCTGATCATGATTAGTATTTGTCCTGGAGAAGGACATCTGTTAGTTTCTCTCATTATAGCTTTATGCCAGAAATGGTGGAGGATATACTTCCCTGTGTAAAGAAAGATTTTTGATGCTGACATGCAATGAAGAAAGAGTAGCAGCAGGATAAAACCAGATTTGTGGGTAGTTAGTAAATGGGATGGTTTCGTTTCACTGATCTTCATTACTGGTTAATTGCTTTGCAGTTGCTGAGTCCTGGAGAGTTGTGAGCATATTCCCATAACATGCATGTTTCAAAAATCAATGTTCAGACCAGATGGAAATGGATAAAGAACAGTCATTTCTTGTGTTTCTCAAAAAAAAAAAAAAATAGATTAAAGTATGGGAGAACATTTATTTATTATTTAAACTGTGGAATTCATTGCCATGGGAGGTTGTGAATGCTGAAGATGTACCTGCCCTGCTAATGCAACCTAGACATGTTTTATTAGTCACTGAGGGAGAGGGGTTGCAGGCCTGGGTCTTTCAGTGACATATGTCACTACCATGTTCTTATGGGTCATTAGTTACAAGATGCCAGTCATGCTTCAAAACAGAAACTGTCCCTGATGTGTGAGTTGCTCAGTAATGAGCTGGGATGCTCCACAGAAAATCTGTGAGAGAAACAGATCATTTACTACATTGTGTAAAACTCTTGATTTGTCCCCAGTGGATTAATTGATAGAGGAAAAAACACATTCCTCTGTGAACTAAAGACAAGAAAAATATAAATTATGCATTTGCAGAGTAGAGTGACCATTTTCTCTGACTCTCCCTGTGATCTTATAAGGTTTTGAGAAGACATAACTGCAAGCTTACACTAGGAAGCAGTGGATGTCAGGGTTTGATATTTAATCCAAAAAAAGCACTTGTCAACAAAATATCCTGAAGAAAGTGCCACTGCTTTAGGAAGGGATCTAAAACTCTCCTGTTTACTTTTTCAGAGGCCAACCAGCCTCCAGTAACCACCAATAACCTTCCTTCTCCACCAGCTGAGCCAAGAAATGTCTCTGGCACAGGTTGGATCCATTTGCATTGAAAACATACAAGCATGGTGCTCAAGATAAATGGAAAAAACTAAAATATTTCATGGCACAGGGTTCCCCTGGCTCTTAACATTTTCTGTGTTAGCTTTTGCAGTTCTCTTTCACCACTGAAACAGATTAATTTTGTCAGAGATTTCCCTTACAAGATGTCTCCATCGCTATGTTCTGTGACTTTTCTTGCTTCCTCTTTAGAAATAGCTGCTGTTCCCTGAGAAGATTCCTACTCTGGGTGTCTAAACTTGTCAAAAATGAATGCATCTGGGGGTGTAAGAGCTGGGAGTTGCTATGTTCTTCTCTCCAGGCACAGTGTGACTTTGTTGTTGTATATTAAAAACAGCAGCTGTTGTTGGAGGTGAGGGTTCTGGAAATGAAAAGCATAATGTCCTAATTACCTATGGCAGGGAAAACATCTGTGCGAGAAAACTAATGAAATTAATTCCAGAGCTTAGCAACTGAATACATTAATTGACATTAATTAATGCTAAATTACAAACCTCTGCCAATGAAGTCACATGAAATGTCCGCGAGAATGAAATGGAAAAAATCCTTGAGTTAATGTGAACACAGAAAATCTTCCCCTAGGAAAAAAGTGAGAACCAGGCACTGCAAGAAGTCTGCTTCTCCTTCTTTCTGTCTCCTGTAGCAAAAGGAGTTTTTCCTGTTGTGCACATCTCAGTGTTTGGCTCTTTGGGAGATTAGCTTAAGCAATTTCAGTGGTCTGCCCTTTAGTAGTTATTACTGGCATTTTAGAATTGAAGCCATGGAGAATTGCACTGTAAAAGTTCACAGGAATCGCCTTAGTAAATCTTCATCAATGATACAATCACTGCTGCACAGACTCCTGTGATCACAGCAGAAATAGGGATAGTCCCCATTCCTCCATTAAAGCACAATCCAAAAAAACCTCAGTCTCCTCTAATGGATGTCAACCTGGCCTGCTCTTTAAAATCTCTTGTGGAGGAGATTCCTTAATCCCCCAGACTTTTTACAGCTCAGGTGGCAGTAGGACCGTTTCAACTGAGGCTGCTTTGCTGAACTCAGGATTGGCACATACTTCACTCGGGAGCTGTGTTGTGGCAGAGTGGGCGACCCCTCCTGGAGTTCTGTGTGCAGCTCTGGAGCCCTCAGCACAGGAGAGCTGTGGACCTGTTAGAGAAAGTCCAGAGGAGGCCACAAAGATGATCAAGGGCTGAAACTCATCTGCATGTGAGGCTGACACAGCTGGGCTTGCTCAGCCTGGAGAAGAGAAAGTTCTGAGGAGACCTTATAGTGACCATTCAGCACTGTTAGGACAAGGAGGGGACATGCTGACATACAGCCCTGTTGGGTGGTGGAGAGACTGTGTCCCCCTGTCCCCCTTTTCCTGGCTGCAGAGGGCTGAAAGGCTCTGAAAGGGAACTTTCCTGAGCTCACAGGAACGAGCAGGCTGGGAATTATGTCGTTCCCTGCCCTCTTGTGGCTAATGTGGAAAAAATCATGTCCCTCTGAAGGGAAATGCATTTCGATCATGCTGCCCAGGCTGTGCTCATTAATGCTTTGCAGTGAGCTGCGAAAGCATAAAATGTTATAAACAGCAGCAACTAATAATACATAGCACTTTATATATTCCAAGAACCCTGCAAATGCTGGAGAAAAAAAATCATCCTTCATTGAACTTCCCTGAAGGTTCGTTACCCTGCATGTCTTTTTCCAGCAGAAGTCAACAGCCCTTAGAAGCAAGGAAAGAAATGTCAAATGATAGATTTTAATAAACCAAGATTAAATACAAGATGGTAAAATTCCAGCCATTTCTATTTCAGTGTAAAATGCTATTTCTCTGATCTCAAGGTGGTAATTATATCAAAGAAGGGGCTGTGTCTCTCCAAGGAAAATGATTAGAAGTACTTCTAACAATAAATGCAATGTAGTGTTTCTATCATGTAAGTACGAATGTTAAAAAGCCAAAATTGTTCCTTGTGTGGATCAGGTTTGTCATAAAACAAAGTACAAATTCTTAATGAATCTGGAAGAGTCCAAACAGAGTACTGAGAATCTAGTTCTGTATTCTAGGACAAATTGTCCCCATGAAGAAATTCAAATTGTTTTTCTTCAGGTGACAGATTATGAGATTGGCACCTTGCAGTGCTTCAGAATAGGAGGTGGGGACATCCCACGTAGTGACAGTGGATGAGATGTCTGTATTTAGCCATTTAATTTGAAACTGCTAAGACTTCTAGTTACAAGAGAGTGTGACATGATTGCCCAGGTCTGCCAGAGTGCATCTCCCTATGCTGTCAACAGCAGAGTAGGTAGAACCCCTGAACAGGAATTGGTCTGAGGTACTTTCCAAGTTGATCTGAATTACTGTATAGAGTGTAAGTGCTGTAGGAAATACAGAGGTGCATCACAGAAGGTTCTCCCTTGGTAAAAATGTATAGTTCTGATATCTGATCTAGGGCAGAATGAAAGAAATAATGAGAGGCTGAGGCAGGTAAAGAAGGAGGGATATTAAAGGAAGAAAGTAATCAAGAATTTATGAAGGATGTAGGGGAAAGAAATGTTGTGTGGTGTTGAATGGATGGTGTCAATTCACTTCACATGGATCTGGGAAGCAAAAATGCCACCTCAGCAAACAGGTTTATGACAGTAGGAAGAATCTGCACTCAGGATCTCAAGTGTATTGTTTTTGTTCTTTTCCTTTCAGATGCCCAATACATCACTTGCAAGATGCAGAACTGCAGTGAAGCCACTCGCAGCAAACCCTTTCCAGGCTACATTGACCATAACTCCCTGATCGTCCAGGGTGATTATGTCTTTGTTCAGGTGCAGAACACCCTCCTCTCTTATGTATTCTACTACTTTATATTACATTATTTTGTCTTCTATTATTTTTCCTTGCATTCCTTTGCTTGTGTGTGCATGTGTGTCAGTTTGCAACTGCTTAGACAACACTGGATCCATAAAGGCCCTGAGTGGGTTGTAGCAGTTTGTTACAATGCTAACTGTGTTCCTTTAAGCTCTAGTTTCCTGTTGCTGTAGGGCCATAGAGTTCCTGCCTGAAGTATGTTCTCTGTGTGCTGGAGTGCTCTGTGCCACTCCTTGCAATCTCATCAGCACTCTGGAATTACTGCTTTTACCCCCCAGCTGGAAGTGTGTGTTACTCATCTGCTATTACAAGGGAGTAGACCAAAGCTTTTTTCAGTATAAGAGGGAAATAAGAAAGAAGGGAGGGAGTCAGGGAAAGCACCAAAGGAGTAATCAGGCTTTATTGTTATGCCTCAGTTGTGATTATAGTGAAATGGCAGAAGATGGGATGTGCTCAGCCAGGCTGTGTTCCAGGTGAGAGCTGGTGAATAGATTTGAACCACTGTGGGTTTCATTAGGCTGCTGCCAGTGTCCATTTAATATCAGCTGAAGAGGAGAAAAATAACAACAGAATTGTAGGGAATGTGGAGGTGAGCTGGAGATCACTAGCACTAAACTGAGCTTCCAGACAGTTTATATTTTAGCATGCTTGTGAGTGGAATTTATATTTTACATTGAGTTAGTTGATTACTAATGGGCTTCAGTTAATGAACTCAGTCTTAAACACCAGTCTAAATAATCCACAAATAAATCTGGCACGTATGCTTCAAAACAGCTTTTGTGCCTAGTGTGTCTGAGGCAAAAGGGAAATGTTTATGAGGCAGGGAAAACAGGGGTGTGTGTCACTGTTCAGCCACACTCACTCCAGAGTGGCTCTGTGTTTGTGCCTCGACTGACACAGGAGATGGAGTGTTTCTCTTTAGCCATCCTGCCTGATGCTGGAGCTGGTGTTACCCCTCTGTTCTTCAAAGGAGGAATGACCCTGTGCCAGGCTGTGTGTGCTTGGAGGAATGGATGAACACCCTCCTTCTAGCCTTCCCTTCTTTCCTTGATCTCCATCTGGCTTTTCTGCAACTAAGCCATTTGGAATTAATTAGTAGGCTTAAAAGCAGTAGGATAAAGGAATGGGAGTTTATTTTGCCACTAAACTTGTTTTATTTACAAACCCACACTCTCTCATTAAAAAATATTTCTGGCCTTCCTTCCCCTAACTTTTGCCCAGTTCCCTTAAAAAAAAGTTGAAGAGCTTTAAAATGAGAAATAGTGCTTATTTTACTTAATCTGGTATGAACCTGGCCTCTGTGTATCTTGCATTTCCAACTACTGCAGTGCATTTTAAAACACTTACTACTAAAGGAAAGTCTTGATAAGCTCAGGTATCAAGCAATTAAAGCAAAGTTCTGCACTGAGAATCCGTTGGAATATTTGTTCTTCAGTATCTTTCATCCAAGGATTTCAAAGTACTTTACAAACATTGATTATACTTCAGCAGCACTGGAAGCCAGAAAAAATTGACAGCTTTTTTCTTTCTTTTTCCCCTCCTTTAATAGGTGGTAGAAAATGATATCTCCCATTGCTCTAACCCAGCATTTTCAAGATCTGCCATCAGTATTTATGCACTTATAAATATATGACCAGATTCACAATAATACCAAATCGACCGAGCTTCTCCTGCCCTCCCTATCTGTGAATATTTAGCTGATCCCATAGCAGATACCTATGATGGCTTGTCCAGGGCCACACAGGAACCAAAGCTGGAAGTAGAAATAAAAATCAAGCCTCATGTCTGCCAGTGTGCTGGTGCAATGAACAGCCTACAGACAGCAAAGAGCAGAGAGTGTTCTGTAAGGCACAGGAGAGCTGTACTCTCAGGAGGTGACATAATGGCCCAACTGAAGTCAAGACTTCACTATTCACAAGTTTTCACACGAGATTCTAGCCTTTGTCTCTCTTTGCTGAAAATGGGATTCCTCTTGTTTTCTTTTTCAGCCACTGTCAGTTGGATCAATGTTTATTCCTCAGCTGTAACAGCGCTGCAGTTTAAGCTATTGCCACCACACTGTGGTATTTCTCTTAATAGCTTTTGTTTGATATTCTTTCTGGTAATAAAAAAAAAAAAGAGAAAAATAAAGAAAAACCTAATGATAACTTTCCTGCTTCTCTCATAGCTGACATCAGGAGGAAGACCACATTATTACGTTTCTTATAGGAGGAGCCCATTTGCACAGATGAAGCTGCCAAAGTACTCCCTGCCCAAGGTAGGTTGCTGCTGCTAGAATCCCCATATGAACCTACAGATATTTGGGTTGCACAGAAGATCCTGAGTCCAACACAAGTAACTGCAAGATGGCATGCAGTGAGTGAAAACACTATTCTTCCTTAACAGAACTTTTGCAAACAAGAAAGGACCAAAACCAAAAGTCAGCGCTTTGGCTAGTCAAGGACATGAGCATGAAATGTTGACAGATACCACAGCCCACGTTAATTACCATTTCTTTATGCTTAATTAATTAAGTTTTGGAGGGAACTCTCTCTTTTTTTTTTTTTTTTTTTTGTCTTAAAACTCCCCTCTCCTCTCACTGTCTTGTATGGGTTGCTTTTTGTGCTTTGCCTTATTAGTAGATTTTAATGGGAACCAAGCAGAAAGATCCCTCTGTGTGCCTGCTCTGTCTCCAGCCTAATTAACAACGGTGAATTAGCATTGGAGATTGAAAGGATATGTCTGCCTTCTGAAGCTGAATTTTTTTGAAAGACCAGTATAAAATGTTAGCTTCATTTTGAAGAAACCACCAATTTGCAGCTGGTATCCTAATGGGTTCTTAACAAAGAAAGAAGACTTTTTTTTGGCCTTTTCATTCTTGATATAGTCTGTCTTAAATGAGATTTAAGCTGAAAGGTAGTAAATGATCTTATGGATTCTATATGAGGTCTAACATCAGAAGACAAATGCATTCCCAGAAACCAAGCAGGGATTCTCAAAAGAAAAAAGAAAAAAAAAGAAAGAGCAAGGTCAGATTTTGTGGTAGAAATGTTCAAAGGGATAACTTTGCTAATTTCACAACTGGCTGTCTTTGACTCCTCAGCCCAACAGACCTGTTTATAGTGGATTGACTGGGTGACCTTCATGTAAACAGACTGCAGTTCAAACCCAGCCCTCTGGTGCCTCAGCTTCCCTAGGCTGCTGTTGGAGCCTTTACTGCTGTCCACAGCACTGGAAACCAGCTTGCAGCACAGTGAGGACCTCACCAGAAGCCATGAGGTTTTAGCTCTTACACAGGAGACCTGTGGTCTGCCTCAAAATTTTCAGCCACATTTTAAGATACTTTGAAACTTCCTTCCGAAGCAAGTGAAAATACTCTGTAAATCCACATCAGATTTAAATAGGTGTTATTTGAAAGAGCCCTTAGCAACAGAGCTGCATTTTAGCATGATTATTGGAAAAGCCAAATAAGAATTATGATTTACAGCCAATTCAGACCATCTGTAGAGACGCTGTTTGCTTTAAACTTATTGTTTCCTTTAGCCCACACTTATTTTTTGTCCACCTTCTCAAAGAATTCACTGAAAAACCAGGGAAAATGTGCTAGAGTTATATTACAATGTGTTCTGGAGAACAGGAATTGGAGCAATATATTCATGTTATTTGACCCAAAGAAAGATGCTTTGTCACAACCTCAGAATATCTTCAAAGTCTGGAGAGCTGCATTTGGCTTGGAAGGAGCTGCAGTGGAGCTGTGGCTGTCTAGGAGGCTGCCATCAAAGCAAAATAGTCACTTTTATGAAAAATGCACAGAGAGTTATATTATTCAAGGAATTGGAACATACAGCTTCTTTTATGCCCAAATTCTCTTTCATCTCCTTCAGCCTAAGAAAGAGGGGCCAAATATGGTAAACAGTACTAAGTGACTTCTGGAATTGGAGATGGAAATACCAAGCTTTTTGTCTCTGTGTGTCACTCCTCCTGAGCTGGAGGCGTGTGATGGCAGGCAGCCTTGGCAGGTGATGCTACTGCTCAGGCAGGATGGCCTACAGCAAATCAAACTAAAATATTATTCTTGTTGACATTAGCAGCCTTGTAGCTACTTTGATTAAAAGCCTAAATAAATAAACTTGAAACTCTATTCCATTCAAGCAGATGCCTGCATATGTGCATACAGGTTGTGTTAACCCTGTAAATAGCCTTTATTGAGATCTCTTAATTGTTGCAGTGATGTTGATCTGGGGGTTGATGCTGCCTATTCCATACCATAGCACTACAATATGGGCTGTGCCACACACTATAGTGCACACAGGGTGCATTAATTCCAGTTTAGACTAATGCACTGGGCAGACATTTGAGAATATTGAAGCAAGTCAAACAATTTCTCTTTTAAAAGCACCTGTCTTAACTCGTATTGGGTTGAATAGGGATGGCATGGGTGCATCTGGTACCTCTGTTTTAAATTCACCACCTGCTTTCAACCTCAGGATGTACATCCTGATGGAAGAAGAAATAACAAAAATAAATAAATAAGAATACAGACCTTAAAAGAGCTGACAGCCCCAGTAATTTCACAGAAGGCAAAGGCAAGAGCCAGCATCTTCACAGACATTTCACAGAATATTCTGAGTTGGAAGGGACCCACAAGGATCATCAAGTCCAGCTCTTAAGTAAAGAGCCCACTGGGGAGTGATCCCACAACCTTGTTGTTATTAGCCCCATGCTCTGACCAGCCAAGCTGGCAGAATAAAACTGGCATTACACATCCCTACCACTTACCTTGCCAGGAAAAATGTTCCCTGACCAAATGCAAAAGGGGCAATTGTTCAGTAATTCAGAAAGCCTTGGCTTTCCTGATCAAACCCATGTACAGCATTGTGTTACTTTTGTCTTTGAAAAGGCAAAAGGGACAGATAGTAGAACTGCATATTAATGTACTTCCAGTATGTTCTGGAACAGAGAGAAAAAAGCTCAGGCTCTCAGTAGAAAAATGCAAGGGGAGCCCCTAAAGGTGATGATGACTGTTTGAGACAGGTGCTTTGCTTCACATTCCTGTCCTTTTCCATCTCTGTAAGGAGCTTGTGCTATATGAAGATGAAGGCTGTCTTTTTGTATTATTCCTCCCCCCAAGAAATTAATCCCCATCCTGAAAAAACATACGTAATATGATATGCTGATTAATTTTAATTTTCCCAGTGTGGAAATGAAGAAATTCCAGATGCTGGTCCAAGATGTGTTTGATGCCCATTTACTAATCCTTTTCTATCAAAGCTGTGCATCATTGCTGCATCTGTTGGACAAGGCCATATTAAGAGGAATAGTTAATTTATCCCCAAAGGCACACAGTTGGAATGCTATCTTTTTTGACTTTCTGCGTTACTTATATTATGCCAATTCCATCTCAGTCTCTGCTTCCCTAGGATTAAATTCCTTCAGCCTTACTGGAATCTTCTTTAGACTTCCATCTTACAGCATGCTCTGATCAAATGCAGGAAGCATCTAGTGAATAAATTTACTCATTTGCTTCTTCAGCATTTGTGAAATTGTCTTTAGTTTTCTCTGGTGTTGATCAAAATATCTTTTTGCCTCTCTCCTCCAGTTTTTACAAAACTGTTAAATGAAATGGTAAGGTAATGAAGAAGTACCTTCACCAGGCAAAGCAAGTTTTAGTTTCTGCCTATGTTTAAATGCAGAAGCCTGCCCATGTGTGCCCATATGCAGAAATTAACACTTGTGATTAGAGCTGTGCTAGCCAATGTTGCCTGGAGCACACTGGAACACCTGCGGGTGTAGATCTACCAGCAGGCTGAACCAGGGTGACAGTCTGAAGGAGGAGCCGCAGACAAACAGCTGTGGCTGTAACTCCTCCTGGCACAGCTGGAGCTAAGAGAGGATGTCTGTTCACTACCAAAATTAGTAGGACTCAGTGGGACTTACATTACTTTTCCTATTGCCTCGGGAATTAAGCCAATCTGTTCCTTCACAAATCGAGCCCATCTTCTGGGACATGATTTTCTCCAGTGCAAAGAAGAAAGTAAATCCAAGTGCATATTCATCCACTCTGTGTTCAGATCTGGATCTGGATGAACAAGCAACTGTTCTGAATCTTAACTCCATGGTGAATCCACTTTCAAATTTATAGATCAAATTTCTTCATTATATTACTTTTTTATTTTTACATTACAAGACTTCATCTGGAAGTATTAATCCTCCCTAAAAAGCCACCAGGCACTGAATTTTCAAAGACTATTATTAGCAGAAGGGAGAAGTAGCATCTGCTTCCAAAGAGTATATTTTCTGATAAAGTTCTCAGTTTTGCATATAGAAAGTCCTGGCTGAGATTCATGGAAGCATAATAACTTTGGGATATCTGCCCAAAACAGACTGAACAGCTGAGTCTTCTGGGAATCACCTGGTGCTAAGAAATCTTCATTTCTTTTCCTACCTCCACAGATTTTTATGGCACCAAAGAACTCAGGGTGCCTGTGCTGGGCAGATAGTGCCTGGGAATTTCATTATAACAATCTCTCTCTTGGTGGCTTTTTCCATTGTAATGGAAAATAAAATAAAATGGGTAATAATTTCTCCAGGCATTGAAAGATGAGATCAGGTTCAATAGTTCCTGTTTTTTCTACACTTATGCAACCTTATCATTGCTTCCTGCCTGCTGTAACACAGAGAAGCAGAGTAGAACAAAACCTCACTCATGTTGCTAGTGACCTAACTGCATATCTGTTCTTTATATCAAGTGAGGATCAAGGTTGTTTTTCTTGGGGTGAGCTGTTTAGTATAGTGGTCCAGGGCCTTGGCTCCAGCCCACATTGTCATTAGAAACAGTAGATAGCAGCAGATGTTCCCTCATTAATTCCTACTTGTATCAGGTCCTGAGCATATTTGGCTTCTGAATGCTGGGCAAGAAGCAGATGTTTCAGATGGTCTTTTTTTTTTTTCTTCTTTTTCTTTTTTTTTAAACTCCTACACTATTAATATCTGTGATTCCATAGTCATGAGTGGAATCACTCAAATGCTAAACAGAAAAAAACCCAACAAATAAACAACCCTTCCTATTCCCCAGACAAAATATTCATTAACATGAAGGTGTTGGTAAGGGGAGTGTAAGTGCTGCTGTTTAATGCTGTAGTGCCAATGTAAATGTTCAATTAACACTTCATCAGTTAATTACTACTTTGAAAATTGGCAAAAGAGAGCCGGTGTAAAATATTCATGGATTAAATACTTGCTTACAGTGGCTGTGGACAATAAAATAGTAAAATGCCACAGTATTGTCTACTGAGTTCCCCATTAAACTCCTGCCTAAATATATCCCTTGCTCCTCCCCCATTACTTTGGTGCCATTGGAAATGGCAGCACAGAGCTCCCCCAAGTAACCTGCCTCTTTTCTTTCCCCAGGACATGCATGTTATCAGCACAGATGAGAATCAGGTGTTTGCAGCTGTTCAAGAGTGGAACCAGAACGACACGTACAATCTGTACATCTCCGACACCCGAGGGGTCTACTTCACCCTGGCCTTGGAAAATGTCAAGAGTAGTCAAGGGCTGGAGGGGAATGTGATGATTGACCTCTATGAGGTATGTCATAACTCCAAATATCTCACTGCTGTTTCAGGAGCTCACATGATGCCAGTTCCCTCCTTGCACATCAGTCTCATAAAATGCATGTGAACAGCAAAGTCAACAAATGACTAAATACAGAGTTTTACCCTACCTAGATTGACTGCTATATTCACCAGTAAGTTCTCAGGTGAGAAACAGCTCATGGCTCTTTGATGCATAAGAAAAAATTGTGGAATTCAGTTCCACAGTAGCTAAGAGGAACTCGGTCAGCCAAAATGCTGCGTGGACCCATGTTGGCTCTATGGCTGTGAAAGCTCCCAGCAGTCTCAGTAGTATCATTCTCCAATATATGCTGCATTTCTGGCAACCTAATATCTTGTTTTAGAAGAGACTGCCATTTTCAGATGTCCTTGTCACCTTTCCCAGCTTGGACTATTCTGGGAACTGAAGTGGTTGTCGATATGCCCTCTTGGGGTATCCCATGTGCATGGAAACTCTCATACTTCATTTTGATGCCCTTTTTACCCTGAGCCTTTTTCTGAACAATTGTGCTCTGCTTAAGCTCATGGTACAAATGCCAGTTTGCATTGGCTTCTATCACAATTGATCCTAACAGTAGGACTTCTAATGTGCCCTTGTCCATCTCTTGCTCTCCTGCCTGTTTTCCCTCTGGAACAAACATTTAGCTGAGGAGAAATTCAATCCTCAGCTGCTGTTCTGAGGGTCAGGTTCTGTTTTCAGGTCTCCTCCAGGGTATTTTTCAGACCATTTAGAATAAAGGTCATAAAGTAGATCTGAGTGCCTTTGAGGATGAAGATGCTTCCCGTACTTCCCCATCACTGTCTCAATATTAGCTCTGTTCTGTAGTTTTCCTTCAGCTGCCCTCTACTTGGAAACCACCTTGAATTGTCCAGAGATCTCAAGAGTTATACATCAGTGCAGATGGACTGGAGGAGGATGGGCACTGCCATTTCAGTCATTTGGACATTTTTTACCATTAATCTCTCTGCAGTGCTGGCAGCCCATGGAAAAACTGTTGCCTCTTATTACTGTCAGCTGGGGAAGCAGCTTTACTGCATTATGTAAAGGTGTCCTACATCCCAGGGGGTAAAGAAAATCTTTTGTTTTGTTTTATTCATCTGACACCACACAGCAACCTGGATTGAAATTGATGGAATCAGACTTAGAGCATCATATCTGCTGAGTATCTAGATAGAAGGAATATTGGCTGACACAGAACCTGGCACAAACCTTCCTTTCAGTTTGATGTTCTTGCTGGAAGAGAACAGAGCCAGCCAGCATGGTTCTCTGAGTCAGATTGTTATAGTGATCTAGGGGAAAATGGAGAGGAAGGCAAGAGAAGGAGAAAAATCCATAGATAAATTAAAAGTAAGTGGAGAGATTGCCAAATGAGTCCTTCTCTGGCAGCAGCAGTATATTTAAAAAAGCATCATCATTACAGAAGATGTCAGAGAAAGGCCTGTTTAATGTGCAGGTGTCTGTTTGAATGTTTGTCAGGTGTTAGAAGTAAGTTCTTCTGGTTGCAGTGAACATGTTTGTGTGTTTAATTCCTAACTTGATTCTAAATCAAGAATAAATCTGCTCAATGCTGTGAAGCAGGGCATCGGACTGGGTACAAAGAAATAAAAATTCTTTCATGGTGTCTCCTTGAGTTCACAAAGAGGCTGTCCTAATGACCACCTCCTAAAGTGAGGGAAGAGCTAAATCACTGACCACTGTGTCTGAGTGCCCTTTCTAGTTCCTGTGTCTGCCCAGGCTGTGTTGGAATGGTCCACAGCAAGACAGTCCCACCTGTGACAATCCATGACTGAGCTGATAACAGACTGTGAGGAGGTGTGTCTATAGCTATGGTATATGTCCTGTCACTCTGGAAATTACTTTTTCCTAGAAGTATGTATGTTGGCTGAGGAGAATGTTCAATGTATGAAGGTGGTAATGGGGAGTGAAAAATGTCTTAAGAGTTGTGTGCTCAAGTGTCTTGTATGGATCTTTCTGAAGCTGTGGAGCAGTATTAGTATCTGCAGGAAATCATCCAGAAAATTCAGGGTGGTGATGATTCTACAATTCCTGTGGGGGAGCTGATGGAGTGCTTTCCTCTTTGACCACTGGTAGTCATGCACTCTCTTGCCTGGGCCTTTCTCTGCAATCACTGTGTGAGCAGCAAGGCTGAACAGCTCCCTGTGTGTGTCAGGGTTGTGTATGTGCAATTGGTCTCTTCCCTCTGAGAGTACACAAGCATGTCTGTGCAGTCTTTTTTTTAAGATAAAGCTGTCGAAGACTGACAGAATAACTTTGCTTTCTCAGGAAAGGATTCTGAATCCCAGCCCATGACTAGAATCATAAAAAGAAAAAAAAAATCAGGATTTCAGAGCACTTTTATTGCTCAATATATAAAGTGCTCTTTAATCATTTATGGCCAGCGTTTCACAGGGACTATACAATAGAACAATTTTGGGACAGCACAAAGCAAAGTACAACTGCAACTATAGGCTGTAGCCTCTGGTAGTAAAGGCAGAAATATGGGGTTTTTTTCCATCCCTGTCTATTCATGCACTGTCACTGTGAGACAGGAGTACCCTTGTCTTTTCAGGGTGCGTTTCTACTAAAACAAAGAAATCCTGAATACTTAGTTGGATAGGGTCTAACAATCTAGCTGGGAAATTGAAAAGGTTATCTTTTTTCTGCTTATATCAACAATGAATTAGTTAAATATTTAATTTAAATACTATTGCCCTTTATAGCAAGCTATGTCAAAGTCTTTATGAACTTCAAGTGAAATTCAGGATGGTGCTATTTGAATGACTAAGTACATCACTGTGCTATACCAAAGCACTGTACATAAGTAGTTTCACAGCATGTGATTTAAAGTGCAATAAGGTCCTGTTCACTGGTAGCTGTAGCATCCAAATCCAGCCACATAATTAAATGGGTTGAGCTGTAAAAAGCTCTAAATCTGCTGTGTAACTGTTTGCCATGCCATGTCATTTAATCTCTGTGAATAAAAACCCTTGATGAATGATTCTCTCTGCTAATTCTACATCATGAGCAGAGGTGAGGTGGATGACTGAACAGACTTGCTGGAAACCAAAAAGTTTCTCATTTACCCCCTCCTTTTCCTGATTTCACTTCCCTTTTTATTGCAGCACTCAGATTGCAGAATGACAGCCTAACAAATTCATTCTCAAGCTGCAGCAGCTATTGGGCTATTGATTTTCAGTGTGCTGAGAAGATGGGAACATTCTGCAGTGTGAGTTGTGGTTTGAGGTTGACTCTTTTTTTCTCCTCACTGAGATACTTTTAGGCTTGGTTCCAGTGTGCAACTGTTAGTGTCATCTCTTTGCAAAATCCTCCTGCAGGTCTGTGGATTTAAACTGTTGGGTAAAACACCAGGAAAAAATTAAAGAATGAAGACCTCATTGCCAGCTCTGTAACTGCATTCTGTGTGGCCTTGCTTGAGTCACCAGTGCTTTGGTTTCCTCAAAATACAAAACTAACAAAAATACCTCTGTGCCCCAAGTTATCCCATTGAAACACTGATAATTATTGTTTCAAAACACATTGAGATCCTTAGATGAAATGTCTGAAGAAGGCTGGATGAGAATAGAAACACTGAAATGCAAGTTTATGTGTGTGTGTTGCTGTTTTTTTCACAAGCCCAAAATTGCTGCTGTTTCCTGCTGCAGCTGTGCAAGAGAAAAATAATTGCTTGTGCATGTTTCATCTTTCAGGGGGAAGGATGCCTACACAGTTGAGAGGTTGTCACTTTACAGATAATGCTACTGACATCTTGCCATGTTCCCATGATGATTCTGAAATACAATATTTCTTTCCCATTTGTCATCTTTGCGCCTATGATGGCTCTGTCTCTTCCCCAGCACTCCAGCTTGCCTTTGATGTACATTGGCAATTCTGGCCCTGACACTGACCACACTGACAGAGCCATCAGAGCCCTGGTGGGTTTGACAGAGAAAAAAGGAAATGCACAGAACCTGCATGGACTTGATCTATTTTTCAGCCATGTCAATTTTTCCTAGGTAGCAGGGATAAAGGGAATGTTCTTGGCTAACAAGAAGATTGACAACCAAGTGAAAACTTTCATCACCTACAATAAAGGCAGAGACTGGAGTTTGTTGCAGGCTCCGCACACGGATCTGAGGGGAAATCCCATTCACTGTCTCCTAGTAAGTACCTGAGGGGGGAATTTGGGGGGTGATAATACCCCAGAACAATCTTTTTTCTACCAGGTAACATAACAAAAAGAGGGCAGCTCCCCTCTCCATGCAGTGTGTCTCATGGAGTGCAGTACTTCAGGCTTGGGCTGCCAGGCATTTGTACATTGTAATTTACGTTAATTTCATTTATTTCTGGAGCAAATAGTGGATCAGCTGCCTTCTGCAGAAGTGCTGTGTTCACTGGAAGAGCAGGGGAAGCTGGATGCTGTATCTGGCAGTCAGTTCTCTGGACACTAGATGGGAGGCGAGAGCTGCTGTAGCTCAGAACTCAGAGGCACAGTAACTGGAAACAGGCTGAAAGGAAAAGAGAGCTGGGATTGCTTTCAGGCTGCTCTCTTGGCATTAATATTTATTAACATTCATCATTTTCTCTTTGAGCTCATAAGTGAGAATCGACACATTCATCCAAATATATGTGCAGCTTTGTGTTGGTGTAAATTGTATCCATCTCTTTACTTACTGATATAGATCCACACATAGCTACGTCTTTAATCATCATTATATGCAAACAGCTTCCAAGAGGGAGAGTGAAATATAAGTAATGTGAATAGAATTGGAGACCTCTGTGAAGTTAAGAGAACCTAAACTGATCTTGACATATTTTTCAGCTGATGCAATCTATTCACAGTAGTGGAATAATACTCAGAACCCCTGTATTTGGGATTCTCAATAGCTTTCATATTATACTAATTCTAATATGGTTCTAGGCAGAATCAGGGACACTATTTAGATTGCTCTTACTGCTCCTGTCCTGTACTTGCATGTCATTTTGCATCTTAAAAAAAAATAAATTCTCATTTTGAGGCATTAGAATCTGAATCAGCATTATATTTTGTAGCTGAATGCTACACTAATCTCTTAACTGAATGTCATGCACTATTGAAAGAGCAAAGAATAAATATTTGAAGCTGCTCAAATAATTGATTTTTTGATTGAGCCAAAATGCAAGTCCTTCATTTCCTCTCCAGTTTGGACAAAATGAATAGGAAAGACTGGGGGTAAGACAGAAGAGTTCGTTATATCAAAGCATGACTAAATTCTTTTGGGTTTGTTTTCTTCTTTCAAATTTTTAAAATTTGTAACTAAGTAAATTTTTTATTAGATACTTCTATGTGGTGAAAACCAAAAAAGATGGCATGCAAAAAACTTTGCAGGCATAAAGCAGTTCAGTTCTTTGGAAGGGACTATGTAAAGAAGCCTTTGTGCTTCAAATAGATAGTATAATCTAGTTTTAACTGAAGTGAACATATTCAGTAAAAAAACGCCGACATTTTGACCTCAAATTATAACCAATTTAATCAGAAACTCAAGATTTTTATTATATGATATGATAGTATAATATCCTAGGGGACTGGCAAGGCAGAGGAACAAGAAAAACACATCGGCAAGTACAATAATAAAAGTAGACTTTTTTTTTTTCCCCATAAATTTGAAGTTAGTGTTCTGAAACTGCTTTCCTGGTATTTTTGTGCAGGGATCATGCAAATTCTGACTTGCCACTCTGGTTATAAGTGAGCCTAGAAGTGGAGGAATTGGTTATTTTATATACAGGCTATAGCTGCCACTGTAGTTGCCCATTATATAATGGAAAGGGTTAAATATCTGTGTGTGAAATAGAAATGGACAGTTTTTATGAAGGGAGAGAGAGTTATGGTCCCTTTAAGCCTTACTTTCCATACTGTATCTGCTACTATATCCATGGGCACCAGAAGATACAATAAACTTCATTTAAAATTAGACCAGATATGCCTGAACAAGCTGGGTTCCCTTGGGGATGATAAATTTGAACAAGCCAGACAAAGGGTCAGGAGGAGGAGCAGAAAGTGTGGGCACTTGTAGGGACACAGTGAGAACTGACCTGGAAAAGCACATGGTTCTCTGGGGATTGCATTTCCATCCTTGGAGCTCCACTGTACATAAGCCACTATTTAAACATTAGTTTGTTTTTATTTTGCACTCTATGCAACCATGTACTTGCTCTGAGAATTACTTCCACCTGGGCAAGCTCAGTAGATGTTTGTCATGCTGTTTACATTTCTTAAGTGCTCTGTGACTTGAGCTGGAGTGCAGGAATTGTTCTGTGATTTCAGGGTGCTGAGGGACAAATCCTCAATGGACTTAAACCTTATATCTCAGTCTTTGTCCTTCCAGGAGAATGGAAAATATTTTATCAGCCCTGCCCTGTGATAAGGCCAGAAGAATATTTAGCCATGTTGATTTTTCCTCTTCTCCAACATTGGGTAAAACAGACAAGAGGCCTTCTTTCATTCACTCCTCCATGGTTAGGTTTTCACCAGCTTTTGGAATGGCATAGGGGCAGGAAACCTCAGCTGAGCATGCAGAATCTCAGGTGGTCAACTTGCAGATTTGAAAGAAAGCAAGTAGCTGAAATCTGAACTAAACTTACTCTTTAGGTTTTACAGGAGCAAACAGTCTGGCTGCCAAGGAAAGGGACTGATAGAAGTACATAAAATATACCAAACCACAAAGTGAAATAGCAATTCTGAAAGAGAGACAAGCTATTTAAAAATCCCATCTGAGGTTCACGCCTAATGGTGGGGAAGATGAAGGCAGAATGTGGAATGAAAGAATTCTAGAAATTATAGAGAATAAACCGCAGAAGTTGGGAGTGGTAGGAAAGTTTTTGAAGCAGAAGCACTCTAAGTTTACATTCCTGGAAATGACTCAGGGATCCATAAGGGTTTTCTGCTGAGGAAAAATGCAGAGAAAAAGAATTTTCCCCTGCTCTGAGGCAATTCTGTTCCTTGTCAGTGTGACATAGCTTAGCATTTAAAACACTTCACAAACTCCACTCACCTCTTCAGCCACCCCTGCATCACTAGTTTTACCTCCTTATGTCAATTGCTCCTTTTCCTTCTAGACACAACTGTTCCTGACATGATCCTGCTTTTCCTTATGGCGCAGATAAGTGAATTCTTCATAGTCCATTGTACATGTGGTGTAGCTCCCATCCTTGCTGCTTTCCCACTGCTGCTTTTCAGCATAATTGTCTCCAGCAGTAGCTCAGGACTCACAATGACATATGTTCCAGCTCATTGGCAAAATGGGATCTGCCATTTCCCAGAGCGACAGCACAGTCCCCAGCCTGTGAGTGCAGTGCTGTGTGCTCTGTGCATTGGGTCTTTAAACCTAAACTAAGTGAGAATTAAAACAGAAGTAAGTACATAGCAGCTAAGTTGGCTAAGGAGGTTAGGAAGGAATCTGGTTGAAGCACAGGGTGAGCCAGACAAAACCATGCCTGTATTGACAGTACACTCCAGGTGTTTTTTCAGAAGGACTCAGAATTTCTTCACATTTTTTTGTGAGACAACTCTAAATAATGAGAAGGAGGAAAGCAATGAAATTCCATCTGATCCCAGGGTTTTGTTTTTCTTGTGTATACCACTTGTATTCTAAGATGAATATACTTAATCTTCATGAAATAGCTGCCAAGGTATTTCATTCCAAAGATGCTGGTTTAGTTCAGTACTTGCCATGTGTTGTGAAGTGGTTAACTGAGGAGTAGTTGTGTCCGGCAAGAGATGAGCCTGGGAGAGTTAATCAATTAGCTTTCAGGGATGGACTTGTGGTTCAAACACAGGGTTGAATCTCAGGAGAATCTTGATTCAATTTTTGGGTCTATCTCAAATTTCCTATGTGACCCTGGGCAAGTCATATATTTTCTCTGTGCCTTGCTTCCCCAGACATCTGTTTATTCCCTCCAACATTTTTTTGTCTTTTCCATAGGAATTTAAAAGGATTTCAGGATAAAGACTCTCTTCTCATAAAGGGGGACCTTTATGCCATCTGCTACAGGGTATTTTAAGCATCTAAGTGAGGTGTTTTGAATATCTCTCTTGGAAGTGTTTATCTCTTTTCATTGTTCCTTGCTATTGCAGGTGAGCAAATACTGTGACTACCCCTAGGTTTGTGAATGGTGACCAGCATCATCTTTGTGTTATATATAATATTTTCTCTCACTTCTGATGAGGGACAGCCACTAATATATTTGGTTTGTATTGTGTCCTGCCATTGGAGATAGTTCGGGTGGGCTGTGCAGAACAGCCAAAAGTGGATTTGTGGATGTTTATGAGAAATTTTACTAAGAACTCAAGAGTTTCCTGAGTGGGGGCCCATAAGAGTGTTGGCTTGAAAATATTAGGAAGCAAGTAATGAACTCCAGCATAATTGTAAAAACTGTGGCAGTGGGCAGAGAAAGGGGCTTTATCACCTGTGCTTTATCTTCTATCTAGAGTTTAAATGCTCCATGATGTGGTTGCCTTTCCCTTGGTGGCTGTGCAACAGTTAGCACAGATGGAAACAAGGCAAGACAAGGAAACCCAAACCTGTGATTCTGGTGATAATAATGTTTTTAGTAGCCTGTTGGTAATGACAAAAAGGACAGAGAAAATTGATGAAAATTCTGAAAACCAGTGAGATGTCTGTATGTGAATTAAGCTATGGGAGCTGGAGGAGGAACACAGAAGGACCAGAAGAACACAAAACAACTGGAAAAATACCTGTTGATGAACTGTATAAGGACAGAGATGGAGAAGGTGTACAGGGGAATGAGGAAGAGAATGCTAACACAGTCAGGATGTGGGATGGCCATGGGCAGTAACTTCAGGTGTTTGGCTAAGAGTGGAAAGGTTGGCTTTCACACCGTAGCCAGTTGACACTACAGACTCTAAGCATTACTGCACTCCAACCAGTAAGAAGTCATGCCACTAAAAAGACCATCTGTCTGCTTAGACAGATGGCCTGGCTTTTAATATTGGAGAGATATATTCCATTTCTATACACTATATCTGTGAAATGAGATAAATTTGAAAGGAAGCCTCCAGTAGCACAAAGATTGAATCTTAACAAGGTCTCATCTGAGTTGGGAATTGGCTGAGTTGCCATTAGGTTCTGTCTTCAAAATGCTGAAGTGAGCTTGCAGTATGTTAGTTTTAAAAATATGTTTTCTATTTAGTCTTCTCACAACCTACCCAAATGTAAAAGGAAAGAGTCCGTGCTCTTGCAGTGCTTTTCCACTTCCTGCATTCGTGTCAGCTCAATTTGTTTTCCAGTCCCTCCCGGCGCCCCGGGCTGCTCCTGTGGCTGCCCTCGCAAGGCTGTCACTTGGAGTTAGGCTGCTCAGTACTTCCACTTGGCAGCTTGTGCTCCCTGCTGCACACCCACGTCCCCCTTTCCTGTCTCACATAAGTGAGAGCTCCCATCTCTTCTCAGCACCCTCGTTTGCCTTTGCCAGAAGAGCCCTGCCTTTCTCCACAGGAATTGCCATTTCAGTCACATTCACCTGCTTTGAGATGGGATGGGTAAGTGGCCCTCCTCCAGTGACCTTTGGGACTAGGTCTCCTATAGAGGAGGTCTGCCAGGGTCTTGGGGTCACAGCTGTAGCCTTTAGGCAGCTGGTGTTATTCAGGAAAACCTGCCTCCTTTGAGCCTGAAGATTCCTCTGCACAGCCCCTGTTACACAGCTGGGCAAGGTGAAGAATGGGCTTTGCTCCACTTCTGCTCCTGTGTGATGTCCACTTGGAATGAGTCAGTTTGCTTCAGGTTTTCTTGCCAGTATTTTTCCCCTGCTCCTCCCTTAGCCTGTTTCATGAAGGGCTCTTCATGAGGTTTGAAAGAAAAAAAATTCTGGAAATAAAACCCAAGTGAAGAAGATAGCATTCAGAAATTTTCAGAAAATATCACATTACAGATTTGGAGGGAATTGTAATGGCAGCCTTGAAAACCTGCCCATCTGTCTTACTTTCTAGCTCAGCTGATTAATTCTGTACCACTTGAGTCTTACCTGAGTACCCAGCACACAAAATCAATAGCAAGTAGATAAGGTTTCCATGGATGTATTTGTATTGAAAACTTAAAGGTCACATCCAGATGGGCAATGAAGCTTTCCTTTAAACTTGAAACTAACACTTTCTAGTCGTGGTAGTTCTTTGTATTTATTGCAGTGCATTTCAGAGCAGTCATATGTCAAAAAGAGTTAAGAAATGGTATGAAATAAGGTTTTTTTTCTTGGCTAATCAGTGGTGATTCAACACCACATCAGTAGGGTTAAACTGCTTCTTTTTTCAGAGATAGCTTGGGCAGTGCTGCTCAGAGTCATTTCATGTCTGCACCAGTGTGCATGATTGCTTCTCACAGAGTAGGAGCCAGGAGCCTCAGGTAGTCCTTACATCATCTGCCTCTGCAAGCCTGGTCCTCTCCTTTCAGGTACAGCCTCAAAGATGTGGTCCTTGGAAGGGGGTTTCAGCCTGGTGCATCAGATTCCCACTGGGAATGGGTTGTGTCAGAAAACGATGGCAAAGTGGCTGTGCCCATCTAAGGGATTAGGAGGAAATACAGAAAAACACTGTATGTTTCTAGGCCTGTAGAAACAGGAGCATACATTGTTGTTTCTGCTTTTTACTTTTATTTCCCCTTTCTCCATAGCCCTATTGCTCCCTTCATCTTCACCTGAAGGTCTCAGACAACCCCTATACCTCAGGAAACATCGCCAGCCGAGACACTGCCCCCAGTATTATTGTAGCTTCAGGTATGAAACATCTAAAAATTGCCTTGTTTGATGTGCAAACCTGGATAAATTCTGGAGTTTGTGGAGGGTGTTGGGTGGCTCTGGGGTGTCACACCACCAGTATTGGGAAAGGAGGCAGGCTGTCAAATGAAAATCCTTATGGGCCTTCAGCTTGTCATATGCTTTTTATGGAAACTGGCCTTCAAGACACAGGAGATCATGTCTAGCCCTCTACTCCTGTGAGCATAAGATCAAATTAGGGCATTTCCTTTGCATGTAGAGGAGTTGTATATATTGGGTCTTTTATATATTTTTTTCAAACTGAAACACCTTCCCTCTTCCCCCTTCCCTCTCATTTTCCTCCCAAACCCAGAAGTTCCTACAGCTGCAAAATAAATAAATACAGTTACTCCCCTGATTTGCTTATTGTTTCTGAGAGGGTTCCTTCACTAACCAGTGCTCATCTTACAGGTAATATAGGCACTGAGCTATCAGACAATGACATCAGCATGTTTGTTACTTCTGATGCTGGGAACACTTGGAGGCAGGTAAATAGCACAGAATCACTGGTTTAAATACAAATCAGGAAATATCATAAAAGTAGATTCAATCTGTCACTTACTTTATGTTTCATTTGGTTTGGGGTAGCTTTTTCTCAAAGGTACCGAGATGTTCAAAGAGAAAAACTGAATATGCTGTTAGACTTCATATAACAGAAAATTATTTTTATTATTCTACTCAGTTTGACTTCAGTTTAACCCCACAGAAAAGACAACAGAATAAATTATGAACAATAAGGGGAGAGAAAGTGTTACTTTTTACTGTTGTAAATCCCTCATGCCAACCAAACTATTTTTCTTTTTGTCCATGACTGTACTTACCCAAAAATCAGCAGTTTCACTGTTCTATTTTTTCTCACTTCAGCTGAGACTCGCTTCACCTAAGCTGAGATGACCAAAGTTTGTTGTCCATATAAATGGATTATTTTGCAGAAAAAGTCAAAATTCAGAAAAAGGCAAAATTCAGTTTGCCTTGTTCAAAGCTGCCTACCTGTGGAAAGAGACTGGATGATGAAATTATATCCAGGTCCTAATATTTAGTGGAGTCTCACCTCCTCTAATGTGTTTATCTTCAGATCAGGAAATTCTGTTTACTCCTATTTTCTGAATGGGATATCAAGTCATGGAGAGAAAGAGTAACTTTCTCAGACTAACAAATGCAGCTGTAGAGACTGTAGAGCAGATGTTTGCAGAAAGTTAATATAAAAAAGACACAGGGAGAGAAAATATTTTCCAATATTTGATAATCCAAGAATCTAATTATTTTGCAGTGTTTGACCAGCCTCATTTTTCTGCCTAAATCAATTATTTGAGATGGGGCCAGACATGTGCAAACACATGAAATTCTTCTTTAAACAAAAATTTTTCATCGGAAGTATGGAAATTGTTGATCCTTGCAAAAAGATCATATTTCTAACTTTCTGTCAAGCAAGGGAAGAATGAATTTTCCATGGACATGGAAAAATTGTGGGAAACAAAACCCAAAAAAAAAAAAATATATCTATAGTTTCCTATACTTTATTATTTTCCTAGCATATAACTGTCCTGTGTCATGATCCTGCTTAAAGAACTGTGACAATTTCTTGATTCTTATGATAATAGGTTTGAATAAATACCTTTTTTTTTTTCTTTTTTCAGATCTTTGAGGAAGAGCACAGTGTTCTGTACCTGGATCAAGGTGGAGTACTTGTTGCCATGAAACATACATCTCTGCCTATCAGACACCTCTGGTAATGACTCCATTTGTGCTAAATGGCTGCTGTCCCTCTTTCCAGATGCCAGGAAGTAGGCACTTAGTATGCATCCAGTCTTCTGAAGGTCTAGAAAGTATTAGTTAAGATACTGGTAAACATTAGGTCAGCTATAGCTAAGAAATCCTGGAAATTACGGTTTTTATAATTTTGGCTTCGCCAGATCTGAGATATCATCTGTGTAATTCCACAACACTCCTGATTTAGTACATCTTGGCTTTTTGGATTTGTTTATTTATTACATATGTGTGCGTGTGTGTGTGTATTGTTTATGCTTTTGTCTCATTAAGTTACCAAAGTAGTCCTAATTTTCAAAATTATTGATGAACTTGCCTTCTGTGTAGCAGGCAGCACTCACGAACCAGAATTTTGTTGAATACATTCAGGGTTATGTAACTGATAATGCAAAAGTGCCGTTAGCACTCATGAGTGAGGAGGCAGAGTATACTTTGTGCTGTTCTGAATAATTTATTTCCACCACAGTCAATGTGATATCAAAATCTGAACCACCCAGACCCAAGTCTTAAAAAATGATGAGTGGTTCTAAGCTTTCACTTACACTCCCCACAGGGGGGACTGCTGATCTGAAGAAACTCATCCTCCTGAAAACTAACCTCAAAATGTTTTATACTGGGGACTCAAAAGCCAGATGTTCAAAATCTCTTGTTTATTTTTTTTAAAATCTTATGCTAGACTGCATTTTGCCCTTTGAGCATCAATCTTTAACATAAATTCTAGTTTCTACCACTTAAATATTGGCCATGGATTAGTGGTATGATGCCAGACAAGCTTGATCAATGCTCTGATTTATGATGCTTCCCCAAAAAATAGTTATTTAAAGGACAACAAAAATCAGAATCCAATAAGAGAAGCTGTTTTCTGCTTCTCCATGGCAGCTGCAGTTAACTAGAGAATCCCTTTGAGTAAAATAGGAGAGTAAGGAAAGAAGACACTAATTCTGCTTTCTCCTCCAGGTTAAGTTTTGATGAAGGGAGATCTTGGAGCAAGTACAGTTTCACATCCCTCCCACTGTTTGTAGATGGAGTTTTAGGGGAGCCTGGAGAGGAAACCCTCATCATGACGTAAGTGAGCATGCCACAATGATGCTGTGCAGGTGAACCCCACGAGGTATTTTGGAACAGTGGCATTTCAGGTTGGGGACCAAACCAAGTACAATCTGCAGCCAAGAGTTTGCAGTCTTCTGTTGCTAAATCATCAGTTTATTTGTGATATAACTGAAGGATTAGCAACATGGTTCCTTGCAAGCTGCAAACACATTATCACTTAGCTTATCAGCATGAAACCTGACTCCTCAAATTGAATGTGATATAAAGCAGAGTTCCTGTTAACAGATTAATATTTGAAAGAAAAATTGTGAAGTGTTTTTTATAACTGTGTTTTTGCTGCTGCAGTCTTTTTTTGAAATGAGACACAGAGAAGTGAAGACATTCTTTTATAAAAATGAATGACAAAATGTTGCCTTGAGGCTGACTCATGAAAAATTATGTTTAGTTTCAATGTGGTATGCTGAGTTATGCATGATGCATAAATCTGGACTCAGTATGCCAGAAACTGTGATATTTTATCTGAAATCAGATTGTAAAAACAAGAAGTATTTCTGACTGACCTGTAATAAGCAGAATATGTGGCTTGGAAACTAACCTGAGCTAATAAAGATGTATGAAAAATGTTCCTTCAGGTTCTGATTTTAATTTGCATGCAAGGGATTCCCAAAGCTTAAAACTCAGATAAAACTCTTGAAGGTATTACTGTCTCCAGCCCCACATCAAATCTTCTCTTGACTCTTCAAGTTGAGTCATTTTGGAGATTGTCATAAATGGGAGGGTCTTAGTGAACAGAATGAAAGCTCCATACAATTTTGCAGTTTCTAATAGGATTACAGAATTTAGCAGGCTAAGTTTCACCTTGTCAGTCCAGTGAAAACGAGTAGGACTCTCACTCTTAAGGCAATTTATCTCTGTTGGAAATTGTGGTGACTGTACCTCTTGTAACTACCAGACTCCTTTTACTGTGTGTTCCTCCTGCTGCATTCTGCAGGGTGTTTGGACACTTCAGCCACCGCTCTGAGTGGCAGCTGGTGAAAGTTGACTACAAATCCATCTTTGATCGGAGATGTGAGGAAGAGGACTACAGGCCTTGGCAACTCCATAGCCAGGTGAGAAGTGAGGATGCTGGGATGTGACCTGAAGTAGCTAATGATCCTACAGTTCAAGTTCAGCACAATCCAGTATTCTTATACTGTTTGGTTTCAGCTCATCCCTTACTGGGTGGGTCTGTTCTCTTGCACTGGTGTGTTGGCCTTAGGCTGAGACTCTGTGATCTCTGAAGGATGAACAGCTGCATTTTGGGTGTCATCCTGCACACAGACAATTACCTCAGGCTTATGCAGACTAGAACAATACAACAAGAGCAGAAAACCTGCCACTGAAGCCTGAGCTCCTTCACTCTTACATATCCCATCCAATTTCCCCATCCTTACCTCCTTTCTCTCCTTCATCATCATTCTGTGTCCTCAGAGCCAGTATCTTAAGACCAGTCTAGTTGTTTTGCATTTGTTTCTCCCATTTCTGGCCCTCTTAGCCTCATTTCTTGCTCACTTGATTTCATTCCTGTTCTGTGTCTCTCTGCTGTGAGTATTGGGCATTTTAATCCCCAATTCATTGGCCCCCATGCCCTGCCCTGTGCATCCTGCATCACTCTCTGAACCATGGAATTCATGCCCAGCAAGGTGAGCTGCTCTGCACTTGAGGCATCTTCCCAGCTCTGCCAAGACACAACAGCCTATGTTTCATCAGGTTAGAATAAAATATGGCCCAAATTCTGTGGTTACATAAACACCACAGGCTCCACTGAAGTATGGAGCAAAGCACACATTTATATCATCAAAGGTTGTCTTTCTGTATATATCTTGCTGGGCAAGAATTTATTAATGAATATGAAATGAAAGTAGCTTGACTCAGACTAGCTGCTCACACAAGGCACAACTCTACACTAAAAATACCAGTTATTACTTACATCTTTAGATGCTAAAAATCAGTGCAGCATTGAATTTCAAGGAAGCACAGCATTCTGGACCAGTTGCTATTCAGGCCCTTCTGTTTCATGCCATCAAATCATCAAATCAAAGCTATGAAAAAATTTTCCCCAACAATTTTAACAGCATAAAAGGTAATAAGTGAGACTCCACTGTATTTTGTTCTTTGCTTTCTTGTGCTTGCATAAGCAAAAATACCAAGGATTTTGCAGTATTTTTTTGAGAATATTGGCTTTGGAGCTTGCAGAACTATTTTCAGAAAGGCTTCTGTGTACTTTGCCTTTTGAATTCCTTTCCACTGAGATTGCAAGGCTGAGCCTTGTTCCCTAGATAAAAATATTAAGCAGGGTGCTGAAGATGGGAAGTTTTAGCATCTACATAACATGTCAAACCCCCTAAAACCAAACTCATCCATGGGGAGTATTTACATAAACACCCATTACAAGTTTCTGCTGAATGAAAATATTCCCAGAGAGGTCAGACCAAAGAAGTAAACCTTCTGTGTGCCTCAGATTGTAGAGGAATCAGACCATGTTTTCAGTTGCTGTGAAATGGGCCTGTATCAAATGTTTATGGGCTTTGGAACAAATTCAGAGCTGAGTAAGATATATAAGTAATCTCAGATAATTTCTTAGTGTGGGTTGGAAAAGTTGATTTAGTTTCAGTTAGAGCTCCAGTAGCTTTAATTAACTGCAGTGTACTGAGATGGCATTTGGCTCCCCATCCTCTTCCCTTGAGTAGCAAGCGCAGGCTTGGAAACACCAGGTGACACAAATAGCCTGGTGGGCATCCAAGAAATGTTTCTGGCTTTGTTTCCAGGGAGAAGCCTGCATCATGGGAGCAAAAAGGATCTACAGGAAGCGCAAGTCAGAGAAGAAATGCATGCAAGGGAAATATGCTGGGGCCATGACCTCGGAGCCCTGCGTGTGCACAGAGGCAGACTTTGACTGGTGAGCACTGGGCAGGACTGGGTGCTCTCACACAGCACCATGGGGATCCCTAGAGAGGCTATAGACTCACAGAGAGCAGAAATTAATAAATGTGTAGGTATTGAAATGGGCTGCTCCCTGATCATGCAGGTGTGGTAAAAGAAGGAAAGGTGGAATAGGGATCTGTAATTTCATAAAGCTCCCCCAAAATCAGTGCTGAGCATTTTCCAGGTCACAGCTCTGTGCAGTAAGGCAACAGGTCAATTTAGCCCATCTAACCTTAGCAATGAACAAGGGTGGCTGACAGTAGTCTGAAGACATATAACAGCATTGTGTAAAAAAGAAAATAAATTCTTAACACATACATCCATATGTATATATGAGTAAAAGTAAATATGTGCATATGCAAAGTATGCCTTCAGCTTCTAGAATCAGGTATCTAGGAGATAAATTCCTGGGCCGTTTGTTGCATCTGGACCATCATGTTTGACAGTATCCAGCAGATACTGCCTTCATGATTTGAGTTAATCTCCTTCTGAAGCCTTTTCTTCTCTGATGTTTGCTGTAGGAAATAGAGTCCATTGGTGAGTTATGCACGATGTGATAAAATCTTCAGCTGCTGGTTTCATTCCAGTATTACTGCTGACTCACAGCAATTTGCACAAAAAAGGCGGGGAACCACATTATTGAAATCTCTTTCTTACCTTTTTTCTCCAAGTCTGCAAGTTCCTTAGTATCTTGGGTGAGAGAAATGTTGGCTGCTTGGCAGTGCTGATAAACTCCCTTTGTGCCTCACCCACCCAGATCTATGTCGTGTTACTAATTAAACCCAGAATCTGCTGTGTGACTGCTGAAAAGATTCATCCCATCAATATTTTATATGGAAGTTTATAGTGTTTCCCTTCTCACTCGTACCTAAACATAGAATGTTTTTTCTGTATAAAATCAGAGAATCACAGGAGGCCTTTATATTTTGTCAAAAAAAAAGTCCATTCTCTTTCTACAAACAATACAATTATGAGCATATTTTGGCACAGATTCTGTCAATATGGTTCCTTTTTTCGTCATATTCCATTTAGTTCTTTTCTAGGGAGGTCTGTGTGTAGTTCATCATTTAGGTGTCCAAAGCTCCTGGTTTTTAATCATTTAATATTTCTCTAGTAATGTAAAAAAGGTAAGAACCAAACCAAAAGACCCCAAACCATCATTAAAATCAAGGAAATTCCCTAAAGATTTTGATCCTCTTACAGGGCATGCAGTACAATGCTGAGCCAACCTCATGGTCTTATAAAATAGTTGATGCAATTGATTCACAGTCAGTCCATTAGTGTTTAAATCCCTGGCACTTGTAAGGGACACACATACCTGAAACTTCTGATAAAAATATGCTTTCCTTCCAGCACTTCTCTCTGAGAATGAATATATTTATTTCATTAAAATTGATTTTGTGCCTTACCACTATAAAACTTTGCTGCTAGGTACAGAACAAAAGTACCACAGTGACATTTGCTGGTGGAAATTTTTATTTCTTTAATGTTCACCTCAAGGAAACTTTCTCCAAAGGCTCTGCTGGGCTGTGGGAGAATCTCTAAGCGAAAGCTTGGATGGTTGGGCATGTACAACAGGCACTCACAGTTCACATGCATGAGCAAGACTCCTCAAATATGTTGGAAGCGGCAGAATTGATCTTTCTGATTAAGAAAGACATTTCTTCTTCTCATGGAATCAATTTTGGTTTAGACCAGACTGTCATGATCTCCTCCAGTTCTCACTGAACTCAAGTTATTCCTACAGTCCTCAGACTTGGATTTCTACTTCATCCATTTCAGCTTCCTTCCCTACTGCCTCTGATGAAAAAAGATTGAAATACTACTTTAAGCATCCAGTTCAGAAACATTTACCAAAAACAGTCATCAGGGGCATAATTTTACATAGATATGACAGAGCAGGACAGAAAAGGAGACAAGAAAATGGTGAGGAAAAAAGCAATTCTGTCTGCTAAGAAAGGCAAAGCTGCTGCTGCACCACTGTAACTTCCAGTGCCTGCCTTGTTGAACTCTGCACGAGGCTTCACTGCCAATTCAACCTGCAAAAGCTGGAGGGATGTTTGGAAGAAGTCAGGGTATGAATTCTCACTGTGGAAGGGTGCCCTCTGTGGAGTTCTTTCCTTTTCAGGAAGAAAAAAAGCACTTTAATCATCCTCACTCATGACATTTCAGTACTTTTGAATTATATTTTTTCTTTCTTTTTTTTTTTTTTTTTTTTTTTTTTTTTTTTTTTTTTTTTTTTTTGCTGGGCAGGGCTCTTAATTGAAGGAGATTAAAAGGGACATGTATCCCCCAAAAAGGGAGAAGTTCCTCAGCTGCCCACACTTGATTTTTGAATCTTGAAATAATTTGGACAGCTTTTTTTATTGTCAGTGTTTGCAGAACCCATGTTTGTGTACAGAGTTGAAGAAAATAACAGTCCCTGTCATTGTGCTGTCATTGCTGTTTAAACACTAAATTTATATGGAGAAAATTTTATTATCTCAGCTTGTCAGAGATTGGAGTAAAAATTGTATCCCTCTGGTCAGGTGAAGTGAGAAAAAGTGTTATTGCTGTTAATCCTGCAAGTCCTTTTTATCAGTTCAGGGGAAAAAATACCAGGTATAAAAGACAACTTTTTTTATGTTTTTTTTTTTTCTTGTAACGTCACAGAACTCCAGATTAATTTCAAATCTGTATGCAGCCCATTGGTGCTCCTTTCTCGGGGAAAAGGGCATGTTTGTTTATTGTTTTGTGCAGCGGCAAAACCGAGTGACATTAGAAGCGAATGTGGTTCCTCAAACCTTGGAACCAGAGACTCCTCTACCAGCAGAGAGCTTTTATTTATCTTTTATTTGTTCTGGGCTGGGAGCCGGAGGGGCTGGGCCAGGCTGGGCCATCCCTGGCTCCCCGTGCAGGGAATGAGGCTCACCCAGGCCATTCCTGGTTCTCCATGCCGGGAATGAGGTTCAGCCAGGCCAGGCTCAGCCATCCCTGGCTCTCCATGCAGGGAATGGGGCTCAGCTGGGCCATTTCTGGCTCTCCGTGTGGGGAATGAGGCTCAGCCGGGCCAGGCTCAGCCATTCCTGGCTCTCCGTGCAGGGAATGAGGCTCGGCCAGGCTCAGCTATCCCTGGCTCCCTGTGCAGGGAATAGGGATCACCCGGGCCAGGCTCAGCCATTCCTGGCTCTCCATGCGGGGAATGGGGCTCGGCTGGGCCAGGCTGAGCCATTCCTGGCTCCCTGTGCAGGGAATGGGGCTCAGCCGGAGCCATTCCTGGCTCCCCGTGCAGGGAATGGGGATCACCCGGGCCAGGCTCAGCCATTCCTGGCTCCCTGTGCAGGGAATGGGGCTCGCAGCCAGAGGGCAACAGCGCCTCAGGAATGGGGACCTGGATGCTCTGGCGCCCTCGGCAAGTCTGTCCTAGCAACAGCCTAGAAACGAGAATCTCCCTCTTCCTTTGATTTGGGTAAATGGATGGCACCGTTACTTGGGTGTTATTAAAGCATTAATTTACCCGATTTCCTCACATTGTGTTCCTTCCTGCCTTCTGAGCATTATTGCAGCAGTATCTTTTCAGCAGAAACACCTCCTAGACACAGATGGAAACCTTTGGTGGAGTTCATCCTTCAGCCACCTGTCTCTCAGGTCCTTTAATAGGAACTTTGAGTGGAGTGTCCCACTGTCAGTCCTTCCACTGAACCTGCTGTCAGTAATACTGACTGCTTCTTCTGTCAGGATTCCCATCTCTCACACCTTCCTGGGAAGTATGAGCGTGTTGATAGAGGTGCTAGTGATTTTGGAAAGCCAGAGAGGCACAAAGATGCCTTGGTACAACTGGGAATCAGGTCTGCTTATTTATTTCACAGATTATGTCAGCAAGGATCTGGCTGGTTCTTTTTATTTTCTCTGGCATGTAAATTACAGCCCTGCCTGCTGGGGTGAGTTGCTATGCTAAAACATCAGGGTCCTGCATCAGGAGAAAATGTTCTGACAAACAGGGAGGCAGGGGACAGACACTGAGTGGGGTTAGATTCTGCTAGCTTTGTGTGTCACCAGCCATCACTTCAGTTCATGCAGGTGCCAGCTCTGAAATACACCTACATTTGCCCCCTTTTGGTATGGGCTTGGTTAGCTAACAAATAGTAATTTAGAATCAAAATTTAGTTCATTTTGAGTGCTTGTGGAAAATGCAGATTTACTATGCAAAATCTGTGGTGCATCTCTGCATCTTTAAGGGCCTGGATACCTACTGGGCATGGATTTACTGGAAAGGTTCTGGGGATTTTAGGCTCCATATTAACATAAGCTCGTATAGCTCGACTCCAAATACTGCAATGCAATTATAATTGTACACCTTTGTAGATCCACTGTTCAGGCTGTAGCTGAATTCATCCTTCTCTGAATTAAATCCCATGTCAGGTCCTGTAGAACTGGGGAACAAGCACAGCTCCACTTTAATACACATCTACATTTGAATCATGGTTAAATATCAGAAAATGGTATTAAGTGAATAAAAAGCTAGTGAGACTTTTCCAGTGCTATGGCCACAGTTATTTCTTCCCACCAGGGCTTTTGGAAATGGCAGGAAAAAAGGTGACTCTTTTCAGAGATAGCTCAGTTCCATCCCATATAATGTCCAGAATGTTTGGAAATCTCAGTATGCAAAAGCACAGGGAGCATCGTCAGCTTCTGGCATAGCTGACCTTAAGGTGAAGCTGTTAATCTTAAGGAATTTCTATGATTACATGCTAAGTCATATATTGATTTTTAGAAGCTGTAAACATGGAAATCACTCATCTGAATTAACTGGTTATTTCTATATCTTAGAGGAGTAGAATTTTAATAATTCCATGTGAATTAAGGGTTCTACCAAACAGTATGTTTGTCAGGTCTCTTTTCAAATTACAAACTTTCTTAGGGGATTTCTTTTCTTTGATTATTACCTGTGGTGAAAATAACATTAGATAAAGGAATTTATTGTGAGCATTGCATAGAGATACAAAATGTCTGGAATTAATTTGTATCTAATTACAGAAAAGAACTTGCAGTTCTACTTTACTAAGACAAATAGGATTCCAGTTTAAACCAGTAAAAGGGTAAAACCATAATCAATGAGAGCCACAAGACAGGCTGCTTCCTACTGATAAAGCAATCCCTGATGGCAAACGCTCCACTCCTTTTTAGGAGATACATTATCTGTGTCATCCGAGTTTCTTTCAGGCAGGCACAAAATATCATCAATATATGCAAATTCCAATTCCCAGCTCCCAGGCAATGACTCAGGGAGCTGATTGCAGCTGAGGCTGATGCCTTCCCCATCTCCAGACTTTGCTGTACTGGCTCATGCTATGGACATCCAATTGATGGTAATGCTTCTTGATTGCTACAAAGCCTGTTGTGCCAAATTGTAGGCAGCAATTTGTTGTCAGCATCAGTGTTGTGCGTGCACCAGCCTGTAGCCAAGGAATTCATTAGATTCCAAGACTGCGGAGGTGAACGGGTGGCTGCTGCATCTGTGGAGGGATGGATATGGAGCAGCAATTCATGTCATTTGCTGGGATGATATTTCTGTAGGGCCTTAATGAGCCAGATGATTTGCAAGCCTGAAAACAACACTGTGAAACTTCTGTGCGTATAGCTATTTCTGTTGTGGAAAATCCTGGGATTTCTTTCTCTTGACTTTGAGAAATATGATCCACATACAGTCTAAACTAGTTAAGTCCAGCTTGGCTTGCCCAGATTTACAGGTAGGAATAGGAAGCAAAATAGGGCCTTGAATCGAGACATGTGCATAGTAAGAAAGCCCAGACTGCTGCATCAAATTGGATTGTGAGTACTGATCCCCTCTGAGGCAGATTTCACTGTATTAGTTTGTTTTGTTTTCACCTGATTACAGAACACTGAGTGTACAGTGTTACAGCTTTTTAATTAGAGTCACACACGATAACTTAGGAATACAGTGCTGCAGAGTATTTACAAATGAATTACAAAAATACAGGAGTCCCATTTGTATGTAAATATTTGTTTTCTCCAAGCAAATCAGAATGGTGTTATTCTTCATTACAAAGTGTATTCCGCAGCTATAGTGTTCTTATTCCAACAAGGATGATTATAGAAGCACATGGCAGTGGAGAATTGGCTGGCTGATGCTTCCAAAGCAATTAAGCAGCACTGAGTTGGAACCATCTGAGTAAATAGATTGATGAAAATTCAGTCAAAAAAAAATGAGGAAAAGACCGTTTAGGTCATCTACTTTATTGCTGTTTCCTAAAGTATGTTCTCAATTACTTGTTGTAGATACCCCAAGCACCACAGCTGCCAAAATGTTCCTTTGGAATAGTCATGCAGTCCAGTGTATGTTTAGGAGTTTTCTTAAGTGATAAGCAGCATTAATTTCCTTTTGCTAATGTCATCTTTTTAATATTGCTGTTTTAAGATTGCCTCAAAACCTTTTTTTTCTTTATCCAAAAGAAACAAGTTGAAGCAGAATTAAAATGTGGTGACTGAATTATTTTTGATGTCTTTTCTTGATAACACTACAAAAAACTTAACAAAGATAAATAAAAACATTGTCTCCATTTTTCTTCTTTGCCTTATATCTTAGATCAGTAACAAGCTTCTTAACATTGTTTACTGGTCACTCACTACATTTTATTTTTAAGTCATCGTGCCTTTTCAAGACACTTGAACAAAGTCTTCATTAAGTTAAACACTCCTTGTTGTTAATATTTTTCTATAAATATCTCTTTTGTTGATGATCTCGTAGTCTCACCCTGGCCATGGGCTGATGGCTGTCTTGTGGCAGCTCTGGGAGAAGCTGGAGCAGGGGCTCCACTAACTCTGATCAGGTTGTTGGAGATTCTTCCATCTCCTGTTTTTTCTCTCTGCTTCTTTACATACATATACAAAGATGAGCCCTTAACCACATAATCTAACACTGCCCTACTCCTCTTCTCTTGGAAAATCAGGCTACTTGATACCAAGGCATTAAAGATAATAAGTAAAAAATACTTTGCAGAAAAGTGCCATTTTAAGATCAAGGATTGTGTTGCAACTGGAATATTGGAATGGATTTGCTGGACTCTGTATAGCAGTTCCCAGAAACAACATCCCATTACTGCTCCATTATGAACTATGGAGAAGGCTTAGTAAAAGAAATAAGAATGATTATCCAACCAAGCAGTCCTCATTACTCAACAGCTGGAAAGTAAATCCACATGTGAATGGAATACTGATTAAAGAGGTTTTCTGTTAGCTGGATTTTTTTTCCCTGCAATAACATTTTTTATAGAGTCTTTGTTTATTTGGAATCAGGAGCAAGTTGAAATGTTTTTAGTGAAACCAAAGCAAATTTAGTCATAGCTAAGCTCAAATTGTGACAAAAGATTAAAGTTTGTCTCGTTGTTTCTAACGTGATTTTTGGTAGCATTTCCTCGTCCAAACAAAAAGAGAGTTGAAGATCACAGAATTCTTTCCCATTACCAAAGATGCTGTTAATGTCTTCAGGCGAGAGCTCTCTCAGGGCTGTAAATTTTCTTCTGCATCCTGTGTGATATCGTTTCCAAATGCAATTAGCTTTTTAGCCCTTCACTTTTTTAAGACATGACTGAGACAGTGGTGATTTAACTTAGCTTGGATTTCTGGGTTTTTTTGGGG
Organism: Zonotrichia leucophrys gambelii; assembly: GCF_028769735.1. NCBI lineage: Eukaryota > Metazoa > Chordata > Aves > Passeriformes > Passerellidae > Zonotrichia > Zonotrichia leucophrys. The sequence goes on from NC_088176.1 coordinate 10,752,708, forward strand.
GTTTTTTGTGTGATTTTTTTTGGGGAGGGGGGGTTGTTTGTTTGTTTGTTGGGAGTTTGTTTGTCTGGTTTGGTTTTGTATTTGTGTATTTGAGCCTGGATTTGATCCTGAGAGGTAATGTTAGACTGTGGAGAGAGAACAATTGATGCAATACTCTAAAAGGTTCTTCTTTTTTATACTGGGATTTATGCAAGATAACCACCCCAATTAAAAAACTGAAGTGGAATGAAGAGTCTGCTCTGTCAGTGAAAATAAAATCAGAAATCCTAGTAAAAAGACAGAGGAAAATCAAAACTTGTATTAACAGTAGAGAGCATGAGCTAATACCATGTTTGTTCTTTTGGGGCTTTATGTGATGGTTTCTTTTAATGTCACAACAGTGATTATGGATATGAACGCCACAGCAATGGGCAGTGTTTACCTGCATTTTGGTATAACCCATCCTCCCTGTCTAAAGACTGCAGCCTTGGACAGAGTTACCTCAACAGCACTGGGTAAGTGGCTCACCAGCCTTCACTTAGCTAGAGCACCCATATGGATTTAACCCAATGACAACTACAGATTACACCTGCTGTAGATGTGTGAGAGCTGGCTGAAGCCCTTGGGACACTTTCATCACCACCTTTGTTGGGTTGCACATCTGTCACTCCAGATCTCCATCATGTATGGCCCAGGCTTTTCTCTGGAAGATGAAGCCTTAAAAAAAAAATTGGGGGGAAACTATAAGGTCAAATCATTGGTCTTTTGGCTGAAGCAGTTTCTTAGAGCATAGGTTTTTTGTGAGAACTGGGAGTCAGACCAAACAGCTATGTTTGCAAGCCCCAGACTTAATTCAAAGATGTACGTTTCACCTAAATCAAAATGGATTTCCACTCTGGAAAATTTCCACTCTGTTGTCAGGGTACCTGTTGCCAATTCCCCGACTTCTGGGACTCTGGCTGGGCCTTCCCAGGGGGCTCCCCTGTTGGGGGAGACCCTCTTGGAGTGGTCTTGTGTCAGGAAAGAGAGATGCACTGGGTGTTTTTGGTCTTTGGGTACTTGTTTATTATTATCTTATCTAGAGTTTTGCACACCGTCCACATAAGGCTCAGCACACTGGAAAAGCACCACAAAAATGGTTAAGAATCTTTTGCTACAAGGTTTTTTAAAGCTAAGATATCCAATTGAGAACTAACACCTTATTTCGCCTTTTAACCCAATAACTGATCCCCAAAAACCCACAATGCAGATTTTTCCACCCAATAACAAAATGCCACCCAAACCCATGAAGAAGGAGGAAGAAGAAGCATGAAGAAGAAGCTCAGGATGACACCCTGTGCCCTCCATCTTGCTTCCATCTACATACTAAAAATAACTAGCATACTAAAAATCCCAAAACCCAAATTTCCCACCTAAGTGATACACCTACACAATCTATTTCAGACTAGTGGATTCTAGTCTATCTTAAAGTGTAGGAAGCTTTCTCCATGAATGAGGGTCAAACTCAGTGCTCCCCTGGGGATCAGGGCACCACAGAGCAGACAGGGAAACATTCCCTGTGTTCCCACACTCTGTCTCCCTTGACAGGTACAGGAAGGTTGTTTCCAACAACTGCACGGACGGGGTGCGCGAGCGCTACACGGCCAAGCCCCAGCAGTGCCCGGGCAAACCTCCGCAGGGGCTGCGCATCCTCACGGCCGACGGGCGCCTCACAGCCCAGCAGGGCCACAATGTCACCTTCCTGGTGCAGCTGGAGGAGGTAGGACATTCACCGTGGGACATTCACCCCGCGTGTCTCTGAGTGGGAATCACACCAGGAGAAGTTTGCAAAGAGGGTGGTATAAAAATGTTTGCAAGACAGGGCGGTATGAAATCAGTCACATCCAGGATGTAGCTGGGTGTAGCTGTCTCCATACACTGCTCCAAAATGTATGGAGATGAAAGGGCTGTCATTGTGGTGCCCAGGGTAATGTCTGGGAGAAGTTGATAAAAACTGGGAATGGGTTTAATTTGGGAATTTCACAGGAGAGCTGAAGACCGCAGGTTTGAATTATGATCCCCCATCCTTAATTGTATTTTTTGCTTCCTGCTGGTTTTTGAAACTGAATTTACATATTTGTTTTCCACTGGCTTTAAACCAAAGATGACAAATAGTACATGTGCAGCTGGGTCCCCATCACACAAATCGATACATATGGTTTAGGCATTTATGGATGAAATCTCAAAATGTCCTCAGCAGGTTTAACTCTGAAATTCGTTGCTATTGTGAAGCTGATTCGGGCTCTGATCTGTGTTTTTATTATATCTGTAACTTAACTTGGTATTTCATTGTTCTGCTCCCTCCATTCCTGAATCCGTAGAAAAAAGTATTTAAATCTTTTCACCTCTTTCTTCTTTTCAGCACTTCTCTATCTGTGTTTAATTGCAGGTGCACAAGCAGGAACATTCACAAAGAAGTTTTTTCTTTTTCTCTAATCTAATTTGATTTCTTTAAACTTCTATCCATTTTCCTCTCTTACTGGCCAATAAATCCTAAAACAAGTATGCTTTAACACCAAGGGACAATGTACATCCCTTTATAGTTTAGAGTATTCAAGGGACGATGTACATCCCTTTTTAGTTTAGAGTATAATTTTGAGTATTCAAGGAAATTACTTCTCACCCTCTCCCTAGTAAATGTCATCTCTGAGGAAAGAATTTTTTTACATCTCTTATTGATGCTTTCCCCAGCAAACTGGTGTCCTGATTTGTAAGAGCAATACCATATGATACATCGTATCTAACCCAAAGCAGTTTTTGACCTGAATGTTTGTTTTCTCCAAAATATGGTCACTTTTTTTCAGTACTGACAGTCATACAGCATTGCTACTATGGTGCTGTAATAGCAGTGTGAACATATAATTTCATCTGGTTAAGTTATTGATTTCTGTGTTGAAAGATGAAAAGGTCCAAAACAAGAGTCAGTCTCCAGGCTTTAAAAAAAGAAGGGTAAAAAAAGTGCACTTTCCATCACCCTTCTCTTCTGAGCAAAGTTTTAAAACAGACTGGGAGAAGGAGATGAATAATCTGTATAGCCTGTCACAAAACTATCAAAGAATTATGCCAATAGTCAGAGGGAGAGACAATCACCCACAGTGTGGGAGACTCAGGACAAATGTCCTGCTCTTCCTTCTGTGAGTGCTTCAGCTCTCATACCATGTGAGAGAGCCCTGACCACTCTCTCATACAGGGAGCTGCTGTGCATTGTTCTCTCTCTTTTGTTCATTCTGATCTTTTCTGGCAGCTCTGCTTCAGTGTGCACCAGAGTCTGGAAGGAACACCTTCTCCAGTATGAGATGGTGCCTCTCTCATGCTGGGTGTCAAGGAGTACAGAACAGATGTTTTGATGAGTGGGTGAGTCAGTTCTGAGGAGATCTAAAGGGAGCTCTTCTTCCAGTGTATCTGATAAGGAATAGGTTAGGAATTGCTCTGAGGGCTGAAGCAGTATTGATCAGCCTCCAGCCCTTCCAATTACTCTCCCTGTTAGATGAATCTTGACCTCCTGCTCCAAGATTTTTCAACTTAAAGAGCAACCAACAAAACCTTTGGGCAAATTTTCCCCAGTCTGGCAATGACTATTGTGTGGGTGTTGCAATGAAAGAAATATTCAACAAACAGGAACATTTTCCCAGTTATATGCAAGCTATAGGGGAATAAAATGTAGTTGAAGCAGCAGAGCTGTGTGTAGACTAAACCATTTACCAATTTAACTGTTTCAGTGACAAAAAATCCACCACTTACTAGGAAAGTTAAACAACCCATCAAAAGAACAAGTATCCTTTTATAAAATGGATATTGATTTCACAGAATAATTGAGGTTGAAAGGGATTCTCTGGAGATTGTTTAATCCAACCCTGCTTCTCAAAGGGAAGTTCCTTTCCCTTGCATACAAGGCAGAAGTATCACAAGACAAGATTTGGCCAATTTCTATTCAGTTCTGCCCTGCACAGGTGTATAACACAGTACAATCCAGGATGATCAGTATCCAAAGAATCTGTGCCACTCCATTTTTACTGAGGGGAAGAGATCAGGAAAGTTAAAAAGGGCTGGGTATGTCACCCTGCACATCTTTTTCTGCAACAGCATTTGAAAAAAGTGTGTCCTATTCAATCCTTGCCCCCTGGAATGGTGGACAGTATTTTAGAGTGCTACACCCTGGTGAGGACTCCTCCTTCAGTGTGAGTGACAGCTGATATCTTTCAGGGTGTGAAAAAGCAATGGCCTTTCCTTTTGCATCTTAACATCTCTTGTATCCCTCTGAGACAGTTTGTTTGAAGCCTTCAAATCTGCAGAGCTGTTTCATACACTGCAGCCTCCTGGCTCTCTCTTTTCATGCCCATGTTCCACTTGATCTGCAGGAAAAGGGGAAAAAAAAGAGAGAAGCTGGTGAGCCAAGGTACAAGAGTCTGTTTGAGATTTGTACTCCTGTTATCTTTCTAGGGCTTTCTGCTCCATCTAGGAATCCACCTGGGTTTGAAAAGAGGAACAAACTACAGAAGCAGGTTCACTGGAGGCCCTGAAAATTCACTGTGTCTCTGTGGTGGAGCAGATTGCTAAGAGGGCAGGGAGAGACAAATGGCAGCAGTAAAAATCTGATGTTTTCACTCTGGTGTGGGATTCAGGGACAGGAACCACAGCACAGTGGTTCCTTGTAGAGCATGGTTGTGCCTGTAGTGATGCTGAGAGCCACGACTGTGCATTCTGACAAAAACACAATGTGAGCAAAGATGCCTCAAGAGAAGCAAGGACAAGGCGTTCAGAAGTGTTCTGCTATTGAAGAAGACACAAAAGAAAATCATCACTGAAGTCTGTGCAAGTGAAGGGAGGGCAGGAACCAAACCCAGGAGCACAGTGAGCATTGCTGATTTCTGAGAGCTGGGATTCTGGCCCAGTTTCTCTAATTCTGACTCACATGACATTTTCCTGTGAAGCATTTATATCTGGCAGCATATAAATAACATTAAAAGCAAACCCAACCAACAGGTCATATTTAAATCATCTAAAGATGATTTAAAGAATTCTTTCAAAAGTGATCTAAGTCACCTGTCACCTTTTAGAATGACTAAATTGCTTGCAAGGTCACCTTGCCCCTAATATTTATGGCCCAATTTTGGAAAGGTTTGGCCAAGTTATTTGTCCAATTAATCTGGGTACAATTATCATGGTTTTTTTATTGGTTGACAATAGAGAGGAATCATCAATATTGCCTTTATGAACTATCATGTGTTGCATTTTATGAAGCATTTTGGAAGTGTTTAATCAGCAAGGCATCATTCTTAAGCTGGGAATTTTGCTCTTAAATTTCCATGAGATAAGCAGAATACCAGCAGCATTTTTGTCATTGCGTGACAGCACATGAGACAATTAGCAGTGCTTAAATGCAAATTTTTCATTGCCTAAACAAGCTGCCAGTTTAAAGGTAAATCCTTTTCCCTGGCCTGGGCTACATGCAGAGGCTCAGGGCTGGTACCTCTCAGGCTGCAGCATTCAACAAGAGTTGTTTATCAGCCTAAAAACCTGAATCCTTGCTTTGTTTTTGGACAGCAACAAAAGAAATCTAAAATGCAAAGTTACAAAGGCACTTTTCCTACTTAAGTTGTTCAACCCAACGTCCTTGACATGTTCTGCTTCTCTGTTGTGGAAAACGGAGGGATTTTATTAAGTGTGTGTTGTTTCTGTGTGCCTTCCTGATCACATGGTGACGTAGGTCTCTTGCCTGTCACAACCGCAGTTGTTATTTGTGTGTTGGAGTTATTTGTATGAACATCAGACACTTGTGCTGCTGTACTGCTTCAGCAGAGACCCTGAAAGCAATGCTGCTCAGCACAATGCCTTTCAAACTTGTTTCATCCCATTGCTCACACATCTTTGCTGAGGAAATGGATGGTAAAGGCATTCAGGGCAGGAAGGTTCAGGGCTTTGACTGTTTCATTACAGATAATGCACAGAGAAACTGCCTCCTCTAATTTATTTTTTATCTTGATAAAATGACAGCCAAAAATCTTTGACATTCCAGGTCTGCCTCAGTTCTCACTTTGCAAAGTCACTCCACTGGGAGTAGATTTTGGCTTGCTTTTAACTGCTTGCTGCTGCTGTGTGATGTTTGGATTAGACTAATGTGTGGGGAAAGCTAATTTGTTCCTACACATCAGGCCACAGGCTACAATTCAGGCAATCTGAACTCATTCCTGAACCACACTCTGAGCTCCTTCTGCATGACCTTGAGCAAGAAACTTAAACTTTCTGATGTTTTATTCCCTTCTGCCTCATACCCCCCATGCCTTGCATTTGTATAGTGATTGCTCATGAATCCAGAGGACTCTCTCTTACCATGTGAACATACAAATGAAGTTTTGAATTTCCTAAAGGCTGCCATGGCTCTCTGTAATGACAATGTTGATACATGGCTGTACAAGGCACACTGTGTCTTGGGTACATTTAATGAGCTTGGGGACCCTGCTGGGGCCACAGTGCCATTAACATTTCCCACCTCAGCACTATTGTTAGGTGCAATTCAGTATTCAGCTCAGCTGAAGTTCCTGGAGATGAGCTTAGCATTAGGATTGTTTTGATTGTTGATGTACTGAAATTAAAGATGCAAAGCTAGTAGTAATTAAAAGCACAGTCTGTATTTTTTTTTATGATATCCCACTGTGTTCCCTCTTTTGATATCACAAGTTTGTTAGCAATGATTACAGAAATATGAAACTTTCATCCTAACTTTCCATGCACATGCTGAATCACGGCTGTTTATCTTACTAGCAGCACTACACTCCTGTAATAAAACACAAATAACACAGAATGTACCCTCCCCTGTACCACTGTCACCTGAATTATAATTGCATTTTCTGATGAGGACAGGCTGGTTGGGAGAAATCAGAGCCTTTCATGCATTTTTAAATTCATTGTTGAAATTCCATGAAAATGTATGAAAGTGGACCTTGCCTTCCGAATGACACACAGCATTACAGTCTTGTAATGCACTTCCAGTCACACAAGTTGAATTATTCTGCATAATCCTGAGAGGCTGTTATTGATTCCTGTGGGGCACAGAAGATCTAGTACTGTAAAAAGAGCTCATAGCTGAGTTGAGCTGCCACAACTGGCAGTCAGGATGAATGATGTGATCAGTACAATTCACTATTTGGTATTGAAAAAGTACATGTGAAAAGTATCAAGCTATTTGCCCTTCTAAAAGGCACCTTTCTATTCAGTTTCTGATTAAAAAAATTAAAGCCATCTCTCTGAAAGCAGGGATTTGCACAGGAAAGCATGTTTTTAAGTTCTTGATCAAATTGGTAAAAATTAGGAATATACTTTAAACAGATCTAGATTAAATGTATGCCATGTGTAGATATTCAGTTCCAGTAAAAATATCTTTGATGAATTATTTCTTTTGGTGACAGGAAAATGCCAAAGAGGGAAAGGGGTTAATCTAAAAAAAGCACAATGAATTAATCCATGAAACCCCTCCAACAGCAGCTGTATCTGTTTCTTGCAAAGGATAATTAAATTTGTCAACATCTCCAAGGAAGACACAGAAGTCAGTGCATAATTAAAGACTTAAAAATTAAATCTGAAACATGGGAACCAAAATTATAAATATTGAGCTGTGTTTATTCCATTTTTAAATATTTAGATACAAATACTCAAAGTCAATAAGGAAAATGCATTATTACAACTTTCAGGGCAAGATTACAGGGGTGTGTTTGAGAGAATCCTGCTAGGTGGGTCTCACATTTCACATCCACCAAAATATTGAGAGATGCATAAAAGTTATTAAAATATAAAAATATTACTGCAAACTTTATGGGATGTTTCTTGATATACCCTGAGGCAGGAAGCTTCCCAAAGCTTTTTGGTAATGTCCAGGTCTTGTGTGCACTCAAAATGCAGGAAGAAGGTGCACTTGGCTTAGGAGGCAGGACCTGGAAGGAGGGAGAGAGGAATATTTTGTATATGCTTGAAAAAAACCTGGACATTTAATGAGAAAATACCTTAGAAAGTAGTAAATTTCTGATTTACATTTTAGTAACTAATGTTGTCTAGGTAGGTAAAGGGTTTAATATGGGGCCTTGGCAAACTTGGTTTTAGTTTTGAGGGCTTCTTTTCAGGCTAAAAGTTCTTAAGGCTCAGCATATGTTCAAGCCTTTAGCTGCACAAAAGCCTTTATCAAGATTGCAGAGAAAGGGGTTAATCTAAAGAAGACACAATTAATTAATCCATGAAAACACTCCAGCAGCAGCAGTGTCTGGCTCCTGCAAGTAATGCAGGGAATTCTGCATCTGCCTAATTTGGGCTAAAAGCTTCAGAAAAATTCTGTTGTGGAGTATTGAACTTGACAAAATAAAAAGGAGAAGCTGGGAAAAGCAACAGGAGGGGGGTTTGCAAGATGTATGGATTGACATCAAATTGTTGCAGAACAAAACTTCTCTTGGTAAAATAACCTCTTGCCAATGGCTGTGGAGAGATGCTGGAGACAAGAGATAGTGACAGCTGTGTTGGTTTAAATCAGGTGTGGGCTGTGTGGGAAATGTTTGGATTTAGGCTCATCTGCTTTCTCTTCCTGTCTTACTCTGCCCATGTTCTTACCTGGCACAGATAAAATATTAGAGCAAGTCAAAACACAGTCTCTTTGTTTTCCTGACTTTACTCTCCCACTTCCTAAGCTAGAATTTTTAATGTCAGATTTCCAAAATGTTCCATTTTCAGGGGAATGTTGCAGCCTGGATCTTACTGAGTGGAAAATGTGTTTCCAGTTCAAAGGGTTTTAAAACAGTAAAGGCCAAAACAAATTAAAAAAGACTGGGGAAACAGCAGCTGAACCTCTTCTCTAATTAGATTTTCAGTTGTTTCTGTCAGCATCTTCTCTACCTAGGAATTGAAATCTAAATCTTGCATGCCTTAGAAATGGCTCCTTTCCCTGGCTACACCTGTAGACAGCATGAGTTTCATGGCTATGGACAAAATGAAAACAAGAGGAGAAAAAGGTTCATTAGAACACAAATTTTGACAGTTGCAGAAATGAGGTTTTCTGTCACTCTTCATCTTCTGCTGCTACCTCAGATATGTGGAGGAATATTCCCTGACCTGAACCAAACTTCAGCTGCATGGCCTTGAATGTCCTCAGAGCTGGTAAATCCAGCAGGGTCGCTATGGTGGCGCAGTTTTAACCATGTGAAAAGCTCTTCAAAGACTTGTTCAAAGACATCATCTCCTTTTGAGTAAGAAAAGACAACTAAAACCCTAATAATGAGGACCTGGAGGAACTGGGAGATCATCAAAGGGCACTTTAGAGACCTCTTTATTTGGTCTGAGTCGTGCACTGGACTTGAGATAAGAATAGTCTTCCTCTGAAAGATGTTCAGAGGTCATGTGTGTTCACTTCTGGCTGTGGAAGCAAATCCCATTTGGTGGCTTCTGTTGGCTCAGTCAAACAGACACGAGTGCCCAAAGCACTGCATCATGTTTGAATCTGCACATCTTTCTAATAACTGAGCTCAACAAAGGACAGAACTCTGTTCTTCAGACCATTTCCCCTGCCACAGCTTCAGTTTGGATTCTCCACAACAGAGCAACACAGTTATTTTTGTCTCATCTATTTGGAAGCAACAGAGCTTCCAGCAGGGTGCTATGGCAGTGTAAAAACAATTTTAGTCTATTAAAAGAAAGCATCTGGGAAAATTTGTTGCTGTTGCCACCATCAGGTATAGCTCTGCTCTTTTTGCTTTCCATTCAGGCAAGCCTCCACTATTTCTGCCTTCACAACAAGTTATAAAAAGACTGAGGGAACATGAGGAATATAAAAGTTCTGTTACAATTTCCTCTTATAGTCACATACATTCACATCTCTTTCTGGTGTGGATACCTGCCTGATGCCATCCATTCAGTCAGGTACCTTTCATCCCAGAATGGAAACTGGGCATCCAGAGGACTGTCTCTCTGTCAAAGGAAAAAAGGGAGAAAAAAGGGAGAAAGAAAAGGAAGAGGAAACAAACCCAAAGTAAATGAAATGTCCTTTCAGCCAATTTTTGAAAGGTTATTAATGATCAGCTATTAATTTTCCATCATTCCAGGTAGTCCCCATTGCTTCAAGTGCACCAGGCTGGGGAGTGCTCCACAGCAGTAGCCAGCAAATGTGAGCACAGGCAGCATGAGCACCATGCAGAGCCAGAGGGGGATTTCCTGGGGGGTGAGGATGTTCAAAGGTAAGGCAAGACGCTGCATCTCACATGAAAGGGAGGGATCTTCAGCAGCCATGGCTGTTTGACAGGTCAGTGCAGGCTGTTCCTCTGGGACATCAGACCTCGTTACTCTTTTCTGGTTGGTCTCGCTTACCCCACTGACCCCATCTGTCAAAAGCAACACAGAGTCTGTTTTGATCCTTTCTCTTCCACCACAGGGAGACCTCCAGAGATCCCTCATCCAGGTGGATTTTGGAGATGGCATCGCTGTGTCATATGCCAACCTCAGCTCTACAGAGGATGGGATCAAGCACATCTACCAGAACGTGGGCATATTCCGGGTGACGGTGCTGGTGGAAAACAGCCTGGGCTCTGACAGCGCTGTTCTCTACCTGCATGTAACATGTATGTATCTTCATACCCCCTGTTAGCTGCTGGTTTTCTTATAGAATTGTTACTTGGAGCTAGAGATGATGTTTGGAAATTGGCAGCTGGGTCCAGAGTGGTGGGAAATGATGAGTGCTCACCTGTCCTCCAGACAGACTGCTGATTCCAGACTGAGAGGAAACATTGATTCATTAAGGTTGGAAAAGACCTCTAAGATTATTGAGTCTAATCAATAACTTTTGCTTTTTTAATCATGTTTTACCTCTAGTTTTGGATAGTCTAATTTGGGACACCTCAAAGGACTGTCCAGCCCTTTCTGAAATGCACTTTCATTATCAAGCTTACACTTCCAAAACAACAAAGACACCCAGGGATCTTTAATGACTTTTAAAAGCTTTGAATTTTACCTTGTGCATGTTTTGTTCTCTAATGAAACACACCCACCTCTGGGATGGAAACCAGTGCTTTTCAGTGTTTCTGTTGTCATAGGAACCAAAATCTTTGTATTAAATAGTACTGCCAAAAAAAAAATTATCCTCATGTTGCTTTTCTGCTATTCTTTTTAACCTTTTCATACTTCATATGTGTCTGATTTACAACTGAAATGTATCCCAAGTTCTTGGATAAAAGGAACATTGTATCCTTTCGTATTTATTCCTGCACATGGTAATGAACTCAAAGGGTCAATCTATTTATCAAAATTTTGTAACATTCCTAACAGATTTTATTTGGGGCCATAATTTTCTTTATATAGTGGGGTTTTTTGTTTGTTATTTATGTTTTCACTGTGTGCGTCTGTGCCAGATTAACTGAGAAAAAAGGAAATTCCAAAACCTGAAGTTATGTTTACAGAAATATTATTTACCGTCTACCAAACTTACTCCACGTATTGTGTAGATGATTTGGCACATTCCCTACACCTCACCTCTAGTGTTGGGGTTAGTTCATGCAGCATGAAAGCAGCTACCTTTTCACAATAGGAGAGCAGCTCTTTAATGGAGAACCATTGTGTCAACAGATGGGGACAGTGGGAGGCAGGAGAGTGGGAGATGGGATTTTTATGAAGGAGGACTAGAGCAGGAGCAAATATCCACCTGAAGGTCCCCCTTCAAAAACACCTTTGGTTGGCAGGGTTGCCACCCTTCACTCACTCATAGTGTCTTTATGGTCTGCAGCTGCTCTAAATCATTCTCTTGAGATACTGAAGGCATAGGAACCATTTTGATTGTTTAAGCTGTACAAGAAATAAACAATATTTATATTTGTTTGTGTAACTTAGCAGCTGATAGTGTACATTTCTGTATTTTACATAGATAATGTCAGCGCAGGATTTAAACACTGAGTGATCATGCAGCCAGGCCCAGATTATGTGTGCCAGACTCCCTGGAGAAGTGGCAGCTTTAAGGGATATGTCTCACCTTTCTCTACATGACAGGAATTAGGGACTGAAAAACAGGTTACAAATGAGCATGGTGCCATTCAGACTAGCAAGAGACTTGCTGAGGACAGGGATGTACAGTAGATCCAGCCCCTCCAGAGTCTAACAGCCTGATCCACAAAAGCTTCTAAATCCTATTTGAAAGCTTGCATTGTCACTCAGCCCTCTGCTGAATATTCTTCTTGGGTGTTTGAACTTGGTCTTTGGGGAGTTTTGAAAAAATACCTGTCCTTAAAATAGACATACATGCTGTATTGTAAGATCCACGAACAAGCAATGTGCAGCCTGAACATCCAGAGTTTTAGGAAGGGCTACAAACTGGCTGATCCCTGGGTACAGGGTTAATACATGAGTGTCTGCAGCCAGGTCTGGGCCTTCCAGCACCTTCCCTACCTGTGGCCAGCACTCTTCCTGCTGGAAAAACCAGAAGGCACTGAACCTTGGTGCTTGTGGTCTCAAAGATAAAAGTAAAGCCTTCGTCCCATGCTCTCCTCATCCTGGTGCAGCCAGTGCACAGGAGCAGTGCCTTTCCTGCTTGCTCCAGGGATCCAGAAATGCAGGTTACTGTGAGGCAGGAGCATTTTGAGTTGGATGGACAGTAGAAACTGTTGTACTGTTGTAAACTGCTCAAGCCAACAGCCTGTCTCTTAGCTGTCATGTCAAAATTTTCTCTTGGAAAGTTAGTTATGGATTTGCCTTGATGCTTCAGAACAACATCACCTGTGCAAGTGAGCCTTTTGAGAAGTTTCTGTCTTTCAGTTTTCTGGAGCTTGTACAGTACTTTTTCCCTAGAACAGATGAAGGCCAATGCCTCCATAGCCCTGCATGAAGCTCAGAAATTGATGTTCTTGAATCCTCTTCAAGCTTACCTGGGAGAAAGAGTCTCCTACCAGGAGGGCCTATCCAGAGTGAGCTATCCCCACCTGCTGGCCAGATACTAGCTCAGCTTTTCAGCCTCCTTGCCCCAGCTGTGCTGGAAAATGCTCAGGCAGAATTGGGTTGCTTGAGCCATTCTTTCATATCCCTTCCTAGCCATTGTGTAGGGAAGGTCCAAGGAGGTGCTGGGCACTCTCTGCCATGCAGGATCATCTGAGATCTGTTCAGAGCAGTGATGCAGTAATGTTGGAGAGGATCAGACTCTTCATGGCTCCATCATTACAGTTGTCACTGCATTTAGCTGGGGAAATTGCTGTTTTTCAGGTCTTAGGGTCTTGCTGAAAACAGGAACAGCATGGTGATGGAAATGGATCTGAGAAGGAGGATGCCATTAAAATCACAAGGGTGAAATTGTGGCATCTCATGAATTTCCAAGAGTATTGACTTTTGCTTATAAAAGGCAAAACAAGCCATGGTCTCATGTATAGCAGCCTTTAGTTAATCTGATCATGGATAACTCTTAATTGGGCTGCTTCAGCTTAAGCAGTGTCTGTGTCTACAACCCAGGGAAAGATGCATTTCAGTCATAAATCAGGAACACTGGTCCTTATTCTGGCATTGTTTATTCAGTCTGACTTGGGAGATTTTTTTCCCTCACTCTGCCTATTGTGTTATACAGGATGCTTTCTTCAGAGTATGGTGTTCATTTAGGCTGAAAAGCAAGGTTTAAGTGGTGATTCATGCATGGGGTATATCCTGAAAGATCCTCCCTGGAAATACATCTAGCAATGCATCTCATCTCCATATGAACAATGCAAGGCTGTGCTTCTTATCACTGGGAGCTCACAGACAGAGAATGTGTAGATGTGGCCTTAATTTTTTTAAGGAACCCATGTCCTCATGTGACCTGAGGTGTCTTTATTTTTCCTTCCCTGTCACTCAGGACAATGGCTTTGTTCTCTTAGTGAACAGTCAGAACACATTTTAAAAATAATCTATAGAACAAGATGTAACAACAAAGGCCCATCTGTTTCCAGAAGATGGGAAATGTGTAACCCTGGGCATAATGTCACTTGTCGAATGAATTATGTTCTGTTTATACTGAAGAAAGAAAAGAGTTTATTGATGAAAAGGAGGGAGTATAAGGTAACAATAAAATGCAGGCACTCAGTGAATAGCTGCCTTCAGAAAGAGTTTCTGCTGAAGTTCACCAAATCATAGCAGCTTTCCAGCAAAGATGCTTCACATCTGCTGAAGCCCTTTGTCCTGCACCTTCTTATGTCTACCCAGTGAAGGCCACACTAACACAACAGGGCTCTGTCCCTAATGTAAAAGTCATATAAGCTCCCAGTTTTATGACATTCATGCTGTAGAGAGTACCAGGTTTTTCAGCTCCAGGTACAGGGGTGGATCCTGTTCTCTGAGGAACAGATTTAAGCCTTCCTCTCTAGAGGAAAACAAAGCCAAAACATTCTGCCATGTCCATTAGTGATTTGGGGACGACTTTTCTTCCCTAAACCAATGGATATCCCACCTAGGTTGACTTTTCAAATGGAGAGAGGACTCACCTGTTGATTCTGTTTCTGCAGGCCCCTTGGAACATGTTCACTTATCTCTGCCCTTTGTCACCACGAAGAACAAGGAGATCAATGCCACAGCAGTGCTGTGGCCAAGCCAAGTGGGAACACTCACTTATGTCTGGTGGTTTGGGAACAACACAGAGGTTTGTATTCCTGATGGACTGAGGCCAAAATAACCCTGGAGGAGCTCTCTGACAGCAGGGGGAGAGAGAGAGGGATCTAGCAATGCTTCTATGTAGTCACATATGCAAGAAAATTATAAATCAAATACCAAGATATTAATGGGCCTTGGAGGTAACGACATGGAAATGTAAGTAGTGCTTTGTGTTTGTGGCTGTGACTTAGCTGCAGGCTTAATTGCTGTTTCATGCAAGCTGTCAGTAGCTTTCTTCCTTAATTCCATCCAAGGTGAACATAGTTAACCAAAATCTGGAAGAGTTTCCACTGTTTCTCTTCACCCTCCTTTCTTCAGTAACAAGAAGAAAAAAGAAAGTAGGGCTTTGGAAGTTTTTTTTAAGGAAACAACCTTTCAAGCTGAAGCTGTTTTTATATCTGCAACTGACCTATGCTGAGCCCAAGCACCCTATGCTAAACCACATGTGCAAAAGGACCTTATTATCATGTGCTACAGGTGGATGAAATTGTTCCCAACACACCTCCCTGCCCCAGGGCTCTGCTCAGATATGAGAGTATCATCATCGCGTTCTGCTGCCTGTGTGCTTGCAGTCTTGGTAAATCTGCACAGACATTTGAACTGTTACTTCACATATAATTGTGGCTAAAGTATCCAGAAACCCTAATTAGTTTCTGAGGGGAGAGGTGGTAATGGATTTTGTAGAGCCAAGAGGGACCTTCATAATCACACATTGTTCTCTTCTGTGTAATGCAGATTGTAGAGTTTGATCAGTACCTTCTGCTTTATTTAACTTTGTGTGACCAGGGCAGGACCTGACTTGTTGTTGTTGTTGTTGTTGTTGTTTTGCATTAATAATTCTCCTCAGATGATGGAAGATGCACTGCTTGTCCTTCTGACCATCTCCTTCAACTATTTCCCCACAGCTAATTATTCTGAGCTTTGAATTCATGCACCGTGTTTGTAGTCTGAATTTATCTAGTCTGGGATTCAAGCTGTTGGATCTTGTTATGCCTTTTTGTGTAGATTAAAGAACTCTCTGTTCTATCAGCAATCATCTCCCCTTAGAGGTACTTGCAGGCTGTGATTGTCACCTTTTAACCTTCTCTCTGATCTCCTAAGCTCCTAAGTGATCAGGGTTGGTCTAATTCTGTTCTCATTGAAGTGTGAGTTTTACTATAGACTACAATGGCAACAGTTTGACTTAATACTGGGTGCTTTGAAGATCTCATCCAGAGTTCATTAACAAGTGCAAAGAGAAGTTAAGGCAGATCTGCTGGAGGACACAACTCATTGATGAACTTGTTCACAGCTGAAGGGATCTCTGTCCTCTCAAGCATCAGCAATTAACAAAAACAATGTGTCTCTATCTAAGAATAACATGGAACAGCAAATGTGAAATCTTAATTTGGCTGGTTTTGTGACAATCCCCTTGAGGCACCTTACATAAAGCACTTAGAGTAGATTTAGGAAAGGAGGGTGCTACCTGAGCAGTGAGTGTTGCAGGATCTGGGCCCCTCTGGGGAGTGAGCGAAGGTGGGCATTTTAACACAGGATCCAGAAAAACCAACATGCCAAGTGGAAAGGAAGCACTGGAATCTTATGTAGCTCCTGTGGAAATTATAGGTATCTAACTCTGAGCTTCATGAGGGCATCCCTGTCTGGGATTTGTGTGCCCTCTCTAGGAAATTAGCTGCCATGTCACAGGGCCCCTCCTGAGTCTGAAATTTCCAGTCTGGTACTAACTCCTCAAACCATTCCAATAGGCTAGTGAGCCAAACTCATTTTTGCTTTTCCTTTCCAGCCAAATTAACTGATTTTTTCCTTTTATGATGTATTTGCAGCCACTGATCACATTGGAAGGGAGCATCACATTCACATTTTCTGTGGAAGGGATGAATACCATCACTGTTCAGGTCTCAGCAGGAAACACCATTCTTCAGGACACAAAGACTATTGCAGTGTATGGTGAGTTCTTCCCCTTTTATTTCACACGGGATTCTCCATAGTCAACATTTAGAGAGCCAGGATAGCTGGCAGCAACAAGAGGTCTTTATTCCAGAATGCTTTGAGTGAGATTGTAAATTGAATTCCAGTGTTACCAGTCCAGTGTAGTATCTCTAAGGGCCACTGACTGACGTTAGTGCAGACTGACATGATTGCAGAACATTGATCTCCTTCCCAGAGCCCTCTGCATGTGCTCCATCACTCTTTGATCATCCTACATGATTGTCAAAATGTTAGTTTATTTTGTAAGCTGTTTTTCCCCCTTTTTGGCCAGCAGAGGCCTCTTAACTCACACAAAAGCTGCTCAGCTTGAAAGATAAATCAATGCTGTGTGCTGCAGTTCTGCACAGAAATCTGCACTGATTTGACATTGTTCTCATGTGTCAGAAGCACTTAGGGCACACAAATACCATAGAGTGTAGATGGAGCCTAAAACCCACTGGGAATCCCAGTTTTAGCTGATAGTGATTAATGTGAGCAGCTCTGTTAACAGCAACAGAGATAAGGTACATTTTCCAAGGCTTGTCCTCTCCCCATATTTATCCCTCTTCCCTTCCAATTGGGATCTCTAAGGTTTGGGCACATTTGTGAGAGTCCAGTCACAGCTTCCTGCACAGGGTGTGCCTGCTCCAGAAGTCAAATTGAAGGTAACATTTAATTTACATTCCCATCACAGCTCCCTTTGCAGTGCTATTCATCCACTCAGGTGAGGAATGATCACTTTTCCCCTTCCAAGGCACTCAAGTGATGAATCTCCCAGATTCTCCACATCTCTCACTGAGTCTCTCAGGTGAACTGCTGGATTTCCTCACAGTCTGTGCACCATCTGCAAATTGATTAAGCAAAACATGAGTTGCACCAGGTTTTACAAGGTTCTGCTCCTTCATTTGGCACTAAGGCATTTCAGACTGTACTCACCACTCTGCCATTGTATCTGCAGAGAAATTTCAGTCCCTGAGGTTATCATTCTCTCCAAACCTTGATGACTACAACCCAGATATCCCAGAGTGGAGAAGGGACATCAGCAGAGTAGTCAAGAGAGCTCTGGTGGAGGTAAGCTCTGTGCATAGCCTGTTTTACAAGGGTAAAACAGGCTATGGTTCCTGATTTGTCCCTTCATTAGGTCTGGATTAACTGTTATCTTAAGATGTCTCTTTGTTTCCATCACCCAGAAATGGAGAATTGATAGTGTTTGAGGCCAACATCCTAAATTCTAGACAGATGAAATAATTCCATCCTGTGACAATCTGGTGCCCGGAGTCAGCTTTCAGTGTAAAGCAACACTGTTCTAATGGAATTGCAAATATTCTGTAGAAAACTTGTGAAACCAAGAATTAAACAATTTTTGCTACACAGAAGAGCACCACAGCAAGTACTTTAAGTCCTTCATAAAGCATGAGTCTCACAGGGCAGGATTGGATGCTGGTTTTCTCTGAAGTTCCTTCTTTAACCATGGAACACAATGTCACAAAAATATTCCGGTCTAGCTGAAGATTTGCATTTGAAATTGGGGATGTAAGAAGAGTTAGAAGAGATAGCTGGGGTTTCTCAGCTCAGTAGAAAAATAGTGCAAGGAATTGTTTGAAATAGTGTTTCTGGTTTTTTTTTTTTTTAATAAAAATTCTCAGATTTTGAAAGGACAAAAGGCTTGTTGATGTTAGTAGCAAGCTTAAGTGTTATTTGTGGCATCATCTGTGCAAAAACTCTACAAAAACTGTACTAATCAGGTGCACAAAACTGTCTGGATTGTTTCTGAGATTTTTTTCTGAAATTTTGTTAAAAGACATGAGGAAAGGGAAAAAAAGAGCATTTTTCTGGAGCTTTATCTTCTGACGTATTTATGTCTATCAAGTATTCAAGGATTCATTTGTCTTCAGGATGAATTTTCAGAATATAAAACATCTCAATAAAGCAAAACCAAACCATAAAAAAAGAAGAATTGTAAAACCACAGTACCAAGGCTGCATTCCAAAAGCAGAGCAGTGAAAACACAGAGTCTTTTTGTTATTTGATTGAAAAAATAAAAATTGATAGCTAATTATCCATCTTTATATAGCTAAATGATTCATCTTAAACCAGCCTTTGTGAGAAGTTCCTGTAAAAATTAAAGATAAACCCAGTAGATTTCTACAGCAATTAAGTAAAAGGTATAAAAATGAGTCAAATAACTAAATAATTCAATAGGAAATTATTGCTGTGCTATAGATTTTTTATGAACTTTTATTAAAGTATTTTATTCTTATTACAGAATTCTATCCGACCAGGATAAAATTCTGCCTACAAAATTATAGTTCTGTACTAAAATCTGATCTTCACTCTGAGTAGGGATAATTTCATATTATCATAAAATATCCTATTTCTTGTTTTGATCGTAATTATTTGCTTGCGTCATTGATTTTCTGATTACTGTCTCCCACTTCTGAAAAAAAAAAAAATTGTTCCCAGCCTCTGAAAATAAAGGCAATACTATGTCTTTCTTGACACCTTAAAGCAACCTGTTAGGCAAGCACAAATAATGTAAGCCCTGGCTTCACAGAATACTTGTAAAGAACGTAAGAAACCTTTCTATATTTATAAGGGTTTTTCCTAAATCCACTTTACAAAACAAAGCAAAATAAAAAAAAGGGAGCAAAGACAGATGCTTTTCCTTGCTGTGTGGTGGAGGGGACTCCACAGGGTTTTCCCCACATTGTCAGCAGTCACACTCGGGTTATCCACAGGACACGCTCAGAAAATGGTGATTTATGATCAGTTTTGCTGATCCTTTGTCCTGCATCCACCATTTCCACCAATGAGCAACTCCTCCATGTCTCTGCTCCTGGAGTACCATGGAGAAGAATTCCTGAGATTTAGGTCCAGTTAATGTCTGAGAGGCTTCCAAGTCCTTACTGCAAGGGAATCTCTGTGGTGCCTCTGTGATCTGTCCTTGTATCTGAAGGCACCTTTTTTCCACCACTTTAAAAGTGACTGACTAAATTCAGCACTTGAAAACTTCAGGTTAAATCAAAACCTTGAGATTTAAGTGCCTTTGGTGGATAATTCACAACAGAAGGGCAATGGAGGAAGATTCACCAAATTATGTTTCTCCTTTCTTTGGCTAACAAAACTTCCCAAGGGCCAAAGTAGATCCTTTTCTGGATAATAACTCAGCAATCTGATTGTGTAGCATCAGCTGAAACATGAGATTGGAGATGACCCTGGTAGTAGTACCTTTAGGGTACTTTTTTCTGAATTTTGTCTAATGTGTCAAAATTAGGGATATTAAAGTCCTAACTTAAAAATTTCAGCCAACAAGATGTACAAGATACACCATACATGGTGAAAGTACTGTGATGCTTTAATGAAGAGGCTCTCAGCATTCAGTGCCATCCACACTGCTGCTGTCTCCATTATTTCTCTGTATCAGGCTACAGGTATTTCCAGCAAGCACGTTCTGGTTGCAGTGCTCCCTGGCCTGCCCACGTCTGCTGAACTCTTCATTTTACCATATCAGGATGCCACAGGAGAAAAAAAAAGAACAGCAGCAAACCTAGAGCAGGTATTGTGTCCATTACTTGGAAAAGTGTGTGTTTATGCACTTCTGTGTTTGTGTATGTATATGAGACATATATCTCTGTATCAATATGGGATTTGTGTATGGTCAAAACTGACAATTACAGTAGGAATGCAGCTGATTCATTGGGGTGCATGTTACATCCTCTTTAGGGGTTTTTTTATGTTTCTGTTTTTTGTGGGGGGTTGGTTGGTTGTTTTGGATGGGTTTTTTGTTTGGTTGTTTTTTTTTTTTCCTCCAGCATTGGAAACAGGCTTTGGAGCTGTCTTTAGGAGTTTAGATTCCCATTTATGCTCCCTTAGAAGTCCTGTTTGCTACATGGAAGCAGGAAGAAAGAAGGAAGGATTTAGGGGATGACTTCTGCCAGCAGGAACTGTGGAGCAAAGTTTATGACACTGTCAAGAGTTCAGAAAGCACTGGAGGACAGAGCTGGGTGGTAAACCTGGGCAGTTCATTAGTTTAGGGACTGGGATGGGATTGGACAATCTGCCTGCCTTCTTCATGGTGCTGGAAGTGTGGCTGAGCCACTGTGGATTGTTTTCTCTGTGAACAGCTGAAATAGGTTATGATGACTGAAGGACTCTGTCTCTCTGCAGACCCAAAAGGTCCTGCCAACCAGATGGGCCTAGCAGGATTGTAATTAAAAGATAAAACACACTACTGGGCAAAAATCCTGAAATGACACAGAATTGTAGAGTTGTTAAGGTTGGAAAACATCTCTAATGCCATCGAGTTCAATTGATAACCTAACACTGCCATGTGCACCACTGAACTGTGTTCTCTTGTTCCATAGCTCCTTTGCTGTCTCTCAGCTTATTAGTTCAGATTCCAGGGGCAAAGATAACTTTGGCCCTGAGAGAAGCTCCACTGTAGCTCTGCCTTCCATACTCCATGTCCATGGCTCAAGCCATGTTAACTTAGCTGTGAGCCTCACACCTCCAGGTCCCTCCTATTCTGAAGCTTTCCCTCGCTCAGCATTTATAGCTGTCATCCCTTCTTTTGACAAATGACATTCTTAAATTTTCACCACCCATGTAATAAACAAAAAATAATGGAGATTTACTGCTCTGCAAAATCTTTCCTTCCTTTCTCCTTCATTTCCCCTTCTCCTCACTTCCTTCATAACTTGGCAAGGAGGCCAGTCCATAAACTTTCAAATTTACATCTGACCCAGCTCCCTTCGGGCATTCAGCAGCTTCTCTTTCTCCCTCTTTTTATGCCTCTCTTCTTCTCTCTTGTAAAAACAGAGTCTTTGTGACTGTGGAGAAAGGAAGCCCTGGCAGTGCTCTCATGGCCCTTTTTATGGACAGGAAGAAATGTCATTTTCAGTGTAACTCCATCAAGATCTCTGGCATCCTGCAGGGTCCAAATGGTAATCTTTGGGGAAGAGAGAAGCTGTTTGCCATTTGCAGCCAGCTCTTTTCTTTGAAAAAACCCAGGATGGTCAGAATGTTTTTCTTTCTGGACTGTGGGTGCTGCATTCCTCTCCCTAGTAACTCTAGTAGAAAAAGGTGGGGTTTTCTGTGAGAAATGCCCAAGGGCCACAAAGGGAGTCTCTGCCCTCTGCTCTGAAGCATATTCTGATACTGCTCCTGTTTTGTTATCTGTTTTGCCTGTGATCCTTCTCTATGTCCTGCCCAAAGTGTCTCAGAGCTCATTCCACAGCCTCTCCCTGTGCTTGAAGTTGCTGGGATGAGTATTGGGAGCAGATGTTTTTGATGGCTACAGCTTAAGAAGCCTAAGTTGCTTCTGAGGTACTTCTAATGCATTTGCTCTTTTCTGATAGGAACAGAAGTCTGTTTTGTAGTCATGGGCAAGGAATAAGCTATTCAAAGGCACGTATGTGAGCTTGCCAGTTTGCAGGTGCAGACCCAAAGGAGTCACAGTTCTGAATTATGTTTTCTAATTTAGAAGAGAAACTTCCAAGTGTGCAGGGAATAAAATGGGAATAGTTTACACAAGTACTGCAATGGAAAAAGGTTCCTTAAATAAGCACTTCATTACAGAGGTTCCTTTCTTCATCACCTGAGCTAGACGACTGCTCTGCCATGGGTAACCATGAGGGGTGTATGTGGTTTCATGGACTTTGACATTTACCAGTAATTCTCATTCATATTTAATAACCATGGGAGGCTTACATTTTGCTGTTTCCCCTTGAGGTGGATTAAGCTGTTCTGTTTTTATCTAATACATACTTATTTGGCTTTGTAAACATACTTTTAGGTCCCTCTGTCCAGCCACTCATCTCTAGGTACATAATTCCCATTGATTTCAGAGGCACTTAGATGTCCACTATGCCATAACAGTCTAGGTCTTGGTTTCCCATTTATCAAAGTCAATAACACTCCTTTGTGCCACTCACGTTTTATGAGTCTGAACACAGTAGGCCAGTAGTAGTGGGACTGCAGTAGTGTCTCACTTGACAAATGTGCATTTCCATGCAGTTTTCCATGAGGGCAGTGCATTTATGTCTCATCTGTCTTTGAGACTGTGGTTAGATGGTAAATATAATTTTCTTCCTCACTTGATGCACCACTTTCATACAATTGTCCCGTATTATTTTTTTATGTATCCACAATTATTGTCATATCTGTTTGCTTTTAGAAATGTGAACTCTGCATTCCTAATATTTTCCATTGGAGACTAAAGTACCTTTAAAAAGTTTGACTGCTGTTGACAGCCAAAAAATTCTGCTGCATGTGAGTCTGGGGAAGTTTCTCTATGTGCACCATAGGACAATTCCACCTAATACATAAATACAAAAAAAGTGCTTGATCCACTCCGCTTTCTGTGCAAAGTCATTCTTCACAGTTTCCTAAAAATCAAAAAGCCTTTTCATCCTGCAGAATCCCAAAATACATTTGCAAAATCTTGTATTTATGACAGGAATGTTGTGTCCTTTTTTTTCCCCCTTCTTTTTCTTTTTTAATTGAGTAATTTGATTGCTCTGCTTCACTTAACAGTAGATGAAGGCAGACTACCACCCTGCTTAAAAATGTAGAAATAATTGGCAGTTGTCAAACACTGTTCTTTGATTTGCATGCTATGACTGCAACAACACTGAAATATCCCAAATCTTGCAAAAACAGCCACCCAGAATTGCCACTTGGGCTGGAATGCAGGTGTCACACCATCGTCATGGATGGGCTTGGTGAATTTGATGATTACAAAATTCAGATCTGCTAAATCTGAAATAAACACAAATTTCTTCAGTGAAGGGCAAATCTCTAATAGTAACATTTCAATGAATTATTTTTAGCACAAATACAGTTCAAAATGAATTTTCAGTAGGAAAATATTGTAATCAACTTCAGTGGAGGGCAGTTGTGATTACTCTTTATTTCAGTGTATGATTTTACTCACTAGAAGGATTCTGAGGAGTTACCTTTTATTTATGCATTTCACAAATTATCTTCTTTCCATGTTGTTTCCTAGTGGGGGCTTTTTCTCAAACATAAAAACTGCATTTTATTTTAGTAAAATGAAATGTAAGCAGAAGGTACATGATAATTCTGAAGTGATGTTTTCATATCAAGAAAAAGTTTCAGTGTTATCCTGAATTTCTCTTTACTTCTCCATTTGGATGCTTTTCACTGACCTATTCAAAATTACTGTAAAAGGATGCAAAACAGGGCTAGGAGCAAATAGTTAATGACATTTGAAACCATTAATCTTTTCTCTGAGAAGAGCTCTCAGCAATATAGCACGATGGAGACTTTGGCAAATGGTAACATCAGCTGGTTGGTAGCCAACTGTACTCAATATGTTGCAGCTGTGGCCAGTATCTGTAGCCAGCCAAAGAGATGGGAAGTGACATGGATGACTGATTATCAAATGGACAGTGATGAACTGCAGAGATTAAATACCTCTTGTGAATTTTAAACATTGAGAGTGGCATTCAGGAAGGCTGTAAGGATATACCTCTTGGGATTCTTTCCTTAAAGCAGATTTAGTTTTGCATCTGCTTCTTTGCAGATGATGGAGCTTCTATCTTATTTTAGAGTTTGGGGTTTTCTTTTCCCACCCTCCTAAGCTTTAGTGTTTCAGTGTACTTGCTTTCAGTGCTTTTCTTTCCTCTAATGTATTTCAGGTGTGCCAATCACCAAAATACTTTTAGCAACAAGATCATGACAGTGAGCACCTTCAAATCTTACAGAAAATTGTGCCAATCAGTCCTGAAAATTAAATTCCAGGTAGATATTGATATGTGTGGTAAATCATCTAATAGAAGAGATTTTTTTCAACATCTGTGCCTTTAATTGAAGATCAAGTCTTCCACTGGTACTTAGGGGAGATTGGACCAGTATTAAGAACTAAAGGCAGATGAGGAGAGGATGGAATAATGTGAACCAAAAGACCTTGTACCAGGGGCTTTTTTTCTTCAGCCAGCTTTTTTGTGTGCTGTAGGAGAGGCTGTGTAAATCTCTTGTCTTAATACCTTTGAGTTAACTCCTGCCACGTGACTACCAGCCCTCTCTCCCTCATCTTTTGCTCAGTGTACAGAGCAGCCCTTGATTTTCAAGGCTGTTTCTGGTTGCCTTTGTTCATCAAAAGTGGATCCTGGCTTTTATGTCCAGGTCTCTGGGTTCATATCTGCTGTTCCGTTCTTGTCCCAGAGTAACCACAGGAATATCCTCTGCCTCATGCTCTCACAGTGTCCCTGGATACTCCCAGCAGCTTGAATTTAGCATCTTCCATTAAAGATCTGCAGAAATTCCTGCTGGAGCCAGGAAGTCAGTGCCTGTGCTCTTTTCAGTGCTAAGGCAAACAAGCTTTAGAGGCCCCATGTGAAGTGTCCAAGGTTATCCAGGGCAAGTGGCACAGTTTAAAGTAATCCACATTGGCCCTGACTCCCACTTCACTTTCCCAATGTTGGTTCAAGTTTCTTCCTACTAAATCAATGTGCCTAATTCTTTCCTTAGTTGTTTATTGATTTGCTCAATGAATTGAATAGAAGTGTAACACTCATTAGTTGAGATCTTTACACAGTATCTATAAAATTATCAAGATTCTTAGCCAGTGCATACTGGCACAGTTGAATCACATTCAATTAGTCTAAAATAATTTACACCAGGGGTTTCAAAAGTCAATAAAGGTATGGGAAAATGCCCTTCTCAGTGATAATTCTGCTTCTTGGTTCACATAGTTCTTTTAGAGTCCTAAATCTGACAAAATGCTAAGAACAGCCAAATTAATTTTTGTTTTGTTCCATTTTTAAATTGGAATCTCTTTTTTTTTTTTTCATTCACAAATTGTCTGTTATTATTCATTATGTGTCCTTTGATGAAAAATGATACATGAAGAATAGTTCCTATTACTGAATTATTTTTGCACATCATGCTTAATTCTGCAAATGAAGCAGATAAAGTCAATGAGGCTCAGTTAAGGACCAAAACTAATTTTGAAAGCTAATTATTTTCACAAGAGAGACTCTTGAAGACTATAAATTAAGTGGTTGCTATTCTAAGAAGTTTTGTCTTCAGCTAAGTTAGTTGCATCTCCGGGAGGGAGAGATGAAGAGGGGGAGGCCTGAGGCCAACCTGTCCCCCTGATGAAGGTCTGGCTGTTCAACTGGAGTTGCATTGCTATTTTTGAAACAGGTCAAAGTACTTTGATCTTTCCTTTTCTGCTTTTTAAACCAAAACGCATCCATGGTATCTCTTTGAGTGCAGAAATAAAGGGAAGCACAAACCCCAAAATGTTCACCATTGAAACCTTTTTATTACCTCAACAACTGAGATCAGTCTTTGTGTGGAAATTTAATTCAGAGACACTGTATTAATACTGCAAACAAGTCAGAACCATTCCTAGATTAAAGTCTGATAACTGAGCTAGAAATAGGCTTGAAGGCAGAGTCTGTTCTGGAATCTCAAAGCAAATGTCCTGACTGACCTCTCAGTGCACCCTTGGGACCATATGAGGACCACAAACATTGCCAGGTCCAGCTTTGAAGGGCAGTGTCCAATTCCAGTGTAAACTTTGGCCCTTGAGGTTTATGCAAGCTGCTCACTGACCTCAAATACTGCCTTTTTTTTAGGCCATTATGTATGGTTTCTATTTCACATCATTTTTAGGAGTACAGAAATGCATTTTCACTCTGTATGTCTGTTTTGAAGAGAATCTTGTTTTCTACATAAAGAAAAATGAAAATATTGTACCAAACAAGCAAACATTTTAAAAACACATCTGAAAGCATCTGTTCTTCCCTCAGATGTGTGTGTCAGGAATCTCCAGAGCTGCCTGAGGAAGCTGATGTCTGATTCTCACTAGAATTCCTGGAACTTTTGAAGATCTTAGGCTGCTACTCACTTTTTTCACTTGTTCAGATTCCATAAAGACCAAGGCAAAAAAAAAAAAAAAAAGCTGTACACAAAAAGCCACTGGGAGAACATGTAATTAATCGTGCCGAGGAAATATGCTTTATACTCTGCACAGAATGAACAGTGTTGCTGCCAGTTTTGACACTTTGTGTGTAGTCCTGGAACAGTTACTGCTGTTTCAAGTCTCTGCTGAGACACTGATGGTCTCAGGCAAAAATTATTTTAGTCTGAGATGAATTTGTACAGGATGTTACACAATGAAGTCCTCATTCATAATCAAGTAAGAAAGCAATACAGTAATAATAAATTTCAGCTGTGACTCTTTCTTTCTGTCTTTCTTCCTTTTCCTTG
Organism: Zonotrichia leucophrys gambelii; assembly: GCF_028769735.1. Lineage (NCBI taxonomy): Eukaryota > Metazoa > Chordata > Aves > Passeriformes > Passerellidae > Zonotrichia > Zonotrichia leucophrys. The sequence continues at coordinate 10,779,555 of NC_088176.1, forward strand.
CTGCTTTACCCTTCCTGTTTTTCCTTTCCCTTGGCCCTCCACAGAGGAATACCTGTTGAGTTTTCTCTCACATATCAGCCACAGCACCTCTCAGCTGCAGTTTTGCCTCTTCACTCAGTGCCCCGGAGCCCGCCGGGAGGCCAGGGGAGATCTCACAGTCCCTACAGTCACCAGTGCCCAACCAAATCTCTTGTACTTTCTCATGCTGACTATCTCCAGATTCTCTCATTCTTCCATTTTTTGCACAGATCCTTGAGGAAGCCATTCTCCAGTGCCACACACATTTGCTAGCTGTAGACTCAGTTACATTTCACAGTAAGCCTCTGCTGTATATAAGGCATCATGTATGGTTTTTACCTCTGCTCTTTCCCTGTCATTTTGTGCAGGTATCACAATGTGTTGAAGAGGAATGACACACAATGTGGTTGTCTCCTTTCTTTAGTTTACTGACTTGTATTTGCCTTTTTTTTTTCCTCCCAGAGGCTCAGCTGCCCCGGCAGCATCAGGATCTCAGAGCAGAAAGGAAAATTCCTGTTAGGTTTTATGTAGAACTGGATACAGCCAGGATGATACTTTCCCCATTAGTTCCATGAGCCATTAAGGTACCTGGCTTACACCATATCAATCTGCATCTGTTGCTCTAGTTTTAGAGATGAAAAACTTTCTATAGTTGCCAATCTTGGTTATTAATATGCTCAAATCCTTAAAGAGGGCTATAATTTGCTTCCCAGGCATTCTTCATGTACTGCACATCTTTGTGTCACCATCCCTGCTGCTCTGAGCTCAACAGATGGCTCTTTGAATGCAGGTGGTATTTTTTTCTTGCTATTGGAAGAAATATATTTATTGCTCATTCTGGCACCCATGAAATAAATTGTAACTTTAAAGAGATATATTTAAAAATATAAATAAATGCCTGTAAGAGTTATTGCCAAATTGATATTGGACCAAAGGCACATATTCAAGTGATCAGCAGCCAGAAATGAAGTGTATGAGCCAAGAGTATTGAAAGAACCATTAAGAATGTTAAAAAAATAAAAGAAGCATATAAATCTCATACTGTGATGAATGATAGCCAAGGAACATCTAATCATATCTGGGTAGAATTTACTGAAATAGCTCAACCAGGCAAAAATGAAGAACATGAAAAAGATGGTGTAAAAATTATTGGAATGTTCTTTTTTCTGACAATTTTTCATTAATCTTCAAGAAGGAATAAGGATTTATTTAAAACAAATTGAATTAAGTGGTGAGCACTAGAATATGATTCCACTTGATCCTGGTATGGTTATAAAAACACATTCTCATCAACTGCTTATTATGGGTTATGGGGGATGTTGTGTTTCCAGTTTTCCAACCACCTCTCCCTCAATAAGCCAACCTGGAGAACTGTAACTGTTCAATTGGAAAATTGATCTCTGCTGTAAGAAAATGTGAAATACATGAAATGTCAGACAAATGAACATACAAAAGACGCACAACAAACTGTCAACACCATGTCTGTAAGCTTCCATTCCTTGATTAATCTATCTGGATTTTATGTTTTTAATGGCAACATGCCTGAGACTTCTTGATGTAATGAAGCGTGGTGTGGAAAAAGTGGATCTGTGCATATTGGGACAAACTGATTTAAAAAAAGGCATGTTTGCCTACAGATTGGACCACAGTTTGGCTCCTTTACTGTACAAATACAGATTTCATGGGGTCTTATTTCAGCAAATGCTCATCTTTTCTGTTGTGTCCTTAAAGGAGGAATAATCTGCTTCATTTCTGCTAGGGCTCTGTTGATGTCACCAGTTATGGAAAGATAATCTGGTGATCTGAAAGCTCTGTGGAATATCTCCCCTGTGAAAGAGAGTGGGTTATGAATGCAACCCAGAAGAAGAGATGGAACATGCATTTTGTTTAAGCCACATTCTGTAGTCAGTAAACACTTGCAGATTCAAGCTGGTTCTGGTACATATTTTAGGATTAGGGAGCAGCTGTCTTAAATCTCAGAGCTGAATGAAATGAAATTTGCTTTTAGAACTTGAAAATTAACTGCCAGCTGTGGCAAGGATCTAAACCATTCATTTTTATTCAGGTATATCACATGTTATGAACATCCTCTAAGAGCATGGAACTGGCCACTCAACAAGCAAGCAGTTATTTATTAGGAGCAATAGTTCATTAACAACTGAAAAGTTCCTTTTCCCTTGAAACAGTGAATGAGTTCACTGATGTGATGCTGGTCCTGTGGCCACTTTCACATGAGGGTAGAATGTTCCTTTGGGGCCCAATTCCCTTTTGCTGCTGGGCTGCTCTCACAGAGGTGTGACTGGACACCTTGCTGCTCAGCCAGTGCTGACCATACACAAACCACTCTGTCCAAAATCCTTCCTTGTGCTCGGAAAGTCTGCAAAATCTGTGCTTTGCCAGCAGAAACAAATTAACAAATGCCTGTTTGTTTGTTGTCTTTTTTCCTTCCCAGATTTCAGAAACACTGATCCAGAAACTGAACCAAAACCTGGTCCATTTTGAGCTGAAGCCAGGAGTTCGAATCCTTGTCCATGCTGCCCATTTAACAGCAGGTGAGTATCCTCTCTCTGTGTGTGCCTTCTGTGTTCCTCTATAGCACAGCAAGAAATATATCAATGGTAGTAGTGTGCTATCAGCTGTATTTTAAACATTCCTTATTTTTATATCACTATAACAACACAGTATATGAGCAGACATTAAAATGTCTTCTCTACCTCACCTTTCTATATCATCCTAAAAAGATATAGTGGCTTCTGCATTTACAGCTAATCCTTTTGTTTTCCTAGGTGCAAGAATTTACTGGTTTTTTGGAAACGTGGTATAAGTATCAGCAGAAGTGTGTATTTCTTGGTATCTCTGAAATATTCAATAGCTAAGCAGCACCATGGCATTTTCAGCCTGGGTCCCACAGTGCAAAGGTTACCTGCTAGCCTTGGATATGTTAAGATATTCTAGAGTCAGTAAACTAAAAGCAACTAAACACTGCTCAAAAGTTGTTCAGCAGTATGAATGACTAGAATGAATATAGATATGCACAATAATAAAATCAGGTAGTTTGGGCCTTAACTAATCCTTTTTCAAAATAAGTCATCTCCAAAGTCCTGATATTTAATTACATATGTCACTGTCTATTCTGCATGCTAAAACCTCATTTCACAGCACAGGTCCTACTTAATAAGAGATGGACACCCCAATCCACACTCATAGGAGTTCATTTTCCTCAGGTACTGCTGATAGTTCTGATCAGTTGGTAGCAGCTTCTTTGGATAACTTGCAAACTTAAACCCTCAGTTCATTTGTACCAGCAAACTGCTCTCCAAAACATTTTTTGTGGTATAAATGGATTTTCCCAACCAGGTGTCAGTCCACGTGCTGCCTTGTAAGCAGTAAGAAAAGAGAGACTATTAAGAAAGGTTGTAATGTGACTGCATTTAAATTCTCCCAAAAGAAAGGCCTGGGGTTTCCAATATTTCATTTTTCCTAAGCAGAGCTTCCTAATATCTGTCCTGAGAATACTGGTGTATGTTTCTGCTTTCCAATAGCTGTGGAGCAGATGGCCAGATGCTTATTTTTAGACAAGTTAGAACCAAAAGCATATAATGTCAGCTTCAAAAATGGAGGTACATTCAATTGTTCATTATTTTTACAAAAAATGCATGTTTTTATTTGTATTTACACACAGACACTAGGAAGGAGTACTTTTTGTCCATAACAGATGCAAACACTATTTTCTTCTGTAAGGCAAGCTTTGTTGTACTCTCTCAAAGCCACTGGTGAGTGATTGCTGTAACTGGACTCACAATGTCCTATAGGAACCCTGTAGGATTTTGTCTCTTGCAGAAACAGGATTCAGTAAGAATGCAAAATGAGCTTGGATGGCCAAACTATGTATTAAAAACCCAGAGAACATCCACTATGAGGTCTTTGAGGGATTATGTCTCCTTAACAAGCTGCAGAGGTCATGTTCTCCATCTAAGCAAAAGGCCCAATTTCATGACACCAAAACTTGTGAATAGTTCAAAATTTGACACAGAGCCATGAGAGACTACTTCTCTGCTGAAAGCTATTGTTTGGTTGTTAGAAAATGAGAAGAATTGGCCTTTGTAAATCCAAGCTTTTATAAAAAATTAAATAAAATGAACCAGGGAAACCTGGAACAGCACAATGCCAGAAGCAGCCCTTGGAAAACTCAGTCCCAGGGGATGCATGTGCCCAAAGGTGCTGCTCTGGGCTATGTTATCCCTTCTTTCCCAGCCTTTTCACTGATTTTGTGTTGGACTCTGGTAGCTATGGGCTGAACCACAAAGCTCAATGTGTTTTTGGAAGGGTACACACAGATATCTGTGTACACCTACATTTATGATGCATGCCTAGGTGCACATTTATGTTCCCCTCTGTGTGTGCCTGCCCATGCACAGCAGCATTTTCTGCAGCAGAGGACCTGCAGGGAGCAAAAGTGCAGGTATCTAAAGTAGCTTGGAGTGGACATTCCAGCAGAGCCTGTAGAAATGAGTCTCTGTCTGTGTGTGTGTTGTGTGTGAGTGAGTGCATTCCCTGGAGCACAGAAGAATGACAAGCATTGGCCTCAGCACATTCCAGACTTCTTTCTTCTTTGTTCAGACCACACTGGAGGAAGGATTAATTTATGGCAATTATAGACAACAGATTGTGATTCATTCATCATGTTCATTCCTTCTTCTCATGAGATAAGAAAACAAACCAATGTCCCCAACCCAAAAGACAACAACTTCAACTCTAAGGCAGAGGAAAACATGCCAATATTCCTCACAAAGCAGTTAAATAGCTGTTTATTACTAGGCTCTCAGTGCAGCATTAGAGAGGAACATTGAGTGATGCTGAATCTGAATAGGCTGGAGAGCCACTTTGTCATCCCACAGAGCTGCAGAGACCCACAAAACACAGATGGAGAGGGGACAGAGTGGAGATGTATGAGGAATTCATAATAATGGATCCTTTCGTTCTGGATTCTGCTAGATGTGGGAAGAGGAAGATTTTTCACTTCTCTTTGTAAATTTTGGATTTATCAGTCTGGGTGTGAAGCTGAAAATCCATGTGCATGTGATGTGTGTGCCTTTGCTTGTGTGAGCCTGTTTCCTTGTGTCTTCTGGCTGTGGTTTAGGAGGGGTCTGTTCAGTGCATGTGAAGAGGTGCAAGAGGGGGAGGATGTGTTTGGCAGCAGTTCAAGTTGAGTTTGACTGCCTTGCAGAGGAGGGCACTACCTGGGCCATGTTCTGTGTGTGGATGTGTTTGCTCCTTGTTGGGGCACAGCTGGAGCTCTGTGTCTGCAGCAACAACTGACTCCTCTGCTCCTCCATGTGAAACTGCTTGGAAGCTCACTGCCTTCCTGTATATGTGTGTGAGAGTGATGGAAGCTCTGTTTAATACCATTCACTTTGTATTTCTGGGAAATCCATGTTTCTGGATGGGTTGGGTGTCCTTGTTTTGGGAGGGGTTGTGGCAAGATGGTAAGCAGAATTCTGAGGAGAAATACAGAGAGGCTCTTTAATTAAGATTGGTTTTGATGTGTTCTGGGTTTTTTTCTTGAATCTGAAAGAAAGTCCTCTAAACGGAAAGCTGTGGAACTTCACATCAAGGGGTATGTTGAGCACCACAGGTGATCTGAAGTTGGGTTTCCTCCCAGGTGGATTAAAAAGGGAGAGAAACCCAGGAGATGTGCAGACTTGCTACAAGTGCAGTAAGAGGGGAGAATGAACTGTATTTCTGGAGGGAGCAGCTTTCACTTCAGGCTGAGGTGGCTCTAACCTTCTCCTCTCTTGCAGCTCCCCTGGTGGACCTCACTCCCAGTCACAGTGGCTCAGCCATGCTGATGCTCCTCTCTGTTGTTTTTGTGGGACTAGCTGTGTTCATCATCTACAAGTTCAAAAGGTATGACCTTCCCTGAGCCACTTCCTTCTCTCCCTTGCTGCCTTTCACTGACGTGTTTGGGGTTTGTTTGCTGGGTTTTCTTTTTCTGAGAGAGTTGGTTTTGGGTTTGTAAAAGCTGATACTACATCATCTGCCAGAGTACCACACAATGATGGTTTCTGTTAATGTTTTAGGAAGATTCCTGGCCTTAATATATATGCACAGATGCAGAATGAAAAAGATCAAGAGATGGTCAGTCCAGTCAGTCAGAGGGAAAACATACCTAATGTCCCTCAAAGGGAGCTGATGAGCCCTGAGCAACTAGTAGATGAGAAGTTGGAAGTCCACCCCATAGGTAAATAACTTGCAGCATCCTGCAGCTGGTCAGACTCCGACTTATAATTAGCTAACCTTTTTCTCAGCCTCCCCTCTTCCCATATTCCTGCACAATCCTCCTCCCGTTCTCTTCTGCTGCAACATTAGTTTTGCTACAGGAAACGTTCTAACTCTTCCCTCTCCCTCACTGCCATGAGGGAGGGGAACAACTTTAGGCTTTTCCTCTCTCCTAGTTGCTCTACGTAGATCCCCTCCCCTTCTCAAAAAAATCCTGCTGGCAATGTAATTTATTTTGCTGGGGCTGATATAGTTGTGGGGCTAAGCCCCATAGCCAGAAGAACTGATGAAGCTCACCTGGACCATGGAGGTGAGCAGGTGATTCGGTAAGTAATATCTAAAAGCTAAATATCTGCTGATGTTTTGACTGCTGGGGTCTTTGTGCTGTGCCAGACCCTGTTGCCAGCAGCAATGTTAGTCTGGCTGATTCCCAAATAAACTGAGTAAAACCTGGAATCTCAGTATTGGACAGCTGGGTTTATCCTCAGGCTGACTTCTCCCACAGGCCTGTGTGTTTGATTATTTCCAAAAGCAGGGTTTTTTAGGACCTAAAGTGAATAGATTTGGGCAGGGCAGGCATTCGGGGATCAGTCTGTTTTCTGTTACCCTGGCTATAGTAGAAGAACTGGGACAGAGCAGGGAGGTTTCAGTCTGGAGAGATGTTCTGCTAAAGCCAGGACTGCTTAGGCAATGCTCAGCTTCATTCATGAGGTGACAGTTCTGCAGGTCCAGACTGGAGGTACCCCTGCAAATAAGGACATGCACTTATTTTAGAGGAATTAAAGAGAAAAGGCTGCCCAAGGATGTTGTCCTTCTCTGGAGATACTCAGAACTCTCCTGGACATGATCCTGTGGAACCTGCTCTGGGTGAAATTGTTTTAGCAGGGGGGTTGGACTAGATGTTCTCCAGAGGTCCCTTCCAACCCCAACTGTTTTGTGATTCTGCAGCTTAGGCAGGAGTGAAGCACAGGTGCAGCTGAGATTCCTTATTTGCACAGTGTCATCAGCCTAAACAAACCTTAGATCTCACCTGAGGATGTTCCTAAAATATACTGGAGTGTTTGCTAAAGCAGGCTTGCAGTCATGGCTGCTGCAGAGAGGGAACAAGGAAAAGGACAATTACAGGGAGAGTGTGATGTGCTAAAATTGCACCCTGTGAAATAACCTGGGAGGAAAAAGGAGAAAGGCTCTGATGAAACTGATGTCTAAGCTGGAAGCTCCACTGCAGTCAATGCTGATCTCTCCTAACCTGTTCATTAGGGAGATTGTTTTAGCTATTAAAAGCTTTTAAGCTATTCATCAGCAGAACCTGGACAGCCCTGCTTAGCAGAACACAGGATGGAGTGAGGAGACCAACCTTCCCATGTGGTATTCCCCATACAGAGCAACCTCAGGCCACAGTCCAGAGCCCAAGGAAAGGAAATGCAACCAAGGTAGTCTGGACAGAGGACTTCCAAAAAGCCTGTGGATCACCAAGAGATTTCAAGCCAAGACCCAGAGCGGTGGGTCCTAAACTTTAACAATTTTTTTTATGTTTGGTTTTCTTCTTCTTGTTGTTTTTTCACCCCTAGAAACCTCCAAGGCAAAATTGCTGTAAGATGCTAAGAGAGAAACACCCAGTTTCCAGTCAGGAACTCTCTTTCTGGAATTGGGTGAGCTTTGGGCTTTGAGCTTACCCTTTCTAAAAGAACACAGTGGTGGTGGTTCATGTTTTCACAGGTGCAAACTGCAGTTTCAGACTGCAATGGCAAGGGTCTGTCACTGCTAGCTTTGTGCAAGGTACCTTCAAAACTGCTCTTGCTGGTGATGGAAACTTAAACCCTAGAAGGCTCCAGGATAAGAGAAATGAAAAGTAAATTTTAGGGGGAGGTTGTCATTTGGTGCATCTATAGCATTTTTGTCTTTCTATAACAGACAGAATTTTATATATTTTTCAGCTGTGCTACTGAACACTGCATTACACCAGAAACTGGCCCTTTACAACTCCTTGGTTTGCACCTGTGACTGCACGATCAGTTAAATGTGTGAGATACACAGACTCAATTATGTATCAAAAGGAATCAGTCCAACAAACTTCCAAAGAGTGTTTTTCCATCCTGTCAGTGAGATGAATGAGAAAACTGAATCAGAGCTCATTGACAAAATGAGGAGGTCTGGACCTAGATGTGAACTGAATAGAAAGTGCAAAGGTACTCTCCTATACAACCACCTCATCTGTTTCTGGAAATCAGCAATTTCTTTTTTAATGAGTTTTCTTTCTTTTGGGAAAACAAAGCAAGACTGTAATTGGGTGTTTCTCTTTTGTATGCTTGTTCAGAAACCATTTTTTTTTCATCACCTTTGACTAACATTCAGGGATCCTGCCTTGGAGGAATCAGAATTAATGTCCCTGCATCATTTAATTTTCTCTCCAAACTCTGGCAACAAAACCTCACTTTCCTATTTTCTGGATGAGTGTGGTTTAGACACTTCTTTTGCAAATGCAAAGGTTAAGGTTATTTATGAAATCTCCAACACCTTTTCATTGCAAATGAGTTACACATTTCCTCTGAGGACCTCCACCCCTCCTTCCCTCCACCCCTGTGCTCCTGCTTTTCCCTCTACCGTGGGTGAATCATCTTCATTAGCAAAAGAACAGGACATCATCTTCAGTGTTTGAATGACAAGAAAATATTTCTGGAAAGAATGTGTCAGTCTGGAATAGCTGAATCCCAAAGGCAAACAAGGTGATACCTGCAAGCGCCTTCCTTGACTAAATATGCATGTTATTTACTGACTTTTATTTTGTTCTTTGCCACAGGAAGTATTTCCACAACTGCTGAGTCCCAGAGCACAAAAGAAATCCCTACCTATGTAAATGGTTGAATTGAGGACACCAACATCTGTATCTAAAAAAATGAGGAGATCTCACTGCATTTGGACTTTTTAATTCTTCAGATGACAAAGGGTTTTTAGCTTTAAGCCTGTGCATGTGGACATTATACTGAGACCATAGTGGAACTGCATTGTACAGGTGTTCAATTTTAGTGGGGGGTGGGGGGAGAGGAATTGGTACCACTATTCACCCCTGCGGCCCTTCCCCTCACCCTTTCACTCTAGTTTTTCTGATCTGTCTCTAATTTGTAGAAAATTCATAACGATATAGGCCAAGAATATGCATGGGGGGGTCTCTTCTTTAGGGAGAGGGGTGGGCTGGGATGTGTGGGGAGAAGGGCTGGGGCAGTGGGAGGTGGGAGGGAGTGTTTAGGGTTCTTGGCTTTAGGTTTAACTGCTCCTTTAGCACTTTGGGCTGCGGGAGGGGTAACTGCTCCAGCAGACTTCCGTAGGACACACAGACACACAAAAATCACACTGGAGTTTTAAGGCACTGAAAATATTCTTGGTCAGTCTGGTTCATCTTTCGGTTTGGACTCTGCCCTTCGTTCCTCTAGCTGCAGCTGCTGCCCGTGCCCCGCTCTGCGAGGAGGCTGAGTGTGAGTGTGGGTGATGCCAATGCGAGGCCAGGCTCCCTCTGGAAGAGCTTCCTTAGCCTGCTCACACCAGGGCAGTGCCATGGGAGGGCAATGTTCCCTCCTAACCCTGAACAGAACAGAACAAGCATGCATTACAGGCAGGAGGTTATTGCCAGCAAGAACTCACTGTACTTTGTGCCAGCCTTACACCTTCAGTTTTGGCTGAGAGAAAGCAACACCCTCAGCTCTGTGTAGTGCTGATGGCTGAATTTGTCTGGGGAAGCCCCAGAAGATCTCTGCCTTTTCAGAGTCACCCAAAGGCCTGTCTGTTTTTTGAAATGCACCTTCTCCATAGAATAGGAGGCAGGGAAAGGTCTGTGCAGAGTTTTCCAATGGCTCTCTTTGGCACCCTCATTGGTTGCAGATCTGCAAGCTCCTGCCACTGTGGGCAGAGAAGGGAGAATTTGGCTTGGGACTGTTGCCATGCAGTTTGAGCCTCAGTACCACAGGACCACTCTTACACAAGATTTGATTTCTTATCAGTAACTTTTAAGCTTGTATCTTACCCTGCATGTGGAAATGAGGCTGTAGGACATGTTCACACAGACTGTGCAAGGGGACAGCAGGAAAGTAGGATTAGCACATCTCAAACAAGTCCTCCAAAGACACTGGATAGCTGTGTGAAGCCTAGCCTGTGGTCAGTACAACTGTTGATTTCCAACCCAACTCAGGTAATTAAACCTAGCACCAGGATTTTGGTTTGGAGTGTAAAGACAGAAATACTGTAACCAGTGTAAACTTGCCTAACTGTGTTAGGTGGAGAAAAGTGCCTCATAATCACTGAGGCACCTGTAGGAGACACTCTGATTGCTGACATAGGTGGGTTTTGTTCAGTAGACATTGCCCATGGCAACCTGAGTCAAGACCAGGAGAAATCAGCATGGTAAGTGTGGCCCAGAGTCCCAGGGCAGGGATTTGGTGGTGGTGGCTTTGAATTTCTCAGTCACAAACTGGGCACAAACCTAAATCAACCCACTTGCTGGCAAAACAAAAATGATACCAAGGACACTAGGCCTGTAGTAATTAAAGGATAATCACAGTACAGAGTCCTCTGTCTCCTTCTGCAGTTTCTCTGAGGCCTGGTAGAAACACAGCAGTTTGTATGGCTTTGCTATTATGTTTGCAACTACAGCTTTAAGAAAGATGGGAAAGTTTTGGCTGCAACTGTATAATAGTCCCCACTGAAGTCCAACATTAGCCAACTTATTTTTATAGTAAGCCAATCAAAAAGTTTTCTTATAGTGTTGGAACTATTTCTAATTTTAAAATTACTTTTTTTGATGTACTTTTTCATCTTCTTTTTCCCTTTCGTTAAATACAATGTAGCGTAATGTATAATTGCTATTGTTTATTGCTTTTACAGTCATATTTATTAAACAGATTATGTCTCTAAATCAAGGCCTGTGGTTTTTTTGCTCATTTTAGCCTCCATCTCTGATGGGTATCAATAACAATATTAAAACAGGAGGTAGTTGATAACCTAAAGAAGATGTAGATATTCACAAATGGGGGAAAATAAAGTTCCTAAAAGGAAGATGCCAATATAAAGGTGACTTTCTCAGTCCCCAGGTTTTCTGCTTTACAAACAAGCAATGGCTCTGAGCAGTTCCCTGGAACTCCAGCTTTATTCCCTGTCCATGCTTATCTTTCCCCATACAATCTCTGTTAAATGTTCCTTTAAAATATATTTTTTTGGCTCTGCTTCTGCCAGCACTTATGAAGGAAAGTCTGAATTATTAGCATTACTGATTAATTTACATGTGAATAAAATGAAGCCTAGGAAGATTCTGTCAGCTTGCCATATGGCACTGCATGCTTGTTGCTGAGAAAAAAAAAGGAAGAAAACAGAACTCAGGATGCAGCCACCTCTTATAACAGGTTCAGTGCTCTTTTTTGTACCTCAGGATTTGAGTTTATATGTGCACGTAAGTGGGGTTTGGGTTTCCTCAACAATCAAGGCTGTGGTATGACACAATACCAGTCCAGGAGTCCTGGGATTTCTCATTGCAGGAGGGAGCAGTTTTCAGTCCTGGGCACACGCCAGTGTAATTAACAACTATTAGCCTAGAATGTTCAAGTGGACACTGCAGCCTCCTCCACTCAGGCTGGAATGGCCACAGTGCAGGTGACTCACTGAGGTGTGTGAAGCCATAATCTGCTTTAATAGTTTAAGTACCCACCTGAATTAGCAGGCATCTGTTCTGGCCATAAACAGTAAGTCTGGTTTGGCAAGCATCTCTCAACAGCATTTTCAGATCATTCTCTTCAGCTTGTTGTGTGTCCTGAGGCAGAGACTGATTGTTATTTGTAGTTGTTTTCTGGTTTGTGTAACAACACAGTAATTCACTGCTAATGGATGAACACTGTGAGAGTAAACAAAGAATACAAAATACTTACAAAATCCAATATGAATTTTCTCTGAGGATGTTGTCTTCCCTTGAGCAAACAAAAAAAGTTCATCATTCTTTGTCAGAAGGAGTAGAGAGTTAAAATATGATTAAAAAGTCAAATAAAGTATTTTCCTAATTTGATGTTGATTCTTCACTGTCATCTTAGCATACAGATGAGACAGACATAGTGACTTCAGAGAAATTTATACTTCTCCACCTAGAAGGACATTTGAGCAAAGATGCGGGATTGCTTTTCCTGAAAATCAGTAGTTATTGGTGTTCAAATACTTTTGGGGATTTGGGTCTCAAACAATTGCTTGCTCTTAATATGTGACTATTTGATTGCTTAAACTCTTTCTGAAGAGCAGGACTCTTGAAGTACTTGCTAAAGTGCTAATGCAAATGAAGCAGGAATTTCCAGTGACCCTGAATGAACCCTGTCTTGGTCCTGTCAACTTCTGCTAAGAATTTCTGACAATTGCATTTAGTGTGGTACCCAGAGCTGATAACAAGGGATTAGTATTTTATCTGTGTGCTGTCACCTCTCATTGAATGCATGACAAGTTTCCTTGTCACATTATATCTCTAGGTACATTCAGTGTTTTAAACATTACCCCTGATTGCAGAGCTACCATGTTCATGGCGTTGAAAAAGAAAACTTTATTTTCCTTCAGTTAATGAGATGCTGTCCCTGCATTTCTCCATGAAACAGAATCATAAAGCATGAGAATAAATAATACTTGAGCTAAAACAGATCCTTTTATTTTGAGTGTTGCTATGATCTTGGCCACAATACCCAGAAGAAAAGACTGAAGTCAGATTGTTTTCTAATTGATAAGATCAAAGTGCTATCATGTACCAACTCATTAGCCTAAGAGATATATTTCATCTGCAGTTTTAACTTTAGCTTTTTCCTTTCCCTTTTTTCCTACTGGAGAATATGGCTTTCTCTTGCTGTGCTGAAAGAGGGATGTAAAGGAAATCTGTGTTGTCTTTTTCTCAGTGTGAGGATTTCAAGATGTATTTCTTCTTGTTTGCATCCACCCTGTGCTAGGTGCTGTGTGCACCTTGGCAACAATTGCAGGTTGGGTCTCACATTGTCATTTTGGGCCATTTTGTTGAGTGGACCTCAACCAGACCTTCTCTGCACTAGAGAAAATAAACCAGAATCTCAACGTTTTGACTTTTTTATGGAGAAGCCCTGAGAGACAAAGGTGCAAGAGAAGGACTGTAGCAAAACCCTTGAGAAGAGAGGCAGGATTGCCTGTCTTTCATACAGCACAGATGCAAGAAAAAACCCTCCCTTCATGAAACAAATTCCTCCTCCAGCCTTTCCTAACCAAAGCTTGCTGTGGTGACATTTCTGGGGCTGCAGCTGCCCTTGCAAATAATTGCTCCCCAGCCCAGGAGCGTGGGCCACTGGTCCCATGGACCTCGTCATTCCTTCTTGTGCCCCCCATGAGGCAGCTGTAGGGCAGAGCTCTGAAACAAGAATTGGACTGACAGCTGCCCCTGCTCTGGCTGCTTGCTGCTAAGGGATGAATAATGCATGCAGCGCATTTAAATGTAATGTCACTGAGTGTTTTCAGGGAGAAAACCTTCACTGTTAACCCTGCCTGCATGAGAGGAACATCCTTGTTGGATTCCCTGCAGTGAGGGGCTGAACCTCAGAAGGATCTGGGCTGCAGCACATCCCCATGGTCTCTCCTGGTGGGCTGCACTCCAGGCTGAGGGGCCCTTCTGGGACTGAGGCAGTTTCAGTGCAGAGTCTTGCTCTTGACATTTTGGCTGGAGCTGGAAACTTCCTTAACCTCTGGAGCAGACTGCTCACTGGAAGTGATCCCTGCCTGATGTCACATGAGGTGAGTGGATGGGATCCAGCACTCTTGAGAATTGGATGGTGTAAGCCATGTTTCACAGCAAGTAACTTTTTCCCACATTCCACACTTGCCTAGTCCCACACAGAGTGTAAGATTCAAACCACTGTAATCCTCCTTCAAGCTATCTTGAAGCTACAGCATGTCTAGAGCAAAAACCTGAGGTTTCTTCCATTCCTTCTGTGGCCTTATGAGTGAGGTGAAGCTGTTTGGCCAGAGCTGCAATCCCTGAACAGCTGTACTTATGTCTGTCTCTGGAAAGTGCTTTCTCCAGAGGTCCAGAAGAAGTCATAATAAAAATAGAACCAGAATTTTACCTCAGCCCCTGCTGCAGAGCCACAGGACTGGACAGACTGGTCTCTGAGACACTGATTTCTTACATAAAATCTTGTAGTGGGCTATTCGTGTAGGTTCTCTCCTGTTGCTGCACTGGCTTGTACAGATAAAAGTTTTTTCCACTATAGATGAACTTGCAGGAATACCATCTGGTCAATTATTGATATTCCATTAGTGACTAGAGGCCCTGGCACTCCTGACTGTCACTGGATGAAAGACAGTTTGATCCCAAAATAATCTACAGCTCAGGAAGGAAATTTTCAAAGCCACAGAAAGCAGTTCGGATGTTTACCCTCTGAAAAACGTTTCTTTAATGGACAAGAGAGAGGCCCTGTGTGAGTCCAGAGACTTTTCTTCCTCACTTGCAGTCCCAAAATCAGCAGCTGGGTTATGATTCTCACTTGTCATCGCATTTAGCTGGGCCTGGAGCAGGGCCAGAGCCAGCAGGCGTGTCTGAGCCTGGATGTGCTGCAGAGAAAACTCCATGGTCAGAGTGCCAGCACTGCTCCATCAGAGGGGCTGACCTGCCCATCCACATGGACTCCTTTGTCACTTCTGGGTTATTTTTTACCCTGTGTTTTCACACCACATTGACCTGAAAGCTCAGCACACTGCCTGCTGCTTCCTCTCATTCCATGAGGATGCCCAAAGAGAGCCCACAGCTCTCACATAGCCTTGCTGTTTATCTGTAAAACACAAGCACTTCCTTCATTTACAGCAGATTTTAAGGTGCCTTGGCCCTTGGATGCAGTTGCAAGAAGAGTTGTTTCTTCTCAGGCACTGTCAGGGTTATTGGACTTAACTTCAGGGGAAAATAAACACTGGGTTATTTTCAGCAGCTCTTTGCTGCTTGAAGTCCCCAAGCACTCAGTGTATGCTATGATATAGGAGGATTACATTTAGCGGCTCTTATAAAAAAAGAAATTATGACCCATCCATAGGAATCTGTTTCGTCTCTAAACTTTTTAATTAATTAAAGCAATGATTCCTTTCCCGTTGATTATTGCACCATTTTTTTCCTAATTTCAAAGTTCTGGTTTCAGGGAGAGGAAATTTACCTTTCCATCCTTTGTTTTACTTCAATTTTTCCTTCATCTCTATAATATTTCTTCTAATTATCCTTTTTAATTATGATGATAGTGAAGAAGGTGGACAATATTACTTTTTGACTTGTTTGAACTAGATGCAAAAAATAGATTATACTGGCTCTCTTTTGATATTCTGATTTCTACATTGTGCATATCAGCATATTAACATGCAGTTTTCAAAAACTTGCAGAAAAAGACAACCTTTACTCCTGAGAAAAAAATAGATAGCAAGGACAAATTATGAGTATTTTTAGCTCTGAAGTTGGATGCTGTTTTCAGATCTTGGTCTTTTCACTCATATTAAGAAAAAACATACAAAAATTATGGGGAAGCTAGGGCTTGAACACCTGGGGAAATAATAATAATTATTAATACTATTAATAATAATAATAAACAACAAAATTGAATAATAATAATAATTTTTAAAGCTTCCCTTTTTATCCTTTTTTTTGTTTTCTTACTAGATGATGTCTGAGAACATCATGTCTGCAGAGAATCTCCCCCAGCTATCTATAGACACCTGCTGGTTGGATTAACTGGACACTAGGCTGCCTTTGATTTTGGCATCTTTGAATATGTGAGTGTTTTTTTTGAAGAGTACTGCAGAGTACACAGTTGAAACAGACTTTTATACACATACAAAGGACTCCTTGTGTGAATTCTGGTCATAATTTCCTAAAAGCTAAAAAGGCTTTATTTTCCTTGAAGAGCAGGAGTTTAAAAGATTTGTTACAGGCCCAGCTTTGAGAGTCCAACAGATTATCAAGGCCCATTCTCATACTGAATTTGGCATCAGATCTAAAAGATGAAATTATTTACTTCTTGGGCATTTCCCCTTGCACCAAGTGAAGTTGGTGGTTTATGTACCCACGAAGCAAACCCTGAAAATGCAGCCTGGACTCCAACACCCCTCTCACCTGCCAGCAGCTCCCATCAGCCAATAAATGGGGGCAGTGATTTCCACAAAGTCTTCTCCACAGGACTGTTCCCAAAGGCTCCTGCCTTTGGGAGATTCCTCCCCTGTATTTGACCCTCATTTAGTGACCCCTCTGCTGGTTAATTGCCAGGACAGCAATGCTGGGGAGTGTTATGAACACACTCTCCTCACACATTGGAACCTCCTCACTGCTGTGGTTGTAACACCAGAATTTTTTTTGCAATTATGGTGACATTGGCAAAATGTCACAAACCCCAAGCAAACCCCCAAAAATTCTGTTACATTGTTTTATTAAAAATAATGTCATTTTATTAAGAAAACAAAACTGTCATTCTTTTTCATCAAACAGTTCCAATTTTAATTTTTTTCTATGGCAGACTTTTAGAAGACATTTGCAACAAAGAGGAAAAATAAAAGCCCATTTCCCTTTATCAGAAGATTCTACTGATAAAGTTTGCCAGACTTCCTCCCCTTCTGAATCTTGCTCAATCCTAAAACACCAGCATATTAAGAGTTTGCAAATTTGAGACAAGTAATACTGTCACTATAAATAATATTTATAATTGTAGCCAGAAGGTTCCCTCAAGAAAAAAAAGCCTGTGAAGCATGTGGATGATTATTACCTTTTTGTTGTTGTTGTTTGATTACAGTTCTCAGTGGCTGCAAACATGGTCCTGATTATCATATTAACCAGAAGACATAGTAAAGAATCCTATTCTTAATTAACTTCACTAGAATATTTCCTTAGCCTGAAGATTCATAAGTAGATCTTGTTTGTAAAATCCCTTTCAGCCAAATAACCACTTAACTAATTTAAAATTAAGTATATCTTGGTGAGTATATTTCTCAGGGAATCATATTTGAATATTACTGTGATATCATCTAGGGAAATGTTTTCTTCCCAGCTATTAAAAAAATAAATAGAAATAAATAAAACATTTTTCTCAATTGGACTATTTTTTTAAGTGAATTCAGCTGTTGGCCACTTCATGAACCAGAATCCTTCATTTGCCCACTGGCTGTAAGGACTAAACCCTGTTCCCATCACGACATCAGCCAATCCTGGGCAGTCAGAACGTGAGGCAGGAGCTGTCCAAGCTGTGCCCTTCCCCAGCCTGCTCCTGATTTCAGCAGAGAGAGTCTGGAGTGATTGGGTTGAGCACTAAAAAACACAAACACAAAAACTTCAGTCCAGCTATCGCTTTGAGCTTGGTGGTGTTCACCTGAGCTGGGATATTTCCTTTGAAAATGCATCTATCCTAAATTAAGGCACTTACGCTTTTTTGGGGTAAAGATTCAGAAGAAAGCAAATCATGTCAGAAAATAAAAAGTATTGTTTGGGGTTCTGTGGAGGTTTCCCATGACAGGAACTCCACTTAGTAACCTGGTAAAGCAGCTGTGCAGGAATGATAAGTCCCTGGAGGAGGTTTGGAAACCACCAGGATGTGTCTGAGTTTGAGCAGAAATGCCCTGCCATTTTTCTCCAATTAATCTCATGATAGGGTAGAAAAAAAATCAGTGGAAGAGCTAATTGGAAGGTAAGTATTCACATCCTGAAGGAATCTGTCAGTCTGAATCCTTTTGTTTCTAGCTGTTTAAAGATCCTGTTTTTGTAAAAAAAAATAAATTTAAGATATAAGGCAGGAATAATAAATTGCTGCTTATGAAGGCTATTTCCCTGCTTTTTGAGCAATACCATGTAATCTCTCGTGAGCTGGGCACTGGGAAGGAAAAGGCTAAAATAATCACTACAAATTCTGCATCCTCAGGCAGACAACCTACTGATAAGTCGTTCCCCAAATTAGCTGTAGAAATCCTTCCTTCTGGGAGGAGGTCAGTGAGTGCTGTGAGAAAAGCCCTGCTCAGGTAACACGGTGTGAGCACTGAGGGTCCAGCTCATGCTTCCACAGTGGCTTTTCACCCCATTTCATGCCTCCATGTCATACCCACTCTGGCAATTACCTGCTCATCAGAACAGGCAGTTCAGATCCCAGCCCAAAGCACTTTATTTATCCATCTCTGAGTCACTCTGAGGGTGAAGCACTGCTTCACAGCACTTTTCCTGGTATTTATTCTGCTCTTCCAGATCAGAATTATCATGCTGCTATTTTTTTTTTTTTTTTGATCCTTTAATCAAGTCATCAGGAAGAAATTTTAGCAAGACAAAGGGAGAGCAGACAAAATGGCTCCATTATGAAATGAGAACAGACTTTGCCAAATTTCCAGCACGGTGGGGCTCTGCCCTTGCTTTGGAGGAAGCTGGGAGGGCTGCAGTGATATGTAGAGGCAAACAGGAACTCTCTGGGGTGATATTGCTTTAATCACGTTAGTGAGTAAGAAAATCAGCTTCAGTAAATTGTCATGGAAGGAACTCATGAATAAAAACCAGTGAAGTAAAACCTGCTATATGGGGCGACTTTGTTACTTTCTGTAAGTCCTTTCAAACTTAGTGCTGGGGGTGTTAGCTGAGCTTGGATATAATTACATAACTTAGTCATGACAAAAAAAAAAAAAAAAAAAAAAAGAAAAAAGAAAGATAAGAGAGTCACTTGTCCCAGAATTTCAGGGTTGTGTCCATCCCATGGGAGAGAGATTTTCAGCTGTGACCAGATGTCTCTTGCCAGCTGGGAAAAGATTAAGCAATTTCTGGTCTTTCAGATAAAGAAACTTTTTTTTTTTTTTTGTAAGTTCTCAGTTCCACGAGGTGTTTTTAGTGGGACACGACAAGCAAGTCCTTATCAGAGTGATGGGATTTCCTAATTGCTTCTGCTCCAGCAGACAGGTTGTGGATGAGCCTTCTCTCCAGCTAAGTGAGAGGAGCTGCTAATTATAGCCTGGGTGTTAGAGTCACCTTTGGCACAGCTCAGGAGAGCTTTAATTGGGTTGCTCTCAGCCTTTCTGTTTGTGCTCTCAGTGCACATTGCTGCTGGGTCTGTGCTGCTGTCTGCAGTGAGCGGCCGTGGTGCAGCCCCAGGGCCTGGCCAGGCACAGCTCCAGTGTCCATGAGCCAGGAGACACCAAGTGCAGTGGCAAAGAGTGAGGAACAGGTGAAAATCCTGCCTCTGTGCCTGCCACGGCGAGATTGTCTGGGTTTTGCTCCAATTCATCATCCGTATTGTCATTTAGAGAGCATCTAATGGCTGCTCAGACAGGATGTTTTAGCCGTCCACACACTGCAATTGACCTAGAAAAGGTCAATTGATGTCTTACTGAAATCAGCAGGAGCTGATTAAACATGCAGAAATTGTGGTGAATGGTATTGGGTGGGAGAAACCAATGTCATTCCACTGACAACTTCACTAGAAACCTGACAATTTCCAGCTGAAATCATCCAAATGCTCTTGAAATGCACTGGAATTATACCACTACCTTCTGTGGGTTCTAATCAGGGAACACAACTGTGTAAGGCATAAAAATTAGCATGTTAGTCTTCAAACATGGGAAAAAATTATATCAGAAATGTATTTTGTTTCCCTTAGGCAGATGTGATTCCTCGGTTCTACCACCCTTCCCTCCATTTGTCCTCATGCTTTTCATTATCAGAATGGTAATGTAATAAAGTTCAGCTGCTTTGTTGTGGTAGAAAAATTACACCTGAATGCTTCCAAAAATAATCCCTACTTTGGAAAAGGTAGAGATCAAAATAAAACAAAGACTAAACCCCAGAAAAATAAGAAAAATTACTTAGCTTAAGGGTACAAAAAATATTGAGAGCAGAATGTTATACATTTTCTTGATAGCTGCAACTGTCAATTTCAGCAACAGTGTCAGAAAAAACAAAATAATGTTTTGCTTTGTGTTTGCAAGGCTGGATGTGAAAAGAAAGGGGAAATAACACTATGAAATGCTTTAATTTTCTTGATTTAGATGAATAAGCCCAAAGTACTTGGAGTGATGAATATAACCAAGAGATGGCAGCAGTTCATGCACTATTCATTTACTTAACTTAGTTTGCAACATTATTTTCTTCCTATAAGGTACAAGGAAATTAAGTTGTATTTATTTTATCATGCAAATTGTTTCCATTGTAATTAAAGGGAAAGGAGGGGCAGAGACAAAGGAGAGAGTGAGGAATAGTCTGATGAAGGGATGTGGAAATTTGTTTTAGGCACACATTTAAGGTTTCCTTTTGGAAAGAAATTATATCAGTTTGCTGTGTAAAAGAGCTAAAATCCATCTCCAGTCAGAAATCTCTTAAAAGTGTACATCCTGTACAGCTACAACACTCGGGGGTGAAAAACATTTCCTGTGCTCAGCTGTGGCTCTAGGACCAAAAATCTCCATCCCGTGTTCACAGGCAAGGATAACTGCTGCCATCTGGAGAACTTACATTTGCTTTGAAGTTGGATGCTCCAAATGATGCTGCAGAGAGTATCTCCAACTCGGCTTCTCCAAGGAGGTGAACTGCTTCCAGCTCAGAAATGGTGTGCTAAAGAGAGGACCACAAATTTCATGTTTGCCTACAAAAATACACTAAAATAGAAACCTCCCTGTACACTGAAACGCTGATTTTGTCTCAATGAGCGTACTCAAAGGCACATCTTTCTTCAGCCCTACAAATTGTAGGGCCTAAATGTCTTCCAGTGGCTTCCACCTTTTTTTAATCTATGACAATGTGACACCTGTAAGGTCTTACAGCATTTTTGGACAGGCAATAGACTTTAAAAAACCAAAATGACCTCGTTTGGGAGGGTAGATTACATCAAAGAGAATGTGGAGTGGATGAGGCATTGCTGCAGCAGTCAAAGGAAAGATCTGCAATTAATCACATAAAGGACTGAACAGAGCAACAAAGACGCACTCCAACCCCCTGATTAATTCAAGGAGGAAAATTTTGCATTAAGATACTGATTTATAACATCTTGAGGGATTCAGTACGTGTTTGGTGACTTGGGAAAAGATTATTACATCAATAAATACTTAGATCATAGCTCAGTATTTCAAATAAATACAGATAATCATAGGCTAGTTTGTGTCAGGTACATACCTAGATAAATATTCAGAAAACCCTGAGTTATCATTGGACTAAATGCCTTGGCATTGAGATCAGGCAGTTCTACCATCAGTCTTTCACAATGTTAACAAGTTGTTTTGTTCCCTCCACCTGAGACAGAGATATAGACATGACAAAATTCAGAATGCAGATATTCCATCTAAAGTGGCTTTAGGTGTGGTTTAACCCCAATCTGTGGTCTGGATAGGTGAATGATAAGTATTGTCCAGGTACCACAGTTAAAATGACACTAATAATGGTTTCAGGGACTTCATTCACATGCTCTCATAGAGTGACATAGCATGACATGAGACACTTATCTCTTCATGTGCAACTAAAGAAAGAAGTAAGGCATGGGAATTGGAATTATGCTATATTTATATAAAATTCATTTCTCAAACAAATTCCAATGCCATTTAAACATTTAAAAAATCTGAGCACATAAAGATTTATATTGTGAATTAATGTGCATTAAAAAATGGTGCCAAATTAGCACTTCAAAATTAATTTAATGAGCAAGGCTCTGCAAGATTGTTTGAAAAACATTTGTGTCATGATAATGAATTTACTTCCTAAGTAATGTAGTACACTTAGATGCTGGCTTACAGGCAATAGCGATTGTCAAGTTACAATTATTTTCAAAATTATCATGGCCCATAAATCCTTAACTTATTATAAGAGATTCTATTCGCTTTTTTTCCAGTCTTCCAAATCTTTGGTTTTATGCTAATCTGATGCCATTGATTCTGTTAGGGGCAAAAGGGTTTGAAACTTCTTGTTGAAGAGAGTTTGAAAAGGAATTTCTTTAACAAGCAGTATTGCTCTAAATGGGAGCTTTGCTTTTTGCAGTCCAAAGCCCCTCTAGGGATCTGGGCTTGGAGCCACCAGTTTGTCCAGCCAAGGATGGATACTCACTGTGCCAGGAGCAGCATGGGCCACTGGTCCTGCTGTACCTTTTACTGATGTCTCTAATGCCATGAAGGACCTGAAGAGATTTGGGCCCCTAGAACTGAAACACTTTCCATCTGCATAGCTGGATTCAGCTCAGGGAGAGCCTGGCAGTAGCATTTTCATGGCTGCATTAAGTCCTTACACAGCTCTGAGTAGAAGAATTGTCCCATGGACCTTTATTGCAGCAATGAACCCTCTGATTAGAGCTCCTCACCTTTCTGAGATATCTCTGGTAGGACTGAGCATTATCACCTTAACATTGCTTCAGTTCATCCAGGCAGTGAAAAGATGCTTAGAAATACTGGACATGAGCAAAGCATTCCTGGGAAGATCTCAAATAAATTTATGTGAAGAAGGCAAAGCAGGACTGTAACAGTTGGTGGAAAATGCAGATAGAATGGAAAAAGAATAAAAGGTAGGCTGGGAGAGCTGCAATTTGTGAGGAGGTCTTTTCATGTAGTCAAATCTGTCTTAGTGCCAGCAATGTAGGAAGTCAGTGGGTGTCTGATTATCATCTCCTGAAGACAGAAAAATTGCCATTGTAACTTTTTTTTTTCAAATCAGATGAATTTTAAAATGATAATTGAGTGTATATATAGCAGCATTCTTTGTCTTTTTTTTTTATTATTTCCTTCCACCTTGCTTTCTCATTCAAAAGTTTCCCCTTCTCATATCATTGGCAGTTTGGAATAGGAATAATGTATTTTTTCTTCAGCTTAAGTTCAGTATGTGTTTCTGAACTACTTGGCAGGGAGTGAGGGGAATCCCTTTGTAATAGCTTCTAAATAAATTCAGTATCAATTTAAACTATTAGAGGAAGTTAAATAAAAATAATTAGGATATTAAAATACTTTGAGCATTTCCAATCACTGTTTTATTGCAAGCCTGGATCTTTTCCAAGAAACAATAATAGAGTGAATACATTGGAATGTTTCCTTCCACTTAATATGAGACCATTTGCTCATGGAAAGATGATTGATAACTTGCACTAAACACAAAACCAGACTGATTTGCAGACAAGTAAGAGGAGAGGCTGGAATAAATGTCACATTAACAAAACATTACACAGATGCACATTCACAGACGCTGAGTGTATTAACCAAATAAAAAAGAAAACAACATAAAAGCTTTCATGGCATCTCTTCTCATTAGAAAAATATTCTAACCCTGTGCAATGTAACTGCTAAATACACTCCGGCATGGGGAAAGAGAGAGAGATTTGGAGATTCTGATTGCTCTAAACAAGTTCAGAACAAAGCAAGGGTAGGGTACTGGGGGAGATAAATGTAAGCTGATTGCAGTGCCGAGTCACTGGCTCTTTTTTTCTAATTCCTCTACCATCCTTCTTCACAAAATCAAGAATTATGTCTTCAAAACTCTGTGGCCTGCTGGCACTAGGGAGCATAAATAAGCTGGCACTGTGCAAGTGTCAGTCTGTGGGAGTTTCCACACTCTTCTCCCTGTCTCTGGCACAGAAAGGCTCTGTCCTGTCTCTGGCAGCTGCCACGCTCCCTCCTGGGGCAGACTCAGGTGTGCAGCCTTACAGGGATTTGTTTTTAATTTGTTTACAGGGTTACACACAGGGCTGGGCCTGGCCAGGGCCCTGCCTGCTGCAATCACAGCCCAGCCTAGTCTTGAGCAAAATACCTTGCTTGGGAGTAATTTTTTTGCTCTTTCAGGGACAGAAGAATAATTTACTGTACCTTTCTATCAGATTTCCCCTTCTTTCTTTTCCTCCCCCTTAAATAAAATGAGAATTTCTGCTCTGGATCAGACTAAGTCTGTCTATCTCAGATGGTGTCCACTTACAGATTCTCAGGGAAGAATATAAGGAACAACACAAACATTCAGTTACCTGTGGTACAATTCTTCACCTTTCTGAAGCAAGAAAAAATAGAAAACCCCTCTTCTGTTCAATGGAGTCACTGCTTGGGTAATCAGGTGTTCACAAACTTGCAGTACCAGCCAATGTGCCCAATGTAGACGCTACAGAGGATTCCAGTTCCTGCTGTAAAGATCCCTGCACCTTAACCTCCTAAGGAAATAAATCTGGGTGCAAACAATGTATGCCAGCAGAGACAAAAGGGGAATGAGGAGTGCTAGACATAGCTACAGCCTACATGAATGGGGAGAAGAATTCTTCTGTAGTGAATTTGAAACGCATTTTTGAATCAAGTGAACATGATGCTGCCAACAAAAGATTCCAGGGAAAAATGTGTATTACAGAATAAACAGGAGAATTCTGAGTAGAGATCAAGATGCTGGATTTACTTGGTGCTTCATAGTGCTGTAATTGTAGCAGGAATATTATGTCCAGGTCTGGCATTTGCAATTCAGGAAGGATATTGCACATCACTCTAGAAAGAGGAATGACTGAATCACTGAAAAACATGTCCCAAAGACAAATATTTAAAGAATTAAGTCTAATAGTTTTAAAAAGAGATGGAGTAGCTTCATTCCATTTCATATGGATTTCAGTAGGGAGAATGAGTTTATTACTCAACCACAAGCTGATAAAGCTGCAGTAAACACAGGGATTAGAATCCAAAGTTGAACAAACAATGTGTGATAAGATATACATTTTTAATAGGGAAGATATTAATCATTACAATAGCAAAACAAGAACTTCCACTGTATCACTGAGCAATTTTAGATTAGCATCAAATGCTTATAGATTTTGCTTGTCTTTGTTTTCTTCCTAAAAATATTCTTTAAAAAGAAACTGTAACAGCATGTAGTTCAGACTAGTTGCAATATCCCCATTATACAAGTAATCCCTTAGAAGTGCACTTTGGATCCCTTTTGGGTTGTATAATGTATAAGCTGATGACTCCTGAAATACTTAAGGATGTTCAGCTGCAGCTGGTGGAGCACAGCTCTATCTCTGCAAACATATTTCACTGCCATGGCAAACAAAACCATACCTGATGCAGTGGGCCATTGATATTTGAAAGTAATTCCCTTGGTTTTTAATTTATATGCCCTAAGATCCCTGTTTAAAAATGTGTTTCCTTTCTGGTAAGTCACCGCATAACTCCCTACTAATCCCCCTCATTTACATTGAGTATTAGCTTTATAGAGAATGGTACTAATTAATCCTGTATAACTGCAATTTAGTGGCTGGGCTGCACAACAGCATGAGAATTAGCATGGCACTGGGTGCTGGGTTATCAGATCCATTTTCTGGGTAAGTCCTATTATGTTCTGTAGGACAGGCAGGCACACAACGAATTTAATTACACAGCCTTTCAATCAGCTTGCTTGTAAGCCTGGGAACTATCTTCTAGCTCCTGCACTTCACAGAGAGCAGTGCTTTTTCTGAAGCTGCTCTTGCACTGTACTTTAGCTACTCACTCTGCTTGGATACTAATTATTGGTAATGCTAATGACCAATGACCTTGCCTGCAAGGTCGTATTCCTAGATGACACCAGAGTTTATAAACATTCTCTCAAATTGGTAATGATCAGGAGTAAAGATTATAATTTACAGCAAGCAGCCTGCTTTCTGAATGAAATATAAATAAACATATTGCAATAAAAATAATTTATATTAATTAAGAGTATAGATACAAAAGTAAATAAGTAAAAATAAATAGAAAAATAAGGAAATATAGTCTCAATCTCACTTACTGATGAAGTGTGATGTTGTCACACATAATTTTCCCCAAAGGGACATTACCCATTAAGCATTGCCCATTAAAAGACCTGGTTTATGCTCCTGGGTCTGGCAGTTACCTACCTTAATGGACCCCTCATTTCTCTGCCTGATCCTTTACTGCTCTTCTTTCCTGGTGTTGTTCAGTTTCCTGACACCAACAGAAGCCCATCCCATGGAGCTGACTCAGATGAGCTCAGTGCTGTCAGTGGATATACAGAGCAATTTGAAGCAGTACCTCAAATCTACAGCAGAATGAAGCAGCCTCTGGAAGCTCTTCTCCAGGTTATCCAGTAATGAGACTCCTAGTTTTGATGGCTGGGTTAAGTACTTCAAGTTCATTAAAAGATCCATACTTAGGCCTGCTTATTTCTCTTCTCTGTCACATAAGAAAAAGGGATGACATAAGAAAGAGGCTTTTAGGCTAAAATTTTGGGTTTATAAAAATATATCACTGTATTTCACCAAGAAAGGAAAAGCCAGCCCAAGTGAATGAAAACAGTCAGCTGTGAGAAAAGCAGGACAGGACTACAAAGGGAATGTTGAAGATTCTCCTTGTTTCATTATTTATATTTCCCCACAGTGGCAAAAAACCACATTCCTATATTCCATATAAAATATAATGCACTTAATTGATCTAAGTAATTTCAAGGCTGCTGAATAGCAGAAGCCTTCAGAGTGGAATATTCTAACTTAATGATCACATAAAATTGCTCAAAGTGTTTTTAATGTCATTGTAATTTCTGAGTTTATTTAATAGTTGAGGGGGAGAGAGGGTAACATTAAGAGTCATCTGCATGGCTGGCATGGCTGTATATAACAAATGAGACATGCCCATGCCACAAGAACCATTATTTGAGAATGGCTGTAGTAAAAATGCAGTTATACTGAGCATTTGCTTTAGGCCATGACAGTGTTTAATGAGAATGATATTGCATTAGGATTCAGGACACCTCAGATTTGTTTCTAAGTGTTTGACCTTTTAACTGTCAGTTCTCTTTTTGATTCCACTGATTTCTTGCTGTTTCTTTCCCATCCTCAGCCATCCAGTTCATAAAAACTTCATCTAAGAGCTGTACAGTTGTGATCCACTTTACACCTGCAGAGTACATGGTAAAGAAACTTCTGTCTACATATATGTATATTTAATACAGAATCAAAGAATGGTCTGAGTCAGAAGTGACCCTAAAGATTACCTAGTTCAGCCCCTCTGCCATGGACAGACACCTTACACCAGACCGTGCTCAGAGCTCTATCCAGCCTGGTCTTGAACATTTCCAGGGCTGGGGCATCCCCAGCTTCTCTGGGTGACCTGTGCCAGTGCCTCACCACGCTCACAGTAACGAATTTCTTCCTAATATCTAACCTAATTTCAGCCTAGGCCACTTCCCTTTGTCCTATCACTACATGCTCTGGTCCCTCTCCAGCTCTCTTATAGCTCCTTTGGGTACTGTGAGGAGCTCTGAGGTCTCCCCAAAGCCTTTTCTTCTTCAGGCTAAAAACCCCCAGCTCTCTCAGCCTGTCTTTATGGGAGAGGTGTTCCAGAATCATCTCCCTCACATGTTGCAAAGAGCTGCCTTTCATCCAGGATCATCAAAACCATGGTAAGCTTCCAATAGTTTTTTTCTCACTGGCCTGAGGCCAGACTCCCTTGCACAAAAGGATCAAGACATTGACAAGCCACAAGTGCAAACCACTCTGGGTGTGTTTTGAAGGCCAGGTGGGTGTGAGGTGGGCAGTCTGCCTGGGCACTTCTTTCAAAACAATGATAATTGCAGCAGCAGCACATATTGCTGGGTACCTCTGTTCTCCCCAGAACTTCTGTTTGCCTGCAGTTGAAGTCTTCTCCCCAATTCCTGCCAACACTGTTCAGAATTATTTTTCAATATTAAAACAAGAATTAAGATTTTAAATCTAATTCCACATTTTTCTCAACTCCTACCCCCCTGGTCTGTTTGAAGTTATTTTAATCTCCTCTCAACCTTCCATTTTTTTCCTATTGGACTTGTCTAATTTGCTTCATTTCTAAGTCATGATGATATCCTCAAGACACCAATTCATAACTTCCTCATGTTGAAATTGTTCATTAAAATCTAATTTTTACCACCTAATTCTGACTTT
The DNA here is from genome assembly GCF_028769735.1 of Zonotrichia leucophrys gambelii. NCBI lineage: Eukaryota > Metazoa > Chordata > Aves > Passeriformes > Passerellidae > Zonotrichia > Zonotrichia leucophrys. The sequence goes on from NC_088176.1 coordinate 10,807,712, forward strand.
TGAGCTAATGAAATCAGAGTAATTATAAACATCCATCTTGCAACATTGCACATTGACATTTGAATAGGAAGACTCAGAAAGGAAGAAAAACATCACTGGAGAGCTTCTTTCCTCTATCTGCAAAAGAAATCATCTCAATCATAAATATATAGATTAAAACTCTCTCTTCTAAGTTCATCTCAATATTAACTTTATACTGCCATTAAAGTTTGTCTGAACATCAACCATAAGGGACCATATCTAATTTCACATGAGATGTGTTTGGTTTGCTCAGATCCATTATTTAACAAAGAGAACTGAAATATGTAGAAAGAAAGGTACAGCTCTTGCAGTATTTGATCCAGAATTCACCAGGAGTTTTAACATCTTCCAAAAATATTAGAATATACTGAAGGAAGCAATCACTCAGGAGAACTCATAGTACTTTTTTTTCTAGTCTTATTATAGTTGATGATTGCAGATTAGATTAATGGGTGAATTTTACAGGCTCACATTATACTAAGACTCCCTGTGACACTAAATAGCTATTCACAATCTTATAAGGTTATAAGAAGAATTTATACATATTTTTAATTGTTTTCAACCTTCACTAAAAGTTAGAGAGACCGATGAATGTTAATATATAGCTGCAACAGTCTGAAAAGTGTAAGGATGGAGAAGGACAGTCAGACTTGTTATAGGCTAAGGAGTTATCACCACAAGGTGGGGTTCTGGCCCTGGTTGCAATTCTGCAGTTACAAGTAATTTCAAAAAAGTGTAGCTTGGAAAGAAGAATGGCAATTCTGCAGGTACACCATTTAAAATAAGCTTTGAAAAATGAGGTATATTACTATCAGAAAAAAAAAAAAGAAAATATTATTGAAAATTGTTCATGCAATGTGATCTGTTTGTACAAAATTTCTGTTGTTCCCTGCCTGGTTTCTTGCCAAACTGCTTTGTGAAGTGTGGGGATGCTCTCTTCTCATTTGGGCTCCAGTGAGGCAGCCAGAGCTCAGATTGCCTTGCAAATGGGCCCTGCTGGGCTTCCATGTCCTGCCCACAGAGCCAAGAGTCTGGATGAGCTGAAAGCCCCAGCCCAAAGCAAAGTTCATGTCCTGACTATAATGACTATAATCTGCAATTTGAGAAGCAAGGCTTGAACTCCACTGCAACTGGGAGTTGACCAAAGACGATAGTAAGAGGAGAAATTTAACTGTTTCTTTTATTTTTAATCTGTTTAGATTTAGATTAGACTATAGATTAGACTTTATTCTAATTTTTCAGTGTTATAAAAAGTAATACTTTGATGTTCTGTAGCTCTTTTTTTTTTAATTATTATTTATTTTATTTTTTCAAAAGAAGCCATAAATATAGTCAGTAAGGAGAGAATTCCTGGGAAGAGCAAAGATGCCAGACAGATATTCTTCACTCAAGAATGCCTCAGCCACAATAGGCATTGCTCTCTCACTCCATATTTTACACAACAGCTGAGAAGTTTGTGTAGTGAGGGCAGATAAACTCATTATTGCCAGTCCCCACAACATACAATTACTTTGATTCATGCAATTTGCCTCTGTGATGAGATGTCTCACAGTAAATACACCATAACCACCAAGACAACTGTTTACTTATTATGGCTAGATTATTCTAAATTCATTGAATCAAACGCTTCAGGATTGGCTGGTTTGATACCTATTGGCAAAAATACTCCTGGGCAATGAACCAGTGGATTCACAGAACAAACACACAGGGTGCTTCCTTCAGACCCAACATCAGTCAAAGGAAAATATTCTTCATGGACATTCAGTGCACAGGAAATGGATGGATCATGTAAGACTGCTGTTTGAGACCTTTCCTGTATATGTTAATGCTCAATTTTGGCAATTTCCAGAGCCTCCAGAGGGAATGGAGGATGGTGTGGTTCTGCAGCAGCAATGAGAGTCCTGCAGGTGAGAGCAGGTTCAGGAAAGTGTCCCCTGAGGATGGGCACAGGCTGATCCTCCAGAAATTTGCAGCTGTAATTTTTGAAGCCAGAATCGTGAGCGTGAGTCTGCAGCTATTGTGTAGTAGCTCTTGATGAGATAACAGGTGGGATGCTGACATTGGTTGGCACCCAGGGCTGCAATGACTCTGCATTTACCATTCATTAGCTCTTGTGAAAGCAGCACAAGAATTTCATCTTGTGGCAGTCGAAAGAGAATGAACCTGACGCTTCCTTCTACCCAAATGTTTGTCCTGTTTCAAAGCAGGGAATGTCAAGCCTCTGTGGCAGCCTGCTGGCTCTGATTTTACTTGGAATAATGCATAAACGTTACTGGGAAGCCAACTTTTTTTTATGAAATGAAAAGGCTCTGGAAATTGCCGAAATTGAGTGTTAACATGTAGAGAAAAAGTCTCAAACACAGCAGTCTTACAAGATCTGTCATTTACTTCTGTGCCAGTTTAATGCACAGTGCTTCAGAGGTGCTGGCACATAGCTTTCCAAAAGATGTAAACAACAGAATGAATATTTTCAAAGCACTGAACTGGGAGAATGGCACTTACAATGTTTTCAGCAAAGCTAATGGAGAGAGAATATGGAAAAATTATCCAGACCTTGGAATGTCTTTGCCTTCAATTCAGTGCTTAATCAAGAAGATTTTGTACCAGAAAGGGCCAAGTCAGGGATTGCCAGGGCAGTTAAGCCATATCAGGTCCCCACTGCAGCCTAGAGCTGAGCAAAGAGCTGGTATATTTGTCTAATGTCCTCCTCTGGACACTGAGATCCACAACAAAACTGCTCAGATGCCCATGGTGGCTTGTCTGTCCCACTGCAAAACCCTAAAGATGGGTTAATACCATTCTTACAGGATCAAACAGGCAGCAGAACTAAAGGGAATTGATCCTCAAGTGCACTCAGGCCTGTTTTCTAATTTTCTTTTGCATGATTATCTGAGCCACTGTCTTTTGGTCCCACATACCCATGCCAGCAGCCTGAGTGCCATTGCCAGCAATTTGTGTAATTCATCAAGAAACCATGACAGGGTTTATGGCATTTATCCTTCCATTCCATGACCTATGATGCAATTCTCCATCTAATACTATAAAAAAGCCATCCCTGCTCACCAGGCTTTTCCCCTGGCTCAGACCCCACAAGCAAGAAGAGGCCATGAAGCAAAAGGACACAGCTGCACTTTTTAAAAGGTCTTGGCTGGCATCATCTCACCTAAGCAGAAAGTCTGATTAGGGAGTCTGGTCACCTTTGTCACCTCCTGTCTTCAGAGAAGAAACAGGCATTGATCTGAGGAGATATTTTGATCTCAGGTGCAGCTTCTCATGTCAAGGCTCTTTTCTCCATCTCTTGCAGTGGAAGTGCAGGACATCTGGGCACCTGATTTGAAAACTTCTTTTTTCTTTTTTTTTTCCCCACTGGGTGTGAACTCATCGTCCATGGTTTTACATTATTCCCATTCTCAAGCATATTACCCTTATTTCTCTCCCTGTGAATCCTCAAATTCTTCCTCTACTTTTGGCTTATTTCCATCTCCCACTTTGTCTGTTTGCAGCATTCCTCCTCTTTGATTCTTCCCTTCTTGCTCATTGTACACTCAGCTGTTCAGTTTCTTTCTCTCTGATCAAGCATTATGCATTGAAGTGGATGACCATTTACCAGTTAGTTTTCCCAAAATTGGTTTTGGGAAGAAGAATGAAGAAAGTAAAAACTGGGCTGGAACTTAGCTACTAATATTAATTTGATTAATACTGTTAACTAAAAAGAAAACATTTTGAAAAAATATATATAAAATATAATTTAAAATTTATCTTTGAACTGGTTTTTTTTTTCCAAAGGATGTAAACAAACAGTTTAAAAGCTAAAAATATTTTCCCTTGAAAAGAGATTTTTTAAAATTATTTTATGACAGTAAAAGAACACAAGTCAAGAAAAAAGGAAAAATCTCAGAACTATTAATTTCAAGTTTAAAAAATACCTCAGTAAGGTTTAAAATGAGAATTTTACTGTTTTTTAGAATTTTTGTTTGTGGTTTTAAAAGTCTTTTTGCCATTAAACTGTGAGCAATTTTTTAAATCTTTGGACTCCCACAGAAATGAAAGATCTATTACTCACTAAATTTTGTCTTTAGTTCCTCCTTTGCCTTCTATTTTTGAATTGTCAATTCTCTCTTTGTCTGGCTGCCTTTGATATTATATTGTCTCTAGATGATCCAGTCCAGCCTCTCACACAGTAGCCCTCCCTGCTCTATAAACACTAACAAATTAATGCTGCATTCAATGGCATGAAGCACTGCTGCTGACAGAGATTGAGGGCTAGCAATACAGAAATCACAGATGAATTTGCAATGTGAGAGCAGGAAAAGGAAGGGGACGCAATCTTAGGCTGCAGTAGAAAGACATTACATTATGGAGAAAAAAAAAATCAATAATTTTCCTCTGCACAGCCTGGCTGTGGCTGCACCTGAACTATTCTATTCCTTTCAGGGCACTAGAAGATCTATTGACAAAGGGGTTTGCAGAGAGAAGTGCTGCAGCAATTGGAGAAAGTTTAAATGAGATAAATAAGACAGCTGTGCTTCTCTGGGCAGATGGGACACGCAGGAGCATGGCTGGGAGCTAGGTGCATGCTGCCAGGCTTCCAGGGAAGGTCAGAGCATCCCTGATCTGCATCTGGCTGCATCTACACCTATGGCTACAGCCACAACAACATCCTTCCTATTCCTGCAGGATAAAACCTTCTGGAACTGATTTCTCACAACCAAGCTGCTTTAGCAACTCCCTCCCTGTCTGAGGGCAGAATTTTGCCCCTCAGGAGAGTAAAGCTCCAGATCAGCTGCCAGGGGTTGGTGGGCTCTGCCCAGGGAGGGCTGGACCTTTGGGAATAGCTCAGCTCTTCCCCTGGGAGAGGCAAACACCATGAATGGGCGAGCTCAAACATCTGCCCTATTCTCACTCCCTCCTTTCACATCAGAACTTGGCACAAGATACTTAAAGAATGGGCTACAACAAACAGGATTAATAATGGAATAGTACAAGACCCAGCCAAGATGAAGGTCCTGATATTCTTTGGTTGTTTAAATATGTACTGTGGAAAGCTTTGAAATATCAAGCATTTAAGCAAACATCCTGTGACAGCATTTAATATGTTTGTATCAGATTATGCAGAACATTTGCTTTTCATGATACTTTGAGATCTGCACTGCTCATGACCAAGCTGTAAATTGTATTTCTGCAAGCAATCTGCCCCCACCAAAGACACACAGCAGGCTTCTGCCCTGGCCCCAGAGAGTTCCTCTGCTGGCTTCTGTGGCACATCTGAGGAAGAAAAGGTTTATGGAGCCATCTGCAAGGAGCTGTGAGTTGAGGGTAGGTATAGGAGCTAAATATCCATGTTGATCATAGGAAGAACTTGGTTTTCCAGAGCTGGGTACTTCTGGTGCAATAGAGAGAGAACTGCCATAAAGACAGGAAACCATGTCCCCCTAACTAGGTGGGTAAAGCACCTGATTAAGCACTTACCAGCACTTGGCTGCTTTCTGGAAGATTCCGCTCTCCAGTGTCCTCAACACTGCATTTCTTAGCTCTGTTAAAGCCTTATTCTCTGCCTTCATTTCCTTTGTTGTGCACTGTGTGTCTAAAGACACAGATTTGAGAAGCTGGAGAGGTGTGGGGCAGTGCAAGGCTGGCTCTGGAGGCCACATCTGCAGGGAGAGCCCATCTGGGAGGCCAGAGCATGGTCCTGTGATCTGCAGGAGCACAGAACAAACATGAAGGCATGGAGGATCTAATTGGAGGATTTAATTGGATGTAACTGACCTGAAAAAAGCCCCCACTCAGCTGAACATTCTCAGTGGAGCTATGTGGTGACAGCAGAAATACTGACTTAAATGCTACAGAAAGAAAATAAATCTGTTGTCCTTTTATAGGTAGGAGATGCATGTAGGAGATTTTATTAGGATGAACAGGAAAAATCAAAGTCTAGTGTATACACCCAGGAGGCATTTGAAGCTAAGAATTAGTTTTGCAGCAAGAAGTAGAACTTGCTAACTGGCTCAGCTATCATTTAGAATCCACAGTGAAATGGCTAATTTATTATACAAATTAGACCAAGGCAGAATAAGGCATTCTGTTTAATCATAAAGATTTGGGGGTGGAAGTCTTTTATTTTTGAGCAACACTGAATATTCTATAAAGTCAAATCTTCTCACTTAAATGAAGGTATTAAAATAGAGGGCAGAAAGTGAAAGAGGTCAGGCTGTTTCATCAGGATTACTTTCAAGTCTTTAACTCATTGGATTTTTCATGAGGAAAACTGTCTCAGGTTTCTCTTAAGCTAACTTAGATGCTGTATGGTGTGAGAAGTGGCTAGTTAAAGGACTTAAATAAACCAAGAAAGGTCAGGATTTCCTGCCAACATTTCTGCCTGGGGAATAAGTATGTTTTCTTTTTCTCTGCCCTCAGAATGTAATATGCCTCCTACTAACTTTAGCAATAAGTTGAATATATGCTTGATTTGCCAATTGGTTCAGAAGTGCAGATAATTCTTATCTTCACAGTCAGGAGCAGTGCCTGCCAGGAGGGGAACCTGCAGCACGTTTCAAGTGTTTATCACAAAAAGCTCAAGTGTGTGCAGTACCATTTCCTTCAAGGAGTTCTCTGTGTTAATCTGGTTAGTGGCCAAATTTGTGAGGATTATGTTAAAACTGTAGTCCTCTTTTCAGTAAGATACCTAAATCTCTCCACATCCTAACCCCTTCCATGTTTTACCTGGCCTGTGCTTGCTTTCTCAACCAGTTATGTGGGGGAAGGATGCAGGGATGATGTGCTTCCTTGAAGGTCTCAGGTCATCCTGACCTCCAGTGCTTCTAGAAATAGAAATAGAAATAGAAACAGATGGAGAGAAAGAAACATCAGTACCTGAGCCTGCTTCTCTCCTTATGCCAAGCAGTTTGAGAAGGGAAGTTACAGACCAGGTGAGACCAGACAGATGAATGCTGCTTTGTCACTGGGAAGGCAGCAGTGAGGTTGCTTCAGACCTGGTTTTTCCCTTTGTTGTCAGTGAAGTTCAGCATGTGACATAATGCATAAGACCTGGGCGTGCTTTGACTTTTAAATGCCTGGTCCATACATTTATGAAGTTAAGACAAACTATCCATTGAGCCCATAGGCTTGAGATTTGGCTTTAAAAAGATCCAGACTCTCTTCCAAAAGTTTCTGAATTTTTGAGACACTTCTGTAAAAAGTTCCTTGGGGAAGTGTAATTATTTTTAATCAATTTTTGGGATTCACAAAGTAAGCTGCTGATGATTACACGATTTATACATGCTCTCCACAGACTTGGTGGGGCTTCATGCATCATTTTACAGTGATTTTTGCTTATTATGGGAACTGCATGGTAATAGTTGTTTCAATTACAAGCCTATTAGGCAGGTAATTGACAACACAAGTATACTATAAAGTTACACTCTGCTTGCTCCAATACAAATGCTGCATTGTGGTTTTAGGCAGGCAGTGCTGATAATCAGTGAATAAATTATTACCTAATTAACTACTTCTGTCAGAATCCCAGCTTCACTCAATAAGAAAGTTGGCCAAGGGTTTGTTTGTCTCTTTGCCTTCCCCCTCCTCTTTATCATCTCCCATGATGAGAAACTGTTCATCTGGATAAGAGTCTTGCCCAGACCCTGGCAGCAAATGCACACTGTCAGCTGTAATGTCAACAATCAGACCTCTCAATCAGACCTAATCAGATCTCTCATAGCTGCAGAAGGTCCCTGAGAACAAAAGAGTGGCAATGCCTGAAAGTGGATTCCAATTAACTGGGTCCCTGAGAGAGGTTTCTAAAGGAGTCAAGGGTATTCACTTCAGCCTAAACACCCCCAGAGATTCCTTGGAAGAATTGCAAATGAGATCTCAAGTGCCTTATAACTCATTTTCCTAATGTATCAAAAAAGTCAATAGTGATCAAATCCTGTGTGAAAGGATACACACCAATCCAAATTTTTTTTTAAAGTGAGGAAAATATCAGAGTCAGAATCCAGGTGTTCCTTATGTTTTCCTTGTTTCAGTCAGGAGAATGTACAAGTTTAAAAAGCTTTCCCCTGTGAAAGACTGAACATGAAAGAAAAGCAAGAACTGTCCTCTTTGAAAACTTTTAACCAGCCGTTTGAGAAACTACTCTATTGAGAAACTGATCTATTTATGTTATCGCTGAAACTTTCATTATTTGTCAGCTGTGATAGAGTTATGGTGGAGACAATAAATAAGATTCTCATATCTCTTAATTACTCTTAAACATTTAGGCTTTCCTAGACAGCTGCATAAGATAGAAGCTGAACTTGTGTCTCTCAGAAAATTATTACATGTGCTTTTCATCAAATCTTGCCTTAGTACACTCATGACCAACTGAGAGTGCCCTTGTGAGCTCCTGCTTGGAGATGAATTTCCCATCTCCCATGGTGAGATATCCCAGATTCATTCATTCAAATGTCTGAACTGTGTGCTGTGGAGTTGGAAGTAGTGTCCTATCAGTTCAGAGAATTAGCAAATCATAATTTTTGTCTGGTTGCCGCTGCTCTTGTTGCTTTCATCAGCAAAGATCACTGTGAATCTCGAACCTGTAGTGTGTTCTATATCATTTCACTCAATTTTACTCCTTTAGTGTGCCCTCCAGCTTTTCCAGGACGGGAGGTACATGAAAAGTCTCCTCTTACAGTAACAATTTCTCTTTAATCTCTGAATCTCTGAGTGTAAACTGACTTTTAACTAGCAGCTTGATCCATTTTGTTCAGAGAGATTCTAGTAAGACAAATAAGGAAAAGAAATTTGTTTCATCTTTTCCTTCAAATTATTGCTTCTCTTGTAGCAGCTCAGAAGCAGAAGAAAAAAGGAACAAGCACTACTTTGATACTGCCAAGGTCCAGGGAATATGGGAATGTTGTTGGGTAACAGGCACAGCAAAGAAGACAAAAGACAGAAGACAAAGTCCTTGTTCCTGACTGTGTGCAAGTGAATTTCATTGCCTGTTTCCCTTCCCTCCAGCACCTCCCTGTTTGGGCTGCAGGGCTGGCAGGACCTTCTCACCCAGCCCCTGCTCCTCTCTGAGGGCCAAAGGAGAGCTAATTAACAGTTCTGCTTGTAGAAAACAGGTCCAACTCACAGGAGTCACCTGTGATGGACAGGTGATTATCTGCATTAGCCATATTTTACAGCTGTCTGTTTTCACTGCTCGAGCTTTCTGGGTGCAGTCATCATTCCTGACAAAGCAAGCACTGTGGCACTATAAAATGCAAGTTCAGCTGCAGTCCCAGTTATCCTGCTGATCCTAATCCCACCAATCTTGTACTGGCATGTGATTGACAACCAAAAATCAGCAGAATATTGGATTTCCTACAGTTCAGGAGGCTGCCAAGAAACTTCTTTCAACTTTTCATGATAAAAAACCAATTTCAGTTATGAAGCAGCTCTCCTCAAGATCTCAGTCTTTCAGGGGGTATGCATGCAACACTGTCTATAAGCATCTCTGACTGAAAAAGTCCTTGAATGAGAGGTTCCTTTTCTTAGGTATTTTGAACATTCCTAGCACACTGGAGACCTGATTGCAAATAATTTTATTATTTTTTATTATTTAAAATATTTATGCATTAGTATAAATTATATTATTGTATTATTAAAATTAATTATTTATTTGCTTTATGTGAGTTGTTTATTTAAGCTTAAATTTCAAGGTGCAAGTTCCAAGTTTATCTTTCAGTTTAATATTTAATTCTTAGATGCTGAAATAATGCAGGGGCTTTTTTGTTGGTTTTTTTTTTCCATTTTTTGGGGTTTTTTGTTTGTTTGTTTGTTTGATTTTTTAATTTGGTTTTGTTTTGTTTTTTTTTTTTCTTTTTTTTTGGTTGGTTTTTTGGTTTCATTACTTCAGTTCACAAGATTCGACCCACAGCCCATTTCAGATATTTCTGTCTGGGACAAAAAAACCCAATGAATGAGGGAAGATGACACTCAACATTAAAATGATAAATATTTATCAAAAAAATAAGAGGTTCATGCAAAAACATTTAGGAAAAAAAACCTGTTCATTTCATGTCATCTGCTTAGAATGACAATGTTACAGTTTATGCGAGAACTGAAATTAAGATTTCAATTGCTTCTAAATTAGCACACAGGCACACAAACGCACAGAAATTAATAAAACCCAGAAACAGAAAGGACAACAACAATGGGATGCAGAGGGGTTTTGATTATTTCAGCATGTGGCCTAAAACGTGGCAGATTCAGCAAGATGCAGATTTGCATAATGTAATGAGACTGGAACCAAAGTATCAGGAAGACAGACCGAGTGCTAATTAACTAGACACTGCAGTAAAAACACCAGCATGGCAGGATAGTGCAGTGCAGGAAAGCATTCCAGGGACAAATGGATAGCAGTGTTAATTGCATTAGGAAACAAAACCAAGCCCTGCTGGCTAAAATCCTCCGGAGCTACTGCTGCAAACTTCAGCACAGCGTTTGAGAAGTTTGGTGCGAGCTGGAAGTTGTTTGGAGCTGCAGATCCCTGACAATTGCTGGACTAGCAAAGACCCTGATCAGTCATTGTCTGAATGGAGCCAGCCCAAAATTACAGAGACAATAACAGCATTGAGATGGACAGCAAGAAGTAAATCCTCCATCCCCTCTGGAAATGCCTGCTGTTTGTAGCTTGCTTGGTGCAGAGCACTGGGGATACTCTGCAAAGGACTCCATGCCCTCTTTGTTTGGTTGTCTGGCAGCCTGCCATGGCTGCCAAGGAATAGTTTGTCCCTCTTCCCTTATTCTGAGGACTGAAATTTGAGACTGGGATTGCTCTCTTGTGCATAAGGCGTCCCTAATCACCCAGAAAATCCTAATGGTTTCATATGCCTTTTTCTTGCCTCCAGGACTCTATAACCAGAGCTAAATTGATAAAAAGCTTTTTTAATAAAAGAATCATTAATATTTAACTGCTGGCATTAAACTTAGAAATGTATGTGTGTCTATTTTACACAAATGCCTGCAATCACCTATCAATAATTTAGGCACGTGAGTTTCTATAGACACCTCCAGCAGCTGTATTAACCCAGTCCTCTCTTTCTTTCTGGGTGTGATTTTTGCACTTTCTTTCTGCAGGTTTGGATGTGTGGATAACTGTAAGAGGGAAGAGAATTCTGCAGGAGCACTATGCTCCCGTGTACCACACTCATGGAAAAGAAGAGGAGCAGAAGAAAATGCTTCCCAAGCCTGAGGCCAGCTGCAGAAGCATCTCATAAACTCAAGCACAGCAGTTTGTGATTTTAACTCTGACTTGCTCCTCTACAGCCTGGCAGGTAAAGCACGAACTTCATGGTGGTGCAATCTTCTTTTCTCCAGGGAAAGCCTGGCTCTCCGTCAGCCTGCTCAGAGGGAGCACAGCTCACTCAGAAGCCTCAAGGTGAGGCCATTTTCTGGGAAGAGGTCCAGTAAAACTTCAAGACACTTGCTTTTTGCTTTCATTAGATACATGTTTCTTCAAAGAGTGTGTTAGGTAAGCAGGAAAGATTTCCAAATCCTGCTTAGCAGCTGGAAACACTGAAGTGTTCATTAGATGTGTTAAATAATTGCTCCAGGTACTGCCACCTGACTGCAGAACTGTTCCAGCAGTGAAAAGCCTTATTTACAAATGAAATTCTGAAAACTGAAAATAAGAAGCAATAGGCAATACATGGGACAAGAACATTTTGAGAATCTTCTTTGATAAAAGGAAGAAAATTCGTCACAAACAATTTATGCAGTAGATGAGACATATTAGTTGAGAAGGCTAGCCAAAATCTTTTGTTGGCTTGTTGTGAATGACCACACTGCACACACCCAACTCCATGTGAGGATATTCCTCTTTCATCATTTTCAGTGGAATGCATTGACAACTTGCATCATGGAATTTAGACACCTCTGAAGATCAATTAGAGGAGGACTAGAACTGGTGTTCCTCAATCAGATAAGGAAAGAAATTAATCCCAGTCTGAATGTTTTAGTCAAAAGGGAGAGTGAAAAATGATTGTTCTGTTTGATTATTAAAAAACACCCAAAACTCAGCCTAGATTCTTACATTTCACGTTTCTGACATGTGAACCCTGAAGTAGCCTTTTGTGTTCATTAGCTGTGGACTGGTGAGGCAACCAGCACCATGGGAAATAAAAAATACTGTCATCAACTCCCTTCTGGAACATTGTTTAGTAGAGACCCAGGTTCATCTGCAGCCAGACAAATAAGGATGCTGAGATGAAAAGGCCATAAAAGGAAATCACGTTGAGATGGGAAGAGGTAGGGCAAGGGCACCTCTTTTTCTCTCCTCTTCTTTCCTTTCTTTTCAAGCTCATTAATGTTAATATACATTGAGCCATCCCAGCAGAATTAAAGCTGCTTGTTTTGTATAATGTGATCCACTGCATCCACAGTCACTTCCCCCCAGGAAAACAGGGAAGGTCAGAGGTTTCTGTAAACCACAAAAAATCTATCAGCTCCATTTGCATTTGATACCAGTGAGAGGTTGGACCTGACATTTCTTCTAATTTCACATCAGTATTTTCAGTCAGAAGTTACATGTCCTGCCCTGTTCCCATTTCTCCTTAGTGCTACCACATTCTAGGTACATCTTCCTTCTGGGGACTGCCAATGGCTTTGTCAGAGGTGAAAACTGGTGAGAAGGGAGTTTCTACTCATGAGCAGTGCCCACCACCTTGGAGATGGGTTCACCTGGTTAGCCAGAATGAACTGTGTCCCTGAACTATTACAGCAGGCACAGGGGGAAAATAAATGTTTTCTGACAACATGGATGAATGCACATAATGCTCTTAAATTATTTTGACAGTTTCCTCTGGGCTTCTACTTCAACTAACAAGGCCCTTCACTGGTAGAGATCCTTCAGACAGTAAAGTATTGCCCCTGGCCATACATTACCTGCCATATTTATCATATATACTTGAATCCACCCCCACAAATCTCAGGACTAACACAGCCCTCAATCATGCAGGCAACACATGTAGAAAATAGAAAACAGCATGGGGCTGCCTCCTTGGGAAAAATCTCAATATATCAGTGCATAGTTATTAACTTCATTTGTTAAGGTATATGTCATGATCACTGCCACACTGTAGGGCTTGCAGTGTTCACAGATCTCCCATGGAAACTCAGCAAATTATTGATTTTAAATATCAGATGCTGAAATCCTACAAAAACTATATATTTGGATTCCATCCCCAATTATTTTTATTTTAATGTTATGCAGTGAGAAAAAAAGAACATGAAAAAGATGTCAGTCAAATGACAGCTATAATTATATCTAGGGAAATAGATTTTTGTCCTTCTTTTTGTGGGGGTGAATCTTTAACCCACTTCTTTGAATTACATTCCTGGCAATTTTCAGTGGATATATTTTAAACATTTTTTGAAAATGTATTTATTTGTTTGATAAGGGTTGACTAAATTGTTTTGATTTTTCAGGTTTTGGATTTTTTTTTTTGTTTTTTTTACTTCTATTATCTGAAAGGTTTTGCTCATTATCCCTTGGTATCACCAATTCAACCAGCCTAGACCTGTAACTTAAAAAGAAAGATTTTCTGGAAAAACAATAACAAAAATTTCCACATCAGCACCATGTGTTCTCTTTCAGTCAAGTGTGATCTCATATTTGTACAAAAGATATTAAAAATCTTCCTTTCCCACTGTCCAAGTAAATTCTACATTCACATGGAAAAATAATCATTAGATTATACAGAAAATTAGATTAACACTCTAAAAAAGTCAAAATCCCAGCAGAGAATTAGCCTTTTCTGATATAAGATCATTCCAGTTTGCTCCCAGGCATTTCTCACCCAGCAGGAAATTCAAGGAAAATGCCAGTAACATTTGATATTTTGAGATGTAGCTGATAGGAGAATTCTGGCCTGCCAGGTTGTGGTGGGTTTTAAAATATTTTTTGTATTGCAATTCACTGTTAATAAAAATAAAATAAAAAATAAAAATGGCCAAGTTCCATCAGTCAAAGTTTTAATACAATAAGAATAATTATGTTCCCAGTCCATTAAACTTGTGACACATACTCTATAAATGCTCCAGGGATAAGATGCAATATTGTGATGGTAAAACCTGTGTCTGCTGAAGGGAAGAGTACCACTAAAATAAAGAGTAACATTGTAAAGGAATGGAGATTTTATGAGGTCAAGTATGGCAGGTAAGCATGATGAAATGCTAATTTATATCCTTCAGAGTGCAGACCTTGCTGCTGCACAGGAGCTGATCTGCTGCTGTCAGTGGAGAAGAGCCAGTGCTGGAGACAGGCAGAACAACAGAGGTGGACAGAGCCCAGTGCCTCTGCAAACTGAGATGGTCTTGTATCAGAAAGGGCCAATTCTCTTCTGGGATTTGGACTTTTTTAGGGTGTTAATCTAATTTGCTGTATAATCTAATGATTATTTTCCCATGTGAATGTAGAATTTACTTGGACAGTGGGAAAGGAAGATTTGTAATATCTTTTGTACAAAGTTCTTAGCTCCTCTCTCCCTGGGTTCTCATCCTGGCATGGTGCAGTGGTTTCCACAGACCTGAAAATTCTTCCTAGTTCCCTGCAAGTTCAGATTCACAGTGAGAGAAGGAAAGTGGGACAGCACAGAGCAGCAGATTCCTGGTGTGGAGCTGTTGGGAGTGGAGCTTTGGGAAGTCCCAGGACACGCTGAGGCAGGCCAGGCAAGCTGGGCAGGACAAGGACAGACTCCCTGATGGGTGATGGATGCTGCACAGCCCCTCCTGCAGCTCTCTTCTCCATCAGCACTGTGCCTGCACCCAGCCCTGGGCAGCTGGAGGATGGTTTGGCTTTTAATTTTCAGACATGATTTTCTGTTGAGAACCAGTCCATATACTTTATCTGTTTTCACACCCAGGTGTTTAGATTTGGTAAAGCCAGACCACCCCACACCAGTGCTCTCTAAATGAAGCATTCAGACTCTTTTTTTCAAAATGGCATGCTCAATTCCAGAAAATGTCTCTTTTTGAGAACAGAGTCTTTTCATTAATAGCAGCAGTTTTTCAATCTGGCAATGAACCAGCTCCCTTCATTCCTCACTTGACTTCAGCCTTTTGCAAACACACTGGAATAACACACAATAGGATCTAGGATATATCCCTTCTACCCACACAGGATATGGTTTCTGGACATTTTCTCTCACTTTGATTGCTTCTTCAGTCTAGAGAGAACTTTTCTGCTTTTATACCCTTCACACCAGAGCAAAGTGAGAGGGCAGCTGCTTCCAGTGTGCAGTTAACAAGAAAAAAATAATGGAAGCTTGACTGTATTATGGAATTACAAGATTCTATCTTTCCTCCCTTCCTTCTTTTTATTAATTCTGTTGTCAACTTAATATCCATGAGACAGAAAACTTGGGCAGTTTGGAACAAGATAAGAATGGCAAGATTAAAAATAGAGCCTTAAATGCTATTCTGTAGTTTGGGAGCATTCTTCATTATAACCTATGGAGGAATTCAAATAGAAAAGCACAGCTGCTTTGGATTCCTGTCCAGAGAAACTGCACAAACACAGCTTGCATAAAAATAAATGCTTTGCATACCAAGGAAATGGCCTGTTATTTGCTATAGAAACATTCTAATCTTATTCCTCCTTTTTTTAAAACCATCTATTAGAGAGCCTCAGAGTAGTTCATTCATATTTTTGTTGGGATAATTTTCATGCCTTTGACCAGTGAATGATTGTGTCCTAGCCAGGACACAGATATGAGAACATCAGCCCTACAGGTTAATGCTTCTGATCCTCTACTAATAACTAATCCCAGAAGTTAAAAGATCAAATCTCGTCTAAAAACCTCTTGAACAAACAATTCCCTTAATAACAAATATGTGTTCCTCTACCAATTCCACGTTCTGCTATATCAACTTCAAACTTTAATGGATTGTATGAAGAATATCTAATGTCAATCTGATATGTTGAATATTCATCTTACTACACAGTGCTTAACAGAACATGTTGTATTGTTAAGGAGGTTGCATGAACCATTACACTTTCAAAGTGAAATGAGGCATCTAGGACATTCAGTATTATCACTTTGATCAAAAACTGATTACTGGGGAAAATACTGTGATTCCTCAGCAATTCAGATCTTTATATCACAGTGAAACATTCTTAACATGTGTTCTTCTAGGCCAAGTGTAAATCTTTGTACAAGAATTATCAGGTGATGTTCTATGGGTTGTGTCACTTAGGACACCAGCAAGAGCAAACTCAAAATCTGTGCTTCTACAGATCACAGAGTTTACTAGCATTTATAGAGGGTGAACAATTCTTGTGCTTTGATGAAAGAAAATTGCTTGAAACTTGAGAAACACTTGACAAGGTTAAAAAAATGGGCAGTATATTATCAGTGCAAACAAACACTGATGACTGTGAAACCCAGTAGTGACATATTACAAATTCTGTCTCTCTAACACTGAACCCGAGAGGACCTTAGCTGTTCTTTACTGTGAACACCACGTTCCTCAGCACAAACCTTAGAATCTCTATTTCAATCCTCTGTGTCAGCCAAAAAGGCAAATGTCATAACAGAAGAGTGCAAGGAATTGCTTCTACACTTTGCTGAGTTTTAATTTCACTGCAAATAAAAGCAAAACAAAATAAGGATTTAGCGCCACAGAATACTAAATGTGTTCCTAAAATTCTGGGATCCAGATGTAGGCTGAATTAATTTATGTAGATGAAAGCATGGAAATGAGCAAGATGTCTCTGCAGACTGTGGGATATGACACAAACTCTCTTAAAAAAAAATTCCCAAGATTTTCTTCCCTCTGCCTTTTTCCTCCTTCCCAGGCATGTTCTTTGTATGCTACTCTTATCGCATCACATCTCACCACCTGGGGAAATGCTGCTGGAGATCTTTAGGAGTGGAGAACATGGGTGGATGCATTTGGGAAGGGGTGGCCAGCACAGGGTAGAAGCACAAGCTGAATCAAAACCCAATATTTTCAGGGTTTCTCTGTGCTCAGACACCACCTGCTCCACTCTCAGTGGCTCTGAATCCTTTAAGGCTGCACATGATACACCCTCAAGTTGAATAACTACCAATATCTCCGTTTTGGTGCTAATGAAGCAGGTGATGATCTCTGTGGTGACAGTGACAGGACCCAAGGGAAAGGCCTGAAGCTGTGTCAGGACAGGTTTAGGCTGGATATTAGAAAAAAAATTCCTCCACCAGAGGCTGGTTGGACTCTGGGACATGGTGTGACTCTTGGGAATGTCTGTGCAGAGTAAGGAGTTGGACTCAATGATCCTTATGGGTCCCTTCCAATTCAGCATATTCTGTCATTCTGTCATTCTGTGAATTAAAGGCTGATCTTGTGATGAAGGAAAGAGAGAGGCATTTAATTCTTATCCTCTTGGAAAACTATCTATTCACCTTTCAAATCTGGGTAATTTAGGCAGACACAGGATCTATGATACAATGCTCTGTAACAAGTAAATGGCAGAGGAGATTTAAAACATTTAATTCTAAGTCATTCATTCAGCTCTTCTGAAGGAAAAGACTGCAGATCAATCTTTAAAAAGTCATTGATTTAAGCAATATTTTCTTACCTTCACAACACTGAAATTGAGGGTAACTCAATGGAAGATGTAAATATTTTTCTGTGTATCTACCCACTCCACAAGATCTCCTAGTAACACACATTTTTCTGGCACAATAATTACTGTAGTACTGGGGCCTCAAAAAAACCCCATCTCTAGTAATGGGGCATGACCGAGTATGGCTGATGTAGCAGGACCGAAACTGCTCCAAAAATAAACTTGAGCTTTGCTGATCAGAGATAACCTGAGTCATACCTGTGTGCTGGGTACCCTTTCTAATCTCTCTGCTGAAATCATAATGTTAACTGAGACAAACAAAAATTATAATGATGACTATTTACTCAAAACAACTTTTACTATTTTCTGACATCTTTCAAACAGTTCTATTTCAGAAAGAGGACCAACTTTCTGTACTTTGTACTTTCTATACTTGCTTTTGGTAGCAGGGCCACTGAAGACCTCATGGACACGTGCAATGGTGTGTGTTGTGCAAATGTTAAAGCCAGAAATAACCCACACCATACCACTGCCTAACATTGCTCAGGGGTACAGACCTCATCCCAGAGAAGTACAGGGTCCCTTGCATGATGCTGTCTGAAATATTCTCTTCTGTTTCTGCAGAAGGCTAATTAGTCCCACTTTCCTAGCCAGCCTGTGTGATCTCCTGTGCCACTGTTACCCTTAGATCATCTCACTGCCTGGAGCATACATGGCCTAATTCAGGTAAGATAAAGTTATCTCAAGGGAGAAAGGGCTAATGCAAAGCCTTTTAACGTCTGTTCACTTCAATGAACCTTGTGCCCTAATAACAGGAACAGATATCCATCTGAGGGAGATCTGGAAAAGAAGTGGAGTGATCCAAACAGAAAAAGATACTCTTTTTATATGAGTCATTTGGAATATAGATGTGAATATAAATGTGAATATTACTGTAAGCCTTTAGGATAAAGATATGCATGTGAAAGCAGAATATCTCTGAAAACATCTCCAGGAGACTGGCAGAGGAGGGGATTCCTCTGGAATTAAATGGAATTTCATTGTAGGAAAATGATGAAAAACCTGAAAATGGTTCAACAGCAGCTCTGGTGGTGTACCTGTAACTTCTTCTCACTCAGCCTTAATCTGGGCATAGAGCATTTTAATTTACAGGAGAGATTTTTCAAAGTAGAAATTACTACCACTCAATTTGGGGCAGCAAGATCGAACAGTGTGCCAGACACTTATCATTGTGTAAATCTGATAGTGCAGTCTTGTCTCAGCTTAAATGCAGCCTTCATCAGCTTTTTAACAATACTGTAGCATTTTAAAATGTACTATATCTACTTAGCAAAATGTATGAAAACCCCACAATTGTTTATTTAAACACTGTTGTATTATTAAGGCCTGTGAACTACCATAACCACCCTGCATTGCAGATGAAGTCTGAGGGCAGCAATTGATCAAGAGCATTAAAAATATGTTGATGCCTGTAGTTATCAATTTATCATATCTACCCCCTGCTCTTTTTTGCAGTGAAATGAATGATGAATCTATTCCGAATCATCAATTCCCATAAAATGTATAACTCCAAACAGGAACATGCTAAAGAATTTATAAAGAGCACAGCAGGCTTGTATACATTATCTTGTTTGACATTGCTTATACAAGAAACCTGAAATACACAAATTGATTGATTTGTGTATTTCATCAAAGCTTGATTTAATTTATCAAGGGGACAATGCCAATTTGCATTCATCAACATATAAAGTCAGGTTAGACTCGAGCTGCTGGCTCAAACCCTCTTTTCATATTGCCTTTATTAAACTCCCTACTTTGTTTAGTTTTAAAGCCACAGTAGTGAGATCCCTCGTTTTTATTTTTTAATGTTTTCTGAAATGTTTAGGAGAAGGAGACAGTAATAACACTAACTCTGTGTTCAGAACTTGTTCAGTTGCTGGACGTGAAGGTTGGGAAGGGTTTTGACCTCACTGCTGTAGTACTGACCTTTTCACAACCCTGGAGGAGTCTGCCTAACATGTCTGCAAGCTGAATTAAGGTGGAATTTGTGGGTTTTTATAGCAGATAGGAGAGATAATTCCTGTGCCATCTCTCAGTTGTGCACACAGCCTGAGATATTCAGCCCACAACAAAAATGCTTCTGCATCTAAATTCTATACTAAGCTTTAAAAGTTTATGTTACTTTTATTCCTGTCCCTTCTTTCTACTGGTATTTGTCCCCTTCATTTGTCCTCCAAATCCCTCTGTTCTTTAGGGCAATAACTCTTTCTACCAGCATTCCATGAAATCCTTCCTAATTCCGAAGGATTCATGAAATCCTCCTCTGCGTTGAGCCTGAGCCTTTGTCAGCTCAGGAGCAGCTTAGGAAATCCTTGCTGCAGGAAGGGACCAGTCCTTACTCATCTCCCTGGCTATCAGATAAGGGTGGTGTTTTTTTCTGACATTTCTCAGATGAAAGCCTCATGCAGATCATGGGGGTTATTCTCTGATCTGGCTCCCTCTCACTGCACAAAGACAGGTCAATGTTCATGCTCACCTGCAGAATAAGATGTCCAAATTCAAGACAGGCCTCTAAGTGAGCTTAGTTTTACCACCTGAGTTTTCCACTGATTTTAATAAAATTTCAAAAGTTACTATGCTCTTATGAATTTCATTCCACTTTCCATTAAGTGTCTCCATAAGTGAGAAGTTGCATAATTCTGAGCCTAATTTCAGATTGATTTAAAAATGCAATTCTGCTCTTATTGGCTAAATACCTTTTTGAGCTGTGTTCTCTTTCATAAATAATTAATTACAACAGAGGCTTATTACTTAGAGGATAAGATACTCTAGTGTAAAGATGTCACATCTGTTAGATAAGGGGACAGTGAAATCAGAAGCATTACCTAGGGTTGAGCTGCATGCCAATATTCAGTGGCTCTGATGTAATTAAACAGTACATTGCTCAATCTAGTCAGGAACACAGGAACAGAGAAACACTATTTAGAAGAGACTGTAATGTTATTATGGAGCCTGATCCAACAAAGCACTTGAACATGAGCTTCAGATTAAGCACACATTTAATTCTTCTTCCACTGCAAAACAAGTTAAAATGAGCATATGCACAGCTGCCTTGCAGAATATATTAATTATACTCAGAGAAGAAACTTGCAGGGGCCACTTCACTGAGACCATCTCATAATCCCTAATGCATCTATCTATACTGAGACTCCTTCTGTGACTATAAAATCTGCTATTATCTTTAAAAAAATACAAGCAAGAAGCTGAAGGGCTGGAGAAAAAAGACTAAGCCCATGAAATTATGTAGCCCTTAAATACCAAAATTATTTTGGTAATATGAAGTCACCCTCGTACATTTGCACAATTTTGTAAGTACACTAAATTATTTTAGCAAATATGGGCCAATATGTCATAATCCTGAAAAGTGCCTTGTGATCTTTTGGGATCCCAGTCATCCCAATAGCAGATGCAAGGCAAAGCATCTGAGTTTCCCTCTTCAAACAGATATGAAGTGAAAATTAAATTCACATTTCCTGATGCAGAGGGGGACACTATAACCATGCATCTGACATAGCCATGTTCACCAAGGTTGTGGTAAACAAAACACTTAACATCTGAATTTTGGGGTCTGACTATCACCAAGGTTCACAGACTATCAGATGCTTAAATGTCAGTCCAAACTTGGTCCAGAAAAATACACCAAGTGCAATTATAACAGATTCACTCATCACATTGCCAAAGTATCTCAAAGTCCACTTAAACATGCACAGTTGGCTTGTTTCATTAAAAGGAAAAGAGAATTAAAAGATCTAGAAGCTTTGTTTAAAAATGCAAAACTATGACTGAAGAGCCAGTATTTTTTTTTCTCTAGAGCTGAAGAAATTTAACAAGATGAAAAATTAGTCAGGGAGAGTTTCAAAAGTACACTGATACCACAGTGGAAATGGATAGGAAAAAAAATGGAGGTAAAACATTGAGCTGATTAATATGCTAAACTCCTAAATGAGATGAGTCTTGTTAATGAATTAATCCCAAAATTCCACTTGCTTAAATCTTGTTAAAATTCCCTTATAAGAATCATTTTTCTGCAGTAGTTGAAATCAATCAAAGTTTCAGAGATGCAATGGCTGAAAATTCTTAGGGATTTACTTTAAATGCATCATTACAACAGGGCACTTTCCAATTTCATTCTTAGTTCCAAGAAACCTGCCAGAGGGCAGGAAAACTGGTGACTTCCATTAGCCTTTTCAGCAGGACTGTCATAAATTTCTTCCCTGTCCAAGGATACATCAACAGGAAGACAGACCACTGTATGCACAAAGTAAAACTATCTGTTACCCAGAAGAAAGGTGATTTGGTACCAGTTCATCATCTGTGTGCATAATTCATTATATTATATGATGTGTTTGGCATGAAGAAAAAGGGAAAGAGTTGAATAAAAAAAACATCAAACTTATTCCAAAAGCTAAAAGTTTTCATTTCCTAATGAGATCATCTATTCCAGGTAGATGACTCTGCTCTTTGATAAAACAATTGGAAAATAAATTGCATTTGCAAAGTCGGCTTGTGCAAATCCACATAGAAGGGGATTATATTCCAATGAAAATATGTGAAGCATATAACTGCAATGACAAGAACACAATAAAGCAAAACAATATTGGGAGTAAATACAGAAAGCTTTGTGATGGAACACTGAAGAATGACCTCAATGGCTATCTCCAGGGTTACTTTCACTACATGAAGCTGATTTTAGGACTGAGAAATACTTAGTTGCAGATGATGCCTTCTAGCATTGTTAAGAACTGAGACAGCAGCCAAAGGATTAAAACATAACACAAGAATTGTATGGCTAAACAAGCAAAGACACTTGATGCAGTCCTTTTAGTTATTATTATTATTATTACTACTATGACAATACTTGTAGAGCCTGTCATCTAAGTGTTGTGATTAGATTGGTTCTGCTCAAGAAGCCATGGACGAAATAAAGCAGGAATTGCAAAATGTAGTTTTGTAGAAATAGAATTTATATCTGCTCAGAATTACCTCATGCCCTGTTCAGCTGAGATTTCACTGGGGAAGGTTTGGTAATATGTAATGGAAATGTGTGACAAAGCTTCTTTGATTTTTCATTTCAAACTGAATTCTAGGCATATATTCTGCAAATTTTAAATGTAACATTGAATGCTGAAATAACTTGTGTTTTTTTTCTTTGCATTTTTAAATCCATCCAAGCATAACACAATTTTCCTCCTTTGTCCCCAGGGTTTTCTGGTTTTAGCCGTGATTAGAAGAAAAGTAAATGTTGTTCCCTCAAAACCTGCTTCCTGACACGTTTGTGACAGGGCTGCTCAGTCCTTCCCTCGAGAGGATTAAGCAGAGGTATGGTGTGGTGAGGATGGGTTACATGTGCACCCTGTGGGTCAGCAGCAGAAGCAGGAGCAGAACTCAAAAAGCCAGTGGTATTTACTCATTTTTGTGTTCAAACACACAGGGACAGACTCCTAATCTAAATACACATTGAAAACAATGCCTTGCACTCCACCTCACAAAATAACTGCATAAGCAAAAGAATGCATCCATCTTTTATGGAACTGCATTGATACATGTGATGAAAGTAGAGCAATACCTATTTTTTAGTGTTTATCCAAGTGTAAGTCTTGACTATTAAAAGCACCTGAAACCCCATTAAAAATACTAAAAATATTATATGCATTCCCTGTGTATTTAAAAAAAATAAATAAAAGCATCCTAAAATTCAGTATTCAGCAACAGCTTCATATTACTTATGGCAATTTTTTAACAGTCTTGCAATTAAAATACATTAACAAAAAATAATATCATCCCCACCCCCCAAAAAAACCCTAAAAAATAACACCAAATTTATTAGAATAGCTAAGAAAAAGAAAAACAAAAGTAAATTTCAATGAGCTAAGGGATGGTCAATGTGGTGGAATGGAGTACCATTTCAAGGATAAGCTCAAAATTGCTGCCAGTCCTCCTGGACACCTTAGCACAAGCATCACTGTGCTCCCACCTGAATCCGTGCCAAAAAGACCATCAGTAAGACTGTCAGTAAGGCAGAATGCAGCTGGGAATAGCTAATAGGGCAAGAAGCTCTTTGCCTGAGACAGAAGCTCTCCCTGTGTGCACTTGAGCTCGGCTGCTGAAGAGTTTCTATGTGCTCATGGTAATAAGGCTTCCTGAAATAAGGCTTCAGGGTGCCTTATTCAGGCTCACCTGTGTGCTACTTCCCTAAAGCTGCTGCTGATTTGCACTGCTTTTCTAGGTATTTAGAGCATAGGCAAAGAAGAAAGCTTCTGTCTGGGATAAAAACCCAAACAAAACAGGCAGGGGATCCTTAGAAGCAACCATAACCCCAGCTGCTTGAGTAGGAACTACTGGAATGGCAGAAAATCCTCTCCTTGCACGGTACCAAGGATCAGTAAACGACTGGGGTTTTGTGTTCCCTGCAGTTTAAAGAGAAAGAATCTCACTGGAAATTAAAACAGAGTCAGATGAAAACCTAACTGATATCAGCAGGGGAACCCAAACAAAGGCAAGGCAATAGTTCTGTTTGTTTAAAGGCTGTAGGGATGCAAAAGGAAATCCATTTGTCCCAAGGCAGGTCAAGAACTTTAAAAGAGTATTTATACTTTTCCTTTGTGTGCAACTTGGTATAAATACTGCAGTAAGAAGAAAGAAAAATTCAAAGAATTCTTTGCTGCCAAATTTTTGAACTGGTTCAAAGCACTAAAACTGGTATTTATTATATAGATGCACATCAGATACATGTCCCAAAGCTTAGTGGGCTGGGCAGCAGACACAGCTGCTGCCTTTCTGTGATGGTTTTGTAGAGTGGAGTTATCCAGGCTCATGCTGGGCTGCAAGCTCCATGTTCAGCACAGCAGCTTGGCTGTCACCCTGTGCATCCCAGGATGGGGCAGGAGGCTCAGGTTTTCAGGGGTGTTGCTGGGACCTGTGCACATGCAAGCTGTTTTGTGGCCTAAACAATTTCAAATAAATGTGACTGTACTGATGTTACCTGTCTATAGAGGGATGCCCCATCCCTGGAAATGTTCAAGGGCAGGTTGGATGGGGTTTTGAGCAACCTGATCCAGTGGAAGCTGTCCCTGACCACGGCTGTTGGAACCAGATGATTTTTGCAGTTGCTTGCAACCCAAACCATTCTATGATTCTATACTTAAGGCACTATACCCAGCGCTGTTGGCTCTAATAAATTATGAAGGTGTGAAAGGTATCTTCTTGCTTTCCATGCCTTTCATGGAAAAAAAAGTGGCATAGGGCTAATTAGCATAAGAGAATTTTGAGAGCTGCCTGTGTCTTGGGAAGGGCCACCACAAGTGAAGATGTAACAGTGAGACCAAGGGCTGAACTGCCTGTTAGCTCTCACTGACTGCAAATTTATGCTCTTAGCAAGAAGGAGAGCACATCCATGGCCGGATGGACCATTCACCACCATCTGAAACATAACATAATTGTTCTCTCAAACTACATGTATGCAGTGCAACCCAGACCTGATCACTGCCTTCTCTGTTTCAGGCTTTACTTTCTTCCCTAAGGTGTCCAAAGAGGAACTTGAAGAAGACAAGGCAAGTAAGGAATCCTCTTGATCAATCAGTAGGAGTTTTTCTATCAAATGATGCTGAACACTTATTATATTCTTCCAGGAGAAGAATAATAAAAGAAGAATAACAAAACACTTATATTCTTCCTAAAGAACTTTTATGAGACATGGCAGAACTGTTAGTTATGAGCTAACAAATACCAGTTATGTCAGGCAATTTGATAAGAGAAACAGCCCCTAATGGATTAAATGCAGAGAGTAGAGGCCATTCTCTCTGTCCAAGTCACAAGCAACTCCCCTTTCCCCATTCTGAGAATAAGCAGCTTTCAGTTTGCCACATGATCAGAAAAGAATTAAATTAACTATCAACTGGTTGACCTGGTCACCATAGTTACAAAGACAAAAAATTGCTGAATGTCTCCAAGATGAGACAATCAGATCATGAGAAAAATCTATCTCCTGATAGAAAAGGACTCTTCAACATTTCCAAAGCTGGAAACAACAAAAGTCTAGAAAGTTCTTAAATGCAGAAGTTGGTACAAAAATGAGCTTCTTATGTACACTTAATTCTGTTCTTTCAGAAAGATTTTGTTAAAATATTCACAGGCTTCCACTCCAGAGATGGCTGCATTTCACAGGTGAGTGAAACCATCACTGCAGGCAATATCTGTAGAGCACTTGCTGAATTTTTGTCAGCTTTATTATTACTGATTCAATCTGTGTAAGAGGAAAAAGGGCATCCAAATGGCACTTAAGATGGAATAAGCAGCCCTTCATAAAGCTATTAAGAAATTAATAATTACAGGAAGACAGATGTAATTACATCCAGAAGATCAATGCAGCTTTTAATGAAGAAGAATTTCAGGACCCTAAATACAAATTGAGATAAGAAACTTCTGAGACTCTCCCACACACCCCTGCTAGATAAATGGGACCAAGGAACAAAGGAATCACAATGCTGTTATGCAAAACAAAATCATTCTGGAATCCTACTGAAAGCCTTGAGGAAGCTGGTTTGAGCTGCAAAACCATGGCTTCTTTGCTACATGATTTTTGGTAGATGTTTACAAATGGTCGTAGTACAGAAACATTCCATGTGTCCACTGCAAATGGGGCAGATGACATGAAAAATTGCCTCCTATTAGAACTTCTCAATGGAGATGGGAAAGAGTTGAATTGCATTTCCTTTCTCCCTCTTCCTCCAATGTCCCTCTCTCACTCCCTGCTCCCTTTAACTTTGGGAGCATTTAAAAAACAGAATTAAAAATTTAAGACTCTCAAAGACTTAAGTAGCTTTAAATACCCTTCTCTCCCACCCTGCAGGAATCTTTAAGCACTGGCATGGCAGACAAGACAAGTTTTCATCCTCCCTTGCTTGTGGTTGAGGCCAGGAGGCCTGGCAGGACACCTGCCCATGGAGGGTCTGTACCTTGGCCAAGGAAGAACAGGGGGAATGCCATGGATCCTTTGCCTCCAAAACATGATGGAAAGAGCAATTCCATTGAACTCTACCTCCTGTTCTGCTGTGAGGAAAATGGACAAAGGGGAACAGTAATACCTGACTCCTGTAGTGACGAATTCTATGGGAAATAAGCACAGGAGAAAACAAACCAAATTAGCAAGTCCACGCATCATTTAAAATAAGCCTACAAACCCCAGCCTCTCCATGTACATTCAGCTATAAAGCAGATGCCTTTCACACAAGCAAATATACACTACAGCAAATTGAGTGATTTTTTCAAAACACCATAGAAATAAAAAAAGTCCCCAAACATATCCAAAGCATCCTAAAAACAGAGCAAGGGGGGATAAGCTACTACTAAAAATCAGAGGCTCTAAGAGCTGAAAATGGAGTTACATGGAAAGAACATAAGCATCAGCTTTCACAAAAAGGTAAGCACAGAAATAAAATGGTTTTGCCAATAAACTCTGGTAAGGAATTTCTGCCTTGATCTTTGTTTATTTCTGAGGCATGTCAATACATCTCTGTGCTGTACTTTCCTTATGACTGCCTCCAAATCCCACTCATTTGCACCTCATCAGGAGAAATAAACAACGCTCCTCTTGCTACATAACTCTAGTGGATATCAAACTTAATTACAAGCAACTTTGTCTGATCAATGGGCGAGTTGGAGGAAAACAATATCCAACAAACAAGTCTTAGCACAAAATGGAGGTTGAAGAATAAAACATTGCAGAACACACTGTGGAGAACAATTCTTCATTCACTGGGAGCTAGTTCTACTCCAGATTTGCAGCTATTACACCTCTGCAAGCTTTGCAGGAATCTTTTCCATTTGTACCAGCCAAAGATCCAGCTCAGAGTGAAGCACATTTGTAAGAATTTCCTGGTCAATACCTGTCTGGAGTTTGTTTCTAGCACTTATCAGAAAAGTTCATTATGATGGCAAAAATAAAATACTCTTCTGAAGAGAAAGAAAATCCTCAATTATCAAACTACTGGCTTCAGCAATATTTTTTGAGAAAGAAGGTAAAAAGGACAAAGTCACAAGAGATTTTGAGGATTAGTGGGGATTTAATAGGAAATGCACTGCAGACAGCAACTTTTGTCAGTAATTTTGAAGACATGGATGGTCTGATTCAACAGGATGGAAAAGCTGAAAATTTGACACTGAAAATTTTTCCAACAACTGAATAGTAACTCCTTTCATAGTCAGTACATAGTATCTTTCTCAATCAGCTTCAAATCACAGCTACAATATTAATTCTGAGTGTGCATTTGTCAATGGATAAATATTACAGATAACATGTTGAATTAGTTATGATAAGCTGAGTTACTGGCTAGGGGGTTCAGCTTTGAAAAATTTGCTGTTCTTAAAGTGGAACAGACTTGAAAATCAAAAACATTCACTGGAAATGAAGAGAAACATTGCTAAATTCCGTACCACATGTAGCCACAAGGAAAGGGGAAAGAGATGTACCAGTGCCTACCTGAATAGAAAGGATGTCTGGGACCTTTTCTAGTCCCACAAAAGGTCTTGAAAAGTTAAGATCTAGCCCTCAAAAGCTAGGTTACACAAGATGGTCATTGATAACAATTTGAAATGTAAAGTTGCAAAGACACAAGGGAGGTAGAAGACATAGCAATTTAGTGACATGATTTTCAATCCACCTAAACGAGTTTCCCCTTATCAATGAGCTCTTCCCCTTTTATTTTGCCTGGCCATGGGTGTTCAAATTGGGCACAGAAACAGCTTGTCTGATAAATAAAATGTTATCAGATTTGATAGCTCCTGTCTGTAATATTCCCAGATAGTGATGGGGAAGGATTAAGCCTGGGAATAGATCTTACAATGTGACTGTAGTAACCACTGGGTTATCAGGTCAGAGAATTCCAATGGATTATGAATACACAAAAAAAATTACTTTAGCTTTTTTTACAAGCATAGGATAAGAAAGCGATATGTCTTACAAAGTTTTTTCTTCAATCTGAAACTGAAATGCTTTTCTGTTTGTTTCAGTAATAAGCCTCCCCATTTCAATGTTATCAGAGCTGATTTTCCTTTTGATTTGTTGGTGTGTGTATAGGATGAAAAATCGATTAATCATTTCAGCATACAAGTGTCTTCAGCACTTTTTGTAGGATAATGAATGTACTTAGAAAGATATGAACTTCAGTGGCAAGATATTTGTGATTTTTTTTTTTTTTTTTTTAAGTTTGGGGTTTTTCCCGTAATTTATTTAAACACCTATGATGTATGAGGCTTAGGAGAAACAAGCATCTCAGCCTGCTGCACACCTTGCTATCAGAAATATGCCTGATGTGTTTCTGAGAAACAGTTGGAAAAATCCCCTCTGAATTGGTTTGATTTCCAGTCTAATTTTCCTCTTTTTGAGGAGAAGGGCCTAAACAAAGTAAAAAAATAAAGGTAAAAAAAAAAAAAGGGGGGCCAGTGCTGTTTGAGTAGCACTCATGCAAAACTCAGACCAAGGTTTTTCACCAACAGTGCAGTGTTCTGCAGTGAGCAGCCTCACCCACACAAACTTTGGAGAAAGGGGTAGCAAAAAGCTGGCCACGTATCTCCAGTGCTCTGAGTTATGGGGCAAACAGAACAAAGGAATCAGGCAAATCCAATTCAACTTTGGAACTGCCATATGTTGATCTGTGCTATGATGGAGGCCAAAGAAACCTATCTGTTCTGTGGGCAGAGCTGGACAGGTATTTCATGTGGGTCCACTTTCTATTTGTAGCTTAAAAAGCATTGCCCTGAAGTGGCTGAAACCATTTTGAGAAGCATTTGAGCGTGTTAGAGGCAGGGTCCTGGGAGCTCAGTTTATGCTACTGGAACAGGATTTAAACACATGAATCATGGCTGGCAGTGAAGAGGGAATTGTGCTCTTCACTTTTAGTGTTAAAAAGATTACTCTTCACCTCTCAGAAAACCTTCATAATATAGGAGAAGACATCTTATTGACAAGTAGTATTAGCCATGCACAGGACTAAAAAAATTAAACTGGTTAAGCAGCTGGAATGAACATTATTTTTTTACCACTCATATCAGAAGTGAGTATGATCATCTCTTTGCTTTTCCCCTCTACCAGACTCTTCAGGACCTCTTAAGGTTTCTCTTACCTCATTTCCAAAGCAACAATATATTAGTCCCCACAAGGTAGCTTACATGTGTACATCTCATGGAACATAAACCCATTTTGATTCCTCATTTTCTAGCATTTCATTTCTCCCTCTTCCTCCAATGTCCCTCTCTCACTCCCTGCTCCCTTCCACATTGGGAGCACTTTAAAAACAGAATTAATTAATCAAGCCAGCTACTCCAGCTTCATAACTCATTCCCCTTGTTATTCACTATTGAGTCATGAGGTGGGTGTCTTGATCTTGAAGGTAGGACAAAGATACAAAATATTTCCATCAGGTGCTGGAAGAAAGGTTACAACCTGCTTCACACAGAATTCAATTAGGAGTCACAGACAGGGGAAGCAAGTTTTTATTAATTCCTACAGACGCCAGAATGCGTTCAATCTGTTTCTGTTTCATTTCTTTCCTCTAAAAATTTTTTAACTAATCACAACATTAGATTAGTTCTTTTAAAACAGTAGGTGATCAATTGAATTTCAATGCCCTAGGAAAGAAATTTAAAGATTCCCAGATGTTTCATGGAAATCATCAAAAAAGATTAAATGGAGAAGCAATTCTGACACTAACTGAATTATCTACCCAAGTATTTCTATTGCACTGCCATCAGGGTATTTTAATGCCATGAGGCTTTTTTAGAATGTTTACTAGGAAATGTGGATAGGCTCAAGCAGGCAGGGTTTCACCTGTCTGTGTAAATGAAGGGCTAAAACAAATTAGTTTGGCATATTCCATGTGGCTTTTACTTCTAAATGTCTAAATGAAAGACCTTACAAAAAAAAAGTTTGACACCTTTGGTCTTTATGTCAGTGAATTCTAGGAGGAAAATGAGGCAATCGTCTATTGGAAATTATCACTTGCTTCCATAGAGGAGGGCCAGATGCTTATCTAATGCTATGTTAAAGCAGAAACTAATTTTTTTTCTTCCTGGAAACATTCTGAACTGTCACCATTTTATTTCCTCTAATCTTTGAAACATGTAGAAATAAGATTTTTCCTTCTTCTCTATGTGCAAGTATAAAAACTAAAGAATCTGTACAAAGCTGATAAATACATATTTAGAAAAGATATGTTTGGAAATGACAAACCAGTTCTACCAAAGAAATTCAAGCTTTCTGATATTCCCAAATCTAGATGTGTCATTTAAATTTGCCATTCTAACAAACTGACCTTTGAGGCAGTTTGATATTTAACTGACAGCCTATTTTGGAAAACTATATCATCTTGGAGTGGTAGCCTGATTTTCTGATACCACCATTTTTCCTGATGAGCCAGGATCCACCTGGGAGAAAATCCATGTTTTGATGCTTGGAAATAATTTCTTGAGATTGTATTTATACCATGCATTTATATTAATGTTACCAGATCCTTCAGTTGTTTTCCATAAGGTTCAGGTTCCAGAAGATCATGAGGGGCATGGCTGAATAATTGAACCCATGCCCTCCTTGTGTCAGTCAACAGTGGTTTTGCTCTAGCTTCATATTCATTGCTGCTGTAAGGAGAGCTAATGAGAAAATAAAGTTAAAGCCTCATCCTCTGTGCAGATGGCATGTATTTGATGGGACAGATTCTCTTGCATGAGATGTTATTGCTTTACTCATTTCATCTACTGTCTGAGTCACATCATTATTCTAAAGTGCAAGATCTTCACTTAAGGAGTTATTTGAACTGCTTGGAAAAGGATGGGCTCATGATAAATGCACTCAATAAAGCAGATATTTATTTCCCTCCTACTATTTCTCAGATTATTGAGATAACTGCAAAGAATTCAAATACCCTGTTTGGTGGGTGTGGGAATAGACACAGGCAGGTGACCAGAACAACCACAAAACTCTGGCTGAAATGCAAAGAGTAAATTTATTTACTCTTGCAAAGAGGATGATCCCGAAACAACACCCAGGCAGCAGAGACACACAAGTGGGAACATTTGCACTGTCAGAAATTCTATTTCTCAAAATGGACAGGGGATAAACAGCAATCAGCAGGCCTAATACAGGGTTTCCCACACTGATATTCTCCAGTATGAGAGAAAATGTGCAAGATCATGTGAGGGAATCTACCCCCTTCTCATCAATCTTCAGCTTTTAACCCTCTCCTCCCAACAGTGAGTGTCTTTGAGACCTGTGTTGTGTTCTGAGAGGAGCCTTCTCAGCCAGCAGCTTTCAGGCTGCCTGTCAAGGACCACTTCATAAACCGGAGGTCAAGCCCCAGAGAGGAGGAGATGTATTGTTTAAGAAAGCAGTGAGAGAAATTCCCTGCAATGACTTGACCAAAAATCTTTTGTAGAGTATCTGATGCAGATTTGAACTCAGACTTGCAGCTTCTGGCAGCTGGTGCAGAAACAATGCATGAGAGAAGTGCAGTGAACTGCTGCCCACCCAATTTCTGCCTTTCCACCCAATTTCCTCACCCTCTTTGCAGAGGCAGCAGAATGAATGATGTGTCCAGCTCTGAGCCTCTCCAATTCAAAGCTTGATGTTCTTTGGGAACACCTGGAGAGGTGCTCAAACCTGCTGTTCATCCCTCCAATGGACCATGCAGGGTTTACAAACCAGCTCGAGTTTTCTCAGCAGTGGAAGCAAAAGCAAAAGTCACCCGTCTAAGCTGAAAGCTGATGCCCTGATGAGAAGCCAGGCTCAGCACACACTGGGTCTGCATGCCCCAGTCCTGCCCAACTCCCAGGAGCACCTCATAATTGTATGCTCTTATGGAAAGATATTGAATGGTTGAAAAGATTCATAGAACACATTCCATCAAAGTCTTTACAGCCATGTCCATGCACTAACACGAGAAAATCAATTGCTGCTCTCTTTTGCATGTCTCACACGTTGAACATCAGTTAACAAATTGCTCAGTGCCAGAGAAATAGCATGAGACTGCTTACTTAGCCAACAACCTAGTTGATTCAATTGCTTCAAGGCTGCCCCTGAAGCAGCTTGAGGCAGAAGGAGGGCTGCTGTGAACCTCCTTCCAAAATCCCAATTCTTAAAAAGTTACCATCACAGTCAGGTCTATATTGTCCACGGGGTCTCTTTTCTCTACATTGCTGTTCTGCAGCACTGCATGCACAGCCTCGCCAAGAGCCCACCCTGCCTGCTGAGCACCACCTGGTCCCTCATGCTGTGTTTTTAGGGATTGCCACACTGGAGCCAGCCCTGAAGTGATGCTGCTAGAGTGATAACTGAGGCAGCAGGAGCCCCGCAGAAAGCAGCTACCAAAATCCTCATCTTTCTCCTCTAAGCTCTGTGGGGCTGCATTTGGCCAGGTGCATCAGTACTCCCTGCTGAGACTGCAGGCAGAGAAAGAGAGGGGAATTTAGCCCCTCTGGTTACGAGATGTAAATTAATATAATCCTTAGCTTGTTCAAGGTGGAGACATATATGTTCCTAGGCAACCATGTCTTTTGGGGGAATTTTGAAATTCTCTTGATTATCTCTCCTAAGGCATAGACTCACACCTGACCATTTCAGTTTTCTACTGAATATTTATTGCTATTTTCTATACTGTGAGGTCTATAGCTCAGTACAACCGGTTCTGAGTTCAACAAGGATCTTTATGTACAACCACTAATGCAATCTATGCCTTAGCAATACTAATGATGGATTCACCCTGATAGAAAATGCGTATTTCCAGCTAAATCATAAGAAATTCATTAAACCTAAACCTGGATAATCTACCATGCATTCAATTATAATGCTTGCCTGCCATGAAAAGCAGAAATATGAAAACCTGCTTATTAAAAACACCCACCCACCCCCCCAATAAAGAACCCAAGCTGTCCTGAGGAGGTTGCTCCTTCTTTCTGCCTCCCCCACTGTCAGTATTAGCCCAAGAGCAGAGAGCATGCAGAATTCCTTGGAGGGATGCAAAGGACAATCCAAATGAATAATGCCGTGGGAGTGATTTGTAGCTTTCCCCAAAGCGTGAGCTGATTTGTTATGAATAGAACACAGCCTGCTGCTCTGTTGAAAGCCAAATCTATGTGACTGATTTGCTTTTAATGCATTTATGGTAAAGAATGATCCTGCATTTGATTGCGTGACC
Organism: Zonotrichia leucophrys gambelii; assembly: GCF_028769735.1. Lineage (NCBI taxonomy): Eukaryota > Metazoa > Chordata > Aves > Passeriformes > Passerellidae > Zonotrichia > Zonotrichia leucophrys. The sequence continues at coordinate 10,841,540 of NC_088176.1, forward strand.
GATCACCCCGACACACGCGGCTGATATTCTACCTGTGCAATCATAATTCTACACATACCCACAAAAGAAAAAGCAGAAAAAGAGATGTGTTTTAGCTGACTGCCTCACTTTCTCATTCCTCTAGTGCAAAGGCCACCTGATTTAAATTCTTCAAAGACACATCAGTTGGAAAGAAGCATTTCAGGTTATCACTTTATGATTGTATTTGCAGTGAGATTTAAAAGGACAACATATGTGGATTTTGACTGGGGAGACCATTCATTGGAAAAGTAAAACCTGACAAAAATCTGTGGGATTACATAATTGATTTTTGGATGTTCTTGCTAATTAATGAAGTTTATAAAAGCTTGTAGTTTACCTTGAGTAAGCAGATATAAACCAGATCTACCTTTGAGGGCAGAAAGTTATTGTCCCTGTAGAACTAGGGGGATTAAATCTTTATTCAGAGTGCTTAAACACAGCCATATATCAGGAACTGAATGGAAATTATTTGGTATAATATACTGAATATAAACCTTATATTATCCTTGCCTGTGCTGTCCTGCACAGTAGAAGTCTGTTTTATAATAGAAAGAGCCCACAAACAAGGAATGTTGGCAAGTCTCCATTTTGCAGGGGGATATCAAAGTTATTTCATAATAACTTTTCTGTATCCTCTGGAGAATGGGAGAAAACCCACTGGAAATTGCTTGTGCTTTGAGACACCTGAGAGGAATGATATTGGATAACTCCCCCAGAGGCTGACCCAGGGCTGGAAGGGTGAGATCTGTAAACAGATGAAAATGGCAATGGCTAGAGAGTACAGCATAATATCTTTGCCTCCTACTTTCTATTCATTAAACTGAGATATTGTTTTGCTTTTCTTTTTCTGAATAATATCATTACCCTGTACCATGCCATCACTTTCCCAAACCAGAGATAAAACTGGAAAAAAATGTAACCTCCAAAACTGGCCAGAAGGGATCAGTGACAAAGTCTGAGCAATGTTTGGTCTATATACTCATGCTCAGAGAAAAATCAAAATCTGCCACCACATGAAATACTTTGTACATTTTTGTTCTATTTTCTGCATCACTACTATCTGAGTACACTATCCATCACACTCAAAAGATACTACTCCCCACTCATCATCTTTTGTACAAACTACTTTGCTATCAGTCATTTCAGACACAGAGTCTCATCTGACAATGTTATTTTAATGATGTTGTTTCTGATTTTTAACAAGGGATGATAACATCATTATCATGAGCAAAATGTAAGCATTACATTAAAACAGGCAGTGATGGCTTCAGCTGTGATTCTGCAGCAAATCTAGAAAGAAGAGTAGCATGAAGTCATAGTGACCTGTGAACAAAGGCTCTGATTGTAATTTTCCAGGGATTTGTTTATAATGGCACAAAGGTGTGAGCAAAGCACTTAAGTAAAACCCAAGGTACCTGACAGCAAATTACCACTGCTACAACTACTGCCAACAATATTGTGGGGAGTGGATTTTACAAGACAACACATTGCTTCTGGCTGTGAACTCACTGTTCACCCACACCCAAATCTGCTATCAAATTCGTACTTTAGACAAATATTACCTATTAATTTCAAAGGCATAATAAGGCATTCAAAAAATTCTGTGGGTTCTGACCTATAAATGATTTTATAGGAGATGAAGCTAAATTGAATGCGACTTTCTGTCAAGCAGCCATTTCCCTGCTGAGCAGAGAAATGGTTAATTGGTGATAAATGGGTCAGGTGTAATAAGAAAGATGCAATCAACACTTGCAAATTTTTTTTTTTAGGGGAAAAATCCTTTGGCATTAATTCCCATGATTCCTAAGAAATGGGGACAGGCTGGCAAAGTTTAAATGACTTTAAATGATGCCCATGGCCTTCTGCAAAATCTGATTTCAACTCCAATGATTGATGGGTTGCCATTACTAGAAGAAAAAAAAGTTCAGAAATTGAGCCAAGTAAATCAAGAAAGACCTTTTGAGTTTACAATGAACACTTCAACATGATTCAAAAAGTGTTTTAACCAAGATTTCATTTTCTGCAAATATATGTTGCCTTCAGAATATGAACTATTCATTTCCATGAGTCTCTTTTGAGCCAGACTTTCATTTGGCCTGAAAAGATGCCCAGCTTTCCCTGCCAGGTTTTCAAGGCTTTATTTGATTTACTCCAATGACATTGGGGGACTTCAGCCTCTGCATGAGCTCTGGCAGAAACTCTCCTCTCTTCAGATATAGGTGGCTCACATACATGAAACTTTGAAGTTCTCACTACACATTTGTTGAATTCCTTTTCTTCATAGCTGAAATAATTTTATTTTTATTTTAAAAAGTTAACTACTTTCAGTTTAATGGAAATGCACTACAAATTCCTGTCAGGACTGGTGAACTCACTCCACAGAAAGATACAAATCAAACTGGAAAATAACTGAAAATGAAATTGTTCCAACTTTACAAATAATGAAGTAAAAAGTGCAACCGGTTCACTCTCTCATTGGAACAAAAAAACTGGTTTAATATTAGGACAAAATTTTGTTAAAATCAGAAATTTAAAAATAGAGCTTTTTATTTTATCCCAAGTAAATATTTCCTTTTGATTTTAACATTTCAAATATGGAACATCTTTAGAATGGAGCATGTTTAAAAAAATAGTCTTCTGATCTAAAAAGGTACTCATTTTATTTGACAAGAAAAATACTTTTGTTTACAGAGAGAAGAGGGACATTCTGGCAATTACACTACCCAAGAGAGAAATGGTCTCAGCAAAATTACAGCTCATCTGTGAATTTTTCTCCTAGCCTCAAACCAAGACACAGCTGTCCTATTTTGGATTTTCTTGTAACACCAGCCTCTCATGACTTTCTCTTGAGAGCTCCAAACTGAATCGTCTGCTCTGACACAGACTCCCTGTGCAAACCAGGGCAAATTCTGACGGTTTTGGGTTTTTTTTTTCCATTTCAGAAGAAATTCTCTGCAATTTGCAAACCTTATCTTCAGAGTTACACTGAATGTCACTTGCTTGGAGTTTTTCACCTGAGATCAGAAAACTTTCTACCATGAGTGCTTTGCTGATGACCAGAACTGCTGTCAGGTATCAGAGAGAAGATCAAAACAGATCTCAACTTGACTCTACTTGAATCTACTCAACTCTACTGCCAAAGCCTAGACAATGTTGTTGCCATTTGTATCACGGAATATGTGTCCATACATGAAAAAAGTCTTGAAAGTACACATATCATGACTAAGGTAGCATTTGAAAAAGGTTAAATGAAACCAAATCATGTAAAACAAACAGAAGAGCAACAGACAACCTCTTCATTTACTAGGCCTCCTAGAGAGCTCTGTGACATAAATAAATGAGTTGTGGTTAAGCTGATTTCAGTTTGGCTTTGCTCATACAGTGTAATGTAGTTTTTTGTTAATTAAGAAACAGAGCATAGCCTGACACTATTTGAGGAATAGGATTATAAAGATGTAATTTTATGTTAGACTGCTGTGTAAATAGGCTCATTCCCAAAATTGTTAGAGCAGTGAGCATTTTGATAAGATACCTGGAAAGCCTGACTATATTAACAGTACAACCTTCACAATTATGTTATTGTTGAGCGATAGCAACGTAAATGAATATACGATGGATCAAAAGAAATGGCAGATACAGCAACGCACATAAGCATAAAGGTTTAAGACTGATGCTGAAAGTAAGTGAATAAAATTGAGCATCTGAGTAGCACCCCTTGCAACTCCTATGCAAGGTATTGTGATATTCCTGCCCAGTAAAATGAACATGTGTTTATGGCCAAAAAGGAATGGTCCATTCCAGAGATATTTAAAGGCCCTTGTGACTCCCTTCACTCTGCATGTTCACAGCACATTGTAAATCCCTCTCTTGCCCAAAGTGTATCCTCTCCAGCTGATGCTTTTAAACAACTCCTCTTCATGAGGATGATGACCCAGGCCTGATATGGCACCAAAGCCAAATTCCCTATGGCACCCCTTCCCTGTCTCCCTCCCAGTGCTGCACACCTAGGCCATCCCTTGCTGCCTTCCTGGCAAGGACTCACAGTGCTGTTTGCAGGCTCAGAGCAATTTGTTCCCTGGGCATGGGGACTCCCTTCTCCATGAGCTGCCTCCACCTGCAAGGAAGCCACCAGAGAGTGCAACGCCACCAGAGCTGCCCTCCCAACAAAACTACTTAGGATTGCTGGAGCAGCTCCGTGTCAGCTCACTGGAAGATAAGTGCTGCTTGTGGAGCGCTATTTTTAATTAAGCAAAGATAGCACTCCAGCAATCATGGGACTGATGATGCAGCTCCATTATAACTGAAAACACATTCCTAGGTCTGTCCTGGATCGCTCTTCCAGCACCTGTGTAACAGCATCAGCCCCCCTCATTTCCAAGGAGGCTGGGATTCAATTCTATTCTGACCCACACAGGTGCTTGTGCAAGAAGCTGCAGCACAGTCAGCGCTGGTGTTTTCTGGACTCACCACAGACTTTTGCCACAATTTGTAGCATAATAGAGTGCCCCACAGTGGCACTCCTCAGCTGAGGGCAGCTTGTCCCTGCTGTGCTGCTCCAGTACAATTCTCCCTGCACCCCTGGCACTCAGCAATGTCACAGAGCAGAGTGTGCCACAGGCAGTGGAGCTGGCATTTCACAGCAGCAGGAGCCAAGCACTGGGGCTGGTGCTGCTGCTGATCTCCAGCACAAACCTGGCAGACCCCTGCACCTCCCCTTCTCCTGCAGCTACGTGGCTGCACCAACTGCACTTGCTTCCTTTATGGGTTGTTTTGAAAGATTCTGAAGGAATTGTACTACAGCCAAATATATTTTCCCACACTATTTCTGCTCAAAATTGCCTTCCCTACACTACATGTAAATACAACTCCAATTTGTATTTAATGCAAATGCTTTCTCCTCTCCTAGCATAAGGGATTTGAAGAAAAAATTAGGGCATTTGGGATTAGGGCTTTAAAGAAGCTCCACTATTTAGATAACCCATCCCCCATCTCTTTTAATTTAAAACCTGCTTAAAACCCATTTTCAACTTTCCAAAGCAGCTACAAGGTGCTTTAACACACATGAAGCAAATGAAATTATTTTGTAATGAAAGTCTTGTCATACATCATTAGGATCTTCCTCCTACCTATAGGGCCATTTAGGAAGCTGAATAAATCTATGCAGCTTTATAGCTGTAAGAGATGGTACATTAAGTTTGCTGGCCCCAGAGTGCCTGAAGAAATCCAAACACCAGTATTCTTAAAGTCCAGGAGATTTTATATTCCTGCTTCCAAATAGCTGTTTGGCAGAAGTCTCCAACAGCAAATCCTCACTTGGCAGCTGTGAGCAGAGGTCTACAAGCTTTAAAGAGACATATTTATCACAAAGCACACCAAGAGGTGTGGGCACCATATTTCTGGCAAACAATAACCTATTGCCTCCTCACATCTGTGTTGCTGGTCTTTTCCAGACACAGGACCCTGCTATTCTGGACCCTTATTCAGTGACAATCTCCTGCAAACTGCAGCAGCTCCAGTCAGCTCTCACGGCCTGGGATTGTGGAGCCCTGTCACTCTGGCCAGGGAGTGACACTCCAGCATTTGCTGTGCCACCACCCCTCCCAGGGCTGCAGCAGCAGCTGGGCCACTGAATTGCTCCTAATTAAGAGGCTGGCAATGGTATCCAGGCAAGCACATACAAATAAATATTAGAGGTTTTGGACACACATATTTCAAATGAAAAATCATAGAAAACAGACATTTAATAAAAATATGCATGATAAAAGTCCATTTTTTTTCTTAAAACACACCCATTGGAATTACCTTCTAGCATTCTCAGCTGTATCTTAATTTGAACCAGAACTAAATTATTTTCATTTCTGCTATGCTAGTATAATTTTCTATTATCCCAGTGGAAAATATGTAATCAAACTAATGCATTTATCCATTTTGATGTGGGTTCTGTTACATTGTGCTTTTTGCTCTGCTGGAAAACCAACAGTTGCTTGGTTTCCATTTGTGTTTCTACTACAGCTGGATGAATAATACAATTTTTTTTTCAAAACAATCTGACTCTTTGTAAGGGTAGTGGGGGGAAAGGAGGATTTCAGGTGAAGTAAGATTTAGGGTTTTTTTGTAGCTGATAAAAAACCCCAACAAATAAGTGACCCATTCTTTGCAGTCAATTGAAATGGTTCAGTTGTCTGCCCTGCTATGTGGTGTCTGTGTGGGGGCAAAAACCACAAGTTGGCTCAGTTTTAAAGTACAGAGAGACTTTGATCAAAGACCACCACTTTTAGGGTGATTGGAAGCAGAAATAATAATAATATTAATTTTTGATTTCCATCTAGCATTCATTGCACCTTTTTCCTCACACCTAACTTTAGTGTCTGGTGACTTGCACGAATGCAGGCGGTCTAATAAACACTAGAGCAAAATCAAGAAAAAGGCTCATTTCAACAGTGGATTCCACCATAAGCTTTAGAGGTTTTAAGCTTTTTTTCACTCCTGACCATGGCAATCAATCTAACTGTCTTTTTATCTCAGCTCTGGAGATGAAATCAGATTTAAACACCATGGATAAACAGCTACAAACACATGGTCATTAAACTCTGAGGGATCTCAGTTGCTAAGCCCTGCTGGATGAAGGTTTGGATGCTACAAAAAGAGGACACTCCCTTTTCCTAAAGTCAGCGACAGGGGAACCTCATCAGAAGCTACTTGACAAAAGAGGAAGTAGAAACTTGAAACTTCCCAAGGGAAATATCCTTCATTTGTCACTATGTCACCTCTCTCTGCTGCATTTTATGTTTGTTTTTCATTAACAAACACTGTGTAAAGCAAACCTCCCCAAAGATCACACTAGAGAAATAATTGCAAAGCTCTCACATGAGAAACCACTAATAAAAGCTAAATTTGCCTTTAAAATATGAAAGTAGTACTATTCTGCCATTCCCTGCCTGTTAAACATCTATTAAATTGGCCAGCAGCTACTTCAGAAGTGGCTGCTAGACATTTATTGCGTGTTACACACTGTTGCTCAATTTTATGTGCTCTGGTAGGGGGAACACACACACTTGAAATGCACTTAATGTGCAGAGGGGGCAGAGTGAAAGCCCCAGGGCTGCAGTTACCTAATGGAGTTTTGTGTGTTCTGCTGGAATGGAGAAATGCAAATGCTCTCTCTGACCAGCCTTGAGAATTTCTCTGGACCAGCCTGGCAGCTTGACTTCAGGTTTAAAAGCCTCCTTCAATTCTGAAAATATCAGGTAACACTCCCCGATAAACAAACTATAGAAACCCCTGCAAATTAAAGCAATCTGCAAAACAACCACTAATGGATGAAAACCCAGGGAAAGATAAGCTTTGAAAATACATAAAGTGGAACATAAAGTCCAAGCTCCTGCTATTACATCCCCTGCCTTTCCACAATTGACACCTCTGTGCTGAGCAGTCTCTGAGATGGAGCAGCAGCAGAAAGCACCTGCCCCAAAGGCAAGCCAGCAGAAACAACCAGTGCTGGGAACACAGGACAAGAATTTAGAAACACTTCATCATAATCAATGCCTGAATTCCCATAAAGCCTAAAGAATTGCTTGTGCACTCCAAAAGTTTGTCTCTTTTTTTCAAACATACCAGCTAGACTTCTAGCTACTCCTTTTAACCAACAGACTTTTATTGCCTGTGCCATCGCATGATCTTGGCTACAATAACACCACTATTTAGGCTTCTAGAATATTTATATTTACCTCAAATTATTCTAAGTTAAGCAAGTCTTGAGAAGAAAAAGATTGTCTCATCACAAAACAGAAAGTCTCAGCAGTACAGCATAGCTGAAAATATGGTCAAAGCAAGGACAAAGAGGTAAAGCTCAATTAAAGGTTACATTGAAAATTTGCATAGGTTTTTCTGAGTCTTGGTATTGTATTAGTAGAATAAAAGGCAACCATCATCACCTTGCTCTCCAGAGAGGTAATGGATTTACTTTGCCTGAGGGCTGCCTTTGAAATCTTATCATTTATTGTTTTAATAAAAATACAGTATTTAAAGAATTGAACCTCAGAAGAATCCAGTTCAAAGAGTTGTAACAGTGACACAAATAAAGAAGACTCTTTTCCAGAAGGGAAGCCTTAAAGAACTAGAAGAAACAGAAAAAGAGGACATACCTTTCTTGTCACACCCAAATGTCACACAGGGGCAAAGCAATTGAAGTCCTTATCTGAAATAAAATGACCCAACCAACCAACCAAGTCCACCAAACTCCCAAAGTTAAATGTAGCAGAGTACCTGGAGGAAGGCTCAGTCTCACAGGACCAGGAGTATGAGAGAGGCTCAGTCAGAGAGCCCCAAAACAAATCAGGAAAAACAGCACCCTATTCCTAGTTTTTATAGAAACCTTCCACAACAGGTGCTTGTAGCCAAGCTAATAAAATGAGAGACAGGTGCAGGTAGAGAGAGAGGAATAAAACTAAAACACTCAAGTGTTTTAGTGCAGCTCTGGTAAAAAAACACTACCTGTAAATCAAGAGCCACTGTGATATACTAAAACAGCCTTCTTATGAAAAACTGAGAACTAAATCTTTTTTATTCTTGTTGTTTAAAAACCAAGAAGAAAGGATTAGGAAAGAGCCTGGGGAAGGTTAACAACACAGTTTTGCAAATGTTTATTAGGAGCTCCTCATGAGCAAAATGAAAGAAGGACTTTATCTGTTTGATTATCAAACAAGTCTGCAGCTGCAGCACATTAGGCTTTTATCCAGGCTAGTCCATGGTAACAGAGGAGAAACCTTCATCCAGAATGAGGACTGCAGAACAGCTTATTGCTTACCTGGTAGTCAAAAATGTCCTTTTATCAAACAGTCACAATGTTTAATTTTTAGAGTCTATCCTTATCAAGTCCCTTGCCAGGGGCTGAAGCTCCCTGTTATCAGTCTGGCATACAAATCCATTGCCTCAGTGATGCTTTTTCCCAACACACACCTGTGGAACTGTTTAATGTAGCTGCAAAATGCTTAATGTCCGGGTAGGATTGTACCCACCCCTTACAATGTTGGTTTACCATGGTCAGCATTCCAAGTGAAGAGTTGGTGTGTTAAATTTACTGAAACAGACAATAATTAAAGTTTATTTCCCATGGTACCAGAGAAATCGCTCAGAAAAGCACGCCACAGGGTTGTGGGGAATTCTGAGCATTAAATATTGGCTGGCAGCTCCAGCAGCAATGAAAAGTTGGAAATGAATCAACATTTACTCAACGCCTTCCACTTTTATTGGGACCTGTGTGAAGTTTCCCTACTCTGAGCTGTGCAAAGGACACGAGATGGCATGAAAAGGTTCTGCTGCTGGGCAGGGCTCTCTTGTGTGGGGAGAAAAAAGAGGAATAAACCCAAAGCAACTGCTCCCATGTTCTCTTGGAAAAAGTTAGCAATGTCACGTTATGGTCTTGGTCAACACAGAAAGGGTGAAAGTCTGAGCCTTCACAAGGTCCCTGGTGCCCTCTGATTGTCCTTTCTGCAGGGTTCCCAAGCCCAGATGTAACCTTGCCAAGGAATTGCAGGAAGCCTAGAGCCACTGGCAGGTGCATGAAAGACAAATGAGCCTAGTAAAATACTAAGAGAATTAGTGCTAGGCTATTAAACCCAGGTCCCTGGTGGTATCCAGGTATTTAAAAATCAGAGGGAATTAGGAGTCTAAATATATGTGCAGTTTTGCTCCTACAGATTAGATTGTTATACTGGAAGTTTCAGAGCCATCAGATGGGCTCCGGATTTCCCATGGAAAATCAAATGAGAAAATAAAACCTGAAAATCTTTAGAGCTTTTCTTGCTGCAGAAACCTCCCTTTGCCTTGGCAATAAAACTTTCACAGCAATTGTCTTTCAGCTCTGAGATTCCAGTCATCCCAAATGCCAGAAATTCCAGGCTTCATCCTTTTCTAGAATGGTGCCAATTTTTCTGACCTGGTACTTTACTTTCTATCCAGATTTTGGCTACTCAGAAGAACAGTAAGAAAAACTATTAGCATCTCATGAAGAATTTAGAATTTCACCTATGCAGATCAAAAAAATTTCAGAAAAAGTGTCTAGACATTTCTGTGGTCCTATCAGAGGAATGTCTGGAGAAAATATTATGTAAATAACAAAAAATAATAATAAAGAAAACCAGCTAGGTGACCCAGGTCAAGTCTATTTCCTTATTTATTTCCCTGTATTGTGTGCTAGTGTTTATTCCAGGAGAGAGAAAAATCAAGGGAGAGGGGGAGAGATAGAATAAACAGGAGTAGTTTATAAAAATGTTGTAAGAATAATGCTGTTCCCATTATATCACAGAGCACATCTGTCAACTCTATCCATTTCTTCTAGATGAGGTGGAGAGACCTCTGACATTTCAAATGCATCACCCTAATCAAATCCCTATCCTCTGAAATGTTTTCTGAGACTGCATTATAGGTCTGTAGAAAGCAATGAATGAATAATACTTCGGAGAACAATAAGTTAAGTAGCAGAAACAGAGCTGAAATAACTGGGTTCACCAGCATTAAAAAGTCAGGGAGCCATTAATCCCTGAAGGAAAAGTATTTTCAGCTCTACACCACTGAGACCTGCAGGGCTCTGGGGAGAAGCTGCTCAGTGAGTCCCATTTACCAGGGGAACAGGGATTTTATCAGCACTTCTCACTCTGCTGCACTGCCTGGCTGCAGAGCCAGGCTCTGAGCCCCAGGAAGGGATGAGGGGCCTTTAAACGCAGTTGTCAGTCTCAGTTTTTTAGCCAGAGGATTTATTTCTTTTCTCAAAGCCCTCAGTGGCCACTTTTCAACCTCAATCATGAAGTGTCCCCTGTCCTTAGGCAGCATTGCTGAAAAAAAAGTGTGAGATGATGTAAGTCATGGTCTGGTAGCTAAAACCATTTAAAAGTTACATTTTTTGGTTCAGTTACAAGCCATGTAACTGGCTTGTTGTGTGATTTTGTATTTCTCTTCAGCATCAAAACTGGGAATACCTAGTCTGAACCAGAGACCTGGGCTTCTACAGGCAATGAGAAGAGGGAAGCAGAAGGCAGAAGACCTTCCTCTTCTAGGACCCAAAACAAAGGCATTTGACATTTATTCCCTTCCTTTGTCCCCACCATTAACTATAGAGAGAGAGAGAGATCAGTCTAGGATCAGTGGGGATTAGTTTCATCTAAACATTTGTGTCTAGAAGTTAAACACCAGTACTCCCCAGACAGTCAGAGTTGTAAATATCCCTACAGGGTATTTTTTTCTTTCCTAAACAAGGTCCTTATAGAGGAACAAGGTACATAAGGATGCCCTTGTATCTGTCTGTTAACCTTTGAGGGAGTTCAGAAATGGGTTTCGTAACAATAATTTTTGTGTGTTTATCACACAGAGACCTTACATTTCTGTTATAATCAGTATCAGTTATATATGGAATAATATCAAGAAATGAAAGAAGCAAGGTAGGAAAGAAAAAAAAAAGGAATTATGAAGCTAAAAGGAAACAAAATGTAGAGTAGAAATACAAAAAAAAAAAAAAAAGCTCACAGGGCTCTGAGAGGACATTCAGTCCATCCTCAAGATCAAACCTTGATGCACTAGAACCAGTCCTGTAGCCATGAGGAATGTGGTTTTGCTCAGCACCAGCATTGCAATGCTATTATCCAGCTGCTTAGATCCTTGGCACCTGGGACAAGAGCACTCCAGACTTCAAATACAAGCAGCAAGAGATAAGAGGGGGATCCCAGCAAATGCCTTCATGCTCTGTGGACACATTGCTTTCATCTGCAGCACTATCAGGGGACCAAGGATTTAAGAGAAATGCACTGAATTATTCTGGTCAATGTGCTTACTTGATGCTATTGTTTCTGCAAAAGAGAAACAAGTGAAAACAAATTTCTGCAAAGAATTTAAAGTGAGAAATATCATGTATGACAGCAGGACCAAGCTCATGTGGTACACTTGGATTCACTAGCAGAATCCCAGATGGAGTTACACTAATTTATTCAGGATTGGTTCAAAATAAGTTCCCTAAATAAGCAATGTCAGAGCAAAACTAGTAATGCAACCTTCCCCAAGAAGAACCTGCAGCTGATTTGCAACCTTACAGCTGCTGAGCAAGGCTTAGGTAAAAGTTTAAATCATGAGCTTGAGCAATGGAACCTGCTGGAAAATTGAGACACAATAAATTTTGATGGAAGAATTTGTATGAGTAAGCAATTTCCTACAGAAAATTGTTTACTTATTTTTTTAAACCTAATCTACTAAACAAAATTAATGTATTTTCAGACTTCTCAGAGGGTAATATTTTGATTAGCTGAAAGGTACTGACACATTAAGTACAGCTCCCAATCAAGAAAAGGCAATCTAGAAAACCCCAAGGCCCCATAAGAGTCATAATCCTGTATCAAATCAAATTCTTTTCAAGGGGGAGATTTTACCACCTGAACTAAATCTACCACAAAATGCAGCTTCTCTCCTGACTGGTTTGCAGTGTGGTATTTACATGGCTGCAACTCTCCCCACCACCAAAACCCTGTCATACAAACCCAATACAACACTGAATTCGTCATTATAGCTAGGGAATACCAAAGGGCTAAAACTCTCAATTTCTCAAATACTAATAAAACAGAAACTTATAGATCAAAAAATGTTTCACTAGAAAAAGGAAATCTGGATTTCTTACCTCTAGACACATAATCTGTTCTCAGACATTCTTTGTTCTTTATGGCAAATGTACTTTTCTGAGACCAGAGTGGTGAAAGGAGCCTAATGGAGCTCTCAATGTGACTCCTCAGCTGTGACATTTCTTTTGCTAATTCTCTGGGAGAACAACCCTGCAGCTCCTGACAATAATTAAACAGAACCCTGGAAAAATTCCTGCTGTGAAAACAGGATCAGACTCTACTCTTCACACTGCTAAGAAGAGCATTACAATCTCCTGTCTTTGTTTTTTAGATGCATTTATTTAAAGGTTGTCAGTAAGCTGTGATGTGAATATTGCCTCCCTTGAATTCTCACTGCATGCTGAGAAAAATGGTGGCTGTCCTAATTATAAAGTATTACTTTGCACATGGAGAACTGATAGTTTTAGAAGTGGCTCAATCCTCCTACTTTCTCCTTTTTCCTGGTAAAAATTGCTCTCATCTTTTCTGCTCTCTCTGGACCTTAGGTGAGGCAGAGGCAAGCTGGCAGACAGGTCATGGGGGCTTAGTCTGTGCCTGTGTACTCTGCAAAAACTCTTGGTCTTGGTTTCCCTGGGTTGAGCTCCAGTGGTCCAGGACACGGAAAGTTTGTGTTAGAAAGAAGTGTTGATTAGGGGGAGCCCTGAGCCATGAACACCATGAACTCCTGAGCTCCTCTGCTTGCCAAACTCAGACTCTCCCACCCTCAGTTCTGTGAGAAAGCACAAGAGGAGGGAGCTCCATCCCCTGGAAGACCTGTTTTGTTCCAGATCTGGCTGTTGAATATTTCTTCATGCACAGCCTGCTGGTTCTCCTGCCATGTAATATTCTCATTTGAAAACTCTTCACGAGCATGACTAGCTTTGCTTTCATTTCTGCTTATAGTCACTGCTACTAAAAGGGGAGGAAAATGCTGTCAGAATGTAAATTTCTTCATGTCTCAAATGTTTTTGACTCAAATAGAAAAAAGCAAACCAAAATTCCACCAATCATGAAATTTCAAAAGTAAAAGAAAGAGCAAGAAACATAGATAGAAATGTCCCAGGAACGTGGTTGAGCTGGAAGACTCCAGTGCTCTTGGGTTACCTCTGTCCCAGTACGTCAGATTTCCTCACAATCAAAATTCAGTTTTCTGAAGGTGGTGCTGCTTTGCTGCTATGAGAAAGAGCCTGCAAGCAAAGCACTGTGACCTGGTGAGGTGTAATGAGAGAGGAATATTTTCCTTGCCACCCCCTTCTGCATATCTGAGAGTTCAGCATTAACATCACCTCTTGTGGTGCTACTTTTGCTACAGGACCCTGGAGTTCATTTGACATCACATGCTGCACTGCTTCTGTCCTCTGTTGAGCAAGAGGAGGATAAAAGATTTTGCACAGAATTTCAAAGATTTCCAGTGAAACAGTGAAGTGATCCCTTGTCACAGGATAAGTCGGGTCACTCCCATAATAACCAGCCCAACTCCTCTAGTCCAGGGTCAGACCAAAGCTGAAACTCTTTTGGATATTGTGGAAAGTCAGTTTATTTTACCATGGACCAGAGAAGCAGCAGAGCTCCAGCTCTGCTCCAGCTTCCTGTGGCTTTAGCAGTTTGTGCTGTGTGTGAGGACAGAATTACTCATCATACCTCTCTTCACAACCCTCACTGCCCACTCACATACACCCATGCCATTGCTCCCAAGCTCAGAACTGGCTCTGGTTTGCATTCCTTGCTTTGAGAGTATACAATAAATCCTTTGATGATCTGTTCATCCTTTGTATGGCCTGTCCTGAATATATCAGTCACCTGTGCTCCAGGACAGAAGGATTCAGGGCAAAAACCATTGTACGAAACCCAGGTCACTAAGACAAAAGTGCTCTGGCATTGCTGAGGTGGAGAGAAAGCATCCCTGAAAGGAATGCATGGGGCTAAAAGCATCTAGCCCATGGTCTTGTGAAAGGTTTTGGCATTTCACAAGATCCCAAAAAAAACCCCAGCTGGACAAAGGGGAATTACTCCAATGGTCATCAGCATCACAGCTATTTCTTTAAGTATTGCTCCTTAGTTTCCTTCTTAAAGTGTATGTCAACTATTGCAAGGTTTTATTCAGGCCATAAACTGGCCAGAGAAACCTGAACAAAAAGGAGGTTTCAGGAATGTAGGCACCTCCAATTTTAGGCTGAAGTAATGATTTAATTTTCTGCCTTTTCTCTTCGATCTTTTTATTATAAATTTGAGGAGAGATTATACTGTATTAAAGAGGTTATTCAGTGGAATTAATGGATAGGAAATTTAGAAGAGACTAACAGGAGATCCTTGCTGTACCATGTGTCATTGGATCGTGTAATGATTCCCTGTTGTCTCGCAGGAGGTCAGCTAGTCAAACACAGCAGCTCAAAGCTGGGAGGGGACTAATAATCTATGAGCATAACCATGGTTTACAGCCATGAAGGCTTTGAGCATGAGCAATCAATTTTCATACTGTGGAGGAAAACCTACCATGGTGAAGAGGAAGCATTTGGAACTGCCTGCTCTGTGCTACTGGTGCTTGGAGCAGGGTGGAGTCACCCTTCCACTTGTTGAGCAGTGCCCCAGCCATGACCCAACCCTCCACAAAGCCACCAAAAGGGTCTGTTTCATTTTCCTCAAGCAGAAAGTCCTCTCACACATGCACATATTTCCTCCAGGTGCTCAAAGGGTGAGGGTGATGCCAAACAGGAGGACAGAGTGAGAGAAGAAAAGGCCAATCTTTACTGTTTTGCCACCTTAGGCAAAGGCACCTGCAAATGGCAAGAAATCAGACTTGATAAGCAGCTACTGCTGGTCCAATTTCCATAATTTCCATGGAAACCCGTCAGACTGTACATGCCAGAGTACATGGAAGCAGTGTATGAGAAAGGAATAATGCAGCAATCTCTTTCCCTAAGCTCTGCAGGGGTTTGCTAGGCCCCTCACCAGCCTCTCAAACCTGCATCCTAACTACACTGCCAGCCAGCCAGCAAACTCTAATGGCAATGAGAGGTGAAGCAAGGCAAAGACTTCACAAAAATCATGGGGGATTGAAGTATATATTAGACCAGTTCATTATCTGAGAGCTGCACACACAAAATGCATCTGGGGCTGAGCCAGCACTGTGTGCCATACACGTACATTTAGGTGAGCTGAGGCACCTCCTTTTCCTCAAGTGACAGAGCACTGGAAGAAAGGTCAGATTTATGAATTTCCAAGCTGGGAGGCTGCTTGCTGATGGTTTAGTTGTCATTTCTAGAATTAAAAACCTCTGTGTGAAAGTTTTGGACATTGAAACAGGTAGAGAAAGTACGAATCTAATCTGTATGGGCTATAATTATTACATTTTGACCCATATTTTGGGTCATTGCTGGAACAAAAACAAAAAAAGGGCAATGAGGTAAGGAACAGCAGTAGCTGGAACAGAACAGCTCAAACCTGGTAGGGGAAATCAGGCAGTTTGCAAGGCTGGCAGATACTCAGCCAGTGAATGGGCTCTTATGGCAATGAATCCCAAGCAGTGATTGAATTCAGCACAGGATTTCTTTCTCACTTTTGAGCCCTAGTTTATAGACCTCAGGACAAGGTTTGTTAAATTAGGCTATAATTCCTCCATTATAAAATGACATCTTAATGGTTCTGATCTTTTGGAAGACTTTTAGCAGATTAGGAGGTGATGGGATAGGGGAAAAGATTTATTGCAAGCTCAAAGCCATGTGGTAATCCAAAGGGATTTATAGACAGTACTCTTCACTGCTTGTGCTGAACAAGGATGTGAATTATTTGATTCTGATAACATGAGAATCCTCTTACAATACAGTATGAGCTTGACAAAATGTGAATAATGCTAAAAAACCATTCAGTAGTTGATTTTTCTCCTTCCCCCTTTAGTTATCTTTAAAGGAGTAAAACCCTGGGTTTGTATAATTTTGAAGTCCCCTTAGATAGAAGCCCTGAACAAAAAGTGAGTTGAGTGTCTACGGAAACAGCTAGTTGGAAAACTCCATCAGAAATATTTTTTTAGCTACTGGAGTGTGCAAAGTCACAGAAGTTAAAACTTTGTGCAAGGTTATTACCAGTTTGAACAAGCAGGTTTGTCAGATTTGGGAGAGAATTTTAGGTCAGAATAGGGGAAATCCAAATTCATGGCTTAGTTGAGGCTAGGTCAGTCAGGACACTGGGCTGAGGGGTGCCCTCAGACATCCTGTCCAACTGCATCTGAGCTGCTTTATTTGGAAGCTCTCCAGTTGCTTTCCACAGATAATCCATTGCAAAGAGAAAAGTATCCTTTCCAAGATTTGTCAGTATAACTGCCTGTGTAGCCAATGGTTACACCAATTTCATCAGAATTATCAAGACTGTGAGCAGACTGCAGTTTAAAGAGCTTGTACATAATGTTGTGCATACAATAATAGCTGCTTGTTCATTTGAATCTGAAATATTCATGCATCTCTGATTAGATTCCCTTATGAGCCTCATTAATATATAGCTCTGGATTAATTACAGAAATGTTTTCATTTCAACTTTAGGATGTAGTGGAAAATTATGGTCTCCACACAGCAGAGGAGACAAAGGATATTTACAGGCATGATCAATCCAAGGTTATTGATTATATCTGTGGGAGATCCAGTAAGAGAAGAGCTAAACCCCAATGCCTCACGCTTGCTTCAGTTTCCACACTTTGAAAATTTTTCTTTCAAGAATTTGAAAAGAATTAAGAAAAGAATTGATGTTCTTGGCTGGTACAATTGATATTCTTAGCTGTAACAACTGATATTCTCAGCTGGAACAGTAGAGAACTCCCATAGCAGAGACAGGAGCACAAGAACAAGTTCAATTGGGAAACAAACAGTTGTTAGTTCAAGAATAATGTAATAGGAATATTTTTTTCCCTTGATTTTTTCCCTTGATTAATTACCAAGGGGTCTGCTCTTCAGACTGATCTGAACTGCTAGACCTCCCTTAAACCTCCTTAAATGTTTGTCTGGTTTTGGTGCATCTGAGTGCTGGATCACACAGTGAGTACCCAAGAAACTGGGCCACACAGAGAGATTTTATTTCTCATACCTGAGAGAGTTCTAAGATACCCTGGAAGAAGCAGAACAAAAGTTGGAAACTGGCAGTGAAAACCTGACTAATTCGCTCTCATAACAGACCTTGATTTTTTTAACAGACATGATAACTAATCATTTGCACAATTTACCATGGAACAAAGCAGATACTCCATTACTTGAAAATTTTAAATTAAATTGAGTGTTTTTTCAACAAGATATATTTATTGAGTTGGCAGCACTATGCTTCAGCTGGGTGGGAGAGCGGAGAAAATGCCAGTTGAAATTTGTTACTTTGCATCATGAAGGGAGGTCACACAGGAGATTCTGCTCCCTATCAGACCAACCATCTTTCTTTAGTGATATGCAGTGACAGAATTTCATTGTTAAAATCTGAATTAACCCATTATGTGTCTTTGCAGAAAGGTAGGAAAGCACCCCAAAGAACTAAATATGGAAAATGCTATGAAATTACTCAGGTGACCATTTTGTGAACCACACACAGAAGGGTGCTTATGCATGCTGCTTTCTGTTTTTTTCTCAGAACTACATCTTTGAAAATAGTTATATGTGTCCATCACAACTGACAGCTGCTGCACCTTTTGTGATTTAACACAATTCTACACCAAAGGACTCCATTTGATGTCTTTATTCTTTTTTTCCCCCTCTGCGTTCTCCCTGTTGGAATCCAATTTGTGATGATAATTGAAAGCCAGTGCCATTTCAACAGGGCAAGATTCCTGCCCTTCTAAAATATGTGTGTTTATTTCCTTCAGATGTACAATTAGTTTTCTAACACAATAGTTGCCACAGAGCATAAAATTACTTCAATGCCAAGTTTAGCATTTAGAGTTACATCCTTGTTGTATTGCTTTAATTAGTCATTACTCATTGGAATGGAAACTTGTTTAATAGTTCTTTCACCTGATGAGGCTGATTTTCACTGGGAGAAAAAGCAGCTGTCTCTAACCATGCTAAAATTGAGACTATGATGAGCCATGGGGTTGTATCCAGGGCACACAGAATGCTTTACCTCACTGTGCTGGACAAGAGCCAGTGCTCCAGACTGAGCTGCATGGAGTGCTCTGTCGTCTGTCTGGGAAAACCTCACAATCTGCAGTGACTCATAATGAGAGCCTCCTTAGCATGGCAGTTTTAAGATCAAGTTTAGGAAATTCAACAGCCTCAAAAACTGTTTAATTTTCACAGAAATAATAGTGTCAGATCTCTTTAGACTTCCACCTTTTGCAGAGATGCAGAAGACACCTTAAACTTACTCAAGTCCATCGTAGGTCATGAAGGAAATAAGACACTGAAAGATTTGTTCATGTCAAGTTGAATGTCCACAGTCAAATATACAAGACTGAGCTGTAAAAGCAAAATGCTCTCCCATCACTTTTTTCTTCCCTCACACAAATATTCACACAGCACTGGGCTACTGTTGGTTCCCTGAAATATGATATTTGCGCCTGTGCACAATAAACACCTGCAACCCTATAAAACAAGAGAGATCCCTGTCTCACCCGATTCCAAGCACCTTAGGCCTGCAATGCCTTGGACAGAGGTGGCTCAACAACTGTCTAGTTAAACAAAATGCCCATCAGTCTCTCTGCAATTGGAGCTCATGCAGTTTCCAGCCTGTTTTGCTGAGGAAGGAGCCCTGTCTCAGACAAAGACATTTGTTTCAGCCTTATTTTGATTTACAGTGCTGCTCTTCACTTTGGTATTTCATGGTGAGTAATGTGTACATTCTGCAAGACTGTGGATAATCCTGTTTTGTTGGATTAGGAACTTTTCACCCAAAATCTGTTTCTATTTCACTTGCCCAAACCTGATAAGGGTTATGAAATCAATAAGATTATGTGACAGAGCACCTGTTTCTGCTGCTCCTACCTAAGTTTTGTTCAAGTGGCCAATTTTACCTTAATTTGATGAGACATAGGACTCCTACACTCAGCCCTGCTGCAGGGTGCAGGTCAGGAATGCCCTCAAGGGAAAATTGTGTGGGCTCTGAACTTCCCTAAAAATCTGCTTTCTGCAGGTAGGATTTTTCATATCAATAGGGAAAGCAAGGGCATTCAAGAAGCCTTAAAGGAGATAAAGCCACTGGCTTGGGGAGGATGTGGGGTTGTAGAGGAGGTAGGAGGAAATTCTGTGTAATACAACCAAATATAAAGCTCCTGGAAAAACAGACCTTGTTAGGCCTACAGTTGTAGGAACAACTAGTTCATTATGAATGCTGGATTCTGCAAAATTGCTGTTTAATTTCAGGTAATCTTACTATAGATTCAACTATTCCTTATTTTCCCCTTGGGCAGGAGAGCTAAATGGAAGCAAAACATTTTTTTGTTTGGGGTAAATATGCCCAAACTAATGGAACCTGTATTACACATAAAGGCTTCTCACATTCTCCTTCCTGCAGCTGGTTTTATGGCCATGTTACATGTCCCATGAACAATCACTGCTGCTGAGATATCCCCACACACTGCAGTTTTATAAATAAGAAAGTTTTATTTTGGACCCACTTCAACTAAAAATTACACATTTTTAAATGGAATTATGCTCCAAAAATTTTTTGTTCCAGGAAAGAAATTCTGTGCTTTGTCATTTCTACCCAGTTAGGATCAAGCGTGAATCAAAATATTAGAATTTTATATGGAAGAAGAAATCCAATTTATGAATTAGACTAACTTTAATTCTGTAGTTACTTAAAAATCCCATCTTTGTATCTGCCTATCAATAATTTCATAATCTACATCATCCTCTTCAAATAAATCTATTGATAACAATTAGTGAGTGATTCTATCTTACAAGTAAGGAAAGATCAAAAAATATGTTTCTCATGCAAACTCATTGAAATATTTGGAAATTCTCTTTGACTTCAATGGCCTTTGGATTAGATGCCTGGTGTGTTTATCTTTCTTGAAATGTTCCCAAGGTTGTGCTGCTGTGAATGAGAAATAAAGTAATTCAATTCTAGATATTAGCTTAGCAGAAGAGGAAAAAAAAATTGAGGTCATAGTGGGGTTATGAATTCTTTTGTTCTTTCTTTGCTGTTTTTTCTCAGTGTGGAAGTAGGTAAAGCTTTCATCTCTTCTGGGCAGCAGTTATGAGGATTAGGTAACAGGAAGAATTTAATTTAATCAGTTCAATGAATTTTGCCTTATTGGGAATTCAAGCAAATTCTCAAGTTCTAAGCCATCCCAAGATTGCCCTGGTTTATTTATTTATTTATTTATTTATTTATTTAGAGAAGTGCATAGAAAGGTTTTATCCATGGATTGTTGGGTTCAACTAATTACATTAAGCGCTAATACGATTTCCTTGTTTATGCTGTTTGTACAGTAAGATGATTGTCTAATCCTTTAAGCAGTACATTTAATTTTGGTTTCTATTTCAAGTCTTTAAATAGTGTTAACTACTTCTAGTTCTCAAGGTAAACATAGCCTAAATCTTAAATGTTTACTTCTGAGTAGCTTCAAGGATGAAGCTGCTCTGGTTTCATTTCAGACAGGAACATCATTTCATGCCCATTGGTTCTGAGCTGCAGGGCATTAGTGGAAGAGGGGAGAGGGAACAAGAAAACTCCTTCTCTAAAGCAAGTTCAGGACTTAATCTGCACCATTGTCACACAGTGGGTGGCTAAAGTGTTCATTGCTACACTGCAGCCATTATTACTAATTATTAGTCTAATGTATGTCTAATCTGATCATCCATTTCTATCTAAGTATTTAAATCTACATATGGATGCAGAATGAAGGTATACTTGGACTAGAAAATCTGTGTACATTAATTACATTTCCTCTCTTTGGAAGTTATATTTCTGTTGTGTTTCTGAAATAATATACAAAGGAAAAAGGGGTCAAAAAAGTCTGGAGAAAAAGACAAATAAATGTCACTGCCTAAAAATTGTGTGCAGACATTATGGTTAGTCTTCTCTCTGTATTTCCAGTGTTTATTAAAAAATCTAAATTAATTAAAATTTGTGATTCTGACAATTGTCAGTATTGAAGATCTGGAGCTTTGATGGGAGATTTACATCTCTTGCTGTATTTCACTATTGACTCTTATTCAGATTCTATGCACAGATTATAAAATTTTGTGCTGCCATATAGCCAATTTTGATGTCCCAAGATATCAGCACCCAAGGAGCAGTAGTGCTCCAGTCTCTTTGACATTTCCTATAGCTCTTCTCTAGAAAAATTTTCAGCCCATGATCCATTACTTCGAGGCAATTCTTGAAAACTGATCTTAAAAAACGTCCTTATAATTTCTCCAGAAGTCAGCCTAGAAGAAGGTGCTCAGAAATCTGAATCTCCCCTGGAAAATTAGCAGGAAGAGTTTGTAAAACTCCCCACCCTGAGGTGCAATAATTTTTACTGCTGCCTAAGCATGAGTCTCAAGTGCAGGTGTACCTACCACACACTAGATAATCCAGGTACTAAATCCAGGTATGGGTAATGGAAACCTCTACACCTGAACTAGCTGAGAATGTACTTTTAGGACATGCCGTAAGGATAGAGACATGTAAACAGAAAAATTAGCCTTGAGCTATTTGTTGTGTCTTAGATAAATTAGTTTAAATCCCTCCCTTTATTTCCATTTCTACAAAAGAGAAGTAGTGATGCCTCTTGCATTCATCTTGAACTCCTATTTATGTGATAGACTCTTAATAACAAAGACATTCTTGTTTGGACATGAATTTTTTTATCTGAGTTACAACTGGAATTATAGAATAACTCAAGTTAGAAAGGATCCATAAAGATTATCAAGTCCACGATGCATTGAGCCTATCTAGTACATATTCTTTCTTCATTATGACTACAGGAAACACCCTGAAGGTCATATCCCTGGTGGCTTAAATTAAGCTCTTCAGTCCTCTACAAATTATTAAATTCTCTTGTACTAATTAAGAGAAGATTTGAGTGAATAAATATTATGCTAATTTTTGAAGGAGAGTGCAGAAGTTACCATGGAATTCTCAGAACCTATACTGGGACTTTTATTGTGTAACAAGTGATCTGGAAAACTGAGTGACTAATGTAGGGGAAAAGTTTGCTGACAATGCAAAATTAAGACTGCCAAAATTAAGGCAGGTAAAACTGGAGCAGAGCACGAGGAAATATTGAGTATTTCCTGATACCAGGTAAGACTATGATAAAACATCCAGTGAAAGCCAACAGAAAGTAATGCAGCTGGGAACACTAATTCTAGCTGTATTATTTGGTGATTGGCCCAGCAGGAGGCTTCTAACAAATTGTCTTGGCTATTGCAAATCTGAGTGCCTTAAGCTTGTCTCCAGCTCCACACATCCACCTCATTTCTGTCAGTCTAAAAAAGCCCCTCTTTTCTTGTGTGATGGTAGATGGTTTATGACTTTTTTTACCTTCCCACTGTTGCATAGACCTGGGTCAGAGTACAGAAGGAATAATTAAGGTGGCAAAACCAGCAGGAGGTAATTTCTAATAGGGAGGAATCAAAGAGCTTACCCCATACAAGGGGGTCATGACAGGAGGAACAAGACAGATCTGCCAAAGTGAAAATTGTTCATAATTCAGCAAAAAAAAAAAAAAAATTGTGGAGTCTGTGTGGACATTTCCCCAAACTAAACAGAAACCCCTATTGCTATGGTGCATCATCCCCCTGACTCCTGAGAGGATCTCTTCTCATTCTGTGCCAAGAAGGGCCCATTGAGAAGGGCACAGAACAGTGACAGCTCAATCAGGAGAGCTGGAATGACAGCTGTGCAAGGAGGCAGCAAAGAGACTGAACATTCTTGGCTTCCAGATGACAGGCACTGTGAACACACAGACAGTTCTCAAAAATCACATATTATGTAGAGAGAGTGAAAAAGAGATGATGAGTTGCTGCTTTGCACAGTCTAGGAGCAGAGGACACAGAGTATTATTATTGGGTGTCAGAACATATAAAACTCAGAAGAGAAAAACAGTTCTCAGGAAGACATAACTAAATTGTAGACCTTGTTGACATAGTATTTTATAGATGCTTAAAAGTATTGATGGATTAAAATAGAAGTTAAATATGATATAGACTCCCTGGTACCTGTTAATGGGGATGTAACCTCTATTTCAGTGTTTTCAGAAAATAGAGGCATATAACACAAATATTTTCAAAAACATCCATCATCGTCTAGATCAATAAATATCCTCATTTCTGTCAGTCTAAAAACCACCCATAATTTTTTGGTTTTGATTTTTTTTTTTAACTTCCATGTAAACCTGATCATTTCCATTACAGTGATGGACAGAAGAAAACAGAGTCAATAGAAATATGCTCATCTCAACAGAGGATCAGCCTGCCTGAGGTCAGGCCCAGGATCTCCTGATAGACTGCAGAGCAGATAAAGGAGGCCTCTGGCTCCTTCTTGCCAGTGATAGCTCACCAGAAGGGGAGAGGTGACTTTCAACCTCCTGCCCCTTCCTCTGCTAATCAAGTTATAAAATCAGAATTTTGATGAGCCACAGTTTGTTGCAACAGGCAACATAGGCAATTTACATCTTTGTAAACTCCTAGGGACACAGCCAAATACAGCTGAAAGGCTCCAGCCAGCATTAAAAGGCAGAATAAGAGATGCAGGAGGCTACCTGGGAGTTTCACAGGTACAATCTCTTTTATCAAGGACACTACATTTAACCTAATATTCACCTTTATTTCCAAACTGGTTTGGACATGCAAATGAAAAATAATATCTTAATCTGGTCTTGAGGCTCAGACCAAAGAGTTCAGGTGGACTTTATCAACACATTTATATTTCATATTCTTTTTAAATGGGAAAAAATATCCCATAATTTACAGTGAAGTACTGTCTAGTGAACTATTGATAAGACTTTTCACTTTGGTATTTAAATGACCAAAAATTGCATTGCATTTGTATGCAAATCATAAATTTGTAGCTGAAAAGTATGGTGCCTAGTTTGCAAATTCAGGTCAATAACTGTTTAAATTGAATTAAATAAAGCTGTACTTTAAGCTGGGGCTTTCTCTTTACTACCTACATCACTTCTGTGGGTATTGATGCAGAAAGGAAATTTCTTAAAACTGCTTGTGTAATTGTTGTGATTTTTTCATTACTAAAATTATCTCCAAAGCAGTTTTTATTATCAACAATCTCTGAAGACATTTTGTTTCTCATAAAGATTGAGTTTGGGATGAAGGGAAGGACAGGACTTGCTGTGAGGGTTTTGATTGAAACTAGAAAAGTTCTAGCTAAGATTTGATTTATTAGAAAAGCAATAATCTGTTTTGTTTAAAAGACATTTTCTTCAAAATCATTATGCCTTTATTGATTTGCTTCCATGGTTACATACCATATTTCAATCCAGGGAAATGGACTCTATAACACATCATTACTTTAGGCATATGATATCTCTTTTGAACACAGGAATAGATTGATAAGGTTAGCCCCTCACATTTCAGTGATTAACAAAGCTTTTGGCAACATTCCCCTATATCTGCAGGACAAAATAAATAAATAAAATAAAAATTAAGGGGCAGACAGAATTCATGTCTGGATTGAAGATTGCTGATGAAAAAAGACTTGTGCTGCATTTGAACACATTTTCCTTGCAAACCTGTCCCTCAGTAGCAGTGCTGTCTTAGTGTCAATTTAGAAGGTTATAATTTTCAAGGTAAACTAGACTGCATATCTACTCTAAATATAAGGATTTTGCAGATGTGCTTAAATAAAATATATTATACTTGTCAACTTGGAAAAGCTGTAGAACTGCAGCAGTCAGGGAGTTATCTATCCAGCTGAATTCCTTAAAAAAAATAAATTATCTGACCATAAAGAAATTGTTGGTTTCTTAACTGGATGTGCCAAAATTATAAATAATTTTATCTTTATTTGCAGGAGCATTCCTGTGATTTCCAAAGGACTCATTCCCTCAGCTGTTAAGTACTACATATATGTTCTGATTGTGGCCTCCTGTTCTGGGTAAAATGTTTCCCAGAACTGGGCACACCAATGCCCTTAGGTTGAAAAGGGTTCTCTGATCCATGAAATCACAGCCCCCACAGCAGAACCAAGCCAGCTGTGATTTAGCTGCCCACAGACAGCAGCTTCTTTCAACACCAGGAAGAATTTCTCTTGTGCAGAAGTGAAAAGGATAAATTCTGTCTTGTCAGACTTGGTGTCTCTCTGAAAGCCCAATTACTTTCAAATGCCTGTGAATGCTGGACAGGCAGAGATGTCCGTGGGGATGTGCATTCCTCAGCTGTGGCAAGCATCACATCTCTGGCCTTGGTCCTCAGGAGCCGGAAAAGCTTTGTGGTCCCACTGAGTAAGGACAGAGAAACACACTTTTATCCTGGGAAGTGGCAAGGGCTAAAGTTTCCTCTCAAAGAAGTGAGCTAAAGCTCTCAAAGAAGTGAGTGACCTGATGAAAGTAGTGTTAAGATGAAAAGAAGTCTAGCCTGCCCTTTGAGGGCTCTGCTCTCTGTGAGCTGCTCATTGCGGGAAGCCCCAGGACTGAACTTGGCAGATCTGTGCTTCCCTCACATCAGAGATCATGGCAGGGCCACGACCCTTCCTGGGGAGGAGCAGCTGCAGAAAATGGGGATCAGGCAGCACAAATCCCAGCCCAGGCCTGTGGTGGGCAGGAAGGAGAGATGTACTTTTTCCATAGAGCTATTCAGGCAGCCTCCAGCCTTGGTCCCAGGGCGCAGTGGCTGCCTGGTTCATCCTCATAAAACTGTGGATGAAGGCAGACCTGGACAATGGTAAGTTTCAGACAATCAGGAGCTCAAAATTCTCTGGATCCTCTCACAATTGCAATTAAAATTACCAACTAAACAGTGCTAGAGCCTCAAATCCTCTTTCTACCCTCTGAGCCATGTCCAATACCACTGCTACTAGCTTCTACCTGACACAGCATATTCAAGAACCAGTTTAACTGAAACCTTCTCAAACATTCATTTGTTTTCTGGAAGAGGATTAAAAGCCACACAGGCTTTTAAAGAAACTTTTGGAAAACACTGAATTAAAAACACTATATTAAAAATACTACTGTTCATAGTAGGCAACAGTCTCTATCCTACCAGTGTAAATAAAGATGGGAATATATATGTATATCCATAAACACACACAAATGGATCTATATACACACAAATGGATACAGCCACCACGCACAGATGTACACCCAGGACATTTGCTTGATCATTGAGAAATTGGTGAGCTGGGGAACCATGACTAATCCAAATCTGCAGAGAAAGCCAAGGAACTACACCTTTCTCCCAGGCCCTGGGTTGTTGAGCCATGAAATGGTTCAGAGAGGTCACTCCCCAGGCAGTCTCTCTCCCCAGGGAGCTGATGTAAGATGGGCTGCAGTTTCCAGTGAGACCTCACCATACATTTGTCCATCCTGCCTCCCTGCTCCTTTGGGAACAGTCATCCCACACAGCAGCCGAACAATCTCCCCTGGCTGTCAGTTCTGTGCATCCTGGCATTTATTTTCTTTTTTTCTGATCACCACAGAGAATACAACATCAAATCAGCATCAGCTGTAGAGTTTCACATCCTGGCACACCTTGGTGTGCCAATAGTTGCAGTCTGAGCCCCATGCATCAGCATGTCTTTCAGAATAGCTAAATCATTCCTGACATATAGATGCCTGCAGTAGCTGATGAAAAATGGATGGGCTTGCTTGAGAGGGCTTTTGGAGAACGATCTTGCTGACTGGCTTGCAGAATTCTCTCTTGGTTGAGGAGTCTCTGGTTCAGTGTATTAGTGGTGAGTTCTCCACTCATCACCCTAATGGTTTCCTTACACAACCTTATTCATTTTTCCCACTCTCTCCTTTCTCCTTTGCCTTCCTGCCATCTCCACTTTCTGGGTTCAGAATGGCTGAGGGCTAAAATTCTGTTTTTCCTTCTGTCTATCAAGTCTTCAGGACACTGAGACCTGTTCATCGAGAATATTTTCAAAATATACCAGTGCCAACAAATCTTGACCAAATGCATTCCTCCCTGACTGTGCTGCAAGTAACTTCCTCTCTCCCCTGTTTTGTGTGATTTTCCTGAAAATCATCAGCAAGAGCAGTTTGAAAAGGTCATTTTTCCACTTGGAATGAAGCAAAAATTAGGTGACTGGAGAGAGGCAAAGTAGTGTTCATGAATGCAAACTTCCCCTTCGGTCTGAAAATAACACCACCAGCCACAAACATATGTACCAGAAACTCCAAGATTTCCCTCCTCTCGTGAAGGCATCACGTAATGTTTGTTGATTTGATCTGAATGACAGTCAAATAAAACATCCTCTATTTTGCTGAGCTCAAATGGAAAAAAAATCCCACCAACACAAAATAAATTCACCAGCAAAGTCTGACATGAAGTGAGCTTAAATTCTTTGTTCTGTAGCTGCTTTGACTTTAGATTTTCCACAGGAAATGTCATTATCACACACTGCCCTTTGACAAACATCATCAGAGCTGAATCCATGGGGAAAAATGTCCCTTTAAGGAAGGGTAGTGCCCAGTTTCATTATTTCCACACCTGCAGAGAACAGTTACAATTTTCTCTGTAGTGCCTTTTTTATGATATAGATGACAAGAAAGACCACTGATTTTGAGTGCTTGTAGGCAGTCAAAACTAGTGATGAAGCCTTTGAAAATCAGGTCCCCTGCTTGTACCACTGAGCTAGAGTCTTTAGGGAAATTAATGGCCTTTTTACACTCAAGGCTGAGAAAACAGGGGTCCACTTCTGCCCACTGCAAAGGAAAAAGAGAGAAAAATAAAACCCAGTCCACAAATCATGATTTTTATAAAAGCAGACTCACAAGAAGAAGGACTGTCCCATGATTTGAGCAGAAATATGGTTTCTTGAGACAAGCACTAGCTCTCCTAACTGATCCATGGTCTTAAGATATTGGGAATGTCCTGGCCATGATGTTTCAGGGATGTTCACTTTGCCAAATTATGGCATCCTTGATTTAGCCCCATGTGCTCTTCCCTGAAATGCTCACCATGCACAGGGGTTTGATC
Organism: Zonotrichia leucophrys gambelii; assembly: GCF_028769735.1. Classification (NCBI taxonomy): domain Eukaryota; kingdom Metazoa; phylum Chordata; class Aves; order Passeriformes; family Passerellidae; genus Zonotrichia; species Zonotrichia leucophrys. Next base: position 10,870,254 of record NC_088176.1, read on the forward strand.
ACCTCTTCCAAAGACAGCCCCCAAAACACCCTGTGGTTCTTGGTCTACCTGCTGCTGGGAAAGGAAAGGCAGCAAATGTGTTTTGGGCAGGCAGGAGAAATGAAATGCTCTCAGGACATAAGAGAGGGAAGAGCTGGTGGTGCCCATGGGAAGAGCGTGGTGCTCTGGGTTCCACTGAGGCAGTTTTCATCAGGAAATGCCAGCCTGGATGTGCAGAGTGATAAAGAAAGGGAGAAGGAAAGGCAGGAAGATGTCAGAATGTCAAAATGGTGCAGGTCTTGGAGCTCAGTAGCCCCATGACTTAGCAAGGTCTCAGAAGAAATGTCTTGGATGTGTTACTTCTGTCTGTCTGTCTGAAGAGGGTTCTATGAAAACAGATGCATTTTAGGGGTGCCAAGGTACACTAAAAAAAGACATATATATATACACACACATCTGTTTTCTTGTTTGAAAGGAGAGTGTAATTATTCTCCAGAGTGATGCATTTTTTTTCAAAAGCTCTTTCTAAGCAGTTAGGGAGAAGAGACTAATACTGCATGATAAGGAAGTTTCTGAGTCATAATTTAAAGATAATCTTTTAAGATTTGGAGCAACCTTATTATGTACATTTCTAAGTGACTTAGATACAAGTTTTAATTATTCCTATCTCTATCTTGCAGTTTCCTTGAGAAGCCTGTAAAAAAAAAAGCATGCAGCTCATAGCTGAACTGTGCCCCTGCAATTCATAAACTGTACTTTAACTTTAGTTGACTGGAAATGGGTCTAATCCAATTGCATTCCAACCTTCAATGGAATAATAATACTGAACAAATAACCCCACAGCCAGTAGGACATTGCTTTTCCTGCCAATCTCAATTTTAACTTGATTGTTTCTTAATGCCATAGGCGATGTCAGGGTGACTCAGGACAATGTGTTGTTGAAGAAGAATAGTCTGAAATATTACTCTTAATCCCATTTTATAGGTACCTGTAAATGTTAGTGGTAAACCATAGCCAGATACCTGTGGGGAGATTTAATAACAGGGCATTATAGCCAGAGGAAAAAAAATGGCAGCCAGGACCTTCTATTTTCTGTTCCTCTGAGGATTTCTCACTTGTAGGAGTGAATTATATCATGCAAGGTGATAAAGTTTAGTTTAACACCAAAAACTTTAAACAATCCTTTTCCCTCACAGGGCCATCAGTTGTGAATTCAGCTGTGAGGGAACCTCAGGGAGAAAGCCCATTTCACTTGTTGAGTCACAGAAAGAGAGAAGGAAAAAAAGCCCCACTTTATTTTTTAGTCCACCTTTATAGTACACAGGCAAAAAAAGGAAAACTTTATCAACTGCTCTTATTGCCTGGACTAGAGAGCAGCCCCTGGATAACAGCACTGAAACTTAGCTTGATACTTCCTAGGATTGTGTTTGGCTTTTTAACACGTGCCACCACTTTGGTGAACAGCCATACTCGATTTTTGAGTGCATCCATATTCTTCTTGTGCTGTTTCCAGCTGACAAACTCAATTATTTTTGTCATTCTTAGTCTCTAAACACACACATATATAAATATATATATATACACACATATTTAATGTATTTTGTAGTCTTGATTTCCATCCCAACATCAAGATCCTAGCCAATGAATCTTTCTGTAGGACAGCCTGACCCTCTGTGTTAACAATGATTTCCATCTTCATTTCATCAGCTTATTGGCCTGAGAAACAGGAGTGTGTTAATACAAGCTTATTATTGAAAATACTGGGTACAATCAATTCCAAAATGTGGCCTTTATGAACTGTATTAGTAATGTTTTTCAAGCTTCATATACCTCCTTTCAACACTGCTTGCTATCATCTTTTTTATTCCTTATTTTATAAGTTATTATTCTATTCCTTATTTTATAAGTTATTATTCTTCCATTGTACTAATTTTCTGATCTTCTAATTTTCTTTTTCTTCTTTATTTTTCCCCCTTTGTAACTTACAAAATGCTTTTTTAAAGGCAAGAAAACCAACCTTTGCTGCAAGGGAAATTCCCTTATCAAATGCAGTTATTGTGTGATCTATTTTCTAAAGGCCATATTTTATTTGATCCCATTTTTCAGCTACTTTTACATAAATTTCTCTTTCTATCAAGCTCTTCTAAACATTTGAAGGCTACAAAGAACAAAAAATGGGTCTGCATCATCATTTTCCACTTCTTAAATAACTATGTGCTATTTGTTCTTCTTCAGTCTTGCACTACCATTTCCTAACAAAATAATCTCAGGAAAATAATTTTCTATAAATTAATATATTTTTTTGGAAAAATTATTCTCATTCATGGCCTCTTCCATGAGAAATTATACAGTGATTTCCCCCCATTTTGAAGCCAATTATATGGCCCTTTCCCAAAAAAGAATGATCAAACCTACTAACACAAGAAATTTTGCATCAAAATGACCAAATTTTCATATTTTGTTGTTAACTGATGGATTAGACAGTCGAAATAAATCTTCTTAAAAGTACTAGAGAGCTTGAGAATTTATTAAATTAATCTGAGAAAAGTAACAAGTATGATGTGCACTATGCAATGTCTTTCACCCTCATTGCCTGCCTATTAGGCTGCAAGAAAAGAATATTTAAGTGTCTGTTTATTAACTGATTGTCAAAGAAACCTGATTATTTCCAGGATATAATTCTGCACAAGAAGGAGTAAGATGAACTGAAGAGGAACAAAATGATTGATTCATTTCCTTTGGGGGAGGGGAGGGTAAGAAGTAAAATAATGAAACATAAATGTGTCAGATCCATTTATACAGGATTGATATTTAATTTAGTTCCCTTTGAAGTTGAAATTAAATTTCTTAAGAGGTATTATTAAAAGGGAGATGGAATGTAACCTTCCATCAAGCTACCATTATTTTAATACATCTTTGAAAAATGAAAAAAAAAAAATTTTTCCTGAAGTGTGCTGGTAAATTGATTTATGCAGTTCTAAGCAGTAATTATGAAATGTGCTTATCTAGACACCTTCTGTTGCTATTGATCCTACACCTTATTCTGATGAAAAGCTCATAATTCATAGCATTCTCCATGTTTAGACTTGTTGGAATTATTTATAACTTGCAGTCCAAAGGTGCAGCTAGTGAAATGGGGTTTGAAGCTGATTTGTAATGCACCAAATTGTCTGTTTTCAGGCCCTGAGCACAGATAGTTACAGCACTCTGCTTTGCAACCCACAAATGGAGAGTGCAGCACCACTGGGGAAGGACAAAGATCACTGGAGGGTAGGGAAGTGAGTGGCTTTCCAAGAGTTTCAGAAATGGAAAATGGCTAAAGCAGGAAATCAAGAAACTTGCAGAACTGCTGCAATAGACAAAACAAGTGCTTTGGTGGGTGCTGGGAAAACAAATTATTAAATCTACCCTAATGTTCATTTGGTATGGCAGTTACCTCCTTCAGCAACCTGGGATGTTTGTTTTATTTTCTTCAGAGATTTCCAATGAGCCAAACCATCTGTTGAAGTTTTAACTGCTACTACTACTAGAAATTGCTGGGAGGAAAAATAATAGCCTTTCCTTCTCAAAGCAGCAAGGACTAAACCAAAGGCTTCCAGTCTTTACCACAAGATTTGCTTCAAAAATATGCCCTCGTGCAGTCAGTGTAGGGAAATGTCATGTGTCAGAGCTGAGAGTTTTTCCTTCTGCTGTCCCCTGAAACCTGCACAGGAGCTTTGGCAGGGGAAGCAGCTTCCCCTGTGTGGGTTTGCTGGGAGGGAGGAGTGTGGGGACAGGGGAAAGAAGACAAAATCTGAGAGGACAGGTAATTTAGTGAGCAGCTGATCCAGCTCCAGCCACAGCCTGCTCTGGGGCTGTGTGAAACAGGGCTGAGTGTCACAGCATTTTGCTGTTCCTCGTGGTGCTGCTGGGATTTGACTGCCCCTGCCTGTGCTTTTCATGGGGATAAACACCAATATTTGTGGCCCTGCCCTGCCAGCATTGACTTCAGGAGTTACCTGGCTTTTCTTCATCCTTTAACCCCATCAGGGACAAATCTTATCAGAGACTTTTTGGGCACTTTCTCTAACTGCAGGAAGTTCATGTGCCATGTCAGTGGGAAGTCAGGGTGGCATTTATGCTAAACCAGATAGCAGTGACAGCAGGTTTAGTCCATGGGAGGAATATTCTGAGACACAGCAACACAACCTGACAGCCATCAGATTCATTGGCAGTTATCATTATGGCACCAGCCAGTAGCTTCAAGGACATCTCAAAAACCCCTTTAATGGCAGATTTCTAGCACCATAGCAGAAAGAAAGTAGATATAAATTACCATGGAGACAATACTTGGATATTTCTGTTCCACATCTAAACATAGCGATGCACAAAACAAGATTTTTCTTTTCCTGTCATTATTATCCCTTTGAACACTACTTTGGATTAAGATGAGGACATTTTTCCTCATCCAGACAGGCCTCTCAAATGTCTTTGATAGGCCTTCTATTAACATGCAACATTATCCAGAATAAAATTACAGTCTGCCACAGGCTCTGTGAGACACTGCAGGCCACAGATGACCCAGAGGCTGTAAATTACTCATCTCTCAATTAACTAGAACAAAACAGGGCATATCCATGGAGCTGTCAGAAACACATGGTGTCACAATGAGCTACAGAGCTCTGAAACCAAACACAGCAAGAGGATATTCTACAACAATTCCATAATGAATGGAAATGCACAAACAAGAGCACAATTAATTATAAATACTAAACAGACACATAATTCTTTTAAAATCCAGTAGAACTTCTTAAACTGAAGCCAATTGACATCCCTGTTGGCACTGATCTTCACATTTGAAGATTACTCTAGATGTTAATAAAACTAGGTGGAAATTGCAACTGCTGAGCAAAAAGATAAAGAAGTTAAGCCCAAGAGGCAAAAATTCCATCCAAACAGCTATTGAGCATGGCATTTACTACATGAATTTAAATTTTAAGATAGTCAAAATAGCCTTTGTTTAAATTCAATTTGGTCTTTGTTGGGTTTTTTGTTTACTTGTATTTTAAAGAACTGACTACCAGCATCAGAATTTTCCTTGGATGCGACTATGCAGCTGAAATTCTATTTAGGAAAAAAGTTTGGAACCAAGGGATTGGTTTTTTTGTCTTGTAATGACTTATTTCAAACTCTATTGTCAGAAAACAGGCATTCAAATAAAGACAACAAAAGAAACTAAATATATTCAAACAATTCTAAAGACTTAAGCTGAGACTGCCTTTCACTATCAATCTCCTGTGGCTTTCAGATTAATTTTACAGAATTGTTTAAGAATACACTGAAAATTGTTTTGTGAAGCTCTTTTTTCTTACAGTGACCAGTTATTTCTAATCCTTCATTTGATCTGCCTGTTTTGCAAGTCTTAAACAAACCTACTCTTACCTGGTGCTAATCCCAAAATAATACACTCAACCACTCTCAGGGCATTGGATAGGCAAGAAACAGTGTCAATCTTTATGAAGTCAGTTGTGTTAGTAACTGACTGCATTAGGATTAACTTACTTTTCCAAAATCACTCTTTTTCTGCCCATCCTTCTTTCTTTTCCAACAACACCACAATAGGAATCTTTGGACATTGTTGATTAAATTAAAGGAAGCTTGGTTCCCTCAACAGCCTAACCAGAAACATTCAAGTAAAACTTTTTTTTCATTTTCTTTTGGAGCTTCTGACTCATCTGATCTCCAGAGACAAGCCTTCCCTACTGCTTCCATTCCTGGTCCAATGTTTACAAATTCTTGGGAAATGAACAGTGAGCTTTTCTCTGACATCAATCCAGCTGTGCTGCCAGCTGCCTTTGCTCTCTTGAGTGGCATTTTTTGGGGAGAATCAGAAGAGGGAGGGACAGTGTTAAGCAACAGAGGAGCTCACCCAGGAGCATGGCAATGGGAAGATTCACTCTGATACCAAGGAAGCAAATTAAAGGGTGAGCACTGTGGGTTGAGCCAAAGCCTGGGAAAGTTGATGAGAACTGCTCTTCCATTGCCTGCTGCCTCCTGCATTTTGTATAAGCTCATTAATGATCTTCAGTTGATGTTGGTTGAATGGTAAAAAAAAATATCCACTGAGCTTTAGATCCAGCTGCAAGGAACTAATTATTTTAATGTATTCTGTACTTGGTGTGCCATAGGAAATCAAAGCAAAGAAGGGAAGGAAACCCCTAACTTAGTGAAGTGAAGGAGAGCCATAAACAGGCTAGAAGTTGAGGATCTGTGGTCACTGTGGCCCTACAAGTTTTGTCATAACACTTCAAGAAGTGTTTTCGAAGACATCATCTGAGAGGGAAAGTTCTCATGTAGCTGAGAAAGTTTTCTTTAGAGCTCAGCCCTTAGGACAATTACATCTCAGAGCACCTCAGGGGGCTGCTGCCAATAGAGGCTTGATTTGCTGTCCATCATCAGCTTGCTGCATTTTCTTGGAAACTTTCCTTTAGGCTGGCTCATTATTTTACAATGTGCCCTGAGGTGACACATGTCTATTTGGGTAGCAACCAGGAAAGGATATTGTGTCTGAAGAGATTCGGTACAGAGTTTTGGTAAAGCATCAGAAATTGAGTTTTGGGATAAATTGTTGGCATTTCAGGTGCAGAATCAGATTGGGTTTAGAACATTCCTATTATTTAATTTTTTCAGCCAGAGGAGAATTGCCACCTTTGAGAGATGTATTTCAATTTGGCTGACCACTGGATAACCACCAACACAATTGTGTCTAAGGACTTGTCCATCTTCATCTTTCCTTGTTTCCAAGGACAGTCTGCCTGGTAAAAAAGAAATGGACTTAAACAAGAGTACAAGCAATATGATGAATTTGGAGGCTGCTTTCCAAAACCAGTTTTTTCTGCTCTTTTCAAATCTCTGTAATCTCTACAATTGGCAGAAATATAAAAAAATCCATCTTGTAGAATATATACATGACTTGCTAAACCCATTTGATTCACTCTTCATTAAAATATCTGTGTGCAATATCGAAGAAATCCTATGTTCTATAGGCCACATTTACATGATTTACATTGATTTTTCACTATATTTTATTGTTATTAAAACGTTGTGGGCTTTTTCTGTTGGCTGGCTGAGATTTGTTCTTGTTTTGTAAAGGGTTTACAGCAAAAGCAGTATTTGCTGAAGTTGCAGTAAGATCTCATGGAAAACAGATTAGTCTGAAAAACAGACTAATTATAAGTATTCATATAGACTTTGAAAATACCCTTAGTCTAGCCAGAGAGAAAAAATAGGGCCATTTTATCAGGAGAGGTGTTAGATTCAGAACAAAAGTTATTGGATGATGTTATTGGATTAGAATAGAAGATTAAATTATTAGTACCTGATTGAGATTTTTGTCAGACCATTGTTCAGAGATTGTTCAGTAAACCAAAAAGAAGGGGGTGAGGTGTAACAAATGATTCATTAAAATTTTCATTCATCTCTACAATAACCAGAGACTTGGTATTATTTTGACACACAGTGCCCTTTGTGACAAGGAAGTTTGGTACTAAATCCAGCCCCACAGTAAGTTTGTCCAGCACACAAAAAAATATTTTACTCTATTCCCTTATTTATTAAGAGAAGGGCCTTTGTCTTTCTCAGCATGCTGAGTGTACCATGGATACTTTATTCCTCCTGCATGTTAATGTTAAACAAAAGCATTTAGGCAGGAGAAGGACAATGCAAAGAGATCATTCCAGAAACTCTGAGACTCTCCTCCCCTGACCTGAAAGCATTGCACCTTCCTGCAGATGTCATCATGAAATGTCACCTGGTGCAAGCTAAGGCACCACACTGATTTCCTTATTAGCCACTTGCTGAAACACTTCATTATTAAGCCACTTAAAAAACTGCCCCTTATCACACTCCTGATGGTGTGAACGCACTGTGAATGAGCAGAATTGAGTAATTCAGGCATAGAGACTTTTCTTAAAGCCTATAGCTGTCTTTTAGCAAATTTGCCTGTGTGCACCCTGCTGCAGAACTTTTCCTACAAAATTCTTTTCCCTTTACTTGATTTACTGTAAAAGCTTGGCATTGATAACTGAAGTATAACTATTCTAAATGAGACAGATGACTTAAAATATATTCATTCCAAGACATGAATCCAAGTCTGGAGGGAAGCAAGGAAACACTGGAATTGGAAAAACCACCCTTGTAAATGTACACATGGGAAATTTCCAGGAAACTGGTCTATCTCCATAGATCCCAGTCTCTATAAACAGCAAGGCCAATTTTCATCATGTGTGCACCTCCCCTTTCTGTTCTCTTCAGGATTTTCCTTCCTCAAACAGTCTGTGCCAGCATATGCTCTATTGTAAATAAACCACAAGTTCCAGCGTATCCAGATTCACAGCATACCTTTCCCTGAAACTCAAGTACGATATTTTCTGCCTGTCTCTTCTCCCAGGAATGTTTCTTTTCCTGCTGCCCCCAGTTCTCTGCCTCTCTCTGAGGCACAGGGCTCCACAGACTCTTCTACCTCTCTCCCATTCTGGTTGCCTCCTTTACTAATTCAGCTTCTTCAGTAAAATCTGATATATTCCATGTGCAAGTTTTACATGAGCAGAAGGGAGGGACACCATCAGATCCCCACTGACTGTTCACCAGCCAGCTCAGTTTTATCTTGCTAGCTGCCATGAAGGAAAAAAATCAATTCTCTTTTCTAATGTTAAATAAGACTGTTTGAAAGCACATAATGAAAGAAAGGGAGAAATAAAGCAAAGAGTAATGAGAGAAGCAATAAACAGCTTTCCATAAAAAGAAAAGAAAAAAGGAAGAAAAATAGGAAGAAGAGCTGGAGCAGAGATGGAAGAAAAGCTGCTCCAGCATGCTACAAGAGAAGAGAGCTTCAGTAACATACAGACAGCTTGAAAGGACAAAAAGTTTTTTCTTAAGCTAAAGTACTCTTCAGCTAGAGGAAAAGAGAAGGAGGGTATTTATTAACTAACAGTAACTTAGGTTATCTCCATTTTCAAACCAGAATTTAGAAATTATTTCTAGTAAGGTGCACAAACACATGAAATGCTACCATATTTAAATCAAATTGAAGTGATCAGAGCGAAGTAGAACAATTTTTGAGTTTAAAACCCTAAGAGCTATTTTAATCCAGTATTATCGCTCTGTAATTTCAATGAAAAGACCACATACTAAATCTTTTCCCTATTGTTTAGTATGTCTATATTCAGCTTCAACTGAAAGAAAGTTTATATAAATACACCATGGGAATATGGTGGGCTAAATATCACAAATTGATAGCACAGTACACAAAGAGAAGAACATTTATTTTTTTAATCATCAAAATTATCCATGTGCCTGCCATGTTCCTTAGATTCCAATTAGATCTGCTGTTCTAACAAGAAACTTGTGCTAAGAACATTTCTCCTGTTTAGCATGCACAATGTGACTTCACATCAGAACAGCAGGATCTGGCAGGAATCAGCCCATTCCTATGGGGAAATATCCCACACAGTTGTTTTCTAAGGTGAAACGGGCTGGAGGGACTCAATTGTCACACCAGTTGTTACCACCTATAATTGCTCTCAAAGATTCATGTCCTGTAATGATCCAAGACAGTCCTGTTATCTCTTTGCATTGATTGATCTGAAACATCTGTCACCTACATCCTCCTGGCTAAGAGAGCTATTTTGCTCAGGAATGATGGGGAGAGCCAACATTGTCATTGAGTTACAGTATGTTATGCATGCAAAATCAAAAATGTCACACAGCAGTCTCCCACTGAAGATTTAATGGCATCTGAACAGAAGCCAGCAGCATTTTGTTTTGCATGGTGTCAGTGTAAACATGTTTGTTTACAAGCCTGCTGCTCAGCAGGTCTGACGTGGCAGAGCATCAGCAGAGGATGACAAAGTGGAGCCATTTTTTGATGACTCCAGCCTCTGCCAAATCATTCCTGCTCTGATAGAGAAGGACAGATTCAGAACCTGCCCCTTTTTGCCAGTTTAAATAATCTGTTAATTACTCTTCCTGTTTATTACCTCGAGGAGTCCAAGCTCAAGGAATTTGATTGCCTGGAGAAACTTCCCATTGACCTCAAAGCATTTGTCAGACAGGCTTCTGCACAGGCCCACAATCATTAACCCATATGTATCGAATTTCTCACTTTGCTATAATGAGCAAAGCATGGCAAGGTATTTGTAATGTGTAATTAGTAAAGACAAGCTGGCTCCTCCAGATTAAATAATAACTGAAGGCCAGATTGTAAGCAGAAGTCATTAAAGCTATTTGGATTTGCATTATCTCAAAAGCTAGCTCTGGTACAAATTTTGTCTTCAGTTTCAAATCAGGCTGACACAGCTTAAGGGAAATTGGCATTTGATTTGTTATTTCCCTGTTCACTTTTTCACATTATGGAGGGAACAGGAAAGGAAAATCTGGAGCTGGTTTTTTTTTTTGGCCTAACCAAAAGGCTGGAGCAGGAAAGCTTTGCCTCACAGGCAATTCCGTCCATTTTCCAATGGACCGACATGAAATCGATGAATTTTTAGTTATACAGAACTAGTCAGAAATTTCCAGCTATTTGCTGAAGGGAATCAAGATTATCTTTAAATACTGACTGATTAAAAAAATAAATTAAAGACTAAACCCCAGAAATATGCATTTTTGTACATGTGTTTGTTAGTATATGTGTATGCTCATGTGCATACATTTGAAATTTTCCTTCAGAAAAATAATGTATATTTTAACATATCAAGCAACTTTAGAATTCTACACATCTGAAGACATAGGGAAATATTAGCTTTGATCTTTGTGTCTCCTCATAGGAGCCACAGGGAAATCTGCACTTGCTGTATCCATCACTTCCCCATGACTATTGGAAGCAAAGAAACCCAGTTCATATAAAACTTCTGTAAATGAACACCATGACACATTTTCCATCATAGTTGAGAAAATGTTGTACTTTAGGGTAAGAAGCTCTCACACAATTGGTACACTGAGAAAAGTATGCATTTCATGGATAGGAACCACAATATTGTGCATCACAAAGACAGCAAATACCAACAAAACGTTCCTGAAACACACACACGCTTTTATGAAAATTCAAGGAGTGCTGCTGCAGGGTGCTTCCATTCCAGGTGAGCGTTGCCCAAAGGCCCAGCTGGAGTGCTGGGGTCCCTGGCAAACACTCGTGCTGGTGTTTGCATGGCAGAGGTCCCAGGACGAGGGAAGAGATGAGAATGTTGACTCCATGTTTCAGAAGGCTAATTTATGATTTTATTATGTATGTTATATTAAAAGAATATATATATATCCTTTTAATATAATATATAAAAGAATGTTATATATATTAAAACCATACTAAAAGAACAGAAGAAAGGATTTTATCTGAAGGCTAGAAAGGAATGGAATGATAATAAAATCTTGTGACTGACCAGAGTCCAAGATAACCAGACTGTGATTGGCCATTAATTAAAAACAACCACATAAGACCAATCAAAGATGCACCTGTTGCATTCCACAGCAGCAGACAATTATTGTTTACATTTCATTTCTGAAGCCTCTCAGCTTCTCAGGGAAAAAAATCCTAGCAAAATGATTTTTCATAAAACATGTCCGTGACAAACACTCAAGGTTTTGTTTTGCTGCTGGACCCCTGAGAGGCAAATCCACATCCACACAGGCACATTCCAATATTAACTCACGTTGGAGCAGCAATGGGCTGTGTTTTACTCTACAGGATGACAGTGGCTGCAGAAAGGCACCTGATGATGTCAGGGGAGAGTCTGTAAATGGGTCTGACAGTGCTTAATGGGGAGAGTGAGAATTCTTCTGCTGTTTTCTAGCTTTGATGTTTTAATGTTTGATATTATTATAAGGGAGCCTGAAATGCAAGGGGGGCCTTTTGTGAATATTTTTAGGCCAGAGAGTCAACTTAGTTCCCTATTGCTGGGTCAAATGGTGAGGAAGATCTGCAGTTGAACAAAGAACAAGTTGGCAGCACATTAAGCAAAAGCAATATAAGCACATCCTTCTTTCTCCCCCACTTGTTCTCTTTTTCCTTCTTTTTTAATTTCAGTTTCAACTAAGAACGAACCACTGATCAATAGCCAGTGGTTAAACACCTAATGTGTTGTCACGTCATTGCTAAGCTCCCATACCTTCTCAGTGATTTCTCATGCGTAGCTCCTCACAGCACTGACTCCTTCTTCACAGCACAACCAACAAACTCCATCTCTCTCCTCACCCAACTAACCCACACTTTCGTAGCACCCATCTTCTTATTGGACACAGCTGTGGCCTGTTGAGGGCAGGCCTGTTCCTAATCTGTGGTGATTGGTACAGCTGCAGCTCCTCAGGTGTGAGGAAGGCCTTCTGCACTATTTTCTTCCATTCTATCCCTCCACACTAATGAAGGAGCACAGAAAGAGCAAATGAAATATTAATGGACATATGCACAGAGGGCTGGCCTTTCTGAAACCCAAGGCTCAGTTTTCAGTTTTCATGTTATGAAATCCCACTGTTGAGGCCAGATATTCAAAACACATGTAGCTTCATTGCAGCAACTCATTACACAGCAAATTTTCAAGAGTGATCATCACCCAAAAGAGACAGAAAAAGAATATGTGCAAATTCACCTTACAGTGCATTGTACCCCACAGGCAAGAAAAATGGACTAGGATTGACATCAAAACACCCTACAGTTTTGCTTCACTTCACTTCACTGAATGATTGAGAATTTTGGGTACTTGGGGGAGACTCTAGTCCTGCCCGTGTACCTGAGACTTCCTTTCCTTAGCTTCACCCCTTTTTCCCCATTTCTAGCAAGAACCAGACCAGAAGTACCACCATCCCTTCCTTTCTGCTCCATTCGGGTAATTTCTGTCAGGCTGAAAGGATGTCAGGAGGGCTGAGGGCAGCTCTGCAATGCCAGGAGAGAGCTGCAGAACAGAGTCTGCATGGGACCTGACCAAACTAACACTCTGGACCCTCAGCACACGTGGGAATGTCTTCTAAATTACCTTCCTTTACCATCCTTCCCACATCTGCTGTAAAATGTGAGGGAGCAATCCCTCCTCCACAGCAGGAACAGTCTTGAACAATTTATTGCAGAAAGGGGAACCTCACTTTGTGTTCCCCACTGCCACGTTCTCCTGCAGCTGGGAAGGACCAATAATTCTGAGAATTTAAATGATCACAAATCTCTATTATTTAAAAACAAAACAAGCCCAGAGAAAATGGATGCATCCTTATGAAAATAGTGCAGGTAACTCTTTCCCCTTCACTGATGCTGAGATATGAGGCACACATGAGAAGACAGAACTTCAGAGGAATCAGATTGCTCGTGGGTAGTGTAGAGTGCTTTTATTATACAAGATTGGGGAGGTACTTATCAGCTGCTGAAAGCAACTCAGGAAACAAAGGTAGTTAAAGGAGTTTATTCTCCAAGGAGGCAGAAGCAAAATCAAAAGCAGTTTCCAGAGAAGATCAGCATGTAGATGTGTCCTATCCTTCCTGACTGAGCTAAACACAGGAAGAAAAAAAAACATTTTATTTGTATCAGACATACCTATTTTCTCAGATGTTGCTGAAATACACATCTGCCATCTTCAATAGGAACAATAGCAGTAATTTCTTGGGTTTTTGCAATTTTCCTGTTTCTCATGGCATAATCACCAGGGATCCTGATAGTTTTCCTGCAAAAGCAGAGAAAAACATGCTTTTAGTGGTAAACCTTGGACAGACACAAAGATAATGTTTTTTTCCTCTCTCCTTCAAACAGCACTGCCACACTGACTGTTTGACAGGCATAGCAGAGATCCCACAGTTCATGGCTGCGTCCACAGTGACCAAAACTAACAAACTAGAGAAACTGCTCTCCAGTGGAGAAATTATCATTTTAGCTTGGTGAGAAAGCTTTGTTTCTAAAGCATATGGTGCTAGCAGGGAGCAGTGCTGGTCTTTGCCAATAAATACTTTGCCTGGTAAACAAAATAGAGTGGGGAGCTTCTGGTGTGCTGCTAACAGTCATCTTACGGCTGGTTTACCTTTTTGTGCTCCTCAGGTTGCCTAATCTGCTGAAGGAAGCTGAAGCCAGTGGCTACTGTCCACATGAACATTCAAGTGTCTTTAAAAATCAGATATTCATGAGATTTCTCAATTGAAGATTCAAGACTGGGAAGCAAAAGGACAAGGGAAAAAGCCCTGGTAGGACAAAGACACTTTGCCATGTCTTTCTGCCTTTGGGGTCCAACTGTGTCGTCACTGTCCTTAAGGGTCAAAGTCTGCCCTTTATTTGTATTAGGGGCTTATTGAGAGTTTCGCTCAGCTCAGTTTCTGAACAGCCATCAGCCTGTCAGACATTTGGATGATTGCATGTTTAAATCATCATGTCACAGGAATCATGTACCCATGCACAGAGGGCATGAAGACATCAAGAGAAGAAAGAGAAGAAAGAATTAAAGGTTGAAAAATTAAACTAACACTCATTTAACAGTAAGGGAAAGTTTTTAGGGATGTGCTTCACAAAATGGTCCATATGTGATGATTATTGCATATGGCAAAAAAACCCCAAAGCAAACAAAAAATCTAACAAAAAAACAAACAACAAACAAACAAATAAACCCTTCAATTTTTTCCAAGAGGCAAATGAAGCTGTGCAAGGTTCCAGAAGAGCCATTATCTAATTTCATTGCCTACCAGTGGGTCTGAGGAGACTAGTTCAGATGGAGATATCTGTACTGTGATCACATATACAATTAACTGAGACAGCTCATCCAAGGTTTATTCCCAAATTATGCATTTTTTAAGAACAGGTCCTGGGGTCATATCTTGGACTTTTGATTTTTAGATTTTTCAACCACTTGAACTTAAAAAGCAAACTATAAATCAGCTCCTTCCACAAAACCAGATGTGAATGGTTCAGGAACGTGGTGCTTTGACTTATTCCTCTGGTACAGTCACAGAAAATGAGCCAAGAGAGACTTCTGTGCTTTTATATGTTGTGGCCCTCCAACAGCTGTGTGCTAGTGTGGAAATAAACAGCTATGGATTTTATTTTTAGAGCTTTCCCTCTCATAATCCACTAACATTTGGTCATACTTCTCACACACAATCATGTGCCATTTGTATCATTCACACACCAAAGACACACACACAAAATATTTTCTACAAAGGAAGAAAATTGAAATTCTATTCTATTTAGAATTAAACTGAGTGTGGCTTCGAGTTCTACAAATCAAAACTGGCAGCTTGCAACTATTGTCACATTTAATGGGTTAATGCCTGTACAGAGTTTTGAGCATCTCAAATATTGTATAAATTTTGTGTATTATAATGAATTCATTTGATTTCATGAAAAGCTGTACATTCCACAGTATCTAGTTTTGATGCATCTCTAAGTATTTATCTGAATTTAAAAGATTTCCAGAGAAAGTGATCCTAAAAAACTCTCTTAGCATGGATGACATTTCTCCTAGAAAAGAAAGCAAGAAGAGAAAGCCAACACAAGTCAGCAGTTCTGTTTCTTTACAGAAACAGCTCACAGTACCTTTCTGAGATGTACTGAAAAAATATTTTCTTGCCATTACTTGTGCAATATATATGCAATTTTCTTGCATATACAATTGCAAGAAATTTATTATAATTACCAGGGTGCATATAGCCAAATATTCCAAATCTATTCATTTCCAGTATGTGGGGGAGTGCCCCAAGCAAACTTCCATAACCTCCAGCAAGCCAGGAGCTGTAACATCAGGTTACAGGGGGATGGCTGGACTGACCATTTCTCTCTTGCGAATAAGGAAAAATATTTTGATAAAGAGTAAACCATCTTTGTGTTGGACATTTCCCATGTCCTGGGATTCCTGCATTAGCATTTCACAATGGGGTACCCAAACTCTAAATACCAACCAAAAAAAGTATACTCAAATTACTTTTACAGCCATTTTAAAAAAAACCTTTCAGTTTCTCCTGATCTCTGTTAATAAATAAATAAATAAATAAAAAGTTAATGGTCCTTGCTAATCTGATAGCATATTCCAGCCTTTGATCTCCATGAAGTAAGGATGATCAGAAAAGCATATAATGTATGTCAGAGTCTGACACTGATCGTGTTTGCATTGGTTCCTTCATTTACAAGATTATGTTCATGTGGCAACCTTGATGGAGCAGCATTAAATAAGATAAGCTACTAGAGTAGCTTAGAATGACATGACAGAACTTTTTTTTTTGGGGAGATGTGACTCAGAATGCAAAAAAGCAAAAAAGACATTGAAACTCATTCTAAAAATATGGTCTGGGGTTATTTATTTCCAAGTTAAGGCTAAGGGTGGAGGAAAAGATACAGAAAGATCTTTTAAATTTTCCAGTCTTTGAATATAGTTTGCTAAATATTTTTCAGGGACTGTGCATTCACTTTGCATCTCCTCAGTGAGCTATTGGAATCTATTTCTAAAGAAGAGCTCAAGAATGTTCTTAGCCCCACCTGTCTCTGATACTGGGGAGCCAAAACAGTCCCAAGCTTTCAGAATTCCATCTCAGTCCACTCTGTCCCCAGAGCAGGGCAGCACAAGCAAGAACAAATATCCCAGGTTTTCTTTTCCATTCTTTCTTACTCCATTGAAGAAATAACAAAGTTGAACAGAAGGGGCAGGACCTCCACTAACTCCAAGAGCTCCACAATTTTAAGATCTAGAAACAGAACAAGATGCATTTTCTCAGAGGTGAAATGAAGCTGTGGCTCTATTTCAGCAGAAAGGAAGGTGCCACAGAACCTTCTATCTCATCTATGTCCCTGTCTATGTCTGACAGGACCTGCAGCTCCAGTCTTATCCAGCCCAAAGAACACAAATATTCCTTCCTCCTTCTCCTTTCCCAGAGCAAGATCAATGGAATGAATACATCTTTATCATTAAGACCTTCTGTTTCCAGAGAAGAAATCTGCAAAGGCAAATCTCTTATTTACTGAAGCTTTGCTGCTATGTCCTAGTTTCTTCTGCGATGCTCCAAGTTTAACTCATACTAGGGACACAATAACCACAACTCCAAATAAAACTCTCTCCTACTTGGTTTTCTATCAGCATCTGGAAAATCACATGGGCATTCCTGTATTTTGACCCTTTGAAGTCACAATTCAGTCCATTGCTTTAACTCCAAGAGAGACACACAGCTAGCAGTTGTCTCACATTCACAGTTACAGTAACATTTCTCACTGCACCGATTCTTTTAAAAGCTCAAAAGTTGTTATTGCAAAGAACTTATTTATTTTAGATACTGCACCAAGACTGCATTAATGAACTATACTAGAGGACTGCTGGAAAAAATCCCATCTTCTCCAGCTTCACAGTCTCCGTCTCACATTATCATTCTCTACACAAATAAGAGACACAAAGATATTTTTCACTTAAAAAAAGAAGTATTCTTTTTCCTTCAAATCACTATCAAAATAAGACAATAACACATAAACCAAGTAGGAGGCTGAAAAAAAACCAACACAGAAGCAATGAGTCACATTGTTCACCAGGATACTGATAGGTACACAGCTATTACTGAGGAAAGCATAATGCGAAGCCCTAATCAAAGCAGAAATGCAGCTATTGCTGGGGTGGAACTGAGCAGCAAAGTACATGTGAAGAGCAGCAGGAATGAAGACATCACTGAAACTCAAGGTGAAAGAGAAATTAGGTTCTGCCATTACCCCAAATGGCAAAGTCTGGTTTGGGAAGGAGACGGTGGAGAGACATTATCATAGCTGGAGGTAGCAGGGGTGCAGTTACATCCTCTGTCACACAAACACCATCTCCTGCAGAGGCCTCCAGGTCTGCAGGCTAATAGCTTAGTTCAGCAGTCAGCTTGTGAGAAGAGAAACAACCTCTGAGTCACTGGATTTTCCTTCAGTTCCTCCATTACCAGGAACAGACTCTCTGTGACTCAAACATGTGAGAAGGGGTGAGAACACAGCATGAGCAATTAGAGCTGTAGAACCTCAACTTTTATGGCCTGCATCTTTGCTAAAGCAAAGATTTAAAGGCACTGAAGGTAACTTAGCCTTTTTGTTGAAGAAGAAAACTATTTTCTCACTTGACATAATTCTTCACACAAGGCCAATCTAAATATATAGTTTATTACCATACCAGTTAAGGTTCTGAAGGAAACAGAAAGCTTAGCTATCTGAATCATGATCAGAATCTCCCAGTTACAGGAAACAACACAGAAAACCAACAAAACACGGAATTCTGAGAAGAATCTCATGCACTTTCCACCAGGTGCTGTATTTATTTACCCCCCACTATACTCTCTACAGTGCACAGGCCCCTAATACAGGCACAGGAGACACAAATTGGAGATTACTCTTTGACCCCTTCAATTGATAGAATCACATGAAAATTAAATCCCTGAGGTTTTCGTGCATGGGAATGAGAGTGCAAATTGCAGGTCTATTGACAAGGCCATAATCCTCCTGCACAACTGCATCACTTCAGCTGAAACCATGTTAATATTGACAATTGACAATGGATGCATTGTTGGGAGGGGGAGTGGGACATGAGTTAAAATGAAGGAAATCTAATAATCAAACCACTAATTCTGTAGCACTAGTAGATTAACTCCAAAGAGGTAATTTCACATGGAAAGAACTGTTTGTGGCATCAGCCAGGGTAGGTTCACCTAAGGACAGACTCCACTGTTCCTGTGGCTCTCACTGGTCTATATGGGAGTCTCAGCTTCACTGGAGTGCGAAGACAACAAAAGTTTCTTGTTTGTTCTATAGGGATCATTTCTAAAGCCCAGAAAGAAGGAAAAGAGAAAAATAGCTGAAGTAACCAATCTTGGAAGTGGAGCTAGATGATGTTAAGAAAATGCAAAGAATCCTCTGCTGTTACTAAAATCATTATCAAAATCACAGAGAAAGCTCAGAGGGAAGAGATGCACACTGTGGGCTGAAGCATTCAAGCAAGGGGTAATGTTCGCATCAATCTTCATCTTTCTCTGGCTGTTACTGACACCTCTGACAAAATCTGGGTTGATTTTTTCACTTCTTCCTCATCAAACACAACTTGGTGGCACCTGGGTGAGAACAAACCCCAGGTGATAAGCTCATCAGCCTGCAATATTCAGGGCTGGAGTCAGGGAATAAAGACCTTGGCATGATGAGGGCAATGCACCTGCAACTTCTCTTAGACTAAGCCCTGTGAAAAGAGTCTGGGAACTTGAAAGGTGAAATGACACGATGACCAAGCAGATCCAGCCAACCCATTAGGCAATGCTCCATAGCCCCCTTTTTTTTTTTAATAAACCCCCCCCTCTTTAATTTTCCACATTAAAATTGAATTAACACATCACATGAGCACATTCTCTAAAGCTCTGACATTAGTATTCATTTTAATAGCTAATTAAAAAACCTTCACCTCTTATAATTGCCAATAAATTCCATACAGGACTTTCTTCTCCAAGTCAAGAGGTAGAAGAGAAAAGAAGGAAATAAAAATATGTAACTATTGCAACTCTCAACAAGAGACAGCAGCACAGATTTTCATGTTACCTTTTACTGAGGACCCAAAGTGGGAATCTGATATTAATTTCAACCTAGCAGTCTTTCAGAGAAAGTATTTATATTTCTATTTTTCATTTGTGAATTTCACAGTCATTCATATTAACTTTTTATTTGAATATTATTTTCAGAAGCGTAAGAACCAAAATTCAGATTTTCTCACTGTTCACAACTCCCATTGTGTTTAACTGCACTGCAACCATACAGGGCATTCAGAATAAGATTAGGGAGAAAAAATATTTAAAAGAGCTATTTCTGCTTTCTCTCACAGCATTCTGACAGGCTTTATGGCATCACTGCATGATGGTGACAGTAACTCATATTCCAAGACCTAAATATCTATACAGGTATTCATCTGCATCAGCTTTCTGAAATTTCCTCTGGAAACTCTGTATGCACACATTTCAAGTGCAAAGAGAGAGGAGAGAAGAATATGATGCTTACAGAATTTACAATGAGAGTTTATTTGGACTTTCCTCATCAAGGCTCTGTAATTATGGTAAAATCTATTTTCCTCATGCAAAGGAACAGAGAGCAAATAAAACATGAAAGGTTTTACAGATGAGTTCCTACGATTTGATAGAACTGTTGCAGTTGGATTGTTGGTGTACTCACATCTTGAGAGGAATTTTCTGTATCCTTTGTGGCTGCTTGTAGTATTTAACAGGTAAAAAAAACCCAATATATTTAAGATATTATCATCTTTTCTCATCATCTGATCAAAATTGGTCCAAACAGGAAGGTAAGCAGGGGCACAAACATGCTGGGCTAACAAGCCTAATTTCTTTAGCTGGGAAGGAGCTGATGCTATAAAGGCTGTAAAAAGGGTGCTGATAATGCTCTGGAGTTCCCACATGTGAACCTTGGCCCTGCATACATCAGGCTTGGAATTGCTGCACCGGACTGGTTTTTTTGGGTTTTTTTTGGTAAGGCAATGGACTCAACAACTTCAGTAAAGGCAGATATCATAAAATCAGGGTTCTACACACTCATGCAAAGAGGGCATAGGAAAAAACTGATAGTGAAGAAAAAGCACACAAAGAGCACTGGTCCATATCCGGTAACTTGTGTGTTTACATCAGGCTCAGACTCCATGATTCAGGTGGGAGAGGGCTTCCCTTAGATTCAGATAAAATTGCCTCTCCCTTAGATACAGATAAATATTCCTTTCAAGAGTGATTAAATAGAAAAAGAAGACAGAATCTGCTCAGACCTACACTACATAGAAAATTTAGCAGGAAAGGATATTATTGAGGGAGAACTTCAGATACGTTGGGCAAGAGTTTGGAAAGAGATCCTAAAGTCCTGCTTTGGATGCTTTATTACTCTATGGAGTCAGTGCTGAGCTTTCTGCAGTTCCTTCCTTGCAAACAGGTAAAAGATCGAAGAAGGAATCAAACCTTCCATGAGTTGCAGAACTCTGCTCTTTGTGTCCTACTTCCAAACCAGCAAGATTAAAGCTCCCATATTGAGGAAGATGCAGTGATGGGAAATGCTGGAAATGATGCCTGTATTATAGAATGCAGAACCACGTGCCTTGCCATGCTCCCCTTGGGGCTTCATTGTCACCAGAGACAAAACAAACAAACAAAAAAACCCAGAACAAAACAAAACAAAAAAAACCACCCAAAAAGTCCCCCAGACGAACAAAAAAAATTAATTGTGAGAGAGAGCAGAATCTAAATCCCCTTCATAATACATTTCTGCATGGGTGTTTTTTATGATGCGTCTAGAAAATTCAGCAATGCCTCACCTACAGGGTCCCACTGCATAATTTCTGGGGGACTGCTCTCTCCCTGGGGAGAAAGGTCGTGAAGGAAACATAAACACTTGAAATAACGGAACAAAAAAGGCAGTTCCCTCTCCTGGTATCTGCTGCATCTCCACGAGGGGTCTCTGCAGACGCAGCTACGGCAGCAGGTGCGGCACCAGGACAGGCAGGAGAGGAGAGGGATGGGTGGGTGTGAGGTGGGGGTGATGTGATGGGGGTGATGAGATGGGGGTGATGTGAAGGGGACGATGAGATGGGGGATGAGATGGGGGTGATGAGATGGGTGGCTTCAGTGCTACACCAGATTTGATGGAGAAAAACTGAGGAAGAGACTAGGAACATACAGATGTTCTCTGATACACCACCCCAGCCCCAGCCCCAGCCCCAGTTGCAGCCCTGGGCATTCACTCGAAAAGAAATCCATGCAGCTTTTGTGACAGATAAAGTTTTTTCTACCATTTCCTTCAGTGGGTTAATTTTCAATATAGACAGGGTGAAAGTAGGACTGACCATGTTTTTTTGGTTCCTTTGAATAGCCCCAGGGTTTCTGTTCCTTTATTAGTACTTCCTCCCAACAATAGTTTTTTAGTGCAGGACACTAAGCTGGTTTTTGGAAGAGACAGGCTAACTTGATCATTATCTTGAAGGATGCTTTACTTTTTCTTCCATTCTAAACTTCTAGAAATTAGCACTGCAGGCATTGTGTTCACACTCTTCATGTCTGTTTGCCTGTGAATGTGGACTCACATTTAGCTGTGAGAAAATTAGTAATTTTCAGTATAATAATTTTTAAAGATATAGAAAATAGAGTTAAAAGAGGCCTGAGGATTATTACCTCACCCAACCAGCTTCAGGAAGCAAGAATCAACTCTATGTAATGTGTTCTTTATAATTATCAACACAAGCATCACCATGTAATGATGGTGATTTCCAGCCCTCCCAGGGAACTGATTTCCATCTTTCCCAATAAAAGGTCTCCTGGTTTCTCACCCATGACTATTCAAATATATTTTAAACCCATGCGTCCTTGCAGACTTAAAAGAATAGAAAAAATCTTAATCCCTTCCTTCTTCCCCACTTGGCTAAGGCCATGCTTTGCTCTTCCCTGCCAAGCACTGAGCTGCTCTCACACCAAAAGGACTCCAGATGAACTAAAGCCCAGGCTACCCTATGCCTGTTGATAGGATGGGCAGCTTCTCAATTTAAAATGTGAGATATTCTATCTGTAATATTTATACTTTGAATTTACTCCCTTTAATAAAAGACTCGAGGCTCCAGGATGAAGCTGGCATATAAGCAGTATAGGCACTTTAGTCTTGCCTGATTGAATTTTCCAATTAATTTCAGTTTATCACATACCTTGAAAAACTACACTGAAACGTGTAAATCAGAGAAGCTTTCTCTACTGCTTTTCTTTAAACATTACTGTGTTTAAAGAAAAACTGGAGTCTTTCTCCTCAGCTGAATCAGAAAATCAGATCTCTATACACTGAGAGAAGCAAAAAATATCTGTCCTGGATTCAAATATTCCCAAATGATGTTTAATCCCGGGCCTCAAACACAGCTGCTTTCTGTGATACAGAATGTTCTTTAGTGTATATAAGCTTTCCTGAGCATGGAGGGAAAGGCTCAGAGTTTAATGCTCTTATTTTCATGTTCATATTTTGATACAGAAAGCTGATCAGATAGAGGTGAAAGGTTATTTGATGCTTTCTTAAACCAAATCAATATTACAGGGCTTCTTATCTCTTTAAGTAGACTCACTGGTCTGGAAAAAGATCTGAAGGTGCAATACTCATCCTACCTGCACAAATAAAGAAAAAAGGCATCCCAAATGCTGGCAGCACTGAATGTAAATGTTTAAGGTCTGAAACAGGTTCTGGTTCAGCAAACTCCAGTTTCCTTAGTCCCCAGCAAAAGTGGGCACCCAGAGCCTCACAGGCAGAGAGAAAGAGGAAAAAAACAGCAGAAAAGAAACCCAAACAAAAAACCTACAAAAAGTAATTGAACAAGCACTTTCCCGCTTCACTGACTTTCTATCCCATGAAGCATTAGCCATTTATAATGTATACAGCCTTCTCCCTGAAGGCTACTGCAGCCTTTTGCAAGCTTTTTATGCAAGACTCGGATGTAACAGTGCTGAATTCCATGTTTACAAAGCCTGACAACAATTTACTTCAGATTTTACAATAAAATCTGTGTGTGTGAGTATGAGGAGCTTGAGGTACATATTTCCCCATGCTGCGGGCTAATGGCTTTTTCTTACAGAGCAAGTGAGGCACTGTATTCTTATCTATTTTAGAAAAGGTCTCATCTCAAACCCTGGACTTTCACATCAGGCAAGGCATTGCTCTCCAGGCTCTTTATTTGAATATGTCATTCTAGGTGTTATCTCTTGGCTTTTGGAAGCAAAAAAAAAAAGACAAAAAGTGACTGGTGGAGCCAGGATATTGAGCTGTAAAAATATCCCAGAGAAGGAACAAAGCAGACATGCTTTGTTATCTTTTTCCATCAAATGTTGTGTGTTTCTTATGCACAGCATAACAGTGTGCATTCTGGTTTGGATTTGGCTGATGTGGTTCACACCAATACTGCTCCAGCAAAAGAGTAGGGACCACCCTTCTCAGGACCTTTCAGGCAGCTGCAGGGATGCATTAAACTGCAATTCCCTAATGCAAGGACTGGAAGCAGGGAAATCTGGCACCTAATGGCTATCTCAGCCCGTCTGGAGATCTGGAGTGAAGAATGGTCAAGCTGACCCAGAGTAGCAAACAACTACCCAAGGTAACTTGTATTATTCATGTTCTTTACTCCCAAGGATAACAGCATGCTTAACAACTCAATTTAAAAGCACATTTTTGGAAACTTATTCAGCCACTTCTGAGTAATGGATCTATATTAGAGCCCTTTGGGGCCTTATGGGAAGAGCTGTTTTCTGGTTAATTTCCTGCCTTTAAAGAAGGTCAAAGGAAGATTTGTAGAAAATAACATCAGAAAGAAAATACATGAACCCATTCAAACACACAGTTCTGGAGATTCAGTGAGACAGGCATTGAAATATTTTCCTGGCCCCAAGTATGCCTCACTAGACAACATGGAGCTTGTTCTCTTCCAGTTTGCAGGTGAATAAATTGCCTCTGAACTGGGCCACATGGATTTTAGTTCTATCTATAATCCAAGGGAATGAGAATTAGTAGCTAGAGGGGCTAATTATGGTACTTGAACACAAGAATCTTAATTCAAATAAATCAATGTCAGCAATGATGGTAGGAAGAAAGAACTGATTGAAGGGATTTAAAATGGAAAAGAGGAGACTGAATTACCCTTTTACAGATTCTAGAAAGTCTGTGATTGGTTCAAAACAGAATGTTTTTTCACAGGGGAAAAAAACAAAACAAAGCAAAGCAAAACAAAAGAAAAAAAGCAAAAACCTCCTCCCAAAGCTGCCACCACCACATGCAAATGATTTGCTTTATGTCACTCAAAATTATTGCCACAAGCATTTTGCAGATTTGAAACTGGGATGGGTTGCAAGTTTTATCACTATTTGGCTCAAAAGTTCAAGGCGATATCTAAAACCCGAGAGAACTCGAATATAGAAGACAAAGACTAATTAAAGAATTGGGCTGTGTTGCAGCTCTGTTCTCTCTAAACCATGTGATCTCTGGACAGATGGCCATTTGATGTTTCCTGGGTCTCTAATGTTCCAGCAATTAGAAATATCTCCAAAAAAAGCTCTCTTCAGTGGTTTGTTTTTGGTTTTTTAAAAAATCTGTAATGAAGCTAGTAGGTCTCATAAAAAAATGTGTATTACTCAGCTATCTCTCATCAAAAATGAAAAGTAGAAAAATAAAAAGAACTTCATAATCTTAATTTCTTCCCAACCTCTGCAAAATTTTGGTGAAAAGGTTCTGGTACAGATTATAGGATGATGGAATATTTTCTCAGGTTTCTCAAGTTTTTCTTGAGTTTGTTTCTGCTGCACCAAATGAGGTACAGTCTAGTTTCCAGTACTTTTGTTTGCCAGATTTGTCCCTCACCATGCAGGTACAGCTTCTTGGATGTGTAAATCCCTAGAGATTTGCAATGGATTCACGTGGACAGCAGTGTCACAAATTAAATAGTCACCATCATCTGTTATTGCCATGGAAGGGTCAGAGCTGGAGACCAGAGCACTCAGGTACCAGGAGGCAATCATCAGCTATTGGTCTCTCACCCAGGTAATTCATTTATCCTTCAGAAGTGGAAATGACCAAATCAAGTTAGAAAAGATCAGCTGGCAACTCAGAATCTGTCTTTCCTGCTTAGACTTCACTTAATCCCAGTCCACGGTTTGCCTTTTTTAATTTATTGTTCTACTTGTTTTCCCTCCCTTCCTGTCTGTCTCTGAAGCATCACTGCATGTTACTGGCTCTGACAGATGTTTTTATTGTCATGTTTCCTCCTTGCTTATTGACACATGTCTAGACAGCTATTAGAAATTAATTAGAGGATTAATTACACCAAAGTCTGTTCCTGCACACAGCATGAAAGGCTATTCCAGAGCTGGGTTTCAGGTTTCATCACATTTGTGGGATTAGCCATGTGAAGCCCAGCATTCCTCTGTTCAGCAGGGAGGGCTGATCTCTGCTGAGGGTCAGGCTTGAGGGCTGCCCTCAGGGCAGGCATGGATGAACCTCACCCCAGGCTCCTCAGGCTGGGTTTCACCTCCAGTTATCCTCAATGTGCAGCCTCTGACCAGGTCAGCTGCCCAGGGAGGCAGGGACCTCTCCCAGCCTTGCCTCCATGCTCATTTGTGCTTGCATCTTGCATTATTTTCACATTATCAATTGTTCAAACCCTAAAGTAGGAGCTAGAACCACCTGACATTCAGGAGGTCTGTTTAGGAAGCAAATTCAGAACTCATCACTACTGGTTTGGAAAGTTAAAAAACCCGCTCTGGGAAAACCTGAAACTGAGTTTATTCCACTTTTTCTCACCATCCTCTACAACACGGAATGCTCTTTTACTGCAAGAAGAATGTTTATCCCTAAACTCTCATCAGCTGGCATATATTTTTTTCAGAAAAACATGAGTTATCAATATGCCAGCAGATAGATTAAGGTTTTATTTTGCATGACCCAAATTTGGCCATGAATGCTTTTCCCATACATATCTGCATAATATTTCTGCACAAAAATATCTCAGTTATCTTTCAGTTTTAATACCACTTCTTGGAAATACAGAGGTCAACAATTAATAAGCTCATTAAAACTTACAAGCTGCTTTGATTAATATTCCTTGTCTAGTTCCTTGAGAAATGTTCTGTATCTCCCAGGCTAATGAAGACAAGGCAGAGTTATTTAGGTGTTTGTTAACAAAGCTGATTTGCATATAATTAACTGAAAAGAACTCTGTCTTTACAAGGGAAACTCTGCCAATCTCTTTTGCAAGGGTGTTTTATGTAAACAGACTAAGTCCATGCCAAATTTAACAAAGCAAGTTATGTTCTTAAAAAACTAAATTAACTCAAAGGGATACAATTTTGGGGGCTATGACTGATAAAAAGTAAAGCACATATTAGAAAACAAACTGCCTTCTTTCAAATGTTGTTTATTCCGTCATGCGGGATTTTTCTTGTATGCTCTCATTCTTTTAATGAGTTAGATTGGTTTTTAGACATTTAAATGAACAAAGACTCTCATATTGGATTTCTCTTTCCTATGACCTACTTATGCAAAAAAATTAGTACCATTTCAGCAAAGCCATGCTTTTGCACAGATGTCCTCTATAAGATTGCTTATTCTACACCTACCATATACCCTGAAGCTCTGAATATGAAATATTATACAAAACAACTTGCTGTCTTGCAGCCTGCAGGGTGACCAGGCCTCCATTTAAACTCAGACAAAAAGAAAAGCATAGGCTTTGGGTCATTCACTTCCCATTTTGTCATCATGATTTCTACACTAAAAGGATTGTCAGGGGTTGGGAGAGGCTGCCTGGGACAAGGTGGGGTCACCACACCCAGAAGTCCTCGGAGCTCATGCAGATGTGCACCTCAGGGTCGTGGTTTATAGGTAAATTCAGCACTGCTGGGTTGGTGCTTGGGCTTGATCATCTTGGAGATCTTTTAACAACCTAACAATACTGTGGTTCAGAGGAGCACTTGAGGGAGCAAAATCCCCTTAAATTAACAGCTAGCTATCCAGTGAGATCTTAACAATCAGGATCACAAGAGGCTGCACAAAAGCAAAACACAGTTGAAGGTTCATGAATCTGTAGACCCAAAAGCTCCTATTTCATGGCCTGACCATGCTAAAGTTTCCTGAATTACCTTTTTTTGTGTTAATTTTCTAAGGGTAATAGGAAACAAATTTTTAAAAAATTAAAGGCTATAACCCTATTGAAACTTTATTTACATCAGGTTATATAAAAATTGTCTGATCTTACTGATTACATTCAACTTCCAAACTGCCTCTTCTAAAATTTCTCCAATTAATACAATTACTCTACTATTTCTTCTCTGTCCTGCTTTATACCCATTTCTCCTATTTATTTATGTACAAAATATTTTATAAAAGAAAACAAAAGACATCACATCACAAGCCAGTTCCCGCAGAAGACAATATGATTCAGGAAACTTTCCTGAAGAATTTTGTCCACACCAAGGAAAACTCATGGAACAGAACAAGGCATTTAGGTCCTTAAATAAATAAAACTCTCTTAAAGCAGAGACAGAAACTGGTGAGCAACAGAGCTTCCAGATTCCCAAACCTTTCTCTGCTTTAGTTGATACCATAGCAGCAAGAAGAAA
This sequence comes from Zonotrichia leucophrys gambelii, assembly GCF_028769735.1. NCBI lineage: Eukaryota > Metazoa > Chordata > Aves > Passeriformes > Passerellidae > Zonotrichia > Zonotrichia leucophrys. Next base: position 10,898,325 of record NC_088176.1, read on the forward strand.
AACAATGTATTAAAGAAAAGCTTGTGAACACACTGGCACTTCCAGCTGTGGACTTGTTATGTGAGATGGACAGAATCTGACCTCTGTGGGGGAAAAATAAATAGCAAACAAACAAGCAAACAGCACCCCCCAAATAATCAGTAATAAAAAAAAACAACAACAGTCCATCCAAGATCAGATCTGAAGTGAAAAAAGAAATCCATAAAGAGACCTTAAAGGAGCTTGCATGGGACCAAAAGGGGGAATGGGAGCAAGGGGTGGGAACAGTTTGAGGAGTCTGAAGATCTTCCACTCTGTTGTTCTCATTCATTTCAGAGAGTTTTTCTCAGCTGTCTCCAGAGTTGAGAAGCTCAACAGAGCCCTTTGCTACTGCTGACAGCCTGCTGGTGCATGACTGAGAACTGACCTATTTGCAAAGCAAGAAGGAACCAGTAAACTGCAAAAAAGCAAAGTTGGGGAAGCTGTCATGGTCTCTCTGTCACTGGTCTAAATCACAGGCAATGACCCAATGCAGATAACAGAAAGAGGCAAACTCTCCAACAGAATATCCAGTTATACCCATGTGAAAAGGCTCCTCACCAAATTAAATCATTACAAGTTAAAAAAAAAATAAAAATAGTGGCATTAGTTTTGATTTTTGAATGAATGTCACATGGAAGTCAAAAGCTTCCTTTTGAAATAGGTCTGAACCATAGATCTGCTTTGAAACAGGGTATCCTATAGGACATTTATTATTGCTTTATTTTAAATGTATTACAGCTGAAATCCCATACTCAGGATCATTTTAAGCTGTTGTGTCACAAAGTACCCTGCTGATTTGTCCTACTGAGTTGAGTACAAAAGCTAGTGGTGTAAAATGGACAGATCTCTGTAAGAATCAATTTTTAATTGCAAGAATAATTGTCAAACAGACCATGGATCATTCAATGATGTTAAGCATAAAACCACTGGAAAGAACCTGAGAGACTAGACAATGATATTAGAAGGTAATTCACCATTTTCTCCTGACGTGGGTCACTCTTGTTTTCCCTCCTACAACATCTGTAAAACTTTATCACCTCATAAACATTGCTAAGAAAAGAGGGAAAAAAAAGGAAAAAAGAAAGGTGCCACTAAAGAAAGTATTTCTCCCACTGCTCCTGGATAATTCAAGTCACAGTCAGACAAATGGACGTACACGAGTTTTATACCAACCCTTATTTTGCTGCTTCATTATTAATAGTAGGATACTTACTCTAATCACAGTTGCTACTCTCTAGACAGAATCTCCAAAATACAATAAATATGAATCAAGCCATTTGCAAAAATTTACTGCTGGAGAATGATGAATATTCTGGGAGAAAAACTGTCTGGCACTGTAATGCATAGACCACGTGAGACTGATCCCAGCCTTAGCATCTCAAATCTGAGAGAGCAAGACTGCTGTCACCAAGCTTTTTCTAGGCAGAACTGTGATAAATCCCCATTCTCTAGGATTTTCCAGATGCATAGTTTATTTAGAAGTTAACTTTAATATGGCAAATTTTGTGCCACCTTAGAAAACTGCAGCAGTTAATTCAATGCTGTAAGGACAGAGCTGTGGAAAGGGGCTCAGATGGAAAAGGATGAGGTCCCAGGAACCTCTCTAACAACATGCTTTGCATGGACCTGAAACATGGATGCAGTGTTTACTGGTGTGGGTAGGCAGTCCACAGTAAATCTAATTAGATTGAGGAACAAAAGGACCCTGGAGTGTGCAGAACCATGAATGGAGCCTGCCTTTTAGGCCATTCACTCAAAATGATTGTGTGTTCCCAAGGCTTTCAGAGACTTTCTCTTTGGAAACAATGAAAGAGTGAAAAAGGGACTTTTCTTCCCACTGCAAGGTGAGGGAGTTAGATAATGCACCTCATTAATTACAGGCAAATCATCACCACCACACATGAAGCCAAAGAAGAGGCCAGACTGACTTTTTTATAAAAATTATTGTTCAGTCACAGTGACAGAAAAATAAGTAATAAATCAGAATCAGAGTGCACTTGATGGTTTTATTTTGCAACTCATCTTGCTATTGTGACAGCCTGACACTAATTAGCACTCAATGCACAGGGGATGGATTGCTGTGGCCAATGGATCTCATTAACTGCTGTGAAATTTTCATGCCAAGACCAAGCACACCAAGGAACAGAGACCCCAGCAAATGGGCTGTCAGCAGCTGTGAGCATCACCACAGAGCCTTGGGTGCACAGATCAAAGGGCACAGAGGAGCTCCACACAGCCAGCTGCCTAGGTTTTCATGGATTTATTAACTTATCTCATGAAGGCAGGGAACTTGCCAAAGAGAAAATCCCAGTGTCCACAGGCTCTCACCACAGTTTGAGTTGAGCCAGCCCACTGAGAGGGAAACTGAGGGCACCCAAAGCCTGTGGCGCTGCTCTTTCATGTGTACTAGCAGATGTGCCATCCAGGGGTGACCCAGTTTGTGATCACCTTGGGGACAGGGATGGAAAGACACATTGTGGGCTCCCTGCTTTGACCAGCTGCCTATTTGCATTAAGCCAATAAGAAATTGATTCTTTGAGACTTGTCAAGCATGTTTGTAAGTGCCCAGCAGCTCCATTAACAAAAGAGGAAGGGCAGGAGGGAAGAAGAGTCAAGAGAGAGATCAAAACAATCATGGCCACAGGCACTGAGTGACTGTCTGATCCTCCTGTAGGGAATGGGGCTCCAGCCTGTTCAGCTGTGCCCATCACCTGTCCCCAGGGTGATCACAAACTGGATGTTTGTGTCCCCATGTGCCTTCCTCCCACAGGCACTGTCAGACCCAGCCTGGGCACACAACTCCACTGCAAAACCCTAAAAGTCAAAAGAATCATTGCAACAGCAGAGACTCCTGTGACCTTTTTTGGTCAAGACACGGCATTCCCAAAGTTTCCCCCAGCAGCCTGTGTTTTACCTAAACCAAAGCAGCAGAAGAGCAAACAGTTCAGGCTCCCAGGTGGTCTCAGAGGTGGGGTGGGACAGGCTCCATGTCTGAGTTAGCTGGGAACCCACAGGGATGGGATTTTCTCAACTCAAATCCCACTCTCTTGGAGGCGGGCACAGTGAGAGCTGTCTCACAATCATTTAGGTGACAACTGCTGCAGAGCCAGAGGTTTCCCAGCCCAGGGACTACATCCTTGACACAACAGCATCTCCCTTATCCTACAGCTCTTCTAACAAGTGTGAGACCAGCTCTGCTTAAGAACCTGTTTTAGGGAGAAGCTCATGTAGAGGCTGGCAGGTCCTTTGGATTATGGCAGCTTGCAGGAGGCAAAACAATTAAACAATAAACCACCAGGAGTATGAGTAGATCCATTTTCTGAACACCCCTTCAAGGAATAAAGCACTTATTAGTCTAAATGTTTGTGCTGAGTGTTTAATTAGTCCTTGCTTTTTTTTAAAGGTGACTTCTGAACTGAAAATTGAAACAAACTTTCTTCTTAAAAGAGGATCATTTTGTGTAAAAAGTCTGCATGCAAAAAGGTTGCTTTTAACCAAGGTTTTTGGATTATTCTTTCTGTTTATAATTTCAAAAAGTAATAACAGATCAGAATTGTACATTCAAGTATCTGCAGTGATCTAATGGTTCTTTGATTTCCTTTTTGCCAAAGATGTGAATCAAAATACAGCATTTACACCTAAGGCAGTAAGAAAAGGTCACTAGTACTTTTTTTTTTCCTTCTTTTTTGGAATGAAACCCAGGTATGGTTATTCATATTCCCTTTCAGAGACTGCTTGTGTTATTTTAACCAAGAAACAGGAGAAATGTCATCTTATGTTTATGGTACAGCAGTAAAGAAGGTAGAGGTCTGCAATCTACCCACACCCTTCCAGGCTCAGCTGAATACATCATCAAACAGAAGACAGTTTCTGGTGCACACAACTGGAATATCTTGACCATGCTGTTTCTGGTCAGGCCTGTGTACGTAGCTTATTTATTTATGGCATTTTTAATAGATGGAACATCAATATTTGATGTCCCCCTATGAATTATTAAAAATCAAGAAAATCAAGAACATGAAATACAAACATCTACTTTTAAGTGACGATGGGGTTGTGATATCCATAAATAAATAATCTGATGGCCAGTTCCATCTTTCTGAGATTGAGTTAAATGAGCAGGCTCTTCAGTAGATTTACAGCATGTTTATAGCCATGTGTGTGGGAGCAGAATCTGACCAAGGGATTTCAAAGTTGAGTCTAATGAAGTTATCCCAGAGCAGTGTTTGAATTTTTAGCTCCTTAGAAAATGTATTATTTAAATAAATATATAAAAAAATCTTTGGTTAGAAAGGGACAAGCAAATAAAATTTAGATAGATGTAGCTCTACTTTTGCTTTTTGGTTTCTTTATGATAAACAACAAAGGCCTAGTTTTACCTCAAAGAAATTTGCTCTAAAAATAACCAAACAAAAAAGCTTTTAAAATGTGTGAAACAATATACCTGAAAATAATTTTCTGCAGCTGAAGGGTTTTTCACACCCTGTGCCCTCATAATTTAATTGAGAGGTAATATTCATTAGACTTGCTGTTGTTGCTTTGTTTGTTAAACAAAAAAGGTGTTAGTTAACTGTAGGAAACACTTTTTTCTTTCCAAGTAGTGAGCTGAAATAAAGGCCACAACAGTAAGTGTCTTTCTTGTATATAATAAGGCTTTATGTTCTAGAATAGCAAAAGAAAAAACAGGGGAGTAACTCTAATAGCAGAGTTTCACAGATGTGTCCTGATTCACAGAGAAATAAAGTAATTAAGTAAGTGTGATGGAGCAACAACCGAATATAATTCTCATGCATGATCTGGCAACAAGAAAATTCCTTTGTTCCATCACAGTTTGAAGAATATGAAACTCTGTAAAATCCCACCTTCTTTTTTTTGTGGATAATGGGACACCAAGGAGGTAAAAGTATGGGAACAGAGACAGGTGACAGAGAATGAGGTTTTAGGGCCATTGAAGTGAAAACTTCTAAGATATTTATATAAAAACCTACCAAACTACTAGTGCCAACTCAACATGGACTCCTGCCACCTCTAAAGGAAGATACCATGAGCCAAAATTGAGATTTTGCCTGATGTGTTTTGAATTGGGCAATCATATTAACAAATTGAGGATGTATTTTCTGAATCCCAAATTAACTTTTTCCAAATATGTTTGTGTGTGTTTGTGTATGTTTGTAGTTTAGGAAACAAAACCAATGTATTAGCACAAGTAGGTACCTGCACATGTGCAGACAGTGCCATTTCTCTGCTTCTCAGCACTAAGCAAAAGCCATCTCATTCTTGCCTTGATGTGCTTTATTACTGGTTTATGAATAAATTTCTAAACACCACCTTTGACATCTCTGATTTTTCCAGACACTGTAAATTCTTCATGAACTGGAGTGAATTTACCTGATTCCCTCACAATTTGTAAGCATATTTCCAGCAGGACATTGCAGCTGTGCTGGTTTTACCACAATACTTTTATGTGCAGATCTCAAACACCATTTTAAGGCTCTATGGATTGTTATTTCCCAGCACATGATAAAGGGATGTGGATAAGCAAAGAGAAATGACCAAGAACTGACAGTGAATTAATGGGTCAACCCATCACTGCCAGAACCTTTCCAACAGATCTATGAGCATCAGTATCACGACAAAGTGCAAAAGTGCAAACTGTCTTTTGCCTTCATAATTGAAATATCAGTCCTTAAATGAAAGGACATGGAACCTGCTTGTCTAGCAGCATCTCTTTCACCCAGTCCAGAACTTGTACATTCCCAAGAGATAGACAGCTACAGCACCATTATTCACGTGCAGCTTCACACTCAGAGAGGGATGGGGACCTCACATGACAGATCCAGCATGTAACCTGACATGAAGATGTCCTTTGACACTCAGATTTCTATTAAAGACATGAGGACACTGAAGAATCCTGCTGGCAATATTTCAGGAGTGACAGCAATTAACCAGGATGCATCTGACAAAGGGCTATCTTACATAACTGCAATTTTAATTAAAAGCTGCAGCCCATCACAGGTTTGCACAGTAGTCTCCTATCTGGTTCCTCTCTGTTGCAAATTACAGCTACCCCTTCCCTCCATTTTAATTAAATGTTGTTAACTTGACATAATTAACACCCCTTAATTTTTAGTTTTTGTTTTCTTTTTTAAACAGTCATTAAAGAAACAGAACTCAAGTGCTATTTAGTATTTGCCAGATTTGCTGATGGTTAAGTACAACAATGCTTGTCATTAGAAATCTCAGGGTTAACCTGATTAATTAATTTATCTCCTCTGGAAAATTTTCCTCCATGCTGACAAAAGATCAAATCACAGCAGAGAGGTTCTCTGCCCGGCACAATTGTGTTGTCAGTGTCCCAAATGCAGCTGGTGGTGGATCCATCTCAGCCATGGCAGAGCCTGGATCAGTGGCCTGTTCTAGGATATTGGCTCCCTGGCATTGCTGAGCTGCTGTGAATTCACAGCTTCACTGACAACGATGTTGGGGACCTAAAGGTCTTCAGAAGACCTTTCCTCTCTTTGTTCACCCTCTCTCTGTTCACCCTCTCTCTTTCCCAGGGCATGTCCAGATGGGTAGGTTTAGCTCACGCTTTTGCTGAACCTCTTATCTCTACTAAAAGACCTTTTACTTTGGAGGGGAACATTTCCTCATGCTGATGTTTAGAACAGATACAGCCTATTATTTACAAAACACAACAGATTTTGTCTGATAATTTCAGTGCAGTATTTTGGGACAGACCCTAAGGCTAGGAGGAGGAAAGGATCCATGCAGACTGCTCTCAAGACTCTGACCCTGGCCAGAAACCTCGAGAAGAACAAAACATCAAGTGTACAGAATGCTTTCCCAAAAATAATCTCCTGTCCCTGAACAATTTGAAGGCTGCAGCCTTTTTGAGGCAGACATAATCTCTATGTATTTAATAACAATCAGTTTATATATTTTTTCACTAGTTTGCCTAGCACAGCATGGAGCTGTGCAGTCCTTTGCTTTCTACAGTGTCCTTCACAGGAATGCAGGAACACTTTCCAAAGCCTCATTGCCCTTAAAGATGCTGGGCAGACAGAAAGGCTGTCAGCAATATTTTCACTCTACTTTGCTACACTGTGAAAGTAAGATTTTAATACCTCAAACTCATATATTGCCCCATTTTGGTACTGCTGAACTTCAAGCATCTGTCTTGGAAGGTGGATTAGGAAATGAGATTCAAGTGAAAGGGGAGAGAGGGGCCAGAACTGCTCCAGAATGTCATACAAGGAACTTAAACTTTAAACATTTAACCATCAGGGAGTGTGGCAAGTTTGACACTGGCTCAAGGAGGAGCCTCTCCTTCTAACAGGAGCTGCATGGATTGGTCCCTCTGTTTCAGGCTTTCACCAAACCTTGAGTGGTCTGCCCTAGTACCCTACCTGTAGCCATGGCCAGCAGCAGCTGTTGTGAGCTGGCTCATTTAATTCCATGAGGAGAGTCAGTCACAGCATCCAGCTAGACTCAGAAGCTGTTTATGAACTTCCCAGGGCTTGGCACCCTGAAACCATCCCAGGGTCCTCTCCAGGATGCTCATCAAATTGGGCCTGTGAATGAGGTACTTTTCTAATGCAAACTTCTCCTTTAATTTCAATCTGATTTTCCTAAAGCTTCTCTGATGCTGCCTGGCGTCCTGCCAAACCCTCATTCCTTTGCCTGTTTTTCACACATCAGTGGGATTGATGTTGGTTTTGTTTTGCTTCATTCATTTTTTTAAAGCGGTTAATGACAGGCTGATTCTAAGGTTAGGTGCATACAGTCACTTGTCCAGCAGGAAGCAAATTTATGTATCTATATCCTTAAAAATCTCTGTTGTTTTTTATTCTCCCTCCTTTATTTCCAGGTTTTTTTCCTCAGTGGATTTGTGTAAATCAGTCTCCAGGGCCAGGAATACCATCTTTGGCTGGCTTGATTTGATCGATCTATTTTGGAGCTCAGAACACCTTCACAGTAAAGCAATATTTTCTGCAGTAAGTTAATAGGAAAATGGAAATCACTAATAATAAGAGAGAGGAGGTCTTTATTTTTGAAACAACCCTTTACCAACATAAAATACCCTGGGCTGAATCATTCTTCCTGCCTAGTTAGTAAATCCAGCTTGATTGCATTTACTGAGGTTGTAACTGGAGATGGGATTTAACCAGGCAAACCTACCCTGCATTTTCATATCTCCTGCTGCCACTGATGCTCTGTACTTACAGCTCCTACATCCTTCTGAGAGTACAGAAGGCTATGTAAATGTTCATTATTGTTATTACCCACTTTACATCCCTGTACCACATGCCTTTTACAGCATCTGGTCCCCCATTCAGCAAGTTACATAAGCATACCCTTAACATTAGGTTTCTTAAGTGCTTTATCTAAGCACAGATAGCTGCTGGAGCAGGCTGATACTTTTACCTAAAATGTTTGCTTTAGTGTAGACAGGGGTAAAACCGTCTCTGTTCAGCTATTTTAATGTTTCAGGTTGACATTTGAGGCTGGTAATCTACCTCAAACTGATTTTTTGAGGGAATCTTTGATGAAAAAAAGATTATGAAAGAATGCCTTCACAGACTCACTCACACTCAATTGCTCACTCTTGCAATTTAAAAAATAAAATACAGTAATTCTGGTGACCATTTAAGTAGGAAATTGTGGTGACCCTAATTTCTCAAACAGCCACTTGGATTTTTTGCACATTTACCCTATTTCCTGCCAGAGGATCTGGGGATTGCCTTGCTATAGATGAAGTATGAGGGGTTTTTTTTATGGCTAAGCCAGTCATTCTCTTGGAATGCTTTCCTCCTGAATAGAAAGCCTCCAAGATCAGTCCAGGGCCTCAGATGCAAATTCCAGGTAGGCAGGCTGCACTCAAAAGCGGTAGCCTCATTTATTTTAAAAATGAAATTGTGAACCATGTCCCCATGCCTCAATTTCTTTCAATAAACTCGAGGTTACAATGTCTCTTACTCCAGAAACGTGACTCAGAAAGAAGCACTTTATAATTTTAACTGGCTCCAAGACTAGTAAGAAGAAAACCCTTACCTTCAGATTGGTCTGAAAGGAGAGTTACGATACATCTTTGTGCAACCTTCAACCAGTGATTCCTGATTTACAGCCAGGCATTCCAGCTTTTCATGTAGGGCTTATACACACAGACAGACATACACACTCTCAAGAAACACACAGAGTAAAATCTGCCTGAGGAAATAAACAACCTCCCTCATCAGGAAGAAAGAAAAAACACAATGTCCAATTAAGGGAAAGAGTCATTTTTCTCTTTATCTCCATCCGTGATCTGCTTAAATTTTAATCATTTCAGATGCTCGCTGTAACAAAGGTCTGCTTTCACCAAAGGTGTATGATTTTTGTTTTGACACATCTCACTGTCCCAGGGAGACAGTAGATGATGAATTTCTTGGCAGCAAGTTCATTAACTGGAGGCTGTGTATTATCAGCCTTCCACCAGCTCCTCTCTGCTCTGTTTCTCTGGGCTCCAGGTACCAAAATTGTTCCCTTTCACTGTGCTTTTTAAAAACCTCTCAAATTCAAATCCATTCAGTGATCACATGCAGTTTGCATGTGATTGAGTGGGTCAAACTAAAAATATCATGGGTCACATCATCTGGGAACTTCACAAATAAGAATAACAAGGAAAGTCTGTGGCAAACAATTTTAATAATTCACCTGTCCGTCACTGCTGCTTGCAACTGGAGGAAGATCCTCTCTCCTCTTGATAGATAGGCAGGAGGAAAAGCCCTGTCTCAAATGATTAAAGGAGGCAGTATATAACAAGCTTTCCCCATGCTGAGAGTGCCAAGAAAGAGGCTGGTCAATGATATTTAAACACACATTATCCTTCCATCTTCCTGTCATTTTGTTCTGCAAGCTGTTCAGATTTGTCTGTGCCAGTAAGGTGGCTGTGAAAAGCAGCTGAGCAAACAAAGAGAAAAATCAGTCTGAGAATAGGATCTGGATTTCAAAATCTGTCCCTGGATTTTTTTCCCCTTTTTCCCCTTCTTCTTCCCTCTCCTCCCTTTCCAACCCAATATCCCATTAACTTTTAAATACACCAACACCCAAGCAGAGTGGAAGCAATGCAGCCAAGTGGAGAAAATGCTGCTGTGTGAAAGGATGCAGAGAATTTTAACATGCGGGGGAAAACATAGCCTCAAACTTTTTTAATTTCCTCTCAAGACAGTGTCTAAAACAGTGGTGGGATTTTTTTATGTCTGTCTATATCCCCTCTGTTTTACCCCTTCCCCAGCAGGACCAGCCTGTTGAGTCCTTCTGGGCTTTGGCACAGAAAACTCTTGCCCAGTGCTCTGGTTTGCTCTCTAGTGATACAGCACCTCCCAGATGCAAAGCTGAGGTTCCTTTATGTTCTCATTAGATGTTGTTTTAGATGTTGTTTCCTTCTCTGCAGAAAGGACACTCAGGCTGGTGGCTGCTGCAGTGGTGCAGGATCCCTGTCCCCAACGGGACCTGTCCCAGCCCTGCTCCCTCCAGACCTGCAGAAGGATTATTAGAGGAGTTTCCTCTCTGAAGAGACATGGCAGGGATGGATCTGGGACAGAAGCCTTAGCCAAACAGGACACATTTCAGGATTTATACCAGCCTGGAACAATGCCTCGATTTTATTTGCAATGTGAGTAATCACAAAGGCACTTAAAAGCAACATGTAATGTATTAGAAATGGCTGAACTTACTCTCCTTCCACTTGGAAATAAACTGAGATCCACAAAAGGCAAAGGGGGTATTTATTGAGCCTTTCTCTAGAACAGATTTTCTTTTAAGCTTTAACATCAGGTTGGCTATGGAAGAGGGTGGAGCTGACCCACAGACAGACCTGGATGGAAAAGCAGTCCTGCTTGTTAATGTAAGAGATCTGCATGACTCAGCACAGTGCTAATGAAGATTGGCTAATCTCCTCATTTCTGACCTTTATTATTCTTGACCAGCCAAGGTCTTTAAAAGGCCAAGACTCTGCCTGTCCTCAGGATTAATTGATTCAGACAGGAGAAATCAAAGTTTGCAAAGAATTTAGTAATCCTGGTAGATTTCCTTTATTCTGACCCTTTGTAGATTTCAAAAGTGTTAACCCACAATATTTAGGGGCTCACAGTATCTTTTAATTTGCTTGAAATTTCAGGCATATGTGAATTAAGTCATATTTATTGCGTTACTAGGAGAGACAGAGATGTACTTTTCTTTGCAGACGAAAAGGCCTTTGTAAGAACAGAAATGACAATGTAATTTTTGAACCCCAAAAATGTTATGCTATTGGAAAGCAATTGCATGTATATAATCCATCCTTAATCAAAAAAGTGCTTATGACTCCCTTGATTTTCAGAGAAGTACATACTTAGAAACTGCTTTGAGGTGAAATGAAAGTGAATGAGGCAGAGTCAGAGCTTTCTTCCAAGATTTCTTTCAGGACCCTTCATTCTGTATGTTTGTATGGAGGCTCTTGACATTTGTAACAGCTGCTAACCATATCAGCTGCAGTTTAGAAAAGATTAGTGATAAGATACCTTCGTAATAGCAACCAGCAGCCCAAATTAGATCTGTGAGAATAAAATGATCTTTCGATTTCACAGTCACACTGAATGCATTGGTTTGGAAAAAATCAATTCTTTTGGAAGCAGATTCAAAATTCTGGACTTCAGGAAGTTGCTTTGTTTAATGTGACTGCTCTGATCAGAGGAAAAGAAAATTCATTTGGCTGCCCTCAAAAGAAATCAAAGAAAAGCTGAAAAAATTACCTGTATGTATTGGATAACCAGCAAAATGAGATTTTTACTACATCAAGTCAGGTTAAAGCCTATTTTGGTTTATTAATAGCCAGGTTTAATTCTCTTTAAAATCAGTGATTAGGGGGTGTCTTATTAGTTGAGCTTTGTGTTCAAAGTACATTGTAGCCATTAAGCTGTCTCTTTATTTTGCATTTCAAAGATTTAAATAAGATACACAAACACAATCTATGTTATTTACTTTAATGGAGTAGCTTAATTGCTCCCCAAGCTTTTCTGCACACATTATAAATAATTGCAAGACACAAAGAGAGAGCAAAAGGAGCAGGCACAGAGATGACACCCTAACCTTCCAGTGACTCACACTGCCACTCCCCCACACTGAGCACTTAGCAGCATACATTAAGTGCACAGTGCCTCAGACATTAAAATGTTTAAGTCCAGGGCAAGCTACAGATTTATTTTCAAGAGGAAGAAAAAGATAGTCACCCCAATTATGCAATTGGGACCAAAAAGCTGTAAAATTGAACACCTATTAGTCACAGTTTTATTGTTGTTACTCCCAGCGCATGGATCTGGCAAGAAAGCCGTGGCACAAAATCATTCTTGGATGCATCAGAAAAGATGATGCAGACCCCAGCTAAATCCATGTGTGTGGTGGTGGGAAATGCTGCTCATGGCTCCTGCTGGGTGGAAATAATTCTGTCCTGCTGGAGCTGAGGAGAGCCCAGAGATGGGAGGCTTTCAAGGAAGATTTGTAGGGAGTGAACCTTCGCTGCAGTGGTGCACAAAAAGTGGAGGAGTTCAAGTGTCACTGCTCATTTTGGAGCCCTTGTGCCCCAGAGGCCAAGCAGGAGTGTCACTGGGTTGCTGGCAAGGAGGTGCCTCTCTGAGGTCAGGCTTTTCCTGCATTTGATGTTAATGCCTTTGGCCCCTTCTCAGGAGTTCCCTCAGCCTCCCTCTGCTTTGTTTCTCTAAGGAAATGACACACAAAGATCCATGCAGAGTCTAAAACTGATGATAAATGTTAGCTTTTCATAAATGTTGGGCTGGATCTCATGGAACAAGCTCAATTACTCAAGGGGAAATGAAGACATTTTTATTTCCTTCACCGTCTGAGTAGAGCTACTTAAAAGAGGAGAAGAAATACCCACAATCCAAGCAACTTTCCTTAAAGGAAATATTTCCTGTTGCAAAATCAGCTAGATTTTTCTGGAACTGTATTTGGATAAGCATGTGTGTGTGTTTATGAGTGTGTCTATCACTGTGTGTTGGGGAGGAAAGCCTAATAATCTCAAGACATCCTGCTTCAGCAGTTTTGACATTAAATAATTTGATTGCTCTATCAAAAAAGCATTCTGCTGAATTTAATTTTCATCGTAACATTTTATTCTGTATGATTAAAAAGGAGAAGGGAGGGTAGAGGCAGGTCAGTGAAGCTTGTTTGGATGTACAGTGTGGCATTTCTGACAGAGTTTTTTTCAATTTTGTTTCAGAAAATATTTTTTTTAAATCCTTTTTTATCCAGTAAGAATGCGAAAGCAGCAAAGACAGAAACCTCAACATTGTCACACAAACAGTGAGCTCACCTGAGGGATGTAGAGCTTCATGATTTTTAACAATTTTTCCTGAGCTGGAATTTGACAGCCTGATTGTCATTGAGCTTTGGTGGGACTCTGTGTGGATCTAGCTCCCTGGCTCTGCTGTGTTTACAGGAATTGGGCCTTTTCAGCCCTTGCAGCTGCCTGAAGGGACTGTTCAGGAAGCCTCTGAGCTAAGAGAAAAATGTCTTTTAAATCAGGGAGTTTTAAGTCAGATCCTATTATCAAATATTATTGTGATGAGAGTCAGAAAATGTAGAGAGGCAGATGAAAAGACAGACCACTAGAACTACTTCAATATCTTTTTGAAATAACTGAAGCAAAGGAATACAGAACACATATATTACAAAGGGAAAGAATCAAATTTGCATCTGTTCTGAGAGATAATGTGCTCAATCATGTGGCTGCTCTTCAGCCATGTTATTTTCACATTGACCAGATAATGTGAAGTTCTTCTGTACCTAATCAAAGCTTTGTCACTTAAAATAGCAATGACTTGTTAATAAGAGCCATGGTAAAAGACTGAGTATCTGCAAGGCCTGGTGGAAAACTATGACCTACTAAACCTTCATTAATTTATTATCTCTTGTTATCATTTACTCATGAACAAATACACACACGCACACACTTTAAAAAAAGAAATAAAAGTCACAGTGACATTAAATTTGCCTGGTTCTAATATGCAGCACCCTAGAATCTCCTCCACTCCTCTGATTTGCCACCAGCTCCTCCTCCTCAGGACATGAAAATGCAGGGCAGGGATTTCTGAGCATCTGGGGCTGCCTTTGAGCAATGGAGTTTGTGTCACTTGACCATATAGAAAAAGCCAGCAATTCACAGATCTTCCCTTCCACAGCTGCAAATTGTAGTCCCTCTCTGCTGAATTGAGTAAAAGTGCCATCTGCCTGCCTAAACCTACAGCATGTTTTTATGTTTTTGTGTTGTACGCACACCTGATAAAAGCAGATTAGCATTCTCCCAAATGGAAAATAGAACTGGTTGATCTCAGAATCTCTCTCTACAGATTTAGGATAAAAACCACTGCTAAGTTCCAGTTGGCTTTCCAAAAAAGTCTCACAGGAAGTGTCAGAGAAAAAGTCTTCACAAAGGTTTCCATGAAATACATGCAGACTATTTATAACACACTGTGACAACACACCTTGTAGGATTAATTTTTCATGTTGCAAAGACTCTGTGGTCAATCTCAAAGCATAGGGAAGTGATACCCATACTTCAGAGGAGAAAGACATTTCTCACTCACACATGGGATAAGATGGAGAATCTTGTTGGGACAGAATTTAGATGATGATAAGTGCCACAATTAAATAAAATAAATTTTAAAAAAGTTAAAAATAAAATAGTCCTAACATTTGAGAACAACACCTCCCTGACCTCCATCTTTCAAAACCTCAAAGCCAGTAACTTTAAACAAATTCATGTGTGAATCACCCCATATCAACATCAAATGAAGGATTTGTAAAAAAGCAGGTACATGTAGGTGTTGCAATTCTCTTCTATCAATAGAGGTGGAAAAACTTCCCACCCAGCAAAACCATCGTACTTTACTAATGTCTATGCAAATACTCCAGATCAGCATTCCCAAGACAGATTTCTATTTCTTCTACAGCTGGGACCTTGATTGTTATTAAAATCTTAACTTCCTAATCATTCACTGCCATTGCATTGAATGTCATATAAATATATGACAGTAAAATAAAACTATCAGTTATCCCTCTCTCTCTCTCTTTTTACTGATTTTGTCCCTAAAATGTAAAAGGTGAATCTTTTCTGAACACTAAGATTGACACCTGGCACCCCTTCTCCAGTGCATAACCTGTATCATACTGAAAATATACAAAGCCATCACCTCACAGAGAGGAAAAGAATATGTTAAAATGGAAGAGAATATTTTTTCCTTTGGCTCACTCCTTGCACCTTTTCCCTTGAGTCATGAAAAGCTGCACTTTATGAGCTTACGAGGTCAGCAATAGGGAAGTTCTTGAACATTTCCCAGTAATAGAGATATAAAGAAGGAATAATCTTTAACTTACAGTAATGGGGTCCGTTTTTTAAAGCCAGGATGTTATAACCATTTAATTTAGATAATAATGGGGCACTTACATAAGAATAGAGCTTGCTTGGTATACATCATCTTGGAAAATTCCCTCTCTTACCCTCAAACTAACAGGTCATATTGGATGTCATTAATTCAGCAATTCAGCTAAGCAGCTCTAGGGCACTCTTGAACTTCAACCCAACAAGGGAGCAGAGGCAGGCTGCCAGATAGTAATTCACTGAAAGGAAGAAAGAAGAAAAAAAAGAAAATGGAAAAAAAAGCAAGGAGGACAAGAAAAAGTGGCCTCAGTTAGACAATGATTTTCATCTAACTGCAGATGAGCTGCCCACATATGTTAAGAGTTATGGACATTAGGGAGAGAGAAGTGCTTTTAAAAATAAATTGTGCTATGTGCTAGGAGAATTGCCTGTGGATTCCTCACCAACCAAATTTGTTTTGCCAGGCTGCAAACTTGGAAACAAATCTGAGGCAGAGGGTTGTGCTTTCTGGAGTGCAACCCCATCCTCTTGTGAACACGGGATTTAACATCAGCAAGCAAAATGTCAACACTCATCCTCAAGCTTGACATCTTCAAGCAAGAGTCTGCAGAGACCCAGTCTGTCCTCCATCACCCCAGCAGGAATCCCAGAAACCCTTGAAATGTTGGATTCAGTGGGCTCTAGAGACTGATGGTTGCCAAGTCATTCTCAAAGAGCCTACTCAGGAGGACAACTTGGCTTTCAAAAGTCCTAACAATCACATATTTTTGTGGCTTTGAAGAAGATGGGTGGAAAAGAGCTATCCATGTGATGATTTGAGGGAATCATTAGCACTCCTTTCCCAAGACAACTGTTTTTCACTCATGGTTGTGCTGAATTCAACAGAATGGTGAATGCAGGTGGACGTGCAAAGTAGGAAAGGGAGGAAACAGAGAATGCATGCCAGTCACTAAGCTTTCTTAATAAAGGATAATTGTGGTAAGGGAATCATAATTGGAAAAAAAAAAAGTGATAATAAGTGGTATCAAAATCCAACAAAGGAGGTAACAGATCATTTTCACACTTCTACAACTGCTCTGTAAGGAGAATTTTTAAAGGGGGCCAGAGGCTCATTTTTGACCTGGTGTTAAGCTTCACTGTAATTCTTCCACCTCATTATTCTGTGCACAGGTTTAATCTTTTCTGACAGCAGCTTTACAGGGGGAAAGATTTAAACTAGTAGAACAACAGATCACCTCAAACAAGGCTTGTCCAAGTCCCTAAAGCCATAGCAGTCTCAAACCTAATATATGCCAGCTATGCTAATAGTTTTCCCAGTGTTTTATTTAACCAGCATGGATTGTTCCAACAGGCCTGGATTTATAGTGAGGCCACTAAAATAGAATTTACTTGCAAAATAAACAAATAGAGGAATTAAACTCTACATGAAGAAGTAAAACTGTTTATTAGCATCCCCGTTAGCAAAGAGTAGCCGCCTATACACTTAACAGAAGGGGATATCTAGCTGTAGCAAGTCTGTCTGCTAAGAGCCTCCTGGGTTTACAGAATAATATTGACTGCAAAAAACAAAATCAAATACAGTCAGTTGAAGCACTAATAATGCCTAAAATCTGTCATTACTTGATTTATTCCCCTCTCCAATACAACAGTTTTACCCCATATTTATTTTAAATGCATTTTTTTTGTGTCCCAACTGCATGTTACCTGTAGCAAATACATCTTGTGGATTGCAGTATTTGAACCACAAAAAGGGAAATTCTACATCCATGATCATTCCCTAGGTATTTACAGAATCAGACTCCAAGACAAATGTGTGTTAAAGTGTACAGAAGAGGTAAAACAAAACACAAACACAATGTGAGCCTTTTGTAAATTAAATGGAAACGAGACTGATAAAAGCAGTAACACTCGCCCACCCACCTACATTATTTATTTTTACCATCACTAAATCTACTTTTTGCTCCTTTTGAAATTAAAGTTACTGTACTTCCTATGATGAAGAATACCAGATCAAGCATCTCTCCCTGGAATAATGTAGACCAAAAATTATGCCAGATTACATTGAGGGTCTTTAAAAATTCTCACAGCAGAGAAACATGAAGCATCTCTGAATTATCCTTGCCTTTTGAATCCATCACACTGACAAAATGCATCTACTGCTTTCTTAATATAACAATGCCATGCTCCCCCCACAGTCCTACTGATGACAAATGTCACTAACTAAATTTCCCCCACCTGTCAATTCCATTCATCCTATACTAACACAGTCTTTTCTGCTGCAGTCACCTCTGTGGTCCACACATGGGATTTGACTTGGGATGGGCATATCAAAATTATGTGTGTACATATTGCCATTTTAATGTAACCTCCAACATTTTTCCCACAAGTCAACCTCAGAGCTGGATATGCTCCTATGTGAAAGAAAAAAAGTGGAGGGGCTCTCAGAAAGATAGAAAAACTAAGAGAGGTGATCTTGTGGACCAACATGTCCATCTGCAGACTCTGGCAGTGCTTTCTTATTGCATAAATTCAGCATGGATTTCATAAACACCAAGGTTGCATTTCTCATTATGTAAAACCTCTTTCAAGGCCATCAAGCTGTTGCATTCACTCCTTTGTTCTTCAGCCTGATGTGTACTGTCATCATTTTGGTCAAAGCATGAATAAAGCTCCAGTACTAAATGCTACAGGATACCCTGTGGGCTCCCCAAAGGAACAGAGAGACCTGAAAGCAGCCCACAGCCTGCACTATGCATCCATTCTCTTCTGGGCAACGTTTTAATGTAGCTCAGGCTGTATTTTGATTTAAAAAAGCAAAACCAAAACCAGCCATGAGCCTCTCAAAGAATTCACAGAAGGTTAGAAAATAAAAGTTCTCACTGCTGCCCCAGAGCACAGGTGTGCTCTGCATGTAGGGCATCCATCTCATCCACCTGGAGGACTCAATTTACAGATAAACTGCCAGCAGATTCCACTCAAGATTGTGCATTCCATAATAGGAGCTTGTAGGACCAGTACAAAGGGTACAAATGAGATGTGGTTTCCTCTGTTCAGTGTTTTATCTCAAACCTCTCAAGGCAATCCATAAACATGAACACCTACACCCTGCCTTTGGGGCAAGGCTGACCACCCCCCCTCTCTGGGAGAGCTCTGGGGCCATGCAGGGGTCACAGCTATTTTCTGTCATCCTCATGCTCTCTTCCATTAAACATGGACAGACCAAAATAAGTAAAAGAGGCATAATCCAAAACCATCCAGAATCAGGAGTCCCAAACCCAGTTCTTCCTAAGCAGAACTAATGAATGACAGGCTGAGAGACAGTAATAAGAATAGCAAATTCATGGATAAAATAGGATTATGCTAATTCAAATCAATTTTGGTACAGGAGACTTCAGTGATATCCTGAAAAAATTGTAAGGTTAAACACAGACATACCACTGCAGTCTCTTCTCTTGATTTTTTTTTTCTTCTCTGTGTTAGTGAAATCTTTGCAATGTAGTTTCCTACTTTGTTATTTGCAAAAAAAGTTTTTGCATTATATGATTGAGACAAATTGTCCTGAATTGGCCACAATGTAATCAGCTCCTTTTACTACATGTGTGAAGCAGAGGGGTTTTTTTCTTTTCAATTGTGGGTTTTTTTCCCCAAAAGCAATAGTTCTGAGTTATGTGGTTAAATACATTAACCTTGTCCTCTTTTAAAAAAATAATCCACTGAATTGTTCTGAATTTGCTTGACCTGTAGGAGAACTTAAAAAAAACCAGTGTCAGCAGAAGGCTGATCCACTTTGTACCAGGCAGAGACAAATTAAAAGAGGCTTTGAATCCATTGTTACACTTCAAAAGTGGTGGTATTTAAGCCACTTTATGGCAGGAGCTCCTCCATCATCTGGAGGGTGTGTGATTTGCAATACCAGAGTGTAGCAGCTGCAGTCCCAGACCTAATCCACATCCCTGCCCCTGTTTGGAGGCTCCTGACCTGCAGGTTGCCAGTAAAAAATGCAATGAGCATTGGGGAGCAGGTAATGGATGAAACTGTGCCTGTGGAAGGGAACTCCTCGTTGTCCTGCTGCTCAGTCTCTGCACATCGAGCTGTCTTTTTGCAACCTGCTCGTGTGTGTAAGGTTAAATACACACTGTGAAAGCTGGAAAATTTCCTGGGATCTTCCTACATCAAATAGAGACCCAATCCAATCAATTAGGTGCAACTGCTGTCACAACTTTGCAAGCTGATTGTTTCCAAGCCATATTCTCTCTGTCTTTGGTCACAGCTGTTGTATACAAACCATTCTACCAGAACTGGTGGTTTCATTTCTTTCAAATTTTCAAATTACTTATTGATTCATATACAAGGAAGGGGATATGAGGGACAGATAATTTAAATCTAAAAATATCCTTTCCACACATAAAAAGATTATTTTTTACTGGATAACAGAGAAGAATAAGTGGTGTGCTGTGATGTTCCTTTGACTGAGATTTGAGGAAAGTATTGCAGTGAATCTGTACTTCAGAATGTCAGAACTCAAGGTATTTCAGCTAAATCGGGACTCAGTTGTTAGAAAAGGCCTCTTATCTTGCTTCCAAGGCTCTTAAGAACACTAAGAACATGCAGGTCAAAGAAAGCTCTTCTTAGGTTTGAAATTTTTGTGTTTGCTGTAAGAGATGCTGTGCTATCTTTTTTTCCCCACCAGAAAATGCATTGCTTTCTGTGAGAACTGTAAATTTGCAGCTTTGCTCCAAAACTATATATAAAATCAGCAAATTTAGGGATGCAGTAACTGCAATATACAAGAACAAAAACCAGCAGCACCCCCAACAAAAAGATTTTTAAGGAAAAATCAGTCAGACAATTTTAGCCACAGGAAACCGGCTCTACATCCATCATATCCCTTAATGTTTTCCATTAGTCTTTGATCAAAGAGGTTCAAATCCCAGACAAACATTACAAAAAGGACTGTTGTTTCATGTATTCATTCAGTTGTACTTGTCAGCACAAATATTTAAAAATCCCAAGACTGTCCCATAAACATTTGTCATACCCTGGAACCCTTCAAGACAACTTTATAATATTTTCAGATCTATAATCCTGCCTTACCTAACAGCTAGCATAGCCAATAAAAAAAAAAAAACCTTATTGTGGTGAAAATTGCTGAATTCAACAACTGTTTTTTAAACAGTAATAAGAGCCCTTTACCTCTATGCAAATAAATAGCATTTGGAGAGTAAAAGTTCCTATTACCTCCTTAAACAATTGATTAAACTTTGCTTTTAAGTCTCAAAGTCTATAGAAGAAGCTTCAGACATAGAAATCTTTGCTCAAGACGCAAATGGTTAATTATGTGGGGGGACAAAAGTATGCAGTTCAGGTAACTTCTTGGAGGTATCAACAGGTTGGATGATGAAGAAAGAGCTGTGAGGAAGAACCTTCCAGGAAGAAGGGAGGATGCTTCATCTGGCACAGAGCTCATGAGTCACATAGGTGGGAATCTCTCAAAGAAATTGCCTACCACTGTTTTTTTCCACATATACTGCACTCATGTCAATCATAAAAAGAAATATCTCAGGGCTGTTTGATTCAAACCACTTAAGAGAAATAGCCTTGCAAGCCCAAAAATATTGGACAACTTGTAACAAAGGGAAATAATCGAATTTTTTAGGAAAATAATTATATGGAAATAAAAAGAAAGATCATTCATCATTCCTGCTATAACCTTATAAAACGTCTGTGGGTCAGTTCATACAGAAAAAGAGAACATGGATTTTTTAATAGGTTTAAAATTTTTTACTATTCCCCAGCATGGAAAAAGCAATCTTGAGACCAGAACACTCAAAGGGAACACTGTGTCTTTCCATTTTTGCTCCCCACAGCCCTCAGTAAAGGCACTTGAAATTGATTTCTAGGTACATTTTACTAAATAAAATAGTTATTAAATAATTATCTGCAAAATAAATTTTTGGGCTGCTAGTAATTTTAAGCTAAATCTATATAATGAATTAATTGTTAACTAATTAGCAACTGAAGTGCCCTGTATTTTTCTAAGTAAAATGTGAATAAGGCAAGTCACGAACATTCATTATAAAATACTTCATTCCATAGGAGATGAACTGGAAGATTAAAGCTGGGACAGGCAATCCTCTGATTCCTTGCCACCCACTTTGAAAACCAGTCTGAGAGCTGAACTTTGAAAATGGTCCTGAAAACCAGTGAGGGACAGATCTGCCCTTGTGGAGCTGCTTTCCTAAGCTAAGTGACATGAAGCAGGTCTTTGAGCTCTGATGTCCCTCTGCAACAAAAGGAACTGAATGATAAAAAACAAAAACAAAACCCCAGCCAACCAAGCTAAAAAGAAGATAAAACCTCCAGAACCAGATCTGGAGGATCTTATATATTAAAGAAGAGGTTTCCAGCTGATTTCTCATATGACTACCAGAATTTCTGCTTGTTTCTATTTCCTTTCCTGGGGTCTATGGCTTCACTTTCCAGAGGACCAAGAACTGGACCAAACATCAAAGAGCTGGATCAGGACAGGGCAGGGCTGCAGTGTGGGCTTGTGCTGGAGGGGCTCACATGGAGCAGAGCCCTTGGGTCCCTTCCTGCTCACACAGCTCCAGCAACACACAGCCTGCCAGGGCAGACCATGCAGAGGGACTTGGTTTTATGTGTCCTGATGGCTTTGGTTTTCAGTGCTCTGATTCCACAGATTACTTTGCTTTCTTCCTGGAGAAGGAAGGATCATCCTTTCAGGCTGGTTTGGTTGTGGAAAAGTGTGGCTCCATAAGGTATAAATTTCATCTGGAGTTACTCCAGGGGCTCAGTGCTTTTTGTTTAAAACCAGCTTCTAGAGTTTCTAGAGTTCTCACCATACTGTGATCAGAGCACTAAGGAATGATCACCATTTTTCAGTGCTCTCCTAGTTTGCCTCATATGAAAGAGGAAAGAATGTGACTGTTATCCTCTTGTACTAGAAGGAGGTAAAAGCTCAGAGAGCAGCCTAAATTCTGCTAAACTACCTTGTCTCTGAAAAATAATCTGCTTCATACTCTAACATCACATGAAAGGGATTTTCCAATTCAGTTATTAGATATTCCTGGCTCTTTGAAACACTGGGAGTTGCTCAGCATAGCAAGAAATCTCAAGTAGCCTGGCAAAGGACACTACTGCCATGGCCCTTTGGACAAGCAAAACTCAAATCTTGAGAGCCTGTTTAAAGTTAATTTGAAGTTGATATTTATGATGAGAAAGATAAAATTAAATCTTATTATCCAAACAGATTTACAGCTTAAAATTTTGGACTGAGTGGACTATCAGCAAAGCCTACTCTTGAGGGAAACAAGTGGCAGCACTGAACTTCAATTTATACTCCCCTTTCTATAGGAAGTGTCACATTAACAAGCACAGGAAATGGCTGTACTGTTGAGAAGTCACTAATCTCTGTGTTTCATTTGGAGGATTTCCATTGTAATGCCTGTTAAGCTCAGATTATCATTGCTGTTAGACTGTCAGAGAGCAAACAACAGGGAAATGAACTTCTGATCAGCATATATTACTGTTTTATCTCTGATTAATATTAATGCACAAGTAATGCAGAGCTACTGCCATGCAAAATCCTGTGACAGCATTATTCTGAAGGCTAGGTGAACTCAGGAAACAGAGTTTCTCTATATAGAGTTTCTCTATAGTGTTGGACTGCCCTAATATTGGTGTGCAAGTGTTGACGGAGCTAAACACAGAAACATTTGGAAAAAAACCAAAAAAAACCCCAAAACAACGAAAGAGTTACTGAATATGAAATCTGGGTTGTCTATCTGCTGATCAACATCTGCCCGATATCACATGGGATTCAATTAATTTTATGCAATTAATTAAATTGCATGACTCCATCACTGACTTCCCCTGGTGCTCTGAGCCCCAGCACTGAGAGGTGTGGAAGGAACTGGGTTACCTCACAAAACAACCCTCAGTATAAGCATGCTTGGAAAAGAAGAGTCTATTGTTCTGAATAGCATATCCTGGCCTCTTTGGAAGATTCAGGCATGCAGCTTTCGAAAGCTCCATCTAAGTTCTGAATGTATAATTCCTGCAGAACAAGTACTCCTAAAAACATCTTTGATTAGCTGAAAATGCAATTATTTTTATAATAATGCTTTGCAGACAGCTTGTAAGACTATCAATGACCTTATTTTTTCCCTTTCCTTCCCTATTTTAAAATCAGTTTCTGTTAGAAAAGCAGAAGATTTACAAGGGAAATAAGTGCTTCACTTGCATTTAAATGGTGTAAAAGACAGATTGGCTGTGGTTTTAGACACTTGCATCAAAGTAATTACAGCACTATATAAAGTATTGTATTCATTAAGAGGCTCTAAAACAATTTTTATATACTATTAAGTAAAAGGGAAAAGAATAAAGAATGGAAAGCTATAAACATTATGATTTGCTTTCTCCATCAAGTAAAGTCATCCCAGATTTTGTCCAGGAACAAAGACCCCTGACAAAGGGCACCATGCACAATGGAAAAGTAAATAAATTGTTGGACAGGGACTCAGGAGGTTTACATGCAGTGTTCATCTAGACAGAGGTTCCCATGTGCAGTAGGGCACTTAGTCTATGTATCCATGTAATTTATCCTGTATTCAGCTCAACAAAGGCAGAATTTTCCTCCTGCCTGGTCCCTTCAAACTGCAGCCTGTTTAGGGAGGTCAGGGTCTCATTCTGAGCATCTATTCAGTGCTTACAGCAGTAGGATGCTGGTTTTGCTTAGCTACTAAGATGACATGATTCTGCTGTTTGAAGACACAAATAGCAACATGAGAAAAGACACTTCAGAAGGTTCAAAATAGCCACAGCACAAAGAGGACAAAGTTGGTGAAAAAGATGGTTATCAAAGAAAACATTCAGGTAATGAAATCTCTAACTAAGAAAACACCGTTTGTGCAGAGTGTCTCAGGTGTTCAGTGTACTCTAAACTAGATTGGGCAACACAGCTGGAAACATCACAGAAACAGCTTCAGCTGTGGGGCTGATGTTTGCTAATGCCTGGATGCATGCATCTGTCTGAGATGGTTACAAGAACTTACTCTGGAAATTCAGGCCCCAATTATTTTTGAAACTAAAGTTTCTGTGAACAAAGTTCATGCAAAAGAAGTGGGCTATCTCTTCCCTTACTTGTAACCTTCATCCTATGGCTTGAAAATTGGGAAAGGAAAAAAAAAACCCAAAACACCCAGGGACCAGCATGCCTTGAATGCTTTATTTTGTCTACTTTACACATTAATTTCCCAAGTGTTTCCTGATTCTTATTTGGTTAACACATTAGGGGATCTAATTCTTATTTGCTACGTAAATCGCTCATTTGCAATCAAATTTCCATCAGTATTTGCTATCTTATTATCTCAGTTAACATCACTTTTGTACTTTACTATTAACTAGAGAGACATTCTGGGGAGCAACCCAGTGTTATAAGTTGAGAATACCGTGGCTGTGTTTTTCTAACAAAGAAAATTGCTGTCATGTCACTGGGTCACTCCAGTTATCAAACCCCAGCACCCCAAAGGTTTATCAAGCAACCATCTCAGGCTTACAGTCTCACTGCTTGCATTTCTTTGGGCTAATTAAATCTCAGTAGGACAAAACTGGAACTGCAGCAATTGGACTAAAAGTGATCTTCCCCTCAAACTCAAAGCCACGTTGACCCCACAGGCGTGGTGTGCCTCTGTCAGCTGCTCCACAGCTCAGGTGTGTGTGTGTGTTCTGCAGCACCATGACAAAATCAGTGCAGACCTTTCCAGAGATACCTTTTTGTGAGTAGGACTTGGTGTAATTCTCTTCAGGGCGCTCTTTTCTGCAAGGCCTAAAGATTCAACATTACATGTAGGAATCTCAGCTGATGCCATTAAGACTTTTTGGTCTCATCTCCAGAACAATCCTGTGAGAAGTAGAAATTCTGCTGCTGACTTAAGAAAGAAGCCTACAAGTGTAGAGCTGTCTCCTTAATTAACAGTACAACATGAAATAATTCCTAAAGCAATATTACAGCTGCACTCTTCACTCATTACTGTCTTTTTCCCCACTGCAAGACAGCTTCACTTTTCTTCATATCCACAGAACTTCAGCCTGTCATTTTCAATGCATTTCCCTGAATGTTCCCAGGTAATTGTACTATCCTTTTGGTTAGACTTAATACTGCTTTGACATCTGAGCAACTTATTCCTTCTTATGCTACTTCTGTGATGCATGAAGCTTTCACCTTCCCTCCCATTCATTGCCAATGCCTGCCTGCAAACTAAGGAGAATATATTGTAATAGGAGGAATGCAATGGAGAATGATCTGGGTAAAAATAAAAAGCTGAGTTATAGGAGGAGACAGCAAAGCTATTGAACCACAGATGAGTTTGTGTAACCTACATTTTCAAAAGTCTCTGACAAAAATTAGTTTGAGATTTCTGTGAACACAAAGTCACTAATTTTGAATTTACTAGGAATATGGGCTGTCAGACATAAAGCCAGCTAAAGAATCAATGTCCCAGATAGCCAAATGACAAGGAAGTTAAGAACCAACCTCATCAAACTTGGCTTTTAATTTTATCCCCCAGGCTTATCTTGGATAATTCAAAATTATACAGATGGGATTTCTAACCAATGAAATGTGCTTTTGACTCCTGAAAGAATGGCAGTTATAAAGAAGAAGGGTGTGATGCTACATACATCGAACCAAATTTTTCCTGCAGCTATTAAATTTATAGCCTGAAAATATGGCAGTCAGTGGCAAGATTTACAGTAAATTATCCATATTTTGAATTAGGGACTTCTAGATACTTAATAGTAATTGTGAAAGTGTTATCTCTTGGTAAAACGCCTATTAATCTTGCTCTTTTCCACTTTAAGAAGGATCATTCCCTGGTTATTATTCAACTCAGTGTTCCAGCAATTTTCAATCCTATCTTCTCCCCTACAGTCAATTTCTGCTGACACCAGAAGAGAGGCTGCTTGTCAGCTGGTGTTGCTCTCTGCTGGTTTTCTCCGGCATTAGGGATGGTTCCCATACCCCGGGGCTGTGCGGTCTTTTTGCCACATTACCAGGCTTTCACAGGGTCTGCAGTGGTTCGAGGGGGCAAAGCAGAGGTTTGAGAGTGCAGAGGCTGACTCTGACCCTCTCCAGGGATACCCTGGCTTGCTCCCCAAGCCAGCCAGCCCTGCAAGGCTCCCTGGTGCTCCCAGCTGTGCCTGCAGGAGCTCACTGTAGCACTTGCCCTGGAAGCCTGTGGGAATGTGGAATGAGAGCTGCAGGGAGCTGGAGGCAGCTGGAGAAGGGCCCTCCTTCTCTTGACTATT
This sequence comes from Zonotrichia leucophrys gambelii, assembly GCF_028769735.1. Classification (NCBI taxonomy): domain Eukaryota; kingdom Metazoa; phylum Chordata; class Aves; order Passeriformes; family Passerellidae; genus Zonotrichia; species Zonotrichia leucophrys. The sequence continues at coordinate 10,925,089 of NC_088176.1, forward strand.
AATTCATTTTCCTACTTGCTCAAAAAGTGGGTGTTACGTGCTGATATCCCTATATACTTACTAATTAGTGTCCCATTAACCTTGAACTGCAGAGCTCCCAGCTGCCAGCTGCAGCTTGTGATATCTTGAGTATGTGTTTGATGAACTCTGGAGACATTTTCATCTGTTAAATATAGAAAAGCTGAACAGCTTCCCAGGACAGGCAATGCAGCACGGAATCATATGCTTGTCAAGGCCATGTCTGCTCTCCTGACTTCAAACTAATAGAGCTGCAAAGTTAGTGAAACTGTGCAATTCCATCTGGCTCAGACCCAGGCTAATTTCCCAGACAAATATCCATGTGACAGAAATTAGCTGCTACATTGGGCATTAACCACTGCTTTCACTGGTTTGATGACCAAGAGCATACCATAAACACTATGCCAGAAGTCTGCCAGTAAAACTTTGATGCAGTTAATGTCTTTGTTTCCTTATTTATTATGTTGCCACTGTAAATAGCTCCAATGCCAGTAGATTTCTTCAGCACTAGGAGGAATTAAAGAACAAGCTCAATACTTCCATAGAAATTAAATGCAAAGGAAGTACCACTTGCCATTTACATCAGATTTTAGAAGATCAAGCTGAATATATCTTTTCCAGGCATTTACTTACTATTTAACATGTATTTAACCATTCTGTGTTAACATGCAAAGACACAGTTGGCACTGAGGCTCTGGTAGAGCCATCCTGTATTTTGAATTCCTAGAAGAAAAGAAATAGGAAGCCATGAGGAGATTCCGTGCTAATGTGCTACTGAAAATATTAGGAGATTAAACACATACTTTACAATTACAAATAGTGGTAAGTGGTCAGCATATTTAGTCAAAGCACTGTTTTGACTTCAATTGCTCTAAAGAAAACTATAATCATCTATTATTGGAAGGATTTGTATAAACATAATTAGGTGACCTGACTATTAACCTTCATGCCTCTGCATGTGTGCAAGGTAAACAGGCAAAGCAGCAAGACTTGATATTTTACTGCTTCTGTTTCCTCCTTTGTATCTAGCTATTACTTTGGCTTTTTTTCAAGCTTCTAGTTTCTCCATAATAGGCCAAGCTCTCTGAAATAAGAATGCTTTGTTCTTGCCCATGGAAAGGGATTTGGATTCTTTTTTTATACCGTCCATTCAGATATATTGCCCTGTGCTGATGTTATGAACAGTCATTTTAGAGTCTTAGGAGTGTGAGGGTAATGTTTCTTCAAGAAAATATTAACTGTTTAGCTTATATTAACATATAAGTTATAAAATAAAACCAGATGCTATGACATGATGTGTAATCAACTGAATTAGGAGAGATGGCACAGGGGAAAAAATAATTATATTTGCACAGTAATTTTGTTTCCCATCCTGCGGTAGTTAGATGAAAAAGTGTCCAGTAAAAAGATTTTGCTAAATTATTAAAAGTGAAAAAATTACAGAACCAAAGTAATATGGATTAATGGAGACACTGAAATCAATATTTTATTACAGTTGCTAATGAAATATTTACCAGACTAATTAAAAAGATACAGTCCTTACACTAACACCTAGGCTGACATGCTTTTTCTTATATTTGTGTTTATATGAAAGCCAACTAAGCAAATTCATCTGTGACAGCAAGATCCTCATCTATGGATTACACTCGAGCCTTTTGTTTCCATGGTACCTAACTTCCCCTTCTGGCTAATCTTCCAGAGCATTCTGAGGAGATTGATCCAACATCCATTGAAATTAATATGTAGCACAAACACTGGAGAGTATGAAAATCAATGCAAAGACTTTCATTAACGTCACGGTATTTTGGCCTGAACTCATCACTGTTTATGACAGCTACAAAGAATTGCCATCAGGAGCTGACTCCTAAATGCAATGTTGACCATCTCAGTACAAAAAACAAAAAACTGTTAAAGGCTGGTGAGAATAGAACGTTAGAAAATACAGCAAGCAACCTGTTGAGAATTGCAAGCAAACTTCTAGTCTCAACACTCATTGCACTGACAGTGACCAATAAGTTGAATGCAGACAGAATGATACCTGATGCAGTAAAAAGTGCCTTCTGTCCTCCTCAGTTGGTTTAAGATTGTGGCACAAAAGTGGCATAAAAATATCTTTTTCCATGCTGTATTCACACATGTATTTGGTGCAAGTCACATATTTCAAACAGTTGCAGAAATATTTTAGAGATACTAGCTAAACAAAAATAATTCATGAGCATGCATGCTCTTCTGCTTGCATAAAGGTTCCCATGAGTGAAATACAACTAGGCTCAGAGGGAGTAAAAATACCCACAACTAATCAGCTGGAGACATCCCCAAACATGAATTAGGATATTTTCTTTCCATAGGAAAAAAAATCAAATACTTTTAGTCAAACAGCAGAGGAACTTCAAGAGTTTGAGTTTATCCCTAAGCTAAAACTACAGATTTCTCTTTTTTCTTCAGGGGCACAAAGTTTTAGTTCCTAATTCTACAAGACCGCTGACTGTCAGCCTTCACAACTCCTTCAGGAACACACCAAGATCCAAGTAGGAGTGATTTGGCAATAAGGGTGAAAACTGGAAACATTTCTCTAACAAGATTTCAAAACTCAACCTAAAAGGATCTAATGCATCTGTTTGAAACTGCAGCAGAATGAATCAACCTCAGTGGGGAAAGCAGGAGTGAAATAGAAATGCAGGAAAAGCGCAACTTTGCTGCTATCGCTGCCTCCAGGAGCTGTTCCTGTGACATGGGAGTTATTTATGGTGCCCATCTGCAGTTGCTTGCTTGCAGGCACATCCATCACAGGAGAAGGATCCAACCTGGGGCTCCCAGGAGAGTGTGATTCTTATTGCCTCTTACTTGCCCTTTGCTGTATCTCATGGACACAGGTCTGCACCGTTCACGGCTGCCATTCCAACCCCTTTCTTTGGTTCCACATTTCAGTCACGCACACATCTCAAATCCCTCTACACAGCACCATAAAAATAGAGAGTAATTATACTAGAGCAGAAAAGAATGCCACCAGAGGTCTCCTACATGGCCCCTCCAAAGGGAGAAATACTGTGTTCTTCCAGAAGAATTTGAGAGTCCTTAGATGTAGGGAGATACCAACCTGTAAAGCTAATAAAGTACTCTACAGCAAACACTCAATCTATTTTTTGACCTCATTAGAAAACACACCTTCCCTACTGCCAAAGTACCTCCTCCCTTCCCTTCCCACCCCTGTTTCTTTCCCACTATTGCTGTCAGGAGCTTAGCAGCATATCTGGAAAGGGGACTCTCCACGCTGCCATGAAAGTTTGTCTCTGACAAATTCTTCTCCTTATGGCTTTTCAAACACACGGGCTGCAAGGGTGATCTCTACATAATTTTTCTTTTTTCCCTGAAGAAAGGCAAAAGCAGAGCTTAGGTTAAACTCAGCAGGAAGCAGCACTTTGCACACCACATCCTCCCCACTCCTTTTCCCTGCTAATTGCTTCACTGATACTGTTCTAAGTCTCCTCCTTTGCAGCTTATGCAATATTCAGAAGGAATAAAAAAAATCTTCCTTCCTCAATTCCACATTTCTTTTCTCATCAGTTTTCTTGTCCTTCCCCTCTTTTATCTCATCTTGAGATCAATAAACTTACCAGTGTTGTATACCAAATAGACATAACAATACACTGTATTCAGCCTCCATAATCCAAATATTTCTTTCACCATAGATAAAATCTCTGCCTTTCAAAGACCCACAGCCCAGACAGATGACATGCCTGCGGAAAGCATTTCTAAATCCCAAAGCCAGTCATTGTGAATATAAGCAAGGCTCTTCTCTGACATAAATAGTTCCCTGCAATAGGTCATATGTTGAAGATAAATTTAAAGAGCATTAATTAAGACACAGGTATAAAGAAAGTGAGACTTAATTTTCTTGTTCTTGATTGAAAAGACAGACACATCTACCAAAGAGATGCCTTCACACTTCTCAGAGCTGATATTGCTGTCTTCACCAAACTTATGAACCAAGGGTGACACTGCCAACACAGCACCAGCATTCTTGGACGGGTATTGCACATAAAGAAAACCATAGGAGCATTATTTTCTATTTTAAAATTGCCAAAGTCCCCTTCCAGGAGGCAGCTGTAAGAGAGCACCTGGCCAGTTTGGATCCCTCCTCAGAAAGGCAAAACGGGTTGCAAAATGCTACATTCAATCTATCCCCAGTGGACAGGTAGAAAAATGCAAAAGTACTCACCTGCACAGACTGGTCTGCCCTCTGGCTCTGCCACACTGCCCATAACAAGCCCTGCAAACAAGAAAAACTTGGTGAGTACCTGGTATTTTTCTCATTAAATCTTGGGGCCACACTTGCAAAATTGGCATCTGCAAAGACAGACACCCTGCAAATCACCTACGTAATTTGAAATAAATGGTTATAGAAACCTGCTGTAAAGGTAGCAATAAGTCTGCTTTAACCACAGGACCACAGGAAGTGTGCTTTTGCTAAGGAGGATCAAGCACCACCTCTGCTAAAACCACACCTGGAAGCAATGAGGCAATAACACTTTTTTGTAAAAAATAACTCTCCTGTTTTAAAGCTTGTTTCATAACAGTGATCTTCAATTTCTATATATCACCATTTCATATGCAAAGGTCTGTAACTTAATTAAAAGAGTGAAAATGAAATCAAGATTTAATGACAAAGCCTTTGAAGTATGAGAACATGAGGTGATTAAACCAAATCTTAAGTCTGGGCTTAGGCCAGACATTTGTTAAAAAAACTAAAAGCAGAGATTTTAATAATTTCTACCATATAATATGTTTATTGTATGTATAAATACACACATATGTATACTTAATAAAAACTGAACAAATAAAGTTTCCCAGTTATTATTAAATTACATAAAATCCATTAGTGGCTGCCTGTGTTTATCAGTAGAGGAAAGTAAAGAGCTGGTTCTGTGTATTAGGACATGCCTTCCAAAGCTGTGTTTTGAGTTCCATTTTCTTGTGGTTTTATTTCTTTTCACACTAGATGGCACTCTAGAAGTATTACTGAATTCTGGATTCCTTTCCATTGCCTTTTAGAAAGCCAACAAATTAGTGATTTCCCTCAAACCTTCTATTGTTTACAGCCTACTGAAAAAGGCAAGTGAATTATACAGAGCAGTAGAGAAAATTAGCATTGTTAAATGTGTCACATATATCACTAATAAAATTTCATTATTTATACTGTCAACTTGAAAAGCACTTATTTCCTAATCAATCAATTCACAACTAAATAAACAGTCATATAGGCATACAACAGGAATTCACACCACTCCTCAATCAGATCTCCCTGAGATTAAGCATATGCTGGTTGATATCAGGAGAGAGAATAGCAAAGAAGGATCCTCCTCAGTTTGCTCACTTCTCCCCACCTCCCCAGTTACTCACTTTTATTGGAGAAAAAGGTACGTGCATGTGTTTTAGGATAGCTGTTATTTTCTCATTCTGTGTTGTTTTTTAAATCAATAAATGCTACACTTTACCCCAAAGGTGATCCTGAAGCACAAGTTAGGACAGACACATTAAATAAAATAGAAAAAGCAGGAGATGAATTTAAAATTAGCCCATTTCTATTTGGAGATTGGGGATGCAGAAAAGAAAAAGAGATTTAAGCAGTCACTTGAAGGGCTTTGTACCATCCAAATCCAGCTGCAGTCGCACAGACGTCCCTTTTGATGTTCACTAATGCTGGAGATGTGAGTTCTAGTAAACAGATGTCCTTGTCAGGGAAAATAAACAAACTAAAAACCATCAAATTTGGTACTGTCTGGTAGCTGGAAGTAAACTGCAAACTGTTCTTCTTTGCTGGGTTGCTACAGAAGTGGGTTGATGTGGCACTGGGTACAGGAGTGGAGACATAGCCATAAATACAGGGACATTAACAGGGACTCAATGATCATCCCTTGGGGGTCCCTTCCAAGTCAGCAAATTCTGTGTTTCTGTGTGATTCTGTGAGGTCTCCTTGGCTGTGAAGGGCTTGAGAACCAAGGCATTTAGTACGTCCAAAGTGCCATGGTCTCTTCCCAGCTTTCTCTGCTGATCCCGTGACATTTGCAAGTATTTCTTAAACATTTATGCTACATGTTTGCCCCTGGAGGAGAAAATCTCCAGCCATGGTTGCCAGCTTGCAGCTGTTCTGCTCTTCTTGCTGCTCATTTGTGATAATTTTAGGTGGCTATCACAGTTTGTAAACCACAGGCTTAGCACAGAAATCTGTATATAAGAGCAGAGGTTGGCTGGGTGACACAGGCAGGGGTTTGGGATCACAAAAGGGAAGATGCCAGAATATCTGTTACTGAGATTTGGGCATCCCTTTTTGAATTTACCTGCTGAGACAGAATCACAGGAACACTCCATGGAGGTGGAGGAAGCCTGGATAACTGACCTGGCTTCTTACCTAGAAGGCAGGGTCAAAATTTCCCAATTGTTTAGGTCAAACTTAGCTCAAAACTCAACAGTTTCTTGCAGACAGAAAGTGTAGGTTAAGCTTTGTTGATCCAAGTACATCCAAAAGTGCACGAAAATACAGACCTCAGAATCTCCTGCAGACCAGGAGTTAAGGGTAATGAAACATGAGCCTTCAAGAAAGCAGATGAGCTGGCTGGCAGGTTCACTGGCAGCATAAGGGCTCCCACACATCCCTCCACATTCCTATAGGATAAATTGTTTATCTTCATGTAGACAGCATTAACTCCACACCATGCTGATGGATTGCAGGGAGAGGGGGATTTCTCTATTTATAAGAGAAACACAGGACCCAACCCAAATGGAAGCATTCCAGTTCCTGGGGTGGTTTTCATTACCCAAATTGCTGACCTTCAGCCAAGACACTTTTGTTCACTTCTTCAGCTGCTTGGAGAGACAAGAGTTGGGATAGATGTGCTGGTGAAAAGCCAGTGGGGATGTGCTGGCTCTGCTTGCCTCCTTGTTCTTAGTGATGAACTTCTTGGGTCTACAGATAAAGATTGTCGTTTCCTGTGTCAGAGCACAGTCTTTATTGTAAATGGGCAGGATGGTGGGCTAGTGACTCTCAACACAGGATCCATGCTTGGCCATGTGCAAACACAGTCCCCAACTTATCTTATGAGGTAGATTTCATCACGCAAGAGAAGTTTTGGTCACTTTAACTACAGAAAGAGAAGATGACTGCTTGTGATTACAGCAGCATGGCTAAATCAATAGTCTGTGGAATGAGAGGCTTAGGGTGGATAAAAAGTGCATTATCTTACATACATATGTTGGAAAGTGCTGGCAAAACACTGCAGTTTTGGAAAATGAACAAATTTACTGGGGGAAGAGAGAGATTGCTGATAAAACAGAAAAAATACTCAGGTGGTGATTTCAGTCCGAGTGCTAATATATTATACAACAAAATATTGAATTTGGTAAGAGGCTTTTGAATTCATTTGGCTTTTCAACTTTTCAAAGTGCTTTATTGACTGATTTTTGTTTGTGGCAGCTAATATTACTGTCACTGTAACAATATATTTTCTTATTTAGCTCTCCTAATGCAGTTTGCCATCTGAAGTCATTTACCTTTCATTTTTCAAAATAAAGCTACTTTTTAAAAACCCAGAGATGATTCACGTGGTTTGAGCCTCCATTTGCTCAGATAAAACTGAAGTGCCAAAACTTCAAGAACTGTTACATTTCCTAAGACCCAAGGTCCATCTGCTGTGAATTTAATTGCAGCAATATTAATTGACAAGACATCTGGACCATGAAAGTAAGAGATGTACCCACTTCCATGTCAAACTTGCCTCCAAACTTCATACTATTTGCTTGGAAACTTCATACTATTTGTCCTGGAAACAACATTCAGCTGCTGGAAGAAAATATATGCATGCACAGAATTTCTTCAATTTCAGATCTGTGTTTATATAACCTCAGCATGGCATGTCCAGATGCTCTTAATTACCAAATCATGGTGATGCCAATCTCATAGTGGGGGTACAATGGGAGATACTCCTCCAACACCACCTTTCTCCCATTTAAAACTCATTTCATTCAGCATTGTACTTTCTCTAAAGCTGCAGGCAACTTTCTGGGTTGGAGTACTGCCATTCCAGCAGACTACAGAGGAGCAAATACATTTTGAACTTGAACTGTATTTGCTGAAGGCAAAGCTGCAAGCTGCAGCTAAAGCACCATCAGCTCTGAGCTCCAGCCTTAGGATGGGAGGCAAGCAGGAATTGCTTCTGCAGAACTCAGCTGGATTCAATGTGAAGGTAAAACAAAAATTGCTTCCAGGCCTATGAAAAAATCATCTTTTCTATCTCTGGAGGAGCAGAGTTCATGCCTTTCATCCTTTCATGCAAAAGCCAAGCAAACCACTCACCACCAGGCCTGAAAAACCTCAGGTGATATTCAGCTCATGGATGTGAATTTTATTTGACTGAGTCTGCAGCGGTTTTCCACCTTGCATTGGGGTGAAGTGTTCAACTTTGGCTTCCAGTGAAAATAGAGGAGCGATCAACTTAATGCCTAACTTTGCCAGTTTGATCCCAAGGTCTCAGCAGGTTGCAGAAGTCCTCGTGGCAGCTGCAGCCCAGCTGTGCAGTGTGACAGTTCCTGGAGAGAGATTGCATCCCAGACGGTCAGACAGAAGACAAAGGGGGGCAAAACCCAACAAGATAGAAGGAAAACTGTGATGCTTTGTCACCCTCAGCTGTGAATCAGTTTGATGGTGCAGAAATATCAAAACAGAGGGTCCAAAGGCACAGCCTCCATGGGGTAAGCTCTGTGAGCACTGGTGTGGCAGTCAGAGTCCAAGCCTGATATAAATGTACTTTCATACCATGTCAACATGCACTGGCACCTTGATGTTGCACAAGGCAGTTGCTTTTAATTATTCTCTTCCTCCCATCAACTGGTGTTAGTCCATACAGGCTGAGGATGCAGGACTTGGCAAAGCCTCTCTCCTTGTTGATCAAATGGATATGCCAACCATGAAAACCCTCTCTTCTCTGTCTTGGTGGCTACCCACAGGTATTTGAGCATTTTCTATCATCCTTGAACTTTGTCAAGAGACTGATCAACTCTCACTATTTTTTAAGCTTAGAAAATGTATTCATTCTTTTTTGGTTTTTTGTTTAGTGAGAAAATATCTTATTCCTTCCATATTGCTCCCCTAACGTTATCAAAAACAGCCTTTCCCCTGCTAGAAGGTGTATCAGCTTTAGCTGTAGCATCAATAAGATGTATAGATATTTATGGGGAGGCCTTAGTGATATTCATCAGTCCCTATCACCCAATCCCATCTGTCATCTACATGGGAAATGTTTTAGCTTATTGCCTATTCCCTACATTGCCAGCTGTGATATGGCCACAATCTCATGAATGTTTTGAGAAAGGGAATGGTTAGGACAGTGTCAGATTCACTTGCACTCTGCCCGTGATGGCTCTAGCAGTGCTGATTTCCTGAGAGGAAGGCAGTCTCCCTCTTTTCCCAAGCCATTTTCCATTCACACTCAGGGAAAGGAGTGAGTGCTGACTGCCTGGACAATTGCAAAGCAGCCCTGGGGCTGGTGGTGTCCCCCTGTGCTCTGCACAGACTATTCCAGAGATTCTGGTGTGCTAAACATTTGGGCAGTAGCATGAAGATCAGGGAAGGGTTGGTGATATTTTTTGCAGGATTTAACAGTAGAGACTGGTTGCTGTAGGAAGGTACCATGGGAACCTGCTAACAGTGTGATTATCTGCCTGAGGGAGGGGAGGTTGCTAATTCTCTAATGTAGTAGAACTAATGATAGATGCTGATGCAGTCTGATTTTGTCCCAGTCAGGAAAGGGAGTGAAATCTTGCAATTTCTATGAGGATCAATTGGGCAAGATTCAGGCCATATTTCTGCACTTCAGGTCATCCCATTGGCTTCTCTTGTGTCCATATTCTATCAGGTTTTTGGTTATTTTTCTTTTGAAGTTTCAGTTCTTCTGTTTCTCCCCTGTCTCATTGTTTCCCTTTCTTTTCTGATTTTAGAGATTTCAAAGGCAATTATTCTAGCAAGTTTTGGTCATTTCCCTGCACCACATTTAACCTCAGTACAACCGGTTGTAGTCACTCCATTTCAAATTTCCTGGATTTTTCAATTTCATATTTGATTGACCATATCTCCTTTCTGGAGTGTTTGTTCAACTCAGTCCTCTGATTTCAAGATTTCATTCCCTTTCCTGAAAGGAAGAATTTGATTTCAGGAAAGACAAAGAAATCCTGCTATTTCAATGAAGATCAATTTGAGCAAGCTTCAGGCCATATTCCTGCACTTCAGGTGAAAGGAAATTCTTGGGTGAAAGTTTTCTTTCACAGGATAATTTTTTCCTAAAATCTCTATTCACTCAAGATCAAAATATTATTTTAAAAGTACAAGTCTTCTTTTGTGTTGCAAATTCCATTCCTCACCTTGCATTAGCAACTTGTATTTGATAGGGAAAACTTCTCTTTCTCCACTGAAATGCTCATTGCTGACAAATGTAAGAAAGTTGGAGTCTCCACACTTTCCCTTCTTCTTGTAAATAATGAGTGGCCCGGTCCACTTCTTCAGAATTCAGTATTTCTGGAGAGAAGGCTTACCTAGCTTCATAACTGACATCATCATCCCTGAAAAACAAGAACACCAAGCATTCAAATTAATTATTTCACTAGGGTTGTCAGCACAGCTTCAGGGCCTTCAACACACCTACATTTAAATTAATGTAGGAGGGGGAGCAATGCCTGTGCTAATAATGCCAAACATAATTTCTCTGTTTGTGCATCAGCAGTGGGTATTGCAAGGTGCACTGGCAGCAGACAGACATGCACCAGACTCTGTGAGGCAGGAAGAGTCCTGAGGACTTGCGGATTCCCAAACTGTCATTACCAAGGAAGAGAGCCATGGAGAGGACCAGACTAAACACAATCAGAATGCTGATACAGATGAGGGTTAGCAGACTGCAGCAGCACCTAACAGATACCTGGCAGACAAAATGGGCAGCCTAAATGAGGAAAAGAAATAGTGAGGAACTTGTATCTCCACAATGAATTTATATTGATGTAATAAAGACAGTTCATAGATTAATAAAAATCTAAGGAGATTGAAATTTGCTTTGGTGTTATTGCTACCCAGAAAATTTGAAGATGCAGCAATATCTGTGAGCCCTGCTCCCACTGACATCAATGTGTTTGTCTCTTTAAAACAGAATGTTAGTATAGAATTCTGTCTGCAGTTCTGAGCCTGGTGCTGTGGAAAAAGAAGATGGAATCCATACAACCTTAGGAACAAACTTAAATGAGCAGATTAATCAAAGCTGCCTTTGTGCATAGAGGCACCACAGCAGCCAGGGGATTCAGCAAACTCAGGCTCCTACTCGGAACATGGTTCTGGAGGTACCTCTCAATCTGCAGGAAAAATGCATTTTCATCACATGACGAAAGCTGGGGTTTCTGAATGCCTCCTCCTTCAAAGAGATGTTATTGTTGGTTTTGCCTTTCCTCTGAAGACACAGAGGGCATGCCCAGTCACTGGAGCTTTTTTTTTTTCTCCTCCATTGAATACCTGTCCATTGAGTGATGAGAACATCTGCAGTAGAATAGGCCTGGAATGGCCAAAAATGTGACAAATGTGGCATGGTGGCACAGCAGGAAGTAAAACCTGATGCTCCTACAAAGCTGTGAGAAAAATCACTGGCGTGTTTTTACTGAGCTACCCCATTTCAAAATACACTTCCCATCCTGGACCTGAAAGAAACATTTCCAGACAAAAGCTGTCAAAACATACCCAGATTTGCTGATAGATTTAATTAATAAACATTTTTCTTACTGCATTTTCATCTGAAATTTCCTGCCCAGCTCTAAGCCCCACCAAGGGAGTATATATACAGCACTTCATTTACTGAGGATAGTTATCCATTTATAGTCCACTTAACTACAGCATCAGTCCTCAGGCTTTCATTTGCATTCGGGAAAGGCTTTTCTTTACTATCTGTCAACACACTGGGGAAAGCAGGAGCATCAACAAACTGGTAACCATTATCCTGTTAGGGAAATCAGACAATTGGTATTTTTAATCCACAAAATCATCATCTCTATTATACATATCCCTGAGCAGAGAAGGGGAACTTTGATTTGAATGGAATCTCAGAAACAAATACGTATATATGGAAAACAGGTTTGTCTCCATATCAAGAGCGTGTTCTTTGGAGACATTGCAGAGGAAAACAGACAGTGCAAACAGGAAAACAGTGATATAAATATTCTGTTAACTTTTTGAATGGCTGAACCACATAGTGAACCTTTTAACCACATAGTGAACCTTTTGGAGCTAAATTACTATTTAGGTACTTTCAAAACATTTGTCTCTTATTTTGCACAACTAAATTTAGTAACTGTTTAAATAATCGTTACATTAGGATTAAATGAATTTCATTTTGTTTCCTTAAATTGCCTGGTGCTAAAAATTATTTACTGATGTCACATTGCTGTACCTTACTCCATCAAAGGAGGAATAAGTAAACATGAAGCTCTCCAAAGCAGGATCAAATACTCAGACAGACAGCCATACTCTCAGAGGACAGACCCTTTGTTTGGTCATCTGAAAGGCAGATCTCAGAAGAAAAATACCAATCAGGTTACCTTGGCATGCAATGAGCTAGAAGGATAATGCCTGAAATACAGGCTTAAATCTACAGTTGGGACAGTTTTAAAATAAAGAAGTTTTAAATGTTGGGCAAAACCCTGAAGGACTCCGGCTATGGCCACCTCAGTGTATTACACTGACTTTCAAAAAATACAGAGGCCTCTGCAAATGTTTCTTCTGTTCTGGCTGTAGAACCACATTGCCATATAGACTTCCACTTAGTGTGGTTTTACTGGAAATTGGGAATGTCCACTTTCATTCTCATTAGCCAGTAACTCAGCAAGAAGCAATCAAGTGGCCAGAGCTTTCCCCTGGTCCACATTGATTTTTAAGGATTCTTCTGGGGCTGTCTGCCTCCAGTTGTCTGAAAGTGTGCTTTCACATCCTGAGATGTTTTAAGGTGTATGTAAAAAAATTGAGATAATTAGTCATTCAAAGAAAGAATGCCAAGCATGGTGGGACATAATTGTATTTCTACATCTAAAGAATGTGATGAATTCACCACAGCTCCAGAGATAATCTCCAGAGAAAGACGCCATGGCACACTTTATTTGTGGTTGCCATTTTTTCCCAGCTGGATTGTGTTAATAAGTTCCCATACTTGCACATGTTATTTGTCCCATCAGCCACACCTGGACACATCCATTTCCATGTCATGCAGATCCCCAAACTACCAAGCTACAGAGAGTCTGATGTGATTCCCCCTCTCTTCAGGGCCAGAGGTGAGACAAAACTAATAAAAAATCCAACTAGTAATTAGTAAACCTTCTCCTGCATTCACTAGGAATCAGGTGATGAGTTAAAAAGGAAACAAGAACTGCTGACAGCTCAAAATGCCACATTCCTCTCATTGGTGCCATTGAGTCTAATCATAAAAAAAACAAAACACAAACCTAAGCAACCAACCAAACAGAAAAGTAAATCTGCAATTAAAAGCAATGGTTAAAACATAATGCAATTAATAATTTGAGTTTGCTTTGATTGCAGGGAACAGGTTCATTCAGCACTGCCTCAAGCTTGCATCTGCTAAAGGTCACTGACTGCCCATAATGACCAGGGTAGGGAAATGAGTCAATCTGTTGTAAAACACTAATAATAGCAGTGGTGCTTGGAAACAGATATCATGGCAGCACACAGGTGGGACAGGGAGGAGGGGAAGAGCAGCTGCCAAAGCTGAAATGTACCTGCTGACTGCCTATTCTTAAAACTGGCCATTCCTCAGATCCCCAAAGCTCGCAGCCCACATATCCTAGAAAAGGCAGCCTCAAGAGCACACAGAGATGTCTGCACTCCAAATTAATTTTGAAAGGATTCATGACTGGAAAAATGCTTGCACTGGAAACAAATTAACCCTGAACTTTTACCTCCAGGAAGATCAGTCACTGGTTTGATAGTTCAAGGCTCCAGGTTAGACAAGATCCTGCAGTGGGGGATGAGGGACAAATGTTTTTATTATGGCCGTTCCATTTTGCCTTGTGAATATTTTCCTTATGTACTGAGACAATGAATTTTACACAAGATAATTATGAATTGATACAAATTACTCCTCATAAATATGAATGATGCTCTGTTTTCTGAACTGGAGGCACTGAAAGATACAAAGGCATTCAAAAGACACAGTGTTTAAATTTATTTTTTAAATTGAAGAAGTCTCACATTTTGTGTTTACAAATGTACCTCAACTGAGTGTTGCTTGTTTTTGGTGAAATTTATATGGCATGTCAGATCTTTGGTTCTGACAGTGGTTCTCCCAGTGGAAGAGCCTTGTGGTGTTTTTATATCTCTTGTTTCAGCTGAGTAACAAGAACCACTCTTTCCCAGATGGTGAATTTGCCTAACCATAGCTATGCAACCTCTGAAACAAATACAATAATATAGACAAACCTTTAACTCCCTCACAGGCAAATCATCCATGAACAAGGGGTTGCTATGTTTTGCTCTCAGCAGAATGGCCTCTGGTCCTACCCACCATAGGGAAGCAGAAACTGATGGATCGTCTGGGAACTTGGCACTGATATGATGCAGCTCTCAAGAATTAACACAGTTTTGGGGGTTTGTTTCTTCTCCTATCTTTTTCCAAAAAAGGGAAGAAGATAATCTCCAGGCTAAGTGTGCTGAAAAAACTCATCAGAACTCTACAGAGATGGTCTTCAAAGACCTTCAGCTCCACTGAAGTACCATGAGAATTGCAGAGGACCAAACAAGTACAAAATTGATAAAGCTGTGCTATCTAACTTGAAAATACCCTGGGAGATTTGCTGAAAGCAAGAAAACAGCTCAGAACAGCAAAGAGAGAGATGGGGAAGAAGTGCAAAGAGAGAGAAACAGGATTATTTTTCCTTAGCTAGAAAAAATTACTTTGGGTTCAAACATACCTTAAACTCTAAGAGATCTGCTCACAGGGTTTCATAATTTTGCATTTTTTCCCCTTACCATGCCAGATAAAAAGTCTGCCTTTGATACTAATTGATTGTTTCATTTTCACTGGCACACTTTTCTAACAGATGGTTGCCCCAACCTTTTATTCCTGAGCACCCTCTTGAAGATTTGAAATAACCAGTGATAGAAATTAATTGAATAATTGAACACAACCTGGTTCTGCCTGTTCCCTCTCTCCTCTATCAAAGCTGACTTCTAACAGATGTCCAAAAAGTTCATGCCCACTCTGGCCTTCAGTACATAACTTTCTTCTACAGAAAAGTTTCATATCTCCCCATTTCTTTCTCCAGATTTTGAGCAGGTGATATTTTCCATGCATAGCTGTATACTGATAGGAAGTTGTGGTTTTTGAGGAAAGAATATTTAAAGAGGACTTCCCAGTTTTCATGGGCAACTTCATTATTTAAAAAGGACGCACACAAAATCACCTCCCTATACTTGAAAAGTGAGACCATTCCACCCTTCTCTGAAAATGGGAAACATACTTCCCCTTGGGTATAGTGCTGCCATGAATCATGGGGCTTATGGTTCAATTCTACAGATCCCTTCTCTGCTTTATAGGCCAACTTCTAAAGCCAGGCCATGCTCCAGAAATCTTTTTACTAAACCAGACATAAACATGTTAAAAAATATACATCTACAGAAAGAAAATAAAGGAAATTTAAGCTTTAAAGAGGCTTAATATTGAAAAAATAAATCATTCTAGCATGAGGCTTTATCTTAAATAAACAGGGACATAAAATGTATGTATCAATAGCTAATCCTTCTCAGCTGCTTCCATCCAGTGTCTTAATTATAGCATAAGGTTGCATTATACACAGGCATGCAAAATGACCTCAATTCCCCTCTGTGCAGCATCTGCCACATTACATTATTCTGCTTTCCTGCCACATTGCCTGCAATGGGCCTTTGTGGAGCCAGCCCTGTCCTGAGCATTGGCTGATGGAGCACCTGAGTGGATTTGTTTGTTTGTTCCTCTCCCGAGGGTGCTGCGGTTCAGAGCCCCTGGCGGTGCCACCACAGCTGGGCCAGCCCTGTCACACACCGAGCCACCCAAGCCACCACAGCTAGGCCAGCCCTGTCACACACTGAGCCACCCAAGCCACCACAGCTGGGACAGCCCTGTCACACACTGAGCCACCCAATCCACCACAGCTGGGACAGCTCTGTCACACACCGAGCCACCCAAGCCACCACAGCTTTCCCATGGCATGACCCACCAAGCTGCAATGGCACTGCTGCAGGGGCTGTCAGGGCATGCAGGATATGATCCATGGCAGGGGAGGAGGAGTTCTGGGAAGCAGGTCTGCAGAGCTCTGAGCATTGTGCTTCCCTCTAAAACTGCCTGCTTGGGAATTAGACATTCAGCAAAGACAGCTGGCAGCCAAATCCTTGTCATTTATTTATTCTGGGTGATGTCTTGTGAAGGCTGACCTAGAACAGAGACTAGATGGAGCTAAAGAATAAAGTAGGGATTTATTGAAAGGCCTCAATGGATGCACCATAGGCAGCACAAGAGCCCAGCCAAGGCTACACCCAAGATAAACCAAAATTGTCACAAAATGCATGACCAGTCACAGGATCTCACACTTTCATAAGTTATGGTCCATCAGCATATTGGAGTTAATTGTCCAATTATAGCTTTAGGTTATGAAGTCCCATCTTTCTTGTTTTTCTCTCTTCAGTCCACATTGTTTATGCTCTTGGGCCTGAAATTTGGATCATTTGTCCTTGGTCCCCAGCTAGAGAAGGAATTGTTTTGTCTCCCTACTCCATGAAGAGAGCTTATTATCTCCTAATATGTAGCTCAGAAGTACACACTAAAGCAGCACAGAATCTGAAAAATATAAAAGCTAAAACCTGAGGCATCATGGGGTGAGCTAATGCTGATCATGCCAATCAATTATTCCTAGGTCTGTTACTTGCTTTACCAGACTAAAGCTCCTCTGATTACATCTGTGTGTTTTCAGAGATATTGCATGATTCACCTTTAAACAGAACAAAAAATAAAGACTGAGTTCTGGAATGGCTGTGTGGTATTATGTCATGATACAGCATGATATAATAACCCTAAAAAAGGAAAAACAATAATGTGACTGGAAGATATGGTTCACTAAATTCCAATGCTCCACATATCTATTGGCCTTAGTAATAGTAGTAGTATTATTTTAAAATCTCTCAGAATACATTTAGGAATTATGTTTATGTAACAGATCTGCCTGATTACAACACACAGATAATGTAGGCATATCTGAAAATGTGCTAAAAGACAAAAAGGAGATTTGCAAGCTATACAAGAAGATTAAGAAAAAGAATTCAAAAATTAACACTAGCCATGAAAAATTATAAACTTGTAAGAATGAACATGCTTGTGCAGAGATCTGGAGTTTCAAGGCACAAACAAATCAAAGAAGCTTCATTTAAGATCATACTTTCCTCTTAAATTGTTTGATGTTACTTACACAAACACACACACTTTTGGATCATGCATGCAAAAATCCTTTGACTTCAACAGCTATAATTTAACTGTTGATTCTATGGGATTTACCTTTTAGAATTCTAAATTACACATCTGAAAACTTTGGTCAAGTGTAGTATTTCAGGACTTCATGATTATTGGGGGAAAAAAGAAAAACAAAATCTATCAAAACTCTGCATGCCAGTGAACTCTGGGGACTGATGAAATTGTTAAAGGAACCAGGGTGCAAAGGTGTTCCTGAGCCCTGTATGAAAGCAGAGGTAGTTATTGATAATCCATATACCTGATCTAAAGTCTTTGGATATGCCAAATCTCCTTCTTCCAAATCAGACAACATTCTCTTTTTACCACTGTTAACCAGCCTAACGTCCATTTCCCACAGTAATTATTTATTTACTTTTACTAATTGCATCTTCCCTTCTCATACATTCAAAATCTATTTAGGGCTGCAGTAATGAAGGCTTTGGAGAAGGAGAGAATCACAGAGTAAAGTTGGGAAATACCATAATTCTTTTCCACCCCTTGGCATTCAAACTTCAACACATCTCCAAAAGTTCATTATAATAGAAATTGGACTTGATTGGCTGAGTGGGCATTAAGACAGAATCAACATTTCTGAGGGAAAGAATAGAATTTTCAAATCTGATCATCAAGCAGCCCCAGCAATTGAATTTATAAACAAGACACTTACTTTATAAGACAGAGAAAAGATTGATGCTGTTGAAGAAGTGCTGCAATTACCTAAATTAATGAAATCAGGAAGCCACACCTACTCCACATGACTGACTCACTCCCCTGGCTCTGTCTCCAGCTTGGAAAGGTGGATTTAGCAACTGAAGCGTCTAACATGGAGCAAGCACTGTAAGTTATGTGCATCTAACAAGCTCCTTCAGAGTGTTGTGAGAAGCACAGCATGGTTGAGAGATCATGGCTGTTAATTATTTCCCTGCCTTGGAAGAAGAGAGCCACACATCCCTGGAGAGAGCCCTTGCATTTCAACAAAAGCCTTTTCTCCAGGGAGGGAAGTTTTACAAGCAGAAGTTGCTTTGTGTGCCAGGATGATCAGAGCTGCTGCTGCCTTTGAAGGTACAGTCAGTTCTTGCAAGGCCTTATGGTACAAATCCTCATCCTACCACCTGATAAAAGGTTTTTTTTTAGAAATATCCAACCCCAAAGCTATAATATATGTAAAATGCAGTCTTTGATAAAGGATAGTCACGTGTAGGGCCACCTCAAGCCATAGGAAGACCCTGAGGTCATATATGAGGCTTATAGAAGCAGCCTTTGCTTTGCTGCCTCCTGCTCACCTCTGGGAAGGCAGAAAAGCTGCCCCTCTAACAGGAAGATTTAGGGAATGTAGGAGACTGGGCTGTAGCAAACATGGGTCCTTCAGGATGTTTACTCTCTCAAATGTGCACATTCCTCCTCTGTTCCCTGGAGCAGTGCCTCTGTGCCTGCAGATACCATGCTTCTCTGAGCCCTGCTGCACTGCCCTGGTAGGAAGAAGTGCTTGGGGCATCTCCTCAGCTCAGGAGGCAGCAAGAGGCTGACAAGAAATACAAGCATGAAGCCATATAAGGTGGCAGGGAAGCAGCTTCTCCAGTGATGTTATCCAGTTCCATTGCCTGGAGATACTGCCCAGGGCCACAGATGGCAAATAATAATGATATTCTCATAATTTCTTAGAAGAATGCAGGTAACAGGAAGGCCAATCCACAAAGAAAGTAATTGAGACCAGAATACCCATCCTGACACAGTGAGCTGACTTCAGAACCAGCCTTTTGATTTCTCTGAGACATATACTCTGTTTACAAGTTTTGAGTCTGATTGCAGTTAGTGTGCAGTAACCTCAAAACCACTGAAACTCATGGAGGGATGTGATTCCATGTAAACTGAATATAATTTTCTTTTTTTAGCCCTCTGTTATAATTTTCTTTTTTTAGCCCTCCTCCAAACAGAGGAATTATCCTCTGTTTGGCAGGACCAAACAGGATAATTCTGCCAGCAACAAAGGCCAGAGCAGAATTACACTAAGAAAGACTGACTCAAAAGAAAAATATTTCTTTCTATCATAAGTGCTTCAGAAAGTTACCAATCTTGTGAAAATCAAGTTGACTTGAGAATAAGTTTTTTTTTTTAATAGAGATGGGGCCAAATACAAGTATACAGAAACATACTGAGAGATGCTTATTAACATAAGAAGGGTGTTTATTAACATTACAGTAACCCCCAACCAAGCATTGGCCCTGCACCAATAC
The DNA here is from genome assembly GCF_028769735.1 of Zonotrichia leucophrys gambelii. Lineage (NCBI taxonomy): Eukaryota > Metazoa > Chordata > Aves > Passeriformes > Passerellidae > Zonotrichia > Zonotrichia leucophrys. Next base: position 10,944,905 of record NC_088176.1, read on the forward strand.
ATAAAAATAGATTGTTTTCAGCCAGTAAAAGCTAAAAATAACTAGAAGAGAGAAAGAGAGAGAAAAAAAGAGCTCAAAGCAATGTGACATTCTAGAAGCAAAAAATGATTGATATCAAATTTTCAGAGTGAAATCTCTAATGCTTTCTTTCCTCCATTGGCTTGAGATGATGCAGACAGGTGAAATAGATCCTAAGTAGTCCACAATTTCTTGGTGAACTGATATTTCCTTTGCCAGAGAATTGAAAAAAAAAAAAAGAAAAAATAAAAAAGAGAAAAACATCTGTGTTTAGACTATAAAGAAAAGGTCTGTTTCTGTTTCCTGGTTGTTTTAGATGTTGAACATTACTATGCTACCTGTGTTTATCAGGTTAGTGCATATTTTCCATGTACCATCTCATTCACATAATCAGCATCTTGGAGGAGTGGGTGGAAATTATTCCTTTAAAGGTTAATCATCATTCAATTGCTGGACTAAGTTTGCTAATGTACAGTGCCTAACCCTTTCTTTTCCCTACCATCATTGTCCTTCAGTACATAAAGTTCTTCCTCCCTCATGCTTAATCCTCTCCAATGCATTTATTCAGAATAATCCTATCTTCTCTCAGCCTTCAATTTGCAGCCTTCAACTGCTAAGCCAGCTAAGCTTTTTTCATCTTCTCCCGCAAGCACATGCTCTGTTCTCTTTGGTAGTCTCTTTTTGCCCTTCTCCCCATTTCATTTTCATGAACTGAAGTGACAAAATCAGAGCCCATTCACGTGGCCTTGGGCAGCAGCTGATTACCCTGCAGGGGCTGCAAGCTCTCCCAGTGCACTGCTGGGGCTGCATCTCTTGTTTCACATCAGCTGCACAGCAGTGGGTTCAGGTGCATGCAGAGATCTCCTCCCCTCAAAACCAAGGTCCTTTCTCTGCTTCCAGAGGAGGCATCCTCCAGTTACACCAACAAATCCTGCATTAATCTGTAATGAATGACTTCACATTATTGTGATTAAACTGTGAGTGGGCCATGTTCTCATCTGAGATGCAGAGTGAATCTTGCCTCATTTCATTAGCTAAAAAGAAGTGACCTCAGATTTCCAGCCACGTAACAGATCCATCTTTAGGCAGCCTCCTGCTTGAGCTATCTACAGCTACTCTGGAGGCCATTAAAAAGTTGTGTTTATAACATATTGTTTTGTGCGTAATGTTCTACAAAGAGAGGGTGCTTTTGCTATGACATATGGTGTACAATGTAAATGAGCTCTGGTGTAACAAATTAAAAAGCTTTTACAGCAACCTCTAAATACTATTTATGGCTCCCAAGAGCTACCTAGGCTGGCCACCAGTCAAATAATTGCAGTCACTACACCAAGTGCCAGAGTGCATTTTGTTGACTAACTGCTTCTTCAGCGAGCTGTGCAATCTATTTCTATGAGATGTACCAGCCATAAAACACCATCCATTTTGACAGCAAAATTGCAAAAGCACAATGTGTTACCAGGTGTCATTCAAAGAATGGAGGCTGTAATGAGGGGGCCATTTGTAAAATCTCCCTGATCCTTAACACTTGCAGCTTTTGTTACAGCAAAGGAAACTCATTGTGATGCAAGGTCTCTCCAAAGCTGAAGCCTCTCAAGGGCACAAGAGCCCTCTCCTGTCTGTACATGCCGGGAAAACTGGTGCATAGGGCAGACTGAAATACAGGAACTAAAAAGGTTTCCAGTGAGTGAAGGGGTCCAGTTCTGTGGGGACAGAGAATCTGCCAGAAAACAGCCATTTCCCTGGAATCTGATTTTGTGTTTAAGAGAAAATTCTATTTATTTGCACTAAAAAATATTCTGGAAACAAAAGGAAACCGAGAAACCAGCCCAAATCATCAGTTTTTCACATGTGTTTTACAGAGTCATAGAATAGTTTGGGTTGGAAGGGACTTTAAGTTTATCTAGTTCCAAATGCCTGCCACAGGCAGGGACATTTCCCACTAAACCAGGAACTCAGAGACCCATCCAACCGGGCCTTGAACACTTCCAGGGATGAGGCATCCACAGCTTCTCTGGGCCACTTTTTTCAGTTCCTCACTATCCCCACAGTAAAGAATTTCTCCATTATATCCAATCTAAGCCTAGTCTCCTTGAGCCTAAAGCCATTACCCCTTGTGCTATCAATTACACATCCTTGCCTAAAGTCCCTCTCCAGCTGTATTATAAACTTCCTTCAGGTACTGAAAGGCCACAATAAGATTTCCCCTGAGCCTTCTCTTGTCCAGGCTGAACAATCCCAACTCTCTCAGCCTTTCCTCACAGAAGAGGTGTTTCGTTCCTCTAATCATCTTTGTGGCTTTCCCCTGAACTCACTCCACCAGGTCCATGTCCATTCTGTGGTGGGGACCCCAGAGATGTTTCTGGGAATCAAAAGCCAATCAACCAAACAAAAAAATCCTGAAGATCAAGCTCCTTTCACTATTTAAAGAAATGCATGTGTTGAATCATCTAAAGGTTGGGTTGTTTCTATGTATGCTGTCAGGATTTTTGGTTGGTTTCAAGCCAGAGGGTACCCGGTAAATCTTCTTTGTCCCACCTGAGTACAGCAAAGGTAAGGCAGGCAATGGATATTCCATAGCTCTGAAAATGTCCCATTTATCACATGAAAAATCACCCCTTGTTTTTCTCCTCTAGGTCTGTTTAAATACAGTCATGGCAGTGTTGCTACAAATCTCTACGTGGATCCCAAAGGGGACAGCAACAGGCACAGCCCCATTATTTGAGGCTGTGACATGTTTTGAGGCACACATCCCAGGATGATGGCTGCATTGCTTCACAACTGAGCCATCCCCCTTGAGCTGTCTGCAAGCCAGGCTTAAACCTACACTGCAGTTTTCCAGAGCCAAAGGTTTACTGTCAAATGAGCCGAAAGGTTCCTGACAAAATTGCTGTGACATTATGGCTTTAATAGGCACTGGCAATACAATCATCAATCATGGATACTATATTTAAGTTGGAAAACATTTCTGTGGCTTAGAAAAGAGGAACAACATTAAATACCTAAATAGCAAGTGAGAGTATATGTTTGTAGTCTTTTGGTGTAGAGAAGTTTTGAAAACAGAAATTTGCTGGTAAAGACTATCAAGAGGATGCCTGCAGAATTTAAAGAAAGTAAGGAGGTGAATGGCAAAGAACCAGGGACTTTGGCCTTTTCCTGCATTCTGAATTTATTAACCATTTTATGACATTGTAGAAAAGAAATAACTGTGCCCAGGACATAAAGAGTTACTCAGTAATTTAGGAAATGCTCTTCCTTCAGGTATTATGTCTCTTTCTTCCAGACACTGCAATCCCAGAAATCCTTTGTAAAAAAAAAGGAAAATAAATTTAAAGGCTCTAAAATGATACTATCAGAAAAGTAATGTGGCTTTTTTCCCCTGCAGATTTCTGAAACCCAACTCCAGATCCCCAGCTCAAACAGAATGAAAAAAAGGCAATGGTTTTACACCATTATTTGTGACTAGCAGGTTTCAATCAAAGACAATTGAAGCTCCAGGCCAATATTGCACTGAACTCGGGGCCATGTCTATCACTGAGAACAAAATACGGTTTACAAAGGGGAAAGGTTCCCACAAATCACAGTCCAGACACACTAGATTTTCTAACTGTCTAGACAAATAGGACCATCCCCGTGCCAACATTAATAAACCTTCACACATTCCAGTAAACACTTGGTAGCTCCATCTCTCTGTCAATCATTTTTAGCCCCTAATGGGAATGCTTTTAACTGTTGATATTTGACTGTTAACACCAATTCCCTTAACTCAATGTTCCTTTGCCAAGCAAGCAGCTTCAGTCTGGCCATTATGCATGGTAGAAATCTACATTTCTCATTATCAGTGACTGCATTTATATTTGAGGACTAAAGGATTAAAAAAGCTTAGGGAGAAAATATTCTTGGTAGCTGATTTGAATAAGGAAAAGTGTTAACCCTGGCAAGCAGATATTGAGTTGAAAATAAGGCAATTAGAGAGAAACTAATTTTTTTTATAACACAAATTTAACAGAATTAAGTCTATACCACTTCACACATTAACAACATTCTTGTATTTGCCAAGAAACAATAAAAAACCCACCAGACTTTAACTGCTTTAATATGTTTCTAATGGCAGTGAATGTGTCCCTAAATATCAGTGGTCTTGTACCAGAGAAATTACAATTGTGCAGTCAGATAGTTTCATAAACAAGTATTTGTACAATGAATCTATTATATACCTTCTTTCTCTAAAAAACAAGGAGGCTATGCTTCTTGATATAACTAGATAATAATATAACATTTAAATAACTTCTCAATTGCTTATTTGGGTTCAAACATGCTGACTTAAATCTGATTAAGCAATTATGAACAAATTTTCTGTTATTTTGACCAGTCTATTAGCCATCTAATTTGGTTCCTGAGGGTAGTAGATAAAAAATAACAGCTAAAGCTATTTTAACTCCATAGCTGGGATACAGCAGCAGATTACCAATTACACTCAGAAGATGAATTACCAGTAGGTTTCATCTTCTTTAAATAAATACCAATTTAAGTCAAGTAGGTCTGAAAATCACTTCATGCTGAGGAGTAGCTATATTGCTACCTTTAATGGAAAATTAGCAGTGGGCTACAAGATCTGTGAAAGAGCTGAGGACATTTTCTCTTTTCACTAGATGAGGGCTCAGCTGATTCAAGCATAGCACAGGTAAGCTGAAAGGAGCAGAGAAAATCTGGAGCAGGAGTCCAAAAGCTGCTGTACTGTCAATGAGAACAGGACTTTATTTAATATTCACATCCATTTTTGCCAGACTTGACTTTTCAAATTTCACAAAAATTAAGGGCATAGCAATAAAATGATAATGTATTTAAAATTACATTTTCTCAGTGCCCAAAAAAATCTGTTCATTCAGAGAATTAATTGTTGCCCATTTATTGCAGGACTATTTATATTGTTAATTGCATATTGTTATAGGTTAAATACAGTTGCTTATGATTTAAATGTAATCATGTAATAGACTTAGTTGTAAGAAACATATAATTACTATATAGGCTGGGAAGCTGGATTAGCATTGCAACATAAATAAAAGAGACTTTACTGCTCCTGATATTACCACTGAGCAAACACTTAAACTGCTGACAAATTTTTACTTGTTCCTTTGGTCATTATCTGAATGGTTTGTGGACATTTTCTTCAGTATGGAAAATGAAGATTTCATGTCACAAGAGCTGTAAATGGCCAGATAATGGGAAGCCATTAGCAGCATGCTCACCACATAAATCCAGCCTGTGGAGTAAAACCAGCCTGCACTGAGATCACAGCCCTCTCCACCTTGCAGATCACTGTTCTAACCTTTGTCTTCACGTATCCATGTATCCTTGGGTACCTGCCCTTCTCCCTAGGGATTCAAGTTTGGTAAAATTTAGTGGCTATTGGCCTAGAGGTGGACTAGAAGTTGCTGCTGGTCCCTGCTGGCTTCCTGGTTCAGTATTGCCTCCAAGGTGGAACAGTCACTTCCCCAAAACACCTTTCTGCTCTAAACCAAAATGCTCATAAAGACACTTGACACTGGGCTCTGTCCACACTCCTGTTCCTGCTCCGGAATACCAGTTCCTACCCCAGTGAGCCTTGCTCTTGAGGGCTACAGACCTTTTAACCTGAATTTCTGGATATTTAATACCACTGAGCTGTGAATAGCAGTAGCCAAAATAACACAGATAATCAATTACCTGTCCCCAGTAAGTTATTAATTAAATTAATATCTTCCACTCGTTTCAGTACTGCCCATTGACTTTGACAAAATAAAACTGGATGTATCAAGCTCACTTCAGCTCCCACGTCACGTAGCTAATTTAATCAAGGCAACCAGACAATCTTATTCATTTATCGCAAAAATAAAGATGTGATCCCTTGAATATAACATGACTGAAATTGCTGGAATCAGATAGAAGTAAAATCAGACATCTCTAGCCCACTGGCAAAAAGAAAAAATAAAATCCAGCAGCAGAACAGCAGCCTGTTGAGTTTTATTTGTAGATAAATGGAACAGGTATAATAAATGTGAATCGTGACAAAAGGGGATTATGTGAGAACAAATAAAGTATCGTTAGCTCTGCAAAATGTTTTCAGATGTCTTTTCTCCCTGGCTACCATGAGATAATTTCTAATTGTCTGAGTTTTGGCAACCACACCCCTTGGGGGTTCTAATCTCAATGGTTTAGGACAGTCAAATATACAGGTTTTGTAAAAAACCACATTATGCATGGTTTAGACTTAGTAGGGAGAGGGGGTAGGCTGATCTGTCATATGTGGAAATAAATAGGAACAGTCAAAATTTGAAACCACCTTAACACATATTTTGGGAAAACAGTGGTTGCTGCAAATATTTGCAATTCAAATCTCAGCAATTTTCATCTCTTTTTATGAAAAGTCCTTCCAGCTTTTTTTGAAGGATTAGTTATATATTAAAAGGGAGATTTTCTACTGGAGTAAACTGTCTTTCAGATATTTCTGATTCAAGCATAAATCCATTTACCTTTCACAGGCCGTTCTGCAGTTCTTTTTGTGGTGCTCATTAATTAATAAACAAAACCTACTGCATTTAAGACAGCCTGTTTTTCACTCAGCTTTATTGCCTTTGATTACTGCTTTGAGACTTCATCAACTTATCAAGGGTAGGTTTGTGAAAAATACTATGAAACTATAATCAGAAAAGCCAAAGTGTTTAGGAGAAGTTAATAAAAAGCTCCAGCCGAAATTATGGCAGTTTAGAGATGTCAGCTTGCTCTTGTCCCACACTGGAACATTTGTCTTTCAAACACTCCTTCAGATATTTTCATGAGAGGTTTTTATGTTGGAAGATCTAAAACATTACAGGAAAAGTAATGCATGCAGCTCTTCTTTTACCCAATAAGGAATTCCTGGAGATGCAGAGGGAAAAGCAGGACAGCAAAGCGCTGCATCACTTGAACAAGGTGCTTGGCTGCTCTCTTGCTCTCTGAGACAGGGACACTGGCCAGCCAACGGCAAATGCACCTTCCCAACATGCAAAAGTTATTTTGAATGGCAAAGTGGTTAAACAAGGACTGAAGGACATATCTAAGCCTTACCTCACCTGAGCAGCCAGAAGCAAAGCTGCAGTGTGATTTTAGTTTTACAGGCAGAATCCTGGGTGGAGGTGGACACTGATTTTTTAGAAAGCAATATTTTCACACAGCTGACTCTTTTTATATTAATTGATAAATTGGAATTTGCTAAGCTTGAATACTAACATCCTGGAAACACTTCATTCCAAAAGATTAGACTGAAAACAAAATGAGAAGTAACTTGAACAGGAACCAGGTATTGGAATAAGGAGAATCATTGACACACCTTGAGATAAGGTGATACAGGCATTTCCAGGGGAGCTGGAAAGTGTTTACTGGTGGTGTGCCCTGCTCATCACCTTCTGAGCACTTTCAGCTTGTGGGCGGCTGTTTTCACCTCTGAGCAAAACAGGAGTTGAAGGAGGATGCTGAGAGCCATGGTGCACTGACTCTCTGTATTTGCCTTAAAAAAGAGGGATGCAGAGCCAGACACTGGCACAGACACTGTAAAGAAGACACAGGATCTGTCCTATGCCTGCTATTCTCTTCTTCCTTGTCACAGGAGTAATGAGTGGGGTAGAGGAGGAATAGCCACCTCTTTTCCAGATACACTAGAAGATAGCTGCAGACAGTTCTACAAACTGTCCCAGAGCATGTTCCAGTATCATGCCTGTTGTCTCCTTCCACTACAAAAAACATACTTATCAACATTTTGCAAGTATGGGAAAAAAAGTCTTTTCTGTGCTAGACTAAAACAGGAGTGACATTCACAAGGACCTATCAAATGTGTCATGTAGATCATCTCATTTTATGAGTTCTTCCCTCAAAATACACAAAGAAGATATGCATAGTAATACAGCATGTTTTTGTTTCTTTGAATAGCATTTAAAAGAAAAAGTGACACAGCCAAATGATATCCAAAAGTCATATTTCAGACCCAAAAAGACTTTCCAAAATCCTATTTACTTAAGACATGCTCATTGATACCACAATATTAATATTTCCCAGCTGTAAGTGGCACGGACCTGTAAGTGAAGCAGAGAAAGGCTGATCCAGATTCTCACTAACTCTTTATTCTACATTTGATCAGTCAAGTCAGAAATAGGTATGGCTTTATAAACTATCCATGCACTCAGATCTTCATTACACCGGCATGGAAAGTTTTACTGGTAAAAGCAAAACAAAGCTCTTGAAAAAGATCAGATTGATCTGTACTTCTTCAGTGGGTTGTCTCTAAGTGATTTTTTTATTCAGGCACATAAAGAGTATAGGTACAGTCAGCGCCTAGGGCCATCCAGATACCCCAGGCAGTGGGGGAAAAGTGTACAGCACAAACAATAGTTCCACTTATGTGACTTTCACTATTTGCTGAATATGAAAAGGTTGCTTTTAATACCTGCTGCCCTTTTCTGAGCAGAGCTGTGGACCTCCTCTGGGCCAATAACGACTTCAGTACTCCCACAGCTTATTCCTTCTCAGATATTCAAGAAAGAAAGTCCTATTTTCAGCAATTTCAGAAACAGTGATCTGAGACTTCAGCAGTGAGAAATGACTCAATTACTCAGACCTCTTAGGGAACACATACTAAGCAAATGTATCCATCTTATTAAAACAACCACCTTGAAGTTCAATGAAAACAAGAGAAATTATATTACTTTCCTTGGGAATCTCCTCTTTTTTGAATAAAAGCATATATCAATTGATAATAATGTGAATATAAACAAGAGATGCCCGCTGCCTCTTCACATGCCTGAGCTCCTGCCCGCGCACAGGGCAGCAAAACCCAGCTGTTCCCAGCCAGGGAGCGCAGCCCTGTTCCCGCAGGAGGCTCTCCTGAGCCCCTACCCCACTGCGCAGAGAGCAGAGCCACCGGAACCACACCCAGCGTGAAGGCACGGCCTGACAGCGCTTGGGCCACTGGGACGGTCGCTCCTCTGAGTCTGAGCCACTCCCTGCTGCTGCTGCTCCATTTGCTCTTAGGCACACCAAAAGCTCACTGCCAGGCCACGATGGTCTCTGGTTCTGCCCCTTCCTGTCCCTGTCTAGGGAAGGAGCATTGCCGTGCTTTCAGGAAGTTCTTTGGGAAACCTTCCAACATTGCAAGCACCTTTGCCCTCGCTGGATGCTCAACATGGAATCCCTCATGCCTGGGTTCAGAGCAAACTCAAATTGGCTCTTCTATAACCCAGGGTCCTTGTCCCCTTCAGGGTGCTCAGCACAACCTTTAACACCATGGTGCTGTGCAGCTGGAGCAGCAGGACAGGGACCTTGCAGCCTGAGCTGCCCCTGTTCCTCTCCATCTGTGCCCAGAACGTGGCGCGGGGGAGAACGGCAGCACAGCCCTGCGTGTACCCAGGCTCAGGTTTTGCGTCGCTTCAGCTCCACGGAGACACAGGTCAAATGAAAAATTCACACTGTTTATTAAAGGAAAGTGAAGGGAAGGGGTGAGCAGGGAGGCAAAAAAGGTAATAGGCAGGGCCTGAGGGCTGCAGGGAGGGAGCTGCCAACAGGGAGAGAGATGGCAGGAGCTCCTGGAGCTTCCCACAGGCTCAGCTCTGAGCAGCTAGAGCTGTGCCTGGAGCTCCAGCTAGTGCATCCTGCTCTGCAGCTGCTCCCATCTTCCGTGGGAGCTGGAGATCGCCGATGGACGCCACTACATCTGATCCAGCAGACAAAAGAAGTCCTGCGGATCTTCTTTGGAAGACCAGCTGAACCAGTGTGCTGATGCAGGGTGGGCTGTCGTCTTCTCTCAGGGCTTGAAGAGCTGCAAGAGAGAGGAACAGAGCCACGGTTGGAGGCCAGATAGAGGGAATCCAAGGAAAGCCCCCTGCCAGGTCCATCCCAGCCGGCTCTTGCCATGGCTTTGGCCAGAAGGTGCTGGCCACGGATCCCCCACGTTTCCGTGGCAGCTCTTCGGGCTCTGTCCCCGCCGCCGCTCGTCCGCACAGGGAGCAGAGCCCTGCGCAGCCCGGGCACGGATTGTAGCTGCGGGGCCGGGATGTGCAGCTGCCCCCGGCGTGCTCGCTGCCACGCGGCTGGCCTGACTCACCCTCGCTGATGACCTGGAGCTCCTCCTCCTGTCCCCTGACGAGCGCTCCGGCCAGCCCTGGCAAGACAGAGCCCGTGGCGGTGTCAGGCGTCACAGCTGCCCGCCAAGGGTGCTGCCAGCCCTGCGGCCGCACGCCCTCCTGCCCGGGCAGGGCTCCTGCCGGCCCCTGCCGCACACCGCCGCCCGAGGGCACGGCTCGGGAGGGCGGCGGCAGCGCCGAGGGACACCGGGGCTGCAGCGGCCCGGGCGCGGCTCCCGCTGTAGCCGGGGCAGCAGCCGGGCCGAGGCAGCGAGGGGCGCGGGGCTCGTGGCTCACCGATGATCCCGACGGCCGCCTGTCGCACGGGCTTCTGTGGGCTCCGCAGGCGTGGCAGGGCCCAGCGCAGGTGCTCGGCCGCTCGGCTCTCGTCCTGCAGCAGCTGCAAGGAGCGCCGGCAGGGAAGGCTCGGTGAGGGCTCTGCCCCTGGGCCGGGCGCTCCCTGTGCCCAGCACCGGCCGAGCCGGCCCGCATGGCCCGGGGCAGGGAGCAGCGTGGGGGGCGCAGGCTGGCGGGCCCGGCTGCGGCGCTGGGCAGGGGCACAGCTGCCAGCCCCCCGCGCCGAGCACCGGGGGTAGGGGGGTTTCTCCAGCCTGCGGCTGGGGCTCCCGGGCTGTCCTTACCAGGTGCTCGGCGAACTGCATCCGCCGCCCCTTCATCAGCAGCTGCTCCAGGTACGTCCTTCTCAGGAAGCGTGCTGCACGAAGCAGGGCGTCGCGAGAGGCCTGGAGAACAGGAGAGAGCCGCAGGTGGCGTCAGAGCCCAGGGCACGGCAGCTGTGTCCCTGTGCCAAGGCCAGAGGAGGCTGGAGCCCACCAGGCGCCCGGGCAGGAGGCGGTTGAGTCCCCTGCCAGGGATGTGGCAGCATCGCACAAAACCTCACCTTGGCCACGTGCAGGTTCTCATCGTTCCAGTGCAAGTAGAGAGGGAGCAGGCTCTGGCTCACGATTGTCATGGGAGTATTTTCCCCCTCTTCCACTACCAGCTCCACCACCTCCCAGAAGAGCTGAATGGAGAGCAGCTGCACATGGCTGTTGTTCTGGAAGGATAGGAAAAGTCCTAAGCACCAACTGCTCCAGGCCCATTGGGGCAAAGGTCCAAATATCTACACACAGAGCACAAAGGTTCCAGGCAGCGTCCAGTGCCCTTGGCTGGAGGCACAGAGCCTTACGTTCTCAAAGTGTTGTAGGAGGGACTCAGCCAGCTTCAGGGTGGTGATGCTGGGTGGCTTGAGGTTCTTGTCCTGGAGCATATCCCTGAGGGCACAGAGGGTCATCCAGACCATCTCTGCATCTGGATCAGCCAGCTGCTCCACCAGGCGCTGATGCAGGCCGCGTATTCCTCCGGCCTGTGTGCAAGACAGGGCTGTGCTGTGAAGCCGTGAAGGGCCGCAGCACCAACAGCTGCTTGTGGCACCGGGGCAGCTGAAGCGGGAGGCAGGAGAGATAGGAGCAGCTGCCTCTGCTGCCAAAGGCCAGCCAAGGCCAGAGGTCTGCATTGCCCAGCCCCACGCCACCAGCACGGCTTTGGCCAGTGCCCCCTTCTCACCAGCAAGGGCTCCTTGCTGAGCACCACGAGGCTTCTGAGTGCCAGGCGCAGCCCGTCCCTGCACTTGCTGGGCAGGTGCCGGGACACGACCAGCAGGGCACTGGGACCGTGTTGGCTCAAGTCCAGGCACTCCAGGAGCTGAAAGGCACAGGAGGGCAGTGTCAGGGAAGCCTGCGGGCAGGAGCCCGGAGCCGCACAGGGCCGGGCCCAGGCAGCAGCAGCGGGCACGGGCACTGCCCCAGGCGGCTGCAGCTACAAGAGGCCCGAGAGCTGGGAGGCAGCTCAGCCAGGCAGCGCTGGCTGTCAGGCTCACCTCCACAAAGAAGGCCAGGGCAGGCAGATGCCAGTGGGGCTGCTTCCTGATGAGCCGGCTGAGCAGGTGCGACGCCATAAAGGGACACAATGGCGTCAAGCCGCGGCGCATCTCCCTGGCAGAGGAAAAAGGCACCAAGGCCCTGAGCCTCCAGTGATGGGGAAACCTCTCCCAGGAGTGACTCACAGAGGTCTGATCTTTCCCCAGCACTCTGCAAGGGCACATGGGCCCCTTGGTAGGCGGCCGCTCCTGGGCATCCTCCTCTCCCAATCTCTTCCAGTGTGCTCGGCCCTCCCTCGGTGACAAGGCCCTCTCGCTTACAAGCCCGGGGACTGTGTGGGGCGCTCCGGGCACAGGGCACAAATGCTGGCAGTGGTGGCAGGAGTAGGGGATCTCACCTGGCCAGCAGACCCGCTGCATAGTGCTGCGTGTCGGCGCAAAGCAGCTTCTCCCAGACCTGCTTGTGCTCCAGAGCCACCAGCTTGTTGTCAAAGCCCAGTCTGGAGAGCAGAGCCTTCATGGTCTGCGCTGCAAACCTGAATGCCGAGCAAAGGCCAGGTCACTCTGGGAGCGCTGGCCCTGGTCACAAGGGTGTTGGAAGGACAGGGCGACTGGTACCTGTTGGGCTCGCTGGGAAGGCCGTGTTCCTCCCGGCACGCTCCCCAGAACCGCCGCGCCTCATCGTCTTCTGGCATCTGCTCTGTGGTGGTGACGATTTGCAGGAGCAGAGCCACGAACAGTTTGGGCGAATGGAGGAGAATGCCATAGTGCCACTCAGACATGGAGGCAATCCTCCACAGTGCCAGAGTTGCCTGCAAGTGACAAAGCATACTGAGGCAGCGCTCAGTGCCAGGGTGTCCTTGAGGCAGGGCCCGAGGGGAGATGCATGGGGAGCACCCAGCCTGCTGCCCCTAGGCCAGCTTTCAGCCCAGGCAGGGAGCTGCAGGGTAAGGAGAGCATGGAGAACTGCTGAAGAGGCAAACTGGAGGGCGAGCAAAGGCCAGCTCCAGAAACTCACAGCCAGGGCAAAGATGGCCTCCTTGTCCCCACTGTAAGGGGGCTGCTCCTCCATGGCACAGAGCAGCGCTGGAAGCACCTCCTCGACGGCCACTTCCGAGGTGCCGATGGCTCTCCACATCAGCTCTGCGGCTCTGTGGGACCAAAGCTGTGCGTCAGCACTGTGCCCAGTGCGGCTGCGTGGGGCCGGGTGACAGAGCCCCGGTGCCCTGAGGGGCAGGCAGGGAGCACAGCAGAGGCTCAGGAGACAGAGGGGCCCGAGGGTCCTGCAGCTCTCGGCCTCTCTGGCAGAGCCTGCTGGACAGGCTGTACAGGCACAGGGGGCCCTACAGGCCGGTGAGCACTGGACTCTCGAGGCAGTTGTGCCCCATACCTGTCACACGTTGGGGCACAGCACAGCAGGCTCATCACCACGAGACCAGGGTGTTCTTCAGTCAGGGCCAGAATTTCCATTTGCAGCCCGGCGTCCACGGTGACACAGGACGCCAGGCTCTGAAGAATGCCCCTCACCATGGCTAGCACCTGGAGGAGGTGGCATGGGGAAGACTTGGAGTGCTGTTCAAGGTAGCAACTTCCCCAGCAACTTCCCCAAAGAAGTGCTTGCCTTCCCACCCCACTGTCATGGCCTCAAAGGCTGAGAGGGCCCAGCAGATGTAGCTTGAGGGGCCACGTGATCCTAGGAGGACTTCAGCCCTGACCCCAGGCTGCTTACCTGCTGTGGAGAAGAAGCACCCTGCTGGAAAACCTCCGCAGCGGGTGCAGGAGTCATGGTCCTTATGGGCATGGCCTCGGTCTCTGGGATGCCCTTGGCGTCAGTGGTGGCCATGCCCTCAGTCACAGCCACGTGAGCCTCTGCCCAGCCCTCGTTGTCTGTTTCCAGGTCTGAGCTTGCTGCGAGGTCAGCGGGCGCTGAGATGGGACCAGCGTCTGCCCGCAGCTTGCTCAGCCTGGAGTCGGGCTGGGCCACGCCCTCGGTGCTGGTGCCCCTGGTATTTCTGCGCCGAAGGCGCAGGATCCTCCGCAGTGTCTGCAGCAGAAGGAAGGGCAGGAAGAGAGTGATGTTCCATGGCCTGCTCCAAGCACGGGGCTCGGCCGAGCAGTGCCAGCAGGCCCGGCCCAGGTGGGGACGGCCGCACGTACCTGCGCTGCTCTGCGGAAGCAGCCACGGGTGGGTTCCTGCACTTGAGGCTGGTCCTTGGCTGCATCTGGCAAAGAGCAAGTGCAGCCAGAGCTGAAGGGCTGCGGGAGAGGCCAGAGAACACAGCCCAGCCCTGCGCTTCCTAGGCAGGGACAGCCACCCGGGTGCCCAGGGCATGGAGCACGGCCATCGGCGAGGGCAGCCCCGCCCCCTGTCCCATCCTGTCCTTCGGAACATCCACTGGGATGGGATGGGATGGGATGGGATGGGATGGGATGGGATGGGATGGGATGGGATGGGATGGGGTGGGGTGGGGTGGGATGGGGAGGGGTGGGGTGGGGCCAGGCTGGCTGCAGCCACCGGCCCTGCGGGCCAGCTCCACCACTCACCGTCCTGCAGCGGGTGCAATTGCTCCGGCTCTGCAGTCTGCTGCACTGGGGCAGCTGCAGGGCCTTTGCTTTTCCTCCCCCGAAGCCCCCTGAACAGGCTGCGCAGTCTGCCTGCCATTGCGCTGTCTGACCTCGAGGGCACCTTCGACACAGATGCCCTGTCAAAGGTCCGAGTCAGCGCGTGCCGCAGTCCTGCCTTGCAGGTACCTGCGACAGAGGGGCCTCAGGAAGATTACAGGACAGCAAGTCCTGCGCTCTGTTCTCGAGGGCTCCTGCCACAAGGACAGGAGACTCCTCGGGAACGATGGTGCTCCGGCCACGGGGATGGGAGATGCCTCGGATAAGCTCCGATGCACCGAGTCCCGAGGTCTGGCCGTGAGGCCAGCCACAGGAGGAGCGCCTCGGAAAAGCTCCGGGTCAGCAACGAACGAGCCGGCTGTGCGGAGGCTCCTCACAGCACTGCTCTGTCCCGTCCTGCCCCGTCGCGTGCACCGAGCACTCTGGCGTGGCTGCGGTGCCACTAGCTGCTATGTCAGCGCGTGTCACAAAGGGCTGCTTGCACACCCCGTTCCACTCGGTCCCTCGGTGACCCTGCCGCACCGTGTCACAAAGAGCCCTTGGACATGCTGCCACGTGCCCTGGTGCCACGCCCTCCCCACCCAAGGTGGCCCCAGTTGGATGGAATCCCTTGCCCCAAGTGTCTGACGCAGCCCCGGATACACCAAGGCTGGCCAAGTGCTCAGGGAAGGGCCCTCCACGGTGCCCAGCCCGCATAGCCCAGCTTGGTGCCGGCCCTGGAGCAGAGCAGCTTCCAGCAAGCAAGATGCAAACGCGTCTTGCCAAGAGTTAAAACACACCAGAGAGGGAAGATGCCATTAATGTATGCATAAAGGCCTTTGAATTCACAGCTGTCTGAGAGGTATTTGGGGCTCTCGGCTGGACTCCGATGATCCCTCTCTGTCCTGTGCTCAAAGGCAGGGAACACACCCTGCTGCTGGTGCTTGGTGGGGTCTCTGCAGGCGCAGGCAGGTGCCAAAGCTGCTCTTCACAGCCTTCTCCATTCCCACGCCCCTCCGCCAAGCGCGAGGGGCCTCAAGGACGGAAAGGAGTGCAGGGAGCCAAAGGGAGATGGATTACTACCTCACTGGGGGCTCCTGGGGAATCACTTTGCTTGAGAATCAAGCCCTTCTCTTCCAAAGGCATTTCCCCAAATGCCTACATTTCCCAAGGAACAGTGACAGACACTTAAGGTTTTGGAAAAGGTTTTGGAAAAACCCAATCTTTTTATTAAGGGAAAGCAAAGGGAAGGGGGGTGAGCAGGGAGGCAAAAAAGGTAATAGGCAGGGCCTGAGGGCTGCAGGGAGGGAGCTGCCAACAGGGAGAGAGATGGCAGGAGCTCCTGGAGCTTCCCACAGGCTCAGCTCTGAGCAGCTAGAGCTGTGCCTGGAGCTCCAGCTAGTGCATCCTGCTCTGCAGCTGCTCCCATCTTCCGTGGGAGCTGGAGATCGCCGATGGACGCCACTACATCTGATCCAGCAGACAAAAGAAGTCCTGCGGATCTTCTTTGGAAGACCAGCTGTCGTCTTCTCTCAGGGCTTGAAGAGCTGCAAGAGAGAGGAACAGAGCCACGGTCGGAGGCCAGACAGAGGGAATCCAAGGAAAGCCTCCTGCCAGGTCCATCCCAGCCGGCTCTTGCCATGGCTTTGGCCGGAAGGTGCTGGCCACGGATCCCCCACGTTTCCGTGGCAGCTCTTCGGGCTCTGTCCCCGCCGCCGCTCGTCCGCACAGGGAGCAGAGCCCTGCGCAGCCCGGGCACGGATTGTAGCTGCGGGGCCGGGATGTGCAGCTGCCCCCGGCGTGCTCGCTGCCACGCGGCTGGCCTGACTCACCCTCGCTGATGACCTGGAGCTCCTCCTCCTGTCCCCTGACGAGCACTCCGGCCAGCCCTGGCAAGACAGAGCCCGTGGCGGTGTCAGGCGTCACAGCTGCCCGCCAAGGGTGCTGCCAGCCCTGCGGCCGCACGCCCTCCTGCCCGGGCAGGGCTCCTGCCGGCCCCTGCCGCACACCGCCGCCCGAGGGCACGGCTGGCTGCGGGAGAGCGGCGGCAGCGCCGAGGGACACCGGGGCTGCAGCGGCCCGGGCGCGGCTCCCGCTGTAGCCGGGGCAGCAGCCGGGCCGAGGCAGCGAGGGGCGCGGGGCTCGTGGCTCACCGATGATCCCGACGGCCGCCTGTCGCACGGGCTTCTGTGGGCTCCGCAGGCGTGGCAGGGCCCAGCGCAGGTGCTCGGCCGCTCGGCTCTCGTCCTGCAGCAGCTGCGGGGAGCGCCGGCAGGGAAGGCTCGGTGAGGGCTCTGCCCCTGGGCCGGGCGCTCCCTGTGCCCAGCACCGGCCGAGCCGGCCCGCATGGCCCGGGGCAGGGAGCAGCGTGGGGGGCGCAGGCTGGCGGGCCCGGCTGCGGCGCTGGGCAGGGGCACAGCTGCCAGCCCCCCGCGCCGAGCACCGGGGGTAGGGGGGTTTCTCCAGCCTGCGGCTGGGGCTCCCGGGCTGTCCTTACCAGGTGCTCGGCGAACTGCATCCGCCGCCCCTTCATCAGCAGCTGCTCCAGGTACGTCCTTCTCAGGAAGCGTGCTGCACGAAGCAGGGCGTCGCGAGAGGCCTGGAGAACAGGAGAGAGCCGCAGGTGGCGTCAGAGCCCAGGGCACGGCAGCTGTGTCCCTGTGCCAAGGCCAGGAGAGGCCTGGAGAACAGGAGAGAGCCTTAGGTGGCGTCAGAGCCCAGGGCACGGCAGCTGTGTCCCTGTGCCAAGGCCAGAGGAGGCTGGAGCCCACCAGGCGCCCGGGCAGGAGGCGGCTGAGTCCCCTGCCAGGGATGTGGCAGCATCGCACAAAACCTCACCTTGGCCACGTGCAGGTTCTCATCGTTCCAGTGCAAGTAGAGAGGGAGCAGGCTCTGGCTCACGATTGTCATGGGAGTATTTTCCCCCTCTTCCACTACCAGCTCCACCACCTCCCAGAAGAGCTGAATGGAGAGCAGCTGCACATGGCTGTTGTTCTGGAAGGATAGGAAAAGTCCTAAGCACCAACTGCTCCAGGCCCATTGGGGCAAAGGTCCAAATATCTACACACAGAGCACAAAGGTTCCAGGCAGCGTCCAGTGCCCTTGGCTGGAGGCACAGAGCCTTACGTTCTCAAAGTGTTGTAGGAGGGACTCAGCCAGCTTCAGGGTGGTGATGCTGGGTGGCTTGAGGTTCTTGTCCTGGAGCATATCCCTGAGGGCACAGAGGGTCATCCAGACCATCTCTGCATCTGGATCAGCCAGCTGCTCCACCAGGCGCTGATGCAGGCCGCGTATTCCTCCGGCCTGTGTGCAAGACAGGGCTGTGCTGTGAAGCCGTGAAGGGCCGCAGCACCAACAGCTGCTTGTGGCACCGGGGCAGCTGAAGCGGGAGGCAGGAGAGATGGGAGCAGCTGCCTCTGCTGCCAAAGGCCAGCCAAGGCCAGAGGTCTGCATTGCCCAGCCCCACACCACCAGCACGGCTTTGGCCAGTGCCCCCTTCTCACCAGCAAGGGCTCCTTGCTGAGCACCACGAGGCTTCTGAGTGCCAGGCGCAGCCCGTCCCTGCACTTGCTGGGCAGGTGCCGGGACACGACCAGCAGGGCACTGGGACCGTGTTGGCTCAAGTCCAGGCACTCCAGGAGCTGAAAGGCACAGGAGGGCAGTGTCAGGGAAGCCTGCGGGCAGGAGCCCGGAGCCGCACAGGGCCTGGCCCAGGCAGCAGCAGCGGGCACGGGCACTGCCCCAGGCGGCTGCAGCTACAAGAGGCCCGAGAGATGGGAGACAGCTCAGCCAGGCAGCGCTGGCTGTCAGGCTCACCTCCACAAAGAAGGCCAGGGCAGGCAGATGCCAGTGGGGCTGCTTCCTGATGAGCCGGCTGAGCAGGTGCGACGCCATAAAGGGACACAATGGCGTCAAGCCGCGGCGCATCTCCCTGGCAGAGGAAAAAGGCACCAAGGCCCTGAGCCTCCAGTGATGGGGAAACCTCTCCCAGGAGTGACTCACAGAGGTCTGATCTTTCCCCAGCACTCTGCAAGGGCACATGGGCCCCTTGGTAGGCGGCCGCTCCTGGGCATCCTCCTCTCCCAATCTCTTCCAGTGTGCTCGGCCCTCCCTCGGTGACAAGGCCCTCTCGCTTACAAGCCCGGGGACTGTGTGGGGCACTCCGGGCACAGGGCACAAATGCTGGCAGTGGTGGCAGGAGTAGGGGATCTCACCTGGCCAGCAGACCCGCTGCATAGTGCTGCGTGTCGGCGCAAAGCAGCTTCTCCCAGACCTGCTTGTGCTCCAGAGCCACCAGCTTGTTGTCAAAGCCCAGTCTGGAGAGCAGAGCCTTCATGGTCTGCGCTGCAAACCTGAATGCCGAGCAAAGGCCAGGTCACTCTGGGAGCGCTGGCCCTGGTCACAAGGGTGTTGGAAGGACAGGGCGACTGGTACCTGTTGGGCTCGCTGGGAAGGCCGTGTTCCTCCCGGCACGCTCCCCAGAACCGCCGCGCCTCATCGTCTTCTGGCATCTGCTCTGTGGTGGTGACGATTTGCAGGAGCAGAGCCACGAACAGTTTGGGCGAATGGAGGAGAATGCCATAGTGCCACTCAGACATGGAGGCAATCCTCCACAGTGCCAGAGTTGCCTGCAAGTGACAAAGCATACTGAGGCAGCGCTCAGTGCCAGGGTGTCCTTGAGGCAGGGCCCGAGGGGAGATGCACGGGGAGCACCCAGCCTGCTGCCCCTAGGCCAGCTTTCAGCCCAGGCAGGGAGCTGCAGGGTAAGGAGAGCATGGAGAACTGCTGAAGAGGCAAACTGGAGGGCGAGCAAAGGCCAGCTCCAGAAACTCACAGCCAGGGCAAAGATGGCCTCCTTGTCCCCACTGTAAGGGGGCTGCTCCTCCATGGCACAGAGCAGCGCTGGAAGCACCTCCTCGACGGCCACTTCCGAGGTGCCGAT
Organism: Zonotrichia leucophrys gambelii; assembly: GCF_028769735.1. Taxonomy (NCBI): domain Eukaryota; kingdom Metazoa; phylum Chordata; class Aves; order Passeriformes; family Passerellidae; genus Zonotrichia; species Zonotrichia leucophrys. Next base: position 10,964,475 of record NC_088176.1, read on the forward strand.
GGCTCTCCACATCAGCTCTGCGGCTCTGTGGGACCAAAGCTGTGCGTCAGCACTGTGCCCAGTGCGGCTGCGTGGGGCCGGGTGACAGAGCCCCGGTGCCCTGAGGGGCAGGCAGGGAGCACAGCAGAGGCTCAGGAGACAGAGGGGCCCGAGGGTCCTGCAGCTCTCGGCCTCTCTGGCAGAGCCCGCTGGACAGGCTGTACAGGCACAGGGGGCCCTACAGGCCGGTGAGCACTGGACTCTCGAGGCAGTTGTGCCCCATACCTGTCACACGTTGGGGCACAGCACAGCAGGCTCATCACCACGAGACCAGGGTGTTCTTCAGTCAGGGCCAGAATTTCCATTTGCAGCCCGGCGTCCACGGTGACACAGGACGCCAGGCTCTGAAGAATGCCCCTCACCATGGCTAGCACCTGGAGGAGGTGGCATGGGGAAGACTTGGAGTGCTGTTCAAGGTAGCAACTTCCCCAGCAACTTCCCCAAAGAAGTGCTTGCCTTCCCACCCCACTGTCATGGCCTCAAAGGCTGAGGGGGCCCAGCAGACGTAGCTTGAGGGGCCACGTGATCCTAGGAGGACTTCAGCCCTGACCCCAGGCTGCTTACCTGCTGTGGAGAAGAAGCACCCTGCTGGAAAACCTCCGCAGCGGGTGCAGGAGTCATGGTCCTTATGGGCATGGCCTCGGTCTCTGGGATGCCCTTGGCGTCAGTGGTGGCCATGCCCTCAGTCACAGCCACGTGAGCCTCTGCCCAGCCCTCGTTGTCTGTTTCCAGGTCTGAGCTTGCTGCGAGGTCAGCGGGCGCTGAGATGGGACCAGCCTCTGCCCGCAGCTTGCTCAGCCTGGAGTCGGGCTGGGCCACGCCCTCGGTGCTGGTGCCCCTGGTATTTCTGCGCCGAAGGCGCAGGATCCTCCGCAGTGTCTGCAGCAGAAAGAAGGGCAGGAAGAGAGTGATGTTCCATGGCCTGCTCCAAGCACGGGGCTCGGCCGAGCAGTGCCAGCAGGCCCGGCCCAGGTGGGGACGGCCTGCACGTACCTGCGCTGCTCTGCGGAAGCAGCCACGGGTGGGTTCCTGCACTCGAGGCTGGTCCTTGGCTGCATCTGGCAAAGAGCAAGTGCAGCCAGAGCTGAAGGGCTGCGGGAGAGGCCAGAGAACACAGCCCAGCCCTGCGCTTCCTAGGCAGGGACAGCCACCCGGGTGCCCAGGGCGTGGAGCACGGCCATCGGCGAGGGCAGCCCCGCCCCCTGTCCCATCCTGTCCTTCGGCACATCCACTGGGATGGGATGGGATGGGATGGGGTGGGATGGGGTGGGGTGGGGTGGGGTGGGGTGGGATGGGGAGGGGTGGGGTGGGGCCAGGCTGGCTGCAGCCACCGGCCCTGCGGGCCAGCTCCACCACTCACCGTCCTGCAGCGGGTGCAATTGCTCCGGCTCTGCAGTCTGCTGCACTGGGGCAGCTGCAGGGCCTTTGCTTTTCCTCCCCCGAAGCCCCCTGAACAGGCTGCGCAGTCTGCCTGCCATTGCGCTGTCTGACCTCGAGGGCACCTTCGACACAGATGCCCTGTCAAAGGTCCGAGTCAGCGCGTGCCGCAGTCCTGCCTTGCAGGTACCTGCGACAGAGGGGCCTCAGGAAGATTACAGGACAGCAAGTCCTGCGCTCTGTTCTCGAGGGCTCCTGCCACAAGGACAGGAGACTCCTCGGGAACGATGGTGCTCCGGCCACGGGGATGGGAGATGCCTCGGATAAGCTCCGATGCACCGAGTCCCGAGGTCTGGCCGTGAGGCCAGCCACAGGAGGAGCGCCTCGGAAAAGCTCCGGGTCAGCAACGAACGAGCCGGCTGTGCGGAGGCTCCTCACAGCACTGCTCTGTCCCGTCCTGCCCGTCGCGTGCACCGAGCACTCTGGCGTGGCTGCGGTGCCACTAGCTGCTATGTCAGCGCGTGTCACAAAGGGCTGCTTGCACACCCCGTTCCACTCGGTCCCTCGGTGACCCTGCCGCACCGTGTCACAAAGAGCCCTTGGACATGCTGCCACGTGCCCTGGTGCCACGCCCTCCCCACCCAAGGTGGCCCCAGTTGGATGGAATCCCTTGCCCCAAGTGTCTGACGCAGCCCCGGATACACCAAGGCTGGCCAAGTGCTCAGGGAAGGGCCCTCCACGGTGCCCAGCCCGCATAGCCCAGCTTGGTGCCGGCCCTGGAGCAGAGCAGCTTCCAGCAAGCAAGATGCAAACGCGTCTTGCCAAGAGTTAAAACACACCAGAGAGGGAAGATGCCATTAATGTATGCATAAAGGCCTTTGAATTCACAGCTGTCTGAGAGGTATTTGGGGCTCTCGGCTGGACTCCGATGATCCCTCTCTGTCCTGTGCTCAAAGGCAGGGAACACACCCCGCTGCTGGTGCTTGGTGGGGTCTCTGCAGGCGCAGGCAGGTGCCAAAGCTGCTCTTCACAGCCTTCTCCATTCCCACGCCCCTCCGCCAAGCGCGAGGGGCCTCAAGGACGGAAAGGAGTGCAGGGAGCCAAAGGGAGATGGATTACTACCTCACTGGGGGCTCCTGGGGAATCACTTTGCTTGAGAATCAAGCCCTTCTCTTCCAAAGGCATTTCCCCAAATGCCTACATTTCCCAAGGAACAGTGACAGACACTTAAGGTTTTGGAAAAGGTTTTGGAAAAACCCAATCTTTTTATTAAGGGAAAGCAAAGGGAAGGGGGGTGAGCAGGGAGGCAAAAAAGGTAATAGGCAGGGCCTGAGGGCTGCAGGGAGGGAGCTGCCAACAGGGAGAGAGATGGCAGGAGCTCCTGGAGCTTCCCACAGGCTCAGCTCTGAGCAGCTAGAGCTGTGCCTGGAGCTCCAGCTAGTGCATCCTGCTCTGCAGCTGCTCCCATCTTCCGTGGGAGCTGGAGATCGCCGATGGACGCCACTACATCTGATCCAGCAGACAAAAGAAGTCCTGCGGATCTTCTTTGGAAGACCAGCTGAACCAGTGTGCTGATGCAGGGTGGGCTGTCGTCTTCTCTCAGGGCTTGAAGAGCTGCAAGAGAGAGGAACAGAGCCACGGTCGGAGGCCAGACTGAGGGAATCCAAGGAAAGCCTCCTGCCAGGTCCATCCCAGCCGGCTCTTGCCATGGCTTTGGCCGGAAGGTGCTGGCCACGGATCCCCCACGTTTCCGTGGCAGCTCTTCGGGCTCTGTCCCCGCCGCCGCTCGTCCGCACAGGGAGCAGAGCCCTGCGCAGCCCGGGCACGGATTGTAGCTGCGGGGCCGGGATGTGCAGCTGCCCCCGGCGTGCTCGCTGCCACGCGGCTGGCCTGACTCACCCTCGCTGATGACCTGGAGCTCCTCCTCCTGTCCCCTGACGAGCGCTCCGGCCAGCCCTGGCAAGACAGAGCCCGTGGCGGTGTCAGGCGTCACAGCTGCCCGCCAAGGGTGCTGCCAGCCCTGCGGCCGCACGCCCTCCTGCCCGGGCAGGGCTCCTGCCGGCCCCTGCCGCACACCGCCGCCCGAGGGCACGGCTGGCTGCGGGAGAGCGGCGGCAGCGCCGAGGGACACCGGGGCTGCAGCGGCCCGGGCGCGGCTCCCGCTGTAGCCGGGGCAGCAGCCGGGCCGAGGCAGCGAGGGGCGCGGGGCTCGTGGCTCACCGATGATCCCGACGGCCGCCTGTCGCACGGGCTTCTGTGGGCTCCGCAGGCGTGGCAGGGCCCAGCGCAGGTGCTCGGCCGCTCGGCTCTCGTCCTGCAGCAGCTGCGGGGAGCGCCGGCAGGGAAGGCTCGGTGAGGGCTCTGCCCCTGGGCCGGGCGCTCCCTGTGCCCAGCACCGGCCGAGCCGGCCCGCATGGCCCGGGGCAGGGAGCAGCGTGGGGGGCGCAGGCTGGCGGGCCCGGCTGCGGCGCTGGGCAGGGGCACAGCTGCCAGCCCCCCGCGCCGAGCACCGGGGGTAGGGGGGTTTCTCCAGCCTGCGGCTGGGGCTCCCGGGCTGTCCTTACCAGGTGCTCGGCGAACTGCATCCGCCGCCCCTTCATCAGCAGCTGCTCCAGGTACGTCCTTCTCAGGAAGCGTGCTGCACGAAGCAGGGCGTCGCGAGAGGCCTGGAGAACAGGAGAGAGCCGCAGGTGGCGTCAGAGCCCAGGGCACGGCAGCTGTGTCCCTGTGCCAAGGCCAGGAGAGGCCTGGAGAACAGGAGAGAGCCTTAGGTGGCGTCAGAGCCCAGGGCACGGCAGCTGTGTCCCTGTGCCAAGGCCAGAGGAGGCTGGAGCCCACCAGGCGCCCGGGCAGGAGGCGGCTGAGTCCCCTGCCAGGGATGTGGCAGCATCGCACAAAACCTCACCTTGGCCACGTGCAGGTTCTCATCGTTCCAGTGCAAGTAGAGAGGGAGCAGGCTCTGGCTCACGATTGTCATGGGAGTATTTTCCCCCTCTTCCACTACCAGCTCCACCACCTCCCAGAAGAGCTGAATGGAGAGCAGCTGCACATGGCTGTTGTTCTGGAAGGATAGGAAAAGTCCTAAGCACCAACTGCTCCAGGCCCATTGGGGCAAAGGTCCAAATATCTACACACAGAGCACAAAGGTTCCAGGCAGCGTCCAGTGCCCTTGGCTGGAGGCACAGAGCCTTACGTTCTCAAAGTGTTGTAGGAGGGACTCAGCCAGCTTCAGGGTGGTGATGCTGGGTGGCTTGAGGTTCTTGTCCTGGAGCATATCCCTGAGGGCACAGAGGGTCATCCAGACCATCTCTGCATCTGGATCAGCCAGCTGCTCCACCAGGCGCTGATGCAGGCCGCGTATTCCTCCGGCCTGTGTGCAAGACAGGGCTGTGCTGTGAAGCCGTGAAGGGCCGCAGCACCAACAGCTGCTTGTGGCACCGGGGCAGCTGAAGCGGGAGGCAGGAGAGATGGGAGCAGCTGCCTCTGCTGCCAAAGGCCAGCCAAGGCCAGAGGTCTGCATTGCCCAGCCCCACGCCACCAGCACGGCTTTGGCCAGTGCCCCCTTCTCACCAGCAAGGGCTCCTTGCTGAGCACCACGAGGCTTCTGAGTGCCAGGCGCAGCCCGTCCCTGCACTTGCTGGGCAGGTGCCGGGACACGACCAGCAGGGCACTGGGACCGTGTTGGCTCAAGTCCAGGCACTCCAGGAGCTGAAAGGCACAGGAGGGCAGTGTCAGGGAAGCCTGCGGGCAGGAGCCCGGAGCCGCACAGGGCCGGGCCCAGGCAGCAGCAGCGGGCACGGGCACTGCCCCAGGCGGCTGCAGCTACAAGAGGCCCGAGAGATGGGAGACAGCTCAGCCAGGCAGCGCTGGCTGTCAGGCTCACCTCCACAAAGAAGGCCAGGGCAGGCAGATGCCAGTGGGGCTGCTTCCTGATGAGCCGGCTGAGCAGGTGCGACGCCATAAAGGGACACAATGGCGTCAAGCCGCGGCGCATCTCCCTGGCAGAGGAAAAAGGCACCAAGGCCCTGAGCCTCCAGTGATGGGGAAACCTCTCCCAGGAGTGACTCACAGAGGTCTGATCTTTCCCCAGCACTCTGCAAGGGCACATGGGCCCCTTGGTAGGCGGCCGCTCCTGGGCATCCTCCTCTCCCAATCTCTTCCAGTGTGCTCGGCCCTCCCTCGGTGACAAGGCCCTCTCGCTTACAAGCCCGGGGACTGTGTGGGGCACTCCGGGCACAGGGCACAAATGCTGGCAGTGGTGGCAGGAGTAGGGGATCTCACCTGGCCAGCAGACCCGCTGCATAGTGCTGCGTGTCGGCGCAAAGCAGCTTCTCCCAGACCTGCTTGTGCTCCAGAGCCACCAGCTTGTTGTCAAAGCCCAGTCTGGAGAGCAGAGCCTTCATGGTCTGCGCTGCAAATCTGAATGCCGAGCAAAGGCCAGGTCACTCTGGGAGCGCTGGCCCTGGTCACAAGGGTGTTGGAAGGACAGGGTGACTGGTACCTGTTGGGCTCGCTGGGAAGGCCGTGTTCCTCCCGGCACGCTCCCCAGAACCGCCGCGCCTCATCGTCTTCTGGCATCTGCTCTGTGGTGGTGACGATTTGCAGGAGCAGAGCCACGAACAGTTTGGGCGAATGGAGGAGAATGCCATAGTGCCACTCAGACATGGAGGCAATCCTCCACAGTGCCAGAGTTGCCTGCAAGTGACAAAGCATACTGAGGCAGCGCTCAGTGCCAGGGTGTCCTTGAGGCAGGGCCCGAGGGGAGATGCATGGGGAGCACCCAGCCTGCTGCCCCTAGGCCAGCTTTCAGCCCAGGCAGGGAGCTGCAGGGTAAGGAGAGCATGGAGAACTGCTGAAGAGGCAAACTGGAGGGCGAGCAAAGGCCAGCTCCAGAAACTCACAGCCAGGGCAAAGATGGCCTCCTTGTCCCCACTGTAAGGGGGCTGCTCCTCCATGGCACAGAGCAGCGCTGGAAGCACCTCCTCGACGGCCACTTCCGAGGTGCCGATGGCTCTCCACATCAGCTCTGCGGCTCTGTGGGACCAAAGCTGTGCGTCAGCACTGTGCCCAGTGCGGCTGCGTGGGGCCGGGTGACAGAGCCCCGGTGCCCTGAGGGGCAGGCAGGGAGCACAGCAGAGGCTCAGGAGACAGAGGGGCCCGAGGGTCCTGCAGCTCTCGGCCTCTCTGGCAGAGCCTGCTGGACAGGCTGTACAGGCACAGGGGGCCCTACAGGCCGGTGAGCACTGGACTCTCGAGGCAGTTGTGCCCCATACCTGTCACACGTTGGGGCACAGCACAGCAGGCTCATCACCACGAGACCAGGGTGTTCTTCAGTCAGGGCCAGAATTTCCATTTGCAGCCCGGCGTCCACGGTGACACAGGACGCCAGGCTCTGAAGAATGCCCTCACCATGGCTAGCACCTGGAGGAGGTGGCATGGGGAAGACTTGGAGTGCTGTTCAAGGTAGCAACTTCCCCAGCAACTTCCCCAAAGAAGTGCTTGCCTTCCCACCCCACTGTCATGGCCTCAAAGGCTGAGGGGGCCCAGCAGACGTAGCTTGAGGGGCCACGTGATCCTAGGAGGACTTCAGCCCTGACCCCAGGCTGCTTACCTGCTGTGGAGAAGAAGCACCCTGCTGGAAAACCTCCGCAGCGGGTGCAGGAGTCATGGTCCTTATGGGCATGGCCTCGGTCTCTGGGATGCCCTTGGCGTCAGTGGTGGCCATGCCCTCAGTCACAGCCACGTGAGCCTCTGCCCAGCCCTCGTTGTCTGTTTCCAGGTCTGAGCTTGCTGCGAGGTCAGCGGGCGCTGAGATGGGACCAGCCTCTGCCCGCAGCTTGCTCAGCCTGGAGTCGGGCTGGGCCACGCCCTCGGTGCTGGTGCCCCTGGTATTTCTGCGCCGAAGGCGCAGGATCCTCCGCAGTGTCTGCAGCAGAAAGAAGGGCAGGAAGAGAGTGATGTTCCATGGCCTGCTCCAAGCACGGGGCTCGGCCGAGCAGTGCCAGCAGGCCCGGCCCAGGTGGGGACGGCTGCACGTACCTGCGCTGCTCTGCGGAAGCAGCCACGGGTGGGTTCCTGCACTCGAGGCTGGTCCTTGGCTGCATCTGGCAAAGAGCAAGTGCAGCCAGAGCTGAAGGGCTGCGGGAGAGGCCAGAGAACACAGCCCAGCCCTGCGCTTCCTAGGCAGGGACAGCCACCCGGGTGCCCAGGGCGTGGAGCACGGCCATCGGCGAGGGCAGCCCCGCCCCCTGTCCCATCCTGTCCTTCGGCACATCCACTGGGATGGGATGGGATGGGATGGGATGGGATGGGATGGGATGGGATGGGATGGGATGGGGTGGGGTGGGTGGGGTGGGATGGGGAGGGGTGGGGTGGGGCCAGGCTGGCTGCAGCCACCGGCCCTGCGGGCCAGCTCCACCACTCACCGTCCTGCAGCGGGTGCAATTGCTCCGGCTCTGCAGTCTGCTGCACTGGGGCAGCTGCAGGGCCTTTGCTTTTCCTCCCCCGAAGCCCCTGAACAGGCTGCGCAGTCTGCCTGCCATTGCGCTGTCTGACCTCGAGGGCACCTTCGACACAGATGCCCTGTCAAAGGTCCGAGTCAGCGCGTGCCGCAGTCCTGCCTTGCAGGTACCTGCGACAGAGGGGCCTCAGGAAGATTACAGGACAGCAAGTCCTGCGCTCTGTTCTCGAGGGCTCCTGCCACAAGGACAGGAGACTCCTCGGGAACGATGGTGCTCCGGCCACGGGGATGGGAGATGCCTCGGATAAGCTCCGATGCACCGAGTCCCGAGGTCTGGCCGTGAGGCCAGCCACAGGAGGAGCGCCTCGGAAAAGCTCCGGGTCAGCAACGAACGAGCCGGCTGTGCGGAGGCTCCTCACAGCACTGCTCTGTCCCGTCCTGCCCCGTCGCGTGCACCGAGCACTCTGGCGTGGCTGCGGTGCCACTAGCTGCTATGTCAGCGCGTGTCACAAAGGGCTGCTTGCACACCCCGTTCCACTCGGTCCCTCGGTGACCCTGCCGCACCGTGTCACAAAGAGCCCTTGGACATGCTGCCACGTGCCCTGGTGCCACGCCCTCCCCACCCAAGGTGGCCCCAGTTGGATGGAATCCCTTGCCCCAAGTGTCTGACGCAGCCCCGGATACACCAAGGCTGGCCAAGTGCTCAGGGAAGGGCCCTCCACGGTGCCCAGCCCGCATAGCCCAGCTTGGTGCCGGCCCTGGAGCAGAGCAGCTTCCAGCAAGCAAGATGCAAACGCGTCTTGCCAAGAGTTAAAACACACCAGAGAGGGAAGATGCCATTAATGTATGCATAAAGGCCTTTGAATTCACAGCTGTCTGAGAGGTATTTGGGGCTCTCGGCTGGACTCCGATGATCCCTCTCTGTCCTGTGCTCAAAGGCAGGGAACACACCCTGCTGCTGGTGCTTGGTGGGGTCTCTGCAGGCGCAGGCAGGTGCCAAAGCTGCTCTTCACAGCCTTCTCCATTCCCACGCCCCTCCGCCAAGCGCGAGGGGCCTCAAGGATGGAAAGGAGTGCAGGGAGCCAAAGGGAGATGGATTACTACCTCACTGGGGGCTCCTGGGGAATCACTTTGCTTGAGAATCAAGCCCTTCTCTTCCAAAGGCATTTCCCCAAATGCCTACATTTCCCAAGGAACAGTGACAGACACTTAAGGTTTTGGAAAAATCCAATCTTTTTATTAAGGGAAAGCAAAGGGAAGGGGGGTGAGCAGGGAGGCAAAAAAGGTAATAGGCAGGGCCTGAGGGCTGCAGGGAGGGAGCTGCCAACAGGGAGAGAGATGGCAGGAGCTCCTGGAGCTTCCCACAGGCTCAGCTCTGAGCAGCTAGAGCTGTGCCTGGAGCTCCAGCTAGTGCATCCTGCTCTGCAGCTGCTCCCATCTTCCGTGGGAGCTGGAGATCGCCGATGGACGCCACTACATCTGATCCAGCAGACAAAAGAAGTCCTGCGGATCTTCTTTGGAAGACCAGCTGAACCAGTGTGCTGATGCAGGGTGGGCTGTCGTCTTCTCTCAGGGCTTGAAGAGCTGCAAGAGAGAGGAACAGAGCCACGGTCGGAGGCCAGACAGAGGGAATCCAAGGAAAGCCTCCTGCCAGGTCCATCCCAGCCGGCTCTTGCCATGGCTTTGGCCGGAAGGTGCTGGCCACGGATCCCCCACGTTTCCGTGGCAGCTCTTCGGGCTCTGTCCCCGCCGCCGCTCGTCCGCACAGGGAGCAGAGCCCTGCGCAGCCCGGGCACGGATTGTAGCTGCGGGGCCGGGATGTGCAGCTGCCCCCGGCGTGCTCGCTGCCACGCGGCTGGCCTGACTCACCCTCGCTGATGACCTGGAGCTCCTCCTCCTGTCCCCTGACGAGCACTCCGGCCAGCCCTGGCAAGACAGAGCCCGTGGCGGTGTCAGGCGTCACAGCTGCCCGCCAAGGGTGCTGCCAGCCCTGCGGCCGCACGCCCTCCTGCCCGGGCAGGGCTCCTGCCGGCCCCTGCCGCACACCGCCGCCCGAGGGCACGGCTGGCTGCGGGAGAGCGGCGGCAGCGCCGAGGGACACCGGGGCTGCAGCGGCCCGGGCGCGGCTCCCGCTGTAGCCGGGGCAGCAGCCGGGCCGAGGCAGCGAGGGGCGCGGGGCTCGTGGCTCACCGATGATCCCGACGGCCGCCTGTCGCACGGGCTTCTGTGGGCTCCGCAGGCGTGGCAGGGCCCAGCGCAGGTGCTCGGCCGCTCGGCTCTCGTCCTGCAGCAGCTGCGGGGAGCGCCGGCAGGGAAGGCTCGGTGAGGGCTCTGCCCCTGGGCCGGGCGCTCCCTGTGCCCAGCACCGGCCGAGCCGGCCCGCATGGCCCGGGGCAGGGAGCAGCGTGGGGGGCGCAGGCTGGCGGGCCCGGCTGCGGCGCTGGGCAGGGGCACAGCTGCCAGCCCCCCGCGCCGAGCACCGGGGGTAGGGGGGTTTCTCCAGCCTGCGGCTGGGGCTCCCGGGCTGTCCTTACCAGGTGCTCGGCGAACTGCATCCGCCGTCCCTTCATCAGCAGCTGCTCCAGGTACGTCCTTCTCAGGAAGCATGCTGCACGAAGCAGGGCGTCGCGAGAGGCCTGGAGAACAGGAGAGAGCCTTAGGTGGCGTCAGAGCCCAGGGCACGGCAGCTGTGTCCCTGTGCCAAGGCCAGAGGAGGCTGGAGCCCACCAGGCGCCCGGGCAGGAGGCGGTTGAGTCCCCTGCCAGGGATGTGGCAGCATCGCACAAAACCTCACCTTGGCCACGTGCAGGTTCTCATCGTTCCAGTGCAAGTAGAGAGGGAGCAGGCTCTGGCTCACGATTGTCATGGGAGTATTTTCCCCCTCTTCCACTACCAGCTCCACCACCTCCCAGAAGAGCTGAATGGAGAGCAGCTGCACATGGCTGTTGTTCTGGAAGGAGAGGAAAAGTCCTAAGCACCAACTGCTCCAGGCCCATTGGGGCAAAGGTCCAAATATCTACACACAGAGCACAAAGGTTCCAGGCAGCGTCCAGTGCCCTTGGCTGGAGGCACAGAGCCTTACGTTCTCAAAGTGTTGTAGGAGGGACTCAGCCAGCTTCAGGGTGGTGATGCTGGGTGGCTTGAGGTTCTTGTCCTGGAGCATATCCCTGAGGGCACAGAGGGTCATCCAGACCATCTCTGCATCTGGATCAGCCAGCTGCTCCACCAGGCGCTGATGCAGGCCGCGTATTCCTCCGGCCTGCGTGCAAGACAGGGCTGTGCTGTGAAGCCGTGAAGGGCCGCAGCACCAACAGCTGCTTGTGGCACCGGGGCAGCTGAAGCGGGAGGCAGGAGAGATGGGAGCAGCTGCCTCTGCTGCCAAAGGCCAGCCAAGGCCAGAGGTCTGCATTGCCCAGCCCCACACCACCAGCACGGCTTTGGCCAGTGCCCCCTTCTCACCAGCAAGGGCTCCTTGCTGAGCACCACGAGGCTTCTGAGTGCCAGGCGCAGCCCGTCCCTGCACTTGCTGGGCAGGTGCCGGGATACGACCAGCAGGGCACTGGGACCGTGTTGGCTCAAGTCCAGGCACTCCAGGAGCTGAAAGGCACAGGAGGGCAGTGTCAGGGAAGCCTGCGGGCAGGAGCCCGGAGCCGCACAGGGCCGGGCCCAGGCAGCAGCAGCGGGCACGGGCACTGCCCCAGGCGGCTGCAGCTACAAGAGGCCCGAGAGCTGGGAGGCAGCTCAGCCAGGCAGCGCTGGCTGTCAGGCTCACCTCCACAAAGAAGGCCAGGGCAGGCAGATGCCAGTGGGGCTGCTTCCTGATGAGCCGGCTGAGCAGGTGCGACGCCATAAAGGGACACATGGCGTCAAGCCGCGGCGCATCTCCCTGGCAGAGGAAAAAGGCACCAAGGCCCTGAGCCTCCAGTGATGGGGAAACCTCTCCCAGGAGTGACTCACAGAGGTCTGATCTTTCCCCAGCATTCTGCAAGGGCACATGGGCCCCTTGGTAGGCGGCCGCTCCTGGGCATCCTCCTCTCCCAATCTCTTCCAGTGTGCTCGGCCCTCCCTCGGTGACAAGGCCCTCTCGCTTACAAGCCCGGGGACTGTGTGGGGCACTCCGGGCACAGGGCACAAATGCTGGCAGTGGTGGCAGGAGTAGGGGATCTCACCTGGCCAGCAGACCCGCTGCATAGTGCTGCGTGTCGGCGCAAAGCAGCTTCTCCCAGACCTGCTTGTGCTCCAGAGCCACCAGCTTGTTGTCAAAGCCCAGTCTGGAGAGCAGAGCCTTCATGGTCTGCGCTGCAAACCTGAATGCCGAGCAAAGGCCAGGTCACTCTGGGAGCGCTGGCCCTGGTCACAAGGGTGTTGGAAGGACAGGGCGACTGGTACCTGTTGGGCTCGCTGGGAAGGCCGTGTTCCTCCCGGCACGCTCCCCAGAACCGCCGTGCCTCATCGTCTTCTGGCATCTGCTCTGTGGTGGTGACGATTTGCAGGAGCAGAGCCACGAACAGTTTGGGCGAATGGAGGAGAATGCCATAGTGCCACTCAGACATGGAGGCAATCCTCCACAGTGCCAGAGTTGCCTGCAAGTGACAAAGCATACTGAGGCAGCGCTCAGTGCCAGGGTGTCCTTGAGGCAGGGCCGAGGGGAGATGCAGGGGAGCACCCAGCCTGCTGCCCCTAGGCCAGCTTTCAGCCCAGGCAGGGAGCTGCAGGGTAAGGAGAGCATGGAGAACTGCTGAAGAGGCAAACTGGAGGGCGAGCAAAGGCCAGCTCCAGAAACTCACAGCCAGGGCAAAGATGGCCTCCTTGTCCCCACTGTAAGGGGGCTGCTCCTCCATGGCACAGAGCAGCGCTGGAAGCACCTCCTCGACGGCCACTTCCGAGGTGCCGATGGCTCTCCACATCAGCTCTGCGGCTCTGTGGGACCAAAGCTGTGCGTCAGCACTGTGCCCAGTGCGGCTGCGTGGGGCCGGGTGACAGAGCCCCGGTGCCCTGAGGGGCAGGCAGGGAGCACAGCAGAGGCTCAGGAGACAGAGGGGCCCGAGGGTCCTGCAGCTCTCGGCCTCTCTGGCAGAGCCCGCTGGACAGGCTGTACAGGCACAGGGGGCCCTACAGGCCGGTGAGCACGGACTCTCGAGGCAGTTGTGCCCCATACCTGTCACACGTTGGGGCACAGCACAGCAGGCTCATCACCACGAGACCAGGGTGTTCTTCAGTCAGGGCCAGAATTTCCATTTGCAGCCCGGCGTCCACGGTGACACAGGACGCCAGGCTCTGAAGAATGCCCCTCACCATGGCTAGCACCTGGAGGAGGTGGCATGGGGAAGACTTGGAGTGCTGTTCAAGGTAGCAACTTCCCAGCAACTTCCCAAAGAAGTGCTTGCCTTCCCACCCCACTGTCATGGCCTCAAAGGCTGAGGGGGCCAGCAGATGTAGCTTGAGGGGCCACGTGATCCTAGGAGGACTTCAGCCCTGACCCAGGCTGCTTACCTGCTGTGGAGAAGAAGCACCCTGCTGGAAAACCTCCGCAGCGGGTGCAGGAGTCATGGTCCTTATGGGCATGGCCTCGGTCTCTGGGATGCCCTTGGCGTCAGTGGTGGCCATGCCCTCAGTCACAGCCACGTGAGCCTCTGCCCAGCCCTCGTTGTCTGTTTCCAGGTCTGAGCTTGCTGCGAGGTCAGCGGGCGCTGAGATGGGACCAGCCTCTGCCCGCAGCTTGCTCAGCCTGGAGTCGGGCTGGGCCACGCCCTCGGTGCTGGTGCCCCTGGTATTTCTGCGCCGAAGGCGCAGGATCCTCCGCAGTGTCTGCAGCAGAAGGAAGGGCAGGAAGAGAGTGATGTTCCATGGCCTGCTCCAAGCACGGGGCTCGGCCGAGCAGTGCCAGCAGGCCCGGCCCAGGTGGGGACGGCCGCACGTACCTGCGCTGCTCTGCGGAAGCAGCCACGGGTGGGTTCCTGCACTCGAGGCTGGTCCTTGGCTGCATCTGGCAAAGAGCAAGTGCAGCCAGAGCTGAAGGGCTGCGGGAGAGGCCAGAGAACACAGCCCAGCCCTGCGCTTCCTAGGCAGGGACAGCCACCCGGGTGCCCAGGGCGTGGAGCACGGCCATCGGCGAGGGCAGCCCCGCCCCCTGTCCCATCCTGTCCTTCGGCACATCCACTGGGATGGGATGGGATGGGATGGGGTGGGGTGGGGTGGGGTGGGGCCAGGCTGGCTGCAGCCACCGGCCCTGCGGGCCAGCTCCACCACTCACCGTCCTGCAGCGGGTGCAATTGCTCCGGCTCTGCAGTCTGCTGCACTGGGGCAGCTGCAGGGCCTTTGCTTTTCCTCCCCCGAAGCCCCCTGAACAGGCTGCGCAGTCTGCCTGCCATTGCGCTGGCCACGGTCTGACCTCGAGGGCACCTTCGACACAGATGCCCTGTCAAAGGTCCGAGTCAGCGCGTGCCGCAGTCCTGCCTTGCAGGTACCTGCGACAGAGGGGCCTCAGGAAGATTACAGGACAGCAAGTCCTGCGCTCTGTTCTCGAGGGCTCCTGCCACAAGGACAGGAGACTCCTCGGGAACGATGGTGGTCACCAAGTCCCACGGCCTGGCCACGAGGGCTCCGGCCACGGGGATGGGAGATGCCTCGGATAAGCTCCGATGCACCGAGTCCCGAGGTCTGGCCGTGAGGCCAGCCACAGGAGGAGCGCCTCGGAAAAGCTCCGGGTCAGCAACGAACGAGCCGGCTGTGCGGAGGCTCCTCACAGCACTGCTCTGTCCCGTCCTGCCCCGTCGCGTGCACCGAGCACTCTGGCGTGGCTGCGGTGCCACTAGCTGCTATGTCAGCGCGTGTCACAAAGGGCTGCTTGCACACCCCGTTCCACTCGGTCCCTCGGTGACCCTGCCGCACTGTGTCACAAAGAGCCCTTGGACATGCTGCCACGTGCCCTGGTGCCACGCCCTCCCCACCCAAGGTGGCCCCAGTTGGATGGAATCCCTTGCCCCAAGTGTCTGACGCAGCCCCGGATACACCAAGGCTGGCCAAGTGCTCAGGGAAGGGCCCTCCACGGTGCCCAGCCCGCATAGCCCAGCTTGGTGCCGGCCCTGGAGCAGAGCAGCTTCCAGCAAGCAAGATGCAAACGCGTCTTGCCAAGAGTTAAAACACACCAGAGAGGGAAGATGCCATTAATGTATGCATAAAGGCCTTTGAATTCACAGCTGTCTGAGAGGTATTTGGGGCTCTCGGCTGGACTCCGATGATCCCTCTCTGTCCTGTGCTCAAAGGCAGGGAACACACCCTGCTGCTGGTGCTTGGTGGGGTCTCTGCAGGCGCAGGCAGGTGCCAAAGCTGCTCTTCACAGCCTTCTCCATTCCCACGCCCCTCCGCCAAGCGCGAGGGGCCTCAAGGACGGAAAGGAGTGCAGGGAGCCAAAGGGAGATGGATTACTACCTCACTGGGGGCTCCTGGGGAATCACTTTGCTTGAGAATCAAGCCCTTCTCTTCCAAAGGCATTTCCCCAAATGCCTACATTTCCCAAGGAACAGTGACAGACACTTAAGGTTTTGGAAAAGGTTTTGCAAAAACCCAATCTTTTTATTAAGGGAAAGCAAAGGGAAGGGGGGTGAGCAGGGAGGCAAAAAAGGTAATAGGCAGGGCCTGAGGGCTGCAGGGAGGGAGCTGCCAACAGGGAGAGAGATGGCAGGAGCTCCTGGAGCTTCCCACAGGCTCAGCTCTGAGCAGCTAGAGCTGTGCCTGGAGCTCCAGCTAGTACATCCTGCTCTGCAGCTGCTCCCATCTTCCGTGGGAGCTGGAGATCGCCGATGGACGCCACTACATCTGATCCAGCAGACAAAAGAAGTCCTGCGGATCTTCTTTGGAAGACCAGCTGTCGTCTTCTCTCAGGGCTTGAAGAGCTGCAAGAGAGAGGAACAGAGCCACGGTCGGAGGCCAGACTGAGGGAATCCAAGGAAAGCCTCCTGCCAGGTCCATCCCAGCCGGCTCTTGCCATGGCTTTGGCCGGAAGGTGCTGGCCACGGATCCCCCACGTTTCTGTGGCAGCTCTTTGGGCTCTGTCCCCGCCGCCGCTCGTCCGCACAGGGAGCAGAGCCCTGCGCAGCCCGGGCACGGATTGTAGCTGCGGGGCCGGGATGTGCAGCTGCCCCCGAGGTGCTCGCTGCCACGCGGCTGGCCTGACTCACCCTCGCTGATGACCTGGAGCTCCTCCTCCTGTCCCCTGACGAGCACTCCGGCCAGCCCTGGCAAGACAGAGCCCGTGGCGGTGTCAGGCGTCACAGCTGCCCGCCAAGGGTGCTGCCAGCCCTTTGGCCGCACGCCCTCCTGCCCGGGCGGGGCTTCCGATTATAATTAATAATAATGTGAATTATGTGTATGTACACAAATTTGAAAAACAGAGTTATAAATATTTAGTATCAATCCATGTGCTTTCTGAACAAAAATAATACTATTTATACACATATGTACACTTAAAAATAGCTTTGACTTTTTAATGCCTGGATAACATCTTCCTGCTACATTTGAAGGCTAAATAAGAGTTTTGATCGCAACAGGACCTTTGGTAAGAATATGCGAGCTTGTCTAGCAGTATGAATCCAAGAAACATCGTAAAGAAAATACAAAATTCTTTCACCTTAAAATAAGTGGTATCTAAATCATCCAAAGTGTGTGTTTCCTGCTCACTGTGAAATGACAGCAACAGTTCGGAGGGAGGAAAAACAGTCCTTGGCATAAAAGATAAGTTTTCTAACAGCCCCAGTCTAACTCAGAAGTCTTTGGAGAATTGATTGGAAGATCAAACAATATTTTGCAAAAATTTCCCAGGACATTTTATTTGCTTCAAGTCTCTTTTTTCTTGAAGAGACATCAACAGGATTTATTCCCAAAAAGTGATTTGGATGCTAAAGACTTCTGCAAGCTGTCACATTTTTATTATTTGACTTGGAGATGAACTGAGCTGAAATCCACCATGACTAAGGAGTATACAAGTCTATGCATCACCCCAGGAAAAGAGCAAGGAATGAATTGTCAAAGTGATCCCCTAATGCATCCAGTCTTGTAATACTGAATTTATTACCTGGTCTTGAAACAGACCTTCTCACTCTTGCATATCTCACCAGCTCCTGGGGCTGCAGGAAGGCGTTACAGCTCTTGCTCTTCCTCTGCCTTGTCTCAAGGGGAAGCCAATTCAAAGTGAATCATCTCCTTTATATCCAAAACAGTCAAAGTAGAAAGAATAAACCCTCTTAATCCATCACTCAGCCATAGATAGAATGACACAGCCCCTTCCTGTTCTTCATCTCTGCAGCCCAAATAAATAAGAAGCAGAAGGTGAAGTCTGCTATGAACAGGTGAGGGAGGAACTGTCAAATAAAATGTATCTACATGGAAGGATGTATTTATTTGAAAGTGCCCTCTGTAGAGAAGGAAAACAAAGACCTTTGGCCCGAATAAAAAATGTATTCACCCTGTTCATACAGCATTTTTCCATAATCAACATTGAATCCTATACAGTGGTTTTGATTGATATGAATACCTTAAATATAAGGGAAATAGTGACAGGAGAGAGTCCCTACTCACAGTTCCATAGAAGATCAGTAAGGTCATACTCAGCAGGATGGAAATGCAGAGAAATAATCTAGAAACCTTTGCTAACAACAGAAGTAGGTCTAGCCCACTTCAACCCTCTGTTCAGCAGAAAAAGAAGAAAAAAGAAGAAAAAAACATCAAACGCCACCATATTTTGGAAAAGAGAAGCAAGTGGTTCCTGGCTTGGTTCCTCACACTACTCTTTGCATCAGAGCACTTTGAGGAAGACATTTTTAGTTCATCTGCCAAACAAGGCAACGAAAACATATTGTCAGTGTTGGTCAAAAATTCTGGGAAGTGTAATATGTTTCTAAAGCATGTAATCTCAGGCTCTGGAAGGAATATACTGTTTTGAAATAAGAAGACAGTATTTTCCTTGAAAATCATCCTTTTTTTCTCAGCTTCCTTAATGTTTTTCTTTTTAAGCAGGAAATAAGGAAAAGTGAGAGAAAAAATATTTTGAAAATTTCTTTTCACCCCAGCCAATATCGCCCCACTTTGAAAAACACTTCAGAGTATTTTACAAGGGGATAACATCATTAGTTTTCTTTAGTCAGTATTCTCCCACTTCATATGCCATTTTATGCCTACACTGGCCAACTGTTACAGAAGCTGGAATTGATTTTGATTTGTGCAGTGAGTTTTCCAAGCCAGAATTAAAATGTTTTTTCAATGGAGGAGATAAATCCCTGACATCTCTTTGAAATAAAAAATACACCATGGATTTTGATAAACATAGGAATGACCTTTGGTAAAGGTTTCCAGATGTACACAAATTTGAGAATATTACACACACACTCCCAAAATATACAAGTAACAACAGAAACTCAGCTGAGCCAGTGACCGAAAAAAAAGTTCTTTTCCCATTTAAATGTGACTGGAAAAAATTGATGTAGGAAAATCCAGCATAGCTGAATTTGACAATTAAATGCTAGGAAAAAAAAAAATTCATTGCAAATTCTCAGTTCAAGGAGACAATGTTCTCCTTTAGAGACACCCACTAGTAGAATAGATTCAGATACCTTCTCTTTAACCTGTAGAAAATATCCAATCTGTCTATAACAATTGACACTGCACCATTGCAGAAGACATAAACTTGTAGATGGTGGCAACTTCCATGATTATGCATCTGTTTGGGATCTAAACAGACAATTTTGTATTAAGTTTTTTTGTGGGCAGAGGGGAGCACAACTGAAATTTAAGAGACTATCATATAAGGAAAGAAAGAAAAGGCCATTTTTTATAAAGATAGTCCTCATAAAATGAGAACACTTAGTTGCTGTGAACTGGCAAAAAGAAACCCCAACCCAAAACACAACATTAATTTGCAAAAAGTTGTAATTGTAATCTTGAGTGTAAACTGCCACCTACTCAAATCTGAGAGCTTGAGGTGGCAAGAGAAGTCCCCAGTAATGCACAGGGGCAGGAATGCACCATTGCTCTAGAGTATGTTTAAGCATCAGAATATAATGAGAGTATCAGGGAAATTAGTTAAGTGCTGCAGCTTGCTCCATACAGGAAGACTTCAGTGACCTCCATGGCATGAAGTGTGAAGCCCTGGCAAAATCCAGGGAGCTCCTGACCTCTTTGGGCCAGCCCCTTCAGCAGGTAACACAAGCACTGGCTTTCCTTCCCACACCTCCTCAACCTGCAGAGCCCGTGAGTGCCCCGGGTGTCTGACACAGGGAACCGAATCACAGCCACAGCCTTACACTTCACATCACACACCAGACACACCACCAAAGGCAGCTGGGCTGACATTTCAAGCATGATCAGAAACATGCACTGTTAAGGAGGATAAAAATACTGCTGCAAAATAATAGACTCCTGCTGTTTACTTAAAAGAGTGGAAGCCTTTATGGTCAAAGCAAAAAGCACTGATCTCATAAAAGAGCTTTTGTTCGCAGAACTTGATGGGGGTTCATGCTTAACAAACAGTGTAGCAAGCTGCACATTTATGCAGACTTTTCCAAACCACAGAATCATAGAATATCCTGAGCTGCAAGGATTGTCCAGTCCAGCTCATGGCCCCGCTCAGCACCATCCCTAAGAACAGTAACATGAGAGTTTTGTCCAAATGCTTCTTGAGCTCTGTCAGGCTTGGTGCCGTACCCACTTCTCTGTTCCAGTGCCTGTTCCAGTGCCCAACCACCCTCTGGTGAAGAATCTTTTTCTAAGATCCAAGCCAAACCTCCCCTGACACAACTTCACAATTCCCTTGGTCCTACCACTGATCACCAAACCTGGCTGAGGAAGTTCTTCTTTCAGATTTTAAGTACATGCAACCTTAGTGATTGTTAAAGAACTTCTTCATGTCTAGACTCTAACATTTGTATGAAGAGTGACCTAATCACCTGGCAACCTTTCAGACTGAGGCAGAGCTTACTTTATTTTTTCTAAGAAGACTATCACTCATTTTCATTCCACATCCAATGGGAATATCCAAAACCTCTGTATTTTCCATGAAGTCAGTCTGTATTTTCAATCCACTTCTAATCCAATTCTGAATTTTATTCACATCCAACATAACATAATAATTTCTTTTTTTCACCCTTATCAAACCAGACAAGTAAAAGTTATTTACATCAGTAGACAACATACTCATCTCTGTTCAGCTAAAATATGGAGCACTATTGTCTTTCCAGTAAATAGACATGGTCCATTTTGTTTTCACATTAAAAGAATATTTTTTCCACTGGAAGGAAATTGCTGAAAATTGGCCCAGTGTATTTCCTTGAGGCATCTGTTAAGCTAATTACTGCTTAAGTTTACAGTCCTGTATTTTTCCCCTACTTTGAGGGATGCTGGGGAAAAAAGTGCTTAAGAAAAGTTCTTGTTTATTTGTTTTAACATAATGATGGTTGTGACAAACCCTTCATTGTTTGATTATTTTCTGGCTGAACTAGCCACAGAATTAGGATTGCTAAATTTTAATTTCTCAACAGCTTATAGCTGAATGTAAATTTTAATTGGCTGCTTGGTGTTTTGGAGCAATAGATTAATCTTTGTGAATCATCTTAACTGGCATGTTTTAGTGATCCAAGTAATTTACTTACATAATTTCTTTCTTTGCATTTGAAGGAAAAGTCCATTTAAATGTCTTTGTGTGAAAATTCCGTGTAGCACAATAATTGCTGGCAAACTTCTGCTTTCAGAAACTGATCTTCTAGAAGATTTGGGATCACAAGAGAATACTTGTAAAAAGTCTGTATTTCTTCCCTATTCAATAAAATTGACTTTTACTTAAAGCACAGTGTTTAAAAGATTACAAGCTAAATATCAAGCACAAGAAGAATCTAAAGAAGACACATAAAGGCTGAGGTTGGGTTCAGTCCTGCTCTCCCTTGTTTCTGTGCCCATCTTCCCAGGGATACTGTCTGTACAGGAGCCACCTCCGAGTGCACAGCACAGACCCCACAGCCCTGGGCTGAGCCTGGCCCAAACACTGAGCTCACACCAGCAAAGCTCTGCCAACCCCTTAACCCAGGCTCCCGGGTGCACAATCAGTGCTGCCACGAGGAGCAGCCCCAGGGAGAATCATCCTCTGCCTCTGATCCTCTCCCCACCCCTCCCCATCTCAGAGGCCAGGAAAAGCTCGTGGTCTCAAATGTCAGGAATACTTAGCTGGGTATTTTATTGGCAATCTACTGCAATTACCTGTGCTCTCTCTCCTTAGGTCTTTGGTGTAAGAGCTTTCAGAGCACATTGCTGAACCCTTGGATAAAGAGGAATCACCATGGATGGCTTTTCTCCTGATGCAGGCAACTGAGAAGGAAACTGCATATGACAAATGCTGATCTGGCTAAGCACAAATCCTTTGTTACATAAATCAACTTCATCTTGTTTATCCAGCCAGTATAAAAATTCACTTACAGATTTTATTTATTTAACTGCACATTTTATTCTGCGTAGTGAATAGCAATCTGCCTGACCTTATGTGTACTCTGCAAATGTGGGCAAGGAAATTGTCTTAGTAACAGGATAAGAGAGAACATATTTCTCCCTCCACTCCTGGAAAACATGGTCACTAAGAGCATCCCCACTGCTGGCAGATTTCATTATTGCCAAAGAGGATATAGTAACTTCCTTTACATTTCTGCATCCCACCTGAAGAACCAGTTTTCCAGATGTCCTAATCACAGAGTATTAAAAGGTGAGAGAATCCAAACAAAGATTTCCAAAGCTGCAGAATTTAGTTAGAATCCTCATTAATTTAAATGGCCAATCTATTTCAAATACTAAAATCTAAACCTTTTTAACTGGATCCCAGTCCTTGAATTGATTTGTACAGTAAGCACCAAGTTTCCCTTATTTTCTCAGTAATGTTTATTCCTAAGTTTTCTGCACTACTTTTAAGATTCAACTATAATAGAGGTAAGTGAAAAACAGAGCCTGTGAAAAGCAAAACAACCCACAATCCTTGGCAGATAGAGGTGAGTCAAGAAAACTTCTTAGATTGTATCAGAGCAGATTTTCAAAGTGCCCAGCAAACATTATCTTGCAGAATTTGCAGATGCCACATCTGGTCACCTATTTCCAGGCCTAATTGGGAGTCACTTGGGATACTGAGATGTGGATATTAAAATGTTTTTGAAGTTTTTTCTGTATTTCTGCTTTAAAACAGCTGCGTCTGCTTGCAAAGTCAGCATTTGCATATTGTTGAGTGTGTGGGAAGCCACTCTTTCCAGTTCATCTTGAAGGGTTCTAGAGACAAATCCTGTGTAAATGTTGTGACTGCACATTCCGCCAGTGTTTAGGAAGCAGGAGGCTGTCACTTCACTTTATATCACATCTAATCAATGCTCAGAAAGAAACTAAAATTATTATAATTTGCTATTAAAAAGACATGGGTGGATAGACGATTTTGATCTTAGAGTCTTAGTCCTGGCAAGGAATGCCATTAAAAGCATCCTGTTTTGGATTTCCAAACTCTATGTGTATGTTTTTGAAGTGACCACAATCTCCCTCTTTTACTCCCTGCCCAATCAGACAAGAACCAGGCCTGTCACACTCCAGAGATAAAGTCTGGTTTCTTAAAAAAACTTGCAGCTATGGAAGCAAAATTTGTGGGGTAATTTCATTTAAACAATGAAACTACTAAGTTTCAAACCACTTGTGAAATGCAAATGCACAGCACCACAGTGGGCAATGCTAAATACAGACTGATCCTTCTTCCCTAAAAATACCAGAAAGTAACTGCTGCATCCTTTCCTACAGGCAGATACAAGGGAACTGCTGGAGTGAAGACAGCCCATCAGAGTCCCTCTGACTTCCTTAGTGCAATGGCTTCAGTCCACAGGAGCAGGGTCACTGCACTCAGTCCAGCTGGGGGGTTTTGCAGCAGCCAAGCCAAGGTGAAGCACAGGTAGCCCAAAGTAAGGGTTTTCTGTTTCAGCTTCATAGCACCCTTGAATATTTTCAAGCCCACTCAGCAAGAACTCCCTCTGATCACCTCCCTATTCCTCAGCAAAATCTGCCTTTTGATGCAGCTGAGCTCAGTAGAGCATTGGAGATATGGGGTAGAGGGAGAGAAGGAAGGACCAGAGAGGAAGCAAGTGAACAAATCTATGAGATAATTCCTTGTGAAATGCTCTATATTTGACTCTTCTCATCCCTTCTATTTCCTTCAGTTTCTACAACCAGAATTCAGTTAAGCCTTGTGGAAAAATTATTAACTTTATAGATTAAGATTTTCCAGTGCCAAGCACAGGATATGGAAGTAATTGGTGCTTATAAAAGAACACCTAGACAAAAACTTGTATTGCTAGAATAAAGCACACTTTCAAATTCTATCAGTTCTTTTTATGGAAATGTTACACATGGAATTGTTGTACAAGACAATCTATTCTTTTTAATCTCCAACTTCTAAACTTGCAGTTTCATTTTCATATATATAGAGACTCAAGGGACATTCTGTTTTACATGTAGTCCATAAATTTTTATTTATGGACTACATGTAAAACATAAATGTTTGAGACATGGGCAATTTCCTTTGGTCTCCTTGTACTGCAGTCAGCTGTACAAGGTTCAGAACTACAAACACCATGACAAAATAACAGACCAGTGAACGTCTTGCTTGAGAGTTAACAAGTCCAGTCAGGAGTCAGACCAAGCAGGCAATTAGGAAAAGTTTCTAAGGGCACCCATGTCCCTGCCCTGCCAGTAACAGGGAACCCTGCATAAAAAGCAACTTGCGAATCTACAAAGTAATTGTGAATATTTCCTTTGACTAATCCTGTGATGTGATGGCATTTGCTCATTTGAGCATAACGTGGCACTTCAGATCTGCAGCCCTAAGCTGAGCAGGAGGTTGGCATGTCAGTCTCACCCAGAAAACATCTGAATAACTAAAGAGACGAAACAAAAATCAGACTTTTCTGCTCAGTCCATGCTATTTTCTAAACAGCACTGATGAGTGAATTAAACGTCAAAGTAATGAAATATCCACTGATAATGCTAAATAATGTCCAAATTCAGCAACATGCTATAGCCAATTGCATCACTATAGAGTGTGCAGTTCCTGAAAGAAGTATTAATAAATATTGTGGGCTTTCTCCAAAGAAGCTTTTTCTATCATAGTGGTATGACCATGTTTCCAGAGCAATTTATGACCACAGTCTTTAGGCTATCACTTCCACTCATCCTGTAATTGCACCTCAGCCTCCAGTGCAGAACTGTACCTGTAAGCCTTCACAGGCTGTTCAATCCCTGTGACACGGGCCGGGAGGCTGCCAAGAGCTGCCAAGGGCTTTACCCTTTCACACACATGGCAGCAAGGGACAGGTTTTTCCTGAAACTGAGGAAAGCCTGAGTGGGAGAACCAGCAGCAGCATGAAAGAAGCTGAGACAGCTCCAGAGGCTCAGTCAAAGCAGGCAGCATACTGCATGCAGCAACATTTAGAAGGCTTTTGAGAAATAGCTGCAGTTTCAGCTCTCACATCAACTGAATAGCCCCCTACACAGCCCTAAAACACATGAAATAAAATACTTTTCTTACAGTGTGCCAGGAAAAGAACTAAAACAGCTATCAGAAAGAGGGTTCACCTTCCTTAGCAATTTATTTTGTAGCACCAATACTTTTCTGACACAAATCTCCTCCCTGTCTACTTTTCAAGTGCTTCAGTTTGTGCTTTGCCTGACCCCAGCTGGATCTTCCTCAGAGAAACCCCCATGGAAGCTACACACCAGCAAACCCAACAGTCAGACAAAGCCCGTGACTTCAATATCCCATATCCCAGTTTGCAAAATCAGACTTTGAAATAAGATTAGCAGCCTAGCCCTAGGTGGCACAAATGATCACTAGGGATGACAGGTCCTTGAACTGTACAGCTTTGCTCTACAACAGCTCTTGTGCTAATGGATTGATATTGAAGATACACCCTGGGGATGCTACAGGAAAACATAACAATTATTTGATGCTGCAGGAATTACTCTCGAGGGCTACTCTCAGACCTGTGTCTGCAGCACATCCCTCCAGTGTTGTCCTGCTATTCTGATCTCCTGCACTGACATTTCTGTTAAGCCTTTTAATGTTGAACTTATGTTTCTGGGTAAGAGCTTTTGTCTCTTTCTGTCAAGCTAGAGAGTAAAGATTAGCATACTAAGATTTTGAAAATACATTTTAACTGTAGATGTGGAAATCTACATTACAAACCCATCTTGTTCTTCCACCAAGTGATCCCAGGAAGTTCTGCATTCTGGAACTGATGTCCAGAGAAACAGACCTTAGAGACAAATGTCTAAATGCAAGAGCTTGTGAAGGAAGTAATGATTTTGCTTCAGATTAGGGCAGATGGAGTCATAAAATGCATCTCTTCAGCCAGTCTCTTAGATAACCTTGTTTTTTATCCTCAGAATAAAGTCTGATTTTAATTTTTTTTAATTAAAAAATTTAATTTACTTCTTTATTTTTATTTTTAAATTCTTTATTATTATTTTTAGTTTGTTTTTGTTTTATTTTTATTATTGTTTTTATGTATTAATTTTACTTTTACTTTTTATTAATGTATAATTTATAATTATATTTTTAGTTTTATTTTTTATTTATTTTTATATAATTTAATTTTTTAAAATATTTTTTAAATTTTTTTTAGTTTTTTTTTTTTTAGGTATTTATGTACCTATGTTTCTGCAGCACCTGTGACTGATAATCAAAGACTAGACCCCTCCCTTGCACTGTCTGGTGCAAACACCCAAAATCAGAGTGTGTTCTTGTCCCCAGGGGTCTGCAAACTAAATGTCAGACAGCAGGGGGGGAATACAGTGGAAAATACATGTGCACCACAGAAAGGCTTCCTTAAGGCACAGCAAACATGTCTGCTGATCATTTTCTGAGCAGCATGCAGCTTCTTGGGACAAAATTAGATTACTCCTTCTCAAGACACAAGGAGGTGGCTCTTATCTGCTATACCATTGTTCACCTTTCCTGAGGATAACCTCCTGGGACAGTGATAATGGAAAGGTTGTGTACATCCAGGTAGTAATAAACTGCTGCAGAAAGGCAAAAATGCCTACATTTCAGGGCTGGAAATGCCCACCTCCACGAACAAATTGGCAGGTTCTTGCCATCATGTCAGGCTCCCCTTCCAATCTCACCCCCCACCATCCTGCTGTTCCCTCCAAGCCCAGTTCCAGTCACAAGGCAAAGCAGGGAGTGGAAAAGGGATGTTTAGGTTCAGGATGGCTCATTAAATCAGGGCAGAAATTACAGGAACTTGCATGTCAGCATAAAGGAGGATTTTATGGTATGTTGATTCTTGTATTGGAAAAAGTACTGTTCAAGGGCTGTGGAACAGGAAATTTTGCTTTATGTGCAATGGCTGTGATATCGAGTACAATTTTCTTGGAGAAAGTATGGAGGATTGTATATTAAAGCTATTTTCTTGAAGCCTTTCCTTTCTGCCTTTTACCTCACCTGCAGCATCCATTGCTATGCCAGGAATACAGTGAACTTTGTTTCTCTAAGCTCTCAAGTGGAGAATTTGCCTTTTTCCTTTTAACTCATTTTCCCAAATATTTTGTATGCTTACCTGACGTAAAGGTTGTCAAAGGTGAATTTACAGAGCCTGATCAAATCAGCTTTCCAGGTAAACCTCACATGAAAAACCTCTCATTACAATAGCAATGACTTTTTCCACAGAGGAAAGCAAGGCTCCTGTTTCAAACTGAGCTGTGGAAAGCACAGCCATGTCTCAAGCAGCTGTGCACAACCATGACAGAAAGCAAACAGTCCAGGCAACACACTCATCTTTCTTTTCTTCTCTTTCTGCTTAAAATACAGTACCCCAAAACTTGTGTTTGAGTGCAGCAGTCACCAGGCACCTGTGAGCTGATCCTCAGAGAGAAATGTATCATTTCCTACATTGTATATTCAGGGAGGTTAAGATAAAAGGCATTCAGATGCAAAAGTGAAGGACCAAACTCAACCTCTACCTATAGCAGAATAAGGCAAGTAGAAATAACACTCCTTAAGATTGCTTCCTCATCATTTGTTTTAATAAAATATCTTCTGAGGGGGAAATTATTGTAGCTTCTTTGAGCTATGACTGAGAATGCATAAGTGGCATGTCTGCATTTCTTTCACAACTCTAGCTCTCGAGATAACTTATTTTTTTTTTAAGATTTAGTGGTACTCAGTAGTATTGGTAAGACTGCTTATGAATCTCAGAAAAAATTGAAACACAAGCTTACAAATAACAATATGTGATGAGACAGTCCCTTGACACTGCTCAAAATCACAAATGATCCTTTTCAGGAATAATTCTTACATATCAAACCCACTTACTTACCGTTACCTATCTTCTTTAGAACCTCAGCTTTCTAACAGACATAAATCTTTTTCGCAATATAAATTTACAAGCAATTATCTTGGTACCTATCATGCTTACTTACTCACTTGCTCCTTTCTTCCTTTCCTCCCACAGCTGTAATCAAGCACAAAAACCTTAACTAACTGAAACTTATAGCCTCCCAGTTCCCATAATACACTGGAACTACACTTAAGTGCTTTTTCATTTTTAGTGACAAAATTGTTTTGTAAGGGAAGGATATATGGTGGCTTGGAGTTAGGATTACAGTGAATCTTGTGGGTTCATTTAAAATTTAACACTTCATGCTAGTGAGAAGGGAGTGAGCTCAGGGGTGGTGGAAAGCAAAAGGACAAATAGCTCTTTAGCTGTAATGTGTTAAGAGATTAAAAGCTCAATCTTGATTTTAGGGTAACAAGTGGTTTTATAAATAGATATCAATTTATTTTGAGAATCTTGTGGTTTAGGCTAGAATCTACCTATATACTGGTTACTACTGGGAAGTCTTTCCTAGCAGCAGAGAAATCTAGAATTTTGTCTTTAGAGGTTCCCTATGCCTACTCTCCTCTAAGTTCCTAATATATTGCTACAAGACAGAGGGTGGGCTGGGCTTCTCACAGTTTCCTATAAGAAGAGTGTCAATATTTTTAGTGAGGGTGCACCTGTGATTGTTTAAGAACTGATATTTATAGTTTAGGAAAGAGTCTCTATGTTTAGGGAATTGAAATGTTCATCACTGCTTATTTCTACTGGTACTCCTTGTTAGGCTTGTTCTCTTCTTGCAGTTTCTGTTTGCAAAAGGAGTCCCAGGGGTCTTTGTCAGGAATATTGCTCCCTGTGGAGGGGTTGAGGACTGGTAAGCAAGCCTAGCAGGTACATTTCTTGTACATGAGACAAAATGCTTTGCTTTTTACTCTTGCTAGTGTCTGGCTGCACCTGACAGAACCCTGGGAATCTTCATGGTATTTCCTCTGTTATTTATTAAGCTTCAAGGATGCGAGGGCATATGCTGGAAGAGAGAGACTGGATAATATCCTTTTTCTGTGGGTTTGAACCCAAGAATTTTTGCAGCTTGTCTGTTTAGGTTTGGTAGATGTCCACATTATTCTCCATTCTCATTTTCATCACTTCTTCACAGCAAAAAACTTAAAGTGGGAGAGAAACAATGAGCCAAGCAATCATTATTTTTGTCACATATGTGCCACTCAGTAGGGATGGATCATTAATGACCAGGTTATTTGGAGGAATAGGAGGCTAGACCAACAAACAGAAATCCACAGCCTAATGTAACTGTAGTGACTGCACAGACAGAAAGATAAACTACACTTATATCTTGCTAAGCAATAACTCTAAACATCCTTAGCAAACACTCTTTGGGGAACGGGAGTGTTCTGTGGTCTGTGGAGAATTGGCCTGAAGGAATATAAAATACTGTACCTGCCTCCCACATGTGGTGTAAGGCTTAATAAATAGTTGCAAGATGATTGAAGATTCTGGCAGGAAAGGGGCTATTACAAATGTGGAGTGCTATTATCAATCTAACATGCTAAAAGTATTAATTTCACTGCCTCTGATAAAGTGCCTTGTTAATGAGCTATTTCAAAAATGTCTCATGGAAAATGATTTATGGTCATGTTGCCAAAGAAACAAACTCTCCCTCAAGGAGCAAGGTTCTAAAGTTCTGCTGTTATTTCAAGAATTCTTTTTTCCTTCTCACAAAACAACTTAAAAAACCAGCACTTCCACTGATGATAATAGAAATATGATGAGTAAAACTTGCTAGGGACTAAGTTTCTTAATGCTGCATCCCAGTGCACTCCTGTGGTTTGCTGTGTCCTGTAGTTTGCCATGTTTAATGTCCTGCTCAAGCCTATTGCAATAACTGTAAATATTTTCCAGTTTCAAAATACTGCAAATGTATTATTTATGTAATCAAATGTCTTTAATAAAGCACAAGGCAAAGCCTACAGACAACCTCCATTATTTCCTTGTGTCCGCAAGGTGAATATCTCACTTTTAAAAAATGGACATTGTACTATATTTTAAAACTAGTTTATAGATTATTCCTTGTGTGGTTGTTGAATTCACTGTCTAAGAGAGACCAGAGAAACAGTTTGTTTTGGTAATTGCTGTTCATCTTTTTTGTTTCAGTCCCCCTGTTATGTTGTTTGGCTGCCTGTGTACCACAGTGGCAATGGTCCTGTAGCTGAACAGGAGGCTGAGACAAACAGTCCTTTCTCTCATGTGGTAAAACACCTCTTTTCAGAGTATCTGGAAATCCATAAACCCCCTGACCAAAACACTTTTATGTTTTTAAAGAGATTTCTGTGCCCTGGCTGAATGTTCATTATGTATTTTGGATGCTCTGCATGCTTTGACTCCTACAACAATGCTTCAAAAGAGACCTTCTCAAAGTTGTTGTCTGTCTAACATAACCAAAGGTATTATTGGAGTAGTGTGGATACCTTGATATTTGAACTGAAACACAACTTGGAAAATATGAAGAGTATGTTCTGAGATCTGGTATAAGAATGCAAGGAATAAAACTGTATATTTTCATGCTGGAATAACTTTGCCACAAATAGGCAATTGTTACTAATCCTTTGAATGGTTTGTTAGTACATGGTCCACTGAAATTAAAGAATAGCTTGTAAACATGCATAATTCTCCATACTTTGTTCAAAAGTTCAACCACTGTCAGTTGAAAAGAGAAGCCTTTTGTTAATTGTGTGGCAGATAAATACTTATTTTTCACACTAGGGAAGAATTAGGTGCTAATGAATTTTAGAGAAAATTGTGGAAGTAATGCAAGAGGAGTAATATGTAAGAAATATGACCATATATATTGAAAATCTACTGCTCTGTCTTATGGTATGGTCATGAAATAAGATGTGAGAAGTTTAACTCCTTTATGTGGGTTAATGCATTTGCTTGCACTTCTCAGCTGTGACATCTGCCAAAGACTCACCTTCAGAACTGGAAAAGAGTGGCACTAAAACTCATAGCTAACCACCCACAAACAGAAGATAACTGATTCCTTAATACAGCATATTTGTTTTCAGTGTTTCTCCTTTCCGTGGGAGAGTGTAATTTCTGTAAAGCTTCATTTTAGATATTTTGCAGCAGGAGGGCTGTGAGTCTGTGCTGTCTTGCCTGGACTTCAACATATTACCTCTGTTTGGCAAGTGAAAAAGTCAAGAAATCTGTTTAGAAAGTTTCTTTTGTTTTGGGAAGAGATGTTTCTTCTCTTTTGCCCACAGATATCTTCAAGACCTCTAAAAAGAATTTGGATAAAGTAGCCACTTGAGGGGGTTTCCATCTTGCAAGTGAAAGATGCCATGTTCCTGTAGCCATCTTTTGGTAAGAGAACAAGCTGTCAGGGCTGTTCTTTTCTTTTTCTGTGTTGGATTACTGAGGACCTTGCAGACAAATGGAATGTAGTCCAGAGGGCAATAGCAGTAAAATGATAAAGGACTTAGAAAATGGAAATTGCAAGGGTGATAAAGAGGATGGAACATGTAGCACTTAGGAGATATAACTGTCTATATATACATAAAGGGATATTACAGAGAAGAGAGACTAATTATTCTCTTGGGTTATCAAGGACAGAACAAGGCTAATAGATTTAGGATGTTGCTGGGAAAATGTCAGTTATACATTAGGAAATGCTTTGAATAGAAGAACAATCAGGACAATGTATGATGCTCTCAAGTGGAGTTGGGTTGGATTTCCATCACTGAACCTGTTCAAGTGTAAGACTAGACATCAGGCTGGTGTAATGGATCTTGCTGTGCCTTACAGTCTCCAGAAGCAAAAGGCCTTGGTCCTGCAAACTTCATGTAGGAGGGCAATCCTCATAAAACCTGACTTGCAATCGCTTGATTAAGGGTTGCCATATACCCTTATGAACTTTAATGGTTTGTGTGATGTACCAAACCCTTTTCAAAGAAGCAAGTTCACAGATAGTAATTGTTTAGACAAATTGCAAAGAATGAAAATTATGGATTTTCCCCTATCAAAATCCGAAACAATTTGTCCATGAAAAACCTGACTCAATATAATATCTTCCATTTTCTATATGAATGTTAAGCATTGCTTTACATGTTTAAATCCCACAGAAGTCTGACTTTCTTAAATTTATATTCACTTGGAACATCTTCTTGGGTTGTCTGAATTTGATTCTTTACTGTGAGCTTTTTCAATCTACATCTGTGGTTTTTAGCCAACATCCAACAATATGTAATATAGGAGACTATTTTCACAATGATCATTATGGGAAGAATTTCAATATGTGGGCAGAAAATATTATTGCCTTTGTTGAATCCATGCAGTTGATTTGTTGGCTGCACCAGTACTTCAGCAGAATTTTTGTCAAGGACAATCTTTCTGTTTTTATTAGTAATTGCTCAAGCTCAACAGAAACTCAAAAAAATGCTAATGAGTTTAATGAATCAAAACTTTCATTGCCTGCTTACTGCTACTTGTGTCATACTCCAGGGAAATTAAGGTGCTGGCAGTGTTTGATGAACAGGGTAAAATCATAATCCTTTCAAGAGCCAGACTTACAGCTGGAAATGGATTGAATGCCACAGCTTTCCTTGCTTAAGGGAGAGAGTAGTGGAGAGCCACCAAGATGAAAATGCACCATACAAATTGCCAAAAAGTATCATCCTCTGTGTATTACATAGTTCTATGAAATTCATGGGGGTGTTGGTCATAACTCTAACACAATTTCAGCAAATCTGGGAATTTTCCATTCTCCTAATTGTCATGGTGGGATCTACCCTCTGAACTGTTATGGCTTTTTTGCAGCAGATAGGAAAGCTCTGTGTGTTTTTGAGCATCCTTGAGCTTGAGGATAACCTTCTCATTTTGATTTGAGATGTTTCTTTCTGGAAATCATATAACTTCCTACAGTGAGACAATTAGTTGGCCTTCAGGCTTTATTTACATTGTTATTTTCATCTCATTCTTTTTTATACTTGGATCCAGGGTGGAGCACATGGATAATGTTTACTACAACAGCAATGAAAATATGTTTGTGTGTTCTCTACGTTGTAGCAGAGGGCAACTTTAAGCACCAGTTTTACTCAGTCTTTTTTCTTCCAGTTCTAAGTAGCTTATTTGGTCTTCTGATCTAAAGAGAGTGGCAGAGAATGTATGCTGGTATAATGATGAAAGAAGGGGTGAGATACCAGGGAAATCTTTTGGCAATGTTATAAATAGATGAAAATGTGCAAGTGTTAAGATCGAAAGTCAGATCTTTTTTCATATAAAGGCAGGCTGCCACTTCTAGGATTTTTGTATGGGTTTCTAACTGTGATATTAGAATTGGTATTGTGATTTTCTTAAGGAAGTGTGCTATGTGTGGAATTTCAATTTCTAAAGTTATTCTCTGGAGCTTCATATAACACTGTCTATATTTTGACAAGGTATGTAAACATGGGTTTGTCTTTTCTCAGCAAATGCTCTCTTTGTCACTTAAAGAAGTTAAAGAATTTACTTCTCTGTTTCACTGTTTCATTTGCCATTCCTTGACCTTTGTAACCCAGTTGGAGCACAGATTTTCTCTCTTGTCAACAGGAATGCAACAATGCTTAAAATAAGATGCTGAAACGTGCTCACCTTCCTACCATGTGACAGTATGTTAAACTCTGATTTTTTCAGTTAATTTAACATTCAGATGCAGTACTCTCTTGCATTCAGCTAAGATTTCTCAGCTTTATGCAGAGTACAGGAACAAAAATCTACCCACAAAATCTGCCACCCAAGTATTGCAGAGGACTGGGACTATATTTGCATTTAGGAGACAAATCAGGCACATTATTTTAGAATGGCCATAAAGCTGTCACAGCAATACCAAGAAAAAATGCAAAAAATTACTTCTCCTGTAAATCAGCTCACTGCTGCTCCTCAGGAATCCTCTAGCCAAACTTCCATCCCACATGTAGGAACACAGCACAGCCTGGGGACTGATGGATGTCACCACCTCTAGGTATATTTTTGGCATAAACATTTATGCTTCCTAGGACTAAACAGAAATGAAATTTTCTCACAGGTGTCTCAGAAGTGTCCTGCTTTCAGTATGGATAAAATATGGCCAGTTCCTATAAAAAGTTCTTATTTTATCCTTTCTTCTTCAAAATAATTGTAGAATAAAGGCAGAGTTTGTGATCATCCCTGTGTCATAGGGAGTGACTGAGATTTGGAATAATGTTATGAGGAGATGTTGGAAGAAGGAATTGGTACCACATTCAAGAGTTCCACTAAGATGTAGCACTCAAGAAAAATTTCTTCCTTCTGACATAGCATATACTGGCCTTATTAAGATTTTGAGAAAATATAAATAAAACTTAGATGTAAGAAATAGTGCTGAGGTAGAGGCAAAGCTGTTCCAAGAAGGAGAAAATAAATTTTAAAAATTGCCAACCCCAAAATAAACACAAAACCCCATGTAGATTTGTGGGTATAAGTCACCAGATAGCAAAGAATGCTTTCAATGCTACTCCCAATGGAAACTGAATAAAAAGCTTTTCCCAAAAGCTTTATATCCACTCACCTTGGCTGAAGGTTTAAGCTTTGGGGCACTGATGAAAACCAGAACATTACTCCAAAGACTTCTTACTGGTAAGGGAAACTCCAAAGGGGAGAAATAGTAGTTTGCTGATTTCATAACATGCTTCTAATTAACTTTCAAGGAGCAGACCTTTGCCTGTGGGTTAAGCATTTCTTTCTGATTTGTTTGCCCATTACATGTAAGATTTAAACACAAGAACTGGCTGACTTTTTCTTCCTGTCAGTTTAGGTCTTGGACAGGGAAATTACCAAGAGCAACTTTTGAGCCTCTGTTGGAAATGCATCCAAAAATATATACAGAGGTAAAACTTTTTCTGGATTTACCAAACCTTCCCCCCTGTGATTGGAATATCCCTTGAAAATCTAGCCAACTAAAATGTTTGAAATGTGAATGCTTTGGAGTCCCAGCTTCTTGCCCTGCTTTTTAAATGGAGGAGTGCATTTTTTATTCAGAAAACCAGTAGTATTTTGAGAGGAATTTGATTTTAGAGATAACACCTGTGATATGAAAAGAGGGCATAAAAAGAAAAAGAGGGGCAAAAAGCTTCTCCCTTCACCAGGCATTCTCACATAGAAAAAAAGCTATCAACATTTCTGAAAGTCCAATGTTCCTTCAGCCACTGAATTTGTTCTACATGGAGAGGAGCAGAAAATGCTTGACCAGTGCTTGAAACAAACCTGAAAAATTCCAGGAATATTCTCTCTGTACAAAAAGACACTGTAATCTAATTATTTTCTGGCAGTTATTAACGAGTATGTAGATATACATAGATAAAGTATTGATTAGATGCTAATCTCAAAAGAGATAAGAAAGAATTTGCGGGGTAGATTCATTTATAAGTCTATGAGAAGTACACATTTGTCATTGATACATATCTAATAAACTGTGTATGGATGACATATCAATAAGCCACTCCCTGTAAGGTTTTTGCAATGGTGGCATAGTGCTTTAACTCATTCCCAATGTACCTTTCAGAATTTACAGCTGAGTGAATCTAACATGGGAAGTTCTCAGTATTCAGCCTAAGTAATAAATAGAAGCTGGCTTTCTCTTTGGTATAAATACAACAGTGCAGACTTTGTAGCTATATTCTGCACAGACAACATGTTCACAAATCAGTGTGTGCCAAGTATATCCAATTCTTATTCTGCATCATCTCCTGCTGTACAGTGTAAATAAAGCACTTAGCAAACATGCCTTTCATAGAAGACAAAACACAAACACAGTTTAAGATCTGATCAAAGTCTGAGCTACTCATGTACAATCAGATGGCAGCTCTTCAAACTGCAGGATGCAGAGGAGACACTTCCCACCCCTTCAGAAATATCTCCCTGACTTCTACAGAGAACTGCAGCATGTGTTACATAAGGTGTTATATCATCCACTGACTCTATAGGTGCCTTTTCTGGTTAAAATCTCGTCATGGGATGCACTTGCTGAGAATTAATTCTGTCTGATTGTATACTTCTGCATAGTCTGAAGGCACCTGGTTCATGACTCACTTGTGGATTTACTTTTATCAAAAACTCTATTTTATAATGCTGAATTCTAGTTCAGAAAATTCAGATTGTGTTTAGAAGACACAGGGAAAACCAATTTTTTTTTCAGCCTAGATATTTCCTATTTTGTTTGTCCAATCTATGTTTTGTGGTTCATTGAAGACCCATTTCAGAACTGGCTACCTGTGACCAGAATAGAAGCACCAGTTTTCCTGCTCACACGGTTGGGGGTAAGGATTGTTCCAAGCATAAAAGGATCTGTCACCTCTGATTTAATGGAAAAAATCCCAAAACATTAACTCTAAATGAACCTATATATGCTGTCATTAACTTTAATAGGCAGCCTGTCATGCCTTGAAGATGGGCTTAGGACAACTTCTAAACTTCAGTGGAAGACAATAGGAAGATTCATCTTGGTACTATGGAGCTTTGATCAGGTTCCTGGTTTTCAGATATGACAAATATGAATTTGTTCTTGCAAAGAGCCTTCAAAATGATTCCTGGAGCACCACCAGTTGCTTTGAAAAGGTACATATAGTCTTTATTAGAAAATATCTTTGGGAAAAACAAGCAAAAAAAAGCATTTTCACAGCACACAGGAGTTCTGTTAATCTTACCAACTAACAGAAAGACAACAACTTCCTTTTCTCATACTACCTATCTTGTAAGAAGGAGAAAAGAGAGAAAGCTGAGTGGATGATCTTATTCTACTTCTCAAAGGGTTTTAGTGCATCACTTCCATCTCTGATCAAGGGGATTAATAGGATTTCTTATCAATGAATGCAGAGTTCTAAACCAACACTCACAAGCATGTGAACACAGAATAAAATTCACCTTTAAAACCCTAAAGGAGATGCAAGAGAAGTTGCATTTACATTTTAAATTTTCATTCCAAATCCAGTGCAGGGTCCCTGAAGGAGTGAGGGCTATTTAAAAATTCATGTGAAGTTTTGGATCTGGAATCCTAGCACATTTCCTGTTCAGGAACTGCATACATCACAAAATGCCATCACCACTTACCACTTTTATTATGCAGATCATTCTCTTGAAATATGGCATAGATGATTTCTGCCTCATGGGATGCACAGGACTTAGACCATGTTGAATGATAATGGTTTGTGCAGAACCTTGCACTGCTACTCTCTTTACAGCATTGATTTAGGAGATGAAGGCAGGGCCCTTTTTTTTTCTATTAAAGATGACAATCAACACTTTCAGAAAACTTAAATTAATACAGAAATAAAAAAAAATCATATGAGTTTGTAGCACAGTTATACATCAAAGTTCTACCAATGCATTATGCATTTCTCTAGTCTTTTGAATTTCCCTTACATGCCTTCCCTCATAAGCCTAAACAGAAATAGCTCTTTTCATCATGCTCTTGACATAAATAGGAGCAGGACTAATATTGGTGAAACTGTTATACTAATTTCTGTATAAAGGAAAAGCTCACCACACATGGACTGCTCTGAATCCTGGATTCTATACTGCAAGCCATTAATTTGTAGATCATATCCAAAATAAGCATAAATCTACAATAGCAGTAGCACTATATGTGTCAGCCAATGTATTTTTGGAGCAATTGATTTGATACTAAATTTGTGCTGAGATAACAAAACATTTTCAGCAATTAAGTTACAGACAGACTTAATTATTAAATGTTAGCCTGACTGTATGATTTTAAACTTAAAAAATTATTGGCCTAGTCAGATGGTGATTCTGCAAAGAAAGCTTTCAAGCTAGAGCCTTTAAACCCTGGATGGGTATCTAGAACATGAAGTCAGAATGAGCACTTTGAACTCTTCTCACAGATTGCTGTTCTTGTTACTTGAAAGAATCACCAGTTTATCCATTGCTGTACCCCTGTCCATATCTCCATTTCCAGAGCAGGAATAATTGGGTATATTTGCAGAGATATTTGTCCACCTGTGTGAGAAATCTTCCAGAGAGAGACTCTACAGTCCCTCTGTGTGGCCTGTCCCTGAACTGCAGCAGCACTTCAGCCAAGTTTTTTGTGATGTTTAAGCTGAACATCTCTGGCTGCATCAACTGATAGTAAAAATTCCTGTAACTCCTCATCTTCTGTTTCATACAGAAAACTGATGCAAATTACCTTGTCTCAACCCAGGTGCAGAGTATGTTTAAAGATATTTAAGAAGTTATGTGATTGTTGATTATGATATAAGAAGAACATTTGGAAGAAACATCCAGTACTAAAGCCCTGCATTTGAATTCCTCAGATGTTGATTTCCTGTGTAGCCTTGGGCAAGGCTCTTCACCTTTAAAGTGTCTGATTTTTTATCAAAAAGGCACAAAGCTTTTACTGTAGCAGCCTCTCTGTTTAGTGAGGGAAGATCACAAAATATTCAGGCAGAAAGTAGTTCATCCTTCTTTAAATCTCAGCACATCAGTCCCTGGCGCTCACCATTGCTCAAGACTCAGCAGCTGTCCTTGGATCTTTTCCCCCTTTCCCTTCCTACACCTTTTTTACTAATATTTACATTATATCACAACAAGGGTGCTAAAACTTACAGCCAGTTCAAGATGAAATCCCTGTCTGCTTGATCAGCAATTGCCTTGTTTTCAGTTCTACATTAGTTTGAAATGTTACCTGAGGTTCAGTGTCTTTCAGATTAAATTGACATTTAAAAAAAGGAGAAATACTCATTCCCTCCTAACCTTTGGAAATAACACTGGCTTCAGACAGTGCTATCTGCTGTCCTGCTACTTGTTTCTTATCATTCTCTGCAGTGCCCAGGCTATTATTTTCTTTAACCCCTGATATGTGTTGTTGAGCTGGTCTGGGTGCCAAGGACCAGAAACACTTTGGTAAAAGAATAGTACTGACCCTCAATACATTTGATCTCGTTTCTTGACATTTCTATCATCATTATTTGACTGCATGAAAATGGTAAAAAAACCCCACTAAACCCTCAGCCCCTGTGAACCTGAAGCCCTTCAAAGAGAAATAGCCTGTACACTACTGGCAGAGAGCCTGCAAAGGACATTTATCCCAGGATCCTGCATAAATGCCAACCAGTTAATTGAATGTTCCCTGCCTGGCTTCCCTGCAGTTTGATTTTTTTTTCCTCCCCAAGTTTTGGTGCGTGAAGTTTTACTTCTCTTTCAACTGTTCTTTCTTTTCAGTCTGACTTGATTCATTCACTTTATGACCAGAAAAAAAAATCTTTTGCCAGTTCAGACAATCCACTAATCAGATTTTAGGTTGCCCCACAATTTTTGTTCTTCAGTGGAGAGCAGCTTGACCCTCACTCCAGACAAAATGAATGTTTGAGAGGAAATATTTCTCTTTGTGCTGAGGGTGTATACTCTGTTTGAAAAGGGATAAAAGCCTTCAAAACTTGTCAGTTCCCCTAATTACAAGTCCCCTAAACACCATTTTTTTCCCCACTACCTGAAAATGTCTTCCCACTCTTATCATTAGACATAAAGATCTGAATTAGATTTCCTTCATAGTGTTTATCTTCCACTGGAGGGAATAATAAAGTGAACCACTCTATCTGAAAATGCCTGTGAAGCCAACAACAGTGAAGTTGGTTCCTGATGTCATTACAACCTGTTTTTACAGGACCAGAATCACAGCAAGTTACCAAGTGCCATCTGCAGTCTCTTCTTCCCATTTTTGATGTCTAATACTGAGGGATCAACCTTCAGTGGGTTTTTCCTTTTTTGTCTTATTGAACCACTCTAACCACTGCTGTTCTGAGGGACAGGACAGTTCCAAAGTCCAAGGATTAAGCTCACTAGGAATGTAGGTAAACCTTTCATGCAATTCAAAGACCTCTTACCTCCAGTCCTCTACTTACTAAATTTAATTTCTTTTGCTAAAAATAACCTGCCTCAGTTTAAGTATTTATTCTGTAAATGGAGAGGGGCTGAATTATCTTTAAAATCCATTAGGATTCTACAATTGTCCTATGATCTCATTATAGGTCTTCCACAATAATGTAAGGGACAGGTTTCATTTAAAATTCCTCATGTGGGCCTGTAAGTACCTTGGAACAGAGAGTCCAAAGGCATCCAAAGTAAGAACTGGGATGTGTCAGATGCCATTTTATGTTAGGGTACAGTGTCAGCAATGCTGTTGGCCAAATGCTTGAGCTCATGATACATTTTCCATCAAGCTGCTGCTGTAAATTGTGAATTTGATGCACTCTGGCAGCTTCTTTTGAAAGGATCTAATTTTTCTAACAACTGCATTTTGACCAGGTATTAATGAGTTTAATTAATGAGTTAAACCACCACAGTAGCTTAAAAAAATCCCTTACTTATATCTCTATAATCTTGTCCCCTGGAAGGCTTTTAAAAATGTACTGGCCAGTTGGCACATTCTCTTTGGCTCAGTTCGTTGAAATCAAGAAGTCCAGGTTACTCTGTGGCTGAAGATGAAAAAATCAGCTTTTCAGTCTCCTTGGGGTACAATTTTTATCTTGTAGCTGTGCAGCAAGCAACAACTAGATAAAGGAAGGTTAGTTGTTTGTGTTTTGTTTCAATCGTTTATCAATAAATTAATTTGCTTGATTTTTCACTCCCCTTGAAATAAAACATACAAATATGAAGGAGAATTCCCCACAAAGATAAGTATATGTCTTAGTGTGGTTGCTGTGTAGTCATAGCTGATGCTGGAAGTGTTGAACCTGAGTTCATGGTTCCCATGAGCAGTGTAAAATACAAGAAATATGTCAGTATAGAGAGTGGTTTTCATTGTTTTGCTGTTTCTGAAAATATTTGAAAGCTGGGATCTAAACCTGGTTTGTTCCTAATGTTTTACAAATTTACAATTATTAAATAAGTAAAACTTTCTAGCTGTATCTTTTCCTGTATGAGCTCATTTTGATAACACAGCTTT
The DNA here is from genome assembly GCF_028769735.1 of Zonotrichia leucophrys gambelii. Lineage (NCBI taxonomy): Eukaryota > Metazoa > Chordata > Aves > Passeriformes > Passerellidae > Zonotrichia > Zonotrichia leucophrys. The sequence goes on from NC_088176.1 coordinate 11,004,688, forward strand.
GTAGTAGCAAAAGCAACAACAACAAAAACAACACTGCAATTGGAGGTAAGTCTATCTTATGACTTTTTTGGTCTTTAAGATCTTGAGTTATCCAGGAAACTTTACCAGGCTAAGTGTTTACTTTCACACACTCTTTTCTAATGAGCTATATTCTTCCTGACATTTTCTATGGAAATGATTAAATTCATTAATCAGAGTTTGAACACTTTTTTTCAACACACTCATGTTACTAATAGAGGCATAGATACATTTAGTTAATGTCCTGTTATTTTTCTTAAATGATTGATTTTTTTAGGCAGAGAATAGCTTAATTCACCAAGAAGTTCCTCCTAAGGAAGGCTGGGTAGTTTCAGGGAAGAACAGATTCAAATTAAGACACCCCAGTATGGAATATAATGGGACCAAAAGACTAGCAGGGTATGAGCAAGAGAAAAACTGGTCAAGGGGAGAAAAGAAACTTGCACCATCTAATGTCAATCACTGCACTTCACACTGACTTTTACCCAATTATTTTTATCTTCAGCTTAGCTTGCATGGATACTCATAGAATGGCACATGGCCTGGGTCAGAGAGAATTTTAAGGGCCACTATTCATCACAGTGTGTTCTTTCCTGTCTTTGAAATGGCCCACAAGGTGGAGAAAATTAAGACATCTGCAATATTATAGGCTAACCTGTATCAGGACCTGCTAATTAACTCTGATATTAGCTCAGGAACATAAAGACCCCAAGACTCCCAAGTTTTATTTTGTAACAGGCAGTCAAATCATGGGGCCTTACAGCAACTGCATATTGCTGGATCCCAGGTCTCCTCAATATTATTTTACACATTTATTTTTGAAGCACAACCTGAGGGAAAAATTTTCCACATGTGTACATCAGCCACATGCTCAATAAATCCACCTCAGCTCCAGCTCCTGTTCATGGCCTGTGCCATTGCTGGGGTGGAAAGGTGAGGCTTCCTTCTCCAGCCTCCCATCACCACAGCCCTCTGCAAGACTGGCATCCCTATGCCTCAATAAAGTGCATCTGTAACTGTGCATCCTCTCCTTCCTATGCTGAGTTCATAGAAAAGCACACCTTTCTTTCCACCAGCGATCCAGTGCTCCCAGGGCTGGTATTAAAGTGCTGGCAATCAAACCCCAGCTACAGAGGACCAGTCTCACATCCCAGCTGCTTGGTGAGCCTGTTGACTGCCCCAGTGGGAGTCTCCAGTACGAACATGACAGAGAACTCAGCTCCCCACAGGTATCTCCAGTTTCTGGTCATTCTCTGTCCACAACATCACTATCACAATGTGATTTACATACCTAAATAATGGGACATCCTATAAAGACAATGCAGCCCTTTATGCCCATTTATCTTTTAAAATAAGAACTCTGAGATATCAGAACAGTGAGTCATTCTCTGTCTATTTCTTCAGGTGCTGCTGAATCTTTGAGTCCATCAAGGGTTTTTCCATAAAGCTTTTTGGGAGATGCCTCTCTCAGTAGAAGACTCTTGTGAAAAGCAGCAACCAGCCGACACATTAAGCTTCATTGTACTGAGGTTTGTCTGTTGATTTGGGGTTTTATTTTGTTCAGGGGTTGCTTCTTTGTTTTGGTTTTTGGTTTTTGTTTGTTTAGTTTGGGTTTTGGTATTTGTTTTTGCATATGTCTTTGTTTAAATCACACAAAATATTGGAGAGGAAATTTTTCTCAGAAAGTGAAGGTTCAGCCCACAGCACTAAAGATTTGTGACCTCGGACATGAGGCCTGGAAGAGGCTTTGTTGTGTTATGGATAACTGCTCTTTCTACTGTAAGGTGGAGCCAAGAAAAGAAGAGAGAATCTGAAACAACAGACAGCTGATGTTGATCAGGATAGCAAATTGCACAATTCTATTTCCCTAAGGGACCTTGTTTGACTTAAATGGAGCATCCTCAGCCTTGAAACTGAAGTACATTTCAGTAGGAGTCTGAAAATCAAACTTTCTAAACATTGTCAGTAAGTTGGTTAATATGTTAATTGGGCCCTGAATATAGTCCCAAGAGGAAAAGTAGTTTGTGATTATTTTAGTAGACTGTTATTCAGCTCCATCTCCAAACAGAGCAGACATTTACACAGAAATGGATGGTATAGGATATTCTTAGTCTCATATTGTTCCCATAGTAATAATGACATCCCATTTCATTAGGATGTGTCTAGCATTGCTTATGAGCTAATAATTTCCTAGCAATAATTCTAACCACATCCTTCATTATCCAGAGGTGTTTTCACAACAATACTCATTTTTTAAAGCAAACCAAGTCAGGATTGCTATCAGCATTTTAAGGAAGATATCCATCTACTGCTGCTAAGTGAAGCAGTCATGTGGAAGGAGACTAGCCAAGTGAATTAAGATGTCCATGCCTTTGGAATTTGCTAGGAGGATGGTAAGATACAGAAATTACTGTGGCAATATTATACTGTGCAAGAGATAGGAAAACGAGGGAAGTGTTAAAGGTGGTGTTTATTTTTTGATCCTGCCATAAAAGTAATTGACTTTAATTATCATAATAAATGTTCTAGCTGCTTCAGATAATTACATTCAGTGCCTTCCATGTAGTCTAAATTTATGAGGGTGTTTGGGTCATCACATCAGCAGAGCTTACAGCTATACATGAAAAGTGGATTCTGCTGGGAGTGCTCTCTTAGAGGTGTTGCCTTCTGAAAATATTCTCCCTTTTTAAGTAAAACATTCCTTGAGCTCACTGCAATTGCACCACAGGAAACAAAGATGTTTCTGCTCTCTGTATGTTCTGTATAGGACTCTGTGTGCTGCAGATGTAACTTAACTAGGCTGACTACTCAATGGATGAGAACATAGTGTATTTCTTTGTTGCTCAAAAAGTTGTGGTGAATCACAGCAAAGTTTTTCTTCAGCCTGCTTTATGTGCAGGTGGCCAGATGAAAAGATCCAAAGAGGACAGGCATGATCAGGACATGCCATTCTTAAGACTTGAAAGGCAAGATTGAATAAATGTTGCTTTAATATCTATTTTTCTTGTTGGCACACATGAAAGTTGAAGAGTTTTCACTGTTCCTTCAGAGGCACATAACAGTTTCTATTCAGGTGATATTGTTAAAACTATTCCAAAAGATCTCTGCACCCTCAGCTTCACTGATTACTACTCTTTTTGTACAGTGCAGAGAGAGATACCTCTGTGGACCCCACCTGGAAAATTCCACCTGCACCCAGCCCCTGGAACCTGAGGTATCAGAACTTCCCTCTGGGCTCTGCTGCCCTCCTGCCCTCCCTGTGCCCTGCCCAGCTTGGTAGCCATGGTCTTACCAGCCTGCTTTGATCTGAGCAGTGGAATCCTAAGGTGTTCTACAGGCTGAGGCCAGAAGCTTCTCTTCCTACAGCACTAGGGCCTTGATTCCTGGGAATTAGGGCAGCTCTGTTTGCCAAATGTCTCCTCTCCCTGCCTACACACTTCAATTAATAGAATCATAGAGCCATGGACTATGCTGAGTTGGAAGGGAACCACAAAGTTCATCCAAGTCCAACTGCTGCCCCTGCACTGCAGCATCCCCAGAGTCACACCCTGTGCCCAAGGGCATTGTGCAAACCCTTCCTGAGCTCTGTCAGGCTGGTGCTGTGCCCACTGCCCTGGGCAGCTGTTCCAGTGCCCAGCCACCCTCTGGGGAAAGGGAAAAACCTTTCCTAATGAACCTCCCCTGACACAGATTCAGGCCATTCCCTCGTGTCCTTTTTCTGGTCACCACAGAGAGAGATCAGTGCCTGCCCCTGCCCTTCCCCTCCTAAGGAAGCTTGGGGTGTAAGAGATCCCCTCTCAGTCTCCTCCAGGCTGAACAGTCCAGGTGACTTCAGCCACGCCTCACAGAGCTTCCCTCCAGACCTTCACCATTCTGAGGCCTCCTTCAGATGTTCTCTAACAGTTTAATATCTTTTCTATATTGTGTCACCCAAACCTCCCCCAGCACTGGAGGAGAGGCTGCCCAAGGCAGAGCAGAGCAGGAGAATCCCCTCCTTTTCCCAGCAGCTGATGCTGTGCCTGATAAAACACCAAATTTCATAAAATTGTTAAACCCAGAGCAGTATTACAGTGGGGTGTAAATGCCTTGTTTTCCAATAAAAACATTCTTCATTTATATATAATAAACTCCAGTAACTACATTGGTTTCTCCATCCAGTCTTCAGTATGTCAGTCAAAGAGGATATTTGAAAGTGGAGATTTAAATGCTCTGCCTCACAAATGTAGAATTTGGGTGCTTTCTATTTGCTACACTGTCTTGTGACATATGTAAGGTGTCACATATTGCAATAATAGTAATTGATCTACTACCAAAAAAACCAAACTAGCTAAGAATGAAAAGATTTATATACTACTTAAAACAGTAGTTCTCAGAATGTTTGATTACCATCTAATCTGAAAGGTATGTCTTGATTTACTGAAGTGCTGAACAATTTCATGAAATCATTGTGCTTTCTCAGTACCTTAGATCAAAAAGCCTGATATCAGCCTTCAGGATGTTACATCAGCATTAGCAGTGAGGCAAGTTTTTTCCTGTGATGGAGATTGTTGCCTATTGCCCTGACACATCCTACATAACAGGGTAGGATGATCTGATTGGACTGTGTCAAGTGGTTTAAATTCAGCAACTTGAAAAAAGTTAAAAAGTAGTATAAACCACTGAATGTAAAACCAAGTATTTATGTGTGTTTATGATTTACATCTTCTCCTAAGACCCATTCAACAGTGCACAATTTAAAATAAAATATTTATTTAATCTCTGGATTTAAGATGCAGAAAATGTGCTTTTCTGAAATACCATCCATCATCTTTTATTTCTTTAAAGAATTGTATATTCAATATGATCCATTTCAAGACAACCAAAACTATTCATTAATATATGAAGAATTTAGAACTGTTTCAGTCCATATTAGTATATTTCTCATTCATATTTTCAATGTTTTTAAAAAATTTAATTAAATCACTTTGAAACTTATCTTTGTTTAGAAGTTACCATGCATTTTTGAAAGCATCATTCCCTATTAAAATTAGAAGGTGCCCAGTGGAGTTTATTAGACATAAATAATGAGCACAGTTGTTAAAAATCCCAAGGTTTTTATCTTACTTTTAAATTAGCACAAAACTGATTCATCTAGGTGGAGCAAGACAGAAAACTGCTATGTGATCAGAAGACTTTGTATTACGTTTTAAATTTTTTTGTTTGTGAACAGTTCACATGATATTATCACCATTGTGGTAGGAAATGGAAATGCATTTTCTAAACACAGAGTCTTCCTATACATACTCCAGGTCTTTAGCTTAGATATCACCCGCCCAGGTGTGAGTGGAATTTTGGAGATGCTCAAGTTTCAAATTTAAGCTGTTGTATGATTTTGTTTTGGGAAAGATAGACAAAAACAGATCTGGGAGAATGATTTCTAGGGAGAAAACATCTAGGGAGCTTCTGGTCAGTGTCCAATCTGAAGCAAGCACAGAGAAGAATAAGTCTATTCTATCATTTATCCCTTCATCCACATAATCTCTGGTGACCTTCCATTTTAACTGACTTGTACTTCTTCGCCAAGGACTTGGACTTGTCCTTGTGGGTCCCTTCCAACTCAGCAGGTCTGTGATTCTGTAAAACAGACTATAAAGTTGTAAACACAACTTAATTTTTGCTAAATTTGTGCTGTAGTCTGTAACATTACCAAATCAGAGCTGACAAGAAGTGGTAGTGTTTTTTTCTGAAAGGTGAGAGAGGGAGGAAAAAATTAGGTGGTGCTGAATGCACCATCTGCATTCAGCAGGCAGCTGAAGAAAACTGAAATGGAAATGCACTTTTCAAACAGTGGAGGAGCTTCTTCCTTTGTTGTGTATATGGCAGATATTGTCCTACATAAGCATTTTTAGTAAACTTGGTTGATCCTTTTGGAGAATTAATTTATGTCAGCCACAGTATATCTCTGAGATAGCAGGAACAAGCTTGATCATGTATCAAATCAGATTCTCATTCCTCCTTCAGTACCAGGGAAGAATGGCATCCTTTAACCCCTCCATGCTCACAGGTATTTCCCTCATTTAGAACTGACAGAGAACTGAGATGTGTGTCTCTTCAGAAAAACTCACCTCCATTATTGATAACAGCTCTTGGTTTGAAATCTGAGTTAAAGCACCATTCCTCAAGAGGCTCAGGCTTCATATTCTTTCCATGGTCTGAATTATATTACTACCTGATAACACACAAAAGTGGGAAGAACTTAACAAGGGAGCCAGAAAGGGGCAGAATGTAAGAGAAGAGAGGTGTTTTTTAACAGCCTTTTTAAAGTTTAACAAAGGTTTGTCTATGGCTCTATTCTCCTCTGTGAGATTTTTGCATAACAAGCTTTAGGAGCTGCCTCATTATCTCCTGTGGCAGTCAGTGCCAGCCACGTCCACCTGGGCATTTGAATGGATCTGAAGCAAGGTGATGCCTTTATAATGATGCCATCTGATAAGTGGCCTTAATAAAGGCAAGAAAACTGGGAATTTTCTTGGTGCCTCACTGACTGTATTTTTAGGATTACACTCTCTCTTCCACTAAGATTGATAGGGTGATTAGCATAATAGAGTCAGCTGATCTTGGAGGTTTTCTTTGCAAATTCACTATTCCTGAGGTTGTTTTCATCCTTTCCTGTCTTCTCAGAGACATCTATTTTGTGTCAAAAGGAAGGGTGTTTTTTTACCCCAGAGCAATTTGGCTTTGCATCAAGCTCTTCACAGTTTTGTCTCAGGACTCTCTATAACATCACAGTAACCTGGGATGGGAAAGAAAAATACATAATCCAGACCCATTTACAGCTAGAGGTAATGCATAATTGTTTTAGACAACAGACTTGTCTACAGTTCCTACCCAGGCTGGTTTCAATTGACCTTTTATTTAAAGAATCATCACACAGTCCTCTGACATGCTGGAAACTGAGCACCTTTTCCCCTGTATATTTCTGTAATTTCTTAAAAAAAGGTTAAAGAAATATAATGTTGGTTTCAATATGTCATGCTGATTCTTATTGAAATAAGAAGAGCAACACACCTGGAACTAAGATTTTAGTTGTTTGGTTTATTTGTTTGTTTGTTTGTTTTGGTTTGGTTCATATTTTTCTCAGGAGTGCTTTCTTTGCTGTATCCAAGCAAGATCCTTGCTTTGGTCCCCAGTTCAAAACATTGGTGCAGATTCCCTTTGGAGAAATGGTATTTTAGGTGTTACAGAAAGAGCACAACCTTCTCAAGCTCTTACAAGTGTTCTGTAGTGGAGCAGGAAATTGGAGCTGTGTTTCCAATGACCAAGAGGGCACATTTGGCTGCTGGACCACGTCTTTTCTCTGAGATGATTGCTATTGGAAAAGCAATGTGCCTCAAGGTGCACATCAGCCAGAAACCTTTTATTCTTTACAGTACAGGACAGACAAAGGAATCTCTTCAACCTTTCTCTTACCTTGCTGTGTCTTCCTGATAGGATAAAACAGGAACATCAGTGAAGCTATTGGAAGAGTTAGGAGCCACATGCAGTTTAAGAGGTGTTATTTAATGCTGATTCTCTATAAGTCTAAGCCATTTATAATGCATATTGTTATGAGTGTATTAGAAATTCAATTAGTATTTGTTACTAATGTTTCCATGTCATAATTGCTTAACCTCATTACTGAAGTACAATCACTTATTAAAACCTTGCTCAGTCATTTGTCAGCTCTTTATGAACAATTTATAAATGGAACCTGACTGCAAACTGACCTCTCTCATGTCTGGTAACATTGCTCCTCTGACCTCTAGGTGGATTCCTCTGCCTTGCAGACTGACAGCCTGTGATTTAACCTCTAAAAATAGCCCTCCTCCCATATTTTCTTTCTGCAGGCATAGCCCAATATGACCACATATGGGCAACAAGGAACTCTCAGGAGCAGAACTTGGAAGAGAAACTCACTGATATTTTACAAGACAAACACAAGACACAGTTGGGCTCTTTGAGCTTTTCTTACCAAAGTGTGTTCTTGTGTGGGCACAACTTGACAGACAAAATCCAATCTTTCCCTCTTCATTTACATGCAACAGAAATAAGATTACATTCTTGTGAAACTCCTTTAAAAATTGTCCTCTTGCCATTTAAGCCAAAAGGATCAGGGCCCTCATGTGCACTGAATATGTGAGACCTCAGAGGCTGCCCATTTTCCCCTACTATGCAAACATTTTCAGCACAGTTCTGAACAGATCAGAACTTGGAGTCTCTTACCTAAGCATATTTTGTCCCTCAGCCTGGGCAGAACCATCAACAGCCATTGAAGGCCATTTTCAGAGGTTTTGAAGATTATAAGCAAATATTGCTCTTCCTTTACAATGTGGAAATTGGTCATGGTGAAGAAACAGATCCTTTGCATCTCAGTGTAACCATAAGGCCTTTACATAATGCTATTACCTGAAGATTTCATAAGGCTATTACCTGAAGATTTCAGCCCATACCATTCTTATATGGGTCTTGAATATAAGGTGCAAATGTTACATGGTGTAGCATGGAATGCAAGGGTGAAAGAATTATAGAAATAATAGTGTAAAGAGAGAAAAGATTAAAGTTGTCAACTAAAGATATTGCCAAAATAATGTAGGGTGACGGAAAAGTGAAAATGAACTAAAACTGGAAAGTGAGGAAGGCTGAGGATATGAGGCTGGGCTGTCACAGAAGCAGAGCGAAAAGTCTGTAGGGAGAGGCTGTTTAGGGACTCAGTCTTTAATGAAGCATATGTCCCAAAAGTGTGGGAAATCAACACTTTTGAAGGTGAATGTATGTTAGGTATTTGTGGTGTGACACCACAGTTTGGGGCATATGCTACTAGGTATGGAACATATTTGGGTCAGACTTTTTATTTAGCTCTTTTCTTGATGAAATTAGTTTGGATGCATGGAGCCAGTGTAGAGATGTGGATAAAGACCAAGTGGAGACTTGTGAATTCATACTCTTTACATATATATATATATATATATACACACACACACGTGTGTGTGTGTATGTGTGTGTCCACATATATACGGTACATAAGCAAGTAAAGATACAAATATAATGCAAAAATGCAAACAACATGCAAACAAACAAACATACAAACAATAATGCAAAACAAAAATGCAAACATGAATATTTATGTATAAAATATGTATAAGTATGTTGGATTTTTTTTCTAGACAAATTGCTAATAAAAACATAAAGGTCTAGAATAATCTCCTCAATTACTTTGGATGTCAAAAACATTTAATTAAGCTTATGCTTACAGCCAGAAATGCACATGAACCAGAAAAGAAGGAGGTAATGGGAGAAGTTGCAAAATTACTTGGCTTCTCCAAGAAGCCATTAGTTGGCTTAAGAGACCTGAGAGATTATAGGATTTAATCAAGTCCTAATTGTCTTGAATTTGTGGGTTAAAAGGATGGCGAAGGCCTCTGTATAGATTGGAAAAGTGAAGTCAAATGTTTTATCTATCTATCACTAAGAGAGAAGAGATTGGACTTGATTGCTAGGGATTATAGAAGTGCTGGCAGTCAATAGTACTTTCATTCCAAACTTACATTGATGTCTCGACTTCTGGGATGCTGGGGTCATTGCAATTGGGTTTTTTGGCGAAGCAAAAGCAAAATCATATAATGATCAGTGTGTGGATGAAAAATGGAATAAAAGATGTTGACAGTGAGGAGAGTATGGCAGATGGAACTCAGTAAGGAGAGGATGAAATGAAATAATAAAAAGATGAAATGCACCCCCAGAAAGCTAAATTTCCTCTGAAATTCCAGTATCTTTATGAGACTTCAGTGTACCAAAAAGGAAGCTGAGTTCAGCCAGAGAGATGTCAGCAAAGGTTTTAATAAAAACACAAGACTTTTTAAAGCTAGAGTAAGAATTAGATTGACATTCTGCTTGTCGCTAAGAAATACCAACAGTTTTTATGGCAGATAGGTACAGCAAAGGATTTTTGTACTGAAAAAAGCAGGTTTTCTGGGCTGTTTTCAGTCAATTTTGATAATTCTTTACTCTGATTATAAAATTTCTTTATATAAAATTTATATAAATTATTATATATTTCTATAAATTCATATATATTTATATAAATTTATATTTATATTATTATGTAAAATTTATATAAAAATTTTTATACTGATGAAAGCAGATTTTCTGGGCTGTCTTCAGCCAATTTTGATAATTGTTTACTCTGATTATAAAATTTCCACATACAACTTATAAGTCTTTATTTTCCTCTCTCATTTTTAAATACAAATAAGCATTAAAGGTAAACATGACGTTTCTTGCCAAAACTTCCCACTGGGCGCCCATTTACCTACCTGGTAAGGAGACATCATGGCAAATCCTGTCCCTGACATCACCTTGGAGATGTCTTCTGGACAACTCCCTGAGTAACCAGGACTCTCAGGCATCATCTACCTGCTTCTCCTCATTTTCTTCCCCTGCCTAAAACAAGCTTGTACCCCCAAAATAGATGCTAGTAATTTCCCCTAAAAGTGAATTCTTCTACCTGGTTTTAGAACACACGCCTACTTAGCTTGAGAATGCAAATGAGACAAAAAGCAATTTTCAAATTGAAATTGCCATAAATCCATGGATGCTGCCATTTCACTGACAGGAATGAAGAAGAGTGAATTTATTCCACCTCAATGTCCAGACTACAAAAATATCTGAAACTGTCTCCAGCTTTTTTTTTTGTGGTATACATTACTTGTACACTCTCCATGATGATAGTTTGCATGTACACAGCCCCTAGCACCAACAATTCCTCTTGGTTGTTTAAAACAGATCCTTTGAAAGCTGATCTAATAAGAAATAAAGAGGGAAACAATCTTTTCTGAATCCCCAAAGTGTGCTGTGATAGTGACAAATGCCCAGATAGTGTGGTCTTTTTAGCTGATAGAAAGGATTTTCTCTCCCTTAAGAGGATAGAGGGTGATTTTATTTTTCTCCTCTTTGGATGAAAGTTAGTGGATTTTTAGAATGATGAGGAATGAATTTAAATATAAAGGGATGGAGCCAGGTTGAGTATCTCAGCCAGACTTATCAACCTGTGAGTCCTAGAGCAGCTGAAAATGCAAAAATTGAAGCATCTCAAAACCCAGATTTGAAGCTTTGAACACCAAACATTGTTAACCATTAAAAAAATGGGGAACATTTTCTTGCTAACCTGGACCACTATTTTGTATAGCTGCATCATGCAGAGGATAAAGAGTCTGTATTTCCATAATGATTTGGCTGATCCTGTGTAGGATAAACCAAATATTTGTCTAATGAGTGCCTTGACCATTTAAGCTAAATATTTGAAATGGTGAGACCTCAGAAACATGAGAGGAGAGAGCTGGAGACAGGAGACTTGGCACCTTCCACAGCTGAGTTTCAGATCATAGACTGACCTTGTATGTAGGGCATTGGAGTTACCTTTGAAGCCAAAACACTTTGTTAGGATTTTTGTGCTAGGTTTAGCAGTTAGAATATAGAGAGAGGTGGAGGGGAGAGAATTTTTCTTAACAAGTGTTAAATTATTGCCTTCCCCATTTTCCTCTCTAGAACACAAGCCATTTGCCTTAATGCTTCTTTAACAGATGCTGTTAGAGAGCAGTCTCACTGAAGCTCAGCAAATCTGCAGCCCATCTGTTTGTGCAGAGCAAAGCCCTGCCCTGGCCAGCAGGACGAGGAGAGCAGTGCTGTCTATCTGCACAAGCACCACAAGTGTGAGCACCAAATAAAATCTCCAGCCCAGAGCTGCCCTGCAGCAGAGAGAGCTGCAAATGATAGGATGGATCAACAGATGCACAGTTAGCAACTTTACAGTATTTTATGTTTATTTTTCCCCCTTTCCCAAGTGGGAATATGATATTCCCTTTTACAAGTGGTCTTAGTTCCTTTCTTTGTTAGGGTATGTGCCTGGAATTCAGCCACTCCATATCCAAACTACTCAAACTCAAAAGGCTCCTCCAGCTCAGTATCCTGCTCCTGACAATGGTCAAAAGTGGAACCTGAAGGAAAGTTTATTGCGACTAAGTTTAGTTGTTGTGACACAATGTCTTACTTTCATGCTATCATCAGTTGATCAATATAAAATAAACATTTGCAATTATTATAGCATAGTACTCCTCATGCCAGTTAAATTCTTAAAAAGCATAAGCAAATTCTATGAAATAACAGTCTTTTATAAGGCCCTAGGGGTATGTTAAGGTATCTGCAGGCAGCTGAATGGTGGTAACTTGCTGTGGTGTCATAAAATGAACATCAGGGCTGCAGTAAGGTACCACTTTAAATACTGATGTTCAAGACTAGAGCTGCAATACAATGTTATGGAATAAAAATCTTCCCCCAATCTATTAACTTTTTATTACAGCAGCTGCAATAGCACAGCTGGGACCAGAATAAGTAGCCAGATGAAGATGAAAAATGTTTTACTGGAAGAGTCCTTTTACCTGCAGTGTCAGGAAGGGGAGACTGCTCTCATGGATCTTCCCCTACCACAGAAAGGTTTCTTAATCTACCACTCCAAGGAGTGCTAAACTATCTGAAATGTTGGGGAGATGTTGAGTTCAGGATCACTCAGATCCAAATTTTGCTTTGGTGCAGCAAGGCAGAGGCATGTAATTAAGGAGCAATTTTCATTTCAGGGCCTGATCATCAGGAAGCATTGACATAATTAGATAGCCTGGCTTGGTTTTCTATCCTCAGTTTTATTTATATTGCTAGTTAATGCATTGGTAGCTGCCTTTTAATTCACTTCTGTGCACAGTGAAATCCTCACAGGTGGACAGAAACCCCTTTGCTTATGCCAAATATTCTTCTGCATGATTGACTTTGGACAGATTTCAGTCTGAATGGAAACTTAGAGGGAGCTGATTGTAAATTTGTGTGCCAACAGATTTCCAAACTGGGGAGTTGAACACAGGCCTTCCACTGCCTTTGTCTGTGCCTGGTGCCTTCCAGAATATGCTGCAGTTTCTTTAAATATTTTTGACAATACACAATCATCTACAAGACTTGGGTTGCTGAAGCAACATGAAACAATTCATAGCAGTTAAATGGCCGTGGGGTGAGTGAAAAAGATCAAGCTGCCTTAAAACTACATTGATAGAGATGAGAAATAATATTAACAAGCAGGGATGTCCTTTCTTATTTTCAGGAATTGTCTACTCCAGGGTTTTTTTGTTGCTGCAGACCTATCAGGCCAGATTCTAATTTTTGTTTGAATGGCAAAGGGAAAAAGTGTGAGAGAGATCAGAATCTGGTTATGTGGACTGTTTATTTGGAAGTATTTATTCCATTATTTTTCTCCATTTTAGGCAGCAAGTTAATTTAGCCATCAAGTTTTTAATATGCTTTAGAAAACTGAACATCAGGGCAGCTGGTTTTCTAAATACCTTGCAGTTTGTCTGGGCCCGAGCCAGCAGAATGGCTGCTTTGGATTGAGCAAGAGCAGCACATTAGCTGAGGCAAGTTAGAGCTCTACACAGGCCATTCAAATGTTGAAATGTGAAATTCCAATATCTCCTCTGCTGAATAAGGGCCTGCAGTTGGATTCCTCTTAAATATTTGTGTGTTTTAAAACCATAAAGAGTTGCTATACCTACTGTATGTAAATCAGGCATTTTAATTTTATGTGGAAAATAATTTGCTGATTCCAGTTCTTATGATGGTATAATTTTCTCAGCACGTAGTTTTGATTTAGAGACTCTCAGCACTGGAAAAGCTGCTGTATCTCCTCTGACAATTGATCTTCCTATTAACCACCCTCACTGTAAAAATGAGTAATTTAATCCTAGTATAGATTTCTGCAAACCAGGTCTAAAAATGGATCTCATTGTGCATTTCTGCAGTAGGTGGGTCTGTTCTAGATTCATTGAATACTGGAACTTCTCATCCCTGCACTCATGAAAGACCATATCTCATGTCACAGGAGGTTTAGAGTCCCAGGAGCAGGACACTTTCATTGAACTGATGGTGAATTAAGTTTCCTAAGTGGCATTTTGCAAGTACCAGGTCCAGCAGATGAGTAGGATTTTTTTCATTTGTTGCATACAGTTAAAAGTGCAATGGATGTACTTGCTTTTAAATTTAAGCTCTTTCCTGAAGTATTGTTCGGATAAAAAGAAGGAAACCCCCCCCCCCCAAAAAAATAAAATAAGAGAAACAACGGCCAAGAAAGCCATTGTTCTAATGTATTAAATGCACTTTTCTGAGTCAACTGAAGTTGCTGAGATTCCCATGTCTCTATCAGAAAAAGACAGCTAAATTTGGCAAATCAAAACACTGAGAGAGCTCCCTTTTTTCAAGGAATCAAAGCTTTTGACAGATACATAATATGTAGTGTTCAGATCTAGCAGACATTTGGGGCATTCCCTTCATTGTTCAGTCTTGACAGATAAATGAGCTATTCTACTCCAACTTTCCAAAAAAACCAACAAAAACCAAAATAACCCAAGAAACCCCACACCTAAAAAGCCAGTATGGACTCTCCCCAGATCCTGAAATTACCATTTATTTAAGAAAATGTTTTCCAGGCTTGTCTCAAACATCTCCTAGCTTGCCAGACAAGTCTTCAGGCCTGGGAAGTTTTGAGGGACATTCTTAAACACAAGTTCAATTGATTTTAGTAAAAATATCCAGTCTTATACAAATTAGATTTGAACATGTAAAACTGTGGCAATGTGTTCATTAAAGCAAATTTCAGAGCTGTTTCAGAATTCATATTTTAATATCCCTACCTTTATTCTGAACTTGAAATAAAGCTGGTCCTCCTCTGGCAGATGGATCCATGCACCTACAGAGCTCTGTAAAAGTTCTGCTACTGACTTGAATTTCACAGCTTTACTTTACATATAAAAGAAGATGCCAAAATTCAGATTCAGCCTTTAAGCTGAATTCCTGCTTGAGCTGGTGAACTGAATGTGTAGGTCTGTAGATCTGCAATTCACAACCTCATTGTCTAAATCTATTCCCTAATTTAAAACACGAACTTTACCATGTCACAATCTACACTGACAGAAAATGATGAGTGGTTTTTTAGTTAATTACCTGTCAACTCTTTTGAAAGGGAAACAGAGGATCCATGTTTAAAGTATATTAAATTATTTGGTCACCTCTGTTAATTGGGTTCCTCAGCTGGAAAATCTTTCATCCTATAGTGCAAGCTCCCTTTTAAACAGAGCCATCTGCACCATTCATTTTGTTGACAAGAGGAAAGGGCTCATCTTTCATGATGACTTGCTGCTGTGGTAGCCATTTTCAGCAGGACACTCCCATTTTTCTTGAGACAGACATTTCTTTTCTATCTTTAGCAGTGCAGCCAAGGCCCAGGACCATTTACCTCTCTGAGCTGCTTTCCTTCTTGGTAGGAGGACATCAGTAATCGACCAAGCCTGGAATTTTTTATCTCCCACCTTGCTGAGTCCTTGGTTATTAAATGGAAGTGATGAAAAATGCCAACCTGCTGACACCACACAATTCACCACACTCCTCATGCCAGGCCCTTTCCAAGGAAAGGGAGGGTAGGAGCTATGAGACCACAGGAGTGGAAACACTGTGACAGTGTGAGATAAGTGGTGTTCAGGACTGCTGTAGCCACTCTTACTGGAATACATTCCCTGCTGTAGGCAATAAAACCAGTTCATTTTCCCGTACCACAATAATGGAATATTATCAGGGGATTGAACTTGTGTCTTTAAGAGACACATGCTTACACAAGTTGATGTAATGTACAAGTGTTCATAAGCTGTTCCTTTTTATGGCTGTTCACAGCTCATTTTTAAGTCACTAGAAAGAGGAAAGGGTGAAGGGGTCACACAGGACTTTGCACATTCCTTTCTACCTATCCTTTCTTTCAACTCCCACTCTCCACCCTGTGACTGGATTCATCCTCCCTTTGCTTTTGGACCCTCTCTGATACATCCTTTACCATTCCCTAAGCTGAATCAGTCTCTTTTCCTACCTGTAGCCCAGCCTCTGATGTATTTCTCTTGCTTTTCAGTTCTGCAGTAGATTTCTAGGTTGAAATCTGCTCAGGATGGTTCTGACTTAGTGGCTAAAATTCCAGCTGTTCCCTCAGGCCTTCCATGGTCCTGGAACTGGAAGCACTTTTTGGTGCACATCAAGCTTAAGTTAGTCTTCCAGAATAAATTCAGAATACTGAAATCAACCTGGTCTGTCTGAGAAACCATTAATATTGCTCTGACAATGAAACTGTCAAAACAGATACTTTAACAGATGGATAAATAAAAAATGGGAGAATGTGCATTGAAAAAGTAGTTGTCAAGGCTTTTAGAAAGACAAATCTGGTTGGGGGAAATTAGGAAAACAAGAGGTGACTGGTTTAAAGGGTCATGGCAGATCTCCACAAAGGATGGGGGGAAAGTGCTAGAGGCCTAGCCTTTTACCCAGCAGATCTTATTGTTTCACTTCTTCCCTAAGTTTCTTCCATCATAGAATCAAATAGAATCATAAAGGTTGGAAAAAAAGTCTGAAATTATCACATCCAACCTTTAAGGCAGCACCACCACATTCACCACTAAACCATGTATGTCTCCAAGTGCCACATGCAGATGTCTTTTAAACACTTCCAGGGACAGTGATTCTACCACTTCCCTGGCCAGCCTGCTCCACAGCCTGACCACCCTTTTAGTGAAGAATTTTTTCCTAATATCTATTCTAAATGTTCCCTGGTGCAACTTTAGGCTGTTTCATCTGGTCCTGTCACTGTTACTTGGAAGAAGAGTCTGACCTCCACCTGGCTACTCCCTCCTTTTAGAATTATAGACTGTGATAAGGTCACCCTTGTGCCTCCTTTATCCCTAAACAACCCTAGGGTAAACAACCCCAGCTCCTCCACCTGCTCCTCATCAGATTTGTGCTCCAGGCCCTTCACACACATGTTCAGTGCCTGCATGTACCTCTCTGACCTGGACAGGACAGTGCTGGGAGCAGAGGAATGGCTGCAGAGATGCTCCATTCCAGCCTGGCTTCTGCAGCTGAAGGCAATCAGCATTCAGGGGAGCCACGGCTGCTTCTGCCAAACCTGGCCTTGTTTAATTTACCCAGCTACGGAGATCTAATGAGACATTTCAGAAAGCCACTGATGCTATGGGGTATTGCTGTTGTCACAAGGCATTTTGATTTGCTAACATGAAATCAGAATGCACATTAGTGTCCTGTGCACCCCGTTAACATCTGAGTGGGATAAGAGAGACAGGTTCAGGTGGTCACCAGGGACTCCTGTCCTGGCCTCTGACTCTGCTGTCCAAGTTAATTGCTACAGACAGGCTGGAAACCCAAGAGCTTGTTTGCAGCTCTCTAATAAACTACTTTGAGTTTGAAACAATGGTTAAAAAGAAATCCAAGTTTCTAAAAACAAAACAAAAAATAAAAATGAAACAAAACAAAACAAAACAGCAGTGACACTGGATAAATGTTGAGTTTCAGTACTTAACTGTGATGATTTCACTCCATCATCATGGACTGTCAGTTTTTCTTCTGTTTTTTGCATTCACAGCTAATTTCCCATTCTGTCTCCCATTATGCCAGCTCCCCCGGATAACAAAGCATCCTCACCTTTATTTTCTCAAATAGAACTCAGATTTTTGTCCTCTGAGCAAACAACCTTGAAAGATATTACAAAAGCTAAGGAAGAAGAGTGAGAATTTGTGTTCCATAACTCAGGCATGTTGGGGGAGCAGTGGCAGTTGAGGATTAGATTCAGCCAAGAAGTTCAGTCTGATTCCAGTCTCTTTCCTCTACAAGCTGCCTTTTTGGAAGCAGTCTCATTTCATCAGATACCCAGAAATTTGGCACATGAAACTCAATTATTATGCCACATAATTCAAATTATGAAGAAATAGTCAGGAAAGTAAATATAACAAATACCTTTAATGTGCAATTGTGTGGTGACTGCTGCACTGTCATGGGGGATGTCATGACAGCCAGGCCAAGCACCCAGGTGCCAAAGATCTCATGGCAGAGGGCTCCAGAGACAGCTGTGTTTAGGAAGGGGCCCTCTAACAGTGTGCTCTGACTGCAAAAACAAAACATCAGTGTTTTTTTCCAGAAATTTCCCAAAATTGTTGGGTGGCTGGCAGCAGAACCGCTAGAACAGGGGAAGATTAGTGCCCCAGTGAAGGTGTGATCTGAGGGCCCACGGAGGCTCTGGTGCTCAGGACAGACCTGATGTGTGGAGCAAGAGCCGGATCTGGCAAAGCCCCACTCTGCAAAAGCCCCTCCTGCCAGTGCAGAGCGCTGCCTTGCCTGGAGCAGCTCTCATTCCTTCCCTTGGGGCCTGCTGGGGATGAGGCCGCCCTCGGATGGATGCCAAGACAGACAGGGATCTGTAAGGACCGGTTCATTCCAGCTCTGAGCACAGTGAGATGGAGCTCACACCCTCATCCCAATCACAGGAGCCATCATCACACAACAAACTTTCCAACTCATGTTATGTGCTGCGAACACACATAAGCGTGTGATGCGTGATATAAATGACAGAAAACTGTTGAATTTTGGGTTATATTTTTTATCCTAGTATAGAGGAGTGTTGGGAAAGAGGGAGTGATATCCATAAAATGAAAATTCTGAATAGAATGTTTATTTGTTTCAGTTGGAACAATTTGCCTTCTGTCCACACTCTTCACCAAATTTGAACAGACAAAATAAGACAGCATATAGAAGATCTGTTGTAGAAAGCTAATCTTTACATAAATATAGCATTTAAGGGTTTTTTACAAAACAAAATTATGTTTCTCTTTTTGGAATGATTTTTTTTCAGTTTCAGAACGTGCTCTTACATAGGACATTCATTCTTGTGTCTGGTAGAAGACAACAAAATAATAAATAAACCATCATTATTTTCAAAAAAGATTTCAGTAATTTTGTATAAAAAAATGGAGAAAAATCTGGGGAATTTTGCTGTCTTTGATTTCTAACTTTCAACATCATTCTGAAACAAAGACCTCGCATTTCTTTTTTTGAAAAGGGCCATTACTTCCCTAAAGAGCATGACCTCTGTATTTTACTGTATAAGCTAAGACATATGGGGCATCATAGAATTTAGCTAAAGTCCATTTTCCTACCACAGACACACATTGGGAATACAGAGTGGTATTTCTTTTATCCTAGTGGATGCAGACCATAGGGGCTGCTATGCCAAGACATTTCCCTGACCAATGCCTGATGAGATGATTTAAATGAGTTAGAAGTAATCATTTCACCAAATTTCTTGCCATCTTAGTTATGCTTACTGGCTCCTTCAAAGAGAGAACAATCTGGAAGCTGAGATTTAGGGAGATGCATTGTGCAGTTTCTGGTTTAATTAGGACATTAAGATTTTTTTTTAGAGGTTTAAGCACAAGGCATTTGAATGCATAATTCAGCATGCACACTGGCTAGCCTTGCACTTCCCTTGTTCTGAGGTGAAACAGATTGGGAAGGGGGAGACAGCTGTGAGAACATCCTGTGGAGTCCAGCAGAGCCAGTCCCTAATTTACACTGGGGCCTCAGAGATGAATTAATTAGACTTTTCTAGCATGATATTGGCAATAACCTCCTAGACCCATGCTGGGCATACACACTCTGTTTGGCGTGGAACTGGCACTGGGGAGCAGGAGTTACTGACTTGATGGCTCAGGGAGATTATCTGTATTCTCCTGAGAGTGAAGGGAGCTGGGGGAATATTGGCTGTTTTGAACTGCCCTGTTGGGAGTGCTGAAGTGCCCTCTGTGCCTCTGGGACCGTCCTGCATCAGCTGCTTTCAGGGCACTGCTAAAGCAGTGATGAAGATGTGGCTTCCTCCATCCTTGGAGTACAGGTCACAGTGGATCATTATTGAAGTGAAGGGAGACGACCCACCTTTGTTGGTCAGCATCAACTCCGTTTATTGATTCAATCAGTCACTTTTTATAACTGTGTTAACTAAGTTCATGCATATTGCAAAATCCGAGCTCACAATAGGTCAGAGATTACAGACCAACCCCTCCTTTTGTTTTCAATACCAAGGTTTGTGTTCTCAAAACTTACTTTTACTTTCCCAAAACAGCCAAAGATAGAATATTTACCTGTTATGAGAAAACTGCCTGAGAACCCTGTTATGAAAGGTTCTCAAGGCCTTCATGTTTGTCACTTTTGCTTTCCCATACCTTATCCAAGGACAAGATATTTACTTGTTATTAAAAACAACCTGAGAACTTTTGCTGTTTACAGAAACAGGCTGTGAGAATTTGCTCCTCACAGATGCCTTCTAAGCCATTTCTGAAAAAATCTCCAACAGATCATGTGTTAAACTGGGTGAGAGGCAGAAGCCATATCCCTTTATCTGACTAAGGAAAAAAAAAAAACAAACCAATGTATGTGTTTGCATGCATGTTTGTGTGGATGTACGAAAAAGAAAGTGATTTTTAGGTGGGTGTAAAAACCTACTATGTTTTCATTTTCTACTAAAATATAAAAGCACACAATTGTACTTCTTCTGGTATGAAAGTTTGTCATTTTCATGGTATGTCACATGTCATTTCTGACAATGTGAAGAACAGAAAGGAAGGTAAAAGTCTAGCTTTTCTTTTACAGTCTTCCTGAATTCCTTAGAAGCAAGAGGGAATTTGCTTAAATGAACCCTTTTATCTCCTAAGAATTGTTTGATCTGGAAGGATAACCTAAAAGATAATGCAAAAGGCACTTACTCCATCAATAGTAAGGAATGCAAAAGTAATATTTGCTCTTTAGAAGTTAGCATTTATTCATTATGAATTTTGAAATTTCCTCCACATTTTTTTTCTCCACAATTTTTTGAGCGAGTCCAAAAGCTAAACGATATTTGATGAAATACTGTATTGCTTCTATGTTTGGTAGAATACAAAGAAACTGGATCTGATTTTATTATGAAGGAAGACTACAATTGATATGCTGGTGGCATCTTAAATCATAATGACTTCTACTAAGAAAGGGTTTATGTTATCTTCTGATTTTACTTTTTCTTTTCCCTCCTAATTTTCCAGCCAAATTAGAAAACTGGTATTTCAGGTTTGAACTAGGGAAACAACTCCAACAATCAGCTAATGACAGTATTTATTTATTTTCAATTACTTGAGACTTCTGTGTTTCAAATAAGCAGGAGCACTTAGGTTTTCAGCCCCTTTCCCATTACTAGAATCAGACAAGTTTTCAGTGAAAATGCAGACTGGGCAGCAATTGATTTCTGCTAATGGTCACTC
Source organism: Zonotrichia leucophrys gambelii (assembly GCF_028769735.1). Lineage (NCBI taxonomy): Eukaryota > Metazoa > Chordata > Aves > Passeriformes > Passerellidae > Zonotrichia > Zonotrichia leucophrys. Next base: position 11,025,927 of record NC_088176.1, read on the forward strand.
TACTAATGAACAATCTCTGATTTTATTCTACCTATTTATGTCAAATTGAATCACCACTTCTCCTAATGCCCTTGGAAGAAGCTGTTTCTTCATCTTCCTCTTCTGAGAATTAATGCAGTTAATGACAAAACTGCTGCTATGGCACATGCATGATGCACTCGTGCCATCTCTGCAGAAACTGGGTGGTTTCTGTTACAAATGCATCATTCTGTCCAAGTTTCTGCTTATTTCTAAACATGGCATAAAACTACTCAGCTTTCTTCCTAATGTTTATTCCCTGGCAACTGCTGAGTTTTCATCAGCAGTTTTAATGCAGAAGATTAGCTAAAGCCAATGAGCTCAGTGATGGATAACAGAAGCAACTGGTTGTTCTGGCAAGTCTCTCCAAGTAGCTTTATTAGCAACTGTTGGGATTGACAACTCCAGTTTTTCTGCAGTAAAAGACCTTGTGAGCAGGCCTGGGTGGGTGGGTGCTGTTGTGACAGGGAAGGGTTAAAGGAGAAGGGGCTCTGGCATCAGGAGCACTGAGTGCAGCCTGATGGACTCCCAAGACCTTTATGAATGTCAGCTACCGGTGTGGGAGGATCACGTGGAGGAGTTTCAAACAGCTCCTGGGATTACCTGGGTATTTGGGGGATCACTGAGCTTTCCAAGCATGATGTTATTGCTTGTCAGAGAGCAGCCAGCAGAGAAACATGAAATGAAAAGAATACTTCCTCCTGATATCCTTTTTCAGAAGTTGTGAATATTTATGCTTATCAGTAGTCAGAAGAGTGGACCTCTCTGGAAATAGTTTTGAGATATCTGAAACTTGAAATCAAGTGGGTGATTCTTTTGGTTAAAGTGCTTAATATTAAAGATCTAAGTACAGTTCTGTGAAGCTTTTGAGTTGAAATTGGCATAGTATACAATCATTTCCATCAAAATTCAGCACCTAATTGAGTTGGGAAGAGTATTTTGCTGTTTTAAGGCAAGATGAGCATTCAGTAGATCTGGCTTCAGTTCTGCAAATATTAATTTGACATACAAAGTGCACCAAGTATTTTTTATTATCCTTTTTCCTGTTAATGCAGACAGTAAACTTTCTGGGAAAGAGACTGACTCTTTTCCAATATGTTTGTCAACAAAACATTTCTGAGTTTTAGTTTGAATTTACAGATGGTGCTGTACTGCAAATGACTTTGAAATTTGTTCTGTTTTTTTCCTAATCCTATCCAGTTAAAAGACAGTGATCTTGGATGAAGGCTTGGCCATCTGCATCACAAGATTTGATGGCTGCTGAACATCTACCTGAAAATATAAGAAGCTGCTCACTCAGAAACTCTCCTTTATGCAGCCCATGCAGCCTTTTTCAGATACCATACAAGTAAATGTGCATTGCACTGATAGTGCCAGGATTTTCCCCATGCTGCTTAGCCTACTAAGGCAGTTAAGCATGGAAGCAGCAGTTATTTGTTAAGATAATATCTATTTTCTTTAACAAGAAAATTATCCCACTGATGAAGTCTGAGTATGAAATACCACCTGTTAAACAGAACAGATTATTCATGGAAGGCCATTCATTATTGTCTAAGGCTGCCAATGTTTGTTTATGCATAAAGGAGCTCTAGCCTTTTTAGGTTTTATGTTTCTATACCCATTAAATTTTATTTTTTTAATAATCAAGTTACAGCTGTTCCAAACAGCTTTCTCTCCTGGGTACTCTGAGGTTGTTTTTCTGTATTCCCACTTACTCTACATAAACACTTGCTCGAAATGATCTGTCATGAAAATGTAATTCTTATTTTGAGCTGCATGAATTGATGGGCTCCCTTATATGCAAATGTGGCAGGTTAATGAGGCAGAGTTTTAAGGGATAGGAGTGCTGGAATCTTGGATAGGATAAAGTGGCCAACAGACTAATTAGATTACTATGGTTAACTCACAGAATTTGGAAAAAAATCTTTACTAAGGAAAGGCATACATTCTGTAATATTATACAATCGCTGCATCATACTCTTACTTGGGCAAATACAAGGTGATTGTTTAAAAAAAAAAAAACCCAGACTAATATTAAAGACTAATAATAGAAGATAATAAATTATGCAAAGAATGTTTTATTTCTTCTGCTAACAGTTGCAGTCATGTTGAAAAGGATCTCATTCTTTAATTATGAATAAAATCCAAATCTATTAGTGTAAATCTCAAAGCCATTATTTTTCTGGCTGGTTTTCCTTTGGGTAAATCTCAGCATCTTGTTTTGAATACATTGTAATGGAATGTTTTATCAAAGGCCACATAATAGTGTTTAGATCTTCATTTGATTGATTAACATTTCTTTGTTTCGAGAAATAGACGTTTTCTTGAGAAAGAACCTTCTGCAGCAAGTAATCACAGACACATCCTAATGGGCTTCCTGGTGCCATTTTGTTGTTGTATTGTGCATGTATCCACCTTCAGTATTGTGCAGTGTCCAAAGAGAATTTTTTCTCAAACCTGATCCAAAGTCTGCAGGAAGTGCTGCTGGTACAGTTAGGTCAATATTATGGATCATCCATAACCACCTGGATTTTAATTTTCAGCTATCCTGAATGTCTCTAGAACCATTCAGGTTTTGATTTGTCTCTGAAAGTGAATATTTTGAAATGATCAAGCTAATTTCCTGCCCAGATGTTCAACAAGGCCTGCAGAAGCATAAAGCTGACCAGCAGAATCCAGGCTATGAGACCTGGTGCAGTCTCATGGCTGAGCAAAGCTTAAGGTCATGTAGAAGCCTGTAAAATTTCCAGTAAAGAAAATACAGCAAATACTCTTTTCTTTGACTCGGACAGGCTTCTGCAATACACTGAGGCCCGTTTGCAATAATCGGAATGGACAGAGCTTGCCAAAATCTTGTAGCCTAATTAGGCTGAAATTCAAATGAGAGAGGTCCAGCTGCTAAAAGGAAAACTGTGAAGCTGAAGAGCTGGAAACAATCACAGGTAAGTTAGAGATCCCTGTGCACATTGCTGAAAGCAAATGTGGCTGGCTGGCAAACCTGAAAGAGAATTGCTCAGTGACTGTTCATCCCACTGAAAGATTTTACTCTGGGCTGTAACACTTCCAAAATCTGCAGCAACAGGTCCAGAGGCCTGGGGCATGTCTGTCTTGTATGCTTGGTGGGACAGGATATTTGAATTTTACCCCAGACTTTTATTCTCTTTTTGGTCAACTTCATCTCTTTTTTTCATGTTTGCAAGTTTTCTTTCCACCCTCCAGTCTTTGTTATCACCCTGAAAATAGATTGGGTGTTTATGCTCTAACAAACTCCAACTGATTCAGAGCTGCAGGGAAAAGTCTTCCCATCAGCCATGAAATCTCTCTGCCTACTGTCTAGTGTTTCATCCAACTTCTCCAAAGTTAATGTCTGTTCATATCTACATATTTGTGTAAATCAATATGTATACAAGCATATAAAGTTCACATAATAAATATCATCAGCTACATTTTTTTAAAAAAATTCATACTTAAAATTCACTATAATTTAATAAACTTGAATAGTTTTCACTTTCATATCCTGAGAAAGGAGTGCAGAAATATCAAGTTTACCTTGCATTGGGACATTAGTTACATTACATGTCTGCACATTTTGGTTCTTTTTATTTTCCTGATCCTGGAATGCTCTCTTATGGAGATTATTTATAACAACATTTACTTTAATCATCCACCTGTGGAGGAGCTAGCATTGCCAACATCCACTTTCAACATTCATGCTGTTGGTCCCTTACATACAAATATTTCAAAAAATCAGCACATTTAGTTAGGTTTTCTTTTTCTTCTTCATCTGATTTTCACTGCTCTAAGGATGTTGTAATAGGACAGAAATAATGGCAGGAAATTCTAAGCTGGCAGTATTGTTGTTACGGCTAAGAAAAAGTTTGTTGGCGATTTTGAGCAGACTTTTTTATGTGATGCACAAGGCACAAATCTCTTAGAAATAAGAGTAACCTCTGTCAGGATCATATAGGAAGAAAGCATTGAGCTTAGGAATACTGTGAGAAAGTTTAGCAAGAGCATAAAGTAAATCCTTGCCAAAGTCTTGCATGTGACCATTAAATTGGCAGCTTTATTGAATGGGTGATGGAAACCTTTCACTCTATCAAATGGCAATAAATATTGAATGGATTATCTGATCTTTGGTGTGACATCAACAAATCTTGTAGCCAAGTTCTGCAGGGGTGCAGGACAGATTTAATGGGTTTTTGTTGGATTTTTTTTCAAAAAACACCTTTAAAATCTGTGAAGCTGTTATGAATGCAGTTTGATGATCATCTTAGGAATTATGCATTCAGGGCCTCTGTCCTCAGGCCAAATTGCAGCAGCTGATTCTTACTATTCTTACTCTACTCAACCAGCGAAAATCATAGGTCAGTTAATTAAAAAAAAAAAAAAAAGGTGTGTAAAAGAATAAAAGATGGGAATGGAAAGAAAATCTGATCCAATCTTATATCTGTGCACTGCAGCTGAAGAGAACTTATTGTCAGCTGGTAACAGAACCACTTTCCATGAACTGGTTCATGTTATTGCCAGAACTTGATTAAAACCAGTAGAGTTATCCCTTGGCTTTTGCTATGGGCATTAGAAACAAATTCTAGTTTTTCCGTGTGACCACAGGCACCCTGCACAATTCCTATTATCACATCTTATCTTTGACTTCTCAGTTCTAGACACAGATCAATAGCAGTCAGATTGGCTTTCAAGGAGCACCCTTGCATCCTTCTAGTGCATTGCTTGCCACCACCTTGCTTAAAACTCATTTCTGCCTTGCATTTTTACTGTCTGTTTGTTACTGGCTTCCCTTTCCACGTGGTCTCTGTTCCTAAAACATTGCCTGTGAAGTTGTTTTCTTTTTTTCACTTTTATAGTTTCTCTAGGAACCATGTATATGTAACACTAGTTCCAGTGATGTAGCAGAGCATGGATTTTTGTAAAAGCTGATCGTGGTAAAAAAGGGAGGTGGGTCACCATCCTATCTCACTTTCTGGTGTGAAGCTGATTGTGAGGGTAGAAAATCAATATACAATAAAGGTGGTGCATGTTGAAACAAAATTGAAATGATTGATTTTTTTCCTCCCAGGATCATTAGATTCTCCCCCAAAAATCTTTGTTTCTGGTTGGGGAGAAATATTTACTCTTCACTTTAAGTTCATGGTGTAGTTCATTTATTTTGTGGGGAGTAAGACGTGCAGGAAATCACTGCACTTCAGAAGCATTCCCAGAAGTCCCTGTAAACACAGAACACTTAAGGGGATGGATATCTTCTTAATCCACAAACATCTTTAGCTGTTGCAAATCCCCACTCCACCTCTTGGAAAGTAAATTATGCAGTGCATTAGTGCAGCCTCATTTGCTATCAGAAGACTTTGGGTGTCCTTCTGACATGAGGCAGAGTTGGCCTGGGGCTTATTGTCAGCTTAATTGCAGGGTGAGAAAATAACTTTATTCATATTGTGACACCTTGCCTTGCTCAGGTGCTTCTCAGATGCTACATGTGTGTGTGTGTGTGTGTGCCAGGCAAAAATCATAAATAAATAATGTTTTGTGTTCACACCCTGGCTGAGAGTGCAATAAAGCCACAGATTCTGCTATAGGGAATTCAAAAAAGAGTTTTGCTGGTCTTCAGGACATTGACATCTGAAGTGTCCCTGTGTTTCAGGAAACTTGTGACTGGCAATTGCAATCATGCTATATGTGTCAAGCAGTCAAGTCCTTCTCTGTTTTGGATTTAACTTATGTTTATGTACCAGCTGTGGTGAATAAAAGATTTAAACTTCCTGCATGTTACCTAAAGAAGTGGGTCCTTCAGGGATCCTGGTTAATGCTGGTAGAAATAGACTATTGATATAAACTCTGTGAAGATTTTCAACCCCCAAAGAAGAAAAGGTTCTTCATGGTAACAGAGGGAACCACGTCTGGCCATGGAAACCCCTCAGCAGATATCTGCCTTGCTTGGTTCAGTCCTGTGCTCAGTGACCTTTGCAGCGAGGCTCTTAGAAATTCCCCACGTGCACGCTTCTCTTTCTAATTAATTTCACCATCTGGAAGTGTTTCCTTCTATTCATTACATGTAGTCCTTTCTTAATGCTTTTGCATTGCTGATAATCACATTTCTGAGGCTAACCAGCTGCAAACTCAATTTGTTGAGAACATACAGAGAGAGTGTAGTCACCAAGCAAAGCAATGGTTGAACTCAGGAGCAGAAGTGCCCACATCCCTGTCTGTGCTCATAATTATTTCCTTCAGGTTTTCCCCACTGGATTCCATAAACTCTTTTTCATTTCTTTTTAATTTAGTTAGTTTCTCATTCTGCCACTTTTTATACAATTTCAGTCTGAATAGATCTTTCTGTCTCTTGACCTCACAGAGATTGTTTTCTTAACTTAATATCCTATGATCTGCCTTAACTCTGACCCCCACCTTCACTAAGGAAGTTAGAACATTTTTACAGTTAAAAACTGATAATAAATCTCTGAGCCTACTTTTTCATGTGTAGGTCACGGTACTATTAAAACCAAAAATTCAAATAATCACCAATTCAATAGTCTCTAATGCTTCTATTTAAATCTATATATGACCTTTTTATCTTACTAATCTAAGATTTATGCTTGACAAAAGCTTCCAATATATTATCTATTGAATGTTTACCCTAGAGCAATAGACATCAAAATCTGAAATGTCAAATTTTGAAGTACTCATATAACATTTTTAGAGCTTCTTGCCCCCTCCCCCCCCAAGTAGCCTTTTTCTGTAGACTGAAAACTTTCAAAGGACTTTTCCTTTCTTTTCCTGAGTGCGTTCTCTGCATATTCTCTACCCCTTTTCTTCTGCTTTCAATAGGAAGATGAAAGATGACAGAAGAATTGGAAGAATTTGGGGAGAAAAATACATACTGTATCTTTCTCCCTTCTCCTTACTACCATAAAAGAAGAAAAAATTATACTTTCATAGGGGAATAATCAGGAGAATATCTGAATGAATTAATGGGTAATCCATTTCCCAGTTTCCATACTGGAACACCATTTGAAATTACAAGCACTCTGTGTAAAAAAATAGTTTCTGTTTTTCAATTTCCCCTATTAGTAGTGTTTTGAGAAAACATAAATGCATATGAAAGAAGCTATGGAGGCAACTAGACTTACAAAGTTGCAACTTACCACAATTTTCTGACCACAGAAAAGAGTAATATTTAAACTTGAATTTTGTTTTTTAATTTGACGTGTTTCTCTAAAAACAAACAAGGTGTCTTCATCTGTTTGATCAGGGAATGAAGGGAAATGAGATCAGAGGGGAAGTACCACAACAGCAGTGCTCTATTTCAGGTCAGCTGCTGTTCAGCTCTAATGAATGTCAGTGTTTGCAGCATGGGGCAAATTCACCCCATGGTCTGCTCTAGGCCTGAAAATCTCACAGTTCAGGTACAGCTAACAAGACTGTCAGGACCAGGGTGAGAGCAGGTGCTTTTAAATCAAAAAGTCAACCATTTTCCATTTCTGACCAGGAAAATAATGTGTGTACCTACGAGTGCCCTGACACTCAACTGGAGACAAATCATTATGGGGAAAGCAGTGTTTGCTGTTACCTGTTTGACCTAATGACCACTTCAAACTCTGGAGTTATTGTTATAAATCTTTACTTTACTGTGTACTTGCAAGCAGCACATTCCTTTTCTTGGAGCATGGTGTAGGAAACAGCAGCTCCTGCTCCCAGCTGTGCTGCCTGCTGGCCCTGTCACTGCAGGCAAAGGTAATGCCTGCCCACTTGCCCCCATGGCACAAAAATCTCTGTATTTAAAACATATGTTTGCCCTCCTGCAGCTTTCTGAATTATCAGATATCCAGTGGAGAATGTTACCAGGTGGAGAATCTTCTTCCTTCCTGTCACAGATGGAAATGACAATGTGCTGCCTCAGCTCAGGGGTGTGACGCTCAGGCTGTGTAGCTGAGTCCCCTTCTTCTGCAAAGAGAGGTCAGTTCCTAACTGTTTTCAGGGTGTGTGTATTTCACTTTGAGAACATCAAACATCTTCAGATCCACCAGTTACAGATGAGCCTTCACCTTCCCAAGCTGGAATATCCTGCCATGGGGCCATTCTTGATCCTGCCTTCTATATGACCAGTTCCGAGTTTGCAGAGGAACTTGGTTCCTCTTACTCAGAACAGGGCTTAGAACAGGGATGTTAATACCTGGCTGCTCCTAGGGATATCTTTGATCTGCATCTAATTATAAATTTTAAAGTGCTTTCCAGTCCTCCAAAGAAAAGGCCTTGATGCTCCCCAGCAGAGAGCGATTGGCGCACGCTGGGACACAGCTGGCAGGATGCCCTGCTCCAAGGAGATATCTTCATGGTTATTTTAAGATAATTAGCTGATCTGGTACCTAGTGTGCTTCCTAATTCTTATCTAACACGACAAATTTCCTAGTGCACACACTTGTGTGCATGCACAGCTCTAATAAGAGCATGTCCAGAGGGCTGGAGCCGCAGTGAACGTCTGACCATGGCCAGAAATGGTACCAGGGGAGTGATAGAATCCTTCTAAAAAAATCTGTCCCTGTTCTGCCTAGGGGTGGGAAAGGCATAACCGTGACCCAGGCAAGGGATGGGGAAGATGTTACTCGATATTTTTCCTTTAATACCATCTTGGAGATACAAATGTCTGTGAAGGCAGGAGATGAAGTCCCCAGCTCTGGCTGGAGAAGGCTGTCACTCCTTCATGCCTGGCCACGCAGTGCTGAGGAGTGGGAACCACAGTTCAGCTGGAATTTAGAAGCAGCTGTTGCACCAGGGTTTGTTTAAAGCTGTTTTTCTCTGGGAAGTCATTATTTGAAATAAATCTTGTCCATTAAATAGACACATTTGAGTAGTTACATAATGCAACATTGGGTTTGTTAAACTAGAAAAGCATACAATAATCAAAAGCCTAATCTGGAGAGAAAAATAAATATATATTTTTTATTGGAGCCCTTTTGTATCTGAAAAATATTTTTTTTTCCTAATCCGAGCTTTAGTGCCTTAGAAGTTTATTTTTCACTGTTGAGTATTCTTAAAAAAGCAAAGAATCCATACAAAATCTTTGCCTCTTTCAGTATCTGAGACTGAGCTCCTCAAAATAGATACTACTCTGTTTAAAAACATGTTTTCTTTTAAAATATAGGGTCTTCTTTTTATATGTTTATTAATTTGCATTTTCAGAGCCAACTTCCCTCTGCATGAAGGCATGAATATAAAAGTAGGGCTATCTAAGCCCAGAGATAATGGATGAGAAAACCCAGTCTGAAAATAATGACCAGAAATCTATGGAATTTGAGTAAAGAAAAAACATTTTAATATTAGCATTACACTGAAGAATAAACTTGACACTCTCTAGTTTGGTGTGCTATTACATGTCCTTACTCAGAGCAAACTCTCAACAGCAACAGGAGATTGAAAGGAATTGTGGCTTATGTGTTTACCTTGGGGATTTGCTATAATCAGCTATAGCCACAAAAAATGATTGAAAGGCAAAAAAGTGGGTGAAACTATAAAACTTTATTTATTAATATTGCTTTGTGCTTTAAGCTGTTATGGTTCACATGTTCTTGATACAAGGATTGAAATGCTTATTTTTAATTAAAGGTGGAGTTCCATGTTTCTGCACTTTCAGAAACCCTGATTTGTGGTTCAAATGCTCTGAGTTGGTGGTGTTTGATGGAGCCAGGTAACATGAATTTGGATCATAAAGGTTATTTCATGTCACTTGCATTGAAGGCTGCCTTGTATTCCTGTTGGAGATGGGTGAATCAGTGTCTCACACCCTTCTCCCCACACCGTATTGCCAGGGCTGTGTTTTTAGGTGGAACATGGCAAATTTAAGTGATGTGCCTGAGATCAGAGCAAATGTCTGTTGCAGTGGAGGAGTTCAATGCAGAACTGCCAAACTTCTTTTTAAGTTTCCTCTTGGTTGGATTCCCCATCCCACTGGAGCTACTTTCCATTAGTGGCACAACATATTATGTCTCCAGCAATGCACTCATGATTGTGTACTCCAGCAAAGTGTGACTATTATCTGGCAGATAGCTTATGATGAGTGCATGTAAGCAGAGCCCAGAAGGATTGCTTCTATTTTCAGCTGTGCCACCACTGCCTTGATCCATGACAAGGTCGCTTGAGTCAATGAAATCCCTGGCTGCTTGTCTCCAATAATTAAGCAGTAAAACTTTTAAATGCACACCCCAAATCGGGAGGTCACTGTGCTGATTGTCTGTGTAAGTACTTTCGTGGGGAGAAAATACCAGATCCTAAAGGGCTCTTTAATCCAGCCAAAAAAGTCTAATCAGAACTGAGAGCTGGCAGTTTAAAGTTGGGCATGTCTAAATGAGAGGCAAGATAAAGATTTTGAACACTGAAACTGAGTGTTTCTACAAAAAAATGGAGAAATTATGGAGGGGATAGATTCTGCAGATCTGTAAATCCTTTGAAGACCAAAATATCTTTCCAAGCAGAATTATCTTACCTGGGAGCTGATTAGTGGGCTCAGTAGAGGAACAAATCCATTTTTATGTCTATGGCTGTGGTGCTCTAATACCCATGCTGAATATGGCACAGGGTTTTACTTTCTGATGTTTTTCTACTTAATGCACAGACTTCTGAAGAAAAAACATAATTGCCTTTGATAACTGACTTCTTGGAATAACAGTTGTGACTGGTAGTTTATTAGTTGTTACTATTGATCCCAACAATCTGCAATATTTCTATGAAGTGCAAAATGAGTAAAATCAATGACTTCAGATTTCTTCTGAACTGTAAAGTGACAGTGTTTTTCTCTCATCCCATCACTAATTGTCAGTCATTTATTTGTTTCCTGGTAGGTTTTTTTTTTTTCTTCAATAATCCCTGTATAGTATATTTCTAAGACACTCATTTTATGTCTTTCCTAATCATTTAATATAATAGTCTCTGTATGATTTTCACTTGTAGGCATCCTCAAAGAGAAGAAGAGTTTTTAAGAATTTTAAATCAGGAAAGGCAAAGATTTGTAAAGGTCTGGTTGGGGGTTTGCCTTTATTTGTATAGAGCAGCAGCACAAAATGACTCAGAAGAAGAGGACCTCATTTGTAGAGTGATGAACTCAGGAGAATCACTTGGGAAAAAAGTGGACATGGATAAATAGTGTGTGCAAAAGGACAAACTGAATTAGGAAAAATTGCACTCTGGTTCTGCTCACCTGGAATTTTGGTAAACAATAATTTCTGTGATTACTTTATCTTTTAATTTAATCATTTGAGGACATCATCTTTCACTGTTAATGCTTTTTGTCATTCTCAGCTATTTGCCACTCAGCAATATGACAGTTTTATAAATGTTCTGACACTCCATGAAATATTAGCTAACAGGAAAAGACATGTTTTTTGAGGATAATATGGGAACTCAACAGCACCTGGAGAAGAACTAACATAATTCATCACCTTTTAAGACAGCTGAAAATCTCAATCAGCCACCTGTTACTTTGGAAATGATCATTAGGCATAAACAGGGGCAATTTGCAGCCTTTAAAGTTCATTTTCAAGCTTTTACTCGCAGTTAATATTAATTCACTGTCAGTAAGTCATGAATATCAAGAAATTCTGAAAAGCCCTTCAGTCTCTTTGAGTTTCTTCTTCCATATCTGAGAGGACAATCCCCATTAGAGTATCTTAATTGAATTAAGGATGGGGAAAGTTGCCTTAACTGGGCTTTCATCCAGTCTGTAGAAATATTTGAGAATTCTGACTTCAGCTTCATTTGAAATTTGCAGATGAACCCATTCCTTCAGGGGAAAATAATGTAAAGTGCAGAAAAGAGTGGGCAAAATCTTCCCAGGATCCTCCAAATATTGCACCTTAGCTGGGAAATGCTTAGTTTTCATCAAACCTAAGAAAAGTTTAAGGGATTTTATTACCATATGGCAGAAGCGTATCAGGATTGTTCTGGGCCAAGTCTCTCAGTCAGGATAATTTCCTGAGTCTGGCCAAGTTTAGCAGGATTTGCACAAGTTTAGGAACTCAAGAAGTCACTAAGTTAATACATGAGAATAGGAAGAGGAAAGGAAAATAATCTTTTCAGGACACTAGAAAAGAATCTGTATTTGAGGATGTTTGGTATAACTTACAATGCATGTTTCTTTATTTTATTTTAAGGACCAATGTGGCTTTTTTTTGTTGGAGATAAAGAAGAGGTGGGACAGTCACGCAGTATTGGAATTGCATACAAAATTCAGACCATTTACAGAATCTGTTCTTATTACTAGGTTCTTTGGAACTGGTCAGAGATGTAAAAAACATTTTTGCCATAATTCCTTTATGATAGGTCTTTTGTGGGAAGAGAGTATAATAAGGCCAAAAAAATCCAGACACACACAAACACACACACATACTGGAAGACACCAGCTTCTTTTGAAGAAGAGCCCTGGCAAAAAAAATCTAACTAAACATTAAATTTTATGGTCCAAATGATTTCTTTAAAAATCTATAACAGGCAATGAAATTAAAATCCATCAATTAAGTAATTTTAAAATCAAAATGTTCCAATCCAGAAAGATCTGAATGGAATTGTGTGAAATTATCATGACTTTCTATTACAGTTTATATAGATCAGATTTTGTTAGGATTGCCAAGTCTTTTTATGACCATTTTGCTGCTTAATAATAGCTTTTTTTAAAGGGTAATTAGGGAACTGTAAAATGGGGATTTTTAAAGGGCAATAGTCATTGCAGGAAATTCTTGGCCTGTCATAAATAATAATCAGTCAGCATAGAAAACAAATGAGTGAGCAGCACTGGTGGGGCAAGAAGTAGTGTAATATAAAGTAGATGGATTGAATAGATATACTTTGTGATGAGTTATTCTACACAAGTCAACAGTTACAATTCTTAGAATTAAAGGCCTGGAGGAATCAGTATTTATTTAAAGAAGCAGGATGCCCTTTAACAAAAATTTAAAACAAAACAAACCTAAGTAATTGAGTACAACGGAGAATAACTTATAAACTCACGATGGTTTTGAAAAATTAAATAAATTCACAAAATTCTCTGAAATCATTACCTGACCCGACTTTCACTGCACATGTAAATAAAATAATTTTGAAAAGGAGGAGCTCCCAGGGGATGAGAAGGAGGGTCATAGTATGCCATTTAGGAGCCCTAATAGCCTTGTTAATATGCAAAGCCACAGGAGTTGTGACATTCTGCTTTATTGGTGTCACTGGAGGGACTGCTCCACAGACAGCTCCAGCCTCAAGCAAAGCAGGTAGTGGCCTGGTGGAGCAGAAAACTGAGGTTAAAAAATGGCTCTTCCCCCTTCTGCATACATTAAAACCCTACAGCCCAGGTAAGAGGTGCCAAGGGGAAAGTTAGGTTGTGCTGATAGTCTTCCCTTCTGAGAAAGAAGCACAGAGAAAGGCATTTTTCCTTCAAAATAGAAGTGGCCATCCTTATGAAAGCAGTGTCTTCAGTTCCTCACTCCTGCCTTGTGGCAGAAGCAGCCCAGCCCTGGCTTGCTCATTCCCTCAAGTGAGGTTTTGGCTGGGATTTTGAGAAACGCTGAGACAGGATCTCCTGTGTGTTTAATTTTAGTAGCTACTTCCCACACCCTCTCTGCTTCCAGTGTTGGATGTCACATTCCTCTCTCGGGGCCTCTCCACCTGTCCTCAGCCAAGGCTGCAGGGCTGGGGCTCTGCTCCCTCTGCTTTTCCCACCTGCCCTTCCCAAAATCAGTAGAGGCAGGGGCAGCTTCGTATTGTGCATCTCTGCTGTGGTGGAAATGTCACTAGGGAAGGATAAAATCCTGAATAATGGCTGATTCAGATAATCCATCAAAGCCTTGACTGGTTCTTCATCCTCCACAAGTCTTCAAATTAGATTATATGATTTGAACCTTTGTCCAGGTGTGGAAATCAAAACCAGCTGGTGCAAATGCCTACAATTAAGTGCCATAACCCCACAACCCATTCCCTATTATAGGTGTCTTCCTCATGATACAGTACTGGCAAAAAAGGAAGCTGGGAATGGAAGTGCTGGTAATTCTAATGAAGTGTCACTGAGGATGAAAGGGAGGCCAGAGAACCATTTTGTTGCAATTTCAGTAGAGACTTCTGAAGTGACAGGCAAAACCAATTTATGTTAGGCAATACAACAGTTTAGAGCAGATGGCAAATAGATTTTATCACTAGCACAGGGAAAGCCCTGCTTTGGTGGTTTTTCTTTGTTTTGGGTTTTTTTGCTACAGATTTCATTGGTTTCAGGTGGCCATGTGTGATGGGAAAGCTGAAAATAGGACAATGAAGGAATGATGACCTGCATAACACACTGGCTACTCCTCATACTCTTGGAGATAGAGTTTATTACCCACTATGCTTGACATTTATTGCTGCTGCCTGCTTCTAAGATACAGCACCATGTTCTTCTATTTGCAGCATAAAAAGCAGATGTTTTTCCTTTCATTTCTCATCACTTCCTTCTCAGAACACTTCCCTCTCCTTCCTGACCTTTTCTGAAAAGAATTTCAGGGAGTCCTGTACTCAACAGGTTTACAAGCCATATTGCTTTTAATGATTTACTGGGGAGGAGAGGAAGAAATGAGGAGGGTGTGCAAACACCAAGTGAAATTCTGTAGACGAGAATATAGCCATTAAATGTGGACATGCAGATTTTATCTTTCAGTATATTTTAGAAAATATTAAGTCATGAATGGATATTGCTTTTATAAAAGGGAAGTGTCAGTTTTCCCTTAATATTTATGTGGGCATATTACTATTTCCTTTTATATCACCTTTTATATTTGGAAGGCTCATAAGGTGCTTTATGTACTCACTCCAAGGCAATATGAATAATATTTCACTCATTATGAGACGCAGCTTCGGTGTGAGAGATGTGGCCAGTGTTTCATAGTCCACAGTGAAGATAAAGCTCAAAGTCACACAGTGAAGAGTTTGCAAAGTTTTCATTTCAGAGAGGACAGTGCCAGGAAAGGTTATGGGATTCACTTGCAGCATTCAGATGCTCACTGTTGCTATCCCCATGAAGCAGCAACTCTCTCCCCCACACAAAGTAACTCCATCCTGTAGCCAAATTTCAGACAATCACAGAGCTGGAGGGTTTTCCAAGGATCACCTTGCTGAAAGAAGGGTCAGGACCTAAATCAGTGCTGGATGGTGTCAAAATAATCCTTTCCTGAGGATTCACAACCACTGCGACTTGTTCCACTTTCTTTGGCATCCACTTAATCTTCTACCTCGTGCAGGGATTTTCAGGCAAACTGAGCTGTTGGAGTCAGCAAGCAAGAGGCTGTTTGGCACCAGACTCCTAGTGCAGGAAAAAATAAACTTGTAAACAGCAAAGTTCATGCACCCAGCTTTCCTCTGACTTAAACAATCCTGGCTTTCTCTGGCACTGACTTCCCCAGGGCACTGCTTCACTAAATCCTTCCCATCAACATTCCAGGCATTCTCAGGAGCATGTGGAAACTTTTTATAATTCATAATGTGGATTTATCTCCACTCTCCTGTTTAATTTAACCTTTAGAAATAAACATAAAGGAAAACAATGATGTGCCAGGAAGAGGACATTATTAAGAGGTAACTGTGTGTAATTGACTCAGTGGGATCTTTCAAGCACTTTGGAAAGAATAAAAAAGGAAGACATAGTAGAGCACTTAAAGCTCTCAGCGTTACAATCTTCATGAGGTAATAATCCAGCCAAAAATCAAAGATTAGCACTGATAGGAGGCATTTTTAAAATATGTGTGCATATTTTTGGATATATAAATTAATTTGAAACTTGTAACTATCATGTGGGCACTCCATTTCTGAAGATGCAGGGATTTCACCTATGGCAAGGTAAATCTGGAGTAATTCTGCTTGGATGGCTGTGTGAATAGTGGCAGAATAAGAGTCAAGAGTCACTGGACATTTTTTTTAAACTCAAGGGTCAAATCCCCAGATGGCATAAATAAAGGTATTTTCCTGTATTTTGAAGATTATGATGGACTGAAATATCAAAACCGGGTCAACCAAGGTAACTCCTGATTCACACAGATTCAAAAGAGCTCTGCCAATTTTATACCCTCTAAAGGGAAAAACCTCATATAAATTTTTCTCTTGTTTACATGGAGGAAATCCTGCAAATAAATGGTGCCTGTCAATGTAAATGAGTAATTATTTTGCTGAAGGGTTATAAGTTGCCCTTTGGTGTAAATCAGAGTAGGGCTTAACCCCTTTAGACAGCTTTAAAAATAAATGAACCAACCTTTCATCTAAAACTGCACAGCAAATCCCTTCTTTCATTTTTCAGTCTTCTCTTACAAAGAGAAAAAGCAGAAGCATTAATGAGCTAGTCAAATATTCAAACCTTGCCAAGGGAGAAGGGATCCTTCAGTCATCATGAGCTCAACCTGATAAATCCTTTTTAATTAGTCTATATGCTAACATTGTACAAAGCAGCCATGAATCAGAGACCCCACAAAGCAAAAGTGAAGAAGAAATACATCATGAGCAAGAGGAATTGGAGCCCAAAGTATTTCCATTCTGGCTTTCAGAGAGCACAGAGAGCATGCTTATTAATTGGTTAAGCCCATCACTAATAAGCTCTCAGCTATGCTCAGTCTGCTCCCCAGCACTTTGCACAATGTCTGTGCAGTAATATGCTGAGAGAAAGGGCATTTTCTGGTAGCTGATAAAGGAGCAGCAAAATGAGAAAGTTGAAAGGGAGGAGTATAATAAATGTTCTTTTCTTCTTATTCTGGGTGGCAATTCTCAGCTACTCACTTAAGGGATTGGCTCTTGTGGGGGGATTTCTCCATGGAGACCTTGTTCCTGCCCTCCAGGAATATGTTGGCCCCTTTGGGACTGTCAGACACTGAGGCAGTGAGCTACCATTGGAGTGTCTGCTTGCTGGATAATCCCAGATTTCTCATGTCAGCTCTGACTATGCTGACACCTCTGAAACATTTTGGCTAATTGCTCTTTGACTCAGTTTCCCAGTCAGCCCAAGAGACTTCATTGGAAATATCAAATGGTGACTGAAAATAAAAAGCATTCACAAAGAAGGCTTAAATTTGCTATTTTGTTATTTTATAGATTAATAGCTGTATGCCTTTGGATGAATTTGATCACTCATTTGGGGCCCCTTGCAGTCAAATTTTCCCTGCTGTTAAGGTGAATCATTTTTTGAAAGGATGATCTCATAAAGTAAAAAAATTAAAACAAATTCTATACAGAAGACAGTTATTAAAACAAGGTTTTCAGTGGCAGCACAGAAAATCCTGCTCTACTTCATTGTGAGAGACAACCTGGCAAAAGAGGCAGATTTTTGAATGTTGTAAATTGATGTAGCTCTTCTGCTTTTGCAGAAAATACACAAGGTAAAGCATGTCCTCATCTGGCATGTGAAACTCTGTAAGTGATGAGGACAGCCCACAGTGTCATTTCCTGTTTTAAAGGTCATTTCTTTAAAATAAAACCCTCTCTCAAGCAGTGGCACATCAGCTCAGTTGGTACAGCCAATCTCTCACCCAAGTTTAAAATCATCATTAAATCTTTTCCCTAATAATTAATGTGATTGACAACTCCTGCTTCTCTTTTAAGAAATCCAGCTGTAACATAAAGCTCTTAATATTTTACACATAGGTGGTAGCTTCTATCTGAGTTGGAAAAAGCAGTTTCCAACACTTAATTTTACTGAGCTCCACTAATACTCTTGCTGAGCTGTTAGAGTATTTTGCTGTTAGGCCTGGAAGAATATGTGAAAGGAGCTTTTGATGTGTTTGCCTTATTTTAAAATAGTTTCCTTAGGATATAATCACATTCTGTTGGTGTCTTGCTCCCTGCCATCTGTTACATCATCACAATGCTGTAACATGTTTAGCAACCCTGGGTTTTAGAAGTTTGACTGACAAGGTTTGTGATCTTAGAGGCTGAAATTGAGAAAAGGGTTCTTCATAATTCTTCAACACTGATGTGTTAGGAGAGATAGATAAGACTTATTATGCTTTCATATCTTTCTCTCACTTATTCCTCACTGGTTTTCACCAGGACTGTGATGAAGTCGGTGTTGACAGACGCTAAACACACTCGGATTTTTTCCATATAAGAAGGAATGATGTCTGATGAATGCAGATGAAAGCTAATATTTCCCAAACCTGAGAAAAAACCACACAGAAAATCAGTAATATGGATTCTTCTGGAGTTAAAACAATGCATTTGTAGTCAATTTTCAGTCATTCAGCAGAAAGCAGGACCCAAACCTCTCCAGGCAGACAGCTCACAACTCTTAGCAGAGATAGCCCTTGGACCTCCTTGTGCTTGTGAGGAATAGTTAGTTAAGCAGCTCATCAAAATCTGCATTCAAATCATACTCTAAAGTGGAAGTTTTTCCTTTAGAAGGAGTTGTGCATAGGATTTGCTTTATATGAGGCCCAGATCTATGCTGACCATCAGGACAGTGGTGGTGAGGTGCTTGTGAGTGCCAATTCCACGCCAGGATGGCAGAGCAAGGTGTGTGGGTGCATACCTGGCTTTCTATTTTCTTCCTTAGTAGGTTAAGCACATGGAGGAAGAAGGGAAAAAGCTGACTGAAGCTTGGAGACAGGCAAGAAAAGAAGATGGAGGCACATGAGTTGAGACAAGAGTGTGTTAGACGGTGAAGGAAAATGAATCAAGGATTTGAGTCATGGAAGGGCCATTCACGAAGTGCTGGAAAGGCTTTTCTGGTGCTGGGAAAGTAAGGAGCAAACAAGGAGTCCTCATGAGTAATTTACAGTGATACCATGGCAGCACACAAAGGATACTGCTTCTTTGGAGCCTCCAGCTCTGCATCTAGATTTCAGGAGGAGAATCCAGAGAAAAGGAATTGTGGGTCTGAAGCAGTGGCTGGCAAAGGGACCTCCAGGAGTGCAGCAATGGAATAAGAGGGAACTTTAGATGATGTCAATGAAAATGTTGGATAACAACAAAGTCTGAGAGAGAGAGGTATCAAGCAGAGTACTAACAAAAAGCACACATTATCATTCACATTAACAATGCTTTTGATCCATCTCTATCCTACTGGTTTTAAACCCTGGTTTAAAAAAAATAAAATAGAAGAGGTGAGGAGTGCTTTTCCTGGAATCTAAATTATCTGGGATAATCTGTATTAAGGAGGCATGGAATAGCTCATAAAAGGAAAGTGTAACAGATATTGCTCAGTTAGTGAATTATATAGTGCTCCCTTGCAATATAGAAAATTCATAAAGAGGATGATTATGGGCACTGGACAGAAACCATAGGAGAGATTAGCTTCACAGCTCTCATGCTATAGAAACCTGACATGCTGCTTCTCAGATGGAAATGTCATCCTTTATTTGGATACCCAGCTAGCTTCAAACTCCCTAAGAAAAAGTCAAGTTGGTCCATGTTTTGAAAACGGGATAAGAAATGTGGGTCTGCTCTCATTTATTCTAAAGCTTTTTCCATGATGGCACTAAAGTGGGCTATAAAGAAAACATAAATGCAATTTATGTCCATTACATGCAAAGAGGGATGAGTTCAAATGGTAATCCAGCCATGTATCATCACGTTGCAGAGGAGTAAATGGCATCCATTATGAGACCATGACTCCATCCAAGGCATTGACACCTCACTGTGCCTGAGAAATCAGTGAGCCAAGGTAATTTTTTTTCTTTTTTAGCTCATACCTTTTCATTGACTAAGAAATCTTTTCCCCTTACAGTTATGTTCTATTTTGTTCCTGTAGTGGCACTTTAGATTAACAGTCCAGGTAATTAATATGGAATCCAAGTGAAAATGCTCTAGAAGCACTTGTGACATTCACATTAATAATGGAGGGGTTCATCAAAATTAATGTTATTACAGTAAATACCAAGAAAATTAACTGTGATTGGCTCATTATTTTAAATCGTGCTCCCATCTGCAGCTGACTCGTCTAGATGGCTGCATGGAATAGGTGTGGTGATGATTCAGGACTTGGCACCAGGATGCAAACAGAGAGCACAAGGAGCTGTGATCAGCACTAGAGAAAGTCTTTTATCATATCTCAGGTGCACTTTGCTGTAAGACTTGGAAGCCTCCTTTCCTCACTTCCCTATTCAGTGTATCTGGGATGCTTTGGAAGAACCGTAACAGATCTTCTGTTTCATCAGTAAATAAGAGGCGGTTCCAAGGTAGGAGAAGTCTCTCTTTATGTGCAGTGCCATGGTTGCACTAGGAGACAATTTCTACATCAACCACCTTGGAGTCTAAATTCATGTGGTGATAGTGTTTAAGAAGGACAATTAAGATAGACAGTGATTATCACATGGACTGACCTGATAGAGCCACTTGGAAAAGGAGACCTTATATTCAAGTCTTTTGTGTTGTTATGCAGTATGTTGCTGATCTGAAAATACAGTCCATCACTATGACAAATACATAGAGAATATATTTCTGGAGAGAAGTATTATTCCATCTCATTCTCTTTGAATGTCTAACACAGAAAACTTGTGTCTGCTTGTTTTACAGAAAACTGAGCAAGGCACCTCAGTTTTATTCACTAGTAAAAAAAAAAAAAAAAAAAATGTATATATATAGGCAAATAGATAAAATCAAAAAGTTCAGGCGTCCCAAAAGTGCGACACATGGGAAAGAGAGAGAAGAAAAAGAATTTCAACTCAGACAGCATAATAAAATATGCAAGCATGCAGAAAGACATCCATGTTACAGCAGCATCACAATTGTGCAGTGTCAGGAATGCCCAGATTTGTATTGAGCAAAATTCTGTTTGTTGTTTTCCACCTCTCATTTCCATGCTGAGTAAAAGAATGTGTTAGATAAACAGTCCCCTGAGGGAAATATTTGTAACTTTACTTAACTGGCAAACTTATTTTTGGGATGTTACAGAAATTAAAATGGCAGGAGGGCTGAAACTAGATGATTTTCAAGGTCTCTTCCTACCCTAGCCATTCTGTGTTTCTATGTGGGAAATTAAAGACTTGCTGTAGATAAAAGTAATGGTAATTCAACAGGAAAAAACATGCAAAAAATGGAGGAAATAACTACCTGTGTACTTATTGAAGACATTACAGAAATGAACACTGCAGTGGTCATTCCTGTAATGTCTTCAATAAGTTGGAGGCTTTGTTGTTAAAAAGAAAAAGAAAAAGTCAAAGGCTAAGGTAGACTCCAATTTACTGACACCATCATGAACTTCAGTGGAGCTGTTCTGATTTATGCCATTTTGAGACCTCACTGGGAAGCTGGGGTATTGGAAATAGTTTGCATAAACTGAAAATCCAAAGCAGTTTGGTGCAGTGATGTCTGTGTTCTTTCTCAGGTGAGAATTTTTCCCTAATGCCCCTGAGGTGTCATTAGTCCTCTCCCCATTGACACTTGCTGAAAAGTGCCTCCAATCTGCATATAAATGATGCAGAAAAAATATAATAGAAAGAAATCATAGTCGCTCCTGAATTAACTTTGGGTTTCATTTTAACATTCAGATTTAACAAAATGCCTCTCTTTGTAAGGAAGTTTGCTCTTTTTCTTGTTTTAAATTACGTTTTTTCAAAGGGAGAAATGAGTTTTCTTCTTCTGTTAGAGTCGAAGCAGAGATGACAAAATGAACTGCCTAGCCCTTTAGGAGGATACCTCACATTTGAAAATACCATTCTGAATAGAAGCTGGGGATTTGTACACAGTCATTTATCATAGAGGCCATGAAAGCAGCACCCTCCATTCCTGTCTGGAGAGAAGGAATGAGCTGTCTCAGCAGTGATTTTGCTGCAAATTGCAACTAAACATGGGATGTTTTGGAAGTTTATTACCATGGTCCTTTTCAAAGACAAATTTTCCTCCTCTAAAGGCTGGTCTGGAGCAGGACGATGTGTGTCACTTAGGTGGCAGAGGGATCCTTCATTTTGTATGCTGCCACTAAGCTTGTTTTGCATCTTTAGTGGAAACAACAAAACTGACCAAGAAAATCATTAAGGTTAAATTTGTGCTTCTGCAATCACAGTTCTGCTGGAAAACATTTACAGGTCTAAGGATGGAAAGATGAAAATGTGGCAGATGGGGCTATTGGCTGGTTGTAGAAGTTTTGGTAACAAAGATCCCCAACGCTTCAAACCTCTTTTTAGCTTCATCTACTGATTAAATAATTTTTTTTAAGGATGCAGAAACCATGTAACAGGGAAAACAGGAAACTTCTCGTTCTCTAAGCTGATTAAAAGCTGCCTCTGCCTCTAATAATCCAGGGGGGAAAGGATTTTTGAGGGCAAAAATAAAAGTTTTTATGAAACAACTTGTCAATAAACATTATCCTCTACACCTGTGTATGTACATGTGTACACACATGTTTGTAAAAGAGAAAATGTGAAAAGAAATCTGCAAAAGATAGCTCAGATGGCCAGGAGGATTATTAATATCAGAAGTCTCGTTATATGTGGGTATCATGCTAGTTGTGATGCTTGCAGCATTGAAAATCATCTTGCTGCATCAAGCCAAATGAAAGAATTACAAGGAAACAGAAACAGGGGAGATGGGACTCGTTCCTTAAAAAATGACTTTCAAAGAAGCATAAGGACAATGTGCTAGATCACTAAGGTTATTCTGAATCTGCTGAACAGTTCTGATTTCCAAGAGGTATATTTGGTCCTTAAAATTAGGAAAGCAGGATTGTGGCAGTCTTTTCCTTTTACAAAGTCCAGGATTTTAGTGAGCCTAACGCTGCTTCTGAGAGTCTGCCCTCAGCATCTTCAGCAGTAGACTTGGGTTCTTATTGGGTTCAGCCCATAAGCAGCACAGCAAACGTGGCAGAGTTCCCTGCAAAGGCACAAGGATGATCCATTTGAAAAGATCAACATTTTTTTGCTGCTGACCATGGGCTTAAATGCTTATTTTGGGGAGGGGTCCAAGGCAGTCTCCTCCTGTGTTGCTGATCCAGTGATCAGTGTGATCCGTGCGTGATGGCGGCCAGGCCTGTGCAAGGAAAACAACCCAGGCAGGCAGAGGCACAATCCACAAACCATGGACAGCTGTGCCTCTGTAGGACTGCCAGGGTAGGCCAGCATAAGAACCTGCATCCTTTTCCCCCAAACATACCCTCCTGATTCACTGGAAGGAGAATTTACACATTGTGAGGTAAAGGCCCTGTCACCCCATGGGCCCAACCATCAGCAGCACAGCCCTTCATGGTTTGCCTTCACAGAATCACATACAGCAGAAGAAAATAATTACATATGCTTTCTCATTTTCAAAGCAAAATATTAGGATAAAATCTCATCTTTCTTTCTTCTATCCTCTTCAGGTCCAAAGATGATGGGGGTGAAGTATCAATTTATCAAAATCCCTCAACTACAGTGCAATTAATTTGAACTGAACAAGAGAGATTTTTCCTGTGATTTCGTATTACAGTCAACCTAAGTATGAAAGGAAACAGTGTAAGGAGAATCCACAATGTGATGAAAGTTAATATTCTAGAAGATAATGAGATGTAAATTGCTAGTTGGAACAATACCTACAGGCTCAACTCTTCGTACTATTTTTTTTAGCCAAAGATAGGGATATTTTTATGTATTAATAATTTTCAGTTCTTGAGCTCTTTATAAAGGAGATCAGTAACAAAATGCCTTTGCTTTTCAAAGGAAGAAACTGAACCCAAAAGAGATATGATATGCAGAACTCCTTAGCAGACCAGATACTCATCATAATACCAGATTTCCTGAGTTTCCTTTTAAGTTCTGAAGTGTGATGGTTTTTGCACAATGGGGGTGTTCAGCCTGGAGAACAAAAGGCTCTGGGGAGAACTTGGAACCCCTTTCATACCTGCAGGGGCCCCAGGAGAGCTGGAGAGGGGCTTTGGACAGGGGCCTGGAGTGACAAGGCAACGAGGAATGGCTTTACACTGAGGGTTAGATGGGATATGGGGGAAAAATTGTTCCCTGTAAGGGTGGTGAGGCCTTGGCACAGGTTGCCCAGAGAATCCATTTCAAGAATCCTTTTCAATCATTTAAAAAATGGATTCACAATAACAATTTTTTAAAAAGTGGTTGTTTTTTTTTTTTTTTTCTTCCAGGGGAAGATGAGAGAACAGAAAAGTACTAAAGTTAAGCACAGCTTTTTACAGGTGCCGGAAGAGGAGATCTGTACATTCATCATCCTTTCAGAATCCATATTTCAGGATATTTTAAGCAAGGAAAACACCTTGAGGATAACCAAGCAGGGAAGAGCTGGTGTCAGTCCAATATTCAAAAGCAAATAAAATGCAGGAAACAGTCTCTGATATTTGTAATTTGCTGACTCCAAAGTCCAGTCCTGATGGAATTTACTACATCCATTGGTCATTTACTCCTGTTGTGCACTTCATATTTATGCTAAAATAACATAGCATAAATATTTATTATATAAATAATAATAAATGAGGCAAGTGTGCCACAAAGTCTTTGTACACCCAGTGAAACCAGAATAATTCTATTTATGCCATTTATCTGGACGATTTACCAGGCATCCCATGCCACACACAACCTTCACAGAGAAAAAGGCAACCATCAGTTGAAGTGAGACACATTCTGTAAGTAAGAACAGTCAAACCAAACCCCTCCTCTGATGAGAGCATGGCCACAGAGGGAGGTTGGCCACATCTTTTCCAATCAGACTTCTCAGAATTATCAAAATTTCTTTGCTTGCAAAGGCCAGTTTGGCTTACCATAGAAAGCTGTTTTGAAGATGACTGATGTATTAATTCCCTTTCAAAAATTAAAATTCAAAGCATGATAGTGCAAGAGGTGAGTTTTGATTGAGAACATTATCTGTCCTCTCAGTCTGCACTACTCATCTTTTATACTTCTGATTTTAGTCTTACAAGATCATCAATACACTATCCTTGACCATCACATCAAATCCTGCTTAACACTACATTCTACTTTTGAGCATGAAAAAATTCCCTATTTTTAGCAGTACAAACTGTGAATCTCAGCAGAATCAGCATAACTCAGTTATCCCAGTGATCCCATTTCAACTCCAAAACCAAAATCAGTCAGAAAGCAAATAAACTAAGTGCAAGCATGCTGCACTTTCATATGCACACTCATCATGTAAAGGTAATTTCCTCCAGTTTAAGTCCCCAAAAAACCAGATACAGGATGTTTCCATAGCCTGTTGCTGTTTCCACCTCATCTTTTCTCTGTATTTTTCAAACATCAAAACACTATCTTGTTAGGGCTCAGCCTGCCTGCTCCTCTCCACCTGTTCTTATTCAGCATTGTGAGCTCACTCACTTTTCATCAATGATAACTGATTTTTGATATTGCATCTTAAAAATATCGTTTTTACTTTCTCTTCCAATGCCCCTTGTGCTAGGGCACAATCTCATAACACCTGCAAATAATTCACTGGGTCTTCTTCCCTCAAATTATTATTTGAAAAACTGCATTGGCATTAAAAACCTAAATGATGGAGTTGTAGCTGGGATGGAATTTTAGCACGGTATCAGAACACGAATAAAAAGTCATCTTAAATGAGCTGATTTGGAAAATAAATTGAGGAAGACGTGCACAGGAATAATGAACTGCAAAAGCTGCAAAATAAGGAACACTTGCATCCTTCTGCAGAAAAGCAACTTGATTTATGTAAACTATAAATATCAATATGCATGAAGGGTGCTCAGCTGTGGACATACAGGTATGTATCATTTTGCTGTGGCTGTTAAAAATACAACTGGAATATATCCAGGTGAACATATCAGTTTAAAAACCAGGGGAAACTGGAGAAACACTACAAATAAAAGGGGCTCATCAGAGATCTAAAATATAGGAAAGGCTGGAATAACTGGGATTACTAGGGAAGACTGAGGACAGCATTCATCCTTCAAATGTGCCTAAGAGGCTGCTGTAGAGGTAAATTAGAGTAGTGTTCACTAGGCATGAGGAAAAGCTGCCTGGCTGGAAGTTTTGTTCAGCACTGAAGCTTTTGAGTGGCCTTTTTTTTTTTTCAAATTCCTTTAGGATGATCTTTAAAGGTCCGCATATCCCTGTCTTCTCTAACTCTCTGCTAGCCTGGGTGTGTGGGTCAGTGCTGAGTTTGGACTCAATAAGCAGTGGTCTCTCCTCTCATCTCTGCTGACACCCTGCTTGGGATTTCCTTGACTTCCTGCCTGGAACAGGTTATTGGTGATATTTACTCCTGTCTGTTTTGGCACAGAGAGTCAGCAGCAGAGCTGGTACAGGGATTTACTGTGAATGTAAGAGCATGAGGTCAAGCTGAGCTGTGGCCCTGAGATGCAGCTGATCCTTTTCTGTCTCCCCTTGCCCTGTCCAGACAGACACTTGGGGTCCAGAGAGGAGGGTAGGTCAGAAGCTGGAGGCCACATCTAGGCAAAACTTCTTATCCTTCAACTTTTTTCCCCAGAAGGTATCTTTTGGATATGTCCTCTGATAATACTTGTTTTCCCATCCATGTGAACAGCTCTTTGAGCTCAGCTGAGCCTGCTGACACAACTCAGACAGGGAGGCAGAGCCCAGCCACTTGCTGCACACAGTGCTCTGCTGCTGCCATGGTGCCTCTCTGCCTGCATTGATTCATCATCTGCCCATCTCCAGCTCAGAACAGCCAGAGCTGCTGATATGCTCTGTTTCTGCCTGTGGCTGTGTTTCTGCAGGCTGTGATCATCTCAGATCACTCACACACAGAGGTCGGAGGCAGAGCAGCAAACTCTCCCAAAGCCCAGGGCTGCTGCAGGTGGCAGCAGTGACAAGCCAGTGGGCTACAGGATGGCCCCTGTGCCTCAGCAGGATGCAGAGGAGAGCTCTACTGTCAATGTGGCAAAAAGCCACCCCTTGTTGCTACTAAATATTGCAAACCTCACGTGCTTACTTTCCAAAGAGCTATGGAGTCGGTGGAGGATCTGGAGCACAAGTCTGATGAGGAGAGGCTGAGACAGCTGGGGATGCTTAGCCTGGAGAAAAGGAGGTTCAGGAGTGACATTATCACTCCCTACAACTCCCTGAAAGAAGGTTTCAGACAGGTGGGGTTCAGTCTCTTCTCCCAGGTAACAAGATGACCTCTCAGTCAAGGCAAAACAGCTTCAGTTGTTTCAGGGGAGGTTAAGATTGGATATTAGGGAACATGTCTTCACAGAAAGGGCTGTGGAACAGAATTCTCAAAGCAGTGGTTAAATCACCATCCCTGGAGGTATTCAAAGATGTGTAGGTGTGGCACTTAGGGAGATGGCTTAGTGATTGGACTCAATGATATCAGAGGTCTGTTCTTACCTAAAGGATTGCATGTCCCACCCATATTCACCAGCTTGCTTTACCCTAGATGATTTTATGAAAGAGGAAAGGCTTTGTGTAATGTGACTGTGGTTCCAAGAGGGAGGCTGGAGCCCTCTGTCCTACCTCATGCCTCAGCTCAGGAAAAAAATCACCTTTCCTGCAGATTTCTATAAGCCAGCTTTTTCCTGATTGCTTCCAAAGTTACAACTCCAAATCTCTGAATCTAAACATTTAGGCAGCTGGGCAGCTGACTCAGAGGCTAAAAAGAGCAGTCTGGTTTTCTTATGATGGAAAAGGAGCAGGGATGATTTCCCCCAGCTGTGAGCTGGGACATTAAATAATCTTTGTCTTTGGAGGGAGCAGTTTCTTGCACTTCACCACTGTTCTGCAGAGGCAGCAACTCAATACTACCAAAGGTTCAGATGTTATATGTATATATACATACACATATACATATATATATATATATATATATATATAAAATTTATTTATTATTAAATATAATTTAGAAATGGATAAAGCACCCTCTGGACAGTTTCTGCCACCAGAGGAAAGGGACAGCTTAGGGGCTGCTCCCCATTTCAGGGAACAGAGTAGAAGTACCAACTAAACAAATGTGTTGCCCATAGAAATGTGAGATAAGTTTGCTTCTACATGCACAGAGTTGGTTTTTGCTCTCCAAAGTACTTCAGAATCATAAAAGCCTCAAACTACAAACAGACACTGCAGCCTGGTTTCCCTACTTTACCACAGCTGCTAAAAGCTCCCAGGTCTTATTTTTCATTAACCTGCCATCCTGCCTCAGTATGTGTCATCTATCTGTTGCACAAGAAGAAGGAGGGTTTCCTATTAAATTCCCATTTCTTGTCACTTGTGTGTCTCTGGAAAGGGAAATCCACAACCTGCAAGCCAGCAGCTCCACCCTGCATCCCAAATGTTCTTCTGAGCCTCTTTAACCCTGAGTGCTATCCCAGGGACAAAGCATCCCTGAAAGGGGAGACTGGATTTACATAAGCACAGAGAAACTTAAAATTTTGGCTCACATCCTTCAAAACTGGCAAATGATAGATTTTCCTAGACTATTACCAGACAGAGGCCCTCAGAGTTTAGCCTGTGCTGCTCAGCTGAGCCTGCTCTCACCTGAAGTTTGCCATGGGCAGGAAATGTGCTTAAAGGCACAAATACATCTGAGGTGGTTCTGAATATCTTGGACCAAAGAGCATGCATTTAGCCCAAAATAGCAGTGCTGGAATTCAGCTCTGTCTGCACACATATACAGAGCTGTCTTTGAAAGACTAATATGTCATAATTTTCTAAAATTATTTTCCAAAGGATTCATTTTACTGATGATATGCAGTATAAGGCAAAGACCCGTGAAGGCTCATCATAATTCTTTCTATCAAATCTGTGAAACTGCCTGAGGAAGAAGTGTGAAGCAAGAGATAAGAAACAAAACTTGCCAAAGTTTGAGATCAGACATGCAAATATCATTTTGCCATTGCATTTTAGTGGTTTAATTCTCCACAGGAAAAAAAAAAAAAGCTATGAAGGGGAAGATATCAGAAATATCAGAAGCTGAGCTTATTGGAAATTAATATAGAAGGCAGCAAGGTATACATACATGTCATATCTATATATATATGTGTGTGTGTGTGTGTGTGTGTGTGTGTTTTAAATACCTATATATACATGACAAGGTTACTTGGGAAGTTGTCCCCCTTGTTCAGTCCCTGCCCTCCCTGTACTTTTTTCTGCATCAATATTTCTGCAGGAATATGAAGTGAGGCACAGCTCTCAAACTTGTTCCAGCTTGGAATTCATTTATCTACCCTCATTGCTGAGGGAGTAGCAAGCATTGCATTTCAAATTGTCCTCAGTGGCAAACTCCTGCATTAAAGTAATCACACAAAAACTTGAACTAAACAAGGAAAATTAAGAGGAAAAGCAGTAAATCTTCTTTATATGACGGGTTTACGCAATGCTGTACAATGTTGTACACAAGATTTTAATGAGAAAAATCATGTTCCTGTTGTAAAGCAGCCACACAAATATTCAAGCATGTAAGAAAATTACTTTCCCAACTCTAGGATTAGTTTCTGATAAATAAAGATTCCTGAAAATGTTGAAGTCCCCTTTTCTGTCTGTGGAATTTGGCAAAGAGTCTCAGGGCCAGACAACTCACAGATATCAGGACAGCTCTGCTGGCAATGAGAGTTTGATTTTCACCATCTGAAACTGTAACAGAAAAAGAAATACTTTATACAGTGAAGGCTACCTGGCAGCAGATGACTGGTGTTCATGTGTGAGAGGGTGGATGACCAAGACTAAATGATTTTGCTGTTCATCCACTGTAGTCTACTGTTCCGCATGCTGACTGCTTAGGTTAGGAAAACAGTGGGCAAAAAGGAGACTCCAAAAAAGGATTTCCCAAAAAGAAGGGATGTCCAAAAAGAAGTGATGTCCAAAGGAGGAAGTGAGACCAGAAAGAAGAAGGTGAAGATCTGGCTGGGGAAAAGATGTCAGATGTGGGGAACATGCTGGAGAACAGGAAGATAAACGCTGAGGGACAGTCAGTGGCCAGAGCTGGTAATGTCACCTCATAGTGGGGAGGAAAGTTGGGACCTGGTGAGTGCAGTGCAGGGGCACAGTGAGTGTAGGTGTGAGATAATCAAGTTCTAATTTTAAAAGGTCTGGTATGACTTGTTCTTAAGTAAATGCCAGTATCTAGATTTCCAGCTGGTGGTTTACTCTGTCTCATCCATGTCAAAGACTCCACCCCAACCAGTCTCCATAATTTTATTGTCCCTTGTATAGCTTAGATAACTTGCTTTGCCTCCAGAGCATCCCACTCCCTGTGAAAAGGATGAGCTTAACTGATAATGCAGCTCACAGCACAATATTGAACTACACAGTCAATCAGAAACACCCCAGTTAAGTCTTTTTCTTTCCTTGTGTGTCCTCTTTGGGTGGTTTCACGCTGATGCAATTCATTGAAAACTGGAATAAGTACAAACCCTACACAAGGAAAATTGCATTTGAAGGTTTCCCAGAGACTCAGTGGTGACCAGCACTGATAGATTACTTTATCAACCTTGAAAGAAATATTCAGCACTGTTTTGGCAGCTTTGTCACTCAAGTGGCAGGGAGAATTCAGTTTTCCATTCAGCAGGTGTTAATGCAGTTATATCAAATCCTAAGCATGGGAGAAAATGATCTGTACATATGTGCACGTTGCTCCCAACCTTCCCCCCACCTCTTCAAGGCTCAGCAGCAGAAGGGATCTGACCTGAGTTGTCACAGCCAAGTTGTTATTTCATGCCCTGTAAACATGTGCCAGATGATTGCATCTTTCCCTCAGGCAGAAGGATGGATAGAAAATATTGGGTCCTTGCTTGCTAACAAACCTTGGGACTTAGTGAGTTTCTCTCTCCAGGCACCAAATCTGCTGCTTTGTAGCCTTTGTGAGGCTTTTCACAGCTTTCCTTCAGTGCTGCTGAAGATGTGTCTTTAGGCTCAGAATGCTGGCACTACTGGGAAGACCTCAAATTTCTTTAGGACAAGAACCAAACCAAGCAGGGCTTACCAGAGAAAATGACACTTAAATGAGGAACATATCTTCTTTTCAGGCTTAGCCCTTTATTTGTCAAGAAAATGGGAACTTGTTGGAGAAGAAAAAGCTTTCCTTGCAGATAAAGGGATATCTTTTTGAATGAGATACAAGCACATCCTTGTTATATGAGCCCCAACCATTTGGGAGTTTGGGTCAGTGCTGAAATGTGTAAACACTTTTGAAAACCACTTTGAAATTCCCTCACCTTGGCTCCAATGCTGCTTATGTATGATTATTTTGAAGTGAGCTAAGAGAAGTTTTAACTTTCTTCATTCTGTAGGCCAGCAGCTGAACCATCCAAGCAGTGAGAAGCAGAGGATCCATCTGAGTGGCTGGGATGGCCAGATGAGAACAGGAGAAATTAGAGCCTTCCCAAGAGAAGTTCCTTGCTGTGAGCCAGGGAAAAAGTCTTTTAGCTACAGAGGAGGAAAAAAGAAGGACATTTCTAACAAACTGAGAAGAAATAACTTGAAAAACCTGATTTCTTACAGCAAACTGAAGAAATCTCTGCTTAACTACAGCAACAGTGGGGCTGGGTCCTGGACTCAGGGTTATCTGATGCCTCAAAGTTTCTGACAGCAATTCAGTATTGATCATAGAAATCACAGAGGACAAAGGAACCCTCCAGCTGGGAGACAGCAATGCTCAAGTGTAAATGTTGCTATTTCCCATGGAAATAGCCTGTACAAAACTCCCTTATCACCTTTTCTTGTTGTTCACTTGTGTCTGAAGGCCCCACTCCACACTCTGTGTATTCATGCAGCTTCTCCTGCTGAAGGAACAAACCCAAGGGAAATTGAGTCCACGAATCTTTGAAAGACCCTTCTGTCTTGGGTGAGAGAGACTCAAGCAAGGCTAGAGATCAAAATAAGAGTTGAAGAAATGAAGGCTGGAGATTTCTACACCTGATATCATGATTTTTCTACTCAAGTGTATCTCTTCCACAGATGACCCCAATCCACTTACCTTGCTACCCTCTTGAAAATGCTGCCCAAATGCAGGACAAGCTGGAGGTCACTTTTCCTACCCTCTTTATATTGTACACATAATTGATATTTTTGTAATTTGTGCCTGCTTCTAAAACTGTCCATGAAAGTATTTTGAAATGCTTGACTTTATTTCATCCAAATTTGAACTGTAAATCTCTTTTATCAAAAATAACTGTACTAGAACAGACTGCTCGTGCGTGTAACTAAAATATTCCAAATATTTTTTGAGCTGGTCAGCTACGAAGATCAGCGATTATAATTATTTTTATTGCTGTACATGCTCAAACATAGAAATCTAAGCTTTAGGTTAAGGAATAAATCTAAAAATACCCACAATTTCTATATTAGTGAAATTTTATTACTACTTTTTTTTTTTTTTAGTAAGAGTTCTAAATAATTTTTTGAAAATAAATTTCCCATTAAAATGTTGAGGGAAAAATGAAATAATTCAAGAAAATGTAGTTTATATCTGAAATATACAAATGTGTATCACTCATTTTAAAATCAAATTCCAGTAAAACATGCATTTTAGGAAAGATGGCATCTTCTAGATATTTTAGTATGTCTCTGATCTTCTGTATTGCTCTTTCACCTTCCTGAAACAGAGATGGTTTCTGCATTTCTGATTGTATTTTACAAAAACAGCTGGGAATAATATGATCTAGCATGTTGTTTCTGAGCTGATTTCAATACAGAGTAAATTATCTTTGCAGCAGAGCATATTCATCAATATAGATAACCTTAGCACGATATGAAGATATGGCCAGATTCTCCAAAAATATAAATTAGTATACCTCCACTGTGTCATTGTATATCAGCAAAGAAGCTGTGTGATACAGAGTCAAGTTGGTTAAATAACTATTTGCTTGAATTATTTGCTGTATCTTAAGAAAATGAATAAATTAATTCCTTATGAATACCTTTTCAGTATGAGTCTTAAATAAAATATTTATGAAAG
Organism: Zonotrichia leucophrys gambelii; assembly: GCF_028769735.1. Taxonomy (NCBI): domain Eukaryota; kingdom Metazoa; phylum Chordata; class Aves; order Passeriformes; family Passerellidae; genus Zonotrichia; species Zonotrichia leucophrys. Next base: position 11,058,747 of record NC_088176.1, read on the forward strand.
GTCTAAGAGACTTGTCATGTTCAGACTGGTTAGAGCAGAGGGTGACCTGATACTGTGAGCCAGGCAGTAACACTCCCAACACAATCTGTGTTTGCCTCCTGAGGTGACAAACATCTCCAACAGAGCTTAAGTGTGGTGATGGGAGCAGCTTTTGTTTTAGCAGCCAAACTGTGACAGAGGGCAGCAGGCACAAACTTAATTCTGTCACATCTCCTACTGGCTGTTTGGAAGGGCTTAGCAGAGTATACAGGGTGTGATGTGCTAAAGCATTTCACTGAAATTCAAAGATGACTTAGTTGTGTTTCTTTTCTAGAGTTTTAATCTCTGAAGCATAAATGATACAGCAGGAAAGCAAAATTTATTTTGCATGCAAGTGACAAAGCCCAGGCAGCAAGGAGCAGCTTGCTGTCAGTGTTATAAACATCCAGGGATTTAAGTGTCAGGGACTGTGGCTAAGAACAGGCTCTTGTGGACTAACAAGATGCAGCCCACTTGATTCATTTTTATTGTGTTAAAGGATGCATTACTTACAGTGTGTGAAGGTCTGGAAAGTCCTGCCACAATGTCAGGGGCACTTGCTCAGACAAATGGCCTTGTTATATTTTATTGGCTTTCAAAAGGTTAAAAAATGCACCTGCTGCACAAACCAGACAACTGCTCAACCCTTTTGATCATCAAGTAGACTCTGTTTCATTTTCAATTCGTAAGATCCAAAAAAAGATCAATCCAGAGCTGAATGAACTCACAGGGGACCTAAGTTACTATGGTACCTATACCCAAAATCACACAAGAAAATACTCTAAACACCATAATGTTACTGATGTCCTTAGGGCAAACTCTGAAAAAAAATCTGGCATTAAACCCATGATGAAGCAATTCAGCTGTTACACCTCTGCATTAGAGTTCTTTCCTTTCACCACTTTTGATTTCAGCCATGAATCCCAGGCTAACTCTGCAGCTACCATAGGACTCTGCAGAATGAAATTTACATGAAATCTGTCTTTTTTTAACAGAAAAAGAAGAATAATTTTCAAAACCCCTTCTATCTGATAAAAGCAAGTGCTATACATGAAAATCAGTCTTCTTTAACAGAGAAAAGGAAGAATATTCTAAAGAAGATATCTGTCTGATAAAAACATACGTTATAAAACTTTAGGGTAGGATCTAAGCTCTGGGCAGATGAGTGTTCAGACAGATAAGAAGTCTGTGAAAAAAACAAGTTCAACCAGGGAATTCCCTTTCACTTGGTATTGATAGTATTATTGTCAGGAAAACAAGAAATAATGAAAAGTCAAAAGCACAGAGTTAAGAAGCACATTCCCCTAAGCTAGAAGTCTGCTTCCTTTTAAACCCCTCTAAATAGTCTCTGAGACCCAAATATGATTTGAATTCTAAAAAAACACTAGTAGCTAAATAGAGACACTCAAAGCCCCTCTTGCAGCAAATGAGTAGGATGGAGTCAGATGTGGAATCTTGGCCGGGGTCAGAAGGGAGTTGAGAAAAAAAATCAGATTTAACCCACAGAAGTCAAATCTCATGGTCAATTGAGTCCCCTGGCTCTGCCTGTACAAAGCATTTTTTTCAGCTGGTGAGATTAGGCCAAGGAGTGCCTTTCAGTATTATCTTTGTCTTCAAGTTACAGAAACCCTGAGAGTAAAGGGATGAAATTTTAACTGTGCCAACTGAAATGGAGAATGTGAAGAAAGGTCAGTAATGTTACCAGGAATAAAGAGTTTAGAAACCTGATGGCTCTATAAGAGAGAGAAAGAAAAACCTGACATTGTGGCAGGAGCTGAAAAGAGAATGGGTTTGTGCCAGGTGAGAAAAACCTCTGAAAATTTTGAAATTTTCAATGAAGGAGAGCTCTACCCAGTGGCCAAGAAGGGCAAGAGTGGATTGTGTGGGGTCTTCAGAAAAATTATTTCCAACAAAACCTCAAATCCTTTCTGTCCTTATTGTATTTGAAATATTAAATATTTATCTATAGGAAAAAACTAGCAAAGTAGGCAAACAGTCACTTCCTAACAAATAAATCAAGTCTCAGAAATTTTAAGACTGTCACCTTCTTAAAATTGTGCTCTTTCCTCTTTAGAGTGGAAATTAAAATGAGTCGAAGTACCTCAATTTCACAAGTATAAAAAATAATATAAAAAAATATAAAAAAATATAAGATGGCTGTAAAGCGCAACTGTCGTAAAAGGTGCAGTAAAGTGCGACTGTCGTAAAAGGTGTCGTAAAGCGCGACTGTCGTAAAAGCGCGACTGTCGTAAAAGGTGCCGTAAAGCGCGACTGTCGTAAAAGGGGCCGTAAAGCGCGACTGTCGCCTCCCGTTGCCACAGCGCCGCCACGCACGCCCACGCCGCCGCCCGCCGTGACACAAGTCAGGCATGCGCAATTGCTACAACCCCCCGCGCCAGCAGTGTGACTCCGCGCCGCCTCATCCAACCACAGCTGCTTCCGGGATCAGCCGCACCCGCAGTTAACTCTCCACGGCCCGGTCAGCACGCCCCCCCCCCCCCGCCCCGCACTGCTTTGGCCTCAGCTTTGGTACAGCCTCCCGGTTCCCAGCCGCTGCCACGCAGGCAGTGTTGGGATGTGCAGCAGCAGCAGCCACGCAGGCAGAGCTGGCTGCAGTGCCAGGCTGTGCCGTAGGAGAGCCTCACTCCCTCCTGCCCTGGTATCCCCTGCCCTGGGCACCTGCCAGGGCCCTGCTTGGGCAGGGAACAAAGCAGCCCCCACGTTGGCACCTGGCTGCTCCTAATTCTTCTTTTCTTCATGCCAGTATCAGCTGCAGGAACATGGTGACACCAAGCATTTGAAGAGTCAGGTGAAGTGAAGTTTGCCCCCAGAAATCTGGGGTCAAATCAGGTCCAGTTTATCTTGCTCTACTTGCACTGTGTTTCTACATTCTCATTTTCACCTGCTTGCCTTTCTGTGTGATCCACAGCTTGTATTTGGATCAATTAGCACTCCCTAATGAACACTGGTAGCCAAAGGCATTCAGATATCTCAGGAGTAACTATTATAAATTCATCTATGATTTTCTCTGTCTGTGTGAACCTTTGCACTCTCCTAAGAGTCCCAGCGATTCAGAACTCGACTAAGGGAGATGGGTAATGGAAAAAAACCCTTCTCTACCCTTTGATGCACATGTTAGACAAATTACTCTTATATTGGACAAATATGTCAATTTTTTCAGCTCTGATAATGTGCCTTTACTGATAATTCATGTATTTCAAATAGAAAAAAATGTCATTTTACTTGTTGCTTCATACAGAGACACCAACCACAAGGTTTTGTACTAGTTATAATTTTTATAAATTTCAAACAAAGTGTGGTTCTACACAGGTCAGAATGGCCTAATTACAGGAAGTTCATTTGCACACCTTTTTTCTTGTAATAAATTCATACATTCTGTATTGACTGGAAAAAAGGGCAGGTAATTCTGTGCTCTTTGCCTGTCTCATTATCTCTCATCTTATGAAGTTTGTGCGTTGAGCAGTTAAGGACTAATACTGAATATCCAAAATGCTAGAGGATCTTTAGTCAAAATGGAGAATGACAATATAAAACACAAAGCATTTTGTCAGGAAAAAGGAAAAAAAGTAATAGGAAAAAGAGGATGGGTTATTATAGAAAGGATGAAAGGGTATAGATGGTGAATGAAAACTAGCATTTCCAGAAATGAAAATGGGCTGCATTTTTTTAAAAAAGAAGATCCCTTCTAGACTTTAGTTGTGTTTTCAGGAGATGAAAGAAACAAACTTCTAAGGGCAAATGAGTTTCATTGCATTCTTCCCACACTGGAGAGTAGGAGTCAACTGTAGACCATGAGTTAAAACAAAATTTAAAAAATGTATTTTGAGGAGATCATCAGAAAGAAATTCACGGGAAAATACAGAGTGTATCATGCTACACTCCAGGAGAACAGACTAAAGCTAGGGCAAAAATAAGATGGATTTACATTCCCCTTAGGCCCACTCCATTTCAACAGACATTGAGCAGGAAAAAGGCCCTGAGGTATAAATTAGAGCAACAGCTGTTCTTAGCTTGCAACACCTCATGTTCAGCTGCCTGCAGACTCTGTGAAACTCAAGACACCTGAATAACTATTTCAGAAATGTTTGAATTAATTTTTTCTGGGTAATATGTGTCCCAAATCCTAGTCAATCTCTTTTGGGTACTAACCCTGTGGCACTGCACATCACTAGTTGGACACCTCACCCTCCTCTTTGCACTGCTCAGCAAGGAAAGGGATTGCTCTTGTTAATTGTTCTCCTAATGACTGTACCCCCAGGACAGAGGTAAATGTTTCTCTCCTAACAATAACATCCAATCCATGGGGGATTTGGGCAGGAGGCAAGCCTGCTTTAGCTTCCTTGACAGAGAAGAATTGACTGGTTTTGTATCAATAACCAGTATTATGGGAGACCAGGATCACAAGCATCAGGTAACACTGAATTAAGTTGCACAATTTCCACTCTTTATCTCTGCTTGGTTTGCTTCTGATCAGTCATACAAAGATTATTAGGGAAAGTCACAGGCTTGCTTAAGCAAAAATCAGAAAACAGAGTTAAAATTTCAATGTATTTCCAACATCAAAGCAGTTCTGTGCCTTATTTACCTGCACACAACCTGCCAGATGTGGGGTGCTCTGACACCTAGAAATACTGTCCTGTGGAAAACAGCCACCCCCTCAGGCTTGGCTTTCCTACTTTATTGCAGCTCTTTTGCATATTCACTTCCTCACCCACATTAGGATATAACTCTTGCTGGCTACCCAGAAGATTTCTGCAGTGCTTAGCTCAGCACTTACCTGCTTGGTCTTCTGGTTACTACAGCCTGATTTCATAGCTCTCTGTACTTCATTATAAAACAACCCAAACTTTATAACTGAACAAAAACACTGTGTCTTTGTTTTCCTTTTCAAAACCACCAGACCCTCACTATAGGCTATCAAGCTAATAGGACAGCTTCTGTACATCACCTGACCCACAATGTAACTTGTTTTTTTCAAACAAAAAATACAGGTATAAACTTTATCTATTTGTACTTCTTGCTAAGGTAAAACAGCTTGGGAAGATCAACAAGACCTGAGCTCTTGCTCCATGGTGTAATCCACACTTTGATGAATGATTTGAAAGACGTGTGTGAGGAAATGTCTGTGCATCCTCCCTGGGATGCTACGGATGGTTTGGAGTAATCCATCATATTGCCAAGGTCAGCTGCAGGCCTGTCAGCAGCAACTCCTTAAAGAATTTTTTCATGTCAGGGTGGACCACCTTTTTCTTTTTTTTCTTGCTACAATATCTCAGGAAATCTCAGTTCAAGTCTTAAGAAAGAGGAGAGAAGAAAAAGGAAATTCTCCCCTTTGAAACTTCAGAAAGGCTCAAACTATGACTGGTTTGAGACCATGTAGCCTGGCCAGGCTGAGAACATAAACGAAACATGACTTAGTTTTAGATTAGATTATTTTAACTTAGATTTACAACAGCAGGGAGATATTCTTTCTGGTTTGTAGTTGTTTATTTAGGATGGAATAGTGTTGGGACAGTAGGTCCTGAGGTGCTGCAGCAAAATTGCAATCAGAGGAAAGAGAAGGAGCAGATCTGGAATGACAGCACATGATGCATTTCAGAATCAGCAGTAACTCAGTGGGAGACACATATCTATCATCCCAGAAGCGAGATTACAGCACTGAGCTCCCCTGAAGTTCAAAATTGGAGCAGAAAGGATGCACTGCAGCTTTAATTATGCTATTAAGGTTTCTTTTCAGGGGAATTACCATCCATTCTCAGGTACTCACAGAAATGGTAAAATCAAGGAATATTTAGGGAGTGGAATAGTTTTAATACTGGGTGGCAGAGCTCTTACAGGCTCTAATTTTATTCTGAATAATAGAAATTGTTCCCAAGAGACACTTTCTCAACATCTGAGAAGTATAATATTAATTGCTTCTACCCAGTTCTAACTTTCAGGATACTCTTGAGTAAAGCAAGCAACCAGGATCACTATTTTATACTGGCAAAAAGTTCAACATACCTGATTTAGTTTCTGGATGCTCTCTAAATTACCACCATTAGCAGAAGCTATTACTATCTGTGCTGATTCTCCCAGCTTTACTCTTCCTAAAGCCTGAGGCTTTACCAATATATTGTGTAAAACCACATGTCCAGAATCCAGACACCTCAATCTCATGCACGTGCCCATTTGTGCATATGCACAAAGTACACCTGAGCAGACACAAAAGTCATTGATAAAAGAATAGCACAGATAACGTGATCAGTCTGGGACATCTTGAAGTAAATGGCAAAATCAAGGGAAGAAGCAAGCATGCCGCTTAATGAATAGGCTCACCATGCCTTGTGGCCTTTAAAACTCAGAGTGTTCTTAGACAAAAATAATATCTGCTATAGCCCTTCCCTTCTCCATCCATCTTGACAGCTCTGTGTGGATGAAAATATCATTATTTTAAGAGGGAGGTGTTGCGGTGTGTTGCAATGTCCTGTTTTAAACTTCCGGTCCCTTCCCAGGTGTGCCTATCCCTTCTCCCTTCCCCCTCGCCCCTCGCTGAGTGTGCCCTGTCAATCAGGCTAACATACCAGCAAGGCGTCGTGTGATTGGTCCCTCAGGCCTGGGGGACATTGGCCCGTATAGGTGTCCCTAGTCCCTTGAGACCCTGCCCCTTCACCTGGTTGGTGGCTCACCTGTCCCCTCCCCTTCCCCTGCTCTGAGCTTAAAAGGTTAATCAGACCATGCGGCCTCCATTCTGTTGGAGGAATTGCCCCGGCTCAGACCTCTGTACCCGTGGAATAAACATCTGGATATAACCCTCCAGCAGAATCCACTCCTTCCTTCTCTTCACCATCGCCAGAAGCTCTCTCTCCTGAGGTAAACGGAGTCCTGACAAGCCTGGACTTGTGTCTGTGCCCCGCAGCACTCTCCAGCAGCCAAGGGAGGCCAGAAGGGGCTTGTAGCTGCTTTATTAGCTCTGCTCATTGAAAGCCCCTCTTCACCAAACTTTGTGCCCCCTGTAAGTAGAACAGAGATGGAGAACATCCTTTTCTGTTTCCTCTGTCTATGCTTTTCTGAGGCCCTTCAGCTGAGTTCTTGACTCTGTCTGGCTTCTGGGAGCCTCCCCACACTGTCACTCAGGACAGGTCTGCAGTTCCTTTCAGCACAGCTCTGCTGAATTGTCCCCCCTGCGCCTCCATGAAGTAAATAAGTGCTAATCCACAAGCAAAGAACCAAGGGGCAGTGAGAATATCTGCACTAGAGTTGGTAGTTCAGACACCTTGTCCAGCACCCATTTTCCTGCTTCTCAGCTGTTTTCAGTCCTGACACTGTCCTTCTCTAGCTGGTTAAGTCTGCCTGATCCCTGCTGCTCCTGGGGACACAGGGGAGCTGCCAGGGAGTGCACCAATGCTTTAACACATTATCCTCCCTTGGCTGAGCAGCAGACCTTGGCCTCAGCTCTATTTGCAGCATCTTTGAGATAGCACCTGTTCCCAAGTCCCTGGGAACCAAAACATGGGCCTCAGATGAGATGCTCTGGCCCAAATTCTTAAGGAGGTGGATGTAATTCTCTCTTATTGATTTTCATTTGTAACTGGTTGCCTCTGCACTTGTAAGGATCTGAGTTTCCACAGCATAATGAATCCTCACAGAAAACCAACCTTTCTTCATCACAAATAAGTCAGCACTAATCTTTCCATCAACTGTTTGTATCAATGCACAGAATAAGAAATTAGATATTCTGGGCGATTTTTTTTTTCCTGTGTAAAAAGAGACAGTTTTCAGCTAGCTATTTTTCTTTTTTTTTTCTTTTTTTATTGGGGGGGGTGTTTATTATGCAAATGAATACATATGCATGTATAAACACGTGTGCACATTGACAGCCATATGCAAATACCCAAGCCCTTAGTATTGATGCACACATCTTTTTCTGAATTGCAGTAATGTTAAACAGAATCCCTCCAGGGCTTTTCTCACCACTCCTTTTTACACATTTGACAGCTTTCCAGGGAATTAGTCTTAGTGCTTTATTAGGTATGTGTTCTAAATAATTAAATTTGACAATTATGTGGGAGAAATCTCAAGCAAAAAGAACTGAAATCTCTGAATGCAAAAAGAAAAATAGTGGGAAGGCTCTTTTTCTTTCTAAGCTACTCTATCAGTCCCTTTGACTGTATCTCCTTTCCCATTAATTGCTCATCATGTTGATATGCAAATATCATCTCAGCAGGTCCATTTCATTTATTGAAACATTATTTGAGAACAACTTTAATAAATATTCAAGATGCCAATACAAGATGGCACAGTGCATAGCAGCTTGTAACTTGGAAAGCTTTACAGAATTAAACAACACTCAGCAGCAGGCAGGATGGGGTGTGAATCACAGGAGTGGTGGTAAGCTGGTCCATGGGGAATAAAATGAAAGTGTTCAGATACATGGTCAGCAGTGAGGACAGGCAGGAGCAGAGATACACAGATAATAGAGAAATAACTGTGGTGAGAAGTGGTGAGGGACAGACAGGGGCAAGGAAACTTCTTTTAGGTTACAGGATGTGCAGAGAAGGCTGTGGGATTCATGGGAAAGTGATACCAGGAAAGGCAAGGGAGTTTGGCTGCCATAGGGTTTTCTGTCTGACTGAAAGGTGAAAAATATCCCTTTTAGATTTGGTTATTGGCATCTACTGCAATGACTCCCAGCTCTGCCTTTGAGGGCCAGAGTTCAGAGCACTCTGACAGTGACGTGTCCTGGCCCCCACAAACCGCAAGATCTTCCCTCAGTTTAAGCTCTTGAGAAATTTCATTGCATTATGCAACAAAATGAGTACACCAAGAACTGAGTGCCAGCAAAGAAAACATGTGCACAATAGCTGGGGAGAAACATAATATATAATATTACTTGTACAGAAAATTTAGCTGGAGCCAGAGCTGAGTACTGGGCAAACATTTGCAAATAAAACATTGAAATACACCAAGAACAAACTTATACAAAGCATTAGTAAGCCAAGCTGAAACTTTATCCCCATATCAGTTTGAGGTGTTTTTTTTTAAATGCCCTTTTTAAAAAATAGGGATCTCCACTTTTAATTGCCAATTAAGGATTTCTCAAGTTTTTGTTTACTGTAGAAAAACATCCTTCAAAGGATGCTCAGCAAAACAAACCTGACTAATACCACTTCCTGACCTTTTGAAAATAATCCTTGTGAAGTATTTTTAAAGTCAGTTAACAGACAATTCAAAACTTTGAAAAATACTGAATAAAGTATTTCTGCATTCTTCCAGAAACAGGGAATTATCCACAGTTGGCTCATGCTATTGGCATTTGTGCTTTCCTTTTATATCAGTGAAGATCCCTCTAGGTCCCTTGATGCTTCCAGGAGAGATGTTGGCACTTCTCTAGAATCAAAAAAAGTATCAGCATATTTTCTGTGGTAAATAAGATTCTGGCATGCTCAAATGTCACCTCCCACTGCCCCAGCATGCCATCCTATAAATCCAAAGATTCCCCAATGCCATTTGATCTTTCACTGTATGCCCTTTTAGTGTTTCTATCAACCATTCCATCATTATTTACAGCTTTAACTTAATGATTTTGTTTCTTGTCCAGCTATTCTCTTACAGAACCATCATCTTTTGCAGGCAGGCAAAGAACATCCAACAGGGCAGAAAAAGCTCGGGCTGAAGGAGAGGGATGGGAGTGAGTGTGGCCCCATGGATGTTTGTAAGCTGAAACACATGGATCCTTTTCTTGGTTCTGTCTATGAACCGAATTTTCCTGTTTTCATTTGTTTTTGTGCTCAGCCTGAAGATCCTGAGGCATTATCTCTCACGTCCTGCTTGTAGCACACATAGTGTAGCAGAGTCTGGCAACAACTGCATGCTTCCAATAGGAAAAGTGTTAATAAAAAAGCTTGTGTGTGTAGGATGTGATGGCTGCTGTGTTCACCACAAAATACTTCTTCAGAAAGAAGTAAAGGTTATTTTCTTAGGCACAGATGTCCCAGTGTAGGAGAGCTTTTTCCATGACAGGTCCATATCACATTTGCTAGTTTTCTAATAAGTTGCCATTCAACTTTCTGCTACAAATGCCCATCCTTGAGGAACTAAACTGAGAATGTGAAGAAGCCACATGGCAAAAGCTGCTAAAAAGTGACCTGTGGGCACATTTGTTCAGAGCATGGGTCTCTATGGGAGGTGAAGGGTTCTGTTCAGCTCTTTATGCACTCTCACTCACAGGAAAGCAGAAATGAGCCACCACAGATTCTTGTCTGAACTGGAAATATAAATGGACCAAAATGGTTCATTGATGTGCTTTCTAGGAAGTTCTTTATGAGGACACCTGGATGAATACAGGTAGTCTGCAAATTTTGGATCATAATGAAACATCTGATTTGACAAACGTTTCTAATAAACTTATGAGTATGCAAAACCCTTTTCTGTATTCATTTTACTTCATTGTTGGATGCAAAGGCAACAAAATGACACGGGAGAACATGTTCTCCATGTATAAATGCTCATTAACAGAGATGAGAAATCAAGAATAGGCTCAGGAGAGAACTTTGTAATGATTTCCAATCTTTTTTGGAGACCTAAGGCAGACACTTAGAGAGGTAAGCTGTACCCAGACAAATCCATCTTTATGTCAGCAAAGTCCCCAGTCATGAAACTTCAGAATTTGATGGTGCTTAGGAAAAGTTAGGAGAAAGTTCAGCTCCTGTTGGTATCAGTGCAATCATTGCAATGTGCCAAAATCTCTTAAAGGTCTGGATCTTTGTTAGAAGAAAAGGTGACTGCATCTCTGATTTCTTGCACACAGTCCCATGGATGTGACTGAGACATCCATAGCTGCAAGTGATTCGCTCCTGTCCTCCTCAACGTGCAGCAGATTGTCTGGGGTATATCCACAGAAGGAAAGCCAAGGAGAGGTGGCCAGGACACAAATTGAAGAGACTTCTACCTTGCACACCTGCAGCTCTGGGACCATGAAATACCCAAAATAGCTACTCCTGGTCACTGACTGATAGTTTGCTGTCTGTCTGCAGCTAGCTGAGTGGGGTGACTGTCCTGGGAGATCAAATTACCTGAATAAATCTCTGTTTTGATGGCTGGATTGGGTGCAAGGGAGAGATGGAGAAATTAACAAGAGAGCGGCCAGCAATCAGCATGTAGCTGTATTCCTGCACTCAACACAGCAAACTCCCAAAATGAACAAACAAACATCAGCAAAGCACAGCACCACTTCAGCTCCTTTCTAGGCTCAGACCCATCCCTGCCTGCCCAGCACAAAGGGGTTATTTTCTTAAAAAAAAGGGGAAAAGTTAATGACACAATTCCTCCTGTTCTTTTCCGGATTCCACTAGTGCAGTCTAGTGTACAAAGCTGTTTATAGGCAGCTGCTTGGCAAAGAACAGACATCTTTCTTGTGGCCCAATACATTTAAATATTTAAAGGCCAGCTGCACAGAGCAATGTCCCACAACATTGTCACTGGGACACGGTGACTCATCCACAGCCGGAGGAACAGGAATTGGACTTTGTGCCACAAGATGGGGCTCTGCCTGCCCTCTTTCCCCATATATCCTATTTTATGCTTTGCTTCCTGTCCTGCATGCAAAAGCATTGTTTCCTTGGTTATCATGTGCCTCTTTTTTTTCCTCCCTCTTTTGGTGTATTGAAGGACATTAATTTTTCATGGCAAGCAACTTTTCTGTCTTGCCCCCAAACAGACACACTAAACTGACAAAGCCTCTAGGATCCCCTTGGCTGAAACAGATGAGTTGTACTTACAGAATTAGAGCAAAACCTTTATTGCAGAGGGAAACAATGCTATAACCAGGCCATCTGTTTCATAGCCTCCTAAAACAGAGAGCATTCCTACAGGTTTCCTGCTCATTATTGCTCGAGCGTTTTGCTCCTACAAGCAGAGAATCAGTGACCAGATTCTGACATTTGGTGCTCACTAGAGAAACAAGAATAGGCTGAAGTTCACAAAACTGTGCTGAATTTTTATGCAGGAATGCATAGCAACCACTTTTTATAGCAAAGAAATTATTAGTACTGTGGTTGTGCCCAGGGGCTTCCACCGGTCCTTCACAATGGCTAGTATTTAACACACACACATATAAAGAGAATTGGCTCATGCAGGGTCACGCTGATCCTTTTCCCCATGGGAGGGGATGCCTTTGAATAGGATTGTTGGGTTCTATCCATTGGATGCCAACAGAATTCCATCCCTTGATGTGTGGAGATGGCCAGACCAGAGCTGCCACCAGCCTCTGTCCATATATTGCTGCAAACCAAAGCACCACAACCATCACAGGAGGTGATAACTCAGACCCAGTGCACAGGAGGGACTTTCTGCCTCCCTTCCAGGTAATGGGATCTCTGGATTGCACTTGAGAGGATGAGCACACCTGGCGGTGGCACTGCAGTGTGAACAACTCTCAGTGCAGGAACCACCCTGCAGGGACCTTCCTGTCCAAGTGCCCAGAAATGTGGGAAGGACTGAGCATCCCAGGAAGCAGATTTGAATCCTGATGGGAGAGTAATATTTCTTCTTGACTTAGCTCTAGGAAGGTGACACTGTTTCTTATAGTCTTTTAGAACGGTTTTGCAGACCACCAGCAGCCTGTGAATCATTGGTCAAATGCATGTTATCTTTGCTATAAAAAATAGAGCCCAAATCTAAGGAACTAAGAGTTGAATAAGCCCAAATCTCATTTCTTTGCTTCCTTATCATTTCTACTTCTGCTTCTTCTGCCATTACATACTTGTGCTTTTTCTCAGTAAGTACAGAATGCTACTCATGTTTTAAAATCACTGAAACACCAGAAGAAAAGGCATTCACACATTACTAAATTTCATTAAAATATAAAACAGCCTTCAGCACATTTAAAACTTGGAACCAAAACATATTTATTGGATCAAGGCCAGTCCTCTGTGACCTGAGGTTGCTTCCTCATACAAGCTCATTATAAACTTGTCAAGGCTACTTTAAATGAGTTAGAACTTTCTCCCCCACTAGTCCAATTGGAACATTGCTGGGATTTGCTGATAAAGGAATCTTGTCATTTTAAAGTTAAAATTTCTTCATAGCCCTGAGAAGAGGGATTTTATGTGCTATTCTTTGCGGAACTGGCTGAGAAGAATATCAGAGGTTTTCCTCCATTTTTTTACAAAAGGACTATGAAGTAATGAAAAGTGATTAGCCAAGCAGTGGGCTCAGAGGGTAAAAGTGCAATTCTAGTGCTGGGTCTTAATGCTGGTTAGAAATTACAAAAAATTCTCTGTACGGCTGGGCAAGACCCATCAACAATTCTCATCAATATTTTTTAAAGTTCAATTCTCAAGTATTTGTGTGAATTAACATAATACAAGAGTAAAAAGAGACCACTTTTCCTCTTACCTTAAACCCCAGCTTTCAGAAATCACCTTTCTTTCTATGGTCACTGGTGGTTTTAGGGGAAATTTTAATAGAGGCCCATGATGCAGAGCTGCATTACTAGGCTTCCTTCTGCTGTGACCTTGAGTCCACTGGATTTTGAAAGTGTATTTTTTAAGTCTTCTGTCACTATTTTGTCCTTCTTAGATAGAATCTGTCTACTGTTTCTCACTGAGGATTTCTTTCTGGGAAACTCATGGCAACCATCCCATGACTGAGCCTTGTACACTTTATTTACAGAGACTGAATGCCAAGGTACCTAGGAAGTGATAACCTGCTTCCAGAAATAGGGAAACTAATTCAGGTGGCTCAGGAATGTGGGCAGCTAGGATGGGCTGAAATTTGGGACTGGATGCACAGAAAAACTCAGAAGAAAAAACATAAATCCTGTCTACACTTCACATGAAGGCACTCCTCCTCTTCCTCTTGTAGATATGAATCCCAGCTGTGGCTCTCCTATTTACTGGCAATATCAGGGGGAAGTGCAGCCCATTCCTGGGATGGCAGGAAAGCTGCCAGGCTTGCCCTCTACCAGCTGTGTCATTTTCACACATTCAGACAGCTTTACACAGCCACTGGGCTCATCACTTTGGTCAAGAAATACCAGTGGTTCATTCCTCACTAAAATATCCCCTCAGGATCCCAAGAGCTTTCAGAGAGAAAAACATTCTCAGGTCTTTTTTCCTCCAGCCTGCATTTTTTCCTCTTACTAGAATTTGTTCATTCTGTTACTCACATTTCTGCACAGCCATTCCCAGACCAGTTGTCATTAATTATTGGGTTTAGGGACGGTTGCTTAATGAAGATAAATGACCCAGCAGTCTCTGTAATACAAAGCCATTTGCACAGTAGCAAGTGGTGGGTCGGGCTGGTGGGTCTGCATCCAGTTCAAAGCATCCAGCCAGATGTTCCCACCACATGTACTGTCATCAGAATTGTCACTAATCACCAGCCTCGTTAGCAGCCTCTCTAAACCCAAGCCAAGGACCAATGGGCCACAGAAGGCAAATTTCCCTTAGAGATTATTCTTGCCAACATGGTTTAAAAATGCATTTAGCAAGGGAATGTAGGAAACAGCTGCTTGTACTGTGAAAAGTGTGTGAAAAGATGGCATTTCTTCAGAGCAGTCAGTCTGGCACTGCTCACTAGCAGCAGTCAGTGCTGGAGGACACATCAGTGGTTGTGCTTTCAGATAGGAGCTGCTCATGCATCTCAGCATGGCAGAAAGGAGACTGGGGAACAGGGGTTCCTTTTTTCCAGGTGACTTTGATGGCCCAACCTCCATGAGGGCAGTTGCTGCCTTTGTAACAAAGTTCTCTTGACACATAAGTATTGAAAGGAAAAGCAAACCAAAACCAAACCCCCCCCGGGAAATTCAGATGAAAAATGGCAGGATGGTTTTTTTTTTTTTACATTAACATTTTTCATGTAGTTGGAAAGGCTATGACAAAAAGCAGCACAAACATTTTAATTCCATATCTTACCAATCTTCCATGCAGTTCTATTGAAATTTGACAGACTAAACACGCCCAATATTCTCAGCTAACACTGCAATCTCATCACAAAGAATTAGTGAAACAACAGCAAGGAAGCTCCTAAAGGTGAAGTTTCAAGGAATCTTATCTCCAGACAATTGTACCAACTTAGTTTTTACATCCTCTCCTTCTCACATAGTCTCACTCTTCTGCTTTGTTGTACTGATCTCTTTTTTTCTCTATTATTCCCTTTCTGAATAATACTGAAATGAGATCTTTTCTTCTCTCTCTTCCTATCTCTTCTAAATAGAAGCAAACCTTATAATCAAAGAAGTGCAAATCTAGTTTCCCTCCCAATGATGTCTGAGTGGATTTGAGACTTAAAATATAACCATTTGTTGCATTCTGGCTAAATGACCTGGTAATAAAGGAGCTTTGTGCCTTTCCTTGGAGGGAAGGTCTTTTGTACAAAAAGTGCAAATGCAAACCAGTAAGCTGCACGTGGTACAGGGTATATGGGGCTGTATTTCTCTATGACCTCCTTCACTCTTCCTTTTACATAATCCATATGTAAAAATATTAGTAAGATGGAGGGTTAGCAATGTGCATTGTTATTCAAGGTAATTAGGGAAAGTACACAAGTCATTATCATTAGTGGTTCACAATACAGCAATCAAAGCATGATTGCAGCTCAGCCCTAACTCTTAGCTGGCTGAGCAGGGCCAGTGCAGCAGGACTGAGGAGAAATGCTCTATGACAAGAGGTTTGTAATGATTTACAGGGTGCTCCTTAATTGCACTATCAGTTGTTTGTTTCAGTTAATTGAGTTCCCCTCCCACTAATTACTCTTTGCTGCTCTTTCTGCCACTGTACCACAAGCTTAACTTTTTATGCAGCTACCTTGGCTCAGTTTTCTCCCAGGACTTTTCTGCTTCACTGGATTGAATTAGTGTTGCCTCTGCAGTGGTTCACCAGGAATGATGTATTTACTTCCTATATGAATTCCCTATGTATTGCACATGTGTCTTTAAAGAATGTGGCAGGAGGCAAAGGGGGATAAGGCTGATTTTTTCCAGGTGCACTGCAGGTGGGGTCTTGATCTTTACTCCAGAAGTCACTGCTACACCCATGTCCAGGATACATCTCAAACCATCACCTGCCATACCTTTGATTTCTTAATGTCTGTTTCTGTCACAGAGCTAAGAACAGCCTATGTTTAATGGAATTTGACACTGCTGAGGAAAATCTGTGTTTCTATATGTGACTATAAAACTAGGCAAGTAATACATCATGACCCTGTGAAAATGAATGTGCGAGCAGAAAAGAATGCATGGAAGGGATGGTGGCTGTCTCACTCACTACACACAAATTTGTATTTCTTCCATCACTCATGAAATGTTAACTGCTCTTCATTGTCTGCTGCTATTGATTTTTAAACTGGTTGATTGTTGGCTTATGTTAAACAATATTTTATATATACAAAAGTCACTGTTTTAACTTGGGTGTTTATGAAAGTCTTTTCTGAACTATGGGAAGCTGGAAGGTCTTCCCTCCACGCTTGTTTGCACATAAATGAAGGCACTTAATTTTCCAAGATTTTTTCAGTCTGGAGAAAAAAAAAGGCATTTAGAATTTGTTTATGAAGCCCTTTTCCTCCACACACATTTGTATTAGTTGTAAATTATTACTATGCACATTTTTTTTAATGTTTCTGCTTTTAGCATTGCCAGATGCTTACTAGTAATAATGATTCATATGTTTCATACACATTGATATTTCTGGTGGTTCTGCTTCTGAGATAAGCAGATGGAGGATAGCTGAATTTCAACAAACTGTGTATTACAAGCAGGTAGGATGCAAGTAAGGGAGAATGAAACACTGTGCTGAGCTGCCCCTTATTTTCAGCTCCGCTGTTGCCACCACAGACCAAATATCAATAAAATGTGGTTTATGTCAATGCTTTCTTGTCTTTTATAGCCTTCAATAATAAACCAGCAGGCAGTGGAATCTCAGTACTCTGCTGGGATTTTACACTGTTTAGACACAATTAATTCTCAGCATCTCTTCTACTTTTTGATGCTTTGTTTTCTGTTGAAATTCAGCAAGGATTAAAAATTCTTCTGCACGAATTCACCCATTCAAGATATGGATCATCTGGATTAAACTGATGTAAAGAACAGCTGCCATTTTATTTTGAAATATCCAAATGGAATATTGGGAAGTAATAAGTGCTTATAGTTGAGCAAAAAAGAGTATGTGTGTATGAAAGAGAATAATACCTGAATAACACTTCTCAGATTGGTATGCCAGCCTGAGAAGTTCCTTTCAAATAGCACAACTATGCAATGTTTCATTTCAAATATGTGGTGATTTTCAACTTTGATTCAGCCTTTTAATTTTGTTGTAGCTCAGCTTTAACTTCTCTCAGAAGCCACCTGCTACTAACACCTTACCATGCAAAGCCAATACATTTTATAAATGGTTGTAAACTTCTTGAGCTGTTCCACTCCCTCCCAAGATCACTATAAAATGAGAAAAGGTTAAATCTTGTACTCTAAGAGATTTTAAAAATAACTTCTTTGTTGGACATTCTTCATAGGTTGGACATTCATTCAGTTTGGTAACCTGAGGGAACTTGGAAAAGATGTTTGATGTCCTCTACCATCAAAGAGATGAATCCTAGCCCTGTCAGTGACAGAAAAGAGAAAATACCAAATAAGAAAAAGAAGATTGTCAGCAGTACTGTGTAACTTCTAGAGTGGTTAACTTTGGTGGTTTTGGCTTCTTTTGAAGGGGACTTTACTGTTGTTGAAAAAAGAAAATCCTTGAATATAAAAGAAGAAAAATAAGAATTGACTGCACCGGCTTCTTTTCCAGTAAGTTTAATTTCCTAATTATTTGTAGGGTCATTCCTAGAGCTGCCAAGGTGTGACTCATTTCTATTAAACACTGTGCCATCCAACACTGTTCATCAATATCTTTCAGCCATTCATTCCTCTCAGCCAGTGTCTCTTTTAAGGAGAACTCAGAGCACTGGATTCTATTGCCTCAGCTCTAGTGAAAAGCTCACATCAAATATGCTGAAGAGTATGTAACCTTTATCACAGAGCTAGTTAGGGGACTAGGCTGGAGTCTCTCCCAACAGAAGTAAGTGGTCCTGTTGGCCTTGGAGGATGGTTTAACCTACAGATCCATACTGAGTCAATATCCAAAGACTGGTACTAGAACCATGTCTTTGGAGCTTATTACCTTTCAGAGAAGCCTTTAAAAAAGAGGTTTTGATCCATGTCATTAAAAAGCTCATGTCAATTTTCTTCAAGAATAGTGATTTATGCTAAATAGTTCAGCAAATTTTCCTCTGCAGTTCTGGTTGTGACCCAGAATGTTTTACACCCTACTCTGTTTTTCTGTGATATCTGCATCAAACGTAAATACTGATAAATCCTGCTCCAGTAATTGCTCTAATTCCTGTCATGGCTGATGTTTTCTTTTTCTAGAATGAGGGCTTGAGGACTGTGTGTAGGGCTGTTAATCCTTTTGATTAATTCTGGATAAAAAAGGAATTTTCTAAATATAACGGGATTTATTGTTATTCTTTCCATAAAGGCAATGGAAAAAGAGAGAGGAGCTACGCAATGGGTAGTTCAAGAATACTAAGACTGATTTGGCACTGTTCATTAAGGCTGTTGCA
Source organism: Zonotrichia leucophrys gambelii (assembly GCF_028769735.1). Lineage (NCBI taxonomy): Eukaryota > Metazoa > Chordata > Aves > Passeriformes > Passerellidae > Zonotrichia > Zonotrichia leucophrys. Next base: position 11,077,365 of record NC_088176.1, read on the forward strand.
TTATAAATGATCATGAAATGCACTATTTAGAATTCTAACTACCCCAGTAAAGGCGGCACATTTATTTTTAGAGAATTGTTAGGAACAATTGCTTGGTTTTTCTTATGAGCAGCGGCTGCCGCAAGTAGAAATTAGCTGATGTGTAAACACAGTTGGGAGGTAAATGTGTCTGTGTTAGAGAGAATGAGCTGCATTCCATGGCAGACAAATATCAGCCAACAAACTGCTCAGTTCTCTGCTTCAGCAAATCCTACAGGAGATGCTCTGCTAGCTGGTGTGCTCAGATAAACACCCAACCTCCATCACTGTTTTCTTGTGGTTGTACCTTCACCATCAAAACCACACCAAACACAGGAACTATTCTACCCAGCAGTGGCACTGGTTGAAGCAGTATTCTGATGAAAAAGCTGGAGGCTTAATTTTGGGAGAGAACATCATCCAGGAGCTCTTCAAGAACACCTACAGCTGCTGACATGATGGGGATGTTCAAGTGATTACATTATAACTGCTCTCTGAGGACCAAAACATAGTGGGTGGATTACTTGCCTAAGTTATGCAGACTAGAATTAATTTTGAATTATTATCACTTAATCATTTATAAAGTTAGCTTGGGCTCATTTCCAGTGTCTTTCCTTAAGCCTCCCCTTTGCTGAAATTGGGAGGTAGTGTATGCTTTGCTTCAGCACAGACATGTTCTGGATCACCACGTGTTTTCATAGCAGCCTCTCTCGTGCTGCAAGGAGGCTTTCTTTCAGGTGCTCTTGTTTGTGCACAGAATTTATGGAGACTTCCTACTCTTTTTATGCATTTTAAAATTCATACTCCTCTTGATGAATTTATAAAATCCCCAAAAATTACAGGTACATGCCTTGCTAAAAAAGGGTCTCCTAAAACTATTTACAGAATTGGAATATAAGGTGCACAAAATGAGACCACTGAGACCATTTCTTTTTCCTCAAGGGTTTTGGAAGTATATTCTACCTTAGAAAAGAAATCACTTTAACTAAGATGTAAATGAATATCCAAATATGCAAAATTATTCTCAATTTTGCATAGCTGTGAGGCTTTGCTGTGTGGAGACCATTTAAAAAAACTTACAATGAACATCAGGAGACATTTTGAAATAGTAAAGCTTCCTTATTTGTTTCACCATCTCCCCAAGTGAACAGGACAGAGAAAATTGAGTCAGGAAAACAAAACTTCATCTCTGAAGAAAACTAGACTCAAGATGCTATTTTAAAAACTCCACCTTAAACCTGAAAAATGCAAATCACTTATCTTCCCCCAAACTGGTCACACTAAAATGTATTCTGTCAGGGCCCACTGAAAAGGCTGAAAATGAAAATCATAAAATATTCATTTAGATGCTGGCTTCAAACAAAAGACAACTAAAATTGGCTTAATGTTTAAACACAAAGGCACTTCAAATTGAAACACTTTTTTCTTCCTTTAATGAGTGTCAAAGCACTCTTTTGGACAACATTGGCCCTTTTTTTAGCTTAAAAATTAATCCAAAATAACTCTTCTGTCAAAAGTACTGTTACAATAAAACTGAGTTTAAGACAAAAGAGAGAAAATTTTTAGAGAAAAATTTTAACCATGTCATGTCATGGCATGTCACCTAACTCTTAAGAGGGAAAGAATTTGGACAAAGTTATTTTAGTGACCAAAAATTATGGAAAATTATTCATGACTGTCAGAAATACCTAGTTTGAAATGTTGTCCAAAATATCACTTTGTCTTATGGGAATGTGGTAATGATGTACATATTGCAGGGATGTTCAGATGGCCCTTTGATGTGAACTGATAACAGATCAGCCAAATGCAAGAGCAGAGTTCTGTGGTCTGTGAACCATTTGTGATTTACAGTTACATCTGAAACATCCATGTTAGGCACATGACGAAATGCCATTTCATACATGTGAATGCAGTCCATGGAAGCTGCATGTCTGCACTAAATACTCATTTCTAGAGACCTTTGATAATACTTTGGAGTTTAAAAGCAGTTAAAATCACTGCATTTAGCTGCTGAGAAAGGTTTCCAACTGGAGAGTCTTGAAGCATGATTTTTTTTTCCCTGCTAATGCTTTTTGAAGCTCCTTCCTTTACTACTGTGTGAACTGCTCTTTTCTCTTATAAACACAAATATCCTGTTCACAGCGCTGCCCGTTACGGCATTCCGTGTGTATTTTGTTTTTCCTGCAGCTGACGATAAATTTTAATTACTTTTGGAAACTTTGCTGCCATTTTCCTGCCAGAAGGGTCCGAAGGGAACACGTCACCCCTCAGCCCCTCAGCTGGCAGAGATCCACCAGCATTACCAAATACAAGGAGTAAAACTGTCACCCCTCACCATGGTTTGCTGGGCACAATCCTTCTCTTCTACGCCCAGGTTTTTCAAGGAGATACTGCACACTGAACAAAAGGGATACTTGCAACCACATGGATATCTGGAAGACAAATCTCTCAGAGTGATCACAGAAGTGTGTTTCAATTTTAGAGCCATACAGCAAGGGAGGGCTGAACTTTAATGTATCCCCTCTGCTCAACCTGCAGTGCAGCACACAGCTCCTGTGATTAATAAAAAGCATCATAAAACCATAGCTTGCTGCCTCCCCAAATCTATTAACCCTGTGTGAAGGTCTGCTACAGAGTCAAGGGGCCTTCATGGAACCTTCAGTTCTTCCAGAAGTTGTAATTTTTTCCCTCATTAGGATTACCCATACCTGCTTTTAATCAGGCCCTCCAGAGCTTCACAGGAAAGACTTATTGCTGATTAGAGAGTGATGCTTGCCCAGATTTCTCTTTTTTCTGTCCCTTAGAGGCTCAGTTGGAGGCAGAATGTGTTTTTGCAGAGAGTGCTGTTGCAAAGGGAATTAGAAATTACGAGATTGGGAATTTTCTATTTATGAAATTTCCAACCATTTTTCAGGGGCCAGCAAAGATGTATACTAAGAACAACAACAGTAATAGTAGTAGTAGTAGTATGAATAGCAAAAGAATTAGAATATAAAAAAAAAAAAAATACACAATGCAATTACCACTCACTGACTGCCCTGCCAGTCCTTGACCAGTGGCCCCTGGCCATCTTTCCCCCCAGCTTAAATACCGAGCATGACAGGCAGGATTGCCTTGCAGTGTGTAAGGGAATCTGCCAATTCTTTCAAGCCAAAACAGGTTCAGAAGGATAGGGAGGATGATGAAGAAGTTACCAAGTGGAGAAATCACCATTTGAGATGCCCTGGATCTCAGTGAGCAGTCATTCAAGCCCATGTGTGTTCAGTAGAACAGGTTTCTTCTGCATTTAAGGACATGATTTGGTGATGGACTTGGCAGTGTTGGGTTAATGGTTGGACTCAGTGACATTAAAGATCATTCCCTGAGTCATTCTGTGATTCTGCCTGAGAGTTATACACCCTGGAGGTGGCTGCCATCCAGCCTGTGGCTCAGAGAGAAGCATTTTGCCTTTCCCAGGCCAGTAATTCTTCTTGCATCTCAGAGGAACATGGACTCCACAGCATGGCACACTGAGCTTTCTGCCCAAGGAAAAGAGTTCCCAAATTCATGGAAGATGGTTTATGGGAGGTTTTGCTTCAAGGCAAAAGCCTCTCGTGTGAGGCAGAACTGAAGGCTCTGGGTTGGGTTGCTTATAGTTTGCTTCTTGATCTCTGTCCCTGCTGTTATACACTTGGAGAAACTTGAGGTTTCTGGTCCAGCACAGGAATCAGAGCTGCTCTATAACTATCAAGAATATTATTGATGAAGCATTGTCTGACACCATCTATCCAAGAGGGGTGAGCTGCAGCTGTACTGAGAAAAGCATCTACTGATAGTGAAGAAAGCAAAAAACCTGGGCAATGAGTCTGTACAGAAGAAAGCAAAAAAATGTCTTTCTAGTTTAAGTTCCTTGCAGGCTGAGTGGTAAAGAATGTATTTATGAACCACAGATTTTTTTTCCTCCTTTGGAGAATTAATCCCTTCCTCCCAGGAAATTGCCAAGAGGTTCAAGCAGCAGATACCCCAGCCAGCCATGCACACAGCAACTTATCATCAACCTTCACTATAACACACAAATCTGAGTGGGAAAACTGAGCAGCTGCCAAAGAAAACAGCCTGAAGGAAGGGGGAACACACGGATGTTCACAACACCTGAATCATGGGCTCGAGGAGCAAAACTACTTTGGAGATTTTTGTTTTCTAATTTCAGGAACAGATTTATGAAGGGGGCTAAAAGAGTCCTCAGCCCTAAAGGTACTGGATGTAAAACACAGTTATTCTTGTGTCACGGCTATGTAGCAACATGGTCTTATTAAATACAGATCATACTGCCTTTTTTCACCGTGGCTTTTTATTTCCTCCTTCTTCAGTCTTGAAGAAGAATTACATCTTTATTCTGAGTTTCTTCACCTCTGCTCATGTTTTTTTGGTTTTTTTCTTGTCTTTTTCTTTTTTTTTACCACACTCTATTACACAGTTTTACCACTTCATTACAGTAATTCTCTTCCAATTGCCTTAAGAGCTTTTGCGCTAGCTTCACAAAATATGTATGCCTCTCACATATAGAAGAGGGACACATATGTCTGTAAACACAAACACTTTGAATTGAAAGTGCAATCATGAGAAAAACAATATTTATGAAGACTTCTCTTTTTCCAGTAGATCTCTATTTTTTTTCATGGAAATGAAGCATCTTCAGACAACCTCATATCTCTTTCAGTGGGATGCATGGAATTTCCTGAAAACTGTTGTTTGAATAATTTCTTAATCTTTCTACCAAGTTTTTCTGCCATGCTTCCTTTCCTGAAAAAGTTAGTTCAGACTGAATATGCCATAAGCAAGGTTGTATCCTTATTTTATGGTACATATAGATATTAGGAAGTTGGTGCTTTTAATAACACAATTCAAAGGAGTCACTAGAATACAATATTTGGAAATATCATGACCTGTTAAAATATTTTTAATCAATATTAAAATTTTATGTAAACTTCCCTTGCATCTCCTTTCACATCTATACTTCTTAGCTTAGTATTTGCCATTTAATTTTTCAGTCTTTTCTGAACAAGTCATGCCAAAAGAAACTTGGAAACTTTCCAATCATGGTAAGAAGTGATAAGAACCTGGAAAGGCTAATAGATG